>NC_067246.2:265078396-267578396 GCF_019359855.2 Lolium perenne | reverse complement strand
ATCACGCACGTAAATTGGCAGATTTTTCTGAGTTACCTACAGAGAATCCTGCCCAAATTCGTGACAGCAAGAAATCTGTTTCTGCGCAGTAATCCAAATCTAGTATTGACTTTACTATCAAAGACTTTACTTGGCACAACAATGCAATAAAATAAAGATAAGGAGAGGTTGCTACAGTAGTAACAACTTCCAAGACTCAAATATAAAACAAAAGTGCTGTAGTAAAATAATGGGTTGTCTCCCATAAGCGCTTTTCTTTAACGCCTTTCAGCTAGGCGCAGAAAGTGTGAATCAAGTACCATCAAGAGACGAAGCATCAATAGAGGGGTTTGGAGTTTTCTCAACTATGCATTGTATCTTATCTATGTAAGTTTCAGAGGCTCCTTTTTCATTACTCTTAGGCTTGCTATTCTCATCAAACAAATTTTCAGGGACAAGCCAACCATAGTTATTTTCTAGAGCTTCATGCATTCCTAGGAGCTTGCAAGGTATTGATGTCTTAATCTCCCCTCCATCATTAACATTATTAGTGTACTTTATTCTATCAATGTCCATCTTTTCAAGGGTACTAGCAAATTTGGTGTAAGAGCCAAGCATCTTATATTTAATAAAGACTTTTCTAGCCTCTCTTGCTACACCACCAAATTCTTTAAGAAGGGTTTCTAAGATAAAATCTTTCTTTTCTCCTTCCTCCATATCAGAGAGTGTAAGAAACATATGCTGAATTATAGGATTGAGATTAACAAATTTAGTTTCCAACATGTGTACTAAAGAGGCAGCAGCAATTTCATAAGTAGGAGCAAGTTCTACCAAGTGTCTATCTTCAAAATCTTCAGCTGTACTAACATGAGTGAAAAAATCTTCTATATTATCTATTCCAATTATAGACCCTCGTCCTACCGGTATGTCTTTTAGAGTGTACTTAGGAGGAAACATGATGAAATAAACAAAAGGTAAATAAAGTAAATGCAAGTAACTAATTTTTTTGTGTTTTTAATGTGGAGCTCAAGACAGTAAATAAAGTAAAGCTAGCAACTAATTTTTTTGTGTTTTGTTTTAGTGCAGCAAACAAAGTAGTAAATAAAATAAAGCAAGACAAAAACAAAGTAAAGAGATTGGAAGTGGAAGACTCCCCTTGCAGCGTGTCTTGATCTCCCCGGCAACGGCGCCAGAAAAAGAGCTTGATGCGTGCAGTTAACACACGTTCGTTGGGAACCCCTAGAGGAAGGTGTAATGCGTACAGTAGCAAGTTTTCCCTCAGTAAGAAACCAAGGTTTATCGAACCAGTAGGAGCCAAGAAGCACGTTGAAGGTTGATGGCGGCGAAGTGTAGTGCGGCGCAACACCAGGGATTCCGGCGCCAACGTGGAACCTGCACAACACAATCAAAGTACTTTGCCCCAGCGTAACAGTGAGGTTGTCAATCTCACCGGCTTGCTGAAAACAAAGGATTAACCGTATAGTGTGGGAGATGATGTTTGTTTGCGAAGAACAGTAAAGAACAAGTATTGCAGTAGATTGTATTTCAGATGTAAAGAATGGACCGGGGTCCATAGTTCACTAGTGGTGTCTTTCCCATAAGATAAATAGCATGTTGGGTGAACGAATTACAGTTGGGCAATTGACAAATAAAGAAGGCATAACAATGCACATACATATATCATGATGAGTACTATGAGATTTAATCAGTGCATTACGACAAAGTACATAAACCGCTATCCAGCATGCATCTATGCCTAAATAGTCCACTTTCAGGTTATCATCCGAACCCCTTCCGGTATTAAGTTGCAAACAACAGACAATTGCATTAAGTATGGTGCGTAATGTAATCAACACAAATATCCTTAGACAAAGCATCGATGTTTTATCCCTAGTGGCAACAGCACATCCACAACCTTAGAACTTTCTGTCACTGTCCCAGATTCAATGGAGGCATGAACCCACTATCGAGCATAAATACTCCCTCTTGGAGTTAGAAGTATCAACTTGGCCAGAGCCTCTACTAGCAACGGAAAGCATGCAAGAACATAAACAACATATATGATAGATTGATAATCAACTTGACATAGTATTCAATATTCATCAGATCCCAACAAACACAACATGTAGCATTACAAATAGATGATCTTGATCATGATAGGCAGCTCACAAGATCTAACATGATAGCACAATGAGGAGAAGACAACCATCTAGCTACTTCTATGGACCCATAGTCCAGGGGTGAACTACTCACACATCGATCCGGAGGCGATCATGGCGATGAAGAGCCCTCCGGGAGATGATTCCCCTCTCCGGCAGGGTGCCGGAGGCGATCTCCTGAATCCCCCGAGATGGGATTGGCGGCGGCGGCGTCTCTGGAAGGTTTTCCGTATCGTGGCTCTCGGTACAGAGGGTTTCGCGACGAAGGCTTTAAGTAGGCGGAAGGGCGGAGTTGGAGGAGTCATGGGGGCCCCACACGCTAGGGTCGCGCAGGCCCCCCTTAGGCCGCGCCGCCCTAGTGTGGCGGCGCCCCGTGGCCCCACTTCGTTTCTCCCTCGGTCTTCTGGAAGCTTCGTGGAAAAATAAGCCCCTGGGCGTTGATTTCGTCCAATTCCGAGAATATTTCCTTTGTAGGATTTCTGAAACCAAAAACAGCAGAAAACAGCAACTGGCTCTTCGGCATCTCGTCAATAGGTTAGTGCCGGAAAATGCATAATAATGACATATGACGTGTATAAAACATGTGAGTATCATCATAAAAGTAGCATGGAACATAAAAAATTATAGATACGTTTGAGACGTATCAATAGCGATTGCACCAATCATATGAGCGGATGCAAGGGGGCGCTTGATGAGTTCGTTAATGCTATCAACTCAACGTCAAGCATCACATTTGGGGACAACTCTGAAGGAAAGGTACTTGGGTACGGTAAGGTGGTGATCACGAAAGTCTTATCTCTCGATAACGTCATGCTTGCCGAATCCCTTGGCTATAACTTTCTTTCAATTTATCATCTTGCAAATGTTGGCTATGATTCCTATTTTACTAAGCACTTTATGAAAGTCTTTAGTAGTGATAATCTCAAATTGGTCCGTGTTGGATATGTGTAAGTCAACCTTTACGTGGTTGATCTCTCAAAAGAGAGGACTTCTCTTCCTACATGTCTAATGGCCAAGGTTGAAGAGGGTTGGCTTTGGCATCGTCGCCTCGGCCACGTCAACATGCGAAATCTTAAACAACTTCTAAAGGGTGAACATATTGTTGGACTAACAAGTGTTACTTTTGAAAAGGATCGTGTTTGTTGTTCTTGTGTTGTCGGGAAGCAACATGGAAAAAGGCATCCCTTCAAGAACGTGATATATTTTCTTAAGTTCGAGTGTCCGCTACTTGATTTTGCTTGCTACCCCATATTCTTCTCGGCACATAGATGATGCAAAGTTTGTTGAAGATGCTCATAAAGGGCCAAAGCAGCATGGGAAGATGTAGATGGATAAAATGCATGGCTTCCATCTAGAAGACTAGAAAGTTACAAACAATAAGAAATGTCTGGGCGAACCAAAGCACGGGAATTGGGTTGGATTGAATCTTGTAACATGTTGCAAAACATCTAAGCTGGCCCGATGCCTCGCCCATCCAACCTACACATAGTCATTGCCTGTTTAGAATGAAAACAGGGAACACAATTATATAATTAAAATACATAGTCAAGCCTAAGAAGCATTTATTCAGATTATGTAGATTATGTTTCAGTGTTTGAACACAGAAAATGTGTCTATGCTAAAAGAGCAAAAAACTGTGTTGCTCATGAGTGTGTTCACTACATGCGGCGGATATGTGTCGGGTGTGTGTGAAACAATGGTTTTCCATAACGTATAGCTAAGGCTTTGGCCTTAGATTATAACCAAACATTATCCATCGAATGAATGAAGATCTTTAGCCCTCAAAAAAAATCAATGACACTGCATGGTTGAAAGCCAAGTTCTTCTCTCTTCCTGGACGAGTTGAACTAGTGAAGACTTGCCTCTCTGCCATGGCCATCTATTAGATGATGGCCATTGCGCCACCGGTTTGGTTGTGCTAAAAAACTGGCCGAGCTCAGAAGGTTATTTATTTGGGCAAAGGAAGAAACAATTACTAGTAGCAAATGCCAAGTTCGCCGACCCTTGGTTTGTCAACCAAATGAGAATGTCGGCTTAGACATGACTGACCTCCAAAAGCACAACCGTGCATTGCGCCTGCGATGGCTATGGCTCGCTGCTCTAGACTGATTGAGGCCATGGCAAGAAATGCAGCTGCCTACTGACCATGAAGTTGAAGCACTCCTCCGAGCCTCCACTCATATTATTATTGGGGATGGTAGATTTACTCCTTTCTGGTCCTCTCACTGGGCGGGCGACCAGTGACCCATTGATCGATGGCCCAAACTTCTCAAGCATTGCATCAAGAGGCATCTCACCATTAGACAATATGTGGAGAACGATAAGTGGATGAGCTGCATAAAACCAAATCTCACGGTGCATGTGTTGAGAGAAATGTGTGAACTCTGGGACTGCACTCAACACATCAGGTTCAATGGAAACAACCAAAACATGGTGATATCGAAATGGACTAATGACGGTGTATATTTAGCTGCAAGTGCCTACCATATTTAGTTTGAAGGCAGGTTTTGGTCTAATGATAAGGAGCTGATCTGGTCCTCCAAAGCAACTCCACAAGCTAAAACCTTCGCTTGACTGACCTTTCAAGGGAGGTGTCTTACTGCATATGTATTGGCCAAGAAAAGACCCCTCACAATCCAGCTTTCCCTTTGTGCAACATTGCACCTGAAACGAAAAAACAACACATTGGGAGCATGTCCAGGATGTCACCACCAAGATCAAGACAACAATGGTGTCTCCTTTCAGCAACCTTCCCCATGATGCCGCTCGCTGGAGGAGAGGCTAGAGATGCAGCTTAAGCTTTTGCAGCCCGAAGATTACCAAGCCTAGAAGGCCACCTAACATCTTCTAGCTGGCTAATCTGGAAAGAACGGAATGTACGGATCTTCAACCAGACTCAAAGCAGCCCGGATCAACTTCATGGAAGAATTGTAGATGAAGCTCGCACTTGGCACATGGGCTGGAATCAAGGCAGTAATTTGGTGTCAAAAGCCGATCTCCAGCGTTGGGAATGTGTAGCCTTTTTCCAACTTTTATGTTGTAATTTGTAAAACCCTATTCTTCATCAATGAAATACAGCAAGTCCGCTGGCTGTTCGTAAAAAATATACATAGTACACCTAATTATTCGATTTTTGAAATATGACTAGTTGAATGCCCGTGCGTTGCTACGGGCTTTCGTGTTTTTTTCTTTACACGTAAATCATAAAAGATACAAGGTCACGTATTTCACCCTTCTTTCAAGACGTCCTCTTGGCTTTAGGCTTTTCACCATTGTGCTTCATAGTCACCATCCTACCATCATCTCATCCTCGATAAGTATTAACTACACATGCCTGAACAAAACATGTAATCAAAGTAAAAAAAAAAAGTTATCTTGGAAAATGGATGATAGGAATTATTTTGGTTGCTGATCGTAGTATGGACTATGTGTATGCTGCAGTCCAGGTGAAGCTCTTCCTGCTGACATCACACTAATTTAGCTTTCATCATGGGAATCAAAAGTTCTTCCTGATTTATTTCTCTATATTGATGTCTTCACTTGTCTGAAGCACTGCGTTTAGAAGATAAGCCATCTAGCTTGTTCTATGTACGAGGGACTGGAACATTTTTTTGTTATCATGACACCATTAATCTGGTCAACATCACAGACCTAATTATTGAAGACATAGAGGAATTACTTGGGTAATGCATAATTAAAACCTTCATTTGCAGAGTTGCACAATAAAAATTAAGATTTCCAAATGTACCTTGGAAGTCTTCCTCCATCAAAGCCACATATTTTTCTTGGTACTACGATGTTGAACAAATTACCTATCACAAATGATAGAGTTACAGAATAGCATGATACAAGGAATGGAGCCACGTTGGAGTTTCTAATAAAGTTGTGTAATATATCTTGTATAACTCATGTATAGATATTATATGCATGTGAAAGCAGACATCTACTTACGAAATATTGTGTCATCAGAAATCTGCATTTCTACTGCGTTCTTGGTATTTCTTAACCGCATAAGTTAATATTCTGAATTAGGCTTAACATGACTTGCTTCCCTTTTCTCTTGTGGTCATGATTTTTTACTCTATTTACATAATAGTAAACAAACAAACCAGACAAATTTTTCCTGGAGACCCCCTTCATTTTCCTACGGTATCATGATAGAGAGATGATTCTGAAAGGGTCATTCAGGGTGTATGAGAAATAGCCCTCTCGCGTCGTCCTCCTCCAGGCGACGCAGGGGGCGAACCCTAGCCCCCCTCCGCCGCCACCCACCCTCCCTCCCTCTTCGCCTCGTCGCCCCCGGAGGTCGCCGCCGGCAAAGGACGCGCGGCGCCGGTGATGGGGGCGGCGAGATCTTCTGGTCTCGTGGCCGCAACAGGATGGAGGTCCGTCCTTCCCGTCGCGGTGGCGGGTGTCGGGCCCGGATATGGCCAAGGAAGGCAAACACCGGCTTGTATGGCTTTGCCTATTTGGTGGGTCTTGCGGTGGTGGAGTTAGGCAGGGGCGGCTCAGACGGGTCTGTGTCGCCGGCGGCTCAGTAGGGACTGGGCCTTGGCTGCCGGGGCAGGGCCCCCGGGCAGTTTCGTGGCGCTGCTCTAGGGCGGGCGCGTTCGCTGGTGCCTGCCAATGGCTTGCTGCGGTCGCGCGTGAGCGATGTGGTGGTGGCTTAGGTAGCACATGTCTCTCGCCGCCGCCTCGCCATGTGCTTGGTGGGGCGCTGTGCTTTGCCGCGGACGGCGGGGGCTGGTCCGGGATGGCATGGATGGTGTCGTACGTGCTCCGGCTGCTGTGGTAGGCTGGCAGTGTGCCGCTCGTATCGGTGTTGAGTTCGACGTTGGTGACCCGGGGTCTGGGTCACCGCGTTCCCTTGGGCTGGCAATACCTGTTGCGGTGTTGTCGGCGGTGTCGGCTCTGCTTCCCCTCCGCGGTCTCATGGTGCTAGCCGGCTTCGGGTTCTGGGTGGGACATCGGCGAAAGCCGTGCAAGGCCTTGGCCTTTGCGGGTGACGACGACGTCTTCCACGCCGTTTTCCTTCTTGGAGGCGCCACCAATTTCCCCTCCTTTCCTGTAGCTGGATCACGCCCCCATGCTCGACTTGCGCGCTGCTCCGATGGGACAAGGTTCTCCTCATGGTCTTTAGGCACACCCGCTTTACCTTCCTTGTGCTCGTCGCCGCCGTTGTCTCCCCAGCTTCTTTAACACAGTGCTCTGCCCGGTTTGGGCAGCCGCCTAGCTAGATACCCAGGGTGGTTTCTTTGGCCGGTGTCATGCCGTGGGCGAGGCCGATGATTTCTTCCTTATACCGTGGGACCAATGTGTCGTTGGATAAGTGTCAAGGCTGTGCCTTTTGGGGTGGCGGTTGGGCTAGGGCGAAAGCTCAACAAGGCCTCGGCCAGTGCGGGAGACGGCGATGCTCTTGGGCGCCACTCTCCTCCTTGGAGGCGTCTCCATATATCAAGCCCCCCCTTTAGTACCCCAAGGCATGAAGACAACTACGATCTGCCGGTCATGGGTGTGCTTTGCTTTGGCATGGGAGATTTGTTGGTTCGGGACATTCTCGGCGCCGTGCCCTTGCAACAGTGGAGGCGATCTCTCCGACTTCGCTCATGCTCTCTGCCTAGTATAGCTAGTGTAGTGTAGCTTGCTTTTCTTCCTCTCTGTTGCTCCTTTTGCAGTCATTTGTAAGCTGGTAACCCCAGCGGCTCTTTGTTTTTTTTTTCTTTATGGTGTTTCTATCGTTGTACTACTGGCCGGTTGATGGCTTTGTTAATTCAAACCTGGGCTTTCGAGCCTTCTGTTTAAAAAAAGGGTCATTCAGATTTTATTAACACAACCAAAACCTGAAATCATAAATGGGAGCTAAAACTCAAAAAGATAAAGGAATTCATACCATCGGTGACTTTGAGCCCCTCCTTGGGTCCTTTCACCATAAAACGGACATGAGCAAACATAGGAGTTCCATCAGAAGCTGAATAATGGTTTTCGCCCGGTTTCCCGTTAATTAACTGGGCTTTCTCTTCTTAATTAATAGAAAGAGGCAAAGCTTTTGCCTCCCTTTCAAAAAAAAAAAAAGAAGCTGAATAATGACCAAATAACTTTTTCAGTATCTAGGATGATACCAAACAGAAATATGTATAGAGAAGTGAAGAGACTCGGATCTGAACCAAAAGAAGGTTTACCCACTGTAGCCCCCTAGTTGTCTCTCCGGACGTCTTCTTAAACTTCGAACTCATCTGGGTTGCTGTAAGCCTGCAACCAAAGTTCAGAATTCACCGCACATCTATTGATTTGAATCAGGTGCATATAAGACTTCGTGCAGTCCATGTAATTGCAAAAGTCAAGTCCCAGTTCTCGTGAAATTTTACCCTGAACAATTTATTTGGAAAGAGCATGTTTTACGTAGTGATTAATAAAAAGGAATAAAGAAGATATTTGTACACTTCTCTTCCTTATGGACATCTCTTCCTTAGGGCATCGTCAGTGTCGAGGAAGAAGGCACTCCTGCTCCTTTGTCAGCCCTACAAAAATGTTATACTGATTAGGTGTACCCGAGAATCACAACTTAAACTAACCACATGCTGTAAGAACATAGCATCATAAGAAATCCATCTATTTCAATAAAAGTATCAAACATCTAGCATGCATGTGCCTACATGTTTACTTGTTTAGCCGTGCAGTTGTGCTGGTGCATCGGATCAAGGTGGTTTTATTTAACGGGTGTGTGATGCAGCAAGAGAGCGTCTGTGAGGACGATGTTAAAAGGATGAGTGCTTACCTTGACCTAGGTTTGTGTGGCCACCATTTGGTCACAATGTTGACCGCGGCTGCGTCCCTTGGTTCCTCGCCGGCTGTCCCTTGGTTCCTCGCCGGCGTGGATGCTCAACTGCTTGCTCGGGCGGCGTCCTAGCCATCGTCAGCATCATGCTGATGATGTTCGCCAAGGTACACATCAACCAGCGCACCTCAGATCGGTCGTCGGTGTGCATGACGCATCCATCAAGAGGAGACCTGAGAGAAGGCAAGGGCAGCGTGAGGCTGTGGCGGCAGCCGAGTAGACGACGAAATTGCTGGAATTTGAGAGCGACACATTTGAGGGCGTGTGATCTCTTGTCGACGGATTGCAAATATGGGTTAAGATATGATTTGATAGGACAATGTCTTTTGGCAGTACCAATAAATGATGATTAGGCCAAATTTTGGTAAGTACCAATAAAAGATGATGAGGCAGATATTGGCATGTTAAGATGGACGCCCATATCTGTCCCGCAAACAAAGGAAAGGAGGGGTGATTGATACTGTGATTTATAGTCCTGATTGATAATATTAAATGATGATGATCGAAAAGTGGAAATCATGTGGTGCGATAGATTGGCTGGGTGTTTGGCTGGGCGTTATTTTTGTAAGTGATTTGGTTGGAGAGTAAAATGGTCTTATTAAAAATATGCTTGACGAAATCCGCGACCGGAGGAAAAAGAGGAACTTCGTTCTTTTTAAGTATTTTAATTTTAATTTTAAGTAGTAGAGAAAAAATCGTTTATGGCGATACGGTACATTCCAAAAATCCATTTTTTTTTGGCAGTGAACAACTCATTTATGGTAACAATATTCTGCGATCGAATGTTGCCTTAAAAGCAAAAAAAAAAAAAAAAAAAAAGAAACAGCACAAACTGCATGTTCCCAAGACCCAAAGCCAACGCAATAGAAGGAAGAAGAAAAAAAAAAACCTAGGCGCTGTGAACAGCTGGCCGCCGCAAGCGTCCCCGGTCCCCCCTGCTTTGTGCTTTGACCGAAAATATCTCCCCGCTGCTCCCCTGTCCTCCTCCTTTCTTTCTTGTGTTGCAAGCCAAAACATGTCCTGTCCACCAGACGCCGGTCTCGCCCACATCGGGCCGTCCACGCACGCGCCCCGACCGCGCCCCGCCGTCGGATCCCAAGCGCGGGCCGCGGCGCAGGGTTGCCACCGCGTTTAACCTCGACCGAACAAAATGGAAAGCGAACGCCGCGCGAGCTGTACCCTGCCGCTTTCGCTGATTCGCCCTCATACTACTCTAAATTTCAAAATATACCCCTGAGACCCAGCGTACCATTCGGCGCTGGCAGCGGCGGGGTGCAATTTATCGCTCCGTGCGAGGGCCTAAACGCGAAAGCGCCGGGCACGAACCATTGGTTGGTTCCGCTATAATTAGCCACCGCTCCTCGCCTCGTCTCGCCCTCGTCCGCCGCCGCGTGTTCGGAAGCCCGCCCGCCCGTCCGTCCGCCGGACCTCACGCAGATCGAAGCCCAATGGCGTCGTCGGGGGGACTCTCGCTGGTGCGCCGCGCCGTCGAGGCCGTGCGCCGCACGCCGCGCTGGCAGAAGAGGCTCGTCTTCCTCACCGTTGGGTGCGTGCGCCCTCCTCCTCTCCTAGTTCGATCCCTTTTATGTTGTGATCCGTGCTCGCGGTTGCGCGTCGATGGATCGATCCGTACGTGCGCCGCCTCGCCGTTGTGCATTGCTATGTGCGGCGGCGGTCCGATGAATTTTGCGGTACCTTTTGGTTACTTCATCAGATTTTCTTTTAGAAGTTCCTAGTTCCGTTCCGCGGTGAGGCTCCGAGCCGCGGAGTTTAAGCGGGCCGATTGTTTGTTTTGTTTAAGAATTGCCTCGGCGATGATCTGCAGCTTCGTTGATGTTCCATAGATTTTTTGCCCTCGGGGGTTCTCAATATTACTCTTAGATCCATTTAGTTCTACTTTGTTAATACTGCAACGCTTCAATCCACACGAATAACCTGTTCGAAAGTTTTCCTAAACTGATTCATGAAAGTAGGAAATGGATCTAATCATCTGGCCTGTATTGTATCCGCGAGGGATTATGCGTGACTTGCAAGATCCCTCCGTGCCATTCTATCTATGGCCTGTAATTCCACGCTCGGTTATTTATGTCGTTTTGGCATCTGAAAGCTCTGTCGTTTTGAAGATCTGAACTAGAGCAGATTATCTATCTAGTGCTGAAGGCACTAATGCAAGCGCAGACAGTATATGAAGATGATTATTTTTTTTGTGAAAAATATGATGAAATCTTATTCCTGTACTATTGTAAAATTAATTTTTCACTCAACTAGGCGTCCTCACAATTTCAGAGAACATGTATGAACAATGGTATCAACCATTGTTCGTAGGATATTAACTGTAACTATACTGTGTTAAATATTGCTGCCTAGGTAGATCTTGGGAGATTGTTCAATTCAATGTTTTCCAGAGTCTTTCGATCATATACCAGGAAACTTGATTTCAGTTATGAGTACAACATGACTAGTATTTGAATAGTACATAACACTATGGTCTTGAGCCGCTTGATGTTGTTGTGCTGTGTTGCGCAATTTAGTTAGTATAGGGCTGTTGGAGAATCCGTACCATTTTTACATACAAACCAGGATCACCACCGGATCCTCTTATAGGAGCAAGTGATTTTTTATCAATTATTTTGATGTTGTTGTGCTGTGTTCCGTAAGTTAGTTAGTATAAGACAGTTCGAAAATCCTTACCATTTTTACATGCAAACCACGATCACCACTGGATCCTCTTACGCTTGTCAGTAAAGATATGACAAATAAGTGATCACCACTGGATACCATTTTTATCAAACAAGTGATTTTTTATTAATTATAATAAAATACATCTGTAATAGCTTGAGGAGGTTGCAGATTGGGCAATACACCAAAACTTCAGCTTATAAGTCAGGGTGATGCTGAAGCAGCATTTATTCGTTCACACTTGTTTTAAAATATCACTTTTAATCAGAATTCTTATGAACTTTCGACCTCATTGCAGAGTTGGCACTGTAAGTTACGCTTGTCAGGATAATCGGGTTCTTCAAATCAATGAGGGTTCAACAGGCAAGAAAAAAGTGGTTATACTTGGAACTGGTTGGGCAGGCGCAAGTTTCTTGAGAAATATCGACACCTCTTTGTATGATGTCCATGTGGTATCACCTCGCAACTATTTCATGTTCACTCCTTTGTTGCCGAGTGTGACATGTGGCACTGTCGAACCACGTAGTATTGTGGAGCCAATTCGCAATATTGTGAGAAAGGTACCCTTTTGCATCAGTAACTCTTATTTCTACTATGCAGCATTTTTGTTCATTCCATGTCGGTAAAGATATGTTGCAAGAATTTGCACCATTAATGTGTGTTCAATTTTGCAGAGAGGTGGTGCATTTAGATTCTGGGAAGCAGAGTGCTTCAAGATTGATCCAACAAGCAAGAAGATCCACTGCAGAGCAGGCGATGGGACCAATGTTGATGGCAATGGGGAGTTTGTTGTGGACTATGATTACCTTGTTGTGACTGTTGGAGCTAAACCAAATACTTTCAACACCCCGGGTGTTGTTGAAAATTGCCATTTCCTAAAGGTCAGTACCTGCATCATCTGCATTGGATGGATGAATTAAACCAACCCTAATAACGAAATTGTACTTCAGTCTATTTCTTTATGAGAAAATTACCTTGATCAATTGACTATGTGTGTGCTGCTTAACATATTTTTGTTCATCAAGTAAACATGGTAGAGTCGAACTGACTTTTTTCAATTAAAGTATGGCTGGTAGGTACTTAGTCCTGTAGTAGAATATCAGCTCACATTTGTTTGTTGTGTTCTTTGATCATGAAAACTATGCATCTTCTGCTGTTGCTGTGCATTACATATGCAACTAGGTGTAGTGTGTGTCTTTCCGTGCTAATGTTTTGTATTTTACAATATATTGCAAAGCAGCTATACATGCTGTACAATGGGATGTTATTTGACATTGCTGTCATTATGTAGGAAGTAGAAGATGCTCAAAAGATCAGGAAGAGTGTCATGAAATGTTTTGAAAAAGCCTCACTTCCTAACCTTACTGAGGAAGAGCGGAAGAAGAATGTTCATTTTGTTGTTATTGGCGGTGGCCCAACAGGGGTAGAATTTGCTGCAGAGTTGCACGACTTTGTCAATGAGGACTTGGCAAAGTTGTATCCTGATGTAAAGAAGTATGTGAATATTTCAGTAATTGAAGCTGGAGATCATATCCTTACAATGTAAGATTCCTATTAATGCTCACTTTGTCAGCTCTATGATATTTGACTGATTAGAAACTTCTTGGCAGCAACTATGTTAATTGTACCTTAAATACGGTGTTAATTTCATACAACATTTTTCATGTTTCATGCAGGTTTGACAAAAGAATCACTCATTTTGCTGAGGACAAGTTCAAGAGGGAAGGTATTGATCTGAAGACAAACTTTAAGGTCGTGAAGGTGTCTGATAAGACTATCACCATGACTAATCCTGCAACTGGAGAGATTGCTGTTCCTTATGGCCTGGCTGTTTGGTCCACTGGAATTGGGACACGTCCGATAATTATGGATTTCATGAAGCAAGTTGGGCAGGTATATCTTGTTCTGCATCGATAACAAAATCATATCTCAGTATTCACATTTAACATGTTCAATACATCTTTTTGTAGGCAACCCGTCGTGTGCTAGCAACAGATGAGTGGCTTAGGGTTAATGGATGTGATAATGTATATGCACTTGGTGATTGTGCAACTATTACTCAAAGAAAAGTGATGGTATGTGCTACTCAATTTCAAGTACAGTATCATTTTGAATCCCTAACAGTTATAAAACTCTGTTATGATATCATTCTGCTACCAGAATTTTAGTAGTGTCATCTCCTTTCTGAATTCAATGTAATACCTGCTTGTAACCTACTGTAAAAAACACCATAGTATACCTTGTTTGCTTTCAACATGTTCTAAAAAATCTGCTCTGCTTACCTTGCAAGTTAGAAGTTGTATAATTTATTATGTAGCCTTACAAAATCGATGAAGGTCCATAGTGTATGTTTGCACACTAGCTTAGGTGGTCAAACCTTTTTTTTTTCCCTCTCTCTGGTGAACTGTTTATCTAACCATATCACCACAGCTCGTGCTTTTCACATCAAAATTTCACTTGAAATAATAATTGTATCAATATATGTATTATTGAACTAGGATTAATATTTGGCATGTGATGATGCTAAGTTCTTCTGTTTAGGTTCCATATGGTAATGCTTAACAAAACACTTAAGACAAAACACTTCGGTGATGTTGTAACCTCACACCTTTGTCTGAAGTCATTTTTTCCTTCTAGTTTACTATCTACTTTTTTCAAACAGTTGAGCTGGGTTTGGAAGTTTTATATGGGAGTAACACTTTAAGATACACCTTCAAGTTTTGGGGAATACCAGTTAGAGGAGCATCCTTCTTTCCTTTCTTTCTCACTTGAGATGGAGAGGTTTAGCTCTTGGGGTGATGATATGCTTAGGTCAGCAAACAGAGTTCCAGCGGCACGCACAATGAGATAATCGGTTGCACATTGTTAAATTCAACCGATCAAGCCATCGGGGTTAACTTGGCTTCTGTATAATTTAACACCAGTTGTCGCTAAGTTTGCCCCTTTAAGAATGCTACCTTGTAGTGTCAACTAGCACATGTAATAAATTTTGGACATCTCAGTCGCTTATGCAATCTTGGTTAATATACCTACAGGAAGATGTTGATGCAATATTCCGAGTAGCAGACAAGGATAACTCTGGCACTCTATCTGTAAAGAAAATAAAAAATGTTCTTGGAGACATCTACCAAAGGTACCCACAGGTGGAGCTGTATCTCAAAACCAACCAAATGAAGGGCTTCCATGACCTACTGAAAGATAAGGAGTCAGAAGAACTGAACATCGAAGAATTCAAAAAAGCCCTTGCTCAAGTTGACTCGCAAGTCAAGATGCTCCCAGCAACAGCTCAGGTAATTCGCACGTATAGAGCCTAACTACTCAGTATTACCTGCCATGCATTGATCGTCACAATTTAAGCTTTGATAATATGCTTATCTTTTATTAATGTTGGTGACATGCTTCAGGTTGCTGCACAAGAGGGAGCTTATCTGGCAGACTGCTTCAATAGGATGAATACTTGTGAAGAAAATCCAGAAGGCCCTCTAAGGATCAGGGGTGCAGGGCGTCATCGGTTCAAACCTTTCAGGTCAGTTATCAAACGCCATTCTCTTACAAGTGGGACTAGTGAAAATCACATTTGTATGCTTATACTTTTGCTGTGAAGATTGACTAGTAAATCTGACATTACCATACAAGTAGTAAATGGGACCTGTTCCGTTTTACATACCTAAGACTGATCATCCCAAATTGCACATGTACAGGTATAGGCATCTTGGCCAATTTGCACCGCTTGGTGGAGAGCAAACAGCTGCGCAGTTGCCTGGTGATTGGGTACATGTAGGCCACAGCACTCAATGGCTGTGGTATTCTGTCTATGCAAGGTATTGATATTGCTCCCCAGTATACTTCGTTGCTTTTCCACTTCAAGAAGTGAAGGTCACCTCTGATTTTGTGTTGGTACTAATGGTCTTTTACTCTTATAAAATACAGCAAACAATTCAGCTGGCGCACAAGGATGCTAGTGGTTACTGATTGGGGAAGGCGGTTCATCTTCGGAAGGGACTCCAGCAGCCTATAAATTGAACTCCAGATCTCGTTCTGCTATCTGAAGATCTGTTAGACTCTGATGCTACATTCATCATACAACATCATTCGTGATGTTCCACAATTTTGAAAGCTTAATCTCCCTATAGGCTAGCAAGGTTTTGTTTGCCATATTTGGCGTGGCCAGTTATTGTTTTGGTACGATAAACTTATATGCACCTGCAACATTCGGGTGTCTCTAGTAGTGAAGAGGATCAGATCATCAGAGTACTACTTGCACTAAATTTGTTTCTGTTCAAGTTCTATTGGCTGCTTTTCATCTTATTGCTCACACATTCCCTTTCTTGCAATAGAAGTCCGCAAAGTTCCAGTTTTTCTTTGTTAGAAATACTCGATTGATAGATTCACCTATTACGCCTTGGCACAATGGCTTGTTTAAATGGAAGAAATGAAACATGTTGCACCTGAAGAGTGCAACAAGAGAAATTGAACGGAGCTTCTAGGCAATGTAGCTAGGCTGAACATCATGTAGGTTTTCATTTGGCTTCGCTTTGGCACCGTTTAAAATTCAGTGTTTCATGCCACCATAAAAGCCAATGACAATGTGCCTGACCTACAGCAGGTCGTCCTGGTTGGGCTTGGGCGAGGTGAGCAGCGCGGTGTAAAGGCGCAGCTTCTCCTCCCCGAGCGATGAGCACCGCGACAGTGGCCTGCGTGGCCGGATAAATGACAGCGAAGTGAGCGTCTTGCGGTGCTTGTACCGTCTCCACGCGAGCTGCACCGCCACGGCGGCCCAGGTGCGCCACCCGTGCGAGTAGTAGCGGGCGCTGCGGCGCACCTTCTCGTTGGTGAAGGTGTAGCGGAAGTGCTGCGTGACGTACTTGACGTCGGCGGCCTCCAGCCCGAACGCCTCCGTGCTCTCCAGCGTGACCAGCGTGGAGGACGACGCTGGCAGCCGCTCCAGGAAGGGCCGCCGCAGGCACCACGATAGTAGCTCGTCGCCGCTGAAGTTCCCCGGGCCCAGCATGCAGCAGCTCGTGGCGCCGTTCCGCAGCACCTGGCTGCTCTGCAGGTGGCCGCGCACGATGAAGAGCATCCTCCGCACCGCGTCGCCTTCTCTGACGATCTGCGAAAACACACCATGATTTGCGCTCTCGATCGTACTTCAAGGAGGAATTGATCTTGATTAGTTACCGCTTCTCCTTTTGGGAAGACGAGCGACTTGACCCTGTCGCAGATGTTCTCGAGCACCAGGTCGTCCATGTGCTGGAACAGCGGCACCTGCCGGACGAGGTCGAGGCAGAGGTGGTACTTGATGTCCCTGCGGAGGCCCTCCGGGAGGTCGCGCACGATGCGGCACTCGTCCACGCCGCGGGTGGCCGCCCAGCGCTGCCGCTCGTACTGCCGGACCCGGTGCCGGAAGCTCTGTGGCAGGTTCTTGCGCTTCATCCACCACTCCACGCTCCGCAGCCGCGTGTGCATCGCCTGCTTCTTGGACGTCGTCGCGTTCAGGAACACCTGTGTGGTAGATGCATGGTGATGAGTGTCATGTAACAACCATGATGCATGCCGAGCGACGAGTGTGTTTAATTAGTTTGGCTGACCGTCACTACAGGAATGGCGCGCTGCGCCGACGGCCGTGGCGTACGCCGACGGCCAAATGTCGGGACCGTCGGCGTACGTCCGGTCCAGGGCAGCGGCCCAACGAGCCCCTCGGCGTAGAGAAGGATACGCCGACGGCCACCCTCGGCGTACCCAAGGCCGTCGGCGTAGCACGAGCATCTGCTCCGGTCCCGCTCCGGCCGTGACGGCCCGGTCACGGCGTCAGCGAGGCGCCGAGGGCCACCCTCGGCATAGGGCATCACCCGCCTATGCCGACGGCCACCCTCGGCATACATTTTTTTTTTCTTTTTTTCTTTTTGGTCATTAACTTTATATTATGTTTGTTTTATTTATGTACTAGTATGAATTATGTAAAAATAGTTACTTTTTTAAAGAAAAAAATGGTAGATGGCTTATGTAGATCCCACGAGTGACGCTCTTCGTAGACGGGTCGACGGGATCCAAAGAGGGCCCAACATCTGCTATCGATGTACATATGTCCTAAAACAAAGGAAAAAAGTCCATTGCTAACCCTAACTCTAACCCTAACCCTAACCCTAGGGGTAGATTTGCGGGGTCCCCGCCCCCTAGGGTTTCCCTAGATACAAACCACCGGAGCGTCCGAATCGCTGGAAACTCCTGCTACGGCTCATCCGGGGCCTATTTCATTCCAAACCTATGGTTTCCATGTGCATATGTCCTAAACAAAGCAAAGAAATTAAAAAAATCCATTGGTGAACCCTCGCACGAAAAAAGCTATAGGGGTAGATTTGCAAGGTCCCCGGCCTAGGGTTTCCCAAGATACAGATCACCGGAGCGTCGGAATCGCTTGAAAACTTGCATTTGTCCCTAACATATGTGTACAAGTGTGATGTAAGGTTTGTCTAACCTTGCATGTACCCCGCGTTGACGATTTCCGCATACATGGGCCGACACTTGGTAAAATCCAGGATTTGTATGTGGAAACTCCTGCTACGGCTCATCCGGGGCCTATTTCATTCCAAACCTATGGTTTCCATGTGCATATGTCCTAAACAAAGCAAAGCAAATAAAAAAATCCATTGGTAAACCCTCGCACGGAGAAAGCTATAGGGGTAGATCTGCAGGGTCCCCGCCCTAGGGTTTCCCAAGATACAGATCACCGGAGCGTCGGAATCGCTTGAAAACTTGCATTTGTCCCTAACATATGTGTACAAGTGTGATGTAAGGTTTGTCTAACCTTGCATGTACCCGGCGTTGACGATTTCCGCATACATGGGCCCACACTTGGTAAAATCCAGGATATGTATGTGGAAACTCCTGCTACGGCTCATCCATGGCCTATTTCATTCCAAACCTATGGTTTCCATGTGCATATGTCCTAAACAAAGCAAAGCAAATAAAAAAATCCATTGGTAAACCCTCGCACGGAGAAAGCTATAGGGGTAGATCTGCAGGGTCCCCGCCCTAGGGTTTCCCAAGATACAGATCACCGGAGCGTCGGAATCGCTTGAAAACTTGCATTTGTCCCTAACATA
The DNA here is from genome assembly GCF_019359855.2 of Lolium perenne. Classification (NCBI taxonomy): domain Eukaryota; kingdom Viridiplantae; phylum Streptophyta; class Magnoliopsida; order Poales; family Poaceae; genus Lolium; species Lolium perenne. Next base: position 267,559,641 of record NC_067246.2, on the reverse strand, counting down.
TGTGTACAAGTGTGATGTAAGGTTTGTCTAACCTTGCATGTACCCGGCGTTGACGATTTCCGCATACATAGGCTAGCACTTGGTGAAATGCAGGATCTGTATGTGGAAACTCCCGCCACGGCTCAAATAGAGCCTATTTTATGGTAAAGTATGCCCAACCTATGGTTTCCATATACATATGTCCTAAACAAACCAAAGCAAGTAAAAAAGTCCATTGGTAAACCCTCACACGGAGAAAGCTATAGGGGTAGATCTGCGGGGTCCCCGCCCTAGGGTTTTTTCAAGATACAGACCATCGGATCGTCGGAATCACTGGAAAACTTGTATATGCCCATAACATATGTGTACAAGTGTGATGTAAGGTTTGGCTAACCTTGGATGTACCCGTTGTTGACGATTTCCGCATACATGGGCTAACACTTGGTAAAATCCAGGATCTGTATGTGGAAACTCTCGCCACGGCTCAAATGGAGCCTATTTTATGGTGAAGTATGCCCAACCTATGGTTTCCATGTACACATGCCATATGCGCGCGGAAGCCATCTGGGAATCCCACCCGCTTCCTGCGGTGCCCCGCCGAATCCGCTGGAAACTGTCCGGATTTGAACCGGGCGACACTTTCCTTCGCTCAATAAATGGAGGGAAAAATGTTTTTAGGTCTAGGACGCGTCATTTTATGTGCTAAATGTTTTCCGTTTCGCGCGTTGCCGGACGGGTGCACGCGCGCGCCCGGTACGGCCATACCGCATGTCCCGGCGGCCCCGTTTTGCGCAGTTGGCAAAGCAAACGGAGCCAAAAAATCGAGCGGAGCCGCGTGGCGTCATTTTATGTGTCCTAGTAACCACCGCAAAAGACAGAATCGGGATACGGCAATTATCTTGGAGAACCCTTCACGAACAGGGCTATCTCGTCCGGAGTTCTATGGCTTTTAGGGGAAATGAGTAGGAAACGGCCCGTTTCACCACATAGTTTGTCGGAACGAGGCCATATTTGGCACGTGCGTGGGCCTTAGGATGGGAAGCAAGGCCCCGGTCGCGGATTTCCAATCCGAACCACGGGCGACGGTTTTCCATTTTCGGGTGCGGAAGGGCTTTTTTTTGTGAAGCAGCTACATGGTGCGCATTTCAGTATCGCGCGGGACCTCCGCGCGGCGGTAGGATACCTCCTACGCACCACCTATCACATGCCATATGCGCGCGGAAGCCATCTGGGAATCCCACCCGCTTCCCGCGGTGCCCCGCCGAATCCGCTGGAAACTGTCCGGATTTGAACTGGGGCGACACTTTCCTTCGCTCAATAAATGGAGGGAAAAATGTTTTTAGGTCTAGGACGCGTCATTTTATGTGCTAAATGTTTTCCGTTTCGCGCGTTGCCGGACGGGTGCACGCGCGCGCCCGGTACGGCCATACCGCATGTCCCGGCGGCCCCGTTTTGCGCAGTTGGCAAAGCAAACGGAGCCAAAAAATCGAGCGGAGCCGCGTGGCGTCATTTTATGTGTCCTAGTAACCACTGCAAAAGACGGAACTGGGATACGGCAATTATCTTGGAGAACCCTTCACGAACAGGGCTATCTCGTCCGGAGTTCTATGGCTTTTAGGGGAAATGAGTAGGAAACGGCCCGTTTCACCACATAGTTTGTCGGAACGAGGCCATATTTGGCACGTGCGTGGGCCTTAGGATGGGAAGCAAGGCCCCGGTCGCGGATTTCCAATCCGAACCACGGGCGACGGTTTTTCCATTTTCGGGGTGCCGGAAGGGCTTTTTTTTGTGAAGCAGCTACATGGTGCGCATTTCGGTATCGCGCGGGACCTCCGCGCGGTGGTAGGATACCTCCTACGCACCACCTATCACATGCCATATGCGCGCGGAAGCCATCCGGGAATCCCACCCGCTTCTGCGGTGCCCCGCCGAATCCGGCCGGAACTGTCCGGATTTGAACTGGGGCGACACTTTCCTTCGCTCAATAAATGGAGGGAAAAATGTTTTTAGGTCTAGGACGTGTCATTTTATGTGCTAAATGTTTTCCGTTTCGCGCGTTGCCGGACGGGTGCACGCGCGCGCCCGGTACGGCCATACCGCATGTCCCGGCGGCCCCGTTTTGCGCGATTGGCAAAGCAAACGGAGCCAAAATCGAGCGGAGCCGCGTGGCGTCATTTTATGTGTCCTAGTAACCACTTTGCAAAAGACGGAACTGGGATACGGCAATTATCTTGGAGAACCCTTCACGAACAGGGCTATCTCGTCCGGAGTTCTATGGCTTTTAGGGGAAATGAGTAGGAAACGGCCCGTTTCACCACATAGTTTGTCGGAACGAGGCCATATTAGGCACGTGCGTGGGCCTTAGGATGGGAAGCAAGGCCCCGGTCGCGGATTTCCAATCCGAACCACGGGCGACGGTTTTTCCATTTTCGGGGTGCCGGAAGGGCTTTTTTTTGTGAAGCGGCTACATGGTGCGCATTTCGCATCGCGCGGGACCTCCGCGCGGCGGTAGGATACCTCCTACGCACCACCTATCACATGCCATATGCGCGCGGAAGCCATCTCGGGAATCCCACCCGCTTCTGCGGTGCCCCGCCGAATCCGCTGGAAACTGTCCGGATTTGAACTGGGGCGACACTTTCCTTCGCTCAATAAATGGAGGGAAAAATGTTTTTAGGTCTAGGACGCGTCATTTTATGTGCTAAATGTTTTCCGTTTCGCGCGTTGCCGGGACGGGTGCACGCGCGCTCCGGTACGGCCATACCGCATGTCCCGCGGCCCCGTTTTGCGCAGTTGGCAAAGCAAACGGAGCCAAAATCGAGCGGAGCCGCGTGGCGTCATTTTATGTGTCCTAGTAACCACTGCAAAAGACGGAACTGGGATACGGCAATTATCTTGGAGAACCCTTCACGAACAGGGCTATCTCGTCCGGAGTTCTATGGCTTTTAGGGGAAATGAGTAGGAAACGGCCCGTTTCACCACATAGTTTGTCGGAACGAGGCCATATTTGGCACGTGCGTGGGCCTTAGGATGGGAAGCAAGGCCCCGGTCGCGGATTTCCAATCCGAACCACGGGCGACGGTTTTTCCATTTTCGGGGTGCCGGAAGGGCTTTTTTTTGTGAAGCAGCTACATGGTGCGCATTTCAGTATCGCGCGGGACCTCCGCGCGGCGGTAGGATACCTCCTACGCACCACCTATCACATGCCATATGCGCGCGGAAGCCATCTGGGAATCCCACCCGCTTCCTGCGGTGCCCCGCCGAATCCGCTGGAAACTGTCCGGATTTGAACTGGGGCGACACTTTCCTTCACTCAATAAATGGAGGGAAAAATGTTTTTAGGTCTAGGACGCGTCATTTTATGTGCTAAATGTTTTCCGTTTCGCGCGTTGCCGGACGGGTGCACGCGCGCGCCCGGTACGGCCATACCGCATGTCCCGGCGGCCCCGTTTTGCGCAGTTGGCAAAGCAAACGGAGCCAAAAAATCGAGCGGAGCCGCGTGGCGTCATTTTATGTGTCCTAGTAACCACTGCAAAAGACGGTACCATGGGTCAGCTGTCATTGGATGCCGTTCAAAGGGGTAGATCTGGTCCTCGGCATAGCCCCACGCGCTTTAGATAGATCTATGATAATTATATATATTATGATTATTATATGGACCTATTCTTAATATATATATATATTAGTATATTATATTCAGAAAAATAAATGAAATGAAAAAACAAAAAAAAACAAAAAAATTTGGGCTATGCCGAGGGCCACCGTCGGCGTATCTCCGGCCCTCGGCATAGAACCCCTAACCCTAAAACAACTTACCCGCACGCACGCAACCCGCCCGCCACCCGCAGTCCCCAACCCGAGCCCGCCACCCGCGCCCCTGCTCTCTCCTCCCGAGCCGCCACCCGCCGCCGCCGCAACCCGCCCGCCGCCGCCTTTCCCGCTCCTCCCGAGCCGCCGCCCGCCGCAACCCGCCCGCCGCCGCCTTCCCGAGCCGCCGCCAGCCTTCCCCCGCTCCTCCCGAGCCGCCGCCCGCCGCATCCCGCCGCCAATTACAGTTGTTGGCCCGTGTTTGTAATTCCGCTCAATCTCCCTCCCGGAGTCCTAATGACGAGGAAGACCATGTTTCTGTCGCTGATCATTCCAGGGCCCCATTACCCGGGGAAGAACTTGAGTGTCTACATGCAGCCGATTGTGGAAGATTTGAACCACTCTTGGCACCACGGGACGTTGACGTACGACCGAGCATCGAAGACAAACTTCTGCATGAAAGTTTGGTTGCAGTATACCATGCATGACATGCCCGGGTACGCCCTAACATGCGGATGGTGTACAGCTGGTAAATGGCCATGCCCAGTGTGCAGGCATCGACTTGAGTTCCTTTGGCTAAATAAGGGTCGCAAGTATGTTGCGTTTGACACGAATCGGCAGTACCTCAAACGGAGGCATCCGTTCGTAGAAGACAAAAGAACTTCAAGAAAGGCAAAGTTGTGCATGAAGTAACAGAGGTGCCAAAGTTCGATGGTATAGCTGTTGATGCCGAGCTACGTGCTCTCGTGCCAGCGGCATCGGAAGCTGGCCATCAATTTGAGGGATATGGTGTAACGCACAACTGGACTCACGAGGCAGCCTTAACGAAGCTCGAGTATTACAAGGACCTCGAACTTCCCCATAACATCGATGTGATGCACACCGTAAAGAATGTCGCGGAGTCCTTATTTCACACGTGCCTAAACATTCCCGGGAAGTCAAAGGATAATGTCAAGGCTAGAGTCGATGTTGAGAAGCTCTGTGATAGGAAGAAATTACACATGCAACGTCCTACTGGCCGTCGAAAGAATTGGTTCAAGCCGCACGCCGACTTCTGCCTTGATTCCATCCAAAAGAAGGAGGCATTCAAGTGGCTAAAATACGTTGTGATGTTCCCTGATGGTTATTGTTCGAATATGAGCAAGGGAGTCAATCTTTCGACGGGAAAAGTCACCGGGCTCAAGAGTCACGACTATCCTATACCGGAGCCGATGTCTATATTGTTGCTCACCAAGCCAAGCAAGTTTATTATTTGCCGTACCCATGCCAGAAAGCGGCCCTCAACGGCTGGGAAGTCGTGTTCCAGGTATCGCCACATGGTAACCTACCGATTCCCTCCGAGGACGATTACAACAACATTGACCCTGTAACATACGAGGGAATTTTCTATCAAGAGGAAGAGGACTTCGGGCACTTTGAGTTAGAATGTGTTCTTGAAGAGGACCTCAGGAACGATGCAGAAACTCGTGGTGAGTCAGTGGTGGATCTAAAGGACATAGATATGCTCGAGAAGTTACAAGTGGAAGATGATAGCGATGATGAGCCTCCACCCGTCTATCAAAATCCAACTTACTACTCAAAAGATAGTGATAGTGATAGTGGCAAGGAGAAACAAAATGAGATTGACGATGAGATTGATGACGGCTGGTGAGGGTCTTTTATGAGTTTATATTTCAACATGCTTCTTATTTGTTTAGTATCTTTATGCTTAGTATTTATATTTTTTTCAACATGCTTCTTTATTGTTTAGTATCTTTATGCTTAGTATTTATATATTCTTGAACATGCTTCTTAATTGTTTAGTGTCTTTATGCTTAGTATTTATATTTTTTTCAACATGCTTCTTTATTGTTTAGTATCTTTATGCTTAGTATTTATATATTCTTGAACATGCTTCTTAATTGTTTAGTGTCTTTATGCTTACTATTTATATATTTTTCAACATGCTTCTTAATTGTTTTCTCTTTCTCAATGCAGGTGATTGAACAATATGAGCGGCGGCAAGGAGGACTCGTCGAGCTTGCTTAAGAAGATGCAACAACGCAAGAACAATGTTAGAAGGAGTGAGAGGGAACCGCGTCGCAATCCGCGTTACGAGGACTTTGCGGTAGGAGGAGGAGGACGAGGACGAGGACGAGGACGGGGACGAGGTGGTGGAGCTGGAGGTGGCTTGGGAGGAGGTGGAGGTGGAGGTGGAGGTGGCTGGGGAGGACCGGACTTTGAGCCACCACCCTCGGCTTCAGGCGACGTTGCTTCCGGGTTCTTTTTGGAGGGGACGTCTAGAGAGGAGGCGGAGACGGAGTCTAGAGCCGAGGAGGACTCTAGCCGCGGGTTTGAGACTCCGGAGGAGGATGGGCGGCCGAAGGCACTGAAGATTCGTGGGGAAGCGAGAGTCCCCGACGAGAGGAAGGAGCCTAAGACCCATGAGGCGAAGACCCTTATTATTCCTGTTGGCCCTGAGTAAGTGTACTAATTTGGCAATTTCGATTTTCAAGTACTAATGTTTGATTTTCATGTGCTAATGTTTGATTTTCATGTGCAGCAATTGGATATTTCCTCCGGGGGTCAAGGGGCGCCTGCCTAGTAGCATGATTGGAGCTTTGCTTAGGAAGTTCTGGCCGGGCAAGTACTATCCCCTCGGCACTGTCCCAGCTGGCGAGAAGAAGCTAGCCACTACTTGGACGGACTACGAGAGTGCCCCTGGCGTAGGCTTCCCGACGGCTGCTGAGGCCGTGATGAGAAAGTTTTGGGTAAGACATATTTTCTCGAGCTTCGTTCATATTTGATGACCCCAATGTTCTAACTCATGAATCTCACAATTGTTTTTTGCATGATTGAAGTGTTTTTATCGTGTGGCGCCCGAGGTTGAGGAGACGGCCGCGAACAGGACTTTGCGGGCGACTTGTGAGAGGTTGACACCGCAGGTGTGGTACAACCAAAGGATCACGTCCGCCAGTCACTTCTGGGCAGAGAGAGGCGAGAGGGTCCATAAGCCGGACATTGTCGGTAAGAATGCTAAGGCCGAGTACGAGATGACGGTGGATGACTACATGTCGGTGAGTAAAATGTCAATGAGATTCTACATTGCTACTAAGTTGCGATTGCATTAGATTGAGTTGAGTATTGCATTTTCAGGTTATCCCCGATTGGGCCGAGCCGCATGCCGAGGCATGGGAGGAGATGGTTAGGACGAGGTGGCTCAAGATGGACGAGGACTTTGCAGCCGTGGCGAGGCGGAACGCGGAGAACCGAGGCGACGGTGGCACACACTGTGGGGAAACCTCAGCTACGAGCGCTACAAGGGGAAGCCGGTATGTATAGATTTTATTTTCCTTCAGGGTCAAAGTTGGTACTCACAACATTTCCTTTCGCGATGCGAGAGGGCCGCGTTAGGACCCGAGGAGGAGATGTCGACCTCGAGATATACAACAAGATGCGGCTTAAGAAGCCCGATCTCTCGCAGCCTCAGCCCTCGCTCCCTGAGTACTTCGGCACCTACGCCGAGGACGTCGAGAACTACTGCGAGATGGTGAGGCATCGTCACCCGGAGGTGGATGACCCCATGAGCGCGGAGGTCGACGAGGAGTCGTTGGTCCTGTCGTCCGGAGGGTTGCCGCATGGCCGTCTCGCCATGCTGAACAAGGCCGTCAAGCATACCCTCACCACGACCTTCACGCGTCTCAAGGCGGGACTCACCAAGGACAGCCCCCCTCTCCCGCCTCGTCGCCGGGCTCGGCAACAACCCGCATACGACGTAAGTTTCCCTCATTTCCATCCTCTTTCCGACTTTCGTTCATACATTGCTAAGTGCTAACGAGACATGAATTTGTGAAATTGTAGCCTGACTTCGAGGCCGCCTACGTGGCCGCTCATCAAGAATATCAGGTGGCCTTCAACCAGCACCAGCAGCACTTCATGGAGTACATGGCATATATACATGTAAGTTCCAACCTTTGTTTTCGCAAATGATGACAAGTCCCACTTTCCCCTAGTTTGATGCTTCATTTCGCAAAGATCGACATGTAAACTATCTTGCAGCGTCGATGGTGGCCAATCAAAGCTGGACAGACGACGGATTTAGGGCCGATGCCTCCCTTTCCGGGGCCGGCGCCAAACATGCCATCGAAGGAAAATTTCGCTGCGGAGTACTATGGGAGAACAACGGTAAGTTCTTTGCCAAACCGAATACTATGGCTTTCCTTTGCCTCGCAAATTGCTAACATCTCGGGAACATGTGTGTAGGGAACGGGATGTTCCGGAAACCAGGGTGGTGGGAGGGAGATCACACCGGTTCATCATGGTGGTCCTTCTCCCGGTGCTACACCCGGTACTTCTCCCGGTACTTCTCCCGGTCCTTCTCCCGGTGGTTCTTCCGCAGCTTCTACCGGAAGGAATCGGCCCGGGCCGGTGTCTAGCGGCGACGAGCTCCTCTAGTTGTCCCATGCATGTATCTTATCGACACGATACTATGTATCCGGAGCTATGTTATGAGACCATGATTTGTAGCTATTTGAACATCATGTGATGTCTATGTGCAAAGTCCTGTGAATTATGCAATATATGTGCTGTGAAAAACTGTGAAATCTGTCAATTTGGCGAAATCTGTGAAAAACTGTGAAATTTGGCAATTTGGCGAAATCTGTGAAAAACTGTGAAATTTGGCAATTTGGCGAAATGCGGGTCGACGCTACGCCGACGGCCTCCCCTCGGCATAGCCTCGACATGGACCAAATGGTCAGGGCTATGCCGAGGGCCTCCCCTCGGCGTATGAACGGGGAGCCCCCAGCGTTTGCCACGTCGCCCTATGTGCCGAGGGCCTCCCCCTCGGCATAGCCCTCGATACGCCGACGGGGCCACGCTCGGCGTAGGCGCTGCGTAGACGCGGCCAGGAGGCGCCACGTGCCCCCGTACGCCGACGGGGCGACGCTCGGCGTAGCGTCTGCGTAGAAGCGGCCAGGAGGCGCCACGTGCCTCCATACGCCGACGGGGCGACGCTCGGCGTAGCCCAAACGGACGTTAGCCGGACGGCGCCGGCCACCGTGCTACGCCGAGGGTTGCGACGCCGACGAGCTGTTCCAGCCGTCGGCCCTCTGCGGCTACGCCGACGGCGGCCTCTACGCCGAGGGCCGCGTGTGCTCTGCCGAGGCCTACCTTCCCCGAGGAGCTACGCCGAGGGGGCCCGTCGGCGTATCGTACGCCGAGGGCAAGCGCGTGCTACGCCGAGGGTCGAAGGCCGTCGGCATCTACCGCGATTCCTGTAGTGCGTGGTCACGCACCTTGATGTTACCGATGAGCATCGTGACGAGTATCAGCCCGCCAGTGATGGTGATGATGTTGAACACGATCTCCGACCACTCCGTCGTGCTCGCCAGGTTCCCAAAGGTACTGTTCAACACAAACAACAACAGATGATCACATCAGAAGCGCATCAATCGGCATCTAATCAGATCGATCTCCCTCCCAATTATGAAGCCCGGCTGGTCACCTGAGCGTCATGAGGCCCCAGAATATCGGGAGGAGGATCTTCTCGACCCAGCTGGGGTTGGCCACCAGCATGACGGTCCACTTGTACGCCCCGTACTCGTAGTCGTCGCCGCTGTCCAGGCACGTCGCCCTCGCGCTGGAGTTGCCGGCCCACTGGAGCCTGTCCGCGCCCACCGCCGTAGTAGATCCGCCGCCGCCGCCGTAGTAGAGCGGCCGCGCGCACGCCAGCGCCGCGGCCGCGCACCCGCCGCGCCCGTCGTCGCAGTACTGCTCCCTCAGGCACTTGGTGGCCCGCTGCGCCCCGAGCAAGTACCAGCACGCGCCCACCGCCTGCAGCAACAAGCCAACATCAACGGCATCGATACGTCGTCCTTCGCTCTGCCTCGGCAATAAAACTCGCGTGCCAGAAGCCCCATGTGAGATGTAAGAGTGCGTACGTACGTGAGCGGCGACGAAGTAGGCCATGAGGTTGAGCGCGATGCCCCACCAGATGGTGCCGAAGATGTAGCCGGACACGTTCCGCATCCGCCGGAGGAAGCGGGCCGAGTGGTAGAGCTTGGGCAGGTACTCGAACAGGAACGCCACCAGCAGCACCGTCATCACCGACGTCGTCGACCCCGCGCGGATCATCGCCGGGATGCCCACCCAGGTCACCACCTGCGTACATTTTTATGGTTGACAAAATCACATACTTTGTTCGTTCACATAGAAGAATTTGTCAAGCTAGCCATTGGAGTTGCTCTACTATGAGCATCTTGCTCGTGATGTTGCCGATACCATTCTTTGGAAACTCAGGAGCGGTGGAAAATAATCCGTTTTCTCGGCCTATAAGATGCAGTTTGAATGTCTTGTCTCAGCCACCCCCAATTCAATGCCTTGGTTTGGAAGGTTTAGGCTCCGCAAAGAAATGCAATATTTCGTTTTGTTGGTCATGCAAAATTGAATTTAGGGGGTGAAATGTTGGATTGGCTTCCCCTCCATTGACACCTATGAGTGGACGGACGACCTCACCCTTGAGGATTGGTGGACGAAGATGTTGAACAGCTAACCGAAAGACTTTGGCCTCCCTAACCATGCTTTTTAGTTGGACCATTCGGAAGGAGCGAAACGCTGGGTGTTCAACCACAAGTCCGCGCGCCCCAACTAACATCCTCCTCGACATCATCAAGACCGAAGCAAAGGTATGGGTGGCCGCGGGTGCGAAGTGTTTGAGTTTTGTAATAACGTGAGAGTAATCCCTTAGTTTTTCTTTTGGGTGCGGAACTTTAGCTTGTCAAGACTCTTCCTTAATTAATGAATGGTGGCAAATCTTTTGCCCATTGTTTGAAAAAAGTAGGGGGTATCTAAATTGTGGAAATTGCACCCTACGAAACCAAGTCCAAGAATCGGTGACACGCCTCTTGTACAAGTGTAGATTTAACACATGGATTTGGAAAGAGATCATCTCAACCTGGCGTTGATGTTTGGTATTCAAATATTGGCTTAAGAAGAGGGAAAGATAGGAAAGCTTGGGTGTCTATGGTTTATGCTTATTTCATGAGAAATTTGGAAGGAAACACAATGCTCGAGTCTTTTGCTTGGCTGGTGCTTGGTCATCGGCAAGATCAAATAAGAGGCAATAGCTTGGTGCTTGGCTGGTGCAAAATTGTTCAGGAATGTAACTCTGGGACAGTAGGCTTTTGCTGAAGTTCTAGAGATTGTCCTAGGGAAATGGTTTTGTAAACTACTTCTCTATTAATGAAAATGGCAAATGTTTTTGTCTTGTTTTTCAAAATAGCTTTGTTACTAGATCGAGATGTACACGAAGGTTTGCCCGACGTGTTCTAGGTGGCAAGACACACTGATTGACTGACAACATGTTTGTGCATAAGCAGAGAAGGCAAGCTGGGGATAATACCGGCCAGTCAGCGGTACCCCACAGGTTTTCCAAACGCTGGGACCTTTACGGCTACAATTCATTCCGCAACAAACTTTGAGTGTGCATTGAATACGCGGCTGGCTCAAACATGGTTAAAAACGACTCAGCAAAGGTCCCAATCTGCGAAGGTATACCCCCATGGCTTAGCTAGCCCTAGTGCACCAGTACATGGAATGGGACCGAGCCAGCATTATGGCCATGTATGCATTCTTCAGAATACTGAATGTAGGGGTCCTGCAAAACGGATGTACTGTTGCCTAATTACAGGCCCAAGCAAGCTACAGCTAATACTCGCATCGATCACAATCAGTGTGGTCTGGTCGGAGGTGGGAGAACAGTGGATCGTATGCAACCTTGGCCAGAATGCCCTGGGGGAACTGTGGTGCTACATCGCATACGACATGGTACGGAGGGGGAATAATTGGATGATCGATGTTCCAAACTCTCCATTCTTCCGAATGTTTTCGACAAGCTTTCTGATCTGATCCGGCAACTTATGCGTGGGCCATCGCGAAATTTGTTTGTGTGTGAAAGATGCTTGTTACCGAACAAACAGATGAAACATCTGAAACAAAACAAAAAATGCGAATTGCGGAATTGATAACTGAGACCATTCCTGGACTACCCATGCACGCACCTGCATCACCGGAAGAATGACGAAGACGTCCAAGAAGAGCCCTCTCTTGGACTTTTGCGGCTGAGCCGGCACGGCGGCGCCGCCGACGTTGATGTCATTGCTGCTGCGGCCGCTACCCCCCTGCAGCTTGGCCTCCTCGTCCGCGTCCTCCTCCCCCGGCGCCGCCTCCTGATCCGGCGCGCACGCCATCCGGAGCCGCATGAGCAGGTTCCAGACGTGCACGGCGTCCACCATGCACCGGAGCGCGGTGACCGACGCGGCGAACCAGCCGTCGACGAAGACGCACATCAGTGAGCCGCTGAGGGACACGGAGTAGAGGAAGAGCGGGTCGACCACGAGCCCCGCCGCGCAGGCCAGCAGGTAGGCGCGGTCCCACTCCCGCGCCCACCTCGCCCGGGGGTCGATCGACGCCCACGCGGCCAGCCTCCGCCGCCCGCGCTTGCCGCCGCCGCCCGGCGAGCTCTTCTCTCGCTGGTACTCTCCTACCCGCCTCACGGCGCCGCCGTGGGGCGACGCGGCGGCGGAAGACGACGAGGTGGCGGACGAGGAGGACGCGGCGGTCGGCATGATCGACACGGTGCTCCCGCTGCCACGCCGGGCGGTGCACAGCTGCAGAGAGGACAGCATCCGCGCGCGAGGCCGGGCGTCGTGGCGTGGCGAGACGGTCCGGGAGGATGGATATATAGGCAGGACGAGCTATGGTGGCACCGATCGATACGTACGTTCTCGCCTCTCGCGCCGCTTGTCTCTTTGCGCCTGCGTATGCTCTATGCTGGCGGCTAGCTCGGCGCCGGTCAGTTCCGCGCGCAGCTTTGCACGCACGTACAGCGGCTGCCGCAGACGTGACCGATGAGGACAGCGCGTGCGTAGGTTACCATGCTAGCAAAGTTTGTAGCTTTGCGACAGTGCGCAAGCCAACAAGGTGGCCACACATCAGCGATTCAGCGGCCTCCTCCATGTGTCAATCATGTCGGTCTTCATGAATGCTGGCGTTGATCCATCGATCGGCAGCTAGCCACCGTGGTCCTGTGCGGCTCCCTGCCGCTGCTTGCCAATTACTCCAAAAATTACTACAACGGCTCCTCATCTAGGAATATCTCCTGGTTGCTCCGGCGATTGTCTTCCATGAAGCAATCAATTAATCGAAAGACGACGAGAGCAGAAAAACAAATATTAGAAATAAGCCTACACAACCGAAGTTGCCCAGGCAATGCACAATTTGGCATAGCTCCGCGGGTCTCACGGTCCAACAACTCTCTCAGTTTTCAGCATTTTGCTCGCATGGGTTCCGACGACGAGGAGATGGTTGTCGCTCTGCTGGAGGAAGAGACCGATACTGCTGCCATTGTTGCCGACGATGGCGAACATATGATGATCCTCTCTTGCCTTCTAGCCATGCACGCTCGGGATTTGAATCCGCGGCGGGGAGGCTCGAAGCTAGGGCAGCGTAGGAGCGAGCCGAGTCAGAGGCTGAAGGGCTACTACATGTTGTACGTTGGCTACTTCATCGATAATGCAGTGCACGACGATGTGACATTTCAACGTCATTTCAGAATAAACTGTAAGCTGTTTATGAAAAAAATTGTTGGCCATGAGGGACTACTGAGTACTGACACCTACTTTGTTTGCAAGCAAGGCTGTGAGCTTGCTTTGCTGAATTTTTTAATGTGAGGTTATGTGAACTATTGACTTTAATTTTTTCATGTGTGGCTGTTCGTGTGGGCAAGAATAGATTTACTCGAAAGCCAAATACTCCGCGTCCCGAGCATATCAATTTCAGTTCTATGCCACCAACTCGTCCACCATGAACCCGCCAGTTTGGAAGATATGGGCGCCTTTAACATACAAGCTCTTCGCTTGGCTTATCATTTAGAATAGGGTTTGGTGGCCCAATAGCGGTGTTTTGCCTATACAGGCATGCCTCGGAGTCACCGTCCACCTTCTAGTCCAATTTGGAAGGCGGTGTTCTTTTGGCTGGGGATCCATCAGATATCTCCGGAGCTATGGGAAGATCTTTTGGATGTCAAGACATGCTGGTAGGCGTTTGTTTTTCACCCTAGCCTATTGTGTAAGGCTACTGCATCATTCACCAGCCTTGTCGCCTGAAAGATTTAAATGAGCGGAATGCTAGCGTTTTTCAAACTACCTAGCTAATGCCTTCTCGCCTCATTTGTACATAAATGAAGAGTCGAGACTTTGGATAATATCATGTGCTAAATGCTTTGCGGATTTCATCCCGGGAGAGTACCTTTTTTTTCTTCTCTTGCTCATGTTTTCATGAGCACCTCTTTGAATTATTTTTGCCTAGGCCTTGTACTAAACTATTGCTTTCTCTCCTTAATCAATGAAACGGCAAGCCTTTTGTCCGTTTCAAAAAAAAACACCTTGCGTGTAAGGCTGATCCGCGAGGTCATCGACATGGTTGAAGCGGTGGCGAGAGCGACAACTGGAGCAGTGGAAGGCGAGAGGGGAGGGGCTAACGGTTGGTGTAGGTGAGCTGAACTGTCGGGGTTGAGAGGGGGGCACAACGATGATTTGGTTGGGGTGGAAGAAAACTTGAGAAGTGAAGAGGCGAGGTGGTAGGAAAGAATGGGCTGGGTCGCTGGCACGTGGTACCCGCTTGTCGGTATCCAACGTGGCTACAGTTGCCGCTTGTTTCTGTTATCACCAGAATTTGACCGAGTCAGAGGTGGGCCGCGATCAAGATGGACTTGAAGATTATATATAGAAGAAATACGTGAATCGGCCTGTTATACAAAGTTTGGGCTAGTTGGCCCGTGTATCTTTAATATAGTAGGATACGTGTCGATTAGTTATAGTTTGTCTCGTGCACGGTGGGGATTATTCCCACGTTAGAAAGTCCCCTGGACTATAAATATGTATCTAGGGTTTATGGAATAAATAACAACCAACGTTCAACCACAAATCAATCTCGGCGCATCGCCAACTCCTTCGATCTAGGCAGCACAAGCTTTATGTTGTTCATGCGTTGCTCGTACTGAAGCCTTTTTGATGGCGAGCAACGTAGTTATCTTAGATATGTTAGGGTTAGCATTGTTCTTCGTATCATATGCTATCGTAGTGTAACCCTTGCATATCTAGCCGCCCTCACACCTATCTTAGGTGTGGGGGCGGCACCCCGCTTGATCTTTATTTAGTAGATCCGATCCGTTACGGTTGCTCCTTGTTCTTCAAGGATTAGTTTAATATCTGCAATAGTTAGGCCTTACAAAGGGTTGGAGGATCCAGCGGCACGTAGGGTGTCGTTTGCTAGTCCTAGACAGGATGTTCCGGGGATCAACCTCGTGTTGGTTTTTAGGCCTTGTCTAGGATCGGCTTACGATCACCGTGCGTGGCCGCGAGGCCCAATCGTGAGTAGGATGATCCGATTATGCGGTGAAAACCCTAAATCGTCGTAGATCGTATTAGCTTTATCTTGATCAAGCAGGACCACCATATATTCGTGCACCTCGTACGAATCATGGGTGGATCGGCTCCTTGAGCCGATCCACAGGATAACCTGAGAGCCGATCGAGGCTCGTATTTAATGTTTACGTGTATGCCATGCAGGAAACTAAGCGAGGCATCTCCATCACCTTCCTGACCAGGTATAGGTCAGGTGGCACGCCCTTGCATCAGCATCGGACGTGTGTACCAGAGGCTTTGCGGGCCGTCGCTCGGAGGGACCAGGGCCAGCCGCAGCCCTAAGTTGTTCCCGGCTCTACTGTGTTGCCCGTCGCTGCTCGCCGGTGGGTTTTGACCGCAACACATTCTGGCACGCCCGGTGGGACTAGCTTCTTCATCAACCACATCGCCATCTACATCTGAGATGGCGGACGGCACCCCAGTCACTTACGAGGATCTGACCGAAGAGCTCAAGAAGAAGTATGACGAGGTCAAAACGATCCTCGAAGCCGATCTCATCGGCTCGTTTCACAGGACCCGTTCCCATGGCATCAGATGGAAAGGGTTCTCGCCTCAAGGTGCGCTCGATGGAATAGACCTGTCTGCCCCATCAGAAGAACGCACTAGGTCCCTTCGTCAGGAGATTAACTACATGGTGGCCCACTCGCTGCACCGCCACTCTGAGAACCTGGTGAACACTTTGGAGCGTGTTGCTCTGCGAGTGATCCAGGAAATCATGAGTCGCCAATACTCTCCGTCAGGACCAGCTCTCGGGACATACCAGGGAGAGATGCCACTCCAGTCCCGTCCACCGCTGCCATTTGCGTTGGTAGCACCAGAAGTGCCGAACTCACCGGCATTCGTCGTCTATAAGATCGGTGGTGACCCTAGTGACTGCCAGTTCTTGCAGGAGGCGCCTAAGGAGATCCCTCACGGGTACATGTGCACATACGTGCCAGACTGCGGTAACTGGGCGCTCACAAACCAGGCCGCAACATCAGGGACTTCTGGGAAAGCAGGAGGAACGTCGGCAACAGATCTTGAGAAGCAGACGTGGCTAGCTAAATATGCCACCCCGACGAACCTCCAGAGCACAGCTCCTGCAGTTGGCTCAGAGCTGGAAAAGCAAGCATGGCTGGCTAAGTACGCCACCCCGGCGAATCTTCAGAGTTCGACTCCTACAGCCAGCACCGCGAATCAAATCAGCACGGTCCTGAGAGACCAGTTCGGCATGGTGCCGAAAAGAAGGACAATCGGCTATTCCAAGCCGTACCCCAACGAATACGAATTGGTCCCGCTACCACCCAAATATCGGCTCCCTGATTTCTCCAAATTCAGTGGATCAGATGGTTCCAGCTCCATCGAGCATGTGAGCCGATATTTGGCACAACTAGGAACGGCATCAGCGTCGGATCCACTACGTGTGAGGTTCTTCGCACAGTCCCTCACAGGATCGGCTTTCGGGTGGTACACTTCGTTGCCACCAGACTCAATTCGGACCTGGAAGCAGTTGGAAGAACAGTTCCACATGCAGTATCACTCAGACGCTTCCGAGTCTGGCCTTGCCGATCTAGCACAAATACGTCAGAAGCGTGGAGAAACTGTGGCAGAATACATCCAGCGCTTCAGGAATCTTAGGAACCGATGTTATTCGGTTCGGGTGACTGAAAAAGAAGCAGTCGAGTTGGCAGTGGTGGGCATTGCATCACAAATCAAGGACGTGGCCTCTCAAGCAGACTACCCTTCACTGGCGCACATGGTTCAGAAACTGTCAGCATATGAACAGCGCCACCCGGACTTGTACCAGGATAAATTCAAGCGTGCAGTAGTCCTGGTTGAGGCAGATGAAGACGAAGTTTCTGCGGGAGATCAAGAGGTAGCAGTGGCTGAATGGACTCGGGGGGCAACCCCCGTGTCCTGCAAATGGGTTAAGCCACCAGGTCCGCCCAGGGGGTTTGATTTTGACGTGACCAAAACTGAGCAAATCTTCGACCTCCTACTCAAGGAGAAGCAGTTGAAGATACCCGAAGGCCTCAAAATCCCCACGGTACAGGAGCTGAACGGAAAGCCATACTGTAAATGGCATAACTCGGTCTCCCATGCCACCAACGACTGCAGGGTGTGGCGTCAGCAGATCCAAATGGCGATAGAACAAGGACGTCTGATTTTTAACCAGTACGCCATGAAGGTCGACACCCACCCCTTCCCCGCCGTTAACATGGTGGAATGCACTTACCCTGAAGGTTGCCAGCCAGGATCCTCGTTCAGTATCAACATGGTAGGACCTGGACACCACTCTGGCAAGGATGGAGACGAGGGCAGCTGCTCTCGTAGCAAGGACACAGAGGAGGCCGCTCCACGCGATCGGCTCCGTCATGATGGCAAGCGCTACGTCACAGAGGGAGAAGTGAAGAACATAAGATATCAGCAACCACTCTCTGATCACCTCCTCAACAAGTATGTGAGTCAGTATGACCAACGCCGGCGATCCAGCGATGATGATGAAAGAGATCGTCTGGCTAGAGAAGCCAGAAGACATCGTCGGCATGATCACGATGAGGAGGAGTGCGAGCGCCGTGCCAAGGAAAAGACAAGGGAGCAAGGCGACGAAGATAGGCATTGGGACTGCCCCTTCTTCAGACACTGCTGGGATTCAGGAATAAGCCGATTGCCCACAATCGGCAATTGCCCAGAATGCAACCAGAAGAAGAAGGAGGCAGCCAACGTGTCCGTGTTCAAACGTCTAGGGCCTCTCCCAACGCAAAGCAAACGCGCTGAGTCCCCTCGTTTGGAAGATCTCGAGGATTCAGAAGACGAGGGAGAAGAAGAAGAAGACAGGTACCACCGTCCAAGGTGGTGCCCTGATGGACTCAGCCGTTCCCAAAAGCGCAGGGTTCAGCGACTGCGTGGCTTGGAGGAAGCCGAAAGGCTATACCTGCACACGCTAAGGAAAGCGCGGCCTGATCTGGCCGCAAAGGTCCAGCGAACCTTGGATGAAGAGGGTCGACCACGGAAAATGGTGTGGCGCCCCAAGCAAAGGAAAGCCGATGATGAAACATCGGCTGGCACAAACATGGTGTTCATCCTTCCTTCGGAGTTCAGCGCTCCAGGATTAGACGAGACACCTGTGGCACAACTTGACTGCGGCCCACGGCCGGTTATCTTTGAGAAGCCACGAGAAAGAAGCTACAGACATCTGAAGGCCCTGTATTTACGAGGTTATATCAATGGGAGGCCTGTCAATAAGATGCTGGTGGACACCGGAGTGGCAGTCAACATTATGCCATACTCTATGCTACGTCGGTGATGTCTACGTTCCCCCTCCTTTCCTGTAGACAGTGTTGGGCCTCCAAGAGCAGAGGTTTGTAGAACAACAGCAAGTTTTCCCTTAAGTGGATCACCCAAGGTTTATCGAACTCAGGGAGGAAGAGGTCAAAGATATCCCTCTCATGCAACCCTGCAACCACAAAGCAAGAAGTCTCTTGTGTCCCCAACACACCTAATAGGTGCACTAGTTCGGCGAAGAGATAGTGAAATACAGGTGGTATGAATATATATGAGCAGTAGCAACGGTGCCAGAAAATAGCTTGCTGGTGTGTAGTTGATGGTGGTAGTATTGCAGCGATAACGCTGTGATAAAGAAACATTAAACAAGCGTAGTAACGCAGCAGTATTTAGGAACAAGGCCTAGGGATTACACTTTCACTAGTGGACACTCTCAACATTGATCACATAACAGAATAGATAAATGCATACTCTACACTTTTGTTGGATGATGAACACATTGCGTAGGATTACACGAACCCTCAATGCCGGAGTTAACAAGCTCCACAATAATGCTCATATTTAAGTAACCTTATAGTGTAAGATAGATCAACAGACTAAACCAAGTACTAACATAGCATGCACACTGTCACCTTCATGCATATGTAGGAGGAATAGATCACATCAATATTATCATAGCAATAGTTAACTTCGCAATCTACAAGAGATCATGATCATAGCATAAACCAAGTACTAACACGGTGCACACACTGTCACCTTTACACACGTGCAGGAGGAATAGAACTACTTTAATAACTTTGCTAGAGTAGCACATAGATAAATTGTGATACAAACTCATATGAATCTCAATCATGTAAAGCAGCTCATGAGATTATTGTATTGAGGTACATGGGAGAGAGATGAACCACATAGCTACAGCGGAGCCCTCGGCCTCGGAGGTGGATTACTCCCTCCTCATCATGGAAGCAGCGATGGCGGTGAAGATGGCGGTGAAGACGGCGGTGGAGATGGCTCCGGGGGCAATTCCCCGTCCCGGCAGGTGCCGAACAGAGTTCTGTCCCCCGAATTGGAGTTCCGCGACGGTGGCGGCGCCCCTGGAGTCTTTACGGAGTTTCGTCAATTGGTACTGCGTTTTTAGGTCGAAAGGGCTTTTATAGGTGAAGAGGCGGCGCAGGGGGCACACTGGGGCGCCACACCCTAGGCCGGCGCGGCCTAGGCCTGGCCCGCGCCGCCATGTGGTGTGGTGGCCCCCTGGCCCCTCTCCGACTCTTCTTCGGTGTTACGGACGCTTCGGGAAAAATAGGAGGTTTGGCGTTGATTTCGTCCAATTCCGAGAATATTGCCCGAACAGCCTTTCTGGAACCAAAAACAGCAGAAAACAGGAACTGGCACTGTGGCATCTTGTTAATAGGTTAGTTCCGGAAAATGCATGAAAATGATATAAAGTGTGAACAAAACATGTTGGTATTATCATAAAACAAGCATGGAACATCGGAAATTATAGATACGTTGGAGACGTATCAGCATCCCCAAGCTTAGTTCCTACTCGTCCTCGAGTAGGTAAACGATAAAAGATAATTTCTGAGGTGACATGCTACCAACATAATCTTAATCATACCATTGTAAAGCATATGAGATGAATGCAGCGATTCGAAACAATGTAAATGCAATGAGTAAACAAGTGAATCATATAGCAAAGACTTTTCATGAATAGTACTTTCGAGACAAGCATCAATAAGTCTTGCATAAGAGTTACTCATAAAGCAATAAATTCATAGTAGAGACATTGAAGCAACACAATGGAAGATTAAGTTTCAGCGGTTGCTTTCAACTTGTAACATGTATATCTCATGGATAGTTGTCAATGCAAAGCAATATAACAAATGCAATAAGCAAGTATATAAGAATCAATGCACAGTTCACACAAATGTTTGCTTCTTGAGGTGGAGAAAGATAGGTGAACTGACTCAACAATAAAAGTAAAAGAATGGTCCTTCAAAGAGGAAAGCATCGATTGCTATATTTGTGCTAGAGCTTTTATTTTGAAACCATGAAACAATTTTGTCAACGGTAGTAATAAAGCATATGTATCATGTAAATTATATCTTACAAGTTGCAAGCCTCATGCATAGTATACTAATAGTGCCCGCACCTTGTCCTAATTAGCTTGGACTACCGGATCATCACAATGCACATGTTTTAACCAAGTGTCACAAAGGGGTACCTCTATGCCGCTGTACAAAGGTCTAAGGAGAAAGCTCGCATTGGATTTCTCGCTATTGATTATTCTCAACTTAGACATCCATACCGGGACAACATAGACAACAGATAATGGACTCCTCTTTTATGCATAAGCATGTAACAACAATTAATAATTTTCTCATATGAGATTGAGGATATATGTCCAAAACTGAGACTTCCACCATGGATCATGGCTTTAGTTAGCGGCCCAATATTCTTCTCTAACAATATGCATGCTTAACCATAGGGTGGTAGATCTCTCTTACTTCAGACAAGACGGACATGCATAGCAACTCACATGAAATTCAACAATGAATAGTTGATGGCGTCCCCAGTGAACATGGTTATCGCACAACAAGCAACTTAATAAGAGATAAAGTGCATAATTACATATTCAATACCACAATAGTTTTTAAGCTATTTGTCCCATGAGCTATATATTGCAAAGGTGAATGATGGAATTTTAAAGGTAGCACTCAAGCAATTTACTTTGGAATGGCGGAAAATACCATGTAGTAGGTAGGTATGGTGGACACAAATGGCATAGTGTTGTTTGGCTCAAGGATTTGGATGCATGAGAAGTATTCCCTCTCGATACAAGGTTTAGGCTAGCAAGGTTGTTTGAAGCAAACACAAGCACGAACTAGTACAGCAAAACTCACATAAAAGACATATTACAAGCATTATAAAACTATACATCGTCTTCCTTGTTGTTCAAACATCTTACTAGAAAATATCTAGACTCTAGAGAAACCACTCATGCAAACCCAAATTTTAACAAGCTCTATGTATTTCCTCACTAATGGGTGCAAGGTATATGATGCAAGAGCTTAAACAAGAGCACAACAATTGCCAAGTATCACATTATTCAAGACATCACACCAATTTCTACATGTAGCATTTTCCAATTACAACCATATAATAATTTAACGAAGCAGTTTCAACCTTCGCCATGAATATTATGAGCTGAGAACACATGTGTTCATACGAACCAGCGGAGCGTGTCTCTCTCCCACACAAGCATTTATTCAAACACAAACAAAAACAAAAGCATACAGACGCTCCAAGTAAAGCACATAAGATGTGACCGAATAAAAATATAGTTTCAAGAGAAGGAACCTGATAATTTGTCGATGAAGAAGGGGATGCCTTGGGCATCCCCAAGCTTAGACGCTTGAGTCTTCTTGAAATATGCAGGGATGAACCACCGGGGCATCCCCAAGCTTAGAGCTTTCACTCTTCTTGATCATAGTATATCATCCTCCTTTCTTGACCCTTGAAAACTTCCTCCACACCAAACTCGAAACAACTCATTAGAGGGTTAGTGCACAATAAAAATTAACATATTCAGACGTGACACAATCATTCTTAATACTTCTGGACATTGCATAATGCTACTGGACATTAGTGGATCAAAGAAATTCATCCAACATAGCAAAAGAGGCAATGCGAAATAAAAGGCAGAATCTGTCAAAACAGAACAGTTCGTATTGACGAATTTTAAAATGGCACCAGACTTGCTCAAATGAAAATGCTCAAATTGAATGAAAGTTGCGTACATATCTGAGGATCATGCACGTAAATTGGCTTAATTTTCTGAGCTACCTACAGGGAGGTGGACCCAGATTCGTGACAGCAAAGAAATCTGGAACTGCGCAGTAATCCAAATCTAGTACTTACTTTTCTATCAACGGCTTTACTTGGCACAACAAAACACAAAACTAAGATAAGGAGAGGTTGCTACAGTAGTAAACAACTTCCAAGACACAAATATAAAACAAAGTACTGTAGCAAAATAACACATAGGTTATCTCCCAAGAAGTTCTTTTCTTTATAGCCATTAAGATGGGCTCAGCAGTTTTAATGATGCACTCGCAAGAAATAGTATTGGAAGCAAAAGAGAGCATCAAGAGGCAAAGTCAAAACACATTTAAGTCTAACATGCTTCCTATGCATAGGAATCTTGTAAATAAACAAGTTCATGAAGAGCAAAGTAACAAGCATAGGAAGATAAAACAAGTGTAGCTTCAAAAATTTCAGCACATAGAGAGGTGTTTTAGTAACATGAAAATTTCTACAACCATATTTTCCTCTCTCATAATAACTTTCAGTAGCATCATGAGCAAACTCAACAATATAACTATCACATAAAGCATTCTTATCATGAGTCTCATGCATAAAATTATTACTCTCCACATAGGCATAATCAATTTTATTAGTAATAGTGGGAGCAAATTCAACAAAGTAGCTATCATTATTATTCTCATCAAGTGTAGGAGGCATAGTATAATCACAACAAAATTTACTCTCCATAGTAGGTGGCACCAAAAGACCACTATCATTATAATCATCATAAATAGGAGGCAAAGTATCATCAAAGAAAATTTTCTCCTCAATGCTTGGGGGACTAAAAAGATCATGAAAACCAGCTTCCCCAAGCTTAGAATTTTCCATATCATTAGCAACAATGGTGTTCAAAGTGTTCATACTAATATGTTCCATGGGTTTTTTAATTTTCGCATTAAACCATTCATGTCTTGACTCAGGAAATAGAATAAAAAGCTCACAGATGTTGTCCATTATGCTTTACTAGTGTAAACAAGAAACAAAAAGATGCAATTGCAGGATCTAAAGGAAATAGCTTCGAGTACTTACAACGCCGGAAAATAGCTTAGTAGCCGAGGTCCGGAGTGTGAGTACCTTTTACCTTTCCTCCCCGGCAACGGCGCCAGAAAAGTGGCTTGATGTCTACGTTCCCCCTCCTTTCCTGTAGACAGTGTTGGGCCTCCAAGAGCAGAGGTTTGTAGAACAGCAGCAAGTTTTCCCTTAAGTGGATCACCCAAGGTTTATCGAACTCAGGGAGGAAGAGGTCAAAGATATCCCTCTCATGCAACCCTGCAACCACAAAGCAAGAAGTCTCTTGTGTCCCCAACACACCTAATAGGTGCACTAGTTCGGCGAAGAGATAGTGAAATACAGGTGGTATGAATATATATGAGCAGTAGCAACGGTGCCAGAAAATAGCTTGCTGGTGTGTAGTTGATGGTGGTAGTATTGCAGCAGTAGTAACGCAGTAAAACAGTAAATAAGCAGTAGTAACGCAGCAGTATTTAGGAACAAGGCCTAGGGATTACACTTTCACTAGTGGACACTCTCAACATTGATCACATAACAGAATAGATAAATGCATACTCTACACTTTTGTTGGATGATGAACACATTGCGTAGGATTACACGAACCCTCAATGCCGGAGTTAACAAGCTCCACAATAATGCTCATATTTAAGTAACCTTATAGTGTAAGATAGATCAACAGACTAAACCAAGTACTAACATAGCATACACACTGTCACCTTCATGCATATGTAGGAGGAATAGATCACATCAATATTATCATAGCAATAGTTAACTTCGCAATCTACAAGAGATCATGATCATAGCATAAACCAAGTACTAACACGGTGCACACACTGTCACCTTTACACACGTGCAGGAGGAATAGAACTACTTTAATAACTTTGCTAGAGTAGCACATAGATAAATTGTGATACAAACTCATATGAATCTCAATCATGTAAAGCAGCTCATGAGATTATTGTATTGAGGTACATGGGAGAGAGATGAACCACATAGCTACAGCGGAGCCCTCAGCCTCGGAGGTGGATTACTCCCTCCTCATCATGGAAGCAGCGATGGCGGTGAAGATGGCGGTGAAGACGGCGGTGGAGATGGCTCCGGGGGCAATTCCCCGTCCGGCAGGGTGCCGGAACAGAGAGTTCTGTCCCCCGAATTGGAGTTCCGCGACGGTGGCGGCGCCCCTGGAGTCTTTCTGGAGTTTCGTCAATTGGTACTGCGTTTTTAGGTCGAAAGGGCTTTTATAGGCGAAGAGGCGGCGCAGAGGGGCACCTGGGGGCGCCACACCCTAGGCCGGCGCGGCCTAGGCCTGGCCCGCGCCGCCATGTGGTGTGGTGGCCCCTGGCCCCTCTCCGACTCTTCTTCGGTGTTCTGGACGCTTCCGGGAAAAATAGGAGGTTTGGCGTTGATTTCGTCCAATTCCGAGAATATTGCCCGAACAGCCTTTCTGGAACCAAAAACAGCAGAAAACAGGAACTGGCACTGTGGCATCTTGTTAATAGGTTAGTTCCGGAAAATGCATGAAAATGATATAAAGTGTGAACAAAACATGTTGGTATTGTCATAAAACAAGCATGGAACATCGGAAATTATAGATACGTTGGAGACGAATCAGTCGGTTGGGACGCTCTAGCTCGGATCTAATCAAGACCAACGTGACATTGAGCGATTTCAACGGCCAAGCGTCTGACGCACAAGGTGTTCTGAACGTGGATCTGACCGTAGGAAGGAAAACCATCCCTACGACGTTCTTCATCGTTGACAGCAAGAGCACCTATGCTATTCTGCTAGGAAGGGATTGGATCCACGCCAACTGTTGCATTCCCTCCACGATGCACCAATGCATAATACAGTGGGATGGAGATGAGGTAGAGGTCGTCCAGGCTGATGACTCAGCCGAAATTTCAACGGTTGGCATGAACGCGTGGGAAGCGGCAGGCCAAGAGCCCCTCTCAGGTATCAATTTGGACGAATGCGAGCGCATCGACGTGACGAAGGGCAGGGTTAGGCTGGTTTTATCCGCTGGCCTGACCGTGTAGCAAGAGCAGACCAATGAGCAAGTATGGCGAGGCCGATCTTTGGGATCGGCTCCCAAAGATCTATGAAGGAACATTACAGAACCTTCATTAAAGTGCTTCAATCAATGTGGAGGCCGATTCCAGCAATCGGCCAAGATTATCCTCACCACATGTTCTGCTCATATGCAACGTCGCTCTAATGGGCAGCGGTTTACGTCGGCTGACGAGTTGGTCCTACCAAAGTCGACGTGCAAATACGGTGCCTTGGCTAGACTACAGAGCCGATATCTGCAGTTCCCTTACAGATTCGGCTCGGGGGGCACCTAGTCAGAGGAGCATGTGCAGATGAACATGTGTGCAGCGAAATGTTGGGGGCCGATAGATAGAAAAAATCGGCTAGTAAAAAAAAACTTATGTCGAAGCCGATGCACAACCATCGACTCTAGTAAAACTACGCAGGATCTACTGGTTATGTGTTCGAAGCGCGGATCTTCACCAAGTCCAGTTCAGCTGTGGGGCCTTCTGCTTCCTCGAGGGAGTAAAACAATGAGAGCTTCCTCAGATGCCTTGAGCCGATTCTGGTGCCTGAACCTTCTTGTCGAGGATTTTCAACCTTTTGTGCTAGTCCAGCAATGCTGTCGGAGGAAATATATCGGCTTTCGAGGGAAGAAAGGTGATCGGCTTTGGTGCATCCTCACCAACATTCTCGCCTTGAGTAAGGCTCGGGGGGCAGCAGGCCTGTTAGTTGCACTGTTTAGGAGCCGATTGAGGTACCATCGGCCGATCCTTCACAAAATGATGAGTGCTTAAAGGAGACCATTAGGCCTGGTTGGAGGAATTCAAAGGCTCTCTTGAAAACTCTACGTTGTCCACCAGATCTCAAGGTCGTCAGTCGAAGAAGTGAAGGATGAATTATAAAGGACCGATGTGTTGCTATCGGCTCATTACGCATTGGCTAAGGGGACAGATCGGCAAAATCAGTATGAAGGGAAATCGGCTAGAGTAAGCTCAAAGGAATCGGCAAAATCAAATTGGGATAAGTTCTTCATTGATAAGCAAGATTTCTTACATAAAGAGCTGATTGCCCTCAAAAGGAAGTACTAGGGGATACATTGCCCCATCTACTACTACTGATCCTGGCTAAAGGTCCTATCTACGGGCCGTCGCTGCCCTCGTCGTCGCCGTCGTCGCCGCTGTCGGCGCTACTCCCGGCAGGCTCTTCGTCGCTGCTCCAGCGGCCGCCGACCGGGCCTTCGTTGTCCTCGTCCTCCTCGTCAGCGTCGTCGTCGTCGCTGTCGAAGTCGCTGAGGTTCCCCGGCCAGGGGCAGAAGCGCTTGGCCGGCGGCTCGTCGGGGGGGTATCGTCCTCCTCCTCCTCCTTCCCCTCCTCCTCCTCCTCGGGAGAGGTGAAGTCGTCGCAGGAGAAGCGATCGTCATCGCTCTCCTCCTCCGTTTCCCCATCCGCGAGGAAGCGGAGGTCGCTTTCCCCGTCGGTCAGGGACTTGTCGTCCTCCGACCAGATGGAGAAGTCATGGCTAGACTCCTCCCCGGCCTCGATGGCGCGGCGGGTATTGGCTGCATGGACCTCTGCCGGGTTCGGCTCCGGCGTCGGCTCGCGAGAGGAAGAGGACTGGGTGGAAAGATCCGATGAAGCAGAGGAAGAAGAAGACATGGTGGCGCAGGAGGGCTTTTGGGGTGCTAATGCAAACTGTTCGGAGCGGTTAAATAAAAGGGGATATAGTGGAAATTCAATGCTACAGCAGTTTCCAAGGAAGTGGTGCCTAAAAAAAAAACTGCCAGGTCACGCGGAGAAGTTGAGAAGGCAAGGCATCATGATGAAGGATACTGTGACGGTTCTGCCACGACATGACCCGACGAAGAAAAAGCAGAGTGATTTTGGAATTATCAATTCCAAAACCAGGGGGGCATGTGTTATCACCAGAATTTGACCGAGTCAGAGGTGGGCCGCGATCAAGATGGACTTAAAGATTATATATATAGAAGAAATACGTGAATCGGCCTGTTATACAAAGTTTGGGCTAGTTGGCCCGTGTATCTTTAATATAGTAGGATACGTGTCGATTAGTTAGAGTTTGTCTCGTGCACGGTGGGGATTATTCCCACGTTAGAAAGTCCCCTGGACTATAAATATGTATCTAGGGTTTATGGAATAAACAACAACCAACGTTCAACCACAAATCAATCTCGGCGCATCGCCAACTCCTTCGTCTCGAGGGTTTCTACCGGTAAGCATCATGCTGCCTAGATCGCATCTTGCGATCTAGGCAGCACAAGCTTTATGTTGTTCATGCGTTGCTCGTACTGAAGCCTTTTTGATGGCGAGCAACGTAGTTATCTTAGATATGTTAGGGTTAGCATTGTTCTTCGTATCATATGCTATCGTAGTGTAACCCTTGCATATCTAGCCGCCCTCACACCTATCTTAGGTGTGGGGGTGGCACCCCGCTTGATCTTTATTTAGTAGATCCGATCCGTTACGGTTGCTCCTTGTTCTTCAAGGATTAGTTTAATATCTGCAATAGTTAGGCCTTACAAAGGGTTGGAGGATCCAGCGGCACGTAGGGTGTCGTTTGCTAGTCCTAGACAGGATGTTCCGGGGATCAACCTCGTGTTGGTTTTTAGGCCTTGTCTAGGATCGGCTTACGATCACCGTGCGTGGCCGCGAGGCCCAATCGTGAGTAGGATGATCCGATTATGCGGTGAAAACCCTAAATCGTCGTAGATCGTATTAGCTTTATCTTGATCAAGCAGGACCACCATATATTCGTGCACCTCGTACGAATCATGGGTGGATCGGCTCCTTGAGCCGATCCACAGGATAACCTGAGAGCCGATCGAGGCTCGTATTTAATGTTTACGTGTATGCCATGCAGGAAACTAAGCGAGGCATCTCCATCACCTTCCTGACCAGGTATAGGTCAGGTGGCACGCCCTTGCATCAGCATCGGACGTGTGTACTAGAGGCTTTGCGGGCCGTCGCTCGGAGGGACCAGGGCCAGCCACAGCCCTAAGTTGTTCCCGGCTCTACTGTGTTGCCCGTCGCTGCTCGCCGGTGGGTTTTGACCGCAACAGTTTCTAGCGCTACTAAATAGCTTACTGTGGGATCGGGGTCGGTTTGGGAGGGTAAGACTAGATTATATGGTTGGCCGGATGGAAGGGCGCTCTGCTACTGGACGCGGCTTTTCATCCGCACACCTAGTAAAGATTCATGGAGTGAAACTTAATAAAGATCGACGGCTCTTTTTTTTTTTGAAATGAAGATCGACGGCTCTTACATGCACGAGAGAGAATCGCCAGTCTCCTGAAAATTCATAGAGTGAAACTTAATAAAGATCATACATCAACATTTTAGCAGTCACGAAAGGAAAAAGGGATTTGCTAGAACTAACTTCGTGCTCAGTCAAGTTCTACACCATTTGATTTGCATCGTGATTCATCTTTATTATAAGTTGTAACATGAGTTGCAACTGAAATTTGACGACGTCATCTAACTGAGAATGAACATAATTCTCAGTCGTGAGAAATAGCCACAAAAACCTCTTGAAATCTATGTAGGCAAGCCGGCATGAACTTTGTATTAATCTCAGCCGCGAGAACAGTTCAGCAACAAGAGCCAAGAGGTTGGACAACATATAAGGAGTAGTACTACAGGTAGATCAACTCAATACGTAATGGCACAACAAGGGCAAAGCCAAGGACGGTAAGTTTTGGCGGAGAACACCTCCTTATTCATGGCAGCAACATCGCATGGGCGCGTGCATACGCACACGGCTGCTAGCTTAAGCAGAGGAAGCGTCGAGGCAGACCCACTGGCCAAGGAAGACCTTGAGGCAGTTGATGTTGGGGTTGAAGCCGAGGAACTGAGCGTCGGTCAGCCCGGCGCTCGCCGCGATGGAGGAGCAGGTGTCGTCCGTCTGCACCTGATGCACCTCGTTGCACTTCAGCGCTGGCACCGCCTTCACCGCAGCATAACCTGCAACTCGATCACAGTCACGCACGTTCCAATTAGGGTCAGAGTGCTAACATTCCAATTAGGGTGGAGATCGTCGGCGTGGAACTACGTACCTCCTACAATGTCGCGCTGCACCTGCACGGCGACCCTGGCGTCGGCGAGGACGACCGCCACGAGGAGGGACGCGATCAGGAGAGCGGCGGCTGCGTGGTTGGCCATTGCAGATGCTGCCGATCGACGCGAAGGAAGAATAAGAAGCAGGCAGCTGCACTGAAGCTTGGCTCTGCTTTTGGTTGGTGGCAACGAGAATTACCGCCTGGCTCTCGCCTTTTTATAGCCTATAAGAGCATCTCTAAGGGTGTGTTCGGTTGTTGGATGGAGTGGAACGGAACCATTCCATTCCATTTGGGTGTTCGGTTGATTTCAGAAGCTGTGGAATGGAACAGAATTTAATTAGTCTAAACATCCAATTAATTAGAAACCTTTAATTAATTAGAATCTAATTAGTCTAAACATCCACGACCTCCGCGCCGGGCCCGCGTCCGGCGACCTCCTCGCCGCGCCCCCGCGCCCGGCGACCTCCACGCCGCGCCCCGCGCCCGGCGACCTCCGCGCCCGCCCGCTCCCGGCGACCTCCGCGCTGCGCCCCGCGCCGGCGACCTCCGCGCCCCGTCCGGGCCGCCGGCCGCCAGCCCCGCCGCGCCGCCAGGCCTGCCCCCACCGCTCCATCCGCCAGCCCCCGCCGGCCCGCCAGCCAGCGCGGCCAGCCCCCGCCCCGCTGCTCCGTCCGCCAGCCCCCGCCCCCGCTGCTCCGTCCGCCAGCCCCCGCTGCTCCGTCCGCCGGCGGCCGCGCTTTGGCTCCGGCCGGCCCCGTCTCATCATCGGCTTCAGCGCGGGAGAGAGAGAGAGAGTGTGTGGTTAGCGTGAGAGAGGATTAGCACGAGCCGTTCCACCTCGTTCGGCCGATTTGGCCCGACGGGTGCGTTCTGCATCTACACGAAATATTCGGTTCCGAGGAATCACTTCATTCCATCCTTTTGTCAAACCGAACACAAGAATGGGTTTCAGGTGTGGAACCATCCCGTTCCATTCCTCCTAATTCCAGAACCGAACACATCCTAACAGAACCGTAAACCCCGTCAGAACCGAACTTTTCCGGCGGATTTACGGGTTCGGGCCGAATGTGTCGCAGATCAGTGACCGAAAAGATGGGCCGGCCCGTAAAATAAGTTCAGGGGCCCGAACAAATCTCCGAATGGCCCCTATTAAAAGGTTCGTGGAGGGGAGTTCGGGTCGCAAACCCTACTCCCCTCCGCCGCCGCCAAGCACCATCTCCGGCGAGCAATCCAGCGAGCCCCAGGCAGCAATCCACCGGCCGACGGTGGGCGATGGCGTCCCGCCGCGTCCGCCCGTCTTCCGCACCGACGCGGAGCGGCGCAAATGAAACCGGTCGGAGGGCGCGCGCAAGCGCAGCGCCTGCCGGTGGACGAACTGGGGGCTCACGCCCCCAGGGAAGCTCGCCAGGTACGGCAACGCCGGCGAGGGCTCCTCGTCCGGCCAGTCAAGCCGCGCACCGCGGCTCCCCGTCGCGGACAGCAGCGACGACGACGACCTCGTCCCCGCGCGGTCGCCCACCTTCTCCGCCGGGGACTATGTCCACGGCAGTGACGAGGAGGACGCCGTCCTCGCGCATACCAAGGCCATCAGCACGGCGGAGGTTCGCCAGCGTTTCCGCCGGGAGGAGGCGGAAGCCGTCCGCCTCGTCCGTGAATACGAGGCGGCCCGCCGGGAGGCCCGCGTCCGCCGCGTCAAGCTCGAAATAGTCGAGCTTGACGCCGACGACGTGTGAAGCTCATCCTCGACAGCGTCGGCACCATCTGCCGCCGACACGCTGCGCCACCACCGGCACCGCCGCGCGCGTATGCCACTTTATAGGCCGCATTTTGCTTAGCTTAAGTAGCGCTCGCCGGTGTACCAGTACTATAGGTTTAATTTTACGAATAATGTATATTTTGATGCTCAATCGGAGCATCAATTTGATGTCGAACTATGATCATCGCCGAATTTACCCGCGCCCTTTCAAATTCTGCTTTTCAGTTCCAGTTTTACGGTTTCTAATCTGCGCCACTGCCAAATTCGCATGAACTATCGTTTTCGGAAGACTGAAAACCACTTTTTCGGTTTGCACTTTTTCGGGCTCTGTTAGAGATGCTCTAACGGGTACAAAGTCGATAAGACGCATGCAAGAACAGATCCAGGACCTTGGAAACTGCGTCGAGAGCGTGGATAGAATGGACCTGTCGCTGAAACCATTTGTAACTTGTAAGCCGGCCAGTCGTTTCTGAGAATTGGTCCATGACCAGGTGAAAACAGAGGAAGGGCTTATGGTTCCTATGAAGCTAGTTTAGAGTAATTCTACGCAGCGCGACCTTTCCCTTTCCGTCTGTTTGGTTTTATACCGGTCAGTTGACTGAGTAAGAATTTTACTTTTAGCACGTCTTCTCCCCAGGCTACTGTTTCTTCTAAAAGAGAAAAAAATATACACAGTGTTGTATTGTGATCTAAATTCATATACTAAAGGAAGGCTAACTTCTGACGAGCGGAGCGAGACCCGTCGCCGGAGGCTTGGGCCGAAGCGTAGTTGTGTTTTTATCAAGTTTGTTAATGGATCACCTATATACTTGCTGTTATATGTTGATGATATGTTGATTGCTGCCAAGAGCAAGAAAGAGATCACTACTTTGAAAGCACAATTAAGTAGTGAATTTGAGATGAAGGATCTTGGTGCTGGTAAGAAAGTACTAGGTATAGAAATTACAAAAGATAGAAAATCTAGTGTGTTATTTGTTAGTCAGCAAAATTACATTCAGAAAGTTCTTCATCGTTTTAATATGCGTGATGCAAAGTCTGTTAGTACACCTATTGCTCCTCACTTCAAATTATCAGCATTGCAATGTCCTAGTACTGATGAAGATATTGAGTACATGTCTCGATTTCCATATTCTAGTGCTGTTGGTTTCTTGATGTATGCCATGGTTTGTTATCGTCCTGATTTATCATATGCTATGAGTTTGGTCAGTCGATACATGGCTAATCCTGGAAAAGAACTTTGGAAAGCTGTTCAGTGGATTTTCAGGTACCTTCGTGGCACATCCAAAGCTTGCTTGAAGTTTGGCAAGACCGGTGAGGGACTCGTAGGCTATGTGGATTCAGATTTTGCTGCCGATTTGGATAAGAGAAGATCCCTCACAGGTTATGTGTTCACTGTTGGTGGATGTGCTGTGAGTTGGAAGGCAACGTTACAATCTGTTGTTGCTCAATCTACGACCGAAGCAGAATATATAGCAATTAATGAAGCTTGCAAAGAGTCTGTTTGGTTGAAAGGTTTGTGCTCAGCTTTGTGGAGATGATTCTTGCATTAACTTGTTTTCCGACAGTCAAAGTGCAATATACCTTACTAAAGATCAAGTTCCATGAGAGGACAAAGCACATTGATATCAAGTACCATTATGTGCGTGGCATTGTTGTTCAAGGTAAACTGAAGGTATGCAAGATAAGTACTCATGATAATCCTGCTGATATGATGACAAAGCCAGTTCCTGTTTCCAAGTTTGACCTTTGCTCGAGCTTGGTTGGTATAACTATTTAGCCCAAGTGGCTGTTGTTGGCGGCAGCAAGTGTTTTTATTTGTTGTTCAGGAGATTGTTGAAGTTCATGCTACAAGATGGAATTTGTCTCAAGGTGGAGTTTGTTGTATTGTGTTGGAAGGGTTTTCCACGTTAAATCTTGTGTCTCCGCTGCGTTTTCCTTTATCGTTCTTCGTTATTTGCTTATCGCTTTTATAACATTTTCACTTGTCCTTAGTTATACTCTTCCTTTTCCTCGTCAAGGCTCACGGGATGTTATGTTGGCTCTGATACCACTTGTAACATCTTGACCCAAAGTTTAATATAATTGATAAAATACCCATACCATAGAAAATGTGCAATGTTCTTTCTTTTTGGAAATCATGTCCATAGAACCTCTCGGTTAATCATGTTTGGCAAGGAGCAATATTGAGAAAGACTTGCGTTAGTCTATGTGGCGAGACTAAAAATCTTAGAGAGCTTCCGTGAATAATTACCGCCAAGGGAGTGTGGTTGGGATGTTATAGTGGTCTAGTGGACCATCATCTTTTTTTCAGCATGCTTGTGACCACATGGGTAAACATGGATCATTTTTAGACTAACAATGATCGCACGCCGACTCCTTTTTTTTCATTGAAACGAAACCATAACGTTTTTACAAGTTCCTTAGCTTAAAACTAAAAACAGGGGAAAATTGAACTTCAGTTTCTCCCGAGAGAAAGGGTACGCTGTAGGCGAAACGACCCAAACACCGGGAGGCCAATTAATATAGAAGAGTTTTAGCAAACACGGCCAACAAAATAAAATGGGTACACACGCCAAGCATTGGCTCTCAACATAGGGAGCTGCCACCTTCTCCAGCTGAAGGAGATCACCGAATCACCATGTGCACTGCTTCATCGTGATCTTTGAGGTACAAGGCAGAACCCTCACTCCATGTGGAGCACTAATGGCCGAAGTGTACTAGATTGTGATCCACACAAAAGATTGGCAAATCAGTCCGGCTTCAGCTCCAATGACGTCTTGAGTTTTCTCAGCAGTAGTGTTATGAACCGATCCACCAGAATCCAGTCTTGATCCTTGAATGGACCTTCGAGTTCCTCGGATAAGTTAGAGCTAGCTGCCAAACCTGTTACATATTAAACTAGTTTTTTATGTTAAACACAATTGAGTTCCTATTGTTCCAAAATATACTCCAAAGACTAACAGATGAAACAGTATTAATTTGCATACATCTTGTATTACACAACCACTTAGAAGCTAAGCTCAAGAAATCAGTGATCATCACATCAAAGACCTCAAACACATCAGTCCAAAGCAGTGTAGATATTATGCAAGCAAAGAACAAGTGCTCAACAAATTCTATTTCTTTACATAAACTACATTCTAGAGGTTTAGGGATTCCTCTTCTAAGAAGATTGTCCCTGCTCATGATTTTATTTTGATAGAACAACCATAGGAAAATATGTACTCTAGAATGTGAACATGGATCATAGATCGATGGATAGTTCTAGAAGAGAATCGAGACAAGGAAGAGCAACGAGATTGGGAGAAAGAACTGTTAGAGTTATATGGGTTGCTACCCAAGTAAGCAGTCCATATAGCCTACAAATCCTAGAATCACAAGGCGCATCTATTCTGGAAGTTTGAGAGTCGTGCTAGACAAAATTTAGTCCCACGTCGATAGTTGGAAGAGAGTTGGAGCATCTTATAAGAACATATGTTCTGGCTCCACTAAGCATGTGAAAAGAGAAGGAGTTCATGCGCACTCCTCCGCCGCCGCCTGCAGACTAAGTTTTTTCTTGGTGCATGACTGTCTACAACTGGCGCATGGTTGACGTGGGAGGAAATCTCTGTGGTGTAGCTTTTCGTTCCCCGGCAACGGCGCCAGAAAATAGCTTGATGTCTACTCACGCTTCTTTTCCTGTAGACAGTGTTGGGCCTCCAAGAGCAGAGGTTTGTAGAACAGCAGCAAGTATTCCCTTAAGTGGATCACCCAAGGTTTATCAAACTCAGGGAGGAAGAGGTCAAAGATATCCCTCTCAAGCAACCCTGCAATCACGATACAAGAAGTCTCTTGTGTCCCCAACACACCCAATACACTTGTCAGATGTATAGGTGCACTAGTTCGGCGAAGAGATAGTGAAATACAAGTGGTATGAACGAATATGAGCAGTAGTAACGGCACCAGAAAATAGTTTGCTGGCGTGCAGTTGATGGTAGTAATATTGCAGGAAGTAAAGATGCAGTAGAACAGTAAATAAGCGATGATTGCAGTATTTGGAAACAAGGCCTAGGGATCATACTTTCACTAGTGGACACTCTCAGCATTGATCACATAATAAAACCACTCTACACTCTCTTGTTGGATGACAAACACCATTCATTGTGTAGGGCTACAAGAGCACCTCAATGCCGGAGTTAACAAGCTCCACAACATCCGGAGTTCATATTTAAGTAACCTTAGAGTGCATGATAGACCATTGCAATTATACCGAGTACTAACATAGCATGCACACCGTCACCGTCAGGCTATGAAAGGGGGAATAGATCGCATCAATACTATCATAGTAATAGTTAACTTCATAATCTACAAGAGATCACAATCATAGCTTATACCAAGTACTACATGATGCACACACTGTCAACATTACATCATGGAGGAGGAATAGACTACTTTAATAACATCACTAGAGTAGCACATAGATGATATTCAACTAGATCACAAAGAGAGAGATGAACCACATAGCTACGGTAGAACCCTCAGCCTCGGGGGAGAACTACTCCCTCCTCATCATGGGAACAGCAGCGGTGATGAAGATGGCGGTGGTGATGGCAGTGGTGTCGATGAAGATGCCTTCCAGGGGCACTTCCCCGTCCCGGCGGCGTGCCGGAACAGAGACTTCTGTCCCCCGAATCTTGGCTTCGCGATGGCGAAGGCTCTGGAACTTTTCTCGTACCGTGGCTTATTCGTGTCGAAGATTTAGGTCACGACGACTTATATAAGCGAAGAAACGGAGTCGGAAGGGGTCTGGGGGCTCCACACACCAGGGGGGCGCGCCCCCCTCTGGCCGCGCCGCCACCACGTGTGGGGGCCCTGGGCCTCCCCTCTGGTCCATCTTTGGTGTTCTGGAAGCTTCGTGGAAATATAAGATCGTGGGCATTGATTTCGTCCAATTCCGAGAATATTTCCTTACTAGGATTTCTGAAACCAAAAACAGCAGAAAACAGGAACTGGCACTTCGGCATCTTGTCAATAGGTTAGTTCCGGAAAATGCATAATAATGACATAAAGTGTGTATAAAACATGTGTGTATCATCATAAAAGTAGCATGGAACATAAAAAATTATAGATACGTTGGAGACGTATCAGTGCACCAACTAAATTTGGTACATAGACATGTGTATGCATGATCGACGCGTGTCCTTATCTTCTAACGCGTGACGGTTTCGGTCCGCGGCTCCCCTCATAGGCTATACTAGGAGACAAGAGACATACCAGATTTAGAGTTCTCCACTTCCTTATGCCTCTCTATCGCGACCAAGTTCCTTTTGTTATGTCATCCTCTTGTCTTCCTCATCCTGATGACTACGTGGACGGACGTTCAGGAGAGCAAGCCTCCGGAACCCTTTCTGTCAAGATCCTACACCGAGAGACGCGCGGTAAGGTTTTTGGGGAGCATCTGAGCGCGACTGCTCAATATTATTAGAATTCTTCATCGCCGGCTTATTATTTTGTTGGAGATATCTGCGGGTCCGGCAACCTCAACAACACCATGGGCTCATTGTTTCCTCGCCGACGTTCGTGCTTCCAATCTCTTACATTGCACTAGTACTTGTTCCATATTCACATATGATAGATGTGCTTAGTGACGAGGGTTAACCTCAGAAATGCCATGGATATGGACTTCGGGTTTCGGGGAAAGACGACGATGCAGATTTCAGGAGCGAGAGTAGGTACACGACATATACCCAGGTTCATGTCCTCACGGTGGAGGATCGCTAAGTAATGCTTCATGTTTATTGGCTCCAATCCTTTTATAACGACCAAATACTCCACTCAATTCATCAGTCATCACCATTAACCAGTTTTTTTTTTTGAGCGAATTCACCAGTTAATAGTTTCTTCGTTCTCATGTCAAAAATAGTTTGTTTTCACGGCCAGAATCCTTCACGGGCCAGGGTGTTTTCTTACTGCTATGTCAATTGTGTTGGGCCTCAGCAGATGTTCAGTTGGGCTGGGCGGGCCTGGGCATTCATTGTCTGGAAGCCGAGTAGGCGACACACCTTAGCACGTCTCGGCTCGACACCACGCCGCTCAACCGGAAGGAAGGAGCGGCGCCGGCACCTGAGGTCCTGAGCCGCCACGGCGGCGGCGATCGACGGCTTCTCCTCCACCTCCTCTGATTTGTCTGATGTAAGCTCTTCTCCTTCCGGTTCTCTCCCACCTTCGTATTCCATCCCTCGTGGGAAACCCTAGCAAGATTTTCTCCTTAAGTAATATCTGCATTTACTTGTAGTGGCGGCACCGCGGCAGTGCTCAGCGAGAGCTCAGATCAGGAGGGGAATTAGACGATGGATGCCGCCGAGGAGACTACCCAACTGTAAGATCTAATTTCCCATCTCTTTGCTCAGATTTGTCAAGTCTGTCCATCTCTTTCTGTTCTTCCCCCCACATTCCATTTCGCACAATTTGTTCGTCTATTGTTGTGCTGGATTATGGATGGTTCGCTGTTTTGCAATTACTCCACCGCAGTGATGTACATTTACATTTGTTGCCGTTTTCCAGGGAGAAGAGACCACGTGTGGATGTCGACGCACTAGGGCATTCCCTGGCGCAGGCGGCCACCGTAGCCAAGGTTCTCGATGACGACAACCTCCTCAGGGAGATCATCGTCCGTGTTGGCTTCCCCACCACCCTCGTCCGTGCAGCCCTTGTCTGCAAGCGCTGGCTCGGGCTTGCCTCCGACCCCAAGTTCTTAAGCCATTTCCGCAAGCTCCACCCACCCCGCCTCCTTGGCTACTACATAACCGAGCGGTCGGTTTTGAATGGGCAGCTACATGCTCCACGCTTTGTCCCGATGCTGCCTCAACCCCCAGAGCTCACCGCTGTCATTCGCCGCTTAGAGAGGTACAACTTCCGCGCCCACATGATCTTGCATTGCCGGAACGGCAGCATCTTCACCAAGCGCCGCAGCGGAGCAAAAAGGACACATGGCGTGCACCGCCCACTATGTGCTGAGAAAGTCATCCAAATCATCCGGCCACTACCCCCCGCCCTGGACCATAATTACTACAAATTCATTGCAGTGTTCTCCAAAGAAGAAGGGAGCGGATTGTCCTACTTGTATATGCTAGCAGGAAAGTCTACGGCGCAAGTATATATGTTGCAAGATGGAGCCTGGCGCATGCATACCTCGGCCTCATGCCTCCATGGTGAGCATTTTGGCTCAAATGCTCTGCTCGTCGACAACAAAATTTATGTGCCGACCGCCAGTGGTGACAACATTATAGTCTGGGATTTGACGACCTCAAGTTTCTCCACAATTCAGCTCCCACCAGGAGTGAAGTATCGGAACTTTTTGAGTATGTTCTCACGGGCAGATGATGCTTCCAGTGTATATCTCATCCACGTCGAGAAGTTGCAACTAGCCGTCTGGCTCCACAAGGGGGACAATTGGTTCCTGGTTGATACCATTTGTTTACGTGAGATGCTTGATACTTTGGGGAAAGCAGGTCATATTCTTGAGAATGAGCGCGCTTATAATGTGCTGATAACGCAAGTGGGAGACAATGGCCAGTTTGTATTCTTACAGATGTGCCACTGCATATTCTACTTGGATATTAAGTGCAGGACAATGTGTAAAGTGTATAAGAACACGAGGCTTGATACATGGGCTAGTTCTATCCATCCTTTCATGATGATTTGGCCTCCCACATTCCCTGCCATCAAGGACGACCCTGCCAGGTTTGCCTTTTGATGTTAGCACCAGACAACATGCTTCCTGAACTTGGTCTATGCTTTATATGGTCTCATAAAAGCAATTTGTAGTGGTGCTGAAAATTTACTTGCTTATTGCTTTTAGCATGGACCCCTCTTATACTGTTGTATCACTGTCTTCTGAACTACTAGTGCAAACTACAAATTGTGCCCATAGATGCACTCTTAGTATTATTATGGTGTCACCCACTGTATATTTCTTGTCTTGAAATATTATCGCAAACCCATGTGTGGAATTTTGGCTTCCTATACAATATAATCATGGTGTAACTTTCTGTTGTCTGCCTTTGAACTCTTGAGCCTGAATCTATGTATGAAATACTTAATACTTATTTTCTGAATGGTGCCTCGTGGATATCAATTTATTTCTCAAACACAAGTTAATCGTGAATTATAATATATATTGGAATACAAATTAATTTGAGTTTGTGTGGCACTTCTTGCATGATCAAAGCTTTATTTTACTGGAATACAAATTACAATATGAAAGCCATTTAATATGTACTGCTGTAGCATTTTGAAAAAATTAAGGCTATATCTTTTGTTTGCGAAAGTTATATTGCTGGATCAAAATTTTCATTTTGATTTCTGAGCACACATAACATTTGTCTACCATTCTACCAGCCACTTGCTAATCCATCTGATATTTTTACTCTGAAAGTAGCATGGCAAATATATTCTGATGCTCAGTTATCCCAATCCTAATCCTTCCTCTGATTTCTCTGAAACAGGAAGCTTTCGGATGGTTAGTGAAAGTTTGGGCGCCATCAAGGAAGGGCAGAGAGCTGTGTTTTCTAAGTACCAGTTACTTATAATTGTGTTCACTGTCACTTGTACTGGATAATTATGATACCATGTAACCGGACCAGGTACTCTTATGATAAATATAAGTCCTATATATCATGACCATATGTGACCACTTTTCGTTTCATGAACTCGACTGTATGCATGCCTGTTTAGTAGTTATCTCTGGTGATCCACCCTATGTCGTAGTCTTGGCTGCTGTTGACTGTTTTCCACGCTATTTGCAGAATCGGTCTTTGGTGTTCACTATTGCTTAATCAGTTTAAGTTAGCGATATCTGTAGCTCTAATGTGATAGTCAGAAGGCGCTACTTTCAGTCCACAGTTTGTCTACTCCACATCGACTGCCAGGGTAGATAATCTTGAAGATGTACTTGTTTGACACAAACTTTTGTATAGGCACTGATAATCTATAATCTAGCTGGAGCGCAATTGTTTGATACCACAGCCTAGGATCTGCTAAATGGAAGAACATGCATCAGTATTCTTTATTAGGGTGGCTTAGGCATCATGAATACAAAGCTAATGAAGCTGCCGGAGAATTGTCTTTGGCTCAGAATCATTAGGGCTAAATATCCTAGAGCTGCTGACATTTTCTCCTTGACTCCAGCAAGGGGTTCGCCCTTTTGGCACATCATTCATAAGATTAAGGAGTATTTCAAACTGGGAGAGCACTTCAAGTTGGGGGACGGAACCGCATTCGATTTTGGACAGATTGGTGGATTGGAGAGGGCCCTTTAGCAGTGCGCTATCCTAGGCTTTCCCAAATTTCACTAGAGCCTCAAGCTCTTGTTGTGCAGGCACATCAAAGTGAGCCTCAAGCTCTTGTTGTGCAGGCACATCAAAGTGCTGCCTGGCAAATCAGATTCCGCCGCAGTTTGGAGAGGAGATACATGTGGATCCAGTTGAAATGCTGAGCTTGAGAGCATCTCCAATGGCGTCCTCCAAAGCCGTTTTTGTCCGGCGCCCTGAGGCCGTCCCCGTCCCACAGGGGACACACCGGGGACGCCGGACGCACCGAAAAGAGAGGCAGGCTTCCACATATCGGTGACTATTTCCATTAACCGTTGGTTCTCGTCTTTTTTCTCTTCGCTCCTTCCCTCTCGCGCCTCCCACCCCTCCGTCGCCGCTGGATTTGTCGGCCGCTTCGACGACTAATCTCTTTTGAGAGTCGGCACCGTCGTCGCGGCTGGCACTCTCGCCGGTTGTCCCGCTGCCGCTGCCTCGCCTGCGCGTCCCAGAGAGCGGTGCCAAATCCGCCCCACCTCCGCGCACACAAGGTGCTTGACGACTTGCTAGGTACGCGCGATTGGGCGCTGTTCGTTGCGTCATCTGCTGCGGCGCAATTTTAACCATTGATCTTGCTTCAGACATGGATAGCGACGACGAGATGATTGCCCTACTGCTGGAGGACGAGCAAGCCTTCGACGACGACCTCCGGGAGCATTTGCTGATCATCGGGGCCCTCCAAGATGTGCTTAACGCTGAGGCAGAGAAAAGGAAGAGGCCGCGCCGTGGAGGATCAAGGCCGGGGAGAAAGAAGTCGAAGCCCCGCAGAGGATGGAGGGGCATACCATGCTGCACAACGACTACTTCGCAGATAACGCAACACATGCCAACAATTTTCGTTGCCGGTATAGGATGAGCAAGGGTCTGTTCGTGAATATCCTCCACGGCATTCGAGAGTTCGACCCCTACTTCAAGCTCAAGCACGACGCTGTAGGCGATGTCAGGTTCTCGTTATTATTTATTCAAAGTGAGTCTCTTCCATTCGGTTCATTAGCTTTAGGAAAAATAGAAGCTGCGGAAATGCTTGCTTCTAAAAGGCTTAAAGGCTCTGATCAAGGCAATGAACATTTTGCACTTGAGAAGTGCACGCCGCCATGACCCATGAGGATGCTTGCATACGGAGCACCTACCGATACACAGGACGACTACCTTTGCATGAGTGAGTCTACTGTCATTGAGTGCATGTACAAGTTTTGCCGAGTTGTGGTGAGAAAGTTTGGCAAATACTATTTGAGAGGGCCAACTGAGGAAGAGATTGCAAGGATCATGGCACAAAATGCTGCTAGAGGATTTCCTGAAATGCTTGGAAGGATCGATTGCATGCACTGGGCCGGCGTGGAAGAACCGACCGTTTGGTTGGCAAGGTATATACAGAGGACGTCATGGATATTGCAGTGTGGTGCTTGAAGCTGTGGTAGATTATGACCTCTGGATTTGGCATTCTTTCTTTGGCATGGCCGAATGACACAATGACATCAACGTGTTGCAGCAGTCTCCGGTGTTCAGCAGACTAGTGGAAGAGCATGCTCCACCATGCAACTATGAGATCAATGGTCAGCAATATACCAAAGGCTATTATTTAGCCGATGTTATGTGTCCAGAATGAGCCACTTTTGTCAAAACAATCTCGAATCCATCAGGTCAGAAGAATTCCCACTTTGCTACACGACAGGAGGCTTGCAGGAAGGATGTCGAGCAGACATTTGGTGTGCTTCAAGCTCAATTTGCAATTTTTCGGTACCCTGCTCTAAGCTGGTCTCACGACCAAATGTGGGATGATGCAGGCTTGTGTGATCATGCACAACATGATCATCGAGGATGACCGCAAGAATCAGGCTAGGTCACATGTTGGTCCGTATGAGTGTCAATGCCCTCTTGCGGAGGTTGATCATGAGTTGCCTGCAGATTTTGGTGATTTCCTAGCCATGCATGCAGAGATCCGTGATAACAATGTTCACGATCAACTTAAAGCTGATCTTGTTCAGCATTTGTGGATGATCAAAGAAAATGCCACACATTAATCTAGCCCTATTTATTTGTTGTTTTACTGTTTATTGTATTTTAATTTGAAAAGAATCTCCGCAAACATATTTATTTGTATGTCATATTTAATAAATAGTTGTGTTTTAAAAAACCCTTAATGTTTAGGGACGGCGTTTGGGGCGCGACTGAGGAGCGACGTCCCCCAAACGCGACACGAACAAAATACTCCCACGAACGCTCGATCCGCCGCGGTTTTGGAGATGGTTCAGGGGACGCGATGGGTTGCACCCTCCTTGAAGAGCGACAGTTGTGTCCTGGTCAACCGTCGGGCGTCTTCTCGGCTTACTCTCTTCACCTAAAGCTTAACCAGGGAGGTGGCCCATGCAACTGATCTATGGGGGCTGCCCATCCCGCTGAAGATGAAGATATTTCTTTGGCAATTAGCAAAAGGGCACTTTCCAACCGATGATCAACTTCAAAAGAGACAGGGACCCTCTGATGGGACCTATGCGTTATGTGGCCAGACTGAGCACGTGGACCGTATCTTCTTTACAGCATCTCCACCGGCGCTCCCAATAGCAATTTAGGGGCCAGAAATGAAAATAAGCTTGCACCGGCGCGTTCCAAACGGCGTCGATGCTTTTTCGAGCCCAATAGAAGCGCCGACAACCCCGTGTCGGTCCTTCGCTAAGGGTGCGAATTGGGCGCGCCGGCGTCTCGCGAGGCTGAAAATTCTGGGCGTGGGAGCCGCCTGTCAGCCACACGCCGACAAAATATACATCTTCTCCCCAAAACCCCGTCCCCTACGCCGCTCATTTCTCCCGCCAGCCGCTCCATCTCCCATCCAGCCTCCAACCCGAAAAACCCTCGCCGCCGCACCATGGCACCGAAGAGAAAGACTACGGTGGCAGCGAAGCCGCCGACGAAGGCGCCGCCGAAGACGCGCACCGTCGCGCCGAAGGAGAAGCCGGCGACCATGTCACAGGAGGATTGGGACAAAGAGATGGAACACCGCTCCCTCATCACGGCCGACCGCAGGAGGCGCCGCATCGCCGCCCTCGACGCAAAGAAAGCGGCGGCATCTACGGAAGCGTGCCTGAGCTGGGGCGGCGGCCTCAACAACATCTCGAGCTCCCCATCGTCGTTGAGTTACTACGAGGGGTACACCGCGGACGCGCCGTCGATCTCGCAGATGCGGCTGTCGCAGATGGACGGCCGCACCCGCTACTCCCCCGAGTTCGGGGATAGTGACATGGCCGTCGACAAAAAACGCGCCGTTCTCGCGGATTCAACGGCTCGGGGCAGCGGCGCCTTCCGCATCCCCAACCTGAACGATTCTCCTGACCTGCGCCGCACCGAGGGCCACGTGACGGACGGCACTGGCCTTCCCCGCCACCTCTTCCCCGACGACGGTAGGCACACCCACCAGGTGTCCGGCAGCGCGTCCGGCGTGTCCATGGGCCAGGACGAGGTGCGTTTCCTTACTTTTTATGTGTTGTGTGCATCGTCGACACCGACGGTGACTGAAAGTTTGTAACTTTATGCGTAGATTGCCGACGAGGAGGAGATCCTGAACGGTATCATACGCGGCCATGCCTATGAACCCCCGATCGATGACTACAAAGAAGAGACCGACGAGGACGAAGGTGAGGAGGAAGTCCAGGAGGAGCTGATCGACGCCGAGACCGGCGCGAGCATGAGGAGGACGCGCAGGGGTCCGAGGTGGAGGTCCTTGGAGGATGAATTCCTCATCGAGGCGTGGAAGCAAGTGAGCTTTTGCCCCATCACCGGCGCAAACCAAACCAGGGGCAAGTACTACAAACGCATTCTTGATTGCTTCAACGAGAAGAAGAACTATGGTGATTACGCCACCATAGAGATGAACCGGAACGAGGGCGCCCTCTCTCACCGTTGGAACTTGATCAAGGGATCGTGTAGCAAGTTCCATGGCTACTATGAGAAGATTAAGAACCGGAAGGAGAGCGGCAAGATGATGGTGGATTGGGTATGATCTACGCCTATCTTCTTACATATGAATTGATGATCCTTATTGTTACATATGAATTGATAATCCATGTTGTTACATATGAATTGATGAATCCTTATTCTTACATATGAATTGATGATCTCCTTATTGTTACATATGAAATGATGATCCATGTTGTTACATATGAATTGATGAACCATCTTATTATGCATCATATATTGCTAGATGCTCAATGCTCTCGAAATGTACAAGCACCAACACGAGGACAAAGACTTCCCCTTCATGCATTGCTACAACAAGCTCCAAGGTTGCAACAAATGGGACGACCTCCACACTCTATTGAAGGACGGGGAAGA
The DNA here is from genome assembly GCF_019359855.2 of Lolium perenne. Classification (NCBI taxonomy): domain Eukaryota; kingdom Viridiplantae; phylum Streptophyta; class Magnoliopsida; order Poales; family Poaceae; genus Lolium; species Lolium perenne. The sequence continues at coordinate 267,514,716 of NC_067246.2, read as the reverse complement.
TGGGCCAGTCGATCCAGCCGGCGTCTCCATCGGGCGCCCCATTGGCAACAAGAGGGCCAAGGCCGAGAGGAATGCGGCGCCATTATTGGTAGCCGTGGACGCCTCCCTCGAGAAGATGATCAATTCATTCTCGGTTGAGAACAAGGAAGTGTCGGATAGGGCCGCCGTCGTGTGGAAGGCAATCCTCGACAAGCAAGACATGAAGATCGCGTTGGAGAGGGAGAAGTTGGAGGCGACGAAGATGGAAGCTCACGCCGCTGCCATGAAGGCCACCAACGAAGCGACGCATCTATCGTTGGCCAAAATGTCTCAAGAATCGAAGATCTTGATGGCCGACATGGACAAGATGGACCCGTTGGCGCGGGCGTGGCACGAGATGTACCGCGAGCGCATCGGCCAAGAGGTGATGGCGGCGCGAGCTGCGTCGGCGTCTCCCCCAGCACCGTCCACGTTCATGTCTACCCAGGCACTGTCCATGTTCATGTCTCCCCCGGCACCGTCCACGTTCATGCCTCCCCCGGCGATCGTGGATCCTGTTGCAGCGATGGAGCTACCGCCGACCGCCGATGAGGAAGTCGTCGAGGTTGAGCCGTCCGTGACCTCCTTCATGTGATCATCTGGCTTGGAAGCCCTTTTTTTGCGCCGGAGACGGCGATCTGGTGGCCATGTGTTGGCCCAAACTTCTTATTCCAAAACCTATTCGAATTTGGTGGCCGTGTGTTGGACCAAACTTCATATTCATAAACTTATTCGAATTTCTATGCTTGTGTTTGAGTTTTCAAATTCAAATTATCTATTGGGGCTGTCGTATGAGGGGCGCCGGTGTGGGAGTAGCTCCCCCAAATGGAGGATGTTTGTGGTCACCCGGCATACCACTGCATGGTGTAGTATGCAAGTCTGATATAACACCAATGAAACATTGTTCCACTAGTATTATATCGCTCAGAGTGGTAGAACAGAAACATATGCGGGTCCAATGCATGTCTATAGAATTACACACAGACTCTGTTACATAATATCATCACAGCCTCCTACTTTACAATGAGGTAAAATTGCAAATAACTCTAGAAGAACGACTCATAGTCTAGTCTTATCACGAACTCTATTTGTAGAGTGTTTAACTAGCTATAGAGGCTATGAATAGATTCTAGCTAAATAGGAGCTAGGTTTAGGAAACTAGTTCCTTTCTATTGCTAAGCTAGGTTTTATCCTTGTTGGATGTGGTGTTTGACTCTTCTGTCAGGTTCCTGTCCCTTGAAGTAATTGTTGATTCCTCGGTCTTCGAGTTGCACTGTAGATCCTCCTTCGATGCCTCCATATCTAAGCAAGGAATTTAAGAGTGGGATGAGTACGAGCGTACTCAACAAGTTCATTATAGGAAAGAGGTGTTTAATGCACTAGCTACAGCATTAGACCAGAAAGTCTAATACCAATGCAGGTTTTCATAATCATTTCTTGAAAAGGTTACTTTTATTCAGAAGAACTATGTCTGTCAGCCTTCACCGGTTTACTAGAACTTCATGGAGTTCCTTTCCGACAGCGTTCGCAGTTCCAAAACCCGGAACAGGGAGTGACGGGTCAGGATTCATTACACTCTGCAGAGGTGTGTTGCTTTACCCATAAGAGATCTTAACCTTGGTGCCAACCGAGTCTAGTTCTTGTCCACACTTCCTTTGGTGTGATGCCCGGTATAAGGTCATAGCCAATCATATTCCTCTGCTACCTCGCACACCCACCCTTTATTGCATCCCCGACCCTGGGTCCTCGTCGGTGTACTTATACCAATTAAGGATGGCCCCCGACCACGATGACAGTCTGGGATCGAACCAAACTCCTTCGCCGTTAGATGCAACCCCTCATAGAGCGCAATACCGTGGGGAACTTATGGCTTCCCCAGCCTACCGCCTGCTCCTCGGGCGACAAGTGTCTACGGACAATGCCGTGAGGAACTTATGGCTTCCCCAGCCTACCGCTTGCCCCCTTGGAATACAAGTGTCTACGGTAAAGCGCGTCCGTTGATGTACAAGAGGTGGAAATACGATTGACTATTCCGTCCCACTCCAGATCTTATGGTTAACACGGTTTTTTATGGCACAAGAATCACTGGACGACATTTATTGTTTAATCCTAGATGGATATAAACCCTTGCAATGGAACCTCCACCATATCAACACAATCCATGGTTCCATTGCCCACCACTTAGTCATATTCATAGTTATGAAAATAGTGGTTTTGCTTTTTATGCAATAGTGATAAACATAGTACTTTGCAAGTAATTTGGTAAAAATACTCAAATTACATGAGCAAGTGATGAACTTGCCTTTCTTGACTGCAAGATTATGCAGGCAAGGTCTTCGATACGCAATAACTCCAAATTCTGAAATAGCATCATTGTCCGGTAAGGACGATGTTTAAAAGATTGGCAAGGATGCAATAATGCATAAGTATGAGATGCAATCGCTCTAAGTGTGACCTAACCCCGATGATTTAGGATTAGTGAGTGGTAATAATTAGTTCAGGGTGTGTTGCACTTTTAGAGTGATTCACAAACAAGGTTCTTATTAGGTTTTTGTTGTCTTAGAATCATAAGTAAGTGTTAGAATACATAGTAACAATCATACATACCAAGGAATAGTAGTTGTATAATAAGTAAAGAGCAGTTGTTAATTTTAAGTCCTATAGTGCATGGTTGATGATTACTTATTATATAATTCAAAGGAATAACTTTTGAAGAACATGTGCTTTAATAAAGAATAAGTATGATAATTAGGTCTGTGGGGTTCTATGGTTTTCTATGGTTCCAATTGGTTTCTGGAGTAAGGATTAGATGGATCCCAACAATGTTGGATTCATCGACACCTAGGTTTTGTAAGGTTGAGTTAAGCCTAGGCATCCTAAGCAATTAATTATACATGGTTGCTATCAAGGTTGATTTATCTTGCTGATGATTGCTAGCTAGGGTTTATAGGTTCTTATAAGCAGGGTTGATGATGATTCTTTATTTACTTCAAAAGAATAACTTTTGAAGAACATATTACTTAATTAACAAGAAGTATATCAATTAGAGTTGAGGTGGTCTAGGGTTTACTAGTGGTTTCGCTAGGTAATGAACAATTGGTTCCTAAATAAGTTGGTTCGTAAGTATCTAACACTAGTAGGGTTTAGTGTGTATGGTGTATGATGCACAATTATTGGGCATGGTTGCTATTATGGTTCATCACAAGGGTGTGATGCTAAATATGGATAATTAAGGTTGTTGCCTCTAAGGATAGGAATTAGGGTTGGTCCTATTTGATCATCTAGGCATGAACACATGTAATACCAATGTATTAGAGATGGTTCTCTATTATTTTATGAAGACATGGCATTTGTTTAGTTGCTACGAAACTAGGAAAGTATCATGATCACATGTTCTAACCTAGGGTTTAGGTTTAGAAACAAATTAAGTTTCACATGAAATAGTGGACCTAGGTTCCTGAATGAATTAGGGTTTTTTGGAATCACATGAAATACTAAGGTTGTATTATCATTTAGGGTTTCCTAATTACCATATAGTTCTATGATTAATAACTTCATTATAAAGTTGAAGTTATTAATAACTTTGAAATAGAAATAATATTGGATTGGGACTTTTTATTATTTTTAATGAATTAATAATTAAGGTAATTATTAATCAGGTTTTAATCCCTCTATTAAGGATTTATCAAATTAATAAATAAAGAATATTAGTTTTAATGTTTTCTTTATTTATTGACTAGTTTTTATTTAATTTGGAAAGTTTTTCTAATTATTGAATTTTATAGCATTAAGAATTAAAATAAAAGGCTTAAATAACAAGTATTAAATAATTGAATTTTTATTAAAAATAAAAAATTTCATTTTATATTTTTATTGGATAGAGTTCACTTTTGTGAGAATTTTGATATCTTATATTTAATTTTCTGAGCTTATATGAATTTACTAGAATTATTTGAAGTTGCAGCAATTTTCTGGAATTAAATTTAAATGAAATTACTAAACCTACCCGGCTAATGTACCCACAGCCACTGGCTAGTGGGCCAGTGGTCCACGTCAGGCGCCACCGTGGCGTCGAGGTGGCAGGGGAAGGGTTGGCTGACGGCCAGCTGTCGATGGTCGCCGGCGTTACCGGTGTCCCGCGAGATTGTGCGCAGTTGCGTTGGAACGAGGACAACGAGGGGATGCTAGTGGTGGTAGCGCCGCCACCAGATGGTCGTTGGAGCTTGGCCGGCGGCGGGACCGAGCAGCAGAGCTCGCGGGTGAGTGATGCGGCGAAGCTAGGGAACACAATCAAGCGGGCTATGCATGCTAGGAGGGTCAATGGCTCACCAGGAGCACGCCGAGCTTGACGGCGAGGTCAATGGTGGTCGGCATCGCCGGAATTCATCGGTGTCGGTGTCGGGGAAGACGAGCTCGTTGACGGCGATTCCGAGCACGGCGGTCCGATTCCTCTTGCAGGAAGAGCAAGTCGACCACGGCGGTGCTGATGGTGGTCGCGTCGAGGCTTGAGGAGGCTCCAATCAACCGCGATAGGAAGTGACCGGGCGAGCTAGGGTTTCCCTCCGAGAAGAAATTGGGCAAAAGAGGAAGAAATCGAGGCTAGGGCTCGTCGTGGAGCTTTTATATGGCGATGAAATGCGCCTCTTCACGACGCCGAGCAAGGGGAGGTCGCCAACGCCGAGGGAAAGCCAAGCACGGCTTCGTGCTGGCGCCCATGCGGAGGAAGGAGATGAGGACGACTCCTCCCTCGCAGATATTTCACGAAGAGGTACTGGGCTGTGCTGGCTCCGGCTGCTGGGTTGGGCTTGGGCTGCTGTTGGGCTGTGATGGTGGGCTGCTGCGGCCAGGTAAGGTCCAGGTGAGTTTTTCTCGCCTTTTCTTTATTTCTTTCTATTTTCTTTTTCTTTCTTATTTTCTGTTTTATAATTCTGTTTTGAATCAAATTTGAATTCTTTTGTATTTTGCAGGTCTTGCTTATTTGAGTCATACAAGGAATAGTCCAATGTATTGCAGATACTATAGTGGTGTATTAGAATGTTATTATGGTATTATAACATTGGTTTAGTTATTATTATTGGAACTTGAATTTAATTACCCATATGGACATGAATTTGAATATTATCTTTGTAAATATTCAAATTGTTTTCCAGTGATAATTTTCTTACTTACTAATATATAGAGTTTTATTTGGTTTCATCTTGCAAGAAATAATCTCAAAGTAATACTGATTTATGGATTTCGAATAAGAAAGTGATTTAGTGGCATGATTTCATGTGCTAAAATATCTCTAAGGACTTGACCTCTTATTTGAGAATGTTGTCACTTGCCTATTATTTTATGTGAACACTCATTTATTAAGACCTTGTAAGGTTTAATATAACCCTATTTCAAGGTTAGCTCTAGAATTATATTTAATGACACCTTGAAATACCTAGAGTGATTCTACTCTTATCATGGTTTGGTCTTAGTTATAGTGATAAGTGGTTGATCACCATACATGGTTTAATTATCAAATATGGTCTTATTTTATAATTGTAATCACCCAAGTGATTCACAACTAGGTTTGAGATATAATTCTGGGTTGTAGAATTGAGATAACACCATATTGTGTTTGCTAGCTAGGGTTTAATCTTCTTTAACCAAAATAAGATGGTTACTTATTTTAATTATTATGGTTCTCATTTAGTGGTTAAGGATCTGAGAATTGATTCTGTCTTATTCCTACAGACTTCTTTTATATCCTTAATCTATTATTAAAGTAACTAAAGTAGTTATGATTCTTTTCTATAGTTAACTTTGGTTATATGGATGAATGGTTTCTCACCACATAAAGTATAAAATTTAACTCTAAGGTTTTATTATGTTTCTTAAGTGAAGAATAAGTGGGATGTAGATGTGGTAGGATTCTACTTATGAACACCAAGTGATTCACAAGTTAAGGTTGGGATATAAGCCTATGGTTGCTTACTAGTTACCTCCCTATGATTTCATGTGGTGAATAACATCTACTAAACCTATTAGGATTTAACTTATCCTCACATACCTCAAGAGCATGATCATGGTTTGAGCATGATCAACTTGTTCTTAATATCTTACCTCAAATAATTAGGGTTTATGATCATCACTCAATTTATAATGATCAATGTTTGGCTTCCTAAGTTATCTCTCATGGAATGGTTTTCTCACTTCTAAGATCAAATATTAACTTGATCATCTAGGGTGTAGTACTTCTATTATACTTTCTTGGATGGACCTACTATGGTTGTCTCAATAGATTATATTGTATTTCAATTCATGGATCTGATAGTATTCCATTTTATATTTGGTTATTTTATCACTCCAAGATGAAATGGTTTATCTCCTAATACTTTAGTTCAATGGTTGTTCTTTATTGTTAAATTGGTATGAATGGTCTCTCTCATTTGGGAAGAACTTCAATGCTAACCTAAGGTTAGGCTCCATAGAGGTTGATGTGATCATCAATATCTATGTTTAACATAAATGGTTATCTCCCTCTAGGGTTTGTCTTGAATAATACCCTGGGGTTTCTCTTAAGGATGATGATTTGAATACATGGATGCATATCCAAGGTTTAGCTCAAAGTTTGTCATTGCTTCTCTTCTAAATAACATAGAACTCTCACCTCCCTAGGTTTGATGTATAATAATATGTAATAGAGAAGAATATATACTTCTAGAGTTGATCTCCTTGTCTTGTTTCCAAGATTGAAATAGAATGAATACCATGAGGTTCATGGTAGGATCAAGGATTAGTTTAAGACATGGAAAATATAAGTCAAGAATGGTTTCTCCATTTTATTGTTACTTGTTTAGCAATTGAATTGGTGTTCATGTGTTATGACAAGGATTACCATATTATATTTTTTATAAGATCAAGCAATTGATCATTAAATAAAGTGTTGTTGTGTTGATTATTAGTTCCATTTGATCTAACCCCTTAGATCAAATTATCTATACCCAAAACAAGGTTTTAACAAAGTCACATTGAGGTTTATAGCGCTTGACTTGATGAGCTACGTCAATTCCACCAAGATCAAGTGAAACTTCAGTTACTGTGACTATTTTACTTTAAAGCGCGAAAATTCCCCAGATTTTCTATGCATGAATGCAATGCACACATCTGTTTCCTCTATTTTTGTAACCTCATTTCCTGGGATATTACAATGTTGTGTCGGCGTCCCCCAAACGGAGGTGCCGGCGCCTATTTGGGGGCTGCCGGTGGAGATGCTCTTACCTACCCCTTATGCAGCGAGTTGTTGTTCAAAATAATAACTTTGATGACAATGCGTATGCTATATGATAAGAGAGTGGATTTGGTGATCAGGTGGGTACGTGAGCATGCATTCATCACCGTTGGATCTAGTCTACCACCGTTGGATTCCGCTTCTGACTAACGGCCACTACACAGCTGCCGTTTGTGATTTTTGTGTTGTCGCTAGTACCAGCAACCACTGCGGAATCTTTCTATCAACTCATGCATGCGTTAAAGCTAATCAACCGGCCGGTCAGCACCTCGAGGAGCACCACCCCGTAGCTGTACACGTCCGACTTGGTCGTCAGCTTCCCCATCGACGCATACTCGCAGGCAAACCGGTGGTGCCGAGGACGCGGGTGTGTTGGCCTTGTTGGAGCCGTCCTTGGTGGTGGCGAAGTCGGAGACCCGAGCGCGGTAGTTGTGGATCACCGCCGCCTCTGGAACGTGGATTTGTGCAGGACCTTATGACGCCCAGACTCTATCTCTCACCGTCCATTGCATCAAGATTGGTGATTCGTTTTTGCAAAAAAATCCTAGGTTTTGCCAGATTCATATCTGGCAGTCCTTGTTGTTTAAAAATTTCTTCACAAATTTCTTATGTGGATCCACTGTTGTCATCTGAAGATCTTCCAAATTTGGACAGTGAAAGAGGATCTTCACAAAATGCGTGTGTATCCATATATCCCTGTATAAGTAACTTTTTTCCACAACAAAAAATTCATGAAAAATCATAAGAAACCATTGGATACATTTATTTCGACCACAGATCTCTATAAAGTTCTACGGAGTACATGGATCTTCATAAGAAACCAGATTTAGCATGAATATCTAGATCCATGAAAGAAATATCCATGACAAACCAAGTGGTGGATCCATGACAAACAAGTGTTGGATCCATTTGTTAAAGCAAGATCCTAACAACCACTAGATCCAATCAATTCAACGGATCCTAACAAGATCCTAACAAGAGAAAGAAAATGTAAAAACGGATCTCGGGGCGCAGGAGGAGGTCCAAGACGCCGGCCAGACGCTCGGCCTGTCCCTCGGGGGCGGCGGAGGCGACTCGTCAACGGCGGCAACCGCAGCAGCAGCAACGGCGGCCGACGGCGTGCGGCGTGCGGTGCCGTGCCGGCCCGGCGCCAGGCGGCGGCGACGAAGAATCAGCCCCGTCGCCGGCGGCGGCGACGAAGAATCAGCCCCGTCGCCGGCGGCGGCGACCTTGCCGGCCACGAGGAGGATGGGCAGCAGTCCGGCCGGCGGCGGAGGGGAGCAAGAAAGCGGCGGCTGGGGAGATTTGGAGGAAGATTTTTAGGGTTCATCCCGATTTGGGCCTTTTATACAGGCATCTCCCTAGGATTACTTCCGAATTAAAAAAGGTAGATGGGTCTTTTGGCAAAAACGCTGCGCGCGAATCTCCTCCTGTATCGGCCGGGCGGGATTGAGTCCGGGCGCCATAACGTCCGCTCGATCGAATATTCGCCGCCTCTGTCTCCATTCCAGTCAAACAAGATATACGGACAGCAGAGTCACAAAAGCTCTTCGAGCCGCGAGATGTTCCCCGCCGGAATTTTTCTTCCTCGAGTTTCAGTCTTCCAGATCGGAAAAAACAAGAAAGGGCAAAGTGAATTAAAAAACGATCTCTCTGTTTACACCTCAACGGAATACTAAACAACCGGAGATTAATCGGGAATACAAGATCAATCGAATCAAAATTGAATCAATCAAACCGAGCAATGGCGCCGAACGAACACGGAGCAATGGTATACAAGAGGGAATCGGACCGAACCTAGCTTGTGCGGTTAATGGATGGATGGATGGCAGCGGCAGCAAGGTGAAACCTCGAAGGGCCGGTTGAGGTGCTGCTGCGCGACGAGCTTCGGTCTGAGCTGGCCTCCGTCTCCCGCGCACCTCCAAGGGCCTGGAACACCTCTACAAATCCCTCAGAACACCTGGAACGTCCACATCTCACGCGGGGTGGTTCAGTGAAGGCGCTAATTTCGGTAAATTAGGAAAGACTTCCATATAAATCAACTACCAAAAAGACCAAACAGAATAGTAGAGGCAAATCGGTATTACTTTTTCCTGGAGAAAACTGCACAAATCAAAGGAGGGAAGGACTTGGGATCGATTAGAAATTGAGGATGCATGTGTTGGACGGGTCTAGCATCGAGGCATGCGCGAGGGCGCCCCGTATCTACTCGCCCCGTATCTAGCATCCCTGCCAACGAGCGGCAGGAAGAACTGCTCCGCAGCATGGTTCTTGGCTATTGGGGATCACGCCCGTGCGCGCTAACCCTTCTACGGAGATCTCCTGGCGCAGCCGTGCCACAGCTACACGATGCCATCGCCGGCGACGAGCGAGGGCGGAAGTCGAGTGCTCGGATGGTCGTGGGAGGCGGGCCGCTCGGGGGAGGCGCGCCACTCGGGTTGGATGGGGCGAGTGGGGAAGAAGATGGTTTGTTGGAAATGTACAGGGAAGAAGAGATAAGACAGGACACACCCAGTCGGTCGAAGCGTGTTAGCAGCAAACGGAAATCTAACGTTGTTAGACACGTGTCGATTTCTAGGCACGTGCTCACGTACCCATCTGATCACCAGGCTTCTTCCGATATGATAATGCTCTAGATGATTGTCCTACATGTTTAACAATTGTTACCAATTTATGGGAGAAACAAAATAATAAAATGACTGCTCATGATGATGCTCTCATTTATGAGAGTCGTATATTACTACCTCCATACCGGTTTACAAGAGTATTACGCATTTCAAGAAAGAACTTTGAATACAAATTTGATTAATAAAATATGAGATATATGCCATAAAAATTATACCATTGGATTCGTATTTAAAAGCAACAGTATAATTTTTGTAATATATATCCTACATTTTGTTGACCAAATTATTAGTTTAAGTTTTTTCTCGAAAGGCGTAATACCCTGTAAACCGGTATGGAGTATTCTTGATCTCTGCTAACCACACCATTGAGATTAAATATTCTTATGTCGAGAGATACTTATATGTGGTTTGCAATTATCTTATACTTATGAAAACTCTTGTTGCAACCATGAAATGGAAGTTGAAAGTAAAAGAGCAACTATTTTGAAAGAGGCAAGCATGCTTATGATTGTTCGTGATACATTTAGTTTCCTCTTTATATGCCAAAATTTGCCAAATTGTATCCCTCTAGTGGATCTTTGCTTTCAATGCTTGCAACTACTGAAAGAGGAGGTAATAATTGTCATATTTATTTACAAACAACTACTGTAAAACTTTGCAAGCACATGGGAGCAAGAGCAATAGTGCAGCCGGCTATAACAATTTGCCACATTATCTATTATCTATAGTAGCATGTACAATAGTAAGCTATAAAACTGTAGTATTTTTACAATACATGGTCCACCTTTTAGTCACACATAGTTTCTAGGAGCACGTGTTAGAACTGAGTATTAGATAAGAGCCCACTTCTCTTCTCTCTCCTTCAACTAAGCAAACTTATAATATTTTATCTTTTATAGCCAGCTGATTGTATCTTATTGTACTTGCTCTGATAATGTTTATATGCATTGGTCCACCTCCCGATCTATTTGTATATAAAATGCCAGTGCATAGGAAGAAAGTTAGACATTGTAACTATTTTTTGTGTTGCTCTATGTCATGTTTCACTTTGGTTATTACTTAGATTGATTTAAGCATACCATGTGACTTGGTACTTTATGATGGAACAATTTCCAAGGAGTAAGCAATTAAAATCAAGCATTGGTCCTAATATACGAGCTGAAGCCTAACTATGTAGCTACAAAGAAAACGGTTTCGGAAGGCAACTCGGTTATTTTTCTTCTTTTAACTTTTTGGTATAGCTTGTTAGGGTTGTCTGAGTTTAGTCTCTGCAAGTTTTAAGGAGTCAAAATAAAATTCCATGCCTAGCCCATTTGGTTATTAGAGATGCGCACTACTGTTTGTTGTCTAAATTATTGAAGAATCCCTGAAGCTAGTAAAATGCTGGAAATTTTACCTCAGATCATCTTTTAGTCCTCTGCATGCTTGTAAATTTTAAGATTTTTCTAAATTTTGTAAGTGGCATTTCAAATTAAATATCGTCTTGCAGCAGCTGGAGTTTTGGATAGATTTTGTCTTTATTTATTTAAATGACTTGTAAACAAGACGAAGCCCAAGGAAGAACCTCTTGAAATCTATGGAGGCAAGCTGACGTTAACTTTGTATTAATCTCAAACCGCGAGAACAGTCTAGCAACAAGAGATTGGAAACCATAGAAAGAGTAGCACAGGTAGCTCAACTCAACACGTAATGGCACAACACGGCCAAAGCCAAGGACGGTAAGCTTTGGCGGAGAACACCTCCTTATTCATGGCAGCACAGCAACATCGCATGGGCGCGTGCATACGCACACGGCTGCTAGCTTAAGCAGAGGAAGCGTCGAGGCAGACCCACTGGCCAAGGAAGACCTTGAGGCAGTTGATGTTGGGGTTGAAGCCGAGGAACTGAGCGTCGGTCAGCCCGGCGCTCGCCGCGACGGAGGAGCAGGTGTCGTCCGTCTGCACCTGGTGCACCTCGTTGCACTTCAGCGCCGGCACCGCCTTCACCGCGTAACCTGCAACTCGACCGCAGCCACGCACGTTCCAATTAGGGTCAGAGTACTAAGATTCCAATTATTAGGGTGTGGAGATCGTCGGCGTGGAACTACGTACCTCCTACAATGTCGCGCTGCACCTGCACGGCGACCCTGGCGTCGGCGAGGATGACCGCCGCGAGGAGGGACGCGATCAGGAGAGTGGCAGCTGCGTGGTTCGCCATTGCAGATGCTGCCGATCGACGCGAAGGAAGAGTGAGCAGATAGTTGCAGTGAAGCTTATGAGTCTTTGCTTTTGGTTGGTGGCGACGAGAATTACCGTCTGGCTTTCGCCTTTTTATAGCGTGTCAGTGGCGGGTGCAAAGTCGATAAGACGCATGCAACAAGAGGAATCAGTAACAAGGCCTTGGAAACTGCGTCCAGAGTGTGGATAGAATGGACGTGTCGCTGAAACCATTTGTAAGCCGGCCAGTCGTTTCTGAGAATTGGTCCATGACCAGGTGAAAACAGAGCAAGGGCTTATGGTTCCTATGAAGCTAGTTTGGAGTAATTCTACGCAGCGCGACCTTTCCCCTTTCCGTCTGTTTGGTTTTATACCGTGTAATTTGACTGAGCAAGAATTTTACTTTTAGCACGTCTTTTTTCTTCTAAAAAGAGACAAAAAATATACACAGAGGATCTTTTCACTTGTCCTTAGTTATACTCTTCCTCTTCCTCGTCAGGGCTCATGGGGTGTTAGTATGTTGGCTCTGATACCACCATGTAACACCTTGACCCAAAGTTGATATAATTGATAAAATACTCATATGAATAGTATAGTTGATAGGATACTCATGCCGTAGAAAATGTGCCTTCTTTCTGTCCATAAGACCTCTCGGTTAATCATGTTTGGCAAGGAGCAATGTTCAGAAAGACTTCTGTTAGTCTATGTGGCGAGACTAAAAAATTTGGAGAGCTCCCATGAGTAACTACGGCCAACAAGGGAGTGGCTGGGGTGACCATCATCTTCTTGTTCCAACATGCTTGTGACAACATGGGTAAACATTGATCATTTTTAGATTAACAGGTACTGTTGTGGGTATACTTTATGGGTATATCAACGGCGTGGCCTAGATCCGGCAAGCCCGGGTGGCCCATAGTTGGTGGTGAGGCATGTGGCCCATCGGGCGGCCCAGTTGCTGTAGATCGTGAAGGATGAAGTCCAGCCCAGGAACGAGGAGCCGGATCCTAACCGACCTACGAAGGAGGCCGGATCCGTGAAGGCCCATGAAGTATCCGGATCCAGCGTGACCTAGAAGGAAGGCGGATCCTTGACGTACACGGCAAGGCTTTGTACCGTAGTTAGGCAACTTGTATTCCGGCTAGGACTCTCCATGTAAACCCTAGATCCGTGCGCCTTTATAAGCCGGATCCCGGGAGCCCTAGAGACACAACCACAACTCATTGTAACAACGCGAAAGCGCCCAGATAATTCCAGACAAGCAGCAGTAGGCCCTGTCATCGAGCAGGTGTTCCGAAGCTGGGTAACTCGCGTACCACCGTCCCGAGAGCACTCCGCCCTATGGCCCCTACTTCTTCTCCCCCTCGTGAGGATCCCTCCTCCGGGGTACCGTCGATTAGGCAACGACAGTTGGCGCCCACCGTGGGGCCTGTGGCGTCTGGAGGCCGGAACCGGGAGGGTTCCGCCATGGGAAGCTACGACGACACCATCGCTGTGGGGCGCGTCCTTTACGCCGGGAATCTGCCGATCGTCCCTCCGGATGAGTGCTGGATTCCGGCTAGGACAAACCCCGTCAAGCTCTCCATCGTCCCAATTGGCGGCATACACATCTTCATCGGGGAAACCGTCGATTCCGACGGAAACCCACTGGTAAGTAACGCAGACGCGACCGCCGCAGAGCTGGACGCTGTCGCGAAGATCCGATCTGAGATGCAGGAGCTTCCCAAGGAAGACTCCGCCTTAGATCTGGAAATTTCAAAGCCCACCCAATCCGCCCCTGAGCAGGAAACAACGGTGGAAGACCAATGCAGATCCGCCTGGGTCTCCCAGGTGTTAGAGAAGCAGAGGTGCCACTTCGTACACTTCTTGGCCCATACCGCCGGAACCGCCCCTCAAGAAGACGGAGCTGGTCCTGAGCAGGTAGAGGCACCGGAACACAACGCGGATCCGGATCAGGCTGAGCTTGTCGGAGAGAGCGAAACTCCGGTTGAAGAGTCGATTTTGGGTAATCTGAGCCCAATTTCGGGAGATACCCCCTCCATGGAGTCTGATGACTTTGTTCGCAAGATAAGGGAATACGGATACAGTGATCAGCCTGAAGTCGACTCCGCCCAGCCTAAGCAGGTCCTCGCAACGATAGCAGCGCAGGGACAAACTGGATCTGAAGAACCAACCAGCCAATCTGACCCTCAACCATCCCACCAAGGATCTCCAATGTCTCGGGTGCGACCCCACAGGGATCCTTCCTCGGAGGAAATCCTGTCAGCAGAAGAGATGGTCGCGCGAGCAGTCCTTAACACACCTATAACCCCGGGCGGCGCCGCAGATCTGGAGGCCCTAGAGGCTACTAGAAAGGAAATGCTGGCCACAGCCAAGAAGCTCGCCGACACCGAAGCCGCGTTAAGGGAAGAGAGGGCAGAAGCTGCAGGATTGGCGGAAAACTTCGACAGACAGGACCGCGAGATCGCTGCCACACTCGAGCAAGTCAAGAGCATGAGGGCTGAGTGGGAAGTAAAGATGATCTATGCGCAGGCGGAGGCCGATCGAATTGTTAGAGAAGCAATTCCGCCTCGCAGGATACCCTTCAACACGCCCGCAGAGCACCAGCCGCTGGAAACCCCAAAGGACAACATGCTAAAAGCTGCGGAACTACTGCAGAAGAAGGACGAAGAGGTCGATATCAACTATCTTCGCACACTCGTCGCTTCAGCAATGCAGCAGCAAAGCAAGGCGGATACTTCGCGCAGGTTGGAATCCAATCCGGATAACTGTATATCTACCGCGCAGAAGGACGCCCGCGCCGATCGGCGACCCGATGACGAATCACACACCGGATCCTCGGAGCGCAGAAGGAAAGCCAGGGAACACCCAAATCCGATCTCCGTACCATCAAAGACGCCACCGTCAGATCCAAGAAAGGGAAAGGATGCGATGTACTCTGGACGAGACAAATACCGCAACCCCTCTCCTCCACCCAACGGTTACCCGCGACCCCCTCGCCACCGTAGTCCAGCCGGAAACACCAGGCCCCCAGGGCATGGTGGGATTGTTATCCGCGACAACGTGCTGCCAAGAAACAGAAACAGGGAGCGCTCGCCGGAACCTCGTCGGAACCAGAACAATGTTCATGAGCCCGAGCCCAGGAGGAGTCGGAATGAGGACCGCGGTCCAGAACCTCGTCGGAGCCATGACCCAGAGCCTCGCCGGAGCCGTGACCCGGAACCGCACCGGAACGACCAGGGCAGCCAACGCCAGGGCGAAGGCAGCCACAGGAGCCGGAGCCAGCACCAGGAAGGCCGAGGAGAGTCTGAAGGCGGAAGCAAGAAATCGCACCGCCCACCTCGCAGGTCTCCCTCACCACCACCTAGCGGTGGAGGCGGAGGTGGAGGCGGAGGCAACGGTCGAAGATCTCGCTCTCGCTCAAAGTCTCCTCGCCATGGCTCACGCGACGCACGGGATCGCCTCAACGAATACAGAACCGACTACATTGGTCCGAAGTGCTTTGGCAGGATGATTCGAGAGGAACCAAAGCCAAGGATGAACCTCAAGCTACCCGGAAACCTGAAGCATTATGATGGCACCGAAAGGCCGGATACCTGGATTGAGGATTACTACAATGCTGTAACCTTCGCCGGAGGAACCCCTAACATCGCCTGCCGCATGCTTCAGTTGTACCTTGTAGGTCCAGCCCGGATCTGGCTAAGCGACCTCGAGAAGAATTTCATCTTTTGCTGGTTCGACCTGAAGAACGCTTTTGAGAAACACTTCAGGGGCACCTACAAGAGACCTACCACAACAAGCGACCTACAGGCATGCATCCAGAAGAAGGGCGAAACATCGAGGAATTTCCTCACCCGATGGTTGGCATGCAGAAACGAGTGCGAGAACGTCGACAACCGCACAGCAATGCACGCCTTCATTGGGGGCTTGCAGCGAGGAGGATTGCTACGGCACAAGCTAACTTGCATGGTCAATGCAAATCAACTGACGTTGGACGACATGATCACCATCGCCAGCGATCACACTGCCGCCGATGACGACGCAGGCGGTGATCTCGCAGCCACAGCAATCCCCCTGCATCAGCAAAAGAAGAACCGTGACAACGGTAGCAGCAGCAGTCATAAGCGCAAGAACCCTGATGACCAGAAGAGTGGCGGATCCGAGATGATCGCCATGGCGTTTCAACGCGGAGGTTCAGGAGGCGGCAGAGGACGCGGACGCGGAGGCGGAGCCGGCAGGGGTCAGCAGCATACCTCCGAGGTCACAGCTGGCGGATCCCGCGCCCCGCAAACCTATGAGGAATACAGAGACATGCCCTGCCTGGCCCATCTGGATCCGGCTACGGGGAAGTCCACTCACACCAACCGCAACTGCAAGTGGGTCAATGATCTAAAAAACGACCCGGAGGCAGGATACAAGCGCGCCCGGAAGCACCGCCCACGCGGCAAAGGTGGCAAGGGCAAGAGCAAGGACAAAGAAGATGATAGTTCCGAGGCGATGGATGAGGATGATAACTCGCCGGATCCCAAGGCAGGATCCGCAGGAAAATCCAACCCATTCGATAAAAAGAGCGTGGGGGCTTACCACACTTTCCTCGGAACCCCAACAGTCCGCGCTACCAAGTCAGCTACCCGGATCCTGAACGCCACAGTTCCGGCTGTGCCGCAGTATGTCAGGTGGTCGGAAGTCCCGTGCACATTTGACAGGGAGGATCACCCTGCCGTTGTGCCAAAAGAATGCTACGCCTTGGTTGTAAGTCCCCGCATAGACGGGTATGACTTCTCCAAGTGCCTCATGGATGGTGGAGCCAGTCTGAACATCATGTACCTGGAGACTCTAGAGCGGATGAACCTCACCAAGGAACAGCTCAAACACAGCAACACTGAGTTTCATGGCGTGGTTCCGGGTAAGAAGGCGAATTCCCTCGGCAGCATAACACTTCCCGTGGCTTTTGGCGATGTTCATAACTACCGCCAAGAGAAGATCACGTTTGAAGTTGTGCCTTTCAAGAGTTCCTATCACGTCATCTTCGGCAGGCCCACCTACCACAAGTTCCACGCAAGAGCGTGCTACATCTACAACAAGCTCAAGATTCCGGGTCCTAAAGGTATGATTACCGTATCCGGAGACTACAAAAAGGCTCATGAGTGCGAGTTAGGCGAAGCCGCCTTCGCAGTACGTGATATCTGGAGAAGAGCTGAAAGGCTACAGAGCCGCGGTGGATCCGACTGAGATGCAGACCACCAAAAAGCAGATCTCCGAGCAGAAAACCTCCTTCAAGGCCGCGATAGAAACCAAGAAGCACGACCTCATCCCAGGCGACTCTTCCAAGCAGGTTTCGGTCGGAGCCAACATGGACCCCAAATAGGAAGACGCGCTCGTCGAGTTCCTCCGCGCTAACATGGATATCTTCGCATGGCAACCTTCTGACATGTCCGGAGTACCTAGGGAACTCGCCGAGCACTACCTCAACATAAATCCGGGGGCCAAACCGGTGAAGCAAGCTATGCGACGCTTTGGATACAAGAAGCGCCGCGCCATAGGAATGGAACTAGCAAAGTTACTAGAAGCAGGTTTTGTAATAGAAGTTATCCACACCGATTGGGTCGCGAATCCCGTCCTTGTACCCAAAAAAGACACTGAAATACTAAGAATGTGCATCGATTACTCTGGCTTGAACAAGCATTGCCCGAAGGATCCGTTCCCCTTGCCGCGCATTGACCAGGTCATTGATTCGACGGCGGGGGCGGAACTTCTGTGTTTTCTTGATGCGTATTCCGGGTATCATCAGATCCGGATGAAGGAATCCGACCAAAAGGCGACTTCATTCATTACCCCGTTTAGCACTTACTGCTATGTCACCATGCCTTTCGGTTTGAAAAATGCAGGTGCCACCTACCAACGAACGATGCAGCGATGCCTGAAGGACCAAATCGGCCGGAACGTGCACGCTTACGTCGACGACATCGCGGTCATGACCCGGAAAGGATCCGACTTGATCAGCGACCTCACGTAAAACCTTCGACAACCTCCGCAGGTACAAGATGATGTTGAATCCGCTGAAGTGCGTTTTTGGCGTGCCAGCCGGAAAACTCCTTGGCTTCATAGTCTCTCACAGAGGCATTGAGGTTAACCCGGAAAAGATCAAGGCAATCCTGTGCATCAAACGGCCAACTTGTCTCAAAGATGTGCAACGACTAACTGGTTGCGTCGCAGCAATCGATGAGTTTGTTAGCCGTCTTGGCGAGAAGGCGCTACCTCCGTACAAGCTGTTGAAGAAAACAGACAAATTAAATGCAGGGACGACGCAGCGACGCAGCTCTTCGAGGGTTGAAGGAAATACTCACCTCCCCACCTATCTTGGCAGCTCCAGCGAAGTCAGAGCCAATGCTCCTTTATCTGGCAGCTACCAACAAAGTCATCAGCCTCGTCATCGTGGTGGAGCGAAAGGAAGAAGGTCATGAATATGACGTCCAAAGACCTGTCTACTACATTAGCGAGGTGCTGACAGAGTCAAAACAAAGATACCCTCACTTTCAGAAGCTAGCCTATGGAGTATTCCTGGGCAGCCGGAAGCTGAGGCATTACTTCCAAGAACATCCAGTAACAGTCGTGAGCAAGGCTCCGCTATCAACAATTCTCAACAACGCTGACGCAACAGGACGTACGGCTAAATGGGGCATTGAACTATCCGCCTTCGACATCGCTTACAAGCCCAGGACTGCGGTTAAATCCCAAGTCTTGGCAGATTTCGTTGCAGATTGGACAGAAGCTCCGGATGCAAGTCTGGAGCCGGAACCAGAGACATGGGTCATGCACTTCGATGGATCCAAGCAGCATCAAGGCTCAGGAGCCGGAGTCACCCTGAAGTCCCCTACCGGAGAAGAACTGCAGTACGTTCTGCAGATCCACTTCGAAGCTACAAATAACATGGCGGAATATGAGGCTCTACTACACGGTCTGCGCATCGCTAAGGAAATTGGGATCAAGCACATCATATGCTGTGGAGATTCCGACCTGGTGGCACAGCAAGTAGCCGGAACCTGGAACGCCAGAAACTCCGTCATGGCGGCTTACAGAGACGAAGTTGATGAGATCGCCAAGTGCTTCCTCGGATATGAAGTCAAGTACGTCAGGAGAGACGATAACACAGCGGCAGACATGCTATCCAAGCTCGGATCCGGCAGGAAGCAAATTCCGCCCGGCATTTTCCTGGAGCATCTCCGGATACCCTCGATTAAGGGCGCTAACCCGGAAAATCCAGAGGTGGCAGTATCTCCGGCTAGGGAGGTGATGGCTATCATTCCGGCTTGGACGCAGCCTTTCCTGGACTACCTCATCGATCAGAAGTTGCCAGAGGACGAGGTCCTCGCACGACAGATCATCAGACGAGCGAGAACCTACACAATTGTTGATGGACAGCTCTACAAACGAAGTGCAGCGGGGGTGTTTCTCAAATGCGTCTCCAATCAAGATGGCATTGAAATCCTCAGAGAGATCCATGCAGGGGATTGCGGGCATCACGCCGCTCCCAGATCCCTCGTTGCCAAAGCTTTTCGGCTAGGATTCTACTGGCTCACAGCTAAAGAAGATGCTGACAAGCTGGTAAAAACCTGCCGAGGTTGTCAGTACTACGCTACTCAACCAAACGCTCCAGCCCAAGAGCTGAAGACCATACCTATCACCTGGCCATTTGCGGTCTGGGGGCTTGATATGGTTGGTAAGTTAAAAAGATCATCTCCTGGCGGTTTTGAGTACCTCCTGGTCGCTGTTGACAAATTCAGCAAGTGGATCGAGGCAAAGCCAGTGAGAAAAGCCGATGGTGCTACGGCACTAAAATTCGTCTGCAGCCTCGTGATGAGATTCGGCATCCCACACAGCATAATCACAGATAATGGCACAAACTTCGCTCAAGGAGAGTTGAGGGATTATTGTGACACAATGGGGATTCGACTGGACCTTGCATCTATGGCTCATCCACAATCTAACGGTCAGGTTGAAAGGGCTAACGGTCTAATATTATCAGGAATTAAGCCGCGCCTTGAAGAACCACTGCGACGAGCAGCTGGAGCTTGGGCTGACGAGTTGGAAGCTGTTTTGTGGAGTTTACGAACTACCCCTAAGAGATCAACAGGGTTCACCCCATTTTTCCTGGTATACGGATCCGAAGCCGTGCTTCCCTCCGACATCATCCACGATTCACCGCGAGTTTCCGCCTACAATGAAGAAACAGCTGACGAGGCCAGACAGCTATCTGTGGACCTGATCGAGGAAGCTCGGAACCTAGCTGATCAGTGCTCCGCCATCTACCAGCAGAAGCTCCGACGCTATCACAGTCGTCGAGTTCGGAATCGCTCCTTCATGGCAGGAGACCTGGTCCTCCGCCTTCGACAGGTGAAAGACCATAAGCTGCAATCTCCATGGGAAGGACCCTTCGTCGTTAGCAAAGTGCTCCATAACGGGTCGTACTACCTTGTTGATTTCCGCGAGCTGAGGGATAGACCTGCTAACTGGCACCGGAAACGCAAGCGTGAGGATCCGGATGACATTTACGATGAAACAGATCGCCCTTGGAACATCGCACAGCTACGTCCTTTCTACACTTAGCATATATTTTCCGAGTTATAAACTCTGTAATAGTTATACATGATCAATGAAATAAAGCTTATGGTTCACTCTTTGAGTCTTTTACCTCCTTTACTTGTTCATTTTAGATCGTGTATGTTTTTTTTTTCCGACTAAAACCGCAGAGCTGGATATTTCCGCCTAGGCGTGTATGAAAGTTGTGATTTCCAAAACCGTCTTTTAAGACGTAAGCTTAAGTTTTCTGATTAAGTTGTTATCTGTTGCGAACTCGTGGATTCCTAGTAGCGATTTCCGGCACCTATGCCTGGGGGCTTGTTTCCGCGGTTATGGACGGACTGCCATTGGGCTTAAATGCGCGGCGAGCATTTCCGGCTAAGGTTTTCCGGCTCGCGGAAGGTCAAGCGAGTAAGCCGGAAAACAATGAAGTCAGCACTTGCTTTCCGACATAAAACGAAACATGCAAATAATTCAAAAGGATAGCAGGATAAGTTTCCCGCCCATGCATAATTGTTTCGTCCCTAGATACTTAAGAATTTAAAGTTATATTACAAACCCTTGCTGGGGCCAAAATGATGCATTGTTTCTCCCGCAGGAATAAAAGTTTTCACTCCCCCTTGGCCGGAGAAGTCTTGCCTTCTGAGTCTTTCTTCTCGGGGTCTTCGGCCGGAGAAGACACGTCTTCATCACTTTCTTTCTCTTCAGAAGTAGCAGCGCTGGTCTTGGGTTCCTCTTGGGGAGCGTCTTTGGAGCTGGTCCAGGTGTATTGGGTTCCGGATTCCGCAGGTCGCGCCTTCGCGGCGAGCTCTTTCTGGAGTTCCTCTTCCAAGGGCTCGTCGGCGGGAAGAACAACCTTGTCGTAGAATTCATCATGCCGGATCCTGCGCGCGATACGGGTGTCGTAGCCGCTCACTGCATCCAGCAGCGCGCTGACATCCGCATCCGGAGGAACGCCCGTGGTCACTTGATCAAGATCAAAACCCGGATTATGTGCTAGGCACATGGTCAAGGCCATTGCAGCTGCGCCTCGGGCTGATGATGCTTGCAGATCCGTCACCAGCTCCGGCAGAACATCCATCTTCCCAACAAGCTTGCGAACGTTGCATGTGCGACTCCTCTTGATGGATAAGTTGTAGCATATCTTGCGGGAGGCGGAGATGAGATCTTTGCAATCATCGCCTGCGAGTTGAAGAAGGTCATCCCGGGGGAACAAATTGCGGCGCTGCTCCGGATAACCAAGTGGCTCTGCATAAAGATAATCAGGATATAAGCATGCAATCTGAGCACAAAGTAAAAAGTCGGAGCAAGCATTTGGGCAAGGTTTCAGTAGCCTACCCAAAATGTTCTCGTTCAGCAAGTCCCAGTGATGCTCCGCGGTCTCCATATATTTCCGGAGTCCATTGAGCTCTTTTTGCTGCCTCTTGATGGTCTCGCTGTCAGCATTTTTCTTCAGCAACATCTCGCCCTTTTCCCTGATGTGTTCGGAGTTTTTCTCCGCCAGCTGCTTCTCGGCCTGCTCCCTCTTTAGTTCTGCCTCCTTTAATTTCGTTTCCAAATCTTGGTACGAGGAGCGCAGGTTCTCAAGTTCAGATGAGGCTGTAGCAAGGGAAGAGGATGCGCCTATAATAACATAAGTTAACAACAAGTTCTAAGTCGGAATATGACTAATGACGAAGAGGGCGGAAACCAACCTTGGGCGTCCGCCAGTTGCTTGGTCAGTTCCGCATTCTCATCCTTCAGAGTCCGGATATTTTCCGCCTGATTCAGAGTAACGCGGCGCTGAAGCGCAATGTTCTTGTGCAGCTCATAGTGCAGTGCCTGCTGTTCCTGTAAAACATAGACAGAGCAGGAGTAAAAATTCCGCCTGTAAAAAGTGGTTTTCTCCAAAGCATTATTGCCGGGACTTTTCCGCCATAGTGCTTGGGGGCTACTGATCCAATTTTGTAACCTTCCCGGAAGTAATGTTTCTTAAAGCATATAAGCGTTAACTATTTTTTGAGTTTCCGCCTACATGCTTGGGGGCTACTGGGGAGTACCTTTTGCTTGCAGATGAGCTGGTCAAAGAACTGACCGACGTTCTTCTTGAAGTCTTGGATTTCCGATGTCCTGGAGTCAGGTTTCCCCCAGGCGTTGTTCAGCATGGCGTTGAGCAGGTCCTGTTCAAGTTCCCACTTCTCCGCCTCGGACAGCTTGTTGAAAAACTTGGTAGCATACGCCTTGGGGGTGGAAGTGGTGTCAGCCGGATCTCCAAATTTCTTCGGAAAAACGACCATGTCGCCAGCGCCCTCTCCAGCCTTCTCGAAAGAAGTGACTTCAGCCTCTCCTTGGCCTTGTACTTCCGCGTTTTCTTGGGCAGGGCCCTTGGCCTTAGGATCTTCTCCGCCCGCATGCCCGCTGCTAACCGGAATTATTTCCGGTGGAGTATTTGCGGCAGGAGGGGGAGATGGATCAGCCTGAGGGGGTGACGGTTGAGGAGTTGGGTGGGAGGCACTTGGTGGAACTGGAGTAGAAGGACCAACAGCCGGAGATTTTTTCATATATTTCGTGATGGGTTCTTGGCTGGTGGTCCGCGTGGCAGCGGCACTCGGATTCCTGCAAACAAGTGAAAGGGTTTAGACGAGAGATAATTTCGCCAAGATAAAGTTGCATCATGTTCGGAAACTTACGGGGCGCCGGGGATGATGGGGCGCGTGCGCTGGCCAGCTGTTGAAAGCATCCTTAGGCGCGCACGCTCCGCTTTCCTCGAGTCTAGCGGAGGTGGTTTTAACGTCTTGGGCTTCTTGGCGGAGGCCTCGCCGCTAGTCCCGGCTTCAGTGCCGGAAACCTTGGCGCGGGGACGCTTTGTAGGTCGAGGGGCCGCCTTGCGGGGTGCTTGCTCCTCTTCCTCCTCGTCGTCGTCCGGAGCCTCCTCCGCCGCGTCGCCGCTAACGGGAACACGAAGAATGGTGCGGAAGCTTTCCTCCGCCAAAGTGTTGAGCTGGAAGGAAGTGAACAAGAGTTAGAATTAACATCAAAAAACTTGCAAAGTTTGGAGCAACGAAAAGAACAAAGCTTACCGGAGGACACTGGTCGTTTGTGTATATGTCCTTGATCAATTCCGGGACCTGTTGGCCTCTCGGAATCTTCACCAACGTCTTGAACCTCCTCTTCAGAGAGTCGGCCGGAAGATCGTGGCGGGTAACTCGGAGAAGATCATCCGCCCCGGTATAAGCGCACATCAAGCGTGCGTTGTAGCGTAGAGGCTGGATTCTCCGGGAGAACCAGCTAAGTGTGAGCTGGGCTCCGGTCAGCCCGTCGTGGACTAGCCAGGAGATTCTCCGCGCAGCCTTTTCCAAAATCGGGGTCTGGGCGAGCGAAGGGACGAAGCTCCAGCTTGCAAGCTCTTCCGGAGGTTCGTTGATGAACTGGGGCAGGCCTTTGTGGACGTCCGGAACTGAGGCGTTTTTCTCATAGAACCATCCGGCGTTCCAGTACCGGACAGATTCGTGCGAGTCATGGGGAGGATACATGCGACTAGGGCGGAGCATAAATGTCATGCTTCCGCAGTTCACCATTGCTTTGTCCTTGGTTTCTTTCTTCACCCGGAAAAAGAACTGCCATAACTTGACGTCTGGCCGGATCCCAAGGTGTCCTTCGCAGAGAGTCACGAAGTTGGACAGGAGAAGGTAAGAGTTTGGGCAGATGTTGTGGGGCTGGAGCCCATAAGTGTTGAGGACGGAGAGGAAGAATTCCGAACAGGGAAGTGAAAGTCCACGTTCCACCCAAGCTTTGGTCATGACGATTTCTCCGGCTTCAGGCTTGGGGACGTCGGAGTCGCGCGTGAAACTCCAATGTGTGGAGATCATGCCCTCGTTCTGGAGCTCTCTAAGCTCCACATCGGTAGTTGCGCAAGGCCACCACTGACCCCGCTCTCCTTCGCGGATCCGGGCTTTGGACGCCCTCTTGTTTTCCGCCTCCTGCACTTTTGCTGCCATCCGAGCTTGTCCTTCGAGTTCTTCTTGGAGCTCTTGAAGGGAAGGGATCCGGCCTGGAGCGGTGCTGGAAGATGCGGAAAAAGGTTGAGCTAGTCTAATGTCGGAAACATATGGTGGCAGGAATGATATGGGATCCGGGCATATTGGTTCTATTTGATTGGGATCCGGGCTACTCGGAGAGCTACCAGTACAATGCGAAGAATCGAGTGGCATGCTTCCGGCTGCACCCATACAAAATGTTTGAGTACCCGGATCACCTAAGTCTATCTTCTACACTAAGTCTAAGTCTATCTTCTACGAGGCCGGCGCACTTACCGCTAATGGCGCGGTGGCTCGACGGAGCTCCGGTGAAGATGGGGTCGCCGCACTTGAAGAAAACCGACCCGCGAGACCACGAATCGGCGGCGGAGGGAAATTCCCGTTCAACCGCAGGAATCTTGGCGCGAGCGGGGTCTTGGTTTGGCGGCGCGTGAAGCTCACCGTGGCGAAGATCGCCGGAATCGAGATCCGTCGGGCGGCGCGGCGCGAGGAGGAAGACGAAGTGGTGAGGAGAGGTGAAAGAATGAATTTTTACCGGGCCGCAGGGTATTTATAGGCCGCGCGTGGAGATTCGGGATCCGGATCCGACGGTGGAAACGGAACGGTCGCACCGTTGGATGGATGACACGTGTTTTAGGTCAAGTGCGGTAAAACGACGTGGAGGTAACTTAACCATGCACTCCCGAAATTTCCGGCTAAAGATTCGCATCTGCGAAAATTTAGCGCGGGAAATGGGGAAGTTGTGCGCGGGAAAGGTGGACTTTCCGTTGTTGTGCATGATCTGAAGATGAAGGATTTCCGGAGGAGTGAACCCGGAATCAAGTAAGAAGTTTTGAAGCTCTTCAAGATTCTCTTCGTTTCCGAGCTGAAAGAAGTCGAAGGAATGATGAATCTCGGAGAACTTCGGGGGCTACTGTTGTGGGTATACTTTATGGGTATATCAACGGCGTGGCCTAGATCCGGCAAGCCCGGGTGGCCCATAGTTGGTGGTGAGGCATGTGGCCCATCGGGCGGCCCAGTTGCTGTAGATCGTGAAGGATGAAGTCCAGCCCAGGAACGAGGAGCCGGATCCTAACCGACCTACGAAGGAGGCCGGATCCGTGAAGGCCCATGAAGTATCCGGATCCAGCGTGACCTAGAAGGAAGGCGGATCCTTGACGTACACGGCAAGGCTTTGTACCGTAGTTAGGCAACTTGTATTCCGGCTAGGACTCTCCATGTAAACCCTAGATCCGTGCGCCTTTATAAGCCGGATCCCGGGAGCCCTAGAGACACAACCACAACTCATTGTAACAACGCGAAAGCGCCCAGATAATTCCAGACAAGCAGCAGTAGGCCCTGTCATCGAGCAGGTGTTCCGAAGCTGGGTAACTCGCGTACCACCGTCCCGAGAGCACTCCGCCCTATGGCCCCTACTTCTTCTCCCCCTCGTGAGGATCCCTCCTCCGGGGTACCGTCGATTAGGCAACGACAGGTACCGCTCCCCGACTCCTTGAGAACGAAACCGTAGCCTAAAAGTAAAAAAACATGGGAAATTGACTCCTATTTCTCCGGGAGAAAGGGTGCACCGTAGGCGAAACCAACCAAATATTAGAAGGCCAACTGAGCTAGAAAAGTTTGAGAAAACGCGGCCAACAAAACAAAAGGGGTACAAAAGCTAAGCATTGGCACTCCACACAAGGGCTAGCACTTTCTCGAACTGAAGTACAAAACATAGCATAACTGGGTTCATGACCATAGAGTGCATTGTAAGGAGAACATCTGAAAGTAGTGTGGTAATTTATATTATACCATATTTTTTGTTTGTCAGGCACAATTTGGATTCAATGCACATTGAGAAGAATGTGTTTGACAACATAGTCAACACTTTGCTAGATGTGGTTAAGAGGTCAAAAGATAATGCAAAGGCTAGGATGGATATGAAGAGAATGAAGATTAGAGAACTTACACATTGATGAAACACAAGAGAAACCTGAATTGCCAGATGCCTTGTACTACATGGACTCATAAAAAAAGAAGTTGTTATGTGGACTAGTTAAAAATGTTAGACTTCCAGACAACCATGCTTCATCTATGTTCAACAAGGTAAGGTTAGAGGAAAACAAGTTTGTTGGGTTGAAAACACATGACTGCCATATTTTGTTTGAAGAAATCTTACCTTTGGTTGTAATGAAGACACAACCTGAGATGTTGCTATGCCTTTGGTTAAGCTGGCCAATGTTCCAAGGTCATTACTTCCAAGATCGTCAGCAATAAAGCGATAGAAATGGTTGAAGAACATATGCCAGAGATATTATATGTCAACTTGAGAAGATTTCTCCTCCAACATTCTTCGATATCATGGAGCACCTAGTTATACAGATCCCAACTGAAGTGAGATTTGCTGGACCTGTTCAATTCAGGAACATGTGGTCCACGGAAATGTTCATTGGCAACATGAAAAATGGGTACACAATAGAAGCCACCCGGAAGGATCTATTGCAGAAGGATATTTGTTTGATGAGTGTTTAATATTTTGTTCTAGATATGTGGATGATTGTAACACCAAGTTCTACAGAGCACCAAGACATGATGACATTATAACTAGTAGTGCAAAAACTAATGGCAGCAAGTACTTGACGATTTTTGGAAGACCATTATCAGCTTGCACTACTTCTGAACTAGATTTCCTATCTTGGACACAAGCACAAAAGTATGTACTCTTCAATTACAAACACGTCCATTCTTACACAGAGAAGCATATCAAAGCGTTAGGTGCTAGCAAAAAGAGGAAAAGTAAAAGACAAATGGAAGATGCACATCACATAACATTCCATAGTTGGTTCATTGACCATGTGCAATCTTTGCTTCTTAAAGGCATTAAATTGCCTAAAGAAATTGTGTTGCTAGCACAAGCCTTACATGATGGTGAATAAGTACAATAGCTACAACATTAATGGTTGTGTATTCCACACAAAGGAGTATGTATCAGGAAAAAGTACTCAATGTGATGGAGTATAAAATTCAGATATGACTTCCAGTTATTCTAGTTCAAAAGATAAAAATCAATTGAAAGGACAAGTAGAATATTATGGTAGAATAATTGAGATTGATGAGTTAAATTATTCCAACGAAGGAAGTGTTGTCTTGTTCAAATGTGAATGGGCAAAACCTGATGGAATTAAAGACATTGCCAAATTTGGGATAACATAAGTAAACCTGAAGTAGTTAGAAATGGGATGATAAAAACCATTTATATTTGCAAGTCAAGATAAGCAGATATACTATGTGAAAGATGATGTAGATGATGAATGGTACTCTGTTCTCTATCCAGTAATTAGGGATTACTTCGACATGGAGCCTAGAATAGATAGTTAGTTTAGGTATGATAGTGATGTTTGACATGTTCTTACTTTTGTTTTGTTTGCATGACTTGTACTAAACAAATTACTAACTATAAGTGCATGAAAAATAATTTGTGTACTCGAGATTTCAAGAAAAAGATGATCGAAGTAGGGCAAGCTACCACAACTAAAAGTAATGGTGGAGATATCTTTGAAAGATCCATGCATAGCAAAAGCATCTGGTTTTTACATAGAGAATTTAGGGAATGAGCAAGTAAGTATCAATTCTACACATTTCAACTCCTTTGAACACAACCACTTTTCTTGTATTCCAAGATATTTATCAACCTATTACTTCTAAATGTCTTTTGCTCAGATTGTTGAGAATGAAACAATATATGAACAAATAGAGGAAGATGAAAAGGATGATGATTGTGAAGATGACAGTGATGAGGAGGATGAGGAGGAATAAGAAGATGGTGCTGATGATGAGTAGAGAGTAAATGGTGGTGAAGACTATGGTAGTGATGCAACTAATGATGGTGATGAATATGAAGATGGATCAATCAAAATTAACACCTTCCAAGCAAGATTCTCTTCAACTTTCAATTTTATGTTTTGTCATGTAAAGAAAGATAGTATATCTAATCTGTTATAATAATTTTTGTTTTAGGCATAGAAGAAGAGAAATCCCGTAGAGGACCAACAAAGTTGAAGGGGTCTGGAAGCATGTTAATCCTAGCTGTAAAATAGATGTAGAATTCCATAAAAATGGACAACATTGTGGTCCAAACACATGTCATTTCACTAATTTTATTGCAAGTTTAGTTAAATGAAAAGAAACTTCAATGGTAGCAACAATCTAGAGCAAGGTTCCCAGATGTGACAAAATGAAGCCGTGGAAAACTGTTAAGGTATTTATACTGCCTTAGATTTATTTCTAGACTACATAAAACTAGGAAGGTTTTGTTGTCTAACTATTGCTACTTATTTTTTAAGTTTTCTTTAATATTGAAGAAAGACATAGGTACTGGGTTTTAAATCTGCAGGTAAAAAATGGAGAGATTTCAAGTGCGACTCGAAGAAGAAACATTACAAGTCTAAATTATCAGGAGAAGAGAACATTGAACAAGGGTATGGCAAAAGAATTCATTTAGCTCAATGGGATTGGTTTGTAAAGCGTTAAAAGCAAAAGAAATCAAAGGTACATGATTACACCATCAAACTGTCAAACTTTACTGTTTAAAACTGCATGATTTCTAAACTTCCCATTGTATGTGCTACTCTGAACTGTCAAACTTTCGATTTGGAATTGCAGAAATTATGTAAGATGAATAAAAATTCAAGGAAAGGCCAACCAAATGGTACACATACAACTGGGTTAAGAAGCTTCACCGTTGTCCAAGAACAAACATTAATAATTCAAGCTGATCAATTTAGACTAAAATTTTCTGTATTTTATTTTGTGTACACTCTTACCATTTGAAATATTACTGATAATCCAGACTGAAACAGAATTAATCCATGTGTTTTACAGGAGATCCAAGAAGGTAAAAAAATTTGGGAGGCTGAGCTGTACAGAATAAATCACACTAATAGCAAAGGACTGGCAGTAAATGATTTTGCTGGAATTTTTTTTGTAAGTTTCACCTGCCATGAGCACTGCTTCCATCTAGCTTCACATGCTGTGACACATACTTCCCCAGGAGAATAACGAAAAATACATAACTAAAATGAACTAATCCATAGTTGCTAATGTTTTCTTTGCACGATGAAATTAATAAAAACTTGCGTGCCAATCCTGCACTACTTGGGGAGCGGAACCTAATCCCAATGACCTGCAATTGTATTCAACATTGTTTCCCAAAGCAAATAAATCAACAAGGCATGGTCTAGGCATGGTAGTTGGTGGAAAAGGATCAGAAAATCTCGCTCAAGCACTAGCAGCTCTTGAAGAGAGTAGGAAAGAGAGCAAAGACCTCAAGCTTATGGTTGAGAAATTAGCGCAAACGAATGTTATCATAGAAGGGCAATTGAGTAAACTAATTCTAGTGAACCAAGCTAGCCAGAAAGTACAAGACAACCAACAACATTAGACAAGTGAACGGGGAATGAAAGGTCTTTCTACAATCTAGGTACACTACAACTTGTTCTTTTGGGAGTAGAGGGTCAACAATATCTTTTCACAAGTCTGGTGATATCTAAATGTGTGATATGATTGGTATAATGTAAGTTACCAAACCAAATGTAGAGAAAGACACTAGCAATGAGGTTTCATGTTCCAAAGCAAATGTACATTATACCTTCTTGTTTAATGTTCTTTATTATAATCCTACTATCCAGATGGTGCTGCTAAGGATTTGATAAGTTTTATAAAATATAGGAAACTAGTGTTGGAGATATGCCCAAGAGGCAATAATAAATTAGTTATTGTTATGTCATAGTGTTCATGATAAATGTTTACATTCCATGCTATAATTGTATTAACCGAAACATTGATACATGTGTGGTATGTAAACAACAAGGAGTCCCTAGTAAGCCTCCTGTATAACTAGCTTGTTGATTAACAGATGATCATGGTTTCGTGATCATGAACATTGGATGTTGTTAATAACAAGGTTATGTCATTGGGTGAATGATATAATGGACATACACCCAAATAAGCGTAGCATAAGATCAAGTCATTAAGTTCAACTTGCTATTAGCTTTCGATACATAGTTACCTAAGTCCTTCGACCATGAGATCATGTAAATCACTTACACCAGAAGGATGCTTTGATTACATCAAATGCCATTGCGTAAATGGGTGGTTATAAAAATGGGATTAAGTGTTCGGAAAGTGTAAGGTTGAGGCATATGGATCAACAGTGGGATTTGTCCATCCCGATGACGGATAGATATACTCTGGGCCCTCTCAGTGGAACGTCGTCTGATTAGTTTGCAAGCATGTGATTAGATCACAAGAGATGACGTACCACGGTACGAGTAAAGAGTACTTGTCGGTAACGAGGTTGAACAAGGTATGGAGATACCGATGATCAAACCTCGGACAAGTAAAGTATCGCGTGACAAAGGGAATCGGTATCGTATGTAAATGGTTCAATCGATCACTAAGTTATCGTTGAATATGTGGGAGCCATTATGGATCTCCAGATCCCGCTATTGGTTATTGCTCGGAGAAGAGTCTCGACCATGTCTGCATAGTTCACGAACCGTAGGGTGACACGTTAAGGTTTGATGTCGCATAAGTAGATTCGAAATATGAGATGGAGACCGAAGTTTGTTCGGAGTCTCGGATGGGATCCATGACATCACGAGGAGGTCCGGAATTGTCCGGAGAATAAGATTCATATAAGGAAAGTTGATTTCTAGGTTTCGGAAAAGTTCGAGATTTTTCCGGCGGAAGACCGAGAAGATTCTAGAAGGTTCCGGGGGTCCCACCAGTGGGCCCGAGACCCTAGGAGGCCTAGCATGGGCCGAGGAAATGCACCCTAGCCTAATGGGCCAGGGGCACATGCCCCTCAAGGCCCAAGTCGGCCAGCCCACTAGGGTTTCCCCAAAACCCTAGGGGGATCAACTTGGGGGGAAGAAATCCCCCTCCCCCCTTTGGCCGCCGGCCCTAGATGGGTTTGGGGCGTGGGGGCCACCCAAACCGACCCTCCCCCCTATATAAAGAGGGGAGGGGGCAGGGGGCGCACCACAAGGTTCCCCTAACCCTGGCCGCCCCTCTCTCCTCCACCACAATGTTGTACCGGCTTGGCTAAGCCCTGCAGCTTTTCTCCTCCACCACCACCACCACGCCGTCGTGCTGCTGGGATTCCGAGGAGATCTACCACACCTCCGCTGCCCGCTGGAATGGGGAGA
This sequence comes from Lolium perenne, assembly GCF_019359855.2. Taxonomy (NCBI): domain Eukaryota; kingdom Viridiplantae; phylum Streptophyta; class Magnoliopsida; order Poales; family Poaceae; genus Lolium; species Lolium perenne. The sequence goes on along the minus strand of NC_067246.2, from coordinate 267,482,832 downwards.
GGACGGGCTTCATCAACACCGTACGCACGACCGAGTACGGAAGTGCTGCCGGATTGCAGCACAGGATGATCGACTACATCAACAACGAGATCTAATCTTGTAGGCTTTGGTAATCTTCGAGGGTTAGTCTCACATGCATCTCGTTGCTTCGATCTTCATAGATTAGATCTTGGCTTTTCCTAGATTGGATCTTGGTTTTGTTCTTGTTCACGGTAGAAATTTTTTGTTTTCCATGCAACGAACCCATCAGTGGTATCAGAGCCGTGTCTATGCATAGATCTGTTGCACGAGTAGAACACAATGTTTTTGTGGGCGTTGATGCTCTTGTTGTTTTTGGTTAGTGTACTTTGCATCTTGCGGGATGGTGGGATGAAGCGGCCCGGGCTAACTTTACATGACCGCGTCTCATGAGACTTGCTCCACGCTTGACATGCAACTTGTATTGCATAAGTGGCTTTGTGGGTGTCTGACTCTCCCACCATAGTGAAGATCCAATTTACTCTTTCTATTGACAATACTAGTATCACCGTTGTGGTTCATGTTCGTAGGTAGATTGGATCTTACTCGAAAACCCTAAACCACGTAAAATATGCAAACCAAATTAGAGGCGTCTAACTTGTTTTTGCAGGGTTTGGTGATGTGATATGGCCATGATGTGATGATGATTATATTTGATGTATGAGATGTTCATTATTGTATTATGGCAACTCAGGGTGGGCATAAAAACCGTGGAACCGAAAACCGAACCGAAGCCGAAACCGAACTAACCAAAATCTCGGTTTTTTCCATTAACCGCTATTTTTTCGGTTTCCATTTATACTAACCGAATTAAATTTGGTAGAATTCGGTTTTTAGCCCCACCAACCGAACAAGACCGAATAGACCGAATTGAGTAACCTACCATCAATTTGTGCATAAACCGATCATTCCATAGAAACCCAATCGTGTTTGATGTTCCAAAAATTGTTCATTCAATGTATGACTTTGGTCTTTGATGTACTAGTTTTTTCTGAATATAGCGTGAAGCATGCATAATAGAACACGTCGCTCGAAGTCTTAGCTACCCCTTTTAATCGCTCACGAGTGATGCACTTGTACCACGAGTGCCGCAGCCTACCAAATAGCATTCCTCCACGATTGGTGCTCATTTGTCGATTTCTTGCGCAGTTGATGCTTTTTGTGTTGATATGTCAATCACTATTTGCTTTCTTCGGTGATGCCTACTATTTGTTCAAGTGAGTAGGTGCATTCGGTTTTAACCGAAAACCGAACCGAATTTGTCGGTTAACCGAATCTTCGGTTTCCTAAAATTTCATGCCAATTTCGGTTACCATTTTTGAAAACCGAATTTGTTCAAAAACCGTAAAAACCGAACCGAAATTTCGGTTAAAACCGAATGCCCACCCTGAATGGCAACCGGCAGGAGCCTAATGGTTGTCTTTAAATTTGTTAAGACCTGCGTGTCTATTCATCATGTAATAGCTTTATTTCAAGTAGTTGTTATAGTAGCTATAAGTGATGGACAACCATGAAGCGGCGCCATGGACCTTGGTGCAATGCTGGTGATGATGGAGTTCATGCTCATGTGCTTTGGAGATGGAGATCAAAAGCACAAGAAGAAAGGCCATATCATATCACATATTATGAATTGCATGTGATGTTAATCCTTTATGCATCTTATCTTGCTTAGATCGCGACGGTAGCATTATAAGATGATCCCTCACATTAATATCAAGATAATGAAGTGTTCTCCCCTCGTATGCACTGTTGCTGCAGTTCGTCGTTTTGAAGCATCTCGTGATGATCGGATGTGATAGATTCTACGTTCACATACAACGGGTGTAAGCCATGTTGCACGCGCTGAAATACTTGGGTTTGCTTGGCGACTAGCATGTACAGATATGGCCTCGGAACACAGGAAACCGAAAGGTTGAACACGAGTCATATGGATGATATGATCAACATGTTGATGTTCACCATTGAAGCTACATCATCTAACGTGATGATCGGTTTTGGTGTAGTGGATATGGATCGCGTGCCGCTAAACAACTATGAGGGATGTTGTATTAAGTGGGAGTTCATTAGTAATTAGATTAAAACATGAACTAATTATCATGAACATAGTCTGAATAGTATTTTGAATTAAATTTGTAGAATTGGTATCCGTTATCTACCATGCGCTAGTCTTGTAACTGAGATATAAATACTGTTAAGTCTGACAAGAAACTTTACGGACTGGTACCGTATTGTTAAAGAATCAAGAAATAATTAAGTTCCATTGCAAACTTTTAGTAAATCTTACTTTGTTGATTCAAAGAGAAAATGGTTTCAATTAGTACCTAAAGTCATCTTGTCTCCGTGAAACTTGAAGTTCAAATCTGTTTGAAAAGTAAGGAGCTGGAAATTTTGTTTTCAGAAATAAAGCAAGGTATGAGATATATGTGATATCTAAGACCTTATTGCAAGATGATGGAATATATTCTAGTGAGACTACATAAACTCATAGGTTTTATGGGAATGTACGAAGGTTGAAGACTCCAGGCGTCCCAATCCTCCAACTAATTGGACACTAATGATATTCCCATATCCATGAAGTGGTCGTCCTTAGTAAGCACCGTTGCTAAGACTCATCGTTTTGAAACATCACGTGATGATCGGGTGTTATAGATTCTATGTGTGCATACAACGGGTGCAAGCCAGATTTGCACATGCGAATACTAAGGTTAAACTTTACGAGCCTAGCATGTACAGACATGGTCTCGGAAAGTCGTCATGATTTTATGGATAAAATTATGAGTGAAATTGTTCATCACATTACAAAGTTACTAATAGTGAAATCTGGAACATTTGTCATATGATGATCAACTTCAAAGTAAAAACCTCAAGGTTATTGGTATTTGACCAATGGACCTAGAAGTTATTGAAGGTGAAATGTTTTCTAAGAATGAGGAGAGCTAAAAGAGAAACTACAAAAGATTTTGGCAGAAAGAAAGAAAAGACTAGAAAGTCTAGCTCAGGTGTATATATAGGATATACATGTTATGAATGTATTCTTTGATTAGTCACACAATGAAGTTCTTGGGTAGTTGTACCATATTGGTTGGTATGATGTGTCATACAAAATAACGCAATACAAGAATACAATGGCCTAAGTGATTGACAAAGAATATGATAGGAATGCACGTCTGGAACAAAAATAAAGTGTTATTATGTTCGTCGTTGGCATTCTATCTAGCCCTTCAGATTTATAATAAAGAACTTCAAAATTGTTGTTTTGTTCTGGTCAAATGAAAACAATGAGTTGTTCAAACTTTGACAATATTCCATGTACGATGGATAAGTTATTATAAATCTTTATGGTGAAACACACATGCATAACACTGATGCTAAAATTCAATAAGGCAAATGATTTGAATTCCACTTATTTGTGGAATCGCCATTTAGGTCATGTTAGAAAGAAACGCATGAAGAAACTCCATGCAGATGGATTTTTGGAGTCATTTGATTTTTGAATCGTTTGACACTTGCAAATCTTCTCTAAAGAGAATGACTGAAATACCGTTCATAGGCCAAGAGTTGAATGGGCAACTAACTTAGTGGAAACATACATGATGATGTATGTGGTTCACTGGGCATAGTTGTGTGCGGGAGATTCTTCTACTTCATGAAAACTTCCAACAATGAATTGAGTATATATATGTGGATATATTCGATAAGGAAGAAGTTTGAAACATTTGAATGATTTCAAATAAATTTCAGCATGAAGTGGAAATCATCGTAATAGAAAAGTCAAATATATATGATTGGATCATGGTGGAAATATTTGAATTACGAGTTTTAGCGAACATCTAAGAGAGTTATGAAATTGTTCTACAACTCACATTTTTTGGAGTATCATAGTGATGATGGAGTTTCCAAGAGACGTATCCAAACCTTGTTGGGTTAATGATGAGATAATATAAAATGATGCCATTATATTTTTGTGGATTATGCTTTAGAGACTACCGCTTTTACACTGAATAGAGCATCATCATAATCCGTTGAAATGACACCATATGAGTTATGGCATGTGTATAAACCCTAACAGTCATTTCTTAAATTTTGGTATGCATAGCATAAAGTAAATGAGTTTACAACCAAAATCGGATGAATGTCTTTGTTAGTTATCCCAGAGAATTGATTGGGAATTCTTTCCACTATGAAGTCAAAGACAAAATTGTTTGTCGATGTTTCTTACTTATTTCCAAGAAATTGTTTCTAGCGAATTTTTTGAGTGGGAGGACAATGGAACTTGATAAGGTTTATGAACCTGAGCATGATGATCAGAGTAGCGCAGCATCGAAAATGATTTCGGAAGCGGCCACGATGATCATGGCTCCCATGTCTACAAAATGTTATAGTCATGGAGATCGAAGTACCCATTGAACCTTGTAGGTATGGTTTACTTTGTGATCAAATAAATGATTTATAGACAAAGGATTGATTTTGAACAATAATGAACCAACTACATACAAAGAAGTTATGATGGGCCCTGACTCCGTTAAAAATGGCTATGCGCCATGAAATCCAAGATAGGTGGAAAGTAAATAGATCTATAAAATTGATGGACTTGGATAGGAATATCCTTGAAGAAGCTTAACTTGTCGAAAAGTTGTTTTACGACAAAGTTCAAAGAGTTGACTACGATAAGATTAGATCTTCCGTAGCAATGCTTATAGTCTATATGGATTATTCTAGTAGCCACTACATATTTCTTTTATGAGATATGCTAGTAGGACGGCAGAAATACATACCTTCCAGAAGTGTGTATTAAGAATCTATACTAGATACAACCAAGAGTTTTGCTGGTTCGTAGAATACTAGATAGGTATACAAACTTCAATTGGATGAAGTGAGTATCGCTGAGTTGAAATCTTCACCGGATGAAATAGTCAAAGAGTTTTTGATTTCATCAGAAACGATGAAGATGCTTGCATTTGCAAGAAATTAAGTGGAAGTGCTGAGACATAGTTATAATATTATATGTGGCTGACATATCATAGATTATAAATTATGTAATTATATACTTGATGTGATTAAAAGTTTTCATTGAGAATTAACTTCAATGAAAGGATATGGATGATGTCTACGGGTGCTTCTATTCTTGTAGACAGTGTTGGGCCTCCAAGAGCAGAGGTTTGTAGAACAGCAGCAAGTTTCCCTTAAGTGGATCACCCAAGGTTTATCGATCTCAGGGAGGAAGAGGTCAAAGATATCCCTCTCATGCAACCCTGCAACCACAAAGCAAGAAGTATCTTGTGTCTCCAACACACCAAATAGGTGCACTAGTTCGGCGAAGAGATAGTGAAATACAGGTGGTATGAATAAATATGAGCAGTAGCAACGGTACCAGAAAAGTGCTTGCTGGCGTGTAGTGATGGTGGTAATATTGCAGGCAGTAGAAACGCAGTAAAACAGTAAACAAGCAGCGATAGCAGTATTGGAAACAAGGCCTAGGGATTATACTTTCACTAGTGGACACTCTCAACATTGATCACATAACAGAATAAATAGATAGATGCTAGACTCTACACCCTCTTGTTGGATGATGAACACCACTAACTGTGTAGGATTACACGAACCCTCAATGCCGGAGTTAACAAGCTCCACAATATTCGATGTTCATATTTAAATAACCTTAGAGTGCATGACAGATCAACACAACTAAACCAAGTACTAACGTAGCATGCACACTGTCACCTTCACGCTACGAAAGGAGGCATAGATCACATCAATACCATCATAGCAATAGTTAACTTCGTAATCTACAAGAGATCACAATCATAGCCTACGCCAAGTACTAACACGGATGCACACACTGTCACCATTACACCGTGCAGGAGGAATAAAACTACTTTAATAACATCACTAGAGTAGCACATAGTTGAATTGTGATACAAAACACATTGCAATCATAAAGAGATATAAATAAGCACTTCACTATGCCATTCATAACAGTGAATAAGTATTCTGTGAAATATAGCCTAAGAGACCCACACGGTGCACACACTGTCACCTTTACACACGTGGGACAAGGAGTCTCCGGAGATCACATAAGTAAAATCCACTTGACTAGCATAACGACATCTAGATTACAAGCATCATCATATGAATCTCAATCATGTAAGGCAGCTCATGAGATTATTGTATTGAGGTACATGGGAGAGAGATGAACCACATAGCTACCGGTACAGCCCCGAGCCTCGATGGAGAACTACTCCCTCCTCATGGGAGACAGCTGCGTTGATGGAGATGGCGGTGGTGTCGATGGAGGAGCCTTCCGGGGGCACTTCCCCGTCCTGGCGGCGTGCCGGAACAGAGACTCCTGTCCCCCAGATCTTGGCTTCACGATGGCGGCGGCTCTGGAAGGTTTCTCGTACCGTGGCTTTTTCGTATCGAGGTTTTAGGTCGAGGGGCTTCTTATAGGCGAAGAGGCGGCGTCAGAAGGTCAACGAGGCGACGACACCATAAGGCGGCGCGGCCAGGGCCTATGGTCTGGTGGGCCTGTGGCCCCCCTCTGACGACTCTCGGGTGTTCTGGATGCTTCCGGGCAAAATAGGACCCTGGGCGTTGATTTCGTCCAATTCCGAGAATATTTCCTTACTAGGATTTCTGAAACCAAAAACAGCAAAACAAGAATCGGCACTTCGGCATCTTGTTAATAGGTTAGTTCCAGAAAATGCACGAATATGACATAAAGTGTGCATAAAACATGTAGATATCATCAATAATGTGGCATGGAACATAAGAAATTATCGATACGTCGGAGACGTATCAGCATCCCCAAGCTTAGTTCCTGCTCGTCCCGAGCAGGTAAACGATAAACAAAGATAATTTCTGGAGTGACATGCCATCATAACCTTGATCATATTATTTGTAAAGCATATGTAGTGAATGCAGCGATCAAAACAATATAAATGACATGAGTAAACAACTGAATCATATAGCAAAGACTTTTCATGAATAGTACTTCAGGACAAGCATCAATAAGTCTTGCATAAGAGTTAACTCATAAAGCAATAATTCAAAGTAAAGGTATTGAAGCAACTCAAAGGAAGATTAAGTTTCAGCGGTTGCTTTCAACTTGTAACATGCATATCTCATGGATATTGTCAACATAGAGTAATATAACAAATGCAATATGCAAGTATGTAGGAATCAATGCACAGTTCACACAAGTGTTTGCTTCTTGAGGTGGAGAGAAATAGGTGAACTGACTCAACATAAAAATAAAAGAAAGGTCCTTCAAAGAGGAAAGCATCGATTGCTATATTTGTGCTAGAGCTTTTATTTTGAAAATATATAGAGATCATAAAAGTAAAATTTTGAGAGGTGTTTGTTGTTGTCAACGAATGGTAGTGGGCACTCTAACCCCCTTGCCAGACAAACCTTCAAATAGCAGCTCCCATTTTATTTTATTTTTGTGTGGCACTCCTTCCAACCTTTCTTTCACAAACCATGGCTAACCGAATCCTCGGGTGCCTGCCAACAATCTCATACCATGAAGGAGTGCCTTTTTATTTTAGTTTTATTATGATGACACTCCTCCCAACCTTTGCTCACACAAGCCATGGCTAACCGAATCCTTTGGGTGCCGTCCAACAATCACATACCATGGAGGAGTGTCTATTTTTGTTAATTAATTTGGGACTGGGAATCCCATTGCCAGCTCTTTTTGCAAAATTATTGGATAAGCGGATGAAGCCACTAGTCCATTGGTGAAAGTTGCCCAACAAGATTGAAAGATAAACACCACATACTTCCTCATGAGCTATAAAACATTGACACAAATCAGAGGTGATAAATTTTGAATTGTTTAAAGGTAGCACTCAAGCAATTTACTTTGGAATGGCGGAGAAATACCATGCAGTAGGTAGGTATGGTGGACACAAATGGCATAGTGTTGTTTGGCTCAAGGATTTTGGATGCACGAGAAGTATTCCCTCTCAGTACAAGGCTTTGGGCTAGCAAGGTTGTTTGAAGCAAACACAAGTATGAACTAGTACAACAAAACTTACATAAAAGACATATTACAAGCATTATAAGACTATACATTGTCTTCCTTGTTGTTCAAACACCTTACTAGAAATTATCTAGACCTTAGAGAGACCAATTATGCAAACCAAATTTTAGCAAGCTCTATGTATTCTTCACTAATAGGTGCAAAGTATATGATGCAAGAGCTTAAACATGAGCACAACGATTGCCAAGTATCAAATTATCCAAGACATTCTACCAATTACTACATGTAGCATTTTCCGTTTCCAACCATATAATAATTAACGAAGCAGTTTCAACCTTCGCCATGAAAATTAAAAGCTAAGAACACATGTGTTCATATGAACCAGCGGAGCGTGTCTCTCTCCCACACAAGCATTTATTCGAACAAAAACAAAAACAAAAGCGCACAGACGCTCCAAGTAAAGTACATAAGATGTGATGGAATAAAAATATAGTTTCAGGGGAGGAACCTAATAATGTTGTCGATGAAGAAGGGGATGCTTTGGTCATCCCCAAGCTTAGACACTTGAGTCTTCTTGAAATATGCAGGGGTGAAGCACCGGGGCATCCCCAAGCTTAGAGCTTTCACTCTTTTTGATCACATTGTATCATCCTCCTCTCTTGACCCTTGAAAACTTCCTCCACACCAAACTCGAAACAACTCATTAGAGGGTTAGTGCATAATCAAAAATTCACATGTTCAGAGGTGACACAATAATTTTTAACACTTCTGGACATTGCCCAAAGCTTCTGAAAGTTAATGGAACAAAGAAATCCATCCCACATAGCAAAAGAGGCAATGCGAAATAAAAGGCAGAATCTGTCAAAACAGAACAGTCCGTAAAGACGAATTTTATTGAGGCACCAGACTTGCTCAAATGAAAATTCTCAAATTGAATGAAAGTTGCGTACATATCTGAGGATCACTCACGTAAATTGGCATAATTTTCTGAGTTACCTACAGAGAATTTTTCCCAGATTCGTGACAGCAAAAAAATCTGTTTCTGCGCAGTAATCCAAATCTAGTATCAACCTTGCTATCAAAGACTTTACTTGGCACAACAAAACACAAAACTAAGATAAGGAGAGGTTGCTACAGTAGTAACAACTTCCAAAACTCAAATACAAAATAAAAGTACTGTAGCAAAATAAACACATGGGTTATCTCCCAAGAAGTTCTTTCTTTATAGCCATTAAGATGGGCTCAGCAGTTTTAATGATGCACTCGCAAGAAATATTATTTGAAGCAAAAGAGAGCATCAAGAAGCAAATTCAAAACACATTTAAGTCTAACATGCTTCCTATGCATAGGAATCTTGTAAATAAACAAGTTCAAGAAGCATAATGCAACAAGCATAGAAAGATAAAACAAGTGTAGCTTCAAAAATTTCAGCACATAGAGAGGTGTTTTAGTAACATGAAAATTTCTACAACCATATTTTCCTCTCTCATAATAACTTTCAGTAGCAACATGAGCAAACTCAATAATATAACTATCACATAAAGCATTCTTATCATGAGTCTCATGCATAAAATTATTACTCTCCACATAAGCATAATCAATTTTATTAGTTGTAGTGGGAGCAAATTCAACAAAGTAGCTATCATTATTATTCTCATCATCAAATATAGGAGGCATATTGTAATCATAATCAAATTTATCCTCCATAACAGGCGGCACCAAAAGACTACTATCATTATAATCATCATAAATAGGAGGCAAAGTATCATCAAAGTAAATTTTCTCCTCAATGCTTGGGGGACTAAAAAGATCATGCTCATCAAAACCAGCTTCCCCAAGCTTAGAATTTTCCATAGCATTAGCAACAATAGTGTTCAAAGCATTCATATTAATAACATTCCCATTAGCATGCATATAAAGTTCCATGTGTTTTTTAATTCTCTCTTCAAACACATCATGTTCTAATTCAAGATAAAGTTCATAAAGATCTCTCATATTTTTATTCTTGATGTCTACGGGAGCTTCTATTCTTGTAGACAGTGTTGGGCCTCCAAGAGCAGAGGTTTGTAGAACAGCAGCAAGTTTCCCTTAAGTGGATCACCCAAGGTTTATCGATCTCAGGGAGGAAGAGGTCAAAGATATCCCTCTCATGCAACCCTGCAACCACAAAGCAAGAAGTCTCTTGTGTCCCCAACACACCTAATAGGTGCACTAGTTCGGCGAAGAGATAGTGAAATACAGGTGGTATATATAAGTATGAGCAGTAGCAACGGCACCAGAAAAGTGATTGCTGGCGTGTAGTGATGGTGGTAATATTGCAGGCAGTAGAAACACAGTAAAACAGTAAACAAGCAGCGATAGCAGTATTTAGGAACAAGGCCTAGGGATCATACTTTCACTAGTGGACACTCTCAACTTTGATCACATAACAGAATAGATAAATGCATACTCTACACTCTCTTGTTGGATGATGAACACCATTGCGTAGGATTACACGAACCCTCAATGCCGGAGTTAACAAGCTCCACAAATCAATGTTCATATTTAAATAACCTTAGAGTGCATGACAGATCAACACAACTAAACCAAGTACTAACGTAGCATGCACACTGTCACCTTCATGCTACGAAAGGAGGCATAGATCACATCAATACCATCATAGCAATAGTTAACTTCATAATCTATAAGAGATCACAATCGTAGCCTACGCCAAGTACTAACACGGATGCACACACTGTCACCATTACACCGTGCAGGAGGAATAAAACTACTTTAATAACATCACTAGAGTAGCACATAGTTGAATTGTGATACAAAACACATTGCAATCATAAAGAGATATAAATAAGCACTTCACTATGCCATTCATAACAGTGCATAAGTATTCTGTGAAATATAGCCTAAGAGACCCACACGGTGCACACACTGTCACCTTTACACACGTGGGACAAGGAGTCTCCGGAGATCACATAAGTAAAATTCACTTGACTAGCATAATGACATCTAGATTACAAGCATAATCATATGAATCTCAATCATGTAAGGCAGCTCATGAGATTATTGTATTGAAGTACATAGGAGAGAGATGAACCACATAGCTACCGGTACAGCCCCGAGCCTCGATGGAGAACTACTCCCTCCTCATGGGAGACAGCAGCGTTGATGAAGATGGCGGTGGAGATGGCAGCGGTGTCGATGGAGAAGCCTTCCGGGGGCACTTCCCCATCCCGGCGGCGTGCCGGAACAGAGACTCCTGTCCCCCAGATCGTGGCTTCGCGATGGCGGCGGCTCTGGATGGTTTCTCGTACCGTGGCTTTTCCGGATCGAGGTTTTAGGTCGAGGGGGCTTAAATAGGCGAAGAGGCGGCGTCAGAAGGTCAACGAGGTGACGACACCATAAGGCGGTGCGGCCAGGGCCTGGGCCGCGCCGGCCTATCATCTGGGGGCCCAGTGTCCCCTCTCTGGCGGCTCTCGGGTGTTCTGGATGCTTCCGAGGATTCTAAGATGCTGGGCGTTGATTTCGTCCAATTCCGAGAATATTTTCTTACTAGGATTTCTGAAACCAAAAACAGCAGAAAACAGCAACTGGCCCTTCGGCATCTCGTCAATAGGTTAGTTCCCGAAAACGCATAAATATGACATAAAGTATGCATAAAACATGTAGATATCATCAATAATATGGCATGGAACATAAGAAATTATCGATACGTCGGAGACGTATCAGCATCCCCAAGCTTAGTTTCTGCTCGTCCCGAGCAGGTAAACGATAACAAAGATAATTTCGGGAGTGACATGCCATCATAACCTTGATCATACTATTTGTAAGCATATGTCGTGAATGCAGCAATCAAAACAATGTAAATGACATGAGTAAACAACTGAATCATATAGCAAAGACTTTTCATGAATAGTACTTGAAGACAAGCATCAATAAGTCTTGCATAAGAGTTAACTCATAAAGCAATAATTCAAAGTAAAGGTATTGAAGCAACTCAAAGGAAGATTAAGTTTCAGCGGTTGCTTTCAACTTGTAACATGCATATCTCATGGATATTGTCAACATAGAGTAATATAACAAATGCAATATGCAAGTATGTAGGAATCAATGCACAGTTCACACAAGTGTTTGCTTCTTGAGGTGGAGAGAAATAGGTGAACCGACTCAACAATAAAAGTAAAAGAATGGTCCTTCAAAGAGGAAAGCATCGATTGCTATATTTGTGCTAGAGCTTTGATTTTGAAAACATAAAGAGAGCATAAAAATAAAGTTTTGAGAGGTGTATGTTGTTGTCAACGAATGGTAGCGGGTACTCTAACCCCCTTGCCAGACAAACCTTCAAAGAGCGGCTCCCATTTTATTTTATTTTTGGGTGGCACTCCTTCCAACCTTTCTTTCACAAACCATGGCTAACCGAATCCTCGGGTGCCTGCCAACAATCTCATACCATGAAGGAGTGCCTTTTTATTTTAGTTTTATTATGATGACACTCCTCCCCACCTTTGCTTACACAAACCATGGCTAACCGAATCCTTCGGGTGCCGTCCAACAATCACATACCATGGAGGAGTGTCTATTTTTGTTAATTAATTTGGGACTGGGAATCCCATTGCCAGCTCTTTTTGCAAAATTATTGGATAAGCGGATGAAGCCACTAGTCCATTGGTGAAAGTTGCCCAACAAGATTGAAAGATAAACACCACATACTTCCTCATGAGCTATAAAACATTGACACAAATCAGAGGGGATAAATTTTGAATTGTTTAAAGGTAGCACTCAAGCAATTTACTTTGGAATGGCGGAAAAATACCATGTAGTAGGTAGGTATGGTGGACACAAATGGCATGGTGTTTGGCTCAAGGGTTTTGGATGCATGAGAAGTATTCCCTCTCGATACAAGGTTTAGGCTAGCAAGGTTATTTGAAACAAACACAAGGATGAACCGGTGCAGCAAAACTCACATAAAAGACATATTGTAAACATTATAAGACTCTACACCGTCTTCCTTGTTGTTCAAACTCAATACTAGAAATTATCTAGACCTTAGAGAGACCAATTATGCAAACCAAATTTTAGCATGCTCTATGTATTTCTTCATTAATAGGTGCAATGTATATGATGTAAGAGCTTAAACATGAGCACAACAATTGCCAAGTATCACATTACTCAAGACATTTTAGCAATTACAACATGTAGCATTTTCCAATTCCAACCATATAATAATTAACGAAGCAATTTCAACCTTCGCCATGAATACTAAAAGCTAAGAACACATGTGTTCATACGAACCAGCGGAGCGTGTCTCTCTCCCACACAATCATTTATTCAAACAAAAACAAAAATAGAAACACACAGACGCTCCAAGTAAAGTACATAAGATGTGACCGAATAAAAATATAGTTTCAAGAGAAGGAACCTGATAATTTGTCGATGAAGAAGGGGATGCCTTGGGCATCCCCAAGCTTAGATGCTTGAGTCTTCTTGAAATATGCAAGGATGAACCACCGGGGCATCCCCAAGCTTAGACTTTTCACTCTTCTTGATCATAGTATATCATCCTCCTCTCTTGACCCTTGAAAACTTCCTCCACACCAAACTCGAAACAAACTCATTAGAGGGTTAGTGCATAATCAAAAATTCACATGTTCAGAGGTGACACAATCATTCTTAACACTTCTGGACATTGCCCAAAGCTACTGGAAGTTAATGAAACAAAGAAATCCAACCCACATAGCGAAAGAGGCAATGCGAAATAAAAGACAGAATCTGTCAAAACAGAACAGTCCGTAAAGACGAATTTTATTGAGGCACCAGACTTGCTCAAATGAAAATGCTCAATTGAATGAAAGTTGCGTACATATCTGAGGATAACTCACGTAAATTGGCATAATTTTCTGAGTTACCTACAGAGAATTTTGCCCAGATTCGTGACAGCAAAGAAAACTGTTTCTGCGCAGTAATCCAAATCTAGTATGAACCTTACCATCAACGACTTTACTTGGCACAACAAAACACAAAACTAAGATAAGGAGAGGTTTCTACAGTAGTAAACAACTTCCAAGACACAAATATAAAACAAAGTATTGTAGCAAAATAAACACATGGGTTATCTCCCAAGAAGTTCTTTCTTTATAGCCATAAAGATGGGCTCAGCAGTTTTAATGATGCACTCGCAAAAAAATAGTATTTGAAGCAAAAAGAGAGAGCATCAAGAGGCAAATTCAAAACACATTTAAGTCTAACCCACTTCCTATGCATAGGAATCTTGTAAATAAACAAGTTCATGAAGAGCAAAGTAACAAGCATAGGAAGATAGAACAAGTGTAGTTTCAAAAATTTCAGCACATAGAGAGGCATTTTAGTAACATGAAAATTTCTACAACCATACTTTCCTCTCTCATAATAACTTTCAGTAGCAACATGAGAAAACTCAACAATATAACTATCACATGAAGCATTCTTATCATGAGTCTCATGCATAAAATTATTACTCTCCACATAAGCATAATCAATTTTATTAGTTGTAGTGGGAGCAAATTCAACAAAGTGGCTATCATCATATATAGGAGGCATATTGTAATCATAAAATAAAATTTTCTCCTCAATGCTTGGGGGACTAAAAAGATCATGCTCATCAAAGCCAGCTTCCCCAAGCTTAGAATTTTCCATAGCATTAGCAACAATGGTGTTCAAAGCGTTCATAGTAATAACATTCCCATTAGCATGCATATAAAGTTCCATGGGTTTTTTAATTCTCTCTTCAAACACATTATGTCCTAATTCAAGATAAAGTTCATAAAGATCTCTCATATTTTTATTGTTTTCCATTATGCCTAACTAGTGTAAACAAGAAACAAAAAGATGCAATTGCAGGATCTAAAGGAAATAGCTTCGAGAACAAACACAATGGCTGTTACCTGGAACCGAAGTATGAGTGCCTTTTACCTTTCCTCCCTGGCAACGGCGCCAGAAAAGTGGCTAGTTGCCGGGGTCCTGTGTGTGTGTGCCGTTTACCTTTCCTCCCCGGCAACGGCGCCAGAAAAGTGCTTGATGTCTACGGGAGCTTCTATTCTTGTAGACAGTGTTGGGCCTCCAAGAGCAGAGGTTTGTAGAACAGCAGCAAGTTTCCCTTAAGTGGATCACCCAAGGTTTATCGATCTCAGGGAGGAAGAGGTCAAAGATATCCCTCTCATGTTTTTGTTGTTTTCCATTATGCCTAACTAGTGTTAACAAGAAACAAAAAGATGCAATTGCAGGATCTAAAGGAAATAGCTTCGAGCACAAATACAATGGCGCCAGAAAAGTACTGTTACCTGGAACCGGAGTATGAGTGCCTTTTACCTTTCCTCCCCGGCAACGGCGCTAGAAAATAGCTTGATGTCTACGGGTGCTTCTATTCTTGTAGACAGTGTTGGGCCTCCAAGAGCAGAGGTTTGTAGAACAGCAGCAAGTTTCCCTTAAGTGGATCACCCAAGGTTTATCGATCTCAGGGAGGAAGAGGTCAAAGATATCCCTCTCATGCAACCCTGCAACCACAAAGCAAGAAGTCTCTTATGTCCCCAACACACCAAATAGGTGCACTAGTTCGGCGAAGAGATAGTGAAATACAGGTGGTATGAATAAATATGAGCAGTAGCAACGGTACCAGAAAAGTGCTTGCTAGCGTGTAGTGATGGTGGTAATATTGCAGGCAGTAGAAACGCAGTAAAATAGTAAACAAGCAGCGATAGCAGTATTGGAAACAAGGCCTAGGGATTATACTTTCACTAGTGGACACTCTCAACATTGATCACATAACAGAATAAATAGATAGATGCTAGACTCTACACCCTCTTGTTGGATGATGAACACCACTAACTGTGTAGGATTACACGAACCCTCAATGCCGGAGTTAACAAGCTCCACAATATTCGATGTTCATATTTAAATAACCTTAGAGTGCATGACAGATCAACACAACTAAACCAAGTACTAACGTAGCATGCACACTGTCACCTTCACGCTACGAAAGGAGGCATAGATCACATCAATACCATCATAGCAATAGTTAACTTCGTAATCTACAAGAGATCACAATCATAGCCTACGCCAAGTACTAACACGGATGCACACACTGTCACCATTACACCGTGCAGGAGGAATAAAACTACTTTAATAACATCACTAGAGTAGCACATAGTTGAATTGTGATACAAAACACATTGCAATCATAAAGAGATATAAATAAGCACTTCACTATGCCATTCATAACAGTGAATAAGTATTCTGTGAAATATAGCCTAAGAGACCCACACGGTGCACACACTGTCACCTTTACACACGTGGGACAAGGAGTCTCCGGAGATCACATAAGTAAAATCCACTTGACTAGCATAACGACATCTAGATTACAAGCATCATCATATGAATATCAATCATGTAAGGCAGCTCATGAGATTATTGTATTGAAGTACATGGGAGAGAGATGAACCACATAGCTACCGGTACAGCCCCGAGCCTCGATGGAGAACTACTCCCTCCTCATGGGAGACAGCAGCGTTGATGGAGATGGCGGTGGTGTCGATGGAGGAGCCTTCCGGGGCACTTCCCCGTCCCGGCGGCGTGCCGGAACAGAGACTCCTGTCCCCCAGATCTTGGCTTCGCGATGGCGGCGGCTCTGGAAGGTTTCTCGTACCGTGGCTTTTTCGTATCGAGGTTTTAGGTCGAGGGGCTTCTTATAGGCGAAGAGGCGGCATCAGAAGGTCAACGAGGCGACGACACCATAAGGCGGTGCGGCCAGGGCCTATGGTCTGGTGGGCCTGTGGCCCCCCTCTGACGACTCTCGGGTGTTCTGGATGCTTCCGGGCAAAATAGGACCCTGGGCGTTGATTTCGTCCAATTCCGAGAATATTTTCTTACTAGGATTTCTGAAACCAAAAATAGCAGAAAACAGCAACTGGCACTTCGGCATCTTGTTAATAGGTTAGTTCTAGAAAATGCACGAATATGACATAAAGTGTGCATAAAACATGTAGATATCATCAATAATGTAGCATGGAACATAAGAAATTATCGATACGTCGGAGACGTATCAATGGACTGAAACATATTTAGTGTCAAGATCCATGAAGATAGATTGAAACACACAATAAGTTTAAGTCAAAGTACATAGAATGAATATTGAAGTAGTTCAATATAAAAATTAAGAAGGTGTTCTTTTCATGTGAAGGTTTAGCAAGACTTGAGTGTATTTGACACTCGATGAGTAAAAACACATGAGTGATTTTGGATCACGAATAATATGTACAAAATCAGATGTCCTATGCTCTAAAGTGTTACGAGCATATACCAGAATGATTCATGCAGTGATCATTAGACAAACAATAAGAATATCCCTGAGTGCTTTAGAAGAACCAAGGATATATATAGTTTTGTATGGGGTAATGACAAACAAATCGCTGTAAGGTGTTGCACCGATATTAGTTTGGTCTCATATAAAAAATAAAATTTCAATCTCAATTAGGCTAAGTGTTGTTTAAAGGTAGCACAATGAGATAGAAGAAGTCTATGCTAGATTTAAAAGGCAGAGTATGTCTTTGTTTTGACAATGACTGAGGATGTTAAGTTGAGGAGTTCTTTGAGAACTTGGTGTAGTTCCGATAGTGTCAGAACTTTGAAGCTATATTGTGTGTAACAATATTAGTGACTTCTTTCAGACCGCGGAATTAAGGTTCCACCATAAGACCGAACATATAAGTTTAATGCCGACTCATTTGGAAAATGAGTGATGTGTTGAGACGCAAATGAATTGCAAAATACATACGTTTCTGAGCGTGTCAGATCCGTTGACTAAAACCTCTCCCGTGAGCAAAACATGATAAGCACCAAAAGGCCAAGGTGTTATATCTTTACAAATGTAAACTAGATTATTGACTCTAGTGCAAGTGGGAGACTGTTGGAGATATGCCCAAGAGGCAATAATAAATTAGTTATTGTTATATCATAGTGTTCATGATAAATTATTACATCTCATGCTATAATTGTATTAACCGAAACATTGATACATGTGTGGTATGTAAACAACAAAGAGTCCCTAGTAAGCCTCTTGTATAACTAGCTTGTTGATTAACAGATGATCATGGTTTCGTGATCATGAACATTGGATGTTGTTAATAACAAGGTTATGTCATTGGGTGAATGATATAATGGACATACACCCATATAAGCGTAGCATAAGATCAAGTCATTAAGTTCAACTTGCTATTAGCTTTCGATACATAGTTACCTAAGTCCTTCGACCATGAGATCAATGTAAATCACTTACACCGGAAGGATGCTTTGATTACATCAAATGCCATTGCGTAAATGGGTGGTTATAAAGATGAGATTAAGTGTTCGGAAAGTGTAAGGTTGAGGCATATGGATCAACAGTGGGATTTGTCCATCTCAATGACGGATAGATATACTCTGGGCCCTCTCGGTGGAACATCGTCTGATTAGCTTGCAAGCATGTGATTATATCATAATAGATGACGTACCACGGTACGAGTAAAGAGTACTTGTCGGTAATGAGGTTGAACAAGGTATGGAGATACCGATGATCGAACCTCGAACAAGTAAAGTATTGCGTGACAAAGGGAATCGGTATCGTATGTAAATGGTTCAATCGATCACTAAGTTATCATTGAATATGTGGGAGCCATTATGGATCTCCAGATCCCGCTATTGGTTATTGCTCGGAGAAGAGTCTTGACCATGTCTGCATAGTTCACGAACCGTAGGGTGACGCGCTTAAGGTTCGATGTCGCATAAGTAGATTCGGAATATGAGATGGAGACCGAAGTTTGTTCGGAGTCTCGGATGGGATCCAGATCATCAAGAGGAGGTCCGGAATGGTCCGGAGAATAAGATTCATATAAGGGAAGTTGATTTCTAGGTTTCGGAAAAGTTCGGGATTTTTCCGGCGGAAGACCGAGAAGATTCTAGAAGGTTCCGGGGGTCCCACCAGTGGGCCCACGACCCTAGGAGGCCTAGCATGGGCCGAGGGGATGCACCCTAGCCTAATGGGCCAGGGGCACATGCCCCTCAAGGCCCAAGTCGGCCAGCCCACTAGGGTTTCCCCAAAACCCTAGGGGGATCAACTTGGGGGGAAGAAATCCCCCTCCCCCCTTTGGCCGCCGGCCCTAGATGGGTTTGGGGCGTGGGGGGCCACCCAAACCGACCCTCCCCCCTATATAAAGAGGGGAGGGGCAGGGGGCGCACCACAAGGTTCCCCTAACCCTGGTCGCCCCTCTCTCCTCCACCACAATGTTGTACCGGCTTGGCGAAGCCCTGCAGCTTTTCTCCCCCACCACCACCACGCCGTCGTGCTGCTGGGATTCCGAGGAGATCTACCACACCTCCGCTGCCCGCTGGAACGGGGAGAGGACGGGCTTCATCGACACCATACGCACGACCGAGTACGGAAGTATTGCCGGATTGCAGCACAGGATGATCGACTACATCAACAACGAGATCTAATCTCGTAGGCTTTGGAAATCTTCGAGGGTTAGTCTCACATGCATCTCGTTGCTTCGATCTTCATAGATTAGATCTTGGCTTTTCCTAGATTGGATCTTGGTTTTGTTCTTGTTCACGGTAGATTTTTTTTGTTTTCCATGCAACGAACCCATCAACTAGATCAAGTGAAGAGACACATGTGAATAGAAGCCAAAAACCTAATCATAGCTCAGAAGTTGCAGGTTGTCAAGCCAAGGTATACTATCAACAGTTTCATATTCACTTGGCTCCTAGATGGCGTTGTTAACTGTGTGCTTTGAATGTCTAAATGTAGGCCACCAGAACCCATGAAGATAGAAGAGATAGTAAAATCAAGCAACAAAAGAGTGAGAAAGAACCCTGATGGTTATGTACCAAAGGTATATGCTACTAACATTGGTATATTTAAAATGGTGATAGTAATTTTGTGATATGATTGGTAATTAAAGGTACAACCTAAAAGCATGAGAACACAACCTAGAGAGGAAACAATTATACCGAAGAAGTAGTGTGTAGCCAGGAAGCTGTATATAGCCAGGAAAAAATGTATAGCCAGGAAGAAATATTTAGCCATCAAGTAGAAGGAAATCAATCAAAGACAACTTACAATCATCTAGAGGCAAAGTTAAAAATTACTCCTGTAATTGTACTAACTAAACGGTTAATGCAATAATTCAGGCTTATATAATAAAATAATAAAAATATGTTATCTACAGATAGCAAGTGTGAACAAGATCATTAAATCTATTAAACTGGAGAAGGCACAAGAGAACAAGATGAAATCAATGAGGCGGAGAAGAGGAAGAACAAAGGAATAGTCAAGGTGACAGAAGGGATGGATGTTGCATTAAATTCAACAACAAGTGAATCAGTAGTAGCTCTTGGAACTATTCAGAATATTACATTGAGGTTATGATCAACATGGTATT
This sequence comes from Lolium perenne, assembly GCF_019359855.2. Taxonomy (NCBI): domain Eukaryota; kingdom Viridiplantae; phylum Streptophyta; class Magnoliopsida; order Poales; family Poaceae; genus Lolium; species Lolium perenne. The sequence continues at coordinate 267,462,387 of NC_067246.2, read as the reverse complement.
AAAGATATCAACTAAGTTACCACAAGCAAAGGGAAGAATGACACTACTAGATCATGTTGAGGCACACTTAGTACAAGGCCAAGGAAAAAATGTAAGTTTCAGTTCTCCTATAACTTAATCTTCACTTGTTGTAGAGAATATCAATTATCACTTGTACTGCACATGATAAGTACTGCCATCTAGCAAATCTTGCCATGATCACTACTAACATTTAGCTTCATTTGTCAAGATCAATACTGTCATTTAGCTTCACTTACCATGACCCCATGAAACAACCAGGTTTTCTATATAGCTACACTAGTTGTGACACAAAGCATTCCTGCAGGTCAGTACCGAAGATGTGGACATGACTCACGCAAAAATTATGAGTAGGATGGAAAAAATTGCGCATTCATTCTAGATCTGATGGTATGGTGCTGACATTGGAGGAACAAGCGGTGAATCGGGAAAAAATCAGGAAAATTGAAAACCTTGCCAGTCAGACAACTAAGAGGAGGAGAACCTTCACCTTCAAGTCAAAAGCCAATGTAGATGGAAGTCGGGATGATGTGTGACCTTAACCTTTCAAGTCTGCTATTTGATGAACCATGTTGGTCAGACAAGTTAGATGAACCTTGTTATGTGTTTTATCTAATGGTTTTCTGGATTGTCAATCTTATTGGTCATGTTGCCTGGATTGTGAACCATGTTGGCATGTAATTTAGATGCCTGAATTGTGAACCATGTCGATCATGTAAGTTAAATGCCTGGATTGTAAACCATGAATGTTTGCTCGCGCTCCACCAACTTTAATAATCAGCTACACTAGAACTAAAGGTCTAAAAAAGTATTTGGAGGCATTTCTGAAAGTGCCAGCAATAAATTTGGACGGCATCTCCACGAAAGTTCCGGAAAAAAGATTCAGCGGCATCTACTGAAAAGTGGCGGCAAAGGATTCCACGACATCTCCTGAAAGTGCCGGTAAAATTGTTCACCATCATATTAATAAGTGACTAAAATAGTTATTAGTGGTATTTCTCCAAGTGCCTAAAATACAAATGACGGTATTTTTCTGAAAGTGATGGCAAAGATCTATCTCAACGGAATGAAATCCAATATTTTTTTCTGGCTTCAAAAACCATTACCAACACTTTTGGTAGAATTGCCGGCACTTTTTTTGCCGGCAATCTGGCTACCTAACCTAGTAACACCTCTTTACTCCTTATTCATTTCATGGCAGCAAACATTGCACGGCTGGGGGGCGGCGGCGTAGACACACGGCTGCTAGCTTATGCGGAGGACGCGTCGAGGCAGACCCATTGGCCAAGGAAGACTTTGAGGCAGTTGATGTTGGGGTTGAAGCCGAGGAACTGCGCGTCGGATAGTCCGGCGCTCGCCGCCACGGAGGAGCAGGTGTCGTCCGTCTGCACCTGGTGCACCTCGTTGCACTTCAGCGCCGGCACCGCCTTCACCGCGTAACCTGCAACTCGACCACAGCCACGCACGTTCCAATTAGGGCCAGAGTACTAATATTCCTTGCAGATTGGGCGGAGTTCGTCGGCGTGGAACTACATACCTCCTACAATGTCGTGCTGCACCTGCACGGTGACCCTGGCTTCGGCGAGGACGACTGCCGCGAGGAGGGACGCGATCAGGAGGGCGGCGGCTGCGTGGTTCGCCATTGCAGATGCTGCCGATCGGTCGACGCGAAGGAAGAATAAGAAGCAGATAGTTGCAGTGAAGCACTGAAGCTGATGAGGCTCTGCTTTGGTTGGTGGCGACGAGAATTACCGCCTGGCCTTCGCATTTTTATAGCGTGGCGGGTGCAAAGCCGCATGCAACAAAGAGGACAGTGCGTGGGCCTTGGAAACTGCGTCCAGAGTGTGGATAGCATGGACCTGTCGCTGAAACCATTTGCAAGCCGGCCAGTCGTCTTGAGAATTGGTCCAGGATCAGGTGAAAACAGAGGAAGGGATTATGGTTCCTATGAAGCTAGTTTGGATTTTTTTTTTTTTTTTGAGGAAGCAGCAGGACTTTGCTGCGGATTTTATTTCACTTTGTTTAGATACATCTTCATTGCATCCGGCATAATAAAACTAGGGGATCGCAGTCCCAAAAAATAGAAATATTTGTATCAAAATAAACTCTAGCTAACTTATGAGAGACACTATTTGCCTCAGAGGCATCTGCAACGGGCGACGCAAACGGACGCTAAGCGACCGTTTGCGTCTGCGGGGTCGAAAAATGCATCGGGTCTCTGCTCCAGTGGGGCGGCACAAAGTAACTGGACCGTCCGCGGCGACGCAAACCTGACCCAAATATGCGCCTTGGATGAGTCTTTGCGGACGCTGCGCGGACGCGCAAAGTGTCCGCTCGAGTCTGGCGGACGTTTCATCGGGCCCACCTGGTAGTGACCCTGGCTCGATGTGTCTTCTCAGGCGCGCCAGCGACTGGCGCCGCTGCATCGCTTCGGTAGTCTGTGCCACGATAATGGCGATGCCTCGCCTGCCGAGCGGTCGCCGCCCACCTCCGCCAACGCAGTAATGGCGATGCCACACATCCCGCGGCCATCGCCTGCCTCCGGCCTATATAAAGAGGGCGCTCGCTCTTTTTCCTCATCCACTCCTCCACACAAACCATAGCCGCCACAAGCTCCACCGTAGCGCCACCTAGCTTTTCCTGCGACGCAGCCAGCCCCGTGAGGAAGTCCATGGCGGGTCCTGGTGGCCGGCGAGGCGGTCGAGGCCGCGGGCCTGGGCATCCCTAGGGCCGGGGCCGCCGAGGTGGAGCAGCTACGGCCCGACGGTCGTTGTCGCCTGCGCCGTCCTTGTCTTCGCAGGAGGAGCGCTGCTTCGAGTTGCTCCTCCGCATCGACGACCCGCTCGGCATCAAGCGACTCCCGGACAAGTTCGTCGAGTTCGTCGATGGCGTTGAGCCGGCCCAGTTGCAGCTACGGGAGGCCAGCTGCAACTTTTTCCAGTGGCCTATCGACATTTTGTTCGACGGGCAGGGCAAGATGTACTTGCACACCGGGTGGGACAAGTTAGCCCGCGACCTCGTGCTCGAGCTCGGCTGCCAGCTCACCTTCCTCTACGAGGGGGATGGCGAGATGATCGTCAAGGTGTTCGACGACACATCCTGCCGCAGACACTACCACACCGGCGAGTTCGGTTCGGACACCGATAGTTCAAAATGTTAGAATGTTCTTTCTTTGCAGCGAATATGGCCACGAGCCAATTGAAGCCACTAGTGACGGTTTCTAGATATTCTTCCTCGAAAGGACCAACATCACTATAATTACCAGCTGGATTTTCCAGTTTAGGTGATTGGGTGTGCACGAGAGTGTTCTTTCTTGGTAGCGAACATACAGAACCAACACTAGTTAGGTTTTCTCATTTTACAATGTTCTATTTTGTGTCAACCATGGTTCAAACTATGTATTAGTTTGTGTAAACTATGTTCCCAATATGTATTAGTTTGTGTAATGTTTGGAACTATGTTTATAAATGGAGAAGAGGAAAAAAACAAGTAGAAAAAATGTGTCTGGTCGCTGGAGCCACCCCCAGGCACAAACGGACGTGCGGACAAAAAACGGTCATTTTCGCGTCCGCCAGGCGATGAAAACGGATGGACATGGATAATTTAGACATCCGAAATGCGCCGTCCCGTTGAGAGCAATGCTCTCACGAAAACAATGTTCAATAGTAACCTGGCAAAATATTCTAGCAACGGGACGAAGCAATCTGTTAAGGTAGCAGTATAGGGGCTATAGGAGCTTCAGATTTGCATGTCTCCGTTGAAAGCTTGGATAAGCTCCATGGAATCTGATTCTATAATCACATCACAGGAGAGCAACCAATCCTCTCAACTAGTTAAAGGCCATGGAGTTGTGCAGCAGCTTCAGCTGAAGTTGCACATCAAGGTTTTGCATCAGAGTGCTTTTTTTAGAAATGGGAGCATAGCCCCAGCCTCTGCATCGAAACAATGCACACGGCTTTTCACTTATTAATAGCAACACGAGTATCAAATATCAAGGTTTACAACTCATGGATCACAAAGGGTTGATACAAAGATCAGCCAACGAAATAAGAAAAACATGGCTCGCTTATGCATCAGAGTACTTGATCCCGCAATGGCTTCACCCTTATCATTTCGGATAATCGTGCCCGCAACTCCTGATCCATTCGGGAAATAACATGCGTCCAGTTTGTATGCATTCAGTTGTGGCTTGTTCCAAATAACCTCCTTTGGTTCTGCATTTTCGTAAGTACCACAATAATTCAATTTAAGAGCTTGAATAGAGAAAGCAGTTTGGGTCGGATGAGCAATCTTTTCTCCCTTCACAAGCTTTCTTATTTGCCATCATATGTACCATGATCCTACACAACCTCTCTTCTTTGCCACCATATGAAGCTAGTTTGGAGTAATTTTATGCAGCGCAACCTTTTCGTTTGTTTGTATTTATAAAAAATTAGACGTATCTAGATGATAAACAAGGTTAAGATATATTCTAAAAAAATCGTAAAAGAAAAAGAGGCGACGGGTAGAGTGGAAACTCTAGCAGCCACTACCATCTGCCTCATTCTTGTTGTCTAAGGATGCCACCCGCAGGGTATGGGTACGGGTAGAGCCATCCCATACACGTACATGTCGCTTTAAATCTTACCCGTCACCAGTACCGATACCCGTTAACAGATGCAAGTTTTTCCCATACCACCGGCAGGGTAAATGGATACCCGCGGGTAAAACATACCCATGCTTACAACGTATCAAATTGTTCAGAAAAAATGAAATGAGATAAAGCGATCCTAAATAGGGGTCTAATCCTCGCTAACCTACCAGCGATTGTCATATCAGAAAGCGTGAGGTTCAACCAAGCAATGTTAATGCATGGCTAGGGGAAAATTAAGTAGTTCAGAACATTACGGTTGTCGACTTGTCAAATTTATATGGGTAAATGGATACACGGGTATGAGTTGTACAATCCCATACCCGTACCCTCTCTACCCGATGGGTATGATATTTTCCCATTTACAAACCCATTGGTAATATTTTGTTCCATACCCGTAATTCTATTAGGTTTTTACCCGACGGGTACACGGATAATGGGTACCCATTGCCATCCCTCTACGACCAGAAATCGAAGGTTCCTCACCTCCTATGCTAGCCGCTCTCGAGGCATGGTGGGGATATGTGCTCGGTGTTGTACAAGGGTCCGTAAAGTTAGAGTTTGATCAACCGAGATCGTCATTACGGGGGCTATGGCGGAGTTGCGTAGGACAAGAACATGGTATACATGCCTCCTCGTCCACCTCGTCGCCGGCGATCTTTCCAGTGGCGTTGAGTAAGGCTGGTCGCCTCTCCCTTAAAGTGGTGGATCTGTTATAGGTTTGGTGTTAGAAGATTCAGATCAATTCAAGGGTTCAATGCCGATGATTTCAGTTTTGGGGCCTAAAGGCCATGACGTCTATTTTTTGTATTCATTTTTTTCTAAAAGTTTTCCACTCCCTCGTTTTTTCCTATTTTTTCAAAATTTTATAGCATTTCAGTTATTTGACTAGTTTAGTCTCTAACTACACTTGTGGTCAAACTTCTTGATCGGTCACCCATCCTCAAACTGCTCCAACACTATCACGCTTAACTTCCGAGTTCCTTTCGTCCCGCTTCCAAGTGCTTTACGCCCACACTATTAATATTACTATCATATCAATCCTATTAACTTGTTGGTCACGATGTCACACTTTTTTATTGTTTGAATTCCAAATAATTTATTTAAAAAAAAATTTAATGATGTGATAATACTCTTAAATAAATAAATAATATTTTTTTTGCAAAATCTAAAATCTGATTTTTTATATTTCCCTTTGGTAGTTTGAGAATCTAAAAATTGGCAAACCGGGGACAACCTAGTGAAATCGGATTTAACTTTTTCCCGTAGATACATTTTCATATATTAATTTTTTTATTTCTTATGCAAAAGGTATTGCCATCTTACAGAAAATTCAATTTTTTTTTGCAAAAATGAGTTTCATGTTTGTTGTTAGGGAAAATTTGCTACATGACACTGTTATTTTCTGGCATTTGGTGAAACACACCGCTCGATTGTGTCTTTGCCAGATACCATTACAATTTTGTAACACATTTGCCAGAACATACCACCTGGCTGAAAACGGAAAGTTTTGCCCTTTGAAACTAGATCACATAACCTACCTACATCTAAAAGGATTTTTAATTTTTTACTTTTTAATTTTATACTATTTTCTTTTGTATTTTACAAAGCTAAAAAGGCGATCCATTCGGGGGTGGAGGCGTGGAGCCAAAAAAACCAGAAACTTTTAGTCTGGGTTGGTGTCTCCAGTCGAGACTAAAGGGTAAACCTAAACCTTTAGTCTCGGTTGGGGACACCAACTGAAACTAAAGAGGCTCGCAACGGCAGGGCCTACCGTAATCTTTTTAGTCCGGGTTGGTGTCTCAAACAAGAACTAAAACCGTGCGACGTCCTAGCTGTTTGGAACCAAACTAATGTCCACATTAGTTCTGGATCCAAATGCAACCGGCACTAATGCTCTGGGCAGCTCCAAACAAAAGATCTATTTTCTACTAGTGGTGTCACATATATGAAGACTTCTCGACTGCCATCATTATCAGTCCGGCTCCGGTAAGGAAGCAACGAATGCATCAGCGGCTCGCTTTAACCTCGATGTAATTTTTATTATGTTTGGAATGCTTTATATTTCTTATAAACTCATTGAACAGATTCAGATCTTTCCCGCAAAAATGATACATCTAAATTTTAACAATTTTAAGACATGTTTCGTAGATCAGGGGTAGTACAACATAGCTGGGAAAAAATGGAGATCAAAATTGCAACGATTTTCAATTTTTTAAGCAAGTGGTAAACTATCTCGTGATGAAATGATCTGAAAATCTGATCTGTGATCTCATCCAGTTCTGCGGGCCCAATCTCCACCCGGAACTGTAGCCGAAGCGATGCCCGCTGCACCACACGTCCGCCACCGCGAGAGCGAGCGCGACGCCACCACCGCTCAGGCTCAGCCATGGCCACGCTGCTCCCCTCCTTTCCGCACGCCCTCTCCAAGCCGCACCATCTCCACCACTCCCACGTCGCCGCCGCCTCCACCAGGCCCGAGGCCCCCAGCGCCGCCCCCAACCCCGCCAGCTCCCGCCTCCGCCGCCTCATCGCCCGCGACGACCTCGCCGAGGCCGCGCGCCTCGTCGAGCACTCCACCTCCCGCGGAGAGGCCCCCGACGTCTACCTCTGCACCAAGCTCATCCGCAACCTCTGCCGCCGCGGCCGCACCTCCGACGCCGCGCGCGTCCTGCGCACCGCCGAGGCCTCGGGCGCCGCCGTCGACGTCTTCGCCTACAACACCCTCGTCGCGGGCTACTGCCGCCACGGCCGCCTCGACTCCGCGCGCGGCCTCATCGCCTCCATGCCCGCAGGCGTCCCGCCCGACGCCTACACGTACACGCCCCTCATCCGCGGCCTCTGCGACCGCGGCAGGGTCGGCGACGCGCTCGCCATGCTCGACGATATGCTCCGCCGCGGCTGCGAGCCCAGCGTCGTCACCTACACCGTCCTCCTCGAGGCCGTCTGCAGGAGCAGCGGCTTCGGGGAGGCCATGAACGTGCTCGACGAGATGCGCGCCAAGGGCTGCACGCCCAACATCGTCACCTACAACGTCATCATCAACGGCATGTGCAGGGAGGGCCGCGTCGACGAGGCCATGGAGATCCTGAACCGCCTCTCGGCTTACGGGTTCCAGCCCGACACCGTCAGCTACACCACTGTGCTCAAGGGCCTGTGTGCCGCGAGGCGGTGGGATGACGTCAAGCTGCTCTTCGCTGAGATGGTGGAGAAGAACTGCGTGCCCAATGAGGTTACCTTTGACATGCTAGTCAGGTTCTTCTGCCGCGGGGGCAGGGTAGAGAGGGCAATCGAGGTTCTTCAGCAGATGTCACAGCATGGATGCACACCCAACACTACCTTGTGCAACATTGTCATCAACGCTATCTGCAAGCAAGGCCGTGTGGATGATGCCTTTGAGTTCTTGAACACCATGGGCTTGTATGGGTGCAGTCCAGACACCATTAGCTATACGACTGTGCTGAAGGGCTTGTGTCGTGCTGGCCGATGGGAGCATGCCAAGGAGCTGTTGGACGAGATGGCCCGGAATAACTGTCCCCCGAATGAGGTCACGTTCAATACATTCATCTGTATCTTGTGCCAAAAAGGATTGATCGAGCAAGCTATGACGCTTATCGAACAAATGCCAGAATATGGATGTTCAGTGGGTATTGTCACATACAACGCTCTTGTCAATGGCTTCTGCGTGCAAGGGCGTCTTGATAGTGCTTTTGAGTTTTTTAATAACCTGCCTTGCGAGCCCAACACGATTACATACACTACCTTGTTGACAGGCTTGTGCCATGCCGAGCGGTTGGATGATGCTGCAGAGCTCTTGGCTGAGATGATTCAAAAGGACTGCCCTCTAAATGTGGTCACTTTCAATGTACTTGTGAGTTTCTTCTGTCAAAAAGGGTTTATCGAGGAAGCAATCGAACTTGTCTATCAAATGATGGAGCATGGTTGCACCCCTAACCTGATTACATTTAATACTTTACTCGATGGGATTACCAAGGATTGCAACTCAGAAGAAGCCCTGGAGCTATTGCATGGTTTGGTCAGTAAGGGAGTATCCCTTGACACAATAACCTACTCTTCAGTCGTTGATGTCCTCTCAAGAGAAGACAGAATTGAAGAAGCCATTCAGATATTGCATGCCGTGCAAGATATGGGGATGAGACCAAAAGCTCTGATGTATAACAAGATACTATCCGCCCTCTGTAAAAGATGCGAAACAGATCAAGCTATTGATTTTTTAGCTTATATGGTGTCTAATGGTTGCATGCCTAATGAGTCGACCTACATTACACTCATCGAAGGCCTTGCCCACGAGGGTCTGCTGAAGGAAGCACAATATGTACTCAACGATTTGTACTCAAGAGAAGTTCTAAACAAGACTTCAGTTGAAGACCAGCACTAAGGGTGTGGTTTACACTGTGCATATTTCTTATGACTGAAAAAGAAAGAGAAAGTTGTGCATATGCCTTGACTCAATGATGAATCTGATGCCTTAGTGCTTTCTAAATTTTCCCGAGTCTCTATGGAGCTTATTCCTCATTCACTGCAAGGTGGAATAGGGTGGCACGCTTTATGTGTGTGCATCAAGCAACAATGATCCTTGAAGATGGGATAGGTGAGGATTCAATTCATATTATGAACATATAAGCCGTGAGGATGTAAATTTCCCCCATATATCTTGCTACTTGTTAACTGTGGGATTGCATAATAGAGATATACTTATTAGGTTCATGAAACCTTTTCTTTCCTAGCACGCTAAAAGTGTTACCCTTTTCCTCGTTCTATACTTTGAGCCGTCTTTCAAAAATAATTGTCCCAAATATTTGGTGTTTAATTACTTGTACCCATCATATTATCCTGTTAGCGCTTAGATTTATGTTACTATGTTAGATATCAAAACTTTCCATTTTACTCTGCAATATGCTTAGCTACTCGAAGTGTTTCATATTTGAGTAGTCTTGGCTTGTAAAAATCTCACTGCCGATCGTTATCTTGGTCAGGTCTTTGAAGTGTGAAGACCAAGGAAAGCAAGAGAACAATGTGGAGGAAAATAAGTGAAGAAATGGGTGTTCATAGTTATATCTGTCTAGTAAAGATTAAATAATACAGGCCCAACATAGTTTTTTTTTTTTTGAAACACTTCTGAGCTTCAGCAGTTTGAGACTGGCGAGTTGAATTATTTTAATGTACTTCTTCATGTTTATTAAAACATTTTGGTTTGTCTTCATTAGCAATGGTATGTTAAAATGGCCTTTCCCTCCAGGGCCTATTAACTTTGCTTTCTTGAGTATTCTGAGTATTGTCTACTATTTTTGTCTAATTTAATTATGGACTAAATTCTCCTCGCTGAATCATGTTTCTTCCTAGGTTTCCCTCAGTGAACATTCGCATGCCAAAGAATACTGCAAGTTGAAATATAATGTCAGCTGGATCTAATTTTACTCTCAACAGGCTATTGTACCGTACCAACTTCATCATCAAGAATCTGCATCTTGGTAAGCTCTTTAGCTTCTTTTGACTGGTGTATGGTTATGCATGTCACTTAATCCTGCGAGATCAGGGTCTATCACATGTTTTATCATCAAGTTTCGTGTCAGATTCTTATGCTGTTCTTTCTATATCTGCAGGTGAAAACATTGGGCGTGATGCAGTATTACATTCACAGAGTGAACCTCCTGTTCTGTTGTTGGCTTGGAGGGTTTGAACTTATCAAAATGCAACCAGTATAGTTCATACATTTACTGCTCTGCATCATGCAGTTAAATGGATCACAAATCATATGTTGATTGCGCACCTACCGGTTATATCTCTACTGTTCTACCGAGAAACAGGTGCACTGCAAAACTAAGAAAAAGCTACTGTATATATTCTACAAGATTTGGTTCTGTTTGTTGCATGCTGATTAGTTCTAGCTCATTTACAAGTTCAGTGGCCTCTATGTTGAAAATATTAGCCCGAAACCTTTCAAATAAAGAAAAAGCAGCCCGCCAACCAGTGGATTGATTTTACAATCATTGCCAAACAAATTACGTAATTCAGATCAACAAAAACCTCCCTGGAAAGTTTATTGGTGGGTAAGAGATCATTGTCCTGATAAGCAAAACAGAAATGAAGTGAAAATATATCTAGAGAATATAGAGGATGTAAGAGATCACTCTGTTTGGACTGTTTATCTGAAGAAACAAGAAGTTGCAACCCACAACCGGGATTAATATATTCTGTAAGGCTTACAAAACAGTAGAGTTCACACCAAATTAGTCATCAAATCCTAGGGATTTAGATAACAAATTAATGTGAACAATGTCCAGACCAAAGTTGAGATACTATCAATCAAATTATCGAAGTCCTAACCATATAGGTGAGGTGAATCTACCATCTCCTTACACTCTTACAGTATATCAGACAACCATTTTCGAGAACATTAAGATAAACGTCAATGATGCAACTACCAATGTGGTGCAAATATAATCAATGTGTAAGACGAGGATGGCTGGCGTGTCCGATTGCCGATAATAAGTTGCTCAACTAAATATGTGCAGAACTGCTAAAGTTCTGTATGCCCAGATGGATGATGAATTAAATTTAGTACTTAGCTATGGATTGCAATTTAGAGTTTGTGGTCGAGGATGCAAGCAAAGCTGGTAGCTGGTATGAGGAAATCAAGATAAACTTATAAACCTTTCTCCGCTGAGCTTCTGCCCTGTGGATCAAATGAATGAGAAAACCAAAATACCTGTTGATTGTTCTTTTACTACCTAATTCTTTAGGAATACTAGCAAGAGCTTAGATCACATCCTTTTGTGTTACTTCTCTGTTCAAAATCTGACAAAATTCACGAGGAGCATCCAAAGAGCTCTGTTTGCGAATTGTACGATGCAATATTATCGCGGCATCTCAGTCCTACATTTCTCATATTACCTTTTTTTTAGAATCTTGCGTTCCAAGGTGGCCCTTGCAAGTTCATATAATTATACTAGCAATGCTATGTGGGATGGTTGACCATGTGGGCTTACTGGCATGACTGATTCCGGTTTATCTGTTGTTTATGATCAATCACTGTTGTTTCTTAGTCTATGTGTTGCCGCCTTTTACTGAGAGTGAAACTGCGTTTGCAAATGCTTATGGTGCAATATAGTCGGTAACCCACTAGGCTGCACGGCACACCAACTCTTCATACACAAACAACTTTGCCAGCAAACGGATTTTACAGGGCAACGTCCACTGTTCCACAAAATTTGTGCAACAATCTATCTTCTACAAGACAAACTGTACAAGGCCCATTCTAGGATGCAAGTTCTACTGTTTTTTTCACATCACTCAGGTAGTGGAACGACAAGGCAGCACCGAAGTTTCTCCTCTCCTCTGTGAAGTCATCGTCTGAGTCATCACTGGAGCTTGAATCTGTATGGACTGCTGACATAGCCGGGGACTCGTGGATGCCTTTAGCTATACAGTCTTTGGTGGCAAGCATCTTGACCTGTCCGGCATGGGATATCTCCACCACGACCTTGCCGTTATCCTGTGGAAGAGGTTGCTTCCAGGGCTCCCCATCAAGTCTCATGTAAGCATGTTCAGCTGCACCCCGGTGAAATTTGAATCGAACACCATGGGCCTGGGAAGGAATAGAGTTTCAGTGTCCTTGAAAGTTTAAACTGAGTGCAAAATATGTTAAAGCTAGTTTACATTTTGTCCAATAAATTTCGGCATAGAGTCTGTAACTTACATCCATCTACTAACAAGGTGATCTATTTATCATTCGACTGTTTCACATAAGTCTCATTTTATTGGTATAGTTGTTGGTCAAACTCGAGACGTGTAGCACCTTACATCTTAGAACGGAGTAGTAGTAAATAGCTATCCAAGTAATACTAATATTTACCTGACCGAGACGAGTGCCATGACCTTTTGGAGATAACAACACAAGACCATGCCAAGCATCTTTGAAACCCACGATCTCCAGAAGTCCATCATCCACAAGTGGAGGCATTACCAAATCTCTCTGCATTAAGAGAGAAATGTTTAAATTAAGAACAATAGCACCAGATATTTTTTGGTGCTAGAAGTGATGTTAACAGCATGTCACTCACTTTTCTTTGCTTCCTCTTACTTGGTGTTCCCCAGGGATTCAGTCCACCAGAGAAGCTGGGTAAATTCAGACAAACAATGGACCGGATACTGCATTTGTGTAAAAACTTGTTAAGAACATTATGAAGTAGAGCCAAATTTTGAAGATGAATTCTCACATCATATTGCTTAGAGAAATCAACTTAAAACATACTACATCTCCAAATTACTTGGCCCTGTTTTTGGCTTTGCGCAAATATTTCAAGCTAAACTTTGACAACCCATATTGTACATGCTATGTATGTTAGATGTTATGGAAGTGCATGGTAACAAAAATAGCTTAAAAATGTACTTTAACATAATCAAACTAAATACTTAGAAAAATAACATTGCCAAAGGTTCAAAGTCAACAGGAGAAGTATTTAGAAACATATATTAGGGGAGATGAGGTTTGTAAGTCAGATCCTCCTACAAGAATAGATCTTATTTTTGAAATCTTACTGCCTTTAAGCTTATAGGTTGCCGTGTTTAACTTTTTTACAGAAACCTTCGTGTTATAACTGAAACGTCAAAGTTCCATCTGTGCTCAATGATGAGAACATACTCCTAGTTCAAAAAAGAACATAATCTCCAGACACATGGCCACTTTCAGTATCCTAAAAGGGAGACACCATTAGAATTACCTCTGTGGAATTTCCAAGTTTTCCCATTTTCCAGATTTCTTCATTATCTTTACTTTTGCGAGTTGAGCAATATTCCTGTTGTTCAGTGAAAGGCATTCAAGAATTACGTGAGCCGAATGCAATGTTATCACAAACCTGGACTACTTTTTCTGATGTAAAAATAATAATATTGTGTTTGCGACGAACATTTTTGTTTAAACAAAAAAATTCCAGACCCAACTTAGTGCCAGAAAGGAATTACCTTGACATAGGATGACTTAACTTGGCACAGAACCATCCTTGTGTGCATGCCAGTTTTAAATATGTTTTCTGTACTAAAGATAAAAAAAGGAGATTAGATTGGTTTCTATACTATCTTAAGAGACAGATTAAAACCAATTAAAACCAAGCTGGGAAATAATATATTAGATAAGAGGAAATGCACAGATGCTTAGTTAACCTGATTAGACAACTGGTTCTTGAATTTCTCTGGATGCAATTTCCTCTCAGAATGAAATGCATAAGACACTTGGGCATCCATTCCTGTGACAAGAATCAAAGAGTCTTTCAGCCTTTGGCTGTTTAGCCAAGCAAAAAAGTTCTGTTCTTTTCTTTCCGCTCAATTTCGTAGCATAACAAGAATCAATTAAAATAAATATTACCAACATATAAAGTACACTGAAAAAGTAACTCACCCATACTGAAATAATTCCAAAACCCCCCACGATATGTGTAAGAATATTCCTGGGACAAATTAAACTATGGTTAGTCAGATACTATGGGAATCACATGATTCAAAAAGATCATATTCACCTTTTGACATTTGCAATTCAATCTATAGATGGAGAAACGGACAGCGCAAATCAAATAAACTCGTGTTTTTAACATTAGTGTAAGAAAAATTATAAATAAGACCCATTTATGAAAACCTAGACAACTAAATACAGAAAAGCAGAAGACCACAAACAAGAAAGTATACTTTCGGGAATGCTGTAGTCCTTGGATATTTGTCTAAATAATGCCATGTTCTCATGACAAATATGTATAACCAAGGTGCTGATAGAGCTCTTTCCAGAAGTGCATGACAGCATCACAGAAAAGCAAAAGCATTTACAAAAAAACAGTGACTAAGTTAACACAATAAGCTAAATAGGTGAATTATACATAAAATTAGTCCACTTCAACAATACTTACCATATCTTGTGGATCTGTCTTTGGCACACGGTGAAATGCATGCAGAGAATGTGGCAAATCAGAAGGAGCAATTGGATCGCAAGGAGAACGTTTTGGGCATTTCATTCTCATGACAGTATGCCAGCTGGAACATTGCAGTAATAACAATATAAAATAACATCCATATGAAGATCAATACAGAAGGATCATGATAACTGTACAAAAGAAACCCACCTATCAATGTTTATCTCTCTTGCTTCTTTTACTAACTGTAGGAACGATATGACAGACTCGCAATCCGTGCCAGGATTTCTCTTACCCTGCACAACGATTATGTGCTACTATTGAGTTCACAGCCCATAATATAAAGTATTGTATTATATAGAAACTGGGACATATACATGGCATCACAACAGACAAGTTCACGAGGGTCGAGGAATATCTTAACCCCAACCAGAAGAAACAGCAGTATCGAACTTCTGAACAGAAAATCCAACAGATATACGGCACTAATATCGGCATTTACTTACGTTCAAGACGATGAGACATGTATGTTTTTTACCAAAGATAGTATGCTTTTTTACCAAAGATATACGTTTTTTATGCACAAAAAAAACTATTTGAATCCAACATTTTAGGTCATATGGTCAAGTGAAAGCAGGTCTAAGAAAAATGGCTCACGCAAGTATAACACACTGTGCTAGTATAGGAAGATCTAACTGGAACAAGATTGTATTGATAAACTACTTCTGAGATACATACCCATCCAAATGAATATGGCAGGTTATTTCCAGTTCCTAGGGGAACTGTAGCAACGGGAGGTGGATGAACTAGCTTGAGATCAGATACAACTCCAAGCAACCAACCTGCTGTTCCATCACCTCCAGCAACCTAATTAAATTGCCATGACAATAATATGTATATTCAGCCGAATTAAATAATGAATGGGACAAAATAATGGTAGAACATTATCAAGATATCTGGAGAATGATGCCTAGTTGCACTCACTATTAGCCTCAATCTTCTATGGATTTCAGCAGCAAAAGTATCTCCATCACGCTTGAGTCTTTCCAAGTTGCTATAGAGTCTGTGCAAGACTTTGTCTGGAGCTTCGTCAAGTAGATCAAATACCTGCAATTCAGAAATTTAGAACTACCCCTAAATCCATATATTTAGATCTGCAGTAAAAATGCAGGGGTGCTGAATAGTGAACAAGTATATATATGGTGACCTTGAAAGTATGTACCTGAGCATGATTGAGAAGCTTACGATACGAGACAATTAAATCATGTCCCAGTTGCCCACCACTTTTTGTGTTAATAAAAACAATCACTGGACAGCTGGGTATTTGAGGAACTTGCTCCACTGAGGACTCTGGCATAAAAATATAGGTCGGAATGTAGAATTCTTTCAGCATGTTATTTTTCTCGAAACTATTATCCATTTGAGCTTGCTACCTGCAACGTTCATGCATCAAAGTTATGTAAGACCATGCAAGGTCTGCATTAAAATTTAATACTAGCTTCACTTATGTTGATTTGACACTAGTATGGCTTGTAGAGCAGAGTTCCTTGTTAAATTTAGCTGGAATTTATGAACTGGTCATAGCAGATTCATAACCACTTTATTTCAATATGCAAGTCAAAAACATCAATATTCATTGGCCATGTTGTAGTGTTTAATCAGAATAGAGTAAATGAGTTTTGCTTTATTAAAGTTAATTAATGTTTAGATCATCAGATGAAAGTGAAACTTTGTGTAGGGTTGTTTTAACGATGGAGTGATGAGGAGATTACAGTTGTCAAACAAACGTTGGCTTTTCCAATCAAGTTGTTCCCAATTCCTTATTTGACATTCCCCTGTTCATATGGAGACCCTGCTGCACAGATTACCAACTTATTCTACACAAGCTGGATAAGAAACTCACAGGATGGTGAGCTGGGATGCTAACCAAGTGTGGTCATTCATGATGGGGTCAGTCCTCGCAGCTGCCTTTGATTATACCATGCTCGCCATCGACATGCCCTTATCCTCAAAGTTTTTCTTTTTGCTTTGTTCTACTTTCAGTACAGTTAGTTGTAAGTTAGGCGCGCGCCATTTGACATTTGCATGTTCGAGGAAAAAAAATTATGCTAGTATGTTGCTGGATACTGAACACATACCAATTGGCATAGTACTAACAAACCAGTTATGGTTTCCCCAGGTCAAAATTATGCCAGCATGCATGCCACCGAAGACTGGGCAAAATCTGTAGTATAGATTCAGCTGCTTACATTAGTTACTGTACTGTATATGACAAGGACATCCGCTCCAATTAAGGAGAGAGATTTGAGGTCACTGTCATCCTTGCAAGGAATCATTCCAGCATTAATTACCAATTAATGTCATTGTTAATTGCGGCACCAAAATCAAGTCACCCTAAAACTGATGACGATCTGGAAGAATCGAGGCATCAGTGAGCCCAGATAGATCAGGTCGTATAATGCCTAGCTGGAAAACTGTGTAGCTGACGCTGGTTTCAGGTAGCGACTTCAAACCTAAACAAACAGAGAGGTGCTGAATAGCTAGTTTGAATGGTACGTAGGAACAAATCAAAGAGTCTCAACCTGGTCAAGAACTGAAGAGCCGACGCTAGTGGCAGGCAGCGATTGATCAAAGAGCCCGTCCTGACAGCTATACTCAGAGAGAGAGACAAACAATATTCGAAACAGGGGACGTGTGTACTATTATTAGTTTTATCCAAACTCAATCTGGAAGATTTAGAATTTTCGTCCGAACGTCATCAATGGAGCATCTGTGCGCGCCTCAGTTGGATAAAGTAAAATTCCAGAGGAAACAGTGGAGCGGCAAACTCGATTTCGCTGACAAACGGGGGCTCTCCAAAAGTGTTACTGTATTATTACTACCGTAGCAAGAGCTTCGATTTTGTTTAACTGAAACCAGGAACAGCATACAGACGGAAGAGAACGGGTAATCGCGAACGGGAGAAGCAAAACGCATTATGTGCTCCGCCAGATCAGAATCGCCGCATTTTGCCGAGGCATGGAAGATTGGAAGAATCAAGACCATACCAAAAATAAAGAAGAAGAGACGTTTTTACGTGGACGAATCCCCAGGAAAGCGGCCGGAATTTCCGCGCGACCCATTGTTCCGCCGAAACAAGCAGAAGAGGACGGGCCGAGAATCCGAGATCATCACGGCAGGTTAATGAAGGGAGGTGAGGGAGGATCACGCACCTGGGGCCTGGGCGAAGTTTGTTGTTGTTGCAGAGCAGTGGACGGCGCCGGCCGAAACAGCGCTTCGTGGCGTGGCGGCCTGGATTGATGTGCTCGAAGGCGAGACACACGAACGTGCGGGATGAGGAGGAATATGATTCCTTCCCTCCCCTGCCGCCTGACTCTCCCTCCCTGCCTCCCTGCGAGCGAACGGGAGCGGCAGCTGTGCGCCGCCGTGCCCGTGCGGCGAGCGAGCCCGAGGGGGGGAGGCCGCCGGAGGATGAGGAGGAGGGTGGAATTGAAATGGCAGGGTGGGGTTGGGCCAGGCGGGGCGTGCGGATGGACGCGTGTTATAAAGCGGCGGTGTAGGGCCACGTGCGGTCCCGAGGCAGGCCTGTTTCTATTTCCGGGCAGGAGGGGAATAGCCTCTGTGAAGCTCACACGGTGGCAGGGTCGGTCGGTCGCACGCGTGTTGTCGTGCCATGCTTCCGTTGGGTTGTTGGAATCTCATCTCGGCCTGACCTCAGGTGGATTAGTCTGAGCTTGGATGGCAATGGCATGGGGAAGAAGCCGCGGAGGCTGGGAAGGATCCCGTGTGGAGGAGGGAAGGGAATCTCGCCGCCAAGGCAGGCAGGCAGCGGTCTCGCTCGGCCGCCCAGTTTTCTCGGAATCCTTCCAGGGGGAGGGACGCCGCCGTGTTTCTGCCTGCGCGACTGCGGTCCGGCGCGGACACACGCATCCGCGTCCCCGGCGACTCCTCGTGCACCATGTACGTTTTCCGCGTGCGGATCGGGACGGGTCAGAGCAACGGGACATGGATGTCGCCTCTCTATCTCGATGGGCATCAGAATCTTGGCAGCCTAGCAGGTCTCTGTTCAGCCACGTGACCAGGATGATCCCCGTACGTCCTGCTACGTTGCTCCACGTCACCAGGGTCCTATATTCTCTGCGCGGCTTGCTCATACGTGTTTGTGGTAGGTATTCAACATTTCCAAGTGTGCGCTCCCCATTCCTCTACTAAACAACTCGTGTGTCACACAAGCCCCACTGAGATTCCAGAGCTTCCGTCTCAGCGTTACGAACAAACTAGTAGTACTCGCAACAAACAGGAACAATGGCATGCCAAAAGTTCATCTCGAGCGGATCTATTTCACACGGCATATGTGTTCGTTTTAGTTGGATGATGAGCTCTGGCCCGTTTGGGACGGAGTAGGTTACAACTAATTAGGTAACCATGGAGTTCACACGCCACGGTATTAAACCAAAGAGCGAAATGACACTATTTTCATAAGATATACCCGAAATAACATAGATATGCGAGATCACGCGTCGCGTTCTCGGATGACCATTTGCCTGTTCAGCAACCAATCACGTCTAGCTGGTCCATGTTGCTCAAGTCGGCCATCCATTGTGGATATAGCTACAACATGGCCATACATAGTGGTGGATAAGGGTGGCCCACATGAGGTGTGACCTTAAGGCCTAGCAAGAGACCCATCCACCAAAGATCTAGATGGAGGAGGCACTACCGGCTTGGATTCCAAGATGGAGTGCAACTAAGAGTCCAAGACGACGCCCCAGTAAAGTCCAACACGAAGGCTTGGAGTAGAAGACACGGCATGCTTGCCGCGTCAGTCATGGACTTTGTATTCTTTAGAACCTTCCATGTAAACTCTAGGGCCGACGTACTATATAAGCCGCCTCTCGGTAGCGTTTAGGGAACGATTAAACGTATCAACATCAATGTAACATACACATTTATCACCTTATAGTGATTTATAGCAGGAATAGAGATCTGCCTCTGGTGTGGATCTTGAACATGGGTAGCTCGTGTGTATAACCACTCCGATCATCCACTTGGCTTAGTCCATACTTCTCCCTATGTTGTAAGGTGCCATCTATGGCGTACGTGTCGATACTACCATGACATTTGACACCCACTGTCGGGCAGAAGCTGATGATGCCATCAGTGACACCTCCTTGATCAGATGTGTAAGGGAACATCCCCCTCCCGCTAGTTGGCAAGACTTGTGTTCCGGTTGCCTCAACCCTACCCGCCTACATGGTGGTCCCGTTCGGCGACTTGCACATATTCACCGACTGGACGGGCGAGGAGGCTAACCACAACTCCAATAACACCTTACCCGCCCATGCGGTGGAGATAATAGCGCAAGCCAGATCTGGATCTACTCTTTCCGCGAAGGCGGCTGAGTTCCAAATCTGCAAAAAAAACCCACCCTAACCACCCTTGAGGTGGAAGATCAATCTGAGTCTGTCTTCCTTGTTGAAGCTTTGGGCTCAGAACATCGCAACTTTGTTAGCTATGTTGGTTCCATCTCTGACCATGTCGAAGCCAGCGGCAAAAACGAGTTGATCCTCCGCGTGATTTGTGAGGTGGACTACTCAGACTACATTAGAAGAAATGTGTCCACTCTCAGGATTGGTGGAAGCGCTTCCGAAGATGGAACCCGAACATGATTCTACAGACGAGTATTCTAGTGGAAACCGTTTTTGTCTTAGCATCCATGAAATTCAGCGGGGGAGGGGGGTCTATGTTACCATCGATGAGCAAACAACTGATGGTACTGTCATACCACCTAAGCTCGCTGCCAATGGCGAGGAACTGATCCCCACTGACAATACCAGCAGGGCATCATCTATGGTGTTGCTTGCCTAGTTAGAATGGGCCAGGCCATCCTTCCAAGGACGGCGTTGCCTGCCGAAACTAGAAGGGGCCAGACCATCCCTCCAAGAAATGGAGGTCGTCACCCATGAGCCCTAGGAAGAGGTGGATAGGCATGACCTACTCATCATTTCCATTTTTGTTTGTTGGTTTTTGACGTGGGCATTACCCTTCAGGTAACCGATGTTGCCCTATCCTGTATTTCCTAGTTGAAGGCCCATGAAAGCACTTGGAGGCAAGGCGGCCCAACCGGATGGCACACCAGAAGATTCCTTGGCAAGCAAGGCAAAGAAGCAGCCGAACAAGGAAAGATTGGATCTAAAATTACTGTAAACCTAGTCGTACTCGGTTGGACCTCTTGAGACCTGGCCTCCTATATAAAGGCCAGGAGAGGGGCTGCCGAGGGACAATCAATCTTAGCAACCTTAGCCACCAAAAACTCAGAGCTAGGACACCTTAGCACTTAGCCATCTCGACGAGATCTCAGCCGAACTATTCGGCACCCCATTGTAACCCATTATCATCATAATCAAGAACAGACAGGCAGGACGTAGGGTTTTACCTCATCGAGGGCCCCGAACCTGGGTAAATCGCTCTCCCCGCTTGTCTGTGAACCGATATCTCGTGTCAGCTTGCAGGATTCCATCAACCCTAAGCCCCTATCGGAGGGCATTGCCGAGGAGCACCCTCGACAATTGGCGCCGTCTGTGGGAACCATGTCGGCACAGGACAGGTCATCGGCAATACCAGTCACATCTGCGGCGTTCGTACTCGAGTCACCAACGCCACCAGATCCAAAAGACCCGATCCGCTGCGGATCCTTTGAGTTCGTATCACATCTCGAGCCGCCGCACTCGGTCTCTACAGAGACGCGCGACGGCATGACCACAACTTTCGGAGGCGTTCACTTCATCATCGACTCTGGAGGCTTTCTTCGCCTCCCTAGGGCAGGAACATCTGGCTCGAGGGCCTCAGCCTCGACAGGTAACGATCCAGCAACAACCTTGGAAATCCCGCCCAGAAACGCGCAAGGAGGTATCCGAGGAAGTTTCGACCTCACAACGGGACGAAGGAAGAGACGAAGGGACTCGAACCGTGGAGAGGAAGAACGTACAGCGGCTCACCCCCGCCAGTCCGAACGAGGGCAGCAGGACATGCAACCGATCCATGGCCGCACCCGTTCGCCGTATTTATCGGCTACGGAGCAACTCGAAGCACCATGCTACCTCCACTCTTACATTGATCCGAAGGATGGTCGAGAGAAATCCAGTCACCTGCTAAGGAACTGCCGACACTTCCTGGAGATTCGACAGTTCTGCGATGATCTTAGAGCCGAAGCCATATCAAGAGTTCACATAATGGAGAAGAGGGCAAGGTCTTACAGCTATCCGCCAGAACCGTATGTACCGGAGCCGTACGAATCAATGGAAAGAGACAAGTATGTACCAGCCGAAGCGTTCCCAGAGCCGTGCGGGCAGGTCAACATGATCCATAAAACCAGCTTTTCAAAAAGGGAAGTCAAGAAATTCTCGCGTGAAGTAAAGTATGCGGAAGTTGCTATGGTTGATACACCTGAATTCATCGACTGGTCGGAGCAAAGCATCTCCTTCGACAGGACAGACCACCCGAAAGCCGTCCCTAGACCAGGTCACGCAGCCCTTGTCCTTGAGGTGCAGATTGGAGGGTACAATATGAGCAAAGTATTCATGGATGGAGGAAGCGGCTTGAACCTACTATTCACCAGCACAATGAGAGCAATGGGTTTAACAGTCGATATGCTAAGAGAGTCTGACACAGGGTTCCATGGCATTATGCCGACTCGACCCGCTTATTCTCTCGGCAAAACATCATTGGATGTAGTCTTTGGTACGCCCAACAATTTCAGGAAAGAGAAGATCGAGTTCGAGGTAGTTGACTGGGAGTCTCAATATCACGTCATCCTCGGCAGGCCCGCGTTTGCCAAATTCATGGCCATACCTCATTATGCGTACCTAAAACTAAAGATGCCAGACAACAACGGGACCCCAATAACCGTTCATGGGAGCTTCGCTCGATCAGACACCTGCGATAGGGAGTTCCAGAAGATCGCCTCGAAGTTCGGTGCCAAGGAAGAACTCAATGCAATCGACGCTGCTACAGATCATACGCAACCCCCTGCCGACAATCGAAACGTAAGATCCGATGAGTTTGATGCTACAAAGGAAGCCAAAAAGCTGCAGGTGCATCCCACTGACCCGAAGAAAACGGTCAATACGTCGGCTGACCTTACGGTTGCATAGGAAGGCGCGCTCATCGAGTTCCTCCGTGAGCGCTGGGAGATATTTGCATGGGAACCATCCGACATGCCAGGTATCCCCAGGGAACTCGCTGAGCACGCCCTTAATGTTGACCCGACAGCCAAACCAGTGCAGCAGTAAATGCGCCGATTTTCCGAACCAAAGAGGAGAGCAATCGGCGAGGAAGTCAATCGACTCCGTAAAGCAGGATTCATCCGAGAGCTCAAGGAATCTGAGTGGGTGGCCAACCCTGTCATGGTGCCCAAAAAGGACACCACCGCTCTGCGTATGTGTATCGATTACACCGGCCTCAACAAACACTGTCCGAAAGACCACTTCCCACTGCCTCGTATTGATCAGATAGTCGACTCCACAGCCGGATGCGATCGCCTCTCCTTCCTTGATGCGTACTCCGGATATAATCAGATCAAGCTGAAGAAAGAAGACCAGGAGCTAACCGCGTTCATCACCCCACACGGCATTTTCTGTTACAACGTCATGACCTTCAGGTTGAAAAACGCAGGAGCAACTTATCAACGTTGCATGCAGGCTTGCCTTGGAGAGAAGATCGGGAGGAACATCGAAGTCTACATCGACGATATCGTGGTGAAGACAAAGCACGCTGCTACTCTCGTTGATGACTTGCGAGAAACCTTCGACAACTTAGACAAGTATAAAATCAAGTTGAATCCCAAAAAATGTTTCTTTGGAGTGCCAGGGGGACAAGTACTCGGGTACTTCATCTCAGCCAGGGGGATTGAAGCCAACCCTTTGAAGATCAAAGCTATTCTCGATATGGAGCCGCCGAAAAATCTGCACCAAGTGCAGCAATTGGCAGGACGATTAGCAGCGCTCAGCAGGTTCATCGCCAAGCTAGGGGAAAAAGCTTTGCCCTTCTACAATTTGATGAAAAAATCAGAAAAGTTCGAGTGGACAAAGGAGGCGCAGGAATCCTTCGACAATCTGAAGAAAATCTTGTCGACATCTCCAGTCCTTGCAACCCCCCGTGAGAAGGAAACACTGCTCATGTATATAGCTGCAACAGCCCAAGTCTTTAGCAGCGTCTTGGTCGTCGAACGAGAAGAAGCAGGGAGAGTTCATGGCGTGCAAAGGCCCGTTTACTACCTCAGTGAAGTGCTCACACCCGCAAGACAGAGGTACCCCCATCATCAGAAGCTGACATACGCAGTGTGGAGGTCAGCTCGCAAGTTGCGACACTACTTCACAGAGCACCCGATTATCGCCGTGAGCGAAGCGCCACTGAAAAGCGTAATGACTAATCCGGAGGCCACAGGTCGAGTGTCCCAATGGGCTATCGAGATAGCACCACACGACATAACTTACGTCAATCGAACGGCGATAAAATCCCAAATCCTCCCAGATTTCGTGGCAAATTGGATCCAATCACAGACACCAGCAGCACCCGACATGTCGGGGTCATGGGTAATGTACTTCAACGGGTCGAAACGGAGTACAGGTGCAGGAGCAGGAGTGGTGTTGATATCACCGCAGGGAGATAAGATGAAGTATATACTACGTATGAACTTTCCCCTGCCGACGAACAATGAAGCAGAATACGAAGCGCTGCTGCACGGAATGAAGATGGCAAAGGCGTGTGGGGCAACTCGTCTAGAAATCTACGGAGACTCAAACTTGGTGGTGCAGCAGTCAATGAACCTGTGCGACGCGGTCAGCGACAACATGATCGCCTATCGGCAACTGTATCAAAATATGGAAGCAAAATTTGAAGGATGTGAGCTCAAACATATCGGCAGAGCCAGCAACGAGGAAGCCGACACTTTGGCAAACATCAGGTCCATGTGCTCCCCCATTCCAGACGGAGTGTTTTACGAGGTGATCACTCAGCGATCAATAAAAGAGAAGACGTCGGCACCTCCAAAACCGTCGGCTGACGAATTGGAGGCGAGCTTGCAGCGAGCTGCCGAAGAATCCCCAACTCCTCCTGCTGAACAAGT
Organism: Lolium perenne; assembly: GCF_019359855.2. Classification (NCBI taxonomy): domain Eukaryota; kingdom Viridiplantae; phylum Streptophyta; class Magnoliopsida; order Poales; family Poaceae; genus Lolium; species Lolium perenne. The sequence continues at coordinate 267,437,693 of NC_067246.2, read as the reverse complement.
CCTCCTCCTCGAGCCACTATGGACCAAGCCGTTCCTAACGTATCTAACGAAGCAGGAGTTACCAGAAGATCCAGTGGAAGCAAGACGAATCGTTAGACGATCGAAAGCCTTCACCATAGTAAACGGTGAACTTTACAAGCGCAGCATTTCTGGTATTTTCTAAAGATGTATCGCCATTGACGATGGAAGAGAACTGTTGCGCGAGATACATGAAGGAACCTACGGACATCACGCAGGAAGCAGGGCCCTCGTGGCGAAGGCCTTCAGGGCAGGATTTTACTGGCCAACAGCGGCATCAGACGCTCGAGACCTGGTCATGAAGTGTGACCCCTGCCAACGGTTTTCACCAAAACCGCACGCCCCTGCGACAGATCTGATGACAATACCGCTGGCATGGCCCTTTGCTCAATGGGGACTCGACCAAGTTGGACCATTGCCAAGGTCGTCACCCGAAGGACACACGTACTTACTGGTCGCAGTCGACAAATTCACCAAGTGGATCGAGGCAGTACATGTACGAAACCAAAAAGCTAAAACGGCAGTTCAATTCTTCAAAGGAATAACCTGTCGATTTGGTATGCCTCACAGTATCGTCACAGACAACGGAACCAACTTTGACTCCAAAGAGTTTCGAAAATTTTGCGATGATGGAGGAATCAAACTAAAGTTTGCATCAGTGGCCCACCCACAGACCAATGGCCAGGTGGAAAGGATCAACGGTCTCATAGGGGATGGCCTCAAGAAAAGCCTTACAGGTGCAGCTGGAGCCTGGGTCGAAGAGTTACCATCCGTACTCTGGAGTTTGCGTACCAAACCTAACAGGTCGACTCAGTACACCCCATTCTTCTTGGTGCATGGAGCCGAGGCAGTCCTGCCAGCCGACGGGCGGTTTGAAGCACCTCGGGTGACAGCATACACGGAATCCTCTTCCAATATCACGCTACAGGACGCTGTGGACCTCCTCGACGAGGCACGAGACATTGCCTTGGCAAGAACGACGGTATACCAGCAGGCGTTGAGAAATTATCACAGCCGACGTATACGCAGTCGAAGCTTTAATGTCGGGGATATGGTACTTCGGCTGAAGCAAGAGAGACCCTTGAAACTTGAATCCCCTTGGGAAGGACCATATATCGTCACTGAAGTGATACCAGGAGGAGCCTATCGGCTCAAAAACCCAGCTTCAGGATGTTGCTGTCAAAACCCACCGGCGGGCAGCGACGGGCAACACCGTAGAGCCGGGAACAACCTAGGGCTGCGGCTGGCCGAGGTCCCTCCGAGCGACGGCCCGCAAAGCCTTCTGGTCACACGTCCGATGCTAATCGCAAGGGCGTGCCACCTGACCTATACCTGGTCAGGAAGGTGATGGAGATGCCTCGCTTAGTTTCCTGCATGGCATACACGTAAACATTAAATACGAGCCTCGATCGGCTCTCAGGTTGTCCTGTGAATCGGCTCAAGGAGCCGATCCACCCATGATTCGTACGAGGTGCACGAATATATGGTGGTCCTGCTTGATCAAGATAAAGCTAATGAGATCTACGACGATTTAGGGTTTTCACCGCATAATCGGATCATCCTACTCAGGATTGGGCCTCGCGGCCACGCACGGTGATCGTAAGCCGATCCTAGACAAGGCCTAAAAACCAACACGAGGTTGATCCCCGGAACATCCTGTCTAGGACTAGCAAACGACACCCTACGTGCCGCTGGATCCTCCCGCCCTTTGTAAGGCCTAACTATTGCAGATATTAAACTAATCCTTGATGAACAAGGAGCAATCGTAACGGATCAGATCTACTAAAATAATGATCAAGCGGGGTGCCGCCCCTACACCTAAGATAGGTGTAAGGGCGGCTAGATATGCAAGGGTTGCACTACGACAGCATGTTACGCGAAGAACTATGCTAACCCTAACACATCTATGATAACTACGTTGCTCGCCATCAAAAAGGCTTCAGTACGAGCAACACATGAACAACATGAAGCTTGTGCTGCCTAGATCGCAAGATGCGATCTAGGCAGCATGTTGCTTACCGGTAGAAACCCTCGAGACGAAGGAGTTGGCGATGCGCCGAGATTGATTTGGTTGGTTGAACGTTGGTTGTTGTTTATTCCATAAACCCTAGATACATATTTATAGTCCAGGGGACTTTCTAATTTAGGCGTGCACCTAACCGTGCACGGGTAAAACTCTAACTAACCAACACGTATCCTAATATGTTACAGATACACGGGCAAACTAGCCCAACTTTGCATATAAGGCCGATCCACGTATTTCTTCCGTATATAATCTTCAAGCCCATCTTGATCGTGGCCCACCTCTGACTTGGTCAAATTCTGGTGATAACACATGCCCCCCTGGTTTTGGAATTGATAATTCCAAAATCACTCCGTTTTTTCTTCGTCGGGTCATGTCATGGCAGAGCAGAACCGTCGCAGCATTTTTCATCATGATGCCCTGTCTTCTCAACTATTCCGCGCGATCTGACCGTTGTCTTTGGGCACCGCCTCCTTGGAAACTGCTGTGGCATTGAATTTCTACTATAGCCCCTTTATTTAACCGCTCTAAGCAGTTTACCACTTCATCATCTTGCTCTGTTCTGGCCATCGGCACCCAAAAAACCCCAATCTCCCATAGCCATGTCTTCCTCTTCTTCCTCTTCCACCTCGTCGGTCTTCTCTGACTCCTCCTCCTCCCGCGAGCCGACGCCGGAGTGGGGCTCGTTGGCGGTGCACGACATTCTTGCCCCGACGACGTGGGACAAGGAAGAACACGATTCCTCCATCTGGCCTGAGGATGACAAATCCCTGACCGACGGAGAGGGCGACCTTCACTTCCTCGTCGAAGGGGAAGAGGAGGCGGAGAGCGAAGACGACCGCTTCTCCTGGGACGATTTCACCTCTTCCGAGGAAGAGGCGGAGGAGGAGGACGACGACGACTCCCTTGAAGGTTACCCACCAACGAAGCGCCTCCGCACCTGGTGGGACGACGACAGTGATGACGACGATGAGGAAGATGAGGATCCCGTAGAAGGCTACGGAAGCTCCGATGAGGAGCCTCTCAGCAGCTGCGCCGGAGGCAGCGACGACGAGGGCAGCAACGGCCCCTAGATTAGGGATCAGTAGTAGTAGTTGGCTTTTGCCCTCTTCTTCCTTGAGCAATCGGCTCTTTCTTTGTAAGGAATACCCCTATTAATGAAGAAAAATCCCTTAATTAATTTCGCTTCCTTGTCCACCTTGCCGATCGTCGAATGGGGCTGCCGTACAGAGAGCCGATAGCAGAACATCGGCTCGTATCACGACCCGAGGCCAAGCTGTTGCCTAAACACGCAGTCCAACAGGCCTCAATAAGCCTAATTCTCGTCCAAACCATCAGAATGAACTCCTCCGCAACCCCTAAGAGATTCGTCTCGCACATCATGATTTCTGGTCTGAACCGATTCTGTTAACTTGCTAGTTTGGACTTATTCCTCTAGAGTCGATATCAGCGTATCGGCTTTGTTACTCTGAAGTCGATGCCCGTGCATCGGCTGTATTTGCATACTGTTATCTCCATACGTCTTCTCAAGTCGATGCCTGTGCATCGGCTGTGATTTTTTTTTACTGGCCGATGACAAATCGGCCCTCACATCTCACTGCCCGTCATCCCACATGCTTGGGAAATATTTCTTGAGGTGTTGACCATTGACAGCTACTGGGAATTTCTCGCCGTCCAACTCTTCCAACATGTATGCATTACCCTTCAAGGCTTGGACAACTTTGTACGGACCATGCCAATTAGGAGACCATTTGCCATATGCCTTGTCCCTGGTTCCTAACGGCAACACAGCTTCCCATACTAGATCACCAACTTGAAACTCCTTTGGTCTAACCTTTTTATTGTAGGCACGAGCCACCCTGGCTTTGTTCTCCTTAATCTTCTCCAATGACCAAAGCCTAAGCTCCGTTGCGTCCTCAATAGTGTCACTCATCAAGGCTGCATATTCTTCAGTTGTCAGATCATTCTGAAACGTGACACGTCTTGATCCAGCCGTAATTTCCCAAGGCAATACGGCTTCCTGTCCATAAACAAGCTGGTACGGCGAAGTCTTTATAGCTCCATGGCACGACATGCGGTAGACCCATAATGCTTCTGACAACTTCTCATGCCAATCCCTAGGGTTCTCGTCAATTTTCCTCTTGATCAGCTTGATTAGACTCTGATTGGACGCTTCAGCCTGCCCATTAGCTTGAGCATAGTACGGGGATGATCGGATCAGTTTAATCCCCATGTCATCGCAGAACTTCCTGAATTCTTTAGAAATAAAGACCGAACCTCCATCGGTCGTGATAGTTTGGGGAATCCCGAACCTATGAATGACGTGTTCTTTCACAAATTTGATCACATCTTCTGATTTCACCTTTTTCATAGGGACGGCTTCCACCCACTTGGTGAAGTAATCTGTGATAACCAAAATCCATTCATGTTTTTTACTCGACGCCGGATGGATTTTGCCGATCATATCCATGCCCCACCCCCGAAACGGCCAAGGCTTGATGATAGGGTTCATTGCTGATGCTGGTACTATCTGAATCTTCCCGAACATCTGGCACGCTTGGCACCCCTTGTAATAATTGAAGCAATCTTCAAGCATGGTGGGCCAATAAAACCCTGATCGCCTGATTAACCACTTCATCTTATGAGCCGACTGATGAGTTCCACAGCGCCTTCATGCACCTCATGTAAGAGCCGATTAGACTCGGTTGGCCCTGTGCACTTAAGTAGTAACCCTTCCAACGTCCTGTAGAACATATCGTCTCCTATGAGGACATACTTCATGGCTTTGTACCTTATCCGTTTAGGTGCCCCCCGAGCCGAATCTTTTAAATAATTGAAGATTTCGGCTCTCCAATCATCCTGTTCCAGGAATTGTACATGAACCTCCGACCCATCAGATATATCTATATAGCCTGACGCCATTTGCGCGAGATTGTTGGCCTCGGTATTTTGGGATCTTGGGACCCAATTAAAGTTGATGTACCGAAACTGTGTCATCAACTCACGGCATTCCACCCAATATGGGAAAAGTGATTCACTTTCGCACTTATATTCATCCGTGAGCTGGTTAATCACCAACTTTGAGTCTCCAAAAAGCTCTACTGCTTCAGCTCCAGCTTCCAGTAGCAACTCCATTCCCTTACGTATTGCCTCATATTCTGCTACGTTGTTGGTGCAAGGGGTAGATAATCTGATGGAGAAGGAGTATTCTGCCCCCCGAGGAGACACGAGCAGAATGCCGATGCCACAACCATCGTCACAAACCGATCCATCAAAGAACATAGCCCATGCACGTATAGATAGTGCTGCTATATTGGTACTGATCCGTTCAGCGATAAGATCGGCCAACGCTTGTCCCTTGACTGCTTTCGCAGGCTGATACCGGAGATCGAATTCTGACAACGCAAACATCCACTTACCAAGTCGGCCTTTTAAAACGGGGGCCGACAACATGTGCTTGACAACATCTGACTTGCATATGACGATGATCTCTGCCGTCAAAAGGATGTGATGAAGCTTGGTGCAAGTAAAGAACAGGCAGAGGCAAAGTTTTTCGACCTCAGGGTATCTTGCCTCCGCGTCCAGCATCCTTCTGCTGAGGTAGAAAACGACCTTTTCAACGCCCTCGTAGAGTTGCACCACCACCGAAGCGATGGATGTGTCAGCTACTGACAAGTAGATGTAGAACGGTCTGTCTTGCTGGGGCGGAACTAGCACAGGCGGCGTCGTCAGATACCGCTTAATCTCATCAAACGCATGTTGCTGTTCTGCCCCCCAGTGAAACTCGTCATCAGATTTAGTCTTCACCAGCGCCATGAACGGCTCGATTCGTCCTGACAGATTAGAGATGAATCGTCGGACAAAATTGATCTTGCCGATGAGGCGTTGGAGCTCCTTCTTCGTGGTTGGCGGCTGCATGGTACGCACCGCCTCCTGACTTTTCAGGCCGATCTCAATTCCTCGTTCATGAACCAGAAAACCTAGGAATTGACCAGCCGTCACGCCAAAGGCGCACTTCTTCGGATTCATTCTCAGTCCGAATTTCCGAGTTCGGTCTAGGACGCGCCGTAGATCGTCCAAGTGTCCCTCCATGGAGACTGATTTGACTACCACGTCGTCGATATAGATCTCCACCAGCTTGCCGATCAGATCATGAAATATATAATTCATGGCTCGTTGGTACGTTGCACCAGCATTCTTCAACCCAAAGGTCATGACCACATATTCAAACAAGCCTACTGCCCCTGGTACTCTGAATGCGGTCTTGTGTATATCTTCCGGAGCCATGAAGATCTGGTTATAACCGGCGTTGCCATCCATGAAGCTCAACACCTTGTGGCCAGCAGCGGCATTTATCAACGTTTCTGCCACAGGCATCGGATATTCGTCCTTTGGAGTGGCTCTGTTGAGATCTCGAAAATCGATGGCCACCCGCCATCGGCCGTCCTTCTTCTCTACAGGAACGATACTGGAGATCCACTCAGCATACCTGCATGGCCTGATGAACCCGGCGGCCAACATTTTCTCGATTTCTTTCTTGACTTCTTCCAGAATTTTGGCCCTCATTTGACGTGCTCGTTGTTGGAATGGCCGAAATCCTTTCTTGAGGGGGAGCCGATGTTCGATGATACTCCTGTCCAAACCAGGCATCTCCGTGTAATCCCATGCAAAGCAATCTGGGTATTCCTTCAACAGAGCTATCATCTGCCCCCTGAGCTGTGGATCTAACTTCTTGCTGATAAAAGTCGGTCGCGGCTTATCCCCAGGACCAATGTCGACTTCCTCTAGCTCATCAGCCGATGTAAACCCATACCCTAGCTTTCCGTCACCTGTGAGGTCGACGCCACATACTGGGAGAGCAGGTGGTATGGATAATACGGGCCGATCGCTAGAATCGGCTTCCATCTTGATCATTACCAGGACCTTTTGGCAGTGTCGGGGCCGGTCGCGGGGAGCGGCTCCTTCCTTATCTTCGCTATGAGAGCAGCTGCCCTCGTCTCCACCTTCATCAGGGCGGTGCCCCAGTTCTACCATGTTGATGTTGAACAAGTATCTTGGCTGGCACCTCCTGGGGTAAGTGTCTTCAGCGGCGCATGACGGTGGATTAGGCACTTCTGGAGTCGCCAACGCGAATGACGACGGTGGACGGGGCTGAAGTGGCACTTCTCCTTGGTAGGTCCCGAGAGCTGGTCCTAATAGAAAGTGCTGATGCTTCATGACCTCCTGGATCATCCGAAAAGCAACATGCTCCAAAGTATTCACCAGGCTCTCAGAATGGCGATGCAGCGAGTGAGTCACCATGCAGCTAATCTCCTGGCGCAGGGACCTGGTACGTTCTTCTGACGGGACGGACAGGTCCACTCCATCGAGCGCGCCTTCCGGTGAGAACTCCTTCCACCGGATGCCATGTGCACGGGTTCTGTGAAAAGAGCCGATGAGGTCGGCTTCGAGGATGGCTTTGACCTCGTCATACTTCTTCTTGAGCTCGTCGGTCAGATCCTCGTACGTGACTGGAGTGCCGTCCGCCATCTCAGATGTAGATGGCGACGTGGTTGATGTAGAAGCTTGTCCCACCGGGCGTGCCAGAATGTGTTGCTGTCAAAACCCACCGGCGGGCAGCGACGGGCAACACCGTAGAGCCGGGAACAACCTAGGGCTGCGGCTGGCCGAGGTCCCTCCGAGCGACGGCCCGCAAAGCCTTCTGGTCACACGTCCGATGCTAATCGCAAGGGCGTGCCACCTGACCTATACCTGGTCAGGAAGGTGATGGAGATGCCTCGCTTAGTTTCCTGCATGGCATACACGTAAACATTAAATACGAGCCTCGATCGGCTCTCAGGTTGTCCTGTGAATCGGCTCAAGGAGCCGATCCACCCATGATTCGTACGAGGTGCACGAATATATGGTGGTCCTGCTTGATCAAGATAAAGCTAATGAGATCTACGACGATTTAGGGTTTTCACCGCATAATCGGATCATCCTACTCAGGATTGGGCCTCGCGGCCACGCACGGTGATCGTAAGCCGATCCTAGACAAGGCCTAAAAACCAACACGAGGTTGATCCCCGGAACATCCTGTCTAGGACTAGCAAACGACACCCTACGTGCCGCTGGATCCTCCCGCCCTTTGTAAGGCCTAACTATTGCAGATATTAAACTAATCCTTGATGAACAAGGAGCAATCGTAACGGATTAGATCTACTAAAATAATGATCAAGCGGGGTGCCGCCCCTACACCTAAGATAGGTGTAAGGGCGGCTAGATATGCAAGGGTTGCACTACGACAGCATGTTACGCGAAGAACTATGCTAACCCTAACACATCTATGATAACTACGTTGCTCGCCATCAAAAAGGCTTCAGTACGAGCAACACATGAACAACATGAAGCTTGTGCTGCCTAGATCGCAAGATGCGATCTAGGCAGCATGTTGCTTACCGGTAGAAACCCTCGAGACGAAGGAGTTGGCGATGCGCTGAGATTGATTTGGTTGGTTGAACGTTGGTTGTTGTTTATTCCATAAACCCTAGATACATATTTATAGTCCAGGGGATTTTCTAATTTAGGCGTGCACCTAACCGTGCACGGGTAAAACTCTAACTAACCGACACGTATCCTAATATGTTACAGATACACGGGCAAACTATCCCAACTTTGCATATAAGGCCGATCCACGTATTTCTTCCGTATATAATCTTCAAGCCCATCTTGATCGTGGCCCACCTCTGACTTGGTCAAATTCTGGTGATAACACAGGAAAAGACGTTGAGAATCCATGGAACATCGCACATTTGCGACGATTCTATACATAGGATACGATTGTTTTTAATTACTCGACAACCCTTAAGGTTGCTTTTGCACTATGAATAAAAGTTCTAATCAGGTTTTCTACCTTTTTTCTTGCTCCAGGCCTTATCACCCGAACATACCGTATGGGGCCGTACCATTGGCTCTTACTCCCATCGGGAGCGCTGGCCTAAAAAATACGCTTACACAGTGTCATTAATTAAATACTCTCAACGGGAGCTAAGATTAATGATGCACAAAAACAACCAATCCAAGCCTCGAGAAAATACACGAGTGATGCAGTCGATGGTTACATTATCACAAAATAAGGCTCAAACCGGTGCACCGCGTGACGAAGCCAAGCGTCTAATTCCCTCGACTAAGTCGATGGGTCTCGCTCTTACAAAAACTTACATATCGGCTTCGCAATAACATTGCATAATTCAACGAAGTCGTCGAGAGAGCAGGTTGAACTGATCACTCAGCCGCCCACGACAATAAAATATCAATCAAACTAACATAGCGTGCAACGTACGCAGTAAATTTGTACAAAACAATCTTATGCAGGTATAAGGTTATTACATTCATGATCGGGCTCCCTGGTCCCAGTGGGCCTTCAGATCCTTCTCAAGGCATGACTCCATCCGAGAAACAATGGTATAAGCAGGACCCCTAGCAACATCATAATATTGGCCTAAACTCCTCTCAGTATTTGCCACGGCCCTCAAGTCTAAAGACGGATGGCACGCCAATATCGAAGCGAAGGCAAGCTCAGCACCAGCCAGGAGTTCTTTCCGCACCAACTGGTGAATCCTTTCGGGAGACTTGAATCGGGTAAACAGGACAGATAAAGTTTCGGGTGCTTGGTCCAGAGGGAACAAGGTCTTCCAAACCATCGTGAGATGAGCGTGGAACTTATCAAAGTAATAATGCGCCTTCTCCACCCGGTACTCAAACTTCGCCATGACAACAGCCTTCGGACGATGCAGCCATAAATCGTGTTTTGGGTGCGCAACGTCAGTCATCGCCTCGACCTTTTCATGGATCTTCTTGTTCTCCTCAGTTGCATCGGAAGCTACGACTGGAAAGGAACGAATATCAGTTAAAAGAACATTCAAGCTATGTCAGGAATCAGAAGATGGGCTAATACTTACAGCCCAAACTTTCGGTAGCAACATGAAGACCATCGAGAGCATACTGTTCGATAGCAGTCGCTATCTCCCCCTTTTTCTTCACCAAGGCTGCCATCGCGCGAAGAGAAGTGATGTCTTTATTTAGACAAGACACTTGGTCACGTAAGCGGCGAACAAGGTCCGATTCATCATTACTCGAAGGGTTTGGAAAAAGCTCGGCACGGGAAGAAGATGAAGGAATCTGCAGTACAGTCCCCAGTTCAGACCAGCATTAACATAAAAACTCCCATCGGGAGCGCCTGGCATATATGTTACATACAAAAGATTGTTTGAATTGACAAACAGAGCCGAAACAACAAAGGACTAAATCAAATTGTGATTGGTCTTATTTACAATCAATCAAGCAAGAGTTCAAGGGATCGCCGACGACGAGCCAGGGGCAGCTTCAGGGATAGGCTTGGCTTGTGCTTCATCCACCAACTTCAAGAGTTGATTGGCACATACCACCGCCGAGCGTTTGAAGGGTTCAAGGTCGACTGGGCGATTATCATCGTCCACAGGCAAAGCCTTAGACAATTTCTCTGATTCAGACCCCATCCCATGGCCCATGAGCAGTTGGAAAGTAAGAACCGCCCCAAATAAGCGGTTACGGCGTTTCAATACCTCCACAGGCTCGGAAGGATCAACAAGGAAAGCATCCGCCATCTCGTCGAGAGTCTTGTCCTGCTTCATCTTTGGGAAGATCATCGAGTATAGCCTCGACAGCGCTCCTTTGGTCTTTTGCAGAAGTCCAAGGACTTGGACATTAGACTCAGCGGCAAGCGACAAGGCATCGGCTGTAGAGTCCTCCCAAAGCTGATGACGTCGAGTGACAGTTATGTCGGCGGCCTCTGAAAAAAAAGTCAGATCAATAACCAGTGAAGAAACACCAAGAAAGAAACTGCGTGCCATGGATTTTACCTAATAAATCCTTGATGGATTCGTGGAGGACGCCTTCCTTCTTGTCGGCTGCAACCGCTGCCGCACGCCTGGCATCTTGCTCATCCTTCATCTGCCGCTTCAACTTCTTCACCTCCTCCTTCAGCAAGGCGTTTTCATTCTTGGCGTCGGTGGAAAGCATGTTGGCTTCAAGCACCTGATCAGCCGAAGATCTGATAGTCTTTCGAAGTTGGGAGTTTTCAGCCTCAAGTCGGGTGAACTGCTCAGCGAAATCCGCCACAGCATCGACTGTGACGTAAATTGGCTGCAGCAAGAAAAATCAAGAAGACTCAGTCGACAGAAACTCGGCGAAGCAGGGCAGATTGAATACTTACATGATCGCGACCAGCCGACGAAGTGGGAGCATCGCCAGGAGGAATAACTTTCGACACTGGAATCTTCTCTACAACCGTTCGCGAGGGAGGTGTCGACTTGGCGGGAGAGGGATTCAATTCCTTAGCTGATGCCGCTCTCCCAGAGGTTAATTTGGCCCTCTTCACGAGAGGAACTTCATCATCATCATCATCATCAGAGCTACTTAAGTGCAGTACACGGTTAGCATACAAAACGATAGGAAATAAATCAGGAAAAGAGTATAGATGCTCACAGGTCCAGATCATCTTCGCCTGCGAAGAAACTTGTTGAACTCTTCTTAGCAGGAGGAGGCGAAGCAGTTCCATCGGCATCATTATCTTCTCCGCTAGGACTTGATTCAGCCGTTGTAATGAAATCGTCGTGTATCTGCTTACGGCGCCTGCTCCTGATGAAGGCATCATCCTCGGCAGCTTCTTCCTCTTGGACATCGCTGTCCTCGAGGGCATGCTGGGCGTCCTCGGTCCCCTCGAAATCATCATCATCATCCTCTAGTTCCACACCGCTTTCGGGTGTAGGAGGATCGCATTGAGCAACGGCGGGGGCCTGTCGAAGAAAAGAAATTTGTGAAACACAACGGAAAAAGGAGTAACAACAGCAAGCGAAAAACAACAGGATTACCTCGGTCGGAAGATGGTCAAAATCATAAGGAGGATGAGCCGATGTCAGGACGATGTTGTCCTTCATACTAAGGCACGTCAAGCGGCGGACTTCATCTCGGAGGTCTTCGGCCGAAAGGTTGGCAGAGCTGACTCTAGACCTATCGTCCTTGCCCGTGTAAAGCCACAGTTGATGGGGTCGAGACATTAACGGTTGCACTCGACGTTGTAAGAACACTGAGACTACCTCAGTGCCGCACATCGTCAAGCCTCCCGTATTCTTCAGGATGACTACTTGGTCGAATAGCTTGTCGGCTGTCGCTCTCTCTTCGGGAGAAAGGGCGTTTTGCCAGGACTTCTTTGGCTTAGCTATCAGTTTATCTTCAAAAGGAGGGAGATTTGAGCGCCGTCCAGGCACCAAAGGGTCTCGCAGATAAAACCATTTGTTGCGCCAGCCTTGGACGGATTCCTTCATCGGGTAGTCAAGATAATCGACTTCCTTCCTAACAACAAAGCCGACGCCGCCTACGACGGGAAGACCATTGCTGTCGTTGTGACGCTTTACATAGAAGATCTTCCTCCAAAGACCCCAGTGGGGGTCAATGCCAAGGAAGGCTTCACAAACAGTGATAAAGATAGAGAGATGGAGAATCGAATTAGGGGTCAGCTGCCAGAGCTGAATCCCGTAGAAGAAAAGAAGGGAACGTAGAAACTCGTGGGCAGGAAGAGAGAGTCCGCGGAATAAGAAAGCAGTGAACATAACAGTGAAGCCCTTCGGAGGCCTTGGGCGAGAAACGGCACCTGGTAGACGGATGTCATCCTCAGATGAGGAGATGAGGCCAAGGGCTCGCAGCTTGTTCACATCTCGGTTGGAAATGGCGAAGGCGCTCCAGTCACGGCTGACCTTGGTTGAGTCGGAGGCGCTGGCACCCTTCTTCTTGCCCATGGCGTCTGAAGCTTTTGAGGGAAGAACAGAGGAAGCGGGAAAGGACGGGCGAAGAAGATGAGCAGTGGGAGGCGTAAAAAGTAAAAACAAGAAGGCCCCCTATTTATGTCGTAAATATTGAGGCGGGATCATGGCCATAACTCCACAAACATCGTGGGAGGTGGAGCAGATCTGGCTGTACACGTGGCGCTTAAAGAAGGAACGGAACCGGCGGCCCATTATTCCCACGTTCGCGCGAAAATCGAGGAGACGCCTCGGTCGTTGCGCATGCATTGGTCAATTCCTAGAAACTACCCGCGCAGAACTAGGGCGGGCCCATTAGGTCAAGTCTTGTCAATCAGGCCACGACAGTAGCACGTCATCAATGACATCATGGATGCTGTCAAAGGCAGTCGAAGGAATAAAAAGGTATCGGATGGTGAACTTGAGTCTACGCACGGATTGCAAGTATCCGCACCTAGACTCGGGGGCTACTCCCATCGGGAGCGCTGGACGCGCACCCGATAGAATGAAGACTCAAAGAAATAAGCCTTGAAGGAAGAGATAATTGCTTGACTCGAGTCTGCACTCGGTTGCAAGCACCCGTGCCTAGACTCGGGGGCTACTCCCATCGGGAGCGCTGGATACGCACCCGACAGAAACTTTTTTTTGCACTCCAGGATCATGCCCGGGGACTTGATTCTGTGTAGGGTAACATCGTTTTGCCATCGGCAGTTAACCAGCAAAAGTTGGGCATGTTACTCATTATCCCTTGCATGAGGAAAATATATCGGATGAACTACGAAGACTTACGAAAAAACTTCGGCAGAGCAAAATGTTCGAGTGGTACAACTTGAGTCTACGCACGGATTGCAAGCATCCGTACCTAGACTCGGGGGCTACTCCCATCGGGAGCGCTGACGCGCACCCGACAGAAGAAGATGATGCAGATTCAGGAAGAACAAGAACAATTAAGGAGAAGAACATTCGGTGAAGGCATGCTTTAGTCTCTACCCGAACTATCTTCGGCTAGACACTCGGGGGCTACTGACGTGGGCATTACCCTTCGGGTAACCGATGTTGCCCTATCCTGTATTTCCTAGTTGAAGGCCCATGAAAGCACTTGGAGGCAAGGCGGCCCAACCGGATGGCACACCAGAAGATTCCTTGGCAAGCAAGGCAAAGAAGCAGCCGAACAAGGAAAGATTGGATCTAAAATTACTGTAAACCTAGTCGTACTCGGTTGGACCTCTTGAGACCTGGCCTCCTATATAAAGGCCAGGAGAGGGGCTGCCGAGGGACAATCAATCTTAGCAACCTTAGCCACCAAAAACTCAGAGCTAGGACACCTTTGCACTTAGCCATCTCGACGAGATCACAGCCAAACTATTCGGCACCCCATTGTAACCCATTATCATCATAATTAAGAACAGACAGGCAGGACGTAAGGGTTTTACCTCATCGAGGGCCCCGAACCTGGGTAAATCGCTCTCCCCGCTTGTCTGTGAACCGATGTCTCGTGTCAGCTTGCAGGATTCCATCAACCCTAAGCCCCTATCGGAGGGCATTGCCGAGGAGCACCCTCGACAGTTTTGGTTACTCATCAACCATTTCGCTCGATTACTTACCATTTCCATTGATGGCAAGGCTCTCAAGGCGAAGTGCAACACGCTGCTTAGGAAAGAAGAATTCCAAGCAAAGCAGTGAGAGATACTTGAGAAACAGATGACAAAACTTCAAAGCATGTAGTAGCAAGGTGTTAGACAGAAGAAAGTTGACGCATCATTATGGAACATGCCAAAAAAGGATCCAGTTGTTCGCAAAAGGACTACTATTTTGCTCCTGCCGGTTCCCAAATCCTAATGACTTCATCACCCCTCATAACCCAAGCGAAGGTGCATCGAGGTAGGTCCAACTTCGCGTGATAGTGAGGGGCCGAGAGCAAATTTGTTGGATAATAGGACTACCAGTCTAACACCAAGGCAATCCTCAGAAATAACGCTTCACCTGAGCGGAAACACCAAGTGTAACCTGGTCTACATGTAACCTGATTTTATTTTGAGAGTGGATTTTGTGAGAAAGTGTAAGGGTATTTTACCCTTATCCATTATTTTGGTAACTATGACACCGTGCTAGAGTATTTGGACTAATACATGTCTACAAGATGATTCCCAGGTATTAGCCAAAGAGGTATAATGGTGTATCAATGGAACAAGAAGGCAATGGGAGACCCCCCACTTCGACAAAAAATCAACATGGGGTTTCCATACCATGGCCGGTCCCAGGCCCGGTCAGACCGGCCCTGGCACCGGCCAGCCCGGCGCAGACCGGCCCCAGGACCGGTGCCAACCGGATGGGAACCAGTAAGGTCGGGGCGATGGCCCGGTCTCTGTCCGCTTGCTAGCTCGGTTCGGACCGGCCGATCCGGTCGCTGGCCCGGTCGGACCGGACTACAGACCGGCCGCCCCGGCGACCAACCGGCCTACGCGCTTGTGCCAACCGGGCAAGATCCAGTACCCAAAGAAGTGGCTCCGGTCAAGACCCGGTCCCAGCTCCGGTTGAAACCGGCCGATCCGGTCACAGAGCCGGTCGGACCGGCCAGTCCGCCGGCCTGCTCGGCGCCAAATCCGGTCGACCGGGTTCCTCGAAGAATCTGCTGATGTGTCAAGTGGGCAACGGCCATATTTCAAGTGACACTATAAATAGTCTTTCTTCTACCTCTGAAAAGTTAGGCGCTACATTGCAAACTGTTCTTGAGCTCTCTCTCTCATACTCCATTGCTAGAAACACCAAAAGCCTCAGATCTCTCTCCTCCTCCATCCAAACTCAAATCCCTCCGGGGAAACGATAGAGGAGGACCTGATCTACTGTTCTACCAAGCCAAATCTCATTTCCCCTTGTATTCATCAAGAAGCTTGCTCTCTAGGGTTCCTTGGAAACCCTAGGTGGGCAAGAGTGGTCCGGAAGCATCCGGGCTGTGGATTTGCTCGTGACAAGATTGTGAAGGTTTGGAGGCTACCTCAAAGTCTACCACAAGTGAGTGAGCTATTCCTTCGTGAGATAGGCTCCGGAGAATAGGGTGAGCCTTCGTGGCGCGGGGAATCCTTCGTGGGACCTCCACTCCTCCAAACGTGACGTACCTTCTTGCAAAGGAAGGGAACACGGGAATACATCCTCGTCTCCGCGTGCTATCGGTTATCTCTAACCGAACTCCTTACTTGTGATATAACTGCCTGTGAGAGCCTTCGAGCTTGAGTTGCTTGTATCCTCATATAGGTTGTTTCACCTAGTTTGCATTAGGCTCATCTTTATATTCCGCAAAGCCTAATATTGCAAAGAAAGAATTAAAATCTGTAGAAACCTATTCACCCCCCTCTAGGTTTACCATCTCTGATCTTTCAATTGGTATCAGAGCCTGGACTCTTATTAAGGGCTTCACCGCCTTAAGAGTGAGATGGAAAAACTATTCGAGGGTCTAGATGAAGACTCTAACCTTTCGGTTAGAGAAATGAAATCTAGATTCTTGGCATATGATGCCGAGAAGAAGAAAAAGGAGGATGACCTACAAAGCCAAATGGCACAGATGACTGCCATGCTTAAGAACTTGACTAATGGGAATCCTAGTGGGGCTTCGGCCTCTCAAGAGAGTTTCCATCAAGTCAACCATGACTATCCCAAAAACACTTCACCCATGCCTCATATAAAACCATAGTGGGACCGTTCCCCATTTTGATGGAACTCACTTTCCTTTTTGGAAATCTGCTATGGAATCTCATATTCGCAGCTGCAGTGTGGAGCTATGGGAGATCATTGTCCATGGATACCGGGAGCCACAAGATCCCATTCGGTTCTACAACCGTCAACTCAATGCCTCCGCACGTGACAAGATTAGAAGTGGCATCAACCGCAAGCTTCTTGATCAAGTCAATGACATTGGCTCCGCTAAAGAGTTGTGGGATCGAATCATAGTACTCTAAGAAGGAACCGATTTGATCCAATCAGCTCTTTATGAGACCGCAAAGCAAGAGGCCCACCAGTTCATGATTCGAGAAGGAGAATACATGGCCGATGCCTATGCAAGGCTTGGTGCTCTTAGAGTAAGGGTCAAGGGACTTGGAGTTGAGAAGTACAATGACGGCTTCGAGATGAATGAAGCATTCATAAAGTCCAAGGTCATTGCTATGATTGATGTCAAGCAAGAAGACACCAACCTTGCACTCAACTTGCAAATCATGACCAAGAGTGCTGATCTGAACTCCGATGATCTAGTCTCCTATGTGGCCGTCAATGAGAACATGGCCAAGGCAGGAAAAAGGCTCATGGCAATGAACCGTGTTGATGAAGCGTCACACAACCTTTCTCTCAAAGCTAGAGCTGACCATGGAAGAGAAGAAGACTATGAAATTGAAGAAGATGAGGAGATGACTTCAACTAGTGACATCACTACCGACTTTGCCTTCTTTGCCAAGAAGTACAAGGGAAAGTTGCCAATGTTCCTCAATGACAAGAAGAAGAAGAGAACTTGCTACAACTGTGATGAAGATAGCCACTTTGCAAATGAGTGCCCTTATGAGAAAAGGGTAGACAAGCCAAAGTTCATCAAAGGGGTCAAGCCAAGATTGAAGCCAAACCCAATCAACGATCGATACAAGAAGAACAAGGGAAGAGCCTTTGTTGGGGCCGAGTACTTGTCCGATGAAGAAGAAGAAGAAGAAGAAGAAGAAGAAGAAGAAGAAGATGAGGAGAAGGAGGCCGGAGTGGCCGGCTTGGCTTTCTCTAAGCCCGGGTCACTCTTCACATATGACTACTACAAGGATTACTCCAAGGAGAATGATGTTGGTTCTTCCTTCATGGCAAGAATAACTCAAGATGATGACTCTGATGACTCTCCCTCATCTACAATCGTTGGCTCTTGTCTTATGGCAAGAGAAACCAAGGTAATGGAACCCCCACCTTCTTTATCTAGTGTTCTTGATGATGAAGCTGAAAAACAAGAAGAATTAACTGTGCTTAAGGAACTTTACAATGTTAGATGCACCCTTCGTGGTGAAGCTCTTGTCAAATTTGATTTCTTGATGGACTCCCTCAAAGAAAAGGATGAGTCCATTGAGGAATTAGAATATCATTTGAATGATAAGGAAAGGAGATTCAATCTCCTAAGAGAAGAGCTAAAAACCGAAAGGTGCATATCTCAAGGTCTTAAGCAACAAATTGAAACTTATGAACTAGATAAAGTTAAGGATCATGAAACTATTGAAAGGACTCAATCATTGACCCAAGAGCGTAATGCCTCAAAGGAGGAGCTTGAAGTTGCTCATGCTTCTCTCACTAGGGATCTTGACCACCTTGAAAGAGCTAACAAGCTTGTTAAGGATGAGCTCAAGAAACTTGGAGAGAACCATGATCTTCTCCAAGAAACCTACACGAAGGCTCTTGAATCAATGAATGATCCCATTGTTGATAAAGATGTTGCTAGTTCCTCCACCTCTTTCACTAGTGAGCATGCTAAGCTTGTTACGGAACATGTTCGTTTACAAGAGGAACTATCTTTGCATGTTGAGACCAATACATATCTTGAATCTTTGGTAACCAAATATGGTCTCAACTATCAACCTAATGAATCGGCTTGTGAGCAAGCAACTATTCTTGAGGAAAATGTTAGGTTGAAGAAGGAACTTGCCAAGTTCACCACGACAAAGAATAAGATGGGATTGGATGACCTCTTGAGTAAGCAAAGGTCAAACAATCAAAAGCATGGACTTGGGTATGTTCCCAAGCCCTACAAGAAGAACAACTACAAGAAGGAGAAGCCCGCTCAAGAAAAGAACAAGAAGGTCACTTATGATGGCAAAGCCCCAAAGGGCAAAGCCACTAGTGGTGACCACACAGGGGCCAAACAATCACTATGCTTTATTTATTGATTATTATGGTGATGTCTATTCTAACTATGTTGGCCCTCGTAATGGCTATGCTTATAGAGAGTACTCAATTTGGGTACCAAAAGATATTGTTGCCATTGCAAAGGAACCCATTAATCGATGGGTTCCTAAATTCTCTACTTGATTTTGTAGGGGTATTCCTCCGGTGGTCCAAAATGGGTGTTTGATTTTGCCGGACCAATCATATGACCGGAGGAAGAGGTGTGCTTGATCAATTCATTGAGGATATCAACAAGAAGTCAAGCATCACCTTTGGTGACAACTCAAAGGGAAATGTACTTGGGTATGGCAAGGTGGCAATCTCTAAGGACTTGTGCCTTGAGACGGTCATGCTTGTTGAATCCCTTGGCTATAACTTACTTTCTATATATCATCTTGCCGATGCCGTTTATAATTCATATTTTACTAAGTATTATGTGAAAGTCTTTAGGAGTGACAATCTCAAATTGGTCCTTGTTGGATATGTGGAGAACAACCTTTACGTGGTTGACCTCTCGAAAGAGAGCCCATCTCTCTCCACATGTCTAATGGCGGCTAAACATGACGAAGGTTGGTTGTGGCATCGCCGCCTTGGTCATGTCAACATGAGAAATCTTAAACAACTCCTAAAGGGTGAGCACATTGTTGGACTAACCGGCATTTCTTTTGAGAAAGATCGTGTATGCAGTGCATGTGTAGCCGGAAAACAACTCAAGAAGAAACATCCTATCAAGAGTATCGTCACCACATCTAGGCCTTTGGAGCTCCTTCATTTGGATCTCTTTGGGCCATCACATTATGATACTCTTGGTGGGAGTAAGTATGGACTTGTCATTGTTGATGATTACTCAAGATACTCTTGGGTATTTCTCCTTAAGTCTAAGGATGAGACCCATAGAGAGTTCATCACCTTCGCCAAGAAAGCTCAACGTACGTATGAATCCGAGATCAAGCCGATTAGAACCGACAATGGCACCGAGTTCAAGAACTACACCATGCAAGAGTTCGTTGATGATGAGGGCATCAAGCATGAGTTTTCGGCGCCATACACCCCTCAACAAAATGGTGTTGTTGAAAGGAAGAACCGGACTATCATTGAGATGGTAAGAACCATGTTGAGTGAATTCAACTCACCCCACAACTTTTGGGGAGAAGCCATCTCTACGGCCGTCCACTACTCCAACCGGCTCTTCCTCCGCCCCCTCCATAACAAAACTCCATACGAGCTTCTCACAGGTAACAAGCCTAATGTCATGTACATTTGTGTCTTTGGATGCAAATGTCTTGTTAAGAACAACAAAGGGAAGCTCGGTAAATTTGAAACTAGAACCATTGAGGGCATATTTGTTGGATATGCGGAGAACTCTCACGCCTATAGATACTACAACCGGTCCACTGGGACTATTGAAGTATCTTGTGATGTGGTGTTCTTGGAGGATAATGGCTCCCAAGTGGAGCAAGTTGTTCCATGTGTTGCAGGTAATGATGATGATCCATCTAGTGCCATCAAGCATATGGGCATTGGACACATTCAGCCCATGGAAATTCATAATGATGATCAAGATGATGGAATAGAAGTATCAAGCTCACCTCAAGTTGAGCCTAGCTCAACTCAAGTTGAGCCATCAAGTGCAACTCAAGATTTATCCTCTACTCAAGCTGAGTCACTTTCTGAAGAACAAGAAGAAAGCCCTCAACCCACTGAGCAAGACCATGATGATGATCAAGAAACATCCTCAACTCATGTTCAAGCTCAAGTTGTCCCTCATGATCTAGTACTAGCAAGAGATGAATTCATTGATCATGAAGGAACCATTCGGAAGATCAAGGCGGCTACAAGGGCAAGTGACATGAAAGTAGATCAAGTCCTTGGAAGCATCTCAAGAGGAGTGGTAACTCGTAGACACCATGCATTACTTATCACTTATTGTCAACATCATGCTTTTGTGTCTAGTTTTGAGCCACTCAAGGTACATGAAGCCTTGGTTGATCCGGATTGGGTTATTGCCATGCAAGAAGAATTGGAGTGTTTCACTGGTAATGAAGTAAGGTCTCTAGTTGAGAGACCCAAGGATCATCGCATCAATGTTATTGGGACCAAATGGGTATTCAAGAACAAGCAAGATGAGAATGGCATTGTCATTAGAAATAAAGCAAGGTTAGTGGCGCAAGGGTTTGCCCAAATAGAAGGTATGGATTTTGAGGATACCTTTGCGCCGGTAGCCCGTCTTGAAGCTATTCGTCTTTTGCTTGCATTTGCATCTTCCCACAATTTCAAACTATATCAAATGGATGTGAAAAGTGCATTTTTGAATGGTCCTCTAAAAGAAACCGCATATGTAGCTCAACCCCCGGGTTTCGAAGACTCAAGCCGACCCAACCACGTGTATTTACTCCATAAGGCACTCTACGGTCTCAAGCAAGCTCCACGTGCTTGGTATGAGTTCCTTAGGGATTTCTTACTACATGATGGGTTTTGCATGAGTACGGTCGATTCCACCCTTTTCACCAAACGGGTTAAAGGGGGTGGCTTGTTTATATGTCAAATATATGTTGATGATATTATATTTGGTGGAACTAACCCCAATCATAACAAAGCTTTTGAGCTATTGATGACTAGGAAATTTGAGATGTCCATGATGGGAGAGTTGAAGTTCTTCCTAGGCTTCCAAGTGAGGCAACTTGCAAAAGGCACCTTCATCTCTCAAGAAAAGTATGTGAAGGACATGCTCAAGAAATTCAACATGACCAATGCAAGCCCAATGAAGACACCCATGCCCGTAAAGGGGCAACTTGGCTCATGTGACGGTGAGAAGGATGTGGATATAAAGGTATACCGCTCCATGATAGGATCCTTGCTCTACCTTTGTGCCTCTAGGCCGGATATCATGCTAAGTGTAGGGATGTGTGCTCGTTTTCAATCCGCTCCTAAGGAGAGCCATTTAATGGCGGTCAAATGGATTCTAAGATACCTTGTTCTCACTCCTACTCTCGGGCTATGGTATCCAAAGGGGTCAACCTTTGAACTCATTGGCTATTCGGATTCCGATTGGGCCGGTGATAAGGTTGACCAGAAGTCTACCTCCGGGGCTTGCCAATTTATTGGCCGGTCATTGGTGAGTTGGTCATCCAAGAAACAAAACTCCACCGCTTTATCCACCGCCGAAGCCGAATACATATCCGCGGCATCTTGTTGCACTCAATTGTTATGGATGAAGCAAACCTTGAAAGACTATGGTGTGTCTCTTGGTATGGTGCCTCTTCTTTGTGACAATGAAAGTGCAATTAAGATCGCCAATAACCCGGTTCAACATTGTCGCACCAAACATATTGACATTCGCCATCACTTCCTACGTGACCATGTTGCCAATAAGGATATTGATCTCACTCATGTGGGGACAACCTACCAATTGGCGGATATTTTCACTAAGCCTTTGGATGAAGCCCGGTTTGTAAACTTGAGAGGAGAACTTGGTATTCTTGATCCTAAAAACTTGGATTGATTAACTTCTTGCACTATATTCTTGCATTTATCTAACTATCTAGCTTAGAGGCACAACACATATGGGGATAGTCATCTTACCATGTCTTGGTATGATGCATACCTATGTGTGCAACATAAATAGACCCAATGTCATTATATGGACCCAAGCATGTCTCTTCGAGGTCTCATGAAATTTGCGCTTTCACATAGGGAGAGTAATCCCCCGCCCCTCATTGAGCCTCAATTACAACTTGATTTGACTATATAAGGCTAAATGATCTTATTGCAAAAACTATTTCAAAATGTTTTATGGTTCTTGATATACTTCGAATCATGCCCATTGTCGCGATTTATATCTTGTTTGGATTTTCACTCAAATGGGTATGCCTAGAGAACTTTATGTTTCCAACCCCATGTCTATGCTCATCTCATCATCATCTATCTATCTATATGTACATGTCATCATCTGAGCATTCATACACATTTACACAAAGAATAGGGGCAAAACGAGGCAAAACAAGACAAAACTGGGCAGAATGTCCCTGGCCGGTCTCTGGCCCGGTTGGACCGGCCTCCGCGCCGGGCCAGCCGGCGCCAGGCCCGGTCGACCGGGCGCCAAACCGGCCGCGCGGCTGGTTATGTTTTGTAGGAGGATACCCCTTGGGGTCTTCTTCCTCATTATCCCCCACCTCCAAAACCTCCATGGCCGCCGCCTCCACCATCTCCACCACATCCTAGGCCCTTCCCACCACGAGGTTCTCCCCAAACTTCACCCACTCGTAGATCGGGATCTCTCAAGTCTCTTCACCAAAGGATTTGGTCCCTTTCAAGCTTTTTGGGGAGATCTTGGGGATTTGGCCCTCAAGCCCTCTTCACGTGTTCTTCTTGATTCACTTGGGCAAAGAGGACGATGTCTTCGGGTAAATCTTTCTCCCATTCCCTCTCCCTCTTGCTTTCCCTCTCCCATTGCCAAATGCTGAGGAAAGTTGAGAAACGTTAGGGTTAGGGTTAGGGTCTGTAAGTCCTCATGCCATTAGAGTGTCTCACAACACTATGCACATATTCCACTCTATTGCTATAGTCTATGTTCAAGTTTATGAGTTTTTGCATGATTTTGTGGTAGAAATTCTGGGCAACACCTCACAATTCGATAGACCCGGTCATAGGCCCGGTCAACCGGCCTCTCAACCGGCCGGTCCGGCGTGCGGCTCGGTCGACCGGATTGGCAACCGGCTCGTCCGGTCTGTCGTCCGGTTGGACCGGCCTGTGCGCCGGCTCGCCTAGTTTTCGCACAACTTCGTCAAAACACTTGAATATATACTATGCTTTATGGCCTCCATATTTACTGATGACATGTACACTTACCCCACTGCTATCCTCGCTCTATTTTGCTGCTTCACAGATGATTGGAGTGGTGAGGACCGTGGCACTGCTACCAAGAGAGGAAGGCCTACGGGGCCTCCACCACGCCGTACTAGCTCCCGTGTGCCTCCTAAAGCACCTCAGTACACCGGTCCAGGCAGCTCAGCTGGGGGAAGAATCAAGAAGGTTGCCAATAAGAGGAAACATAAACAGCAAGCACAAGAAGAGGATCTTACTGAGAATGAGATAGTGCCACATTTCAATGTTGGCACAGTCACTGTTTCTGCCTGGAGAAGAATTCGAGATAAGAATCCCTATCGCTTCCCGGAACCCACTTACCTTGGAGGTGATAAATTCTTCTGGACCGTCACTCAGCAGCACTTGTGGGAAGACTACTACGAATCTCAAGAGTGCATGAAGAATGGTACTTTTGTGATGCCCAAGGGCATCAAGGATGTTCTTACATTGCATGAAGCCACCAAGTATCGCTTTGTGGTTGCCACCTTGAGGCGGATGGGGCTGTTTGATCTCATGTGCTTGACACCTCCTAATGAGAGCTATTGTCCAATCCTTGTGAGGAAATTTCACTGCACTGTGTTCTTCCATGATGACGATGCTCGCACTATGACTTGGATGACAGGAAAGGAAAAGTATTCTTGCACCTATCTTGAGTTCTGTGAAGCCTTGGGTTTTGGTGGTGGTCGTGCTCGTGGCTTCTAGATATACTCTCAGAAACGGTTCCATAAAGAGGACATTGTTTTCTGCTATCCTTCGGAACCCACCGCTGGCCCTCCCACTATCTCTAGCATGTACTACTCCTACCTTCTACTTGCCAAGATATTCCGTGAGAATCTCATCAGCAAGTCTGGAGATACAAGTGAATGCCGTGCCTATCATCTGAACTTGATGTACTACTGTCACCCTGACCGCCAGAAGACCATTGATGGCTGTGATCTCATCTACTGTGAGCTGAGGCGCTCGGTTCGCGAGAGGATGACGCCAAACTATGCTCAGTACATTCAGCTGCTCATCAACAAGGTTGTGCAAGCACCTCACAATACGGAAGGTGAACGGGTCAAGATGGAGGCTTTCAAGGTTCCTATCCAAGGAGATAGACCGGACGTTCCTTCCATGATGCCTTCTGAGCGTAGGTCCAAGGAAAGACATGACCATGCTAGCTCCATCCACTCTAGGCGCCCACAGCACGGCGCCTCTCGTTTCTTCTCCAGCTTGTGGCAAATGTGCAAGAATACCAATGATGTTGCACATCAAAGTCTTGCTTTGAACCAGGAGACCAGGAAGCGACAGAACGAGTTCGTGGCTACAAGGAATGCCCCTGTTCCTCCTTCTGGACCTGAGATGGAGCATGTGGTTGCACCTCAGTGGGAGATGCCTCACATTACCGATGAGATGATCCAGAACTTCGATCTCTCCATGTATGCTCACAGTGGTCTTCCTCCGTACACTGCCCACTCTGGACATAGGAATGATGATGATGATGAAGAGGATGAAGGTGATGAGGATGGCAATGGCGAGGATGATGATGAAGAGGATGATGATGAGGATGGTGATGGCAGCTCTCCATCCGCGGGGCACGAGTTCTACTGATGGGTGCGCTAGCATCTCTCCTCTTTTCTTCGCCTTTTTGGTGTTCCGATGCCAAAGGGGGAGAAGAGAGTAGAGTCTAGGACCATGGGGTTCTTTGGTTGTCACAAGCCATGGGTGTTGCTTTATTTGATTCTTATATGGCTTGTGCTTATTTGCTTTGCTTTCTCAAGAACCATTTGCTACTTTGAATAATTCGTGTATGGACGAGTATTTGTATGCTTAATCACTCTATTAGGATGATCATGCTTTATGCTTATATATGTTGATATACATGTCCATACCATGCTTGTTTCCTAAAGATATTGAGGGAGCTTCTCATGTTCCACAAATGGTGCACTTTGCATTCAAACGCAAATTCTCCAAGTGCACACATTATGGGGGAGCTGTCGTAATATCTTATATGGAATCAAGGGTTAGAGCTTATCATAATATCTATATGTGACTCTAGCTCGTTTGTCATCGTATACCAAAAAGGGGGAGATTGTAAGGGTATTTTACCCTTATCCATTATTTTGGTAACTATGACACCGTGCTAGAGTATTTGGACTAATACATGTCTACAAGATGATTCCCAGGTATTAGCCAAAGAGGTATAATGGTGTATCAATGGAACAAGAAGGCAATGGGAGACCGGCCACTTCGACGAAAAATCAACATGGGGTTTCCAGACCATGGCCGGTCCCAGGCCCGGTCAGACCGGCCCTGGCACCGGCCAGCCCGGTGCAAACCGGCCCCAGGACCGGTGCCAACCGGATGGGAACCAGTAAGGTCGGGGCGATGGCCCGGTCTCTGTCCGGTTGCTAGCTCGGTTTGGACCGGCCGATCCGGTCGCTGGCCCGGTCGGATCGGACTACAGACCGGCCGCCCCGGCGACCAACCGGCCTACGCGCTTGTGCCAACCGGGCAAGATTCGGTACCCAAAGAAGTGGCTCCGGTCAAGACCCGGTCCCAGCTCCGGTTGAAACCGGCCGGTCCGGTCACAGAGCCGATCGGACCGGCCCGTGCGCCGGCCTGCTCGGCGCCAAATCCGATCGACCGGGTTCCTCGAAGAATCTGCTGATGTGTCAAGTGGGCAACGACCATATTTCAAGTGACACTATAAATAGCTCTTCTTCTACCTCTGAAAAGTTAGGCACTACATTACAAACTGTTCTTGAGCTCTCTTTCTCATACTCCATTGCTAGAAACACCAAAAGCCTCAGATCTCTCTCCTCCTCCATCCAAACTCAAATCCCTCCGGGGAAATGATAGAGGAGGACCCGATCTACTGTTCTACCAAGCCAAATCTCATTTCCCCTTGTATTCATCAAGAAGCTTGCTCTCTAGGGTTCCTTGAAAACCCTAGGTGGGCAAGAGTGGTCCGGAAGCATCCGGGCTGTGGATTTGCTCCTGACAAGATTGTGAAGGTTTGGAGGCTACCTCAAAGTCTACCACAAGTGAGTGAGCTATTCCTTCGTGAGATAGGCTCCGGAGAATAGGGTGAGCCTTCGTGGCGCGGGGAATCCTTCGTGGGACCTTCACTCCTCCAAACGTGACGTACCTTCTTGCAAAGGAAGGGAACACGGGAATACATCCTCGTCTCCGCGTGCTATCGGTTATCTCTAACCGAACTCCTTACTTGTGATATAACTGCCTGTGAGAGCCTTCGAGCTTGAGTTGCTTGTATCCTCATATAGGTTGTTTCACCTAGTTTGCATTAGGCTCATCTTTATATTCCGCAAAGCCTAATATTGCAAAGAAAGAATTAAAATTTGTAGAAACCTATTCACCCCCCTCTAGGTTTACCATCTCTGATCTTTCAGAAAGGAATCTTTCCATCTACCATGGTAGGCACGAATCTCGAGAAATAAATGGACGGTGACGGAAATATCCACACCCATGTGTGGGTGTACAAAAGTATTTCCGTTTGTCTTTTTGAAACTTCAAAATTTTTGATTTCAAAGTTTTTTCAAAAAGAAAAAAAATACATCGACATAGAAAATGTTGTATTCTAGGAATACACCATGTTCGGCCCTCATTAAATTACAAGATCTCACAAACTGATAAAATCAAGGTAGCATTGTACTGTTCATTACTGTTCACCAACGATGAAATCAATATTTTTCATTTTTGCTGAATCTGAAATACAACATATTTCTTTCTGAAGATTTACACGCTGGTAGATTTCAATATTATCTAGTACGTCCAGGTATTTTTCAAGTTTTTGAAATATTTGAATTCAAATTCTGAGATGTTCAAAAAAGGTCTCCATGTAATCCGAGCTAAAAAAAAATGGTCCATTATCCTCACCTGATGCTGTAAAAAAATATGCCACTCTCCTTTTGGCTGGGAAAGGATCCCGTGCGCGGGGAGGGAATGGAATCAGCCGTGAAAGCAACCGGCGCAAGCAGCGGTCTCTCGGGGTCGTTCCAGGGGTCCGGCGCGCCGGCACGGACGCGGTGCTGGACTGGTCGACGCCTCGTGCGCGGCTTCGCTGATCGGGCCGGACAGACAGGTCAGAACTACGGGACATGGATGTCGCCTATCTCGATGGGCATCAGAATCTTGGCAGCCTAGCTAGCAGGTCTTGGCCGTTGCTGGCAGGCAGTTCCACCACGTGACGTGGCCAGGATGAATCCTCGTCCTGCTACTACGTTGCTCTACGTGGCAAACATTTTTTTTCGAAACACAATACAGAGGACGACATTCATAAATAAGCACATACACTCACCCCTATAAACGCTGCACGCACACTCTACCTCTATGAGTACCTCTGATAGATTGCGTCCAAAAAACTTCATCCAACGAGTCTTGAGATTGACGAAGTCTGCTAGTACGTGGTTTTGTTTTGTCGGGCGATGTCTTATATTCTGTTTTTGGTAGTGTGTTGTCAAAAAAGGAAGAAAAACATTCCAAGGTGCACGGAGTTTTGCTCCCGGTCCCAGGTCACAAGTCCCCGTGTGAAAAGTAAATTCGAAATAAACAAAGAATAAAATACCACATCCATTCAAAAATAAATATTCCCTCTGTCTAAAAATAGGTGTCTCACTTTTATATAGATACATCAGTATTTAGAAAAAATGGGACACTCATTTTCAAACGAAGGAAGTAATATTTTTTGAAATCTTATGTGTTTTTTTTTTTGCGAATGCTCAAATCTTATGTGTTTGTTTTCAGTTACTATGGTATGTGATCATGAAAATTTGCTTGCAAATGTTTTTCCAATAAGAAAAACAAAGTTGAGTGCTTTACGAGCAACAGATTTGACAACTGATAGAAGTACATTTATTCGTGAACCAAGGGAGTACATGTATATTTTTTATATATTTTTTCAGTTTCATAAAATTGTTTTTCATATACAGTTGCATATACTCGTGGGAGCCGAGTTGTATATCCACGTTCCAATTATGTGCTCACAGTTTGCTACAAAAAAATAAAATCAAACTTTGTATATTGCTTCATTGACATTCGACAACTTAATTACGTGTGAGCATTAAGAAACTACCAAGAAACATGCGACGTGATGATGCCGATTTGCTCCACGAAAAGAACCTACGGAAGGATGAGCGAATGACCCATGTCTAATCGCAGAGCATGCTTTTAGTGCTTTCGACGTCAGAAAAGCATCAGCGCATAACCATTAACCAACACATTTCTGCAAGCAAGCAAGACGGGATTCCTTATCCCCGCTGTGATCGAAACATCTTCCTACCTTTTTGCGCCCCCTGCCTGCTGACCTGGTTTGCAAAGGAGCTTTATTAATTCTTTCGGAATGTCCAAAGTACCGATCATGTTAGCTGAAAGTCGGTGCCGAAAGCTCATGCCGACAGTGTGGCGCCGTCGGCGTATCGCTTCCTGCCACTGTGCGTCTGTCCAACAGTGTCATCGGTGGTGCGGCAGTTAGCGTCCAAAGCAGGGGGGTTTCTCTAACACACGGATGCAACGGATCAACTACCTGATCCTCCTGAACTTTTGCAAGTATCCACCTAAGCTTTCTCGTCAGATGGTACCGCCTGAAAGTTGGGGTAACTGCTGTTGGATGTCTAGAAACTTTTACTGCTCCAAGTAATCAAGAAGGTGCAGGGGTTCATGCTGCACAGTGGCTTGCATCAGGAAGACAGTAACAGCTAAACTACTCCAGTAGACGAAATTTTAGCACTCCAACTACTGTAACAGCACCACAACAAAAAAGAAACAATATGCAGCGTAACCGAGTCTGCAATGCATATTGCCAAGTGCCAACACAACAGAGTTCTGAGAAAACAGATGGTCCCCACTACTTCAAAACTATACAGGAGAAAAATAATTTACTTGAGGGGATCACTGAAGACGAACTAACAGGTTCTTCATCCAAGTTGTTAATCTTCACAGGACCACCTAAACTTTACTCGTGGAGATAGCTCAAGGGACACTGATAGGCTCTTCAGGTTCTTCGAGCCTTGCATCAGAGGTACCCTTCCTTTTCATTATAACTGTGCTTCTGCACACTGTTGAAGCGGAAATCTTGATTATCGTTGTTCTTCTCGGGGTCTTGTCAACACAACAGAGTTCTGAGAAGTTTTGACTATACAGCATAACCAAGTCTGAAATGGATCTTGCCAGCACGAAAGAATCCTGAGAAAACAGAAGACAGAGGTAACATCCAGACAAGCAAGCCGGTTTAGTTTTATCGGAACACTTCCAACCGCACTACTTCCAAACTTTGCAGGAGCAAATATATTTTACTTGGGGAGATAACTCAAAGGGGGCACTAACAGGTTCCCAGTCCAAGTTGTTAATCTTTACAGGAACAACAAATAATTTACTTGCGGAGATAGCTCAAAGGAGACACCGACAGGTTCTGCCTCCAGGTAGTTAATCTTCACAGGACCAGAAAAACTTTACTCGTTGAGATAACTCAAAGCACACAGATTGGCTCTTCAGGTTCTGTAATCCTTGCACCACAGAAATCCTTCCTTTTCCTTGTAACTCTGCTTCTGTAAAACGTTGCTCTGGAAATCTTGATCATCCTTCTCCTCGAACCACTTGGTCTCCTCTTAGGTGCCAAGCTTCCATTATGTCCGCTGTTCTCCACGGGTGCCTTGTCAGAGCACACCTCATCCCCAAAAAAATGGCTGAAATGATGGCGAGGATTCGCGTAACAGGATGGCGTGCGCACGATTCCTACGACCGCTGACGGACGCAACGTCTGCATAAGATCCTCTAGCTCTGCGAAACAGGCGTGGTCGGAGTATGGCAGGGCATAAGAGTGCTTCTCAAATAGCTTCGGTGGTGACAAGGGATCATAATCCGTTTCTATTGTTCCTATGCCTGACCCTTGCACTCCGCATGTGATGGACTTTGCTGGTGATTTGCCACTGGCCTTGGCCTTTCCTTCACTGCTTCTCCATAGCCAAGGGATGCCCGAAGGCATGATTCCTATGGTTGGACATACCGTGTTCAAAGCTTCAAGGGTCGCAATGGTCAAACTGTATCTTGGAACAGCACGCATCCTGGTCAAGCTGGTGTCAGTGGTGAAGATCTCTCGATTGTCATCGATGCCTAGAAGGTGTACTGTCAGTAGGCGCTGGGGCCAGACCCAAATCTGTTGAGGGAAGTGAAGGGGGGAATAGTTTAGCCTCCATAAGATCACTGTGCGGTGTTTATAAGAGTAAATAAAGTACTATCAGATTGGGTAGACGAGTAGAACGTTGAGTATGTCAAGGAAAAGACCCTTCGCACCTTCGTTTGTAAGGCTCTGGATATATGAAGCAATAGGTCTTCTTTTCCAAGATTGTTAACGCCAATAATAACTTCATGATCAGGATGAGCCTGAATAATATTAACTATCTGCACCCAACACTAAGATAATATTAATACGGAACACCCAACGCAGCATGATGGATAACCCAATGGTCAGGCAGTAAATTCAGGGCAGAAACTTATGCATAGGCAACTTGCTTACAGGTTGTGAATGGCATCTTATTGCAGGTAAATTAGTTAGCACTAGAACTCTACTCTCTATCAGAACATCCACCCCATCATAAGTAGAACAGGAAGTAGGAAAGGCAGGACAGCTAATGCTGAACATGAGGATGTACAATAGCTTTCCAACTAAATTCCACGCTCGGTTAGTTTCTGGGCCCTTGCAAGTCGCAGCTATAGAAAACGATGTACGGAGCTGGTTTTTACATTTCACTAATTTTGATTCAAGTATCATCAACAGGCTGTTCACCAGATTTTATTGAAGTTATATGAGTTGCTTCATGTGAAGCACATAATCTATTGATGTATAAGCAGCAGAAATAAACTAGGGATGTAACAGTTGAAATTGACAACTAAGAATGGACACCGAAAATTGCATATAGAAATACATCTGCTCATTCTGGAGACTTCACTAGGGATCAAGGCATTTGATTTTGCTATTGAACTACTCATCTTAGAAAGTAAGACTGCACTGCACTCAAGAACATTTCAGACTGCCACCATTGGCTGAACTGACAACGCTGCATATACAGTGCAGAAATTGGCACAATCGATGGAAGCTAATCAGACCTGCTCAGCGACGACACGATGCAGAGGGAAATTGAAGTTTTCCAACCAAATTCCACGCTCAGTTAGTTTCTGGGCCCTTGGAGGTTGCAGCTATATATAGAAAACAATGTATGAAGCTGGTTTTCACCTTTCACTTTGACATTTTGATTCAGGTAGCATGAATAGGCTGTTCACCAGCTTTTGTTCAAGTTTTATCAGTTGCTTCATGCGAAGCATAAAATCTATTGATGTATAAGCGGCAGAACAAAACTAGGGATGTAACAGTTGAAATTGACAACTAAGAATGGACACTGAAACGGTGGCATTGGATTGTTTCCCATAGGGATCAAGGCATTTGATTTTTTTCGCGAAAACGCAAAAACCTTGTGTTTCGATGCATTGATAGATAAAAGGTTTGTATGTACAATGTCCAGAAGAGGGACCAACGCCACACCGTACAACTCAACCCAAAGAGACCTAATCTAGGGGAGGAGTTGGTGAAGCCCCCGGGCGACCGCATCCGCCCATTGTCGCGCCTCGGCCTTGATGTCAAGGACTAAGGAGGCCACCGAGGGACGCGCATTGTCGAAGACCGCAGCGTTCCTATGCTTCCAAATCCACCATGCCGTGAGCATGATGAGTGACGAAGTTCCTTTGCGCAACTGGGGTGGAGAGGTCCGCACCACCAGCAACCACAAGTCACCCTCAACCATCGAAGGCCCCGCGGTGGATCGAATCCACGATAGGACCTCGAACCAAATTGTCCTAGAGAAGGAACAACCGGTCAGGATGTGCACCATAGTCTCCATTGACTGGTCGCACAGCAGGCATCTTGTCGCGTGGGGCAATCCCCGATGCGCCAAATGCTCACTCCTCCAACACCTGTCCAGGCAAACAAGCCAGATGAAAAACTTCACCCTTGGTGGCGCCCAGGATTTCCAGTTGAACTTCCAGGAGCCTGATAGCACCGCCACCTGGAAGAGGGCATCATAGCAGGAGCTGGAGGAATACTGGCCATCCGTCGTCCAACGCCAAACCAACCTGTCTTGATCGGGGGAGAGCACCATGTCCCTGAGCCTAATCCATAGCTGAACATACTGCCATAGGGCCAAGCCGCTCTGTGCGCCCTCGATGTCTGACATCCAGCTGCGCTCCACCGGCGCCTGTTGCACCGTGCGCCGCTTCCTGAGGCGCTTGGGAATGAGTGCATAAACCTCCAGCGCTACCTCCCTGATGGACTTCCCATCCAGACACCAGTCCTCCCAGAAGAGAGTGGACTCGCCGTTGCCCACCACCATAGAAGTGGAGGCAGCGAAGGCGTCCAGCTCGATCTTCGAGAACTGCATGTCGAGCCCGCGCCATGGTCGTTGGGGGTCAGTCCGCATCCTCCATAGCCAACGAACCCGAAGGTTGATGGCTACGCGGGCGAGATCCAGGATCCCTAACCCCCCAAACCGCAGCGGGCGGCACACCCTCAACCAGTTGACACGGCAGTGACCGCCATTGGCCTCTGCCCTACCGGCCCAAAGGAAGCTTCGTAGGATCTTGTTAACCTGTTTCAGCGCCTTCTTGTTGAAGCTTAGCACCGTGAGCTGATGCATCGGAATAGCTGCCAGCACCGATCGAACCAGCGCCAAGCGCCCTGCCCTGGGCATCATAGATGCTTTCCAGGTAGGTAACTTGTCAGCCAGACGGTCCACCACGGGCTGGAACGCCTCACCCGGTAGCCGACGGATGGAGAGTGGGATGCCGAGGTATTTGACAGGGAAGGGTGCCAACTGGCACTCCATCACCCCGGCGGCGTCATTGGCCACATCCTCCGTGCAGGCAATCGCAGAGACCGAGCATTTGGCGAAGTTGGTGTGCAGGCCTGACGCGTGCCCAAAGAGCTCCAGAATACCGCGGATAGCGCGCAACTCTGTCTCATCCGGATGGTAGAAGATGACCACATCGTCCGCGTAAAGCGAGACCGTTGTGGCCAGCTCCCGCCGTGCCAGGCGCCGCAGGATCCCCAACTCGATCGCCTTAGCCAATGCTCGGTTGAGCGTGTTCATGATCAGCACGAACAACGACGGCGACAGGGGGTCTCCCTGTCTCAGGCCCCTCCTATGCCAAATGGGGGGACCTAGCTCGCCATTGAGCATCACCCTGGTACTAGCCTTGGACAGAAGGATGGCCACCAGCTCGCAGAACTTAGGCCCAAATCCCATCTTTCGAAGGACCTCCACATCGAGCTTGAGCATCACCTGTGGCTCCTTCATCCTGTGCAGGAATCTCGCCATCTGCTGAACCAACATGAAGTTGTCGTGAATGCACCACTTGCGAATGAACGCGCATTGGTTACGATCCACCAGCGACTCCATCCGAGGGGCCAAGCAAGTAGCTAACGTCTTCGCCACGAGCTTGGCGAAGATGTGGATCATGCTAATTGGTCGATAATCGCCCAAAGCAGCCGCATCCGGGCGCTTAGGCAGCAGGATTAGAAGGGCCTGGTTTAGGCCCTAGAACCCACGCCCGCACATCGTGAACAACTTATCAAACGCGGCCATGAAGTCCGCCTTCACCGTCCCCTAGCAGGTCTGGAGGAACTCAGCCGTAAAGCCATCGGGCCCCGGCTCCTTGCCATGAGGCAAGCGGCGGACCACCTTCGAGATCTCACCCTCTGTGAACGCAACCTCAAGCTCGGATAGGTCCTCTGAGTGCGTGCCCAGGAAGTCCAGGTCCAGCGAGTACTGTCGATCCACCGTAGTGCCAAGAAGCCCCACAAAGTGTGTGAAGGAAGCTTCGACCATGGTCGCATGGTCAGAGACGACCGCGCCCTCAACCTGGAGATTGTGAATGACGTTCTTCTGCCGGCGATAAGCCGCGTGTTGGTGGAAGAAGGTTGTATTAGCATCACCCTCCCTGAGCCAAGCTATCTTGGCCCGCTGCCTGGCCATCGTGCGCTCGAGGGAGGCGAGCCCCAGGTAAGCTTGCTTCAGGAAGGCCCGTAAACGATGCTCGTCAGGCGATAGCGGACGTGATTCCATGGCCACATCCAGCCTCAACACCACTTCCCGCGCTGTCATCAGCTGCAGTTTGACACACCCAATCTTCTTGCCGCTCCAGCTCATGAGGCTGTGCACCGTGCGCTTCAGCTTAGCGGAGCCAGCGGAAGGGGTCAGGGTCCCCATCAATCACCTCCCACGCGGATTGCACCACCTCACTGAAACCATCGAGTTTCAGCCAGAAGCGTTCGAATTGGAACCGCTTCCGTCCCGTGGACTGTGTGGTGCAGTCGAGGAGAAGGGGGCAGTGGTCCGCCAGAACCGTCGCTAAACAGCGCAAGGAGCAGCTGTTGTGGAGCTCCTCCCATGCCGCCGTGACCCCACCCTCGTCAAGTGGGGTCTGTCGCTCGTTCAACCACGTGTACCGTCGCCCATGAAGATAGATCTCCTTGAGCTCGCAGTCATTCAGGAAGCGCCTAAACCGTCCCATCATCCTCCGATTCAGGTTACCATTGTTCTTATCCTCGTCACGGTAGATCATGTTAAAGTCTCCACGCAGGGTCCAAGGCCCAGGGTGGGCCGCACGATGGAACGGCACGAAGCTCGGCAAGAAAGGCATTTGATTTTGCTAGTGAGTTACTTGTCTTAGAAAGTAAGACTGCACTGCAATCAAGAACATTTCAAACTGCCACCATTGCGCCCATGCTGCATAAATCACCTTCGTCGCATGGACCAGGGATGGCTGAACTGACAACCCTGCATACACAGAGCGGAAATTGGCACAATCGATGGAAGCACAGCAGACCTGCTCAGCGACGACGCGACGCGGAGGGAAGTTGAGCGACGGGTGGCAGTAGGTGTTGTCCATGTAGAGCACGTCCACGCTATCCCCGGCAAGC
Source organism: Lolium perenne (assembly GCF_019359855.2). Classification (NCBI taxonomy): domain Eukaryota; kingdom Viridiplantae; phylum Streptophyta; class Magnoliopsida; order Poales; family Poaceae; genus Lolium; species Lolium perenne. The sequence continues at coordinate 267,402,109 of NC_067246.2, read as the reverse complement.
GCCTGGAGCAGCGCCTTCTTCGCGTACCGCGCCTCCTCGCACCCCAACTCCCACCGGTAATCGCCGGTGAAAAGCATGCATCCGAGATCGCCGCGGATGAGGTACATGAGCGAACCTACATATACATCAGCAGAATTTAGCGAGTGGAGGCGAGCAAAGTAGCAATGATTTGGGAGGAATGGGTACCTACCGGGGCAGTGGAGGGCGGGGATGGCGGTGACGTGGAGGGAGAAGATGCGGCCGGAGGTGGGGGAGGAGATGGTGAGGGAGGCGGAGTCGCCGGAGGCGATGGGGCGGAGGAGGGAGGCGTCGACCCCCGGGAAGCGGGTGGGGAGGAGGCGCGCCGTGACCGGGGAGCAGTAGAGCGGGCCGTGGCGCCACCCGCCCGCCGCGCCGAGGCCGCGGGTGTGGTCCTGGTGGAGGTGCGTCAGGAAGTAGACCTGGCTGCCGCCGGTGAACTTGTCCACGGAGAACAGCCCCTCGTCCATGGCTGCTTTGCCGATCTGCGCCGCCTCCCCACTCGCTGATTTGGGCGCTTTTCCGCCTTTTCGGGGAGAGGAGGAGACGCGCGCCAAAATGAAAATGTTTATCGCCTACGCCTTCTATAAGCGTGCTATTTTCGGACGAATTTGATGCGCTCCCGCTAGCATTTCAAGATGTGCTCGTGTTAATTTGTACTCACTAATTATTGAAGAAGTAGTACTACTACGTACTGTACTGGAGTACTAATATTTGTAAAGAGAGTGTGGAAAGAGTTGGCAAGATTTCATTGGCAACCAAAATTTTAGCAACGAAACTATGACACTCAAAGTAACGGGAGCTACCAAAATTTTAGCAATCAACAAAACTTCATTTAGATACGAAGCTAAAACGTATAGATACATCTAAATCTAGACAATCAAAATCTAGACAAAACCGTGACACTTAATTAGAACGGAGGTAGTAACTTCTTGATCCATGGTCTTTCTCTTTTAAAAGGGCTTTGAGTCCATCTATTGAACTACAATTATTATTTAATGATGAGAATTTGATTTGTTTTTGAGAAATTAGCAAGCATTTGTCATTTAGAAAAACTCAAATCGATACTTAACTCAGAAGCGAAAAAGAACTCTGACGTCCTTAACATGTTTGATTTTCATTTATTATTTCCTTTCTTGTTTATCAACCTTGAATTAGATTTATGTTTGAACTATAAGTGTATATTTTATACAGTGCATATGTGATGAAATGTTTTCAGAATTTTCACAGCCTTTAACATGTTTCTTTTGGCCTACTGCACTAGTATATCTCAAAGGTGCCAGTGCCCACTCTGTGCCCCTGTAATTGTCGCACCAAATGATGGAAGTATGTCAACATTGTATTTATTCGGACACAAACCTGCCTGTCTTACAAATATTACAAACATGAGCGGCGAGCTAGACAGTGTCCATCCATGCAGAAAACTAGGGAAGAATACAACAAGTACCACATCGGGAAGACTGAACTTACAAAACAAGGGAGACTGGTGAGCCCATAAACATACAGCTTGCGCACACAGGAATAATTCAGTCTACATGCAGTCGACAACACAAACCAACAAAGACTCCCGCGACCAGGGAGCCTGGCACTAACCCGAAATGCAAAGCCTGCTGGTCAAGCCAGTTTATGATATGCACACATGACTCAGGATACAGAAGTTGCGGCGCTCAGATACACAGGGATCGCCTAGGTACAAGCCTCATGTTTTCCTTGCGCTCCATGTTGTATGCCATTGCCTCAATTTTCTGCAGTGGGGCAAAAGGTGATGAGTAAGATCCAACAATAGCAACGAATAATGACAGGTGATCAACTTCTCCAAGAAGTTGGTAGCAAGTGATCAAGTTGAGTAAGAGTTTCAAATGAAACATCTTTTCAGGTAGGAACTGAAATATGTGTGCGAAATAGGTACATTTTGCCTACAGGGGAGCTCAAAGCTCTTCAATAGTACGAGTGTCAAACAAAAGAAACAGCAAAAGGAGAACAAATTAAAATGGCTGTGGCATGAAAAATGACTAAATGAGTAAGCTTGATTTGCTCCAGTAGATTCTCTATTGTCTGAAGAAAAGGTCTAGACGGAATCTAAGATAAGATCACAAGGACCAGATCATCTTCCAAATGCCAATCTTTTACCCTCCCCAGTATGTTGCCAAAACTCACTTCTTAAGACCTTAGGCAAGTTCTAGTAAATTTAGTACTTGGCACATCCTAGAAATCTTGCTGTTTATAGAAAGAATTTCCTTATATAGGGCCTTATTGATTTACTACACTACCACATTTGCTACAACCAAGTGCGGCGTGCTAGATGTTAAACACCCTGCAAATGTCAGAGGTTGTTCCGCTTGCTAGCCCATAATGATAGGTCAACTTTTGGTACCTACTGCAAACTCTAATGGCCAAAAAGCATGGTCCCGAACTAAACGGACTCCTGGTACCATGTCATTTATTCCAACAACCGAATGTGTATATTGAAAACCAACACATTTATAAAGCCTGAACTGGATATCCTACAGATACCACATAGAAACATGGCTAACCATGAGGTCCCCTAGACATGAGAAACGAAGGAATTGAACTACAATGTTTAATTCAATAATCTGCAAACGATGAAAGTGTGGTGTGAAGCCGAAAAAACTGAGAACAGTAGTTAGAGAAAATTGATATGCAATGAAGCAAGGGGAAAGTGACATGAAAAAGAAAAAAATTCCCAAAAGGCAATAAAAGATAAGGGTGATCCTATTTCCCTTTGTGACATAAGTGAAAAGGAGAGGGAACTGCACTGATACCCCCTCCATTTCATTTTATGAAGGTTCATAGATCACCTTCCACAGACCCTGCACAGTGCGGGAGCTCTTAGCATTGGCTACGTCATAGATTATCAATCTTGCTTCACAATATATAAGCATGCATTTGCATTTGTTGATGAACCTTCTTTGCCTTTATTTATTACAACTTCTCTGTTGCATTTACAAGTAACACTATCACTAACTATTCATTCTCCTATCTCCTAGGAACTGCACTAATATTAGCCTCCATTTCATTTTATAAAGGCTCATAGATTATCAATCTTGCTTCAAAATAAGCATGCATTTGCATTTGTTGATGAAACTTGTTTTTTCTTTATTTATTACATCTTCTCTATTACGTAACATTATCACTAACTACTATTTCTCCTATCTCCTAGGTATCTAAGCAAAGATAGAAATAGCAGGATCATTTTCCATTGTCCTTCTCTGGACTTTATGAACTTCTTAATCCATTCAAATAATACTTTCAAATGGGTGGAGTACTAAGAAATAAATAGGTCAACTCAACATTGCATCAGAACTGGAAACAAGTAGATCAGGAGGAAGTAAAGAGATATTTACACAGGAAAAATATCGTTCTGAATGCGAAAGCATGAGTTGTGTCCCTAAAAGAAACCATCCAAACAGGAACATATTTTACATGAAAATGCATTCCATGCAGGTGATAAGCTGACAATAGTTTTTTAAAGTGAGGCCGATTAAACCTTTCAAATGAGATTAATTACACACATTCTTCTGCATAAATTGCAAGGTATCCTCGTGCAACTTTCAAACATGACTAAACAATATAGGAAGCTATTAATGTCCCAGGACGAAAAATCTCCTTAATATTAAGCATTAATTTAGGTAAAATACAGCATAACTATTTTGAAATTAGCACTGCTAGGAAACGTTAGAATAATTTTATCATGCTTTAAAATATGTAAAAGGAGCCTGCACATCTGCTTTGAGAGGCTAGAAACTCCTAGAGTATTTAAATTATAGACAAGAAGAAATGCAACTAATAGCATACACAAAGAATACCACTCCCTTTTCAATGGCGCAGATTAATCAGGTACCAAAAGTGTTACGTTTCCATAAGAGGTACTGCTAAATTTAATTAGCCATGCATTGGTAATTGTTTTAAATTCAGCTAGGCTAACACATATGAGAAGCGGACATATATAACTATATAGTATAATTATTGGCGTTACAAGTTCTTTAATTACATTCTTGTTTTATTTAATGGCCATTTACCTCATGTTCTAACTCTAGACAACTACAAACGAAAAATTGAGCAACAATCTTCATTACCCTAATATTCCTTCACCGTGTAAAATGTAAAGAAATACAATCCTTTACAATTTCATGTTTTCAATGTTGGTAATTCTTTCAACATTGATATTCCAACCAAAAAAATGCTTACAAACAGAGATTCTAAAATAAAATGTATTCTCAAACGGATGAAGTAAGAAACAACTATAGAAAGCATGAATAAATATGGCTGAAGTGCACAATGGCAGGGGAATTCAGTTCACTTCTATTTGTTCTTTGGGCAACTGAGAAATTTGATTCATACTTCCATATACCGGCGTATCCTTCTCAAATTTCAATAAAGTATATTTTTCCATCTGCAACTCTAAGAGCACTGGATAATAACCTTTAGTAGTAACGAGAATATCAGCAACAATAACATTTAGCTTTTCCTACAAGAGCTCAGAGCAGTTGTGCAAGTTAATTGATTCAGCACATACAACAGGTGCTGGTAAAAACATGACCAAACCTGAGTCAATAAGCTTATGGCATCAAGCTTGTCACCACCATTACAATTTTGAACAAAAGATAGCCAAGAGCTCGGAGCAGTTATGCAAGTTAATTGATTCAGAACATACAACAGGTGCTAGTAAAAACATGACTAAACCTAAGTCAATAAGCCTATGACATCAAGCTTGCCACCACCATTACAATTTTGAACAAAAGATGGCAGTTCTACTCACTGAGTGAATGAAATATGTTGTTGAATTAATTACCAATTAAGGCGTGCTGATACTAGCTATGTTCTACGCAAGGTATATTTCTGTAGTTAATCACTTCATCAAACACATCATGAATAAACTAATCAATCAATCAATCCGCATATGGAATAAAAAAAAACTGTGGAGTTGAGCAAAGGAAGAGGTCAGACCTTTGTGTGCGTCAGGCGCATCATGATACACAGGCTCATCCTCGGGCACAGTGTGCAGCTCATCTGGTATTGCTGCCGCTGCTGCTGCTTCCCCGGCGATAGCTGCAGCAGGATCGTCCGGGTAGCGAACGACCACGACGGGGCAGACACAGTGATGCACGCAGTAATCGCTGACGCTCCCGAGCCTGCCCTTCCCTCCCTTGCGCGAGGCGCCGAACCCGCGGCTGCCCATGATCATGGCGCAGAGTCCCAGGCGCTCGGCCTCGAGGCAGAGGCGCTCCTTCATGTCGTGGTCCTTGACGACGTGGATCTTGAAGGGGATCTGCGCGCCCACGAGCGGCTGCGCGAGGTCCTCGGACTTGGTGGAGGTGAAGGCGTCGAAGTCCTCCTCCCGCTTCCTCTGCAGCTCCTCGGCGGAGTGGGGGGGCTCCTCGGCGTCGGCGTCGGCGTCGGCGTCGGCGTCGGTGGCGACGGAGACGGGGATGGAGCCCCAGTCGGCGCCGTAGAGCACGGAGGTGGGGCGCACGTGCAGGAGCACGACGGCGTCGCCCGGGCGCAGGTAGTTCTGCACGGCCCAGCGCACGGCGTAGGCGGACTCGTCGGAGAGGTCGACGGCGATGCCGATGCGGCGCTGCGAGGAGGCGGTGGCGCCCGCGGCGGCGAGGGAGGAGAAGAAGTAGCGCGGCGAGGAGGGCTGGATCGCGGCCGCCTGCGCCGCCGCGAGCCGCACCGGCGACAGCGCCGGGGAGGGCACCTCGCCGCCGCCGCCGGCCGACGGGGAGGAGGAGTTGGCCGCCGCCATGGGGTGGGGGAAGTCTCGCGAGCTAGGGTTTTTGCTCGGTGTTCTTCTCGCGTTTGGTTTGGGGATTTTGCGGTGGTGGCTTTGATTTGATCCGATGCGAGGTGATTGTGATGCTGGGTTTGGGTTTGAAATGGAGAAGGGGGAATCCAGGGAGCGTCTTCGCCTTTTCTCCTCCTTGGCCAACTTGTCTTGAGCTGTGGGAGGAAATGGGATGGCTGACTTGTCGCATTCGTACACGTTACCGCTTCTTAATCCTTCTCGACCTCCTCCTAATCTTCCATTTGGTGCCCGTCACGTTGGCCTACCAATACCATTGACCATCATAAACCATTTGCTTCTTGCCCTAAACCACCTCAAAGCCTTAAACTCCATCCTACTTGGAAGGAGCCTGGAGGCTGCGCCTGCGGCCCTCCCCATGCCTCCTTCCGTCGAGGAAGTAAGACCTGACTCGCACGATATCTCGGTTGTGGCTTCTCCGTTAAGTCTAGTATTTGACATTGATAAAAGTGGTGTTGTTGGTGATGCAGTCTCTCTCGTCTGAGTCCGGCATATAGTTTATATTGGCGATAGGGTTGCTAAGTCAGGAATGTTGGCAACGGTGCTTAGAGTTGTCGTTACCAAAGAGGGTTGTGTTTTTCTCACCACCTTGGTTGATGCCTACCCTATATCCGATGTATGTCGTGTTTGGAGTGTTCGTTCGTGTCGCTTTGTGGTCTCTTGTGTTGGCTAGAATGGGTGCGGTCCTGTTGTTTTGGCCTCGTGAGTGTGTTTAGGTGTGTTATTTGCGTGGCCTGGCCCTTTTCTTGTATAGGTTTTCACCCGATTTTTCGCCGAATTTTTTCCTAGAAAATGAGCACATATCCTCTTCTTAATTAATGAATGAGGCAAAAAATTGCTTTATTTTAGAAAAACATCATTCAGAAGATTGCAAGTGGCAGTTTTATTTGCTCACAAGTTATTACATATCACACCTTAATTGTTTTTTAGCAGATCACACCTTAATGTGTCTCCCGGCCAAAAAAAGAATGGATCAGAGCTTGTGGGCTTTCTTTCTTTTGGGTCTTTCAATATTCGAAAACGGCATTTGAAGGTTTCAGAAAACTGAAACAAATCTGACATATTTTGAGATTTCTTGAATAATTTGTGAGCAAAATTTGAACTCGAGTTACCTTATAGTTTGGGCTGCACAAAAAAAGCATCCGACATATTTTGAGATTTTGAAATTTTGCATTGTTACTGGTATAGACGTCATATTTAATCCTTGGTTTTGAGGCTTGATATAAAAGGTAGATCTTGTGGGCTTTCAATTATTTTAGGCTTGAAATATAGATGTAGATCTTGAAATACTTTATTTTAAGTAATTGAAAGCCCTCTGAATATAAAGTATTTCAAGTTAAAACTTGTGAGGTTGGTATAACACAACATTGTCTACATATATATTTAATTTTCTAATTTTATAAAATCTTAAAATGTCGTTCTCGGTTTTTATTTAGAAAAAACAGCTAGCTCGAGTTACATTTATGGTTTCCGGGTGTTAGCTGGATGAAGCATATGCTGATTGTGGTCGATGACTAGAGACTTTTTTGATCTCATAAAAAATAAGGAGACATTTTCCATCTATTTTGGGTGATGCCTGCCAGTTCAGAACCTGCATCCATGTACGCGTTCATTGAACTAGATTGCATTGGGATGGGGCCGTTGACTGGCTGCCACCGCTACTCGGAAGATAACCACCGGTGACTCGATCCTGAACGTCACATCAGTTATCCTCCGTTTGCTCTGCTGTCCAACATTCCGTGCTTTGATAAAACTCAAAATCGGTGCCTACCGGCTTCTCCAGTACCGGTTTGATCGTTCACTAGTGGTTGGGGCGCCCCATGGGGCGCCTCCTCACCGGTGCTGTGTGGAGCAATCTCATCCCTATCTAATACTTACTTATGCAATGTGGCGTATTTAATGTTTGCTTTAGACATGGAAAAGGCTATTAATGTACATGTTCAAATTCTGATCTGATCCGCTTCGACACAAAACTCTCAATAATCTATTGGTTGCCCAAAACATACTAAAAGTTACTGAACAACACATACACTCGTATTCAGTTTTGTGTCCAACAAAATACCAAACGGTGACAATCTTACATGAAAGACAATCTAATGTTAAGGTGGATCAAACCTGAACTAAGCGCCACACATGCTTTACATGTTTACATAGACAAAAGATGCTTACATCAAGGAAATTCAGGAGCAGCCTGAACATATAACTAAGTTGGACTTGCAAACGATCGCCGTGGTACCAAAATCATACTGACATATACTTCAGGGCACGATATCTTGCGGTTGACATATACTTCAGGGCACTACATATTGCACAAGATTTTGCATATTAGCATCCTTCTCTCTATGCTTTACCAGATCAGCCTAGAATCCGAGGAGCAAGAATTCTAAGCCGAGCAGTAATTCCATTGGGTAGGATACCTACAGCACAAATCAGAGGGATCTTCTGACTAAAAGTGAAATATGTACATCCCAGTAAAGATAGATGCATGTTCTTCCGCAATCAAAAATATGCATGTGCATCTAGTTGGGTATCTGAACTCTTCTCCATTAAATGTTTAACGAAGAACAAATGGAAGTTAAAAGTTTTAATAGATCTGGATACAAAAACTTTTGGAGATGAAAAGAGGCCAGATACCTGTGATCAAAGGCAATACTCATTATGTATAGAAACACACTACTGCTGCGCATAAATCATATGCTGAGCCAAAAAAAAAACAAGATTCTCAGTGAGAAATTTGCACTCAGATAAGGAAATAAAAAATTCTTTCATTTCTTGCAAAATCAAGAGATAAGCATAGGTGTATAAGTGTAAGTCTTCTCTATCGACAATTAGATAATTGGGAAGTAAAAAAACAGGTGAGAAAACCAAGCAACCAACCAACCACAGAGCTATAACTTCTATATTGCCTACATAGAAAATATACAGAAATTTTAGAAGTTAATGATAAATAATAATGATCATCATAAACTGAAAAAAAAAACATAAATTGCTCATCCACAAAGAATGGGTGCTACAATCTCTTATTATGCATAGAATACTTATATTAGTAAATCAAGCCCCTAACAGAATAATATATGGAATATCAGCGAGCCAACAGAAAAACTGCTTCGATATAATTACCAACATTCTAATCATCAGAGGGCACAAAACCAAGTAATACTCCATAATTTAATGGTCACAGCGGACACAGTTCCACCCTGCCAGATTGCAGAACATAATAGCAGTAAGATAATCATCGCATTGTGCTATAGGAAAAAAAACACAACAGTGAAGTTTCCAAAAGAACAAAATCATGAGCAGTATCTTACCTACATGGCTATCGAGGCCAATTATTCAGGTGACCAAAGCCTAGAATCGATGAACGAAAAAACAGAATTTTAGGTGATAGATTTAGAGTAACAGGTCACCCTAAGCCTAAGATAGTAAGTAACCAATACTAACTAATAAAACATTAAGACATATTCTGGGAAGCAATTGCTATGTCGTTTCTGAAACAAGTAAATGGAAATGACTTGTCCTTGTAAGCGTAAGAAATTTTCTTAAAATATGATATATTTCACTTTGTAAATGAGTTTTCTTTGTAAGTACAAGTAATCAGTACTAATCTGATGCTACATCAATTGTTTCTTCTAGCACTCTTACTGATTTGCAATAATATATGGATTTGGTCACAACAGTAAGGAGATACATAATCACTGACTCACTGTTTATAAAGATGACGAGTAATTGTGAAACATTACCCTTTTGACTATGGTCTCTTTCTTCCATGTCTCAACAGGCTTCTAAAAAGCTTTACTTGATGTGCCTACGGTTTGATTTAGAAGCAAACGGAGCTCATTCATGAGAATTAGATAACCAAAATACAAAAGTAGCAGTTTAGGAATGAATGGAGCACATAGGAAAAGGATTACCAGGAGAACTGGTCATAATCGAGCATTGGCATATCCAAAGACGGATGTTTCAGCTTGAGATTGTATTACATAGTTGAGACAGCTGCACCTGTGATCATACCTGTCCCAAATAATACAAAAACTCAATTAAAAACTTACTGAATTATAAAATTACCGAACAATGTCACAATTAGCTACTTTTACCTTCAATTTCCATTTCTAATTCAAGCTAATTGATTTGGAATACAGCCACTACTTGACCGGCAACCCAAAAATAATTCATGCTACTTGATTGGTATGCATTGTGGCAACTACACTGACCATATGCAGGCATCACCTATTTGTTCATCCATACACAAATCAAGAGAACTCGTTAAGAAGCTAGTAAAACTTCATTGTAATCCTTTGTAGCATGATTATCAAATATCTGTTTGTGGGAGATGTGGCCTAGCGACACAATGTGATACACCATGCATGACATTGCTTAACTATAAAACAGTTCAAAGGGTGGACATGGAAAAATATAATGCCATGATAGTAGTTCAATTCTTCGCAGCCAACAACTATGTGGAGAAGAAACACCATGTAAGCAAGTAATCCAGAAAATTAGCTGAACCAACATATATGCATGAATCAAGAAAATTTAACCAAATGAAGGCGTTGAATAAAAGATGTCAGACCATTTTCTCTCATTGGACTGTAAGCTAGAAGGGCATTTTACAAGTCAAACTACTAAATTGATAAACAATCTTTTCATATGAATATGGCCAGAAAAGGATAAAGCTAACGTTTGCAAATATGTTGGTTGCAAAAGCTGAGATAGTGGATGAACCTTCCCAGTTATGTGTCCATGCAGCTAGTTGACTTACACCATATGAAAATAAAGTTCAGCTTTCTTTCTCCATAGTAGTGCAGTTTATGAGAAGATGATAGCCCCATGATAAAGCAACTTATGTAGCAATTCTTTTCAGCTGGTCCTCCTCGCCAATCATCCATTTTGGTCCTAGCAACGGCTCAATGGTTTCCAAATATCAGAGTCATAACTGGGCAAGGATTCAAGTCAGTTCACACAAAGAAAAAAAAACAGATGCAACGGAGTCACCCTGGACCATGCATCCTAATAAGTTTTAGGAACACAATAAGAACCAGAGAAAAGAAGTCATATTTCCATTCGTCAAATATTCCTATAGATCCACCATAACATATGGTTCTTCTCTTCGTTTCTGAACCTGAAACAAAACCAGATAAAAAAAATAAAGATCAAATTGCATTTGCTCGAGATAGGGAGAGACAGTACAGTAGCTCAATGCGCAAGATTGAACGTTCTTGCCTCTGATGCTCCGCCTCCCTCCTCTCCAAGCTTCCGTATATGCAGTTGTGGCCCTCATGCTTCCTCCTATGGCCTAATCTGCCGCTCGACAAGAGGAGAACAGAAACGGTATCCTCATGTTCCTTCTCCTCTGGTGCTCTTTCCCCTAGCCGGCCGTTGATAGTCGGCGAGCTCCTCCCCTCCGCCAACGACCGCTTCACCTCCTCCCATCCCGTGACACCCTGATCTATATGCACGGACGCCGGCGCAGTCCCACCTCCTCCATCCGACAATCTTCACCAAGCAGGAGGGGAAAGGGCGACCGGTCTCGGAAGACGAGGAAGTGATTTGCGCCATACTATGGCCGACCGGAAACCGAGTACCGTGAAGGGGCGAGGCCCATGGGTTGGCACCGCAGGGAGGTAGGAGTAGGGAGAGGTGGAGCGGCTCAAGGTCCGACATGGCGGAGTGTGTGGGCGAGGGCGGCGGCGGCAAGCAGGGAAAGGGAGGCGGAAGCGAGGCAATCGCGCAGCCGTGGCATCTAGGGTTTCGTTCGGGGAAGGTGTCTCAGGTCATGAGAAACGGACAGCTGAGATCGACGCGGAGCTCGCCCCTCGATCGAACGGCTCGGGAGTCCTTGCGCGCCACAGGCTATCGTGGAGCACCCTGGCATAGGCCAAAGGTACACGCACTTGCTTGTTCTCAATTCCGAGCGGCTTCCTCAAAGCTATTATTCTTCGGCGTGTTAGAAAAACCGGGGATCATGGCAACATGCTAGTGCTTGCATACCAGGTGAATATTGAAAGGATCATATGGACACCTATAGAAGATAAATAGGTGTAATTAGATTTTAATTCCTTTTCAGTTTAAGTTTGATATAGAAGTTAATTTTTTAAGATATATAACTAAGTAAATTTACCTACATGACAAGATGCAACCAAATAACCATAACCAGATATAACAATACAAGTAGTAAAGTGTAGTCAATATATAGAGGTAACGAGAGTGAAACATGTGGAGACACAAGGGTTGATGCCAGTCGTTCCTCCTGTTGAGGGGAAGTGCATCTATGTTGAAGGGGTGTACTGCTACAAAGGCCAGCCAACGCCACAACTGATGAGGTCTAAGACCCCGTGTGTGGCCCGATCTCGCAGCTTGACCCCGAAATCCAAGGGAAGAGGTGGGAGAGCGCGAAGAACACGAAGAACACGACGAACACGAGGAACTCCGAGACTCACGCACGCACACCAACCCGATACACCCGATGCTTACCTCCGTGGCTCGATGGACCACGCCAATAGAATCTCCAAGGAAGAGGCACGTGGCAGAATTCCCGGAGAGAGATTGGGGTTGGAGAGGAAGAGCTTGGTGAGGGAGAGAGAGTAACTTGTACTAGAATCTCACTCAACAAGATCAAAGTCAACAACCAAGGTGCCTTGATTACAGAGGGATGATACCCAAGGGAGACTAAGCTCAAAGGTAGGTTTGAGTTCAAAACAAGTCTAACCCTAATGCGGAGGAAGGGTGAGGTACTTATAGGTCCAGATTCGTACAGGGGTAAAATCGGCACTACATAAATTATCCTGGTCCATAGATGCGAAATCAACGGTTGAGATGAAGTCAACAGGGGCTTGGCCGGCAGTGCCGGTGATGATTGGCCGGCAGTGCCGGTGGGGCTGGCAGTGCCGCTGGTCGCGTCTTCAGCTGGAAGGGCCGGCGATGCAGTGCAGTGGCAGCGGTCGAGTGAGCGAGCCGGCGATCTTTGGGGCTTGAGGCAGCGATCACGGTGCCTGGAGGCCGGCAGTGTGATACGTCCAATTTGCATCACTATTTTATATCATAATTTGCTGTTATTCATTGATATATTTCATATTGGGACACAATACTTATGTTATTTCATCTATTTTGCATGTTTCATCATTATTGGAGGATCGAACACGGAGCCGGGATTACGCTGGAAAAAGCACCGTCGAACGCAATATTTCGGAAGATCAACTACTGGAAGGAAATTATACCAAAAATCCTATTTTTCAAGATGACGAAGGAAGCCGGAAGGAGGAGCCAGGAGCAGCCGGGGTGGGCCCACACCCTAGGGCGGCGCGGCCCGAGCCCTGGCGCGCCGGCCTATGGTCCAGGGGCCCACGACCCTTTTCGCCTCCTTTTCTTCGCCAAACCCTTCGTCCCGAAGACCTAAGCCACGAGAGGGTACCTCGCGAAGAGTTACAGCCCGCCTCTGCGGGGCGGAGAACACCAGAGAGAAAAGAGCTCTCCGGCGGCGAGAATCCGCCGGGGAAATTCCCTCCGGGAGGGGGAAATCGACGCCATCGTCACCGTCATCGAGCTGGACATCATCTCCATCACCATCATCATCATCTCCACCATCATCACCGCCGTCTCCACCGCTGGACACCGCCACCGCCGTAGCAATTTGGGTTTGATCTTGATTGTTTGATAGGGGAAACTCTCCCGGTATCGATTTCTACTTGTTGTTGATGCTATTGATTGAAACCATTGAACCAAGTTTATGTTCAGATTGTTATTCATCATCATATCACCTCTGATCATGTTCCGTATGATGTCTTGTGAGTAGTTCGTTTAGTTCTTGAGGACATGGGTGAAGTCTAAATGTTAGTAGTGAACTATGGTTGAGTAATATTCAATGGTGTGATATTTAAGTTGTGGTGTTATTCTTCTAGTGGTGTCATGTGAACGTCGACTACATGACACTTCACCATTTATGGGCCTAGGGGAATGCATCTTGTACTCGTTTGCCAATTGCGGGGTTGCCGGAGTGACAGAAACCTAAACCCCCGTTGGTATATCGATGCAGGAGGGATCGCAGGATCTCAGAGTTTAAGGCTGTGGTTAGATTTAATTCTTAATTACTTTCTTGTAGTTGCGGATGCTTGCAAGGGGTATAATCACAAGTATGTATTAGTCCTACGAAGGGCGGTACATTAGCATAGGTTCACCCACACAACACTTATCACAACAATGAAGATTATTTAGCCGTATGTAGCGAAAGCACTAGACTAAAATCCCGTGTGTCCTCGAGAACGTTTGGTCATTATAAGTAAACAAACCGGCTTGTCCTTTGTGCTAAAAAGGATTGGGCCACTCGCTGCAATTATTACTCTCGCACTTTACATACTCGTACTTTATTCAACTGTTACATCAAACCCCCCTGAATACTTGTCTGTGAGCATTTACAGTGAATCCTTCATCGAAACTTCTTGTCAACACCTTCTGCTCCTCGTTGGGATCGACATTCTTACTTATCGAAGATACTACGATACACCCCCTATACTTGTGGGTCATCAAGACTATTTTCTGGCGCCGTTGCCGGGGAGTGAAGCGCTATTGGTAAGTGAAATTCATAAGGATCGGAATCGCATATATAATTTTTGGCCTCATGATGGAGAGAGTATTGCCCAAGCTTGGGGGAGATTGAAGTCTTTAATGCTCAAATGCCCCATTCATGAGCTTCCTGGTAATGTTATTATTGATAATTTCTATGCAAGACTTTCTTTTCAAGACAAGACCTTGCTGGATACTTCTTGTTCTGGATCATTTACACGCAACAAAGAAGAGTTTAAAAGGGACCTTCTTGATCGGATCCAAGAAAATACTGAAGGTTGGGAGAACGACAAGGATAGAGAATCAGGTATAATTTATGATTATAAATGCATTGAAGCTTTTATGGATACTGATAAATTTCGTAATATGAGTGCTATATATGGTCTTGATTCTCAAGTTGCTGTAAATCTTTATAAAGCTTTTGCCTCTCATTATGAATTGCCAAAGAAGAATTTTGATAAGTATCATGAACCGTATAAAGATAAAATTGATTCATCTATTAATAAATGCGTTGTAGTTGAAACTGCTGATCGTGTTATTCCTGAAGCTTATATTGAAAAAACTCCTTTCCACTGCTAAAATGAAAGAGTACTGTTATAAATAGTGCGGTTCATAAAAGTGAAAAGAAACCTGTAGAACACGAAGAACAAATAAAAGTTGAACTCTTTGTTGCAATAATTAAAGCTCTTGTGACTGCAACTGTGGAGCATGGTCATAGTATTTTCTGTGAAGATGCTTCTAATATTGTTTCACATCCTAATAAACCCAAACAAGCTAGTGTTCCTATGATATCTTGTTAAAATTGGTGATCATTGTTATTATGGATTATGTGATATTGGTGCAAGTGTTAGTGCTATTCCGTATGAGCTTTACACGGAGATTATGCACGAAATTGATTCTTGTGAACTTGAAGATATTGATGTGGTTATTCAGCTGGCTAATAGAGAAACTATTTCTCCAATTGGTATTGTTCGAGATGTGGAAGTTTTATGCGGTAAGATTAAATATCCTGCTGACTTTTTGGTACTTGGATTCTGCTGCTAGTGATTATTGTCCTATTATTTTTGGTAGACCTTTTCTAAATACTTGTGGAGCTATTATAGATTGCAAGAAAGAGAAAATTTTGACTAAATTCGCTGGTGAATCTTATGAGTTTAACTTCTCTAAATTTACTAAAACTCCTTATAAAGCTGATTTGCCTAGTAATGATTTTAAAATGGAGCAATGTGCATCTATTGTTCTTGTTCCTAATAATCCTTTGCAGCAACATTTGGAGGATAGCGAGAGCGAAATTTTTAGGAAAGAAAGAGATGAGCTTGAGGAAATTTTTCTTCGCCAACCTATTCTCAAGCATGATTTACGGTGGAAGATTTGGGTACAACACCGCCACCAAAGGAAGATCCTGTTTTTGATTTAAAGCCTTTACCTGATAATCTTAAATATGCTCATATTGATGATAAGAAAATATATCCTGTTATTATTAGTTCTAAGCTTTCAGAGATTGAGGAAGAAAGGTTATTGGAAATATTGAAGAAGCATCGAGGCGCTATTGGCTACACTCTTGATGATTTGAAGGGGATTTCTCCGTCTATATGCCAACATGCTATTAATATGGAAGATGATGCAAAGCCTGTTGTTGAACCTCAGCGTCGTCTAATTCCGAAGATGAAGGAAGTGGTAAGGAATGAGGTATTACGACTTCTTGAAGCTGGTATTATATATCCTATTGCTGATAGTAGATGGGTTAGTCCTGTGCATTGCGTTCCCAAGAAAGGAGGTATGACTGTTGTGCCTAATGATAATGATGAGCTCATTCCTCAAAGAGTAGTTGTAGGGTATAGAATGTGCATTGATTTTCGAAAAGTTAATAAAGTTACTAAGAAAGATCATTACCCTTTACCATTTATTGATCAAATGCTAGAAAGATTGTCTAAAAATACTCATTTTTGCTTTCTTGATGGTTATTATGGGTTTTCACAAATTGCTGTTAAAGCTAAAGATCAAGAGAAAACCACTTTTACTTGTCCCTATGGAACTTATGCTTATAGACGTATGCCTTTTGGTTTATGTAATGCTCCTGCTACTTTTCAAAGATGCATGTCTGCTATTTTTCATGGTTTTTGTGAAAGTATTGTAGAGGTATTCATGGATGATTTTTCCGTCTATGGGAATTCTTTTGATAGTTGCTTGCGAAACCTTGATAAAGTTTTGCAGAGATGTGAAGAAACTAACCTTGTTCTTAATTGGGAGAAATGCCACTTTATGGTTAATGAAGGAATTGTATTGGGACATAAAATTTAAGAGAGGTATTGAAGTTGATAGAGCTAAAGTTGAAGCAATTGAGAAGATGCCCTATCCGAGGGATGTTAAAGGTATTCGTAGTGTTCTTGGTCATCTTTGGGTTTTATAGGAGATTTATTAAAGATTTCTCCAAGATTTCAAAGCCTCTTACTAATCTTCTTCAAAAAGATGTACCATTTGTTTTTGATGACGATTGTAAGGAAGCTTTTGAAACTCTTAAGAAAGCCTTAACAACTGCTCCTATAGTTGAACCTCCTGATTGGAACTTACCATTTGAAATTATGTGTGATGCTAGTGATTTTCTTTGTAGGCGCTGTTCTTGGACAATGAGTAGATAAAAAACTGAATGTTATTCATTATGCTAGTAAAACTCTTGATGCTGCTCAAAGAAATTATGCTACAACTGAAAAGGAATTATTAGCTGTAGTCTTTGCTTGTGATAAATTTAGATCTTATATTGTTGATTCAAAAGTTACTATTCATACTGATCATCTTTGCAATTAGATACCTAATGACAAAGAAAGATGCTAAGCCGAGGCTTATTAGATGGGTACTTCTTTTGCAAGAATTTGATCTACATATTGTAGATAGGAAAGGTGCTGATAATCCTGTTGCTGATAATTTGTCTAGATTGGAAAATATTGCTTATGATCCTGTTCCTGTTAATGATAGTTTTCCAAATGAACAATTGGCTGTAATAAAGGTGAGCTCGCGAGACAGTCCTTGGTATCTTGATTATGCTAACTTTATTGTTTCCAAGTACTTGCCTCCAACCTTTTCAGCTCAGCAAAGGAGGAAATTCTTTTATGACTTGAGGCATTATTTCTGGGATGACCCACACTTATATAAAGAAGGAGTGGATGGTATTATGCGAAGATGTGTTCCTGAGTATGAACAACAAGAAATATTGAGTAAATATCATGGTAGTGCTTATGGAGGACATCACGCTGGAGAAAGAACCGCGTAAAAGGTTTTACAATCAGGTTTTTATTGGCCAACTCTCTTCAAAGATGCGAGAAAGTTTATTTTATCTTGTGATGAATGCCAAAGGGTTGGTAATATCTCCAGACGCAATGAAATGCCTATGAATTATACTCTTGTTATTGAACCGTTTGATTGTTGGGGATTTGACTTCATGGGACCTTTTCCGTCTTCAGAAGGTAACACTCATATACTTGTTGCTGTTGATTATGTTACTAAATGGGTGGAAGCTATACCTACAAAAAGTGCTGATGGTGAGACCTCTTTAAGAATGCTCTTAGATATTATTTTTCCTAGATTTGGAGTACCTAGATATATTATGACTGATGGAGGTTCTCATTTTATTCATGGAGGTTTTAGAAAAACTCTTGCTAAGTATGGTATTAATCATAGAATTGCTTCTGCTTATCATCCTCAAACTAGTGGTCAAGTAGAATTATCAAATAGAGAGATTAAATCTATTTTGGGAAAGACCGTTAATAAAACTAGAAAGAATTGGGCTAGTAAATTGAAGGATGCACTTTGGGCTTATAGAACTGCTTATAAAAATCCCATGGGAATGTCACCTTATAAAATGGTTTATGGGAAAGCTTGTCATTTACCTCTAGAACTAGAGCACAAAGCTTATTGGGCTGTTAGAGAATTAAATAAAGATCCTAAACTTGCCGGTGATAAGAGGTTGTTGCAATTGAGTTCTCTAGATGAATGGAGAAGTGAAGCATATGAAAATGCTAAACTCTTTAAAGAGAAAGTTAAAAAATGGCATGATAGGAGGATTATCAAAAGAGAATTTAATATTGGGGATAAAGTCCTATTGTATCGGTCTCGTCTCGATTCTTTGCGGGGGAAATTACTCTCGAAATGGGAAGGACCATATGTTGTCGAGGAGGTGTATCGTTCGGGAGCAATCAAAATTAGCTCTCTCCAAGGCAATGCTACGCAAGTGAGTGAATGGACAAAGACTCAAGCATTATATCTCGGGTGATTCTTATAATGTTGATGTTGATATTATTCAAGTGGAAACACCGGAGGCCTACATCAAAGGGCAAATTGACGATCCGCGAACTCGACTTCGAATAGGTAACTTGCATGCGGTAATGAAAAGTACGCAATTTACTTTCCGAACTATATTTTTGCTGTTTTTGGAAAATATGAGAAATTACGAGTTCGAAACGGAGTGGAAAGGACGCACGAGGGGTGCCACCATAGGGCGGCGCGGCCTGACCTGGGCCGCGCCGGCCTATGGTTTGGCCGCCTCGTCGCCCCTTTCGACTACAGTTCGATCTGGTGCTTTCCTTTTGACGAGAAAATTTTTGCTATATAATCCCCGGACCCTGGAGGTCCGTATATCGTTTTCTCGACGTGTTTTGTTCGAGCTGTTTCTGCCAGGATCTGTTTTCGGTTTAGAAGCACCATGGCCTCCAACAACAAGGGCAAGGGGCTTTTGGAGGAAGAGAAGGAGGTGCCATCAAGACAAGAGCAGCAAGCGGAGGAAGCAAGCAAATCTTGGTGGGATCTGTTGACACTCGACGTTCTTTTTCTCATAACCTGCGGGGACCTTTACCACCCGCTCTTAGCCTCGACTCTTTCCCCATGATGGAAGAAGTCATACGGATTACCGATGAGTTTTGTGATCAATATCGGGCTCTACGAAGAGAAGTGGAGATACTCCGGGAGGAGAATTGCCGTCTCAGAAGAATGATTGAATACCACTCGATTCGCGTCACAAGGTCGTCATCGCCAACCGGATAACAATGAATCTCTTCGAATCTTAGTGCGAATTGTCAAGCTGAGAAACTGAAGGCGAAGGAGCTTATTAAGAAGCTCGGGAGGAGTTCATCACCATCATCGCCAAAGGAGTAATTCATCATCGGTATTGGCATCCCCTTGGTTTTGTTCCAAGCTTGGGGAGTGCCGCGGTATCACATTATCACTACCTTTTACTTTTATTGTCAAGTAGTATCATATCATGAGTAGGGAAGTTATCATATAAGATGGGTTGCGTTTGGAAGTATCTCTCCTTTAGTTGGTTATCTATGTATCCCTTGGTGTGAGTTATCGTTATGGAATATTAATGAGAAGTCTTATCATTTACATATTGCACATCTTATTTTAGTTTGCAATCTCTACTATATGATTCACCTTGTTGTTAGTATTGGTATCACTTTGGGAGCATTGAATAAATCTATTTGGTTTTGGCAAACTTAGCATTGGTCAATAGCAACAACACTTTGAGGTTTAAATAGAAAAGAGAAATACATGTAGATGTTTCATTGTCTTTCTTGTTAGCTCATAGCTTATTATTCTAGTTAAAATTGTTTGTACTTACAAGGAAGATGCATGATTGTTTCTATCACATGTATATTTGTTTGTTTCCCTCGACTCTTATGCTTGCTAATTAACCTTGCTAGCCAAAGACCTCTTGAGAGGGAATACTTCTCGTGCATCCAAACCTTAACCCAAACCTATGCCATTTGTGTCCACCATACCTACCTACTACATGGTATTTTACGCCATTCCAAGTAAATACTTCATGTGCTACCTTTAAACAATTCAAAACTTAGTATCTCTTATTTGTGTTAATGTTTCATAGCTCATGAGGAAGTATGTGGTGTTTTATCTTTCAATCTTGTTGGGCAACTTCCACCAATGGACTAGTGGCTTCACCCGCTTATCCAATAATTTTGCAAAAAGAGCTGGCAATGGGATTCCCAGTCCCAAGTTGATTAAACTAAAGAGACACTCCTCCAGGGTATGTGATTGATGGACGGCACCGAAGGATTCGGTTAGCCATGGCTTGTGTAAGCAAAGGTTGGGGGGAGTGTCATCATCATAATAAAGCTAAAATAAAAAGGCACTCCTTCATGGTATGAGATTGTTGGCGAGGCACCCGAGGATTCGGTTAGCCATGGTTTGTGAAAGAAAGGTTGGAAGGAGTGCCACACAAAATGAAAATAATATGGGAGCCGCTCTTAGGAGGTTGTACGGCAAGGGGTTAGAGTACCCGCTACCAGTCGTTGACAACAACAAACACCTCTCAAAATGTTACTTTTATTCTCTTTATATGATTGCAAAAATTGAAAAAGCTCTAGCACATGATTTAATCCCTGCTTCCCTCTGCGAAGGGCCTGTCTTTTACTTTATGTTGAGTCAGTAAACCTATTTCCCTCCATCTCAAGCAAGCATTTGAGTAGTTGTGATCAAACCATTATATTGTGATTTGCTACATCATGTCTTTTATTCTTCTTTGTTTAGTACAAGTTTTATTTGAATGAATATAACTTTGCAAGTTATCAATGATTATGAGTAGACCATTACGATTGAGTATGCAAGTTGTGCCTTATAAACTCTAACATGAGAGCGCCGCTCAATGAGATAAATATAATCATTAATTGTTCTCTCGACCAAGAACGAAGTTTGCCATCACCAATCATGATTTCTCATGCACCTTTACTTGTGATTACCTTATACTTGTTTCAATATGAGTTATAAGAGGTTGTTTACTATAATGTCCTGTGTGAATGAATATGATGCTTCTTATCCGTATTTTATTTATCGACTTTTCACTCCATAAACATGTGGTCATGTCTATCGAGCTCAGTTTCGCTTGGGGACAAGCGAAGTCTAAGCTTGGGGGGAGTTGATACGTCCAATTTGCATCACTATTTTATATCATAATTTGCTGTTATTCATTGATATATTTCATATTGGGACACAATACTTATGTTATTTCATCTATTTTGCATGTTTCATCATTATTGGAGGATCGAACACGGAGCCGGGATTCTGTTTGGAAAAAGCACCGTCGAACGCAATATTTCGGAAGATCAACTCTGGAAGGAAATTATACCAAAAATCCTATTTTTCAAGATGACGAAGGAAGCCGGAAGGAGGAGCCGGGAGCAGCCGGGGTGGGCCCACACCCTAGGGCGGCGCGGCCAGGCCCTGGCCGCGCCGGCCTATGGTGCAGGGGCCCACGACCCTTTTCGCCTCCTTTTCTTCGCCAAACCCTTCGTCCCGAAGACCTAAGCCATAGAGGGTACCTCGCGAAGAGTTACAACCGCCTCTGCGGGGCGGAGAACACCGAGAGAGAAAAGAGCTCTCCGGCGGGCAGGAATCCGCCGGGGAAATTCCCTCCGGGAGGGAAATCGACGCCATCGTCACCGTCATCGAGCTGGACATCATCTCCATCACCATCATCATCATCTCCACCATCATCACCGCCGTCTCCACCGCTGGACACCGCCACCGCCGTAGCAATTTGGGTTTGATCTTGATTGTTTGATAGGGGAAACTCTCCCGGTATCGATTTCTACTTGTTGTTGATGCTATTGAGTGAAACCATTGAACCAAGTTTATGTTCAGATTGTTATTCATCATCATATCACCTCTGATCATGTTCCGTATGATGTCTTGTGAGTAGTTCGTTTAGTTCTTGAGGACATGGGTGAAGTCTAAATGTTAGTAGTGAACTATGGTTGAGTAATATTCAATGGTGTGATATTTAAGTTGTGGTGTTATTCTTCTAGTGGTGTCATGTGAACGTCGACTACATGACACTTCACCATTTATGGGCCTAGGGGAATGCATCTTGTACTCGTTTGCCAATTGCGGGGTTGCCGGAGTGACAGAAACCTAAACCCCCGTTGGTATATCGATGCAGGAGGGATCGCAGGATCTCAGAGTTTAAGGCTGTGGTTAGATTTAATTCTTAATTACTTTCTTGTAGTTGCGGATGCTTGCAAGGGGTATAATCACAAGTATGTATTAGTCCTAGGAAGGGCGGTACATTAGCATAGGTTCACCCACACAACACTTATCACAACAATGAAGATTATTTAGCCGTATGTAGCGAAAGCACTAGACTAAAATCCCGTGTGTCCTCGAGAACGTTTGGTCATTATAAGTAAACAAACCGGCTTGTCCTTTGTGCTAAAAAGGATTGGGCCACTCGCTGCAATTATTACTCTCGCACTTTACATACTCGTACTTTATTCAACTGTTACATCAAACCCCCCTGAATACTTGTCTGTGAGCATTTACAGTGAATCCTTCACCGAAACTGCTTGTCAACACCTTCTGCTCCTCGTTGGGATCGACATTCTTACTTATCGAAGATACTACGATACACCCCCTATACTTGTGGGTCATCACAGTGCCGGCCCTGAGGGGCGTCCTTCGGCGGCCACTCTTCTCCTCCTCCTTCCTTGTCCATCTTCGGGTCTGCTGCGACGTCCTTCTCTCGAGGTTCATATCTGATAACACAAAGCATATCGGCCTGAGGTAGCAGTCCATCCAATGGGGTATCAAGATCAAGGGTAGTGAGGAGTGAGTTCACCTTATCATGTAGCGCTTTGACTCGGGCTCGCGTCATCGGTCCACTTGGGGGACTTGTTGGTCTTGGTGTGGAGGTGTCCGAAGGCCACCCCACATCATCTCCCCCCCTTGGGAAAGAGTCGTCCTCGACTCTTGTGCCTCCTCATCTTCATGTTATGGCGATAAGTCCGCAACGTTGAACGTGTTGCTCACCAAGTACTTGGAGGTGGGAATGTCGATGACGTAAGCGTTGTTGTTGATGCGTTTGAGGACCTTGAAGGGGCCATCTCCTCTTGGCTTGAGCTTGGAGTTGCGTTCATGAGGGAACCTTTCCTTCCGGAAGTGGATCCAAACGAGGTCGCCTTCTTGAAATATGCGTTCCTTCTTCTTGGCGTTGAGGCGGGTAGCTTGACGAAGCACATGTTCTTGAATGGTAGCTCTTGTTTCTTCATGAAGTTTCTTCACGGCGGCGGTGCGCTTGTCGAAGTCCATGTTGATCCGCTCATGAAGGGGGAGCGGGAGTATGTCGAGTGCCGTGAGCGGCTCAAACCCGTAGACGACCATGAAGGGACTCCTTGATGTTGTCGAGTGCTTGGCGCGGTTGTAGGCGAACTCCGCGTGTGGAAGGCACTCCTCCCATGACTTCAAGTTCTTCTTCACGAGGATGCGTAGGAGGGTGGAGAGGCTTCGATTGACCACTTCCGTTTGGCCGTCCGTTTGCGGGTGCGAGGATGATGAGAATAAGAGCTTCACTCCAAACTTTGCCATGAGCGACTTCCAAAGATAACTCATGAACTTGACGTCTCGATCCGACACAATGCTTTGCGGTACTCCATGTAGGCGAACAATTTCCCTGAAAAACAATGAAGCAATGTGTGAAACATCGTCGCTCTTATGGCAAGGTATGAAATGAGCCATCTTAGAAAATCTATCCACTACGACGAATATAGAATCATGACCATGCTTAGTGCGAGGCAATCCTAGAACAAAATCCATGCTAATATCGGTCCATGGTGCATATGGAATAGGCAATGGAGTGTAAAGACCATAAGGGTTGGAGGTAGACTTAGCTTGTAAGCAAGTGGTGCACCGGCGGCAAAGGCGTTCCACGTCGCGGTACATTCTTGGCCAATAGTAGTGGGTTGAGAGCATGGCGTATGTCTTCTCTCGACCAAAGTGTCACATAAGACCACCTCCATGTGACTCTTGCAAAAGCAATTTTCGAAGCGAGGACTCGGGAATGCAAATCTTGTTAGCTTTGAACAAATAGCCATCATGCAAATAGAAATCATCCACTCCTCGCTCAACGGAGCACTTCTCAAATATGGGAGCAAAGAAAGAATCGGAAGGATAGAGTTCTTTGATCTCTTCGAGTCCCAAGACATGAAAATCCAAACGAGTAAGCAAAAGGGTGTTTTTGCGGGAAAGAGCATCCGCCACAACATTGTCCTTGCCCTTCTTGTATTTGATCACATATGGAAAGGACTCAATGAACTCGACCCATTTTGCATGTCGTTTGTTCAAGTTGTGTTGGCTTTTCAAGTACTTCAAGGACTCATGATCGGAATGAATGATAAACTCTTTAGGCCAAAGATAGTGTTGCCAAACTTCAAGAACACGAACCAAAGCGTAGAGCTCCTTGTCATATATAGGATAGTTGAGGCGTGCGCCATCTAACTTCTCACTATAATATGCCACGGGTTTGCCCTCTTGCATAAGAACACCACCAATACCAAGCCCACTTGCATCACACTCAATCTCAAAAGTTTTTGCAAAATTTGGAAGAACAAGAAGGGGAGCTTCGGTAAGGCGTTTCTTCAACTCATCAAAAGCATTTTGTTGGGCCTTGCCCCAAACAAACGGAACATTCTTCTTGGTAAGCTCATTCAAAGGGCAAGCAATGGTGCTAAAATCTTTCACAAAGCGGCGGTAGAAACCGGCAAGTCCATGAAAACTTCGGACTTGACCAACATTTGTAGGAGTAGGCCAATTATGGATGGCCTCCACCTTGGAAGAATCAACTTCAATACCATTAGCGGAAACCACAAAGCCAAGGAAAACCAATTTGTTTTGAGCAAAGGTGCACTTGGGGAGGTTAGCATAAAGCTTTTCATGACGCAAGATGCACAAGACCTCTCTCACATGTTGCACATGGTCCTCGAGGTTTTTGCTATAAATGAGAATATCATCGAAATAGACAACCACGCTCTTGCCAATGAGAGGACGCAAGATGTGATTCATGAGGCGCATGAAAGTAGATGGAGCATTGGAGAGACCGAAAGGCATAACGAGCCATTCATAGAGACCGAGTTTGGTCTTGAATGCCGTTTTCCATTCATCGCCAATGGCCATGCGGATTTGATGGTAACCACTACGCAAATCGACTTTAGAGAAAATCGTGGCACCACTAAGTTCATCAAGCATGTCATCTAAACGCAGAATGGGATGGCGGTAACGGACGGTAATGGCATTGATGGGGCGACAATCCATACACATCCGTTGCGTCTCATCCGGTTTAGGCACAAGAATCACGGGAACCGCACAAGGGCTAAGGCTTTCGCGGACATACCCTTTGGCGAGGAGATCTTGAATTTGGCGTTGGATCTCCTTTGTCTCTTCGGGGTTGGTGCGGTAGGCGGCACGGTTTGGGAGCGGAGCGCCGGGTATGAGGTCGATGCGGTGTTCGATGCCTCGAAGTGGTGGTAGTCCATGAGGGATCTCGTCGGGGAAGACGTCTTGAAACTCCTTCAAAAGAGACAACAAAGACGAAGGAATGTTGGTTAAGTCGTTAGTCGCCGATGATGGTCCCTTGCATATGAGCACATAGTGCAATATGGTGGATGGGTTCTCTTGGAGCTCTCTCCACTCACTCTTTGTGGCTAGAAGGACACTCTTGGACTCACTCATATATGGCTTGTGGCGCTCACTCTCTTTGTGGTGGGTCGCTCCCTGTCCTCTCATCTCACTATGGTGGGTGCGGAGTTGTGCCCTCGCTAAAGCCTTCGCATTATCCGCGATGATTTGGCTAGGAGTCATCGGGCGCAACTCGAACTTCTTGTCGTTGACCTTGAAGGTGTATGTGTTGGAGAGTCCATCATGTATAGCCTTCTTGTCATATTGCCAAGGGCGGCCAAGCAACATGTGGCACACCGTCATGGGTACCACGTCACACTCAATAGTATCCTCATAAGGTCCAATCTTGAAAGTGACGGTGACGGTATGTTGTATCTTGACGTTGCCCTTGTCACTCAACCATTGGATATGGTAAGGGTGAGGATGCTTGCGGAGAGTGAGGTTGAGCTTCTCACACAAATCGGTGCTTGCAAGGTTATGGCAACTTCCACCGTCGATGATGACCTTGATCGATTTGCCACCAATTCCGGCACGGGTTTGGAATATGTTGCACCGTTGGTCTTCCATAGCTTGCGGTTGAGTTGTTAGCACCCTTGTGACCACAAGTGAGGGACTTGGGTCATGCTCACTGATGTCTACGTTCCCCCTCCTTTCCTGTAGACAGTGTTGGGCCTCCAAGAGCAGAGGTTTGTAGAACAGCAGCAAGTTTTCCCTTAAGTGGATCACCCAAGGTTTATCGAACTCAGGGAGGAAGAGGTCAAAGATATGCCTCTCATGCAACCCTGCAACCACAAAGCAAGAAGTCTCTTGTGTCCCCAACACACCTAATAGGTGCACTAGTTCGGCGAAGAGATAGTGAAATACATGTGGTATGAATAAATAGTAGCAGTAGCAACGGTGCCAGAAAATAGCTTGCTGGCGTGTAGTTGATGGTGGTAGTATTGCAGCAGTAGTATCACAGTAAAACAGTAAACAAGCAGCGATAGCAGTATTTAGGAACAAGGCCTAGGGATTACACTTTCACTAGTGGACACTCTCAACATTGATCACATAACAGAATAGATAAATGCATACTCTACACTTTTGTTGGATGATGAACACATTGCGTAGGATTACACGAACCCTCAATGCCGGAGTTAACAAGCTCCACAATTAATGTTCATATTTTAGTAACCTTATAGTGTAAGATAGATCAACATAACCAAATAGATCACATCAATACCATCATAGTAATAGTTAACTTCACAATCCATAAGAGATCACGATCATAAACTAAGCCAAGAACTACATGATGCACACCCTGTCCACTTTACACCATGCAGGAGGAATAGAATACTTTAATAACATCACTAGAGTAGCACATAGATGAATTGTGATACAAAACTCATATGAATCTCAATCATGTAAAGCAGCTCATGAGATTATTGTATTGAGGTACATGGGAGAGAGATGAACCACATAGCTACAGCGAAGCCCTCAGCCTCGGGGGTGGATTACTCCCTCCTCATCATGGAGGCAGCGATGGCGGTGAAGATGGCGGTGAAGACGGTGGTGGAGATGGCTCCGGGGGCAATTCCCCGTCCGGCGAGGTGCCGAAACAGTTCTGTCCCCGAATTGGAGTTTCGCGATGGCGGCGGCGCCCTGGAGTCTTTCTGGAGTTTCGTCAATTGGTACTGCGTTTTTAGGTCGAAAGGGGTTTTATAGGCGAAGAGGCGGCGCAGGGGGCACACAGGGCGCCACACCCTAGGCCGGCGCGGCCTAGGCCCGGCCCGCGCCGCCATGTGGTGTGGTGGCCCCACAGCCCCTCTCCGACTCTTCTTCGGTGTTCTGGACGCTTCCGGGGAAAAATAGGAGGTTTGGCGTTGATTTCGTCCAATTCCGAGAATATTGCCCGAACAGCCTTCCTGGAACCAAAAACAGCAGAAAACGAGGAACTGCTTTGTGGCATCTTGTTAATAGGTTAGTTCAGGAAAATGCATGAAAATGATATAAAGTGTGAACAAAACATGTTGGTATTGTCATAAAACAAGCATGGAACATCGGAAATTATAGATACGTTGGAGACGTATCAGCATCCCCAAGCTTAGTTCCTACTCGTCCTCGAGTAGGTAAACGATAAAAGATAATTTCTGAGGTGACATGCTACCAACATAATCTTAATCATACCATTGTAAAGCATATGAGATGAATGCAGCGATTCGAAACAATGTAAATGCAATGAGTAAACAAGTGAATCATATAGCAAAGACTTTTCATGAATAGTACTTTCGAGACAAGCATCAATAAGTCTTGCATAAGAGTTACTCATAAAGCAATAAATTCATAGTAGAGACATTGAAGCAACACAATGGAAGATTAAGTTTCAGCGGTTGCTTTCAACTTGTAACATGTATATCTCATGGATAGTTGTCAATGCAAAGCAATATAACAAATGCAATAAGCAAGTATATAAGAATCAATGCACAGTTCACACAAATGTTTGCTTCTTGAGGTGGAGAAAGATAGGTGAACTGACTCAACAATAAAAGTAAAAGAATGGTCCTTCAAAGAGGAAAGCATCGATTGCTATATTTGTGCTAGAGCTTTTATTTTGAAAACATGAAACAATTTTGTCAACGGTAGTAATAAAGCATATGTATCATGTAAATTATATCTTACAAGTTGCAAGCCTCATGCATAGTATACTAATAGTGCCCGCACCTTGTCCTAATTAGCTTGGACTACCGGATCATCACAATGCACATGTTTTAACCAAGTGTCACAAAGGGGTACCTCTATGCCGCCTGTACAAAGGTCTAAGGAGAAAGCTCGCATTGGATTTCTCGCTATTGATTATTCTCAACTTAGACATCCATACCGGGACAACATAGACAACAGATAATGGACTCCTCTTTTATGCATAAGCATGTAACAACAATTAATAATTTTCTCATTTGAGATTGAGGATATATGTCCAAAACTGAAACTTCCACCATGGATCATGGCTTTAGTTAGCGGCCCAATGTTCTTCTCTAACAATATGCATGCTTAACCATAAGGTGGTAGATCGCTCTTACTTCAGACAAGACGAACATGCATAGCAACTCACATGAAATTCAACAAAGAGTAGTTGATGGCGTCCCCAGTGAACATGGTTATCGCTCAACAAGCAACTTAATAAGAGATAAAGTGCATAAGTACATATTCAATACCACAATAGTCTTTAAGCTATTTGTCCCATGAGCTATATATTGCAAAGGTGAATGATGGAATTTTAAAGGTAGCACTCAAGCAATTTACTTTGGAATGGCGGAAAATACCATGTAGTAGGTAGGTATGGTGGACACAAATGGCATAGTGTTGTTTGGCTCAGGATTTGGATGCATGAGAAGTATTCCCTCTCGATACAAGGTTTAGGCTAGCAAGGCTTATTTGAAACAAACACAAGGATGAACGGTGCAGCAAAACTCACATAAAAGACATATTGAAAACATTATAAGACTCTACACCGTCTTCCTTGTTGTTCAAACTCAATACTAGAAATTATCTAGACCTTTAGAGAAACCAAATATGCAAACCAAATTTTAGCATGCTCTATGTATTTCTTCATTAATGGGTGCAAAGCATATGATGCAAGAGCTTAAACATGAGCACACAATTGCCAAGTATCACATTACCCAAGACATTATAGCAATTACTACATGTATCATTTTCCAATTCCAACCATATAACAATTTAACGAAGAAGAAACTTCGCCATGAATATTATGAGCTAAGAACCCAAGGACATACTTGTCCATATGCTACAGCGGAGCGTGTCTCTCTCCCATAAAGTGAATGCTAGGATCCATTTTATTCAAACAAAACAAAAAACAAAAACAAACCGACGCTCCAAGAAAAAGCACATAAGATGTGATGGAATAAAAATATAGTTTCAGGGGAGGAACCTGATAATGTTGTCGATGAAGAAGGGGATGCCAAGGCATCCCCAAGCTTAGACGCTTGAGTCTTCTTGATATATGCAGGGGTGAACCACCGGGGCATCCCCAAGCTTAGAGCTTTCACTCTCCTTGATCATGTTGCATCATACTCCTCTCTTGATCCTTGAAAACTTCCTCCACACCAAACTCGAAACAACTCATTAGAGGGTTAGTGCACAATATAAATTGACATATTCAGAGGTGACACAATCATTCTTAACACTTCTGGACATTGCATAATACTACTGGACATTAGTGGATCAAAGAAATTCATCCAACATAGCAAAAGAGGCAATGCGAAATAAAAGGCAGAATCTGTCAAAACAGAACAGTTCGTATTGACGAATTTTAAAATGGCACCAGACTTGCTCAAATGAAAATGCTCAAATTGAATGAAAGTTGCGTACATATCTGAGGATCATGCACGTAAATTGGCTTAATTTTCTGAGCTACCTACAGGGAGGTGGACCCAGATTCGTGACAGCAAAGAAATCTGGAACTGCGCAGTAATCCAAATCTAGTACTTACTTTTCTATCAACGGCTTTACTTGGCACAACAAAATACAAAACTAAGATAAGGAGAGGTTGCTACAGTAGTAAACAACTTCCAAGACACAAAATAAAAACAAAGTACTGTAGCAAATAACACATGGGTTATCTCCCAAGAAGTTCTTTCTTTATAGCCATTAAGATGGGCTCAGCAGTTTTAATGATGCACTCGCAAGAAATTGTATTT
This sequence comes from Lolium perenne, assembly GCF_019359855.2. Taxonomy (NCBI): domain Eukaryota; kingdom Viridiplantae; phylum Streptophyta; class Magnoliopsida; order Poales; family Poaceae; genus Lolium; species Lolium perenne. Next base: position 267,371,563 of record NC_067246.2, on the reverse strand, counting down.
GAAGCAAAAGAGAGCATCAAGAGGCAAATCCAAAACACATTTAAGTCTAACATGCTTCCTATGCAAAGGAATCTTGTAAATAAACAAGTTCATGAAGAGCAAAGTAACAAGCATAGGAAGATAAAACAAGTGTAGCTTCAAAAATTTCAGCACATAGAGAGGTGTTTTAGTAACATGAAAATTTCTACAACCATATTTTCCTCTCTCATAATAACTTTCAGTAGCAACATTAGCAAACTCAACAATATAACTATCACATAAAGCATTCTTATCATGAGTCTCATGCATAAAATTATTACTCTCCACATAGGCATAATCAATTTTATTAGTTGTAGTGGGAGCAAATTCAACAAAGTAGCTATTATTATTATTCTCATCAAGTGTAGGAGGTATAGTATAATCACAACAAAATTTACTCTCCATAGTAGGTGGCACCAAAAGACCACTATCATTATAATCATCATATATAGGGGGCAAAGTATCATCAAAGAAAATTTTCTCCTCAATGCTTGGTGGACTAAAAAGATCATGCTCATCAAAACCAGCTTCCCCAAGCTTAGAATTTTCCATATCATTAGCAACAATGGTGTTCAAAGTATTCATGCTAACATGTTCCATGGGTTTTTTAATTTTCGCATTAAACCATTCATGTCTTGACTCAGGAAATAGTACAAAGAGCTCACAGATGTTTTCCATTATGCTTTACTAGTGTAAACAAGAAACAAAAAGATGCAATTGCAGGATCTAAAGGAAATAGCTTCGAGCACAAACACAATGGCGCCAGAAAAGTACTTTACCTGGAACCGAAGTATGAGTGCCTTTTACCTTTCCTCCCCGGCAACGGCGCCAGAAAATAGCTTGATGTCTACGTTCCCCCTCCTTTCCTGTAGACAGTGTTGGGCCTCCAAGAGCAGAGGTTTGTAGAACAGCAGCAAGTTTTCCCTTAAGTGGATCACCCAAGGTTTATCGAACTCAGGGAGGAAGAGGTCAAAGATATGCCTCTCATGCAACCCTGCAACCACAAAGCAAGAAGTCTCTTGTGTCCCCAACACACCTAATAGGTGCACTAGTTCGGCGAAGAGATAGTGAAATACAGGTGGTATGAATAAATAGTAGCAGTAGCAACGGTGCCAGAAAATAGCTTGCTGGCGTGTAGTTGATGGTGGTAGTATTGCAGCAGTAGTATCACAGTAAAACAGTAAACAAGCAGCGATAGCAGTATTTAGGAACAAGGCCTAGGGATTACACTTTCACTAGTGGACACTCTCAACATTGATCACATAACAGAATAGATAAATGCATACTCTACACTTTTGTTGGATGATGAACACATTGCGTAGGATTACACGAACCCTCAATGCCGGAGTTAACAAGCTCCACAATTAATGTTCATATTTTAGTAACCTTATAGTGTAAGATAGATCAACATAACCAAATAGATCACATCAATACCATCATAGTAATAGTTAACTTCACAATCCATAAGAGATCACGATCATAAACTAAGCCAAGAACTACATGATGCACACCCTGTCCACTTTACACCATGCAGGAGGAATAGAATACTTTAATAACATCACTAGAGTAGCACATAGATGAATTGTGATACAAAACTCATATGAATCTCAATCATGTAAAGCAGCTCATGAGATTATTGTATTGAGGTACATGGGAGAGAGATGAACCACATAGCTACAGCGAAGCCCTCAGCCTCGGGGGTGGATTACTCCCTCCTCATCATGGAGGCAGCGATGGCGGTGAAGATGGCGGTGAAGACGGTGGTGGAGATGGCTCCGGGGGCAATTCCCCGTCCCGGCAGGGTGCCGAAACAGAGTTCTGTCCCCCGAATTGGAGTTTCGCGATGGCGGCGGCGCCCCTGGAGTCTTTCTGGAGTTTCGTCAATTGGTACTGCGTTTTTAGGTCGAAAGGGGTTTTATAGGCGAAGAGGCGGCGCAGGGGGGGCACCTGGGGGCGCCACACCCTAGGCCGGCGCGGCCTAGGCCTGGCCCGCGCCGCCATGTGGTGTGGTGGCCCCCTGGCCCCTCTCCGACTCTTCTTCGGTGTTACGGACGCTTAGGGAAAAATAGGAGGTTTGGCGTTGATTTCGTCCAATTCCGAGAATATTGCCCGAACAGCCTTTACGGAACCAAAACAAGCGAGAAAACAGGAACTGGCACTGTGGCATCTTGTTAATAGGTTAGTTCCGGAAAATGCATGAAAATGATATAAAGTGTGAACAAAACATGTTGGTATTGTCATAAAACAAGCATGGAACATCGGAAATTATAGATACGTTGGAGACGTATCACTCACATAAGAGAGGATCTTCTCCACTTTCTTGCTCATAAGCTTCTTCACTTTCCACGGCGGCTTGCACAAGGGCCTCGTATTCATCTTCATCTAGCGTCTCGATGTCACCATTCTCCATAGTGATCATAACCTTGGTGTTCTTGCACTCAAACGATTTGTGACCTTGGGTGCCACACTTGAAGCAAGTGACACTAGAGGGTCCCGTGGATGCTTTAGAGGAGGCGGTGGAGGAGACCGTTTGCTTCATGCGACTTTGGATAGTCGGTTTCTTGGATGTTGTAGATGACACGTCGGCCTTGGCACTTGTAGCATGAGGAGTTGATGTAGTAGGAGGAGTTGATGTAGCGAGCTTGGAGGAGAAATAGGTCTTGGCCTTGGAGTACTTGATGTCCTCAATCACTTGGCGCTCGGCCTTGGATGCTTGGTGGACCAACTCAACCATGTTGGAGTATGGTTGGAACTCGACGATCCTCTTGATGGGGTAATTGAGGCCATTGAAGAAACGAGCAATGGTTTGGTCTTCGGACTCTTGGATGTTGGCTCGCATCATAGTGAGCTCCATCTCCTTGTAGAACTCCTCAACGGTCTTGGTGCCTTGCTTCAACTTTTGGAGCTTGTTGAAGAGGTCGGTCATGTAGTGCGTGGGGACAAAGCGAGCATGCATCTCTTTCTTCATTTCTTCCCAAGTGTCAATTGGAGGTTCACCCTTCTCTTCTCGAAGAGTGAGGACTTGCTCCCACCAAGTGTTGGCGTAGTCCTCGAACTCAAGAGACGCCATAGCCACCTTCTTGGCACCGGAGTAGTTGTGGATGCGGAATATCTTGTCAACCTTGAGTGCCCATGAGAGGTAGGCCTCGGCATCTTCTTCTCCCTTGAACTTTGGCATGGTGAACTTGAGTCTTCCAAACATGTTCTCTTCATCCTCTAAGTTTCTTCGACGAGGAGGGGTGCCTTCATCTCTTGCGGCTTGAGGAGGAATAGGAGGTCTTCTACGGCCAACCATAGCATTGGGTTGGCGTTGAAGATGAACGCTTGCTTCACTTGGTTCACGGTGAGGATGTGGTTGAAGATCTTGTCGCGGTTGTGGACGATGCTCAATGTTGGGTCTCTCATCTTGATCATGGTGTGGCTCTCCTCGTCCACGTTGGTCATGGCGAGGGTGGCGGCGGAGATCTCGCCGAGGTTGATCTTGAGGACCTTGGTCTTGGGGTTGGTCGTCACGCCCATGGTGGGCATGGCGATCCGCTTGGTGACGATCTTGTTGAAGGACTTGGTCTTGTGGAGGACGCTCATGTGGACGAGCATGGCGATGTATTTCTCCACGCCTAGAGTTGGAGCGAGAGTCTTCATGACGAGCATGTGGGCGATGAGGTCGATGATGGTCTTCATGCCTTGAGGAAGAGCTTGAGGACGAAAGGCCACCATGAGAGTAGTAATCTTGTGGCGAGCTTGATGAAGAGGAAGTAGAGCGGTGTCGGCGATGGCGACCCAAGTTGGTGATGGCGCGCTCGAGGCTATCCATGCGCCGCTTCATGTTTGCATCATTAGCCGCCATTTGGCCATTCAAGTTGTCCGTAGCTTCACGAAGAAGAGCCAAGTCTTGGTTCACGGCAGAGAAGTTGTGAGCCACCTCATCGTATTGCTCATCGATGCGCGTCTCGAAGAGGGCTAGTTGCTCCTTGAACTCTTGTCGATGCGTCCATAGGTTGTGTTGAGTCACCAACCTCTCGGTGTTGCGAAGGACTTCATCATCCCTTGAGGTATCTCCGTTCCTATCCATGATGGAAAGACAAGAACTATGTTGTGTATGTTAGTGGAAGGAGACTACCTCGCACTCTTACCAAGGTAAGATAGTATTGAGGCAATCAACCAAGCCGAAAGCAAGATCAAGTGTATCGGGGACACACGCAAAACCACACGCAAAAGCTAGCAAATATGGTGTTAGGCGAGTGTTGTGGAAAGCCAAAAGACAAATCCAAGATCGAGTATGTTGTTAAAAGTGGGTGAGGTCCAAAAATTAAGTGTCCAAATGGTGATCACGAAAACACGAAAGAGGTGGAACGCACACACGAGATAAACGGGGTTAGTGCAACCAAGGAGTGGGCGGAAAAGCACAAAAACCAACCAACAAGGTGGTGCCCGGTGTCACACTAACACAAGGAGAGCCAAAGCTTTGGTTGCAACGAGGAGACACCAAGATTTACACGCGGCCTCTCTTCTCGTATCTCTCTTTTGCTTAAAAGCTTTTTCTCTTTTGTATATGGTGGCACTTGCACTCGTTTGTATCTTTGGTGGCACTTGGACACTTTTGTATGTATGGGTGTATGGATGTATGGATGTATGGTGCTACTCGCACTTTTTTTGTGTTCTTGGGGCTTTTTCACACACTATGTTAGCGTTAGCCTCGCTTTTGCTATCTTGCCACACGAGTGTTTGCTTGGATGCTTTACTCAACACGACACACACACCTCACAATGCGGGGCCACGTGCAATGTCTCGCAACACTAAACAAGCAATGCTCGGGAGGGTTGGATCGCAAAAGGAACGAGGAGTTGCAAGTTATACCTAGATGTGTCGTAGGCGGTGATGATCACGCAACTTGCAATATGGTGGAAGGATCAAGAGTACGTTTGCAAGTCGGGGTGCCGAGAGTGTCGTCGCTTGCGTCGTAGCTGCGGGTTAGATTTACACACAAGGCACTCAAACCAGAACAAGCAAACACAAAGGTGAAGACGTGGTCGAAATGTGGCTGGGCGAGCTTGGCTGGTCCCTGGCGGCAGTGCCGGCCTGAATCGGGCGGCAGTGCCGGCACAGCGGCGATGCCGGCCTGGATGCGGCAGCGATGCCGGCACTGGGTGGCGATCTCGGCCTGATGGGGGCGAGTCCGGTCCCTGACGAACAGCTCGAGCTGTTCTTCGCGAAAAGCGGCCCAAATTCGACCAAAACGTCAGAAATCGATGGAATTGAGGTCTAGAAAGTGGGGAAAACGTAGATCAACCAGAGGGGCACGAAATCCATGGATCAAAACCACTCAAAACGCAACCAAATCACAGATCGGTCAAGAGGCAATTTGGGGCTATTTTTTTTTTTTTGGAAATTTTCTAGAAACGAAATCGGGTGGGTGGAGGGTCAGATCTACGGTAACCAAGAGCTGCTGATACCATATGATGAGGTCTAAGACCCCGTGTGTGGCCCGATCTCGCAGCTTGACCCCGAAATCCAAGGGAAGAGGTGGGAGAGCGCGAAGAACACGAAGAACACGACGAACATGAGGAACTCCGAGACTCACGCACGCACACCAACCCGATACACCCGATGCTTACCTCCGTGGCTCGATGGACCACGCCAATAGAATCTCCGAGGAAGAGGCACGTGGCAGAATTCCCGGAGAGAGATTGGGGTTGGAGAGGAAGAGCTTGGTGAGGGAGAGAGAGTAACTTGTACTAGAATCTCACTCAACAAGATCAAAGTCAACAACCAAGGTGCCTTGATTACAGAGGGATGATACCCAAGGGAGACTAAGCTCAAAGGTAGGTTTGAGTTCAAAACAAGTCTAACCCTAATCTGGAGGAAGGGGTGAGGTACTTATAGGTCCAGATTCGTACAGGGGTAAAATCGGCACTACATAAATTATCCTGGTCCATAGATGCGAAATCAACGGTTGAGATGAAGTCAACAGGGGCTTGGCCAGCAGTGCCGGTGATGATTGGTCGGCAGTGCCGGTGGGGCCGGCAGTGCCGCTGGTTCGAGGCCGGCAGTGCCGCTGGTCGCGTCTTCAGCTGGAAGGGCCGGCAGTACCGGGGTCTGGTGGCCGGCAGTGCCGGGGTGAGCAGGCCGGTAGTGCCGGGGGCTTGAGGCCGGCAGTGCCGGGGTGAGCAGGCCGGCAGTGCCGGTGCCTGGAGGCCGGCAGTGCCGGCCCTGAGGGGCGTCCTTCAGCGGCCACTCTTCTCCTCCTCCTTCCTTGTCCATCTTCGGGTCTGCTGCGACGTCCTTCTCTCGAGGTTCATATCTGATAACACAAAGCATATCGGCCTGAGGTAGCAGTCCATCCAATGGGGTATCAAGATCAAGGGTAGTGAGGAGTGAGTTCACCTTATCATGTAGCGCTTTGACTCGGGCTCGCGTCATCGGTCCACTTGGGGGACTTGTTGGTCTTGGTGTGGAGGTGTCCGAAGGTCACCCCACATCAACAACGTTCTCATCCTATCCTCTGGCGAGCAAACCACAAAGATTAACTCATGCTCCACTAAGCGGTAGCCTTGAAGGTAACAACTGGAACCTTTACATCAAGTATAGGGCACACATCTATAACTAAATTGGAGGCTCCCAAATAATGCCCTCGAAGCTTTACACAAAGAAGTAGCCCCGGAACGCCCCACAAAGATTCACAAAAGGATTTGAGTAGCGGTAACAAACCATTTCATTAGGATACTAGATCTAGGATTTCTCCTTCACTCCTCAAAGAATCAAGATGTTTGGGTAGAGGGAGAGGGACATATAGAAGATTTATGAGGTGTAGTAATGGATAAGAGAGGTAGCTAGGTCGTCAAGTCACCAAGGAAGAAGACCCCTTTTTATATGGGAGGGACAATCTAGTCGTTGAGAAGGGGGCGCAACCAGTTTTCCCGCTAGCTGGACCTGTTGGGCCAGGCTAGACCACTCCAGCCCGCCGGACTAGTCCAGGCCAAGCCGGAAAATTCCGGGCGAGCCATCTGGGAGGATACCGGGCACTCGGCCACGAGGCCGGACCACTCCGGCTAGGCTGCACCAGAACTCCCAAGGGTAGCTCCACGAGCCCAATGATAAGATAAACCCTTATGAACTTTTATGTATGGCCATGAGTGGTTTATAAGAAGTGTAGATCAGAAACCACCGCGCCAAACCTCTCGTTATCCCCCTCTAACAAAAACGGAAAGCCTAGCTACAAACCGAAATGAAAAACGTTGGGCTTCCCTTCTCTTTGCTTCACGAAACCGTCGATACTCCACACCATTTGCTCGTTTTAAAAATAGCTAGTTAATCTCAAGCAAACGGTTAGTATCCAAGTATTGTTAACAAACATCAAAACCAATTTAGGAAACAAAATGCTCTTTCACGTATGTGCATACTCCCCGCTCTGAAATACTCTATATTTTAGGCCTATTTTTTTTCTTTTCTAAATTAGTCTACATTTTAGCTTTGTAATCAACAATTACATATAAAACAGAGCAGTCCTGCTTTTTCTATTAGACGTCATTACTTTCAATGTAGCATGGTTGGTTGAAGTATTACTAATAAATGTAGTATTAGTTTATTTGATTTTTCTAGAATATAGACTAAATCGGAACAAATGGAGTAATTGATAATCAAACAACATGCAGTGAACCGCATGTATCTAGAAATTTAATTTGACTCTCGGATGCATACGCTCCCTGCACCTAAAAATTATATTTTTGATTGTCAAATAATTACAAAAAATACATGTACTTCACGACAATTTATGTACATGTTCGCGAAAAATCAATATTTTGTGGTCGATGTAAAAAATACAAAACATGTATGACAAAAAGGCTTAGTTTTAACACCAAAATGTACTTTTTTTCATAGCCCAAACGACAAGTCGATTTTTCATGGAAATACTTTATGCACATGTAGCATGTGAATATGTACACACAAATTTTTTGCTTGAAATTTTTCAACATTTTAAAATGTATGAAAGATGCATTTCATAACAAATGGAGCATCTGCACCTAAGAGCCAAAACATCACTCCTCAATTATGCATAATACTTCCTCTGTCCAAAAATATATTGCATACAAAGTTTAGTCAAAGTAAAACTTTGTAAAATAAGGCTGACTATATAGTAAAAATTATTAGCACCTCCGTCCATAAAAGGACATCAGGATATCGCAAGTTTATCTAATCTAGACACTATTTACCGTATAAATACATCTAAATTTAGACAAATATCTGACAACCTTTTATTGAGGGTGGGTGTATTATTTATAACATAAAATGTATATAATATGAAAATATATTTCAGCGTGATTCTAATATTATTGATTTCATATTATAAAGTTGGTATATTTTGTTATATAATTGATCAAACTTTACAAAGCTTAAATTTTACACGAAATTATACCTAATATAAATTGAGACGGGGGAGTATTGGAACAAAGCCAAAGTTTCCCTCCTGATCAAATCAGAAATAATAATGGGCGTAAAGGTGAGGGAGTTCTCCCAGAAACGAATATGCTGTATGTAAGTTGGTCTCTCTTCAACCATGCTCTCTCTCTCGTCAAATACTCTCTTTGTTCTCATTTAGTTTAAATTATAAAAATAAATCAGAAAATGAATACAAACATTTATTACTACAACTTTAACTAATTCATGCTACTCCATACATTAAAAGTAGAAAGTAATGGCAGTAGAAAAGCAGAACTACTTCGCTTTCCCAAAACCATCAAACAAACAAGAGATTTATTAAGCTCACTCCCTCAAACTTCCATTACATATGCCCAACTCCATCCAACCAAAGTCTTACCGTCAAGGATGCATGCATGGATAGATTGGTGGGCTAGGGTCCAGCAAGCTTCTTCTTGTTCTTCCTCCCCGATCCTTCTTCTCTACCTCCTCCAGAACCCACCAACTACGTCGCTCGGACCGCCTACTGCCGCCGCCCACGGCTAGCTCCGCTCTCGTGCCACGCATCTCCCCCAATCCGTCAAACCTCCGCACCCTCGGAACCCTAAGTCCATTGCCGATGATCTCTCGCACCCACGAAATCCTAAGATCTCGCACCACTTACCCTAAGTTCTCGGCCTCACCTCCGCTGGTGACGCCATGGCCAGCCGTGTTGTTCTTAGTCTCTGGTGAGGCCTCGCCTAGCCTCCACCGGGGACGTTGTGGCCAGGTGTGTCTTCCTCGTCTTCTGCGAGGTCAACTTTTCTTCTCCGGTGATCATCCTTTCCCCTAACACACCGTGGCCCATCCCGCTCTCTTCCTTAGTGTCGCCATGCTAACCGATGCTTAAGGCATCAAATAGGGTTTGCCGAGTACCGACCACCGATACAAGTTTTTTTCTAGACAAGCCACCAACACCGAGTACTCAAGCTTTTTCTTGTTCGACGGCCCTCGTGGGCTCTCGGAGTTGCTAATACAGCCCCAATATTTTCGGCCGAACCCAAGTGTCGATTTAGAGATCCAGCCCAAATGGGGGGCTGCTTAACACCGACCTGGTCGGCACATGCAGGGCACCGCACACCCCGCGCATGCCTAAAGTGGACAGATGGTCCGCGGGGCCCAACAACATCAGGTAATACAGTTTTCTTTTTTTCATTTCTTTTTCTTTTTTTCGGCTGATTCTTTTTAGACCCGATTTAAAAAAATTTATTTTAGTTTTTTCTGAAATTTAAATACTTTTAAAATTTGAACAATTTTTAGATTCGAACAATTTTCAAATTGGAACAAATTTTGAACATTTTTTTAGAATGAACATTTTTTGTCAGAAATTCGATTTTTCCCAAAATTTGAACATTTTTCGAAAATGAACATATTTTAAAATTGAACATTTTTCGGATATGAACAATTTTTATCTTTGAACAATTTTCGTTTTGAACACTTTACAAAATTTAAACTTTTTCGAATTTGAACTATTTTCAAATTTGAACTTTTTCGATTTTGAACAAAAATAAAAATAAACATAAAAGAAAGAAAACTAAAAAGAAAACGGAAAAAATAAAAAAGAAAAAACAGAAAACGAAAAAAAAGAAAAAAGGTGAAAATGGGCCAGGCCCAATAGCCGACCAGGGTGTGCGGTGCCTGGTAGGCACCGACCTGGTCGGTGTATAGGATTTCCGGCCGAAATGTGCTGTGTGGCGTCTAATCCGGCGCCATCTTCGACCGGGCCGGCTGGGTCGGTCCACAACACGCTGACGGATCTTCTCGTTCGACGGTGCGCCGGCGGCGATGGCGTCGCGGAAGCTCCTCTTCGCCCTCACGGCGGCAAGGCGAGTCCGCTCTCGCGCCCCCGTACTCCTCTCGGCCTCACTCCTCCCGGAGACCTCCACTTCTGCCTCCCACACAGCCGCCGCCGCCGCCGCCGCGACGAAGCTGTCAGGTGGATCGCCGTGGGCGCTGCGGCTCTTCTCCTCTAGGGCCTTCTCGTCGACGCGTCCGACGCAGCAAGCCGGCGGAGATGCGCCCGTCCCATCCGCGGTGGACCAAAAGTTTGCTTCTCGTCCTTTGAGCTCCTTTTGCGTTCGTATCTTCAGTATTTGCTTCCTGTATAGTTTCTGCTTTCTAGTATAATTTCGCGCGTTGGAAAATGGGGAAAACCATTAATCTTATAGTCAAGGCAGATTTATTGCACAATTTTTCTTGTGATTTTGTGACCATTCCCGGTATGCTCTGCTGCGAACCCCCAAACTGACCCTCGAAGGATCTAGACACTACTTATTTTTCATTATAAGTTGCAAGTGCTTAGCTATGTTGCGTATTTTAGAAGCGACTGCTCTGGCTGGAGTAAGTAAATGCGCATGAAGATAGTGCTATGTGAAAAGTTTGGCTAAAAAATGACTGTTAAATTTAGAGCAGCATGATCTGCTTTTCTTAGTGATTCATATTGCTTTGTATGCCGCATTGGATAAGTTGCTGTTCCTTTGTTTACATGGAACAGGTTGATAATGCAAGAGGATAAGTTCCATAAATTAGCAGATGATACGATACATGATTTACTTGAAAAACTTGAGGTAATGGATTTGTCGATAAATTCATCATACCTTAGTACTTCATTGGAAGCTTTGCTAAGAAATGTAGCAGTTCAGCTTCAATCTTTCGTTAACAATTTTCTTAGTGGCATGTTTCAGGTATATGGTGATTCTCAGCAGATGGATGGCTTCGACATAGATTATGGGGTTAGTTATAGTGAAATGCCATGTAATCATGATAGTTTCACTATTTTGCATCTTTTTGTGCATTGGATCACTGATATTGTTTTGTTATTTCCCTGAAAATTTAGAATCAAGTTCTAACACTGAGGCTAGGAGATTTGGGGACCTATGTTGTAAACAAGCAAACACCAAACAGACAAATCTGGCTATCGTCACCTGTAAGGTAAGGTTGTGTTATCTTATTTGCTGGTCAGTTGATTGTGTGTACTTAGTACCCGGATGTGAGCATACTATCACGATAAACATTCCTTGTGTTGAAGTTAGGCTTGCTATTATATGACACCGATAATTGTGAAGGATAGTTTATTGGTATTACTACCTTTTAAATTTAAGAAGAGTATATTTACATTCTATTCTTTTGATACTTATCCTATATGGCTTTGTGTTTTTTAACATGCCTATTAGTTTTCTTGGCACTTGATTTCTTCACGAGATCCCACTCATAAAAGATTCTGCTTAGATATATTAATGCATATATTTAAATTTAGCTGTCCATGACCCATATGCTCATTAATCTTGATCTGTGAAGTGTCGGTTCTTATATGAAAGGACTTTCCATAACACTATATCATGTCTGCAGTGGGCCTGCTAGGTTTGACTGGGATGCAGCATCAAACAGTTGGGTTTACAGGCGAACTGGAGTAAATCTCATGCGGCTTCTGGAGGAGGAGATTGGTGAACTCTGTGGCACTCCAGTAGATCTCTCATGAACGGAAAGGAAAATGCCGCGCATCTAAGTTTTGATGGGGCATTCAGCCTTTGGGCGAAGTATGAATGAGATGACACGTTTTGACATGGTGATCATGCGGAGTAAACCAAAAAATTGTTGTACTGCAAAATTTTCCATAATAAGTGTCTGGCCTTTGTCGCTAGTGGACATAAACATCTGATACTGTCATGTTTTGATCAACTGTTTGCCTGAAGAATGTGCTTTTGTATGTGTGCCGTCCAGGTATTGTATGTTGGTACTTGCATAATTAGTACGATCAACCATATTTTTACGACTTCATCAGCAGCGGAGTGCACAAACACTGGATCTATGTATTGATTGCGATCACTATACTCTATTGTATGCAAAGTATTAACAAGTATCAAACTGCATCAACATTCAAACATCCTATACAACTCTTCCTCCATCAGCTCAGGGCTCAATCTGACCATGAGGATGCAGAACTCCATCTGATCCAGGACACCATCACCGTCTAGGTCCCCCTCCCTCATCATCTCCTGGAGCTCGTCATCCCGGAGCTCGCCGAGGCCCAGCCTGGCTGCGTTCCTCTTCAAGCTCTGGAAGGTGATCTTGCCGGTCTGGGGGTCCATGAGCAGCTGGAACCCTTTGCAGAGCTCCTCGATCAGCCCCTCCGTGCCGAGCTTCCTCGCCATCGATGGCAGAAAGTCGTCAAATTGCATGGAGGATCCCTTGTCGGCGCCCATATTGAACTCGATCCAAGAATGGGGAATCGAAGATGTTTGCTCGGTTTTTTTGCTTGTATTGAACAGTGGTGAATGGTGAATGGAGAACATATGGGTGCTTAAATAAGGAGGCGATGGTGAGGGGAGATGAAGGAGTCCATGAGGTTCTCGGAAGCAGTCTCCCCATGCATGCCAACCAAAGTACAGGTAATTGCAGGCGTCGTTGCTAGCTATCTTTGGGAGGTTGCTGCGTCCGGCGGGTTTTGCTTGGTTTCTGCGAAGTAGCCAGCAAGAGATGTTGGGAGGATTCTCCAGCACCGGTTACTTGCAGGTGTCATATATGCCTCCTTTCGCAGTACGTTTTCTCTGGGAGTCATTAAGAAAATCGATAGAACTGGGTGATCGAAAGTTCGTGGATGAACGGTGCGTTTAGGTCAACTTGTCGGATAACAATCAACACAAGTGACCTCGAGGAAGGCGGCGTATTTATTTGTCTGTCCGACAGGATCACCTTCCGGGGTACTACTAGTAGAAAGAACGCGACGGCATTTTTTTGACATCGTCGTGTTAATAATCGTCAAGAATTTTCCAATATCCAACAATTTTTTCTCCTGCACAACGCCTTGTGTGGCCTGTTTTTCTACTGAATTGTCGTCGACGGCCTACTTATTTATGGCCTGATACGTGGTTTCGTGGATTTGGCTCGACCCATCCGTGAAGTTAGACATCCTGTGGACGAGCTTAGCAGGTCCAACCGGCCCATATGCTAAAAGAAAAACAGAAAGGCCGAACCAGCCCATGCGCCCAGCGGGCGGGCTAGATGGGTTTCCGCCGAACCGAATCCTCGCCGGCACCGTCTCCGCCACGAGTGGCTGCCGGCGGCGGCGGCGGCGGTGGCGGAAGCGGCGAGGCGATTCACTCTTGCTAGACCCTAGCACAGCGCGCTTTACCGGCGTCATTTGTACCGGGATGCCCAGTTCCCTCACCTAACTCCGGGAGCTTCGTCTTGTGTACTGTTCGAACTGGTGCGCCATTTTGTTTTTAGCAATTAGTTAGAGTCGCGGTTCAGCTTTTTTGCCTATTAATTTTTACATTGTCTTAGTTTTGCTTGGTGTGCTGTTCGAACTGGTAGGGCGATTATCTTGACTATGGAAGGGATTGAAGGGACGAATCGTGGAAAAAATGGAGTCGGTGGAAGAGAAAGGAGCGAGGCCTCCCCCTCAGTCCCTCTTCTATTACCTTTCAAACGCTGGAATCCTGTAGGCCACAACTGCAATTTAGCATGTTATTTACCAACCATTCATTAGTCATGCAGCATGCCATCAGATGCACCGTGCGCAGTTGCACAGTCATGTAAGGTCAGCGAAGATTGTCATCTTTCTTGCACAAACGCAGCTGGTTCACGCTTATAGCAGAAAAAATATCTTGGAGCTTTGTAGGCTTTAAATGTCATATCATTGTCCAAGTCAACCAGTCGGTCTCCAGTCAAAGCTCAGGTGGAACCGTGGAAGAGTTGCCTCTAATTATTTGTAATCAGTGTGTGGTACTATGATTAGCTGCTAGTGCTACACACATAATAGTCACATCCCAGCATTGACTGCAACCATCTTCCCTGCTTGACTGGCAAATTGGAAAATTCGTTCAATGGAAACTTCAAAGCTGGCAACCCCTGGTGCTCATGATTTGTGGAGATATCTGCTGGAAAAAAAATTCATATCATCTTGCAGCGATTACAAGTTTACAACAAGTCTCTGCCGAACATGCTCCTCCCATGATTCACAATTTCGACAAACTCAGAGAGGTATGCGGATATGCTCATCTCCTTTTAATGTCTCTCTCTCTCTCTCTCTCTCAACTATTTTGTTTGCAGTTTTCCCAGTTTATGCTTGGAGAAAGCCATGTTTGTAGGAATAAGCTTCTCGAGGAAGTGCGCAGTTGTTGTTCTGCTAATTCCATCTGTATTAGCAATAAGTTGTTTATCAGCAACCATGGCAAGAACCGACAGCATCAGCATGAATGAATCGATTTCTGATGGGCAGAACCTGGTTTCTGATAAGAACCACTTTGTGCTCGGATTCTTTAGCCCTGGAGCTTCAAGCAACCGATATATCGGTATATGGTACAATAGTGTTCCAAATGGAACGGTTGTATGGGTTGCTAACAGGAATAATCCACTACAGGATAAGTCGGGCATACTTAAGTTTGATAATGGCGGTAATCTGACACTTGTAGATGGCAAAGGGAACTCGTTCATAGTTGCTTCTGGGATGGGAATGGGAGACTTGGAGGCTGCAATTCTGGATTCTGGCAACTTTGTGCTGAGGACCAACCATTCAAACATCGTATGGGAGAGCTTTGCCTCTCCTACTGATACATGGCTCCCTGGAATGAATATTAGCGTTGGAAATTTTCTGACATCATGGAAGAACTATGATGATCCAGCAACGGGGGACTACACTTTTGGACCGGGAGTAGCGGGGGACCACACTTTTGGACCAGGAGTAGCTAATGCATCACGACTCATTATTCGGTGGAATGGAAATAATTTTTGGACCAGTGCACGCTGGACTGGTGACACCAATTCTCTCATTCCCGATCTGAAATCTATTGAAACCATCCCTGTTTTTTTCCAATGTGACAACCTTACATGCATGTACACTCCGAATCCTAGTGACACAATGACTAAGATTGTTTTGGATCGAACTGGGGCATTGAGCTTAACGCAGTTTGATCCAGACGCCAAATCCTGGACATTGTTATGGAGACAGCCAGCAAGTTGTGATGTGTCTAATTTATGTGGAGTTTATGGTGTATGCAATAACAGTATGCTATCAGTATCGGTATCAGCAAAGGAATCGGTATCACTATCCCTGTGTCAATGTCCACAAGGCTTTGCACTACAAGACAAATCGAATGCCAGAAAAGGGTGCAGTAGGAAAACCCCACTGCAGTGTAATGGTGATGGATTTATTGATATGCCTGGTATGCAACTTCCTGACTGCAGACAGAAGCTATTGGTTGTAGAAAATGGTGATTGTGAATCTGCATGCATGAATGATTGCTCTTGTATGGCATATACTCATTCACCATCGGATGGTTGCAGCTTATGTCGTGGCAATCTAACAAACTTGCAGTCTGGAAATGATGGGAATGGAGTAGGAACTCTTCATCTTCGCTTAGCTGCATCAGAATTAGAATCTAGCGGTCGCTCAGGTAAGAAACATATGACATGGTAAAGTATTAGTGCCACTGGGAAGATAATATGTGATAATTTGGTTAATTTGAAGGTATGGAAAACATTTCTGTGAGCATTATTAAGTCAAGTGACAATCTCTGTTCTTTTTCAGGTCACAAATTGATTTTGTTAGCATATATACTTCCTTCAGTTGCGTTCCTAATATTTTGTCTTGCTTCTTTCATTTGGATTAGGAGATGGAAAGATAAAGGTATGCATTCTGAGTTCTTAAAGATGATTCATAGTTAAATAGCATGGCATGTCTTAGTCAGCAGCAAATAAAAGCATCAGAAGTCTCTTTTTGTGAACCAGGGAAAGGAAAACAGCATGATCACTCCCTCGTCATGGCTTCAGATGTAATAAAACTTTGGGAGAGTGAAGACACAGGCTCTCACTTTACGACGCTTTCCTTTTCACAAATAAGAAATGCCACAGACAACTTCTCTACTGAAAACAAGCTTGGAGAAGGGGGGTTTGGCCCTGTGTACAAGGTTAATGGTGTTCTTTAGTTTTCTATACCACTATGTATTACACCAGTTTTTGGATCTGGATTTACCCGCTGCATCCACAGTGTCCCCCCCCTAAAGTCTGAGAAAGTTTGCCCATTGATTGAATGAATCAGACGGTGAAAGCATGAGTGAATCCCTGCAACCTGAGTAGTTTATTTATTCTAGAACGGAGCAGTAGGCCACATTGCGCATGCTAAAATATGAACTCGAATCTACTAGATTTCACAAGCCTATAACACCACGTGCGAACCGCCAGCTAAAATAAAAGAGATCAATGCATGTGTCAGTAAGCTAAGATGCATTGGTGTATCCGTGTATGGCGCTGCATTATGCTTTGCTGCTGGGTTTTCATGCTAGCATTTTGGGCTATGCCAACAGTACTTTACACCTAGAACATTTCTACTAATCTAATTCCTGCGGAAAGCAAAAGGAAAACCTGAAAAAATTTACACAGAAAATTAGGGAGCCTTATATATTTACTAATATTTTTAATTTAATTTTAGTAATTCGTTTGTATGTGCTTACATACCACTTACTAGTATTTTTTTAATATACTTGATAACATCTCAAGACAAAAAGGGCACTAATTATAATAGTTTTGTCTGAAGTGTGTAGTCAGCATGTATAACTTTTGTGTTTTAAGACTTATGATTGCAATAAATAAGAAATATATTCTAATATTCAATACAAAAATGGCAAAGTAGAGATAGTATGGGCTAGAGAAGGGATACATGACGCAATAGATAGATTATTAAGGTATGTCGTATTCTACAGTGCCCACATAGTTATACAGCTATATATATGCTAAAAACATAGATATATTTTGGATATAGTTTGTCTAGTGGCCCTGTAAAATGTTCGTAGTTACAACATCCTCCACTTGTTATTCATGCGTGGCAAACAAGTTGTGTTGTTCGATCGGCAAATTCAAATATACAACAAATCAGACTTTTTTTTTGGAGGTGAATCTATTTCTAACACATGTATAGTTGTATTATCTAATGTCTTACTATGTTGAAAATTTGACATAATGCTGAATGCTCCAGGGAAACTTACCAAATGGGCAGGATGTTGCTGTTAAGAGATTAGCAGCGAATTCAGGGCAAGGACTACCTGAGTTTAAGAACGAAATCTTATTGATAGCCAAGCTTCAACATAGAAATTTAGTTGGGCTCTTAGGTTGCTGCATTGACGAGGAAGAAATGGTACTAATCTATGAGTACATGCCAAACAAAAGCTTAGATTTCTTCCTATTTGGTATGTTCACTTTTAATACAGATATCCCTACTCCGTAGCTAGTTTTTTCCCTGCATGCCTTCCTGAACCGATCAAGTTGTTTATTTTCGCAAGAACAATCAAGAAGGGCTTTTTTAGTCTGGGCAATGCGTCTTAACATAATTGAAGGGATTGCACAAGGTCTCATTTATCTCCACAAGCATTCTCGTCTGAGAATTATTCATAGAGACCTGAAGCCCAGCAACGTTCTATTGGACGCTGATATGAACCCTAAGATCTCAGACTTTGGAATGGCGCGAATATTTGATCCCAAAGGAGCATTAGCCAACACAAAAAGAGTTGTTGGAACATAGTAAGTACTTCAATTTGTATGTGACATATAAAGTGAAGAATCTCCATATTGGAAAGTAGACACTGGATTTATTAGATTATTGTTTATTCAGTGGCTACATGGCTCCTGAGTATGCTATGGCAGGTATTTTCTCTGTCAAGTCAGATGTTTTTAGCTACGGGGTATTGCTTCTGGAGATCGTCAGTGGACTAAGGAATGCAGGATCTCACGGATATGGCAACTCTCTTAACCTCCTTGGTCATGTGGGTCCAAGTTCTAACAAGCTTAAATTATTCTATAACTGTTAAATATGAACTTATTTTTAAGTATGATGTCTACAACTGAACTTTGCAGGCATGGGAGCTGTGGAAAGAAGGCAGATGGTATGAGCTCATTGACAAATCATTGCGCGGTGCATGCCCTGAGAATATGGTACTACGATGCATTCATGTCGGCCTGTTGTGTGTTCAGGAGGCTGCTGCTGATCGACCCTCCATGGCTGAAGTCATCTCTATGATTACGAACGAAAATGCCACCTTACCTGATCCAAAACAACCTGGTTTTCTCTCCATGTTGCTTCCCATTGAAGCTGATGTCCCTGAAGGAACCTACTCCCTGAATGATTTGTCAATTACTGTTCTGAATGGTAGGTAGTACTATCTGCATTAGATGTGGCCACTTCTGAATAGATGTTCAGACAAGATAGTCCTATGAGTATCATGTTATCCTGCAAGATAGTACTATATCACATAAACCCAAATTCAAGGGCACTTTTGAAGAACTTCTGAAAAGTTCTTGATGTCAAGATATTGATTACCAAGATCTTTAGACTGAATGTTCACGGCAAGCTATGATTGGCACCTGACACCTTAAAGTTCTGGGTTCCAGAACTGCTTTATAATCTGCACCCATAGTCCACCTGCAAATTGTTGGTGCGGATATCTGACTGAAGTAGATGTTAATCGCTTGTCACTTCGGATCATATGATGGTGTCGCCTCGTGGGTAGAAATTCAACAGTATCAGCATAGTGATCCCTGCCCAAAAAAAGTGTCAGCATAGTGAGGTATCCTTCTCACCAACTTCCTGTGTAGTTTCAGCATTTTCTTATGTCGCTCAACCCTGGAAAATTCTTCCTTGTTGTCGCTTTTATTTCTCTATACACTTTTGTCAGATATTATGATGTCAAATTCGCGAGATTCTTCCTCATACCTTAGTCATTATGCAGAAACTGCAGGATCCAGGCATCCAGTCTAACTTGCTCGGGGACTGAACTGCACCTACTAGATACAATCATAGATACCATAATAATCGCATTTGATCCACATACTGTTTTCTCTATCAGTTCTGTCGCATTTCTTTACAGGCTTGCGCAGGACATTCCCAGCTCAAACTCCTGCACCCGATCCAAAATACCAGGCCCTTCTTTTCTCCTAGGACATTTTTTTGCCAGCAATTTATTGTTAATAAAGTATATTTGTGGAGCAACTGAAACGTAAATGTTAAGTCGAAATTGGTGTATAGCCGAACCAAGAAAATAATACAGCACAGAATACTCCACACCAGTCTCATAGGAATCACATACGGAGTATCAGATTACCCGGGGCCTGTAACTGTTTGGAATGACGCTGATTTATTATACTCCCTCGTCCTAAAACTTATCTAAGATTTGTCAAAATCTAGATGTATCCTGATACTATATATATAGTGCCTAGATACCTTTGAATTTAGATAAATTTCAGACAACTTTCGTAGAAGGGAAGGGAGTACGTGAAGGGAGTACGTGACGGAAATATGTATGGAGTGTGGGAAATGCATCTCATAATATCTCATACTGGGCTCGAGTTCCTTAGAGCATCTCCACTCGTCTCCCCCAAAAGTTCCCTATAAGCTCTTCGGCGCTAAAAATCGCGCCCAGCTGCGGTCCCCAAATAGTTTTTAACTGGTGCGGTCTAACTATCAATCCAGCGTCCCCAGATCGAACCCACTAGAAAGGGAGGCTAGTGGGGGCAGCGGCGCGCCGCGTGTTGGCGTGAACGACGTGGGAAGAAGGCGTGGGAAACGCCTCCTGGATGTGGACGCGCCCCATTAATTTTGGCGAAGTCATCTTCCTCGCCTGCTCGCCTTCCGCGTCGGCGTTAATGCTGCTCGTCTTCAGTGCATGCTCGCCTTCAACAGTGACGTTAATGCTTGCCAACGCCCCCGCGGCGCCATATAAACCCTTCGCACCGCTCCCTCGCTGCACATTCTCGCCAGTGCCATCCAAAACTGCCATCCAAAACTTCTCCAGCACTGGCGCCCTCGCATCTCCTCCAAAACTCCTCCAGCACCAGCGCCCTCGCCATGGACCACCAAGAACAAGACGGCTTCGGCTGCCATTGGCTTCAAGTCATCGAGGCGCGCGCCCTCTGGAATGCGCGCTACCTCGTCCCGCCGGACATGCGCTGTCTGGGGGATGGGTACTCAGCCACGGCAGCCTGCCGGTCCCGCCGGTGCCGACAGGGTCGGCGCGCGCCATCGCCATCTACGACCATTTTTGGGGCCAGTTGATGTCGGAGGAGCGCAACGACCCGCGCTGGTCCCCCGATAATGACCACGCCTGGACCGCCTTCTTCGAGCGCCAGTGCGAGGACCGCCTCGCTTCCTATGATGGCAACGGCGATCCACCGGCGAACAACAACGCTAGTGGACATCGGCGGTGGTGGAGGGCGACCGGGAGGACCCTCGCGTGGGTCCTCAGCTACATCGCTGACGGGAACGACCCCCGTTGCAAATGCCGCCACGGCAGTTGCAGCTAGCGCCCTCGCGAGGCAACGACCAGTGGGTGGCGCGGCGCCAGTCCTCCTCGTCATCGCGCTCCTCCTCTTCGTGCTCCTCGGCGAGGTACTCGCCGTACAACACGCCGGCGCCACACTTCTTGGCAACGGTGAAGGACGAACCGGAGGAGGCTCCTACTGCTCGCAGGCGCCGCCATGGCGGCGGTGACATCGTTATCCGCGAGCGACGCCAACCTTCTCCGCCGCACCAGCGAGAGTGGATGCCACCACCAGAGTACAAGGTGGCGGCGTCCATCGTCAAGGCGGAGGACGACCCCGAGGAGTTCCTGAGGCTGCGCCTCGCCCAACTCGAATCGTTCCAGGCGACGGACGAGTTCGCCGAGGCCTGGAGCGCGGCCAATCACCGCCGCACGGAGGAGGAGCACCACCGTCGCCTCGGCCTCGTCGTCAACTTGGACGACGACGACACTGGCCAGTCCAGCAGGCCGCGCAGGAGGCGTGGGGACGTCGGCCAGGGCTGTAGCTACCTCCCGCAGCCGAAGGAGGAGCCCAGCGACGAGGAGGACGACTCGGCGCCGACGTAGCTAGGGCGTGGTGGCAACGGCGGCGGTTACTAGTTTTTAGGTTTTTTTTTAATGTCTATATTTTTAAATTTGTACAAATATTAGGCAAGTATGACCGAATTAGCTATGAATCTACTATTTCTGTAAATTGTGTTACATTTTGAAAATTTAAAGTTTTTAAATATAGGAGCCGCAACTGGAGCCGCCAGCTCCTAGTTTTATTTTACCGCCGATGCTCCCGTATGAGCACTAAAACAGCTACGTCGGGAGCCCATACGGGAAGAACCAGTAGATATGCTCTTAGTCTCATGCTAATTCAGCTCTAGCATCGGTTGCGATGGATTTGGAGCGAGTGCATCCCACATTCTTTGTGTTCCGGCGTATGTAAATGCTACCTCCATCTAAAATTAATTATTTTAGTTTTATCTAGACTAGCAAAAGTGCCCGTGCGTTGCACCGGGAGGAAAAAAAGTCTCGAACACTCTAGTGAATCAACGATGAAATATGTTATTTCAAGATTAACTTGCGACCCTCTCGCTGCACCGACTTGTAATACCGTAGACTGGTAATGACTTTTTAAACGATAAAAGGCTTCGAAGGACCAACTGTATTAAAAAGATGTGTGGCACAATTTTATAGAAAGCCCTAAGCGGATCACGAATATGTACACATATGTCCTTGGTTTTTAAAAATTGCACCCCAAAATAAATCGCGTTGGTCTGCGAAACACGATCGATTCCTTGTGCTCTGCCGCTAGGTGCATTCGTTTCAAAGGCCGCGGGAGGGGAGGGGGCGGGGCGAAACCACTTGGGGCATCGGAGACAGCGGGCGCCACCGCACCGGTGCTGAAGAAGAACCTCGCATGTTGGACAAACCAAGTCGAGATGACCATACTTGAGCGTAGCTGGGCCAAGCCCATGGCCTAAGATAGCGGCGGCCTCTCACCGTCGTTTGGAATTCGCTGCAGAAGTCACAGCCCCTCCACTGGTGATAGCACGATTTGAGGCATGCCTACAGCGAACTGACATGAAGTGCACGCGTAAAGGATAATTCAACGAACCAAACGAATGTGCATGGGCAAGTTATTTTCGTTCCTAATCAGAATTTAGTGAGGGTAAATTTTAGTTTCTGGTTTTAAGGAAAAATAATTTAAAAATAAATAACCCTAAAATAGTAGGACCAGAATTTAGTGTGGGTAAATTTTAGTTTCTGGTTTTAGGAAAAATCTCTACTATATTAAAAGGACGAAGTTGTTCTGTTTCCTCCGGTCACAGCTTTCGTCAAGCATATTTTCAATAAGACCTTTTTACCCTCCCACCAAAACTATTTTTTCAAGACATCCGCTCCTCCGGTTTTCCTGTGCATGATTCCCGTCTCTGGCCCCGATGCTGCAGGGATCCTCGAAACCGCCGCCTCCTCTCCCGATATTGCCTCCCTACCCTAGGGTTTCGGCGCACCCAGCGTAGCAGGCTAGCATAGAGAACGGTGTGGATGAGTTGGCGATGGTGTCCGGCCTCGGAGAAGCAGCTGCGTCGTAGATATCGCCGTGTGTGGAGGTGGATGACCGACGGGCGGCCTGCTAGATGGCAGCGGGAGCGGATGTATGCTAGCGGACATCGCATCGTCAACCCTGTCAGGTGCCGCCGGCGCATCTCCCCGACCTCCACCATCCACTGGACAAAGCACACCAACCAGGCCCACGACCTCCACGGATCCACACCACCGCCGCGCCTGGGGAAAGCGGAGAAACGCGCATGACTGACAAGAGGAGGCGACGAGCCAGAGTAGAGGGGGTGCACCGATCCACGATGGGTGTCCAAGTACCTCTGGTCGAGATGGACGGAGGGCCGGCCGTGGAGATGGAGATGGAGAGGGCGAACGGGGAGCAGAGGGGGTGCGTCGCTCCACGATGGTGGCCGTCTACCTCCTGTCCACTTCCCGGTGACCGCGCCACCGGATCTCCACCCCTGCACTTCCCCGGCCAGATCAAGCAGTTGTTCCTCCCCGATCAGTTCGTCGAGTTCGAGATGCAACCCGTCAGCCCCTCCTGCAGTTCCTTGCAGAACTAATCCTCCGTGAGCTGCGGCCGTAGTCGCTCGGGTTCGTTCGGCCATCATTGATGCAGAGAAGAATTACAAGAGGCCGCTGCCTAGGTGGAGGGCTCCCACGTGACCATGAAGGTACTACTCCTAAGTCTGCTAGATTCATTCGTATTACGAGAGACACCTGCCAAATGCCAACATGACTCCTTGATGAACATGTAGATGATGTAGACTGGTAATGGCATGCATTGTGCACTAATAGATTGGCATATATATACATGTACCGGTTGATTAATTGGTAGATGACTTTTTCCCATTCTATGCACGCCATACAAAGTAATTGACTGATTCATATTGAAAGATGACTTATGTGAGGTTCAGGTTGTTGAAGAAGGCATGCGATGATATCTACGAAGTGATGAAATTTAACATCACATGAATATCAAGGTAACCACCCTCTGATTACATGTTAATTACATCCCTTGTTGTTATGATATACCATGTTTGTGTAATTGCTACAGTTTCTGAAAAATCATTATCTAACACAGCGAGTGTGAATATGTATTCTGTTCCAGGGCCGGTCAATTGGACAAACATTTAAGAGTATCTGTCAAGCTGTGCGCATGTGTGCTGAAGGTCAAGATTAGCATTTTCCTGAAATTTTCATTAGCTGGTGGTAATTTTTTATAGGTCTCTTGAAATCTAAGAATGCAGGGTACAGTTGTTTTTATTGGTTATATGGTACATAATAAGAATGCCTTCAGTTTTTTATGCACCTTACATGTTTGTGATATTGCATAAATAGGGATCATTCTTATACCAAGAGGATGGAAAGCTTTTGTTTGACAACATGGCAGCACCTGTTTACTAACCATCGTGAGGTGGCTATACTCTGCATCATCATCAAGTTTTGGTTCCTTCGTGTTGCAACTTATTTTACAATCTTGATTTTTTTTTTTCAGAAATAACTGATGAAAGTACTATAGTTCAAGGAAAATCAGATACATGTTGTGGGCCTGGCCAAGTTTTGTTGTTTGCATGTTGTTAGTCACAGTTAAGCCCTTAGTTATTTCATCCATACAACTAATTTTCTCTACTGCATCTACAATTTCAGAAACTGCAAACTTTTTTGTTCCTTGCTGAAATATTCTTTTCTTGATTACTTTATTTAGTTTCACACCTTCCGGTACAATCGCTGCACAGATTCACTTTATCATGTTGTTCTCTCTCATATGTGTACTTATAACTGTTCGGAATTATAGGGGAAAAACAGTCGTCATCAGATCAGGTATGCTGGACGTAATACAATGGCGGAGAGGTACTTTCATATGCCTCCATAAGGAGCTGGAGACAAAACCCTGGCAAAACCAAGAGGTTCATAATGATGTTGCTTTTTTCAAAAGTGCAGCTGTGTCGAGATCGGATAATAATACTTCAATTAATCATGATTTTTTAAAATTTATCTCTTATTTTTTGGTCAGTGGGAATTCCAATGATGCGCAAAAAAAAAGCCCGCAAAAAAGGAATTCCAATGGTGCCTCCTTTTCTATATATTTATTTGTATCCTGTAAATCAATTGGTGTTCATTTGCGTGTTCTTGCAGTGGATAATGTTGTATTTTTCTTCAGATTCTAATAAATAATGGAGACGCAAATCACGTTCACTAATCTGTACACCATAACTGTGAGCTTCCATTACATTCCCTAAATTTATCATTGTGTTATCTTAGGGTTCACTCTTTATTTTCGGATCCTCACACTTAATGATATTTATCCATGCTACGCATGCCACTTTAAGAATCATGTTCCTCACTCTGTATATACCACTGGTAAAAAATGTTGTCAGGAGGGCGCATCGGATTAAAAAAAGAGGACTACATGGGATAGCTATGTAAAATCTGTGGTGGCTATAAGTTGAATCTGAATGCTGCTGTGAGGCTTCTGTTGTGCACTTTAATTTGATCAACATTTGGAAACCGCCTCCAGTCTCGTAAACATTTGGAAACCACCTCCAGTCTCGTCAACATGTCAATCTTCTGCTGCAAGATGGCAATATATTTTACATACATCTATTTTATCTGCCTAAGTGGTTATTATGTAATAACTCTTATGACGGGCAAATCACTCTTTGATGTGCATTTATAGACCGGTACCTCTGTAGTTTCCACGAAAATCTTGCGTGAGCTTAAACCGTTAAAATAGGTGGATCATGAAAGTTTCAAGAGGTTGAAAGATACTGTAGTTTCTCAACCATCTACTCATTCCTATATATCCTATAGTAGCATAAGTGCACTTTCCAACGATGTTTACATTTTTTCAGGGTCTGTGCACAAGAGAATCAGGTTTGTTGGTTTATGCCATCTTCCCTAGATTTCAATGTTTGTTTGTTTAGTAGAAATTATGCACCTACATGTAGCAGATCTGCCATACGCGATAGGATTATAACTTTTTAATTACTCCTATGTGCTTATATAGAAGGATACAAGTTATTCATTAACAAGAATTGATCTTAACAAGTATTACAGTGCTTCCTAGGGGGACATATCTCTACTCTTCTATATAAAATACACCTTGTTTAGGAAGTAAGTCAGTTGTACCATGCTGCTGCAAATAAAAAGGTTTCATATAACTTTCAGTTAAGATATAACTTTCATGTTTACTGTAAATTATATGATGCCGTGATTATAAGTAGTACTATAAGTTTTCTAGCCACATCGGTATATACCAGGATTATATTCAGCTGCAAACCTTCATTCTAAAACCTCAACAATATTGATCAGTCTGTCTCAAATGCCCCACATATCTTGGCTCACGCAGCTGGCACTCTTTCCCCTATTAAGTCTGTGTAGCGTGGCATTAAAAACTCTTGACAATCTGAGCTCTATTTGAATTTTGCATGATACAAATAATTCAGTAGTCCGATTTCCATGCAAGATTTATAATTTTTAGTTTTAGTCCGATATCCTGAATCTTGTGCAACCATGAATTTGCATGCAAGCACTGAAGAATAATTTCTCTAGAGGGTTTGCAGTTTCTGAGAGTTGTTGTCAAGTGCATGATCTACAACCCTTCCAAGTACGACTACAAGGTGATAACAGAAAGCAAGAAGTTTTGTACTTAGTTTGTACATATGTGGTCTCTGATTTTAATGGTTCTTAAAATTATTATTTTAAGTATTTTTTTAAAAATTGTATTTTACCTACTGGTATTTTTTTGTTAATAAAAAATATGTAATTGTGCAAATCATCATGTGTTATGGAGGTTAAACTTCATGAAGTAGTCGACATGAGATATTCATATATTTTGCTTGGTATGTTGTAAAAATATTGTTTGAAACTAATCTAACTACTACATGGCATTTCACATTTAGAAAAAAAATAGCTGTAATTTTAGTCGAGTCATGTGTGGGAGCTTCCTCTTTCTCAAGCGTAAATTTGGAAAACCGTTAAGGCCTCGAGAAATCTCATGCATATGTTTCCTTTCGCTTGCCTACCCCATCTTATTCCATAATGATGTATTATGAAAACGATGACATAGGTGGTCGAAATGAAGTTTGTATTTTAAACATCTGTTGAATTTTCTCACATGTATTATCGCCCGTGGCAATGCACGGGCATTTTACTAATTTAAAAAAAATAACCCTAAAATAGTAGGACCAGAAATCCAGCTGGCAAGGCACAGCCCAAGGCCAAGAGCGCTCCCCCATCCCGAAATCATCTCGACTCCTCTATCTCTCAGCTTTCCCTAAATACGCCGCCAAACGCGCACCAGCACGCACGCGACCAGACTCTAGGATCGATCCCGCACGCCCGCCAATATACTCCGACAGAAGCCGGCCGCACAAAGCCGCCTCCTCCGAGGACTCCTCGTCCACTCTTCTCCTGCCACCACGGTCGCGCCGGGATCCCATCAGCTTGCAATTTCCACCTTTAATCCGCTTTTCTTTAATTTCCTCCTTTCGCAAATTCTCCGGACGGGATCCTTTCCTTCGTTTAATTTCCTCCCTTTAGTCCAGGCAGCTTTCAATTCTCGCTCTCCATATTTGCTGATGTTTTTGTGTTCCAAGTCAGCTTGTCATAACTAGAAAATTAAGGCATATAAACCGGTGGAAATCTGTATATGCTGGCGAGGTGGGACTATTGACACAAATTGTCTGTGCGTGAGTTGCAATATTTTAAACAAAAAGGCCCAGCGGTGGCCTTATTTTGACCAGCATAGCAGGAAGCACAGGCTCGCGATGCGCGTTAGCCTCATCCTTGCGCCGGCCTCGGGCGTGGCCTTGGATTGTGCGTTCCCGAGCGAGCCTTGGATGGTGGAGAGACGCTCTTGGAGCACGGAGGCCTTGTCGACGGCGGACGGAGGGGTGCGGCCAGGGCGGGCCCGGCTAGGACTGTGGAGATAGAGCTGCACAGATTGGCCGGGAGGGACAGAGGAAGAGGAAGTCCTCAGTTCTTTCCCCAAGCGCCGCTAGTAGAGCACACGACGCGCCTGATTCCCTGCCACTTCAGCTCGAATCCCTTCGCCAGGTCCGGCGGTGCCGGTTTCACTTTTCTCTGCTGATTCTTGCGCGGAGGTGGGCGTGGCTGCTGCGCGGGATGAAGCTACCGGGTTCCACTTTTCTCTACCGATTCTTGCGCAGATGTGGGCGCGCAGAGGGGTTGCTCGCAGCAGGGGCCTAGCCGGAGGCTCGCCGATGCCGGGAGGCGCGCGCATCTATTCGTCCGGAGGGCTGACGTTCTGCCAAAAATATAACTTTTTTTCAACTTGCCCGCAAGCCCCTGCCCCACTAGTAGTGCCATTTTTCTGCTGCAAAAGACATACCAGTATGGATCATGCATTAAATTAGTAAGGAGAGAGATATAGGAATATACCTTTTATATGGCTATCACAGCCAGCACATAGACCATGCATTAATTTAAGGAAATAAGAGCAGGCCATGTGACTGACACATGTATGCACGAGTGTTCGCCTCGACGTAAAGCCTCTCTAAGTTTAGTTCAAGAATGCGTCCGCAAAAATATACTGGTCACTATGCCAGAGGCAGATCTATCTTTTATCCGCGTAGATAAAACGGACATTTTTGTGTCCGTTTGCTTCAGACCATAGGAGATTATCTAAGTTTTTTTTTTCAAGTTTGGTGTATTTCAAAAAAAGCTGTCGAAAATGTTTGCTCTTTTGTTTTTCCCCAAACATCTTTTTCATTCCTCTTATTTCTGAGGGGCAAAACAGCCGTCACTTTAAATGGGGATGCTCATTGGAAATTAACAAGCCAAATGAGCTGTCTGCTTTTTGTGGAAAAAGGGGAAAAAACAAGGAAGAAGAGACTTGCGGCCCATGGATGCAGATCATGCCCACCAACACAGCAAATAAGATTTCTTCATCTGAAGCGCCGCCGCTCACGCTCCTCTTGTTCCTGAGGTACTCCGCTTCCGCTTCCGTCGGTCCCACCCCCACCAGGCTCCAGCTATTTTTCCGAGATTTCCTCACGTTCCTTTCCTTTTTTTTTCATCTATTGCCTTCCTTTGCTCGCTCGAGGGTCACGGTCACCAACCAGGAATTCCTTCCTAATCAGATTTTAGTGAGGTGGCTTGTTGGTTCCAGAAAACTGGAAGTATTTAAACCGGTCGAACTTGTTATCGTGTACCGAGGTGGGGAGCTGCTGTATGCCGAGCTGATCGGCGCGGAAGCCGTCGCCGCACACCCCGCGCTCCCAGATTTTACTAACTGGGCCGCAGCCCAACATCAGGTAAGGCGGTTTTTCTTTTTCGTTTCTTTTTTTTTTGTTGTTCTTTTTTAAAAATCTGAACATTTGTAAAATTTTAAAAAAATCAAATTAAAAATAAATCTCTTTTTAAAAATCTGAACATTTTCAGATTTGAACATTTTTTAATTTGAACAAAAATGTATTTTTTTCTATGAACAATTTCCAAATTTGAACATTTTTTAATTTGAACAAAATTTATATTTGAACAATTTTCGAATCTGAATGACTTTCATATTAGAACAAATTTCAAATTTGAACAAATTTCAAATTTGAACAAATTTCAAATTTGAACAAATTTCAAATTTGAACAAATTTCGAGTATGAACGATTTTCATATTTGAACAATTTTTGAATTTATACCGTTTTCATATTTGAACAGTTTTCAAATTTTAGTAATTCTCAAATTTGATGTTTTTCGAATTTAAACAATTTTCGAATATAGACTTTTCTAATTTGAACAAAAGAAAGAATAAACAGAAAGAAAAGAAAATAAAACAGAAAACGGAAAAAGAAAAAAAAAGAAAAAAGAAAGCGAAAAACGTTAAATGGGCCAGGCCCAATACCCGACCAGGGTGTGCGGCAACCCGCATCGGCACCGACCTGGTCGGTGTATAGGACTGGCCCCGAGGTGAGACTATTGAGCGCTGATGCAGCCTTTGATGGAACGGACTTGAGGAGACTTGCGGCCCATGGATGCAGACCATGTCCACCAACACAGCAACGTGGCCCAAACAGAATCGAGAATAGTTCGCAACACGACGGACCGATGAAGGCCAGTCCTATACACCGACCAGGTCGGTGCCGATGCGGGTTGCCGCACACCCCTGGTCGGGTATTGGGCCTGGCCCATTTAACTTTTTCGCTTTCGTTTTCTCTTTTTTTTCTTTTCCTTTTTTCCTTTTTTCTTTTTCCGTTTTCTGTTTTATTTTCTTTTTCTTTCTATTTATTTTTTCTTTTGTTCAAATTAGAAAAGTTTTTATTCGAAAAACGTCAAATTTGAGAATTACGAAAATTCGAAAACTGTTCAAATATGAAAACTGTTTAAATTCAAAATTTGTTCAAATATGAAAATCGTTCATATTCAAAATTTGTTCAAATTTGAATTTTGTTCAAATTTGAAAATTGTTCTAATATGAAAATCGTTCAAATTCGAAAATTGTTCAAATATAAATTTTGTTCAAATTTAGAAATGTTCAAATTCGGAAATTGTTCATAGAAAAAAAATACATTTTTTGTTCAAATTAAAAAATGTTCAAATCTGAAAATGTTCAGATTTTTTAAAAAGTGATTTATTTTTAATTTGATTTTTTTAAAATTTTTACAAATGTTCAGATTTTTAAAAAAGATTCTTTTAAAAAAGAAAACAAACAACAGAAAAAAAAGAAACGAAAAAGAAAAAACCAGCTTACCTGATGTTGGGCTGCGGCCCAGTTTAGTAATCCGGGCGCGGGGTGTGCGGCAACCGGCTTCCGCGCCGACCAGCTCGGCATACAGCAGCACCCACCGATGAATCCCCAGCTCTACCGATCTGTACGATTAGATATACGCCCCCTCCATGGTTCAAAAAAAAAACGCCCCCTCCATCTGTAAACGCTCTGTCGTGATCGCAATGGAGGCTCGCGGCTGCGGCTTGGAAAACGAACGTGGTCGCAACATCTCCTCCTCCGGGCTCAACGTGTAGCAATTAACCCGGCGTGTTGTCGTTCCAGCATATACTGTATTGATTGCCTTGCGGCTTGTGACGTCCGTCCTGCGCTCTGCACACGCAGCAGCCACTGAACTCGCGACGGCCCGTCCTCTTTCCTGCAACTGCATGGTACCCAGACGGCCGTGAGCACGCCGCCACCGCTCCAAACGGCGCCGTCTGCCGCTCGCGAGGCAAGGGATGAGGAGGCCACACCCGGTTGACCTCGAGGCAGAGAGGAGGGTACCTCCGGTCACGAGGATCCGGGCCGTAGGAGGAGAACGGAAGGGCGGCAGACGGCCGGAGGAGGAGGAGGACGGGAGGGCGGCGGCGGCTTTTCACTCGTTCGCAGTCCTCTGGTAGGCAAGCGCGGTTCTGTTCGGCAGCCGTCGTGGTGGCCGGCGTGCGTGCCCGCGACGGATGAGAAAATTTGAACCGGTTTTTGGCTTAACGGTGGCATTGTGTGTATTATGGGATTTGGTGGGAGGGCAAAATGGTCCAAAAAAGCATTGACGAAACTTTTTGGCAGAAATCTTAGCTCATTTATTATTAGGTATAGATATGAATGCATCTAAATATATTCTTAGCTATAGTACGTACATATCTGAAAAAAGTTGAGACATTTACTTTTAAATCGAGGGAGTACCGGGTAGGCTTGAAATATAACCAGCTGTCTCCAGGCACATCGCTCTTTTCCGCTTGTAAATTGTAATTGTTTAAGAGTAATGAAGTGTTCCTCTTCACCGATCTTAGCATTGGCTTCCTCCTCCATTAGCAGATTCAGCATCATCTCATCGTCGCTACCCATGTTCTATAATTCAAAAAATAAAGGAGATCAATGACTTGAACCTGGCGGAGAGAGGGAAAGTGTCGTCACAGGCATGCGGCCCAACACCTTGCGAGTAAGGCTGTCGCATGAGGTCGCCATACCTTCTCCATGGAGCAAACGAAGCACAAAGCGGGGGAGAGGCGAACCACAAAGCAGGGGAGAGGCGACATGGGAGGTGCGGTCAGGGTAGCGAGGCACTGGTCGATAACCGATGTCGGATTTCGCATCGGCGGTGGTGGAGATTTCGCAGGGTGGAAGCGCCCGAGCAAGAGGAGATGTGATTGTGGCGGTTGGAATGAGGCTATGTCACTGGCGTGTGAAACCCAACTGTCGATATCCAACGTGGCTCGTGTCTGGTGCGTCGAACCACGTTCCCTGTAGATCGGAGACGATATGGGGATGCCGGACAACCTATTGAGACACGTCGGACCAAAAAGACTTTTTGGGACACGCGGTTGGGTATGTCATTTTGTATGGCTTTCCCAAATCCCTTCGAAGAGCGGTTTGAGGGACGCCGGCTAGGATGCTCTTAGAGCATCTCCAGCTGACGAGGGATCACCTCGGCAATGCCTATGTATTGTAGACTTGGGTTTCGGGAGAGAGCGACGATGGAGATTCCGGGGACGAGATTAGGCACACGACGTACCCAGCTTCGGGTCCCCTCGGTGGAGGATCCCTACGTGCTGCTAGCAATCCAGTATATGATCATAAATGTGTTTACAGGGTGCTGCCGTAGGCGGAGCTATGCTGTCTATCTGTTGTCCTCTCTCTATCGGGTGCCCTGGCTAGCTTTATATATGCAACCAGCCTAGGGTTTTACAAGAGTCCTAGTCGACTACTTCTTCGGGTTGCCTTGTTGGGCCTTCTCCATATTGAGTCTTCTCCATATTGGGCCGAGCCGGTATACTAATAATGGGTACCCGAAGGGTATGCCCATGTCAGTAGCCCCCGAGTTTATAGGGAAGTCGAAGACTTGCGTAGAAACTCCAAGCATAACCATCTCCGAAGTCGAAGAAATACAAGGCGATGTCCATGTCGTAGATCATGTGTAGCGTAGATGATGTCGACGATTCTTGAAATTATCGGGTGCGCGGCAGCGCTCCCGATGGGAGTAGCCCCCGAGTTTATGGGCAAGTGCTTGGACTTGAGCATAGACTCAAGTTGTACTACTCGATGAAGAACTTAATTATATTTCCGGAGAACTTGATGAAATCCATGTGCTCCCGATGGGAGTAGGCTCCACTCGAGTCGTAGAATCGAGTTGAGTCTACAAACCTTGATTGTCATAGATGCTGTAGAAGTTAATTTTCTATCGGGTGCGCGACCAGCGCTCCCGATGGGAGTAGCCCCCGAGGCTACAGCCAAGTGTTTGCACTTGGGTGTAGGCTCAACTTGCTTGTAATTGACTCCACAATTTTTCCTCTTTCTTATCGGGAGGGTGAACAATATTCTCGATAAGAGTAGCCCCCGAGCCTATGAGCAGGTGCTTGCACCTAGGCATAGGCTCAAGTTGTACTACTCGATAAACAACTTGGCGCAGCCCCTCTTTTTATCGACTCCAGGCCGTTGCTATTTTTATTTGACATCCATATCTATATTGTACAGGGATAATGGTAATTGGGGCTAGTTCATCTGACGGATCAGGTACTAGTTAACTGCTCTAGTGGCAATCCGCAAAAACCTACTTCAAGATCACGTCCCTGGACATGATCTCGGGATACTGGTGTTAACTCGACAGGTGCCGCTTAAGGTCTTACCATTCTGTCGAGTCCCAGTCATATTTTATCGGGTACCTAACGCGTCCGTTAGGATTTTTCTTCGTATCTGTTGATACGGATAAAAGTAGCAGAGCGCAGTCTTTGGCGATGCCACGCCACACAGAACGGATCTGGGGTCTTACCTTCGCAGAGTTTTGCGGCATTCAGAGATTGTTCGCGACTTTGGCGCTCTGAGAATATTTTGTCAAGTGCCTTGTTCGGCTGATGCAATGACCCATTTTGCGGGCTTTTCTATTTTTCTCTCGGGCTTGATGAGACAGCCGAATATATTGGTTCTTCTATATTGTCGGGTACATCACCGATGCTCTTGCTCGGAACAATATGACGAGTCAATGGAACCGAAGATTTGTCCATCCTTTTTTTTTATGAAAATTTCGTCGAGTTCTTTCTTGAAGAAAATTTCTTCGGGTCCTCCTTGAGGACAATTCTTCGGGACCTCCTTGAAGAAAATTCTTCGGGACCTGTTCTTTCTTGAAGACAATTTCATCGAGTTCTCCCTGTAGACAATTTCGTCGGATTCTCTCTTATATACCTTGAATTTTGCTTTCTCCTGCACAAATAAACAAACTTTTTCTATCTTTCCCTTGACTCTCTTTTTCGCATGCGGTGTCAGATGCTCAGATTCGATGATATGTAAAGTGAATATATGCCGCGTAGCCCCCAAGTGTTGGGTGCGACGAAAGTAAACGATAATCAACTTTGTGCAAAATAAAAGAACACTTAGCTTTTTGGACACGACGAAGTCGATGCATGATGAAGTCTTCGAGTGTAGATAAGAAATCTAGCCAAAGTAGAAACCACCAAATAGCAAAAGTGGATACCACCAAATTGTTGATGGAGAGATAGCCGAGCCCCCGAGCACTGCTGAGGTGATGTCACGATTGTTGTGTCGCAGTCGTGACCCGAGATGAAATTGTTGTCGAGCCCCCGAACGTTAGGCATGACGTCGATGAAGCTGAAGCCAAGATGAAGTATTTGAGATGAATCCATATTGGAGATTACACCATTAAATATGAAGCATATGAATCCGCCGATATCATAAATGATGAATCCATTGACCCGAAGAATCCAGTAATAACCATAGAAGATGAATCCGTTGATATTATGTAGGATGAATCCATTGACCCGAAGAAAATAGTTCCAGTAATAATCATCGAAGATGAATCCATTGACCCAGAAACGCATCGGGTAATATTGTATAAGAGTAAACCAGTAATAACCATATAGATGAATCCGAATAAATTCACCGACCCGAAGAAATAAATCTAGTAATAATCATTGATTATAAATCCATTGACCCAGAAATCCGGCAGGTAGTATTATATTTTAGAGGAAACCAATGATAACCCGAAGAACATAAATCCAGTAAGCCGAAGAAATTAACTCCACGGAGCCGAAGGAGATAAATTCATCGAAGAGGATAAACTCATTTAACTGAAGAAGATAAATCCAATGAACCGAAGAATCCAAGATCGGCCTTGTTGCTTTTCCTTTGTTTGAACTGTTGTCCGAGCTGTATATGAAATTACTAGCAAAAAGTTTCGGATGTGAAGAAAAGTTTCGGGAGTACACGAAAGTCCACGAGTTTCATCATTTGCATATGAATTTGAAATTACTAGCAAAAATAAAAATAAAAAAAAAGTCGAAGCAAAGATCTATCTATATTTTCTATACCGTGATTTTTCTTGCTACGGATAAGATGATGTGTTGTCTGCTATCACTAAATGAATAGTTATTGAATCACAAAACAAATGATGCAAATCTCAAATACGTGTAAGAGACGGTTACAGAAGTACTTAGCTTTTCTTTTCTGGAAGTGCACAACGATCGGATCTTCAGATTTTGAAGAACACGCTTCTTGAAACCCGACAGGAGCATTGAGCTATTGAATGCACTGATTGTTACCTAGCCAGCCATCACAATGAGTGGTGCCCCCCTTAACCATCCAATTCTTAATTCTGGTATATCCATGTAAAGTAGCAAGAGGAGCAGCTCCTGCCGTAGAATAGTGCACGACCAATTTTTGAAACTCGTGCTGATGGTTGTCGAACTCGCTTCATCAGTGGTGATAGAATTTTCTGCTGTTGTCCAAAAGCCCGGCTCTTTGCACGTATGCTTGTCCAGAACAAGGTCACCGCAAGAAGCACCGAATTAGATTAACTGTCCAAAACACTTAACCCGAGAGACTGTCGCCAAAGTTTCACTATTGTAGATCGGAACACTGCCGCACCACTTTTTGCTGTAGATCGGGCGTGTTGAAGCCGATAATTGACCAGATGCAGTCTGTCGAAGACGATGGATCCCGCCCGGATAACAAAATCCAGTCGCCGCGATTCCCACAGACGGTGCCAATTGACGAGGGATCACCTCGGCAATGCCTACGTATTGTAGACTTGGGTTTCGGGAGAGAGCGACGATGGAGATTCCGGGGACGAGATTAGACACACGACGTACCCAGCTTCGGGTCCCCTCGGTGGAGGATCCCTACGTGCTGCTAGCAATCCAGTATATGATCATAAATGTGTTTACAGGGTGCTGCCGTAGGCGGAGCTATGCTATCTATTTGTTGTCCTCTCTCTATCGGGTGCCCTGGCTAGCTTTATATATGCAACCAGCCTAGGGTTTTACAAGAGTCCTAGTCGACTACTTCTTCGGGTTGCCTTGTTGGGCCTTCTCCATATTGAGTCTTCTCCATATTGGGCCGAGCCGGGTATACTAATAATGGGTACCCGAAGGGTATGCCCATGTCACCAGCCGCGTCCTCCAAAGCGTCACCCAAAGAGATTTAGGGTGCGTCAGAAAAAAATGTTCCCAGCCACGTGCTTCAAAGCCTCTTTTTTTTTCCGGCGCGATCCAATACGGTGTTTGGCGTCCCGAGCCCGTCCCCGCTACACAGGGGATGCTCGGGGGATGCCAGACACAACGAAAAACGAGGTGAGGCGACGCGTGCCCGATGTGTCAGTGATGTCTACGGGTGCTTCTATTCTTGTAGATAGTGTTGGGCCTCCAAGAGCAGAGGTTTGTAGCACAGTAGCAAGTTTCCCTTAAGTGGATCACCCAAGGTTTATCGAACTCAGGGAGGAAGAGGTCAAAGATATCCCTCTCATGCAACCCTGCAATCACGATACAAGAAGTCTCTTGTGTCCCCAACACACCTAATACACTTGTCAGATGTATAGGTGCACTAGTTCGGCGAAGAGATAGTGAAATACATGTGGTATGAATGTATATGAGCAGTAGTAACGGCGCCAGAAAATACTTGATGCTACAACTGGCGTGTGGTTGATGGTGGGAATATTACAGGCAGTAGAGATGCAGTAAAACAGTAAACAAGCAGTGATAGCAGTATTTGGAAACAAGGCCTAGGGATTATACTTTCACTAGTGGACACTCTCAACATTGATCACATAACAGAATAGATAAATGCTATACTCTACACTCTCTTGTTGGATGATGAACACCACTAATTGTGTAGGATTACACGAACCCTCAATGCCGGAGTTAACAAGCTCCACAATATTCAATATTCATGTTTAAATAACCTTAGAGTGCATGATAGATCAACACAACTACACCAAGTACTAACATAGCATGCACACTGTCACCATCACACTATGGAGGCATAGATCACATCAATACTATCATAGCAATAATTAACTTCATAATCTACAAGAGATTACAATCATAACCTACGCCAAGTACTACACGATGCACACACTGTCACCATTACACCGTGGAGGAGGAATAGAGTACTTTAATAACATCACTAGAGTAGCACATAGATGATATTCAACTAGATCACATAAAGAGAGAGATGAACCACATAGCTACATGATACGCGTACAGCACGCGTCCGTTGGGAACCCCAAGAGGAAGGTGTGATGCGTACAGCGGCAAGTTTTCCCTCAGTATGAAACCAAGGTTTATCGAACCAGTAGGAGCCAAGAAGCACGTTGAAGGTTGATGGCGGCGGGATGTAGTGCGGCGCAACACCAGAGATTCCGGCGCCAACGTGGAACCTGCACAACACAACCAAAGTACTTTGCCCCAACGAAACAACGAGGTTGTCAATCTCACCGGCTTCTTTGTAACAAAGGATTAGATGTATAGTGTGGATGATGATTGTTTGCGAGAAAAACGATGAAACGATGTGCGATGGGTGTATTTCAGTATAGAGAATTGGACCGGGGTCCACAGTTCACTAGAGGTGTCTCTCCCATAAGATAAACAGCATGTTGGGTGAACAAATTACAGTTGGGCAATTGACAAATAAAGAGGGCATGACCATGCACATACATATTATGATGAGTATTGTGAGATTTAATTGGGCATTACGACAAAGTACATAGACCGCTATCCAGCATGCATCTATGCCTAAAAAGTCCACCTTCAGGTTATCATCCGAACCCCCTCCAGTATTAAGTTGCTAACAACAGACAATTGCATTAAGTATTGCGCGTAATGTAATCAGTAACTACGTCCTCGAACATAGCACCAATGTTTTATCCCTAGTGGCAACAGCACATCCATAATCTTAGAGATTTCTGTCACTTCCCCAGATTCACGGAGACATGAACCCACTATCGAGCATAAATACTCCCTCTTGGAGTTACAAGCATCTACTTGGCCAGAGCATCTACTAGTAACGGAGAGCATGCAAGATCATAAACAACACATAGACATAACTTTGATAATCAACATAACAAGTATTCTCTATTCATCGGATCCCAACAAACGCAACATATAGAATTACAGATAGATGATCTTGATCATGTTAGGCAGCTCACAAGATCTGACAATGAAGCACAATGGGGAGAAGACAACCATCTAGCTACTGCTATGGACCCATAGTCCAGGGGTAGACTACTCACACATCACTCCGGAGGCGACCATGGCGGCGTAGAGTCCTCCGGGATATGAATCCCCTCTCCGGCAGGGTGCCGGAGGCGATCTCCTGAATCCCCCAAGATGGGATTGGCGGCGGCGGTGTCTCTGGAAGGTTTTCCGTATCGTGGCTCTCGGTACTGGGGGTTTCGCGACGGAGGCTTTAAGTAGGCGGAAGGGCAGGTCAGGGGGCCACACGAGGGCCCACACCACAGGTCGGCGCGGCCAAGGGGCAGGCCGCGCCGCCCTAGGGTTTGGGCGCCTCGTGGCCCCACTTCGTCTCCTCTTCGGTCTTCTGGAAGCTTCGTGGCAAAATAGGACCCTGGGCGTTGATTTCGTCCAATTCTGAGAATATTTCGTTACTAGGATTTCTGAAACCAAAAACAGCAGAAAACAGCAACTGGCACTTCGGCATCTTGTTAATAGGTTAGTTCCAGAAAATGCACGAATATGATATAAAGTGTGCATAAAACATGTAGATATCATCAATAATGTGGCATGGAACATAAGAAATTATCGATACATCGGAGACGTGTCAGCATCCCCAAGCTTAGTTCTGCTCGTCCCGAGCAGGTAAAACAATAACAAAGATAATTTCTGGAGTGACATGCCATCATAACCTTGATCATACTATTTGTAAAGCATATGTAGTGAATGCAGCGATCAAAACAATGTATATGACATGAGTAAACAAGTGAATCATAAAGCAAAGACTTTTCATGAATAGTACTTCAAGACAAGCATCAATAAGTCATGCATAAGTGTTAACTCATAAAGCAATAATTCAAAGTAAAGGTATTGAAGCAACACAAAGGAAGATTAAGTTTCAGCGGTTGCTTTCAACTTATAACATGTATATCTCATGGATATTGTCAACATAGAGTAATATAATAGGTGCAATATGCAAGTATGTAGGAATCAATGCACAGTTCACACAAGTGTTTGCTTCTTGAGGTGGAGAGAAATAGGTGAACTGACTCAACAATAAAAGTAAAAGAATGGTCCTCCATAGAGGAAAAGCATCGATTGCTATATTTGTGCTAGAGCTTTGATTTTGAAAACATGAAATAATTTTGTCAACGGTAGTAATAAAGCATATGTATCATGTAAATTATATCTTACAAGTTGCAAGCCTCATGCATAGTATACTAATAGTGCCCGCACCTTGTCCTAATTAGCTTGGACTACCGGATCATCGCAATGCACATGTTTTGACCAAGTGTCACAAAGTGGTACCTCTATGCCGCCTGTACAAAGGTCTAAGGAGAAAGCTCGCATTGGATTTCTCGCTATTGATTATTCTCAACTTAGACATCCATACCGGGACAACATAGACAACAGATAATGGACTCCTCTTTTATGCATAAGCATGTGGCAACAATTAATTTTCTCATATGAGATTGAGGATATTGTCCAAAACTGAAACTTCCACCATGGATCATGGCTTTAGTTAGCGGCCCAATGTTCTTCTCTAACAATATGCATGCTTAACCATAAGGTGGTAGATCTCTCTTACTTCAGACAAGATGAACATGCATAGCAACTCACATGAAATTCAACAAAGAGTAGTTGATGACGTCCCCAGTGAACATGGTTATCGCACAACAAGCAACTTAATAAGAGATAAAGTGCATAAGTACATATTCAATACCACAATAGTTTTTAAGCTATTTGTCCCATGAGCTATATATTGCAAAGGTGAATGATGGAATTTTAAAGGTAGCACTCAAGCAATTTACTTTGGAATGGCGGAGAAATACCATGTAGTAGGTAGGTATGGTGGACACAAATGGCATAGTGGTTGGCTCAAGGATTTTGGATGCATGAGAAGTATTCCCTCTCGATACAAGGTTTAGGCTAGCAAGGTTATTTGAAACAAACACAAGGATGAACCGGTGCAACAAAACTCACATAAAAGACATATTGTAAACATTATAAGAATCTACACCGTCTTCCTTGTTGTTCAAACTCAATACTAGAAATTATCTAGACCTTAGAGAGACCAAATATGCAAACCAAATTTTAGCATGCTCTATGTATTTCTTCATTAATGGGTGCAAAGCATATGATGCAAGAGCTTAAACATGAGCACAACAATTGCCAAGTATCACATTATCCAAGACATTATAGCAATTTACTACATGTATCATTTTCCAATTCCAACCATATAACAATTTAACGAAGAAGAAACTTCGCCATGAATACTATGAGTAAAGCCTAAGGACATACTTGTCCATATGCTACAGCGGAGCGTGTCTCTCTCCCATACAATGAATGCTAGGATCCATTTTATTCAAACAAAACAAAAAACAAAAACAAACCGACGCTCCAAGCAAAGCACATAAGATGTGATGGAATAAAAATATAGTTTCAGGGGAGGAACCTGATAATGTTGTCGATGAAGAAGGGGATGCCTTGGGCATCCCCAAGCTTAAACAGCTTGAGTCTTCTTAGAATATGCAGGGGTGAACCACCGGGGCATCCCCAAGCTTAGAGCTTTCACTCTCCTTGATCATGTTGCATCATACTCCTCTCTTGATCCTTGAAAACTTCCTCCACACCAAACTTAGAACAACTCATTAGAGGGTTAGTGGACAATAAAAATTAACATGTTCAGAGGTGACATAATCATTCTTAACACTTCTGAACATTGCATAAAGCTACTGGACATTAATGGATCAAAGAAATTCATCCAACATAGCAAAAGAGGCAATGCGAAATAAAAGGCAGAATCTGTCAAAACAGAACAGTTCATATTGACGAATTTTATCGAGGCACCAGACTTGCTCAAATGAAAATTCTCAAATTGAATGAAAGTTGAGTACATATCTGAGGATCACTCACGTAAATTGGCATAATTTTCTGAGTTACCTACAGAGAAAACAGCCCAGATTCGTGACAGCAAAGAAATCTGTTTCTGCGCAGTAATCCAAATCTAGTATGAACTTTACTATCAACGACTTTACTTGGCACAACAAAACACTAAACTAAGATAAGGAGAGGTTGCTACAGTAGTAAACAACTTCCAAGACACAAAATAAAAACAAAGTACTATAGTAAAAACCATGGGTTGTCTCCCATAAGCGCTTTTCTTTAACGCCTTTCAGCTAGGCGCAGAAAGTGTGTATCAAGTATTATCAAGAGACGAAGTGTCAACATCATAATTTGTTCTAATAATAGAATCAAAAGGTAACTTCATTCTCTTTCTAGGGAAGTGTTCCATACCTTTCTTGAGAGGAAATTGATATTTTATATTACCTTCCTTCATATCAATGATAGCACCAACAGTTCGAAGAAAAGGTCTTCCCAATATAATGGGACAAGATGCATTGCATTCAATATCCAAGACAACAAAATCAACGGGGACAAGGTTATTGTTAACGGTAATGCGAACATTATCAACTTTCCCCAAAGGTTTCTTTGTAGAATGATCAGCAAGATTAACATCCAAATAACAATTTTTCAGCGGTGGCAAGTCAAGCATATTATAAATTTTCTTAGGCATAACAGAAATACTTGCACCAAGATCACATAAAGCATTACAATCAAAATCTTTAACCTTCATCTTAATGATGGGCTCCCAACCATCCTCTAGCTTTCTAGGAATAGAAGCTTCGCGCTCTAGTTTCTCTTCTCTAGCTTTTATGAGAGCATTTGTTATATGTTGCGTGAAAGCCAAATTTATAGCACTAGCATTAGGACTTTTAGCAAGTTTTTGCAAGAAATTTATAACTTCAGAGATGTGGCAATCATCAAAATTCAAACCATTATAATCTAAAGCAATGGGATCATCATCCCCAATGTTGGAAAAAAATTTAGCAGCTTTATCACAGGCAGTTTCAGCAGTTTTAGCAGTTTCAGGCAGTTTCTCGCGCTTTGCATTAGGAGTGGAAACATTGCTAACACCAATTCTTTTATTATTAATAGTAGGAGGTGCAGCAACATGTGTAGCATTAGCATTACTAGTCGTGGTAATAGTCCAAACTTTAGCTACATTTTTCTCTTTAGCTAGTTTTTCATTTTCTTCTCTATCCCACCTAGCACGCAATTCGGCCATTAATCTTATATTCTCATTAATTCTAACTTGGATGGCATTTGCTGTAGTAACAATTTTATTTTCAATATCCTCAGGTTTAGCAGCCATTTTATTAATTAAAGAAGATTGTGACGCAGACATGTATGAGATTCGGTTTTCAGCATTTGCAAGTTTAGTTTGCAACCCAGAAATCTCCATATTCAGATTTTCAAGTTGATTTCCTATATTCTTCAACAAGGTAGATTGTTCATTCATAGTTTTAGTAAACAATTTATTTTGCTCATATTGTGATTGCATAAAGCTCTTGGTGGATCTTTCAATTTCTAACATCTTTTCCTCATTAGGTGAAACATATCTACCATAAGAGTTACCATTAGCAGGATATGGCCTAAAATTTTGAGCAACCAATGAGGCTAACGGAACATTATTAGGATCAACATTAATCCTATCATTCACAAGCATAGACATAATAGCATCAATCTTATCACTCAAGGAAGAGGTTTCTTCGACAGAATTTACCTTCTTACCTTGTGGAGCTCTTTCCGTGTGCCATTCAGAGTAATTGATCATCATATTATCAAGAAGCTTTGTTGCTTCACCAAGAGTGATGGACATAAAGGTACCTCCAGCAGCTGAATCCAATAAATTCCGCGAAGAAAAATTTAGTCCTGCATAGAAGGTTTGGATGATCATCCAAGTAGTCAGTCCATG
Source organism: Lolium perenne (assembly GCF_019359855.2). Classification (NCBI taxonomy): domain Eukaryota; kingdom Viridiplantae; phylum Streptophyta; class Magnoliopsida; order Poales; family Poaceae; genus Lolium; species Lolium perenne. Next base: position 267,328,534 of record NC_067246.2, on the reverse strand, counting down.
GGTTGGGCAATTTTTAACCAGAGATTTCATTCTTTCCCATGCTTGTGCAACATGTTCAGTATCTAATTGTTTAAAATTCATTATGCTACTCCTCAAAGATATAATTTTAGCAGGGGGATAATATCTACCAATAAAAGCATCCTTGCATTTAGTCCATGAATCAATACTATTCTTAGGCAGAGATAGCAACCAATCTTTAGCTCTTCCTCTTAATGAGAAAGGGAATAATTTTAATTTTATAATGTCACCATCTACATCTTTATATTTTTGCATTTCACATAGTTCAACAAAATTATTAAGATGGGCAGCAGCATTATCAGAACTAACACCAGAAAATTGCTCTCGCATAACAAGATTTAGTAAAGCAGGTTTAATTTCAAAGAATTCTGCTGTAGTAGCAGGTGGAGCAATAGGTGTGCATAAGAAATCATTATTATTTGTGGTTGTGAAGTCACACAACTTAGTATTTTCAGGAGTGGCCATTTTAGCAACAGTAAATAAAGCAAACTAGATAAAGTAAATGCAAGTAACTAATTTTTTTGTGTTTTTGATATAGCAAACAAGATAGCAAATAAAGTAAAACTAGCAACTAAGTTTTTTTGTGTTTTGATTTAGTGCAGCAAACAAAGTAGTAAATAAAACTAAGCAAGACAAAAACAAAGTAAAGAGATTGGGAAGTGGAGACTCCCCTTGCAGCGTGTCTTGATCTCCCCGGCAACGGCGCCAGAAAAAGAGCTTGATACGCGTACAGCACGCGTCCGTTGGGAACCCCAAGAGGAAGGTGTGATGCGTACAGCGGCAAGTTTTCCCTCAGTATTAAACCAAGGTTTATCGAACCAGTAGGAGCCAAGAAGCACGTTGAAGGTTGATGGCGGCGGGATGTAGTGCGGCGCAACACCAGAGATTCCGGCGCCAACGTGGAACCTGCACAACACAACCAAAGTACTTTGCCCCAACGAAACAACGAGGTTGTCAATCTCACCGGCTTGCTGTAACAAAGGATTAGATGTATAGTGTGGATGATGATTGTTTGCAGAAAAACAGTAGAACAGTATTGCAGTAGATTGTATTTCAGTATAGAGAATTGGACCGGGGTCCACAGTTCACTAGAGGTGTCTCTCCCATAAGATAAACAGCATGTTGGGTGAACAAATTACAGTTGGGCAATTGACAAATAAAGAGGGCATGACCATGCACATACATATTATGATGAGTATTGTGAGATTTAATTGGGCATTACGATAAAGTACATAGACCGCTATCCAGCATGCATCTATGCCTAAAAAGTCCACCTTCAGGTTATCATCCGAACCCCCTCCAGTATTAAGTTGCTAACAACAGACAATTGCATTAAGTATTGCGCGTAATGTAATCAGTAACTACGTCCTCGAACATAGCACCAATGTTTTATCCCTAGTGGCAACAGCACATCCATAATCTTAGAGATTTCTGTCACTTCCCCAGATTCACGGAGACATGAACCCACTATCGAGCATAAATACTCCCTCTTGGAGTTACAAGCATCTACTTGGCCAGAGCATCTACTAGTAACGGAGAGCATGCAAGATCATAAACAACACATAGACATAACTTTGATAATCAACATAACAAGTATTCTCTATTCATCGGATCCCAACAAACGCAACATATAGAATTATAGATAGATGATCTTGATCATGTTAGGCAGCTCACAAGATCCGACAATGAAGCACAATCGGGAGAAGACAACCATCTAGCTACTGCTATGGACCCATAGTCCAGGGGTAGACTACTCACACATCACTCCGGAGGCGACCATGGCGGCGTAGAGTCCTCCGGGAGATGAATCCCCTCTCCGGCAGGGTGCCGGAGGCGATCTCCTGAATCCCCCGAGATGGGATTGGTGGCGGCGGCGTCTCTGGAAGGTTTTCCGTATCGTGGCTCTCGGTACTGGGGGTTTTGCGACGGAGGCTTTAAGTAGGCGGAAGGGCAGGTCAGGGGGCCACACGAGGGCCCCACACCACAGGTCGGTGCGGCCAAGGGGCAGGCCGCGCCGCCCTAGGGTTTGGGCGCCTCGTGGCCCCACTTCGTCTCCTCTTCGGTCTTCTGGAAGCTTCGTGGCAAAATAGGACCCTGGGCGTTGATTTCGTCCAATTCCGAGAATATTTCGTTACTAGGATTTCTGAAACCAAAAACAATGACGACAAGCGGCACTTCGGCATCTTGTTAATAGGTTAGTTCCAGAAAATGCACGAATATGACATAAAGTGTGCATAAAACATGTAGATATCATCAATAATGTGGCATGGAACATAAGAAATTATCGATACGTCGGAGACGTATCACTACAGCGGAGCCCTTAGCCTCGATGGAGAACTACTCCCTCCTCATGGGAGACAGCAACGTTGATGAAGATGGCGGTGGTGTCGATGGAGGAGCCTTCCGGGGGCACTTCCCCGTCCCGGTGGCGTGCCGGAACAGAGAGTCCTGTCCCCCAGATCTTGGCTTCGCTATGGCGGCGGCTCTGGAAGGTTTCTCGTACCGTGGCTTTTTCGTATCGAAGATTTAGGTCAGGGACCTTTAAATAGGCGAAGAGGCGGAGTCGGAAGGTCGACGAGGTGGCGACCCAGTAGGGGGCACGGCCCACCCTCTGGCCGCGCCGGGCTATCGTCTGGGGCCCACAGGGCCCTCCTCTGGCGGCTCTCGGGTGTTCTGGAAGCTTCGTGCAATTATAAGATGCTGGGCGTTGATTTCGTCCAATTCCGAGAATATTTCCTTACTAGGATTTCTGAAACCAAAAATAGCAGAAAACAGGAACTGGTACTTCGGCATCTCGTCAATAGGTTAGTTCTAGAAAATGCATAATATCATCATAAAGTGTGAACAAAACATGTAGGTATTGTCATAAAACAAGCATGGAACATAAGAAATTATCGATACGTCGGAGACGTATCAGCATCCCCAAGCTTAGTTCCTACTCGTCCTCGAGTAGGTAAACGATAACAAAGATAATTTCTGAAGTGACATGCCATCATAATCTTGATCAATACTATTGTAAGCACATGTAATGAATGCAGCGATTCGAAACAATGGTAAAGACAATGATTTAAACAATTGAATCATATAGCAAATACTTTTCATGAATAGTACTTTCAAGACAAGCATCAATAAGTCTTGCATAAGAGTTAACTCAAAAAGCAGTAAATTCATAGTAAAAGCATTGAAGCAACACAAAGGAAGATTAAGTTTCAGCGGTTGCTTTCAACTTGTAACATGTATATCTCATGGATAGTTGTCAATGCAAAGCAATATAACAAGTGCAATAAGCAAGCATGTAAGAATCAATGCACAGTTAACACAAGTGTTTGCTTCTAAGATAGAAGGAAATGGGTAAACTGACTCAACATAAAAGTAGAAGAAAGGCCCTTCGCAGAGGGAAGCAGAGATTAAATCATGTGCTAGAGCTTTTTAAGTTTTGAAATCATATAGAGCATAAAAGTAAAGTTTTGAGAGGTGTTTGTTGTTGTCAACGAATGGTAGTGGGCACTCTAACTACCTCGCCAACCAGACTTTCAAGAGCGGCTCCCATGAAGGACATTATCTCTACCAGCAAGGTAGATCATCCCTCTTCTCTTTTGTTTACACATGTACTTTAGTTTTTATCATGAGTGACACTCCCCCCAACCTTTGCTTACACAAGCCATGGCTAACCGAATCCTCGGGTGCCTTCCATCAATCTCATACCATGGAGGAGTGTCTTTTTGCAAAATTCAGTTGCTTACTGATGAATCAGAGCAAAACATGTGAAGAGAATTATTAATGAAGTTTGATTAATCGGGGCTGGGAACCCCGTTGCCAGCTCTTTTTGCAAAATTATTGGATAAGCGGATGTGCCACTAGTCCATTATGAAAGTCTGTCAAGAGTAAATGACAAGGTTGAAAGATAAACACCACATACTTCCTCATGAGCTATAAAACATTGACACAAATTGAGAAGCATTTTGAAGGTTTAAAGGTAGTGTTGGAGATATGCCCAAGAGGCAATAATAAAATGGTTATTATAATATCTTTGAGTTTATGATAATGTTTACATACCATGCTATAATTGTATTAACCGAAACATTGATACATGTGTGTTATGTGAACAACAAGGAGTCCCTAGTAAGCCTCTTGTATAACTAGCTTGTTGATTAATAGATGATCATCATTTCATGATCATGAACATTGGATGTTATTAATAACAAGGTTATGTCATTATGTGAATGATATAATGGACACACCCAATTAAGCGTAGCATAAGATCACGTCATTAAGTTATTTGCTATAAGCTTTCGATACATAGTTACCTAGTCCTTATGACCATGAGATCACGTAAATCACTTATACCGGAAAGGTACTTTGATTACATCAAACACCACTGCGTAAATGGGTGGTTATAAAGGTGGGATTAAGTATCCGGAAAGTATGAGTTGAGGCATATGGATCAACAGTGGGATTTGTCCATCCCGATGACGGATAGATATACTCTGGGCCCTCTCGATGGAATGTCGTCTAATAGCTTGCAAGCATATGAATGGTTCATAAGAGACCACATACCACGGTACGAGTAAAGAGTACTTGTCATGAGACGAGGTTGAACGAGGTATAGAGATACCGATGATCAAACCTCGGACAAGTAAAATATCGCGTGACAAAGGGAATTGGTATCGTATGTGAATGGTTCATTCGATCACTAAAGTCATCATTGAATATGTGGGAGCCATTATGGATCTCCAGATCCCGCTATTGGTTATTGGTCAGAGAGAAGTCTCAACCATGTCTACATAGTTCGCGAACCGTAGGGTGACACACTTAAGGTTTGATGTCGTTTAAGTAGATATGGAATATGGAATGGAGTTCGAAGTTTTGTTCGGAATCTCGGATGGGATCCAGGACATCACGAGGAGTTCCGGAATGGTCCGGAGAATAAGATTCATATATAGGAAGTCAATTTCCAAGTTTGGAAATGATCCGGTGAATTTATGGAAGGTGGTTTCTAGAATTATCCGGAATAAATCACTATGGAAGGAGGAGTCCCGGAGGGACTCCACAAACCCTAACCAGCCAACCAAGTGGGAGGGTGGAGTCCATGGTAGACTCCACCTCCTTGGCCGGCCAAGAAAAGGGGGAAGGGGAGAGTCCCTGTCCCTCCAGGTTTCGTCCATAAGGCAGGTTTTTCTGTTGGGGTCTTATTCGAAGACTTTGGGCAAACCCTTGGGGTTCTACCTATATAATGAGGAGGAGAGGGAGGGGGCAGCCCATGGCTTGGCCGCACCACCCCTGCCCCCTTGAGGCCGGCGCCCATAGCCCCCTCTCCCCAAACCCTAGCCTCCCCTCCTCCACATACAAACTCCCGCAGCGCATAGGCGAAGCCCTGCCGGAGTTCTCCACCACCACCGCCACCACGCCGTCGTGCTGCCGGGATTCCGGGGAGGATCTACTACTTCCGCTGCCCGCTGGAACAGGGAGAAGGACGTCTTCATCAACAACCGAACGTGTGACCGAGTACGGAGGTGCTGCCCGTTCGTGGCGCCGTGATCAAGATCTTCTACGCGCTTTTGCAAGCGGCAAGTGAACGTCTACTGCAGCAACAAGAGCCTCATCTTGTAGGCTTTGGAATCTCTTCAAGGGTGAGACTCGATAATCCCCTCGTTGCTACCGTATTCTAGATTGCATCTTGGCTTGGATTGCGTGTTCGTGGTAGGAAATTTTTTGTTTTCTATGCAACGAATCCCTACAGTGGTATCAGAGCCGTGTCTATGCATAGATGGTTGCACGAGTAGAACACAATGGTTTTGTGGGCGTTGATGCTCTTGTTGTCTTTAGTTTGAGTACTTTGCATCTTTGTGGCATAGTGGGATGAAGCGGCTCGGACTAACTTTACATGACCGCGTTCATGAGACTTGTTCCTCGTTCGACATGCAACTTGTATTGCATAAGAGGCTTTGCGGGTGTCTGTCTCTCCTACTATAGTGAAGATTCAATTTACTCTTCTATTGACAACACTAGTATCACCGTTGTGGTTCATGTTCGTAGGTAGATTAGATCTTACTCGAAAACCCTAAACCACGTAAAATATGCAAACCAAATTAGAGACGTCTAACTTGTTTTTGCAGGGTTTGGTGATGTGATATGGCCATAATGTGATGATGAATATGTATGAGATGATCATTATTGTATTGTGGCAACCGGCAGGAGCCTTATGGTTGTCTTTAAATTTCATGTTGAGTAGTATTTCAAAGTAGTTGTAATAGTTGCTACATGAGGTGAACAACCATGAAGACGGCGCCATGGATCTTGACACTACGCCGACGATGATGGATATCATGCCCGTTGATGATGGAGATCATGTTCGTGCTTTGGAGATGAAGATCAAAGGTGCAAAGACAAAAGGGCCATATCATATCACATATGAATTGCATGTGATGTTAATCCTTTATGCATCTTATTTTGCTTAGAATGCGACGGTAGCATTATAAGATGATCCCTCACATTAATATCAAGATAATAAAGTGTTCTCCCCTCGTATGCACCGTTGTATGCGATTAAATCGTTTCGAAGCATCTCATGATGATCGGATGTGATAGACTCAACGTTCACATACAACGGGTGTAAGCCATGTTGCACACGCGGTATACTTGGGTTTGCTTGACGAGCCTAGCATGTACAGACATGGCCTCGGAACAACGGAAACCGAAAGGTTGAACACGAGTCATATGGATGATATGATCAACATGTTGATGTTCACCATTGAAGCTACATCATCTCACGTGATGATCGGTTTTGGTGTAGTGGATTTGGATCGTGTACCACTTAACAACTATGAGGGATGTTGTATTAAGTGGAAGTTCATTAGTAATTAGATTAAAACATGAACTAATTATCATAAACATAGTCTGAGTAGTATTTTGAATTAATTTTGTAGTATTGGCATCCGTTTTCTACCGTGCGCTAGTCTTGTTATTGAGATAGAAATACTGTTAAAATCTGACAAGAAACTTTACGGATTGGTACCGTATTGTTAAAGAATCAAGAATTGTTTAAGTCCTATTGCAAACTTTTAGTAAATCTCACATTGTTGATTCAAAGAGCTATGGTTTCAATTAGTACCTAAAGTTATCTTGTCTCCGTGAAACTTGAAGTTCAAATCTGTTTGAAAAGTAAGGAGCTGAAAATTTAGTTTTCAGAAATAATCAAGGTATGAGATATATGAGATATCTAAGACCTTATTGCAAGATGATAGAATATAATTTGGTGAGACTACATAAACTCATAAGTTTTATGGGAATGTACGAAGGTTGAAGACGCAAGGCGTCCCAATCCTCCAACTATTGGGACACTAACAATATTCGCATATCCATGAAGTTATCATCCTTAGTATGCACCGTTGCTAAGACTCGTCGTATCGAAGCATCACGTGATGATCGGGTGTTATAGATTCTACGTGTGCATACAACGGGTGCAAGCCAGATTTGCATATGCGAATACTAAGGTTAAAACTTTACGAGCCTAGCATGTACAGACATGGTCTCAGAAAGTCATCATGATACAATGGATAAAATTATGAGTGAAATTGTTCATCATATTACAAGGTTACTAATAGTGAAATCCGGAACACTTGACATGTGATGATCAACTTCAAAGTAAGAACCTCAAGGTTATTGGTATTTGACCAACAAACCGAGAAGTTATTGAAGTTGATGTGTTTTTCTGAATAAAGAGGAAAGCTAAAAGAGAAACTACAAAAGATTATTGGCAGAAAGAAAGAAAAGACTAGAATGTCTAGCTCAGGTGTATATAAATGATATACATGTTATGGTTGTATTCCTAGTTAGGTCACACAATAAAATTCTTGGGTATTAGTACTATATTGGTTGGTATGAAGTGTCATACAAAACAACGCAATACAAGAATACAATGGCCTAAGTGACTGACAAGGAATATGATAGGAATGCACGTCTAGAACAAAATAAAGTGTTATTATGTTCGTCGTTAGCATTCTATCTAGCCCTTAGAATTTATAATAAAGAACTTAATAATTGTTATTTTGCTCTGGTCAAATGAAAACAATGAGTTGTTCAAATTATGATATTACTCCATGTACGATGGATAAGTTATTATAAATCTTAATGGTGAAACACACATACATAACACTGACGCTAAAATGCCATAAGGCAAATGATTTTAATTCCACGTATTTGTGGAACCGCCATTTAGGTCGTCATGTTAGAAAGGAATGCATGAAGGAACTCCATGCAAATGGATTTTTGGAGTCATTTGATTTGTTGAATCGTTTGGCGCTTGAAAAATCTTTTCTAAAAAGTAATGACTGAAATACCGTTCATAGGCCGAGAGTTGAACGGGCAACTAACTTAGTGAAAACATACATAATGATATATGTGGTTCACTGGGCATAGTTGTGTGCGGGAGATTCTTCTACTTCGTGAAAAACTTTCAACAATGAATTGAGTATATATGTGGATATATTCAATAAGGAAGAAGTTTGAAACATTTGAATGGATTCAAATAAATTTCAGCATGAAGCGGAAATCATCGTAATAGAAAAGTCAAATATCTATGATTGGATCATGGTGAAAATATTTGAATTACGAGTTTTAGCGAACATCTAAAAGAGTCATGAAATTGTTCTACAACTCACATTTCTTGGAGTATCATAATGATGATATAGTATCCGAGAGATGTATCCAAACCTTGTTGGATTAACGATGAGATAAAATATTATGACGCCATTATATTTTTGTGGATTATGCTTTAGTGACTACCGCTTTTACACTGAATAGAGCATCATCATGATCCGTTGAAATGACACCATACAAGTTATGGTATGGGTATAAACCCTAATAGTCTTTTCTTTAACTTTTGGTCTAAGAGTTTACAACCAAAATCGGATGAATGTATTTGTTGGTTATTGATGGCGTGTAACTCACACGTTCGTTGGGAACCCCAAGAGGAAGGTATGATGCGCACAGCAGCAAGTTTTCCCTCAGAAAGAAACCAAGGTTTATCGAACCAGGAGGAGCCAAGAAGCACGTTGAAGGTTGATGGCGGCGGGATGTAGTGCGGCGCAACACCAGGGATTCCGGCGCCAACGTGGAACCTGCACAACACAACCAAAGTACTTTGCCCCAACGAAACAGTGAGGTTGTCAATCTCACCGGCTTGCTGTAACAAAGGATTAACCATATTGTGTGGAAGATGATTGTTTGCAGAAAACAGTAGAACAAGTATTGCAGTAGATTGTATTTCAGTAAAGAGAATTGGACCGGGGTCCACAGTTCACTAGAGGTGTCTCTCCCATAAGATAAACAGCATGTTGGGTGAACAAATTACAGTTGGGCAATTGACAAATAAAGAGGGCATGACCATGCACATACATATTATGATGAGTATAGTGAGATTTAATTGGGCATTACGACAAAGTACATAGACCGCCATCCAACTGCATCTATGCCTAAAAAGTCCACCTTCAGGTTATCATCCGAACCCCCTCCAGTATTAAGTTGCTAACAACAGACAATTGCATTAAGTATTGCACGTAATGTAACTAGTGACTACATCCTTGAACATAGCACCAATGTTTTATCCCTAGTGGCAACAGCACATCCATAACCTTAGAGGTTCTTGTCACCCCTCCAGATTCACGGATACATGAACCCACTATCGAGCATAAATACTCCCTCTTGGAGTTACTAGCATCAACTTGGCCAGAGCATCTACTAATAACGGAGAGCATGCAAGATCATAAACAACACATAGACATAACTTTGATAATCAACATAACAAGTATTCTCTATTCATCGGATCCCAACAAACGCAACATATAGAATTACAGATAGATGATCTTGATCATGTTAGGCAGCTCACAAGATCCGACAATGATAGCACAATGGGGAGAAGACAACCATCTAGCTACTGCTATGGACCCATAGTCCAGGGGTAGACTACTCACACATCACTCCGGAGGCGACCATGGCGGCGTAGAGTCCTCCGGGAGATGATTCCCCTCTCCGGCAGGGTGCCGGAGGCGATCTCCTGGATCCCCCGAGATGGGATCGGCGGCGGCGGCGTCTCTGGAAGGTTTTCCGTATCGTGGCTCTCGGTACTGGGGGTTTCGTCACGGAGGCTTTAAGTAGGCGGAAGGGCAGGTCAAGAGGCGGCACGAGGGCCCCACACCACAGGGCCGCGCGGCCAAGGGGGGGGGGCCGCGCCGCCCTAGGGTGTGGCCCCCTCGTGGCCCCTCTTCGTCTCTTCTTCAGACTTCTGGAAGCTTCGTGGCAAAATAGGACCCTGGGCGTTGATTTCGTCCAATTCCGAGAATATTTCGTTACTAGGATTTCTGAAACCAAAAACAGCAGAAAACAGCAACTGGCACTTCGGCATCTTGTTAATAGGTTAGTTCCAGAAAATGCACGAATATGACATAAAGTATGCATAAAACATGTAGATAACATCAATAATATGGCATGGAACATAAGAAATTATCGATACGTCGGAGACGTATCAGCATCCCCAAGCTTAGTTCTGCTCGTCCCGAGCAGGTAAAACGATAACACAGATAATTTCTGGAGTGACATGCCATCATAACCTTGATCATACTATTTGTAAAGCATATGTAGTGAATGCAGCGATCAAAACAATGTATATGACATGAGTAAACAAGTGAATCATAAAGCAAAGACTTTTCATGAATAGCACTTCAAGACAAGCATCAATAAGTCTTGCATAAGAGTTAACTCATAAAGCAATAATTCAAAGTAAAAGCATTGAAGCAACACAAAGGAAGATTAAGTTTCAGCGGTTGCTTTCAACTTATAACATGTATATCTCATGGATACTGTCAACATAGAGTAATATAATAAGTGCAATAAGCAAGTATGTAGGAATCAATGCACAGATCACACAAGTGTTTGCTTCTTGAGGTGGAGAGAAATAGGTGAACTGACTCAACATTGAAAGTAAAAGAATTGTCCTCCATAGAGGAAAAGCATCGATTGCTATATTTGTGCTAGAGCTTTGATTTTGAAAACATGAAACAATTTTGTCAACGGTAGTAATAAAGCATATGTATCATGTAAATTATATCTTACAAGTTGCAAGCCTCATGCATAGTGTACTAATAGTGCCCGCACCTTGTCCTAATTAGCTTGGACTACCGGATCATCACAATGCACATGTTTTAACCAAGTGTCACAAAGGGGTACCTCTATGCCGCCTGTACAAAGGTCTAAGGAGAAAGCTCGCATTGGATTTCTCGCTATTGATTATTCTCAACTTAGACATCCATACCGGGACAACATAGACAACAGATAATGGACTCCTCTTTTATGCATAAGCATGTAACAACAATTAATAATTTTCTCATATGAGATTGAGGATATATGTCCAAAACTGAAACTTCCACCATGGATCATGTCTTTAGTTAGCGGCCCAATGTTCTTCTCTAACAATATGCATGCTTAACCATAAGGTGGTAGATCTCTCTTACTTCAGACAAGACGGACATGCATAGCAACTCACATGAAATTCAACAAAGAGTAGTTGATGGCGTCCCCAGTAAACATGGTTATCGCACAACAAGCAACTTAATAAGAGATAAAGTGCATAATTACATATTCAATACCACAATAGTTTTTAAGCTATTTGTCCCATGAGCTATATATTGCAAAGGTGATGATGGAATTTTAAAGGTAGCACTCAAGCAATTTACTTTGGAATGGCGGAAAATACCATGTAGTAGGTAGGTATGGTGGACACAAATGGCATAGTGGTTGGCTCAAGTATTTTGGATGCATGAGAAGTATTCCCTCTCGATACAAGGTTTAGGCTAGCAAGGCTTATTTGAAACAAACACAAGGATGAACCGGTGCAGCAAAACTCACATAAAAGACATATTGAAAACATTATAAGACTCTACACCGTCTTCCTTGTTGTTCAAACTCAATACTAGAAATTATCTAGACCTTAGAGAAACAAAATATGCAAACCAAATTTTAGCATGCTCTATGTATTTCTTCATTAATGGGTGCAAAGCATATGATGCAAGAGCTTAAACATGAGCACAACAATTGCCAAGTATCACATTACCCAAGACATTAATAGCAATTACTACATGTATCATTTTCCAATTCCAACCATATAACAATTTAACGAAGGAGAAACTTCGCCATGAATACTATGAGTAGAAACTAAGGACATACTTGTCCATATGCTACAGCGGAGCGTGTCTCTCTCCCATAAAGTGAATGCTAGGATCCATTTTATTCAAACAAAACAAAAAACAAAAACAAACCGACGCTCCAAGAAAAGCACATAAGATGTGATGGAATAAAAATATAGTTTCCGGGGAGGAACCTGATAATGTTGTCGATGAAGAAGGGGATGCCTTGGGCATCCCCAAGCTTAGACGCTTGAGTCTTCTTGATATATGCAGGGGTGAACCACCGGGGCATCCCCAAGCTTAGAGCTTTCACTCTCCTTGATCATATTGCATCATACTCCTCTCTTGATCCTTGAAAACTTCCTCCACACCAAACTTAGAACAACTCATTAGAGGGTTAGCGACAATAAAAATTAACATATTCAGAGGTGACACAATCATTCTTAACACTTCTGGACATTGCATAATGCTACTGGACATTAATGGATCAAAGAAATTCATCCAACATAGCAAAAGAGGCAATGCGAAATAAAAGGCAGAATCTGTCAAAACAGAACAGTTCGTATTGACGAATTTTAAAATGGCACCAGACATGCCCAAATGAAAATGCTCAAATTGAATGAAAGTTGCGTACATATCTGAGGATCACTCACGTAAATTGGCATAATTTTTTGAGTTACCTACAGGGGAAAACAGCCCAGATTCGTGACAGCAAAGAAATCTGTTTCTGCGCAGTAATCCAAATCTAGTATGAACTTTTCTATCAACGGCTTTACTTGGCACAATAAAACACTAAACTAAGATAAGGAGATGTTGCTACAGTAGTAAACAACTTCCAAGACACAAAATAAAAACAAAGTACTGTAGGTAAAAACATGGGTTGTCTCCCATAAGCGCTTTTCTTTAACGCCTTTCAGCTAGGCGCAGAAAGTGTGTATCAAGTATTATCAAGAGACGAAGTGTCAACATCATAATTTGTTCTCATAATAGAATCAAAAGGTAACTTCATTCTCTTTCTAGGGAAGTGTTCCATACCTTTCTTGAGAGGAAATTGATATTTTATATTACCTTCCTTCATATCAATGATAGCACCAACAGTTCGAAGAAAAGGTCTTCCCAATATAATGGGACAAGATGCATTGCATTCAATATCCAAGACAACAAAATCAACGGGGACAAGGTTATTGTTAACGGTAATGCGAACATTATCAACTTTTCCCAAAGGTTTCTTTGTAGAATGATCAGCAAGATTAACATCCAAATAACAATTTTTCAGCGGTGGCAAGTCAAGCATATCATAAATTTTCTTAGACATAACAGACATACTTGCACCAAGATCACATAAAGCATTACAATCAAAATCTTTAACCTTCATCTTAATGATGGGCTCCCAACCATCCTCTAGCTTTTTAGGAATAGAGGCTTCACGCTCTAGTTTCTCTTCTCTAGCTTTTATGAGAGCATTTGTAATATGTTGCGTGAAAGCCAAATTTATAGCACTAGCATTAGGACTTTTAGCAAGTTTTTGTAAGAACTTTATAACTTCAGAGATGTGGCAATCATCAAAATTCAAACCATTATAATCTAAAGCAATGGAATCATCATCCCCAATGTTGGAAAAAATTTCAGCAGCTTTATCACAGGCAGTTTCAGCAGTTTTAGCGATTTGAGCGGTTTCTCGCTTTGCATTAGAAGTGGAAACATTGCTAACACCAATTCTTTTATTATTAATAGTAGGAGGTGCAGCAACATGTGTAGCATTAGCATTACTAGTGGTGGTAATAGTCCAAACTTTAGCTACATTCTTCTCTTTAGCTAGTTTTTCATTTTCTTCTCTATCCCACCTAGCACGCAGTTCAGCCATTAATCTTATATTCTCATTAATTCTAACTTGGATGGCATTTGCTGTAGTAGTAATTTTGTCATCTAAATCCTCAGGTTTAGCAGCCATTTTATTAATTAAAGAAGATTGTGATGCAGACATATATGAGATTCGGTTTTCAGCATTAGCAAGTTTAGTTTGCAACCCCGAGATCTCGTTATTCAGATTTTCAAGTTGATTCCCTATATTCTTCAACAAGGTAGATTGCTCATTCATAGTTTTAGTAAACAATTTATTTTGCTCATATTGTGATTGCATAAAGCTCTTGGTGGATCTTTCAATTTCTAGCATCTTTTCTTCATTAGGTGAAACATATCTACCATAAGAGTTACCATTAGCAGGGTATGGCCTAGAATCATTGTGATTGTTATTTTTAATGAAATTCACATCAACATATTCTTTTTGAGCAACCAATGACGCTAACGGAACATTATTAGAATTAACATTAGGCCTACCATTCACAAGCATAGACATAATAGCATCAATCTTATCACTCAAGGAAGAGGTTTCTTCAACAGAATTTATCTTCTTACCTTGTGGAGCTCTTTCCGTGTGCCATTCAGAGTAGTTGATCATCATATTATCAAGAAGCTTTGTTGCTTCACCAAGAGTGATGGACATAAAGGTACCTCCAGCAGCTGAATCCAATAAATTCCGTGAAGAAAAATTTAGTCCTGCATAGAAGGTTTGGATGATCATCCAAGTAGTCAGTCCATGGGTTGGGCAATTTTTAACCAGAGATTTCATTCTTTCCCAAGCTTGAGCAACATGTTCAGTATCTAATTGTTTAAAATTCATTATGCTACTCCTCAAAGATATAATTTTAGCAGGGGGATAGTATCTACAAATAAAAGCATCCTTGCATTTAGTCCATGAATCAATACTATTCTTAGGCAGAGATAGCAACCAATCTTTAGCTCTTCCTCTTAATGAGAAAGGGAACAATTTTAATTTTATAATGTCACCATCTACATCTTTATATTTTTGCATTTCACATAGTTCAACAAAATTATTAAGATGGGCAGCAGCATCATCAGAACTAACACCAGAAAATTGCTCTCGCATAACAAGATTCAGTAAAGCAGGTTTAATTTCAAAGAATTCTGCTGTAGTAGCAGGTGGAGCAATAGGTGTGCATAAGAAATCGTTATTATTTGTGGTTGTGAAGTCACACAACTTAGTATTTTCAGGGTTGGCCATTTTAGCAACAGTAAATAAAGCAAACTAGATAAAGTAAATGCAAGTAACTAATTTTTTTGTGTTTTTGATATAGCAAACAAGATAACAAATAAAGTAAACCTAGCAACTAATTTTTTTGTATTTTGATTTAGTGCAGCAAACAAAGTAGTAAATAAAACTAAGCAAGACAAAAACAAAGTAAAGAGATTGAGAAGTGGAGACTCCCCTTGCAGCGTGTCTAGATCTCCCGACAACGAGCGCCCGAGAAAAGAGCTTGATGGTGTGTAACTCACACGTTCGTTGGGAACCCCAAGAGGAAGGTATGATGCGCACAGCAGCAAGTTTTCCTCGAAAGAAACCAAGGTTTATCGAACCAGGAGGAGCCAAGAAGCACGTTGAAGGTTGATGGCGGCGGGATGTAGTGCGGCGCAACACCGGGGATTCCGGCGCCAACGTGGAACCTGCACAACACAACCAAAGTACTTTGCCCCAACGAAACAGTGAGGTTGTCAATCTCACCGGCTTGCTGTAACAAAGGATTAACCGTATTGTGTGGAAGATGATTGTTTGCAGAAAACAGTAGAACAAGTATTGCAGTAGATTGTATTTCAGTAAAGAGAATTGGACCGGGGTCCACAGTTCACTAGAGGTGTCTCTCCCATAAGATAAACAGCATGTTGGGTGAACAAATTACAGTTGGGCAATTGACAAATAAAGAGGACATGACCATGCACATACATATTATGATGAGTATAGTGAGATTTAATTGGGCATTACGACAAAGTACATAGACCGCCATCCAACTGCATCTATGCCTAAAAAGTCCACCTTCAGGTTATCATCCGAACCCCCTCCAGTATTAAGTTGCTAACAACAGACAATTGCATTAAGTATTGCGCGTAATGTAACTAGTGACTACATCCTTGAACATAGCACCAATGTTTTATCCCTAGTGGCAACATCACATCCATAACCTTAGAGGTTCTTGTCACCCCTCCAGATTCACGGAGACATGAACCCACTATCGAGCATAAATACTCCCTCTTGGAGTTACTAGCATCAACTTGGCCAGAGCATCTACTAATAACGGAGAGCATGCAAGATCATAAACAACACATAGACATAACTTTGATAATCAACATAACAAGTATTCTCTATTCATCGGATCCCAACAAACGCAACATATAGAATTACAGATAGATGATCTTGATCATGTTAGGCAGCTCACAAGATCCGACAATGATAGCACAATGGGGAGAAGACAACCATCTAGCTACTGCTATGGACCCATAGTCCAGGGGTAGACTACTCACACATCACTCCGGAGGCGACCATGGCGGCGTAGAGTCCTCCGGGAGATGATTCCCCTCTCCGGCAGGGTGCCGGAGGCGATCTCCTGGATCCCCCGAGATGGGATCGGCGGCGGCGGCGTCTCTGGAAGGTTTTCCGTATCGTGGCTCTCGGTACTGGGGGTTTCGTCACGGAGGCTTTAAGTAGGTGGAAGGGCAGGTCAAGAGGCGGCACGAGGGCCCCACACCACAGGGCCGCGCGACCAAGGGGGGGGCCGCGCTGCCCTAGGGTGTGGCCCCCTCGTGGCCCCTCTTCGTCTCTTCTTCGGACTTCTGGAAGCTTCGTGGCAAAATAGGACCCTGGGCGTTGATTTCATCCAATTCCGAGAATATTTCGTTACTAGGATTTCTGAAACCAAAAACAGCAGAAAACAGCAACTGGCACTTCGGCATCTTGTTAATAGGTTAGTTCCAGAAAATGCACGAATATGACATAAAGTGTGCATAAAACATGTAGATAACATCAATAATGTGGCATGGAACATAAGAAATTATCGATACGTCGGAGACGTATCAGTTATCCCAGAGATTTAATTGGGAATTCTTCCCACGAGACAAAGACAAAAGTGTTTGTCAATGTTTCTTATTTCCGAGAAATTGTTTCTAGTGAAGTATTTGAGTGGGAGGACAATATAATTTGATAAGGTTTATGAACCTGAGCATAATGATCAGAGTAGCGCAGCATCGGAATTGGTTTCGGAAGCGGCCACGACGATCATGGCTCCCATGACTACAAAGTGTTTTAGCCATGGAGATCGAAGTAAATATTGAACCTTGTAGGTATGGTTTACTTTGTGATCAAATAAATGATTTGTGGACAAAGGATTGATTTTGAACAATGATAAACCAACTACAAACAAAGAAGTTATGATGAGCCCTGACTCCGTTAAAATGGCTATACGCCATGAAATCCAAGATAGATGAATACTTTTTGAAAGTAAATGGATCTATAAAATTGATGGACTTGGATGGAATATCCTTGAAGAAGATTGACTTGTCGAAAAGTTGTTTACGACAAAGTTCAAAGAGTTGACTACGATAAGATTAGATCTTCCGTAGCAATGCTTATAGTCTATGTGGATTATTCTAGTAATCGCTACATATTTCTTTTATGAGATATGCTAGTAGGATGGCAAAATACATTACTTAACAGAAGTGTGTATTAAAGGTGTATACAAGATACAACCAATTGTTTTGCTAGTTCGTGGAATACTAGATAGGTATACGAACTTCAATTGGATGAAGTAAGTATCACGGAGTTGGAATCTTCACCAGATGAAATAGTCAAAGAGTTTTTGATTTCATCAGAGATGATGAAGAGGCTTGCATTTGCAAGAAATTAAGTCGGAGCGCTAAGACATATTTATAATACTTTATGTAGATGACATATAGTTGGTTATAAATGATGTAATTATATACTTGATTAAAAGGTTTCATTGAGAAATTAATTTCAATGAAAGGATATGGACTGAAACATATCTAGTGTCAAGATCTATGAAGATAGATTGAAACACAAAATAAGTTTAAGTCAAAGTACATAGAATGGATATTGAAATAGTTCAATATAGAAATATTAAGAAAATGTTCTTGTCATGTGAAGTTTTAACAAGACTTGAGTATATCTGACACTCAATGAGTAAAAACACATGAGTGATTATAGATCAAAAATAATATGTACACAATCAGATGTCATGTGCTCTTAAAAATGTTATGAGCATATACCAGAATGATTCATGTGATGATCATTGAAAAACAGTAAGAAAATTCTTGAGTACTTAAGAAGAACCAAGGATATATATATATATTTTTTGTATGGAGAAATGACAAACAAATCACTGTAAGGTGTTACACCGATATTTGTTTTGTCACATATGAAAATAAAATTTCAATCTCAAATTAGACTAAGTGTTGTTTAAAAGGTAGCACAATGAGCTAGAAGTTGTCTATGCTAGATTTAGAAGAGTTCTAAATATTATGACGGATTCTACAAAAGAAGGCAGAGTATGTCATTGTTTTGACAATGACAAAGGATGTTATAGTCAAGAGGTTCTTTGAGAACTTGGTGTAGTTCCGACAGAGTCAGAACTTTGAAGCTATATTGTGTGTAACAATATTAGTGACATATTTCAGACCGCGGAATTAAGGTTCCACCAGAAGACTAAACATATTTAATGCCGACTCATTTGGAAATGAGTGATGCGTTGAGACGCAAATGAATTACAAAATACATACGTTTCTGAGCATATCAGATCCGTTGACTAAAACCTCTCCTGTGAGCAAAACATGGTAAAACACCAGAAGGCCAAGGTGTTATATCTTTACAAATGTAAACTAGATTATTGACTCTAGTGCAAGTGGGAGACTGTTGGAGATATGCCCAAGAGGCAATAATAAAATGGTTATTATAATATCTTTGAGTTTATGATAATGTTTACATACCATGCTATAATTGTATTAACCGAAACATTGATACATGTGTGTTATGTGAACAACAAGGAGTCCCTAGTAAGCCTCTTGTATAACTAGCTTGTTGATTAATAGATGATCATCGTTTCATGATCATGAACATTGGATGTTATTAATAACAAGGTTATGTCATTATGTGAATGATATAATGGACACACCCAATTAAGCGTAGCATAAGATCACGTCATTAAGTTATTTGCTATAAGCTTTCGATACATAGTTACCTAGTCCTTATGACCATGAGATCATGTAAATCACTTATACCGGAAAGGTACTTTGATTACATCAAATGCCACTGCGTAAATGGGTGGTTATAAAGGTGGGATTAAGTATCCGGAAAGTATGAGTTGAGGCATATGGATCAACAGTGGGATTTGTCCATCCCGATGACGGATAGATATACTCTGGGCCCTCTCGGTGGAATGTTGTCTAATAGCTTGCAAGCATATGAATGGTTCATAAGAGACCACATACCACGGTACGAGTAAAGAGTACTTGTCATGAGACGAGGTTGAACGAGGTATAGAGATACCGGTGATCAAACCTCGGACAAGTAAAATATCGCGTGACAAAGAGAATTGGTATCGTATGTGAATGGTTCATTCGATCACTAAAGTCATCGTTGAATATGTGGGAGCCATTATGGATCTCCAGATCCCGCTATTGGTTATTGGTCGGAGAGAAGTCTCAACCATGTCTACATAGTTCGCGAACCGTAGGGAGACACACTTAAGGTTTGATGTCGTTTAAGTAGATATGGAATATGGAATGGAGTTCGAAGTTTTGTTCAGAGTCTCGGATGGGATCCAGGACATCACGAGGAGTTCCGGAATGGTCCGGAGAATAAGATTCATATATAGGAAGTCAATTTACAAGTTTGGAAATGATCCGGTGAATTTATGGAAGGTGGTTTCTAGAATTATCCGGAATAAATCACTATGGAAGGAGGAGTCCCGGAGGGACTCCACAAACCCTAACCAGCCAACCAAGTGGGAGGGTGGAGTCCATGGTAGACTCCACCTCCTTGGACGGCCAAGAAAAGGGGGAAGAGGAGAGTCCCTGTCCCTCTAGGTTTCGTCCATAAGGCAGTTTTTTCTGTTGGGGTCTTATTCGAAGACTTTGGGCAAACCCTTGGGGTTCCACCTATATAATGAGGAGGAGAGGGAGGGGGCAGGGGCCGCACCACCCCTGCCCCCTTGAAGCCGGCGCCCATAGCCCCCTCTCCCCAAACCCTAGCCTCCCCTCCTCCACATACAAACTCCCGCAGCGCATAGGCGAAGCCCTGCCGGAGTTCTCCACCACCACCGCCACCACGCCGTCGTGCTGCCGGGATTCCGAGGAGGATCTACTACTTCCGCTGCCCGCTGGAACGGGGAGAAGGACGTCTTCATCAACAACCGAACGTGTGACCGAGTACGGAGGTGCTGCCCGTTCGTGGCGCCGTGATCAAGATCTTCTACGCGCTTTTGCAAGCGGCAAGTGAACGTCTACCGCAGCAACAAGAGCCTCATCTTGTAGGCTTTTGAATCTCTTCAAGGGTGAGACTCGATAATCCCCTCGTTGCTACCGTCTTCTAGAATGCATCTTGGCTTGGATTGCGTGTTCGCGGTAGGAAATTTTTTGTTTTCTATGCAACGAATCCCTACAGGTAGCACATGAAGTATTTACTTGGAATGGCAGAGAAATACCATGTAGTAGGTAGGTATGGTGGACACAAATGGCATAGTTTTTGGCTCAAGGATTTTGGATGCACGAGAAGCATTCCCTCTCAGTACAAGGCTTTGGCTAGCAAGGTTATTTGAAGCAAACACAAGTATGAACCGGTACAGCAAAAATCACATAAGAACATATTGCAAGCATTATAAGACTCTACACTGTCTTTCTTGTTGTTCAAACACCTTTACCAGAAAATATCTAGACTTTAGAGAGACCAATCATGCAAACCAAATTTTAGCAAGCTCTATGTATTTCTTCACTAATAGGTGCAAAGTATATGATGCAAGAGCTTAAACATGATCCATATGAGCACAACAATTGCCAAGCATCAAGTTATTCAAGACATCATACCAATTACTACATGTAGCATTTCCCGTTTCCAACCATATAACAATTAACGAAGCAGTTTCAACCTTCGCCATGAAAATTAAAAGCTAAGAACACATGTGTGCATATGAACCAGCGGAGCGTGTCTCTCTCCCACACAAGCATTTATTCAAACAAAAACAAAAACAGAAACATACAGATGCTCCAAGTAAAGCACATAAGATGTGACCGAATAAAAATATAGTTTCAAGGGAGGAACCTGATAATTTGTCGATGAAGAAGGGGATGCCTTGGGCATCCCCAAGCTTAGATGCTTGAGTCTTCTTGAAATATGCAGGGGTGAACCACCGGGGCATCCCCAAGCTTAGAGCTTTCACTCTCCTTGATCATATTGTATCATCCTCCTCTCTTGACCCTTGAAAACTTCCTCCACACCAAACTCAAAACAACTCATTAGAGGGTTAGTGCATAATCAAAATTCACATGTTCAGAGGTGACACAATCATTCTTAACACTTCTGGACATTGCCCAAAGCTACTGGAAGTTAATGGAACAAAGAAATCCGTCCAACATAGCAAACGAAGCAATGCGAAAGAAAAGGCAGAATCTGTCAAAACAGAACAGTCCGTAAAGACGAATTTTTAAGAGGCACCAGACTTGCTCAAATGAAAATGCTCAAATTGAATGAAAGTTGCGTACATATCTGAGGATCACGCACGTAAATTGGCAGATTTTTCTGAGTTACCTACAGAGAACCCTGCCCAAATTCGTGACAGACAGAAATCTGTTTCTGCGCAGTAATCCAAATCTAGTATCAACCTTACTATCAAAGACTTTACTTGGCACAACAATGCAACAAAACTAAGATAAGGAGAGGTTGCTACAGTAGTAACAACTCCCAAGACTCAAATATAAAATAAAGTACTGTAGTAAAATAAACACATGGGTTATCTCCCAAGAAGTGCTTTCTTTATAGCCATTAAGATGGGCTCAGCAGTTTTAATGATGCACTCCCAAGAAATAAGAGTTGAAGCAAAAGAGAGCATCAAGAGGCAAATTCAAAACACATTTAAGCCTAACATGCTTCCTATGCATAGGAATCTTGTAAATAAACAAGTTCATGAAGAGCAAAGTAACAAGCATAGGAAGATAGAACAAGTGTAGCTTCAATATTCTCAACATAAAGAGGGGAAACTTAATATTGTAAAGATGCATATAACCATGTTTCCCTCTCTCATAATAACTTTCAGTAGTATCATGAGCAAATTCAACAATATAACTATCACATAAAGCATTCTTATCATGAGTCTCATGCATAAAATTATTACTACTCCCAACATAAGCATAATCAATTTTATTAGTAATAGTGGGAGCGAATTCAACAAAGTAGCTATCATTATTATTCTCATCATCAAATATAGGAGGCATATTGTAATCATAATCAAGTTTATCCTCCATAACAGGCGGCACCAAAAGATTACTATCATTATAATCATCATAAATAGGAGGCAAAGTATCATCAAAGAAATTTTTTTCCTCAATGCTTGGGGGACTAAAAAGATCATGCTCGTCAAAACCAGCTTCCCCAAGCTTAGAATTTTCCATATCATTAGCAACAATGGTATTCAAAGTGTTCATACTAATATGTTCCATGGGTTTTTTAATTTTCGGATCAAACCATCCATGTCTTAACTCAGGAAAAAGAATAAAAAGCTCCATGTTGCTTTCCATTATGCCAAACTAGTGTAAAACAAGAAACAAAAAGATGCAATTGAAGGATCTAAAGGAAATAGCTTCGAGTACTTACAACGGCGCCGGAAAATAGCTTAGTAGCCGAGATCCGGAGTGTGAGTACCTTTTACCTTTCCTCCCCGGCAACGGCGCCAGAAAAGTGCTTGATGTCTACGGGTGCTTCTATTCTTGTAGACAGTGTTGGGCCTCCAAGAGCAGAGGTTTGTAGAACAGCAGCAAGTTTCCCTTAAGTGGATCACCCAAGGTTTATCGAACTCAGGGAGGAAGAGGTCAAAGATATCCCTCTCATGCAACCCTGCAATCACGATACAAGAAGTCTCTTGTGTCCCCAACACACCTAATACACTTGTCAGATGTATAGGTTCACTAGTTCGGCGAAGAGATAGTGAAATACATGTGGTATGAATGTATATGAGCAGTAGTAACGGCACCAGAAAATACTTGATGCTACAACTGACGTGTGGTTGATGGTGGGAATATTGCAGGCAGTAGAGATGCAGTAAAATAGTAAACAAGCAGTGATAGCAGTATTTGGAAACAAGGCCTAGGGATTATACTTTCACTAGTGGACACTCTCAACATTGATCACATAACAGAATAGATAAATGCTATACTCTACACTCTCTTGTTGGATGATGAACACCACTAATTGTGTAGGATTACACGAACCCTCAATGCCGGAGTTAACAAGCTCCACAATATTCGATATTCATGTTTAAATAACCTTAGAGTGCATGATAGATCAACACAACTACACCAAGTACTAACATAGCATGCACACTGTCACCATCACACTATGAAGGAGGCATAGATCACATCAATACTATCATAGCAATAATTAACTTCATAATCTACAAGAGATTACAATCATAACCTACGCCAAGTACTACACGATGCACACACTGTCACCATTACACCATGGAGGAGGAATAGAGTACTTTAATAACATCACTAGAGTAGCACATAGATGATATTCAACTAGATCACATAAAGAGAGAGATGAACCACATAGCTACAGCGGAGCCCTTAGCCTCGATGGAGAACTACTCCCTCCTCATGGGAGACAGCAGCGTTGATGAAGATGGCGGTGGTGTCGATGGAGGAGCCTTCCGGGGGCACTTCCCCATCCCGGCGGCGTGCCGGAACAGAGAGTCCTGTCCCCCAGATCTTGGCTTCGCGATGGCGGCGGCTCTGGAAGGTTTCTCGTACCGTGGCTTTTTCGTATCAAAGATTTAGGTCAGGGACCTTTAAATAGGCGAAGAGGCGGAGTCGGAAGGTTGACGAGGCGGCGACACAGTAGGGGGGCGCGGCCCACCCTCTGGCCGCGCCGGGCTGTCGTCTTGGGCCCACAGGGCCCTCCTCTGGCGGCTCTCGGGTGTTCTGGAAGCTTCGTGCAATTATAAGATGCTGGGCGTTGATTTCGTCCAATTTCGAGAATATTTCCTCACTAGGATTTCTGAAACCAAAAACAGCAGAAAACAGGAACTGGTACTTCGGCATCTCGTCAATAGGTTAGTTCTAGAAAATGCATAATATCATCATAAAGTGTGAACAAAACATGTAGGTATTGTCATAAAACAAGCATGGAACATAAGAAATTATCGATACGTCGGAGACGTATCAGTCAGCGGCACATTCAACTTTAACCTAACCGTCGCCTACCTCGCGATGGAAGTTATTGACGTGAACCGACGGTGCAGTTCCCGCAGAGGCGCAACGAAGCGTCTCATCGTGCTTAGCTCTGCTTGCCGGTGTTAATGAGCGCCACCGCTCCCCCGCCTCCCCAGCCTATAAAAAGGGCCGCTCTCTCATCGTCCCTCACACACAAACCCTAGCGCCTCTCTCTCAAACCCTAGCCACCACCGTCTCAAGAGTCGACGCCATGTCTGGTAGAGGCGGAGGCCGAGGTCGCGACCGTGGTCGTGGCCGCGACAGAGCTGCACGCTCACCGTTGCCTGCGACGCCGTCGTCTTCATCGTCGGACCTACAGGAGGAGGAGTGGCAAGTGCTGTTCGAGTTCGTCGTCGTCCTCAAGGGTGACCCACTCTTCGTCACCGACAAGTTCACCGACTTCGTCACTGGCGACGAGCCGTCCTCGCTGCACCTGTTGCCGGTGGATTGTGGACGTGATCTTCAACGCGCGCGGCAAGATGTACCTCCACACCGGCTGGGAGAAGTTCGCGCGCTGCCACCACCTCGAAGCCGGTTTCGTGCTCACGTTCTCCTTCCTTGGCGAGGCCGACATGAGCGTCAAAGTGTTCGACAAGACGCGTTGTCGCCGGCACTACCACGACGTCAACGCCGAGGAGGAAGATGACTGAGTATTGTTTCTTCGAAGTGAAAATAGGCACGAAGGTTTCTGGTTGTTCTTCCTCGTCACTAGCTGGATTTTCTAGTTTGGGTGACTGGGAGTTCGTGCGAGTGTTCTTTCTTGGCAGCGAACATACGAAATCTGCAATGCCAATACTAGTTAGGTTTCGTTATTTTGCAATGTTTTAAATTTGTGTCAACCATGATTCAAATTATGTATTAGTTTGTGAAAACCATGTTCCAAACTATATCTTAGTTTGTGTAAACCATGTTCTGAATTATGTATTAGTTTGTGGAATATTTCTTCTCTCTATTGAAATAAAAATGCAAAAAGAGTATTTTAATGTTTAAAAAAGTTTGGGGGCGGCGTTTGAGGGACGCAGTTGGGGAACGACGTCTCCCAAACGCGTCACGAACAAAACACGCCCCCAAAACACTCGATCCGACGCCGTTTGAGGATGCTTTGGGGGACGCAACTGGAGATGGTCTTATACACCCCATGGTGGGCCTTTCTTATCCTAGTGGTCCTACAAACCAATGCTATCCTTGTAAAGGTGGAGGTGGAAGGGTAGTTGAGGCAATCTATGATAGATTGGGATATGTAATCATGTGTTATCTATGATGGACTAACCTACATTGCTTTCTATTAGATGGGCATCTTTATCTGGACCGTGATGAGATTCTCTGCTTGGATCTTCATATCTTGATTTTTTTTTATCTTCTATTTATTAACTTGTTGACCATAATATTCTTGCTTAGAATATTGTTTATTTGCTTCGAATTTGTCAACCTGCCACATAGGACATGAGTGGGACCCTAGGTAGATAGGATAATTTATTCCCGCAACGCACCTCAAAATTGGAAATTGATCATAGCGAGAAATAGAGAGTTATGTCTAGAAAAGTCATTTTAGATCCTATGCACTAGTGCTCTCATTGTATTAAAAAAATTGAAAATTATATTTATATGTTCTAAAAAATGATGTCACAAAATTTTAAAAGGAGTTGATGATGTAAAAATGTCAACTACAAATGTTTTATTTTCTGAGCTACACAAAAATAACAAAGTATGATTTCTTTTTGGAGATTTGAATCGCTATACTCAGATTCACATATTTGGTATTTTTGTGTAGCCCATAATACACATTATTTCAGTTGAAAGTTTAGCGATTTTTTTTAATAATACATTTTTTTTCTTTATTTCTAGAAATAATACTCATTTTCGCTAATTTGCAGAAATAATACACCGTCGGGAAAAAAGAACCCGATTGAAAGGAATCAGGGTTGAGCAACCCGATTAGTCCATATCGGGGTAGTATAGTCCGATTAGTGAGGATAGACTGCAAGGCTTCAGGAAATATCATTGAGATTTATATCCTCACATCGGATAGGAGCCACTTGACTTTTTGCACAATTGGCAACGAGGCTGGTGACATCTCCAATTTCTTCCAAGGTGGTGGCCAAGGTGTTAATATCATCCTTGTTGGGGGTGAAGAAAATGGCGACATCGTCGGCATAGAAGGAAATGCAAATGGTGGGTGCTCTTCCCTGGAGTCTATGAAGATGGCCTTGATCGGTGGCTTTGCGAAGGATGTGGTGGAGAGGGCCAATGGCCAAAATGAATAAGAGCGGCAGTAGGGGATCACCTTGCAAAGCCCCCACCCATGTTTAACGGGGTCAACGGCAAAAACATTGAGAAGAACTCCTGGCGGGGACGAAGATAAAGGCGCTGAAATCCAATCCCGAAATTTGCTAGGGAAGCCCACATGTAGAAGAACATTCAACAAGTAGCCCCAATGGACGGAGTCAAAAGCTTTCTTGATGTGGAGCTTGAATAGATGGCGTTTTCAATTTGTGGAGCTTTCTTGCTAAGTTTCAAACATACAATAAGTTGTCATGTATGCAGACATGGCATTGTTGCTCTCAGGTGCATATTGCTTCCTTTCTTAAAAATGCATTTTAAACATATTAAAAAATATCAAAATATTGCGAAAAAATGTTGCGTGTACATCTCCACATCCTACGTGTTCACAAAGTGTCATAGGAAAAACCGAGTTTTTATATGGCCTGTGCGAAAATTACAAAATTTGGTACTAAAGTAAGGTTTTTTGTGAGACATTTTATGATCTTTTTTTTTTCACACGACACGGAAATTATAAAAAAAAATTACGAAACATTAAGAGCATCCCCAGCCATCTCCCCGAGAAGCCCCTCACGACCCCTTTTTTTCATCCGGACGGCGAAAAACGACCCAGTCATGCCTCCAGTTCCTCATTTTCATCCGGATTTAGGCCTAAATCCGTCCGGACTCCCCATGCCATCCTCGGTTTCCCGGGGTGCTGCCGGGGACTCCGGATGGAGCAAACTCCGCGCTCTAGCCCGCGTGTCAGTGAAGATTCCGCGCTCTGGCCCGCGCAAATTCCTCTGGACGGTTGGAAAATTGTTGCTCCCCATACCAAAAATAGGTCCAATCCGGACGAATTTTCATCCGGATTGTGCCCCGGGAGCCTCCAACGGCTGGAGATGCTCTAAGCAAGTACCTAGAACATGGAGATATACCGGCCAAAAAAATCCCTATAAATTTTGATTTTTTTTGGTAAAAGGAGCATATGCAGTTGGGATCAAAAGTGCATTTCAGCATGTATGCTCCTATTTCTTGATCGATGCACGTTGAGCATTGGAGATAAGCTTGTCCATATATGGGGCAAGGTTCATGGCAATCATCTTGTAGATGAGCTTTGCAATCGCATGGATGGGGCTAATAGGTGGTTACAACCTCGTCGCCTTTTTTCTGGGATGAGAGCAATGTTTGGAGACAAATGAAAATTGTCGGCGTGGAGATTTAAAAATTGGTTTATGAGCGCCATGATATTCACCTTGATGGTACCCCAACAAGCTTTTAGGAAATCCCCAGAGTACCCATCTGGCATTGATGCCTCGTCACTTAGGGTTTTTTCCCACCGCGGCATTAACCTCCTCTTCCATGAATGTTTTTTTTTGCATCGAGCTTGCAAAGGTTGCATTGGGGAGTTGGGATAGACGCCCAATTGAAGTTTGTGTCTTGAAGTGATCATGTATGATGGCTGTCTTTTGATCATGCTCCATGACCCATCCGTTGTTATGCTTGAGACGCTCTATGTGAGTCTTTGTTCTCTGCCCGTTGACACGTACATAAAAGTATATACTATTTACATTTCCCTCCTTTAAGCTCATAAACCTCGAAGCAAGACATTTCCTCGATATTTCAAAAGACGCCATACCGACGATCCTCCTGTTAGTCTCCTCGTTGCTAAGATCTCTATTTTCTTAAGCCAGATCTAACAACTGTAGAATGAACTCTAAAGCCATGTGGAGCTCCACTTTGGCCTTTGAAAATAGATATTTGCTGCAACGATGGAAGGTTTGACCGGCCCTTTTTAGCTAGCGGAAGAGAAGTTGACAAGGCACAACGTATCCATCCCATTCCAATCTTGGTTGACCACTTCCAATAGAGGCTGATATTTTTATCCAGTTTCAAACTGGAAGGTTTTGAACCTTCTTGGTCCACTATAGTTGGCAAGAAAGAGAGGGCAGCCGTCAACCAAGGAGAGGGCCTTCTTGTTGCTATCTTTCATCATGCTATAAGAATGAGTAGAACAACTCACCTTGGTGCTACTCATCCTTTGGTGTCACTATATGCAGTTAAACTCATCGTACCTGCTATGAAAATCATATAAGCATTTGAGATTTCACTATCTTATTGTAGATTACATGGGCAGTGTATCATAAGACAAGTGCACCTGATAGTCCTAACAGTTAGGTTTCGGTATCTGCGTGGGATTAGCATTGATTAAAATTGGTGAGAACAATGAAGAGAGGATGATTCATGTTAAGCAATGACCGATGGAGTATTTTTTTGGGTCCAAATCTGGCCCTTGGGCCAAATTATTTAACTCATTAGCTCCGCGGGTGAAACCATTTTGAAATTTGGCCATGGCACCAACGAGGATGGAGCGACGTTGTGCGTTTCGGCGAATTCCGGCAGAAAATTGGTCAATGGGTTTGACACCAATGGGTTTAGTGCAAACCTAGATTCGGTGCTGTCTGCTTTGGCGCCGACCATCCTTAACATCGGCATGCACTATTTTGGTTTCATGACGCTAGGGCTAAACTCAACGCTAGATTTGGAAATAGTTTCTACGAGGGCAGATACCATTAGTTTCTCCCAAGGAGGCCAGATAGATCATAAAAAAAAAAAACCACCGACGAGCGTCACGCTACTTCGTATATGAAAATGATACTATACATCTATCGCCATTCCAGCTAAAGGCTCGACATGGGGGCGTTGGGCGGCACCGAATACGTATAGTATATAGACACAGGTTCCATTAAATGTGTTGCTCCATAATTGTTTTTCGTGCATCAGCATCTGCATGGAGGCATATCCACCTTGCATCGATCGAGTGTTGGTTTCCAGCGAAGCACATAGTACTTCCGCATGCAAACGACCGCACCGCGCATCCCATAGCTCGGTGCAGGTGCACTGCCCCAACGTGGCGCCCCGCGCTTTCTCCACGCACACACGCGCACGCTCCATAAGACGTCGGCTGAATGTGCACGCACACACACGGACGCTCCACGCCCAGTTCTATCTCGAGGAACCAAGCACATATGGCCAAGGTATAGAGCTTGTAGAATTCGTCCTAATTCTATCTTCTCTTCCGTCCTGAATTTCTTGAGTTCCGTCGTCAATCTTATGCTATTATTGCGTCGTGGCAGGGGACGGCGAAGAAGACGGCGGCGGCCGGCGATGGGAGGAGCAAGGAAGGTGTCGTGGAGAAGGTAGACGGCATGGCGCCGGTGAAGGGTGGCGGTGGCGGTGACCTGGCAAACGAGGTGGTGGTAAGCATGCCGGTGCACTGCGAGGGCTGCGCCAGGAAGATGCGACGGTCTCTGCTGCGCACCGAGGGTACGTGCTATGGAGTGGATATGCATCCGAATAGCTCTGTATAACTGCTACGAAATCTTTCAACTAATTAGTTCGTGAAATAAAGGGTTTGAGGAGGTGATCGTCAGTAACTCGACCAACACGGTCGTCGTGACTGGCCAGAAGGCACTGGAGGACCCGATGATGGTGGTCGACAGGGTCGAGAGGAGGACGAGGAAGAAGGCGCTGCTTCTCAGCCCATCGCCGGCCAAATTGCCGCCACCATCAGCGGTGAAAAATAAGGATACGAAGAAAGAGGCCGCAAAGGCAGACATGAAAAACGATGTAACGGAGCTGGATATGGTATTTTTACTAAATCATTAGTACTTGTTGCTATTTCATATTAAGATCATTCTTAATTAGTTCATTACCGTTTTGTTCTTACCTTACTACCTACCTATGTTGATATTTGTTTAAAGCAACATCTTTTTTATACGAACTATATATGATTGTGGACCAGAAAATGGGTGTAGTGATGAAGATAGAAATGCATTGTGAAGCTTGCAGCGAGGAGATGAAAAGGAGGATCCTCAACATAAAAGGTACTATCTCTGCATGTTAATAAATGTATGTGGAATTGTGGATAAACCACTCATTTGTTTTTTGAACTCCGTATATATATGGTTGCAAACTGATAATCAGGAGTGGAGGAAGCGGTGCCACACATGAAATCTTCAGAGCTGATGGTGAAAGGGGCAGTTGAGCCAGCAACCCTGGTAGGATTCATCCACAAGTGCACGGGAAAGAAAGCTGCCATCATCAGGGCAGAGCCCCTGGATCCGCCGCCAGCAGCAGCGGCGATGATGGGCGGCCAAACACCAGCGGATGCCAATGCAAAGCAACAAGAACCATCTGACAATCTGAAGGAGAAAAATGAAGGTGTAAAAGAGGAGACCAAACAAGAGGCGAAAACAGGGGGAGGAGGTGGAGGGGAGGTGCAAAATGTCGACGAGAAGACCAAAACTGAGATACAAGATAAAGGGGATGGAGATGGAGTTGAGAAGGAGAAAACCCAAGTGCATATGCCAAATGACGCGATCGATGGAGTTGTAGAGGAGAAGAACCAAACGAAGGATCACCAGTTCAAACTGCCTGTGCAGGATGCGGTTGTTGCGGTAGCGCCCGAGGCTGACCTCTACGAATACTACTACCACCCACCCTATGCTTACGCATACCCGCACTATGCGTATCAGCAGTATCAGTACCCATATGCTGGCCATCCAGCGGCAATGTATCGTCCGTATCCGCACTACCCACCGGCACCGCAGACACTCAGCGATGAGAACCCAGAAGCATGCACCATCATGTAATGAACTGCCCGTAGCTTCCATGTTATAAATGATAGTAATACATGGGACGGTAAAAATAGTAATACGTGAAATAAAACATCCGGCCGCTGCACTGTATAAGTAATCAAATATTCTATATATTAATGGTGTATATACTATTACAGTATATGTGGACTACCTGCTTTTTTGTTATTAGTTTAGATTTTTGGTTTGAATGAAATTTGACATTATATGTTTTATTGAAAAGAGGGCAAAAGCCTTGCCCTATTCCATTCCTTTAATTAAGAAAGTGTTTACAAAAAAAGCAAATACATCATGACTACTCTCGCGGCATCAAATAGTTCAAACGGGCTATCCAATCCTTTTATATATATGGTGCTAGGGCTGGGGAGTGGGTCCAAAAGAAGGTTGATTAGGGGTTTGTGATCAAGGCTCCCTCATGAGGGGAATGTGGTATACCACATCCCCTTCCATTTCTCTAGGTTAGTTAGACTAGAATAATTCCAACACTAAGATTATCTCCATCCCTACCATTTAGAATTAGGATCTATGATTAATAAGCATCTTTTCTTTACATTGGCGTTATATCCTCTGAATCCCGTTAGCTTCGTGTATCAGCGCATAGACAACTACTTGACCAGCTGATCCACATTTAATGCCAATGATCCGAAGTAGGGTGAAATTACAGACATGTGCTTGCAGTATACCTACTAGGAAGCTTGCGGCGCGGCGACACGCCGCGCCCGTGGTGGTTCCTTTTTGATGCATACAGTTAGCGTTGATGTTAAAACGGACTTATATTTGTTAGATGTGAAATAGTATTGTCAATATAAGGTAGGTAACACATATATTTATACACATGGTGTACCATGCTAACAGTACCGTTCTAAGTTTGGCTCGCATCTGCTTGGTGACGTCGCTGTCTCACTCCACAGCTGAGCTGAACTGGGTCTGACGATCTTCGTCTCTCCTGGCCGCTTGCCCTGCCGTGTGAACCACTTGCAGCGTCCCTGCATCCACATGTCCCAATCCGGACGTCAAAGCTCGCAAGCCATCTCAAGGGGACATGATATGACAGAGATGTCGGCAATGAGGGCTTCCATTGTCGGGGCGGGATGTGATGTAGTACATAACTGTTCAACCTGGACAACACTATCCATACCTTAACTCGACCAAGAAAACACTGACTTTCAATCGACCAAGAAGATGCTAGAATGTTACGGTGTAACATAACTGGTTGTTCATACATAAAGCATGGCATTGCTTGGTGCTATGAGGATCAAAAAACACAAATAGCACATATGAGATAACATAAGATCAGTAAGCAAAATAGATGACATGAAACTGATAGAGTTGCCTGCATCCAAGATGTATAATGAAAGAAACAGGCAGAACAATTGGTATGTTTGGTACAGGGTAAGGGCTGAAAAGAAGGACATTTTCCCTATTTGATGTGGAGAAGATATTGCAAAAAAGAAAATTCAAGTGTATGTAGGGCTAGTTTGTCAATTAGCTGACTAAAATGCATTAATAACTGATAGGCATAACATTGAGAGTAAGTACTGCAAAAAGAAATAGGTAAGTGTTAGAAAGCTATTTTCTAAATCAGGTGAATCTAGGATGCACATATAGTTAATACTACGACCAAGTGCGTAAACATACCTGCAACCAAGCTTGGATAGTGATAGCTGAGCATTGTTAGAGGTGATCAAGTACTTGGTACACTATAAACTAAAACTGAACCCTCCAAATGCAGTGTTGATTTATACCTGAACAACATATTACACTTAGTTAATTTGCTAGTACGGAGAAGATAGAGAAATGAATCAGTATGGATTTGGATAATTTGGTGGATTTTCTGATGCACTTATAAACATAAGAGAATGGATTTTGTACACCCACGTATGGGTAAGGAAGCTATCCTGTCCACATGTACCTTTTTGAGATTCGTGCAAAAATCACACAGGTTGGCCCCTCATTCACGTTATGTCCCATCGTTATACTTAAATCCATTATGTCCTTTCCTGGCATGGGCCTTTTTTTTAATCGACGCGCTACGTCCATCATCTTCATCCTTAGCTGTTGCGTCCTCTTCTTCAAATTTTCAGTGGGCTCGTCCTTCTCCCATATCTGTGTGACACATATGAACAGCATGGATGTCCGGCTGAACGAGATATTCTCGGGCCGAGCTTTGCCTGTCTGGTTTGGCCGCCGATGCTGCGCCCACCTCTGGCGGAGACAGAGCCGTGGAGGTGATATACACCAGCTCCCTCGGCTCTCCTCTGGTCGCGACGATGCCCTGGAGAAAAAGGCTGAGACGGCGACCTCCGCTCACCTCCGGCTGTTCCCTCGGCCAACCTCCGACGCATTGCTCCGCCCCACCGCTGGAACCCTTCGACAGCTCGCGGATGCCCCTTCCTCTCCTCTGGTAGCTAGCTAGTACCCAACAGCGATTGCACTACACAATTTCTTCTGTCGGACAATGGCAGCAGAGCTCAGATGCTCAGTTACCTGAACTGGCAATACATACATCGTACCAACAGAGTATCCATGGGATGAATTCAGCAGATCGTTACTCGTTTGCTTTTGGGACCCCTTTGGTTTTATTTCTGCCAATGCTAGTAGATAAGTGGTAGCAGTAGGACTAGTAGCAAATCACATTTTGATCTTGTGAGCTGGGGACGGCTTGGGCGGTGATTTCTTCATGTTGCTACAAACGGAGTGCCTGCCCTTGGAGAGTTGGAGACGACATTGCCGGTGTCAGCGGCGGTGAGCAGGACGCGCGTGCCGGGGTAGGCGTCCTTGTGGCCCAGCGCGCTCGCCAGGATACTTAGGTTATCCCCTGAGCGTGCCTGCGAGAGGTCGGGGAAGGCGACGGACATGTCGACGGAGACCTTAGGTTCCGGGAGTCGGAGATGGCGGGTGCGGAGCCAATCTCGTTGACCAGGGCCACGACGGCAGGAGGGGCCGAGCTGGACACGCGCGCGAACTCCCGCGATTTCCCACCTGCTCGTGAACTTGGGGATGAGCTCGTCCCTGCCCTTCCATAAGGCGAGCTCGAGCTCGACAGCTTAGGCGCGTATGCCCGCCTCCGTCAAAGAATTCAGACCGCTCCAGCCGCTCAGCGCCCTCCCGTCCCACCGCGTTATCCGCCATCCTCGTCACGGCCTCCTCTGCCCGCTAGTGAGCCGCATGGAAGAACTCGCGTCGCTCGCTCGGCCTCCAGCTCCCGCGAACTCAGCAAGCCGTCGGCCTTGCGCTGCGGCTCCCGCGAACTCGGGACAGGAGCGACCAGGCCGAAGCGGCGACTAGCGCACCCAGCGCGGGGAGGCACGGGCGCGGCCGGGGAGGCGATGGGGGGGCCGGGGCGAGGAGTCACGGGCGTGGCCGAGGCGGGGAGGCAAGCACGGCCGGGGCGGGAGACACGGCATGCGGGCTGCACGGCGTCATGGCCGAAGCAATGGACCTGCCGCTCCCAGGTCGGAGCTTGCCATGGCCACCACGAGAGTGCTTGGGGAGAGAGGACATTAAGCTACAGAGACATTGCAGGACACGTCCTATCTGCTATCTTCTCAGAGATTCTCTTCCAAAACATCATATTTGGTCTGATACAAAAAATTTCAACCCACGTGTGCTACTTGTGCGAATCACCAAGTAATTGGAGCTTGAGTTTTCAAAAAAGTAATTGGAGCTTGAGATAGCTCGTGTACCCGTCCGTGCGTGTACAAACGTTTTTCCTTAAACATAAACATTTTGAATTATATGCGGCAGGGGTAGTAAGGAATAAAAACAAAAACTGAAGTATAAGAAACATAAATCTGCTTTGTAATAGACATGCTGCAGCAGTTCCGGTTCAATATCAACAAGCCAAAGTATATTAGGAATTCAAACCAGCTCCTGTGAATGAGAGTCTTTTTGGGTTGCAGCCGGCTACAGCCAAGCCAAAAAATTGGTGTTGACTGCGGGCATGGGCGTGCGTTTGGATTGACACCAAATTTCCGGATCCACGCCAAAATTTTGGTCAGCCGTTCACTTTCGTCACCATCTGCTGGGCGAGCTGACAGAGGCAAAAGCGGGCACCATGCCACCATCCAAACATCCCCTGAATTATAAAGTTCGCCTGATATAAAAAAAACCTAAAATATCATTATAACCCAGAACTCCAATGCTCACATGGATTCAATATGTAGAAGTAACGTAACTGATGTAAAACAGACCGCACAACACTGATAACGTTTTCAACTGGACCCAAATCTAAAAACATACACTGCATATGAAATAGTGATTAGAAACTATCAAACTGTGATGCGAATAGCTAATGTCACACCATACAATCAATTAAGTTAGGTCAATCCAAAGCGAATACTCTGATCATACTAAGCAAATTTATCTTAAATGTTGGCTCCAAGCTTAAAATGAACACGCAGTATTCACCATCAGTTTACTACATGACAATGCAGATCGCCAATAAATATGTCTAACAAAAGCAAGTGACATGAACGCTAAAAGGAACATGATCAGAGCATTTGGAAGATATTGGTATAGAAACATGGGGGAACTATCATACTAAAAGCATCTTCTTCTGCACCTCGGCATTTCATGCTGCAATTGTTGAACCTGCACCTAACGATTGTGGAAATCTAAATCCATATTAATCTTTTCTTTTCTTAACAAAGATGCGCAAAAGCATCCTTGTCTTAAAAACTATTCCAAAACCCCAAAAGGGAAGCTATTCATGACCAAATTGTATAAAATCTAAAAAGTAGATGCATAGCATAGGCACTCATACATCATCCATATCTCAGATGCGTTCGGTTGAAAGCAGAGCAGATTAAATTGCACAGTAAGGCTAAGAAGCACACACAAAACTGAATTACATGCTAAGAGTTTCACACCTATTGAGACCCCCTTTGTTTCTTGGCAATGAAGGGGTGTCTTGAGTGAGGTGGGCTGCCTTTAGCCATACTGGAATGGATATGCTCCAGCTTGCTTCTGCAAGTTGTGTAAGAATCTCTTGGCTCTAGTCCCACCTCGAATCCTTCATATTTTCTCCTTGATGTTCATCATGCTCCCACTCATGTCCTTTCATTCTGCAAGCATCCCCTGAACAAAGTAGCACGCACCATCATCACCCTATAACAAAAAAGTCAAGAAACAACTATTGCCTTTTAAAATACAGGCCTTTCCATATTCAGTATGGTATTATCGCAAGAACCATTCCCAAAGGTTATTTTTTGTAAAATCTTTTTATTTGGAAGTGAATATACTATATGTGAGAATCCCTAGATGTTCAGCTATCAAATATTACACACAACTGGATGTTATCTTAGGCTATAATGGAGAACACCTAGAATAACCAGCCGATTAAACTCAACTACAAAAGCAGAAACTCAAATATCTGCAAATGCTACGTTATGTAATCAGCTGATATAATAAAGTGGTGCACCGCACAAGGTAAATATGTATGCTAGCAGCCAGAAGATTGCCTTGCAATAGCATTTCAACTGAAATCTGGAACCAACGTTTTGCCAAACAAATAACAGAGTTCAGAAGATTGTCTTACTCCAAGAACATTTATTCCCCAAACTACATGAGCATCTGAGTCCAATTTTCGTGATAGCTCTATATGGTCCAATTCTGGTTCAATTCTTTATAGGGTGGACGTCTCTAGCTGTTGGTAGGAGGCAGGAGGTGACACGGGATAAAAGGTAAATTGAAGAAAAACGAATCTGCAATTCATAGGAGAAGTATCAAGGAAGATACACGCATCTAGATCCAACAACAAATATTGGATACATATTGCATCATAATCTCACCTGCTATATCCAGATCTCTCTTTCGAGTGTTTGCAAATCGTGGGATCAAAGCTAACCACATCTAAACCAAGGCGGGATTCAGGTCGTCTTTACCTAAAAAAAACAGCTGGGATTCAGGTCGTCCTCATTATACTGGGAAGAGGAGGTGAACATGACCGGTGGTACAGGAGGAAGAGAGGAGATGGATGGGAAGGATGGGAGAACGAACCGCAAGCTAGCCTTCTGCTGCTCGCCGGCGTGCAGTCCCTCGCTGCCGTTTGCTGCTCGTCCATCTGGTTGGCGGCGGGGCGTCTTCTAGCCTATGCCCCTCTCCCACAACCCGACCTGCCGCCGCCTACCTCTGACCCCGGCGGCCAGCTCCATAGATTCTCGGGCGCCTGCAGCTCCTCTGCACGAAGCATACAGCAGGCGGTCTCTTCTAGAGTACCTCCGTGGAAACCAATCGCTGAAGCGGTGTCTCCGAAGCGGGCCATGGGGTGGGCCGGAGGAGAAAATTGACCAGAGGCAGCCGGCGTGGGGGATAGGATGAGAGAAATAAGGAAAGGATAGGACAGAGGAAAGAAAGAGGATCATGGGCAACTCGTGCACCGCTTTGGCAGTTTAGCTAGCAGTTTTAACTGAACCCAGCTTCGAGGATCCATGCGTCAATGTTTAATTGTATAAAAAGGAACTGTGGACAGTGTCTAAAACTCCAAAACGCTGAGATTTCAGCAGATGGGTTCAACTTTTATATATAGTACTAGGAAGCTTGCGGCGCGGCGACACGCCGCGCCCGTGGTGGTTCCTTTTTGATGCATACAGTTAGCGTTGATGTTAAAACGGACTTATATTTGTTAGATGTGAAATAGTATTGTCAATATAAGGTAGATAACACATATATTTATACACATGGTGTACCATGCTAACAGTACCGTTCTAAGTTTGGCTCGCATCTGCTTGGTGACGTCGCTGTCTCACTCCACAGCTGAGCTGAACTGGGTCTGACGATCTTCGTCTCTCCTGGCCGCTTGCCCTGCCGTGTGAACCACTTGCAGCGTCCCTGCATCCACATGTCCCAATCCGGACGTCAAAGCTCGCAAGCCATCTCAAGGGGACATGATATGACAGAGATGTCGGCAATGAGGGCTTCCATTGTCGGGGCGGGATGTGATGTAGTACATAACTGTTCAACCTGGACAACACTATCCATACCTTAACTCGACCAAGAAAACACTGACTTTCAATCGACCAAGAAGATGCTAGAATGTTACGGTGTAACATAACTGGTTGTTCATACATAAAGCATGGCATTGCTTGGTGCTATGAGGATCAAAAAACACAAATAGCACATATGAGATAACATAAGATCAGTAAGCAAAATAGATGACATGAAACTGATAGAGTTGCCTGCATCCAAGATGTATAATGAAAGAAACAGGCAGAACAATTGGTATGTTTGGTACAGGGTAAGGGCTGAAAAGAAGGACATTTTCCCTATTTGATGTGGAGAAGATATTGCAAAAAAGAAAATTCAAGTGTATGTAGGGCTAGTTTGTCAATTAGCTGACTAAAATGCATTAATAACTGATAGGCATAACATTGAGAGTAAGTACTGCAAAAAGAAATAGGTAAGTGTTAGAAAGCTATTTTCTAAATCAGGTGAATCTAGGATGCACATATAGTTAATACTACGACCAAGTGCGTAAACATACCTGCAACCAAGCTTGGATAGTGATAGCTGAGCATTGTTAGAGGTGATCAAGTACTTGGTACACTATAAACTAAAACTGAACCCTCCAAATGCAGTGTTGATTTATACCTGAACAACATATTACACTTAGTTAATTTGCTAGTACGGAGAAGATAGAGAAATGAATCAGTATGGATTTGGATAATTTGGTGGATTTTCTGATGCACTTATAAACATAAACATTTTGAATTATATGCGGCAGGGGTAGTAAGGAATAAAAACAAAAACTGAAGTATAAGAAACATAAATCTGCTTTGTAATAGACATGCTGCAGCAGTTCCGGTTCAATATCAACAAGCCAAAGTATATTAGGAATTCAAACCAGCTCCTGTGATTGAGAGTCTTTTTGGGTTGCAGCCGGCTACAGCCAAGCCAAAAAATTGGTGTTGACTGCGGGCATGGGCGTGCGTTTGGATTGACACCAAATTTCCGGATCCACGCCAAAATTTTGGTCAGCCGTTCACTTTCGTCACCATCTGCTGGGCGAGCTGACAGAGGCAAAAGCGGGCACCATGCCACCATCCAAACATCCCCTGAATTATAAAGTTCGCCTGATATAAAAAAAACCTAAAATATCATTATAACCCAGAACTCCAATGCTCACATGGATTCAATATGTAGAAGTAACGTAACTGATGTAAAACAGACCGCACAACACTGATAACGTTTTCAACTGGACCCAAATCTAAAAACATACACTGCATATGAAATAGTGATTAGAAACTATCAAACTGTGATGCGAATAGCTAATGTCACACCATACAATCAATTAAGTTAGGTCAATCCAAAGCGAATACTCTGA
Organism: Lolium perenne; assembly: GCF_019359855.2. Classification (NCBI taxonomy): domain Eukaryota; kingdom Viridiplantae; phylum Streptophyta; class Magnoliopsida; order Poales; family Poaceae; genus Lolium; species Lolium perenne. The sequence continues at coordinate 267,288,756 of NC_067246.2, read as the reverse complement.
TCATACTAAGCAAATTTATCTTAAATGTTGGCTCCAAGCTTAAAATGAACACGCAGTATTCACCATCAGTTTACTACATGACAATGCAGATCGCCAATAAATATGTCTAACAAAAGCAAGTGACATGAACGCTAAAAGGAACATGATCAGAGCATTTGGAAGATATTGGTATAGAAACATGGGGGAACTATCATACTAAAAGCATCTTCTTCTGCACCTCGGCATTTCATGCTGCAATTGTTGAACCTGCACCTAACAATTGTGGAAATCTAAATCCATATTAATCTTTTCTTTTCTTAACAAAGATGCGCAAAAGCATCCTTGTCTTAAAAACTATTCCAAAACCCCAAAAGGGAAGCTATTCATGACCAAATTGTATAAAATCTAAAAAGTAGATGCATAGCATAGGCACTCATACATCATCCATATCTCAGATGCGTTCGGTTGAAAGCGAGCAGATTAAATTGCACCTGATAAGGCTAAGAAGCACACACAAAACTGAATTACATGCTAAGAGTTTCACACCTATTGAGACCCCCTTTGTTTCTTGGCAATGAAGGGGTGTCTTGAGTGAGGTGGGCTGCCTTTAGCCATACTTTGGAATGGATATGCTCCAGCTTGCTTAAGTTGTGTAAGAATCTCTTGGCTCTAGTCCCACCTCGAATCCTTCATATTTTCTCCTTGATGTTCATCATGCTCCCACTCATGTCCTTTCATTCTGCAAGCATCCCTGAACAAAGTAGCACGCACCATCATCACCCTATAACAAAAAAGTCAAGAAACAACTATTGCCTTTTAAAATACAGGCCTTTCCATATTCAGTATGGTATTATCGCAAGAACCATTCCCAAAGGTTATTTTTTGTAAAATCTTTTTATTTGGAAGTGAATATACTATATGTGAGAATCCCTAGATGTTCAGCTATCAAATATTACACACAACTGGATGTTACCTTAGGCTATAATGGAGAACACCTAGAATAACCAGCCGATTAAACTCAACTACAAAAGCAGAAACTCAAATATCTGCAAATGCTACGTTATGTAATCAGCTGATATAATAAAGTGGTGCACCGCACAAGGTAAATATGTATGCTAGCAGCCAGAAGATTGCCTTGCAATAGCATTTCAACTGAAATCTGGAACCAACGTTTTGCCAAACAAATAACAGAGTTCAGAAGATTGTCTTACTCCAAGAACATTTATTCCCCAAACTACATGAGCATCTGAGTCCAATTTTCGTGATAGCTCTATATGGTCCAATTCTGGTTCAATTCTTTATAGGGTGGACGTCTCTAGCTGTTGGTAGGAGGCAGGAGGTGACACGGGATAAAAGGTAAATTGAAGAAAAACGAATCTGCAATTCATAGGAGAAGTATCAAGGAAGATACACGCATCTAGATCCAACAACAAATATTGGATACATATTGCATCATAATCTCACCTGCTATATCCAGATCTCTCTTTCGAGTGTTTGCAAATCGTGGGATCAAAGCTAACCACATCTAAACCAAGGTGGGATTCAGGTCGTCTTTACCTAAAAAAAACAGCTGGGATTCAGGTCGTCCTCATTATACTGGGAAGAGGAGGTGAACATGACCGGTGGTACAGGAGGAAGAGAGGAGATGGATGGGAAGGATGGGAGAACGAACCGCAAGCTAGCCTTCTGCTGCTCGCCGGCGTGCAGTCCCTCGCCGCCGTTTGCTGCTCGTCCATCTGGTTGGCGGCGGGGCGTCTTCTAGGCTATGCCCCTCTCCCACAACCCGACCTGCCGCCGCCTACCTCTGACCCCGGCGGCCGGCGGCCAGCTCCATAGATTCTCGGGCGCCTGCAGCTCCTCTGCACGAAGCATACAGCAGGCGGTCTCTTCTAGAGTACCTCCGTGGAAACCAATCGCCGAAGCGGTGTCTCCGAAGCGGGCCATGGGGTGGGCCGGAGGAGAAAATTGACCAGAGGCAGCCGGCGTGGGGGATAGGATGAGAGAAATAAGGAAAGGATAGGACAGAGGAAAGAAAGAGGATCGTGGGCAACTCGTGCACCGCTTTGGCAGTTTAGCTAGCAGTTTTAACTGAACCCAGCTTCGAGGATCCACGCGTCAATGTTTAATTGGATAAAAAGGAACTGTGAACAGTGTCTAAAACTCCAAAACGCTGAGATTTCAGGAGATGGGTTCAACTTTTATATATAGTATATATATATGTTTGCCTAGGTAATTTGCCAAATGACCATGTTACTCAAATTCCATAGACCGATCGCCCACTATTCCAATCGACTAGTGTGATCTGTAACGAGACCTTAACACGGCATTGACGGTGATTTATGTTGTTTTGATTCAACATATTCCTAAAGTACACATACATATTACCTCAAGTTCTAAACTCTACGTTTAGGATCAAATAAGGATTCATCGAGTCAATATGGGCTGGCATAGATACTGCACATCCTCACTTTAGGTGGATATGGAAAAAATAACGGTAATCAGCAAAAACATAAGTTCTTTTTATATTCGTTACTCCATGACAAACTGAATTCAGATGGGTGTGATTCTAACTAAAGACAACCTTGTAAAATGCAACTGGTACGGCTGTAAGAAATGTGTTTTTTTTTTTGTCATGAAGATGAGACAATAAAAAAATCGTTTCTTCAACTGTTGGTTTGATAGATCTATATGGTCAATCATTCAGATGGGTTCTACCTTATACCCACCTTGTAGCATTGCAAATATTTTTAGCAATTGGCTAAATAGGGTGGATCCTAGGTATAAAACGCTAATCAGAGTGGGCGTGATTGCATGCTGACATATGGTCGCTTTGGCTATGTAGAAATGATAATATTTTTAATGATAAGAATTCTTCTCTTGTGCAGGTTATCTACCGATGTACGGCTTTGCTCCGTTTATGGTCGCCACTTCAACTATTGGAGGATCGAGACCTCTTTAAGGAGGTGTCTACTGTTGAAATATTGGGCCCATTCACATTGGCCACTAGGGAGTGGCAAGAGGTGGGAAGTTTAGTCCCATATGAAAAGTTGAGAGGAAGTTAGACCACCTTATAAGGTGGGTTGTTCCACCACTAGTAAGTGAGTAAGAATAGGATTGGTTCACGCGCTCTCCTCCTCCTCCTCCTCCTCGCTCGTCTCGACTCGACTCGACACGTCACGATGCGCGCTGCGCTCGTGGTGAGTGGATTGAGCCTCGAGCCGAGACTTTCCTTTCTTTTTGCAGTTCTAAAACGAATAGAGTCCTAGACGGACGCGTCGCAGTTAGTCGGTTCGGGTCGCTCCCGGACCATGGGCTATCTGTAACCGACTCGAAACGTGCGCGCTACGTGGGCGTGCCCCACGTTGCCTAGGGTTTCTTGGGCCTATATAATCTCTTGCTCGGCTACCGCAGAAACACATCTAATACACGAGTTAGGGTTTTGCTACCTCTCTCTGCTTGCGCAGCCTTCGTAGCCCACTCCATCCCGCGCGCCGACGTGCATCGGCGAACAGGAGAGCAGGTCTCCGGAACCGCTCGTCCTTGCGATCCTGTACGGGAGAGGGCGGATTAGGTTTTTGGTAAGCGCTCTGCGCGGCTGCTCAAGCTCTTCATCACGGGTCGCCTTCCGTCGTCTTCAACGCCATCTACTTCGACCCGTCGTTCCCGTCATCAACAACGTTGTCATCAACAACGTTACTGCTGCAACATCATCTGCTACACCTCCAACGCCACCTCCACCAGATTGGTACGTGCGACATATCTCAATCTGTTTAGCGATGAATGCTTTACCGTTTGTGCTGCTGCTACTCATGTTGATTGATGACCCACAAGTATAGGGGATCGCAACAGTCTTCGAGGGAAGTAAAACCCAATTTATTGATTCGACACAAGGGGAGACAAAGAACACTTGGAAGCCTTAATAGCGGAGTTGTCAATTCAGCTGCACCTGGAAACAGACTTGCTCGCAAGAGTTTATCAGTAGTAACAGTTTTATAGCAGTAGCAGTAGTGAAATAACAGCAGCTGAGTAACAAAGACAGCAGTAGTGATTTTAGTAAACAGCAGGATTAAAATACTGTAGGCACGGGGACGGATGACGGGCGTTGCATGGATGAGAGAAACTCATGTAACAATCATAGCAGGGCATTTGCAGATAATAATAAAACGGTGTCCAAGTACAAAGCAATCAATAGGCATGTGTTCCATATATAGTCGTGCGTGCTCGCAATGAGAAACTTGCACAACATCTTTTGTCCTACCAGCCGGTGGCAGCCGGGCCTCAAGGGAAACTACTGGATATTAAGGTACTCCTTTTAATAGAGTACCGGAGCAAAGCATTAACACTCCGTGAACACATGTGATCCTCACATCGCTACCATCCCCTCCGGTTGTCCCAATTCTTGTCACTTCGGGGCCATTGGTTCCGGACAGCGACATGTGTATACAACTTATAGGTAAGACCATAAACAATGAATATCATGATGAAACAATAACATGTTCAGATCTGAGATCATGGCACTCGGGCCCTAGTGACAAGCATTAAGCATAACAAGTTGCAACAATATCATCAAAGTACCAACTACGGACACTAGGCACTATGCCCTAACAATCTTATGCTATTACATGACCAATCTCATCCAATCCCTACCATCCCCTTCGGCCTACAGCGGGGGAATTACTCACACATGGATGGGGGAAACATGGCTGGTTGATGTAGAGGCGTTGGCGGTGATGGCGGTGATGATCTCCTCCAATTCCCCGTCCCGGCGGAGTGCCGAACGGAGACTTCGGCTCCCGCGACGGAGTTTCGCGATGTGGCGGCGTTACGGAGGGTTTACGGCGACTTCGACTTCTCCCCGTGCGTTTTTAGGTCGAGGCCGATAAATAGTCCGAAGGAGGGCGTCGGAGGCCGGCCGAGGGGCCACACCACGGGGCCGCGCGGGCCCCGGGCCGCGCCGCCCTATGGTGTGGGGCCCTCGGGCCTCCACCTTAATTGTCCTTCCGGCTCCGTCATTATTCTGGGAAAATAGGGCCTTCGCATAAATTCCGAGGATTTTCCCGAAAGTTGGATTTCTGCACAAAAACGAGACACCGTAACGATTCTGCTGAAAACAGCGTTAGTCCGTGTTAGTTGCATCCAAAATACACAAATTAGAGGCAAAACAATAGCAAAAGTGTTCGGGAAAGTAGATACGTTTTGGACGTATCAACTCCCCCAAGCTTAGCTTATTGCTTGTCCTCACGCACTTCAGTGAACAACTGAGCGATAAAAGAACTTTCACGAACACATTTGCTCATATGATGTATATATTCTCATGCTACGGCCAATACTTAAGCAATTCATAATGAGATACATGCAAATAAGATCATCTAACAGCTATGTCAATCATGGAGAGGTACCAACAATTAATAATAAGCATCATGAATCATGTATATAAGCAGGATTGCAATGTTCATAAGAGAGTATGATAAAGTGGTATCTCGCTTTTTGTATTTGATTGGCAAAACATAAATGCCCGGGCACCTCTGGAGTTCATAGAAAGACTAGAAGTAGTGATTGTCAAAAGATAAATGCATCAAAGTTATACCACAATCAATCATATTTTGAGACAAGCATATTATACTAAGAATGACAGTTGTGCTCTCAAGATAGTGCTCAAAGAAATAATGGAGACACAACATAAAAGTAAAAGATTGACCCTTTGCAGAGGGAAGCAGGGATTAACATGCGCTAGAGCTTTTCATTTTTATAAAGACAGGAGTAAAATTATTTTGAGAGGTGTTTGTTGTTGTCAACGAATGGTAATGGGTACACCAACTACCTCGCCAACCGGACTTTCAAGAGCGGCTCCCATGAATTATTGCATATTTATTTGGCACTCCTTCCAACCTTTCTTTCACAAACCATGGCTAACCGAATCCTCGGGTGCCTGCCAACAATCTCATACCATGAAGGAGTGCCTTTTTATTTTATTTTCATTATGATGATGACACTCCCCCCAACCTTTGCTTACACAAGCCATGGCTAACCGAATCCTTCGGGTGCCGTCCAACAATCACAAACCATGGAGGAGTGTCTATTTAAGTTAATTAATTCGGGACTGGGAATCCCATTGCCAGCTCTTTTTGCAAAATTATTGGATAAGCGGATGTGCCACTAGTCCATATGAGAGTCCGTCAAAAGTAAATGACAAGGTTGAAAGCTAAACACCACATACTTCCTCATGAGCTATGAAACATAAACACAAATTGAGAAGCATTTTGAAGGTTTTTAAAGGTAGCGCATGAGAATTTACTTGGAATGGTTTGAAATGCCATGCATAGGTATTTATAGTGGACACTTTTGGAACAACTTGGTTTTCAGGTGTTTGGAAGCACGAGCAGCGTTCCCGCTCAGTACAAGTGAAGGCTAGCAATAGACTAGGGAGCGACAAATCAAGAGAGCGATGCTTGTCATAATCATGCTTGCGGCAAAATAAATTAACGGAGGCATAAAAGTGATACAAGAACTCTGAAGCAATATAGATCATCGAGGCTTAATTGACTTTTTGTTCAGTCATATGCATGCGTGAGCATGTGCCAAGTCGATATAAATGAATTATTCAGAGGAGGATACCACAATGCCATACTTACTTATGAATAAAACAATGCAAGCAAACATTCATGACATGCTACTCATATTAATAAATTGGAGCTAAACATGAGAGATCATGAACTACTAGACTTTCTCAAATAACATATACCTCACATGAACCAACTAAGCATGCTCACATGGATGAGTATATGTACAAAAATGAAAACAAATAGAGTTCATACCAGCCTCTCACCACAATCAGATTGTCGTAGATCGTCATTATTGCCTTTTCACTTGTGCAGCTTGGATAATATGAAATGAAAACCACGCTCCAGCCACCAAAGACCATTGAACTCATAAAGAACTTTACAAACTAAAGAAGAACAGAAAATATTTTTTTGGTGTTTTCGAATTAGAAACAAGAACAAGAGGAAACAAACAAACAAAGCAAAATCTTTTTGGGTTTTCTTATAGAAAACTAGCAATAGCAAATAAAGTGAAACAAATGCAAGAAACCAAAGCAAACAAATGGTGAAGAGAAACAACAGAAATATTTTTGGTCTTTTTGTGTTTTGGGAAAGAAACAAAGCGAAAACAAGAAATAACAAACTAAAAGAAACACAGAAAAGCGAGATGGCAGAAATCTGTCAAAACCTGACAGCAGTACAGAAATTGATTTTTACAAAAATCTTACGTTGCTCAGATCGAAAAGTGTTCAGCTAATGAAAGTTAGATAACAACCTGGGGAACCTGCACAAAAATTGGCAGCTCAAAATGACGCTCTGGCTATTTTTGAGAATTTTTACGGTAACGTTCAAGAATCTGTTTTCAGGCCGCACTTCCCCAAATATCATCTTCCTCTCATTAGAAAACCACTCAAACGAACAAAGCAAGTATGTACAAGTATCCAGCAACCATAATATGCAAAGAATGAGTGATGCCAGTATACCTCCCCCCAAGCTTAGGCTTTTGGCCTAAGTGGAGTTCAACCCCAACGAGGATCGTTGTTACTCGCCGGTGGGTAATTCATGGAGTAGTCATAGTAAAGTTCCTGTGCAGAAGAAAAGCGTGGAGGCTCCGCATATCCACCATGTTGATGCGAGGAACTTGCTGCATCGGATGATGAGTCGAGGTGCTCCTCGACCTCCGTATCGTCTCTTGCATGTTGACCTCCTCTCTCTATGTGTGCATCCAGTGCACCTTCCGTGACCGACCAATCTCCCCTGGAATCAAGGTTAGACAAAAGCAGTATGAGCAATCTTACTAGTTTCTCAGTTTTCTTAGTTATTCTCCAGACTTTCTTATAAAATGTCATCTTGTAAAACAGGTTACCCAAGTTGGAGAAATCTGAAACAAATTCATGTTTAATCATAGAGGCTATGTCAAGTTTTTCTATGGGGAATGGAATATCAAAATGATGAGGTTCTACATTATGAAAAGCTAGTAAACGAGAGGCGATGAGACCTCCACAAATTCCACCTTTCTCACGGTTAGTAGCAAGTCTATAAGCTATCAATGCCCCCAAATTATAAGTCCTACTATTTTGCAGTGCCGCAGCTAGAAAAGCCAAATCCGGGATAGAAAGTTTACCACCAATCTTTTTAGCAAGAACGCATTTGGTAATAAAATAGGCAAAGTAGCGGATAGCCGGGAGCTGAATACTAGTGATTTTACCACTATCACCTGAGAAACTCCTTCCATCGCAAATCATCGTGAAGAGGTCCAAGAGTTCTTGTGGCGATCCCCTTATCTTCTCGCATGACCCCCATTGCGGTACTCTAATTGCTGCACAAAAAGCACTAAATGGCAAGTTGACAGCTTTATTGTAAATTTTATCTTTGGACCGTAAGGGGTTAGATCGCGACCAATTGAACTTGAAGTCCTGCACAAAAGACATAGTTAATTTTACATATTGTCTTGGCTCTCCTTCAACAAAGTCACTCAGCCCTGCACGAGAAATTAGACTTTGAACATCTTCAAGTATTCCCGCGCTTCTCATGAAATCCGTGCACGGGTAGTAAGAGGGGTATACTCCCTCTTCACGATTGACTCTCATAACTTGTTGGACTTCCAATTCTTGCTGGTTCAAATGATATCTATTCCACTCCATTTTCGAGGAGCAAATGTGCCAAATTTCAGCAAGAAATCTGGGCTGAGCAAAGAGATCGAGAAATCTGGAGCTCTGGAGCAAAAATGCGAGAGAGAGGAACCTGGTACGAGTTTTTTCGGGAGAGAGAAGGTGCTGGGAGAAAGAGATGACAAAGTGGGGCAAAGGGGGGCCCACACCACATGGTGGCGCGGCCACCTCCTTGGCCGCGCCGGCCTGTGGTTTGGCGCCCTCTGGTGCCCCACAGGTCATCCTCTGGTGCTCCCAGGTGCCTCGTCGAAAAATAGGACCAATGGTATAATTTTTGCGAATTTTTGAAAACTTTGAAAAACGCACATTTCTGGGTATTTAGTTTATTATTACTGGCCAGGAAATTTTTTTGAAATCTTCGATTAACTAAGGAACTTTGCGAATTAAAAATGCTACAGCAACTAGAACAAGTGGAGGAAGAAAGAGATGTTGTTTACCCTCTCTATGCATGTAAAAGGTATTTGTTAACAAGGTTGATCAAGTCTTGCCACCAAATAAATTTTACATAGCATAAGAAGAAATAAACCTCAAATCAATCATGTTACCTTGAATTGTATTGATATGGATCTAATCACGAGAGTTTGATATTCTTCTTTAGGCTCATATATAGGATAATCAATAGTTCCCACTTTGATAGTTCTCACATTAGAAATAGTATTAACTCCACACGCTTTCTCAATCCTCTTGGGGAAATAAACGGTATGCTCCCTATCATCAACATTGAAAGTAACCTTTCCTTTATTGCAATCAATAACAGCCCCTGCGGTGTTAAGAAAGGGTCTCCCAAGAATAATAGACATATTATCATCTTCAGGCATTTCCAACACAACAAAATCAGTTAATATCAAGCAGTTAGTAGTAACTTGAACAGGAACATTCTCACATATACCAACAAGAATAGCAGTAGATTTATCAGCCATTTGCAAAGATATATCAGTAGGTATCAACTTATCTAAGTAAAGTCTCTTATAAAGAGAAAAAGGCATAACACTAACACCGGCTCCCAAGTCACATAGAGCAGTTTTAACATAATTATTCTTAATAGAACAAGGAATAGTAGGTATACCTGGGTCGCCCAACTTCTTTGGAATTTTGCCATTGAAAGAGTAATTAGCAAGCATAGTGGAAATTTCCTCATTGGGGATTTTCCTTTTGTTAGTAACAATATCTTTCATATACTTTGAATAAGGAGGCAATTTAATAGCATCAGTCAAAGGGATTTGCAAGAATAAAGGTTTCATCCAATCGCAAAATTTATTATAGTGTTCTTCTTCCTTTGATTTTAGTTTCTTAGCAGGAAAAGGCATTTGCTTTTGCACCCAAGGTTCTCTTTCATTACCATGTTTCTCAGCAATAAAGTCTTCTTTAGTGTACTTTTTATTTTTAGCATGCTTTTCAGGTTCTTCTTCAACCTCTTCTTTATCAGGAGTATTATTCTTATCATTATCTTTATCGTTATCATGTTCATTACCACTTTCAGTTTCAGCATCAGAAATAGAAATACTATTAGGATCATTAACAGGTTCAGAGGATTCTACAACATTTTTATGTTTCTTCTTCTTTTTCTTCCTAGAATGAGCACTAGGTTCAATGCGTTGAGAATCTTGTTCAATTCTTTTGGGATGCCCTTCAAGATATAGAGGATCCTGGGTAGAGACACCACCTCTAGTTGTTACTTCATAAGCATGTTTCTCTTTAGAATTATTCCCTAACAAGTCATTTTGCACTTTAGTGAGTTGATCAATTTGAGTTTGAATCATATGGAAATGTTTAACAAGCATCTTAACATCATTGGAGGTTCTCTCCACAATATCATGCAATTCACTAATAGCTTGAGAATTTTCCATTAGATGATTCTCTACTCTCATATTAAAATTTTCTTGCTTAACAATATAATTATCAAACTCATCTAAGCATTGTGCAGGAGGTTTCGAATACAGAATATCTTCCCTAGTAAAGCGTTGAAGGGAGTTTACCTCAATCATGGATGAAGGGGGAATTATCTCACATATATCTTCTATACGAGGTAGATTCTTCACATCTTCAGATTTAATACCTTTCTCCTTGAGAGACTTCTTGGCTTCTGATGACCCACAAGTATAGGGGATCGCAACAGTCTTCGAGGGAAGTAAAACCCAATTTATTGATTCGACACAAGGGGAGACAAAGAACACTTGGAAGCCTTAACAGCGGAGTTGTCAATTCAGCTGCACCTGGAAACAGACTTGCTCGCAAGAGTTTATCGGTAATGATTTTATAGCAGATGCGATGGTGAAATAACAGCAGAGTAACAGAGACAGCAGTAGTGATTTTAGTAAACAGCAGGATTAAAATACTGTAGGCACGGGGACGGATGACGGGCGTTGCATGGATGAGAGAAACTCATGTAACAATCATAGCAGGGCATTTGCAGATAATAATAAAAAGGTGTCCAAGTACAAAGCAATCAATAGGCATGTGTTCCATATATAGTCGTGCGTGCTCGCAATGAGAAACTTGCACAACATCTTTTGTCCTACCAGCCGGTGGCAGCCGGGCCTCAAGGGAAACTACTGGATATTAAGGTACTCCTTTTAATAGAGTACCGGAGCAAAGCATTAACACTCAGTGAACACATGTGATCCTCACATCACTACCATTCCCTCCGGTTGTCCCGATTTCTGTCACTTCGGGGCCATCGGTTCCGGACAGCGACATGTGTATACAACTTATAGGTAAGACCATAACAATGATTATCTTGATGAAACAATAACATGTTCAGATCTGAGATCATGGCACTCGGGCCCTAGTGACAAGCATTAAGCATAACAAGTTGCAACAATATCATCAAAGTACCAATTACGGACACTAGGCACTATGCCCTAACAATCTTATGCTATTACATGACCAATCTCATCCAATCCCTACCATCCCCTTTGGCCTACAGCGGGGGAATTACTCACACATGGATGGGGGAAACATGGCTGGTTGATGTAGAGGTGTTGGCGGTGATGGCGGCGATGATCTCCTCCAATTCCCCGTCCCGGCGGAGTGCCAGAACGGAGACTTCTGGCTCCCGCGACGGAGTTTCGCGATGTGGCGGCGTTCTGGAGGGTTTTTTGGCGACTTCGACTTCTCTCTGTGCGTTTTTAGGTCGAGGCCGATAAGTAGTCCGAAGGAGGGCGTCGGAGGCCGGCCGAGGGGGCCACACCACAGGGCCGTGCGGGCCCCCCTGGGCCGCGCCGCCCTATGGTGTGGGGCCCTCGGGCCTCCACCTGACTTCTCCTTCTGGCTCCGTTAGTTTCCTGAGAAAATAGGGCCTTCTGCATAAATTCCGAGGATTTTCCCGAAAGTTGGATTTCTGCACAAAAACGAGACACCGAGAGCGATTCTGCTGAAAACAGCGTTAGTCCGTGTTAGTTGTATCCAAAATACACAAATTAGAGGCAAAACAATAGCAAAAGTGTTCGGGAAAGTAGATACGTTTTGGACGTATCAACTCCCCCCAAGCTTAGCTTATTGCTTGTCCTCAAGCAATTCAGTTAACAACTGAGCGATAAAAGAACTTTCATGAACACATTTGCTCATATGATGTATATATTCTCATGCTATGGCTAATACTTAAGCAGTTCATAATGAGATACATGCAAATAAGATCATCTAACAGCTATGTCAATCATGGAGAGGTACCAACAATTAATAATAAGCATCATGAATCATGTATATGAGCAGGATTGCAATGTTCATAAGGGAGTATGATAAAGTGGTATCTCGCTTGCCTGTATTTGATTGGCAAAACATAAATGCCCGGGCACCTCTGGAGTTCATAGAAAGACTAGAAGTAGTGATTGTCAAAAGATAAATGCATCAAAGTTATACCACAATCAATCATATTTTGAGACAAGCATATTATACTAAGAATGACAGTTGTGCTCTCAAGATAGTGCTCAAAGAAATAATGGAGACACAACATAAAAGTAAAAGATTGACCCTTTGCAGAGGGAAGCAGGGATTAACATGCGCTAGAGCTTTTCATTTTTATAAAGACAGGAGCAAAATTATTTTGAGAGGTGTTTGTTGTTGTCAACGAATGGTAATGGGTACACTAACTACCTCGCCAACCGGACTTTCAAGAGCGGCTCCCATGAATTATTGCATATTTATTTGGCACTCCTTCCAACCTTTCTTACACAAACCATGGCTAACCGAATCCTCGGGTGCCTGCCAACAATCTCATACCATGAAGGAGTGCCTTTTTATTTTAGTTTTATTATGATGATGACACCCCCCCAACCTTTGCTTACACAAGCCATGGCTAACCGAATCCTTCGGGTGCCGTCCAACAATCACAAACCATGGAGGAGTGTCTATTTAAGTTAATTAATTTGGGACTGGGAATCCCATTGCCAGCTCTTTTTGCAAAATTATTGGATAAGCGGATGTGCCACTAGTCCATATGAGAGTACGTCAAAAGTAAATGACAAGGTTGAAAGCTAAACACCACATACTTCCTCATGAGCTATGAAACATAAACACAAATTGAGAAACATTTTGAAGGTTTTAAAGGTAGCGCATGAGAATTTACTTGGAATGGTTTGAAATGCCATGCATAGGTATTTATGGTGGACACTTTTGGAACAACTTGGTTTTCAGGTGTTTGGAAGCACGAGCAGCGTTCCCGCTCAGTACAAGTGAAGGCTAGCAATAGACTAAGGAGCGACAAATCAAGAGAGCGAATCGTCATAATCATGCTTGCGGCAAAATAAATTAACGGAGGCATAAAAGTGATACAAGAACTCTGAAGCAATATAGATCATCGAGGCTTAATTGACTTTTGTTCAGTCATATGCATGCGTGAGCATGTGCCAAGTCGATATAAATGAATTATTCAGAGGAGGATACCACAATGCCATACTTACTTATGAATAAAACAATGCAAACAAACATCCATGACATGCTACTCATATTAATAGATTGGAGCTAAACATGAGAGATCATAAACTACTAGACTTTCTCAAATAACATATACTTCACATGAACCAACTAAGCATGCTCATATGGATGAGTATATGTACAAAAATGAAAACAAATAGAGTTCATACCAGCCTCTCACCACAATCAGATTGTCGTAGATCGTCATTATTGCCTTTTCACTTGTGTAGCTTGGATAATATGAAATGAAAACCACGCTCCAGCCACCGAAGACCATTGAACTCATAAATAACTTTACAAACCAAAGAAGAACAGCAAATATTTTTGGTGTTTTCAAATTGCAAATAAGAACAAGAGGAAACAAACAAACAAAGCAAAATCTTTTTGGGTTTTCTTATAGCAAACTAGTAATAGCAAATAAAGCGAAACAAATGCAAGAAACCAAAGCAAACAAATGGTGAAGAGAAACAACAGTAATATTTTTGGTCTTTTTGTGTTTTGGGAAGGAAACAAAGCAAGAACAAGAAATAGCAAATTAAAAGAAACACAGAAAAGCGAGATGGCAGAAATCTGCCAAAACCTGACAGCAGTACAGAAATCGATTTTTACAAAAATCTTAAGTTGCTCAGATCGAAAAGTGTTCAACTAATGAAAGTTAGATAACAACCTGGGGAACCTGCACAAAAATTGGCAGCTCAAAATGACGCTCTGGCTATTTTTGAGAATTTTTACGGTAACGTTCCAGAATCTGTTTTCAGGCAGCACTTCCCCAAATATTATCTTCTTCTCATTAGAAAACCACTCAAACGAACAAAACAAGTATGTACAAGTATCCAGCAACCATAATATGCAAAGAATGAGTGATGCCGGTATACCCCCCCCCCAAGCTTAGGCTTTTGGCCTAAGTGGAGTTCAATCCCATCGAGGGTCGTTGTTCCTCGCCGGTGGGTAGTCCATGGAGTAGTCATAGTAAAGCTCCTGTGCAGAAGAAAAGCGTGGAGGCTCCGCATATCCACCATGTTGATGCGAGGAACTTGCTGCATCGGATAATGAGTCGAGGTGCTCCTCGACCTCCGTGTCGTCTCTTGCATGTTGACCTCCTCTCTCTATATGTGCATCCAGTGCACCTTCTGTGACCGACCAATCTCCCCTGGAATAAAGGTTAGACAAAACAGGCGCAGGCAATCTTACTAGTTTCTCAGTTTTCTTAGTTATTCTCCAGACTTTCTTATAAAATACCATCTTGTAATACAGGTTACCCAAGTTGGAGGAATCAGAAACAAATTCATGTTTAATCATAGAGGCTATGTCAAGTCTTTCTATGGAGAATGGAATATCAAAATGATGAGGTTCTACATTATGAAAAGCCAGTAAACGAGAGGCGATGAGACCTCCACAAACTCCACCTTTCTCACGGTTAGTAGCAAGTCTATAGGCTATCAATGCCCCCAAATTATAAGTCTTACTATTTTGCAGTGCCGCAGCTAGAAAAGCCAAATCCGGGATAGAAAGTTTACCACCAATCTTTTTAGCAAGGACGCATTTGGTAATAAAATAGGCAAAGTAGCGGATAGCCGGGAACTGAATACTAGTGATTTTACCATTATCCCCTAAGAAACTCCTTCCATCGCTAATCATCTTGAAGAGGTCCAAGAGTTCTTGCGGCGATCCCCTTATCTTCTCGCATGACCCCCATTGCGGTACTCTAATTGCTGCACAAAAAGCACTAAATGGCAAGTTAACAGCTTTATTGTAAATTTTATACTGGACCGTGGGGTTAGATCGCGACCAATTGAACTTGAAGTCCTGCACAAAAGACATAGTTAATTTAACATATTGTCTTGGCTCTCCTTCAACAAAGTCACTCAGCCCTGCACGAGAAATTAGACTTTGAACATCTTCAAGTATTCCCGCGCTTCTCATGAAATCTGCGCACGGGTAGTAAGAGGGGTATACTCCCTCTTCACGATTGACTCTCATAACCTGTTGGACTTCCAATTCTTGCTAGTTCAAGTGATATCTATTCCACTCCATTTTCTGAAATTTCAACAAACAATATAAAAATTTGATTTGGTGACATATAATTAAGGGAAACTACCATAGGAACTTGCTAGAGTACTAATCATGCATCAAAACTAGTTTCTACCACTTAGAACAAGCATGCAAGCTCACTAAACATGTTACCTACAGCAGCAAAATATTCAAGATATACTCAACCAAACAAAATTCTACTTGGATGGGTGGAGGAGTCACATACCAAGGAGCAAATGTGCCAAATTTCAGCAGGAAATCTGGGCTGAGCAAAGAGATCGAGAAATCTGGAGCTCTGGAGCAAAAATGCGAGAGAGAGGAACTTGGTACGAGTTTTTTTGGGAGAGAGAAGGTGCTGGGAGAAAGAGATGACAAAGTGGGGCAAAGGGGGGCCCACACCACATGGTGGCGCGGCCACCTCCTTGGCCGCGCCGGCCTGTGGTTTGGCGCCCTCTGGTGCCCCACATGTCATCCTCTGGTGCTCCCAGGTGCCTCGTCGAAAAATAGGACCAACGGTATAATTTTTGTGAATTTTTGAAAACTTTGAAAAATGCATATTTCTGGATATTTACTTTATTATTACTGGCCAGGAAAATTTTTGAAATCTTCAAATAACTAAGGAACTTTGCAAATTAAAAATGCTACAGCAACTAGAGCAAGTGGAGGAAGAAAGAGATGTTGTTTACCCTCTCTATGCATGTAAAAGGTATTTGTTAACAAGGTTGATCAAGTCTTGTCACCAAATAAATTTTACAAAGCATAAGAAGAAATAAACCTCAAATCAATCATGTTACCTTGAATTGTATTGATATGGATCCAATCACAAGAGTTTGATATTCTTCTTTAGGCTCATATATAGGACAATCAATAGTTCCCACTTTGATAGTTCTCACATTAGAAATAGTATTAACTCCACACGCTTTCTCAATCCTCTTGGGGAAATAAACGGTATGTTCCCTATCATCAACATTGAAAGTAACCTTCCCTTTATTGCAATCAATAACAGCCCCTGCGGTGTTAAGAAAGGGTCTCCCAAGAATAATAGACATATTATCATCTTCAGGCATTTCCAACACAACAAAATCAGTTAATATCAAGCAGTTAGTAGTAATTTGAACAGGAACATTCTCACATATACCAACAGGAATAGCAGTAGATTTATCAGCCATTTGCAAAGATATATCAGTAGGTATCAACTTATCTAAGTAAAGTCTCTTATAAAGAGAAAAAGGCATAACACTAACACCGGCTCCCAAGTCACATAGAGCAGTTTTAACATAATTATTCTTAATAGAACAAAGAATAGTAGGTATACCTGGGTCGCCCAACTTCTTTGGAATTTTTCCATTGAAAGAGTAATTAGCAAGCATAGTGGAAATTTCCTCATTGGGGATTTTCCTTTTGTTAGTAACAATATCTTTCATATACTTTGAATAAGGAGGCAATTTAATAGCATCAGTCAAAGGGATTTGCAAGAATAAAGGTTTCATCCAATCGCAAAATTTATTATAGTGTTCTTCTTCCTTTGATTTTAGTTTCTTAGCAGGAAAAGGCATTTGCTTTTGCACCCAAGGTTCTCTTTCATTACCATGTTTCTCAGCAATAAAGTCTTCTTTCGTGTACTTTTTATTTTTAGCATGCTTTTCAGGTTCTTCTTCAACCTCTTCTTTATCAGGAGTATCATTCTTATCATTATCATTATCATTATCATGTTCATTACCACTTTCAGTTTCAGCATCAGAAATAGAAATACTATTAGGATCATTAGCAGGTTCAGAGGATTCTACAACATTTTTATGTTTCTTCTTCTTTTTCTTCTTAGAATGAGCACTAGGTTCAATGCGTTGAGAATCTTGTTCAATTCTTTTGGGATGCCCTTCAGGATATAGAGGATCCTGGGTAGAGACACCACCTCTAGTTGTTACTTCATAAGCATGTTTCTCTTTAGAATTACTCCCTAACAAGTCATTTTGCACTTTAGTGAGTTGATCAATTTGAGTTTGAATCATATGGAAATGTTTAACAAGCATCTTAACATCATTGGAGGTTCTCTCCACAATATCATGCAATTCACTAATAGCTCGAGAATTTTCCATTAAATGATTCTCTACTCTCATATTAAAATTTTCTTGCTTAATAATATAATTATCAAACTCATCTAAGCATTGTGCAGGAGGTTTTGAATACGGAATATCTTCCCTAGTAAAGCGTTGAAGGGAGTTTACCTCAATCATGGATGAAGGGGGAATTATCTCACATATATCTTCTATAGGAGGTAGATTCTTCACATCTTCAGATTTAATACCTTTCTCCTTGAGAGACTTCTCGGCTTCCCTCATATCTTCATCATTCAATTTAATTAAACCCCTCTTCTTCAATATTGGCGTTGGAGTTGGTTCAGGCGTAGTCCAATCATCATGATTCCGGCTTATTTTAGCCAATAATTCTTCAGCATCGTCTGGAGTTCTTTTCCTGAAAACACAACTAGCACAACTATCCAGGTATGCCCTAGACTCAATGGTTAGTCCGCTATAAAATATATCAAGTAAATCATGCTTTTCCAGATCATGCTCAGGCCGAGCTCTAATAAGAGAGCAAAATCTCGCCCAAGCCTCAGGCAATTTCTCTCCATCTTCCTGGTTAAAATTATAAATTCTCTGCAAAGCAATATGTTGAGCACTAGCAGGAAAGTATTTGCGGAAGAAAACATCAAGCAATTCTTTTGGACTTTTAATAGAATTAGGTGGCAAATTATTATACCAAGTTTTAGCGTCATCCTTTAATGAAAATGGAAAGATTTTAGCAACAAAGTAAGTACGCATCTTGACATCATCAGAAAACAAGCTACTTAGAGTAGATAACTCAGTCATGTGTTCAACAGCACTTTCTTTTTCAGTACCACAAAAGGGTGTTTTCTCAACAATAGCTATATGAGATAGATCAAGAGAAAAATCATAATCTTTATCCCTAATGTTTATAGGAGATGTGGCAAATTTAGGATCGAGAGACAGCTTTATATCTAACAGCATGTTCTGCAAGCAACTTTTTAATTTTTCTTGCATCAGTAGTAGCATTGCATTTTTCAATAAAATCATCATTAAGCTCCACATAATCTTCATCAGGATCATCACTAAAATAATCAAGTTCAGGTGAATTAACAGGTGTAGTAGCATTAGGAGTTTCAGTATTTTCAATTTGTCTAGACCTAGCAATTGTAGCATCTAGAAAGGATCCCAATGAACCACTATCATCAAGCACAGCAGAAACATTATCAATATTATGAGAGTTTTCAGATTCAGCAGACGTACCCGCATGCGAAGCATGTGGCGGTGAAACAAGTTTATCAATCACAGATGGTGAATCAAGAGCAGCAGAGGTATTCAGAATTGTACCTTTTCTTGTAGTGGATGGTAATATGGCGATCTTAGTATCGCGAGGTTTACCCATGATGGAGAATTTGCAGCGAACAATATTAATCCAAGTGAACTTCCAAATAAAGCTATGCTCCCCGGCAACGGCGCCAGAAAATAGTCTTGATGACCCACAAGTATAGGGGATCGCAACAGTCTTCGAGGGAAGTAAAACCCAATTTATTGATTCGACACAAGGGGAGACAAAGAACACTTGGAAGCCTTAACAGCGGAGTTGTCAATTCAGCTGCACCTGGAAACAGAACTTGCTCGCAAGAGTTTATCGATAATGTGAGTTTTATAGCGATGCAGATAGTGAAATAACGAGTAACGAGAGACAGCGGTAGTGATTTTAGTAAACAGCAGGATTAAAATACTGTAGGCACGGGGACGGATGACGGGCGTTGCATGGATGAGAGAAACTCATGTAACAATCATAGCAGGGCATTTGCAGATAATAATAAAACGGTGTCCAAGTACAAAGCAATCAATAGGCATGTGTTCCATATATAGTCGTGCGTGCTCGCAATGAGAAACTTGCACAACATCTTTTGTCCTACCAGCCGGTGGCAGCCGGGCCTCAAGGGAAACTACTGGATATTAAGGTACTCCTTTTAATAGAGTACCGGAGCAAAGCATTAACACTCCGTGAACACATGTGATCCTCACATCACTACCATTCCCTTCGGTTGTCCCGATTTCTGTCACTTCGGGGCCATCGGTTCCGGACAGCGACATGTGTATACAACTTATAGGTAAGACCATAACAATGATTATCTTGATGAAACAATAACATGTTCAGATCTGAGATCATGGCACTCGGGCCCTAGTGACAAGCATTAAGCATAACAAGTTGCAACAATATCATCAAAGTACCAATTACGGACACTAGGCACTATGCCCTAACAATCTTATGCTATTACATGACCAATCTCATCCAATCCCTACCATCCCCTTTGGCCTACAGCGGGGGAATTACTCACACATGGATGGGGGAAACATGGCTGGTTGATGTAGAGGTGTTGGCGGTGATGGCGGCGATGATCTCCTCCAATTCCCCGTCCCGGCGGAGTGCCAGAACGGAGACTTCTGGCTCCCGCGACGGAGTTTCGCGATGTGGCGGCGTTCTGGAGGGTTTTTTGGCGACTTCGACTTCTCTCTGTGTGTTTTTAGGTCGAGGCCGATAAGTAGTCCGAAGGAGGGCGTCGGAGGCCGGCCGAGGGGGCCACACCACAGGGCCGCGCGGGCCCCCCCTGGGCCGCGCCGCCCTATGGTGTGGGGCCCTCGGGCCTCCACCTGACTTCTCCTTCTGGCTCCGTTAGTTTCCTGAGAAAATAGGGCCTTCTGCATAAATTCCGAGGATTTTCCCGAAAGTTGGATTTCTGCACAAAAACGAGACACCAGAGCAGTTCTGCTGAAAACATCGTTAGTCCGTGTTAGTTGTATCCAAAATACACAAATTAGAGGCAAAACAATAGCAAAAGTGTTCGGGAAAGTAGATACGTTTTGGACGTATCAGCTTCCCTCATATCTTCATCATTCAATTTAATTAAACCCCTCTTCTTCAATATTGGCGTTGGAGTTGGTTCAGGCGTAGTTCAATCATCATGATTCCGGCTTATTTTAGCCAATAATTCTTCAGCGTCGTCTGGAGTTCTTTTTCTGAAAACACAACCAGCACAACTATCCAGGTATGCCCTAGACTCAATGGTTAGTCCACTATAAAATATATCAAGTAAATCATGCTTTTCCAAATCATGATCAGGCCGAGCTCTAATAAGAGAGCAAAATCTCGCCCAAGCCTCAGGCAATTTCTCTCCATCTTCCTGGTTAAAATTATAAATTCTCTGCAAAGCAATATGTTGAGCACTAGCAGGAAAGTATTTGCGGAAGAAAATATCAAGCAATTCTTTTGGACTTTTAATAGAATTAGGTGCCAAATTATTAAACCAAGTTTTAGCGTCATCCTTTAATGAGAATGGAAAGATTTTAGCAACAAAGTAAGTACGCATCTTGACATCATCAGAAAACAAGCTACTTAGAGTAGATAACTCAGTCATGTGTTCAACAGCACTTTCTTTTTCAGTACCACAAAAGGGTGTTTTCTCAACAATAGCTATATGAGATAGATCAAGAGAAAAATCATAATCTTTATCCTTAATGTTTATAGGAGATGTAGCAAACTTAGGATCAGGAGACAGTTTATATCTAACAGCATGTTCTGCAAGCAACTTTTTAATTTTTCTTGCATCAGTAGTAGCATTGCATTTTTCAATAAAATCATCATTAAGCTCCACATAATCTTCATCAGGATCATCACTAAAATAATCAAGTTCAGGTGAATCAACAGGTGTAGTAGCATTAGGAGTTTCAGTATTTTCAATTTGTCTAGACCTAGCAATTGTAGCATCTAGAAAAGATCCCAAAGAACCACTATCATCAAGCACAGCAGAAATATTATCAATATTATGAGAGTTTTCAGATTCGACGAAGTACCCGCATGTGAAACATGCGGCGGTGAAACAAGTTTATCAATCACAGATGGTGAATCAAGAGCAGCAGAGGTATTCAGAATTGTACCTTTTCTTGTAGTGGATGGTAATATGGCGATCTTAGTATCGCGAGGTTTACCCATGATGGAGAATTTGCAGCGAACAATATTAATCCAAGTGAACTTCCAAATAAAGCTATGCTCCCGGCAACGGCGCCGAGAAAATAGTCTTGATGACCCACAAGTATAGGGGATCGCAACGGTCTTCGAGGGAAGTAAAACCCAATTTATTGATTCGACACAAGGGGAGACAAAGAACACTTGGAAGCCTTAACGGCGGAGTTGTCAATTCAGCTGCACTGGAAACAGACTTGCTCGCAAGAGTTTATCAAGAGTAACAGTTTTATAAGCGATGATAGTGAAATAACAGCGACGAGTAACAAAGACAGCGATAGTGATTTTAGTAAACGGCAGGATTAAAATACGTAGGCACGGGGACGGATGACGGGCGTTGCATGGATGAGAGAAACTCATGTAACAATCATAGCAGGGCATTTGCGAGATAATAATAAAACGGTGTCCAAGTACAAAGCAATCCATCGGCATGTGTTCCATATATAGTCGTGCGTGCTCGCAATGAGAAACTTGCACAACATCTTTTGTCCTACCAGCCGGTGGCAGCCGGGCCTCAAGGGAAACTACTGGATATTAAGGTACTCCTTTTAATAGAGTACCGGAGCAAAGCATTAACACTCCGTGAACACATGTGATCCTCACATCGCTACCATCCCCTCCGGTTGTCCCAATTCTTGTCACTTCGGGGCCATTGGTTCCGGACAGCGACATGTGTATACAACTTATAGGTAAGACCATAAACAATGAATATCATGATGAAACAATAACATGTTCAGATCTGAGATCATGGCACTCGGGCCCTAGTGACAAGCATTAAGCATAACAAGTTGCAACAATATCATCAAAGTACCAACTACGGACACTAGGCACTATGCCCTAACAATCTTATGCTATTACATGACCAATCTCATCCAATCCCTACCATCCCCTTCGGCCTACAGTGGGGGAATTACTCACACATGGATGGGGGAAACATGGCTGGTTGATGTAGAGGCGTTGGCGGTGATGGCGGTGATGATCTCCTCCAATTCCCCGTCCCGGCGGAGTGCCAGAACGGAGACTTCTGGCTCCCGCGACGGAGTTTCGCGATGTGGCGGCGTTCTGGAGGGTTTCTGGCGACTTCGACTTCTCCCCGTGCGTTTTTAGGTCGAGGCCGATAAATAGTCCGAAGGAGGGCGTCGGAGGCCGGCCGAGGGGGCCACACCACAGGGCCGCGCGGGCCCCCCCTGGGCCGCGCCGCCCTATGGTGTGGGGCCCTCGGGCCTCCACCTTAATTGTCCTTCTGGCTCCGTCAGTATTCTGGGAAAATAGGGCCTTCTGCATAAATTCCGAGGATTTTCCCGAAAGTTGGATTTCTGCACAAAAACGAGACACCAGAACAGTTCTGCTGAAAACAGCGTTAGTCCGTGTTAGTTGCATCCAAAATACACAAATTAGAGGCAAAACAATAGCAAAAGTGTTCGGGAAAGTAGATACGTTTTGGACGTATCATTGATTAATGCATCTAGTATGTTAGAGTTTCACATGTTAGTAGTTGCTGTCATCATGTTTTATATTCTGGAATTAATCATGGAAATTGTGCCTAATTATCCAACAATCCAAAAAGCTAATTGTAGGCAATTTCCTGAGTTCACAATGGCTGGTTTTGCTGATGCACTGAGGCCGGATAAGTTTATCGGTGTGCACTTTAAGAGGTGGCAGGTTAAGGCCATGCTCTGGCTTACTCATCTGAAAGTGTTCGAAGTTAGTAATGGTTTACCTGAAGGAACTATATCTGACCAAGATCAGAACAAGTTCAAGGAAAACAATACTCTCTTCGTCGGATGCGTTCTGAGTATTCTTGCTGATCGTCTATGTGATGTGTACATGCACATAACAGATGGTAAAGAGCTCTGGGATGCACTGAATGCTAAATACGGTGCAACCGATGCAGGTAGTGAACTGTACATCATGGAGAGCTTCCATGACATCAGGATTGTAAACAACCGTTCTGTAGTCGAACAAGCTCATGAGATACAGTGCAGTGCGAAAGAGCTTGAACTTCTTAAGTGTGCCTTACCTGACAAGTTTGTGGCTGGATGCATCATCGCTAAGTTGCCCCTTCATGGAGGAACTTTGCCACAACTCTTAAACACAAGGGACATGAGATATCAGTTGAAAATCTGGTAGTGTCTCTTGATGTCGAGGAGAAAGCTCGGGCTAAGGATAATACTGAGAAAGGAGAGGGTCAGTCTAGCGCCAACATGGTGCAGAAGAAACCCTACAACAAGAATAAAGGGAATAACAAGCCCTCCTTCAATAAGCCTTTGAAGACTACAACCTTCAAGAAGAAGAAGATGATAAACAAAGCAGATCTGAGCTGCTTTATCTGTGGAGAGGCTGGCCACTTTTCTAAGGACTGTCCAGAGAGGGCAGACCGCAAGAAAAAAGGCAAGGCAAGTCAACACGGTGACCGCTAGCAATGCAGATTGGTACGGTAATCTCTTTACAGTTCTTTCGGTATTTCAATCTCCATGTTGGTCGATTGATACATGTGCTAATGTTCATGTGTGTGCTGACATATCCATGTTCACTTCTTACCAGGTCGCCCGGGATTCCTCCGTCTTGATGGGGAATGGGTCACATGCTTCTGTTCGTGGTGTTGGCACGGTAGATCTGAAGTTCACTTCGGGGAAGATCGTGCAGCTGAGGAACGTGCAACATGTCCCTACTATGAACAAGAATCTCGTTAGCGTCTCCCTTCTATGCAGAGATGGGTTTAAGGTTGTTTTAGAGTCGAATAAAGTAGTTGTTTCCAAGTTTGGACAATTTATTGGTAAAGGCTATGAGTGCGGAGGCTTGTTTCGCTTTTCGCTTTCTGATTTCAGTAATAAGTCTGTGAACCATATTTGTGGCAATGTTAGTGATGATACCAGTGTTTGGCATTCTCGTTTATGTCACATTAATTTTGATTTAATGTCTCGGCTATCCAGTTTGAGTTTAATTCCAAATTTCACCATTGCCAAAGGTTCTAAGTGTCATAGTTGTGTGCACTCAAAGCAACCTCGGAAGCCTCACAAGGCGGCCGAGAAGAGAAACTTGGCACCTCTAGAACTCATACATTCTGATCTATGCGAGATGAATGGTGTGTTGACAAAAGCTGGAAAGAGGTATTTCATGACATTGATTGATGATGCTACTAGATTTTGCTATGTTTATTTGTTGCGAACTAAAGATGAAGCTTTAGACTACTTTAAAATTTATAAGGCCGAAGTTGAAAATCAACTAGAGAGAAAGATCAAGCGTCTTAGGTCGGATCGTGGTGGTATATATTTTCCTAAAATCTTTGATGAATTCTGTGAGGAACAAGGCATTATTCATGAGAGGACTCCTCCCTATTCGCCCCAATCAAACGGGGTTGCCGAGAGGAAAAATCGCACGCTGACTGACTTGGTGAATTCCATGTTAGCCACTGCTGGTTTATCAAAGGCATGGTGGGGGGAGGCTTTATTGACTTCATGTCATGTCCTGAATAGAGTTCCTAACAAGAATAAAGATAAAACCCCTTACGAGGAGTGGGCTGGAAGAAAACCATCACTTTCGTATTTGCGCACATGGGGATGTTTGGCGAAAGTCAACATTCCAATCACTTAGAAGCGCAAACTCGGACCAAAGATAGTGGATTGTATCTTTCTAGGTTATGCTCCGCGGAGTGTAGGCTATAGATTTTTAGTAGTTCAATCTGAGGTACCTGATATGCATGTGGATACTATTATGGAATCTCGTGATGCAACATTTTTTGAGAATATGTTTCCTATGAAAGATATGCATAGTATTGCTATATTTTCTACTGAGATAATTCCCGAGTCTAGCTCATCTAATGAGTATTTTGAACAATCACATGAGAATGTTACTGAAAAAGATGACAATGAAGCTCCTAAACGGAGCAAGAGACGGAGGATTGAAAAATCCTTTGGTGATGATCTCATTGTGTACCTTGTGGATGATACTTCCACGTCCATTGCAGAGGCATATACATCTCCAGATGCAGATGACTGGAAAGAAGCTGTCCATAATGAGATGGACTCGATTCTTTCTAATGGAACTTGGGAGCTATCAGAACGACCCCATGGATGCAAGCCTGTGGGCTGCAAATGGGTGTTCAAGAAGAAGCTAAGACCTGATGGTACTATTGAGAAGTACAAGGCACGGCTTGTAGCTAAAGGCTACAATCAGAGAGAAAGCAAAGATTACTTCGACACCTATTCACATGTCGCTAGAGTTACCACCATTCGAGTACTACTGTCCATGGCTGCCTCTTATGGTCTTACCGTTCATCAAATGGACGTAAAGACAGCTTTTCTTAATGGAGAGTTGGAAGAGGAAATCTATATGGATCAGACTGATGGGTTCGTAGTAAAAGGTGAAGAAAGAAAGGTGTGCAAGCTGCTGAAATCTTTATATGGCCTAAAACAAGCACCTAAGCAATGGCATGAGAAGTTTGACAGAACTTTAACTTCTGTAGGCTTTGTTGTCAATGAGGCTGACAAGTGCGTTTACTATCGCCATGGTGGGGGCAAAGGTGTTATATTGTGTTTGTATGTAGATGATATTCTGATATTTGGTACAAACATGAAAGTAATACACGAGGTCAAGTCTTTCTTGTCAAAGTGTTTTGATATGAAAGATCTGGGATAAGCTGATGTGATTCTGAACATCAAGCTTATTAAGAACGAGAGTGAGATTACTCTAACGCAATCCCATTATGTTGAGAAGATCTTGAGCCGGTTCGGCTATATTGATAGCAAGTCTTGTCCAACACCTTATGATCCTAGTGTGACATTACGCAAGAACCGAAGGATTGTCGTAGATCAATTGAGATATTCTCAAATCGTTGGCTCACTCATGTACTTAGCGAGCGCGACTGACATCTCTTTTGCTGTTAGCAAGTTGAGTAGGTTCATGTAAAACCCGGGTACTGATCATTGGCATGCACTTGATAGGGTCATGCACTACCTATGTGGTACAATGAGTTATGGGATTCACTATTCAGTGCACCCAGCTGTGCTTGAAGGATATAGTGATTCAAATTGGATCTCTGATGTAGCTGATCTCTACGCCACTAGCGGGTATGTATTTACCTTTGGAGGTGGCGCAGTGTCATGGAGATCTTGTAAGCAAACCATATTGACAAGGTCAACTATGGAAGCAGAACTTACTGCTTTGGACACAACCACTGTTGAATCAGAATGGTTGCGTGAGCTCTTGATGGATTTGCCTGTGGTTGAAAAACCTGTACCGGCAATCCTTTTGAATTGTGACAATCAAACTGTAATTGTCAATGTGAACAATTCTAAGGATAATGCGAAGTCATCAAGACACGTCAAGATACGTTTGAAGTCTGTCAGGAAATTGCGAAACTCCGGAGTAATAACTGTTACATATATTCAAACAGACAAAAACCTGGCAGATCCCTTTACAAAGGGACTATCACGTAATGTGATAGAAAGTGCATCGAGGGAGATGGGTTTAAGACCCGTTGATATTACACCATAGTGGTAACCCAACCTTTGTGATCTGATACGCGTACAGCACGCGTCCGTTGGGAACCCCAAGAGGAAGGTGTGATGCGTACAGCGGCAAGTTTTCCCTCAGTATGAAACCAAGGTTTATCGAACCAGTAGGAGCCAAGAAGCACGTTGAAGGTTGATGGCGGCGAGATGTAGTGCGGCGCAACACCAGGGATTCCGGTACCAACGTGGAACCTGCACAACACAAACCAAGTACTTTGCCCCAACGAAACAGCGAGGTTGTCAATCTCACCGGCTTGCTGTAACAAAGGATTAGATGTATAGTGTGGATGATGATTGTTTGCAGAAAACAGTAGAACAATATTGCAGTAGATTGTATTTCAGTAAAGAGAATTGGACCGGGGTCCATAGTTCACTAGAGGTGTCTCTCCCACAAGATAAACAGCATGTTGGGTGAACAAATTACAGTTGGGCAATTGACAAATAAAGAGGGCATGACCACTCACACATCACTCCGGAGGCGACCATGGCGGCGTAGAGTCCTCCGGGAGATGATTCCCCTCTCCGGCAGGGTGCCGGAGGCGATCTCCTGAATCCCCCGAGATGGGATTGGCGGCGGCGGCGTCTCTGGAAGGTTTTCCGTATCGTGGCTCTCGGTACTGGGGGTTTCACGACGAAGGCTATTTGTAGGCGGAAGGGCAGGTCAAGGGGCGTCACGAGGGGCCCACACCATAGCTCGGCGCGGCCAGGGCTTGGGCCGCGCCGCCCTGTGGTTTGGCCACCTCGTGGCCCCACTTCGTCTCCTCTTCGGTCTTCTGGAAGCTTCGTGGCAAAATAGGACCCTGTGCGTTGATTTCGTCCAATTCCGAGAATATTCCCTTACTAGGATTTCTGAAACCAAAAACAGCAGAAAACAACAACTGGCACTTCAGCATCTTGTTAATAGGTTTGTTCCAGAAAATGCACAAATATGACATAAAGTGTGCATAAAACATGTAGATATCATCAATAATGTGGCATGGAACATAAGAAATTATCGATACGTTGGAGACGTATCATGATCGGAGATCCCGTGAATTAGGACCTGGGAAGAACAAACTAGTGGTTTAATTAAGGAGAGTATTATGTAACCCTCTCTATGTGAAGATGCACAACTCTCAATTGCTGTAAGGCAGGTTGGCAACAAGCCTTAATGTGTTTATGTTGGCTATTTTAGAAAAGATGCTGTCCTACAGAGCATTCTTGAAATAACACACCTATATGAGTTCGATTGTTAAACGTCGCAATCTATGAGATTTGGGTGATCTCTAGTAAACTCATGAAGAGACCATGAAGTATGACGCATATGCTTCACCCGCGGGGTAGGCTACTGGCAGCCATGTACTGGTCATGACTTTGAGTGAAACCCTGTTCACGCAAAACTTGCAATTCAAGGCTTAGTCCATTGTTCAAGTGTGAATGGATGTAGCTTAAGGTTCTAGACGGAAGTTCAACTTAACAGTCTCCGCCGAAACACTAGTATATAAACAAGCAACGAGTATTGGTAAATCTCTAAATGGGGATTTGAGATCTGGTGGGGGATTGTTGAAATATTTGGCCCATTCACATTGGCCACTAGGGAGTGGCAAGAGGTGGGAAGTTTAGTCCCACATGAAAAGTTGGGAGGAAGTTAGACCACCTTATAAGGTGGGTTGTTCCACCACTAGTAAGTGATTAAGAATATGAGTGGTTCACGCGCGCTCCTCCTCCTCCCCGCTCGCTCGTCTCGACTCGACACGTCACGACGCGCGCCGCGCTCGTGGTGAGTGTGGATTGAGCCTCGAGCCGAGACTTTCCTTTCTTTTTGCAGTTCAGGAAAACGAATAGATTCCTAGACGGACGCGTCGCAGTTAGTCGGTTCGGGTCGCTCCCGGACCATGGGCTATCTGTAACCGACTCGAAACGTGCGCGCTACGTGGGCGTGCCCCACGTTGCCTAGGGTTTCCTGAGCCTATATAATCTCTTGCCCGGCTACCGCAGAAACACATCTAATACACGAGTTAGGGTTTTGCTACCTCTCTCTGCTTGCGCCGCCATCGTAGCCCACTCCATCCCGCGCGCCGACGTGCATCGGCGAATGGGAGAGAAGGTCTCCGGAACCGCTCCTCCTTGCGATTCTGTACGTGAGAGGGCGAATTAGGTTTTTGGGAAGCGCTCTGCGCTACTGCTCAAGCTCTTCATCACGGTCGCCTTCCTTCGTCTTCAACGCCGTCTACTTCGACCCGTCGTTCCCGTCATCAACAACGTTGTCATCAACAACGTTACTGCTGCAACATCATCTGCTACACCTTCAACGCCACCTCCACCAGATCGGTACGTGCGACATATCTCGATCTGTTTAGCGATGGATGCTTTACCGTTTGTGCTGCTGCTACTCATGTTGATTAATGCATCTAGTATGTTCGAGTTTCACATGTTAGTAGTTGCTGTCATCATGTTTTATATTCTGGAATTAATCATGAAAATTGTACCTAATTATCCAACATCTACACGGTTGGAGAATGCGGTCAACGAGTTTATTTCCCAACATGGGTGACTGCATAATAGACGGATTGAAGCCAATAAAGCTTAGTCTAGTTGGCTCTTTTTGTCTTTCTTTATAAGTGATTTTTGTTTCAGACTTGATACTCGAAACGGCTGTGTGCTAGGTGTAATGCTTAATTATTTTTGAGTAGTATCCAAAAATGACAAACTGAATACAAGAGACTTGTTACACCTTGGAGTGTGATCAGCTAGAAACTTTCATCCATCTTTTTAGGAATTGGCCCTTTGCTTGTGTATGCTGGGATATTTCTAATTCTCACATTTGATTTGCATCGAATATCGTGAACTTTGAAAAGGGGGTTGTATTGAAGTACACCACTTCTGCCAGATAAATGTCAATTTGCTAGATTCTTTCTCTTGCTTAATTCAGGATATCCGAACTGCAGGATCCAAGGCACATGGGTGTGAAGATTCATGCCGTCATATTCCAAGCTGATCTCAAACGCCTCCATCTGATCCAAAATATCAGGCTTTGGCGAGCAATTTATTGTTTCCGTCCTGTCACGGTGGCAC
Source organism: Lolium perenne (assembly GCF_019359855.2). NCBI lineage: Eukaryota > Viridiplantae > Streptophyta > Magnoliopsida > Poales > Poaceae > Lolium > Lolium perenne. The sequence continues at coordinate 267,258,483 of NC_067246.2, read as the reverse complement.
AACCGATATGAAAAATATGGAGAAAGCGAAATGTAAAAGCCTTGTTCAGTCAAAACCGGTGCAGAGCCAAACCAAAAGATTACACAGCAAAGAATATTCCAAACTAGTCCCATAGGAATCATAGATTACTGGGGATGTAAATGTTCTGAACGCCAACATAAGTAATATCGCCCGTACATAGCGCACGCCGTTTCCAAGGCCATGGCAGGATTCTCTTCGTCACATCCATCTCATCGACTGAATTTTACACTCTTCATGATGCTATAAAAAGGCGAGAACTAAAGTGGTAACTCTCATCAGCATCACACTCACCTAAGCATAAGCTTCTACTGCATCTATCTAGCGTCGTCGTAGTATCTGCAATGGCCAACCACGGAGCTGCCGCTCTCCTGATGGCGTCACTTCTCCTAGCGGTGACCCTCGCCGATGCCAGGATCACCTTGCAGGTGCAGGGTGGCAGCATGAAGGAAGGTGACGCGGCTATGACGTTCGTGAAGACCGTGCCGGCGTTGACGTGCAACAAGGTGCGCGGGTTCCAGGCGGGCGATACCTGCTTCGACGTCGCGGTGGGTGCCGGCTTGACCCAGGCTCAGTTCCTCAGCTTCAACCCAAACCTCAACTGCCTCAAGGTTTTCGTTGGCCAGTGGGTCTGCCTCCACGCCTCCTCTGCCTGATAGCCATGCAGTGGGGCTAGCTGCAGCCTGCCTGCATCGATCCTTGCTAAATACTTATAACATTATAAATAAGGAGACGGTCAGCCGTATACCTCCACTACTACCTATTTGTGCTTCCCTCGCAAAATGAGGTGCTTGCGTGTTGTCTGGAGTAGTCCGATCGTCTCTGTCTTTGTAGCAGCTTTGGCTTGAAAGTTGTTTCAGTTGGTTGTGCTTGATTCAGTGTTCTTCTCTGCCATTTTTTTTTCTTGAAACTTGTTTGACTATTGTGGAAAATGTGGCTATCTCCAAATTACCATTGCAACAGGTAAGTTTGCATTCAGGAGCGCCTGATGACCAAACGGCCAAACATCCATTGGATCAAGCCACCGAGCACCATCGGATCAACTTACCCTTGGCGAAACTGTGTTAGACCATCCAAAGCCACATGCTATATGAAGCCACCAAGATTGCAACGTATTTTATCCTATGTAATATGAAGTGCTCTTTACAGACGAATGAAAATTGTCAAGAAAAACATAACAAGAGTCCTCTAACACCTGCTCCTTGTTAACTTCACAACTTCGCCAAAACACAAGAAATTGCACAACGCAACAAAAAAATCAAGCACTGCAATATGGAACAAACTTAGGTGCAACATATTAAGTTGCATATGACAATACACTGTAACACAAAGAAAGTGAGCATCTCAACTTGTTCTAAACTTTTTGAATAAACTAAATTGCACATCACCACAAAAAAGAAATGTGAAAATCACTCACACACACCCACACACACAACCAAATGGATAGCCTCAAACAACTAATAATTTAAAGCAGAAGGGGTGGAGGGCCAATGCAAAGACTACACCAGTACACCACCATCCATGTCGGGTAAACCTGCTCAAAATATGTATACACCACCATAATCATCTCGTGATGTTCTACTTGATGAAAAATAGACTATGAATGGAGCCACACACCAGCCGATACTGCAAGGGAAATCACTTTTGGTACGAAACACCATGTCATTGCTACATTGCCATAGCGACCAAATCAAGGCTACGACTCCTGCCCAAGCAAGGATTGCCTCGTAGGGATCTGAGAAATATTTTTTTAGATAGTACGTGAGATGGTACATATTATGAGAAGCCAACTGGATCTTTAACCATATATTAATAGCAAACTTGCGATTGTATGATCATGAAGGAAACACCAAAACTTTTTTCCTTTCAGAACAGTTGCAATTTGCAAGATTATTCTTAGTTATGACTGCACCTATTCGAATGTACCAATTGGAGATTTTAATTTTCATAGACCCCTTCATTTTCCATATTACTTTATTCTAATGCCCAGAACAGAGAATCCACCAAAAAAATCCCCATTTGCATGTAAATTTCATCATAATTTGTTGTGCCTTACAAAAAAATATAACCATAGAGAACCGCCAATGGAGTCATTCAAACTAGCTTTGTGCATTGTATTTTCGTTTTGCTAACTAACTAGTACCTATTTTGTGTCTATATCATATTATGGATAATAAAAATAAGATTGCCATTACACACGTGGCCTTAGTCTATCACTCCGAAGTGTTGGAACATTCTCTTTAGGATCAACATAAACATCATCTAGCTATGACATAGAACTCATGTAAACTCTATAGAATTGGGCACTTATAGTTGCTTGAAGAAACCATTAGGTGATAAACCATGATAATGACTACGGGATATTTAATGGTCGGATAGTATCCAAGAAGACGAACAACACTGAACACCCCCGGCACCGCCCCTGTGAGATGGCCACCGATGTTCCAGCCCCTTATCACAAATTAAGAATGGTAGTTTTGGTGGATAGGTGCCATCTTATTTAGTCCCTTGACGGTCTATCTATTCCTTTATACCAAGTGTTAGGGATAGAGACTGGAACGAAAAAGGGTGTTAGGAAGATTTCAAAAAAAAAAAAAGGGTGTTAGGAGCCTCCGATCAAAGCACTTTTGTGAGAGGGACACAGTTAGACCATATCCCTTTCTGTTTCACTTGGTTTGTTAGCCGAGATCAATTCCAAGTTCCAACACTAAGAGTATCTCCATCCTTATCATTTAGAAATTAGGATCCGGAATTAAAAAAAAACCAGCTTTTTCTTTACATTGGCGTCCTATATATATTGTGAATCATGCTAGCCTCATGTATTAGTGCATTTGCAACTACTTGAACTACCGATCCACATCTAATACCAACTATCCAATTTAGTGTGAATTTAAAGATATGTGCCGACATCCTTCCTATGTTCTCCCAGGTAATTTTCCGGGACCATGTTCTCTAATTCCATAGACCGATGGCCCATAACTTCGATCAATGGGTGTGATCTGTAACATGACCTAGACTCGGCCGATGTTGTTTGATTCAACACATTAATCCCAAAGGACACATATATACATATATTACCTTAATATCTAAATTCTAGGATTAGGGTCAAATAAGGGGCTGGAGATTTTGGCCGCATGAGCTTAGAATCATGTAGACGTGGTGGCATTAACTGTTTAGGCCTAATACTTAAATTAAAGGAAAATTACACAAAGTATATATTACTAAGCATCATTCCACTCATTCCAGAGGACCCTACGGAAATGGGTAAAACCCCTCTTCTTCAACGGAGAAGGGATCTCATCGCTGGCTGAGAAAGGCGGACCGACAATAAATGCGTGGACTTTTTCCATTGAGGCAACTCAACTCAAATGGACATGCGGTTAGCGAGCAACTGTAAAACAACATTTCTGTTGCTATTTCGTCAGTAACATATTTGTGGTTGTTACCATTTGCAATGTGCATTTTTCTTGTACTTATCACATTTTCATTTTTCACAACACATTTATATATTTTATGACATATTTACACATTCCGGCACATTTACACATCACAAGCAATATATCGACAACATGAACTTCGTTCATAATATACACCATACATGCACAATGCACCATGTCACCAAATACATCATGAGATGGACACAGCTCTTAATACATAATATCCCAATGAAAGAAGTCTAAAATTTAAAATTTGCAAATGAAGAAAAAAGTAGTACATTTCCTGGTTGCCGCCTTATTGGAAATTTATTCCAAAGACCCCCTCAATCTTTCCAGAGAGGGGTGTTTTCAAAGACTACATATCTTGTCGTTCGCGTGGCCATCGCTTCTTCCCTTTTTAGTGCCAATAAAATATGAAGTGACATAGGCTACCGAGAGAGAGACCCCGAGCAAACCTTTGGCCTAGTGAAATGTTAAATCTGCGAGATTCTTGCTCATGCATAATTCATGGTGTTGAAACTGCAGGATCCAAAGCATATCCAGCCTAACCAGCCTGGGGACTTAACTGCACCTACTGGATACAGTAATTAGATCCCATTTATCCATGCGTCATATGCCGTCATATTCCCAGCTCAAACGCTTCCATCAGATCCAAAATACAGTAACAGGCCTTCTCTTTTCCTCCTAGGACATACTTTTTGGGGAGCAATTTATGTTTCTGTCCTGTCATAGTGGCACAATCGGAAAGTATGGAGGAAAGCGAAATGTAAAAACCTTTGTTCAGTCAAAATAGGTGTAGAGCCAAACCGAAAAAAAAACACAACAAAGAATATTCCAAACTAGTCTCATAGGAATCACAGATCAGATTACCTGGGAGTAAATGTTCTGAACGCCATGTCCATAGTAACTACTATCCTCAACATAAGCAATATCGCCGTACATAGCTCACGCCGTTTCCAAGGCCTTGGCCGGATTCTTTTCGTCACATCCATCTCATCGACTGAATTTTACACTCTTCAGTCTTCACCACGCTATAAAAAGGCGAGAGCTAAGCGGTAGCTCTCATCAGCATCGCACTCACCTAAGCATAAGCTTCTACTGCACCTATCTGCTGCATATCTTTCCTTTTCGCCTCGGCATCGCATCTGCAATGGCCAACCACGCAGCCGCCGCTCTCCTGATCGCGTCACTTCTCGTGGCGGTGACCCTCGCCGACGCCAGGATCACCTTGCAGGTGCAGGGCGGCAACATGATGGAAGGTAACGCGGTGAGGACGTTCGTGAAGTCGGTGCCGGCGCTGACGTGCAACAAGGTGCTCGGGTTCCAGGAAGGCGACACCTGCTTCGACATCGCACAGGGCTCCGGCTTGACCCAGGACCAGTTCCTCAGCTTCAACCCAAACATCAACTGCGCCAAGGTCTTCATCGGGCAGTGGGTCTGCCTCGACGCTTCCTCTGCCTAACCATACAGGATGCACCTAGGCAGCCTGACCTGCCTGCATCGATCGTTGCTGAATACGGCTATAAATAAGGAGGCGATCTCTTTCATTATGCCTCCGCTATATATTTGTAATTCCCTCGCCAAAAGAGGTGCTGTCTGGAGTAGTCCGATCCGATCGAGTCTGTCTTTTACCTTTAGCTGGAAAGTTGTTTCAGTTAGTTTGCTTGACCCAGTGTTCTTCTCTGCCGTTTTTTCTTACTTTGTTCGTCTGCGATAATGTGGAGATCTCCAAACTACTATTGTTTCACCTAAGTTTGTTTTAGGAGCATCTGATTGGACGGCCGAACACGCGAACAGCTGCTGGATCAAGCCACCGAGCACCGTCTGACCAACTTACCCTTAGGGAAATTTAGTTAGGCCATCCCAAAGCCAGGTGCTAGATGAAGCGCACCAATAATGTAATGTGTTTTTATCCTACATTCAACTCGAGCTGGCACTTCTTTGATCCTACTCAACGGAGTTTCGGGGGGGGGGGGGCATGGAAACACAAAAAACACCTAAGAACACACCCAAAGCTGCTACTGATAAACCTAGCTAGAAAACCAGGTTTTAACCTACTCAAACACCACCTCCCCACCAGGAGCAAACTGAACTCGCTAAACAGCCCAGCGCAACGCAAAAGCACGCCACAAACTAACATCTGCTACAAACTCATCCCAACTCTGTCTATTTTAAACAAACCAACAGCAAGGAACACAGGACAGCAACATCAGGGGGAAAAGCTACACCCCTATTACAGCACCACTGCATGAACTTGGCCATTCTACAGCATGACGTGCACCGAAGCCTCTTCTTCTGGATGCTCCTTCAGGTATTCCAGTGAGGCTCTCCCTCCATGTGCAAGCTTGAAAGCAGGGGTCCAGGAAGCGATCCAATCGAAGGAGGAGCACTTCAGTTTTGTGCCTGGCTTAGTGGTGCTTTGATCTTGCTCGACAAGTGTTCCATGAACAAAGCACGCCTCTTTTATTTGTGGCTGGAGCTGAAGTTCTGCATGCTATGGTAAACAAACTTTTGTATCTGCTATAATGAAATTAGTAAAACATGAATACGACCAATGCATATGCAATAGAAAGAAGCTGATCATTTGCATCTGCTGCGATCGCCAACAGGAGTGTATCCTTGTACTTTCCAGTGAGACAGGTACCATCTATTGACAATATTGAACGACGGTATAGCCTTGGGGAATGCCCAGAACAAACGTCAAGTATTTCTTCGTTTTCCTTCCTAGGGCGTTGATGTTGTCTCCTGCATACTTGAGTCCCCGGGATAGATGACGATATTTGATGGAGCAGTCTAGGAGCTAGGTCATATGCTTACTCATATGTGCCATACAACCTCTGGAAAATGTCCTCCTTGGCACGCCTTGTCTTTCCGTAGCTGAACTTGAAGCCAATCTCATCTTCTGCAGTTTCTTGCAGCATTTTCACACTAACGTTGATGTCTTTTTCCACCGCCACTTGCATGATATGTGACATATATTTTGCGGTGATCTTGCGGTGCTTTTCCAGAGCCCCAACCTGCTCGCAGCTATGTGGTTCTATTTTTGAGATATGCCAGGGCTGACATACCCCAGAGCTCTTTCGAGCGATCACTCTCCCCCCGCACCCCTCATTCAATTCGACACATATCACTTTTAGCTGACTTCGATCGGACTGCTTTACTCTGTGCTCCCGAGATATGCCCAACTAGCATACTTGCCTATCCTAGGTCTGAAACAGAGCGAAACTCATTGCTTATGGTCATGGTCTATAAGAAGTCGGGGTCCATGGGACCTAGAACCGCCCTCTAGGAAGGACCAGCACCTTCTTCGTCCGAGGAGGATTCGGATGAAGATGAACAAGCGTCATCGTCCAGCGCCTCAGGCAATCCCTCCATGTGTTCACTGATGTCGACGACCGCGGACCAGTATCCTGGGTCAGCATTATGGTTGCTAGCCATCTCCTCCGATGGGCCGATGCTAGGAGTTGCAGTGATGGCAAGCTGCTCCGACGGGCCGCTGCTAGGGCCTGCGGTGATGGACATCTACTCCTTTGCAGCGCTCCTACTGCATCCGGCATCATCACTAGCTGAAATAAACTGCACATACACCATATCGGAAACACAAAAAACACCTAAGAACACACCCAAAGCTGCTACTGATAAACCTAGCTAGAAAACCAGGTTTTAACCTACTCAAACACCACCTCCCCACCAGGAGCAAACTGAACTCGCTAAACAGCCCAGCGCAACGCAAAAGCACGCCACAAACTAACATCTGCTACAAACTCATCCCAACTCTGTCTATTTTAAACAAACCAACAGCAAGGAACACAGGACAGCAACATCAGGGGGAAAAAGCTACACCCCTATTACAGCACCACTACATGAACTTGGCCATTCTACAGCATGACGTGCACCGAAGCCTCTTCTTCTGGATGCTCCTTCAGGTATTCCAGTGAGGCTCTCCCTCCATGTGCAAGCTTGAAAGCAGGGGTCCAGGAAGCGATCCAATCGAAGGAGGAGCACTTCAGTTTTGTGCCTGGCTTAGTGGTGCTTTGATCTTGCTCGACAAGTGTTCCATGAACAAAGCACGCCTCTTTTATTTGTGGCTGGAGCTGAAGTTCTGCATGCTATGGTAAACAAACTTTTGTATCTGCTATAATGAAATTAGTAAAACATGAATACGACCAATGCATATGCAATAGAAAGAAGCTGATCATTTGCATCTGCTGCGATCGCCAACAGGAGTGTATCCTTGTACTTTCCAGTGAGACAGGTACCATCTATTGACAATATTGAACGACAGTATAGCCTTGGGGAATGCCCAGAACAAACGTCAAGTATTTCTTCGTTTTCCTTCCTAGGGCGTTGATGTTGTCTCCTGCATACTTGAGTCCCCGGGATAGATGATGATATTTGATGGAGCAGTCTAGGAGCTAGGTCATATGCTTACTCATATGTGCCATACAACCTCTGGAAAATGTCCTCCTTGGCACGCCTTGTCTTTCCGTAGCTGAACTTGAAGCCAATCTCATCTTCTGCAGTTTCTTGCAGCATTTTCACACTAACGTTGATGTCTTTTTCCACCGCCACTTGCATGATATGTGACATATATTTTGCGGTGATCTTGCGGTGCTTTTCCAGAGCCCCAACCTGCTCGCAGCTATGTGGTTCTATTTTTGAGATATGCCAGGGCTGACATACCCCAGAGCTCTTTCGAGCGATCACTCTCCCCCCGCACCCCTCATTCAATTCGACACATATCACTTTTAGCTGACTTCGATCGGACTGCTTCACTCTGTGCTCCCGAGATATGCCCAACTAGCATACTTGCCTATCCTAGGTCTGAAACAGAGCGAAACTCATTGCTTATGGTCATGGTCTATAAGAAGTCGGGGTCCATGGGACCTAGAACCGCCCTCTAGGAAGGACCAGCACCTTCTTCATCCGAGGAGGATTCGGATGAAGATGAACAAGCGTCATCGTCCAGCGCCTCAGGCAATCCCTCCATGTGTTCACTGATGTCGACGACCGCGGACCAGTATCCTGGGTCAGCATTATGGTTGCTAGCCATCTCCTCCGATGGGCCGATGCTAGGAGTTGCAGTGATGGCAAGCTGCTCCGACGGGCCGCTGCTAGGGCCTGCGGTGATGGACATCTACTCCTTTGCAGCGCTCCTACTGCATCCGGCATCATCACTAGCTGAAATAAACTGCACATACACCATATCGGACGTCCGTACATAGCAGCACCAGGTGTGCTTGCAAACCTCATGTACGTACGCTAATTTGTATCATTTTTACCTCCCGTAAACCCCAACGGGAAGGTCATGTCCTATCATTCCCTTATACGCAGATGATGAGGACATCCCTACCGAACCACTACCTCCGTCATTACAAGATGAAGACGATGCTGCTGTAAAGCTTAAGTCCAATGAAGGTAGGATTGGACCCATGAAAAGAACTCGTGCGAAGCTACTCAAACAACAGGTGAACTTGTTTCTAAATGATACTTTGATCGATGAGAACTTTATACTGCCTAAGTCATTTTACGTATGTATGATCAGGTACGAAGAGGGAGCAAGCATCGCACGAGGAGAAGAGGAGCAGCTGGACGTGAAGCTGGACATGAAGCTGGACGTGAAGCTGGACATGAAGCTGGGCATGAAGACATCCCATGGACGCGCGAGGGAGGAGAGGGAGGCATGCGCGAGGGAGGAAGAGCAAGTCCAGGCCGGTGCACAACCCGGTCAAACCGGCCGCCACGCCGGCCTGCCCGGTCCCAGGCCCGGTCCAACCGGACCCCACGCCGGAGCGCCCGGCACCCGTCGGATCCAGCGCCGGTGCCAACCGGGCTGGTGTACTGAGCCACCCATCCCACGCCCGGTTTCCACCCGATCCCAGGCCCGGTCCAAATCGGATCGGCCGGTTCCTGGCCAGGTCGACCGACCCCCACGCCGGCCCTGTCCGAGTCAGTCTCGACCAGATCCCGATCTGGGTCGGTTTTTAATGTATTTTCTCGACCCCTGGTTGTCCTGAACCCCTATATAAGTGCCCAGGACGTCCCCAAATTAGGTTAGACCACGTTTAAGATAAATCCTAGTTCATAGTTGATTGATTTGCAACTCTATTGAATCGCTACACCAATCTGCATCGATCTGGTGTTTTGCTACTGAAAGTCTTATGTGATCTTTTGTTCCATTGGAAATTAGACGATTGCAACTTACCGCTTGGTGGTTGGCGGCTACGTGCGCAAGTGTGTGGAGTTGCAAATATCTTGCAGGGTTGAGAGCTATTGCATTGGCGACAGGGATTGATCGAGAGACTTCGTCGGCGTCGTACAAGTTATCATCCACTTCATCATCGTGTATCTCCGTTGTGTTCATCCCGTGTTCATCACATCCACTGTCGCTTACTGAGAAGATCGGGCGACCCCTCATCATCTTGGTATCAGATTTGAGTGTTTTCTCGGTAAGCCATCCACAATCCAGCCCATAGTTAAGTTGTGAGTGTTTCCTATCCAGATTAAGCCAAAAATATTAGGGTTAGGGTTTGCCATAGCCTTAGATTGAATCAATTTCGAGTTTTAGTTGCTTTTTGTCGTTGTTTTTGCGTATCTTTGGCTTTCATCTAGTAGATTGTTAGGGTTTGTGTCTCCACTATCATCTAGTTTTCAGTTTTTTTTTGCTCTGAGTCCACATAGCATACAGTTTGCTTGTTTCCAACCATAGACACAGCCTATCGATATAAGTGACTAGGAATTTTCCTAAAAGAGACTAGTTTGACCGCTCGACATGTTGCTCGTTAGGCTTTTGGTGCTTTGCAATTTCTGTTGGCCGTGTTACAAAGAGTTGAGTCATAAAATAAAATAAAAATAGAAAAGAAAGCAAAAAGAGCTACACAGCTGCGTGTGTGATACAAAGAAAAATAAAAAAAAGAAGTGAAGTGCTAAGTAAGATCAAGTGAAGGCCTAGTTTACTTTTTCTGCACCTGTAGTTGAGCAATCTTGTGCCTATTTCGTTGAGCTTTGCTAGTGTCTCTCGAGTGCATTGCAACTTTTTCATCCATATATTTACATTGCCACATTTATCATCTTGTGTAAGTATCATTGGTTGTTCTACGGCCAGCGCTAGATCTTGTTATTGGTGCAAATAGGTAGCCCACCTACAGCCCCACATATATCCTGCTTTGTCGTGTGATTGTTCTTATACCCTTGATATTCGTTTCGCTACATCCGAGCACTAGTTGTCACTACAAGTGGTAAGCAATACTAATTCACTTTGGGGTGGTAAGATTTCATTTTCTTATCAGTTTTCAGTGAGTTGTGAGAGTACCACCACATATATTGTTTTAGTGCACTAACCTACTAACCATGTCTTCTAGTGATGAAAAAATTGTTAACCAGAAAAACAAGGATGCAGCTGATGTTATGACATGGAGGGAGTATGAAGCTCTTCGTAATGAGATGCGACGTGAATTCCGTGATCAGGACGAAGAACTTAAGGGGACCGTTCAGGAGGTCGCCAATAAGCTGGATACTACTACTGAGACCGTCACTACAATGCAAGAACAAATGACGGATATTTAGTGCAATATTCAAGCATTGACTCTAGCTGTTGAGAATTTGTCCCAACAACAACAACAGGAAGATGAAGATGATGAGCTTCAAGATGAAGCACGTGGTGCTGGTCGTGGTAACCGTGGTCGTGGCTTTGTTGAACTCGGAGCTCACCGTGTCCCCTCCACAACCGCAAGACAATGGTTTGGATAAGCCAAAGTTCTCAATACCAAAATTTGAAGGAGGTGCTGATGCTGAAGAATACCTCACTTGGGAGCTGAAAATAGAGAAGTTATGGCACCTACATGACTATACTGAAGATAGGAAGGTTAAGCTTGCTTCCTCAGAATTTGATGGCTATGCATTGCGTTGGTGGGATGGAGTTACACGTGCTCGTCAAGAAGATAACGAATTGCCAGTTCTTACATGGCGCGAGATGAAGGCCATTATGCAAGCTCGTGTCGTTTCCACTAATTATTTGCGAACTATCTTTGATAAGTTGACCCTCTTGAGACAAGGTGTTAAGACTGTTGATACTTATTTCATGGAGATGGAGATTCTTATGCAGCGTGGCCGTGTCCGTGAGTCACTTCAGATGACAATGCAACGTTTCCTACATGGTTTGAAGTATGATATCAAAAGCATTATTAGTCATCACAGTTACACTACTATGAATGAGCTGGTACATCATGCAAGAGAAGCTGAAGCACACTTAGCTGAAGAAGCGCAAATCAAAGGTCATGCTACGAGAGCTGGGCGCTACACGCCTAGGGCGCCCCTATCTACGGCGCCGACGCCATCTTCGGGCTCCGCACTTTTTCCTACTTCGTCTAGCAAGCTAGTCTCCAATGTGTCCAAAACGAAGAAGCCCGAACCTGCTGCAAGTACGAGTGGTTCTAGCATGTCTACTGCGCGCAACCCGCGATATGAATTGCCATACATGTGGTGGAAAGAGTCACTTCAAGAGAGATTGTCCAAACCGCAAAGTGATGTCCATTAATAACAATGATGAGTATGAGACTGGAGATGATGCTGACCCGGATGCTCCAGAAGATGATTATGACCGTGATGGTGTAGATGCTTTTCCGTCTGAAGCTCGCACTATTGTTGTGTCACAGCGTGCTCTTAATGTGCAGCCGAGTGCATCTACTCAACGCTGCAATTTGTTCCAAACAATGGCACTAGTTGGTCCTGATAAAGTTTACAAGGTCATTATTAATGGCGGGAGTTGTCGTAATCTAGCAAGCAAGGAGTTATGTGCCAAGCTGAAACTGAAGTATCTACCGCACCCGCATCCATATTATATTCAGTGGTTGAGCGATAATGGTGAGATGAAGGTAAACCACATGGTGCGTGTTGATTTTGAGATTAGACCGTATAAGATTTTGATGTGGTTCCTATGACGGTATGTCACCTACTATTGGGTCGGCCATGGCTCTATGACCGTTCTGTGCAACACAATGGCCGCGCCAATACATATCACTTGGAGTTCAAGGGCAAGAAAATCAACTTGCAGCCTATGTCACCACAACAAATTTTCAATGAATCTCGTCAGAAAACTGAAGCACATTTGGAGGATGCACCTATAGATAGGCGAGAGAATTATACTATCGTGAGTGATATAACGAAAAATGAGAGAGTGAATTCCTTAGTTACATTAGCCACCAAAGAAGATATGAGAGAATTTAGTGAGGATCCTACAGCTAGGCCTTTTGTGCTCATGTACATGGGTGAGGTTTTGGTTTCTAACGACATGACCCCTATTTCTCTTGGTGTTCTACTGTTTTGCAGGAATTCAACGATGTGTTTCCGGAGAAGGTGCCCGCAGGATTACCACCATTGCGTGGTATTGAGCATCAAATTGACTTGGTCTCCGACGTCTCGATGCCCAATAGGGCACCATATAGGACGAACCCCGAAGAGACGAAGAAAATACAGAAGCAAGTACAAGCGCTACTCGACAAAGGTTATATCCGCATAAGCCTTAGTCCTTGTGATGTTCCTGTTATTCTAGTTCCTAAGAAAGATGGTACATAGCGCATGTGTGTAGTTGTAGAGCGATAAACATCATTACTATTTGATATCGTCATCCTATTCCCCGGTTAGAGGATATGCTAGATGAATTGAGTGGTGCAGCTGTTTTCTCTCTACATGCCTACCGGCGACAGGCCTCGCTCCGCTCGTCAGAAGTTAGGTTCCCTTTAGTATATAAATTTGGATCACAATACAATAGATTAGTTCCTATCTATAACCGTGGAGGAATAGACTCATCCTTGTCATTTTGCTATTTTCTATTATTTGAGATCAGTCTCGTGTTTCAGGTTCAAGTGTCAGTGCTCGTATTCTGGAGTTAGTCAAAGCACCTTAGCAATTTGTCATTTGTGTAGAACTAGAAAAAATACCTGTCCGTTGCTACGGTTTAATTCAAGATAGTTGAATGTACTGGCTGGCTTATCGTGCATGTACCTGGCTTATTCTAGACCTTCATGTACCGGGCTTATCATGTGAGTACTACGTCCTTTTTCGCATTAAGATCTGTGCAACCAATTCTAAAACGCAATTTCTATTACTCCTACTAGGTTGACCTCGATCGCGTCCTACAGCGAGGTCACGCTCCTCAGCTGCGCGATCACAATCGTATGGCCCCGCACGCATCAAGGCTGCATACGACCGGTCGAGAGAGAAGCCCTTTCCCCAAATCGGTCTTGTCGACATCTCCTCCGCATCTGTTCCTCTCCACTATCACCGTTTCTTGATGCGTTTCCCATTTTGTCTCCTCCTTTTCCCTGATTCGTTTCACCATTTCTCCGTCGATCCGGGCAGGCGTAACGGCCGCGAGTCACCATGGTGGCGGCGGTCCTCCGATTCGGAAGACGAGGAGACGCGGTGGAGGACTTCACGGAGCGCCGGGCAGGAAGCCGTACTCCTCCTCCGCCTTCCGAGCAGCTCCAGGAACGTCGGTGGCTCAGGTCTGCCAACGCACCATGAACCAGCCGCCTTCCATGCGCACCGCCACATAGCCCGCCAGCACGCTGGCGTCTGACATATCCTTGTCGGGATGCACCAAGGCCACCGCGCGGTAGCGTCACCGCCACACGGCGCAGCCCAGCCAGACGAGCGATGGGAGTGGGACCGTGTTGATGACCTTGCACTGGTGAACTGCGTGGACTGAAGCGACAAGCTGGCGGAAATTTCCCCGTCGATCCGCCAGCATAGTGAGGATTTGGACCGCACCTACATCCTCATTGGCACCTGCTACATCCTCACGTGCGGGCTGCGTCATCGTTTGGACGCGGGCTGCAAGCTTGGTGGTGCCGTCTTCGTCCTCGTCTGTGCCAGCCACATCCTTGCTTGGTCGGTTGCGTCCTGGTTAGTCCCGGGCTACATCCTCGCTTTGATATGCTACATCCGTGTGTCGCTGGCTACATCTACACGTTGTTGGCTGCATCATGGCGCCACCTGCTCCCCCACGCGGTTACATCGCCAAATCGAGTACTTCAAATTGCAAGGTATCTTTGTAAGAAGCTGGCTTACAATGCTATCATGTACCCCTGTACCATCTCTGCTAGATCCTCTAGACTGCACAACATGGGAGTTCATTGAACCATATGTAGTACTACCCCCGTTTCAAGGAATAAGGTGCACGCGCATTCCAAGACGAACTTTGATCATAAAAATTGACGAACAAAATCTTGATTATATTATATGTAATTAGTATCGTTGAATTCGTATTGAAAAGAACTTTGTAATGATACTAATTTCATACAAATAATGTTTATCTATTTAAAGTACTTTTTATTCAAACAAAAAGCACGCAAAACGAGGACGCCTTATTCCTTGAAACGGAGGTAGTATATGGATTCTTTTCTGTGGTGTTACATGCAGTAGTGGTTCTATATCCTTTCGGTAACATGTTACATGTTGTTCATCAGGAGATGGAACCATAGGGAGTAGATTGAATTATCTCTAGTACATGGATTTTTCTTCTGTAGGTATTACATACAGTAGTGGTACCATATCCTATCTGTAAAAGTGTTATATGCAGTTGTTCATCACGAGATGGAACAAGAGGGGGTACATTGAACTATCTGTAGTAGATGGATTTTTTTTCTATAGATGGTACATGCAGTAGTTGTTCCATATTATTCTGCTAAAGTGTTACATGTTGTAGTGGTTGCAGTAGATTGGACTGTTTTTCCAGTGGGCGCATGTTATCATCAGTACTCCATTTGAGTGTTATATGCGGTAGTATTGTTAATCGATGCAGGGAATAAACTTGATGAACTAATTTAGCCATGTAATACTTTAGCCGAATAATATCACTAGATGGTACATGTTTCCAAATATATTTTAAACTCTGGGCTTATTATCAGGTAGTGGAATTATTTATGCATTTGCCCATACTTGTTTTCAAGTTACTTTGCCTATTGTTGTATGCTTTGGCAGGTGTATCTTTATTTTAATATATGAAAGCTAATTTTGTAGAATGTTTGGATGACATATTATCTGTAATCTAGTTACTGAATCAAAAATCCGGTAACCGTGTATTAGAATGGGAGCTTAGGGATGGGCCATCCTGGATTTCAGGTTCTAGATGCAATCCTTCTCAAATTTGGGCATAGATGGATGTTTACTGGGTGGGAGTTTACTGGATGCTCTTTGCTAACATATGTACTGCAATGGATGGCAGTTTCCTCTATGGCATCCCCTCTAGATGTGACACGTTTTTTTGTGCTAGATGTAACGTATTAGATGGGAGTTTTTCTGGCCCGTAGAAGAATCATGTGTCAATTTTTCTGTAGGTAAAATCTGTTACATTGTATATACCATGACAGTAGATGGAACACATTTCCCCCTAGATGTGATCTATTTTCAGATTGGATTTTTTCTGGATTCCAGATGTAATACGAGGTTTTTTTTAGATGAGATTTTTATGGCTTATTACATGGAATATATGTCTATATTTTTATTGGACCAATTGTTACATTGTAGTAATGATTACTGTAGTTTCCCTAATAAGTGGAATCCAACAGATGTGAGTTTTTCTGCTTTTTGTAGATGTAACACATGTTAATTTTTTAGGTGTATTCTTTTTTTAGATGTGAGTTTTTTCTGCCTTTTTTAGAGAACATAATATGGTGTATACCTGCAATTTTAAACATGAACCCCATTAGTGAGTTTCTAATTCATTTTCTTATCGGATCATTAATGGGATTTCTTTTCTCTGGATATATTCAAAATAGATAGCATTGTTGAAATATTTGGCAATTTCATAATTAAATCGAGAATATATACCATCCCGAGGGAGGCGAAGGCCTCCGCGAAGTCGGTCGACCTGGTGGCATCGGGGCAATGCTGCTAGAGCAAAAGTATGTGGCTGAAGTGGCGGGTGGAGGAGGCGGTGGTCGACACACCTGTTTGTGAAACCCCTTCAGGAGACGCTAAAAATGGCTGGTTCCTGCGACAGCCCACAACTTTAACTACGAAAACATTTTTTGTCCTTTTTTTATCCCCCATATTTTTTGTCAAAATTATAATCAGTGCACTTGAAAAACGGTGCGCCCAGGAAGTTGTCCTCCCCAACGGCAAGCGGGAGCGTTCGAAGGGGCAGTGGCCAAGGTGAAGGGGAGGGCGGTGAGGACCGGCAACTATAGTGAATTTGAAGACGTGATCTTGATCAAGGCTTGGGAGGGAGTCTCGATGGATGCCGTGCCCGGCACCGACCAAACCGGAAAGAGATATTGGCAACGCATCGAAGTTCTTCAAGTTGATGCCACCTCCGACTTGAGGAGAGGAGAGCATGCGCCGAGGAGAATGGGGCCATGACGGAGCTCATTGCGGCGAAGAATGCGACTATGATGATGAACCCGGCTGAGATGGATGAGTTCCGTCTAGATTGGTGAAATCACGCGAAGATGGAGATCTTGACGCGAAGGAGGGAAGCCACACGTGTTGCTATGGCTGCCACGAGTGGTGCCCGAGGCGATGATGCTATGGCCAATGGTGGCGGCCGTGTGGATGATCCGGCAACCGACGGTGATGCTTGATCATGTGTTTCCTCGATTATGTGATGCTTGATTTTTTTTTGGTGTCTTGTTTTATGTATAATTGAGTACTTTAAAAATCAATTTGCATGTTCTATATTTCTATATTCTCGAATTATCAGCCGATTTACCATACATTTGCATAAACCTTGTGTTGTGGTTTTTGTTTGCGGGCTGAAAAAATACCGCGCAGTCCAGACACGCTAAACGTGGACCGCATAACAGCATATTCTCGAATTTTGGCGTGTCTAGACTGCACGATGTTTTTTTCAGCCCGCAAAACGCATTTTGGGTGCTCTTCATCGGCGTATTTGAGTTTTACAGTTTGCGGTGTCTACTAGAGTTGCTCTTAGAACTTGATGTGCTAAGAAATCATGAGTTTTCGGGAGGTGGCAATTTGGCTCATAGGAGCAAATGCTCTTATTATGTAAAATAATTAAAAATCAACTTTAAAAATGGTAAAAAATTTTGATATAAATTTTTTGGTGTACATCGTGACATTCTATGTTAGTGCACAAATTTTCGTGGAGAAACAACATTTTATATGGCGTGTACAAAAAAGACAATAAAATATCCTGTACGTAGTCGTGTTATAGCATCAAAACTTGTCTTTTTTACAGGAGCCACAATTGTTTTTAGTTTTTTTTGAAAACTTGTGTATCAGCATAAAATATCTAGATGTACATGTAAAAATTTAGTTTAGAATTTTTTGACACTTTGAAATGTGGATTCACATAATGGGAGCATATGCTCCTATGAGCCAAAGTGCATTTCTCGAGTTTTCGAACTTATCCACCATAGCTGAACTTTGCCAGAAACTCTTTGAGATCGAGAAGTTGACAGATTATCACTTGATTGACAAGTTAATTTGACTTGTTCTCATTTTGCCGGTCTCAACAACAATAACAAAGCGAGCTTTTTTCCGCCATGACACTTGTGAAGTCAAGACTCCAAGTTTCACTTTTTTTCTATTATTCGTTGAAAATTTGTGTGTTTCTGCTTCTATGTTTCCGATGGCCTCGTCGATCCGACGAGGAGGTCGAGATCATGGCCACGGAGATGACCCACGCACAGGCAAGCCACTAGGTGGACCCTTCGAGCTCTAAGGCAATGTGGCACAACAAGCGCATGCAGAGGTGGTCGAGGCGGTGGCGCGGCAGGCGCTGCAGCTGGCGGAGCAAGCGGTGGCCAATGAGGCAGCCGTGCGTGCCGAATGCCACGACGCGGCCATGACACTCTTGGGGTCTGCGGCGTGTAATGCCGCCACCATTATCGTCGAAGAGCAACGCCGCGCCGCGGCGGCCACCCAGGAGGGGGCGGTAGCTGCGACGGAGGTGGCGGCGGTCGACGCAGCCGCCAATGCGGAGAAGACGATGCGCTACAAGGCATACCGCGCCGCCGCCGACGTAGCGAAGGAGGACCACGTGGAAGAGGCGGCGGCCTTAGCCATGGCTAGGTCTCTCGGCAAGGAGGAGGAGGAGGACTGGCTAGTGCGCAAGACGCACTGCAGGTCCGCCACAAGAGAGCACGACGAGGAATCGTCTGCGGCGATGCAGGCGACGGCGTCGATGTTGCGTGAGGCAGCACGGCAAGCGATGGAGGCAGCAGCGGAGGAGGTGGTGTGGGCGGAGGAGGAGGAGGACAAGAGGGCGCACTGGGCTGCCGAGCTCAACGCCGCATTGACCCGCCGTGAGGACGAGCGACGCCTTGAGACCCAGCGCAGGGAGGACCGTCGGGCACGCAGCCAGGAAGCAGCCATATGGGCTGTGCTGGCGACGCTGGACGAGGACGACGTCGCGGGCGAGGAGTTGTACATTTACGGCCGGCATAGTGTAGCGACCGTTTATTTTCAGTTTATGCGAGCCCTTTTGTAAAACTGGCTGTCGATTTCTAATGAACAATTAACTAGCGTTATGTGACATTTACATACCGGGCCCAACGGCTGATGGTTGGCACGCGCTATCCACGCAGGCGTCCGCGCCGACGCATTCATTCCCCAAATTTAGTGAACATATGCATCACGGGTCGATCCGTTTGCGTCGGAAGCGTGCGTGGCCTGTCCACCAGTCCACCCGGAACGAAACGAATAGCCCAGAACCGAATGGGTCGGTCCGCTGGAGATGCAGTACATACTTTCCCACATTGTGCCATTAATGCTGAAGCTACGATGGATTATAAAGCTTGAGTTGAACAGTGGGAGCACCTGGCTATAATAGTTGGACAGTTCATGAATGTAAAGTGACTCCCAAAGATTACTTTCAAGAAGGAAAACATGCAAAGTTGATCCAAACGTTTATCTATAAGCTGATGCAGAATACTGCAAAAGTGCATATGTCACCACACCATCAAAAGCTGCAGCTTCTGAAAAAATCAAAATGCTACTAACTTTGTATCAGCATTGAGCTAACATCAGCATCCAGCAACCTCGTTGCATTATTGTCTAAGCGGAACTTTTCATTCAAGGTGGCAATCTGGCACTAATGAAGCAGAGATTCTCTCAAGAGTTCAAGCTAATGGACTGTAAGTCGCAAAACTGTGGAATGCCACAGATAAGGGCAACCTCCTAATGCACCAGAAAAATGCACTTCTTTCAATCAAAAAAAGAAAAAAAAACGAAAAAATGGCTTCTATCTTTTCGATAAAGGGCTTTATTATTACTCAAGGTTTAAGTAATACACCCGGCCTCTGCATAGCTAGGATGCACACAGCCGCTGAAAGTTCCAGTTTAAAAGGCAAACAAAAAAGGAAACACACTCGTACTCTGACTGATACAAGCATAAACTAGACTGTATGAGGCAAAATCCTTCTAGTATGCAGCCATCCATGTTGGGTAATAAAATCTTTCGCCGTTTCCTCCAAGCGTGAAGACACCTCCATAAATAGGTCGCGGTCCTCCAACCGCTGAAGCGACGACCATGAATGGAGCAACGCCGTACATCGGTAGATGACCTGCATGAGAGAAGAATTTTTATTATCAAAAACCTTGCCATTTCTACATAGCCAAAGCGACCATAATACTGCTATCGCTCCCACTCTGATAAGAACTTTGTACCTAGCATCAACTCCATTTAGCCAATTGCCAAATATATTTGCAACGCTTTTTGGAGGATACAAGGTGGAACCTATCTGAATGATTGACCATATAGATCTAGCGAACTGGCAATGGAAGAACAAGTGTTTTATTGTTTCCTCCTGGTGACAGAAAACACACTTAGTACACCCATGCCAGTTACGCTTTGCAAGATTATCTTTAGTAAGAATTACACCTCGACGAAGGTACCAAGAAAAAACCTTAGTTTTTAATGGTATCTTCATCTTCCAAATGGATTTATTATTAAGAACCGGTTGAATAGGTTCAATTAAAGCCGAGTACATAGAACCAACAGAGAAAACCCCGTTTTTTGTAAGATTCCAACGGAACACATCTGATCCTTGTTGCAGTTGGACAGGAGTTAATCTCAGAATTAGCTCATTCCAAGAGTTCAATCGAGGGCCAGTGAGGTCACGCCTGAATGTTACTGACGGTGGTGATGTTGCCATCACCTTCTGAATAGTATCATGCTTATGTCTCACAATATTGAACAAGGCTGGATATTGTTCACGGAGAGTGGTTGTACCCAACCATATATCCTCCCAGAACCTTATCTCAGACCCTTCTTTAATGGAAAAAGAGCCATGTGGGAAGAAGTATTTCTTAGATGCCATTATGCCTGCCCAAAAGTGCGAATCTCCTGATTTCCAACTAACCTGAGAGATTGCCTTTGAGCCAATATACTTCCTCCGGAGCAAATTCTGCCATACACCATCCTCGGTTAATAACCTAGCTAGCCATTTTCCTAGCAAAGCTCTGTTTTTAACCTCTAGATCATGGACACCGAGTCCACCTTGATCCTTTGGACGGCAAACAACACTCCATTTTGTCAACCGGTATTTTTTCTTCTCACTATCTCCTTGCCAAAAGAACCTAGATCGGAAATAGTCCAATCTATGAAGGACTCCTTTAGGCAATTGGAAGAAGGAAATCATATACAGTACCAGATTTGTGAGTACTGAGTTAATGAGAACCAATCTTCCGCCGAGAGATAGTAATTTACCTTTCCAACTGCTAAGTCGTTTCTGAAGTCTTTCCTCAACGAGTTTCCATTCAGCAAGAGTGAGTCTCCGGTGGTGAACCGGGATCCCCAAGTAGCTGATCGGAAAGCTTCCTAACCCACAACCGAATAGTTTGGCATACAGGTTTGCCTCGTCTTGGGCTTCGCCAAAGAAAAATAATTCGCTTTTATGGAAATTTATTTTAAGACCTGACATTTGCTCGAACGCTGACAAAATTAATTTCAGGTTTGTAGCTTTTTGTAGGTCATGATCCATAAAAAGAATTGTATCATCGGCGTACTGAAGAATTGATAAACCTCCATCAACTAAGTGAGGTACCACTCCTTCAATTTGACCATCAACTTTAGCACGCTCAATTAAAATTGCCAACATGTCCACCACAATGTTAAATAACATTGGAGAAAGCGGATCACCTTGTCGTAAACCTTTTTTTGTTTGAAAGTATCGACCAACATCATCATTTACTTTGATGGCGACACTTCCACCAAAAACAAAGTTATTAATTAACGCGCGCCACTCCTCCGAAAAACCTTTCATGCGGAGTGTTTGTTGAAGAAACGACCATTTGACTTTATCATAGGCTTTTTCAAAGTCGATTTTAAGGATCACTCCATTCAACTTTTTGCGGTGCAACTCATGGATTGTTTCATGCAACGTAACGACTCCATCAAGGATATAACGTCCTTGCATAAAAGCAGTCTGTGTAGGTCGTACCACATGATCGGCCACCGAATTTAGTCTAATCAACACTAGCTAAGGAGAAGTAATTATCATGTAATGCAAGATAGGAAGGGACAGTTCATTCTTTTTTTAAAGCCTGCTAGAAACGATCACATTGTCGATCACATCTTGTACAGACGAGATGATATTCCTGGGCGTTTGCATTTCCATGAATTTGCAAAGAACAATTGTTGGCCTCAGAATCAATGAAATAATGTAGTCATCCAATCATGAACTTATTTTTTCAAGCTTTGATTAAAGAAACTATGAATAACTAACCTTGTTAAACATGGCAATGCCCGACCTTTTGCTGTAGAGACGTTGGATTGTCTTGGTGCTATCTAAAGGAAGCCAAAATTTTGCGGGAAGATATTCCAACGAGATCAAATGCGTATGTTGCTCCACTTAAAGCAAGAAAAGCAGGCCAAGAAATCGCAGAATGAACACTGACATCAAGCCTCCCTTGAAATAAATCCCAGCCATCCACACATCAACCCAGCTAGTTGATACAAAATCAGATGACATGGTTGGATAGTACAAGGTTGCTCGCTTATGGATTCTAAATACATGTTACAATTTCTTTTTTGGATCCTGTCGAGCTGCTAATTGTTGTGCAACAGGCTAACAAGAGGTATTTACCTGCTGATTGGTGTAACAACTCTGGCGTAACACAACTCTGGCGAGATCATGGTTCCTGGTGATGTAATAATTACAGCATGCCTGCAGTCCTGTACTTTGAATGACAAACAAGCATTGCCTACCCTTCAGGAAAAATTGTAGTGAAGAAAACATGTCACGCAAAGCATGAAAATGTAATCTGAAGGTTCTATTACTACTAAACAGATTTTCTATCACTGCATTTGCTTTTCTTAGGAAATCACTCAAAACGTCTAGTGGCATATTGGACAATACTAAAGGGTCCAATTCAAGTCCAATCATGTATCTCAACTATCTAAGGTAAAACAAACTCCTAATGCAAAATCCTATCCCCTAAGTTCAAGGCCCATCTGTTTCGCAAAAAGAGAGAAAAAAAAAGTTACAAGTTCATCGAAGCATCTGGCCAAATTATTAAAAGTAAGTGCCCAATTGCGTTCAAACGGTTAGAAGAAAAGAGGACCAAATGACCAAAAGACAATGAGACTTAGACAATTGCAGTGCTTACAAGAATATAAAATCGTACATGTGAACTGGGTATGCAAAAAACAGTATGTGAATCCTAAATATACCCATGAGTAGATATATAAATGTTCAGAAATTACAATGATATGGAGCAGATCACATCACTGGATCTTCATATAGAAGCTAAAAGCGTACAAATAGAACCATAGGGGATGGAATTAGCATATAATAGACCCGCTGATGGCATGGATATTGTGTTTTCCATTGATTCAAGCCGTATAATCCTGTTCTATCTTGGTTTCCTAGTAGAACACAGTTTTTGATGTACAAACTGGATTCAGATTTTTTGGTTTGAAACATTTTTGGTCAAAGTCAACTCATAACCCAAAGAAAGTCAATGGAAAATACGTTTGTGCGACCAAAAAAAAACTCAAACTAAAAATCTGGAACAGTTTTGTACGTCAAAAAACATGTTCTACTAGAAAACGAGATTATATGGCTTGAATCAATGGCAAACGTAGACAGCTAACCATGTGATCAGCAAATTGCCTAGTTAATTTAGCTTCTTAACACCTTGTGCACGCTTTTTAAACTGAAGGCCTTAGCCCTGCTTTAAATTAATAAAGCGACAACACACCATACAAAGTCAGGATACATAACGAGCAACCGCTCCCACACCGAACACAACGACACACAGGTCCCCAGACCTAACAAGAGCTACAGTTCACAGGATGTAGAAAAGCACCAAATAAGACACAGTTCATCACACCAGACAGCACCATCCCCCTGGTACACCGTAGATAGAGGAAGCTCGGCGACATCAGGAGCCCGCTTGCACCACCAGATCCGCATGCATCCGCCGAAGAGAGTCCATCGCCGCATCCACGAGGCCTCTATCCTTCCACTTCACCAGCATCCTCCATTGCTGCATGTAGATGATCATTTTGTACAAGGCGTCAGCTGGTTTGCTAATGATAACGCCTTCCATAGTTAGCTTATTACGAATATTCCATAAGGCCCAAGCTAACGCCGCAAAGGAGAACCAAACTACTCGTCTATACGCCCCGGTCAAGCCATGAGAGATAGCAAGGAAATCGCCTGCCCCTGCAGGGTTCCAGGAGCAATGCAGGAGCTCCCTAACTCCCGCCCATAAGAAGCGAGCCAATGGACACTTGAAGAAGATATGATCGCAGTCCTCAGGCTCACCACAAAGGGAACAAAGTCCATTAGACGGACCTCTCCGTTTGGCCACCTGCATAGAGCAAGGCAGTTTACCCCAAAGGAGTTGCCACAAGAATACCCTTATCCTCGGAGGCACCCTCGTCCGCCAGACTTCTCTAAAGTGCGTGACCGCCGCTCCCTGCGACAGCCGGCAGTATAGGGACTTAGCAGAGAAGTCCCCAGAAGCCTCCAAGCGCCAGGAGACCTCGTCGTCATCGGCGCTGGCCTGGGTAGCGTCTAGCTCCCTAGTGAGATTGTCCCATTCAACCGTCTCGGCAAGGGAAAAAGGACGCCTAAACCGCAAGCGCCAACCCTGGCCGTCCCTGGCCCCAAGCACTGTAATGAACGGTGAGTCACAACAGCTGAACAGCACCGGATACCTATCTCTGAGAGGAGCGGTGCCCAGCCACCAATCCAGCCAGAAGAACGTCCGTTTCCCATTGCGGACGCAATGTTTGGCGCCAAGCTTAAAATACCACTTGACTCTCTGGATGGAGTTCCAGAATTGCGAGCCCTTGGTAGGTACCAACGGCGAGAAGAGGTCATGCTCCCCGAGGTACTTGGCTCGGATGAGATCCGCCCAAAGCCCATCCGCATTGTGGTAGAGCTTCCAAACCCATTTGAGCATAAGCGCGATGTTCATATGCCTAGTGTTGAGGATACCCAAACCCCCAGCCTCCTTAGGTCGGCACACCGTTGCCCAATCAACCATGTGATACTTGCGCTTATCCCTCACCCCTTCCCAAAAGAAGCGGGAGCGAACCTTGTCAAAAGCCGCATGCGTCGAGTCAAAGAGCATGAACAAGCTCATTGCAAACAACGGGAGGCTAGACAAGCAAGAATTCGTCAGCTCCAGGCGCCCTGCCGAAGCCAAGAAAATTCCCTGCCAAGGATCAACCCGTTTGGCTACTTTCGACGTCAGGAAATCCCAATCGAGGCGCGAAGCGTTTTGTTACTCAAAGGCAGACCCAGGTATTTGATGGGGAATTTCCCCAAGCGGCAGTTAAGGAGCCGAGCCACCCGCTCTTGCTCCTGGGGTGTGGTCCCAACCACAACAACCTCACTTTTAGCAAGATTGATCTTAAGCCCAGACATCAGCTCAAAACTAAGCAAAACAAGCTTAAGATTGGCAATACCCTCATCTGACGGCTCAATCATCACCATAGTGTCATCCGCATACTGCAGGTGAGTGACTCCCCCAGGAATCAAGTGCCGCACCAGGCCCACAATATGACCAGCCTCCTTAGCCCGCGACAGCATGGCTGCCAAGGCGTCAACCATGAAGTCAAAGAGGATGGGCGATAGCGGGTCACCCTGCCTGACCCCACGCGCATTCCGGAAGAAAGGTCCGATTTCCCCATTGACGTTCACCGCCGTTTGGCCACCCGAGACCAGCTGAAGGAGATATGCCCTAGAGGCAATAATAAAGTGGTTATTATTAATATCTTTATGTTTATGATAAATGTTTATATATCATGCTATAATTGTATTAACCGAAACATTAGTACATGTGTGATATGTAGACAAACAAGAAGTCCCTAGTATGCCTCTTAAACTAGCTTGTTGATTAATGGATGATTAGTTTCATAATCATGAACATTGGATGTTATTAATAACAAGGTTATGTCATTGAGTGAATGATGTAATGGACACACCCAATTAAGCGTAGCATAAGATCTCGTCATTAAGTTATTTGCTATAAGCTTTCGATACATAGTTACCTAGTCCTTATGACCATGAGATCATATAAATCACTTATACCGGAAAGGTACTTTGATTACACCAAACACCACTGCGTAAATGGGTGGCTATAAAGGTGGGATTAAGTATCCGGAAAGTATGAGTTGAGGCATATGGATCAACAGTGGGATTTGTCCATCCCGATGACGGATAGATATACTCTGGGCCCTCTCGGTGGAATGTCGTCTAATGTCTTGCAAGCATATGAATGAGTTCATAAGAGACCACATACCACGGTACGAGTAAAGAGTACTTGTCAGGAGACGAGGTTGAACAAGGTATAGAGTGATACCGAAGATCAAACCTCGGACAAGTAAAATATCGCGAGACAAAGGGAATTGGTAATGTATGTGAATGGTTCATTCGATCACTAAAGTCATCGTTGAATATGTGGGAGCCATTATGGATCTCCAGATCCCGCTATTGGTTATTGGTCGGAGTGAGTACTCAACCATGTCCGCATAGTTCTCGAACCGTAGGGTGACACACTTAAAGTTGGATGTTGAAATGGTAGCACTTGAATTATGGAATGGAGTTCGAATATTTGTTCGGAGTCCCGGATGAGATCCCGGACATCACGAGGAGTTCCGGAATGGTCCGGAGAATAAGATTCATATATAGGATGTCATTTTATGTGAAATAAAATGTCGCGGAAGGTTCTATGGAAGGTTCTAGAAGGTTCTAGAAAAGTCCGGAAGAAACCACCAAGGAAGGTGGAGTCCACAAGGGACTCCACCTCCATGGCCGGCCAACCCTAGTGGGGGTGGAGTCCCAAGTGGACTCCACCATAGGGGGCCGGCCACCCCCCACATGGGAGGTGGGAATCCCACCTTTGGGTGGGAGTCCCTAGTTGGGCTAGGTTTGCCCCCTCCTATGGAAGGTTTTGGTTTCGGGTCTTATTCGAAGACTTGGACACCAACACTTGGGATCCACCTATATAATGAGGGGCCAAGGGAGGGGGCCGGCCACCCCAAGACCATAGCTTGGCCGCCCCCTTGAGTGGCCGGCCACCCCCTCCCAAACCCTAGCTTTGCTCCTCCACTTCATATTTCCCGCGTAGCTTAAGCGAAGCTCCGCCGGACTTCTACACCGCCACCGACACCACGCCGTCGTGCCGTCGGATTCAAGAGGAGCTACTACTTCCGCTGCCCGCTGGAACGGGGAGGTGGACGTCGTCTTCATCAACAACCGAACGTGTGACCGAGTACGGAGGTGCTGCCCGTTCGTGGCGCCGGAACCGATCGTGATCAAGATCTTCTACGCGCTTTTGCAAGCGGCAAGTGATCGTCTACCGCAGCAACAAGAGCCTCATCTTGTAGGTTTTGGAATCTCTTCAAGGGTGAGACTCGATACCCCCTCGTTGCTACCGTCTTCTAGATTGCATCTTGGCTTGGATTGCGTGTTCGCGGTAGGAAAATTTTTGTTTTCTATGCAACGTTATCCTACAGTGGTATCAGAGCCGTGTCTATGCATAGATGGTTGCACGAGTAGAACACAATGGTTTGTGGGCGTTGATGCTCTTGTTATCTTTAGTTTGAGTACTTTGCATCTTTATGGCATAGTGGGATGAAGCGGCTCGGACTAACTTTACATGACCGCGTTCATGAGACTTGTTCCTCGTTCGACATGCAACTTGTATTGCATAAGAGGCTTTGCGGGTGTCTGTCTCTCCTACTATAGTAAAGATTCAATTTACTCTTCTATTGAAAACATTAGTATCAATGTTGTGGTTCATGTTCGTAGGTAGATTAGATCTCTCTCGAAAACCCTAAACCACGTAAAATATGCAAACCAAATTAGAGACGTCTAACTTGTTTTTGCAGGGTTTGGTGATGTGATATGGCCATGATATGATGATGAATATATATGAGATGATCATTATTGTATTGTGGCAACCGGCAGGAGCCTTATGGTTGTCTTTAATTTTCATGTTGAGTAGTATTTCAAAGTAGTTGTAATAGTTGCTACATGAGGTGAACAACCATGAAGACGGCGCCATGAACCTTGACGCTACGCCGACAATGATGGAGATCATGCCCGTTGATGATGGAGATCATGTCCGTGCTTTGGAGATGAAGATCAAAGGCGCAAAGACAAAAGGGCCATATCATATCACATATGAACTGCATGTGATGTTAATCCTTTATGCATCTTATTTTGCTTAGATCGCGACGGTAGCATTATAAGATGATCCCTCACATTAATATCAAGATAATAAAGTGTTCTTCCCTCGTATGCACCGTTGCATTGTTCGACGTTTTGAAGCATCTCGTGATGATCGGGTGTGATAAACTTGACATACAACGGGTGTAAGCCATGTTGCACACGCAGAATACTTGGGTTTGCTTGACGAGCCTAGCATGTATAGACATGGCCTCGGGACAACAGAAACCGAAAGGTTGAACACGAGTCATATGGATGATATGATCAACATGTTGATGTTCACCATTGAAGCTACATCATCTCACGTGATGATCGGTTTTGGTGTAGTGGATTTGGATCGTGTACCACTTAACAACTATGAGGGATGTTGTATTAAGTGGGAGTTCATTAGTAATTAGATTAAAACATGAACTAATTATCATAAACATAGTCTGAGTAGTATTTTGAATTAATTTTGTAGTATTGGCATCCGTTTACTACTATGCGCTAGTCTTGTTATTGAGATAGAAATACTGTTAAAATCTGACAAGAAACTTTACGGATTGGTACCGTATTGTTAAAGAATCAAGAATTGATTAAGTCCTATTGCAAACTTTTAGTAAACCTCACATTGTTGATTCAAAGAGCTATGGTTTCAATTAGTACCTAAAGTTATCTTGTCTCCATGAAACTTGAAAGTTCAAATATGTTTGAAAAATAAGGAGCTGAAAATTTAGTTTTCAGAAATAATCAAGGTATGAGATATATGTGATATCTAAGACCTTATTGCAAGATGATAGAATATAATTTGGTGAGACTACATAAACTCATAAGTTTTATGGGAATGTATGAAGGTTGAAGACGCAAGACGTCACAATCCTCCAGCTATTGGGGCACTAATGATATTCGCATATCCATGAAGTTATCATCCTTAGTATGCACCGTTGCTAAGACTCGTCGTTTCGAAGCATCACGTGATGATCGGGTGTTATAGATTCTACGTGTGCTTACAATGGGTGTAAGCCTGATTTGCACATGCGAATACTAAAGTTAAACTTTATGAGCCTAGCATGTACAGACATGGTCTCAAAAGTTGTCATGAATTGATGGATAAAATTATGAGTGAAATTTTTCATCATAGTTACTAATATGTGAAATCTAGAACACTTGTCATATGATGATCAACTTCAAAGTAAGAACCTCAAGGTTATTGGTATTTAACCAACAAACCTAGAAGTTATTGATGTTGAAATGTTTTTCTGAATAATGAGGAAAGCTAAAAGAGAAACTGCAAAAGATATTTTGGCAACAGAAAAGAAAAGACTAGAAAGTCTAGCTCAGGTGTATATAAATGATATACATGTTATGGTTGTATTCCTAGTTAAGTCACACAATGAAATTCTTGGGTATTAATACCATATTGGTTGGTATGAAGTGTCATACAAAACAACGCAATTCAAGAATACAATGGCCTAAGTGACTGACAAGGAATATGATAAGAATGTTCGCCTGGAACAAAAATAAAGTGTTATTATGTTCGTCGTTGGCATTCTATCTAGCCCTTAGGATTTATAATAAAGAGCTTAATAAATTGTTATTTTGCTCTGGTCAAATGAAAACAATGAGTTGTTCAAATTATGACATTACTCCATGTATGATGGATAAGTTATTATAAATCTTAAATGGTGAAACACACATACATAACACTGACGCTAAAAATGCCATAAGGCAAATGATTTGAATTCCACTTATTTGTGGAACCGCAATTTAGGTCATGTTAGAAAGGATCGCATGAAGGAACTCCATGAAAATGGATTTTTGGAGTCATTCGATTTGTTGAATCGTTTGGCACTTGCAAAATCTTTTCTAAAAGGTAATGACTGAAATACCGTTCATAGGCCGAAGAGTTGAACGGGCAACTAACTTAGTGAAAACATACATAATGATATATGTGGTTCACTGGGCATAGTTGTGTGCGAAAGATTCTTCTACTTCATGAAAACTTTCAAACAATGAATTGAGTATATATGTGGATGTATTCAATAAGGAAAAGTTTGAAACATTTGAATAGGATTCAAATAAATTTCAGCATGAAGTGGAAATCATCATAATAGAAATCAAATATCTATGATTGGATCACGGTGGAAATATTTGAATTACGAGTTTTAGCGAACATCTAAGAGAGTTATGAAATTGTTCTACAACTTACGTTTCTTGGAGTATCATAGTGATGATGAAGTATCCAAGAGATATATCCAAACTTTGTTGGATCAATGATGAGATAAAATATTGATGCCATTATATTTTTGTGGATTATGCTTTAGTGACTACCGCTTTTACACTGAATAGAGCATCATCATGATCCGTTGAAATGACACCATACAAGTTATGGCATGGGTATAAACCCTAAGAGTCAACCAAAATCGGATGAATGTCTTTGTTGGTTATCCCAGAGATTTCATTGGGAATTCTTCCCACGAGACAAAGACAAAAGTGTTTGTCAATGTTTCTTATTTCCGAGAAATTGTTTCGAGTGAAGTATTTGAGTGGGAGGACAATATAATTTGATAAGGTTTATGAACACGAGCATAATGATCGAGTAGCGCAGCATCGAATTTGTTTGAAGCGGCCACGACGATCATGGCTCCCATGACTACAAAGTGTTTTAGCCATGGAGATCGAAGTACATATTGAACCTTGTAGGTATGGTTTACTTTGTGATCAAATAAATGATTTGTGAACAAAGGATTGATTTTGAACAATGATAAACCAACTACAAACAAAGAAGTTATGATGGGCCCTGACTCCGTTAAAATGGCTATACGCCATGAAATCCAAGATAGATGAATACTTTATGAAAGTAAATGGATCTATGAAATTGATAGACTTGGATGAAATATCCTTGCAGAAAGCTTGACTTGTCGAAAAATTGTTTACGACAAAATTCAAAGAGTTGAATACGATAAGATTAGATCTTCCGTAGCAATGCTTATAGTCTATGTGGATTATTCTAGTAATCACTACATATTTCTGTTATGAGATATGCTAGTAGGATAGCAAAATACACTACTTAACAGAAGTATGTATACAAGATACAACCAAGAGTTTTTGCTGGTCCGTGGAATACTAGATAGCTATACAAGCTTCAATTGGATGAAGTAAGTATCACGGAGTTGGAATCTTCACCAGATGAAATAGTCAAAGAGTTTTTGATTTCATCAGAGACGATGAAGAGGCTTGCATTTGCAAGAAATTAAGTGGGAGCGCTAAGACACATTTATAAATGATGTAATTATATACTTGATTAAAAGGTTTCATTGAGAATTAACTTCAATGAAAGGATATGGACTGAAACAAATTTAGTGTCAAGATCTATGAAGATAGATTGAAACACATAAATAAGTTTAAGTCAAAGTACATATGATGGATATTGAAGTAGTTCAATATAGAAATATTAAGAAAATGTTCTTGTCATGTGAAGGTTTAACAAGACTTGAGTGTATCTGACACTCAATGAGTAAAAACACATGAGTGATTATAGATCACGAATAATATGTACACAATCAGATATCATGTGCTATAAAGTGTTATGAGCATATACCAGAATGATTCATATGATGATCATTGAATGACGATAAGAATATCCTTGAGTACTTTAGAAGAACTAAGGATATATATATATTTTTGTATGAAGAAATGACAAACAAATCGCTGTAAGGTGTTACACCGATATTAGTTTTGTCACATATAAATTATAATTTCAATCTCAAATTAGACTAAGTGTTGTTTAAAAGGTAGCACAATGAGCTAGAAGTTGTCTATGCTAGATTTAGAAGAGTTCTAAATATTGTGACGGATTCTACAAAAGAAGGCAGAGTATGTCATTGTTTTGACAATGACAAAGGATGTTAAGTCAAGAGGTTCTTTAAGAACTTGGTGTAGTTCCGACAGAGTCAGAACTTTGAAGCTATATTGTGTGTGACAATATAAGTGACATATTTCAGACAGCGGAATTAAGGTTCCACCAGAAGATCAAACATATATAATGCCAACTCATTTGGAAATGAGTGATGCGTTGAGACGCAAATGAATTACAAAATACATACGTTTCTGAGCATGTCAGATCCGATGACTAAAAATCTCTCCCGTGAGCAATACATGGTAAAGCACCAGAAGGCCAAGGTGTTATATCTTTACAAATGTAAACTAGATTATTGACTCTAGTGCAAGTGGGAGACTGAAGGAGATATGCCCTAGAGGCAATAATAAAGTGGTTATTATTAATATCTTTATGTTTATGATAAATGTTTATATATCATGCTATAATTGTATTAACCGAAACATTAGTACATGTGTGATATGTAGACAAACAAGAAGTCCCTAGTATGCCTCTTAAACTAGCTTGTTGATTAATGGATGATTAGTTTCATAATCATGAACATTGGATGTTATTAATAACAAGGTTATGTCATTGAGTGAATGATGTAATGGACACACCCAATTAAGCGTAGCATAAGATCTCGTCATTAAGTTATTTGCTATAAGCTTTCGATACATAGTTACCTAGTCCTTATGACCATGAGATCATATAAATCACTTATACCGGAAAGGTACTTTGATTACACCAAACACCACTGCGTAAATGGGTGGCTATAAAGGTGGGATTAAGTATCCGGAAAGTATGAGTTGAGGCATATGGATCAACAGTGGGATTTGTCCATCCCGATGACGGATAGATATACTCTGGGCCCTCTCGGTGGAATGTCGTCTAATGTCTTGCAAGCATATGAATGAGTTCATAAGAGACCACATACCACGGTACGAGTAAAGAGTACTTGTCGAGAGACGAGGTTGAACAAGGTATAGAGTGATACCGAAGATCAAACCTCGGACAAGTAAAATATCGCGAGACAAAGGGAATTGGTAATGTATGTGAATGGTTCATTCGATCACTAAAGTCATCGTTGAATATGTGGGAGCCATTATGGATCTCCAGATCCCGCTATTGGTTATTGGTCGGAGTGAGTACTCAACCATGTCCGCATAGTTCTCGAACCGTAGGGTGACACACTTAAAGTTGGATGTTGAAATGGTAGCACTTGAATTATGGAATGGAGTTCGAATATTTGTTCGGAGTCCGGATGAGATCCGGACATCACGAGGAGTTCCGGAATGGTCCGGAGAATAAGATTCATATATAGGATGTCATTTTATGTGAAATAAAATGTCGGAAGGTTCTATGGAAGTTTCTAGAAGGTTCTAGAAAAGTCCGGAAGAACCCACCAATGAAGGTGGAGTCCACAAGGGACTCCACCTCCATGGCCGGCCAACCCTAGTGGGGGTGGAGTCCCAAGTGGACTCCACCATAGGGGCCGGCCACCCCCACATGGGAGGTGGGAATCCCACCTTTGGGTGGGAGTCCTAGTTGGGCTAGGTTTGCCCCCTCCTATGGAAGGTTTTGGTTTCGGGTCTTATTCGAAGACTTGGACACCAACACTTGGGATCCACCTATATAATGAGGGGCCAAGGGAGGGGGCCGGCCACCCCAAGACCATAGCTTGGCCGCCCCCCTTGAGTGGCCGGCCACCCCCTCCCAAACCCTAGCTTTGCTCCTCCACTTCATATTTCCCGCGTAGCTTAGCGAAGCTCCGCCGGACTTCTACACCGCCACCGACACCACGCCGTCGTGCTGTCGGATTCAAGAGGAGCTACTACTTCCGCTGCCCGCTGGAACGGGGAGGTGGACGTCGTCTTCATCAACAACCGAACGTGTGACCGAGTACGGAGGTGCTGCCCGTTCGTGGCGCCGGAACCGATCGTGATCAAGATCTTCTACGCGCTTTTGCAAGCGGCAAGTGATCGTCTACCGCAGCAACAAGAGCCTCATCTTGTAGGTTTTGGAATCTCTTCAAGGGTGAGACTCGATACCCCCTCGTTGCTACCGTCTTCTAGATTGCATCTTGGCTTGGATTGCGTGTTCGCGGTAGGAAAATTTTTGTTTTCTATGCAACGTTATCCTACACCAGCTGCATCAAGCGGTGAACCATAGTGGCAGAGAACCCTTTCCGGCCAAGGACTTCGCGCAGAAAATCCCAGTCTACGCGGTCATAAGCCTTCTCAAAATCCAGCTTGAGGAAGAGGCCCCCTAGCCTTTTAACCCGCAGTTCGTGAGCAATCTCATGCAGGGCCAACACACCCTCGTGAAGGGCCCTGCCCCTGATAAAAGCAGTCTGTGAGCGGTCAATCGTCCTATGTGCTAACGGCGCGAGGCGAGACGCATAAGCCTTAGAGACAAACTTAAAAATAACATTGATAAGGGCGATCGGTCGGAATTGCTTAACGGAGTCAGCCCCTTTAACTTTGGGAATCAAGGAAAGGATCCCAAAATTCAGCCGCGAGATATCCACCCTCCCTAGGGCAAAATCATTCAGAATCTGGAAGACCAGAGGACGCAGGGTTCCCCAAAACCGCAAAAAGAAGGCCACAGGCAAGCCATCCGGTCCTGGAGCCGAATCCACCTTCATATCATGAAGGACAGCATCCAGCTTCTCAATGGTAAACGATCTCTCCAACTCCCAGTTTTCAGCAACGGAGATACGTTTAGGGGCAGGCCAGAGGTCTTGAGCAAGGGTGAAAGCCCTAGCCTCGCCGGCTGTACCCATCAACTGGCGGTAGAAGTCGTACACGTGTCCCATGATAGCCTTCTGATCCGAAAGCTCGCCCTGTTCCGAGATCAGGCGAGGAATTCCGCACTTTCGACGCCGCCCATTGGCGATGGCATGGAAATACGCCGTACACGCGTCCCCTTTGAGCAGCCATTGAATGCGGCTCCGCTGGCGCCAATATTCCTCCTCTAAGGACTCAAGCATAACCACTTGGTCCTCCAGGTGATAGCGGAAGGCCCATCCTTCCTCGTCCAGCCCGGAAGAGTCAGCCAGCACATCCAGTGCCGCAACCTGCGCCAATAGCCCAGCCTTACGGTCCCGCTTCTCCTTCCCGAGGTTGGCCCCCCAACCCTTGAGGAACTGACGCGACAACCTGGCCACACACATCCAGAGTTCAATCGAACCCCTATGAGGACCAAAGTCAGACAGAAAGGATTCCAGTTTACCCTTAACTAGATCCAGAAAACCCGGGACCCCAAACCACCAAGTTTGGAACATGAACCTAGCTGGCCCGCAACGCTCATCCTCTCCACTATTAAGAAGAAGAGGGGTGTGGTCCGAGCCAATGCGGGTGATCGCCGTCAAGGAGCAGAGTGGGAACCAAGCCTCCCAGGCCGGGGACACAAAAACTCTGTCCAGCACACATCTCACCGGCGACAACTGCTTGTTCGTCCAGGTGTACCGCGCCCCAACCCTTGCCACCTCCCTAAGTGACAAGTTAGCAATGACGTCATTAAACCTATGGACCCTGGGCCAGTTAATATTGGCGTTATTCTTATCCCCAGCCCGGCGAATAAGATTAAAGTCCCCGCCCAAAACCACCGGGTCCTGGTAAGAGCTAACTTCCCTTGTCAGCTCTTCCAAGAACTCGTCGGTACGCCGGTGGTCTGCTGGACCGTAAACCAGCACAAACCACCACTTCCTGTTAGACCTCCGCTGGAGGACATGAGCGCTGAGGTAGAAGGTACCCTTCCTCCACACCCCAACTTCAAAGGTCTCATCCCTGAAACCTAGCAGCAGGCCTCCCGAGTGCCCTGTCGCTGGCAGCCAATTCCAGTTAAATTGGCCACCGACCTCTAACCTGCGTAACTCGGGGGCCGAGAACTCCTGCCTAATCGTCTCTTGGAGACCCACAATATCGACTTTCTCCGACCGCAAATAATCAAGCATTTGGGTGCGTCTCCCAGTCGCCCCAAAGCCCCGGATATTGTAAATGAGACCACGCATCGCTACCCGGCGCGCGTACCCCGTCCCTTACGGGTTGACAGCATTGGCCGCTTTGCGTACGCACGCTTGGGCTTGCTTCGAGTCGAAGGACCAACCCCCTCCGGGTCCGCCGTCGCCATAGGTCCCTCCTCCGGCGACAGAGCTTGCACCTCGGCCTCCCTAGCCGCGGCAAGATGCTCGTCCCTCTCCTTCTTGAGGGCCGCAGCCGCAATGGAAGCCTGGGCGAGCTCCCTAGCTCGCACCAAGTCCAAAATCTCACACGGTGAGCCCCTGCTCGGGTTGAAGAGGATGCAGCTATCCACAAGCACATTTGAAAGCCTAGAATCAGGGAGAGAATCAAGGGAAGTGGAGTGAGGCGTACCTGAGTCGAGGTTCTTGTCGGCAGCCAGCCTCTTGGCCTTCTCCAGCACCGAGAGGTTGGCCGACGCCTTGTTGTGCCTGGAACTCTTCCTCACGGACAGCAAGTTGTCCTTCCCCTTCTTCTTGTGCGCCCTCGAATACGTTGCCGCCGGCATCGTCTTCTCCCCCACCGCAGACACCGCCGACACCACTGACACCACCTCACCATCCTCAGGGAGCACCAACCCCGGCAGCGGCGGGGACAGCTGCCCCCAGCTCCAACAAGGGGCCGCTCCGGCGTGGCGACGCCGAGACCCCCAGCACCCGGTAGCTCTCCCTGAGCCTCCGCCATGGGAAGTTCCAATCCCTGGACTGTCCCCGTGTCCGCACCCCCTCCAAGGCGGGATCGCAGACCTGCGACTCAGTAGACCCCTCCGCCGCCTTAGGAGGGGAGGCCGCCGGCACCATGAGAGAGCGAGGCTGGCGAAAGGAGGCCAACAAACCGCCATCCGCCAGGTTTGACCCATACTCAAAGATGGAGCGCAGCCTCGACTCCGCGACGCCAAGCTGAGGGGCGCTGTGGTACCCCCCCAGCACCCGTCCCCCCTCCAGGCACCTCCGCCGCCCTCTCCTTACCCTTGGCCGCCTCCGGCGACTTCGCGGCCGCCGCCTGCTTCGTCTTGTCCTTGTCCTTATTCCCCAGGTCATTCCATTCCTCCTCAGATGGGGACAAGTCATCATAGTCCTCATCATCCTGATCATCGTCCCTTGGAGGCGACGGAGCCGGCCCCGACCCAGAGGTGCCGCCGCCCCTCCCACCAAGCTCAGCCTTCACTGTGATGTCGTACCCTTCCCCATTAACCACCAGCTGGACAGTCCCTTTGATCCGATCCGGGTAGCGGCACTGGAAACGCATACGAATCGGCTCCGTACGGCATTTACGCAGCGACAGCTCATCCACCTCCAAAGGACGGCCAATCAGCACCATCGCGGCCATCAAGCGATCCACCTCCAAGAGGTCATCCGGGACGCCAGATAGCTGAACCCACACCGGCGGCATGCACAAGGTAGGTTTGGGGCTAAGCACCGCCTCCCGAATCTCCACCTCCACCTTGTTGAGGGGGAGGAACAGCTTGCCATGCCTCGTTCCCATACGAAGCGTGGCCTGAGAAGGGAAACACACCGAGAACTCCGTCTCCGATAGGCGACACACCTGCCAATCCCACTGCTCGTCCACCAAATCTTTGAATTCATCAGAAATCTGCAGGGGCGACAGCGGAGTGCTCTTGAACTTGATCACCGCGGTAAAGGACTCCCCGGTGCCCTTGCCCTTGATCGGATCCACCTCAATCGCGAAGAACCCAGCCCCCGCAATGGCGTGTCCCATGGTCTGCAAGCGCAGAAACTTGCCGCGAGACGTACAGTTTGCGGACGCATGCCCCTCACCTCCACAAATCACACAAATCGGCTCAAAGGTGCACGATGTTTGAAAGTGTCCCGGATGCCCGCACCTGAAGCATTCAGCATCTGCCGCGGCCCCCGCCAGACCAGCAGCCCCAGCTTTGCCCTTGTGCTTGCCGGCACCACCCTTCCCTGCTGCCGGCCCCTGCCGCCCAGCGTTGGGGAACCTGGCGCGGTTCTCGCCAGCCGGGCGTCGCTGCGCCTCGCGCCGCTGTTGAGCATGCGACGCCAGTGGCTGAACCCAGCCCTCCTGTTGCTGGTAGCCCCCGCCACCTCCACTGCCTTGGCCCTCGGGGCGGAAGCCGTTCTGGCCACTTCCTCCCTGGAAGTGCCCGGCCTCGCCTTCCGGCCGGAATTGACCCGAGCCACCACCGCCAGCCGCCTGGCGAAAGGAGCTGCCTCCCTCCTGGCGGTGAGAGCCGCCCCCTCCATGGCCATGACTGTCACCCTCCTGGCGGTAGGCACCACCTCCGCCGTAGGCTCTCCCGCCCTCCTGGCGGAAGGTGCCACCACCACCACTTTCCTGACGGAAGAAGCCGCCCCCGCCTCCGCCGCCGAAGCCGCCGCTCTCCTGGCGGAAGGAGCCGCCACCGCCACCCTCTTGGCGATGCCCCCCTTCCGACCCGCCATAGCCGGGCCCCTGCCAGTTGTTGGTGCCGTAGCCGTAGCGACCGCCTCCCTGCTCCAGCCTGTGGCCGCCGCCACCCCCACTGCTATCTCCCTCCTGCCAGTAGCCCGCACCACCGCCGCCGCCCCCCTCCAGGCGCCGCCCGTCACCGCCGTCCCCATCGAGCCGACGCTTGTTGCGGCCCTCACCGCCCATCGCCATCCTCCGCAAAAGACCGAAGGAGCGCCGGTGGATTTGGGGGGCGAATAGTGTACTTGGACTGTCTGGAGAAGCGCCGCCGCACCTCCTCTCCTCTTGCAAGAAACCCTAGACGTGGATCAGAGACCCCTTTTGGCATCCAGAGCCATGTCTTAACCCCAATGGAGGCCCCTTCCAGGCCCGTTGGAAAAGAAAGTAAAAGAGGCCCCGACCCCGCACACGGCCCAGAGCCCAGAAGCAAACCTGGCAGCTGAGGAAACTCCTCCGGGCCCGGAACCGCGGCGCTGGCAGGCCGGCCCAAATCCAGCCCACCAGAGCGGCACGCAGCGCTCGGCAGCGAGACGCTCCGCTCCCCATCCGACCCGGCCTCCGGCGGCGCCGTAGCCGCCGCCGCGTCCCTCCGAGTGCCCAGCCGCCGATCTCCCGAGACCAGGCCGCGCACCGCAGAAGACGCCGCCGCCGAGGAAACACGGCCACCCCGCCGCCCTCCGGCGTCCCCAAGCCTGGCAAACCTGGGAGCCACGCCCGCCGAGAAACGCGAGCCCTTGCCTCCCGGAGCAAAGGCCCGCCTACGCCGGTGGCGGAGAGAGCCCCCAAGCTCCTCCGCCCGAAGGATGAAATCCTCCAGCGTCACCGAGGTCACCGGCCTCCGCCGGCCCTCCGCGGAAGGCGAATCCCCAGATCCCGCCTCCGCGACCACCTCCACTGCGCGGCACGGGTCCTCTCCCTCGACCTCGTCGTCGGACACCGCGAGCGCCCAGAAGCGGCCGAAGCTCCGCCCCATGCCCTCGCTGGGGGATGGAACAGTGCATAGAGCCCCTGGCCTGGCCACCGTCGGGGACAGGCAGGCCGCCGTCGCCCCGCCATCGCCATTCAAATCGCCTATCGCCATGAAGATTTTAGTGGTTGCATCAGATGTACGGCCCCTTGTGCACGCTTCACAACTCCCTGGCGAAATCTTCTTCGTCCTACTCGAGTACCCCGAGGCGCCGTTGCTTCTTCCTCTTTAGTATCTGTAACCTGACTTCCTCCTAGAGTAGCCTGAGGAGCCGTTGCTTCTTCCTCTTCAGTATCTGTAACCTGACTTCCTCCCAGAGTAGTCTGATGAGCCGTTGCTTCTTCCCCCTCACTGTCTGTGACCTCAGCCACATACGTCGCGCGACCAGTAGCCTCCACCTCCTGCCTAATTATTTCCTGCCTGGCGAGGATGCTTTCATGGGCTTCCTCCATCAAGGCCGCAAGCGAAGGATCTGAATCAGCGACAGCGAGCATGTGAAGTCCAGGTATGCGTTTATAGGCAAGTACTAAATCAATCTGGTGTTGCGGCACCGGAAGCGTCTTCTTCTTCGTTTTCTTATTGTTTTTTCTCCTCTCCTCCTCTTTGCTGCAGTACTTAGGAATTCCGAGTGGGTTATCTTCGTCGCAATTTTCGTAGTCCACATCCTCGTCCTCCAGAGGTATGTACCTGCTTGAGCCTGCCATCGATTGGGCTGTCTTGTGGTGCGCCTAGAGCTTGCTCTGCAATTGATTTAACGAGAGAAAAATCAGAACCCTCTCGATGCAGATTTATAGTGGCGCCAATGAGGGGGTTCTTCTCGGAATCGAATTGAATCGTGCGAGTGGGTTTGATTCGATTACCCGCCGGAATAGGGAAAAAAATGGTGTGTATTGTAAATCGGTAGATCTGAACCAAATCGGACAGATTGGGGAGTAACCCGGACCACGAACAATCCCATGGTGCTCGACAAAACAATACAACTGAAATCCTCACGACACCTAATCCAAAATAATCCGCACTACACCTGATTCAAACACTAGCTAGTAAAAAATCTGAAGAATAGGGCACACGTACCTCGTTGAGTCTACTCTAGCTTAAGTTTTCTTTTCGCCCCTCTAAGATAGAATCGTATCTTTCTATTCTTAATAGGTGACCCCATTTTCCTGTACATGCAAGGTATCCACCTCATCGTGTATCTACAAACAATTCTAGACTGCCACCTCAGCAGTCTTGCCAACAAATCTTGTGTTCTTAGTGAATGACACCTCAGCTTGGGTACCACCCCAGCCTGCAGTTGATCTCCTCTTAGAGCTACCTCATGCAGTTCTTAAATTTTGCTTAACATATGTTTGCCTCCCTCCGTTATTTCTCCTTACGTTACTTTACTGTGACACAAAATCCAGGTACTGAACGTTGCCATCAATTTTCAGCAGGATTCACAGTCTGTGCACTTTGCCTCAAAGACAGGGAATTAAAGCACAAGAAATGGTAGGAAGTAATCACGCGGAAGAAACTAATGGTGATAGCCAAGCAGTCAGCCTCACCATTTTTAAACAGCTTACTGCTGACAAGACTCCATGTCTCCATACAATCCCAAAAACCTCAGCATTACACTAGGGCGCCATGGTTTGGATCTACGATCATGAGCCGGCCTCCAACATGATGCCCGACGAGATATTCCCTGCCTTTTTAATCTTCGCATGCATCTTCTACTGCCCTTTCCTCTTACGATTTTCTATGTTTGTGCATAGATTTTCTATGTTTGTGCACATCGATTGATGATTGTTTCTTCATATTCTTCTTCTTCAGATAAGTCATGGTGGACAACTATTGTTACTACATCGTTACTGGATCCCTTCCGCTTGCAATGTCCTACAAGCATCTACAAAATTGGGTATGTATGCTCCAGCTTATTTTACCTAAATCACGACGTAATTCGATTTGAAAAATTGACACAACATATATTAACAAATTTGTCAGACTTGCGATGGCGCTAGAAGGGATATAAACATCCACCAGCAGAAGAGCCACCATGTGCACCACACTTCGAGCGCATGTCCCAACGATCAATTTGGAAAAGCAAACATGTTTATGTGTCGGTGTGATTTATTTTAAGATAAAATAGAACATCTCATAAGATCTCGAAGCTTTGTCCAAAACTCATGAGCACTCCGAAAAGGCGTGATGGAGGAAATCACTACATGACTCACAACATGGCAAAGCACTTTAGTAGCTTGAGCATTTAGATAAGAGTTTTTCTTCTCCTCAAAAGTTGGATTTTGTGGATCCTTAGGAGGAGAAAAACCCATATCAAGAATTTGCTCCACATGTGGGTGCATGCCCCTAAAATAATCAAGCATGTAGAATTTCCAAGCATCATAATTAGTGCCATCAAATGTAAAAGTGGAAATGTGCACTAATCCTCTAGCCGACGTCATTACTCTCTAGGCGGTGAAGCCCAACAAGATAAGAGAGCCCTAGCTCTGATACCAATTGAATGTACAAGGACGTCGCCTAGAGGGGGGTGAATAGGCGGTGTATAAAAACTTCTACTTGAGAGCTAAACTAGGCGGAATAAAACTACTAAGTGTTTACTAGTTTAGCTCAAATCCTATCAACTAGGGGTTTGCCTAAGTGCTCCAACAACCTATGCTAGCATGATGAGCAACAAGGTGATAACAAGCTAGGTATAGCACATCAAGCAAGATAGATATCACAATGTAAAGCGCATAGGAAAAGGAGCTCGGGTTGAGAAGTAACCGGTGCACGAGGAGACGACGATGTATCCCGAAGTTCACACCCAAGGGTGCTACGTCTCTGTTGGAGCGGTGTGGAGGCACGAGGCACTCCAATGAGCCACTAGGGCCACCGTATTCTCCTCGAGCCCTTCCACCAAGTGGAAAGCCTCAATCCACTAAGGGACCCTTGAGGGTGGACACCGAACCCGTAAAAGCTTGGGCAAACTCCCAAGTATCAAGCTTGAGGCAACTCCACAACACGGAGACTCTCAAGTACAAGGCCACAAGAGGCTACAACACGCCACACCGGCGGCAAGGCCACCAAGACACCAACGCGGCACAACCGGCACCAAAACCACAAAGGCTACCACACTCCACAAAGGCAACAACGCCACAAAGACTACCACGCCACAAAGGCTACAAGGCCACAAAAGGCTACAAGAACACCACTAAGGTCAAACATGCCCTCTACGAGATCGAAACCCCAGAGAGAACCCAAACCGATGCACCTAATGCAATGGCTAAGAACACCACTAAGATGCCAAAGTTCTTCTCTCCCAAATTCCAACAAAGCTACAAAATCTATTAGGGGAATAAGGGAGGAAGAACAAATATGAGGTGAAACACCAAATAACTCCAAGATCTAGATCTAGCAAGATCCCCTCGCTTGGAGAGGGATTCAATTGGTGAAGCTCTAGATCTAGATCTCCTCTCTCCTTTCCCCCAAAAATACGCAAGAAATAGTGGGGGGGTCAAGAGGAGGAATAATCACTTCAAGGTCAACAATGGAGGAGAGAGAATGGAGGGGAAGAAGTTGTTGGGTCAGAGGTGAAAGAGGGATATAAATAGGGGCCCCAAAATATAGCTGTTGGAGCTGGAAAAACGGTCAGATTCGCGCAAAACCGGTACTACCGATTGTCAAAGCGGTACCACCGCTTGCGCGCGAACTGTGTAGAAAACAGCTGAAAAACGCCCCAAACTAGTAGTACCATGTATGATTGCATCCGAGTAGGGCCAGGAAGAGACAGCGCGGCAGGGGAGCGTGGGCGTGGCGCACGAGGCAGCTCAGCGTGGCAGCAGCGCACACGTGGGGGCCAGGGAGGTGGTCTCCCGTGCGGGGTCCGGCTCGGCCGAGCGGGTCAACGCCTGCGTCGATCTAGGCGAGCGCGGGAGCGAGGCTGGCGAGCGGGGGCGTTGTGGTGGGCTAGCGAGCGTGGAGTGGAGCTGGGCTGGGCCGCGGCGGCGGGCCACAGCGGCCCATAGCGGCCTTGCGCGGGAGAGGCTGTTGGGCCGGTGAGGGGCGGCGGCCCGTGTGCGGGTGCGGAGTGGTGGATGGCTGCGCTGAGCTGGGCTGTGCTGGGGCGG
The DNA here is from genome assembly GCF_019359855.2 of Lolium perenne. Taxonomy (NCBI): domain Eukaryota; kingdom Viridiplantae; phylum Streptophyta; class Magnoliopsida; order Poales; family Poaceae; genus Lolium; species Lolium perenne. Next base: position 267,214,994 of record NC_067246.2, on the reverse strand, counting down.
CGGCCCACTGCGGGAGGAAAAGCTGTGGGAGATAAAAAGAAAGAAGAGAGAGGGAGCTGGGACGGTAGTACCGGGCTGGTACCGGGCCAGTACCGTAATAAATACGGTAGTACCGGCCTGGTACCGCAGTGAGTCCAGTAAGCCTTGGGAGGCCGGTCGGTACTTGGGCCGGTACCACCAGCGGTGGTACCGCCCGCCCAAAAACAGTTTCTCCCTTTTTTGTTTTTCTTTAAACCGCAATACGGAAAAATCAATAACTCGAGATAGGAAACTCCGATTGCGGTGAAACCAATTTTGCCGGAAAGAGGACGGCGAGAGCTACCACTACACAAGTGAAAACATGGAAAAGAGTGGATGATGATTTTCTCATGGTCATAGAGGTGTAACCTCTCAATATGGTATATCGGGGAAATCATCACCCTCGCACATACAACATGCGATGCAACCAGAATCCGTTTCATGGATAAGAACCAAGAAGAACCAAGAAACACGATGCAATGCATGCAAGGTTTGAGCTCTCTCCGATGATACGACCCACTATCCTATCGAGCACAAACCTTATCCTTGCGCGTTCCTCTCGAGTCAGCAAGCTTCGTCTTCACCCTCTTCATCATTGTACATGCCACCGTCTTCCTCCAACATACACGCCACCGTCTTCATCCATCTTCAACACACGCCACCGTCTTCATCCATCTTCTACGTCGTCTTCATCTCTCTTCATCTTCAACACGGTCTTCGTCTCTCTTCGACACCGTCTTCGTCATTGTACTCCATCTTCTCCATCTTGTAACCTTGAGACCAACACATGGCTATGGACTTGACCTAAGATAGATTCTCAATGCAACCGTTAGTCCATAGGGATTGTCATCAATTACCAAAACTACACATGGGGCAATGGACATGTTCTTTCAGTACCACAAATCCTTAACATAGGTTGGGTAGTTATATCCTGGTTCCTGAATGATGAGATTATCATAGATGGTAGTCCAGTGGTGACACCAGGGAGTGCTCCAAGCAGGAATGCAACCTTGCGTTATTTGATAGAAGCAATGGGTCTTAAGAATGGGAAGTACTTTGAGGATGGAGGCCCAAAAGGCTGATTTCGGGATATTAGGATTCGGGCGCCAAATTGAAGAATCATGAAAATATTTTGACTTCAGGACATCATGAAGGAGATCATGAGCTGGAGCTTCTGCAATTCTCCACGCTGCCATGAGGATCAAGGCTTGGTTCATGGCTTGGATGTTGCGGTTGCCCAATCCTCCTTCACTTTTTGGTGCACAGATGTCTTTCCAAGCTCTAAGACATAAAGCTTTTGAATTTCCTCTTTTACCCCCGTCCACCAGAAATTACGAATGATGACCGTATGCTTAGTTATGAATTTGTTAGTGAAAATAATATTTGGCATGTAGTAAACAGGGATTGAAGAGAAAACAGATTTGATGAGTTCTAATCTAGCAGCGTGGGAAAACTTGTCCGCCTTGTAAGCGCTCAGCTTAGATTTCAACTTATCAAACACAAAGTTGTAAGCAATTGTCCTGTCCTTCCTAGGAATGATAAGAGGATGCCCAAGATAGATGAAGTTGTTGTCAATGTTAGGCACATGTAAGATTTGCTTGATAGATTCTACAGTACTTAGAGTGACGTGATTGCTGAATATGATACCGGATTTGGACCAGTTTTGAATCTGTCCTAGCCTAGAACAAAAGGAATGAAGAATGGTGTTCGTCTGAATTGCTTCCTGAACTGGCGCCGGCGCTGTTCCAATCGACGGGCGACAACTGCACCGCCGCCGCCCCTTCCTCGCTGGCGCTGCTCCAATCAAGCGGGCGTCAACCACGCCGCCGCCGCCCCTTTCTCGCCGGCACTGCTCCAATCAAGCGGGCGTTCAACCGCGCCACGGGCACCCCTTTCTCGCCGGCACTGCTCCAATCAAGCGGGCGTTCAACCCGCGTCAACCACGCCACCGCCGCCCCTTTCTCGCCGGCACTGCTCCAATCAAGCGGGCGTTCAACCGCGCCGCGGCCGCAGATTCAACATCAGCCGCACGCCGGTATGTAGCGTACGACCAAATAAATTTTCCATTGTTTGTACAGGTGATGTCGATGCCTAGAATTAGGAATTTTACCATTCGTAGACGAGCTCCTCGTATGATTCATCCGATGAGGAGATGGAATTAGAAGAGGAAGAAAATATGTTGATGATTTTGGCTATGTGCGCAAAGCGGCCCAAACATGGTGGTTCCGTTCGGTCGTCGGAAGTTGTGGAGGGACTGCATTGAGAGGCTAATGACGTTGGAACTCCAAGTGCAGAGTGTTGTGTCAGCAGAGTATTTCCCCCCACAAGGGTGACTCGAGGGTTTATATCGAACTCTTGGGGAACTTGACAAAGAGTATTCTCTTCTATCTTCTTCTAGCAATTCCGCGAGAAAAATAAAAGCCTTGTGTTCCCAACTCCACCGTGTGATTGTCAAGCACAAGGTTTTTTTGTTAGTAAATAAAACACAAGTAAAAATAAAGCGAGTAAAACTAGATGAAATAAAGTAACTAAGTAAAAACTGTAAAGGGCATGATTGTTTTTGGTGTTTTGGATAGAAATAAGAAAAGTAAATATTTTTGTATTTTCGGATAAAAATAGTGTTGCAAGTAGAAAACAAGATAAAAGCAAGATAACGGTATTTTTTATAATAAAAAGTGGATCGGGGTTCACGGGTTCACTTGATTATTCTCTCTTTTATGTTGTAGTTGATAAATAGTAATTCATCAATGAGATATGAGGATACAATAACATGAGTAAGATACGCATTCATATGAGCATCACGTCGTAACATAGAGATGATGCAACACATCTCTCTTGTACTCCACAAGAAAGGAAAAACTCCATGCAATCTTGTATTAAAAATTAACATAGTATAGTCCTAAGTACTTTGACATGATGTTTACATATCAAATATGCTACCTTGAACAAATAAGATCATCACTTTTGTCACGTGACGAACATAGCACGTGCATTTCCGGCTGCACAAAACCGAACTGAAACTGAAAACCGAATCGAAAAAAACCTAACCACCGAATTTCAGTTTTTATGGTTTTATGGTTTTATGGTTAGGTTTGAGTTAGTAAAAGTGCTAACCATATAAAATTCACTTAATTCAGTTAAAAACCGAAAAACCGCAGTTAACCGATAGAAAACCGAATGGCCTAGACCAACAAACAGTTTCGTCTCCAGGCCCATCCCACATGCACATTAACCTTTTATATAAGTCTGGAAGTGCATATTATACAAGAAATGTGCTCCAGCATGTTGGTATGGACTTGTTAGTATACATTTACGCGAGGATAGGTGGTGAGTTCAAGTCCCTAATGGACAACAACTCTGCAAATTTTTTAGTTTGACTCATTTTCGCTATTTATCATTTTTTCTCCCAAACACAATTAGTTTGGTCTTAGAAAAATATAGAAACAAAATATATGTCCATAAAAAATAGGTGTTATTTAAAAATTCGCGTCAACTTTGGTTAATTTGGTTATTACCGAAATCGAACCGAATTTACATGGTTATTACCGAAACCGTACCGTATTTTTGTACGTAACCGTATTTACCGAAGTATTGAAACCGTATTTACTAAAAAATCGTATTAACCGAACCGAAGTAACCATATTAACCGAACGCGCAGCCGGACGTGCATTCACTTTATCCCTAATGAGGTAGCAAAAGAAAAGGCAAATCCATAATAGATCATGATTTTTTGTCACTATTCAATCACTAAAACCATGCTACTCCATCTAACACACACATCAACCCACACATGCCCTTGCATAGATGTTTGATCGGAACAAATACATATTACACATAATACGATCAGATCTTATAGAATAATATCATAGAATAATGATCCACCACATAAGTATTACAAATATGGCCATAATCATGTGAGGCAGCACATATGGCACTAAGAACTACGAGAAAATGAGAGAAATAGATCAAGCTACTACCACACTCTCCCTTGATAATGGTGGCGGTGATCCCGGTGGAGTCTCCCCCTCCAATTTTCTCTGTTGCAGCCTCCGTTTTCATGTTTCTGTCTTTCTACGGCGCTCTCCTCCCGAGAACTCTTCGGGGCCATATATATAGTGATTTTTAGGTTAAAATACGTCGGTGGCGAAAAGATCACGCGATTTGGACGATCGATGGCCGAAAGAGCATAGGTGGCGCGCCCTAACTGTTTGGGCGCGCCACCTGGTGTCTTTTGGGCCTCAGGCCCATCCAGGTGTGCTTCTCCGGATAAAAAAATAACGATCCAAAAATTAATCACAGGCCAATTTGACTCCGTATAGGTCTCTGGAAGTGAAAAATACATAAAACAGGGTTTTCATGTTCTTCAGGTTTATAAACCAAATAAAGGGGATCATTGGCAAATCCCTATAAATCAATGTAAAACATGGTATTGTCATCATATATGTTGCAAATATGTGGGAATTCAATATGATAAAGGACAAAGTTCATGTATGCATTTTACATGCATCAGGGGCATAACATGGTTGATTCATTGCTATTTTGCGGATGAACCAACTTTCCTCGAGAGCTACTTCCGTCGCTGTTTTAGGATGAGTATCAACTTGTTCAAACATATTTACAAGGAGGTGAGGAAGCATGATCGGTTTTTCGAGCAAAGAAGGAATGCTTCACTAGTAGAAAATGAACCTTTCGTCCAGGCCTTTTGTCCCGGCCCAGTCCGGAGCCGGGACAAATGGGCAGGCCACGTCGCCCCAAAATCACCGAGAAGGTACGGGGCCTTTTATCGCGGTTCTTTAAGGCCTTTTGTCCTGGTTGGAGCCTCAAACCGGGACAAAAGGGTCTGAGGCCTTTTGCAGCATGCTGTCGCCCTTTTGTCCCGGCTGGAGACACGAGCCGGGACTTAAAGTCTAACGGTTCGTTCCCGCACGGAGCCCAATCATCGTCGCCATTACTAGCGCACATAATTCGGGTCTGAGCCGCTGGCGCGGCCAGCCACGGGAATTGATCACCCGGCCGGTGGCTGGCCCTATTCCTCTTCATCTTCGACTCCTTTTATATGCTCACATCTTCTCCACCATTGCCACACACACATATTCTTCTCCATATCATCAACATTGCAAAAAAGCTCCTCTTCGTCGATGTTTCGGACTCGATGGAGCACCTAGCGCGCAACCCGGCTCCTCGAACTCAGGTGTACCACCTCATGGCCGAAGGGATGGCTTTCAAGGTCACGGTCGCTCTCCGTGCATCAAGAGTGGAGAAGTGGATCCGCGACGTGAAGAGGGACTTTCTCGACGCTGCAACAACCAAGTGCGTCGGCTTGGACTGCGAGTTCACCGACCCTCACGCGGGTGATCAGCGCGTCGCCGTCCTTCAATTCTCGGTGGCGTCCGAGACTTTGGTGTTCCAGATTTGTTATGTCGATGACGTGCCACAAGTGATCAAGGAGTTCTTGCAGGACAGGAACATCAGATTCTGCGACACGACTATCGGCAATGATGTGCAAATGCTAAGTCCCTACGACATTCATATTACTTCTGTGTACAACCTCCAGAAGATACTCCCGAACTCCACCAACAAGCCCATTCCAAGTCTATATGATCTGGCAAAGTCTACCATTGGGACAAACCTTGAGAAGAAGAAGAGGAAAACGTACAAGAAGATGGATGTCGCTGCGCAAGAAAAAGAAGATGAGCTCATTTTTTGGATACCCCAATTTTCCATTGAGCTACGAGCAAGTGCATGATGACCCACAAGTATAGGGGATCGCAACAGTCTTCGAGGGAAGTAAAACCCAATTTATTGATTCGACACAAGGGGAGACAAAGAACACTTGGAAGCCTTAACAGCGGAGTTGTCAATTCAAATTTGCACTGAAAACAGACTTGCTCGCAAGAGTTTATCGCATAATGTGATTTATAGCGATAGCGATGGTGAAATAACAATGACGAGTAACAAAGACAGCAGTAGTGATTTTAGTAAACAGCAGGATTAAAATACTGTAGGCACGGGGACGGATGACGGGCGTTGCATGGATGAGAGAAACTCATGTAACAATCATAGCAGGGCATTTGCAGATAATAATAAAACGGTGTCCAAGTACAAAGCAATCAATAGGCATGTGTTCCAATTATAGTCGTACGTGCTCGCAATGAGAAACTTGCACAACATCTTTTGTCCTACCAGCCGGTGGCAGCCGGGCCTCAAGGGAAACTACTAGATATTAAGGTACTCCTTTTAATAGAGTACCGGAGCAAAGCATTAACACTCCGTGAACACATGTGATCCTCACATCGCTACCATTCCCTCCGGTTGTCCCGATTTCTGTCACTTCGGGGCCTTCGGTTCCGGACAGCGACATGTGTATACAACTTGCAGGTAAGACCATAAACAATGAATATCATGATGAAATAATAACATGTTCAGATCTGAGATCATGGCACTCGGGCCCTAGTGACAAGCATTAAGCATAACAAGTTGCAACAATATCATCAAAGTACCAATTACGGACACTAGGCACTATGCCCTAACAATCTTATGCTATTACATGACCAATCTCATCCAATCCCTACCATCCCCTTCGGCCTACAGCGGGGGAATTACTCACACATGGATGGGGGAAACATGGCTGGTTGATGTAGAGGCGTTGGCGGTGATGATGGCGATGATCTCCTCCAATTCCCCGTCCGGCGGAGTGCCGGAAACGGAGACTTTTGGCTCCCGCGACGGAGTTTCGCGATGTGGCGGCGTTCGGAGGGTTTCCCCGGCGACTTCGACTTCTCTCCGTGCGTTTTTAGGTCGAGGCCGATAAATAGTCCGAAGGAGGGCGTCGGAGGCCGGCCGAGGGGCCACACCACAGGCCGCGCGGGCCCCCGGGCCGCGCCGCCCTATGGTGTGGGGCCCTCGGGCCTCCACCTTAATTGTCCTTCTGGCTCCGTCATTATTCTGGGAAAATAGGGCCTTCTGCATAAATTCCGAGGATTTTCCCGAAAGTTGGATTTCTGCACAAAAACGAGACACCAGAACAGTTCTGCTGAAAACTGAGTTAGTCCGTGTTAGTTGCATCCAAAATGCACAAATTAGAGGCAAAACAATAGCAAAAGTGTTCGGGAAAGTAGATACGTTTTGGACGTATCAACTCCCCCCAAGCTTAGCTTATTGCTTGTCCTCAAGCAATTCAGTTAACAACTGAGCGATAAAAGAACTTTCACGAACACATTTGCTCATATGATGTATATATTCTCATGCTATGGCTAATACTTAAGCAATTCATAATGAGATACATGCAAATAAGATCATCTAACAGCTATGTCGATCATGGAGAGGTACCAACAATTAATAATAAGCATCATGAATCATGTATATAAGCAGGATTGCAATGTTCATAAGAGAGTATGATAAAGTGGTATCTCGCTTGCCTGTATTTGATTGGCAAAACATAAATGCCCGGGCACCTCTGGAGTTCATAGAAAGACTAGAAGTAGTGATTGTCAAAAGATAAATGCATCAAAGTTATACCACAATCAATCATATTTTGAGACAAGCATATTATACTAAGAATGACAGTTGTGCTCTCAAGATAGTGCTCAAAGAAATAATGGAGACACAACATAAAAGTAAAAGATTGACCCTTTGCAGAGGGAAGCAGGGATTAACATGCGCTAGAGCTTTTCATTTTTATAAAGACAGGAGCAAAATTATTTTGAGAGGTGTTTGTTGTTGTCAACGAATGGTAATGGGTACACTAACTACCTCGCCAACCAGACTTTCAAGAGCGGCTCCCATGAATTATTGCATATTTATTTGGCACTCCTTCCAACCTTTCTTTCACAAACCATGGCTAACCGAATCCTCGGGTGCCTGCCAACAATCTCATACCATGAAGGAGTGCCTTTTTATTTTAGTTTTATTATGATGATGACACCCCCCCAACCTTTGCTTACACAAGCCATGGCTAACCGAATCCTTCGGGTGCCGTCCAACAATCACAAACCATGGAGGAGTGTCTATTTAAGTTAATTAATTTGGGACTGGGAATCCCATTGCCAGCTCTTTTTGCAAAATTATTGGATAAGCGGATGTGCCACTAGTCCATATGAGAGTCCGTCAAAAGTAAATGACAAGGTTGAAAGCTAAACACCACATACTTCCTCATGAGCTATGAAACATAAACACAAATTGAGAAGCATTTTGAAGGTTTTAAAGGTAGCGCACGAGAATTTACTTGGAATGGTTTGAAATGCCATGCATAGGTATTTATGGTGGACACTTTTGGAACAACTTGGTTTTCAGGTGTTTGGAAGCACGAGCAGCGTTCCCGCTCAGTACAAGTGAAGGCTAGCAATAGACTAGGGAGCGACAAATCAAGAGAGCAAAGAATCGTCATAATCATGCTTGCGGCAAAATAAATTAACTTATGCATAAAAGTGATACAAGAACTCTGAAGCAATATAGATCATCGAGGCTTAATTGACTTTTTGTTCAGTCATATGCATGCGTGAGCATGTGCCAAGTCGATATAAATGAATTATTCAGAGGAGGATACCACAATGCCATACTTACTTATGAATAAAACAATGCAAGCAAACATCCATGACATGCTACTCATATTAATAAATTGGAGCTAAACATGAGAGATCATAAACTACTAGACTTTCTCAAATAACATATACCTCACATGAACCAACTAAGCATGCTCACATGGATGAGTATATGTACAAAAATGAAAACAAATAGAGTTCATACCAGCCTCTCACCACAATCCAATTGTCGTAGATCGTCATTATTGCCTTTTCACTTGTGCAGCTTGGATAATATGAAATGAAAACCACGCTCCAGCCACCGAAGACCATTGAACTCATAATGAACTTTACAAACCAAAGAAGAACAGCAAATATTTTTGGTGTTTTCGAATTTAAGAACAAGAACAAGAGGAAACAAACAAACAAAGCGAAATCTTTTTGGGTTTTCTTATAGCAAACTAGCAATAGCAAATAAAGCGAAACAAATGCAAGAAACCAAAGCAAACAAATGGTGAAGAGAAACAACAGAAATATTTTTGGTCTTTTTGTGTTTTGGGAAAGAAACAAAACAAAAACAAGAAATAGCAAACTAAAAGAAACACAGAAAAGCGAGATGGCAGAAATCTGCCAAAACCTGACAGCAGTACAGAAATCGATTTTTACAAAAATCTTACGTTGCTCAGCTCGAAAAGTGTTCAACTAATGAAAGTTAGATAACAACCTGGGGAACCTGCACAAAAATTGACAGCTCAAAATGACGCTCTGGCTATTTTTGAGAATTTTTACGGTAACATTCCAGATTCTGTTTTCAGGCAGCACTTCCCCAAATATCATCTTTCTCTCATTAGAAAACCACTCAACCGAACAAAACAAGTATGTACAAGTATCCAGCAACCATAATATGCAAAGAATGAGTGATGCCGGTATACCTCCCCCCAAGCTTAGGCTTTTGGCCTAAGTGGAGTTCAACCCCAACGAGGATCGTTGTTCCTTGCCGGTGGGTAATTCATGGAGTAGTCATAGTAAAGTTCCTGTGCAGAAGAAAAGCGTGGAGGCTCCGCATATCCACCATGTTGATGCGAGGAACTTGCTGCATCGGATGATGAGTCGAGGTGCTCCTCGACCTCCGTGTCATCTCTTGCATGTTGACCTCCTCTCTCTATGTGTGCATCCAAAGGCACCTTCCGTGACCGACCAATCTCCCCTGGAATCAAGGTTAGACAAAACAGTATGCAGCAATCTTACTAGTTTCTCAATTTTCTTAGTTATTCTCCAGACTTTCTTATAAAATGTCATCTTGTAAAACAGGTTACCCAAGTTGGAGGAATCTGAAACAAATTCATGTTTAATCATAGAGGCTATGTCAAGTTTTTCTATGGGGAATGGAATATCAAAATGATGAGGTTCTACATTATGAAAAGCTAGTAAACGAGAGGCGATGAGACCTCCACAAATTCCACCTTTCTCACGGTTAGTAGCAAGTCTATAAGCTATCAATGCCCCCAAATTATAAGTCCTACTATTTTGCAGTGCCGCAGCTAGAAAAGCCAAATCCGGGATAGAAAGTTTACCACCAATCTTTTTAGCGAGAATGCATTTGGTAATAAAATAGGCAAAGTAGCGGATAGCCGGGAGCTGAATACAAGTGATTTTACCATTATCCCCTGAGAAACTCCTTCCATCGCAAATCATCTTGAAGAGGTCCAAGAGTTCTTGCGGCGATCCCCTTATCTTCTCGCATGACCCCCATTGCGGTACTCTAATTGCTGCACAAAAATCACTGAATGGCAAGTTGACAGCTTTATTGTAAATTTTATACTGGACCGTGGGGTTAGATCGCGACCAATTGAACTTGAAGTCCTGCACAAAAGACATAGTTAAATTTACATATTGTCTTGGCTCTCCTTCAACAAAGTCACTCAGCCCTGCACGAGAAATTAGACTTTGAACATCTTCAAGTATTCCCGCGCTTCTCATGAAATCCGCGCACGGGTAGTAAGAAGGGTATACTCCCTCTTCACGATTGACTCTCATAACTTGTTGGACTTCCAATTCTTGTTGGTTCAAGTGATATCTATTCCACTCCATTTTCTGAAATTTCAACAAACAATATAAAAATTTGATTTGGTGACATATAATTGAGGGAAACTACCATAGGAACTTGCTAGAGTACTAATCATGCATCAAAACTAGTTTCTACCACTTAGAACAAGCATGCAAGCTCACTAAACATGTTACCTACAGCAGCAAAATATTCAAGATATACTCAACCAAACAAAATTCTACTTGGATGGGTGGAGGAGTCACATACCAAGGAGCAAATGTGCCAAATTTCAGCAAGAAATCTGGGCTGAGCAAAGAGATCGAGAAATCTGGAGCTCTGGAGCAAAAACGCGAGAGAGAGGAACTTGGTACGAGTTTTTTCGGGAGAGAGAAGGTGCTGGGAGAAAGAGATGGCAAAGTGGGGCAAGGAGGGGCCCACACCACATGGTGGCGCGGCCACCTCCTTGGCCGCGCCGGCCTGTGGTTTGGCACCCTCTGGTGGCCCACAGGTCATCCTCTGGTGCTCCCAGGTGCCTCGTCGAAAAATAGGACCAACGGTATAATTTTTGTGAATTTTTGAAAACTTTGAAAAATGCACATTTCTGGGTATTTAGTTTATTATTACTGGCCAGGAAATTTTTTGAAATCTTCGATTAACTAAGGAACTTTGCAAATTAAAAGTGCTACAGCAACTAGAGCAAGTGGAGGAAGAAAGATATGTTGTTTACCCTCTCTATGCATGTAAAAGGTATTTGTTAACAAGGTTGATCAAGTCTTGCCACCAAATAACTTTTTCATAGCATAAGAAGAAATAAACCTCAAATCAATCATGTTACCTTGAATTGTATTGATATGGATCCAATCACGAGAGTTTGATATTCTTTCTTAGGCTCATATATAGGACAATCAATAGTTCCAACTTTGATAGTTCTCACATTAGAAATAGTATTAACTCCACACGCTTTCTCAATCCTCCTGGGAAAATAAACGGTATGCTCCCTATCATCAACATTGAAAGTAACCTTTCCTTTGTTGCAATCAATAACAGCCCCTGCGGTGTTAAGAAAAGGTCTCCCAAGAATAATAGACATATTATCATCTTCAGGCATTTCCAACACAACAAAATCAGTTAATATCAAGCAGTTAGTAGTAACTTGAACAGGAACATTCTCACATATACCAACAGGAATAGCAGTAGATTTATCAGCCATTTGCAAAGATATATCAGTAGGTATCAACTTATCTAAATAAAGTCTCTTATAAAGAGAAAAAGGCATAACACTAACACCGGCTCCCAAATCACATAGAGCAGTTTTAACATAATTATTCTTAATAGAACAAGGAATAGTAGGTATACCTGGGTCGCCCAACTTCTTTGGAATTTTGCCATTGAAAGAGTAATTAGCAAGCATAGTGGAAATTTCCTCATTGGGGATTTTCCTTTTGTTAGTAACAATATCTTTCATATATTTTGAATAAGGAGGCAATTTAATAGCATCAGTCAAAGGGATTTGCAAGAATAAAGGTTTCATCCAATCGCAAAATTTATTATAGTGTTCTTCTTCCTTTGATTTTAATTTCTTAGCAGGAAAAGGCATTTGCTTTTGCACCCAAGGTTCTCTTTCATTACCATGTTTCTCAGCAATAAAGTCTTCTTTAGTGTACTTTTTATTTTTAGCATGCTTTTCAGGTTCTTCTTCAACCTCTTCTTTATCAGGAGTATCATTCTTATCATTATCATTATCATTATCATGTTCATTACCACTTTCAGTTTCAGCATCAGAAATAGAAATACTATTAGGATCATTAGCAGGTTCAGAGGATTCTACAACACTTTTATGTTTCTTCTTCTTTTTCTTCTTAGAATGAGCACTAGGTTCAATGTGTTGAGAATCTTGTTCAATTCTTTTGGGATGCCCTTCAGGATATAGAGGATCCTGGGTAGAGACACCACCTCTAGTTGTTACTTCATAAGCATGTTTCTCTTTAGAATTATTCCCTAACAAGTCATTTTGCACTTTAGTGAGTTGATCAATTTGAGTTTGATTCATATGAAAATGTTTAACAAGCATCTTAACATCATTGGAGGTTCTCTCTACAATATCATGCAATTCACTAATAACTTGAGAATTTTCCACTAAATGATTCTCTATTCTCATATTAAAATTTTCTTGCTTAACAATATAATTATCAAACTCATCTAAGCATTGTGCAGGAGGTTTCGAATACGGAATATCTTCCCTAGTAAAGCGTTGAAGGGAGTTTACCTCAATCATGGATGAAGGGGGAATTATCTCACATATATCTTCTATAGGAGGTAGATTCTTCATATCTTCAGATTTAATACCTTTCTCCTTGAGAGACTTCTTGACTTCCCACATATCTTCATCATTCAATTTAATTAAACCCCTCTTCTTCAATATTGGCATTGGAGTTGGTTCAGGCGTAGTTCAATCATCATGATTCCGGCTTATTTTAGCCAATAATTCTTCAAATAGCTGCCTGGAGTTCTTTTCCTGAAAACACAACCAGCACAACTATCCAGGTATGCCCTAGACTCAATGGTTAGTCCGCTATAAAATATATCAAGTAAATCATGCTTTTCCAAATCATGATCAGGCCGGGCTCTAATAAGAGAGCAAAATCTCGCCCAAGCCTCAGGCAATTTCTCTTCATCTCCCTGGTCAAAATTATAAATTCTCTGCAAAGCAATATGTTGAGCACTAGCAGGAAAGTATTTGCGGAAGAAAACATCAAGCAATTCTTTTGGACTTCTAATAGAATTAGGTGGCAAATTATTATACCAAGTTTTAGCGTCATCCTTTAATGAGAATGGAAAGATTTTAGCAACAAAGTAAGTACGCATCTTGACATCATCAGAAAACAAGCTACTTAGAGTAGATAACTCAGTCATGTGTTCAACAGCACTTTCTTTTTCAGTACCACAAAAGGGTGTTTTCTCAACAATAGCTATATGAGATAGATCAAGAGAAAAATCATAATCTTTATCCTTAATATTTATAGGAGATGTGGCAAACTTAGGATCAGGAGACAGTTTATATCTAACAGCATGTTCTGCAAGCAACTTTTTAATTTTTCTTGCATCAGTAGTAGCATTGCATTTTTCAATAAAATCATCATTAAGCTCCACATAATCTTCATCAGGATCATCACTAAAATAATCAAGTTCAAAGCGAATTAACGGGTGTAGTAGCATTAGGAGTTTCGATTTTCAATTTGTCTAGACCTAGCAATTATAGCATCTAGAAAGGATCCCAATGAACCACTATCATCAAGCACAATGAAACATTATCAATATTATGAGAGTTTTCAGATTCAATAGACGTACCAAGCATGTGAAGCATGCGGCGGTGAAACAAGTTTATCAATCACGGATGGTGAATCCAGTGTAGCGGCGGTACTCAGAATTGTCCCTGGTCGTGTAGTGGCTGGCCATATGGCGATCTTAGTCTCGCGAGGTTTACCCATGATGGAGAATTTGCAGCGAACAATATTAATCCAAGTGAACTTCCAAATAAAGCTATGCTCCCCGGCAACGGCGCGGAAGAAAATAGTCTTGATGACCCACAAGTATAGGGGATCGCAGTCTTCGAGGGAAGTAAAACCCAATTTATTGATTCGACACAAGGGGAGACAAAAGAACACTTGGAAGCCTTAACATCGGAGTTGTCAATTCAGCTGCACTGGAAACAGACTTGCTCGCAAGAGTTTATCGATAGTAATAGCTTTATAGCGATGGCAGTAGTGAAATAACGTGAGTAACAAAGACAGCGATAGTGATTTTAGTAAACAGCAGGATTAAAATACTGTAGGCACGGGGACGGATGACGGGCGTTGCATGGATGAGAGAAACTCATGTAACAATCATAGCAGGGCATTTGCAGATAATAATAAAACGGTGTCCAAGTACAAAGCAATCAATAGGCATGTGTTCCAATTATAGTCGTACGTGCTCGCAATGAGAAACTTGCACAACATCTTTTGTCCTACCAGCCGGTGGCAGCCGGGCCTCAAGGGAAACTACTAGATATTAAGGTACTCCTTTTAATAGAGTACCGGAGCAAAGCATTAACACTCCGTGAACACATGTGATCCTCACATCGCTACCATTCCCTCCGGTTGTCCCGATTTCTGTCACTTCGGGGCCTTCGGTTCCGGACAGCGACATGTGTATACAACTTGCAGGTAAGACCATAAACAATGAATATCATGATGAAATAATAACATGTTCAGATCTGAGATCATGGCACTCGGGCCCTAGTGACAAGCATTAAGCATAACAAGTTGCAACAATATTATCAAAGTACCAATTACGGACACTAGGCACTATGCCCTAACAATCTTATGCTATTACATGACCAATCTCATCCAATCCCTACCATCCCCTTCGGCCTACAGCGGGGGAATTACTCACACATGGATGGGGGAAACATGGCTGGTTGATGTAGAGGCGTTGGCGGTGATGATGGCGATGATCTCCTCCAATTCCCCGTCCCGGCGGAGTGCCAGAACGGAGACTTCTAGCTCCCGCGACGGAGTTTCGCGATGTGGCGGCGTTCTGGAGGGTTTCTGGCGACTTCGACTTCTCTCCGTGCGTTTTTAGGTCGAGGCCGATAAATAGTCCGAAGGAGGGCGTCGGAGGCCGGCCGAGGGGGCCACACCACAGGGCCGCGCGGCCCCCCTGGGCCGCGCCGCCCTATGGTGTGGGGCCCTCGGGCCTCCACCTTAATTGTCCTTCTGGCTCCGTCATTATTCTGGGAAAATAGGGCCTTCTGCATAAATTCCGAGGATTTTCCCGAAAGTTGGATTTCTGCACAAAAACGAGACACTGTAACGATTCTGCTGAAAACAGCGTTAGTCCGTGTTAGTTGCATCCAAAATGCACAAATTAGAGGCAAAACAATAGCAAAAGTGTTCGGAAAAGTAGATACGTTTTGGACGTATCAGTGCACTATGCTGCTCTAGACGCTCGCCTGGGCTTTGAGATTGCTAGGAGGCATTGGATGCTAGTTGGCTACAATAGCCATGTTGGCCGTCTCAATATATGATGAGTAGATGGTGGTTTTCTATATTTGTATGAACTATGAATTCGTTTCAATATATCCAATCTTTTATTGTTATTCAAATTTCTCATATTTTTCGGCTTGCGGCTTACAGATTCCTCACATATTAATTATGTCGTATCCAAATTCCCCACATTATTTGGCCATATTCTTGCGGGATACATTTTCCAGGGTGTCATACCTTTCATCCCTTCTTGCCCATTAGTTTCATCATCATTGTTCTCCTCTCCCAACTTGAACTGCACAATTAAAATTCAAATCTGCCAGAAAACTTTACTACATACATTACTGTTTTTACCCTGCTAGAAAAGTTGCAGTAGTGGTTAAAATGTCAGCTCAATCGGAGTTACATAAAAAAATGAAAAATGAAACTGTGAGCAGATTTCAGCAATTCCTGCACCACCGTTTTTGCATTGGATTCAAGAAAACTAAATTTTTATTTTTTATTTGTGCATGCATAATGTAAATGACCAGAAGTAAATGAGCAAAAGAAACAACTAAAATATTTTTGTGTTTTCATGATTTTCAGAACAATAAACTAAAACATAACACGATAAAAGTGATATAAAACAACGAGTGAGAAGGGATAGAAGTACTCCCCCAAGCTTGCGATTAACCTATTATCCCCGGTGGTAGTTGTATCCACCACTTGCGTCAATTGCAATTTAAAGATTATTTGTTCAGTTGCGTTTTAAAGATTTAAATATATTATATATTTGGCCATATTATATGAATAATGCATATATTATTTGAATATTCATATATGAATATTCATATAATAATAATAATAAATGAATAAATAAATACAAACTTATTTCATATTCAAATTCCTCATATTTTCTAATCGTTATGCATATATTATTAGTCAAGTTGTGGTTTAAAGATTTAAATATATTAATTATTTGGCCATATTATATGAATAATGCATATATTATTTGATAATAATAATAAATGAATAAAAACAAAATTATTTCATATTCAAATTCCTCACATTTTTCTAATTCAAGATTATTTCATATTCAAATTATTTGGCCATATTATATGAATATTCAAATTTCTCACATTGAAATTCTATATTATTATCTTATGGTAGTATTTACAACAAGGTTCAACCACATTCGCGGGAGCACAACAGGAAAGAACCGAGGAGTTAAGCATGCTGAGGGTGGAGTAGTGTGAGGATGGGTGACCGACCGATAAGTGACCAAGTCTAGAATTTAAGTATAGATTAAGTATAATTAGTATTAACAATGGTCCAAGTGAGAGAGTAACGAGTCAAACAAAAAAAAATAGAAAAAAGAAAAAGAAAAAAGAAACAAGAAAAAGAAAAAGAAAATTAAAAAGAAAATGAAAATGAAAAAAGATAAATGAAAAAAGAAAAATGAAACCTTCTGTCCCGGTTGGGCTTACGAGCCGGGACAAAAGGTCCTCCAGCCCAAACCCCTGCATCGCAGCCACGTGGTGGACTATATGTCCCGGCTGGTAAGAGGGCCGGGACAGATGGTTGGGCCTTTTCTCCCGCCCTCGTTCTCCCAGTTGATCAACCGGGACAAAAGCCTCTTACGGGCTAGAACAATTGGCCTGTTCTCCACTAGTGCTTGCGGCGAGCTTGGGCATAGTACTTACCAAAATGTGACCGCCGCCTTGCGTATGTTACCATACGGAATTCTAGTCGATCTTGTTAATGACCATCTGGCAATGGGTGAGAGTCAAGCAACAGAGTGTGTCAAACACTTTGCAATAGCCATTGTGGAAGTGTTCAGTGAACACTACTTGAGAGCCCCCAATGCTGAAGATACCGCTAGGCTCTTAGCGATGAATGAAGCTAGAGGGTTTCTCGGAATGCTTGGCTCGACTGATTGCATGCACTCGAGTTGGAAGAATTGTCATGTCACTTGGCATGGATTCCAAGGCGCAAAAAAGGTTACCACCATCATCCTTGAAGCCGTGGCCGATGAAGAGACTTGGTTTTGGCATTGCTTTTTGGGAATGTCGGGCTCTTGCAATGACATCAACATCCTCCATCGTTCCCCACTCATGACAAGGATTGTCAAGCGTGAAGGTCCACCGGTGCAGTTTGAAGCAAATGGCCACACATACAACTATGGTTACTACCTTGCTGACGGTATCTATCCAAGGTGGCAAACATTCGTGAAGCCGGTTAAATATCCAATTGGTAAGAAAAAAACTGTAGTTTCATAGTGCACAAGCGGCGGCTAGGAAAGATGCGGAGATGGCATTTAGGATTTTGCAAGCCCAATTTACTATTGTTAGGTGACCGGGTAGATTTTAGGATCAAAATATCCTTTGGTATATCATGACCTTTTGTGTCATTATGCATAACATGATCATCGAGAATGAGCGTGGCCAAGAATCGGACTACACCCACTATAACTTGATGGGAGTTCCCGTCCAAGTGCGTCGAAGAGAAGATAGACTAGCCCAATTTATTTCCTCATACCATGCCATCCGTCAAGGAGAAATGCATGATCAATTTCAACTTGATATCATCGAGGAGTGGTGGAAGTGGCATGGGCAACAATGAGCAAATTCAGTTTATTTTACCATTTGTTGCATTTGTTGTATTATTATATTGTTATTTAGACATCCATTTTATTCATTTAAACTATTCATTGTTGATGTTATTTGTGTTGTAATACTAATTGAAATATTTATTGTTTATTTTATTTGTGCGTGTTTGATCTTCATGTGAATAGATGCTTGTGAGATTTGTGTTTGTGTTATAGCGCGCTGTAAAACGCAGCGTCCGGTGAAGCTTTGTTTTGTCGCGCCTGAAAAATAGAGCATCCGGTGGAGCGTCGGGTTTTAGCGCGCGTCAAAACCTAAAGCAGCGCTGTAAACGCCTTTTAGCGCGCGCGATTATAGCGTTTCTGTTGGAGATGCTCTAAGATGAATTTGTTCCTCCACAACCTTATGATGGTAGAGGTTAAAATTTAATCTAATACATTGTCAACCTCACAGGCTGTATGTGGATAATCTGATTGTTCTTGAACAAAAGAAAACCGCGCGCTACATGATAATGACGCCGAGATTTCGTCACGCTTATTTGAATTGTATGACGGTGCATCACCAAATAATCATATCAGGACTTTTTTCTGAACGTTCATATTAGGCCATTAATTCCGCGGTGAACAAAGTCAGATCTTTCGTTGCTGCAACGGCCGGGGAAGTCGACTGATCAGAACTCAGAAAGTTTGGCCACAACTACTGGCATTCGGTATAGGCGTATCGCTGTCTGTATTTATTCAGAGTTTCAGACAGTGTTTTAGGTCAGAAATAAGCTCGATCCGCCGAATCCCATTTAGACGAAAGCCCGTGAGCATGTCGTGTAAGCGTATACCGTGATAGCCATCGTTGGTTAGCCCATCAAAGTCTGCATCCCTGTCTCTGGTGCTGTACGTGTCTTGTAGGAGTATTCTACTTCGTGAGTGCACCCTGGAAACTAAGCAGTGCATGTGCACCGGCCGGAAGAGTTGGACCGACCACCACACAACCCGCATAGTTCATGTGCAGGGTGCAGCCGATGCAGCGCTTCGTTCGGAGAGACGGACACCCGTGCACACAAGTGCAAGGCATCAAAGTTTGGATGGGTATCCAGACGACCAGACATCGATCCTAATGGGCGGGTCTCTGAATCTAGTATTGGTGGAGAAGTGCAAGGTCATTGCTTCCCTCATTTTGCTGGTCACACGTAAAGTTTGAAACAGCTGCAACAATAAGCATGTGCCTAGTTTTAGACAAAATTAAGCAGGGAAGCATGTTTGTGGGTGTTAGAGGGCGCAAAGAGTCAGGGTGAAATAATGCTGACAGTGTAACCCTTGTAGTATTTTTTATTTCGGTCTGGACTATCTTGTTAAAACAATTATCTTTTGGGATAAAATCGTGTACGAAAAGTTTGTTAAAATTAGTAAAAATGGGGTTTTCGCAATTACTTTAGCATAAAATACACTGGATATTTTTTTCTCACAAAATGGCTTCTCTATATAACCCTCGGGGCCAGTGCATCGTGCTTCGTAGCATGGCGCCATGGTTTGAGGTGTATCGCCCCTAGGTAGGCTCTAAGCTAGAGCATCATGCTACCTAGCAGGTAGGGGGATGTAACAGATCGGATCAGACTGAATAATGCTTTCTCCATATCCTTTATCATATTCCCTCCGTTTTAGATGTAAGGTATATAGTTTCTTGAGAATATTTTATTAGAATATAAGGTCTATTATGTTGCACAACTTGTGTGGACAATTTTCTTAAGGATCTGATTGTGTTCCCTTAACTTTTGCAAACTTCTCTATTTTCTCATGTCAACCAGCCGTTGGACCCGCCACGTGTTCTTCTGGACGACATGCGCCGAATGACACACGACGACTGACAAACACTGATTGTCATACGTCAACCGGTAAACGCCGACTGGAACATTCCGACTGACCCTTGGCGACTGAGGGCTGGGATTCTACTCTAACCTTTGTTTCAGGAGCCCGTCAACGACTTGCTTCGATCCATCGCCAGGCCTCTTCAAGCCCTGCCTCAAGCCCTTTCTTCATCATCGACACGTTCGGGGACTACTGATGAGGATATGCCCTAGGGGGTGTGTCACCAGTCTCCACTCGCCATGGAGAAGGAGGCCTAAGGAGAGTTCCAATCGACACGGACGATTGGGCCCCAAGACCCTGGTGCGACTGGGCTAAAGCCCTCAGGAGGGGCGACTGGGCTAGAGGTCCAGGCGACTGAAGACGAAGATTACTGGGATAAGGAGCAATGAAATCCGGATTAGTAGCAACTGATATGATTCGGACTTATTGTAATATCCCAGGTAATGGGGTTACAAAAATAGAGGAAACAGATGTGTGCATTGCATTCATGCATAGAAAATCTGGGGAATTTTCGCGCTTTAAAGTAAAACAGTCACAGTAACTGAAGTTTCACTTGACCTTGGTGGAATTGAAGTAGCTCATCAAGTCAAGCGCTATAAACCTCAATGTGACTTTACTAAAAGCTTGTTTTGGGTAGAGATGATTTGATCTAAGGGGTTAGATCAAATGGAATTAAAACCAACACAAGAATATATGAATCAAGGAACAATTACTGGATCTTATTAAAGATCATAACATTGAATTCCTTGCCATAACCTATGAACATCAATCTATTTGGAAATCAAGTAACAATAATTGGAGAAACTATTCTTCACTTATCTTCTCCATGTCTTAAACTAATCCATGCACTTATCATAAAACCTATGATATTCGTTCTACCTTAATCTTGGAAACAAGACAAGGAGATCAACTCTCAAAATATATATCCTTTCCTATTATATATTATTATACATCAAACCTAGAGAGGTGATAGTTCTATAATATTTATTAGAGAAGCAATGACAACCTTGAGCTAAACCTTGGATATACATCCATGCATTTAAATCATCATCTTTAAGAGAAACCCTAGGATGTTAATCAAAACAATCCCTAGAGAGAGAAACCAATTATGTTAAACATAGATTTTGATGATCACATCAATCTCTATGGAGCTTAACCTCAGGTTAGTATTAAAGTCCTTCCCAAATGAGAGAGAACTATCCATATGTCCTGATGATTAAATCATCATTGTTTAAGAAGAACCCTAACAGAATATCTCAGACATTCTCCTGGGATATAATCCATTGAGACAACCATGACCATGTCCACCTAAGGAATTATAAGAGAAGTACTATACCTTAGTTGATCAAGACAATACTTGATCATGGAAGTGAGAAACCTATTTAATGAGAGATACATTAGGAATCCAAACATTGATCATTATAAATTGAGTGATGATCATAAACCCTAAGAACTTGAGGTAAAGATATCAAGAACAAGTGGATCATGTCTAACCATGATCATGTTCTTGATGTATGTGAGGATAAGTTAAACCCTACTAGAATAAGTAGATTTCATTCCCACATGAAATTATAGGAAGATAACTAGTAAGCAACCCTAGGTTTATATCTTATCTTTTACTTGTGAACCATTTGGTGATCATAAGTAGAATCCTACCATATCTATATTTCATAAAACAATGAACCTAAGAAAACCTTAGAGTAAAACTCCATATTTAATATGGTGAGAAACCATTCATCCATAAGACCAAAGTTAACTATAAAAAGAACTATAACCAATGTCGTACTTTAATGATAAATTGAGGTTAATAATAGAATCTAATTGGTAGAAGATTAAACTAATTCTCAAGTACTTAGTAATTAGAGAGGCACATAAGATATGAAGCAAGTAATCATATTACCTTGGTTAGGGGAGGTTAAACCCTAGCACATGCAATATGGTGTCATCCCATCTCTACAACCTAGAATTTTATCTCAACCCTAGTTTATGCATCACTATGGTGATCATAATATGAACCTAGGCCATAAATTGAGATTCAAACCAATTGCCATTAGGTAAATATCATTAGAACCCTAATGGTTCATTAATTAAGTACAATGTTTCTATTATAAAACATAAGAGCCACCTAATGCTAAATCCTATAAGTAAACCATATGTGTAGTGATCAACCATTTATCTTTGTAACCAAGATAAACCATGATGGAAACAATCCCTACTGAGATACTTTCTAATGTAGTGATAGTATTAAACTTAACAAAGGGGGTGGTACTAGAAATGATAAAAACCTTAATAAATATGTGCTCACATAAATCATATGCAAGTGATTAATTTCCTAAATAGAAAACAAGACATAACCAAAACTTCTGAAATACTTTGAGAAGAAAGTAGTAACTTTTAGATTTATAAATTGAATGGAATTCATAACAAAAAGGAAAATAAAGTGAAAATATCAATTCATGTCTAATTGCTATTTTGAATAAGACACCGATATGCAATATAATCTAATACCAAATAATTATTTCAAATGAAATAGTGGTGAAATAGTCATTGCATTACATCCTCAGTGAATTAACATAATTGAGACACCTGAAATTAAAATTTGGATTAAAAGCAGAATACAAAATAGAAAATATATAAAACAGGAAATAAAAAAAGGGAAAAAAAGAGAGAGCCTCACCTGGACTCACCTGCCGTCGCAGCCCACCAGGAGTCCAGCAAAGTAGCCTAGCAGGAGCCCATCAGCAGGAGCCCAACACGGCCCAGACCAACCCACCGTACCCCTTCGTCCAAAATATCGAGGACGAGTTCATCCTCACCCTCTCCATCGTGCTGGAGGCCACGGCGACGCCGTGATCCTCTTCCCCTCTCGCTGGCGCCTCCTCCTTCCTCGGCAGTGTGACGAGGCACGTTCTACCGCCGTATAAGAACCCCGCGATGAACCCTAGCTTCGAGTTCTTCTTCTTCCTCTCCATTTTTCCCCAAACCGAAACTCTGGCTCCGCTAGTACCCATCGTCGCCGGCGATTGGAGCAAACCCTGGCCAAGCTAAGAGCACCACCGTGACCGCCGTTCTCGACAAGCTACTCCCACGGGAGGAATCGAATTGAGGTGCCCGAGATCGACGCCGACGACCTCATCTTCCCCGGCGTCGGCATCAACCAATTCCGGCGAACCTGGCCGTCTCCGGCCAAGCCGTCAAGTCCGGCGTGTTCCTGGTGAGCTTGCGATTCGCCTGAGCCTAATATTGCATCCTATAATCGTCTGTAGCTAGTTCTTGCAACTTGGCCGGAGTGCACCGCCGCGGTACCTCACCGCCGGGCATGCTCCGGTGACCTATTTGGGGCGGCGCCACCACCATTTGGTTCCGTTCGTCGCGCTGAATCGATAGAGCATAGTCACGCATCGGGGGATGCACTGCATCGCCGGCTTCGTGGTAGTCTGGCCGCCGGCGAGGTGCTCCTCTGCCCAGTCATCGATTTTGACCAGTCAAAATCGACGTGGCTGCTGACATGGACCCGTGGCCCACTCGTCAGAGACTCTGGGTAACACTAGCCCGGGTGTCTTTAGCCAATTCGTTTTTAATTCCAAGTTTCAGAAATTTGCTGCAACTTTGACAAATTGTAGAAAATCCAATATAACTCAGAAAAATAAATATAAGATATCAAAATTCTTATAAAGAAAAACTCTATCCAATAAAAATATAAAATGAAAATTTTATTTTTAATAAAAATTCACTTATTTAATACTTGTTAGTTAAGACTTTAATTCTAATTTTAAATGCTATTAAAATTCAATAATTAGGAAAATCTTCCAAATTAAATAAAAAACCAATAAATAAATAAAGAAAAACATGTTTTCTTTATTTATCCTTTGTTAAATCATTATTAGTGAGATTTAAACCCTAATTAATAATTACCTAATTATTAATTGTTTAAAATAATAAAATGCCAATTTCAATATTATTTTTATTCCCAAATTATTAATAACTTCAATTTTAAATTGAAGTTATTAATCATAGAACTATATGGTGATTAAGAAACCCTAGTTCCATATGGTAGAAAACTAGGAACTCATCATCTCATGTGAAACCTAAAACCCTAATTCAATTTGAAACCCTAGTTCCATTATTACATGTGAACCCTAAATTGCTTCTCAACCTAAAAACCAGGTTGGAGCATGTGATCATAATATTCCCTTTCAATCATAGAACCATAATAGCTACTAAATGTTTACCATGATCACATAAAATGTAGAAGACCTATCACTAATATATGGGTATCCCATATGTCCATCTTCATCAGACCTAAATAATCAAGTGGGATCAACCAAGTGTAAACCCTAGATCCTATTACCCAAAGACCACCATCCTTAGTTATCCATAATTAGCATCACACCATTGTGATGAACCCTAATAGCAACTACACCTACTATTTTGTATTACATATCCTTGTTCCACTAAACCCTACTAGTGTTGGATACTTATGAACCATCCTATTAGAAACCAACTATTTTACTTAGGAAAGTAAATAGCAAACCTGAACAACCTCAACCTAATTGATATACTTCTTATTATTTAAGAAGTATGTTCTTCAAAAGTTATTCTTTAGAAGAAAATAAAGAATCATCATCAAACCTGTCTAATATGACCTATAGACAATAGCCAGCTATCACCAGCAAGGTATACCAACCTTGATAGCAGCCTTGTATAATAAATTGCTCTAGATGCCTAGGCTTAACTCAACCATACAAGCCTAGTTGCTGATGAATCCAACTATGTTGTGATCCATCTACTACTTACTCCAGAAAACAATTAGAACCATAGAAAACCATAGAACCCCACAAACCTAATTATCATACTTGTTCTTCATCAAAGAACATGTTCTTCAAAAGTTATTCTTTTGAATTATATAATAAGTAATCATCAACCATGTATTATAGGACTTAAAATTGACAACTGCTCTTTACTTATTATACAGCTACTATTCCTGGTTGTGTATGCTTGTTACTATTCATTTCACCACCTGCTTATAATTCTAAAACAACACAACCCTGAATAAGAACCTTGTTTGTGAATCACTCTAAAAAGTGCAACACACCCTGAACTAATCATTACAACTCACTGATCCTAAATCATCGGGGTTAGGTCACGCTTAGAGCGATTGCATCTCATTCTTATGCATTATTGCATCCTTGCCAATCTTTTAAACATCGTCCTTACCGGACGATGATGCTATTTCAGAATTTGGAGTTATTGCGTATCGAAGACCTTGCCTGCATAATCTTGCAGTCAAGAAAGGCAAGTTCATCACTTGCTCATGTCATTTGAGTATTTTTATCAAATTACTTGCAAAGTACTATGTTTATCACTATTGCATAAAAATCAAAACCACTACTTTCATAACTATGAATATGACTATGTGGTGGGCAATGGAACCATGGATTGTGTTGATATGGTGGAGGTTCCATTGCACGGGTTTATATCCATCTAGGATTAAACAACAAATGTCGCCAGTGATTCTTGTGCCGTAATACCCGTGTTAACCATAAGATCTGGAGTGGGACGGAGTAGTCAAAAGTGTTTCCACCTCTCGTTCATCAACGGATGCGCTTTACCGTAGTACACTTGTAATCCAAGGGGGCAAGCTGGTGAGGCTGGGGAGTCCTAAGTCCCCACGGCATAGTCCGTAGTACACTTGTCGCCCGAAGGAGCAAGATGGTGAGGCTGGGGAGTCCTAAGTCCCCACGGTATTGCGGTCTAGGATGGGTTGCAGCCACCGGCGTAGGAGTGTATGGTAGAGCCCGGATCGTTGTCGTGGTCGGGGTCCACCTTGAAATCTACAGGAATAATGGGACCGACGTGGACCCAGGGTCGGCGCATGCAACAAAGGGTGGGTGTTCGAGGTAGCGGAGGAACATGATTGGCTAGACCTTATACCGGGCCTCGCACCATAGGAAGTGTGGACGGGTTGCGCGCCCGGTTGGCACCAAGGTTAAGATCTCTTATGGGTAAAGCAACACACCTCTGCAGAGTGTAAAGAACCGTGACCTGTCACTCCCTGTTCCGGGATATGGAACTGCGAACGCTGCCGGAAAGGAGCTCCATGAAGTTCTAGTAAACCGGTGAAGGCTGACGGACATAGTTCTTCTGAATAAAAGCAACCTTTTGAAGAAATGGTTATGAAAACTTGCATTGGTATTAGACTTTCTGGTCTAATGCCGTAGCTAGTGCATTAAACACCTCTTTCCTATAATGAACTTGTTGAGTACGCTCGTACTCATCCCACTCTTAAATCCCCTGCTTAGATATGGAGGCATCGAAGGAGGATCTTCAGTACAACTCGAAGGCCGAGGAGTCAACAACTACTTCACGAGACAGGACCTTGTCAGAGGAGTCAGATACCACATCCAACAAGGAGAAACCTAGTTTAGCCATAGAAGGGAACTAGCTTCCTAAACCTAGCTCCTACTTAGCTAGAGTCTATTCTTAGCCTCTGTAGCTAGTGAAATACTCTACAAACAGAGTTCGTGATAAGATTAGACTACGAGTCGTTCTTCTGGAGTTTATTTGCAGTTTTACCTCATTGTAAAGTAGGAGGCTGTGATGATCTTATGTAACAGAGTCAATGATGTAATTCTATAGACATGCCTTGGACCCGCATATGTTTCTGTTGTACCACTCTGAGCGATATGATACTAGTGGAACGGTGTTTCATTGGTGTTATATCAGACTTGCATACTACACCATGCAGTGGTATGCCGGGTCACCACAGTTGGTATCAGAGCAAATGCTTTGACCTTAGGATTAAAACCCTTTAAAGGAGACCTATAGGATTGGTAGTGTCTATAGGAAGTTGTCCTAGGTAAACCAAATGCTTCTTATGACTTGAGATGGATATTCACTTGAGAATAATCCTGACACACTTGAGTCAACATTTTTTTTACCTATCCTTCCAAAGTAAAGTTAGTCAGCTAATCCCAAACATGTAGTACACAATTAAGTTCCTAAACAATAGATGGGTAGATCACAGTTGGTATACAATACATGGTAGTCCAAAGAGAGGATACAACCATAAGGAAGATATCCTATTGGAAGATGTGTACCAACTCAAGTTATGATTAAGTAAGAATTATTCAGACATGTAATGGGAGTGATATCAAGTAATGAAGATATATGTATAAGAAAAATATCCTATTAGAAGGTGTAAACTAGTACAAGTAATAGGGTAAGTAAAATTATCTAGACATGTGAAACAAATGATAGTAAGTGATAACTATGAGTCATATGAGGTAGTATAGACCATGATGAGTCAATCATAGGAGATAAGGAAGAGTGACAGAAATAAAATATGTCCACTTACAAAGAAGTGATAGTAATCATATATGATTCACCTGAGAATCATTTTGTGATGGACTAGAATCTCATAATTAATTAAGAGGAGTACAATATGAAGCCAAGTTGTTCAACAATAGTACAAGATTTGTGTTCCCCAAAACAATGGGAAGTGTGCCAAGCACATCATGACCATAGTTTTATGATAGAAACACTTGGAAATATAGCAACTACATTTCAATAGTTATATGTTTAGAGTAACAATGTTAGAACCAAAAGACATACCATGTGAAATAGTCCTTAATAAAATAGAAGTATAGGAACAATATACTAATAAATATGTATTCAGAGTAACCATATTAGAACTAGAGGTATCATACAGAATAGTCCTCAATAGCACTTATATATGGTATAATACTAAGTTAAGTAGTACTTCCAAAGAAAATTAGGTTAACTTTAACCATCCCAAACCACTTTGTTTCAAGTTTATCACATTGCAAATGTGCAATTACGGTAAATGTTGAGATAAATAGTATAAATCCCTATATTCGTGCTAAGTATCACGATATAAACCTATCTTATGTGGTGTTATATACTACACATCAGAGCCTGATGTTTAGGGATGTCTTACTCAACTAGTATATTCAGGCTTATGATGATGTGTATTATAAGCACAAAGCTGAATCTTTTTGGATTTTATTGGATTTTCATTGTTTGACTAGATCCATACATGAAGTTTGACTTTGATATGCAAATGCATGTTGCAATATCAAGATCTTACTTGATGCTATAGATCTAGAGGGTGATGGTAAACGTGTGAGGAAGTGACGAACTCTGAAGATCTTAAAGACAAGATGAAGGTTCATCAGAGAAAGGAAGTAAAGTTGTGGGAAGTAACCACAATACTCTGAAGGAAGTACAATCAGAAACTCATGCTTTACCTCAACAGAGGAGTACTTTAGTACATAGGAAGCATGAAGGTGAGAAATATGATGACTGTGGAGTAGTAGAAGTAGAACCATAGTCATTATGGAAGAGGGAATGCATGGGAAATCACTTAGGATACTATATTCATAGTGTCAGCTAGTGGATTTCATGCAAAATAAACCCTGAATGAAGGAAGATGATTTGTGAAACCATGGCAAATATAAGAAGACCATAATTGATATCAGAAGACCACAATTGGTATAGGATCAATACTGCGAGATAAAGCAGAAGATGTCTCGTCCAGTTGATCAGAACCTATAATAGAATCCATTTTTTTGATATCAAATAGCCACAGTTGGTATAATAACCACAACTGGTATCAGTTGGTATTACAAATAGTCCACGATTTAATTATTTATAACAAAAGTTTGTGAACAAATAAAACCTTATTAGCCAAATAACAATGACCTATAAACATTTAGTCGAAGGATTCACATTGGAGGTCCACAATTGAGTGGATACACCACTGATATTCTTCGTAAGACCTTAGAAGAGTACAACCCATAAGCTAGACCCAGACTAATATTCTAAATCATAAGCTCAATAGTTGGAAGAAAAGGAGTCGAAGAACATAAGTAAACTCTAAGGGGTAGAGTAAAGATTGAGTTGGATGTACAATAACTCAATACTTTGAGCAAGATAGATGAAGAAGGTCTGAACTGAGAGGAAGTTTGATCTTATTTTCATAAGATTGTTGGACATTACTTTCAGAAGGATGTCAGACCAGAAGCCGAGGTTTATACCTCGAGGAAGTAAGAAGTGGACTAGAACTTGAGAAAGTGAGTAATATTTACTCAGAAGTACGAAAGCTCAAGTAATCTAAGGTTAATGAAGTTGGATGACGGAAATACTATAGACCAAATACAGCTCATGAAGGCCAAATACTAAAGTAGATTGACCATACCAAAAGCAAAGACTAATAGAATGATTCCTTTCATGGAACCTAAATAAACCAAAAATAGTTATAGGTATCAACTATAAACCATGATTGGATGGACTAAATGAGTCTAATCCATTCTTAGGAATAAACCATTACGACCATTTCCATGGTAAGTACCTTATGAAGTACCAATATTGAAGTTTTGGTAGTAAGGGGAAAACAAAGACCTATTTTATCAAATAGGAGAATGTTATCCAATTAGTCTTCAATTAAGACTGTCAGGACAAGAAGAAGTCCCAATAATTGAATATTCAATGAGAGAGGAAACAAGCTTATAGAGTTGGAAGAAATCAAAGAATAAAAGTAAGAACCATGGTTCAAAGACAAACCCTAATGGATTCCAGGAAGAATCTGGACAAGGGATATATTCAATTATATCCAGTGAGATCACCAAGGAGTTTGAGAAAAGATGTAGTCTGCACAAGTCAGATCCACACTCCGAAACGTGAGAGATATCAAACTTCGAGGACGAAGTTTAGTTTAAGGGGTAGAGACTGTAATATCCCAGGTAATGGGGTTACAAAAATAGAGGAAACAGATGTGTGCATTGCATTCATGCATAGAAAATCTGGGGAATTTTCACGCTTTAAAGTAAAACGATCCATGATCGAAGTTTCACTTGACCTTGGTGGAATTGAAGTAGCTCATCAAGTCAAGCGCTATAAACCTCAATGTGACTTTACTAAAACCTTGTTTTGGGTAGAGATGATTTGATCTAAGGGGTTAGATCAAATGGAATTAAAACCAACACAAGAATATATGAATCAAGGAACAATTACTGGATCTTATTAAAGATCATAACATTGAATTCCTTGCCATAACCTATGAACATCAATCTATTTGGAAATCAAGTAACAATAATTGGAGAAACTATTCTTCACTTATCTTCTCCATGTCTTAAACTAATCCATGCACTTATCATAAAACCTATGATATTCGTTCTACCTTAATCTTGGAAACAAGACAAGGAGATCAACTCTCAAAATATATATCCTTTCCTATTCTATATTATTATACATCAAACCTAGAGAGGTGATAGTTCTATAATATTTATTAGAGAAGCAATGACAACCTTGAGCTAAACCTTGGATATACATCCATGCATTTAAATCATCATCTTTAAGAGAAACCCTAGGATGTTAATCAAAACAATCCCTAGAGAGAGAAACCAATTATGTTAAACATAGATTTTGATGATCACATCAATCTCTATGGAGCCTAACCTCAGGTTAGTATTAAAGTCCTTCCCAAATGAGAGAGAACTATCCATATGTCCTGATGATTAAATCATCATTGTTTAAGAAGAACCCTAACAGAATATCTCAGACATTCTCCTGGGATATAATCCATTGAGACAACCATGACCATGTCCACCTAAGGAATTATAAGAGAAGTACTATACCTTAGTTGATCAAGACAATACTTGATCATGGAAGTGAGAAACCTATTTAATGAGAGATACATTAGGAATCCAAACATTGATCATTATAAATTGAGTGATGATCATAAACCCTAAGAACTTGAGGTAAAGATATCAAGAACAAGTGGATCATGTCTAACCATGATCATGTTCTTGATGTATGTGAGGATAAGTTAAACCCTACTAGAATAAGTAGATTTCATTCCCACATGAAATTATAGGAAGATAACTAGTAAGCAACCCTAGGTTTACATCTTATCTTTTACTTGTGAACCATTTGGTGATCATAAGTAGAATCCTACCATATCTATATTTCATAAAACAATGAACCTAAGAAAACCTTAGAGTAAAACTCCATATTTAATATGGTGAGAAACCATTCATCCATAAGACCAAAGTTAACTATAAAAAGAACTATAACCAATGTCGTACTTTAATGATAAATTGAGGTTAATAATAGAATCTAATTGGTAGAAGATTAAACTAATTCTCAAGTACTTAGTAATTAGAGAGGCACATAAGATATGAAGCAAGTAATCATATTACCTTGGTTAGGGAGGTTAAACCCTAGCACATGCAATATGGTGTCATCCCATCTCTACAACCTAGAATTTTATCTCAACCCTAGTTTATGCATCACTATGGTGATCATAATATGAACCTAGGCCATAAATTGAGATTCAAACCAATTGCCATTAGGTAAATATCATTAGAACCCTAATGGTTCATTAATTAAGTACAATGTTTCTATTATAAAACATAAGAGCCACCTAATGCTAAATCCTATAAGTAAACCATATGTGTAGTGATCAACCATTTATCTTTGTAACCAAGATAAACCATGATGGAAACAATCCCTACTGAGATACTTTCTAATGTAGTGATAGTATTAAACTTAACAAAGGGGGTGGTACTAGAAATGATAAAAACCTTAATAAATATGTGCTCACATAAATCATATGCAAGTGATTAATTTCCTAAATAGAAAACAAGACATAACCAAAACTTCTGAAATACTTTGAGAAGAAAGTAGTAACTTTTAGATTTATAAATTGAATGGAATTCATAACAAAAAGGAAAATAAAGTGAAAATATCAATTCATGTCTAATTGCTATTTTGAATAAGACACCGATATGCAATATAATCTAATACCAAATAATTATTTCAAATGAAATAGTGGTGAAATAGTCATTGCATTACATCCTCAGTGAATTAACATAATTGAGACACCTGAAATTAAAATTTGGATTAAAAGCAGAATACAAAATAGAAAATATATAAAACAGGAAATAAAAAAAGGGAAAAAAAGAGAGAGCCTCACCTGGACTCACCTGCCGTCGCAGCCCACCAGGAGTCCAGCAAAGTAGCCTAGCAGGAGCCCATCAGCAGGAGCCCAACACGGCCCAGACCAACCCACCGTACCCCTTCGTCCAAAATATCGAGGACGAGTTCATCCTCACCCTCTCCATCGTGCTGGAGGCCACGGCGACGCCGTGATCCTCTTCCCCTCTCGCTGGCGCCTCCTCCTTCCTCGGCAGTGTGACGAGGCACGTTCTACCGCCGTATAAGAACCCCGCGATGAACCCTAGCTTCGAGTTCTTCTTCTTCCTCTCCATTTTTCCCCAAACCGAAACTCTGGCTCCGCTAGTACCCATCGTCGCCGGCGATTGGAGCAAACCCTGGCCAAGCTAAGAGCACCACCGTGACCGCCGTTCTCGACAAGCTACTCCCACGGGAGGAATCGAATTGAGGTGCCCGAGATCGACGCCGACGACCTCATCTTCCCCGGCGTCGGCATCAACCAATTCCGGCGAACCTGGCCGTCTCCGGCCAAGCCGTCAAGTCCGGCGTGTTCCTGGTGAGCTTGCGATTCGCCTGAGCCTAATATTGCATCCTATAATCGTCTGTAGCTAGTTCTTGCAACTTGGCCGGAGTGCACCGCCGCGGTACCTCACCGCCGGGCATGCTCCGGTGACCTATTTGGGGCGGCGCCACCACCATTTGGTTCCGTTCGTCGCGCTGAATCGATAGAGCATAGTCACGCATCGGGGGATGCACTGCATCGCCGGCTTCGTGGTAGTCTGGCCGCCGGCGAGGTGCTCCTCTGCCCAGTCATCGATTTTGACCAGTCAAAATCGACGTGGCTGCTGACATGGACCCGTGGCCCACTCGTCAGAGACTCTGGGTAACACTAGCCCGGGTGTCTTTAGCCAATTCGTTTTTAATTCCAAGTTTCAGAAATTTGCTGCAACTTTGACAAATTGTAGAAAATCCAATATAACTCAGAAAAATAAATATAAGATATCAAAATTCTTATAAAGAAAAACTCTATCCAATAAAAATATAAAATGAAAATTTTATTTTTAATAAAAATTCACTTATTTAATACTTGTTAGTTAAGACTTTAATTCTAATTTTAAATGCTATTAAAATTCAATAATTAGGAAAATCTTCCAAATTAAATAAAAAACCAATAAATAAATAAAGAAAAACATGTTTTCTTTATTTATCCTTTGTTAAATCATTATTAGTGAGATTTAAACCCTAATTAATAATTACCTAATTATTAATTGTTTAAAATAATAAAATGCCAATTTCAATATTATTTTTATTCCCAAATTATTAATAACTTCAATTTTAAATTGAAGTTATTAATCATAGAACTATATGGTGATTAAGAAACCCTAGTTCCATATGGTAGAAAACTAGGAACTCATCATCTCATGTGAAACCTAAAACCCTAATTCAATTTGAAACCCTAGTTCCATTATTACATGTGAACCCTAAATTGCTTCTCAACCTAAAAACCAGGTTGGAGCATGTGATCATAATATTCCCTTTCAATCATAGAACCATAATAGCTACTAAATGTTTACCATGATCACATAAAATGTAGAAGACCTATCACTAATATATGGGTATCCCATATGTCCATCTTCATCGAGACCTAAATAATCAAGTGGGATCAACCAAGTGTAAACCCTAGATCCTATTACCCAAAGACCACCATCCTTAGTTATCCATAATTAGCATCACACCATTGTGATGAACCCTAATAGCAACTACACCTACTATTTTGTATTACATATCCTTGTTCCACTAAACCCTACTAGTGTTGGATACTTATGAACCATCCTATTAGAAACCAACTATTTTACTTAGGAAAGTAAATAGCAAACCTGAACAACCTCAACCTAATTGATATACTTCTTATTATTTAAGAAGTATGTTCTTCAAAAGTTATTCTTTAGAAGAAAATAAAGAATCATCATCAAACCTGTCTAATATGACCTATAGACAATAGCCAGCTATCACCAGCAAGGTATACCAACCTTGATAGCAGCCTTGTATAATAAATTGCTCTAGATGCCTAGGCTTAACTCAACCATACAAGCCTAGTTGCTGATGAATCCAACTATGTTGTGATCCATCTACTACTTACTCCAGAAAACAATTAGAACCATAGAAAACCATAGAACCCCACAAACCTAATTATCATACTTGTTCTTCATCAAAGAACATGTTCTTCAAAAGTTATTCTTTTGAATTATATAATAAGTAATCATCAACCATGTATTATAGGACTTAAAATTGACAACTGCTCTTTACTTATTATACAGCTACTATTCCTGGTTGTGTATGCTTGTTACTATTCATTTCACCACCTGCTTATAATTCTAAAACAACACAACCCTGAATAAGAACCTTGTTTGTGAATCACTCTAAAAAGTGCAACACACCCTGAACTAATCATTACAACTCACTGATCCTAAATCATCGGGGTTAGGTCACGCTTAGAGCGATTGCATCTCATTCTTATGCATTATTGCATCCTTGCCAATCTTTTAAACATCGTCCTTACCGGACGATGATGCTATTTCAGAATTTGGAGTTATTGCGTATCGAAGACCTTGCCTGCATAATCTTGCAGTCAAGAAATGCAAGTTCATCACTTGCTCATGTCATTTGAGTATTTTTATCAAATTACTTGCAAAGTACTATGTTTATCACTATTGCATAAAAATCAAAACCACTACTTTCATAACTATGAATATGACTATGTGGTGGGCAATGGAACCATGGATTGTGTTGATATGGTGGAGGTTCCATTGCACGGGTTTATATCCATCTAGGATTAAACAACAAATGTCGCCAGTGATTCTTGTGCCGTAATACCCGTGTTAACCATAAGATCCGGAGTGGGACGGAGTAGTCAAAAGTGTTTCCACCTCTCGTTCATCAACGGATGCGCTTTACCGTAGTACACTTGTAATCCAAGGGGGCAAGCTGGTGAGGCTGGGGAGTCCTAAGTCCCCACGGCATAGTCCGTAGTACACTTGTCGCTCGAAGGATCAAGATGGTGAGGCTGGAGAGTCCTAAGTCCCCACGGTATTGCGGTCTAGGATGGGTTGCAGCCACCGGCGTAGGAGTGTATGGTAGAGCCCAGCACTGTTGTCGTGGTCGGGGTCCACCTTGAAATCTACAGGAATAATGGGACCGACGTGGACCCAGGGTCGGCGCATGCAACAAAGGGTGGGTGTTCGAGGTAGCGGAGGAACATGATTGGCTAGACCTTATACCGGGCCTCACACCATAGGAAGTGTGGACGGGTTGCGCGCCCGGTTGGCACCAAGGTTAATATCTCTTATGGGTAAAGCAACACACCTCTGCAGAGTGTAAAGAACCGTGACCTGTCACTCCACATTCGGGATATGGAATCGCTGAACGCTGGGAAAGGAGCTCCATGAAGTTCTAGTAAACCGGTGAAGGCTGACGGACATAGTTCTTCTGAATAAAAGCAACCTTTTGAAGAAATGGTTATGAAAACTTGCATTGGTATTAGACTTTCTGGTCTAATGCCGTAGCTAGTGCATTAAACACCTCTTTCCTATAATGAACTTGTTGAGTACGCTCGTACTCATCCCACTCTTAAATCCCCTGCTTAGATATGGAGGCATCGAAGGAGGATCTTCAGTACAACTCGAAGGCCGAGGAGTCAACAACTACTTCACGAGACAGGACCTTGTCAGAGGAGTCAGATACCACATCCAACAAGGAGAAACCTAGTTTAGCCATAGAAGGGAACTAGCTTCCTAAACCTAGCTCCTACTTAGCTAGAGTCTATTCTTAGCCTCTGTAGCTAGTGAAATACTCTACAAACAGAGTTCGTGATAAGATTAGACTACGAGTCGTTCTTCTGGAGTTTATTTGCAGTTTTACCTCATTGTAAAGTAGGAGGCTGTGATGATCTTATGTAACAGAGTCAATGATGTAATTCTATAGACATGCCTTGGACCCGCATATATTTCTGTTGTACCACTCTGAGCGATATGATACTAGTGGAACGGTGTTTCATTGGTGTTATATCAGACTTGCATACTACACCATGCAGTGGTATGCCGGGTCACCACACTTATCTCCATGTAACCCTAGATCGGGGGTGTCCATATAATCCCCCGAGCTAAACCCTAGAAAACACACCATCTGAGATCCAATCTCTCCCGCATTGCTCTTGGCGTAGCCGCCAACTGAGCCCCCCCCCCCCCTCCCCCCATTGTAATTCTCCACTGAGCAATAAGATCCAGCAGGACATAGGCCTTTTACTCTCCGAAGGGGCTGAACCTCGGTAAAACGTTGCGTCCTGTGCACCTCGCTCCGCAGATGACTATGTCTCCTTGCTCCCGAATCACCATGTAGCACCTGCCGTGGTCATATCCACGACAGACGGTGAGGTAACGGGTAATGGGATTTAAATTGCATAGGGCCATATATATGGTTAGTGAGAGGTCACTGTCTTTTGTTACCCGGGAGTGCAATATTAAATTTATGACTTCATACGTTATTTTGACATATTCATATTATGTGATACGAAATAATATTATTCAAAGCAATTAGAAGAACCTAGTGCAAGGTAATATCTTTTATACTCGATTTGTGGGCGATCGATTATTATGTCATGCCATGTAGCTTTCTAATCATTCAAGAGTGAGAATCGAAATCTAACATATAATCGCAACACAACATTGCAAAATAAAATATACCGAACCTCCGCTTACTCATCGCTAGGAAAAAATCAAAAGCTAACCTACAAATATTTTAGTGATTATTAAATCTCCACATAAATTACAACCATATCTAGAAACATCATTTTGGTAAATTTTGCTTCCAGCACGCTCTATAAATTCATGCTTAAAGTGGTGAATTTGATATCCAAAAATTCTGTTAAATCTTTGACTCAAACGGCCGCTCATGGCTGTTGCTGAGGATGCCGTGCGGCCGGGGATTTCGACGTATCAGTGTCATGAACCTGTACGCTGAGTTGCACCTATACGCTGGAGGAGCCACGTCGGTCCACTGAGCTATACGCTGAACTGAGTCGCTCCTGTCTGCTGAGCTGAACTTATACATCAGAACATGGGACTGCTCGTATACGCTGCGCAGCAGACCTATACTTGTACATCTAGCGCGGCAGTCTAGCGCGGTCTGTGCGTCATCTTTGCCGTGTAATCGTATGGTCTGGTTAATGTCCACATCCTTTCAATATATCTTTGTTTTTTCTTTAGATTGAACGTAAACCAATCAACTGTTTTTTTTTCTTTTGTTGATCGGTTTCTAATTTTTAATGGACTCTTCTAACGGCAGTCTAGCTAATCTATGTATGAAGGGAAACCCATGACACGCTAATGTTTTGTTACGGGAAAGGTACGTGTGTACCCATATATGGTGCTTTCAGTTTTGCGCATATATATTATCTTATGTAACACTTCTTATTTTTTAATCTGAGACGATAAGATTAATATTAGTGGCTCATATTTTTTAGCATATGTGAATTAACTTGGTGCCTCGAAAATTTTCTTTATTTTACTTTTAGTATATAAGAGATAAGAGATAGATTATCCAAAGGTAATCCCACTCAAACCTGGCGTATTTGGGTTGATCGATTAGGCTAATTTAATTGGATTATTCTAATTGAGGAGGTCGGATAATCCTCGAAAAATGATGGATAATTTGCATCCGCTAGATAGTGGCAATACTATATTTGCTGCCATATTCATTGGATATCCGCACGGGCAATATCCGTATCATTTACATCCTTACTAGCAAGACGCCCCATGCTTCATGAAAAGAGGTTATTTTGTGTTTTTTCTACAAATCCGATCATTTTGCGCTGAAGTTTCAAAAAAGAAAACTACTCGCAGTTTTATGCACTTCCACCACACAAGTGGCGGGCGGTTTGGTGGAGAGAGTTGGACTCATGCCACATCCGTCTCTGACCGATTACCAGCTCGCGTGAAGACCAGCTGGGCAGGCAGCTTCTGTGGTCGACAGCCAACGTTGACCCTGCCACCTTCGCCAGCTCTTTTTTGCTAATAAACAAGGGAAATTCAATAGTTATGAAATGTGCTCGATCTGCTTCCAGCCTCTCACCAGTGCTCATAGTTCGAACAACTTCCACGACCGATTCGCGGCCGCGCGCGGATTTGGAGAATCAATTAGTGCCGCGCACGCAGCAACACGGCGCACTTGAGCTAATCATCATCGCCGCACGCACGATCACCACTTCACCACTCTTCCTCACGCGCGCTGGACGACGGCCACAAAGCCATGTCCTGAGAGAAGAGATCGCCTTGCCGCGCAACCCCGTGCCGTAGAGAACATGGGGGCACGTGCGCTCTGTCTCCTCCTCGCCATCGTTGTCGCCGCCAGCAGCTTCTTCTCTCCCTCCGTCGCCACCACCGACACCATCGACCTCACCACGTCCATCACCGGCAACCAGACGCTCGTCTCGGACGGCGGGGTCTTCACCCTAGGCTTCTTCAGCCCGCCCGGCGGCAGAACGTACCTGGGCATCTGGTACACCAGCATCCCGGGCCAGACCGTGGTGTGGGTCGCCAACCGCAACGCCCCGCTCGTCAGCGTCCCCGGCGTCCTAAAGCTCGCCCCCGGCGGCCGCCTCGTCATCGTCGACCGCCGCAACTCCACCGTGTGGTCTTCCCCCGCGCCCACCACCAAGAACCAGATAATCACCACGCGCGCCTCCGCCAAGCTCCGCGACGACGGCAACTTCCTCCTCAGCGCCGACGGCAGCGGCACGCCCCAGAGCGCGGCGTGGCAGAGCTTCGACTACCCGACCGACACCCTCCTCCCGGGCATGAAGCTCGGGATGGACTTCAAGCGGCGCCTCAGCTGGAACATCACGTCCTGGCGCAGCGCCACGGACCCCTCGCCGGGGCCCTTCACCTTCAAGCTCGTCCCCGGCGGGCTCCCCGAGTTCTTCCTCTTCAATGGCCCCAAGATGATCTACGCGAGCGGGCCGTTCAACGGGGCCGGCCTCACCGGCGTGCCCAACCTCAGCTCCGAGGACTTCGTCTTCACGGTCGTGGCCACCGCCGACGAGACCTACTACAGCTACGCCGTCACCGACGCCAAGCTGCTGTCGCGGTTCGTCGTCAACGGCGACGCGCAGCGGCTGCAGCGGTACGTCTGGTCGCCCGACGCCGGGACCTGGAGCAGCTTCTGGTACTACCCAACCGACCCCTGCGACAACTACGCCATGTGCGGGCCCTTCGGATACTGCGACACCACCGCCAGCCCGCTCTGCAGCTGCCTGCCGGGGTTCGAGCCGCGCTCGGAGAAGCAGTGGGGGCTAAGGGACACCACCGCCGGCTGTGTCAGGACCACCAACCTCACCACCTGCCCCGGCACCGGCGACGGGTTCTGGCCGATGAACCGGATGAAGCTGCCGCAGGCGACCAACGCGACGGTGTACCCGGGAATGGACCTGGACCAGTGCCGGCAGCTGTGCCTGCGGAACTGCAGCTGCACGGCCTACTCCGCCGCGAACGTGAGCGGCGGCGTCAGCCGCGGGTGCGTCATCTGGGCCGTCGATCTGCTTGACATGAGGCAGTATCCGGAGGTTGTGCAGGACGTGTACATCCGGCTACCGCAGTCTGAGGTGGATGCCTTGACCGCCGCTGCCGCCGCAGGTTAGCATTTCCATCTCTGACCGGTCTTCTTCAGGTTTTCTTTACTTGTTCTGCAGTTCAAAACTAGCATATACATTTCCCACATTAACGAGCAGTTATCAGCTACCCTGGTTCAATGCGCCTACTACATGATTAGTACATCACTGATATTTTTTTATTTAATCTTTGATTCAAATATCTACCTTGTTCTTCTTCAAAGAAAGCGCAGTTGGGGTGGGAATAAATTTGGTACTGTATTGGATTTTAAAAACTGACCATGTTAGCCAGTACTGGTATTAGTCCGATAAAGACAGGGCATCCACTCCCGGTTCTATTTACAGTAACCAGCAACATCACAAGAACAATTGCTGGATAAATTTGGTATTGTAGTTAAAACTGACCATGTTAGCCAGTACTGGTATTAATCCGATAAAGACAGGGCATCCACTCTCGGTTCTATTTACAGTAACCAGCAACATCACAAGATCAATTGCTGAATAAATTTGGAATTGGAGCATGAAAACTGACCATGTTAGCCAGTACAGGTATCGTCCGATTGATAAAGACAGGGCATGGGCATCCGCTCTCGGTTCTATTTACAGGAACAAGAACAATTGCTGGCCGGTCTAGAGTAAGCGTCCAAATGTATCTGTCATGGTCCAACATTAACGCGTTCTGCATTTTTTCTCTTCAATGTAACCATCTGCTAGCTAGCAAATCGTGTTCTCTTGCACGGCCATTTCTCTCGGCCAACAGTTTGGACTTCGTATGCGCCGTGCGTGAACGTGGACAAAATGGCACCACTCCCTGCACTTATTCAGTATTCAGTGTGAATTGTTAGCTTCGTCAGAGTTGGCCAATCGACTATTCAGTCGCAGACTCGCAGTTGGTACATTTGGTTGAGTGGTTCCGTTGTCCGCGCACAACTTGACGGCTAGTTGCTTACAGAAGCAAATTAGCATGGGTCAAAATAGCCGCCAGTCAGTCGTTGCCTGAAATCGCAATAATTTTTCTACAGATAGTACCGTGAGCCTACCAAACTTGCTGGATTAGTTTAGGTGCAGTGCGCTCCGCACGAAAGACTCGACGAACAAATGTGCACTATCACCCAACTTGAAAGTGACACAAGCTAAACAGCTAATGATGTTGTGTGGAAGTTATGATAGATTAAGAGCAAGCACTTGGATTAGAAAAGCCAACACTAATTCGCCTAACCTTCACCACTTGTTGATTTCAGCCGCCCACCGACGTCCAAGCAGAAAAGTGCTGATCGCCGGTGTCGCCGCTGCTGCCGGCGTGCTTCTTCTGTTGGCGATTGTCTGCTGCTGTTGTTGGAGAAACAGGGCATTGAAGAAGCTTCAGACTAAAACGGCACCAACCAGCCGAAACGACGACGTGCTTCCGCTCAGGGCCAGGAAACCGCCACTGGGCCCATCTAGGAATCAACGGCTGGAAGAGGACCAGATGGGGAACGACAAAGATCTTGATCTACCGTTCTTGGACCTTGATGTGATTCTGGACGCAACAGACAACTTCTCTGCGGACTGTAAGATAGGGCAAGGTGGATTTGGCTCCGTTTATATGGTAGGATAACAATGCAATAACAGTCATGAAAAAATTGTATTTTACTGATGTAGTAGTAGATTTTAACCAAACTGCGAATTTGTTGAGCAGGCAAATCTTGGGGAAGGACAAG
Source organism: Lolium perenne (assembly GCF_019359855.2). NCBI lineage: Eukaryota > Viridiplantae > Streptophyta > Magnoliopsida > Poales > Poaceae > Lolium > Lolium perenne. Next base: position 267,173,600 of record NC_067246.2, on the reverse strand, counting down.
AAGTAGCGATAAAGAGGCTGTCGAAGAAATCTGTACAAGGGATTGGGGAATTCAAGAACGAGGTGAAACTGATAGCAAAGCTTCAGCATAGGAACCTCGTGAGGCTGGTAGGCTGCTGCATCGACGGCGACGAAAGAATGCTTGTCTACGAGTTTATGCACAACAACAGCCTAGACACATTCATATTCGGTCAGTTCGGTTTCCTTTGTCAGAAGAACTTCTAACTGTGATGTGGTTACATGGACAATGTGTTTAACTCAGTTGAATGTTATATATGCAGATGAAGAAAAGCGCAAGTTACTAGAATGGAAGAACCGTTTCGAGATCATTCTCGGGATTGCACGGGGTCTGCTGTATCTCCACGAGGATTCACGGGTCAGGATCATCCATAGGGATATGAAAGCAAGCAATGTGCTACTGGACAAAAATATGATCCCCAAAATCTCCGACTTCGGTATCGCGAGAATGTTTGGAGGTGATCAGACAACTCAGCATACCATGAAGGTCATCGGGACATAGTGAGTACTATTATCTCTCTACTAATATGAACATATAATACCTTTGAAGATATATGTGGGCTGTCTTGCTGACTAGTGGGATGTTTGTATTCAGTGGCTACATGTCTCCGGAATATGCAATGGATGGCGTGTTCTCTATGAAATCTGATATCTACAGCTTCGGTGTACTGGTGATAGAGATCATCACTGGCAAGAGGAATCGCGGCTTTTACGATGATGAGCTTGATCTCAACCTCCTTGGTTATGTAAGTTACTAGCATGGTAAATTGTCAGAAATCTTTGATTATTTCTGGCACTAATATACAAATCATGTCTTATTCTCGTTTTAGGCATGGACTCTGTGGAAAGAAGGTCGGGGTGTCGATTTAGTGGACGAAGCAATGGGCGGCACCTTTGACTACAACGTGGTGCTCAGGTGCATACAGGTTGCTCTCCTATGTGTTCAAGTGCACCCTCGGAGCAGGCCACTGATGTCTTCAGTTGTTATGATGCTGAGCAGTGAGAATGCAACGATGCCAGAGCCAAATGAGCCTGGTGTAAACATTGGGAAGAGCTCGTCAGACACGGATTCATCTCTAACCAACACTGGAACTAATTTCACAGGAACTGCAATAGATGCAAGGTAGTTTTAGGGTTGTAATTGTTTTAACTTTGTTGATCTAGTGGAATAGTTTGTACAGCAGAGGCATATATTTTTGAACTTCAGGTGACTATTATTGAATCATAACATGGTCATCTACAAGTACATGAATAAGAAATAAGGGAGGATCATCAACAAGAACCCATAACACCATGTGTAGCAATCGCGAGCAAGCGAGCGAGGGGTACCATTTTTTGCTTGTCATGGACAATGTTGGATTGTCTCCATGGCAGTGTGTTGATAGCCCGGTCAGCAATCGTGATAACCACTGCACATGTACCTCTATAATCTGATGGATCATGGATAACCTGTACCACCTCCATCAAGTCAAAGCCTGGTAAGGTGTTCCAGGGTTTTAGATGTATCTTGATACAATGACGATTGCCAGAGCCAGTCGCTCGTTTTCCTCGCGTCACATCATCTTCATCTCTCATCGAGGCGGCTAGGGTTCCTTCGGGTATGGCAGAGAAAACGCCGGACCCTTCTCGTGTTGGAGGTCCATCCAATTCTTTGCGTCAACCAGTTCTTCCCAGGAGCACGCCTGGTCGTGTTGATGGTCGCATAGAGGTGGGCATGCCACACTACGGCAAAACAGGGCTTTGCCGTGTAGCCTAAACGCACGGCAAAGGGGCAAATCGGCTCGGCAAAGCCTTTGCCGTGCGGCCGTGCACGACAAAGAATGCACGACAACGACCCGCCCGGCAAAGCCATCTTTGCCGTGCGTCGCGCGAAAATCGCACGGCAAAGGCTTTGCCGAGCGACGCAGCTTTGCCGTGCGCTTTCCTTTGTCGTGCGCACCAAATCTTTGTCGTGCGGCAGTCTTTGCCGTGCGCTTCCACACCAACCCGCACGGCAAAGACTTGGCTTTGCCGTGCGCTTTTCCTCCACCGTGCACGGCAAAGATACCTACAGCAGCACCAGGTGGGCAGCGCGGGCGGCCTTTGCCGTGTGCATGTGCACGGCAAAGAGTGCCTTTGCCGTGTGCACATGTCTTTGCCGTGTCCATGTGCACGGTAAAGGTGGTGCAAATTTTCCAGATTTTTCCTGTTTCCCCATTAATCCCTGCAAATGCAATTCACAAATAGCAATAACAGTCCAGATACACATATAGCACATTATATGGAGCATTTGCATCATCAACAACAAAGTTTATACATGAGTAGTCCAACAAAGTCCATACAATAGTTCCAAGTCCCATAATTAGTTCATACAAGCAACATCAACAACAAAGTCTCCAACATATATAGAATGTTCCAAGTCGCACAACAAGTTCATACAAGCAACATCAACCTTCGCCACTTTCTTGTCCTTCTCCACTTCCTTGTCCTTCTCCACCTCCTTGTCCTCCTACAAGTTCATAGATGCATAAGTGGCATGGAATGGCTAAAATTGACATGTAAGAACTAGAATTGACATGGAAGAACTAGAATTGACATGGAATGGCTAAATTTGACATGTAAGAACTAGAATTGACATGGAAGAACTCGAATTGACATGGAATGGCTAAAATTGACATGTAAGAACCAGAATTGACATGGAAGAATTAGAATTGACTTGGAATGGCTAAAATTGAACATAATCGCTAGAATTTACATGAAATGGCTAAAATTCAACATAATGGCTAAGAATGACATGGAATGGCTAAAATTAACATGGAATAGCTAAAATTGAACATAATGGCTAAAATTGACATGGTTGAGTGGCTAAAATTTACAAGTGACATGGTATGGAAGAATTAGAAGTGTAGGAGAACTCACCTAGAAACTGCTGCATGCTCCGGATGATGCCCGTATTGTTGACGGTCAAGCCAGGTGTCAGCGGGCTCTGACTTGGCGCTTGCTGGAGGAGCGCCATCACAGCCGGATCAGGCGTGGGGATCTGCAATATCCAAAGTTCGGTTAGACAACAAACAAGATTGAGACGGAGATATTAAGTTAACCACTTACAAAATGGGGGAACATAGGAGGACACGACGTGCTAGGAGCACTACTCCCCGGTGGGGAAGTCAGCACGGCCTGGTTCATGAACATCTGCTGGAACATCTGCTGCTGTTGTTGCATCTGCTGCAACATCTGCTGCTGCATCTGCATGCTCTCCCTAAGCTGCTGCTGCATCTGCATCTGCATCTTCTCCTCTTGGTTCCTCCGTTCCCTTTCTTCCATCTCCGCCTACGTTGTGTTGCCGCGATGTCAGTAACATTGCAATGGAAAACATGTAATGAAGCGTAGAGGATCGATGAAGAACTTACCCGTAACTTCTCAACAGCTAGGTCCGAAGCCCGTGGGCGGGTCTCTATCCCGAGGCTGCTCGCTCGTACGCCCAGGACGGATCTGGCGTAGAGATGGAATGGTCTTTGGGTCGACTAACCCGTCAGCAATCCATAGGCGGCCACCCTTCTTGCCTTGTCCCGCAAGCACCGCAACCTCAACGTCAAAGTCTTTGGTGGTTGGGTCAGCGTCTTCGCCATGCTTGGCCTTGAACGCCGAGCGGTACGCGCCACACTGGGCCTCTGCTAGCCCGTTGACCCACACAGACCCCATTTCAGGATGCGGCTCCCTCATGGTCTTCGACTTTTGGAAAAGGCCAAATAAGTTTGGTGTCACGCCTGTCTTCACTTCCTGCAAAAGAGTACATGCAAGTAAGTGAAGAGGGACACCCTTGCGGTGCTAACAATAACATGAAACGAAAGAATGAAGAAACCATTTGCTCACCTCTTGCTGCAAGGTAAGGGCCAAGTTCTTGCTGCCCAGGACATGTGATCCACCTCCCATCTCTAAACGCTTCTGCTTGCCCTCCTCGTGCTTCCGGGCGTACTCGGGGGATGTCCACCATATGACCATCGCAAGAAAGCACGCCTTGTCTTCCCCGACGTACTGAGGAGGGTTCTACATACACAAGATAGACCCATTATTAGAACATAAACTACATGAAAATGCGGAAATAAATAACACATCGATGCTAATACCTGCAGCTACTGCCACGGTGCCATGAGCGTATCCCGACAATCCGCCTTACTCATCCAAACTTTGCGCTCGGCGTGCCAGTCGCGGACGCACTGGACACGTGCCTCGTAGTGCATGCCAGTCACCCTCACCCTGCACAACTCGTGGAAGATAACGTCGCACGCAATTTCCTCGCCCTCAGCCCTCTTGAAGTATTTCTGTAACCATGCACATAGGTAAAACAAGAGGAATTAGAGCAACTATTGGTAGTCAAGAAGTGTTTGAATGCTAAGAAGCCAAAAGTCACGTACCCAGAAGTGGCGGACAACCCGCTCTTGCATGTTGGTGCACTTGCCGCTAGGATCTTCCGCGTAGCTGTAGTGCTTCCAAGTCCAAGCCACATCGCGGCCACCACTAGGGAGATTAACAATCCCAGGGAAATGCTTCCTAATTAGGCCTCCAAGGATGTTCGAGTACTCACGTGTCGGCTTCCTCCTCGGGTCACCATACTTGAACATGCTGCACAACGAAATGCCAAAATCGGTATGCATGTGATAAAAATTTGTATAATGATAAAAATTTCAATAATGGAATGCCAAAATCAGCATGTACCTCTTTCCAGCGGGCACGAGAACAACATCGCGGAAGGCCCAAGTTTTTAGCTTGGGGAGTTTCGTAATCCCGCGCTTATACGGCTTCTTGTCCCGTGGTTCCAGCCTTTCCTCGGCTGCAACGTACACCTCCTCCGTCGGCGGATACCAAGCTAGGTTTTGGTCTAGCTCCTGCGGCAAACCCCCCAGCCCCTCCTCCTCGTCGAGGTCCTCCCCACCGTCCTCCTCGTCCTGCCCACCGTCCTCCTCGTCCTGCCCACCGTGCTCCTCACCGTCCTCCTCGTCCTCCCCACCCCAGTGCTCCTCATCATCATCCTCGGCTGGGGGAGGACTAGGAGAAGGGGTATGAAGTCGACGTGGCTGGGCATTCTTCCTCCGTGGTGGAGGGCTAGGAGGAGCGCTAGGAGGACGTGTCTGCGACGAACCACTCGAAAGTCCCACAAGCTCAGCCACGGCCTTGATCTTCTTTTTGAAACCTCCATTTCTTTTTCTTGGCGGCATGTTTCAATCACCTGCAAACACAATGAAAAGAGTGGTTTATTAGTATGCAATGTAAACAGATGAATATTAGTGAAATCAACAATAATGCAAATATATAAGTAGATGAATATTAGTAGATAGATCATAGTTTATTACAAATAGCACATAGTTCAGTACATAGATCATAGTTTATTACAAATAGCACATAGTTCAGTACATAGATCATAATTTATTACAAATAGCACATAGTTCAGTACATAGATCATAGTTTCACAATTACAACTACATAGATCAGTAGCCTATGTCGACATCCGTAATCGGACCACATGTTTCATCATCATCAGGCTCAGCGAACCAATAATCATCGATGAAACCTGGAGGTGGTCCATTTGGATCTAGGTCAATGCATGCTTTGAACGCCTCGAGCAAACTTAGGTCTTCTACGGCACACACATCCTCAGCTTCATATTCTTCATTGTCTTCCTCCATAACCGCATCTTCTTCTTTCTCATCATCTAAGGCCATGTTATCAACGGCCGACAAGTCGATAGTGAAATGACCGGGGAGCCCTTCTTCTTGATAAAAATCAACAGTCCTTGTTGAGGGGTCTACGCGGCGGTAATCGTCCTTGTTTGGCGGGGGTGGCCTAATGCGTGAAGGAACCTTCATCACAACATCCCATCCATGTAGACGTTTGGTCGGGTTTCGGCACGCGTACGGGAGATAGAATACTTGGAAGGCTTGGGTGGCCAAAATGTACACGTCCTTTCCCTTATAAATAGAGCTTCTTTCAACTTCGACCAATCCAATTTCAGGATCCCGTCTCACGCGACGTGGGTCGAACCAATGGCATTTGAATACGACGGGATTTAGCCCTTTGTCAAACCTGTAATTCAGCTCGTATATACCCTCGACTCTTCCATAGTAATGGAGTCCATCATCACCTTGACATACCACCCCGCTATTTATTGTCTTCTTGTTTGGACGGCTTGTTGTTTCATAGGTCATCTTCCTTTCTTCAGGGTTTATTGTTGCAGGAAAACCACTAGCTGACACTATGAATATAGTATCCTAAGTGATTTCCCATGCATTCCCTCTTCCATAATGACTATGGTTCTACATCTACTACTCCATAACCACCAGATTTCTCACCTTCATGCTTCTTATGTACTAAAGTACTCCTCTGTTGAGGTAAAGCATGAATTTTTTTTATTGGCACTTCCTTCAGAATATTGTGGTTGCTTCCCACAATTTTACTTCCTTCTTCTGATGAACTTTCATCTTGTCTTCAGATTCTTTAGAATTCGTCACTTCCTCACACGGATACCATTACCCTCTAGATCTATATCATCAAGTAAGGACTTGATATTGCAACATGCATTTGCATATCAAAGTCAAACTTCATGTATGGATCTAGTCAAACAATGAAAATCCAATAAAATCCAAGAAGATTCAGCTTTGTGCATATAATACACACCACCATAAGCCTGAATAAAATAGTTGAGTAAGACATCTCTAAACATCAGGCTCTGATGTGTAGTATATAACACCACATAATATAGGTTTATATCGTGATACTTAGCATGAATATGTGGATTTCTACTATTTATCTCAACATTTACCGTAATTGCACATTTGCAATGAGATAAACTTGAAACAAAATGGCCTAGGATAGTTAAAGTTAACCTAGTTTTGTTTGGAAGTACTAACAAAGTATTATACCATATATAAGTTCTATTGAGGACTATTTTGTATGATACCACTAGTTCTAATATGGTTACTCTGTATACATATTTATTAGGATATAGTTCCTATACTTCCATATGTTCTTACCATATAACCAGGGTTCTGATGTACTTGACACAGTTCCCATGGTTTTGGAACATAATTCTTACACTATTGTTTAACATCTGACTTCTTATTGTACTCCTCCTGTATACTTAAGATGTTCTAGTCCATCACATAATGACTCTCAGGTGAATCATATATGATTAACAACTCTACCTTGGAAACATATCTTATTCCTATCTTTCTTCCTTACTTCCCATGATTGACTCATCATGGTCTATACTACCTCATATAACTCATATTTTTCACTTACTATCAGTTGTTTCACAAGTTTGGATAGTTTTTACTTAACCATTACTTATCTGGGTCTACATCTTCTATTAGGACATCTTAATTATCTTTATCATTTGATATTACTCCTATTACAGGTCTGGATAACTCTTACTTAATCATGACATATGTTGGTACACATCTTCCAATAGGATAGCTTTCTTATGGTTGTATCCTCTCTTTGGACTACCATGTGTTGTATACCAACTGTGATCTACTCATCTGTTGTTTTAAGGACTTAATGGTGTGCTATTAGTTTGGGATTAGCTAACTTTACTTAGTAAAGATAGGTAAGAAATGTCGACTCAAGTGTGTCAGGATTATTCTCAAGTGAATATCCATCTCAAGTCATCAGAAGATTTGGTTCATCTAAGATAACTTCCTATAGACACTACCAATCATATAGGTCTCCTTTAAAGGGTTTTAATCCTAGGGTCAAAGCATTTGCTCTGATACCAACTGTGGTGACCCGGCATACCACTGCATGGTGTAGTATGCAAGTCTGATATAACACCAATGAAACACTGTTGCACTAGTATTATATCACTCAGAGTGGTACAACAGAAACATATGCGGGTCCAAGGCATGTCTATAGAATTACATACAGACTCTGTTACATAAGATCAGCACAGCCTCCTACTTTACAATGAGGTGAATCCGCAAATAAACTCCAAAAGAATGACTCGTAGTCTAATCCTATCACAAACTCTATTTGTAGAGTATTTGACTAGCTATAGGGGCTATGAATAGATTCTAGCTAAATAGGAGCTAGGTTTAGGAAGCTAGTTCCCTTCTATGGCTAAACTAGGTTTTCTCCTTGTTGGATGTGGTATTTGACTCCTCTGATAGGGTCCTGTCTCTTGAAGTAGTTGTTGACTCCTCGGCCTTCGAGTTGCACTGTAGATCCTCCTTCGATGCCTCCATATCTAAGCAGGGGATTTAAGAGTGGGATGAGTACGAGCGTACTCAACAAGTTCATTATAGGAAAGAGGTGTTTAATGCACTAGCTACGGCATTAGACCAGAAAGTCTAATACCAATGCAAGTTTTCATAACCATTTCTTCAAAAGGTTGCTTTTATTCAGAAGAACTATGTCCGTCAGCCTTCACCGGTTTACTAGAACTTCATGGAGCTCCTTTCCGGCCACGTTCGCAGTTCCATATCCCGGTACAGGGAGTGACAGGTCACGGTTCTTTACACTCTGCAGAGGTGTGTTGCTTTACCCATAAGAGATCTTAACCTTGGTGCCAACCGGGCGTACACCCCGTCCACACTTCCTTTGGTGTGAGGCCCGGTATAAGGTCATAGCCAATCATATTCCTCCGCTACCTCGCACACCCACCCTTTCTTGCATACCCCGACCCTGGGTCCTCGCCGGTCCCATTATTCCCATATTAGGGCGGACCCCGACCACGACAACAGTTCTGGGCTCATACCATAAACTCCTTCGCCGGTAGCTGCAACCCATCATAGACCGCAATACCGTGGGGACTTTGTTGGGACCCCCACCCTACAACCTGATCCTCGGGCGACAAGTGTAACTACGGTCTCTACCGTGGGGACTTAAGGCTTCCCCAGCCTACCGCTTGCCCCCTTGGAATACAAGTGTTCTACGGTAAAGCGCGTCCGTTGATGTGCAAGAGGTGGAAATACGATTGACTATTCCATCCCACTCCAGATCTTATGGTTAACACGGGTATTACGGCACAAGAATCACTGTACGACATTTGTTGTTTAATCCTAGATGGATATAAACCCTTGCAATGGAACCTCCACCATACCATGGTTCCATTGCCCACCACATAGTCATATTCATAGTTATGAAAATAGTGGTTTTGCTTTTTATGCAATAGTGATAAACATAGTACTTTGCAAGTAATTTGGTAAAAATACTCAAATGACATGAGCAAGTGATGAACTTGCCTTTCTTGACTGCAAGATTATGCAGGCAAGGTCTTCGATACGCAATAACTTCAAATTCTGAAATAACATCATCGTTCGGTAAGGACGATGTTTAAAAGATTGGCAAGGATGTAATAATGCATAAGAATGAGATGCAATTGCTCTAAGCGTGACCTAACCCCAATGATTTAGGATTAGTGAGTGGTAATGATTAGTTCAAGGTGTGTTGCACTTTTAGAGTGATTCACAAACAAGGTTCTTATTAAGGATTGGTTGCTGGGTATCATAAACAGGTGTTGTAATATATCATAATAATAACACTAATAGCACACAATAATAACATTTTGTATAATCCTAACATGTAATGAATAGTGGTTGGTTTTAGCACTATATGACATGGTTAATGATTAATTATCATATACTTCAAAAGAAGAACTTTTGAAGAACATGTTCTTTAATAAAGAACAAGTATGATAATTAGGGTTGTGGAGTTCTATGGTTTACTATATTTCTAATTGATTTCTGGAGTAATGGTCAGATGGATCTCAACAAAGTTGGATTCATTAATAACTAGGGCTTGTATGGTTTTAGTGAAGCATAAGTATCTTAAGAAATTTAATGGTTGCTATCATGGTGATATATCTTAGTGGTAATAGATAGCTAGGGTTGATAGGTCCTGTTAGCAAGGTTGATGACTACTTCCTATTTACTTCAAAAGAATAACTTTTGAAGAACATACTTCTTAAATAATAAGAAGTATAACAATTAAGGTTGAGGTTGTCTTGTTTTAGCTATTGGATCTCTAAGTAGAGAATGGTTGGTTCCTAAATAGGATGGTTCATAAGTATCTCACACTAGTAGGGTTTAGTGGAACAAGGTTATGTAATGTAAAATAGTAGGTATGGTTGCTATTAGGGTTCATCACAATGGTGTGATGCTAAATAGGGATAAACAAGGATGATGGCTTTGGTAATAGGATCTAGGGTTTTCACTTGGTTGACCCTACCTGATTAGTTAGGTCTGATGAGGATGAACACATGGGATACCCATATATTAGTGATAGGTCTTCTACATTTTATGTGGCCAAGAGAAGTATTTAGTTGCTACTATGGTTCTATGCTTTGAAAGAAGGTACCATAATCACATGTTCTAACCTAGGGTTTAGGTTAGAAGTAATTTAGGGTTCACATGTAATAAGGGAACTAGGGTTTCTAGTTGAATTAGGGTTTTGGGTTTACACATGAAATGATGAGTTCCTAGTTTTCTTCCTTATGGCACTAGGGTTGCATAATTACTATTTAGTTCATAAGTTAATAACTTCATTAATAAATTTGAAGTTATTAATAACTTTGAAATAATAATATTGGATTTGGTATTTTATTAATTTTCAAGAATTAATAATTAGGTAATTATTAATTAGGGTTTAATTCCTATTAATAAAGATTTAATAAGTTCCCATTAAAGAAAATTAGTTTTAATGTTTTCTATATTTACTTTACTGGTTTTTATTTCTTTTATAATCTTTTTCTAATTATTGAATTTTTAATTCAATTAAGAATAAAAAGAAAAGGCTTAAATAACAAGTATTAAATAATTTAATTTTTATTAAAAATAAAAATTTCATATTATATTTTTATTGGATAGAGTTTACTTTTCTAAGAATTTTGATATCTTATTTATAATTTTCTGAGTTATAATGAATTTTATACATTCATACAAAGATTCAGATATTTTCTGGATTTTTTAATTAAACAAAATTACTAAACACACCCGGCCCTGTGCTACTCCCAGACACAGACAGGTGGGCCCTGGCCACGTCAACTGCCACGTTGGTGGTTGACTGGGTCAAAAATCGCTAAGGGCCCCTCTGCCACCTCACCTCACCGGAGAGGACGCCGGCGATGCTCCGGTGAACGACGACAGTGACGGTAGAGACCGCTAGGGACTACAAAAATTAGTGCGTTCGGATCCTCTCGTCACCCTGAGCAATACGGTATCATCGCCACCACCTATTGGTCACCGGAGTTACTCCGGTGAGCTTGTCTGCGGCGGCGCACTCCGGCGGGAACTCGATTGAAGGCTACAGAGGTTGCGCGGATGCAATTTTAAGCTCAGGAGAAGCGCTAGCTTACCATAAGCACGTGGGTATGCTCGGTGAAGCGCGGGGTTGTCGGAGTCGATGACACGGTCGCGGATTCCGGTGAGCCACCGCGAAAGGGAACGAGTTGATTCGCTCGATTGAGAGCTCCTCTTCTAAATTCCTTCCGCCAGGATGAACTACGGCGTCTGGCGCTTCACCTCGTCCGCTCCATGGGCTCTGGGGTGGTCGGAATCAATGGCTCCTAGGAATTGGCCGGCGGCATGTCGGGGAAGAAAACAAAGAACTGGGAGCCAGGGAGAGCTAGAGAGTAACCAGAGAGATATCAGGGTGTCACGGCGGAGCTTCTGCTTCTTTTATAGAGCAAGGGGAGGTAGGCAACGCCGGCACGACGGTGACGTTCGGTTAGGATATTCCGATGATCTCGACTAGGGTTTTCTAGCACGAATCACATCGTCTCCGGATAAGCTCGGACTCATCGATTACTTGTACGTGTTGCAGTGGTTCTTTGGCGTCCGCGGCGGTCAGAGGAAGGTGACCGGCGACGTGGAGACGCCGCGCTGTCGAGCATGCCTGCGAGGAAGAAGACGAGTTCGTCTCCTCGCTCGTTTAATCATGAAACGATTTTTGGGCTGGTTTTGGCGGTGGACTGGGCTGGGCTATGGCTACTGCTGGGCTATGGTGCTGGGCTGCACCGTGGCTGCTCGGCCAGGCAAGCTTCTTCTCCTTTTTTTTCTCTGTTTTCTTTTTCTTCTTATTTTCTGTTTTTGAATTCTGTTTTTAATTCAATTTTGAATGCCTTTCTATTTGTAGGTGTTTCTTATTTAAATAATACAAGGATTAGCCCAAGATTCTTCAAACACTTTGGTAGTGTATTAGAAAATTTAATATGGGTACTATAACATTGGTTTAATTATTATTATTGGGATTTGAATTAAAGGTCCATATGGGCATGGATTGAAATATCATTTTGAAAAGATTCACATTATTTTCTGAATGGTAGTTTTCTTACTTAATGATATATCTTGTTTTATTTGGTATTGGTTTGCAAGAAACAAGTTACCAAGTAATGTTTGTTTATGGAGTTCTATTGAACAAGGGACTTAATGACATGATCTCATGTGCAAAAGTCTTTCTAAGTATTTGATATCTTATCTGAGAATTTGATCACTTGCATTTGATCTTATGGGACCATTTATGTTTTAAGGTCTTGTAAGTTTTAGTATAACCCTGTTTCAAGGGTAGCACTAGAATTATATTCAATAACACCTTGAAATACTTAGGGTAATTCTACTCTCATCATGGTTTGGTCTTAATTATAATGATAGGTGGTTAATCACCACCATATAGGTTTAAGTTGTAGGGTTTAAACTAGATTCATCTTATGCTCCATAATTAAGCATAGGATTTAAGTAAAGTGCAATTCTAGGGTTCTAATTATAGTTAACTTTGGTTATATGGATGAATGGTTTCTCACCATATTAAGTATGGAGTTTTACTCTAAGGTTTTCTTAGGTTCTTTAATTTCTGAAGTATGGATATGGTAGGATTCTACTTATGATCACCAAGTGGTTCACAAGTAAAGGTTGGGATATAAGTCTAGGGTTGCTCACTAGTTACCTCCCTATGATTTCATGTGGTGAATGATATCTACTTATCCTATTAGGGTTTAACTTATCCTCACATACCTCAAGAGCATGATCATGGATTAGGCATGATCAACTTGTTCTTAATATCTCTACCTCAAGTTCTTAGGGTTTATGATCATCACTCAATTTATAATGATCAAGGTTTGGCTTCCTAAGGTATCTCTGATGAATTTGGTTTCTCACTCCCAAGATCAAGTGTTGTCTTGATCAACTAAATATAGACTTTCTTTTATAGTTTCTTGAATGGGCATGGTTATGGTTGTCTCAATAATTTATATCCCAGGAGATTGCCTGAGATAATTACCTAGGGTCTACTCAAGGAATGATGATTTCATTTTGTTATATGGATAGTTCTCTCCCTTCAATTAAGTGTTGCCTCAATTATCTTGAGTATAACACCATAGGTTGAGCTCTCTCATTTAAGAATAGTTATTCTAGGGTTTATGGTGTACTCCTAATATCTCCTTAGGTATCTAGTCTAAGGTTCCATTTGTCTAGCTTAATTGGGTTAGTCTCTTCCTCACCTTATCAACTCATGGATATAGTATTATTTCATGTGACATTAGGTTATCTCACCACTCCAAATGGAAATGGTTTACAACCTAATACTTTGGTTCAATGGTTGTCCTTTATTCATGAATAGGTAGAACGGTTTAGTATGAATGGTCTCTCTCATTTGGGAAGGACTTGAATAATACTCTAGGGTTCCTCTTGAAGATGATGATTAGAATACTTGGATGTATATCCAAGGTTTAGCTCAAGGTTTGTTATCGCTTTTCTAATAATTATTATAGAACTCTCACCTCTCTAGGTTTGATGTATAATAATATGGAATATAGAAGGATATATACTTCTAGAGTTGATCCCTTTGTCTTGTTTCCAAGATTGAAATTGAATGAATACCATGAGGTTCATGGTAGGATCAAGGATTAGTTTAAGACATGGAAAAGATAAGTCAAGAATGGCTTCTTCATTTTATTGTTACTTGATTTGCAATTGAATTGGTGTGCATAAGTTATGACAAGGATTACCATATTATAATCTTTTATAAGATCAAGCAATTGATCATTGAGTAAAGTGGTGTTGTGTTGATTATTAGTTCTATTTGATCTAACCCCTTAGATCAAATCATCTCTACCCAAAACAAGGTTTTAGCAAAGTCACATTGAGGTTTATAGCGCTTGAATTGATGAGCTACTTCAATTCCACCAAGGTCAAGTGAAACTTCAGTTACTGTGACTGTTTTACTTTAAAGCGCGAAAATTCCCCAGATTTTCTATGCATGAATGCAATGCACACATCTGTTTCCTCTATTTTTGTAACCCCAATACCTAGGATATTATAGTCTCTACCCCTTAAACTAAACTTCGTCCTCGAAGTTTGAACTCTCTCACGTTTCCGAAGTGTGGATCTGACTTGTGCAGACTACGACTTTTCTCGAACTCCGTATTGGTCTTGCTAGATATAATTGAATATATCCCTTGTCCAGATTCTTCCTGGAATCCATTAAGGTTTCTCTCTGAACAATGACTTCTTCTTTCCATTCCATGATTTCTTTTAATACTATAGTCTTGTTTCCTTTCTCCTTGAAGATTTAATGATTGGGACTTCTTCTGGTGCTGCTAGTCTTAACTGAGGACTAATTTGATAAAATTCTCCTAATTGATAAAATAGGTCTTTGTTTTCCCTTACTACCAAAACTGCAATAATTGTACCTGGTAAGGTACTTACCATGGAAATGTTCGTGATGGTTTATTTCCCTAAGAATGGATTAGACTCATTTAGTCCATCCAATCATGGTTTATAGTTGATACCTATAACTATTTTGGGTTATTTAGGTTCCATGAAAGGAATCTTTCAAATAGACTTTAGTTTTGGTATGGTCAATCTCCTTCGGTCTTTGGCCTTCTTGAGCTTTATTTGGTCTACGGTATTTTATTTGTCCAACTTCATTAAACTTAGCAGACTTAAGCTCTCGTACTTTTGAGTAAATATTACTCACTTTCTCAAGTTATAATCCAATTCTTACTTCCTCGAGGTATGAACCTCGGATTCTGGTCTGACATCCTTCTGAAAGTAGTGTTCAACAATCTTATGAAAATAAGATCGAACTTCCTCTCAGTTCAGACCTTCTGCTTCTATCTAGCTTAAAGTATTGAGTCATTGTACATCCAACTCAATCTTTACTCTACCCCTTAGAGTTTTCTTATGGTCTTCAACTCCTTTTCTTCCAACCATTGGACTTATGGTTAGAATATTGGTCTGGGTCTAACTTATGGTTTATACTTTTCTAAAAGTCTCACGAAGAATGTTTGTGGTGTATCCACTCAATTGTGGACATCCCATGTGAATCCTTCGACTAAATGATTATAGGTCATTGTTATTTGGCTAACAAAATTTTATTTGTTCACAACTTCTTGGTACAAATAATCCAATGGTGGACTACTTGATACCAATTGTGGCTATTTGTTATCTAAAAATGGATTCTATTATAGGTTCTGATCAACTGGACGAGACATCCTCTACTTTATCTCGCAGTATTGATACTATACCAATTGTGGTCTTCTGATATCAACTATGGTATTCTTATATCTGCTATGGTTTCATAGGTCATCTTCCTTTCTTCAGGGTTTATTGTTGCAAGAAAACCACTAGCTGACACTATGAATATAGTATCCTAAGTGATTTCCCATGCATTCCCTCTTCCATAATGACTATGGTTCTACTTCTACTACTCCATAACCACCAGATTTCTCACCTTCATGCTTCTTATGTACTAAAGTACTCCTCTGTTGAGGTAAAGCATGATTTTTTTATTGGCACTTCCTTCAGAATATTGTGGTTGCTTCCCACAATTTTACTTCCTTCTTCTGATGAACTTTCATCTTGTCTTCAGAATCTTTAGAATTCGTCACTTCCTAACACGGATACCATTACCCTCTAGATCTATATCATCAATTAAGGACTTGATATTGCAACATGCATTTGCATATCAAAGTCAAACTTCATGTATGGATCTAGTCAAACAATGAAAATCCAATAAAATCCAAGAAGATTCAGCTTTGTGCATATAATACACACCACCATAAGCCTGAATAAAATAGTTGAGTAAGACATCTCTAAACATCAGGCTCTGATGTGTAGTATATAACACCACATAATATAGGTTTATATCGTGATACTTAGCACGAATATGTGGATTTCTACTATTTATCTCAACATTTACCGTAATTGCACATTTGCAATGAGATAAACTTGAAACAAAATGGCCTAGGATAGTTAAAGTTAACCTAGTTTTGTTTGGAAGTACTAACAAAGTATTATACCATATATAAGTTCTATTGAGGACTATTTTGTATGATACCACTAGTTCTAATATGGTTACTCTGTATACATATTTATTAGGATATAGTTCCTATACTTCCATATGTTCTTACCATATAACCAGGGTTCTGATGTACTTGACACAGTTCCCATGGTTTTGGAACATAATTCTTACACTATTGTTTAACATCTGACTTCTTATTGTACTCCTCCTGTATACTTAAGATGTTCTAGTCCATCACATAATGACTCTCAGGTGAATAATATATGATTAACAACTCTACCTTGTAAACATATCTTATTCCTATCTTTCTTCCTTACTTCCCATGATTGACTCATCATTGTCTATACTACCTCATATAACTCATATTTTTCACTTACTATCAGTTGTTTCACAAGTTTGGATAGTTTTTACTTAACCATTACTTATCTGGGTCTACATCTTCTATTAGGACATCTTAATTATCTTTATCATTTGATATTACTCCTATTACAGGTCTGGATAACTCTTACTTAATCATGACATATGTTGGTACACATCTTCCAATAGGATAGCTTCCTTATGGTTGTATCCTCTCTTTGGACTACCATGTGTTGTATACCAACTCTTACTTAATCATGACATATGTTGGTACACATCTTCCAATAGGATAGCTTCCTTATGGTTGTATCCTCTGTTTGGACTACCATGTGTTGTATACCAACTGTGATCTACTCATCTGTTGTTTTAAGGACTTAATGGTGTGCTATAAGTTTGGGATTAGCTAACTTTACTTAGTAAAGATAGGTAAGAAATTTCGACTCAAGTGTGTCAGGATTATTCTCAAGTGAATATCCATCTCAAGTCATCAGAAGATTTGGTTCATCTAAGATAACTTCCTATAGACACTACCAATCCTATAGGTCTCCTTTAAAGGGTTTTAATCCTAGGGTCAAAGCATTTGCTCTGATACCAACTGTGGTGACTCGGCATACCACTGCATGGTGTAGTATGCAAGTCTGATATAACACGAATGAAACACTGTTCCACTAGTATTATATCGCTCAGAGTGGTACAACAGAAACATATGCGGGTCCAAGGCATGTCTATAGAATTACATACAGACTCTGTTACATAAGATCAGCACAGCCTCCTACTTTACAATGAGGTGAATCCGCAAATAAACTCCAGAAGAACGACTCGTAGTCTAATCCTATCAGGAACTCTATTTGTAGAGTATTTGACTAGCTATTGGGGCTATGAATAGATTCTAGCTAAATAGGAGCTAGGTTTAGGAAGCTAGTTCCCTTCTATGGCTAAACTAGGTTTTCTCCTTGTTGGATGTGGTATCTGACTCCTCTGACAGGGTCCTGTCTCTTGAAGTAGTTGTTGACTCCTCGGCCTTCGAGTTGCACTGTAGATCCTCCTTCGATGCCTCCATATCTAAGCAGGGGATTTAAGAGTGGGATGAGTACGAGCGTACTCAACAAGTTCATTATAGGAAAGAGGTGTTTAATGCACTAGCTACGGCATTAGACCAGAAAGTCTAATACCAATGCAAGTTTTCATAACCATTTCTTCAAAAGGTTGCTTTTATTCAGAAGAACTATGTCCGTCAGCCTTCACCGGTTTACTAGAACTTCATGGAGCTCCTTTCCGGCCGCGTTCGCAGTTCCATATCCCGGAACAGGGAGTGACAGGTCACGGTTCTTTACACTCTTCAGAGGTGTGTTGCTTTACCCATAAGAGATCTTAACCTTGGTGCCAACCGGGCGTACACCCCGTCCACACTTCCTTTGGTGTGAGGCCCGGTATAAGGTCATAGCCAATCATATTCCTCCGCTACCTCGCACACCCACCCTTTCTTGCATACCCCGACCCTGGGTCCTCGCCGGTCCCATTATTCCCATATTAGGGTGGACCCCGACCAAGACAACAGTTCAGGGCTCATACCATAAACTCCTTCGCCGGTAGCTGCAACCCATCATAGACCGCAATACCGTGGGGACTTTGTTGGGACCCCCACCCTACAACCTGATCCTCGGGCGACAAGTGTAACTACGGTCTCTACCGTGGGGACTTAAGGCTTCCCCAGCCTACCGCTTGCCCCCTTGGAATACAAGTGTTCTACGGTAAAGCGCGTCCGTTGATGTACAAGAGGTGGAAGTACGATTGACTATTCCGTCCCACTCCAGATCTTATGGTTAACACGGGTATTACGACACAAGAATCACTGGACGACATTTGTTGTTTAATCCTAGATGGATATAAACCCTTGCAATGGAACCTCCACCATATCAACACAATCCATGGTTCCATTGCCCACCACATAGTCATATTCATAGTTATGAAAATAGTGGTTTTGCTTTTTATGCAATAGTGATAAACATAGTACTTTGCAAGTAATTTGGTAAAAATACTCAAATGACATGAGCAAGTGATGAACTTGCCTTTCTTGACTGCAAGATTATGCAGGCAAGGTCTTCGATACGCAATAACTTCAAATTCTGAAATAGCATCATCGTCCGGTAAGGACGATGTTTAAAAGATTGGCAAGGATGTAATAATGCATAAGAATGAGATGCAATCGCTCTAAGCGTGACCTAACCCCAATGATTTAGGATTAGTGAGTGGTAATGATTAGTTCAAGGTGTGTTGCACTTTTAGAGTGATTCACAAACAAGGTTCTTATTAAGGATTGGTTGCTGGGCATCATAAACAGGTGTTGTAATATATCATAATAATAACACTAATAGCACACAACAATAACATTTTGTATAATCCTAACATGTAATGAATAGTGGTTGGTTTTAGCACTATATGACATGGTTAATGATTAATTATCATATACTTCAAAAGAAGAACTTTTGAAGAACATGTTCTTTAATAAAGAACAAGTATGATAATTAGGGTTGTGGAGTTCTATGGTTTACTATATTTCTAATTGATTTCTGGAGTAATGGTTAGATGGATCTCAACAAAGTTGGATTCATTAATAACTAGGGCTTGTATGGTTTTAGTGAAGCATAAGTATCTTAAGCAATTTAATGGTTGCTATCATGGTGATATATCTTAATGGTTAGAAGTAATTTAGGGTTCACATGTAATAAGGGAACTAGGGTTTCTAGTTGAATTAGGGTTTTGGGTTTACACATGAAATGATGAGTTCCTAGTTTTCTTCCTTATGGCACTAGGGTTGCATAATTACTATTTAGTTCATAAGTTAATAACTTCATTAATAAATTTGAAGTTATTAATAACTTTGAAATAATAATATTGGATTTGGTATTTTATTAATTTTCAAGAATTAATAATTAGGTAATTATTAATTAGGGTTTAATTCCTATTAATAAAGATTTAATAAGTTCCCATTAAAGAAAATTAGTTTTAATGTTTTCTGTATTTACTTTACTGGTTTTTATTTCTTTTATAATCTTTTTCTAATTATTGAATTTTTAATTCAATTAAGAATAAAAAGAAAAGGCTTAAATAACAAGTATTAAATAATTGAATTTTTATGAAAAATAAAAATTTCATATTATATTTTTATTGGATAGAGTTTACTTTTCTAAGAATTTTGATATCTTATTTATAATTTTCTGAGTTATAATGAATTTTATACATTCATACAAAGATTCAGGTATTTTCTGGAATTTTTAATTAAACAAAATTACTAAACACACCCGGCCCTGTGCTACTCCCAGACACAGACAGGTGGGCCCTGGCCACGTCAACTGCCACGTTGGTGGTTGACTGGGTCAAAAATCGTTAAGGGCCCCTCTGCCACCTCACCTCACCGGAGAGGACGCCGGCGATGCTCCGGTGAACGACGGCAGTGACGGTAGAGACCGCTAGGGACTACAAAAATTAGTGCGTTCGGATCCTCTCGTCACCCTGAGCAATACGGTATCACCGCCACCACCTATTGGTCACCGGAGTTACTCCGGTGAGCTTGTCTGCGGCGGCGCACTCCGGCGGGAACTCGATTGAAGGCTAAAGAGGTTGCGCGGATGCAATTTTAAGCTCAGGAGAAGCGCTAGCTTACCATAAGCACGTGGGTATGCTCGGTGAAGCGCGGGGTTGTCGGAGTCGACGACACAGTCGCGGATTCCGGCGAGCCACCGCGAAAGGGAACGAGTTGATTCGCTCGATTGAGATCTCCTCTTCTAAATTCCTTCCGCCAGGATGAACTACGGCGTCTGGCGCTTCACCTCATCCGCTCCATGGGCTCTGGGGTGGTCGGAATCAATGGCTCCTAGGAATTGGCCGGCGGCATGTCAGGGAAGAAAACAAAGAACTGGGAGCCAGGGAGAGCTAGAGAGTAACCAGAGAGATATCAGGGTGTCACGGCGGAGCTTCTGCTTCTTTTATAGAGCAAGGGGAGGTAGGCAACTGATGTCTGCGGGTGCTTCTATTCTTGTAGACAGTGTTGGGCCTCCAAGAGCAGAGGTTTGTAGAACAGCAGCAAGTTTCCCTTAAGTAGATCACCCAAGGTTTATCGAACTCGGGGAGGAAGAGGTCAAAGATATCCCTCTCAAGCAACCCTGCAATCACGATACAAGAAGTCTCTTATGTCCCCAACACACCTAATACACTTGTCGGATGTATAGGTGCACTAGTTCGGCGAAGAGATAGTGAGATGCAAGTAATATGGATGAGTATGAGTGGTAATAGCAATCTGAATAAAATATGGCAGCGAGTAAACATGCAACAAAACAGTAAACAAACGGAGATTCGATCTTTGGAAGCAAGGCCTAGGGATCCTGCTTTCACTAGTGGACACTCTCAACAATGATCACATAATAGAACTACTCTACACTCTCTTGTTGGATGATGAACACCACTAATTGTGTAGGATTACACGAACCCTCAATGCCGGAGTTAACAAGCTCCACAATATTCGATGTTCATATTTAAATAACCTTAGAGTGCATGATAGATCATTGCAATTACACCAAGTACTAACATAGCATGCACACTGTCACCATCACACTATGAAGGAGGCATAGATCACATCAATACTATCATAGAAATAATTAACTTCATAATCTACAAGAGATTACAATCATAACCTACGCCAAGTACTACACGATGCACACACTGTCACCATTACACCGTGCAGGAGGAATAGAGTACTTTAATAACATCACTAGAGTAGCACATAGATGATATTCAACTAGATCACAAAGAGAGAGAGATGAACCACATAGCTACAGCGGAGCCCTCAGCCCCGGGGGTGAACTACTCCCTCCTCATGGGAGACAGCAGCGGTGATGAAGATGGCGGTGGTGTCGATGGAGGAGCCTTCCGGGGGCACTTCCCCGTCCCGGCGGCGTGCCGGAACAGAGAGTCATGTCCCCCAGATCTTGGCTTCGCGATGGCGGCGGCTCTGGAAGGTTTCTTGTACCGTGGCTTTTTCGTATCGATGTTTTAGGTCAGGGACCTCTATATAGGTGAAGAGGCGGAGTCGGAGGGCTGACGAGGCGACGACACAACAGGGGGGCGCGACCCCCCTCTGGCCGTGCCGGCCTACCATCTGGTGGGCCTGTGGCCCCCCTCTGGCGGCTCTCGGGTGTTCTGGAAGCTTCGTGGAATTTTAAGACTCTGGGCGTTGATTTCGTCCAATTCCGAGAATATTTCCTTACTAGGATTTCTGAAACCAAAAACAGCAGAAAACAGGAACTGGCACTTCGGCATCTCGTCAATAGGTTAGTTCCGGAAAACGCATAAAATCATCATAAAGTGTGAACAAAACATGTAGGTATTGTCATAAAACAAGCATGGAACATAAGAAATTATCGATACGTTGGAGACATATCAGCATCCCCAAGCTTAGTTCCTACTCGTCCCCGAGTAGGTAAACGATAACAAAGATAATTTCTGAAGTGACATGCTACCAACATGATCTTAATCATACTATTGTAATGCATATGAGATGAATGCAGCGATTCAAGACAATATAAATGCAATGAGTAAACAATTGAATCATATAGCAAAGACTTTTCATGAATAGTACTTTCAAGACAAGCATCAATAAGTCTTGCATAAGAGTTAACTCATAAAGCAATAGATTCAAAGTAAAGGCATTGAAGCAACACAAAGGAAGATTAAGTTTCAGCGGTTGCTTTCAACTTGTAACATGTATATCTCATGGATAGTTGTCAATGCAAAGTAATATGATGAATGCAAATATGCAAGTATGTAAGAATCAATGCACAGTTAACACAAGTGTTTGCTTCTTGAGGTGGAGAGAAAATAGGTAAACTGAATCAACATAAAAGTAAAAGAAAGGCCCTTCGCAGAGGGAAGCATTGATTTCTATATTTGTGCTAGAGCTTTGGTTTTGAAAATAAGAAACAATTTTGTCAACGGTAGTAATAAAGCATATGTATCATGTAAATTATATCCTACAAGTTGCAAGCCTCATGCATAGTATACTAATAGTGCCCGCACCTTGTCCTAATTAGCTCAGATTACCTGGATTATCATCGCAATACATATGTTTTAACCAAGTGTCACAAAGGGGTACCTCTATGCCGCCTGTACAAAGGTCTAAGGAGAAAGCTCGCATTGGATTTCTCGCTTTTGATTATTCTCAACTTAGACATCCATACCGGGACAACATAGACAACAGATAATGGACTCCTCTTTAATGCATAAGCATTTTGCAACAATTAATGTTCTCATATGAGATTGAGGATATTTGTCCAAAACTGAAACTTCCACCATGATTCATGGCTTTAGTTAGCGGCCCAATGTTCTTCTCTAACAGTATGCATGCTCTAACCATTCAACTCATGGTAAATCGCCCTTACTTCAGACAAGACAGACATGCATAGCAACTCACATGATATTCAACAAAGAGTAGTTGATGGCGTCCCCAGGAACATGGTTATCGCTCAACAAGCAACTTATAAGAGATAAGATGCATAAGTACATATTCAATACCACAATAGTTTTTAGGCTATTTGTCCCATGAGCTATATATTGCAAAGATAAAGAATAGAAATTTTAAAGGGAGCACTCAAGAAATTTACTTTGGAATGGCGGAGAAATACCATGTAGTAGGTAGGTATGGTGGACACAAATGGCATAGTGTTGTTTGGCTCAAGGATTTGGATGCATGAGAAGTATTCCCTCTCAATACAAGGCTTAGGCTAGCAAGGTTGTTTGAAGAAAACACAAGTATGAACTAGTACAGCAAAACTCACATAAAAGACATATTGCAAGCATTATAAGACTCTACATTGTCTTCCTTGTTGTTCAAACACCTTACTAGAAAATATCTAGACCTTAGAGAGACCAATCATGCAAACCAAATTTTAGCAAGCTCTATGTATTTCTTCACTAATAGGTGCAAAGTATATGATGCAAGAGCTTAAACATGAGCACAACAATTGCCAAGTATCACATTATTCAAGACATCATACCAATTACTACATGTAGCATTTCCCGTTTCCAACCATATAACAATTAACGAAGTAGTTTCAACCTTCGCCATGAAAATTAAAAGCTAAGAACACATGTGTTCATATGAACCAGCGGAGCGTGTCTCTCTCCCACACAATCATGAATTTATTCAAACAAAAACAAAAACAAAAACATACAGACGCTCCAAGTAAAGTACATAAGATGTGACCGAATAAAAATATAGTTTCAAGAGAAGGAACCTGATAATTTGTCGATGAAGAAGGGGATGCCTTGGGCATCCCCAAGCTTAGATGCTTGAGTCTTCTTGAAATATGCAGGGATGAACCACCGGGGCATCCCCAAGCTTAGGCTTTTCACTCTTCTTGATCACATTGTATCATCCTCCTCTCTTGACCCTTGAAAACTTCCTCCGCACCAAACTCAAAACAACTCATTAGAGGGTTAGTGCATAATCAAAATTCACATGTTCAGAGGTGACATAATCATTCTTAACACTTCTGGACATTGCACAAAGCTACTGAAAGTTAATGGAATCGAAAAATCCATCAAGCATAGCAAAACAGGCAATGCGAAATAAAAGGCAGAATCTGTCAAAACAGAACAGTTCGTAAAGACGAATTTTATTGAGGCACCAGACTTGCTCAAATAAAAATGCTCATATTTTGATGAAAGTTGCGTACATATCTGAGAATCACTCACGTAAATTGGCATAATTTTCTGAGTTACCTACAGAGAATTCTGCCCAAATTCGTGACAGCAAGAAATCTGTTTCTGCGCAGTAATCCAAATCTAGTATCAACCTTGCTATCAAAGACTTTACTTGGCACAACAATGCAATAAAACAAAGATAAGGAGAGGTTGATACAGTAGTAACAACTTCCAAGACACAAATATAAAACAAAATTACTGTAGTAAAATAAACACATGGGTTATCTCCCAAGAAGTTCTTTCTTTATAGCCATTAAGATGGGCTCAGAAAATTTAATGATGCACTCCCAAGAAATAGTATTTGAAGCAAAAGAGAGCATCAAGAAGCAAATTCAAAACACATTTAAGTCTAACATGCTTCCTATGCATAGGAATCTTGTAAATAAACAAGTTCATGAAGAGTAAAGTGACAAGCATAAGAAGATAAAACAAGTGTAGCTTCAAAAATTTCAGCACATAGAGAGGTGTTTTAGTAACATGAAAATTTCTACAACCATATTTTCCTCTCTCATAAAGATTTTCAGTAGCATCATGAGAAAACTCAACAATATAACTATCAAATGAAACATTCTTATCATGAGTCTCATGCATAAAATTATTACTCTCCACATAGGCATAGTCAATTTTATTAGTTGTAGTGGGAGCAAATTCAACAAAGTAGCTATCATTATTATTCTCATCATCAAATATAGGGGGCATATTGTAATCATAATCAAATTTATCCTCCATAACGGGCGGCAACAAAAGACCACTATCATTATAATCATCATAAATAGGAGGCAAAGTATCATCAAAGAAAATTTTCTCCTCAATGCTTGGGGGACTAAAAAGATCATGCTCATCAAAACCAGCTTCCCCAAGCTTAGAATTTTCCATATCATTAGCAACAATGGTATTCAAAGTGTTCATACTAATATGTTCCATGGGTTTTTTAATTTTCGCATCAAACCATCCATGTCTTAACTCAGGAAAAAGAATAAAAAGCTCCATGTTGCTTTCCATTATGCGAAACTAGTGATAAACAAGAAACAAAACGATGCAATTGCAGGATCTAAAGGAAATAGCTTCGAGTACTTACAACGGCGCCGGAAATTAGCTTAGTAGCCGAGATCCGCAGTGTGAGTACCTTTTACCTTTCCTCCCGGGCAACAGCGCCAGAAAAGTGCTTGATGTCTACGGGTGCTTCTATTCTTGTAGACAGTGTTGGGCCTCCAAGAGCAGAGGTTTGTAGAACAGCAGCAAGTTTCCCTTAAGTGGATCACCCAAGGTTTATCGAACTCAGGGAGGAAGAGGTCAAAGATATCCCTCTCAAGCAACCCTGCAATCACGATACAAGAAGTCTCTTGTGTCCCCAACACACCTAATACACTTGTCGGATGTATATGTGCACTAGTTCGGCGAAGAGATAGTGAGATGCAAGTAATATGGATGAGTACGAGTGGTAATAGCAATCTGAATAAAATATGGCAGCGAGTAAACATGCAACAAAACAGTAAACAAACGGAGATTCGATGCTTGGAAGCAAGGCCTAGGGATCCTGCTTTCACTAGTGGACACTCTCAACAATGATCACATAATAGAACTACTCTACACTCTCTTGTTGGATGATGAACACCACTAATTGTGTAGGATTACACGAACCCTCAATGCCGGAGTTAACAAGCTCCACAATATTCGATGTTCATATTTAAATAACCTTAGAGTGCATGATAGATCATTGCAATTACACCAAGTACTAACATAGCATGCACACTGTCACCATCACACTATGAAGGAGGCATAGATCACATCAATACTATCATAGCAATAATTAACTTCATAATCTACAAGAGATTACAATCATAACCTACGCCAAGTACTACACGATGCACACACTGTCACCATTACACCGTGCAGGAGGAATAGAGTACTTTAATAACATCACTAGAGTAGCACATAGATGATATTCAACTAGATCACAAAGAGAGAGAGATGAACCACATAGCTACAGCGGAGCCCTCAGCCCCGGGGGTGAACTACTCCCTCCTCATGGGAGACAGCAGCGGTGATGAAGATGGCGGTGGTGTCGATGGAGGAGCCTTCCGGGGGCACTTCCCCGTCCCGGCGGCGTGCCGGAACAGAGAGTCATGTCCCCCAGATCTTGGCTTCGCGATGGCGGCGGCTCTGGAAGGTTTCTCGTACCGTGGATTTTTCGTATCGATGTTTTAGGTCAGGGACCTTTATATAGGCGAAGAGGCGGAGTCGGAGGGCTGACGAGGTGACGACACAACAGGGGGCACGGCCCCCCTCTGGCCACGCCGGCCTACCATCTGGTGGGCCTGTGGCCCCCCTCTGGCGGCTCTCGGGTGTTCTGGAAGCTTCGTGGAATTTTAAGACTCTGGGCGTTGATTTCGTCCAATTCCGAGAATATTTCCTTACTAGGATTTCTGAAACCAAAAACAGCAGAAAACAGGAACTGGCACTTCGGCATCTCGTCAATAGGTTAGTTCCGAAAAACGCATAAAATCATCATAAAGTGTGAACAAAACATGTAGGTATTGTCATAAAACAAGCATGGAACATAAGAAATTATCGATACGTTGGAGACGTATCAGCAACGCCAGCACGACAGTGACGTTCGGTCAGGATATTCCGATGATCTCGGCTAGGGTTTTCTAGCACGAATCACATCATCTCCGGATAAGCTCGGACTCGTCGATTACTTGTACGCGTTGCAGTGGTTCTTTGGCGTCCGCGGCGGTCAGAGGAAGGTGACCGGTGACGTGGAGACGCCGCGCTGTCAAGCATGCCTGCGAGGAAGAAGACGAGTTCGTCTCCTCGCTCGTTTAATCATGAAACGATTTTTGGGCTGGTTTTGGCGGTGGACTGGGCTGGGCTATGGCTACTGCTGGGCTATGGTGCTGGGCTGCACCGTGGCTGCTCGGCCAGGTAAGCTTCTTCTCCATTTTTTTCTCTGTTTTCTTTTTCTTCTTATTTTCTATTTTTGAATTCTTTTTTTAATTCAATTTTGAATGCCTTTCTATTTGTAGGTGTTTCTTATTTAAATAATACAAGGATTAGCCCAAGATTCTTCAAACACTTTGGTAGTGTATTAGAAAATTTAATATGGGTACTATAACATTGGTTTAATTATTATTATTGGGATTTGAATTAAAGGTCCATATGGGCATGGATTGAAATATCATTTTGAAAAGATTCACATTATTTTCTGAATGGTAGTTTTCTTACTTAATGATATATCTTGTTTTATTTGGTATTGGTTTGCAAGAAACAAGTTACCAAGTAATGTTTGTTTATGGAGTTCTATTGAACAAGGGACTTAATGACATGATCTCATGTGCAAAAGTCTTTCTAAGTATTTGATCTCTTATCTGAGAATTTGATCACTTGCATATGATCTTACGGGACCATTTATGTTTTAAGGTCTTGTAAGTTTTAGTATAACCCTGTTTCAAGGGTAGCACTAGAATTATATTCAATAACACCTTGAAATACCTAGGGTAATTCTACTCTCATCATGGTTTGGTCTTAATTATAATGATAGGTGGTTAATCACCACCATATAGGTTTAAGTTGTAGGGTTTAAACTAGATTCATCTTATGCTCCATAATTAAGCATAGGATTTAAGTAAAGTGCAATTATAGGGTTCTAATTATAGTTAACTTTGGTTATATGGATGAATGGTTTCTCACCATATTAAGTATGGAGTTTTACTCTAAGGTTTTCTTAGGTTCTTTAATTTCTGAAGTATGGATATGGTAGGATTCTACTTATGATCACCAAGTGGTTCACAAGTAAAGTTTGGGATATAAGTCTAGGGTTGCTCACTAGTTACCTCCCTATGATTTCATGTGGTGAATGATATCTACTTATCCTATTAGGGTTTAACTTATCCTCACATACCTCAAGAGCATGATCATGGATTAGGCATGATCAACTTGTTCTTAATATCCCTACCTCAAGTTCTTAGGGTTTATGATCATCACTCAATTTATAATGATCAAGGTTTGGCTTCCTAAGGTATCTTTGATGTATTTGGTTTCTCACTCCCAAGATCAAGTGTTGTCTTGATCAACTAAATATAGACTTTCTTTTATAGTTTCTTGAATGGGCATGGTTATGGTTGTCTCAATAATTTATATCCCAGGAGATTGCCTGAGATAATTACCTAGGGTTCTACTCAAGGAATGATGATTTCATTTTGTTATATGGATAGTTCTCTCCCTTCAATTAAGTGTTGCCTCAATTATCTTGAGTATAACACCATAGGTTGAGCTCTCTCATTTAAGAATAGTTATTCTAGGGTTTATGGTGTACTCCTAATATCTCCTTAGGTATCTAGTCTAAGGTTCCATTTGTCTAGCTTAATTGGGTCAGTCTCTTCCTCACCTTATCAATTCATGGATATAGTATTATTTCATGTGACATTAGGTTATCTCACCACTCCAAATGGAAATGGTTTACAACCTAATACTTTGGTTCAATGGTTGTCCTTTATTCATGAATAGGTAGAACTAGGTTTAGTATGAATGGTCTCTCTCATTTGGGAAGGACTTGAATAATACTCTAGGGTTCCTCTTGAAGATGATGATTAGAATACTTGGATGTATATCCAAGGTTTAGCTCAAGGTTTGTTATTGCTTTTCTAATAATTATTATAGAACTCTCACCTCTCTAGGTTTGATGTATAATAATATGGAATAGAGAAGGATATATACTTCTAGAGTTGATCCCCTTGTCTTGTTTCCAAGATTGAAATTGAATGAATACCATGAGGTTCATGGTAGGATCAAGGATTAGTTTAAGTCATGGAAAAGATAAGTCAAGAATGGCTTCTTCATTTTATTGTTACTTGATTTGCAATTGAATTGATGTGCATAAGTTATGACAAGGATTACCATATTATAATCTTTTATAAGATCAAGCAATTGATCATTGAGTAAAGTGGTGTTGTGTTGATTATTTGTTCTATTTGATCTAACCCCTTAGATCAAATCATCTCTACCCAAAACAAGGTTTTAGCAAAGTCACATTGAGGTTTATAGTGCTTGACTTGATGAGCTACTTCAATTCCACCAAGGTCAAGTGAAACTTCAGTTACTGTGACTGTTTTACTTTAAAGCGCAAAAATTCCCCAGATTTTCTATGCATGAATGCAATGCACACATCTGTTTCCTCTACTTTTGTAACCCCAATACCTGGGATATTACAAAGCCCCTAGCAATTTTTCGTAGCAAGGGATTCATGTCTTTGTCAGTTCTTGCCTACAAGATTAGGACGACAAGTTTAGAACAAGAAATGACCGAGAAATGTCGATAGTGTACAAGAAAATTTGGATAGGATAGTACCAAATCACAGAACCAGCTACTGAAACCGTGACCGCCGCCCTTATCGAAAATATCCTTGGATTCTTCCGAGGTAGGATCCCTGTGGGTATACCTCCAATATTTAGTCGTGAATTGTCTATAACAGTGAACGGAGGAAGAGTTAGCCACGAACACACGAGTGAATGTTTGCGAATAACTAAATGGTTAGCACTTACTTGATGTACGGCTTCACTTCCACCATGGTGTTCAAGACATATGAGTGGATCAACTCCCGCTCATGTAAATTCGTTGTGTACGGATTCGAGCCACTTGACTTGCCTCCAAGCCCTATGAAGATGCTAAGCTTGGGTACATCTTCATTGTTGGCGGCATTGTAACGGAGGACCGGGTTGTGCTTTGTGGGAATGTCGGGATCATAGTGCTTAGTGGTGAAGTTTGCCACCTCCACGTTCAGGACTGCCTCGGCTATGGATGCTTCGATCTTGCATTTATTGCCAGTCATCTGACGAAGCTTTTGTGTTTCTCTCTCGGGACCAAACTGCCAACGGCCCCACCCGGCCCCCCCTTTAAGCATTCCTTCGCGAGGTGGAGGATCATATGTTGCATCGGATTAAAGAACGCTGGAGGAAAGATCTTCTCTAGATCGCAAAGCAACATGGGTGCCTGTTCATCCAGCTTCTCAATCACTTTAGTGTCTAACTCCCTAGCACAAATCTGGCGGAAGAAAAAACTCAACCTCGCTACCACTCGCCAAGTCTTCTCAGGGACATAGCCTCGAATCATCACCGGCATTATCCGTTCAAGCCACACGTGGTAGTCATGACTCTTCAGTCCTTGTACTCGCAACGTTTCAATGTTCAGACCCCTCATCCAATTGGCTGCGAACCCATCAGGGAAAAACAAGGAGTCCTTCATCCATTGGAAGACCTCCCTTTTTTGGGCCTTTGTGAGGAAGAACGGAGCGTGTGGCTTAGTCCAAGTTTTTTTGGCACCTTGAGGTGGCTTCATGTTCAACTCTGGCCTATCGCACACCTTTTCTTGGTCAATTCAAGCCTTTATGTTATCCTTCGTCTTCTCAGTGTCCACTATGGTGCTCCAAATGGCTTCACTGATATTCTTCTCGGTGTGCATTACATCAATGTTATGTGGGAGCTCCAGGAACTCAAAGTAAGGAAGCTTCCAGAAGCACGGCTTGTGGGTCCATTGGTGTGTCTCCCCATATCCCAAGAAACCATTCCCATCAGGGTTAGGCTGGAGAGCGTCTAACTCGGCCTTGGTTTCCTGTCCGATCTTCGGAATTGGCTTCGGTGCATGGACAACACGGCCTTTTTTGAAACTCTTTACATCACTCCTGTATTCATGACTCTGCTCAAGGAACTGTCGAGCTTCATCAAAGAAGGAATACTTGCCACCCTTGTTTATCCAGAAGAAAGTCACGGCTTGCCTGCACTCCGGACAAGGCCACTTCCCATGTGTACACCACCCGCAGAACAAAGCACGTGCTGGCAAGTCATGCAGAGACGTATGGTACCAGACATACATATCGAAGTGTTCCTTCTTTGCCGCGTCATAAGTTCGGATCCCGCGATCTTCCCAGCCAAGAAGCAAGTCATCAATCAGTGGTTCCAGATACACGTTCATGTTCTTACCCGGGTATTTCGGTCCTGGGATTATCATCGACACAAACATGTACTCTGATCTCGTGCAGACGCCAGGGGGTAGGTTCAGGGGAATAACAAACACTGGCCAACAACTGTATACCGCAGCCGACATACCATATGGATTGAACCCATCGGTTGATATTGCAATTGCTACGCTCCTCGGGTCACCGGCTTTCAGGGGATATTTCTTGACAAAGTTCTTCCATGCAGTACCATCCGACGGATGTATCATCTTGCCACTGTCTGGTCTGATCCCTTCTACAGCCCACTTCATCTGTTGGGCAGTATCCTCGGTCATGAAGAGCCGCTGGATCCTCGGTAGGACTGGAAGATAGCGGAGGATATTCTTGGCAATCGTGGTCTGCCTCTTGATACGCGTACAGCACGTGTCCGTTGGGAACCCCAAGAGGAAGGTGTGATGCGCACAGCGGCAAGTTTTCCCTCAGTAAGAAACCAAGGTTTATCGAACCAGTAGGAGCCAAGAAGCACGTTGAAGGTTGATGGCGGCGGAGTGTAGTGCGGCGCAACACCAGGGATTCCAGCGCCAACGTGGAACCTGCACAACACAACCAAATTACTTTGCCCCAACGTGACAGTGAGGTTGTCAATCTCACCGGCTTGCTATAACAAAGGATTAGATGTATAGTGTGGATGATGATTGTTTGCAGAAAACAGTAGAACAAGTATTGCAGTAGATTGTATTCGACGTAAAAGAATGGACCGGGGTCCACAGTTCACTAGTGGTGTCTCTCCCATAAGATAGATAGCATGTTGGGTGAACAAATTACAGTTGGGCAATTGTCAAATAAAGAGGGCATGACCATGCACATACATGTTATGATGAGTAGTGTGAGATTTAATTGGGCATTACGACAAAGTACATAGACCGCTATCCAGCATGCATCTATGCCTAAAAAGTCCACCTTCAGGTTATCATCCGAACCCCCTCCAGTATTAAGTTGCAAACAACAGACAATTGCATTAAGTATGGTGCGTAATGTAATCAACAAATACATCCTTACGCATATCATTGATGTTTTATCCCTAGTGGCAATAGCACATCCACAACCTTAGAAATTTCTGTCACTGTCCCAGATTTAATGGAGGCATGAACCCACTATCGAGCATAAATACTCCCTCTTGGAGTTACAAGTAAAAACTTGGCCAGAGCCTCTACTAATAACGGAGAGCATGCAAGATCATAAACAACACATAGATAATAGATCAATAATCAACATAGCATAGTATTCCATATTCATCGGATCCCAACAAACGCAACATGTAGCATTACAAATAGATGATCTTGATCATGTTAGGCAGCTCACAAGATCTAACAATGATAGCACAATTAGGAGAAGACGACCATCTAGCTACTGCTATGGACCCATAGTCCAGGGGTGAACTACTCACACATCACTCCAGAGGCGACCATGGTGGTGAAGAGTCCTCCGGGAGATGATTCCCCTCTCCGACAGGGTGCCGGAGGCGATCTCCTGAATCCCCCGAGATGGGATTGGCGGCGGCGTCTCTGGAAGGTTTTCCGTATCGTGGCTCTCGGTACTGGGGTATTCGCGACGAAGACTTTAAGTAGGCGGAAGGGCGGAGTCGGAGGGCTGACGAGGGCCCCACACGCTAGGGCCGCGCGGGCCCCTCCTGGGCCGCGCTGCCCTAGTGTGGCGGCGCCTCGTCGCCCCACTTCGGTTCCCTTTCGGTGTTCTGGAAGCTTCGTGGAAAAATAGGCCCTTGGGCGTTGATTTCGTCCAATTCCGAGAATATTTCCTTACTAGGATTTCTGAAACCAAAAACAGCAGAAAATAGCAACTGGCTCTTCGGCATCTCGTTAATAGGTTAGTGCCGGAAAATGCATAAATATGACATAAAGTATGTATAAAACATGTGAGTATCATCATAAAAGTAGCATGGAACATAAGAAATTATCGATACATTGGAGACGTATCAGCATCCCCAAGCTTAGTTCCTACTCATCTCGAGTAGGTAAACGATAACAAAGATAATTTCTGAAGTGACATGCTATCACAATCTTGATCAATACTATTGTAAGCACATGTAATGAATGCAGCGATTCGAAGCAATGGTAAATACAATGAGTAAACAATTGAATCATATAGCAAAGACTTTTCATGAATAGTACTATCGAGACAAGCATCAATAAGTCTTGCATAAGAGTTAACTCATAAAGCAATAAATTCAAAGTAAAGGTATTCAAGCAACACAAAGGAAGATTAAGTTTCAGCGGTTACTTTCAACTTGTAACATGTATATCTCATGGATAGTTGTCAACATAAAGTAATATAATAAGTGCAATATGCAAGTATGTAGGAATCAATGCACGGTTAACACAAGTGTTTGTTTCTTAAGATGGAGAGAAATGGGTAAACTGACTCAACATAAAAGTAGAAGAAAGACCCTTCGCAGAGGGAAGCATTGATTGCTATATTTGTGCTAGAGCTTTCATTTTGAAAACAAGAAACAATTTTGTCAACGGTAGTAATAAAGCATATGCATTATGTAAATTATATCCTACAAGTTGCAAGCCTCATGCATAGATTACCAATAGTGCCCGCACCTTGTCCTAATTAGCTCGGATTAACATGGATTATCATCGCAATACATATGTTTTAACCAAGTGTCGCAAAGGGGTACCTCTATGCCGCCTGTACAAAGGTCTAAGGAGAAAGCTCGCATTGGATTTCTCGCTTTTGATTATTCTCAACTTAGACATCCATACCGGGACAACATAGACAACAGATAATGGACTCCTCTTTAATGCATAAGCATTCAGCAACAAATAATATTCTCATAAGAGATTGAGGATAGTTGTCCAAGACTGAAACTTCCACCATGGATCATGGCTTTAGTTAGCGGCCCAATGCTCTTCTATAACAATATGCGTACTCAAACCATTCAACTCATGATTATCACCCTTACTTCAGATAAGATGAACATGCATAGCAACTCACATGATATTCAACAAAGGGTAGTTGATGGCGTCCCCAGGAACATGGTTATCGCTCAGCAAGCAACTTATAAGAGATAAAATACATAAGTACATATTCAATACCACAATAGTTTTTAGGCTATTTGTCCCATGAGCTATATATTGCAAAGGCGAAGAATGGAAATTTAAAGGTAGCACTCAAGAAATTTACTTTGGAATGGCGGAGAAATACCATGTAGTAGGTAGGTATGGTGGACATAAGTGGCATAGTGTTTGGCTCAAGGATTTTGGATGCATGAGAAGTAATCCCTCTCAATACAAGGCTTAGGCTAGCAAGGTTATTTGAAACAAACACAAGTATGAACCGGTACAGCAAAACTCACATAAAAGACATATTGTAAGAATTATAAGACTCTACACCGTCTTCCTTGTTGTTCGACCCTTACTAGAAAATATCTAGACCTTAGAGAGACCAAGCATGCAAACCAAATTTTAGCAAGCTCTATGTATTTCTTCACTAATAAGTGCAAAGTATATGATGCAAGAGCTTAAACATGAGCACAACAATTGCCAAGTATCACATTATTCAAGATATTATACCATTTACCACATGTAGCATTTCCCGTTTCCAACCATATAACAATTTAACGAAGCAGTTCAACCTTCGCCATGAACATTATGAGTAAAGCTAAGGACATATTTGTCCATATGCAACAGCGGAGCGTGTCTCTCTCCCACACAATGAATGCTAGGATCCAACTTTATTCAAACAAAACAAAAATAAAAATATACAGACGCTCCAAGTAAAGCACATAAGATGTGATGGAATAAAAATATAGTTTCACTAGAGGAACCTGATAATGTTGTCGATGAAGAAGGGGATGCCTTGGGCATCCCCAAGCTTAGATGCTTGAGTCTTCTTGAAATATGCAGGGATGAACCACCGGGGCATCCCCAAGCTTAGAGCTTTCACTCTCCTTGATCATATTGTATCATCCTCCTCTCTTGATCCTTGAAAACTTCCTCCACACCAAACTTAAAACAACTCATTAGAGGGTTAGTGCATAATAAAAATTCACATGTTCAGAAGTGACATAATCATTCTTAACACTTCTGGACATTGCACAAAGCTACTGAAAGTTAATGGAATAAAGAAATCCATCAAGCATAGCAAAACAGGCAATGCGAAATAAAAGGCAGAATCTGTCAAAACAGAACAGTCCGTAAAGATGAATTTTTTAGGTGCACCAGTCTTGCTCAGATGAAAATGCTCAAATTGAATGGAAGTTGCGTACATATCTGAGGATCACTCACGTAAATTGGCAGAATTTTCTGAGTTACCTACAGAGACTACTGCTCAAATTCGTGACAGCAAGAAATCTGTTTCTGCGCAGCAATCCAAATCTAGTATGAACCTTACTATCAAAGACTTTACTTGGCACAACAATGCAACACAATTAAGATAAGGAGAGGTTGCTACAGTAGTAACAACTTCCAAGACTCAAATATAAAACAAAAGTGCTGTAGTAAAATCATGGGTTGTCTCCCATAAGCGCTTTTCTTTAACGCCTTTCAGCTAGGCGCAGAAAGTGTGTATCAAGTATTATCAAGAGACGAAGCATCAACATCATAATTTGTTCTAATGATAGAATAAAAAGGTAACTTCATTCTCTTTCTAGGGAAGTGTTCCATACCTTTCTTGAGAGGAAATTGATATTTAATATTACCTTCCTTCATATCAATAATAGCACCAACAGTTCGAAGAAAAGGTCTTCCCAATATAATGGGGCAAGATGCATTACATTCAATATCCAACACAACAAAATCAACGGGGACAAGGTTATTGTTAACAGTAATGCGAACATTATCAACTCTCCCCAAAGATTTCTTTGTAGAGTTATCAGCAAGATTAACATCCAAATAACAATTTTTCAATGGTGGCAAGTCAAGCATATTATAGATTTTCCTAGGCATAACGGAAATACTTGCACCAAGATCACATAAAGCATTACAATCAAAATCATTGACCTTCATCTTAATGATGGGCTCCCAACCATCCTCTAGCTTCCTAGGAATAGAAGCTTCACGTTCTAGTTTCTCTTCTCTAGCTTTTATGAGAGCATTTGTAATATGTTTTGTAAAGGCCAAATTTATAGCACTAGCATTAGGACTCTTTGATGGGATTCGTAGCATAGAAAACAAAAAATTCCCTACCGCGAACACGCAATCCAAGCCAAGATGCAATCTAGAAGACGGTAGCAACGAGGGGATGATCGAGACTCACCCTTGAAGATTTCCAAAGCCTACAAGATGAGGCTCTTGTTGCTGCGGTAGACGTTCACTTGCCGCTTGCAAAAGCGCGTAGAAGATCTTGATCACGGCGCCACGGACGGGCAGCACCTCCGTACTCGGTCACACGTTCGGTTGTTGATGAAGACGACGTCCACCTCCCCGTTCCAGCGGGCAGCGGAAGTAGTAGCTCCTCTTGAATCCGGTAGCACGACGGCGTGGTGTCGGTGGTGGTGGAGAATCCCGGTGGAGCTTCGCTAAGCGTGCGGGGAAGAAGGAGGAGTAGGGCGGCTAGGGTTTGGGGAGAGGGGGGCGCTGATACGTCTCCGACGTATCGATAATTTCTTATGTTCCATGCCACATTATTGATGTTATCTACATGTTTTATGCACACTTTATGTCATATTCGTGCATTTTCTGGAACTAACCTATTAACAAGATGCCAAAGTGCCAGTTGCTGTTTTCTGCTGTTTTTGGTTTCAGAAATCCTAGTAACGAAATATTCTCGGAATTGGACGAAATCAACGCCCAGGGTCCTATTTTGCCACGAAGCTTCCAGAAGTCCGAAGAGGAGACGAAGAGGGGCCACGAGGGGGCCACACCCTAGGGCGGCGCGGCCCCCCCTTGGCCGCGCGGCCCTGTGGTGTGGGGCCCTCGTGCCGCCTCCTGACCTGCCTTTCCGCCTACTTAAAGCCTCCGTCGCGAAACCCCCTGTACCGAGAGCCACGATACGGAAAACCTTCCAGAGACGCCGCCGCCGCCGATCCCATCTCGGGGGATCCAGGAGATCGCCTCCGGCACCCTGCCGGAGAGGGGAATCATCTCCCGGAGGACTCTACGCCGCCATGGTCGCCTCCGGAGTGATGTGTGAGTAGTCTACCCCTGGACTATGGGTCCATAGCAGTAGCTAGATGGTTGTCTTCTCCCCATTGTGCTATCATTGTCGGATCTTGTGAGCTGCCTAACATGATCAAGATCATCTAGCTGTAATTCTATATGTTGCGTTTGTTGGGATCCGATGAATAGAGAATACTTGTTATGTTGATTATCAAAGTTATGTCTATGTGTTGTTTATGATCTTGCATGCTCTCCGTTACTAGTAGATGCTCTGGCCAAGTAGATGCTTGTAACTCCAAGAGGGAGTATTTATGCTCGATAGTGGGTTCATGCCTGCATTGACACCGGGACAAGTGAGAAAGTTCTAAGGTTGTGTTGTGCTGTTGCCACTAGGGATAAAACATTGATGCTATGTCTAAGGATGTAGTTGTTGATTACATTACGCACCATACTTAATGCAATTATCTGTTGCTTTGCAACTTAATACTGGAGGGGGTTCGGATGATAACCTGAAGGTGGACTTTTTAGGCATAGATGCAGTTGGATGGCGGTCTATGTACTTTGTCGTAATGCCCAATTAAATCTCACTATACTCATCATGATATGTATGTGCATGGTCATGCCCTCTTTATTTGTCAATTGCTGTCGTGGTATCGGCACGGCATATGCCATAGGGTGGCTAATCGAAGTGGTTCCTGAGAGATCTCACGGCGGTATCCGGATGCGGGTATGGGGACGAGCGGCACGGCGACGTACCCAGGTTCGAGGCCCTCCGATGGAGGTAACACCTCTACTCCTGCTATGAGTGTATATGATGATCACACAATACAATGGTGCTCCTAGAGCTGTGTCCGGCTGCTCCTGGGAGGCTAAGGGAGACGATGGTCTCTCTCTCAGGGCAGCGCTAAGAGTGGAGTGAAGTGAGAATGATCGATCGATCCCCTGCACGAGAGGGGGTAGTGCGGCTTATATAGGCACCGGCACTTTACATATAAGACCCTATAGTCTACTGGCCGGCTTGGCCGGCTCCGGCTTCCGCTCCTTCCTGAGGTGGTGACGTCAGGAGCCGTTGAGGCATCGTGGCCTGTCCCATCCGGCTGCCAAGGTCAGCGGTATGGAGAGGAGGTGTCCCTGTCGCCGTCAGCCACTGTAGCCAGTACGGCTCGACGTAGACCATGATGGCCTGTCCGGCGCGTGGCACTATTGCTCCACAGTGCCCCGCGCTTTACGGAAGATGAAGTCAGCGTGGACTTTGGGAACCCGGATCACCAACCCGGTTCCTTCCAGTGCAAGACTCGCCAGCCTCGAGTCGGTCTGAGGTACAAACCCCCAGTCGGATATGGCTTGTAGAAGCTGGCCCAGCTACAGCATTGGTGGCCGTAGCTAGGCCGACTAGGACCTAGAGTCAGCCGGCTTCCGGACCAGCCGGCCACGGCGCCAGCCGGCTGCTCCTCAGCCGGCCTTTGCCGCGAGCCGGCCAGTGGCCAGCCGGCTGCTCCGTGTCCATTGCCCTACCCAGGGTCTTCCCCCCGACATTGCCCAACTGTAATTTGTTCACCCAACATGCTGTTTATCTTAAGGGAGAGAAACCTCTAGTGAACTGTGGACCCCGGTCCAATTCTCTATACTGAAATACAATCTACTGCAATACTTGTTCTACTGTTTTCTGCAAACAATCATCTTCCACACAATACGGTTAATCCTTTGTTACAGCAAGCCGGTGAGATTGACAACCTCACTGTTTCGTTGGGGCAAAGTACTTTGGTTGTGTTGTGCAGGTTCCACGTTGGCGCCGGAATCCCTGGTGTTGCGCCGCACTACATCCCGCCGCCATCAACCTTCAACGTGCTTCTTGGCTCCTCCTGGTTCGATAAACCTTGGTTTCTTTCTGAGGGAAAACTTGCTGCTGTGCGCATCATACCTTCCTCTTGGGGTTCCCAACGAACGTGTGAGTTACACGCCATCAAGCTCTTTTTCTGGCGCCGTTGCCGGGGAGATCAAGACACGCTGCAAGGGGAGTCTCCACTTCTCAATCTCTTTACTTTGTTTTTGTATTGCTTAGTTTTATTTACTACTTTGTTTGCTGCACTAAATCAAAATACAAAAAATTAGTTGCTAGTTTTACTTTATTTGCTATCTTGTTTGCTATATCAAAAACACAAAAAAATTAGTTACTTGCATTTACTTTATCTAGTTTGCTTTATTTACTACTGCTAAAATGAGTAATCCTGAAGTTGAAGTTCGTACGTTTAAGCAACAAGGGGGAGAATGTTTAAGAGATGCTTGGAATAGAATTAGTACTGCCCATAATAGGTGCACTAAGAAACACTCCACCACTATTTTACTCAGGAATTTTTATGTTGGTATCTCTAGCTGGAATAGGTATGTTCTTGATTGTCTCGTGGGAGGTAACTTCTTAAGTACTCCTGCATTAGAAGCTAGCTGCATTATTGAGAGTCTATTTGGAATACCACCTGTTGATGAAGTTAAAATTGAAATCTCTCTTGAAGATGTTATGAAAAAATTGGAAACCTTAGAGAAAAATTTTCCAAGTATTGAAACTAAATTGGAAATGTTACTTGATAAAACTGATGAACTTGATAAATCCTTAGGAGGAATTGATGAAAGAATTAGTGTCCTAGGAACTTGTGTTGTCCATGATGATCAAACCAATAGGATTGGCGAACATGAAAAAGCTATGGGAACCTTGAGTTCAACATTTTCTTCTCTTAAATATAAGGAGAAAGCTTATGTGGGTAAGGAGCAAAAGTTTATGTATGCCTCTAAAGTGCCCAAACCAAAGAAATATTATTATAGGCCTAAAATTGACAAAGCCCTTAGTACCACTACAGATGGAGGAGCTTATGATAACAATGCACCATCTCTTGATAATACTTGATACACACTTTCTGCGCCTAGCTGAAAGGCGTTAAAGAAAAGCGCTTATGGGAGACAACCCATGTTTTTACTACAGTACTTTGTTTTTAGTTTGTGTCTTGGAAGTTGTTTACTACTGTAGCAACCTCTCCTTATCTTAGTTTAGTGTTTTGTTGTGCCAAGTAAAGTCGTTGATAGAAAAGTTCATACTAGATTTGGATTACTGTGCAGAAACAGATTTCTTTGCTGTCACGAATCTGGGTCTACCTCCCTGTAGGTAGCTGAGAAAATTAAGCCAATTTACGTGCATGATCCTCAGATATGTACGCAACTTTCATTCAATTTGAGCATTTTCATTTGAGCAAGTCTGGTGCCTCGATAAAATTCGTCAATACGAACTGTTCTGTTTTTGACAGATTCTGCCTTTTATTTCGCATTGCCTCTTTTGCTATGTTGGATGAATTTCTTTGATCCATTAATGTCCAGTAGCTTTATGCAATGTCCAGAAGTGTTAAGAATTATTGTGTCACCTCTGAATATATTAATTTTTATTGTCGCTAACCCTCTAATGAGTTGTTCTAAGTTTGGTGTGGAGGAAGTTTTCAAGGATCAAGAGAGGAGTATGATGCAACATGATCAAGGAGAGTGAAAGCTCTAAGCTTGGGGATGCCCCGGTGGTTCACCCCTGCATATATCAAGAAGACTCAAGCGTCTAAGCTTGGGGATGCCCAAGGCATCCCCTTCTTCATCGACAACATTATCAGGTTCCTCCCCTGAAACTATATTTTTATTCCATTACATCTTATGTGCTTTGCTTGGAGCGTCGGTTTGTTTTTGTTTTTTGCTTTGTTTGAATAAAATGGATCCTAGCATTCACTTTATGGGAGAGAGACACGCTCCGCTGTAGCATATGGACAAGTATGTCCTTGGTTTCTACTCATAGTATTCATGGCGAAGTTTCTTCTTCGTTAAATTGTTATATGGTTGGAATTGGAAAATGATACATGTAGTAAATTGCTATAATGTCTTGGGTAATGTGATACTTGGCAATTGTTGTGCTCATGTTTAAGCTCTTGCATCATATGCTTTGCACCCATTAATGAAGAAATACATAGAGCATGTTAAAATTTGGTTTGCATATTTGGTTTCTCTAAGGTCTAGATAATTTCTAGTATTGAGTTTGAACAACAAGGAAGATGGTGTAGAGTCTTATAATGTTTTCAATATGTCTTTTATGTGAGTTTTGCTGCACCGGTTCATCCTTGTGTTTGTTTCAAATAAGCCTTGCTAGCCTAAACCTTGTATCGAGAGGGAATACTTCTCATGCATCCAAAATACTTGAGCCAACCACTATGCCATTTGTGTCCACCATACCTACCTACTACATGGTATTTTCCGCTATTCCAAAGTAAATTGCTTGAGTGCTACCTTTAAAATTCCATCATTCACCTTTGCAATATATAGCTCATGGGACAAATAGCTTAAAAACTATTGTGGTATTGAATATGTAATTATGCACTTTATCTCTTATTAAGTTGCTTGTTGTGCGATAACCATGTTTACTGGGGACGCCATCAACTACTCTTTGTTGAATTTCATGTGAGTTGCTATGCATGTTCGTCTTGTCTGAAGTAAGAGAGATCTACCACCTTATGGTTAAGCATGCATATTGTTAGAGAAGAACATTGGGCCGCTAACTAAAGCCATGATCCATGGTGGAAGTTTCAGTTTTGGACAAATATCCTCAATCTCATATGAGAAAATTATTAATTGTTGTTACATGCTTATGCATAAAAGAGGAGTCCATTATCTGTTGTCTATGTTGTCCCGGTATGGATGTCTAAGTTGAGAATAATCAATAGCGAGAAATCCAATGCGAGCTTTCTCCTTAGACCTTTGTACAGGCGGCATAGAGGTACCCCTTTGTGACACTTGGTTAAAACATGTGCATTGCGATGATCCGGTAGTCCAAGCTAATTAGGACAAGGTGCGGGCACTATTAGTACACTATGCATGAGGCTTGCAACTTGTAAGATATAATCTACATGATACATATGCTTTATTACTACCGTTGACAAAATTGTTTCATGTTTTCAAAATCAAAGCTCTAGCACAAATATAGCAATCGATGCTTTTCCTCTATGGAGGACCATTCTTTTACTTTCAATGTTGAGTCAGTTCACCTATTTCTCTCCACCTCAAGAAGCAAACACTTCGTCTCAAAAAAAAAAAGAAGCAAACACTTGTGTGAACTGTGCATTGATTCCTACATATTTGCTTATTGCACTTATTATATTACTCTATGTTGACAATATCCATGAGATATACATGTTACAAGTTGAAAGCAACCACTGAAACTTAATCTTCCTTTGTGTTGCTTCAATGCCTTTACTTTGAATTATTGCTTTATGAGTTAACTCTTATGCGAGACTTATTGATGCTTGTCTTGAAGTGCTATTCATGAAAAGTCTTTGCTTTATGATTCACTTGTTTACTCATGTCATATACATTGTTTTGATCGCTGCATTCACTACATATGCTTTACAAATAGTATGATCAAGGTTATGATGGCATGTCACTCCAGAAATTATCTGTGTTATCGTTTTACCTGCTCGGGCCGAGCAGAACTAAGCTTGGGGATGCTGA
Source organism: Lolium perenne (assembly GCF_019359855.2). NCBI lineage: Eukaryota > Viridiplantae > Streptophyta > Magnoliopsida > Poales > Poaceae > Lolium > Lolium perenne. The sequence continues at coordinate 267,130,602 of NC_067246.2, read as the reverse complement.
TACGTCTCCGACGTATCGATAATTTCTTATGTTCCATGCCACATTATTGATGTTATCTACATGTTTTATGCACACTTTATGTCATATTCGTGCATTTTCCGGAACTAACCTATTAACAAGATGCCGAAGTGCCGATTCTTTGTTTTCTGCTGTTTTTGGTTTCAGAAATCCTAGTAACGAAATATTCTCGGAATTGGACGAAATCAACGCCCAGGGTCCTATTTTGCCACGAAGCTTCCAGAAGTCCGAAGAGGAGACGAAGAGGGGCCACGAGGGGGCCACACCCTAGGGCGGCGCGGCCCCCCCCCTTGGCCGCGCGGCCCTGTGGTGTGGGGCCCTCGTGCCGCCTCCTGACCTGCCCTTCCGCCTACTTAAAGCCTCCGTCGCGAAACCCCCTGTACCGAGAGCCACGATACGGAAAACCTTCCAGAGACGCCGCCGCCGCCGATCCCATCTCGGGGGATCCAGGAGATCGCCTCCGGCACCCTGCCGGAGAGGGGAATCATCTCCCGGAGGACTCTACGCCGCCATGGTCGCCTCCGGAGTGATGTGTGAGTAGTCTACCCCTGGACTATGGGTCCATAGCAGTAGCTAGATGGTTGTCTTCTCCCCATTGTGCTATCATTGTCGGATCTTGTGAGCTGCCTAACATGATCAAGATCATCTATCTGTAATTCTATATGTTGCGTTTGTTGGGATCCGATGAATAGAGAATACTTGTTATGTTGATTATCAAAGTTATGTCTATGTGTTGTTTATGATCTTGCATGCTCTCCGTTACTAGTAGATGCTCTGGCCAAGTAGATGCTTGTAACTCCAAGAGGGAGTATTTATGCTCGATAGTGGGTTCATGCCTGCATTGACACCTGGGACAGTGACAGAAAGTTCTAAGGTTGTGTTGTGCTGTTGCCACTAGGGATAAAACATTGATGCTATGTCTAAGGATGTAGTTGTTGATTACATTACGCACCATACTTAATGCAATTGTCTGTTGCTTTGCAACTTAATACTGGAGGGGGTTCGGATGATAACCTGAAGGTGGAATTTTTAGGCATAGATGCAGTTGGATGGCGGTCTATGTACTTTGTCGTAATGCCCAATTAAATCTCACTATACTCATCATGATATGTATGTGCATGGTCATGCCCTCTTTATTTGTCAATTGCCCAACTGTAATTTGTTCACCCAACATGCTGTTTATCTTATGGGAGAGACACCTCTAGTGAACTGTGGACCCCGGTCCAATTCTCTATACTGAAATACAATCTACTGCAATACTTGTTCTACTGTTTTCTGCAAACAATCATCTTCCACACAATACGGTTAATCCTTTGTTACAGCAAGCCGGCGAGATTGACAACCTCACTGTTTCGTTGGGGCAAAGTACTTTGGTTGTGTTGTGCAGGTTCCACGTTGGCGCCGGAATCCCTGGTGTTGCGCCGCACTACATCCCGCCGCCATCAACCTTCAACGTGCTTCTTGGCTCCTCCTGGTTCGATAAACCTTGGTTTCTTTCTGAGGGAAAACTTGCTGCTGTGCGCATCATACCTTCCTCTTGGGGTTCCCAACGAACGTGTGAGTTACACGCCATCAGGCGCCAGCCACTATAGGGGTGCGGCCACCTTGTGGTGTTTGGGGTGGCCGGCCCCCTCCCCTTGGCCCTCATTATATAGGTGGAACACCCAAGAGTTGGTCTACAAGTCTTCGAATAAGACCCCAAACCAAAACCTTCCATATCACATGAAACCTACCCAAGCTAGGACTCCCACTAGAGGTGGGATTCCCACCTTCCCTTGGGAGGGGGTGGCCGGCCACCATAGGTGGAGTCCACCTGGGACTCCACCCCTTAGGGTTGGCCGGCCATGGTGGTGGAGTCCCTTCGGGACTCCGCCTTCCAAAGTGACTTTCTTCCGGAATATTCTAGAACCTTCTAGCACCTTCCATAAATGCACCGGATCATTTTCAAACTCATAAAATGACTTCCTATATATGAATCTTATTCTCCGGACCATTCCGGAACTCCTTGTGATGTCCGGGATCCCATCCGAGACTTCGAACAATACTTCGAACTCCATTCCATATTCAAGTTCTACCATTTCAACATCAAACCTTAAGTGTGTCACCCTACGGTTCGCGAACTATGTGAACATGGTTGAGAACTCTCTCCGACCAATAACCAATAGCGGGATCTGGAGATCCATAATGGCTCCCACATATTCAACGATAACTTTAGTGATCGAATGAACCATTCACATACGATACCAATTCCCTTTGTCACGCAATATTTTACTTGTCCGAGGTGTGATCATCGGTATCACTCTATACCTTGTTCAACCTCGTCTCCTGACAAGTACTCTTTACTCGTACCGTGGTATGTGGTCTCTTATGAACTTATTCATATGCTTGCAAGACATTAGACGACATTCCACCGAGAGGGCCCAGAGTATATCTATCCGTCATCGGGATGGACAAATCCCACTGTTGATCCATATGCCTCAACTCATACTTTCCGGATACTTAATCCCATCTTTATAACCACCCATTTACGCAGTGGCGTTTGATGTAATCAAAGTACCTTTCCGGTATAAGTGATTTACATGATCTCATGGTCATAAGGACTAGGTAACTATGTATCGAAAGCTTATAGCAAATAACTTAATGACGTGATCTTATGCTACGCTTAATTGGGTGTGTCCATTACATCATTCATATAATGATATAACCTTGTTATTAATAACATCCAATGTTCATGATCACGAAACCATGATCATCTATTAATCAACAAGCTAGTTTATACAAGAGGCTTACTAGGGACTCCTTGTTGTTCACATAACACACATGTATCAATGTTTCGGTTAATACAATTATAGCATGGTATGTAAATATTATCATAAACACAAAGATATATTATAATAACCATTTTATTATTGCCTCTTGGGCATATCTCCAACAGTCTCCCACTTGCACTAGAGTCAATAATCTAGTTTACATTTGTAAAGATATAACACCTTGGCCTTCCGGTGCTTTATCATGTTTTGCTCACGGGATAGGTTTTAGTCAACGGATCTGACACGCTTAGAAACGTATGTATTTTGCAATTCATTTGCGTTTTTAACGCATCACTCATTTTCCTAATGAGTCGGCATTAAATATGTTTGGTCTTCTGGTGGAACCTTAATTCCATAGTCTGAAATATGTCACTAATATTGTCACACACAATATAGCTTCAAAGTTCTGACACTATCGGAACTACACCAAGTTCTCAAAGAACTTCTTGACTTAACATCCTCAATCATTGTCAAAACAATGACATACTCCGCCTTCTTCTGTAGAATCCATCACAATATTTAGAACACATCTAAATCTAGAATAGACTTATTCTAGCTCATTGTGCTACCTCTTAAACAACACTTAGCCTAATTGAGATTGAAATTTATTTTTATATGTGACCAAACTAATATCGGTGCAACACATTACAGCGATTTGTTTGTCATTACCCCATACAAAATTATATATATATCCTTGGTTCTTCTAAAGTACTCAAGGATATTCTTACTGTTATCCAATGACCATCACATGAATCACTCTGGTATATGCTCATAACTCTTTAGAGCACAGGACATCTGATTTTGTACATATTATTTGTTATCTAAAATCACTCATGTGGTTTTACTCATTGAGTGTCAAATACACTCAAGTCTTGTTAAACCTTGAAAAGAACACCTTCTTAATATTTTATATTGAACTACTTCAATATTCATTCTATGTACTTTTAACTTAAACTTATTATGTGTTTCAATCTATCTTCATCGATATTGACACTAAATATGTTTCAGTTCATATCCTTTCATTGAAGTTAATTATCAATGAAACCTTTTTAATCAATTATATAATTACTTTATTTATAATCAATGATATGTCATCTACATAAAGTATTATAAATATGTCTCAGCGCTCCCACTCAATTTCTTGTAAATGCAAGTATCTTCATCATTTCTGATGAAATCAAAAACTCTTTGACTATTTCATCCGGTGAAGATTCCAACTCCTGTGATACTTACTTCATCCATTTGAAGTTTGTATACATATCTAGTATTCCACGGACCAGCAAAACTCCTGTTTGTATCTTGTATACACCTTTAATACACACTTCTGTTAAGTAATGTGTTTTGCCATCCTACTATCATATCTCATAAAAGAAATATGTAGCGATTACTAGAATAATCCACATAGACTATAAGCATTGATATGGAAGATCTAATCTTATCGCAGTCAACTATTTGAACTTTGTCGTAAACAACTTTTGGACAAGTTGAGCTTCTTCAAGGATATTCCATCCAAGTCTATCAATTTTATAGATCCATTTACTTTCAAAAAGTATTCATCTATCTTGGATTCATGGCGTATAGCCATTTTAATGGAGTCAGGGCCCATCATAACTTCTTTGTATGTAGTTGATTTATCATTGTTCAAAAAACAATCCTTTGTCCACAAATCATTTATTTGATCACAAAGCAAAACATACCTACAAGGTTCAATAGGTACTTTGATCTCCATGGCTAAAACACTTTGTAGTCATGGGAGCCATGATCGTCGTGACTGCTTCCGAAACCAATTTCGATGCTGTGCTACTCTGATCATTATGCTCATGTTCATAAACCTTATCAAGTTCTATTGTCCTCCCACTCAAATACTTCGCTAGAAAACAATTTCTTGGAAATAAGCAAGTAACACTGACAAACACTTTTGTCTTCTACTTTAGAGTGGAAAGAATTCCTAATCAATACTTTGGGATAACCAACAAAGACATTCATCCGATTTTGGTTGTAAACTTATTTACTTATGCTATGCATACCAAATTTTAAGAAAGGACTATCAGGGTTCGTGCCCATGCCATAACTCATATGGTGTCATTTCAACGGATCATGATGATGCTCTATTCAGTGTAAAAGCGGTAGTCACTAAAGCATAATCCACAAAAATATAATGGCATCATAATATTTTATCTCATCATTAATCCAACAAGGTTTGGATACATCTCTCAGATACTTCATCATCAATATGATACTCCAAGAAATGTGAGTTGTAGAACAATTTCATAACTCTCTTAGATGTTCGCTAAAACTAGTAATTCAAATATTTCCACTATGATCCAATCATAGATATTTGACTTTTCTATTACGATGATTTCCACTTCATGCTGAAATTTATTTGAATCCATTCAAATGTTTTAAACTTCTTCCTTATCGAATATATCCACATATATATACTCAATTCATTGTTGGAAGTTTTCATGAAGTAGAAGAATCTCCCGCACACAACTATGTCCAGTGAACCATATACATCATCATGTATGTTTCCACTAAGTTAGTTGCCCGTTCTAATCTTGGCCTGTGAACGGTATTTCAGTCATTCTTTTTAGAAGAGATTTGCAAGCGCCAAATGATTCAAAAATCAAATGACTCCAATAATCCATTTTCATGGAGTTTCTTCATGCGTTCCTCTCTAACATGACCTAAATGGCAGTTCCACAAATAAGTGGAATTCAAATTATTTTCCTTATGGCATTTTAGCGTCAGTGTTTATGTATGTGTGTTTCACCATTAAGATTTATAATAACTTATCCATCGTACATGGAGTAATGTCATAATTTGAACAACTCATTGTTTTCATTTGACCAGAGCAAAATAACAATTATTAAGTTCTTTATTATAAATTCTAAGGGCTAGGTAGAATGCCAACGACAAACATAACAACACTTTATTATGTTCCGGACGTGCATTATTACCATATTCCTTATCAGTCACTTAGGCCATTGTATTCTTGTATTGCGTTGTTTTGTATGACACTTCATACCAACCAATATGGTACTAATACCCAAGAATTTCATTGTGTGACTTAACCAGGAGTACAACCATAACATGTATATCATTTATATACACCTGAGCTAGACTTTCTAGTCTTTTCTTTCTTTCTGCCAATAATCTTTTGTAGTTTCTCTTTTAGCTTTCCTCATTATTCAGAAAAACACTTCATCTTTAATAACTTCTAAGTTTGTTGGTCAAATACCAATAACCTTGAGGTTCTTACTTTGAAGTTGATCATCATATGACAAGTGTTTTAGATTTCCCTATTAGTAACTTTGTAATATGATGAAAAATTTCACTCATAATTTTATCCATCAATTCATGACGACTTTGTGAGACCATGTCTGTACATGCTAGGCTCATAAAGTTTAACCTTAGTATTCGCATGTGCAAATCTGGCTTGCACCCGTTGTATGCACACGTAGAATCTATAACACCCGATCATCACGTGATGCTTCGAAACTACGAGTCTTAGCAACGGTGCATACTAAGGACTATCACTTCATGGATATGCGAATATCGTTAGTGCCCCAATAGTTGGAGGATTGGGACGCCTGGCGTCTTCAACCTTCATACATTCCCATAAAACTTATGAGTTTATGTAGTCTCACCAAATTATACTCTATCATCTTGCAATAAGGTCTTAGATATCACATATATCTCATACCTTGATTATTTCTGAAAACTAAATTTTCAGCCCCTTACTTTTCAAACAGATTTGAACTTCAAGTTTCACGGAGACAAGATAACTTTAGGTACTAATTGAAACCATAGTTCTTTGAATCAACAATGTGAGGTTTACTAAAAGTTTGCAATATGACTTAATCAATTCTTGATTCTTTAACAATACGGTACCAATCCGTAAAGTTTCTTGTCAGATTTTAACAGTATTTCTATCTCAATTACAAGACTAGCGCATGGTAGAAAACGGATGCCAATACTACAAAATTAATTCAAAATACTACTCAGACTATGTTCAAGATAATTAGTTCATATTTTAATCTAATTACTAATGAACTCCCACTTAATACAACATCCCTCATAGTTGTTAAGTGGTACACGATCCACATCCACTACACCAAAACCGATCATCACGTGAGATGATGTAGCTTCAATGGTGAACATCAACATGTTGATCATATCATCCATATGACTCGTGTTCAACCTTTCGGTTTCCGTTGTCCCGAGGCCATGTTTGTACATGCTAGGCTCGTCAAGCAAACCCAAGTATTCCGCGTGTGCAACATGGCTTACACCCGTTGTTTGTGAACATTGAGTCTATCACATCCGATCATCACGAGATGCTTCGAAACGACGAACTGTTGCAACGGTGCATACGAGGGGAGAACACTTTATTATCTTGATATTAATGTGAGGGATCATCTTATAATGCTACCGCCGCGATCTAAGCAAAATAAGATGCATAAAGGATTAACATCACATGCAATTCATATGTGATATGATATGGCCCCTTTGTCTTTGCGCCTTTGATCTTCATCTCCAAAGCACGGACATGATCTCCATCATCGTTGGCGTAGCGTCAAGGTCAATGGCGCCGTCTTCATGATTGTTCTCCCATGTAGCAACTATTACAACTTCTTTGAAATACTACTAAACATGAAATTTTAAAGACAACCATAAGGCTCCTGCCGGTTGCCACAATACAATAATGATCATCTCATACATATTCATCATCATATCATGGACATATCACATCACCAAACCCTGCAAAAACAAGTTAGACGTTTCTAATTTGGTTTGCATATTTTACGTGGTTTAGGGTTTTCGAGAGAGATCTAATCTACCTACGAACATGAACCACAACGGTGATACTAGTGTTGTCAATAGAAGAGTAAATTGAATCTTCACTATTGTAGGAGAGACAGACACCCGCAAAGCCACTTATGCAATACGAGTTGCATGTCGAGCGTGGAGCAAATCTCATGAACGCGGTCATGTAAAGTTAGCCCGAGCCGCTTCATCCCACTATGCCACAAAGATGCAAAGTACTCAAACTAAAGACACCATAAGCATCAACGCCCACAAACCATTGTGTTCTACTCGTGCAACCATCTATGCATAGACACGGCTCTGATACCACTGATGGGATTCGTAGCATAGAAAACAAAAAATTTCCTACCGCGAACACGCAATCCAAGCCAAGAGGGGCAATCTAGAAGACGGTAGCAACGAGGGGATGATCGAGACTCACCCTTGAAGATTTCCAAATCCTACAAGATGAGGCTCTTGTTGCTGCGGTAGACGTTCACTTGCCGCTTGCAAAAGCGGGTAGAAGATCTTGATCATGGTGCCACGAACGGGCAGCACCTCCGTACTCGGTCACACGTTCGGTTGTTGATGAAGACGACGTCCACCTCCCCGTTCCAGCGGGCAGCGGAAGTAGTAGCTCCTCTTGAATCCGGCAGCACGACGGCGTGGTGTCGGTGGTGGTGGAGAATCCCGGCGGAGCTTCGCTAAGCGTGCGGGGAAGAAGGAGGCGTAGGGCGGCTAGGGTTTGGGGAGAGGGGGGCGCCGGCCACTATAGGGGTGCGGCCACCTTGTGGTGTTTGGGGTGGCCGGCCCCCTCCCCTTGGCTCTCATTATATAGGTGGAACACCCAAGAGTTGGTCTACAAGTCTTCGAATAAGACCCCAAACCAAAACCTTCCATATCACATGAAACCTACCCAAGCTAGGACTCCCACTAGAGGTGGGATTCCCACCTTCCCTTAGGAGGGGGTGGCCGGCCACCATAGGTGGAGTCCACCTGGGACTCCACCCCTTAGGGTTGGCCGGCCATGGTGGTGGAGTCCCTTCGGGACTCCGCCTTCCAAAGTGACTTTCTTCCGGAATATTCTAGAACCTTCTAGCACCTTCCATAAATGCACCGGATCATTTTCAAACTCATAAAATGACTTCCTATATATGAATCTTATTCTCCGGACCATTCCGGAACTCCTTGTGATGTTCGGGATCCCATTCGAGACTTCGAACAATACTTCGAACTCCATTCCATATTCAAGTTCTACCATTTCAACATCAAACCTTAAGTGTGTCACCCTACGGTTCGCGAACTATGTGGACATGGTTGAGAACTCTCTCCGACCAATAACCAATAGCGGGATCTGGAGATCCATAATGGCTCCCACATATTCAATGATAACTTTAGTGATCGAATGAACCATTCACATACGATACCAATTCCCTTTGTCACATGATATTTTACTTGTCCGAGGTGTGATCATCGGTATCACTCTATACCTTGTTCAACCTCGTCACCTGACAAGTACTCTTTACTCGTACCGTGGTATGTGGTCTCTTATGAACTTATTCATATGCTTGCAAGACATTAGACGACATTCCACCGAGAGGGCCCAGAGTATATCTATCCGTCATCGGGATGGACAAATCCCACTGTTGATCCATATGCCTCAACTCATACTTTCCGGATACTTAATCCCATCTTTATAACCACCCATTTACGCAGTGGTGTTTGATGTAATCAAAGTACCTTTCTGGTATAAGTGATTTACATGATCTCATGGTCATAAGGACTAGGTAACTATGTATCGAAAGCTTATAGCAAATAACTTAATGACGTGATCTTATGCTACGCTTAATTGGGTGTGTCCATTACATCATTCATATAATGATATAACCTTGTTATTAATAACATCCAATGTTCATGATCACGAAACCATGATCATCTATTAATCAACAAGCTAGTTTATACAAGAGGCTTACTAGGGACTCCTTGTTGTTCACATAACACACATGTATCAATGTTTCGGTTAATACAATTATAGCATGGTATGTAAATATTATCATAAACACAAAGATATATTATAATAACCATTTTATTATTGCCTCTTGGGCATATATCCAACACTCTTAGCAAGTTTTTGTAAGAACTTTATAACTTCAGAGATGTGGCAATCATCAAAATCTAAACCATTATAATCTAAAGCAATGGGATCATTGTCCCCAATGTTGGAAAAAATTTCAGCAGTTTTATCACAAGCAGTTTTAGCAGTTTTAGCAGGTTCCGACAGTTTTGCAGGCTTTGCATTAGAAGTAGAAACATTGCCAACACCAATTATTTTACCATTGATAGTAGGAGGTGTAGCAACATGTGGAGCATTAGCGTTACTAGTGGTGGTAATAGTCCAAACTTTAGCTATATTATGTTCTTTAGCATTTTCTTCTTTTTCCCACCTAGCACGCAATTCGGCCATCAATCTTATATTCTCTTTAATTCTAACTTGGATGGCGTTTGCTGTAGCAAATGACTTAATATCATTATTTTCATTAGGCATAACTTTTGATTTCAAAAGATCAACATCAGCAGCAAGACTATCGACTTTAGAAGCAAGTATATCAATTTTCCCAAGCTTTTCTTCAACAGATTTGTTAAAAGCAGTTTGTGTACTAATAAATTCTTTAAGCATGGCTTCAAGTCCAGGGGGTGTATTCCTATTATTTCTGTAAGAATTCCCATAAGAATTACCATAACCGTTACCATTATTATAAGGATATGGCCTATAGTTGTTACTAGAATTGTTCCGATAAGCATTGTTGTTGAAATTATTATTTTTAATGAAGTTCACATCAACATGTTCTTCTTGAGCAACCAATGAAGCTAACGGAACATTATTAGGATCAACATTAGTCCTACCATTCACAAGCATATACATAATAGCATCAATCTTATCACTCAAGGAAGAGGTTTCTTCAACAGAATTTACCTTCTTACCTTGTGGAGCTCTTTTCGTGTGCCATTCAGAGTAATTAATCATCATATTATCAAGAAGCTTTATTGCGGCGCCTAGAGTGATGGACATAAAGGTACCTCCAGCAGCTGAATCCAATAGGTTCCGCGAAGAAAAATTCAGTCCTGCATAAAAGGTTTGGATGATCATCCAATTAGTCAGTCTGTAACATCCCAAAAATTTCAAAACAAAACAAATGAATTTCCCTAGTTCCAAATTTTGGAACCAACAAAAACTTTTATTGAATTAAGTTTGAGGCATAGTGATCTTGCTTAATCCTTGTGCTATTGCCATGATTGCTTGTTATAGTAGTTTGAAATAACCTTAAACCCTAAACCTCACCCCTCTTCTCACCATCCTAGTTAAAATAAAATAAAAGGAAATTAAATAAGAAAAAGGCATATGTGCCTATGGCTATAATTATAAATCTTTACCCTAGACCTTTCCACTTTGTTTAGAGGTTTGGAAAACCTTCACACACCTTACCTAGTACTTGTCAAACCTAATTCAAGTTGTTTCCAAAGAAAATAAAAAGAATCTAAAAATGCCATAGAGGCATATGTGAGTAAAATAGCAAATTTGTGAATTTGAGATCCTTGACCCTAAGACTTGTTGTGAATGGTTGGATCACCCCTCTATACCATTTTAACACTCAACCACACCATTTGGGTCAAGCCAAGTCAAATTAAAATTCAAATGCAACATATGCATAGAGGCATATGTGGCACATAGCCATTTCACCAATTTTTGCCTTATGACTTTAAACCTTGACCAAAGGATGGGAAACCATCTCTCAACCTAATATAACACTAAATTGACCCTAACCCATGTCCAAGTAAAGGAAGATCAACCATTTACAAGTTTAGTAAAATTTGACACATCATCTCTTATGTATTAAGGCCAAATTTGCAAATCTTTGAACAAGACCATTTGAAATGGTTTCAATGGTTTGAACATGTTTCTAAACCCATAAGAATCACATTAGAGTCAACAAAAGTCAAATCAAATGGAGAGAAATCACATAGTGAGAAAATCCCAATTTCACTCACATACACTAAGGCCAATTTTGCAAATCTTCAACCAAGGTCACCATTGCTTGATCTATTGTTTGTAAAACTCTTATATATGATAAACAAACACAATTGCATCAAAGAAACCAAAATCAAATCAAAGCAAATCTCAAAATCAACATACATGTGATAATGGTCAAAATTGAGTTTTATAAAATGTTCCTCACTTTACCCCTCTGGCTTTGACTTTTCTTCAACCAAACTTGGTCAAATATTGCCATGTCATCCAAGACCATGTCAAAGTGAACAACTTTCATGTTGACCACACATGCTAATGTTGACCAGGTTGACCAGTAGAGATTTGACAAGTGGAGACTTTGAAATTATGGGAAGATCATACCAATTTTGAAATCTCACAAATCTTCACCAAAATGGACACCACCAGCACCATTCTTTCTCTTTAATTATATAAGTGAGCTCCACCAAAAAGAATTGCAAATTTCCAATAAAAATTCCATGCGGCCATTTCATCATACACCTTGCATGCACAATTCTGAAAATGCACTACACCCTATTATCCTCTGGTTCTTAGCCTAAACCTCTTTTAGCTTGTGATGATCACACTCCCCTGCAACCCCTGCATCAATGCCATGTACTTGCACCACCGTTTAAAGTGGGAAAAAGACCTAAACTAACCATGCCAAGTCCCATGCCGGCCACCCAAGCACTCAATCTCTCTGGCCCTCCCCTCCCTCGAGTACCATGCCAATTAGGTAGCCCACACCTCACTGAACCTACTGGTACCATCCCTGGCTCGAACCTTGCACGCCATTGGCCGGAACACGCGTGCCCAGACACGCCCAGAACGTGCCAGGCACGCGGTGAGCACGCCCTGGCACGACACTAGACGCCGCAGTACAACCACTCGCCAGCACGCTCTCGTCCTCCCCTATCCCTCTAGTTCTGCATCAAGCGTCACCGCACCCCCAGCTACGCCGTAGACATGCTCAATCACCTGCGGAGGAATCATCACCGTCGCCATCATCAAAACCTTCCGCCACGGTACTGCGAGGACGCCACCATCGCTAGCACGCCATAGACCATCATTTGACGTGCCATCACGCGCGCTAGCTCCGCCTAGCCGTCGCCTACACGATGCACCCCCTAGATTGCCCCTTGGAGCACCGGAGACGCCATGCCGTCGACGCTCTCTCACAGCACCCGCCGGTCACCTCCCCATCTATAAATAGAGACCCTCCCCGAGCTAACCGAGCAAACCATCGGCCTCCCCTCCTTCTCCTTGAGCTCCTCGACCACTTCCCCCATCCCAATTTAGCCGGAGTAGCTCCAACTGCACCGCCGACCACCGCCACAGTAGCTCAGCGACACCGTTGATCTCCTCCACCCCAAGCCCTGCTGCGACCACCCTCTGCCTCGCCATCGTCTCCTCGTTCGACCGCCCGCCTCGCCGAGTCCTGCCAGCGCCCAGGTACGCCGCCGACGACCCCCTCTGCCGCCGGTAGGGTTTCGTCCCCGACGGGCGGTGTCGAGGAAGGTGATGAACCTCATCCGTCGATCTCCCTTTTAATCGAACGGCGCAGCTCACCCCATACCGTTTCGGTGTTTTAAACACACTGACATGTAGGCCCCATCTCTGGACAGCCCACAAAGCGCTGAAGCGTTACTAGGCCGGCCCGTTAAATTTTCCCGCGTGGCCCAATAATTCAAATATGATTTAATCCATTTAGTTCAAATCCAATACTGCTGCCAAGTTCAAAATTGAATAGTTTGAAATCTACTGCACCAAATTTAACCGATTTTATATATTCAGAAAGCTAATGAAATTATCTACACAACGCCACTGGCCTCATGTCCAAATTCGTAATTAAATTCAAATGATAAAAATAACAAGGCAGGGCCTTTTCTAACTTCAAATAAATATTAAAATTTATCTATAAATGATTTTGAGTTGATTCCAACTCTAATAAATCACATTTGACATAATCTAATTGTTTATGCAAAAATATAGCATAGTTATTTTGCATGATCATGGACTAGATCAAAATGATGGCTATGGAGCCATTTCTAGTCCATTTAACACATACACACAAACTTAATTAAATAGTATGAGAGCTCCTCTCTCATTTAAATTATGATCCTAAGTAATTCAAATAGAGGTACTGACCTTGGTCTAATAAGCCTCATGCTTGGTTACTTAGAGACATTAAATCATGTCCATGCTAGTATTAAAATGCATGAGGTGTAACACCTCATTTAAATCATTTCTCAAGTAATTGTTGCGGTCAGAAACCCACCGGCGAGCAGCGACGGGCAACACAGTATAGCCGGGAACAACTTAGGGCTGCGGCTGGCCCTGGTCCCTCCGAGCGACGGCCCGCAAAGCCTCCGGCACGCACGTCCGATGCTGGTGCAAGGGCGTGACACCTGACCTATACCTGGTCAGGAAGGTGATGGAGATGCCTCGCTTAGTTTCCTGCATGGCATACACGTAAACATTAAATACGAGCCTCGATCGGCTCTCAGGTTATCCTGTGAATCGGCTCAAAGAGCCGATCCACCCATGATTCGTACGAGGTGTACGAATATATGGTGGTCCTGCTTGATCAAGATAAAGCTAAAGCGACCTACGACGATTTAGGGTTTTCACCGCATAATCGGATCATCCTACTCACGATTGGGCCTCGCGGTCACGTACGGTGATCGTAAGCCGATCCTAGACAAGGCCTAAAAACCAACACGAGGTTGATCCCCGGAACATCCTGTCTAGGGCTAGCAAACTACACCCTACGCGTCGCTGGATCCTCCAACCCTTTGTAAGGCCTAACTATTGCAGATATTAAACTAATCCTTGAAGAACAAGGAGCAACCGTAACGGATCGGATCTACTAAATAATGATCAAGCGGGGTGCCGCCCCTACACCTAAGATAGGTGTAAGGGCGGCCAGATATCTAAGGGTTGCACTACGACAGCATATGATACGAAGAACAATGCTAACCCTAACACATCTAAGATAACTACGTTGCTCGCCATCAAAAAGGCTTCAGTACGAGCAACGCATGGCAACGAATAAACTTGTACTGCCTAGATCGCAAGATGCGATCTAGGCAGCACGATGCTTACCCGGAAGAAACCCTCGAGACGAAGGAGTTGGCGATGCGCCTAGATTGATTTGTGGTGAACGATGATTGTTGTTTATTCCATAAACCCTAGATACATATTTATAGTCCGTATACTTTCTAACGTGGGAATAATCCCAACCGTGCACGAGGCAAACTCTAACTAACCGACACGTAATCTACTATGTTACAGATACACGGGCAAACTAGCCCAAACTTTGCATAACAGGCCGATTCACGTATTTCTTCCATGTATATTCTTCCAGTCCATCTTGATCGCGGCCCACCTCTGACTCGGTCAAATTCTGGTGATAACACATGCCCCCCTGGTTTTGGAATTGATAATTCCAAAATCACTCTGCTTTTTCTTCGTCGGGTCATGTCGTGGCAGAACCGTCGCAGTATCCTTCATCATGATGCCTTGCCTTCTCAACTTCTCCGCGTGACCTGGCAGTTTTTTTTTTAGGCACCACTTCCTCAGAAACTGCTGTGGCATTGAATTTCCACTATATCCCCTTTTATTTAACCGCTCCAAACAGTTTGCTTCCGCATCCCCTTCGCATTAGCACTCCAAAAGCCCTCCTACGCCACCATGTCTTCTTCCTCCTCCGCTTCATCGGATCTTTCCACCCAGTCCTCCTCTTCCCGCGAGCCGACGCCGGAGCCGAACCCGGTGGAAGTCCATGCGGCCAACACCCGCCGTGCCATCGAGGCCGGGGAGGAATCCAGCCATGACTTCTCCATCTGGTCAGAGGACGACAAGTCCTTGACCGACGGGGAAAGTGACCTCCGCTTCCTCGCAGACGGGGAAACGGAGGAGGAGAGCGATTACGATCGCTTCTCCTGTGACGACTTCACCTCTCCCGAGGAGGAGGAGGAGGAGAAGGAGGAGGAATAGGAGGAGGACGACACCTCCTCTGACGAGCCGCCGGCCAAACGGTTCTGCCCCTGGCCGGGGAACCTCAGCGACTTCGACAGCGACGACGACAACGCTGACGAGGAGGATGAGGACAATGAGGGCCCGGCCGGCGGCCGCTGGAGCAGTGACGACGAGCCCGCCGGGAGTAGCGCCGACAGCGGCGACGCCGGCGACGACGAGGGCAGCGACGGCCCATAGATAGGACCATTAGCATAGGATCAGTAGTAGTAGACGGGGCAATGTATCCCCTAGTACTTCCTTTTGGGAGCAATCAGCTCTTTATGTAAGAAATCTTGCTTATCAATGAAGAATTTCCCCAATTTGACTTTGCCGATTTCTCCTGAGCCAATTTAGCCGATTTCCCCTCATACTGATTTTGCCGATTTGTCCACTTAGTCAATGCTTAATGAGCCGATAGCAACGCATCGGTCCTTTACGATCCATCCTCCAATTCTTCAACTGATGACCTTGAGATCTGGTGGATAATGTGGAGTCTTTCAAGAGAACCTTTAAATTCTTCCAACCAGGCTTAATGATCTTCTTCTGCAAGAACTCACCATTTTTGAAGGAGGTTGTAATGAAGGATCAGCCGATGACGCCTCAATCGGCTTCTAAAAAACGGAGCATCTACCAGGCCAGCTGCCCCCCGAGCCTCAGTCATGGCGAGAAAATTGGTGAGGACGCACAGATCAGACTAAGGGCCTTGAACCCAGGTAACTCTGAGACAGCCACCATGCCGAACCAGTCGCTCTTGACCCCATCGATTGCTTCTTCCTCCGTTGAAAGCCGATATTGTAGACGAAACACTAACGGCTTAATGAGCAAAAGGCCGCCTTGCACGCCAAAACTATCTTCTGACAGTACTGTTGCAATCGGCTCATTGCAGCTGAGGAAGCTCTCATTGTTTGCCCCCTCGAGGAAGCAGAGGGCCTCACAGATGAATTAGACTTGGTCGAAATCCGGTAGATCTTGTGTAATTGTACTAGAGTCGATGGCTGTGCATCGGCTGTATATCATGAAATTTTTTTTACTGGCCGATTTTTCTATCGGCCCCCAACATTTCACTGCACACATGCTCATCTGCACATGTTCACCTCACATGTTCACCTGATTAGGTGCCCCCCGAGCCGAATCTGTCAGGGAACTGCAGATATCGGCTCTGTAATTTAGCCAAGGCATCGTATTTGCACGTCGGCTCCGGTAGGCCCAATGTTGATTTTTCCTAACTCATCAGCCGACGTAAAACCGCTGCCGAGTAGATCGATGTTGAACCCAAGCAGAACATGTGGTGAGGATAATTTTGGCCGATTGCTGGAATCGGCCTCCATATTGATCGAAGCGCTCAAATGAAGGTTTTGTAATGTTCCTTCATAGATCTTTGGGGCCGATCCCAAGGATCGGCCTCGCTACATTTGCTCATCGGTTTGTTCTTGCTACACGGTCAGGCCAGTGGATAAGACCAGCCTAACCCTGCCCTTCGTCACGTCGATGCGCTCGCAGTCGTCCAAATTGATACCTGAGAGTGGCTCTTGGCCTGCTGTTTCCCAAGCGTTCATGCCAGCCGTTGAAATCTCGGCTGAGTCATCGGCCTGGACGACCTCTACCTCATCTCCATCCCACTGTATTACGCATTGGTGCATCGTGGAGGGAATGCAACAGTTGGCGTGGATCCAATCTCTTCCTAGCAGAACAGCATAGGTGCTCTTGCTATCGACGATGAAGAACGTCGTAGGGATAGTTTTCCTTCCTACGGTCAGATCCACGTTCAGAACACCTTGTGCGTCAGATGCTTGGCCGTTGAAATCGCTCAATGTCACGTTGGTCTTGATCAGATCTGAGCTAGACCGTCCCAACTGACGTAGCATAGAGTATGGCATAATGTTGACTGTCGCTCCGGTGTCCACCAGCATCTTGTTGACAGGCCTCCCATCGATATAACCTCGCAAGTACAGGGCCTTCAGATGTCTGTAGCTTCTTTCTCGTGGCTTCTCGAAGATAACTGGCCGTGGGCCGCAGTCAAGTTGTCCCACCGGGCGTGCCAGAATGTGTTGCGGTCAGAAACCCACCGGCGAGCAGCGACGGGCAACACAGTAGAGCCGGGAACAACTTAGGGCTGCGGCTGGCCCTGGTCCCTCCGAGCGACGGCCCGCAAAGCCTCCGGCACGCACGTCCGATGCTGGTGCAAGAGCGTGCCACCTGACCTATACCTGGTCAGGAAGGTGATGGAGATGCCTCACTTAGTTTCCTGCATGGCATACACGTAAACATTAAATACGAGCCTCGATCGGCTCTCAGGTTATCCTGTGAATCGGCTCAAAGAGCCGATCCACCCATGATTCGTACGAGGTGTACGAATATATGGTGGTCCTGCTTGATCAAGATAAAGCTAAAGCGACCTACGACGATTTAGGGTTTTCACCGCATAATCGGATCATCCTACTCACGATTGGGCCTCGCGGTCACGTACGGTGATCGTAAGCCGATCCTAGACAAGGCCTAAAAACCAACACGAGGTTGATCCCCGGAACATCCTGTCTAGGGCTAGCAAACTACACCCTACGTGTCGCTGGATCCTCCAACCCTTTGTAAGGCCTAACTATTGCAGATATTAAACTAATCCTTGAAGAACAAGGAGCAACCGTAACGGATGGGATCTACTAAATAATGATCAAGCGGGGTGCCGCCCCTACACCTAAGATAGGTGTAAGGGCGGCCAGATGTCTAAGGGTTGCACTACGACAGCATATGATACGAAGAACAATGCTAACCCTAACACATCTAAGATAACTACGTTGCTCGCCATCAAAAAGGCTTCAGTACGAGCAACGCATGGCAACGAATAAACTTGTACTGCCTAGATCGCAAGATGCGATCTAGGCAACATGATGCTTACCCGGAAGAAACCCTCGAGACGAAGGAGTTGGCGATGCGCCTAGATTGATTTGTGGTGAACGATGATTGTTGTTTATTCCATAAACCCTAGATACATATTTATAGTCCGTAGACTTTCTAACGTGGGAATAATCCCAACCGTGCACGAGGCAAACTCTAACTAACCGACACGTAATCTACTATGTTACAGATACACGGGCAAACTAGCCCAAACTTTGCATAACAGGCCGATTCACGTATTTCTTCCATGTATATTCTTCCAGTCCATCTTGATCGCGGCCCACCTCTGACTCGGTCAAATTCTGGTGATAACAGTAATATGAAGTAATGGGTTGACCTTTATTTACTTAGGCTCATACTTGCTCACTTGTAGAATTTAAATCAAGATAGTATTTAATTTTGCAATGGTTATTTAAATCACATGAGATGAGGAATCTCATTTAAATCATTTTCTTAAATGATAAGTATGAAGAGGTTGACTTTCATCAACCTAGGTCATATATTATTCATAAGAGAGATTAAATCTTAAGAAGATTCAATGAGAGGAAATTATTCTCCAAAGAACTAAATAGAAACCCTAATTCCAATTTCAATAAGAGGAAATTATTTTCCTAATATTAAATAAAGAAACCCTAGCATAATTTGTGAATAAATGTTAAGTAGTGATGCTAGATCCTTTGTGTGAGCCAATAAGGCTAATTAAGACTGCTTAAGTGTTGTTTGGTGATTGTATCCTCGTATTCGTTTATAGACGCTAGTACCGGAGACTATCAAGAGGAGGAGGTATTCTACCAAGAGGAAGAGCAAGGGAACTTTGATCACATCACCAATCAAGGCAAGCTAATATTCTTGCTAAGTGCAAAGCTCTACCAGAGCAAGGCACCAACACATTTTACTTTAGGCTTATTAATCCCATTCCAAGTTTTACTTTACAAGCTTTACTTGATTTTATTTATCAAAGTTACTTTTTGACTCATGATTCACTTAGTTTAAGTTATGGAGTAGTGCAAGAGTATCAAACTTAGCCTAGAGCAATCCAAGATACTTAGCATCCCTCATAAGTAGTTGCTAGTGCTAAACTAAAATTGACTACTAGAGATGGGAACTTGTGAAAACCAATGACTTTGAAAACCTTGGAATGATGAGTCATTCTATTGAAAGATTTTGAAGGTGAATATGACTGGTGAATGACTTGGTGAATTTTACGAAAACTGATGGTTGGGTTCGGATGCGATACCATTCCAATTTGAAAGTACCCCCACAATACCCAACATGGGTAAGGGCTTAACTAGAAATTTATGTGCTTTAGTATGGGTTCCCTCTGAACAAGCGTCATCGGGGTTAGGCTGGAGGCTGCCTCTACAACAAAAGAACTGATGAAAAATGACGTGAAATGAGGTGAATGTCCGGCCCAAGCCCTGTGCAGTTCCCAGGCTGACAGTTGGTCTTCACTGGGAGGCCAAGCTCATGGGGAGAGGTGCCTATACTAGAGTATGTAAGTGAAAGGTTATGGTTGGTAGTCCGCACACGGAGTGTGATAAATCAGGGCCAGTTCACCCTGACGGATTATTGCAAATGTTGTGGCACAAGTGTACGACCTCTGCAGAGTGTAGAACTATTCGAATAGCCGTGTCCACGGTTATGGACGGTTGGAAAGGCCATACTGTTCCGTCATCAGACCCTTTACAAAATGTGACATATGAATGGTGATTTGAATTTGAAAGGTGAATTTGATTTGAATCACAACAGAGTTGTGGGAATGACACTAATGTTCCCACTTGAGTCAAGTTAGGCAAATGAGGAGTTTTTGATTATTAAAGTGTTTATGAAATAAAACTGGCTTTATGCAAATGAAACTAGAGCTTAGAACCCCCTTACTATAGTTGATAGTATTTACCTTAGTATTAGTTTGCGAGTACTTTAAAGTACTCATGGCTGTGTCCCTGGCTATTCAAATGGCCAGACTATGAAGAGTAGTACCAGAACCCGGAAGAAGGACAGCAGGACGTCTACGACAACTAGGATCACTCCTGACGTCAACAGTTGCCTCTGGAATAGATGGACTACTACTACGCTATTTCGCTTCCGCTATGTGTTATGTAATGGATCAATAGAACTTCTATTATTGTAATGAGACTGGATCATGTGATCCTTTATTTGTAAGACGATTATGTGTTGTAATAAATGATGTGTTGTGATATCAATCTATTATGTCTCGCAAAAACAATATTCCTGGGATTGCGAGGAATGGCATAATAGGCATCTGGACTTAAAAATCCGGGTGTTGACAAGTTGGTATCAGAGCCATTGTTTGACCTTAGGAGACCCTAGTTAGAATGGACGTCTGTAAAATTTAGTTTCAAAACCAAAGAAGTGAATATTTGTGAAAAACTTATTCTCACTCTTACCCTTGAAATCTTTTTCAAAATGAGAAATTCATGCTCTACTTTTTCTTGTAGCACTATCTAAAATTTTGCACACTTGAATACTTCTCTAATTTACTCCTCCTCTTTGTTCATAGGTGGAATACAAATGGGAGTGCTATCAGCTTGGTCACGGAGGAGAACTGAGGTTCGAAAAGGATTTGAAGCAACTAGTGGAGTAACTAAGACACCCGTATCCCGAGTTCTTCGGAATACCCCTCAACAACCACTCCGGAGAACCCCCTCGGTGGGAAGTTTCTACTGATCTACGAAGAAAGCTTGGAGCCCCGGTATGGGAAACTATCTGGTTTTCTGTAACGGGAAACACTTGGAAGGAAGGACTAGTCAGAGCTATGCATGAAGCAATTGCTCGTCTGTGTGGACAAAATGAGAACAAGATCAAGAACACTCGCTTCATCTACTACCCAAGACATGACTCCATGGGAAGATCGATGACCATGCCACCACACCCGGAGATGAACCACTATGTAGCACATCAGGACTTCAGGCTGTACAAAACCCGCAGGGATTTGGACAACGCCCTCGCCTCTCGCCAAGCACATCAGCCGTAAAGACAAAGAATCCACCCTGAAGAGTAGTATCACCCAACCACTTAAGTAGGTGTGAGTTGTATCAGGATCCCCCTTGTATCGTAGAGCGATGAATGGTTCTTCAAACCAACGGTGTGTTAGATTTGTAATATGTGATGCTTGGTATGAATGAAAAAGTGTTGTTGGTTTTTACCCCCGCAACACTACTCAAAATTTCAATTTGTGAACTTTTAAAAATTTAACAAAACAAACCATAGAAATTTCCCTCTTATCTTATCATCTACCTCAATGTTCAGATGGCCCCACCAACCCGCAATGCCACCCAGGATGCCATGATGCAACTGCTGCAGACGATGATGGCAGACCGAGAAGTCGAAAGAGCTGAGCGCCAAGCCAACGTCGCTGCACTGCAACAGATAAGTCAGAACAATCAAGGCCATGGAAACCACGATCACCCAGGATCGAAGCTGAAGAATTTTCAGAACACCAACCCTCCGATGTTTAGCAAGACCGAAGAGCCACTTGACGCTGATGACTGGCTCCAGACGATGGAGAACAACCTTGAAGTTGCAGGAGTTGAAGCCGCAGAAAAAGTACTGTTTGCCACCCACTACCTGTCAGGACCTGCTAGAGCCTGGTGGACAAGTGCCCATGCAATGAATGCGGGACAGATGATGACATGGGAAGACTTCAAGCTGAAGTTTAGCAAGTACCATGTGCCCCAAGGACTGATTAAAAAGATGAGAGACGAGTTCCGCGAACTCAAGCAAGGAAGAATGACCGTGGTGGAATACCGCGACAGGTTTCTCACTCTGTCAAGGTACGCCCCGGATGAGACCGACACCAATGAGAAAAGGAAGGAAAGATTTCTGAACGGACTACATGATGAGATGCAAACTGTGTTAGTGAACATTCCGTTCGCTGACTTAGAAGCCCTCGTAGATTCAGCCATACAGATGGA
Organism: Lolium perenne; assembly: GCF_019359855.2. NCBI lineage: Eukaryota > Viridiplantae > Streptophyta > Magnoliopsida > Poales > Poaceae > Lolium > Lolium perenne. Next base: position 267,108,073 of record NC_067246.2, on the reverse strand, counting down.
AGGAAAGCTGCATCAGGCCAATGAGAACCGCAAGCGCAGAATGATGAACCAGAATGGGCCCCACAATGCCCAGAAACACCGCAACAACCACTCTGGAGGATTTACCCCAAGGAACAACAGGCCACCTGCTCAGACTTACCGCCCAAGCAACAACAACAACAGCAGCAACCACCACAACCACAGCAACACCAACAGCAACAACAGCAATGGCAACCGCACCAACAACAACAACCACCCCAATGGCAACAACAGCAACCCCAATACTGCCCCAATAACTGGAAGCAACACTGCTCCCATCAACCCCAAGGACAAGTCCACGATCAACTGCTATGAATGTGGAGTTGTGGGTCACTACTCCAATGAGTGCCCCAAGAAGCTTGCCAAGATTGCCGCCAACACTGCTGCACCTGCCCAAAGAATACAAGCGCTTCGCCGGTAGAAGGAACCAGAACAACAACAACGGCCACCTCTACCACATGACTGCCACTGAAGCCCAGGAAGCACCCCAGACCATGACAAGTATGTCTTCCTATTAATCAAAATGCTCAATCTCTCTTAGGAACCTAACTTTTCTTAAAATCTCGGGACGAGATTTGTTTAAGGGGGAAGGGTTTGTAACATCCCAAAAATTTCAAAACAAAACAAATGAATTTCCCTAGTTCCAAATTTTGGAACCAACAAAAACTTTAATTGAATTAAGTTTGAGGCATAGTGATCTTGCTTAATCCTTGTGCTATTGCCATGATTGCTTGTTATAGTAGTTTGAAATAACCTTAAACCCTAAACCTCACCCCTCTTCTCACCATCCTAGTTGAAATAAAATAAAAGGAAATTAAATAAGAAAAAGGCATATGTGCCTATGGCTATAATTATAAATCTTTACCCTAGACCTTTCCACTTTGTTTAGAGGTTTGGAAAACCTTCACACACCTTACCTAGTACTTGTCAAACCTAATTCAAGTTGTTTCCAAAGAAAATAAAAAGAATCTAAAAATGCCATAGAGGCATATGTGAGTAAAATAGCAAATTTGTGAATTTGAGATCCTTGACCCTAAGACTTGTTGTGAATGGTTGGATCACCCCTCTATACCATTTTAACACTCAACCACACCATTTGGGTCAAGCCAAGTCAAATTAAAATTCAAATGCAACATATGCATAGAGGCATATGTGGCACATAGCCATTTCACCAATTTTTGCCTTATGACTTTAAACCTTGACCAAAGGATGGGAAACCATCTCTCAACCTAATATAACACTAAATTGACCCTAACCCATGTCCAAGTAAAGGAAGATCAACCATTTACAAGTTTAGTAAAATTTGACACCTCATCTCTTATGTATTAAGGCCAAATTTGCAAATCTTTGAACAAGACCATTTGAAATGGTTTCAATGGTTTGAACATGTTTCTAAACCCATAAGAATCACATTAGAGTCAACAAAAGTCAAATCAAATGGAGAGAAATCACATAGTGAGAAAATCCCAATTTCACTCACATACACTAAGGCCAATTTTGCAAATCTTCAACCAAGGTCACCATTGCTTGATCTATTGTTTGTAAAACTCTTATATATGATAAACAAACACAATTGCATCAAAGAAACCAAAATCAAACAAAGCAAATCTCAAAATCAACATACATGTGATAATGGTCAAAATTGAGTTTTATAAAATGTTCCTCACTTTACCCCTCTGGCTTTGACTTTTCTTCAACCAAACTTGGTCAACTATTGCCATGTCATCCAAGACCATGTCAAAGTGAACAACTTTCATGTTGACCACACATGCTAATGTTGACCAGGTTGACCAGTAGAGATTTGACAAGTGGAGACTTTGAAATTATGGGAAGATCATACCAATTTTGAAATCTCACAAATCTTCACCAAAATGGACACCACCACCACCATTCTTTCTCTTTAATTATATAAGTGAGCTCCACCAAAAAGAATTGCAAATTTCCAATAAAAATTCCATGCGGCCATTTCATCATACACCTTGCATGCACAATTCTGAAAATGCACTACACCCTATTATCCTCTGGTTCTTAGCCTAAACCTCTTTTAGCTTGTGATGATCACACTCCCCTGCAACCCCTGCATCAATGCCATGTACTTGCACCACCGTTTAAAGTGGGAAAAAGACCTAAACTAACCATGCCAAGTCCCATGCCGGCCACCCAAGCACTCAATCTCTCTGGCCCTCCCCTCCCTCGAGTACCATGCCAATTAGGTAGCCCACACCTCACTGAACCTGCTGGTACCATCCCTGGCTCGAACCTTGCACGCCATTGGCCGGAACACGCGTGCCCAGACACGCCCAGAACGTGCCAGGCACGCGGTGAGCGCGCCCTGGCACGACACTAGACGCCGCAGTACAACCACTCGCCAGCACGCTCTCGTCCTCCCCTATCCCTCTAGTTCTGCATCAAGCGTCACCGCACCCCCAGCTACGCCGTAGACATGCTCAATCACCTGCGGAGGAATCATCACCGTCGCCATCATCAAAACCTTCCGCCACGGTACTGCGAGGACGCCACCATCGCTAGCACGCCACAGACCATCATTTGACGTGCCATCACGCGCGCTAGCTCCGCCTAGCCGTCGCCTACACGATGCGCCCCCTAGATTGCCCCTTGGAGCACCGGAGACGCCATGCCGTTGACGCTCTCTCACAGCACCCGCCGGTCACCTCCCCATCTATAAATAGAGACCCTCCCCGAGCTAACCGAGCAAACCATCGGCCTCCCCTCCTTCTCCTTGAGCTCCTCGACCACTTCCCCCATCCCAATTTAGCCGGAGTAGCTCCAATTGCACCGCCGACCACCGCCACAGTAGCTCAGCGACGCCGTTGATCTCCTCCACCCCAAGCCCTGCTGCGACCACCCGCTGCCTCGCCATCGTCTCCTCGTTCGACCGCCCGCCTCGCCGAGTCCTGCCAGCGCCCAGGTACCCCGCCGACGACCCCCTCTGCCGCCGGTAGGGTTTCGTCCCCGACGGGCGGTGTCGAGGAAGGTGATGAACCTCATCCGTCGATCTCCCTTTTAATCGAACGGCGCAGCTCACCCCATACCGTTTCGGTGTTTTAAACACACTGACATGTAGGCCCCATCTCTGGACAGCCCACCAAGCGCTGAAGCGTTACTGGGCCGGCCCGTTAAATTTTCCCGCGTGGCCCAATAATTCAAATATGATTTAATCCATTTAGTTCAAATCCAATACTGCCGCCAAGTTCAAAATTGAGTAGTTTGAAATCTACTGCACCAAATTTAACCGATTTTATATATTCAGAAAGCTAATGAAATTATCTACACAACGCCACTGGCCTCATGTCCAAATTCGTAATTAAATTCAAATGATAAAAATAACAAGGCAGGGCCTTTTCTAACTTCAAATAAATATTAAAATTTATCTATAAATGATTTTGAGTTGATTCCAACTCTAATAAATCACATTTGACATAATCTAATTGTTTATGCAAAAATATAGCATAGTTATTTTGCATGATCATGGACTAGATCAAAATGATGGCTATGGAGCCATTTCTAGTCCATTTAACACATACACACAAACTTAATTAAATAGTATGAGAGCTCCTCTCTCATTTAAATTGTGATCCTAAGTAATTCAAATAGAGGTACTGACCTTGGTCTAATAAGCCTCATGCTTGGTTACTTAGAGACATTAAATCATGTCCATGCTAGTATTAAAATGCATGAGGTGTAACACCTCATTTAAATCATTTCTCAAGTAATATGAAGTAATGGGTTGACCTTTATTTACTTAGGCTCATACTTGCTCACTTGTAGAATTTAAATCAAGATAGTATTTAATTTTGCAATGGTTATTTAAATCACATGAGATGAGGAATCTCATTTAAATCATTTTGTTAAATGATAAGTATGAAGAGGTTGACTTTCGTCAACCTAGGTCATATATTATTCATAAGAGAGATTAAATCTTAAGAAGATTCAATGAGAGGAAATTATTCTCCAAAGAACTAAATAGAAACCCTAATTCCAATTTCAATAAGAGGAAATTATTTTCCTAATATTAAATAAAGAAACCCTAGCATAATTTGTGAATAAATGTTAAGTAGTGATGCTAGATCCTTTGTGTGAGACAATAAGGCTAATTAAGACTGCTTAAGTGTTGTTTGGTGATTGTATCCTCGTATTCGTTTATAGACGCTAGTACCGGAGACTATCAAGAGGAGGAGGTATTCTACCAAGAGGAAGAGCAAGGGAACTTTGATCACATCACCAATCAAGGCAAGCTAATATTCTTGCTAAGTGCAAAGCTCTACCAGAGCAAGGCACCAACACATTTTACTTTAGGCTTATTGATCCCATTCCAAGTTTTACTTTACAAGCTTTACTTGATTTTATTTATCAAAGTTACTTTTTGACTCATGATTCACTTAGTTTTAGTTATGGAGTAGTGCAAGAGTATCAAACTTAGCTTAGAGCAATCCAAGATACTTAGCATCCCTCATAAGTAGTTGCTAGTGCTAAACTAAAATTGACTACTAGAGATGGGAACTTGTGAAAACCAATGACTTTGAAAACCTTGGAATGATGAGTCATTCTATTGAAAGATTTTGAAGGTGAATATGACTGGTGAATGACTTGGTGAATTTTACGAAAACTGATGGTTGGGTTCGGATGCGATACCATTCCAATTTGAAAGTACCCCCACAATACCCAACATGGGTAAGGGCTTAACTAGAAATTTATGTGCTTTAGTATGGGTTCCCTCTGAACAAGCGTCATCGGGGTTAGGCTGGAGGCTGCCTCTACAACAAAAGAACTGATGAGAAATGACGTGAAATGAGGTGAATGTCCGGCCCAAGCCCTGTGCAGTTCCCAGGCTGACAGTTGGTCTTCACTGGGAGGCCAAGCTCATGGGGAGAGGTGCCTATACTAGAGTATGTAAGTGAAAGGTTATGGTTGGTAGTCCGCACACGGAGTGTGATAAATCAGGGCCAGTTCACCCTGACGGATTATTGCAAATGTTGTGGCACAAGTGTACGACCTCTGCAGAGTGTAGAACTATTCGAATAGCCGTGTCCACGGTTATGGACGGTTGGAAAGGCCATACTGTTCCGTCATCAGACCCTTTACAAAATGTTACATATGAATGGTGATTTGAATTTGAAAGGTGAATTTGATTTGAATCACAACAGAGTTGTGGGAATGACACTAATGTTCCCACTTGAGTCAAGTTAGGCAAATGAGGAGTTTTTGATTATTAAAGTGTTTATGAAATAAAACTGGCTTTATGCAAATGAAACTAGAGCTTAGAACCCCTTACTATAGTTGATAGTATTTACCTTAGTATTAGTTTGCGAGTACTTTAAAGTACTCATGGCTGTGTCCCTGGCTATTCAAATGGCCAGACTATGAAGAGGAGTACTAGAACCCGGAAGAAGGACAGCAGGACGTCTACGACAACTAGGATCACTCCTGACGTCAACAGTTGCCCGTGGAATAGATGGACTACTACTACGCTATTTCGCTTCCGCTATGTGTTATGTAATGGATCAATAGAACTTCTATTATTGTAATGAGACTAGATCATGTGATCCTTTATTTGTAAGACGATTATGTGTTGTAATAAATGATGTGTTGTGATATCAATCTATTATGTCTCGCAAAAACAATATTCCTGGGATTGCGAGGAATGGCATAATAGGCATCTGGACTTAAAAATCCGGGTGTTGACACAGTCCATGGGTTGGGCAATTTTTAACCAAAGATTTCATCCTTTCCAATGCTTGGGCAACATGCTCATTATCCAATTGCTTAAAATTCATTATGCTACTTCTCAAAGATATAATTTTAGCAGGAGGATAATATCTACCAATGAAAGCATCCTTACATTTAGTCCATGAATCAATACTATTCTTAGGCAGAGATAGCAACCAATCTTTAGCTCTTCCTCTTAGTGAGAAAGGAAACAATTTTAATTTTATAATGTCACCATCTACATCCTTGTACTTTTTCATCTCACATAGTTCAACAAAATTATTAAGATGGGCAGCAGCATCATCAGAACTAACACCAGAAAATTGCTCTCTCATAACAAGATTCAGTAAAGCAGGTTTAATTTCAAAGAATTCTGCTGTAGTAGTGATACATCTCCGACGTATCGATAATTTCTTATGTTCCATGCTTGTTTTATGACAATACCTACATGTTTTGTTCACACTTTATGTCATTTTTATGCGTTTTCCGGAACTAACCTATTGACGAGATGCCGAAGTGCCAGTTCCTGTTTTCTGCTGTTTTTGGTTTCAGAAATCCTAGTAACGAAATATTCTCGGAATTGGACGAAATCAACGCCCAACATCTTATAATTGGACGAAGCTTCCAGAACACCAGAGAGCCACCAGAGGAGGGCCCTGTGGGCCCCAGATGATAGGGTGGCGCGGCCCAGGCCTTGGCCGCGCCCCCTATTGTGTCACCACCTCGTCAGCCCTCCGACTCCGCCTCTTCGCCTATTTAAAGGTCCCTGACCTAAAACTTCGATACGGAAAAGCCACGGTACGAGAAACCTTCCAGAGCCGCCGCCATCGCGAAGCCAAGATCTGGGGGACAGGAGTCTCTGTTCCGGCACGCCGCCGGGATGGGAAAGTGCCCCTGGAAGGCTCCTCCATCGACACCACAGCCATCTTCATCACCGCTGCTGTCTCCCATGAGGAGGGAGTAGTTCTCCATCGAGGCTAAGGGCTGTACCGGTAGCTATGTGGTTAATCTCTCTCCTATGTACTTCAATACAATGATCTCATGAGCTGCCTTACATGATTGAGATTCATATGAGTTTTGTATCACTATTCATCTATGTTACTCTAGTGATGTTATTAAAGTACTCTATTCCTCCTCCACGGTGTAATGGTGACAGTGTGTGCATCGTGTAGTACTTGGCGTAGGTTATGATTGTAATCTCTTGTAGATTATGAAGTTAATTATTGCTATGATAGTATTGATGTGATCTATGCCTCCTTCATAGTGTGATGGTGATAGTGTGCATGCTATGTTAGTACTTGGTGTAATTGCAATGATCTATCATGCACTCTAAGGTTATTTAAATATGAATATCAAATATTGTGGAGCTTGTTAACTCCGGCATTGAGGGTTCGAGTAATCCTACGCAATTAGTGGTGTTCATCATCCAACAAGAGAGTGTAGAGTATAGCATTTATCTATTTATTCTGTTATGTGATCAAAGTTGAGAGTGTCCACTAGTGAAAGTATGATCCCTAGGCCTTGTTCCCAAATACTGCAATCATCGCTTGTTTACTGTTTTACTGCATCCGTACTTCCTGCAATATTACCACCATCAACCACATGCCAGTTGTAGCATCAAGTATTTTCTGGCGCCGTTACTACTGCTCATATTTATTCATACCACCTGTATTTCACTATCTCTTCGCCGAACTAGTGCACCTATTAGGTGTGTTGGGGACACAAGAGACTTCTTGCTTTGTGGTTGCAGGGTTGCATGAGAGGGATATCTTTGGCCTCTTCCTCCCCGAGTTCGATAAACCTTGGGTGATCCACTTAAGGGAAAACTTGCTGCTGTTCTACAAACCTCTGCTCTTGGAGGCCCAACACTGTCTACAGGAAAAGAAGCGTGAGTAGACATCAAGCTATTTTCTGGTGCCGTTGCCGGGGAGGAAAGGTAAAAGGCACTCACACTCCGGATCTCGGCTACTAAGCTATTTTCCGGTGCCGTTGTAAGTACTCGAAGCTATTTCCTTTAGATCCTGCAATTGCATCTTTTTGTTTCTTGTTTTACACTAGTTTGGCATAATGGAAAGCAACATGGAGCTTTTTATTCTTTTTCCTGAGTTAAGACATGGATGGTTTGATCCGAAAATTTAAAAACCCATGGAACATATTAGTATGAACACTTTGAATACCATTGTTGCTAATGATATGGAAAATTCTAAGCTTGGGGAAGCTGGTTTTGATGAGCATGATATTGTTAGTCCCCCAAGCATTGAAGAGAAAATTTTCTTTGATGATACTTTGCCTCCTATTTATGATGATTATAATGATAGTAGTCTTTTGGTGCCGCTTGTTATGGAGGATAAATTTGATTATGATTACAATATGTCTCCTATATTTGATAATGAGAATAATAATGATATCTACTTTGTTGAATTTGCTTCCACTACAACTAATAAAATTGATTATGCTTATGTGGAGAGTAATAATTTTATGCATGAGACTCATGATAAGAATGTTTCATTTGATAGTTATATTGTTGAGTTTGCTCATGATGCTACTGAAAATCTTTATGAGAGAGGAAAATATGGTTGTAGAAATTTTCATGCTACTAAAACACCTCTCTATATGCTAAAATTTTTGAAGTTGAGCTTGTCTAGTTTTCCTATGCTTATTGCATTATGCCTACATAACTTATTTATTTACAAGATTCCTTTGCATAGGAAGCATGTTAGACTTAAATTTGTTTTGAATTTGCCTCTTGATGCTCTCTTTTGCTTCAAATACTATTTCTAGCGAGTGCATCATTAAAACTGCTGAGCCCATCTTAATGGCTATAAAGAAAGAACTTCTTGGGAGATAACCCATGTTTTTATTTTGCTACAGTAATTTTGTTTTATATTTGAGTCTTGGAAGTTTTTACTACTGTATCAACCTCTCCTTATCTTTATTTTATTGCATTGTTGTGCCAAGTAAAGTCTTTGATAGCAAGGTTGATACTAGATTTGGATTACTGCGCAGAAACAGATTTCTTGCTGTCACGAATTTGGGCAGAATTCTCTGTAGGTAACTCAGAAAAATCTGCCAATTTTTGTGAGTGATCCTCAGATATGTACGCAACTTTCATTCAATTTGAGCATTTTCATTTGAGCAAGTCTGGTGCCTCTTTAAAATTCGTCTTTACGGACTGTTCTGTTTTGACAGATTCTGCCTTTTATTTTGCATTGCCTCTTTTGCTATGTGGGATGGATTTCTTTGTTCCATTAACTTCCAGTAGCTTTAGGCAATGTCCAGAAGTGTTAAGAATGATTGTGTCACCTCTGAACATGTGAGTTTTTGATTATGCTCTAACCCTCTAATGAGTTGTTTTGAGTTTGGTGTGGAGGAAGTTTTCAAGGGTCAAGAGAGGAGGATGATACAATGTGATCAAGAAGAGTGAAAAGTCTAAGCTTGGGGATGCCCCGGTGGTTCATCCCTGCATATTTCAAGAAGACCCAAGCAACTAAGCTTGGTGATGCCCAAGGCATCCCCTTCTTCATCAACAAATTATCAGGTTCCTTCTCTTGAAACTATATTTTTATTCGGTCACATCTTATGTACTTTACTTGGAGCATCTGTTTGTTTTTTGTTTTTGTTTTTGTTTGAATAAATGCTTGTGTGGGAGAGAGACACGCTCCGCTGGTTCATAGGAACACATGTGTTCTTAGCTCTTAATGTTCATGGCGAAGGTTGAAACTGCTTCCTTAATTGTTATATGGTTGGAAACAGAAAATGCTACATGTAGTAATTGGTATGATGTCTTGAATAACTTGATACTTGGCAATTGTTGTGCTCATGATTAAGCTCTTGCATCATATACTTTGCACCTATTAGTGAAGAAATACATAGAGCTTGTTAAAATTTGGTTTGCATGAGTGTTCTCTCTAGAGTCTAGATATTTTCTGGTAAAGGTGTTTGAACAACAAGGAAGACAATGTATAGTCTTATAATGCTTGCAATATGTTCTTATGTGAGTTTTGCTGTACCAGTTCATGCTTGTGTTTGTTTCAAATAACCTTGCTAGCCTAAGCCTTGTATTGAGAGGGAATACTTCTCGTGCATCCAAATCTTTGAGCCAAACACTATGCCATTTGTGTCCACCATAACTACCTACTACATGGTATTTCTCCGCCATTCCAAAGTAAATTGCTTGAGTGCTACCTTTAAATTTCTATTCTTTATCTTTGCAATATATAGCTCATGGGACAAATAGCCTAAAAACTATTGTGGTATTGAATATGTACTTATGCACTTTATCTCTTATTAAGTTGCTTGTTGTGGGATAACCATGTTTCTGGGGACGCCATCAACACTTTGTTGAATATCATGTGAGTTTCTATGCATGTCCGTCTTGTCTGAAGTAAGGGAGATTTACCACTAGTTGAATGGTTAGAGCATGCATACTGTTAGAGAAGAACATTGGGCCGCTAACTAAAGCCATGAATCATGGTGGAAGTTTCAGTTTTGGACAAATATCCTCAATCTCATATGAGAACATTAATTGTTGCTAATTGCTTATGCATTAAAGAGGAGTCCATTATCTGTTGTCTATGTTGTCCCGGTATGGATGTCTAAGTTGAGAATAATCAAAAGCGAGAAATCCAATGCGAGCTTTCTCCTTAGACCTTTGTACATGTGGCATAGAGGTACCCCTTTGTGACACTTGGTTAAAACATATGTATTGCGATGATAATCCAGGTAATCCGAGCTAATTAGGACAAGGTGCGGGCACTATTAGTATACTATGCATGAGGCTTGCAACTTGTAGGATATAATTTACATAATGCATATGCTTTATTACTACCGTTGACAAAAAAAATTCTTGTTTTCAAAACCAAAGCTCTAGCACAAATATAGCAATCAATGCTTCCCTCTGCGAAGGGCCATTCTTCTACTTTTATGTTGAGTCGGTTTACCCATTTCTCTTTATCTTAGAAGCAAACACTTGTGTTAACTGTGCATTGATTCTTACATGCTTGCTAAGTGCACTTATTATATTACTTTATGTTGACAATATCCATGAGATATACATGTTACAAGTTGAAAGCAACCGCTGAAACTTAATCTTCCTTTGTGTTGCTTCAATGCCTTTACTATGAATGTACTGCTTTACGAGTTAACTCTTATGCAAGACTTATTGATGCTTGTCTTGAAAGTACTATTCATGAAAAGTATTTGCTATATGATTCAATTGTTTAACCATTGTATTTACCATTGCTTTGAATCACTTCATTCATCTCATATGCTTTACAATAGTATGTTTAAGATCACGTTGGTAGCATGTCACTTCAGAAATTATCTTTGTTATCATTTACCTACTCGAGGACGAGTAGGAACTAAGCTTGGGGATGCTGATATGTCTCCGACGTATCGATAATTTCTTATGTTCCATGCTTGTTTTATGACAATACCTACATGTTTTGTTCACACTTTATGTCATTTTTATGCGTTTTCCGGAACTAACCTATTGATGAGAAGCCGAAGTGCCAGTTCCTGTTTTCTGCTGTTTTTGGTTTCAGAAATCCTAGTAAGGAAATATTCTCGGAACTGGACGAAATCAACGCCCAGCATCTTATAATTGGACGAAGCTTCCAGAACACCCGAGAGCCACCAGAGGAGGGCCCTGTGGGCCCCAAATGATAGGGTGGCGCGGCCCAGGTCTTGGCCGCACCCCCCTATTGTGTCACCACCTCGTCACCCCTCCGACTCCGCCTCTTCGCCTATTTAAAGGTCCCTGACCTAGAACTTCGATACGGAAAAGCCACGGTACGAGAAACCTTCCAGAGCCGCCGCCATCGCGAAGCCAAGATCTGGGGGACAGGAGTCTCTGTTCCGGCACGCCGCTGGGACGGGGAAGTGCCCCCGGAAGGCTCCTCCATCGACACCACCGCCATCTTCATCACCGCTGCTGTCTCCCATGAGGAGGGAGTAGTTCTCCATCGAGGCTAAGGGCTGTACCGGTAGCTATGTGGTTAATCTCTCTCCTATGTACTTCAATACAATGATCTCATGAGCTGCCTTACATGATTGAGATTCATATGAGTTTTGTATCACTATTCATCTATGTTACTCTAGTGATGTTATTAAAGTACTCTATTCCTCCTCCATGGTGTAATGGTGACAGTGTGTGCTTCGTGTAGTACTTGGCGTAGGTTATGATTGTAATCTCTTGTAGATTATGAAGTTAATTATTGCTATGATAGTATTGATGTGATCTATGCCTCCTTCATAGTGTGATGGTGACAGTGTGCATGCTTGGTGTAATTGCAATGATCTATCATGCACTCTAAGGTTATTTAAATATGAATATCGAATATTGTGGAGCTTGTTAACTCCGGCATTGAGGGTTCGAGTAATCCTACGCAATTAGTGGTGTTCATCATCCAACAAGAGAGTGTAGAGTATAGCATTTATCTATTTATTCTGTTATGTGATCAAAGTTGAGAGTGTCCACTAGTGAAAGTATGATCCCTAGGCCTTGTTCCCAAATACTGCAATCATCGCTTGTTTACTGTTTTACTGCATCCGTACTTCCTGCAATATTACCACCATCAACCACACGCCAGTTGTAGCATCAAGTATTTTCTGGCGCCGTTACTACTGCTCATATTTATTCATACCACCTGTATTTCACTATCTCTTCGCCGAACTAGTGCACCTATTAGGTGTGTTGGGGACACAAGAGACTTCTTGCTTTGTGGTTGCAGGGTTGCATGAGAGGGATATCTTTGACCTCTTCCTCCCTAAGTTCGATAAACCTTGGGTGATCCACTTAAGGGAAAACTTGCTGCTGTTCTACAAACCTCTGCTTTTGGAGGCCCAACACTGTCTACAGGAAAAGAAGCGTGAGTAGACATCAAGTAGCAGGTGGAGAAATAGGTGTGCATAAGAAATCATTATTATTTGTGTTTGTGAAGTCACACAACTTAGTATTTTCAGGAGTACCCATTTTAGCATTGGTAAATAAAGCAAACTAAATAAAGTAAATGCAAGTAACTAATTTTTTTGTGTTTTTAATATGGAGAACAAGATAGTAAATAAAGTAAAGCTAGCAACTATTTTTTTGTATTTTGTTTTAGTGCAGCAAACAAAGTAGTAAATAAAATAAAGCAAGACAAAAACAAAATAAAGAGATTGGAAGTGGAGACTCCCCTTGCAGCGTGTCTTGATCTCCCCGGCAACAGCGCCAGAAAAAGAGCTTGATACGCGTACATCATGCGTCCGTTTTGAACCCCAAGAGGAAGGTGTGATGCGTACAGCGGAAAGTTTTCCCTCAGTAAGTAACCAAGGTTTATCAAACCAGTAGGAGCCAAGAAGCACGTTGAAGGTTGATGGCGGCGGAGTGTAGTGCGGCGCAACACCAGGGATTCCGGCGCCAACGTGGAACCTACACAACACAACCAAATTACTTTGCCCCAATGTGACAGTGAGGTTGTCAATCTCACCGGCTTGCTGTAACAAAGGATTAGATGTATAGTGTGGATGATGATTGTTTGCAGAAAACAGTAGAATAAGTAGTGCAGTAGATTGTATTCGATGTAAAAGAATGGACCGGGGTCCACAGTTCACTAGTGGTGTCTCTCCCATAAGATAGATAGCATGTTGGGTGAACAAATTACAGTTGGGCAATTGACAAATAAAGAGGGCATGACCATGCACATACATGTTATGATGAGTAGTGTGAGAATTAATTGGGCATTACGACAAAGTACATAGACCGCTATCCAGCATGCATCTATGCCTAAAAAGTCCACCTTCAGGTTATCATCCGAACCCCCTCCAGTATTAAGTTGCAAACAACAGACAATTGCATTAAGTATGGTGCGTAATGTAATCAACAAATACATCCTTAGACATAGCATTGATATTTTATCCCTAGTGGCAACAGCACATCCACAACCTTAGAACTTTCTATCACTGTCCCAGATTTAATGGAGGCATGAACCCACTATCGAGCATAAATACTCCCTCTTGGAGTTACAAGTAAAAACTTGGCCAGAGCCTCTACTAATAACGGAGAGCATGCAAGATCATAAACAACACATAGATAATAGATCAATAATCAACATAGCATAGTATTCCATATTCATCGGATCCCAACAAACGCAACATGTAGCATTACAAATAGATGATCTTGATCATGTTAGGCAGCTCACAAGATCTAACAATGATAGCACAATTAGGAGAAGACGACCATCTAGCTACTGCTATGGACCCATAGTCCAGGGGTGAACTACTCACACATCACTGCGGAGGCGACCATGGCGGTGAAGAGTCCTCCGGGAGATGATTCCCCTCTCCGGCAGGGTGCCGGAGGCGATCTCCTGAATATCCCGAGATGGGATTGGCGGCGGCGGCGTCTCTGGAAGGTTTTCCGTATCGTGGCTCTCGGTACTGGGGTATTCGCGAAGAAGACTTTAAGTAGGCGGAAGGGCGGAGTCGGAGGGCTGACGAGGGCCCCACACGCTAGGGCCGTGCGGGCCCCTCCTGGGCCGCGCCGCCCTAGTGTGGCGGCGCCTCGTCGCCCCACTTCGGTTCCCTTTCGGTGTTCTGGAAGCTTCGTGGAAAAATAGGCCCCTGGGCGTTGATTTCGTCCAATTCCGAGAATATTTACTTACTAGGATTTCTGAAACCAAAAACAGCAGAAAACATCAACTGGCTCTTCGGCATCTCGTTAATAGGTTAGTGCCGGAAAATGCATAAATATGACATAAAGTATGTATAAAACATGTGAGTATCATCATAAAAGTAGCATGGAACATAAGAAATTATCGATACGTTGGAGACGTATCACCTCTTCTGACCATCACCATTGGTGTCAACCTCAAAGTACCTAGAGCTTTTGCAATGGATGCAATAATTTGTGTTAGCATGCTCCTCTCTGAATAGCATGCATCCCTTTGGACAAGCGTGTATCTGCTGAGATGACATCTTGAGGTCACTGAGCAATTTTTTTGAATAGTAGAAGTTTTGCGGCAAGAGGTACCCTTTCGGCAGAATGCTGCCAACAAGGACCAGAAGTTCATCGAACCCATCTCTGCACAGATTCCTGTGGCACTTAAAGGCCAAAAGGCGAGCGATGGCATCTAGTTGGGTAGCATCTGTATTTACGTGTAGGGGTTTCTGCGAAGCAAACATAGCCTCGTAATACTTCTTTGTGTTTTCCTCCGGCTCCTCACTTGTCTCCGCATCCCTAGATGTCTCCGCCTCTACATGAGGGCTTTCAGGCACATTACCATTAGCCAAGTTCTCTAGGCACCTATCAAACCCAGTATCATATTCTCTCGTAGGCTGAATCTGCCGCACCTCCTTCCTAGCACGTTTCTTTGCCTTTTCTCCATGAAAAGTCCAAATCTTGTAGGACGGTTTGAACCCAGACTTGATCAGGTGAAGACTCATAGTTTCCTTGTCCTGTGTTTTTTGGTTAGCGCACTTACTACAAGGGCAAAAAACTGTCCTGGGTCTGCTAGGGATGTCAAACGCCCTGTCCACGAACTGCTTGGTCTTTTCTCCCCATTCCTCAGTATATTTCCACGGACCAATTCTACCATCGTACATCCAGTCACGATTATCCATCCTCTAATCAGCACCAAAACAGACAAACTTAGAATTTATATCAAACATGATCCGCATTTTAATTTTTCCTTTTTTACGCATGCATCAACCTAAATCTCTACTAGGTGGGCTCCTAGCAGCCGCCGGATCCGTAGATTGAGTACGTTCTCCCTGCTCTACCCTGATCCGAGACAGAATTTCGGCAGCACCTCCCCGCTGCTCTCCCGATACACGTCTCGCCAAAAAGCCGAGAGGGGTGTGCATCCGGAGAACAATGGGGAGGCGCTGCCGAAATCCTGACTCGGATCGGGGTAGAGCAGGGAGAACGTACCCAACTACGCATCCGCCGACTGTCCCGATAAATGTCGTAAGAGTTACGCTTCATAATATGCGAGACCACTAATGCATATTTATATGCGTAACCCTTACGGTCGGGAAAAGACGCCTAGGTAACGCGACATACTTGGTGATCTAGACCCAAAAAAAACCTAGGTACATAGGGGCCAGATTTTTACCGTTGGCGCGTGAGCGAATCGGCGAAGAAGATCCGGGACGCCCCCTCAAAGACCCCGGCGATGCCGCCCCCCCCCCCCCCTGTGTCCACCTCGAAGAAGATCCGAGACGCCCCCTCAGAGACCCTCGCGGCGCCGACCCCCGTGTCCACCTCGAAGCATCGCCTGCATAGCGAGAAAATGAATTACTATGCAAGTGAACACAATTTATTTGACAACTTTGAATTAGAATTTCTTTGCATCACATTACCATATTTATTTTAGCTACCTAGATAAACTATTAAATTAACATGCCTAAACAAAATCCTAAATTCTTTAGCTACCCTAAACAACCTAATTAACATGCTAATTAGCATGCAAATTGACAAAAAATCCTATACTACACACTAAATCCTATATTACACCTAACTAACATGCTAATTAGCATAAAACCTATATCATATACTACACAAAAAAATGACAAAAAAAGAGCTCACATAGTCACCTGCCGCCATTGGAGGGGCGAGGCCGCGGGGGGCGCCGGAGCCGGTCGGCAGCAGGGCAAGGCGGTGTGGGGGCGTCGGGCAGGTCGCGCTCGTGCGCTTGCACGAGGAGGGAAGGGTGAGGCGGAGGTGGCGCGCGTGTGGGGGGTAGGGCGAGGCGGCGGCGGCGACGGGCGTGTGGGGGGCATGAAGGGATACGTTGCATAATTACCAAAAAATTTCCTACCGCAAGAATGCAATCCAAGCCAAGATGCAATCTAGAAGACGGTAGCAACAAGGGGATGAACGAGACTAACCCTTGAAGAGTTCCAAAGCCTACAAGAGGAGGCTCTCGTTGTTGCGGTAGACGATCACTTGCCGCTTTCAAAAGCGCGTAGAAGATCTTGACGGTGCCACAATCGGGCAGCACCTCCGTACTCGGTCACACGTTCAGTGTTGATGACGACGTCCTTCTCCCTATTCCAGCGGGCAGCGGAAGTAGTAGATTCTCCTCGGAATCCCGGCAGCACGACGGCGTGGTGGCGGTGGTGGTGGAGAACTCCGGCACGGCTTCGCCTAAACGCTGCGGGAGTATTATGTGGAGGAGGAGAGGCTAGGGTTTGGGGAGAGGGGGTGGCTAGGGCGTCGGCCTCAAGGGGGCAGGGGTGGTGCAGCCAAGCCATGGGCAGCCCCCTCCCTCTCCTCCTCATTATATAGGTGGAACCCCAAGGGTTTGCCCAAAGTCTTCGAATAAGACCCCAACAGAAAAACTGCCTTATGGACGAAACCTAGAGGGACAAGGACTCTCCCCTTTCCCTCTTTTCTTGGCCGGCCAAGGAGGTGTAGTCCACCATGGACTCCACCCTCTCACTTGGTTGGCTGGTTAGGGTTTGTGGAGTCCCTTCGGGACTCCTCCTTCCATACTGATTTATTCCGGATAATTTCTAGAAACCACCTTCCATAAATGCACCGGATCATTTCCAAACTTGGAAAGTGACTTCCTATATATGAATCTTATTCTCTGGACCATTCCGGAACTCCTCGTGATGTCCTGGATCCCATCCGAGACTCTGAACAAAACTTCGAACTCCATTCCATATTCCATATCTACTTAAACGACATCAAACCTTAAGTGTGTCACCCTACGGTTCGCGAACTATGCAGACATGGTTGAGACCTCTCTCTGACCAATAACCAATAGCGGTATCTGGAGATCCATAATGGCTCCCACATATTCAACGATGACTTTAGTGATCGAATGAACCATTCACATACGATACCAATTCCCTTTGTCACGCGATATTTTACTTGTCCGAGGTTTGATCATCGGTATCACTCTATACCTTGTTCAACCTCGTCTCCTGACAAGTACTCTTTACTCGTACCGTGGTATGTGGTCTCTTATGAACTTATTCATATGCTTGCAAGACATTAGACGACATTCCACCGAGAGGTCCCAGAGTATATCTATCCGTCATCTGGATGGACAAATCCCACTGTTGATCCATATGCCTCAACTCATACTTTCCGGATACTTAATCCCACCTTTATAACCACCCATTTACGCAGTGGCGTTTGATGTAATCAAAGTACCTTTCCGGTATAAGAGATTTACATGATCTCATGGTCATAAGGACTAGGTAACTATGTATCGAAAGCTTATAGCAAATAACTTAATGACGTGATCTTATGCTACGCTTAATTGGGTGTGTCCATTATATCATTCACATAATGACATAACCTTGTTATTAATAACATCCAATGTTCATGATCATGAAACGATGATCATCTATTAATCAACAAGCTAGTTATACAAGAGGCTTACTAGGGACTCCTTGTTGTTCACATAACACACATGTATCAATGTTTCGGTTAATACAATTATAGCATGGTATGTAAACATTATCATAAACTCAAAGATATATTATAATAACCATTTTATTATTGCCTCTTGGGCATATCTCCAACAGTCTCCCACTTGCAGTAGAGTCAATAATCTAGTTTACATTTGTAAAGATATAACACCTTGGCCTTCCGGTGCTTTATCATGTTTTGCTCATGAGAGAGGTTTTAGTCAGTGGACCTGACATGCTCAGAACTGTATGTATTTTGCTATTCATTTGCGTCTTCACGCATCACTCATTTTCCAAATGAGTCAGCATTAAATATGTTTGGTCTTCTTGTGGAACCTTAATTCCGCAGTCTGAAATATGTCACTAATATTGTCACACACAATATAGCTTCAAAGTTCTGACGCTATCGGAACTACACCAAGTTCTCAAAGAACTTCTTGACTTAACATCCTCATTCATTATCAAAACAATGACACACTCTGCCTTCGTTTGTAGAATCCGTCACAATATTTAGAATTCTTCTAAATCTAGCATAGACAACTTCTAGCTCATTGTGCTACCTTTTAAACAACACTTAGTCTAATTTGAGATTGAAATATTATTTTATATGTGACAAAACAAATATCGGTGCAACACCTTACAGCGATTTGTTTGTCATTTTTCCATACAAAACTATATATATATATCCTTGGTTCTTCTAAAGCACTCAAGGATATTCTTACTGTTATCCAATGATCATCATATGAATCATTATGATATATGCTTATAACACTTTAGAGCACAGGACATCTGATTTTGTACATATTATTTGTGATCTAAAATCACTCATGTGTTTTTACTCGTCGAGTGTCAAATACACTCAAGTCTTGTGAAACCTTCACATGAAAAGAACACCTTCTTAATATTTCTATATTGAACTACTTCAATATCCATTCTATGTACTTTAACTTAAACTTATTATGTGTTTCAATCTATCTTCATAGATCTTGACACTAAATAGGTTTTAGTTCATACCCTTTTCATTGAAATTAATTCTCAATGAAACCTTTTATAATCAAGTATATAATTACATCATTTATAACCAATTATATGTCATCTACATAAAGTATTATAAATATGTCTCAGCGCTCCCACTTAATTTCTTGCAAATGCAAGCCTCTTCATCGTTTCTGATGAAATCAAAAAAACTCTTTGACTATTTCATCTGGTGAAGATTCCAACTCCGTGATACTTACTTCATCCAACTGAAGTTCGTATACCTATCTAGTATTCTACGGACTAGCAAAACCCTTGGTTGTATCTAGTATACATCCTTCATACACACTTCTGGTAAGAAATGTATTTCTGCCATCCTAATATCATATCTCATAAAAGAAATATGTAGCGATTACTAGAATAATCCACATAGACTATAAGCATTGCTACGGAAAATCTAATCTTATCGCAGTCAACTCTTTGAACTTTGTCGTAAACAACTTTTCGACAATTCAAGCTTCATCAATTTTATAGATCCATTTACTTTCAACAAGTATTCATCTATATTGGATTTCATGGTGTATAGCCATTTTAACGGAGTCACGGCCCATCATAACTTCTTTGTTTGTAGTTGGTTTATCATTGTTCAAAATCAATCCTTTGTCCACAAATCATTTATTTGATCACAAAGTAAACCATACCTACAAGGTTCAATAAGTACTTCAATCTCCATGGCTAAAACACTTTGTAGTCATGGAATCCAAGATCGTCGTGGCCGTTTCTGGAACCAATTTCCGATGCTGCGCGACTCTGATCATTATGCTCAGGTTCATAAACCTTATCAAGTTCTATTGTCCTCCCACTCAAAAACTTCGCTAGAAAACAATTTCTTGGAAATAAGCAAGTAACATTGACAAACACTTTTGTTTTTTACTTCATAGTGGAAAGAATTCCCAATCAATTCTTTGGGATAACCAACAAAGACATTCATCCGATTTTGGTTGAAAACTCTTAGACCAAAATTTAAAGAAAGGACTATTAGGGTTTATACCCATGCCATAACTTGTATGGTGTCATTTCAACGGATCATGATGATGCTCTATTTAGTGTAAAAGCGGTAGTCTCTAAAGCATAATCCACAAAAATATAATGGCATCAATATTTTATATCATCATTGACCCAACAAGGTTTGGATACATCTCTCGGATACTCCATCATCACTATGATACTCCAAGAAACATGAGTTGTAGAACAATTTCATAACTCTCTTAGATGTTCACTAAAACTAGTAATTCAAATATTTCCACTATGATCGAATCATATATATTTGACTTTTCTATTACGATGATTTCCACTTCATGCTGAAATTTATTTGAATCCATTCAAATGTTTCAAACTTCTTCCTTATCTAATATATCCACATATATATACTCAATTAATTGTTTGAAGTTTTCATGAAGTAGAAGAATCTCCCGCACACAACTATGCCCAGTGAACCATATACATCATCATGTATGTTTTCACTAAGTTAGTTGCCCGTTCAAACCTTGGCCTATGAACGGTATTTCAGTCATTCCTTTTAGAAGAGATTTGCAAGCGCCAAATGATTCAAAAATCAAATGACTCCAATAATCCATTTGCATGGAGTTTCTTTATGCGTTCCTTTCCAACATGACCTAAATGGCGGTTCCACAAATAAGTGTAATTCAAATCATTTGCCTTACGGCATATTAGCGTCAGTGTTATGTTAAGATTTATAATAATAACTTATCCATCGTACATGGAGTAAGGTCATAATTTGAACAACTCATTGTTTTCTTTTGACCAGAGCAAAATAATAATTATTAAGTTCTTTATTATAAATTCTAAGGGCTAGATAGAATGCTAACGATGAACATAATAACACTTTATTTTTGTTCCAGACGTGCATTCCTATCATATTCCTTGTCAGTCACTTAGGCCATTGTATTCTTGTATTGCGTTGTTTTGTATGACACTTCATACCAACCAATATGGTACAAATACCCAAGAATTTCATTGTGTGACCAAACGAGGAATACATCCATAACATGTATATCATTTATATACACCTGAGCTAGACTTTCTAGTCTTTTCTTTCTTTCTACCAAAATATCTTTTGTAGTTTCTCTTTTAGTTTTCCTCATTCTCAGAAAACACTTCATCTTCAATAACTTCTAGACTTTGAGGTTTTTACTTTGAAATTTGATCATCATATGACAAGTGTTCTAGATTTCACTATTAGTAACTTTATAATATGATGAACAATTTCACTCATAATTTTATCCATTATATCATGATGACTTTCCGAGACCATATCTGTACATGCTAGACTCGTAAAGTTTAACCTCAGTATTCGCATGTGCAAAACTGGCTTGCACCCGTTGTATGCACACGTAGAATCTATAACACCCGATCATCCCGTGATGCTACGAAACTACAAGTCTTAGCAACGGTGCATACTAAGGATGATTACTTCATGGATATGCGAATATTGTTAGTGCCCCAATAGTTGGAGGATTGGGACGTCTTGCGTCTTCAACCTTCGTACATTCCCATAAAACTTATGAGTTTATGTAGTCTCACCAAATTATATTCTATCATCTTGCAATAAGGTCTTTAGATATCACATATATCTCATACCTTGATTATTTCTGAAAACTAAATTTTCAGCTCCTTACTCTTCAAACAGATTTGAACTTCAAGTTTCACGGAGACAAGATAACTTTAGGTACTAATTGAAACCATAGTTCTTTGAATCAACAATGTGAGGTTTACTAAAAGTTTGCAATAGGACTTAATCATTTCTTGATTCTTTAACAATACGGTACCAGTCCGTAAAGTTTATTGTCAGATTTTAACAGTATTTCTATCTCAATAACAAGACTAGCGCTTGGTAGAAAAAAACGGATGCCAATACTACAAATTAATTCAAAATACTACTCAGACTATGTTTATGATAATTAGTTCATGTTTTAATCTAATTACTAATGAACTCCCACTTAATACAACATCCCTCATAGTTGTTAAGTGGTACACGATCCACATCCACTACACCAAAACCGATCATCACGTGAGATGATGTAGCTTCAATGGTGAACATCAACATGTTGATCATATCATCCATATGACTCATGTTCAACCTTTCGGTTTCCGTTGTCCCGAGGCCATGTCTGTACATGCTAGGCTCGTCAAGCAAACCCAAGTATTCCGCGTGTGCAACATGGCGTACACCCGTTGTTTGTGAACATTGAGTCTATCACATCCGATCATCACGAGATGCTTCGAAACGACGAACTGTTGCAACGGTGCATACGAGGGGAGAACACTTTATTATCTTGATATTAATGTGAGGGATCATCTTATAATGCTGCCGTCGCGATCTAAGCAAAATAAGATGCATAAAGGATTAACATCACATGCAATTCATATGTGATATGATATGGCCCTTTTGTCTTTGCGCCTTCGATCTTCATCTCCAAAGCAAGGACATGATTTCCATCATCAACGGGCATGATCTCCATCATCGTCGGCGTAGCGTCAAGGTCCATGACGCCGTCTTCATGGTTGTTCACCTCATGTAGCAACTATTACAACTACTTTGAAATACTACTCAACATGAAATTTAAAGACAACCATAAGGCTCCTGCCGGTTCCCACAATACAATAATGATCATCTCATACATATTCATCATCACATCATGGTCATATCACATCACCAAACCCTGCAAAAACAAGTTAGACGTATCTAATTTGGTTTGCATATTTTACGTGGTTTAGGGTTTTCGAGTAAGATCCAATCTACCTACAAACATGAACCACAACGGTGATACTAGTGTTGTCAATAGAAAGAGTAAATTGAATCTTCACTATGGTGGGAGAGACAGACACCCGCAAAGCCACTTATGCAATACAAGTTGCATGTCGAACGTGGAGCAAGTCTCATGAACGCGGTCATGTAAAGTTAGCCCGAGCTGCTTCATCCCACCATGCAACAAAGATGCAAAGTACTCGAACTAAAGACAACAAAGCATCAACGCCCACAAAACAATTGTGTTCTACTCGTGCAACCATCTATGCATAGACACGGCTCTGATACCACTGAAGGGATACGTTGCATAATTACCAAAAAATTTCCTACCGCAAGAACGCAATCCAAGCCAAGATGCAATCTAGAAGATGGTAGCAACGAGGGGATGAACGAGACTAACCCTTGAAGAGTTCCAAAGCCTACAAGAGGAGGCTCTCGTTGCTGCGGTAGACGATCACTTGCCGCTTTCAAAAGCGCGTAGAAGATCTTGACGGTGCCACAATCGGGCAGCACCTCCGTACTCGGTCACACGTTCGGTGTTGATGATGACGTCCTTCTCCCCGTTCCAGCGGGGAGCGGAAGTAGTAGATCCTCCTTGGAATCCCGGCAGCACGACGGCGTGGTGGCGGTGGTGGTGGAGAACTCCAGCAGGGCTTCGCCTAAACGTTGCGGGAGTATTATGTGGAGGAGGAGAGGCTAGGGTTTGGGGAGAGGGGGTGGCTAGGGCGCCGGCCTCAAGGGGGCAGGGGTGGTGCGGCCAAGTCATGGGCAGCCCCCTCCCTCTCCTCCTCATTATATAGGTGGAACCCCAAGGGTTTGCCCAAAGTCTTCGAATAAGACCCCAACAGAAAAACTGCCTTATGGACGAAACCTAGAGGGACAAGGACTCTCCCCTTTCCCTCTTTTCTTGGCCGGCCAAGGAGGTGGAGTCCACCATGGACTCCACCCTCTCACTTGGTTGGCTGGTTAGGGTTTGTGGAGTCCCTTCGGGACTCCTCCTTCCATAGTGATTTATTCCGGATAATTTCTAGAAACCACCTTCCATAAATGCACCGGATCATTTCCAAACTTGGAAAGTGACTTCCTATATATGAATCTTATTCTCTGGACCATTCCGGAACTCCTCGTGATGTCCTGGATCCCATCCGAGACTCCGAACAAAACTTCGAACTCCATTCCATATTCCATATCTACTTAAACGACATCAAACCTTAAGTGTGTCACCCTACGGTTCGCGAACTATGCAGACATGGTTGAGACCTCTCTCTGACCAATAACCAATAGCGGGATCTAGAGATCCATAATGGCTCCCACATATTCAACGATGACTTTAGTGATCGAATGAACCATTCACATACGATACCGGCCAATTCCCTTTGTCACGCGATATTTTACTTGTCCGAGGTTTGATCATCGGTATCACTCTATACCTTGTTCAACCTCGTCTCCTGACAAGTACTCTTTACTCGTACCGTGGTATGTGGTCTCTTATGAACTTATTCATATGCTTGCAAGACATTAGACGACATTCCACCGAGAGGGCCCAGAGTATATCTATCCGTCATCTGGATGGACAAATCCCACTGTTGATCCATATGCCTCAACTCATACTTTCCGGATACTTAATCCCACCTTTATAACCACCCATTTACGCAGTGGCGTTTGATGTAATCAAAGTACCTTTCCGGTATAAGAGATTTACATGATCTCATGGTCATAAGGACTAGGTAACTATGTATCGAAAGCTTATAGCAAATAACTTAATGACGTGATCTTATGCTACGTTTAATTGGGTGTGTCCATTATATCATTCACATAATGACATAACCTTGTTATTAATAACATCCAATGTTCATGATCATGAAACGATGATCATCTATTAATCAACAAGCTAGTTATACAAGAGGCTTACTAGGGACTCCTTGTTGTTCACATAACACACATGTATCAATGTTTCGGTTAATACAATTATAGCATGGTATGTAAACATTATCATAAACTCAAAGATATATTATAATAACCATTTTATTATTGCCTCTTGGGCATATCTCCAACAGGGCAGGGCGAGGTAGAGGGAGGCGGGAGGCAGGGCAAGGCGGCGGCGGCGCGCGTGTGGGGGCAGGGCGAGGCGGCGGCGCGACGGGGCGCGTGTGGGGGGCAGGGCGAGGCGGCGGTGCGACGGGAGGCAGGGCAAGGCGGCGGCGCGCGTGTGGGGGGCAGGGCGAGGAGGCGTTGGTGACGGCACGATGGTAGGCAGGGCGAGGCGGTGGCGCGCGTGGTGGGGGGCAGCAGCTGGGAGAGGGTGGGCGCGTGTGTTTGTGGCTGTACGTGGAGCGGCCGGTCGAGCTCGCGGGTGGATAGGGTTGGGCCCTTTGCCGTGCGCCGCGACTTTGCCGTGTGCTTTGCACGACAAAGAGTTCTTTGCCGTGCGAAATTTTCGTTGCCGTGCGCTTTTTTCCCTTTTCCGTGCACCTTCCGCTTTGCCGTGCGCCTGTGCACGGCAAAGACCTCTTTGCCGTGCAAATGCAACTTTGCCGTGCGCTTTGGCAGGATAATTTCCCTCTTCACCATTTTACTTATCGTTAAGATTCAAATATATTTCAAAATTATATTAAACCTGTATTTTAGCATGTGTATTATTTAATAATGTCATTATCATGATATTTTAAACTACACGGATGGAGCCTCGCGCGGTGAAATCTAGGGGGTAGTGACCACCGGGGAACGCAGACCGCCGTTTTCGGGAGAGAACGACCGCCGGTGGCTACAATGTGCCAAAGTGTGCCAAACCTGGCTTTCCATGTGTATATGTACTAACCAAAACCAAACCTATCAAAAAGTATGTTGGTGGAACCTCGCGCGGTGAAATCTAGGGGGTAGACCCCCCGAGGCACGCAGACCGCCGTTTTCGGGAGAGAACGACCGCCGGAGCATCGGAATGCCACCAAAACTTGCATGTGGACCTAGGATATGTGTGAAAGTGTGGTGGAAGGTGTGATTCACCAAATGGTGCAAGGCATAGCTCCCATGTGTGACATTCCTCTCTTTCGGGCGATAAAACTTGGAAGATTCCTCGACTTGTAGGCTGAAGTGTCCCGCTGCGGGTATACCGGTGGCTAGAATGTGCCAAAGTGTGCCAAACCTGGCTTTCCATGTGTATATGGACTAACCAAAACCAAACCTATCAAAAAGTATGTTGGTATAACCTCGCGCGGTGAAATCTAGGGGGGTAGACCCCCCGAGGCACGCAAACCGCCGTTTTCGGGAGAGAACGACCGCCGGAGCACCGGAATGCCACCAGAAATTGCATGTGGACCTAGGATATGTGTGAAAGTGTGTTGGAAGGTGTGATTCACCACATGGTGCAAGACATAGCTCCCATGTGTGACATTCCTCTCTTTCGGGCGATAACACTTGGAAGATTCCACGACTTGTAGGCTGAAGTGTCCCGTTGCGGGTATACCGGTGGCTATAATGTGCCAAAGTGTGACAAACCTGGCTTTCCATGTGTATATGGACTAGCCAAAATCAAACCCAGCAAAAAGTATGTTGGTGGAACCTCGCGCGGTGAAATCTAGGGGGTAGACCCCCCGAGGCACGCAGACCGCCATTTTCGGAAGAGAACGACCGCTGGAGCACCGGAATGCCACCAGAACTTGCATGTGGACCTAGGATATGTGTGAAAGTGTGGTGGAAGGTGTGATTCACCAAATGGTGCAAGGCATTGCTCCCATGTGTGACATTCCTCTCTTTCGGGCGATAACACTTGGAAGATTCCTCGACTTGTAGGCTGAAGTGTCCCGCTGCGGGTATACCGATGGCTATAATGTGCCAAAGTGTGCCAAACCTAGCTTTCCATGTGCATATGGACTAAACAAAACCAAACCTATCAAAAAGTATGTTGGTGGAACCTCGCGCGGTGAAATCTAGGGGGGTAGACCCCCGAGGCACGCAGACCGCTGTTTTCGGGGGGGGGGGCGACCGCCGGAGCACCGGAATGCCACCAAAACTTGCATGTGGACCTAGGATTTGTGTGAAAGTGTGGTGGAAGGTGTTATTCACCAAATGGTGCAAGGCATTGCTCCCATGTGTGACATTCCTCTCTTTCGGGCGATAACACTTGGAAGATTCCTCGACTTGTAGGCTGAAGTGTCCCGCTGCAGGTATACCGGTGGCTATAATGTGCCAAAGTTTGCCAAACCTTGCTTTCCATGTGCATATGGACTAACCAAAACCAAACCTATCAAAAAGTATGTTGGTGGAACCTCGCGCGGTGAAATCTAGGGGGTAGACCCCCCGAGGCACGCAGACCGCCGTTTTCGGGGGGGGAACGATCGCGAGAGCACCGGAATGCCACCAAAACTTGCATGTGGACCTAGGATATGTGTGAAAGTGTGGTGGAAGGTGTGATTCACCAAATTTTGCAAGGCATAGCTCCCATGTGTGACATTCCTCTCTTTCGGGCGATAACACTTGGAAGATTCCTAGACTTGTAGGCTGAAGTGTCCCGCTGCGGGTATACCGGTGGCTATATTGTGCCAAATGTGCCAAACCTTGTTTTCCATGTGCATATGGACTAACCAAAACCAAACCTACCAAAAAGTATGTTGGCGGAACCTCGCGCGGTGAAATCTAGGGGGTAGACCCCCCGAGGCACGCAGACCGCCGTTTTCGGGGGGAACGACCGCCGGAGCACCGGAATGCCACCAAAACTTGCATGTGGACCTAGGATATGTGTGAAAGTGTGGTGTAAGGTGTGATTCACCAAATGTTTCAAGGCATAGCTCCCATGTGTGACATTCCTCTCTTTCGGGCGATAACACTTGGAAGATTCCTCGACTTGTAGGCTGAAGTGTCCCGCTGCGGGTATACCGGTGGATATAATGTGCCAAAGTGTGCCAAACCTTGTTTTCCATGTGCATATGTACTAACCAAAACAAATCCTATCAAAAACTATGTTGGTGGAACCTCGCACGGTGAAATCTAGGGGGTAGACCCCCCGAGGCACGCAGACCGCCATTTTCGGGGGGAACGACCGCCGGAGCACCGGAATGCCACCAAAACTTGCATGTGGACCTAGGATATGTGTGAAAATGTGGTGGAAGGTGTGATTCACCAAATGTTTCAAGGCATAGCTCCCATGGGTGACATTCCTCTCTTTTGGGCGATAACACTTGGAAGATTCCTCGACTTGTATGCTGAAGTGTTCCGCTGCAGGTATACCAGTGGCTAAAATGTGCCAAAGTGTGCCAAACCTTGCTTTCCATGTGCATATGGGCTAACCAAAACCAAACCTATCAAAAATTATGTTGGTGGAACCTCGCGCGGTGAAATCTAGGGGGGTAGACCCCCCGAGGCACGCAGACCGCTGTTTTCGGGGGGGGGGGGGGGGACGACCGCCGGAGCACCGGAATGCCACCAAAACTTGCATGTGGACCTAGGATATGTGTGAAAGTGTGGTGGAAGGTGTGATTCACCAAATGGTGCAAGGCATTGCTCCCATGTGTGAAATTCCTCTCTTTCGGGCGATAACACTTGGAAGATTCCTCGACTTGTAGGCTGAAGTGTCCCGCTGCGGGTATACCGGTGGCTATAATGTGCCAAAGTGTGCCAAACCTAGCTTTCCATGTGCATATGGACTAACCAATACCAAACCTATCAAAAAGTATGTTGGTGGTGTTGGATAACGTTGCATAGAAAACAAAAAATTTCCTACCGCGAACACGCAATCCAAGCCAAGATGCAATCTAGAAGACGGTAGCAACGAGGGGATTATCGAGTCTCACCCTTGAAGAGATTCCAAAGCCTACAAGATGAGGCTCTTGTTGCTGCGGTAGATGATCACTTGCCGCTTGCAAAAGCGCGTAGAAGATCTTGATCACGGCACCACGAACGGGCATTACCTCCGTAATCGGTCACACGTTCGGTTGTTGATGAAGACGACGTCCACCTCCCGTTCCAGCGGGCAGCGGAAGTAGTATCTCCTCTTGAATCCGACAGCACGACGGCGTGGTGTCGGTGGCGGTGGAGAACTCCGGCGGAGCTTCGCTAAGCGTGCGGGAGTTTATGGAGGAGAGGGGGCGGCTAGGGTTTGGGAGGGGGTGGCCGGCCACTCAAGGGGGGCGGCCAGGTTGTGGTCTTGGGGTGGCCGGCCCCCTCCCCTTGGCCCCTCATTATATAGGTGGAAGCCCCAAGTGTCGGACTACAAGTCTCCGAATAAGACCCGAACCCAAAACCTTCCATGTGATAGGGAAACCTACCCAAGGTGGGAATCCCACTTGGGGTGGGATTCCCCCCTTCCATGTGGGGGGGTGGCCGGCCCCCATAGGGGGAGTCCACTTGGGACTCCTCCCCCACTAGGGTTGGCCGGCCATGGAGGTGGAGTCCCTCCGGGACTCCACCTTCCTTGGTGGTTTCTTCCGGACTTTTCTAGAACCTTCTAGAACCTTCCATAGAACCTTCCGAATCATTTTAATTCACATAAAATGACATCCTATATATGAATATTTTTCTCCGGACCATTCCGGAACTCCTCGTGATGTCCGGGATCTCATCCGAGACTCCGAACAAATATTTGAACTCCATTCCATATTCAAGTTCTACCATTTCAACATCCAACTTTAAGTGTGTCACCCTACGGTTCGCGAACTATGCGGACATGGTTGAGTACTCACTCCGACCAATAACCAATAGTGGGATCTGGAGATCCATAATGGCTCCCACATATTCAACGATGACTTTAGTGATCGAATGAACCATTCACATACGATACCAATTCCTTTTGTCACGCGATATTTTACTTGTCCGAGGTTTGATCATCGGTATCACTCTATACCTTGTTCAACCTCGTCTCCTGACAAGTACTCTTTACTCGTACCGTGGTATGTGGTCTCTTATGAACTTATTCATATGCTTGCAAGACATTAGACGACATTCCACCGAGAGGGCCCAGATTATATCTATCCGTCATCGGGATGGACAAATTCCACTGTTGATCCATATGCCTCAACTCATACTTTCCGGATACTTAATCCCATCTTTATAACCACCCATTTACGCAGTGGCGTTTGATGTAATCAAAGTACCTTTCTGGTATAAGTGATTTACATGATCTCATGGTCATAAGGACTAGGTAACTATGTATCGAAAGCTTATAGCAAATAACTTAATGACGTGATCTTATGCTACGCTTAATCGGGTGTGTCCATTACATCATTCATATAATGATATAACCTTGTTATTAATAACATCCAATGTTCATGATTATGAAACTAATCATCTATTAATCAACAAGCTAGTTAAGAGGCATACTAGGGACTCTTTGTTGTTTACATATCACACATGTATCAATGTTTCAGTTAATACAATTATAGCATGGTATATAAACATTTATCATAAACAAGAAGATATATAATAACCACTTTTATTATTGCCTCTTGGGCATATCTCCAACAGTCTCCCACTTGCACTAGAGTCAATAATCTAGTTTTCATTTGTAAAGATATAACACCTTGGCCTTCCGGTGCTTTATCATGTTTTGCTCACGAGAGAGGTTTTAGTCAACGGACCTGACATGCTCAGAACCGTATGTATTTTGCAATTCATTTGCGTCTTCACGCATCACTCATTTTCCAAATGAGTCGGCATTTAAATATGTTTGGTCTTCTGGTGGAACCTTAATTCCTTGGTCTGAAATAAGTCACTAATATTGTCACACACAATATAGCTTCAAAGTTCTGACACTATCGGAACTACACCAAGTTCTCAAAGAACTTCTTGACTTTAACATCCTTAATCATTGTCAAAACAATGATATACTCTGCCTTCTTCTGTAGAATCCGTCACAATATTTAGAACACATCTAAATTTAGCATAGACTTATTCTAGCTCATTGTGCTACCTCTTAAACAACACTTAGCCTAAATGAGATTGAAATTTATTTTTATATGTGACCAAACTAATATCGGTGCAACACATTACATCGATTTGTTTGTCATTACCCCATACAAAATTATATATATATCCTTGGTTCTTCTAAAGTACTCAAGGATATTCTTACTGTTATCCAATGATCATCACATGAATCATTCTGGTATATGCTCATAACTCTTTAGAGCACAGGACATCTGATTTTGTACATATTATTCGTGATCTAAAATCACTCATGTGGTTTTACTCATTTAGTGTCAAATAAACTCAAGACTTGTTAAACCTTGAAAAGAACACCTTCTTAATATTTTATATTGAACTACTTCAATATTCATTCTAAGTACTTTTAACTTAAACTTATTATGTGTTTTAATCTATCTTCATAGATCTTGACACTAAATATGTTTCAGTTCATATCCTTTCATTGAAGTTAATTATCAATGAAACCTTTTTAATCAATTATATAATTACATTATTTATAATCAATGATATGTCATCTACATAAAGTATTACAAATATGCCTTAGCGCTCCCACTTAATTTCATCCGGTGAAGATTCCAACTCCGCGATACTTACTTCATCCAATTGAAGTTTGTATACCTATCTAGTATTCCACGGACCAGCAAAACTCTTGGTTGTATCTTGTATACACCTTTAATACATACTTCTGATAAGTAATGTATTTTGCCATCCTAATAACATATCTCATAAAAGAAATATGTATCGATTACTAGAATAATCCAAATAGACTATAAGCATTGCTACGGAAGATCTAATCTTTATCGTAGTCAACTCTTTGAACTTTGTCGTAAACAACTTTTCAACAAGTCGAGCTTCTTCAAGGATATTCCATCCAAGTCCATCAATTTTATAGATCCATTTACTTTCAAAAAGTATTCATCTATCATGGATTTCATGGCGCATGGCCATTTTAACGGAGTCAGGGCCCATCACAACTTCTTCGTTTGTAGTTGGTTTATCATTGTTCAAAATCAATCCTTTGTCCACAAATCATTTATTTGATCACAAAGTAAACCATGCCTACAAGGTTCAATAAGTACTTCGATCTCCATGGCTAAAACACTGTGTAGTCATGGAAGCCATGATCGTCGTGGCTGCTTCCGGAACCAATTTCCGATGTTGCGCTACTTTGATCATTATGCTCAGGTTCATAAACCTTATCAAGTTCTATTGTCCTCCCACTCAAATATTTCGCTAGAAAACAATTTCTTGAAATAAGCAAGTAACATTGACAAACAATTTTGTCTTTTACTTCATAGTGGAAAGAATTCCCAATCAATTCTTTGGGATAACCAACAAAGACATTCATCCGATTTTGGTTGTAAACTCTTAGACCAAAATTTAAAGAAACGACTATTAGGGTTTATACCCATGCCATAACTTGTATGGTGTCATTTCAACGGATCATGAAGATGCTCTATTTAGTGTAAAAGCGGTAGTCTCTAAAGCATAATCCACAAAAATTATAATGGCATTAATATTTTATCTCATCATTGACCCAACAAGGTTTGGATACATCTCTTGGATACTTCATCATCACTATGATACTTCAAGAAATGTGAGTTGTAGAACAATTTCATAACTCTCTTAGATGTTCGCTAAAACTCATAATTCAAATATTTCCTCTATAATCCAATCATAGATATTTGATTTTTCTATTACGATGATTTCCACTTCATGCTGAAATTTATTTGAATCCATTCAAATGTTTCAAACTTCTTCCTTATCGAATATATCCACATATATATACTCAATTCACTGTTTGAAGTTTTTCATGAAGTAGAAGAATCTCCCGCACACAACTATGCCCAGTGAACCATATACATCATTATGTATGTTTCCACTAAGTTAGTTGCCCGTTCAAATCTTTGCCTATGAACGGTATTTCAGTCATTCCTTTTAGAAGAGATTTGCAAGCGCCAAATGATTCATAAATCAAATGACTCCAATAATCCATTTGCATGGAGTTTCTTCATGCGTTCCTTTCCAACATGACCTAAATGGCGGTTCCACAAATAAGTGGAATTCAAATCATTTGCCTTACGGCATTTTAGCGTCAGTGTTATGTATGTGTGTTTCACCATTAAAATTTATAATAACTTATCCATCGTTCATGGAGTAATGTCATAATTTGAACAACTCATTGTTTTTATTTGACAAGAGCAAAATAACAATTATTAAGTTCTTTATTATAAATTCTAAGGGATAGATAGAATGCCAACGATGAACATAATAACACTTTATTTTTGTTCCAGACGTGCATTCCTATCATATTCCTTGTCAGTCACTTAGGCCATTGTATTCTTGTATTGCGTTGTTTTGTATGACACTTCATACCAACCAATATGGTACAAATACCCAAGAATTTCATTGTGTGACCAAACGAGGAATACATCCATAACATGTATATCATTGATATACACCTGAGCTAGACTTTCTAGTCTTTTCTTTTCTTTCTGCCAAAATATCTTTTGTAATTTCTCTTTTAGCTTTCCTCATTATTCAGAAAACATTTCTCCTTCAATAACTTCTAGGTTTGTTGGTCAAATACCAATAACCTTGAGGTTCTTACTTTGAAGTTGATCATCATATGACAAGTGTTTCAGATTTCACTATTAGTAACTTTGTAATATGATGAACAGTTTCACTCATAATTTTATCCATCATATCATGACAACTTTTCTAGACCATGTCTGTACATGCTAGGCTCGTAAAGTTTAACCTCAGTATTCGCATGTGCAAATCTGGCTTGCACCCGTTGTAAGCACACGTAGAATCTATAACACCCGATCATCACGTGATGCTTCGAAACAACGAGTCTTAGCAACGGTGCATACTAAGGACAATCACTTCATGGATATGCGAATATCGTTAGTGCCCCAATAGTTGGAGGATTGGGACGCCTTGCGTTTTCAACCTTCGTACATTCCCATAAAACTTATGAGTTTATGTAGTCTCACCAAATTATATTCTATCATCTTGCAATAAGGTCTTAGATATCACATATATCTCATACCTTGATTATTTTTGAAAACTAAATTTTTAGCTCCTTACTTTTCAAACAGATTTGAACTTTAAGTTTCACGGAGAGAAGATAACTTTAGGTACTAATTGAAACCATAGTTCTTTGAATTAACAATGTGAGGTTTACTAAAAGTTTGCAATAGGACTTAATAAATTCTTGATTCTTTAACAATACGGTACCAATCCGTAAAGTTTCTTGTCAGATTTTAACAGTATTTCTATCTCAATTACAAGACTTAGCGCATGGTAGAATACAGATGCCAATACTACAAAATTAATTCAAAATACTACTCAGACTATGTTCATGATAATTAGTTCATGTTTTAATATAATTACTAATGAACTCCCACTTAATACAACATCCCTCATAGTTGTTAAGTGGTACACGATCCACATCCACTACACCAAAACCGATCATCACGTGAGATGATGTAGCTTCAATGGTGAACATCAACATGTTGATCATATCATCCATATGACTCGTGTTCAACCTTTCGGTTTCCGTTGTCCCGAGGCCATGTCTGTACATGCTAGGCTCGTCAAGCAAACCCAAGTATTCCGCGTGTGCAACATGGCTTAAACCCGTTGTATATGAACGTTGAGTCTATCACATCCGATCATCACGAGATGCTTCGAAACGACGAACCTTGGCAACGGTGCATACGAGGGGAGAACACTTTATTATCTTGATATTAATGTGAGGGATCATCTTATAATGCTACCGTCGCGATCTAAGCAAAATAAGATGCATAAAGGATTAACATCACATGCAATTCATATGTCATATGATATGGCCCTTTATATTGTGTGCCTTCGATCTTCATCTCCAAAGCACGGACATGATCTCCATCATCTTCGGGCATGATCTCCATCATCGTCGGCGTAGCGTCAAGGTCCATGACGCCGTCTTCATGGTTGTTCACCTCATGTAGCAACTATTACAACTACTTTGAAATACTACTCAACATGAAATTTAAAGACAACCATAAGGCTCCTGCCGGTTGCCACAATACAATAATGATCATCTCATACATATTCATCATCATATCATGGCCATATCACATCACCAAACCCTGCAAAAACAAGTTAGACGTCTCTAATTTGGTTTGCATATTTTACGTGGTTTAGGGTTTTCGAGTAAGATCTAATCTACCTACGAACATGAACCACAACGGTGATACTAGTGTTGTCAATAGAAGAGTAAATTGAATCTTCACTATAGTAGGAGAGACAGACACTCACAAAGCCTCTTATGCAATACAAGTTGCATATCGAAACGAGGAACAAGTCTCATGAACGCGGTCATGTAAAGTTAGTCTGAGCCGCTTCATCCCACTATTCCACAAAGATGCAAAGTATTCAAACTAAAGACAACATAAGCATCAACGCCCACAAACCATTGTGTTCTACTCGTGCAACCATGTATGCATAGACCTGGCTCTGATACCACTGTTGGATAACGTTGCATAGAAAACAAAAAAATTCCTACCGCGAACACGCAATCCAAGCCAATATGCAATCTAGAAGACGGTAGCAACGAGGGGATTATCGAGTCTCACCCTTGAAGAGATTCCAAAGCCTACAAGATGAGGCTCTTGTTGCTGCGGTAGACGATCACTTGCCGCTTGCAAAAGCGCGTAGAAGATCTTGATCACGGCGCCACGAACAGGCAGCACCTCCGTACTCGGTCACACGTTCGGTTGTTGATGAAGACGACGTCCACCTCCCGTTCCAGTGGGCAGCGGAAGTAGTAGCTCCTCTTGAATCCGACAGCACGACGGCGTGGTGTCGGTGGCGGTGGAGAACTCCGGCGGAGCTTCGCTAAGCGTGCGGGAGTTTATGGAGGAGAGGGGGCGGCTAGGGTTTGGGAGGGGGTGGCCGGCCACTCAAGGGGGGCGGCCAGGTTGTGGTCTTGGGGTGGCCGGCCCCCTCCCCTTGGCCCCTCATTATATAGGTGGAAGCCCCAAGTGTCGGACTACAAGTCTCCGAATAAGACCCGAACCCAAAACCTTCCATGTGATAGGGAAACCTACCCAAGGTGGGAATCCCACTTGGGGTGGGATTCCCCCCTTCCATGTGGGGGGTGGCCGGCCCCCATAGGGGGAGTCCACTTGGGACTCCTCCCCCACTAGGGTTGGCCGGCCATGGAGGTGGAGTCCCTCCGGGACTCCACCTTCCTTGGTGGTTTCTTCCGGACTTTTCTAGAACCTTCTAGAACCTTCCATAGAACCTTCCGAATCATTTTAATTCACATAAAATGACATCCTATATATGAATCTTTTTCTCCGGACCATTCCGGAACTCCTCGTGATGTCCGGGATCTCATCCGGGACACCGAACAAATATTCGAACTCCATTCCATATTCAAGTTCTACAATTTCAACATCCAACTTTAAGTGTGTCACCCTACGGTTCGCGAACTATGCGGACATGGTTGAGTACTCACTCCGACCAATAACCAATAGTGGGATCTGGAGATCCATAATGGCTCCCACATATTCAACGATGACTTTAGTGATCGAATGAACCATTCACATACGATACCAATTCCTTTTGTCATGCGATATTTTACTTGTCCGAGGTTTGATCATCGGTATCACTCTATACCTTGTTCAACCTCGTCTCCTGACAAGTACTCTTTACTCATACCGTGGTATGTGGTCTCTTATGAACTTATTCATATGCTTGCAAGACATTAGACGACATTCCACCGAGAGGGCCCAGAGTATATCTATCCGTCATCGGGATGGACAAATCCCACTGTTGATCCATATGCCTCAACTCATACTTTCCGGATACTTAATCCCATCTTTATAACCACCCATTTACGCAGTGGCGTTTGATGTAATCAAAGTACCTTTCCGGTATAAGTGATTTACATGATCTCATGGTCATAAGGACTAGGTAACTATGTATCGAAAGCTTATAGCAAATAACTTAATGACGTGATCTTATGCTACGCTTAATCGGGTGTGTCCATTACTTCATTCATATAATGATATAACCTTGTTATTAATAACATCCAATGTTCATGATTATGAAACTAATCATCTATTAATCAACAAGCTAGTTAAGAGGCATACTAGGGACTCTTTGTTGTTTACATATCACACATGTATCAATGTTTCAGTTAATACAATTATAGCATGGTATATAAACATTTATCATAAACAAGAAGATATATAATAAACACTTTTATTATTGCCTCTTGGGCATATCTCCAACAGGTGGAACCTCGCGCGGTGAAATCTAGGGGGTAGACCCCCCGAGGCACGCAGACCGCCGTTTTCGGGAGAGAACGACCGCCGTTGCACCGGAATGCCACCAGAACTTGCATGTGGACCTAGGATATGTGTAAAAGTGTGGTGGAAGGTGTGATTCACCAAATGGTGCAAGACATAGCTCCCATGTGTGACATTCCTCTCTTTCGGGCGATAACACTTGGAAGATTCCTCGACTTGTAGGCTGAAGTGTCCCGCTGCGGGTATACCGGTGGCTATAATGTGCCAAAGTGTGCCAAACCTAGCTTTCCATGTGTATATGGACTAACAAAAACCAAACCTATCAAAAAGTATGTTTGTGGAACCTCGCGCGGTGAAATCTAGGGGGCTAGACCCCCCGAGGCACGCAGACCGCCGTTTTCGGGAGAGAACGACCACCGGAGCACCGGAATGCCACCAGAACTTGCATGTGGACCTAGGATATGTGTGAAAGTGTGGTGGAAGGTGTGATTCACCAAATGGTGCAAGGAATTGCTCCCATGTGTGACATTCCTCTCTTTCGGGCGATAACACTTGGAAGATTCCTCGACTTGTAGGCTGAAGTGTCCCGCTGCGGGTATACCGGTGGCTATAATGTGCCAAAGTGTGCCAAACCTAGCTTTCCATGTGCATATGGACTAACCAAAACCAAACCTATCAAAAAGTATGTTGGTGGAACCTCGCGCGGTGAAATCTAGGGGGGTAGACCCCCCCGAGGCACGCATACCGCTGTTTTCGGGGGGGGGCGACCGCCGGAGCACCGGAATGCCACCAAAACTTGCATGTGGACCTAGGATATGTGTGAAAGTATGGTGGAAGGTGTGATTCACCAAATGGTGCAAGGCATTGCACCCATGTGTGACATTCCTCTCTTTCGGGCGATAACACTTGGAAGATTCCTCGACTTGTAGGCTGAAGTGTCCTGCTGCGGGTATACCGGTGGCTATAATGTGCCAAAGTGTGACAAACCTTTATTTCCATGTGCATATGGACTAACAAAAAACCAAACCTATCAAAAAGTATCTTGGTGGAACCTCGCGCGGTGAAATCTAGGGGGGTAGACCCTCGAGGCACGCAGACCGCCGTTTTCGGGGAGGAACGACCGCCAGAGCACCGGAATGCCACCAAAACTTGCATGTGTACCTAGGATATGTGTGAAAGTGTGGTGGAAGGTGTGATTCACCAAATGTTGCAAGGCATAGCTCCCATG
The DNA here is from genome assembly GCF_019359855.2 of Lolium perenne. Lineage (NCBI taxonomy): Eukaryota > Viridiplantae > Streptophyta > Magnoliopsida > Poales > Poaceae > Lolium > Lolium perenne. The sequence goes on along the minus strand of NC_067246.2, from coordinate 267,069,675 downwards.
TGTTACATTCCTCTCTTTCGGGCGATAACACTTGGAAGATTCCTCGACTTGTAGGCTCAAGTGTCCCGCTGCGGGTATACCGGTGGCTATAATGTGCCAAAGTGTGCCAAACCTTGTTTTCCATGTGCATATGGACTAACCAAAACCAAACCTATCAAAAAGTATGTTGGTGGAACCTCGCGCGGTGAAATCTAGTGGGGTAGACCCCCCGAGGCACGCATACCGCTGTTTTCGGGGGGGGGCGACCGCCGGAGCACCGGAATGCCACCAAAACTTGCATGTGGACCTAGGATATGTGTGAAAGTGTGGTGGAAGGTGTGATTCACCAAATGTTGCAAGGCATAGATCCCATGTGTGACATTCCTCTCTTTCGGGCGATAACACTTGGAAGATTCCTCGACTTGTAGGCTGAAGTGTCCCGCTGCGGGTATACCGGTGGCTAAAATGTGCCAAAGTGTGCCAAACCTGGCTTTCCATGTGCATATGGACTAACCAAAACCAAACCTATCAAAAATTATGTTGGTGGAACCTCGCGCGGTGAAATCTAGGGGGGTAGACCCCCCGAGGCACGCAGACCGCTGTTTTCGGGGGGGAACGACCGCCGGAGCACCGGAATGCCACCAAAACTTGCATGTGGACCTAGGATATGTGTGAAAGTGTGGTGGAAGGTGTGATTCACCAAATGATGCAAGGCATTGCTCCCATGTGTGACATTCCTCTCTTTCGGGCGATAACACTTGGAAGATTCCTCGACTTGTAGGCTGAAGTGTCCCGCTGCGGGTGTACCGGTGGCTATAATGTGCCAAAGTGTGCCAAACCTAGCTTTCCATGCGCATATGGACTAAACAAAACCAAACCTATCAAAAAGTATGTTGGTGGAACCTCGCGCGGTGAAATCTAGGGGGGGTAGACCCCCCGAGGCACGCAGACCGCTGTTTTCGGGGGGGAACGACCGCCGGAGCACCGGAATGCCACCAAAACTTGCATGTGGACCTAGGATATGTGTTAAAGTGTGTTGGAAGGTGTGATTCACCAAATGGTGCAAGGCATTGATGTCTACGCACACTCCTTTTCCTGTAGACAGTGTTGGGCCTCCAAGAGCAGAGGTTTGTAGAACAGCGGCAAGTTTTCCCTTAAGTGGATCACCCAAGGTTTATCGAACTCAGGGAGGAAGAGGTCAAGATATCCCTCTCAAGCAACCCTGCAACCACAAAGCAAGAAGTCTCTTGTGTCCCCAACACACCTAATACACTTGTCAGATGTGTAGGTGCACTAGTTCGGCGAAGAGATAGTGAGATGCAAGTAATATGGATGAGTATGAGTGGTAATAGCAATCTGAATAAAATATGGCAGCGAGTAAACATGCAACAAAACAGTAAACAAACGGAGATTCGATGTGTGGAAACAAGGCCTAGGGATCCTGCTTTCACTAGTGGACACTCTCAACAATGATCACATAATAGAACCAGTCTACACTCTTTTGTTGGATGATGAACACCACTAGTTGTGTAGGGCTACAAGAGCACCTCAATGCCGGAGTTAACAAGCTCCACAACATTCGATATTCATATTTAAATAAACTTAGAGTGCAAGATAGATCAACACAATTATACCGAGAACTAACATAGCATGCACACTGTCACCATCACACTATGAAGGAGGCATAGATCACATCAATACTATCATAGCAATAATTAACTTCATAATCTACAAGAGATTACAATCATAACCTACGCCAAGTACTACACGATGCACACACTGTCACCATTACACCGTGGAGGAGGAATAGACTACTTTAATAACATCACTTGAGTAACACATAGATGAATAGTGATACAAAACTCATATGAATCTCAATCATGTAAGGCAGCTCATGAGATCATTGTATTGAAGTACATAGGAGAGAGATTAACCACATAGCTACCGGTACAGCCCTTAGCCTCGGGGGAGAACTACTCCCTCCTCATGGGAGACAGCAGCGGTGATGAAGATGGCGGTGGTGTCGATGGAGGAGCCTTCCGGGGGCACTTCCCCGTCCCGGCGGCGTGCCGGAACAGAGACTCCTGTCCCCCAGATCTTGGCTTCGCGATGGCGGCGGCTCTGGAAGGTTTCTCGTACCGTGGCTTTTTCGTATTGAAGATTTAGGTCAGGGACCTTTAAATAGGCGAAGAGGCGGAGTCGGAAGGGCGACGAGGCGGTGACACACTAGGGGCATAGCCCACCCCCTGGTCGCGCCGCCCTGTCATCTGGTGGCCCTGTGGCCCCCCTCTGGTTCCTCTCGGGTGTTCTGGAAGCTTCGTCCAATTATAAGATGCTGGGCGTTGATTTCGTCCAATTCCGAGAATATTTCCTTACTAGGATTTCTGAAACCAAAAATAGCAGAAAACAGGAACTGGCACTTCGGCATCTCGTCAATAGGTTAGTTCCGGAAAATGCATAAAATCATCATAAAGTGTGAACAAAACATGTAGGTATTGTCATAAAACAAGCATGGAACATAAGAAATTATCGATACGTCGGAGACGTATCAGGCATTGCTCCCATGTGTGACATTCCTCTCTTTCAGGCGATAACACTTGGAAGATTCCTCGACTTGTAGGCTGAAGTGTCCCGCTGCGGGTATACCGGTGGCTATAATGTGCCAAAGTGGGCCAAACCTTGTTTTCCATGTGCATATGGACTAAACAAAACCAAACCTATCAAAAAGTATGTTGGTGGAACCTCGCGCGGTGAAATCTAGGGGGTAGACCCCCCCGAGCCACGCAGACCGCCGTTTTTGGGGGGGAACGACCGCCGGAGCACCGGAATGCCACCAAAACTTGCATGTGGACCTAGGATATGTGTGAAAGTGTGGTGGAAGGTGTGATTCACGAAATGGTGCAAGACATAGCTCCCATGTGTGACCTTCCCCTCTCTTTCGGGCGATAACACTTGGAAGATGCCCCGAACGCGGTTTATTTGCTCCGAAACCCTGATATGTTGGAGGGGGAGTGAGGACTTAGAGTACTTGTCGTATTGTAAAAATATGGTATACAAATTGTATTAATGAAGATGTGTAGTACTTGTCATATTTCTAGAATAAATATAAGCATTAAAATAAGTACAATAGAAAGAAAAAAGAGAAAATGGAACAAGGCACACGGCAAAGGCAAAACTACGCGGCAAAGCGGCCTTTGCCGTGCGACCTAGACCTGCACACGGCAAAGGATTTCGCATGGCAACTGTTTGTTCTCTTTGCCGTGCGGGTATTCATTGCCGTGTGCTTTCCTGAGTCTTTGCCGTGCCCTTGCTCTTTGCCGTGCGCTGTAGCTCCTCTTTGCCGTGCGCTTGCCTTTGCCGTGCGTTTTGATTTTTTTTGCACGGCAACGATTGCTTTGCCGTGCGCGAGCACACGGCAATAGGTGGTTGCACGGCAGCGGCTGTTTTTCCCGTAGTGCCAGCGGGTGTTTCTACTACTGGTGTTGGCGCCTCGGTTGGAGGGAAGGTCAGGGAGATCAGCAATCTCGAACTACCTTCCCACCTTCTCGTTTTAAACTTGACATCAGTTCCAACCAGGGGGGTCATCATTTTTTGATAAAGGGAATACATTAAAATCGAGAGATACCAATTACACCCAGTCTCTGCACCAATCACCATTCAGAGGGTCATCATGGTGAATGGCGAGATGATGGTTTTAATGCCTAGGGTTTTGGTGGATTTGTGGAAGGTTTTTATGAGGGCAACAATGAATACAACAATGGCTACGACACGAAGTGAGGTAACTACATGCAGTGCCCTTACAGTAATTTTCAGCAACAAAGGAATCGAGGTCACAACAACAATTACCGTGGGGCTAGAAGGTTCAGTAATCGCAACAACCGATACCAACGTTGTTTCAACAATAATGAAAACCCTACTGTAAACACTTCCGCTCTGGCATTGGATGCCACCCACTGGGTTGCAATGGCCTCGGGGGAAATTGATACTGCCACCAATACTCAGAATATGGAGAATTTGGTAACCCCTAACCTCTTGTGCTCAAAAGAATTGTACCAAATCTCCTGACACAAATATGCAACACACATAGAAAAAATGATATCCAACACTGCAAGGGGCTGGTGACCAGAGGATTTCCCTCTTTCCTCAATGTTACCGGTGAGATTTCCGCTGACAAGGTGGACAAGGAGACGGGGAAAGCTTATCCTTGTTGTCCACAACACCTCCATAGACACTATAATGTTGATAACGGATTAAAAAACTCTAACTTTTGGAATCTAACTACAACATCGAGTGCAGGTCCGAGGTCTCACCCCTCCCGCTACTACAAAGGCAAGCAAATGAGGATGTGGTCCATCGATGGTCGGATGGAGATGGAGGAGAATGCGGCATATAGGGTTTCTCCTCTTTCTAGGCGACGGTTGGTTCTATGATGTGCCACTTTAGTTATAGGGATGTACAATCATTAGTAGAAAACAGGGCTTCCGTTCGGAGGCCATGGGAGCAACAGTCCCGGTCGCTATACAAACCGGGACTAATGTGAGCATAAATCCCGGTTCGAGCGGCGAGGACGCCGCATGGGTCACGGCGACCTCTAGTCCTGGTTCGGACAACACCTTTAGTCCCGTTTGGAGACACCAGCCGGGATTAAAGGGGTTGCGGAAGGGGCTTTAGTCCCGGTTGGAGACACCATCCGGGATTGAAGGGGTTGTGGCAGGGTGCGGCAGGCCGAGAGCCCCTTTAGTCCCGGTTGGTGTCTCCGACCGGGACGAAAGGTCCATCTCTCTATATATACCCCGTGCCCTGCCCAAGATCTTGTGCATGTGAGCCACACTTAGCTTTCTCCTCTTTTTCCCTTCTTATGCACACGAGGTGTATGTTGGTATGCTTTCCCATCTTATGCACAAGAGGTGCTCGATGGAAATGCCTGAGAGTATGATGCCACTTGAGTTCACACAAAACAAATGTGATATGAAATGCCCGAGCCACTAAACTATCTCCTCTATTTTTTTCCTTCTCGATCGAGTCTAATAACTTATCCTTTATCCGTCATTGATAAAATGCATGTGTCGATGTACATCGCTTCACTATTCATGATGTTTTGTATTGATTTTTTGATAAAATTAATTGTATAATGCAGATGAACCAACAATGGATGTACGGTGATGGACGCCATGCCGAGTTCATTACGGGCCTGAATTTTTTTTATCGGTGTGGCTGAGGAAAACAATCGGAAGTGTTTTATGTGTCACTACTAGGAAAAGGCCTAGCCGTAAGAATGGTGTCAGTGGCGCACACCTATTTTGGTGCGCCGCTGCTAGTTAGCAGGGGCGCACCAAAAAGTTGTGCTCCACTGGTACAAAATTAGCAGTGGCACATTGCTTTTGGGGTGCGCCACCATTAAAGGCTGGCCAGATCCCACCCTTCCCCTAGACTTAGCAGTGGCACACCCCTTTGTGGTGCGCCATTGCTATGTGAGATATCAATGGCGCACCACTAAGAGGTGCGCCACTGTGCTGCAAATAGCTATGGCGCATTAGATAAGGTGCGCCACCGCGCCGCACGCTTCCCTCACCATGTGCCGACACGCCTTGCCCACCACGCACACACGCCTCCCCCACCAGGCCACCACGCGCCCGGACGCAACTCCCGACCAATCGCACCCAACTCACCCAGCTCCCCCAGCAGTTTCGATCGCACCCAAACCACCCACCTCCCCCACCAGTTTCTTCCTCTCCCCAAACACACGAAAGAACCACCACTCCTTCCAAACCCTAACCAGATCGAACCCCGCCATCGCGGCGGCCCTGATCGCCGCTGGCACGCACGTGCATCCCTGGCTGGCACTCCGCGTCATGCACGCCACCGCCAGGACGCACGCACGAGGAGATGCCACCGCCAGGACACACGCATGCCTACTTCCTCACGCCGCTGGCCGCCAGATCCGCCACCGCTGATACGTCTCCGACGTATCGATAATTTCTTATGTTCCATGCCACATTATTGATGATATCTACATGTTTTATGCACACTTTATGTCATATTCGTGCATTTTCTGGAACTAACCTATTAACAAGATGCCGAAGTGCCAGCTGCTGTTTTTGGTTTCAAAAATCCTAGTAACGAAATATTCTCGGAATTGGACGAAATCAATGCCTAGGGTCCTATTTTGCCACGAAGCTTCCAGAAGACCGAAGGAGAGTCGAAGTGGGGCCACGAGGCGCCGCCACACTAGGGCGTCGCGGCCTAGGTCTTGGCCGCACCAGCCTGGCGTGTGGGGCCCTCGTGTGGCCCCCCGCATTGCCCTTCCGCCTACTTAAAGCCTCCGTCGCGAAACCCCCAGTACCGAGAGCCACGATACGGAAAACCTTACTGAGACGCCGCCGCCGCCAATCCCATCTCGGGGGATTCTGGAGATCTCCTCCGGCACCCTGCCGGAGAGGGGATTCATCTCCCGGAGGACTCTTCACCACCATGATCGCCTCCGGAGTGATGAGTGAGTAGTTCACCCCTGGACTATGGGTCCATAGCAGTAGCTAGATGGTTGTCTTCTCCTCATTGTGCTTCATTGTTGGATCTTGTGAGCTGCCTAACATGATCAAGATCATCTATCTGTAATACTATATGTTGTGTTTGTCGGGATCCGATGGATAGAGAATACTATGTTATGTTAATTATCAAGTTATTACCTATGTGTTGTTTATGATCTTGCATGCTCTCCGTTATTAGTAGAGGCTCTGGCCAAGTTTTTGCTCTTAACTCCAAGAGGGAGTATTTATGCTCGATAGTGGGTTCATGCCTCCATTGAATCTGGGACAGTGACAGAAAGTTCTAAGGTTGTGGATGTGATGTTGCCACTAGGGATAAAACATTGATGCTATGTCTAAGGACGTAGTTATTGATTACATTACGCACCATACTTAATGCAATTGTCTGTTGTTTTGCAACTTAATACTGGAAGGGGTTCGGATGATAACCTGAAGGTGGACTTTTTAGGCATAGATGCATGCTGGATAGCGGTCTATGTACTTTGTCGTAATGCCCAATTAAATCTCACTATATTTATCATATCATGTATGTGCATTGTTATGCCCTCTCTATTTGTCAATTGCCCGACTGTAATTTGTTCACCCAACATGCTTTTATCTTATGGGAGAGACACCTCTAGTGAACTGTGGACCCCGGTCCTATTCTTTACATCGCATACAATCTACTGCAATTGTTCTTTACTGTTGTCTGCAAACAATCATCTTCCACACAATACGGTTAATCCTTTGTTACAGCAAGCCGGTGAGATTGACAACCTCACTGTTTCGTTGATGCAAAGTACTTTGGTTGTGTTGTGCAGGTTCCACGTTGGCGCCGGAATCCCTGGTGTTGCGCCGCATTACATCCCGCCGCCATCAACCTTCAACGTGCTTCTTGGCTCCTCCTGGTTCGATAAACCTTGGTTTCTTTCTGAGGGAAAACTTGCTACTGTCTGCATCACACCTTCCTCTTGGGGTTCCCAACGGACGTGTGTTAATTGCACGCATCAACCACCGACAGGAGCGCTGATACGTCTCCAATGTATCCATAATTTCTGATGTTCCATGCTTGTTTTATGACAATACCTACATGTTTTGCTCACACTTTATAATGTTTTTATGTGTTTTCCGGAACTAACCTATTAACAAGATGCCATAGTGCCAGTTCCTGTTTTCTGTTGTTTTTGGTTCCAGAAAGGCTGTTCAGGCAATATTCTTGGAATTCGACGAAACGAAGACCAAACATCATAATTCACCGAGACGGACCAGGACACCGAAGGGGGGACGGAGAGGAGGCCCAAGGCCCCCACACACCAGGGCCACGCGGGCAGGCCCCTGGCCGCGCCGGCCTATGGGGAGGGCGCCCTGGTGCCCCTCCTGCGCCGCATCTTCGCCTATAAGACCCCTTTCGACCTAAAAACGCGATACAAATGGACGAAACTCCAGGAAGACTCCAGGGGCGCCGCCGCCATCGCGAAACTCCAATTCGGGGGACAGAAGTCTCTGTTCCGGCACCCTGCCGGGACGGGGAAGTTCCCCCAGAAGCCATCTCCATCGACGCCACCGCCTCCATCATGCTCCGTGAGTAGTTCCCCCATGGACTACGGGTTCTAGCAGTAGCTAGTTGGTACTCTCTATCCAATGTACTTCAATACAATGATCTCATGAGCTGCCTTACATGATTGAGATCCATCTGATGTAATCGGTGTTGTGTTTGTTGGGATCCGATGGATGATACATTATGATTAGTCTATCTATAAAGTTTGTGAAGTTATTGTTGCTGCAATCTTGTTATGCTTAATGCTTGTCACTAGGGTCCGAGTGGCATGATCTTAGATTTAAGCTCTATAATTATTGCTTAGATTGTATCTACAAGTTGTATGCACATGTCTATGTCCGGAACCAAAGGCCCCAAAGTGACAGAAATTGGGACAACTGGAGGGGAAGGCGTAGGTATGAGGATCACATGTTTTCACCAAGTGTTAATGCTTTGCTCCGGTGCTCTATTAAAAGGAGTACCTTAATAGCCAGTAGATTCCCTTGAGGCCCGGCTGCCACCGGCTGGTAGGACAAAAGATGTTGTGCAAGTTTCTCATTGCGAGCACGTACGACTATATATGGAAAACATGCCTACATGATTAATAATCTTGATGTTCTGTCTTAATGCTTTCAATCCTATCAATTGCCCAACTGTAATTTGTTCACCCAACACTTGTCACTTGTTATTGGAGAGTTACCACTAGTGTAGATCACTGGGAACCCCGGTCCATCTCTCATCATCATATACTCGTTCTATATGTCATTGGAAGTAGTATCAACTATTTTCTGGTGCCATCGCCTCTCGTGTTAACAAGTATCACGCCGTGTTATCGTTACTATTGCTCTCATATTACTGCTGCTTTCACATCACCCCTGTTGCTAGTGCTTTTCCAGGTGCAGCTAAATTGACAACTCAGTTGTTAAGGCTTATAAGTATTCTTTACCTCCCCTTGTGTCGAATCAATAAATTTGGGTTTTACTTCCCTCGAAGACTGTTGCGATCCCCTATACTTGTGGGTTATCAAGACTATTTTCTGGCGCCGTTGCCGGGGAGGCATAGCTCTACTCATAAGTTCACCTGGGGAGTACACTCTACCTCTCTCTCTGTTTTTATTTTATTTTATTTTGTTTTGCTTAGTTTACTTTTGTCTAGTTTATTTGTGCTTAGTTTATTTCTGTTTAGTATTAACCTAAAAATTAAAAAACTGCTGTTATGGGAGAACCTACAACCTATTTGGAGCTCATAGAATTATATAATAATTATAGAGAATCAAGAATGGGTACAGTCATGAGTGTTGTGATAGAAAAATTGAATTCAACTGCTAAAATCTTGCTTAAACGCCATGATATAAACTGTTGCTCTCCACAGGATACTAAACATCTTAAATTCCAATGTGGCTTTAGTGAAGAAGTTTAAATTAAGAACTATAATTGGAATAGCTATATTCATCTTGGGTTCGAAGAAGTAGAACAATTTGTCTTATTTATGGGAGCTTCTGAGATCGAATCCTTCATGTCTAAAAATTATGAAACTTGTGTTGTTTGTAAGGACCTTAAAGATTACGTCTCTTCTATCCTTAATTTTTGCATAGAAAGTTACAGCGATAATCCTTATATCATTGATTATAAAGAGAGACTCATTAATGCACAAGAATGCACTCACAATTTGCAGGAACCTGTGGAAGAAGAAATTGATGAACCTGAAAGCTCATTGGATGAAAAAGAGGAGGAAATTGATGAACCTGAAAGCTCATTGGATGAAAAAGAAGAGGAGAGTGATGAACAAAAGGAGGAAGATTGGATTAGCTACCCATGCCAACCTTCTAATGAGAGTAACTCTTTATCTCTTACACTATTTGATTGTCCTCCATGCTTACCGAAAGAGGTTGAATGTTATGTTCCTGTGGATTCTCTTGAAATATTACCTATAAGTAAAACTTGTGAGAATAATTATGCTACTGTTATTTATGATAATCCATGCTATTTTGATAAATCTTATGATAACGCTTTGTTTGTGCCTGATGTCGAAATGCATGGTACTAAAGAATTTTGCTTGGAAAATGTTTATGATAAAGCTCTAGATGATGGTCCTATGTTACTTGATAATATTAATTGTACTACTAATGAAAATGGGATTGGAGAGTTCTTGACTTTATTTAGAAGTCCCATATCTCTTGAGATTGATTAATCATCTTGTTATATTATTGATAAAAGTGGGTTTGAAAGTTTTAATCCCACTATTTTTGAGCTTGATAAAAAGTATGTGTTTATGGATCATGAAAAACATGATTTATGTGATAGCTATATTGTTGGGTTTGTTCATGAAGCTACTGAAAATTATTATGAGAGAGGAAAATATGGTTGTAGAAATTTGCATGGTACTAAAACACCTCTCTATATGCTGAAACTTTTGAAGTTATTCTGTATTTATCTTCTTATGCTTGTCAATTTGTTCTTCATGAATTTATTTGTGTACAAGATTCCTATGCATAGGAAGTGGGTTAGACTTAAATGTGTTTTTAACTTGCTTTTTGATGCTCTCTTTTGCTTCAACTCTTATTCCTTATGTGAGCATCATTAAAATTACTGAGCCCATCTTAATGGCTATAAAGAAAGCACTTCTTGGGAGATAACCCATGTCTTTATTTTGCTACTGTTTTGTTGTGTTTTGGAAGTTGTTACTACTGTAGCAACCTCTCCTTATCTTTATTTTATTGCATTGTTGTGCCAAGTAAAGTCTCTAATAGAAAGTTGATACTAGATTTGGATTTCTGCGCAGAAACAGATTTCTATCTGTCATGAATTTGGGCAGGGTTCTCTGTAGGTAACTCAGAAAAATCTGCCAATTTACGTGCGTGTTCCTCAGATATGTACTCAACTTTCATTAGTTTTGAGTTTTCTGATTTGAGCAACGGAAGTATCTCTTACAAATTCGTCTTTACTGGCTGTTCTGTTTTGATAGATTTTATCTCTGTTTTTTGCATTGTCTCTTGTGGACTTTAAGTGAGGATTTCTAGACGTGGAGAGCAGTAGCTAATGTTTTATTGAGTTCTTGCAATGTGTCACTACAGGACTAAGGTGAATTAAAGTTTTTTTGAGTACTAACCCCTCTAATGAAGTTTATGAGAAGTCTGGTGTGAAGGAAGTTTTCAAGGGTCAAGAGAGGAGGATGATATATGATCAAGAAGAGTGAAAAGTCTAAGCTTGGGGATGCCCCCGTGGTTCATCCCTGCATATTTCAAGAAGACTCAAGTGTCTAAGCTTGGGGATGCCCAAGGCACCCCCTTCTTCATCAACTTATCAGGTCACTTCTATTGAAACTATATTTTTATTCGGTCACATCATATGTGCTTTACTTGGAGCGTATGTTTTCTTTTATTTTTGTTTTTGTTTAAATAAAATTGGATCCTAGCATTCATTGTTTGGGAGAGAGACACGCTCCGCTTTTTCATATGAACACTTGTGTTCTTCGTTTTACTTTTATTGTTCAATGGTAAAAGTTGGAAGCTATTGCACTTGTTGTTATTTGGTTGGAAACAGAAAATGCTTCATATTGTCTTGAATAATTTGATACTTGGCAATTGTTTTGAGCTCTCAAGTAGATCATGATTAAGTTCTTGCATCATGTAGTTTAAACCTATTAGTGGAGAACTACCGTAGAGCTTGTTGAAATTGGTTTGCATGATTGGTCTCTCTAAGGTCTAGATATTTTCTGGTAAAAGTGTTTGAGCAACAAGGAAGACAGTGTAGAGTATTATAATGCTTGCAATATGTTCTTATGTAAGTTTTTCTGTACCGGTTCATACTTGTGTTTGCTTCAAATAACCTTGCTAGCCAAAGCCTTGTACTGAGAGGGAATGCTTCTCGTGCATCCAAAACCTTGAGCCAAAACCTATGCCATGTGTGTCCACCATACCTACCTACTATGTGGTATTTCCTACCATTCCAAGTAAATACTTCATGTGCTACCTTTAAACCTTCAAAATGCTTCTCAATTTGTGTCAATGTTTTATAGCTCATGAGGAAGTATGTGGTGTTTTATCTTTCAATCTTGTTGGGCAGCTTTCACCAATGGACTAGTGGCTTCATCCGCTTATCCAATAATTTTGCAAAAAGAGCTAGCAACGGGGTTCCCAGCCCCAATTAATTAACTTTCATTAATAATTCTCTTCACATATTTTGCCCTGATTCATCAGTAAGCAACTTAATTTTGCAAATAGACACTCCTCCATGGTATGAGATTGTTGGAAGGCACCCAAGGATTTGGTTAGCCATGGCTTGTGAAAGAAAAGGTTGGGAGGAGTGTCGCCCATAAATAAATAAAAACTAAAGTACATGTGTAAACAAAAGAGAAGAGGGATGATCTACCTTGCTGGTAGAGATAACATCCTTCATGGGAGCCGCTCTTTGAAAGTCTGTTTGGCAAGGGGGTTAGAGTGCCCACTAGCATTCGTTGACAACAGCAAACACCTCTCAAAACTTTACTTTTATGCTCTCTATATGATTTCAAAACTTAAAAGGCTCTAGCACATGATTTAATCCCTGCTTTCCTCTGCGAAGGGCCTTTCTTTTACTTTATGTTGAGTCAGTTTACCTACTTCCTTCCACCTTAGAAGCAAACACTTGTGTCAACTGTGCATTGATTCTTACATACTTGCTTATTGCACTTATTATTCTACTTTGTGTTGACAATTATCCATGAGATATGCATGTTGAAAGTTGAAAGCAACTGCTGAAACTTATATCTTCCTTTGTGTTGCTTCGATGCTTTTACTTTGAATTTATTGCTTTATGAGTTAACTCTTATGCAAGACTTTTGATGCTTGTCTTGAAAGTAATATTCATGAAAAGTTTTGCTATATGTTATCTATTTATTAGCAACTATAGATCATTGCCTTGAGTCACTGCATTCATCTCATATGCTTTACAATAGTATGATTAAGATCATGTTGGTAGCATGTCACTTCAGAAATTATTTTTTATCGTTTACCTACTCGAGGACGAGTAGGAACTAAGCTTGGGGATGCTGATACGTCTCCAACGTATCCATAATTTCTGATGTTCCATGCTTGTTTTATGACAATACCTACATGTTTTGCTCACACTTTATAATGTTTTTATGTGTTTTCCGGAACTAACCTATTAACAAGATGCCACAGTGCCAGTTCATGTTTTATGTTGTTTTTGGTTCCAGAAAGGCTGTTCGGGCAATATTCTCGGAATTCGATGAAACGAAGACCAAACATCATAATTCACCGAGACGGACCAGGACACCGAAGGGGAGACGGAGAGGAGGCCCAGGGCCCCCACACACCAGGGCCGCGCGGGCAGGCCCCTGGCCGCGTCGGCCTATGGGGAGGGCGCCCTGGTGCCCCTCCTGCGCCGCCTCTTCGCCTATAAGACCCCTTTCGACCTAAAAACGCGATACGAATGGACGAAACTCCAGAAAGACTCCAGGGGCGCCGCCGCCATCGCGAAACTCCAATTCGGGGGATAGAAGTCTCTGTTCCGGCACCCTGCCGGGACGGGGAAGTTCCCCCGGAAGCCATCTCCATCGACGCCACCGCCTCCATCATGCTCCGTGAGTAGTTCCCCCATGGACTACGGGTTCTATCAGTAGCTAGTTGGTACTCTCTATCCCATGTACTTCAATACAATGATCTCATGAGCTGCCTTACATGATTGAGATCCATCTGATGTAATCGGTGTTGTGTTTGTTGGGATCCGATGGATGATACATTATGATTAGTCTATCTATAAAGTTTGTGAAGTTATTGTTGCTGCAATCTTGTTATGCTTAATGCTTGTCACTAGGGTCCGAGTGGCATGATCTTAGATTTAAGCTCTATAATTATTGCTTAGATTGTATCTACAAGTTGTATGCACATGTCTATGTCCGGAACCAAAGGCCCCAAAGTGACAGAAATTGGGACAACTGGAGGGGAAGGCGTAGGTATGAGGATCACATGTTTTCACCAAGTGTTAATGCTTTGCTCCGGTGCTCTATTAAAAGGAGTACCTTAATAGCCAGTAGATTCCCTTGAGGCCCGGCTGCCACCGGCTGGTAGGACAAAAGATGTTGTGCAAGTTTCTCATTGCGAGCACGTACGACTATATATGGAAAACATGCCTACATGATTAATAATCTTGATGTTCTGTCTTAATGCTTTCAATCATATCAATTGCCCAACTGTAATTTGTTCACCCAACACTTGTCACTTGTTATTGGAGAGTTACCACTAGTGTAGATCGCTGGGAACCCCGGTCCATCTCTCATCATCATATACTCGTTCTATATGTCATTGGAAGTAGTATCAACTATTTTCTGGTGCCATCGCCTCTTTGTTACTGTTACTGCTGCTATGTTACTGTTACTATTGCTCTCATATTACTGCTGCTTTCACATCACCCCTGTTGCTAGTGCTTTTCCAGGTGCAGCTGAATTGACAACTCAGTTGTTAAGGCTTATAAGTATTCTTTACCTACCCTTGTGTCGAATCAATAAATTTGGGTTTTACTTCCCTCGAAGACTGTTGCGATCCCCTATGCTTGTGGGTTATCAAGCGCCTCGGCGTGCCGGTGGAGGATGTACAATGGCGCGGGTATTTTGGCGCCTGATCTTCACCACGCCGGCGACCCCGCCTTCTTCCCCTATGACCTCGTCGAATATGCGCGCCGCGCTGCCGCGGTCCGCATCAACAACGGCCAGGCCTACTCTGTCTAGAAGATCATGCGCTTTCTCCACTACGCTGACGTGCACGTCAGCCTGCCCGTGCAGGACAGGGTCGTCGCCGTGCCCCCCTACTTCACGCAGTGCATCCCCTCTGCGACCTGCAGGAAGGAGGAGATGGCGGCGGTGGTGGTGGTCTGCGAGTAGAGAAACGCCACCGTCAAGCGCGTGCTCCGGTGGTGACCGGAAGTTGCAGGATCTGGCAGCTCTGTCCCTATCTATTCAGGGACCTGATTGCTTTTTTATTTTTTTGTAGGGTTTTAGTTGTAAAGTTAGAGATTTGTTTTTTTAAGGTTCTGTAATAATTCTGGTAATAATGGTCAAATCCCATGAGTTAGGGACTTGTTTTCTTTTAAGTTTTGTAATAAATGATGTTGGTCAAATCCGCCGCTGCCACAACCAGGCCCATGTGGTCTGCTTTTATTTTTTATTTTATTCATCGAGCAGTGGTGCACCCTACCATTACATAAAGTGGCGCACCCCTAATTGTACTGCAGTGGCGCACATGTCCTGTTAGCAGTGGCGCACATGTCCTTGTTAGCAGTGGCGCACTAGGTGATGCGCCACATGTGTTTGGATTACCAGTGGCGCACTAGTAGTGCACCACCGCTACCAGTTAGGTGGCGTGATAGAAGTGGCGCACCCAGGTGCGCCAGTGTTAGTGAAACCAGTGCGCCACTAACAAGTCTTTTCCTAGTAGTGTGTTGTTCATGTGTTGACTGTTAGAATAAGAAGGATTACTCTTCCTCGAGAACCCTTCGCACCCACCTGATGCGGTCCGGTTTCATGCCCAGCTACAATTGTTGGACCAAGCATGGAGAAAGAGGGCTTATGATGGAACACAATGACGAAGAAGAGGATAATGACAACTATCCTATGTTCCCTTAATGCGGTGATACTGCAATGGGGGAAGCAGAAGATCAAGAGGCATCAGATGAGCCCACTGATGATCTTGGTTGGGCCAGTGCTGATGCAAAGAGAGGCTGCAAAACTGAAAAGGAGAGGTTGAAGTTCGAGCAGATGTTATATGTTCACAAAAAAATATTATACCCAAATTGCAAAGATGGCCTGAAAAAGCTGGATAGCACACTGGAATTGTTGCAATGGAACGCGGAGAACGGTGCCTCACAAGGGATTTAAAAAGTTGCTAAAAATATTGAAGAAATGATACGTCTCAAACGTATCTATAATTTCTTATGTTCCATGCTACTTTTATGATCATACTCACATGTTTTATACACATTATATGTCATTATTATGCATTTTCCGGCACTAACCTATTAACGAGATGCCGAAGAGCCAGTTGTTGTTTTCTGCTGTTTTTGGTTTCAGAAATCCTAGTAAGGAAATATTCTCGAAATTGGACGAAATCAAAGCCCAGGGTCCTATTTTTGCACGAAGCTTCCAGAAGACCGAGGGGGAAAGGAAGTGGGGCCACGAGGCACCGGCACAACAGGGCGGCGCGGCCAAGCCCTAGGCCGCGCGGCCCTGGCGTGTGGGGCCCTCGTGTGGCCCCCCGCGTTGCCCTTCCGCCTACTTAAAGCCTCCGTCGCGAAACCCCCAGTACCGAGAGCCACGATACGGAAAACCTTACTGAGACGCCGCCGCTGCCAATCCCATCTCGGGGGATTCAGGAGATCACCTCCGGCACCCTGCCGGAGAGGGGATTCATCTCCCGGAGGACTCTACACCGCCATGGTCGCCTCCGGATTGATGAGTGAGTAGTTCACCCCTGGACTATGGGTCCATAGCAGTAGCTAGATGGTTGTCTTCTCCTCATGTGCTTCATTGTTGGATCTTGTGAGCTATCTAACATGATCAAGATCATCTATCTGTAATGCTATATGTTGTGTTTGTTGGGATCCGATGAATAGAGAATACTATGTTATGTTGATTATCAATCTATTACCTATGTGTTGTTTATGATCTTGCATGCTCTCCGTTGTTAGTAGAGGCTCTGGCCAAGTTTTTGCTAGTAACTCCAAGAGGGAGTATTTATGCTCGATAGTGGGTTCATGCCTCCATTAAATCTGGGACAAGGATGTAAAGTTCTAAGGTTGTGGATGTGTCATGCCACTAGGGATAAAACATTGATGCTATGTTCGAGGATATAGTTATTGATTACATTACGCACCATACTTAATGCAATTGTCTGTTGCTTGCAACTTAATACCGGAAGGGGTTCGGATGATAACCTGAAAGTGGACTTTTTAGGCATAGATGCATGCTGGATAGCGGTCTATGTACTTTGTCGTAATGCCCAATTGAATCTCACAATATTCATCATATCATGTATGTGCATTGTCATGCCCTCTCTATTTGTCAATTGGCCAACTGTAATTTGTTCACCCAACATGCTATTTATCTTATGGGAGAGACACCTCTAGTGAACTGTGGACCCCGGTCCATTCTTTTACATCGAATACAATCTACTGCAATACTTGTTTTACTGTTCTCTGCAAACAATCATCATCCACACTATACATCTAATCCTTTGTAACAGCAAGCCGGTGAGATTGACAACCTCACTGTTTCGTTGGGGCAAAGTACTTTGGTTGTGTTGTGCAGGTTCCACGTTGGCGCCGGAATCCCTGGTGTTGCGCCGCACTACACTCCGTCACCATCAACCTTCAACGTGCTTCTTGGCTCCTACTGGTTCGATAAACCTTGGTTTCTTACTGAGGGAAAACTTGCTTCTATACGCATCACACCTTCCTCTTGGGGTTCCCGAAGGACGTGTGTATACACGCTATCAAGCTCTTTTTCTGGCGCCGTTGCCGGGGAGATCAAGACACGCTGCAAGGGGAGTCTTCACAATCCAATCTCTTTACTTTGTTTTTGTCTTGCTTTATTTTATTTACTACTTTATTTGCTGCACTAAATCAAAACACAAAAAAATTAGTTGCTAGTTTTACTTTATTTACTATCTTGTTTGCTATATTAAAAACACAAAAAAATTAGTTACTTGCATTTACTTTATCTAGTTTACTTTATTTACTATTGCTAAAATGAATACTGCTGAGAATACTAAGTTGTGTGACTTCACAACCACAAATAATAATGATTTCTTATGCACACCTATTGCTCCACCCGCTACTACAGCGGAATTCTTTGAAATTAAACCTGCTTTACTGAATCTTGTTATGCGAGAGCAATTTTCTAGTATTAGTTCTGATGATGCTGCTGCCCATCTCAATAATTTTGTTGAACTTTGTGAAATGCAAAAGTATAAAGATGTAGATGGTGACATAATAAAATTAAAATTGTTCCCTTTCTCATTAAGAGGAAGAGCTAAAGATTGGTTGCTATCTCTGCCTAAGAATAGTATTGATTCATGGACTAAATGCAAGGATGCTTTTATTGGTAGATATTATCCCCCTGCTAAAATTATATCTTTGAGGAGTAGCATAATGAATTTTAAACAATTAGATACTGAGCATGTTGCACAAGCATGGGAAAGAATGAAATCTTTGGTTAAAAATTGCCCAACCCATGGACTGACTACTTGGATGATCATCCAAACCTTTTATGCAGGACTAAATTTTTCTTCTCGGAACCTATTGGATTCAGCTGCTGGAGGTACCTTTATGTCCATCACTCTTGGTGAAGCAACAAAGCTTCTTGATAATATGATGATTAATTACTCTGAATGGCACACGAAAAGAGCTCCACAAGGTAAGAATGTAAATTCTGTCGAAGAAACCTCTTCCTTGAGTGATAAGATTGATGCTATTATGTCTATGCTTGTGAATGATAGGACAAATATTGATCCTAATAATGTTCCATTAGCTTCATTGGTTGCACAAGAAGAACATGTTGATGTAAACGACATTAAAAATAATAATTTCAATAACAATGCTTACCGGAACAATTCTAGTAACAACTATAGGCCATATCCTTATAATAATGGCAACGGCTATGGTAATTCTTATGGGAATTCTTACAACAATAATAGGAATACACCCCCTGGACTTGAAGCCATGCTTAAAGAATTTATTAGTACAGAAACTGCTTTTAACAAATCTGTTGAAGAAAAGCTTGGGAAAATTGATATACTTGCTTCTAAAGTTGATAGTCTTGTCATGATGTTGATCTTTTGAAATTGAAAGTTATGCCTAATAGGGATAATGAAAATAAAATTGTTACTACAGCAAATGCCATCCAAGTTAGAATTAATGAGAATATAAGATTAATGGCTGAACTGCATGCTAGGTGGGAAAGAGAAGAAAATGAAAAACTAGCTAAAGAGAATAATATAGTTAAAGTTTGGACTATTACCACCACTAGTAATGCTAATGCTACACAAGTTGCTGCACCTCCTACTAATAATAATAAAAGAATTGGTGTTAGCAATGTTTCCACTTCTAATGCAAAGCGCGAAAAACTGCCTGAAATCGCTAAAACTAATAAACCGCTCGTGATAAAACTGCTGAAATTTTTTCCAACATTGGGAACAATGATACCATTGCTTTAGATTATAATGGTTTAGATTTTGATGATTGTCATATCTCTGAAGTTATAAAGTTCTAACAAAAACTTGCTAAGAGTCCTAATGCTAGTGCTATAAATTTGGCTTTCACGAAACATATTACAAATGCTCTCATAAAAGCTAGAGAAGAGAAACTAAATCGCGAAGCTTCTATTCCTAGGAAGCTAGAGGATGGTTGGGAGCCCATCATTAAGATGAAGGTCAATGACTTTGATTGTAATGCTTTATGTGATCTTGGTGCAAGTATTTCTGTTATGCCTAAGAAAATTTATGATATGCTTGACTTGCCACCATTGAAAAATTGTTATTTGGATGTTAATCTTGCTGATAACTCTACAAAGAAACCTTTGGGGAGAATTGATAATGTTCGCATTACCGTTAACAATAACCTTGTCCCCGTTGATTTTGTTGTCTTGGATATTGAATGCAATGCATCTTGTCCCATTATATTGGGAAGACCTTTTCTTCGAACTGTTGGTGCTACCATTGATATGAAGGAAGGTAATATTAAATATCAATTTCCTCTCAAGAAAGGTATGGAACACTTCCCTAAAAGGAGAATGAAGTTACCTTTTGATTCTATTATTAGAACAAATTATGATGTTGATGCTTCATCTCTTGATAATACTTGATACACACTTTCTGCGCCTAGCTGAAAGGCGTTAAAGAAAAGCGCTTATGGGAGACAACCCATGTTTTTACTATAGTACTTTTGTTTTATATTTGAGTCTTTGAAGTTGTTTACTACTGTAGCAACCTCTCCTTATCTTAGTTTTATTGCATTGTTGTGCCAAGTAAAGTCTCTAATAGAAGTATGATACTAGATTTGGATTACTGCGCAGAAACAGTTTTCTTTGCTGTCACGAATCTGGCTAAAATTCTCTGTAGGTAACTCAGAAAATTATGCCAATTTACGTGAGTGATCCTCAGATATTTACGCAACTTTCATTAGTTTTAAGTTTTCTCATCTGAGCAAGTCTGGTGCCTGTTAAAAATTCGTCTTTACGAACTGTTCTGTTTTGACAGATTCTGCCTTTTATTTTGCATTGCCTGTTTTGCTATGTTAGATGGATTTCTTTGTTCCATTGACTTTCAGTAGCTTTGTGCAATGTCCAGAAGTATAAAGAATGATTGTGTCACCTCTGAATATGTGAATTTTGATTATGCACTAATCCTCTAATGAGTTTGTTTCGAGTTTGGTGTGGAGGAAGTTTTCAAGGATCAAGAGAGGAGGATGATATACACTATGATCAAGGAGAGTGAAAGCTCTAAGCTTGGGGATGCCCCGGTGGTTCACCCCCGCAAATATCAAGAAGACTCAAGCGTCTAAGCTTGGGGATGCCCAAGGCATCCCCTTCTTCATCGACAACTTTATCAGGTTCCTCCCCTGAAACTATATTTTTATTCCGTCACATCTTATGTACTTTGCTTGGAGCGTCGGTTTGTTTTTGTTTTTGTTTTGTTTGAATAAAGTTGGATCCTAGCATTCATTGTGTGGGAGAGAGACACGCTCCGCTGTTGCATATGGACAAATATGTCCTTAGGCTTTACTCATAGTATTCATGGCGAAAGTTTCTTCTTCGTTAAATTGTTATATGGTTGGAATTGGAAAATGATATATGTGGTAATTGGTATAATATCTTGAATAATGTGATACTTGGCAATTGTTGTGCTCATGTTTAAGCTCTTGCATCATATACTTTGCACCTATTAATGAAGAAATACATAGAGCATGCTAAAATCTGATTTGCATGTTTGGTTTCTCTAAGGTCTAGATAATTTCTAGTATTGAGTTTGAACAACAAGGAAGACGGTATATAGTCTTATAATGTTTACAATATGTCTTTTATGTGAGTTTTGCTGTACCGGTTCATCCTTGTGTTTGTTTCAAATAACCTTGCTAGCCTAAACCTTGTATCGAGAGGGAATACTTCTCATGCATCCAAAATCCTTGAGCCAACCACTATGCCATTTGTGTCCACCATACCTACCTACCACATGGTATTTCTCCGCCATTCCAAAGTAAATTGCTTGAGTGCTACCTTTAAAATTTCCATTCTTTACCTTTACAATATATAGCTCATGGGACAAATAGCTTAAAAACTATTGTGGTATTGAATATGTACTTATGCACTTTATCTCTTATTAAGTTGCTTGTTGTGCGATAACCATGTTCCCGGGGGACGCCATCAACTACTCTTTGTTGAATATCATGTGAGTTGCTATGCATGTTCGTCTTGTCTGAAGTAAGAGCGATCTACCACCTTATGGTTAGAGCATGCATATTGTTAGAGAAGAACATTGGGCCGCTAACTAAAGCCATGATCCATGGTGGAAGTTTCAGTTTTGGACATATATCCTCAATCTCATATGAGAAAAATAATTGTTGCTACATGCTTATGCATAAAAGAGGAGTCCATTATCTGTTGTCTATGTTGTCCCGGTATGGATGTCTAAGTTGAGAATAACCAATAGCGAGAAATCCAATGCGAGCTTTCTCCTTAGACCTTTGTACAGGCGGCATAGAGGTAACCCCTTTGTGACACTTGGTTAAAACATGTGCATTGCGATAATCCCGGTAGTCCAAGCTAATTAGGACAAGGTGCGGGCACTATTAGTATACTATGCATGAGACTTGCAACTTGTAAGATATAAATTACATAACTCATATGCTTTATTACTACCGTTGACAAAATTGTTTCTTGTTTTCAAAACCAAAGCTCTAGCACAAATATAGCAATCAATGCTTCCTCTGCGAAGGGCCATTCTTTTACTTTTATGTTGAGTCAGTTCACCTATTTCTCTCCACCTCAAGAAGCAAACACTTGTGTGAACTGTGCATTGATTCCTACATACTTGCATATTGCACTTGTTATATTACTTTACATTGACAATATCCATGAGATATACATGTTACAAGTTGAAAGCAACCGCTGAAACTTTATCTTCCTTTGTGTTGCTTCAATACCTTTACTTTGAATTATTGCTTTATGAGTTAACTCTTATGCAAGACTTACTGATGCTTGTCTTTAAGTACTATTCATGAAAAGTCTTTGCTTTATGATTCAATTGTTTACTCATGTCATTTACCATTGTTTCAAATCACTGCATTCATTACATGTGCTTACAATAGTATTGATCAAGATTATGTTGGTAGCATTGTCACTAAGAAATTATCTTTGTTATCGTTTACCTACTCGGGACGAGTAGGAACTAAGCTTGGGGATGCTTGATACGTCTCAAACGTATCTATAATTTCTTATGTTCCATGCTACTTTTATGATGATACTCACATGTTTTATACACATTATATGTCATTATTATGCATTTTCTGGCACTAACCTATTAACGAGATGCCGAAGAGCCAGTTGCTGTTTTCTGCTGTTTTTGGTTTCAGAAATCCTAGTAAGGAAATATTCTCGGAATTGGACGAAATCAAAGCCCAGGGTCCTATTTTTGCACGAAGCTTCCAGAAGACCGAGGGGGAAAGGAAGTGGGGCCATGAGGCGCCGGCACAACAGGGCGGCGCGGCCAAGCCCTAGGCCGCGCAGCCCTGGCGTGTGGGGCCCTCGTGTGGCCCCCCGCGTTGCCCTTCCGCCTACTTAAAGCCTCCGTCGCGAAACCCCGCATCGAGAGCCACGATACGGAAAACCTTACCGAGACGCCACCGCCGCCAATCCCATCTCGGGGGATTCAGGAGAGCGCCTCCGGCACCCTGCCGGAGAGTGGATTCATCTCCCGGAGGACTCTACACCGCCATGGTCGCCTCCGGATTGATGAGTGAGTAGTTCACCCCTGGACTATGGGTCCATAGCAGTAGCTAGATGGTTGTCTTCTCCTCATGTGCTTCATTGTCGGATCTTGTGAGCTGCCTAACATGATCAAGATCATCTATCTGTAATGCTATATGTTGTGTTTGTTGGGATCCGATGAATAGAGAATACTATGTTATGTTGATTATCAATCTATTACCTATGTGTTGTTTATGATCTTGCATGCTCTCCGTTGTTAGTAGAGGCTCTGGCCAAGTTTTTGCTAGTAACTCCAAGAGGGAGTATTTATGCTCGATAGTGGGTTCATGCCTCCATTAAATCTGGGACAGTGACAGAAAGTTCTAAGGTTGTGGATGTGCTGTTGCCACTAGGGATAAAACATTGATGCTATGTTCGAGGATATAGTTATTGATTACATTACGCACCATACTTAATGCAATTGTCTGTTGCTTGCAACTTAATACCGGAAGGGGTTCGGATGATAACCTGAAAGTGGACTTTTTAGGCATAGATGCATGCTGGATAGCGGTCTATGTACTTTGTCGTAATGCCCAATTGAATCTCACAATATTCATCATATCATGTATGTGCATTGTCATGCCCTCTCTATTTGTCAATTGGCCAACTGTAATTTGTTCACCCAACATGCTATTTATCTTATGGGAGAGACACCTCTAGTGAACTGTGGACCCCGGTCCATTCTTTTACATCGAATACAATCTACTGCAATACTTGTTTTACTGTTCTCTGCAAACAATCATCATCCACACTATACATCTAATCCTTTGTAACAGCAAGCCGGTGAGATTGGCAACCTCACTGTTTCATTGGGGCAAAGTACTTTGGTTGTGTTGTGCAGGTTCCACGTTGGCGCCGGAATCCCTGGTGTTGCGCCGCACTACACTCCGTCACCATCAACCTTCAACGTGCTTCTTGGCTCCTACTGGTTCGATAAACCTTGGTTTCTTACTGAGGGAAAACTTGCTTCTATACGCATCACACCTTCCTCTTGGGGTTCCCAACGGACGTGTGTATACACGCTATCAAGCTCTTTTTCTGGCGCCGTTGCCGGGGAGATCAAGACACGCTGCAAGGGGAGTCTTCACAATCCAATCTCTTTACTTTGTTTTTGTCTTGCTTTATTTTATTTACTACTTTATTTGCTGCACTAAATCAAAACACAAAAAAATTAGTTGCTAGTTTTACTTTATTTACTATCTTGTTTGCTATATTAAAAACACAAAAAAATTAGTTACTTGCATTTACTTTATCTAGTTTACTTTATTTACTATTGCTAAAATGAATACTGCTGAGAATACTAAGTTGTGTGACTTCACAACCACAAATAATAATGATTTCTTATGCACACCTATTGCTCCACCCGCTACTACAGCGGAATTCTTTGAAATTAAACCTGCTTTACTGAATCTTGTTATGCGAGAGCAATTTTCTGGTATTAGTTCTGATGATGCTGCTGCCCATCTCAATAATTTTGTTGAACTTTGTGAAATGCAAAAGTATAAAGATGTAGATGGTGACATAATAAAATTAAAATTGTTCCCTTTCTCATTAAGAGGAAGAGCTAAAGATTGGTTGCTATCTCTGCCTAAGAATAGTATTGATTCATGGACTAAATGCAAGGATGCTTTTATTGGTAGATATTATCCCCCTGCTAAAATTATATCTTTGAGGAGTAGCATAATGAATTTTAAACAATTAGATACTGAGCATGTTGCACAAGCATGGGAAAGAATGAAATCTTTGGTTAAAAATTGCCCAACCCATGGACTGACTACTTGGATGATCATCCAAACCTTTTATGCAGGACTGAATTTTTCTTCTCGGAACCTATTGGATTCAGCTGCTGGAGGTACCTTTATGTCCATCACTCTTGGTGAAGCAACAAAGCTTCTTGATAATATGATGATTAATTACTCTGAATGGCACACGAAAAGAGCTCCACAAGGTAAGAATGTAAATTCTGTCGAAGAAACCTCTTCCTTGAGTGATAAGATTGATGCTATTATGTCTATGCTTGTGAATGATAGGACAAATATTGATCCTAATAATGTTCCATTAGCTTCATTGGTTGCACAAGAAGAACATGTTGATGTAAACGACATTAAAAATAATAATTTCAATAACAATGCTTACCGAAACAATTCTAGTAACAACTATAGGCCATATCCTTATAATAATGGCAATGGCTATGGTAATTCTTATGGGAATTCTTACAACAATAATAGGAATACACCCCCTGGACTTGAAGCCATGCTTAAAGAATTTATTAGTACAGAAACTGCTTTTAACAAATCTGTTGAAGAAAAGCTTGGGAAAATTGATATACTTGCTTCTAAAGTTGATAGTCTTGCTGCTGATGTTGATCTTTTGAAATTGAAAGTTATGCCTAATAGGGATAATGAAAATAAAATTGTTACTACAGCAAATGCCATCCAAGTTAGAATTAATGAGAATATAAGATTAATGGCTGAACTGCATGCTAGGTGGGAAAGAGAAGAAAATGAAAAACTAGCTAAAGAGAATAATATAGTTAAAGTTTGGACTATTACCACCACTAGTAATGCTAATGCTACACAAGTTGCTGCACCTCCTACTAATAATAATAAAAGAATTGGTGTTAGCAATGTTTCCACTTCTAATGCAAAGCGCGAAAAACTGCCTGAAACTGCTAAAACTACTGAAACTGCCTGTGATAAAACTGCTGAAATTTTTTCCAACATTGGGAACAATGATACCATTGCTTTAGATTATAATGGTTTAGATTTTGATGATTGTCATATCTCTGAAGTTATAAAGTTCTAACAAAAACTTGCTAAGAGTCCTAATGCTAGTGCTATAAATTTGGCTTTCACGAAACATATTACAAATGCTCTCATAAAAGCTAGAGAAGAGAAACTAAATCGCGAAGCTTCTATTCCTAGGAAGCTAGAGGATGGTTGGGAGCCCATCATTAAGATGAAGGTCAATGACTTTGATTGTAATGCTTTATGTGATCTTGGTGCAAGTATTTCTGTTATGCCTAAGAAAATTTATGATATGCTTGACTTGCCACCATTGAAAAATTGTTATTTGGATGTTAATCTTGCTGATAACTCTACAAAGAAACCTTTGGGGAGAATTGATAATGTTCACATTACCGTTAACAATAACCTTGTCCCCGTTGATTTTGTTGTCTTGGATATTGAATGCAATGCATCTTGTCCCATTATATTGGGAAGACCTTTTCTTCGAACTGTTGGTGCTACCATTGATATGAAGGAAGGTAATATTAAATATCAATTTCCTCTCAAGAAAGGTATGGAACACTTCCCTAAAAGGAGAATGAAGTTACCTTTTGATTCTATTATTAGAACAAATTATGATGTTGATGCTTCATCTCTTGATAATACTTGATACACACTTTCTGCGCCTAGCTGAAAGGCGTTAAAGAAAAGCGCTTATGGGAGACAACCCATGTTTTTACTATAGTACTTTTTGTTTTATATTTGAGTCTTTGAAGTTGTTTACTACTGTAGCAACCTCTCCTTATCTTAGTTTTATTGCATTGTTGTGCCAAGTAAAGTCTCTAATAGAAGTATGATACTAGATTTGGATTACTGCGCAGAAACAGTTTTCTTTGCTGTCACGAATCTGGCTAAAATTCTCTGTAGGTAACTCAGAAAATTATGCCAATTTACGTGAGTGATCCTCAGATATTTACGCAACTTTCATTAGTTTTAAGTTTTCTCATCTGAGCAAGTCTGGTGCCTGTTAAAAATTCATCTTTACGAACTGTTCTGTTTTGACAGATTCTGCCTTTTATTTTGCATTGCCTGTTTTGCTATGTTAGATGGATTTCTTTGTTCCATTGACTTTCAGTAGCTTTGTGCAATGTCCAGAAGTATAAAGAATGATTGTGTCACCTCTGAATATGTGAATTTTGATTATGCACTAATCCTCTAATGAGTTTGTTTCGAGTTTGGTGTGGAGGAAGTTTTCAAGGATCAAGAGAGGAGGATGATATACACTATGATCAAGGAGAGTGAAAGCTCTAAGCTTGGGGATGCCCCGGTGGTTCACCCCCGCAAATATCAAGAAGACTCAAGCGTCTAAGCTTGGGGATGCCCAAGGCATCCCCTTCTTCATCGACAACTTTATCAGGTTCCTCCCCTGAAACTATATTTTTATTCCGTCACATCTTATGTACTTTGCTTGGAGCGTCGGTTTGTTTTTGTTTTTGTTTTGTTTGAATAAAGTTGGATCCTAGCATTCATTGTGTGGGAGAGAGACACGCTCCGCTGTTGCATATGGACAAATATGTCCTTAGGCTTTACTCATAGTATTCATGGCGAAAGTTTCTTCTTCGTTAAATTGTTATATGGTTGGAATTGGAAAATGATATATGTGGTAATTGGTATAATATCTTGAATAATGTGATACTTGGCAATTGTTGTGCTCATGTTTAAGCTCTTGCATCATATACTTTGCACCTATTAATGAAGAAATACATAGAGCATGCTAAAATCTGATTTGCATGTTTGGTTTCTCTAAGGTCTAGATAATTTCTAGTATTGAGTTTGAACAACAAGGAAGACGGTATATAGTCTTATAATGTTTACAATATGTCTTTTATGTGAGTTTTGCTGTACCGGTTCATCCTTGTGTTTGTTTCAAATAACCTTGCTAGCCTAAACCTTGTATCGAGAGGGAATACTTCTCATGCATCCAAAATCCTTGAGCCAACCACTATGCCATTTGTGTCCACCATACCTACCTACCACATGGTATTTCTCCGCCATTCCAAAGTAAATTGCTTGAGTGCTACCTTTAAAATTTCCATTCTTTACCTTTACAATATATAGCTCATGGGACAAATAGCTTAAAAACTATTGTGGTATTGAATATGTACTTATGCACTTTATCTCTTATTAAGTTGCTTGTTGTGCGATAACCATGTTCCTGGGGACGCCATCAACTACTCTTTGTTGAATATCATGTGAGTTGCTATGCATGTTCGTCTTGTCTGAAGTAAGAGCGATCTACCACCTTATGGTTAGAGCATGCATATTGTTAGAGAAGAACATTGGGCCGCTAACTAAAGCCATGATCCATGGTGGAAGTTTCAGTTTTGGACATATATCCTCAATCTCATATGAGAAAAATAATTGTTGCTACATGCTTATGCATAAAAGAGGAGTCCATTATCTGTTGTCTATGTTGTCCCGGTATGGATGTCTAAGTTGAGAATAACCAATAGCGAGAAATCCAATGCGAGCTTTCTCCTTAGACCTTTGTACAGGCGGCATAGAGGTACCCCTTTGTGACACTTGGTTAAAACATGTGCATTGCGATAATCCCGGTAGTCCAAGCTAATTAGGACAAGGTGCGGGCACTATTAGTATACTATGCATGAGACTTGCAACTTGTAAGATATAAATTACATAACTCATATGCTTTATTACTACCGTTGACAAAATTGTTTCTTGTTTTCAAAACCAAAGCTCTAGCACAAATATAGCAATCAATGCTTCCCTCTGCGAAGGGCCATTCTTTTACTTTTATGTTGAGTCAGTTCACCTATTTCTCTCCACCTCAAGAAGCAAACACTTGTGTGAACTGTGCATTGATTCCTACATACTTGCATATTGCACTTGTTATATTACTTTACATTGACAATATCCATGAGATATACATGTTACAAGTTGAAAGCAACCGCTGAAACTTTATCTTCCTTTGTGTTGCTTCAATACCTTTACTTTGAATTATTGCTTTATGAGTTAACTCTTATGCAAGACTTACTGATGCTTGTCTTTAAGTACTATTCATGAAAAGTCTTTGCTTTATGATTCAATTGTTTACTCATGTCATTTACCATTGTTTCAAATCACTGCATTCATTACATGTGCTTACAATAGTATTGATCAAGATTATGTTGGTAGCATTGTCACTAAGAAATTATCTTTGTTATCGTTTACCTACTCGGGACGAGTAGGAACTAAGCTTGGGGATGCTTGATACGTCTCAAACGTATCTATAATTTCTTATGTTCCATGCTACTTTTATGATGATACTCACATGTTTTATACACATTATATGTCATTATTATGCATTTTCTGGCACTAACCTATTAACGAGATGCCGAAGAGCCAGCTGCTGTTTTCTGCTGTTTTTGGTTTCAGAAATCCTAGTAAGGAAATATTCTCGGAATTGGACGAAATCAAAGCCCAGGGTCCTATTTTTGCACGAAGCTTCCAGAAGACCGAGGGGGAAAGGAAGTGGGGCCATGAGGCACCGGCACAACAGGGCGGCGCGGCCAAGCCCTAGGCCGCGCGGCCCTGGCGTGTGGGGCCCTCGTGTGGCCCCCCGCGTTGCCCTTCCGCCTACTTAAAGCCTCCGTCGCGAAACCCCCAGTACCGAGAGCCACGATACGGAAAACCTTACTGAGACGCCGCCGCCGCCAATCCCATCTCGGGGGATTCAGGAGATCGCCTCCGGCACCCTGCCGGAGAGGGGATTCATCTCCCGGAGGACTCTACACCGCCATGGTCGCCTCCGGATTGATGAATGAGTAGTTCACCCCTGGACTATGGGTCCATAGCAGTAGCTAGATGGTTGTCTTCTCCTCATGTGCTTCATTGTTGGATCTTGTGAGCTGCCTAACATGATCAAGATCATCTATCTGTAATGCTATATGTTGTGTTTGTTGGGATCCGATGAATAGAGAATACTATGTTATGTTGATTATCAATCTATTACCTATGTGTTGTTTATGATCTTGCATGCTCTCCGTTGTTAGTAGAGGCTCTGGCCAAGTTTTTGCTAGTAACTCCAAGAGGGAGTATTTATGCTCGATAGTGGGTTCATGCCTCCATTAAATCTGGGACAGTGACAGAAAGTTCTAAGGTTGTGGATGTGCTGTTGCCACTAGGGATAAAACATTGATGCTATGTTCGAGGATATAGTTATTGATTACATTACGCACCATACTTAATGCAATTGTCTGTTGCTTGCAACTTAATACCGGAAGGGGTTCGGATGATAACCTGAAAGTGGACTTTTTAGGCATAGATGCATGCTGGATAGCGGTCTATGTACTTTGTCGTAATGCCCAATTGAATCTCACAATATTCATCATATCATGTATGTGCATTGTCATGCCCTCTCTATTTGTCAATTGGCCAACTGTAATTTGTTCACCCAACATGCTATTTATCTTATGGGAGAGACACCTCTAGTGAACTGTGGACCCCGGTCCATTCTTTTACATCGAATACAATCTACTGCAATACTTGTTTTACTGTTCTCTGCAAACAATCATCATCCACACTATACATCTAATCCTTTGTAACAGCAAGCCGGTGAGATTGACAACCTCACTGTTTCGTTGGGGCAAAGTACTTTGGTTGTGTTGTGCAGGTTCCACGTTGGCGCCGGAATCCCTGGTGTTGCGCCGCACTACACTCCGTCACCATCAACCTTCAACGTGCTTCTTGGCTCCTACTGGTTCGATAAACCTTGGTTTCTTACTGAGGGAAAACTTGCTTCTATACGCATCACACCTTCCTCTTGGGGTCCCCAACGGACGTGTGTATACACGCTATCAAGAAACAGCTTCCAAAGGGTGACGAATTGCCCGCCAATACGTACGAAACAAAGAAGGTTGTTTGCCCTCTATGATTAGACATGCAGAAGATACATGCATGCATTAATGACTGCATCCTCTACCTTGGTGAGGAGTATGAGAATTTGGATGACCATGCTTTGTATGCGCTGCATTGCGATATAAGATCAGACGAGATGACCCTGGTGATGTTGAGGGTGAGCACCCGAGGAAGAGGATTCCTACCAAGATGATGTGGTATGCTCCTATAATACCACGGTTGAAACATTTGTTGATGTCGTGATGTTGGCTCCTCGCTACCGGCCCACAATCTTGATGCATGTAAAATGCATACATGAACTTTGTCCTTTATCATATTGAATTCCCACATATTTGCAACATATATGAAGGTGATACCATGTTTTACATTGATTTATGGGGATTTACCAATGATCCCCTTTATTTGGTTTATAACTCTGCAGAACAGGAATTCCTTATTTTGTGTATTTTTCACTTTCAGAGACCTATACGAAGTCAAATTGAGCTGGGATTTTTGGAGCATCATTTTTTCATCGGAGAAGCACCCTGGGACCGTAGGGCGCGCCACCGGTGCCCTCTTTCGATGGTTGATCGTCCAAATCGTGTTATCTTTTCGGCCAATGACGTATTTTGACCTAAAAATCACTATATACATGACCGCGAAGAGTTCTCGGGGGGAGAGTACAATAGAAGACAAACACGAAAATAGAGGCTGCAGCAATGAAGATTGGAGGGGGAAACTCCGTCGGGAGCCGCTGCTGGAGGTATCCCCGCCTTCTCCAACGTATTCATCATCCTCACCATAATCAAGGGGGGTAGTTCGCCTCTGGACTATGGGTTTGTGGCAGTAGCTTGATCTATTTCTCTCATGTTCTTCATAGTTCTTAGTGCAATATGAGTTTCCCAACATGATTATGGACATATTTGTAATACCTAGGTGGTGGATACTTAGTCTATGATATTGTGCTATGATATCTGATCATATTATGTGCAAGTTGTATTGGTAGATGCATATTATGTACCCCGTTCTTAAGTATTGGTTCTGATCCAACTATTATGCAAGAGCGTGTGTGGGGTGATGTGTGTATTAGATGGAGTAGCATGGTTTTAGTGATTGAACAGTGACAACAAATTGATGATCTATTATTGTTTTAGCTTTTATTTTGCTACCTCACTAGGGATAAAGTGAATGCATGTGCTATGTTCGCCACGTGACAAAAGTGATCATCTTTTTGTTCAATGTAGCATATTTGATATTCAAACATCATGTCAAAGTACTTATGACTATGCTCTGTTAATTCTTAATACAAGATTGCATGGAGTTTTCCCTTTCTTGTGGAGTATAGGAGAGATGTGTTGCATCATGTCTATGTTCAGACATGATGCTCATATGAATGTGTATCTTTCACATGTTATTATTTTGCTCTTAATATCTCATTGATAAATTGCTATTGTCCACTACAACTTAAAAGCGAGAATAGTCAAGTGAACCCGTGAACCCGGTCCATTTTTTATCATAAGAAACACCTTTATATTGCTTTTATCTTACTTTCTATTTCCTGCATTATTTTATTTCGAAAATACAAAAATATTTACTTATCTTATTTGCATCCAAGACCCCAAAAACAATAAACCTTTTTACTGTTTTACTTAGTTAGTTTACTTTATTTTGTCTAGTTTTAGTTATTTCATTATTACTTGTGTTTTATTTACTTACACAAAACCTTGTGCTTGACAACCACACGGTGGAGTTGGGGACACAAGGCTTTATTTTACTTTGCAAGATTTCTAGAAGAAGAGAGGGAGAGATACCTCTTTGCGCAGTTTCCCGAGAATTCGATATAACCCTCGAGTCACCCTTATGGGGAAATTGCTTCCAGGACTATACACTCTCCACTTGGAGTCCCAATGTATCAAGACCCTTTTGCTGGTGCTTTCAAGATCCATCAAGACATTTTTCTAGCACCGTTGCCAGGAACTGGAAGAGCATCTTACAACCGCATCCTCATCAAGATGTGAGTACATCAACTCCCAAGGCAATACCAAGACAATTTCCGGCGTCGTTGCTTTCTTCATCAACTTATTGCAAATACCAAATCTTGGGGAGGTTGCACCACTGTGAGCTCTCTTATCTCTTTCAGATTTTTTAAAGTATTTTATTTGTCTTGTTTTTAGTATTTACCTTTTTAGTTCTTTTTCATAAAACACAAAAACACATAAAAATGAAAAATGGAAAATATCAAAATTACTCATGGTATGGCTACTAGTCAAGATAATATTGTCACATTGAAAGAGGAATATAAAAATTCTATGACATTTATGAAATATAGAGAATCATGCGAAGGGAAATGACTAATTTTTTTCTTAAGGCTTCTAACTAAAGCTGCTACTGAGTTGCTTTCACATTATAAAAGGTCTTGTAACTTTTGTTGTGGTGAACACTTTGACTTCCAATGTAGATCCCATGAACAACATACAATTGCCTCCTATCATACTTATAGTTATAGGATAGAGGAAGTAGAACAATTTGTGATCTTTATGGCAGCCTTTTAATTAAAGAATTTCCTTGATGATATTTATAAAGCCACTTTTGAGAATCATGAATGTGATTTTGAGGTCACTATTATCCTTGATCATTGCATAGTAGACAAATTTTCTGATAATATCTATGTTCTTCATTATAATAAGAGAAACCACATAACTAAAGAAGACACTATCTTATTACATGAAGAAGAAAATGAAGAAGCCATAGTTCCATCTAAGCTTGGGGAAGAGTGGGATCTTACACCTTCACCATCAATATGTGATAATAACTCTAAAACTGAATATGCTCTAGATGATGGCCTATTTTTTACTTGATAATCCTCCATGCTTAGAAAATACTATGTTACGTGAGGATGAAAATGATAAAATTTATTTTTATGATAATGCTATCATCTATGAGAATCCCATGTTATTATTAAAATCTCCTACTCACACAATAGAGGAGAAATATGTTCATCTTGAGAAATACTTGTATGGTTTGCAACTATCTTATGCTTATGGAAAATCTTATTGCAGCCATTATGTCATGATTAAAAGTGCCATTAATAAAAAAATTGAAAGAGGAAAGCAAGATTATGAATCCCTTAATAATTTAATGATCCTATTTATATGCCACGATTATCTAAGATTCATGATTCAAATAGTTACAATATTAACTTACTTTCAAGTAAATGCAATTATTATGAAAAAGGAGAATATACGCACCCTCTATATACTAATGATAATTATAAAATGCATTTACCTACTGTAGATATGCTTTGGTATACTCTTATTTTCTGCGATTCATTCATATATAAAATACCAATGCATAGGAAGAAAGTTAGACTTTGTTATTACTTATTGCATATTTTATCTTTTGTAGTAATGTTCATTGAAGTGTTAAATATATTTATTGGTATGATCACAACATGGACCCTAGTATTTTATTGTCTTATAGTACTTATAAGAATAAGAAGGAGGTAGCACCAAGATTTAAGCTACCACATAATCTCATACCACTTGATCCAAGTAAGAAAACCTAGCTACATGGCTATAAAGAAAGCGTTTTACGGGAGGCAACCCAAGATGTTTTTATATTTAGTTTTTGTTCTACATGCTTGCTTTAGAATGTTAGTGTTGTTTTAGTTTACTCTCTGGTTTATAAATAAAGTATCATGTTTTTACCCATTTGGATGTTGAAAGTTGCAAACAAAATATGAAGTTGTTGTTTTCTACGCTGCACTTTTTAGTGCATGATTTTTCTGATTTTTTGGTAACTCCTAAAATCTTGCTAAATTCACAGTAGCTTTAACTATTCATCCTCTATATGCACATAAATTGGATAAAATTCCTGATGTGTCTAAGTAGTATTAAAAATTTAGTTTTGTTGTAGCAAAAATTCTGGACAAATTTTGCCTTTCGATGTTAGATCCATTCTTTTCAGTATCAAAATGATTTTTTCGTAAATTTTTTGATATGTTAGAATGAATAGAACATTATGTGCTCTCTGGTTCATTAAGATATAATGTTATTTATGATAAAAATAGCAGCAATCATGATTTTTTGTACCACTAATGTCACCCTATAGAAAAGAATGGGAAGAAAAGTTTGGGTTGAAGTTTTTTTCACAGGGAATGAAGGAATATCACACTGAGATTAATTCAAGTATGGTGAATATCATAATCTTGGGGATTCCTATGACACCCCACTGGACTCATTTTGAAACTCCTGGTTTGAGCACCTCTAAACTATGTTTTTTGAGCAACATAGAATTTTCGCAAAAACTTGAAGCGTCTTTGTTTTATTTGTGTCTAGTTTTGCTTTTAAAATGAAAGGACCATTATATTGAATGTTCATAATTCATATGAATGAGCTACTAGACCAAACTCTCTTATCTTTGAATGATCAAAGAAAATTAAGTTGCATGATTATAAAAGAAAAGGAGGAATGCCAATTAAAAGCTGGAATTTATTTTGTGTATGGTATTTCTAATTTCACATGCTCTATTGAGTGATGATTTGATATGTGCCTTATGCGGTGCTACTTCTCACTAGTATAAATAGTATGATTGTTTTATGATGAATGAATAGCTCTATGGATACTATTGCATGCTTTTAGACATCTTGCTAGCCAAAAGAATTGAGTTCTTACACAAGCATAGACTTGTTTCCATTCTCAACTCAAACCCAATGTCTATCATACCTACCGATATAGCACTTTCTACTCCAAGTATAATATGTTTGTTATGCATCCAACCTTTTCAAAATATCAGTTTTGTGTAATTTAAAGCTCACGACAAAATAAGGTTTGGAAGGAAAATACCGCTATGCATGTTGTGGGTTTGACTAATTATGAGTAATGAGCTAGACCATAAACATGCCTACTAGTGAAGTCTTTCAACATTGCACCATTAGGGTATTGCACCATGTGTTGATCATCATTTCTTTTGTGTTGTTGATGGTAATCTCTTGCCAAATAAGTGGAGGTTTTCAAGAGTAAGTGACAGCTCGAAATTTAGCACTATTTTACTGAGGGTTTTAAGTATACTATTACTCATATTGTCACTCATTTCATTATGTAGTTAGATACACCTATGTCTATTTTGCATACTTATGAGTTCTTGTTCATTTTCATATGAGCATCGCATATTTAGTAGTTTCAGTAGGATTTTATTATGTTTTCCTTATCTTTTACTAGTTTTTAGATGTTATGTACAACTATGCATAAAGCAAGGAAAAAGAGGCCAAGAGAGGAAAATATAGAAGAGTTGCATGCAATAGACTTAGTCATTTGAGGAGTGAAAAAAGTGTCATTTTTCCATCATCTCAAAATAAATATCTAAGACCATGGTGTTGTAGCTCTCGTCCATACGAGTCCAACGAGCCAAAGAACACTCAAATCGGAGTTTGTATGAGGAAATGGCGGCAAAACTATGGAAAACATCTGCAAGTTTAGCGACCATCGGTACGGGCAGATCCGGCCATACGGCCCGCCTGTACCGCGGGATTTGATGCGTGAAAAATGCCTTTTTGGACGTGCTTATTCACAGAATACGTCGCCGTTTGTTCCCTAGACCTTCCTTAGGTCATATGTAACGTGGGAGGGGCTACTGGATACCCCCTAGACCTATATAAAGAGGGGAGGAGCCAAGAGAGAGAGGCTTCTATCATCCACACCCTAGGGGCGGAGCCCTGCCGCCACCTCCTTCTCCATAGTCGCCACCTCCAAGATCAATATCTCCTCCCACACCTCCATAAGATCCAAGCAAGAGAAGGAGACGTCCCAATCGTCACCGTGTGCTCCAACGGTGTCTCCACCTCTCTTCCCCTTGTTTTAGATTGTGTATTTGTAAGATTGAACATGATGATCTCCATGAATTACTATGTGTATTTATATTCATTTATGTTTGAGTAATTGATTCGGTTCTAGGTTGAGGTATAATCTAGTATGCAACATTAGACTTTGTGGTTTTATCTATTATATTACTCTCTCCTCTAGTGACAAAGAGAAGATATATGAGTTCATGTGATCCTTTGGACCGGAGTGTATTATTGACTTGCATAGTGACAACATGAGGTTCTAAGTAGTATACACTTTGTGACAAACCGGTAACCATAGGGGATCATTTATTTATCTAAAGTATTATCCTTGTGTAATTCCAATGGATGGCTACATAGTTGCCCCTCTAGTACTAGTGAGACCAAAATCCTAGACACCGTCTTTTATTCTATTTCATCCTACAAGTACAACCCCTCTCATTACTTTCAGTTTTATTTTACTTTGTTATGAGTTATTTTAAACATATCTTAACTCATTGCCATTTTAGTAGCTTATAGAATTGGCTATTTTGAAACCACGGTTTGGGCGCGAACGTGGCTGCGCCTGTGATAACGTAGTTGCGGGGTTGTGTGATTGTCATATGCAAAAGCTCATTTGGATGAGCTTTCTAATAAATAGTTGCTTCTACAATTACTGCAATAACCCTCTTGTTGGACGCAGGAACCCAGTCATCAATAAGTATGCATACATGTTAGAGAAAAGCAATGGGCCGCTAACGAAAGCCATGCCTAAATATGGTGGAAGTTTCAGCAAAGAGCATCCTCAGTAGGAATAGTGAAAAAAGTGAGAAACAAAATGAAAACAAAAAAAGAGTTAGTGAAAAGAGAGAGAGAGAGAGAGAGAGAGAGAGAGAGAGGAAAAGAGAAAAAGAAAGAAAAAGAGCTAGAGAAAAAAGTGAGAGAGAGATAGTTAGAGAGGATGCTCACTGTTTGTTGTTCATGTTGTCCCGATATGGATGGCCTATAGAAGAGATATCTATCTCATTTGGTCCTTTGTACAGACGGCATGAAGGTACCCCATTGTGATACTTGGTTAAAACATGTACGTTGAAAGTTTTTGATTACCCGGAGCTGGGTAACAAGAGGTGTAATCCTTAGCAACCAGGGAAATGAGGTAGCATGGTCAAACACATGACTCATAGATATCTCCACACAGAGAGATGCATTGTACCCCATCCTTGTTATTATTGTCGACATGAATTGCATATCTCAAAACCTCATTTTATTCACTCTACTTTTTATTTTGTTGGAGGACTAGCACATATATTCCCTACTTACTTTCTTGTGTTCAAGAGTCAAAAGTATGCAAAGAATCAAAAGAGAGGACAAAGAGTCTTCCAAACAATTCGATAGGATTCTCCTAAGCATGCTTTATGATTCATATTACTTATCATTCATGTTTATTACAATGATATTTACTATTATGCATGCTTTGTAGAATGTAAGAGTTATCACTTTATAAGTTCATATTACTTATTGTAATTCTATATTGAATGAACCTTGTGATACTTTGCATGATTATTTAGAAGCTATATAATAAAATCCAAAGTTCATATTAGTTTTCTGACCTTTATGCTCGGGACGAGCATATGTTAAGCTTGGGGATGTTGATGCATGTAAAATGCATACATGAACTTTGTGAAAGAACATCTCTTTATAATTATGTTTTGTGTGTTTGATGACAACATATGTGTTGATCTAAGGTGGCTTAGTGTGCAGATATGATCTACTTTATAGTTTAAAGGGAGAAGTATTAAAAAGGAAAAAGTGGTGGATGAAAAGGAGGAATAAAGAAAGAAGGCTGGAATTTCCAGGCCGGAAATTCTGAGAATTTCCGGCACCCAATTTTTCGCTAAGGACTTAAGGTCCAGAGCCCCTGGATGCCCCCCGGAAGTTTGCCCGAACATTTCTTTTGAAGGGGCGGAAATTCCGGGGAGGGGGCGGGGGGGATTCCGGCCCATACATTTTGACAATTTCAGCCCCACAAGTTTCACTAAGGACCTAAGGTCCAGTCTCTCAGTATACCCCCCCAGATTTTTGCCCGGACATTTCTATCGAAGGGGCGGAAATTCCAGCCCCAACTCAGACCAGAAATTCTGGCCCTAAAATTCAGCAACGGCTACATTTGGTGAGGGGTATATATACCCCCCTTATTCTTCCAGCTCAAGTTGCCCATTACTGCCCAAGTTCATCCACCATTAGAGCCACTTCAATAAACACAAGAATTACAAGATCTCCTCCTCCAACCATCCAAAGCTCTTGATCTTTGGAGAATCGAAGGAGAAGACCCCAATCTACATCTTCACCGAAGCGATTTGCATTTCTCCCTCATATGCTTGAGGGCCCCTTTGCGAGTGTTCCTATTTGGAAACCCTAGTTGTTTGTGGATGATTTGTTCTTCTTATTGTTGTGTTGTTACAGATTTTGGGAGCCTCCAATTCGGTTGTGGATGTGTGCCCAAAGAACCTTGTAAAGGCACGATTTCCGCCATGAGGAAATCCCTTAGTGGAAGTGGGCTAGGCCTTTGTGGCGTTGCTCACAGGAGCCCTGAGTGAAGCCTTTGTGATGTTGGTCTGGCCTTTGTGGCGACCACACTCCTCCAAACGTAGACGTACTTCCCCTCAAAAGGAAGGAACTACGGGAATCATCTTTGTGTCTCCGCGTGCTCCACTCTCGGTTACCTCTATCCTTATTAGCTCCCCTATATATTGTCTAGCTATATCTTGCTTAGTAGTTGATCTTATCATATAGGCTAATTCACTTAGTTGCATATCTAGAGAATTTACCTTTGTGTCAAGCCTAAATTGAAAAAGAACTAAAAAATGGTTAGCACCTATTGACTTCCCCCTCTAGGTGCGGCATACGATCCTTTCAATTGGTATCAGAGCCTCATCTCTTATTTCGGGCTTAACCGCCTAAGAGTATGTCGGGCGATGATGCTACGGAAGGGGCCGCGAAGCTAGTCTCTATGGAAGATCTCAAGTTGATGGAAATATCTTTGAGGTCCTCCACGGAAGCTCAAATGGAAAGTATAAAGATAATGCTTTCCGGGCTTATGCCGCCGGTTCCCCCCGTCATCCCCGTCGTAGAGGAAAAGGACAAGGGCGCGTTAGAAGAGGGAGATACTTCGGCCTTACCCTCCTCTAGCAAGCCCTTGGATGGTGATCACTTAGACAAAAATAAAACCCCCAATGCTTCTCCTAGGGCAACAAGTGTCAGAGTGAGCTACAATGCCTTTCCTCCACCTTTCCGCTCTCCCGACATCCCGGTTCCCCATCCTCATATAAACATTAGGGGTGATCCAACCAAGTTTAATGTTCAAGATTTTAGTACATGGTAATTTGAGTTTCGCTCTCATGTTTGCAGTGCCTCCAATGAACTTTGGAGAGTCATTATGGAAGGTTACAACCCTTACAACCCCAACAAGTTGACTAGAAGAGAAGAGGTTGACAACCAACTCAACTCCATTGCCTTGAACATGATTCAAACAAGTGTGGGGATAAAGGACATGTCTTATGTTCGGAAATTTACCACCACCAAGGAAGCTTGGGAGGGTTTGTCCATAAGCTTCATGGGAAGTGAAAGCATTAAGAGAAACAAGTATAGTGCTCTTCGGAATCAAGTTGAAGGGTTCATGAGGTTGACGGATGAAGATCATCAAGAGATGTATAGAAGCCTTATCACCATTGCTGATGATTTTCGGAATGTGGGTGCCCAACATATTGATGACTTTTGGATTAAGGAAAAGTATATTGATTGCATGATTCCTTATGAACCCATTGATGTCAAGAGTCTCCTTGGAAGAGAAAGCTATTTTTCACTCACCTCTCAACAAGTAGGGCACGAGTTGCAAGCTCTCAAGGTGGCCGAACAAAACTCTCAAGATTCTCACAATCGTGCTATTGGAATGGCAAGAGGTACAAACCTTGCCTTGACGGTCAATATCGTGGAAGAGGTAAACACTCAAGAACCATATAGAACTTCTTGGAGCATGTCCTATCCGGAAGATTTGGAATACCATTACCATGACCACATGGAATTCCATGCAAAAAACTTTTGGGTTGATCCATCCAAAGAAAAGGAAGAAAACATCAAGAGAAACAACACAAGTGGGTTCAAGAGCTCGGGCCCAAGATCAAGATCTTGCTTCAATTGTGGTGACAAATTCCATTTCATCGCCAAATGCCCCTATGAAAATAGAGAAACTCGTGGTGGAAGGCTCATTCCCAAGTACAAGAGCAAAGATTCAAAGACCCCCAACAAAAAATTCTACAACAAAAATAAGAAGAACAAGAGGCCATCAAGGATTGTGCTAATGACTAAGGAAGAGTATTATTCCGATGACAATGTTAGTAGTAGTGATGAAGAAGAGACCTCAAAGGAAGTGGCCGCCATTGCCACCACCAATATTCCCTCTTCATTCCTCTTTGATTCCCCCAATGAGAACCCTCACATCAAGAATGCACATTGCTTCATGGCAAGGTCCTCCTTGGACACATCTATTGTGCTATCAACTCAAGAAGAATACACATCCGGGGATGATGATGATGAAGAAGATCAAACTACCAATGGGTTGGTTGCTCTTGCTTACCTCTCCACCAACTCTTCATCACCAATTGAATCCCCCAATGAGGATATTCACATGAAAGAAGAAAATTGCCTCATGGCTAAATCTTCCGAGGTATCATCCCCTAACCCCTCTATTCCTAATATATCAAATGATCTAGGGGTCGATCATGCTAGCTTAAAAATGAAACAAGAAATGCTTGATTTTGATAACTTGAAAGGTGACACTAAAAAGCATGTTTCGGCTCTCATGGTTCGTCTAGCACAACTAGATGATATCATTGATAAGAAATGTCAAATAGAAAGAGAGGATTCTCTTGAAATAGCCGCTCTAAAAAATTCCCTTGGGGAAGGACAAGAAACTATAGCTTCTCTTGAAGAGAAACTAGAAACTCTTGAAGAGCCTCATGGTGAAATTGCTAAGCTTACCAAATAAAGAGATCTTGCTCGGTCTAAGGCAAAAGTGCTTAAAAAGGAAAAGGCCAAATTTGGTGTTGATCATGAGAAACTTGTGAAGGATCTAGATGAACTAGACAAGGCTCACAAAGCCTTGAAGAGTGAACACTCTCTCCTCTCCAGGTCTCATGATAAACTTCAAATTAGGCTTGCTAAATATGATGTGCCTAGCTCCTCTACCTCTACTTGTCATCATGCAAATATTGTTGAGGAAAATGCTAGGTTGAAGGATGAACTTGCTAAGGCCTCCTCTCCCCAAAGTAAGTTATCTTTGGATGACCTTTTGAGTAAGCAAAGGTCAAACAATGGGAAGGGGGTATTGGCTACAAAGCCAAGGCAAAGAAGGAAAACAAGAAGAAAGCCAAGCCCGCATAAGAAAATAAGAAAGTTGTCAATAATGGTGATGCCCCAAAGGCCAAAACCATTTTTGATGATGATGCGGGAATTGCTAACCCTCACTATGTTTTATTTAAAGATTACTATGGTGATGTTTATGCAAAATATGTTGGCCCTTATGATGGTTATATTGCTTAGTCTATTTGGGTCCCAAAGACCCTTGTTGCTAACAAAAGAGGATCCATTGAAAAATGGGTACCTAAATTCAAGAATTGATATCATGTAGGACTATGCTGCCGGAGGTTCAAAATGGATGCTTGATAGTGGATGCACAAGTCATATGACTGTCGGAAAGGATCTCCTCAAGGATTTGAGGCCTAACTATCATGATATCACCGTCTCCTTTGGCGATAATTCATCATCCGAGGTATTGGGTTTTCGCAAGGTTGTTATTGCACACAACATTACTCTTGTGGATGTCAGGGCCGAGCCGGCTTAATCCGAGGCCCTGTGCGAAATTCTAAAATGGGCCCTATAGCATAAGAAATTTTCGACTATTCAACATATTATAACGTATATATCAGAGTATCTTACATGGAAATTGGAAACATTAAGAAGCATACCTATTAAACTTCCTGTTGCATAATTATTTTTGAACAACTTCATTCTTTTAGGGTTCTTCGAAAAATCTTCAATAATATCCTCATAATAAATCTTCTCCAACACTTCACTCTCAAGTGCAATGGTTGAAGCCAACTTCAACTAATTGATTATCAGAGGATGCTTTTGGTTTCTTTTTAACAAACTTGTCAATCGCCTCTCTTTGAGATTGAATCAATCTTTCTCCCTTTTCTTTTTTCTTACGCTTCTGAAAATCGGATTCGAGCTTTTCCATGTTGACTCCTACAAAAGAGATGAACAAAATACATCATAATTAAACGAATTTGGGAATTAGGAGAAAAACACCTAGGCCAGTACGTAGGGCATCTAGTAGAGTACTAGTCTACTAAGGCTTACGGAAAAAGCAGACATGAAAAGAAACAGGGAGAGCCATGAGATGAGAGAGAGCCAGAGAGATCGGCCGCACATGCTGTGCTTGATCGCAAGATCGATCACGAGGGAGAGGGACTCAGAGGGGCAATTGCAGTGCGGAAGCAGAACTACTGCCACGACGCCACAGAAGCAAGAGGATGAGTCGATGACGATTGACGAACTGCATGCGTCGCTTCCACTTCATCTAGGGAGTCGGGCCACGCAGTTTCTCCATCTGTCGATCGAATCGGTGGTTGGTGGACTCGATCGATTCCCGTCGGCGATCGGGCTCGCTGGTTTTCTCTCTACATCGATTGGAAGGGCAAAGGCTAGGGCTGGCTGTTTTACTTTTTATTTGCTGAATATTTATATAGGCTTATAGCAAAATTTGGGCCCCAAAAAAATTTGGGCCCTGTGCCCTTGCACACTTTGCACTCCCGCTCGCTCGGGCCTGGTGGATGTCATGCTTGTCAAAACCCTTGGTTACAATTTATTGACCGTTTCCGCCCTTGGAAAGATGGGTTTTGCCGTCTTTATTGATAATGATAGTGTGGTCCTCATTGGGTATCGCGAAAACAACTTGTATGTGGTGGACTTTTTGGGGGCCACCACTTCAAATGCGATGTGCCTATTTGGAAAGGCGGATGTGGGTTGGTTGTGGCATCACCGCTTGGCCCATGTCAACATGAGAACTTCGCAAAGTCAACACAAGGGGAACCATATTGTGGGACTAATGGGCAATGTTTCTTTTGCCAAAGATCATGTTTATAGAGCTTGTGTTGAAGGAAAAATGCATGACTCTCCGCACCCAAGCAAGACTATTATCTCTTCCAAGAGGATCTTGGAGATCCTTCATGTGGATCTCTTTGGTCCCACCACTCATGCAAGTCTTGGTGCGAAGAAACATTGATTGGTGATTGTTGATGACTATTCAAGATATACTTGGGTCTATTTTCTCAAGAAGAAAGATGAGACTCAACAAATCTTCATTGACTTAGCCACCAGGTGCAACGTCAACACAACCTCCCTATATTGCCAATAAGAAGTGACAACGGCTCCGAGTTCAAGAACTACACACTCAATGATTTTCTTAGTGATGAGGGGATAAGACTTCAATATTCCGCTGCATACAACCCTCAAAAAAATGGTGTTGCAGAGAGGAAGAGCCAGACTCCTATGGATATGGCAAGATCTATGATGACGGAGTACAAGTCCCGCTATAATTTTTGGGCCGAAGCCATCTCCACCGCTTGTCATTCTTCTAACCGGCTCTATCTCCGTAAGGGCTTGAAAAAGACTCCATATGAAATACTCACCGGGAACAAGCCTAATATCTCATACTTTAAGGTGTTCGGTGTAAGTGTTTCTATAAAATCAAAGGAGTTTATTTATCTAAATTTGATCCTAAGAGCATCTCCAACAGGTGCACTAAAAATCGGCGCGCTAAACCTCGCTTCCGCCGCACAGTAAACGGATAGCGCGCGCTGCGCTGAAATTTGCCCTACCGGATGCTCCATTTTGCAGCGCGCGTTGGCACGGTAAAAAAGCTCCTCCGTCGGGCGCTCCATTATGCAGCGCGCAGCGCGGCGCAAACAACAAACACACACAAGTATGCATCAAAGAAATCAAACAACCATATAAATTCACAAATAAAATGTACCATACAAATACAACAAATTGTTCACAACAAATACAACAAGTACATGAAATTGTTCACAGCAAATACAACAAGTTTAAGGACAAACATACAACAATACAACATAGTTTTGAGACAATACAACACATAGTTTTCAAACAAATACAACAAGTATGCAACTATTGTTGTCCATGTCAACTCCACCATTCTAGATCTTTTTGAAGCTCATCATGTGTGTCGTTGGAGCGAATGGCATGGTACGAGGCAATGAATCGGGCAATCCTATGTTCGGACCTCCTC
Source organism: Lolium perenne (assembly GCF_019359855.2). Classification (NCBI taxonomy): domain Eukaryota; kingdom Viridiplantae; phylum Streptophyta; class Magnoliopsida; order Poales; family Poaceae; genus Lolium; species Lolium perenne. Next base: position 267,024,815 of record NC_067246.2, on the reverse strand, counting down.
ACTTGCACGGGAACACACATCAACTCGTAGTGGCTATGATCCACATCTTTCCCACGATCATCCTCTATAATCATGTTATGCATGATGACACAAGCAGTCATGATATACCAAAGGCACTATTGGTCCCAAAATCTAGCTGGCCCTCTCACAATGTCAAATTGAGCTTGCAAAATCCCAAATGCTCTCTCTAAATCTTTCCTAGCCGCCGCTTGTGCATTGTGGAATTGGGTTTGCTTCTTACCTCGTGGTTGAATAACCGGATTCAAAAATGTTTGCCACCTTGGATATATGCCGCTAGCGAGGAAGTATCCATAGTTGTACTTGTGGCCATTTGCTCCAAACTCCACCAATGGACCTTCCCGCATTCCAAGTATTGTCATTAGTGGTGATCGTTGAAGAACATTGATGTCATTGCAAGACCCGGACATTCCAAAAAATGCATGCCATATCCAAGTCTCTTGATCGGCGACCGCTTCAAGGACTATGGTGACATCCTTCTTGTACCCTTTGAATTGTCCATGCCATGCCGCTGAACAATTCTTCCAACTCCAATGCATACAATCAATGGAACCAAGCATACCGGGAAACCCCCGGTTGGCATTGATCTCCAAAAGCCTTGCCGTGTCTTGAGCATTGGGGGCTCTCAAGTATGTGGATCCAAAAGTATTCACAATTGCACCGACAAAGCGCTTCACACACAAGATAGAAGTGCTCTCTCTCATGACCAAATGATCATCAACTAGATCCGCCCGTATACCATATGCCAACATAAGCAAGGCGGTAGTCACCTTTTGATATGTGCCATGACCAAGTTCTCCGGCGGTATTTCTCCTTTGCTCAAAGAACCGATCATACTTGGTCACCTCTGTTGCGATGTGCTTGAACAAGTTGATGCTCATCCGAAAACGCCGCCGAAAATAGCTTTCAGGAAATATCGGTTTATCATTGAAATACGACCGCATCAACTTCTCGTGCCCTTCAATCCTTTCTCTCCATACAACTTCTGTCTACCCAACACCGATCCACCAATTTTTGGCTTCTTAACGGTGCAGTATGCTAATAGTAGCGATATGTTCTCCTCTTCCTCCTGGTCGTACTCGTCATCCGATGAATCGTATGATGAACTCTACAAACATACATATGAAATTACTTAACTACAACTAACTATAGTAGCTAATCGGCGAGCAAAATCATGGCGGCCGGCCCGTGGAGGCGCATACCTTGCGAGCAAATCGGCGAGCATCTTGGCTGCGCCATGTCACTAGTAAGCTCGAAGACGATGACATGGCGACGGTGGCACAGGCGAGGCGGGGAGAAGCGCCGGCTTGTCCCCATTGGTGGCGACAGCGCCTGGTCGCTACAGTGTTTACCATTATCATGCTTGATTATTATTTTGATTGAACTCTATTCTTGCAAAGTGTTTGACATAGGAAGACGGGAATAATTTATGTGGATACTACGTTTGCGAGTTCATTCGCGAGATGACATGTCGTCGTGGGGGAGGGATTTTACAGGGCCTTCATGTACGTAAACAATATTCAAAATCTTATTTTACTAGCATAAACTATGTTAAGTTTCATATATATTGATCCCCTTCTTTAAATTAGATCGAATGTCCGCGGATGGTCTCCTATCAAAGGATCGCGTACAAGCAATTCAATAGAAATTGACGGGATTCTTAATTAGTGAGGTCATAGCTCCAAATAGAGAATACCTTTGAAACTTTGTTATTTAGACAGTAGGGATTGTAAGAGGACTTATATTGTATATGCATGTATGAATATGCACTGTATTCATGAAGATGTCTATATTCATGACGATGTTGTGTAATGGAAAACATTAAACCCTAAACCTCTGCCGCGATAGAGAAACGGCCATTTTCTCTGCCGCGACAGAGAACCGGCTCTTTTTCTCTGCTGCGGCACAGAAAATGGCCGTATCCCAGCGCTTGACGTATGCGTGAAGCCCCTCCACCCCGAGCGCTCGAGCACAACCACGTGGAGGCCCTTTAGTCCCAGTTCATAACACAATCAGGACTAAAGGGTGAGGCCTCTAGTCCCGATTGCGTAGTTCCAGTTGGGCAACCAGGATGAAAGGCCGTTACCGACCGGAACGGAAGCCCTGTTTTCTACCACTGAATTACATTTGCAATTATGATCTAGTACCAAAGTTTTACATAATTTTTAAAACTTTGTACCTAGAAATATCATTGAGTTGAAAAACATAGAAAATAAATGCTCACTCTCTTGTTATTTGAAGTGATATCAATTGAATCAATGGTGTCACATCATATGGTAGAGGTGAGCCGGCAGGCGGGCCTCACCATGTAGTACTAGCGGCTTGGCCATAAGAAGGTTATCCTTGGATTCTCTGAGATGGAGGATCGCCACCCCTGCCGGCTTGGTCAAGGTGAAGCCTTGCACTAGCCTGGTAAAGAGCATGAGGCACATGGACGTGCCTAGAGAAGCCGCCATGCATCCACGGCGGCCGGTGCTAAATGAGATGAATCGCAACTCGTTCTCGGTGAGCATGACGTCAATGCCATCTCCCATGTGGCGCTCTGGCTTGAAGCGAAGCGGCTCATCCCAGACAGTCTCGTTCTGGCCTAGGCCAACACGGCTTAGGAGAACATGGCTGTCCTTGGGCACGCGGTAGCCTGCAACAATGGCGTCAGCGATTGCGACGTGTGGCACGTTGAAGGGAGCGATGGGGTGCAAACGGAACGCTTCTCGTATGCACGCTTTGACGTAGTTAAGTTGTGGATGTTAGGATTGATCTCCACCGCACCAGAGCCCAACGGCTCTGGCACGACTCCTTGACCTCGTCCGCGCCCTGATCGGGGGCGCCCAACCGTTCGCTGGTTGGTGGGCCCCTGTCGCCTGCACTATATATAAAGTGGTGGGGGCCAGTGGCACAGGTTACGAGGTTGCCCTGAGCTGCCACTCGCCCCACCAGACGACCCACCGATTAGGGTTAGTGCAGTGCCGACGGGAAGCTCCGCCGCCACCACTCCCTCACGGATCCGCCGCCGTCACCACATCAACGTCGACAGGTTCGTCCTCCTCAAGGGAGAAGGTAAACATCACAGCATTCACAGTATCTTCCTCTCCCACTCACAGTACATGCATACAATTCGTTACAGTGATAGTATTTACTCGATTAGATCTACACTAGTTGATCCACTGGATTTAACATTGGTATCAGAGCATGGTTAGTGTGTAGATCTAGATGTTTAACAGCTACCCTAGATCGCCCCTGTATGCAAAAGAGAAAAGAAAAGATGTCACCGGCCAGGGCCTCCGGCCGCCGGCAATGTAAGCGCCGCCGCAAGGCCGCGCCGTTCCTCTCGATCCAGGTGCGCATCGGCAAGCCGAGGCACCCGGAAGAAGAACTACTCTCTCTCCACCTGCTGCTACTGCGGCTGTGCGAGACGAGGGCAAAGAAAAGTCAAAAGTATCCTCACCGTGCATACCGTGCTGTCATTCACGGTCGCCGGCAAAGAAAGGGGGAGCGCCGCCTCTGCTCCGCTTGACAGCTACGCGCCCACCCTCGGGTGCACGCGCCGCCGGCAAGAGGTGCAGGGGGGCGCCGCCGTGTCTTCTCCGCCGTTGGCCGTCGAGCCATCTGGTGGTGGGTAGGAGACGTGGATGGTAAAAAGGAAGGGCGGCCGGCGCCGTCGGCCAGCCGACAGCAGCCACACGGCCTCGTCTTGGACGAGCGCGCGGGAAGCTGCTGCGGGGCACGACTACGTACCGCCATCGCCGGCAAGTCGCCGGAGCCGCGCGTGCGAGCGGGCGGTGCGAGCCAGCGCTTCTCCGCCGCCGCCGCCGGACGGTGAAGAGAGACAGAGGGCTACGGGGGCAAATGCTCTAGGGTTTTGGGCGGTGGCAGTTTCGGCCCTTTATACGGGCCGATTTCCATGCTGCTGCACCGTCGAGATCGAGATGGGCGGCTGGGATGAAAACCCTAGCGGGCGTGGGCGATGCGGGATCGGGCCGCGTTCGGGCCGCGTCTGGCAGGCCGCGTCGGCGCCGTGTGCGGGCCGCGTCGGCTGCGCCCGGCAACGCCGCGGGCGGGCCGAGGAAGGCCGCGGCAGCAGGCCGCGTTTGCTGGCAGCGTGGGCGCCGCGTGGGCGGCGCGTTGCTCGCTGCGTGCGGGCCGCGTGGGCCAGCAGGCCTTAAAGTGGCGCGTCCGAGCGGCGCGTAAGGAGAAACTGCCCTCGTGGGCTGTGGGCCGCGGGAGCAGTTGGGCTGCGCACAGACTTTAACAGTTTTTTCTGTTTATTGTTTTTACAGAGGCTTTTTAAGACACTTTTGGGTCTTTCTTGAGGCCAAATTTTGTCTAGTTTTTTCTGAATAAATAGGACCAACGAAATATTTGTTCAGAAATTTAAAAGTAAAGGAAATGCCTCTGAAAGTTTAAAAGTTAAAAGTTTAATCCATAGTTTTCGCTTCATATAGTAAAAGAAGCATTTTTGTCAAGTTTTTTTTTCCTGAGCAAATTGAACAAACGAGATATTTGTTTTAGAAAATTAAAAAGTAACAGAGATGCTTCTGAAAAGTTCAAAGTTTAAATTCAAAGTTTCCGCTGCAAATAGTTAAAGATGCATTTCATATTTGAAAAATGCAAAAGTGATGATAAAAGGGTTGATTAAAAGTGATTGTTGAAACAATTATGATCATGTCATTTTATGACCAGCGTTATTAATGTCATGATCATGTTTTGTTGTAATTATATGGGCAAAAGTGACAGTTAAAATTTTAAAAAGATGATTAAAGTGATCATTGTGACAATTATGGTTCTGTTATTTTTTAACCAACGTTATTAATGACATGATCATGGTCTGTTGCAATAAGAAGTGCATTTATCTCTATTTCTGCCCAACAGTGATATAGATTTAATTGCACAAACAGTTGTATGTTCTAATTTTGACCAACGTTGGATTATTGCATGCAATTGTTGTTATGATCTCATTTCATTGTATTTTAAAGGAGGGTACTACTTGATGAGCTGCATCAAGGATGTTCCAACCCTCAGAGGTGACAACTACACTGAATGTAGAAAAAAGGTCGATTTGAGCTGAGGTGGGCTGGGTTCCCACAGCCGGTCAGACCAAAAGATCTAGTCAGAAATGACAAGAAAGATGATGCTGCATGGCAGAATAAAAAGTGGCTAAGTGCCTTTTATAAAGAATACAATTGAGAACACTATTGTGGGCTCAATTGCAAAGTGTGCTTCCGTAGGGAAGTATCTTGAAAGAATAAAGAACCAGTTCAAAGCTATGTGCGACCCAGCTGCTGTAGCAGCTGGTGACAGAAAAGTACACATGGACAGGAAGGACATGGCAAGTGTGCCATATGGTGTAATAATGCTTATGTGGGTGTTGTCTGTGTGTAATGTGAGTGAAAAAGTGTTGTCCGCGTTGGACAAAGAACAAAAGAAAAGAACTGATGAATCATCGAAATTATGGCATTGTCGCTTATGCCATATTTCGAGGGGGAGAATAGAAAGACTTGTAAAAAAAAAAAAAAAATTGATATTCTTCCTCCATTAGAATTCTCAGTCATAGAACAGTGCATCGATTGCATTAAAGAAAAATTTGTAAAGCAAATTAAAAAGGGTGCAAATCGAAGCATAAAAACACTAGAAATAATTCACACCGATATATGTGGACCATTTCCTGTGAAAAGTGTGGATGGCTATGATTCGTTCATAACATGCACGGATGATTACTCCTGATATGGTTATATTTATCCAATAAAAGAAAGAATAGAAGCGTTGGATAAATATTCAAAGCTGAAGTTGAAAATCAGCATGATAAAAGAATAAAGATAGTCAGGTCTGATCGTGGAGGGGAGTACTACGGTCGACATACTCCATATGGCCAAGTCCCTGGACTTTTTGCAAGGTTCATACAGGAGACTGGAATAGTCGCCCAGTACTCGATGTCGGGCGAACCTCAGCAGAATGGGGTAGCTGAAAGGCGCAACCGTACCCTTATGGATATGGTGCGCAGTATGATGAGCTATTCCACTCTACCATTGGGATTGTGGATTGAGGCGTTAAAAACCGCTATTCACATTCTAAACAGAGTACCAAGCAAATCGGTGCCCAAAACGTCGTATGAGCTATGGACAGGGAGAGTGCCTTCTCTAAACCACCTGAAAGTGTGGGGGAGCCCTGCTGAGGCCAAAGTATTCAATCCAAATATCGCAAAGTTAGATACCAAAACAGTCAGCTGCCATTTTATTGGCTATCCTGAAAAGTCAAAAGGTTATCGTTTCTACTGTCTAGAGAAATTCGCAAAGTTTGTGGAAACGAGACATGATGTCTTCTTAGAAGGCGAAATGATGAGGGGGAGCATGGTAGCTCGGAAAATTGAGCTTGAGGAGAAGAGGGTGCATGCACCTAATCCGATGACTCAGGGGCCATTTTTGCGCTACCATGTGCACTTGTACCGATGATCCCTGCGATTGTGGTGCAAGCGCCTATTGTAACTCCACCCATGACAACGATGAGTGAAAATTCGGAACCTGTCCGTCAGGAGCCGAATGAACCATTTGTTGAGCATGAAAGGGAGCAACAACAGCCACCTCTAGTGGCAAAAGGATTTACACAAAGAGAAGGGATAGATTACAATGAGACATTTTCTCTGGTCTCATGTAAGTTCAGAATCATCATGGCACTAGTTGCACATTTTGATTTAGAGTTGCATCAAATGGATGTAAAGACGGCATTTCTAAATGGGGATTTAGAAGAAAATGTCTACATGAAACAACCCAAGGGTTTTATCATGGAAGGCAAGGAAGAAATGGGATGCCGCCTAAAGAAATCCATTTATGGATTAAAGCAAGCCTCCAGACAGTGGTATCTAAAGTTTAATGAAACAATTAAGAGATTTGGATTTAAAGAAAATATTGAGGACAACTGCGTTTATGCAAAGTTTAAAAGTGGAAATATATTTTCCTAATCTTGTATGTGGATGATATTCTGCTTGCCAGCAGTGATGTTAGTCTACTGCAAGAGACAAAGAAGTTCTTGTCCTCAAATTTTGATATGAAAGATCTTGGTGAAGCGTCATATGTTTTGGGCATATAAATTCACCGAGATAGAAACAATGGAGTATTAGGACTATCGCAAAAGGCTTATTTAGAAAAGATTCTAAGTAAGTATAATATGCATAAGTGCAGTGCCACACCTGCCCCTATAGTCAAGGGCGACAGTTTTGGGAAACATCAAAGTCCCCAAAATCAATACGAGCTCGATCAAATGAAAGCGGTTCCATATGCTTCGGCTATTGGAAGCCTACAGTATGCACAAGTGTGCACTCGCCCTGACTTAGCATTTATCACCGGAGTACTCGGTAGATATCAAGAAAATCCAGGTTTTGAACACTGGAAAATGGTAAAGAAGGCATTGCGTTATGTGAAAGGCACAAAGAGTTACATGCTAACATACAGAAGATCTGATTCCCTAGAAATAAGAGGGTATTCAGATGTAGATTTTGCGGGGGATAAAGATGATAGAAAATCCACATCTGGATATGTATTCACCCTCGCAGGGGGAGCTATTTCGTGGAGAAGCTCCAAACAGACGATAGTTGCATCATCCACGATGTATGCAGAATTTATAGCATGTTATGAAGCCACGGGGCAGGCATTATGGTTAAAGAAATTTATACCCGACTTGAAAGTGGTAGATTGTATTGACAAACCACTAAAGATGTACTGCGACAATGAGCCTGCAGTATTTTATGCTCACAACAACAAGTCGAGTAATGCTACTAAACCGATTGATGTTAAGTATTATGTTGTGAAACACAAGGTCCAGGATCAAACTATAAGTCTCGAGCATATAAGGACAAAAGATATGCTTGCGGATCCGCTAACGAAAGGCTTACCACCCAGCGTGTTCAAGGAGCACGTAGCCGGCATGGGTTTAAGGGAAAGTCTTACCTATCCTGGATCATAAGAGGCCCAAAAGTAAAAGAATTTGTTTCAAAACAGAGAAGTGTATTGTGGCTGTCTGATTCTATCGGCAATAGAGCTGTGACGATGAAACATGCCCTATGGACTGATCCAAAATGAAACGAATAAAGTGAAAGTATAAAGTTAAAAGAAAAGTTGAGATCAAGGGGGAGAATGTTAGGATTGATCTCCACCGCACCAGAGCCCAGTGGATCAACTAGTGTAGATCTAATCGAGTAAATACTATCACTGTAACGAATTGTATGCATGTACTGTGAGTGGGAGAGGAAGATACTGTGAATGCTGTGATGTTTACCTTCTCCCTTGAGGAGGACGAACCTGTCGACGTTGATGTGGTGACGGCGGCGGATCCGTGAGGGAGTGGTGGCGGCGGAGCTTCCCGTCGGCACTGCACTAACCCTAATCGGTGGGTCGTCTGGTGGGGCGAGTGGCAGCTCAGGGCAACCTCGTAACCTGTGCCACTGGCCCCCACCACTTTATATATAGTGCAGGCGACAGGGGCCCACCAACCAGCGAACGGTTGGGCGCCCCCGATCAGGGCGCGGACGAGGTCAAGGAGTCGTGCCAGAGCCGTTGGGCTCTGGTGCGGTGGAGATCAATCCTAACAGTGGAAGGTCCGACTCCTGCACCAGTCGCTCCCGGCCGACTGTCCGATCTATCTCCTCCACCGCCTTGGCTAGCAACTCCGGGCTATTCACCATCTCCGCGAGCGCCCACTCCACGGCATTGGACGGGTTGTCTGTGCCCGCTAAAGTCATGTCCTGCATATGGAGACAAATTATGTTAGGACATTAACACAACAATAAGGTTGTATCTTAGTATGATATTAGTTTATGTTGCTTTATATATTACAAAGTTTATTTTATTACAAATTTAGATATGATGATGTTTTGGATGAATATCAGTCGATTAAGACCTAGCAAAACTACTTAACAAATTCCTTACCATGCAGAGTGCTTTGATCTCGTCGATGGTGAGCAAAGGGTTGCCATCGCCGTCTTTGAGCGAGATGAGAACGTCAAGGAAGTCCTCGTGCTCCTCCTGCCTCTCGCCGACGTTCCGCGAGGCAGTCCACCGCTCTTGGATGACCGCGTCGTGCAGTCTATTCACCCTCGCGTTGGCCTCCTTGACCATCTTCTCGTGGCCGTCAAGGTCAAGGCCAAGCAACCAGGGGAGGTAGTCGCTGACGCAGAAGGAGTAGAGGAGGCCCAGGGAGGTGAAGGTGGCGTCCATGTGCTCCACCTCGAGCGGCCCTGGCCCGCCATCTGGCTGAGGCTCCCCGAAGTACCGGCTGCCGAAGACAAGCCGGCGGATGACATTGCCGCAGTAGTGCCGCGCGACGTGCCTGACGTCCACGTTGTTGCCGGAGGTGCCGGTGAGGCTGTAGACGTAGCGTGTGAAGTTGTCGGCCTCGTCGGCGCGCTTGTCGTGGAGCCACCTGTGACGGGAAGGGCAGACGATCTCGGAGGTGAGCACCCGGCGCATCTTCTTCCACTGGTCACCGAACGGCGAGAGTACTGCGTCCGTGTAGCCGCGGCTGACGGCGCCGGAGGCGAAGCTGAGAGGGTGGGATGCGAAGTTTGCGTCCTGCGTCTTGAGCACCTCCCTCGCGATCTTGGGGCAGGTGATCGGGATGACATGGACGCCGCCAAGTCGGAAGCAGGCGATGTCGGTGCCCATCTCCTTCATCAGGAGATGAATCCACCGGAACACCGGCTTGTGGAACATCATCTCCGGCAGGTTACCCACCACCGGCCATGACGATGGCCCGGGCGGGAGCTGCACCGTCGTCACCGATGGGGATGTACTGCTAAAGATGTTGCCCTTTCGCCTTAACCTCTGGAAGAGGTATATGCAGGTTATTACGACGAGCAGCACGAACACGCAGGAGCAAGCTCCCAGCATTCTGTTGCTACGAGCTCCTGTATGCAACCTCTGGCTAGTTCACCACCCACTTGGCCTAGCTAGATTGGTTTGGTCTATTATTCTGGGCAAACAGACTTGCGGGCTACTGTAGCTTGCTTGCACCCATGAACTAACGGCTCGAGGCAGGCACCAATTTATGGAATTCAAGCGTACCTATCCACACGAAAGGGCATATTTGGCATGTTCTATTTTCTGTGGAACATAAAATGGCACGTCGAAGACTGGTCGTCCTAGTGTCCTACTGACCAGGAGGTTTTTGTCTTGAGCTATTTTACGACAAGTGTTTTTAACACGATCGACGTGTATGTAAGGCCTTATATATCGAAAAAAACGTGTATGTAAGGACGTGGTCCTGTCGAAGCGGGGTCAATGATGGTAGTGGGCCTCTGAGCGAGACAAAATAATCTTTACAACTAACCGATGTAGTACGACTAGAGACATAGTTGTCTATATCGCACACGGATGTAATTTTTTGGGCGCACATGAACAATGATTTGACATACGAATATAAAAAATATCTTTTTGATAATGTCCTAGCAACAAATATCCTTTTGAGGATATCCTAGAACCATGTTGCTTGGACTAGAAAACTCTTGTCAGTCGTCCCCTCAACTCTGTGTGCGTGTGTGGTGGTGGTGGTGGGGTGGTTTCATTGCTTGTTTGAGATAGGAAAAAACTTTCCTTGTTTCCACTGGTGGAAAAAAGGGCTTTGGTCGCGGTTGGCAACTGCCATTAGTCGCGGTGGCGCAACCGCGACCAAAGCAGCGCGACTAAAGGCCCCCCCTTTAGTCGCGGTTCCTTACGAACCGCGACTAAAGGCCCGTCCACGTGGGCCGCAGGCGAGCGCCAGGGCGGAGGACCTTTAGTCGCGGTTCTTCTGGCCAACCGCGACTAAAGGCCTCCGCAGGGTTTAGGGTTTTAGCCCCCCTCCCCCTAAATCTGGTTTCTTTTTAATTTGTATTGTTTTATTTCTTTTGGGTTTTAATTTTGAAGGAGTTTCACATATTCTACGGTACTGTATACATACATGCATATGAATGTACAATTTCAAAAAAATTTGAAATTAGAACCAAAAAGAATTCAAGAGGAATATACAATATATATTCAATATCGGATGACCATATACAATATATATTCAATATCGGATGACCATATACAATTTTGAACAAGTTAGTTACAAATTCTGGTGCATATAAAGTTCTACGTCATCGTAATAGTGTTCTCCTCTAGGATCGATGACTTCCCTCGCCAACCATCCAGCTAGTTCCTCTTGAAGTGGTCGGAAGCGAGCTTCTGGACTAAGCGTCTTCCGGAGGTTATTCCTCAGGATGTTGTTCTCACACGTCTGGTCCCGCTCATTGCAGTATCTCCGGATCCTCTCACAAACATAGTATCCACATAGATTGGTCCCCGGTGGCTGAATATCCCCGATCGTCCGCACCGCCATTTTAAAATGTAGCTCTTTTTTGAATTCACCGACCTTGGTATCTACGAACCGTCTCCAAACCCTACGAGGCAAAGAAAATTAAATAAACAAGAGAGTTATTAATTAGTTACTTGATATTAGGAAATGATGAACGAAATAGGCCGATCGATATAGAGCGCAAATGAATGAAAATAATTACTTTTGCATCATTTTTCTCATGTCGCCCCAAAGCGCCGGATCCATATTCAGAGAGTCGTGGACGAGAACTGAGGAGGTCTGAACTTTAATTACCATAAGAATCCAGTGGAACCTGCGGACACGATACATGCACACCATGCATAACTCATCGATTAGCCACATACCATGCATGGAGTAAACAAAAGAGAATGTGCTCAAGACAGAAACACTCACCCAAAATGGTAAGGAAATAGAATATCACTTTTCTGTTGCTGTTTTCTAATAAACCGCCACAGGTCATCCTCCACGTCGGCGGGGTGGTGTTCTAACACATATGAATTAACGATTTGTGGGTCAATGAACCCAACATCATGGATGTTCCTTATTCGCATTTCCCGCTTCTTCATTCTGCATAATAGCGTACACAACAAGATAGTTAGGACAGTGCAGGCAATGAACGAGATGGGGTAGAAATTAATAAATCACTTACAGAACGTAGCAACTGATGATAGATTTGTCGAGGTCGCGCAGATTGAACAGCTGGAACAATTCACTCAGATGAATTTGTACCCAGTAATGTTTGAAGTGATGCTCATATCTAACTTCCGCATAGATATACTCTTTGGCGTTTTTATGTTTTATGTAACCCTTGTACCAATTTAGCAGACCTTTCATTTGTCGAGGTAGATCCTCTTCCTGCGCAGGCTCGACGAGAGGGCCATTCTTCACATATGTAAATACTACGTCCTTCATTGGCGCCTCATCAAGGCCTAGCAGTGCACGAAGAGTGATACCTAACTCGGCCGCTTGTTCTCTGGCACTCGTTACAGTCAATCCATGTGCTGTCGCAGCTGCTATGATATCGGGGGCATCCGGATCGGCGGCTTGCACTATGAGCGGGGCGATCGATTGTTTACTTTGTTCCCCGAGCTGGGCAACTTCTTTCCCCCTTTCTAATTTTGACTCGGCCTCGTCCTCCAAGGCTTTCTTCTCCGCCAACTCTTGGTTCCTCTTGAACGCGAGTGCTTGCCTACGAAGTTCACGTAAATAGTTGTCAGGCAGATTCTTCGCGGCTTGGGACGGTGTGTTCAAAAATGACTTAGCCCACTGCTTTTGCTTGTCAGAATATACTGGCTTGGGCTCGCCCTCTCTTTTCTTCTTGCACTCCTCCTTCCATTTCTCATGCTGAGCAGCCACGGCCGCTGCATTTTCCCGGACACTAAGTTCCCAAGGCCTCGGGATGAGAGGCTTCAGTGATGGCTCTGGTATCTTTGTTTTCTTAGAGCGTGCATGCATGCATTGTATCCCTTATTTGACAGTCCCGAAAGGTTACTAAGAGCAGGCCAATCGTTGATGGTTACGAAAAGCAACGCTCGTAGGTCAAATTCCTCTTCTTTGTGCTCATCCCACACACGGACACCAGGTCTGCCCCACAGCTGTAAAAGTTCATCAACTAATGGCCTTAGGTACACATCGATGTCGTTGCCGGGTTGCTTCGGACCTTGGATGAGCACTGGCATCATAATGAACTTCCGCTTCATGCACAACCAAGGAGGAAGGTTGTAGATGCATAGAGTCACGGGCCAGGTGCTATGGCTGGAGCTCTACTCGCCAAAAGGATTCATGCCATCCGTACTTAGACCAAATCTTATGTTCCTTGCGTCAGCTGCAAAATCTTTGAACTCTCTGTCGATCTTTCTCCATTGCGTTCCATCTGCGGGGTGTCTCAACTCCCCGTCCGACTTACCTCTTTGTGCCATCGCAACAACTTGGCATGCTCTTTGTTCCTGAACAGACGTTTCAACCGTGGTATTATAGGAGCATACCGCATCACCTTGGCGGGAACCCTCTTCCTGGGTTTCTGGCCCTCAACATCGTCACCAGGGTCATCGCCTCTGATCTTATAACGCAATGCAGTGCATACCGGGCATTCATTCAAATTCTCGTATTCACCGCGGTAGAGGATGCAGTCGTTGATGCATGCATGTATCTTCAGAACCTCTAAACCTAGAGGGCAGACAACCTTCTTTGCTTCGTACGTAGTGGCGGGCAACTCGTTATTCTTTGGAAACATATTCTTCAACATTTTCAGCAAGTTTTCAAATGCCGAGTCAGCTACACCTGCCTGTGCCTTCCATCTCAGCAAATCCAGTGTGCAGCCCAGCTTTTTCAGACCATCATCGCATCCGGGGTACAGCGCCTTCCTGTGATCCTCTAACATGCGATCCAAATTCTCCCTCTCTTTTTCAGTTTCGCAGCGTCTCCGTGCATCAGCAATGGTCCGACCAAGATCATCAACGGGATCATCACGTGCCTCTTCTTCACCTTCCCCTTCACCTTCCCCTTCACCTTCAACATCCTCCATGAAAGTATCACCGAAATGAGCAAGATAGCTTTCATCGATGAAATCATCCCCTTCTTCATCTTCTTCCATTATAACCCCTCTTTCTCCATGCTTGGTCCAACAATTATAGCTTGGCATGAAACCGTGCCGAAGCAGGTGCATGTGAACATCTCTTGAGGAAGAGTAACCCTTCTGATTCTTACATTTAACACATGGACAGATAACAAAACCCCCCTGCTTGTTCGCATTAGCCACTACGAGGAAATCTTTCAAACCCGCACTGAACTCGCCGGAGAGTCGGTTACCGTACATCCATTGTCGATTCATCTGCATTATTATAATATAAAATATATAATTAACCATCATGCATTTGTTAAACTAACTAGCTACAAACAATATAAATTAAACAATGAACTACACACACATGCACATTTTATCAACGACACATCAAAGGTTCAAGTTGCTAACCGCGATCGAGGAGGAAAAAATAAATGAGAAAGCTCAAGTGTGGCTCCAACACTTCATATCATGTTTGTTTCATGCTCTTGGGGCATTTCATCAAACACCTTATGTGCATAAGAGGAACCAAAAGCAAACCTAACACCCACTTGTGAAGCTTGTGAAGAGAATGGCACCAAATGGCTAAGTGTTGGCTGCTGGATGGGTATATATAGGGGAGGGGCTTTAGTCCCGGTTGTCCTGGCCAACCGCGACTAAAGGCCTTCGGGCACCTTTAGTCGCGGTTGGCCTGGCCAACCGCGACTAAAGACCCCCCACGTGCACCGGCTGGCCACCGAGCGCCCTGGGCCCAGGCCTTTGGTCGCGGTTCTCCTCCCGAACCGCGACTAAAGGTACCATTAGTCGCGGTTCCTGCAGCATCGCGACTTATGGGGCTCACCCGAAGCCTGTTTTTCCACCAGTGTTCATTTCCTTTGCAGTCCTCTTAGTAATTTAATGTCCTCAAAATGGTTTTACCCCTAGGGGTTAAGGTACTCCTTCCTGTTTTGAGGGACTACTCCCAAACACAAACTACCTCCGTTTTAAGGAATAAGGCGCACGCGTATTTCAAGATGAATTTTGACCATACAAATTGACAAACAAAATCTTGATTATATTATATGTAATTAGCACCGCTGGATTCGTGCTGAAAAGTACTTTCTAATGATGCTAATTTCTTACAAATAATCTTTATATATCTAAAGTAATTCATGGTCAAACAAAAAGCACGTAACACGAGAACGCCTTATTCCTTGAAACGGAGGTAGTATGTTGGAGTGCCAAAGATTAGCCACTAGATTGTTGTGATTGAATAGGGAACAAGGGATTAAGAGACAATCTCGTTTCTTCTTCCAAACTTGGTGGTTTGGGGTGGCTGGCTTCGAGGACCTTCTCAAAGGCAAGATCTTGGGTTGCATTCAAAGGCAGGGGCCGCTGATGCGTGCAATTAACACACGTCCGTTGGGAACCCCAAGAGGAAGGTGTGATGCAGACAGTAGCAAGTTTTCCCTCAGAAAGAAACCAAGGTTTATCGAACCAGGAGGAGCCAAGAAGCACGTTGAAGGTTGATGGCGGCGGGATGTAATGCGGCGCAACACCAGGGATTCCGGCGCCAACGTGGAACCTGCACAACACAACCAAAGTACTTTGCCCCAACGAAACAGTGAGGTTGTCAATCTCACCGGCTTGCTGTAACAAAGGATTAACCGTATTGTGTGGAAGATGATTGTTTGCAGAAAACAGTAAAGAACAATTGCAGTAGATTGTATGCGATGTAAAGAATAGGACCGGGGTCCACAGTTCACTAGAGGTGTCTCTCCCATAAGATAAAAGCATGTTGGGTGAACAAATTACAGTCGGGCAATTGACAAATAGAGAGGGCATAACAATGCACATACATGACATGATAAATATAGTGAGATTTAATTGGGCATTACGACAAAGTACATAGACCGCTATCCAGCATGCATCTATGCCTAAAAAGTCCACCTTCAGGTTATCATCCGAACCCCTTCCAGTATTAAGTTGCAAAACAACAGACAATTGCATTAAGTATGGTGCGTAATGTAATCAATAACTACATCCTTAGACATAGCATCAATGTTTTATCCCTAGTGGCAACAGCACATCCACAACCTTAGAACTTTCTGTCACTGTCCCTGTTGTGGGTATACTTCATGGGTGTACCATCGACAGTGCCTAGATCCGGCAAGCCCGGGTGGCCCATAGATGGTGATGAGGCATGTGGCCCATCGGGCGGCCCAGTTGCTGTTGATCATGAAGGAAGAAGTCCGGCCCAGGATCAGTAAGCCGGATCCGTACCGACATTAGGAGGAACCCGGATCCGTGGAGGCCCGTGAGGAACCCGGATCCAGTACGACGTATATGAAAGGCGGATCCTTGACGTACACGGCAAGACATTGTACCGTAGTTAGGCTATCTGTGATCCGGCTAGGACTCTCCATGTAAACCCTAGATCCGTGCGCCTTTATAAGCCGGATCCTGGGAGCCCTAGAGGCAGAACCTCAACTCATTGTAACAACGCGAAAGCGCCCAGATAATTCCAGACAAGCAGCAGTAGGCCCTGTCATCGTGCAGGTGTTCCGAAGCTGGGTAAATCGCGTACCACCGTCCCGTGTGCACTCCGCCCTATGGCCCCTACTTCTTCTCCCCCTCGTGAGGATCCCTCCTCCGAGGTACCGTCGATTAGGCAACGACAGTTGGCGCCCACCGTGGGGCCTGTGGCGTCTGGAGGCCGGAACCGGGAGGGTTCCGCCATGGGAAGCTACGACGACACCATCGCTGTGGGGCGCGTCCTCTACGCCGGAAATCTGCCGATCGTCCCACCGGATGAGTGTTGGATTCCGGCTAGGACAAACCCCGTCAAGCTCTCCATCGTCCCAATTGGCGGCATAGACATCTTCATCGGGGAAACCGTCGATTCCGACGGAAACCCACTGGTAAGTGACGCAGACGCGACCGCCGCAGAGCTGGACGCTGTCGCGAAGATCCGATCTGAGATGCAGGAGCTTCCCAAGGAAGATTCCGCCTCGGATCTGGAATTTTCAAAGCCCACCCAACCCGCCCCTGAGCAGGAAACAACGGTGGAAGACCAATGCAGATCCGCCTGGGTCTCCCAGGTGTTAGAAAAGCAGAGGTGCCACTTCGTACACTTCTTGGCCCATACCGCCGGAACCGCCCCTCAAGAAGACGGAGCTGGTCCTGAGCAGGTAGAGGCACCGGAAAATGGCGCAGATCCGGATCAGGCTGAGCCTGTCGGAGAAAGCGAAGCTCTGGTTGAAGAGTCGATTTTGGGCAATCTGAGCCCAATTTCCGGAGATACCCCCTCCATGGATACTGACGAGTTTAACCGCAAGCTAGGGGAGTACGGTTTCGGTGATCAGCCTGAAGTCGACTCCGCCAAGCCTAAGCAGGTTCTCGCAACGGTAGCAGCGCTGGGACAAACTGGATCTGAAGAGGCAACCGACCAATCTGACCCTCAGCCATCCCGCCAAGGATCTCCAATGTCACGGGAGCGACCCTGCCGGGATTCTTCCTCGGAGGAACTCCTGTCGGCTGAAGAGATGGTTGCGCGAGCAGTTCTTAACAAACCTATAAACCCGGGCGACGCCGCAGATCTGGAGGCTCTAGAGGCCACTAGAAAGGAGATGCTGGCCACAGCCAAGAAGCTCGCCGATACCGAAGCCGCATTAAGGGAAGAAAGGGAACAAGCTGCAGGTTTGGCGGACCACTTCGACAGACAGGATCGCGAAATTACTGCCACACTCGAGCAGGTCAAGAGCATGGCGAAAGAGTGGGAAGTAAAGATGACTTATGCGCAGGCGGAGGCCGATCGAATTGTTAGAGAAGCAATTCCGCCTCGCAGAATCAACTTCGCCACGCCCGCAGAGCACCGGCCGCTGGAAACCCCAAAGGACAACATGCTAAAAGCTGCGGAGCTGTTGAAGAAGAAGGACGAAGAGGTTGATATCAACTACCTCCGCACACTTGTCGCTTCAGCAATGCAGCAGCAAAGCAAGGCGGATACTTCGCGCAGGTTGGAATCCAATCCGGATAACTGTGTATCTACCGCGCAGAAGGACGCCCGCGCCGATCGGCATCCCGATGATGAATCACACACCGGATCCTCGGAGCGCAGAAGAAGAACCAGGGAACACCCAAATCCGATCCCCGTTCCGTCAAAGACGCCTTCGTCAGATCCAAGAGAGGGAAAGGATGCAATGTATCCTGGACGAGACAAATACCGCAACCCCTCTCCTCCGCCCAACGGTTACCCGCGACCCCCTCGCCGCCGTAGTCCAGCCGGAAACACCAGGCCCCCAGGGCATGGTGGAATTGTTATCCGCGACAACGTGCTGCCAAGAAATAGAAACAGGGAGCGCTCGCCGGAACCTCGCCGGAACCAGAACAATGTTCATGAGCCCGAGCCCAGGAGGAGTCGAAATGAGGAGCGCGGCCCAGAGCCTCGCCGGAGCCGCGGCCCAGAGCCTCGCCGGAGCCGCGACCCGGAACCTCGCCGGAACGACCAGGGCAACCAGCGCCATGGCGAAGGCAGCCACAGGAGCCGGAGCCAGCACCGGGAAGGCCGAGGAGAATCAGATGGCGGAAGCAAGAAATCGGACCGCCCACGTCGCAGGTCTCCCTCACCACCACCTAGCGGTGGCGGCGGAGGTGGAGGCGGAGGCGACGGTCGGAGATCTCGCTCTCGTTCACAATCTCCTCGCCACGGCCCGCGCGACGCTCGGGATCGCCTTAATGAATACAGAACCGACTACATTGGTCCGAAGTGCTTTGGCAGGATGATTCGAGAGGAACCAAAGCCAAGGATGAACCTCAAGCTACCCGGAAATCTGAAGCATTATGATGGCACCGAAAGGCCGGATACCTGGATTGAGGATTACTATAATGCAGTAACCTTTGCCGGAGGAACCCCTAATATCGCCTGCCGCATGCTCCAGTTGTACCTTGTAGGTCCAGCCCGGATCTGGCTCAGTGACCTCGAGAAGAACTCCATCTTTTGCTGGTTCGATCTGAAGACCGCTTTCGAGAAACACTTCAGAGGCACCTACAAAAGACCTGCCACGGCAAGCGACTTGCAAGCCTGCATCCAGAAGAAGGGAGAAACCTCAAGAAACTACCTCACACGATGGTTGGCATGCAGGAACGAGCGCGAAAACGTCGACCACACCACCGCCATGTACGCTTTCATTGGTGGACTGCAGAGGGGAGGATTGCTGAGGCATACGCTCACTCGTTTGGCTAACTCAAGCAAGCTGACTTTGGATGAGATGATCTCCATTGCCAGTGATCATACTGCCGCCGATGATGACGCAGGCGGTGATCTCGCAGCTACAGCAATCCCCCTGCATCAACAAAAGAAGAACCGTGATAACGGCAGCAGCAGCAGCCACAAGCGCAAGAACCCTGATGACCAGAAGAGTGGCGGATCCGAGATGGTCGCCATGGCGTTCCAACGCGGAGGTCCAGGAGGCGGAAGAGGACGCGGACGTGGAGGCGGAGCCGGCAGGGGTCAGCAGCATACCTCTGAGGTCACGGCTGGCGGATCCCGCGCCCCGCAAACCTACGAGGAGTACAGAGACATGCCCTGCCTGGCCCACCTGGATCCGGTTACAGGGAAGTCCACTCACACCAACCGCAACTGCAAGTGGGTCAATGATCTAAAGAACGACCCGGAGGCAGGATACAAGCGATCCCGGAAGCACCGCCCACGCGGCAAGGGAGGCAAGGGCAAGAACAAGGACAAAGAGGAAGATAGTTCTGAGGCGATGGATGAGGATGATAACTCGCCGGATCCCAAGGCAGGATCCGCAGGTAAATCCAACCCATTCGATAAAAAGAGCGTGGGGGCTTACCACACTTTCCTCGGGACCCCAACAGTACGCGCTTCCAAGTCAGCTACCCGGATCCTGAACGCCATAGTTCCGGCTGTGCCGCAGTACGTCAGGTGGTCGGAAATCCCGTGCACATTTGATAGGAAGGATCACCCCGCAATTGTGCCAAAGGAATGCTACGCCTTGGTTGTAAGTCCCCGCATAGATGGGTATGACTTCTCCAAGTGCCTCATGGATGGCGGAGCCAGCCTGAACATCATGTACCTGGAGACTCTAGAGCGGATGAACCTCACCAAGGAACAGCTCAAACACAGCAACACTGAGTTTCATGGCGTGGTTCCGGGTAAGAAGGCGAATTCCCTCGGCAGCATCACACTTCCCGTGGCTTTTGGCGATGTTCATAATTTCCGCGAAGAGAAGATCACGTTCGAAGTTGTGCCCTTCAAGAGCTCCTACCACGTCATCTTCGGCAGGCCCACCTACCACAAGTTCCACGCAAGAGCGTGCTACATTTACAACAAGCTCAAGATTCCGGGTCCTAAGGGTATGATTACCATATCCGGAGACTACAAAAAGGCTCATGAGTGCGAGTTAGGCGAAGCCGCCTTCGCAGAGTCTGTGATATCTGGAGAAGAGCTGAAAGGCTACAGAGCCGCGGTGGATCCGACTGAGATGCAGACCACCAAGAAGCAGATCTCCGAACAGAAAACCTCCTTCAAGGCTGCGATAGAAACCAAGAAGCACGACCTCATTAAAGGCGACTCTTCCAAGCAGGTTTCAGTCGGAGCCAACATGGACCCCAAATAGGAAGACGCGCTCATCGAGTTCCTCCGCGCTAACATGGATATCTTCGCATGGCAACCTTCTGACATGTCTGGAGTACCTAGGGAACTCGCCGAGCACTACCTCAACATAAATCCGGGGGCTAAACCGGTGAAGCAAGCTATGCGACGCTTTGGAGATAAGAAGCGCCGCGCCATAGGAATGGAACTAGCAAAGTTACTAGAAGCAGGTTTTGTAATAGAAGTTATCCACACCGATTGGGTCGCAAATCCCGTCCTTGTACCCAAAAAGAACACTGAAATACTAAGAATGTGCATCAATTACTCTGGCTTGAACAAGCATTGCCCGAAGGATCCGTTCCCCTTGCCGCGCATTGACCAAGTCATTGATTCGACGGCGGGGGCGGAACTTCTGTGTTTTCTTGATGCGTATTCCGGGTATCATCAGATCCGGATGAAGGAATCCGACCAAAAGGCGACTTCATTCATTACCCCGTTTGGTACTTACTGCTATGTTACTATGCCTTTTGGTTTGAAAAATGCAGGTGCCACCTACCAACGTATGATGCAGCGGTGCCTGAAGGACCAAATTGGCCGGAACGTGCACGCTTACGTCGACGACATCGCGGTCATGACCCGGAAAGGATCCGACCTGATCAGCGACCTCACAGAAACCTTCGACAACCTCCGCAGGTACAAGATGATGTTGAATCCGCTGAAGTGCGTCTTTGGCGTGCCAGCCGAAAAACTCCTTGGCTTCATAGTCTCTCACAGAGGCATTGAGGTTAACCCGGAAAAGATCAAGGCAATCCTGTGTATCAAACGGCCAACTTGTCTCAAAGATGTGCAACGACTAACTGGTTGCGTCGCAGCAATCAGTAGGTTTGTTAGCCATCTTGGCGAGAAGGCGCTACCTCTGTACAAGCTGCTGAAGAAAACAGACAAATTTGTCTGGGACGACGCAGCTGACGCAGCTCTTCGGGGGTTGAAGGAAATACTTACCTCCCCACCTATCTTGGCAGCCCCAGCAGAGTCAGAGCCATTGCTCCTTTATCTGGCAGCTACCAACAAAGTCATCAGCCTCGTCATCGTGGTGGAGCGAAAGGAAGAAGGTCATGAATATGATGTCCAAAGACCTGTCTACTACATTAGCGAGGTGCTAACGGAGTCAAAGCAAAGATACCCTCACTTTCAGAAGCTAGCCTATGGAGTGTTCCTAGGCAGCAGGAATCTGAGACACTACTTCCAAGAGCACCCAGTAACAGTTGTGAGCAAGGCTCCGCTGTCAACAATTCTTAACAACGCTGACGCAACAGGACGTACGGCTAAATGGGGCATCGAATTATCCGCCTTCGACATCGCATACAAGCCTAGGACCGCGGTTAAATCCCAAGTCTTGGCAGATTTCGTCGCAGATTGGACAGAAGCTCCGGATGCAAGTCTGGAGCCGGAACCAGAAACATGGATCATGCACTTCGATGGATCCAAGCAGCATCAAGGCTCAGGAGCCGGAGTCACCATGAAGTCCCCTACCGGAGAAGAACCGGCGATGCGTTCTGCAGATCCACTTCGAAGCTACGAACAACATGGCGGAATACGAGGCTCTACTACACGGTCTGCGCATCGCTAAGGAAATTGGGATCAAGCACATCATATGTTGTGGAGATTCCGACCTGGTGGCACAACAAGTAGCCGGAACCTGAAACGCCAGAAACTCCGTCATGGCGGCCTACAGAGACGAAGTTGATGAGATCGCCAAGTGCTTCCTCGGATACGAAGTCAAGTACGTCAGGAGAGACGATAACACAGCGGCAGACATGCTATCCAAGCTCGGATCCGGCAGGAAGCAAATTCCGCCTGGCATTTTCCTGGAGCATCTCCGGATACCCTCGGTGAAGGGCGCTAACCCGGAAAACCCAGAAGTGGCAGTGTCTCCGGCTAGGGAAGTGATGGCCATCATTCCGGCTTGGACACAGCCTTTCCTGGACTACCTCATCGATCAGAAGTTGCCAGAGGACGAGGTCGTCGCAAGACAGATCGTCAGACGAGCGAGATCCTACACAATTGTTGATGGACAGCTCTACAAACGAAGTGCAGCAGGGGTATTTCTCAAATGCGTCTCCAATCAAGACGGCATTGAAATCCTCAGAGAGATCCATGCAGGGGACTGCGGGCATCATGCCGCCCCCAGATCGCTCGTTGCAAAAGCTTTTCGGCTAGGTTTTTACTGGCTCACAGCTAAAGAAGATGCTGACAAAATAGTCAAGACCTGCCGAGGTTGTCAGTACTACGCTACTCAACCAAACGCTCCAGCCCAAGAGCTGAAGACCATACCTATCACCTGGCCATTTGCGGTCTGGGGGCTCGATATGGTTGGTAAGTTAAAAAGATCATCTCCTGGCGGTTTTGAATACCTTCTGGTCGCTGTTGACAAATTCAGCAAGTGGATCGAGGCAAAGCCAGTGAGGAAAGCCGATGGTGCTACGGCACTCAAATTTGTCTGCAGCCTCGTGATGAGATTCGGCATCCCACACAGCATAATCACAGATAATGGCACAAACTTCGCTCAAGGAGAATTGAGGGATTATTGTGAGACAGTAGGGATTCGACTGGACCTTGCATCTGTGGCTCATCCACAATCCAACGGTCAGGTTGAAAGGGCTAATGGTCTAATATTATCAGGAATTAAGCCGCGCCTTGAAGAACCGCTGCGACGAGCAGCTGGAGCTTGGGCTGACGAGTTGGAAGCTGTTTTGTGGAGTTTAAGAACTACCCCTAACAGATCAACAGGGTTTACCCCATTCTTCCTGGTATACGGATCCGAAGCCGTGCTTCCCTCCGACATCATCCACGATTCACCGCGAGTTTCCGCCTACAATGAAGAAACAGCTGATGAGGCCAGACAGCTATCTGTGGACCTGATCGAGGAAGCTCGGAACTTAGCTGACTAGCGCTCCGCCATCTACCAGCAGAAGCTCCGACGTTATCACAGTCGTCGAGTTCGGAATCGCTCCTTCATGGCAGGAGACCTGGTCCTCCGCCTTCGACAGGTGAAAGACCATAAGTTGCAATCTCCATGGGAAGGACCCTTCGTCGTTAGTAAAGTGCTTCATAACGGGTCGTACTACCTTGTTGATTTCCGCGAGCTGAGGGATAGACCTGCTAATTGGCACCGGAAACGCAAGCGTGAGGATCCGGATGACATCTACGATGAGACAGATCGCCCTTCGAACATCGCACAGCTACGTCCTTTCTACACTTAGCATATTTTTTCCGAGTTACAAACTCTGTAATAGTTATACATGATCAATGAAATAAAGCTTATGGTTCACTCTCTGAGTCTTTTACCTCCTTTACTTGTTCATTTTTAGATCATGTATGTTTTCCGACTAAAACCGCCGCCTAGGCGTGTATGAAAGTTGTGATTTTCAAAAAATCGTCCTTTAGGACGTAAGCTTAAGTTTTCTGATTAAGTTGTTATCTGTTGCGAACTCGTGGATTCCTAGTAGCGATTTCCGGCACCTATGCCTGGGGGCTTGTTTCCGCGGTTATGGACGGATTGCCATTGGGCTTCGTCGTCGCTGGCGAGTGTTTCCGGCTAAGGTCCTCCGGCTCGCGGAAGGTCAAGCGGGCAAGCCGGAAAAACAATAAAATCAGCACTTGCTTTCCAACATAAAACGAAACATGCGCATAATATTAACGAATAGCAGGATAAGTGTTTCCGCCCCATGCATAGTCGTTTCGTTTCCTAGCTACTTAAGAATTTAAAGTCTTATTACAAACCCACTCTGGGGCCAAAATGATGCAACTTGTTTCATTGTCTAAACAGGAACTCTACTCGGAGTCCTCTTCTTCAGATTCCTGGTAGGCGGAGCCGTCGTCGCCACTGTCACCGGATCCGGCTTCGGAGTCGTCACCAGAGCTTCCTCCGGAATGCTCGACGCTTGACCCAGAGCCTTCCCCATAATACTCCGGCTCACCTTCCTCCTCCTCCTCTGCATCGGAAAACCCCTTGGGCAGAGCGTGTTTGTTATACCAGAACGAGTGATTCACTCGCCTGACAAACAACTGCTCATAGCCTTGGGTTTCCGCAAGAAGGGCACCCATGTCGGAACCCTTGGGGGCTCCGCGTGCAACATTCGCAAAGTTGAGCGAGGGGACGTGAGCCTTGCAGGTGGCCAAGACCAGGGAAGCGACTCCGCGTGCTGAAGATTTTTGCCAGTCCTTGATGAAATCCGGCACTTGTTCCATAAGTTTGGTCATCGTATCGATGATTGTGGTTTTTGCCTTCTTCAGAGACAGAGTCTTGGCGATTCCGCGACAGGCTTCAAATAACGCGTCAATAGAAATCCGCGCTTCATCGTATGCCTCCGTCCTCTTCAGGTTCGACTCTTTTGACCACTCGAAGCCAAGGCTCGCTGTGGAAGAAGGAGGTCCAGTTCCGTTAGAAAGAGAGCATATAAGGCAGTCGGAACAATGACACGGAAAAAAGCTTACGGAAGATAAGTTGGTCGATGGCCTCCGCCTCCGCTTCTAGAACCTTGTTCTTGGCTACCATGGAGATCACGCGACCTTGGCTCTTCTCTAGTTTTTCGTTCAGATCCGCCAGGACGCGGGCATGCTTGTCGGAGAGCTCCTTCCTCGCCTCAGTCTCCTTGTTGGAGGATTCTTGGATGAAGGTTTTGAGGGATTCGTTTTCCACCTCAAGCACCTTGACCTTGGCGGATAGCTCATCAAACGAGGAGTGCTTGGCAGTTTCTTCTGAAGGCAGAAAGTTGCACATATTATGCATCCTGAACAACTATGTCAGCACAAAAAGTAAAGACCCGGATCTCGTACCTTGAAGGCGGGTCTCAAGCAGCTGGATAGCTTTTTGGCTATTTTCCGCGTGCTGGCGCAGCCCCTCGATCTCCGTGATTTGCTCCAGCACGTGCACGCGCAGGTCTTCGTGCAATTTCCGCGTGGTCTGCGAAGCAGCAAGGAGTTAGTCGGATATTAAAATCTTGGAGGCTAGCGAAGAATTCAAAGTCTTGGTATAAATTTTAAATTTCCGCCTATAAGTACATTTTGGGAAAGCATCAGCTAATACATGTTACACGAAAATATATCACCCAATGCTTGGGGGCTAGTATCACCTGCCGCACTTCCTTGTGCTTGGCGAAAAACTCCTTCAGGCCGTCCTCCAGGTCAGCGAGCTCTCGCATCTCCTCGTCCGGCTTTCCCCACACTTTGTTCAGCATGGTGGAAACTTCCGCGTGACGCTGTGCAAGGGTAAGCTTTTGAAGGGACGGAGTCGGTCGAGGGTCGACCCG
The DNA here is from genome assembly GCF_019359855.2 of Lolium perenne. Lineage (NCBI taxonomy): Eukaryota > Viridiplantae > Streptophyta > Magnoliopsida > Poales > Poaceae > Lolium > Lolium perenne. Next base: position 266,998,990 of record NC_067246.2, on the reverse strand, counting down.
AGTCGCATTGGTGACTTGAAGGAGCTTTACCTTTTGCTCCTATTGTTCTTCTGTGGGCTCCGCGAAAGCGGCGCTTGGTTGATCTTGTGGAGGAACAGATGAGGAGGCCCCCTTGGCGGAGTCGCTATGGTGAGCGGAATCTTCAGGAAGGTCATCAAGGTTGATGACATCTTTTGGATCCGGCTTGGAGGCGGATGAAGCCTTGGGCGGAACTTCAACCTCGGGAGTAACAGGAATAGAAGCCGGAGATGGCTTAGCTCTTTTCTTCGGGACCCTTGGGGCCTTGGGGGGCTGGCTTCCGGAGCTTCAGAAAAAACATAAAAGTATAAGTAAGAGTTTGAGCGTGAAACCAGAACTAGGATCTCGGAAGTAGGCGCTTACCCGAAAGGCTTGAAGAAATGTTGGATGGCAGGCTGCCCTTTGTTGCTGGTATTAATCAGTGAAAGGCGCTTCTTTTCCGCCTCCGCTTTCCAGGTAGCCGCAGTGCTAAGCACTTCGCGGGCGTGTTTCGCATAGGGGCTGGAAGGAGCTGGCTTCTTCCTCTTAGCAGGGCGTGGGGCCTCGGGAGCTTCCGCCTCCGATGCAGCTTCCGGATCCGTGTTGCCGGTGGAAGGAACCCGGAGGATAGTTCCGAGTTCGTTTTCTTCAAGCGCCTCGAGCTAAGGCAAAGTTAATCACTTAGACAAAAAAGTTTGAATGCGAAGAGAAACAATAGACTAAAGTCAAGACGACGTACCGCGGTTCCGGAGCCATTCGTGTGGATGTCTTTGTTGCACACATGAACGTGAAGTTCACGTGGGATTTTGATGAGGAGCCGGATCCTCTTGTCGATGGCGTCGGCGGAAAGATTGTCTTTTGTGGCGCGCATTGGGTCGTCGCGCCCTGTGTATTGGAACATCAGGCGGTCCCTGTGTTGGAGCGGCTGGATCCGCTTGGTGAACCAGGAAAGGGTTAAGTCCTTCCCCGTCAGCCCCTCCTCCGTCAGTTTACAGATCCGCCTGACGGTGCGTGAGAGCTGGGGCGATTCGGAAAGGTGAGGGCAGTGCGACCATGCCGGAAGCTCAATGGCGGGGCAGTTCTTGAATGGCGGCAGCTTTCTTTCGCTCGCGGGGTCGGAGACGTCCTTCAAGTAGAAGAAACCTCCAGACCAGTACCTCGCGGATTCGTGGCGGTTGGTGGGGGGGGGTAGACGCGGCCCGGGCGGATCATGAAGGTGATGGATCTGCATGTAGCTAGTTCGCTGGATTGCCGGATTCTCTCCTTCTTGACAGTAAAGTAGTACTGGAACAGAGAGAGCTCGGGGGTTACCCGGAGATGGCCTTCGCAGAGGGTGACGTGGTTGCAGATTGCAAGCACACTGTTCGGAGAAATATTGTGGGGTTGGAGCCCATAAGTCTTCAGAATCTCTAGGAAGAAATCTGAAGGCGGAAATGAAAAACCGCGCTCCACCAGTGCTTTCGTCAGCACCATCTCGTCGTCCTTAGGAGCTGGAGCTAATTCATTTGGAACTGACCTCCAGCTTCCGGGTTGCAGGAAACCCTCCGCCTCGAGGTTCTTTAGCTCCATCTCGGTGGTGGTGCAGGGCCACCATTTTCCCTTGGCTTCGGAGTCTCGTTGGCGAGCTTTCGACTTTTTGACGACCTCTTCCGCCTGGTGCTCCGTTTGATCCGCCCCGGAGGCTTTCTCCGGGTGAGCAGAGGTCCCTTCAGCCTCCTTGCCAGAATCCTTTGAAGGATCCAGCCGGACTGGAACGAAGGGTGGAGGGGCGGAGGAGATCGGGGTCGCCATGATAGGTTCTGAGGTCGGAGGCGGAGTCATTGAAGACATCTGAAGAAAAGGTTTTGGCGGAAACATTTTTTAGTCGGATCCGGCATCGTCAACCTAGCGATCATCCCTACCAACTACGGCAAAGGGTCGAAGCTCGGAGAACTTACCGTAATGGATTCCGCGGTGGTCGGAGTCGCCGGCGACGAGGTTTTCGTACGGTGGCTCGCCGGAGTTAAGAACACGAAGAACACCACGGTGGTGAACTCGCTCCGGTGATGCTCCGGCGAAATTTCCGGCGGGTTCCGGCACGGCGGAGGAAGAGCTCGCGAGCGGCGCTGCGTGGAGAGGTGAGAAAGGGGGGTGAATGAGGAGTTAGGGTTGACGGTGGATATTTATAGGCCGGAGGGACGAGATTCGTGCTCCGCATCCTGTGGTCGGAACGCAAGCGTCGCGCCGTTGGATGTGTGACACGTGTCCAAAACCCTAAACGGTAAAAATGGCTAGAGATAAGTTACCACACAAATCGCGCGAAAATGGCGCCGGAATTGGCAGAACCGTTTGAGTCTTTTAAAGATTCCGGGTAATTGCGCGAGGGTAAGCTGGTTCTCATTTGACGCAGGGGCAACCCGGAAACGTATTCAAAACGTCGATGGATGAAGTCCCGTGGAATGGGAACATTTTTCCGACTAAAAGTTGGAAAAGAAGAAGATGTGAAGTTGGAGTTCTTCAAGTTTCTCCGCGTTACTGACATTGTCGAATCCCATGATGGACTAGCGAAGGCGGAAATAGCAGGCGAAACTCGGAGAACTCTAGGGGCTACTGTTGTGGGTATACTTCATGGGTGTACCATCGACAGTGCCTAGATCCGGCAAGCCCGGGTGGCCCATAGATGGTGATGAGGCATGTGGCCCATCGGGCGGCCCAGTTGCTGTTGATCATGAAGGAAGAAGTCCGGCCCAGGATCAGTAAGCCGGATCCGTACTGACATTAGGAGGAACCCGGATCCGTGGAGGCCCGTGAGGAACCCGGATCCAGTACGACGTATATGGAAGGCGGATCCTTGACGTACACGGCAAGACATTGTACCGTAGTTAGGCTATCTGTGATCCGGCTAGGACTCTCCATGTAAACCCTAGATCCGTGCGCCTTTATAAGCCGGATCCTGGGAGCCCTAGAGGCAGAACCTCAACTCATTGTAACAACGCGAAAGCGCCCAGATAATTCCAGACAAGCAGCAGTAGGCCCTGTCATCGTGCAGGTGTTCCGAAGCTGGGTAAATCGCGTACCACCGTCCCGTGTGCACTCCGCCCTATGGCCCCTACTTCTTCTCCCCCTCGTGAGGATCCCTCCTCCGAGGTACCGTCGATTAGGCAACGACAGTCCCAGATTCAATGGAGGCATGAACCCACTATCGAGAATAAATACTCCCTCTTGGAGTTAAGAGCAAAAACTTGGCCAGAGCCTCTACTAATAACGGAGAGCATGCAAGATCATAAACAACACATAGGTAATAACTTGATAATTAACATGACATAGTATTCTCTATCCATCGGATCGCGACAAACACAACATATAGTATTACAGATAGATGATCTTGATCATGTTAGGCAGCTCACAAGATCCAACAATGAAGCACAATGAGGAGAAGACAACCATCTAGCTACTGCTATGGACCCATAGTCCAGGGGTGAACTACTCACTCATCACTCCGGAGGCGACCATGGCGGTGAAGAGTCCTCCGGGAGATGAATCCCCTCTCCGGCAGGGTGCCGGAGGAGATCTCCAGAATCCCCCGAGATGGGATTGGCGGCGGCGGCGTCTCAGTAAGGTTTTTCGTATCGTGGCTCTCGGTACTGGGGGTTTCGCGACGGAGGCTATTTGTAGGCGGAAGGGCAGGTAAAGAGGCGGCACGAGGGGTCCAGACGACAGGCCGGCGCGGCCAGGGCCTGGGCCGCGCCGCCCTGGTGTCTGGCCACCTCGTGGCCCCACTTCGACTCTCCTTCGGTCTTCTGGAAGCTTCGTGGCAAAATAGGACCCTGGGCGTTGATTTCGTCCAATTCCGAGAATATTTCGTTACTAGGATTTCTGAAACCAAAAACAGCAAGAAACAAGAATCGGCTCTTCGGCATCTTGTTAATAGGTTAGTTCCAGAAAATGCACGAATATGACATAAAGTGTGCATAAAACATGTAGATATCATCAATAATGTGGCATGGAACATAAGAAATTATCGATACGTCGGAGACGTATCAGCATCCCCAAGCTTAGTTCTGCTCGTCCCGAGCAGGTAAAATGATAACAAAGATAATTTCTGAAGTGACATGCCATCATAACCTTGATCATACTATTTGTAAACATATGTAATGAATGTAGCGATCAAAACAATGGTAATGACATGAGTAAACAAGTGAATCATAAAGCAAAGACTTTTCATGAATAGCACTTCAAGACAAGCATCAATAAGTCTTGCATAAGAGTTAACTCATAAAGCAATAAATCAAAGTAAAGGTATTGAAGCAACACAAAGGAAGATTAAGTTTCAGCGGTTGCTTTCAACTTGTAACATGTATATCTCATGGATAATTGTCAACATAGAGTAATATAACAAATGCAATATGCAAGTATGTAGGAATCAATGCACAGTTCACACAAGTGTTTGCTTCTTGAGGTGGAGAGAGATAGGTGAACTGACTCAACATAAAAGTAAAAGAAAGGTCCTTCAAAGAGGAAAGTGTCGATTGCTATATTTGTGCTAGAGCTTTGGTTTTGAAAACAAGAAACAATTTTGTCAACGGTAGTAATAAAGCATATGAGTTATGTAAATTATATCTTACAAGTTGCAAGCCTCATGCATAGTATACTAATAGTGCCCGCACCTTGTCCTAATTAGCTTGGACTACCGGATCATCACAATACACATGTTTTAACCAAGTGTCACAATGGGGTACCTCCATGCCGCCTGTACAAAGGTCTAAGGAGAAAGCTCGTATTTTGGATTTCTCGCTTTTGATTATTCTCAACTTAGACATCCATACCGGGACAACATGGACAACAGATAATGGACTCCTCTTTAATGCATAAGCATGTGGCAACAATTAGTGTTCTCATATGAGATTGAGGATATATGTCCAAAACTGAAACTTCCACCATGAATCATGGCTTTAGTTAGCGGCCCAATGTTCTTCTCTAACAATATGTATGCTCCAACCATTAAGGTGGTAGATCTCTCTTACTTCAGACAAGACGGACATGCATAGCAACTCACATGATATTCAACAAAGAATAGTTGATGGCGTCCCCAGAAACATGGTTATCGCACAACAAGCAACTTAATAAGAGATAAAGTGCATAAGTACATATTCAATACCACAATAGTTTTTAAGCTATTTGTCCCATGAGCTATATATTGTAAAGGTGAATGATGGAAATTTAAAGGTAGCACTCAAGCAATTTACTTTGGAATGGCGGAGAAATACCATGTAGTAGGTAGGTATGGTGGACACAAATGACATAGTGGTTGGCTCAAGGATTTTGGATGCATGAGAAGTATTCCCTCTCGATACAAGGTTTAGGCTAGCAAGGTTATTTGAAACAAACACAAGGATGAACGGTGCAGCAAAACTCACATAAAAGACATATTGTAAACATTATAAGAATCTACACCGTCTTCCTTGTTGTTCAAAACTCAATACTAGAAATTATCTAGACTTTAGAGAGACCAAATATGCAAACCAAATTAGCAAGCTCTAGGTGTTTCTTCATTAATGGGTGCAAAGTATATGATGCAAGAGCTTAAACATGAGCACAACAATTGCCAAGTATCAAATTATTCAAGACATTTTAGAATTACTACATGTAGCATTTTCCAATTCCAACCATATAACAATTTAACGAAGAAGATTCAACCTTCGCCATGAATACTATGAGTAAAGCCTAAGGACATATTTGTACATATGCAACAGCGGAGCGTGTCTCTCTCCCATACAGTGAATGCTAGGATCTATTTTATTCAAACAAAAACAAAAACAAAAACAAACCGACGCTCCAAGCAAAGCACATAAGATGTGACTGAATAAAAATATAGTTTTAGGGGAGGAACCTGATGATGTTGTCGATGAAGAAGGGGATGCCTTGGGCATCCCCAAGCTTAGACGCTTGAGTCTTCTTAGAATATGCAGGGGTGAACCACCGGGGCATCCCCAAGCTTAGAGCTTTCACTCTCCTTGATCATATTGCATCATACTCCTCTCTTGATCCTTGAAAACTTCCTCCACACCAAACTCGAAACAACTCATAGAGGGTTAGTGCACAATAAAAATTAACATGTTCAGAGGTGACACAATCATTCTTAACACTTCTGGACATTGCATAAAGCTACTGGACATTAATGGATCAAAGAAATTCATCCAACATAGCAAAAGAGGCAATGCGAAATAAAAGGCAGAATCTGTCAAAACAGAACAGTCCGTAAAGATGGATTTTATTGAGGCACCAGACTTGCTCAAATGAAAATGCCCAAATTGAATGAAAGTTGCGTACATATCTGAGGATCACTCACGTAAATTGGCATAATTTTCTGAGTTACCTACAGAGAATTAGGCCCAGATTCGTGACAGCAAAGAAATCTGTTTCTGCGCAGTAATCCAAATCTAGTATTCACTTTACTATCAAAGACTTTACTTGGCACAACAAAACACAAAACTAAGATAAGGAGAGGTTGCTAAAGTAGTAAACAACTTCCAAGACTCAAATATAAAACAAAAATACTGTAGTAAAAACATGGGTTGTCTCCCATAAGCGCTTTTCTTTAACGCCTTTCAGCTAGGCGCAGAAAGTGTAAATCAAGTAACATCAAGAGACGAAGCATCAACATCATAATTTGTTCTAATAATAGAATCATAAGGTAACTTCATTCTCTTTCTAGGGAAGTGTTCCATACCTTTCTTGAGAGGAAATTGATATTTAATATTACCTTCCTTCATATCAATAGTAGCACCAACGGTTCGAAGAAAAGGTCTTCCCAATATAATGGGGCAAGATGCATTGCATTCAATATCCAAGACAACAAAATCAACGGAGACAAGGTTATTGTTAACCATAATATGAACATTATCAACTCTCCCCAAAGGTTTCTTTTTAGCATTATCAGCGAGATTAACATCGAAATAACAATTTTTCAATGGTGGCAAGTCAAGCATATCATAGACTTTCTTAGGCATAACAGAAATACTTGCACCAAGATCACATAAAGCATTACAATCAAAATCATTGACCCTCATTTTAATGATGGGCTCCCAACCATCATCTAGCTTTCTAGGAATAGAAGTTTCAAGTTTTAGTTTCTCTTCTCTAGCTTTTATGAGAGCATTTGTAATATGTTTTGTGAAAGCCAAGTTTACAGCGCTAGCATTGGGACTCTTAGCAAGTTTTTGTAAGAACTTTATAACTTCAGAGATGTGGCAATCATCAAAATCTAAATCATTATGAGCTACAGCAATGGGATCATCATCCCCAAGGTTGGAAAAAAATTCAGCAATTTTATCACAGGCAGTTTCAGCAGTTTTAGCAATTTCAGGTAATTTTGCGCGCTTTGCACTAGGAGTAGAAACATTACCAACACCAATTATTTTACCATTGATAGTAGGAGGTGCAGCAACATGTGAGGAATCAACATTACTTGTGGTGGTAATAGTCCGAACTTTAGCTACATTTTTCTCTTTAGCTAGTTTTTCATTTTCTTCTCTATCCCACCTAGCACGCAATTCAGCCATTAATCTTATATTCTCATTAATTCTAACTTGGATGGCATTTGCTGTAGTAACAATTTTATTTTCAATATCCCTATTAGGCATAACTTTCGATTTCAAAAGATCAACATCCGAGGCAAGACTATCAACCTTAGAAGCGAGAATATCAATTTTATTGAATTTTTCCTCAACAGATTTGTTAAAGGCAGTTTGTGTACTAATAAATTCTTTAAGCATAGCTTCAAGTCCAGGGGGTGTGTTCCTATTATTATTGTAAGAATTCCCATAAGAATTAGCATAACCATTACCATTATTATAAGGATATGGCCTATAGTTATTACTAGAATTGTTCCGATAAGCATTGTTGTTGAAATTATTATTTTTAATGAAGTTCACATCAACATGTTCTTCTTGGGCAAACAATGAAGCTAACGGAACATTATTAGGATCAACATTAGTCCTATCATTCACAAGCATAGACATAATAGCATCAATCTTATCATTCAAGGAGGAGGTTTCTTCGACAGAATTTACCTTCTTACCTTGTGGAGCCCTTTCAGTGTGCCATTCAGAGTAATTAATCATCATATTATCAAGGAGCTTTGTTGCTTCACCAAGAGTGATGGACATAAATGTACCTCCAGCAGCTGAATCCAATAAATTCCGCGAAGAAAAATTTAGTCCTGCATAGAAGGTTTGGATGATCATCCAAGTAGTCAGTCCATATGTTGGGCAATTTTTAACCAAAGATTTCATTCTTTCCCAAGCTTGAGCAACATGTTCATTATCCAATTGTTTAAAATTCATTATGCTACTTCTCAAAGATATAATTTTAGCAGGGGGATAATATCTACCAATAAAAGCATCCTTGCATTTAGTCCAGGAATCAATACTATTCTTAGGCAGAGATAGCAACCAATCTTTAGCTCTTCCTCTTAATGAGAAAGGAAACAATTTCAATTTAATAATATCACCATCTACATCCTTATACTTTTGCATTTCACATAGTTCAACAAAATTATTAAGATGGGCAGCAGCATCATCAGAACTAACACCAGAAAATTGCTCTCGCATAACAAGATTCAGTAAAGCAGGTTTAATTTCAAAGAATTCTGCTGTAGTAGCAGGTGGAGCAATAGATGTGCATAAGAAATCATTATTATTTGTGGTTGTGAAGTCACACAACTTAGTATTTTCAGGGGTGGCCATTTTAGCAGTAGTAAATAAAGCAAACTAGATAAAGTAAATGCAAGTAACTAATTTTTTTGTGTTTTTGATATAGAGTGCAAGACAAGAATAAAGTAAAGCTAGCAACTAATTTTTTTGTGTTTTGATATAATGCAGCAAACAAAGTAGTAAATAAAATAAAGCAAGACAAAAACAAAGTAAAGAGATTGGGAAGTGGAGACTCCCCTTGCAGCGTGTCTTGATCTCCCCGGCAACGGCGTCAGAAAAAGAGCTTGATGCGTGCAATTAACACACGTCCGTTGGGAACCCCAAGAGGAAGGTGTGATGCAGACAGTAGCAAGTTTTCCCTCAGAAATAAACCAAGGTTTATCGAACCAGGAGGAGCCAGGAAGCATGTTGAAGGTTGATGGCGGCGGGATGTAATGCGGCGCAACACCAGGGATTCCGGCGCCAACGTGGAACCTGCACAACACAACCAAAGTACTTTGCCCCAACGAAACAGTGAGGTTGTCAATCTCACCGGCTTGCTGTAACAAAGGATTAACCGTATTGTGTGGAAGATGATTGTTTGCAGAAAACAGTAAAGAACAATTGCAGTAGATTGTATGTGATGTAAAGAATAGGATCGGGGTCCACAGTTCACTAGAGGTGTCTCTCCCATAAGATAAAAGCATGTTGGGTGAACAAATTACAGTCGGGCAATTGACAAATAGAGAGGGCATAACAATTCACATACATGACATGATAAATATAGTGAGATTTAATTGGGCATTACGACAAAGTACATAGACCGCTATCCAGCATGCATCTATGCCTAAAAAGTCCACCTTCAGGTTATCATCCGAACCCCTTCCAGTATTAAGTTGCAAAACAACAGACAATTGCATTAAGTATGGTGCGTAATGTAATCAATAACTACATCCTTAGACATAGCATCAATGTTTTATCCCTAGAGGCAACAGCACATCCACAACCTTAGAACTTTCTGTCACTGTCCCAGATTCAATGGAGGCATGAACCCACTATCGAGCATAAATACTCCCTCTTGGAGTTAAGAGCAAAAACTTGGCCAGAGCCTCTACTAATAACGGAGAGCATGCAAGATCATAAACAACACATAGGTAATAACTTGATAATTAACATGACATAGTATTCTCTATCCATCGGATCGCGACAAACACAACATATAGTATTACAGATAGATGATCTTGATCATGTTAGGCAGCTCACAAGATCCAACAATGAAGCACAATGAGGAGAAGACAACCATCTAGCTACTGCTATGGACCCATAGTCCAGGGGTGAACTACTCACTCATCACTCCGGAGGCGACCATGGCGGTGAAGAGTCCTCCGGGAGATGAATCCCCTCTCCGGCAGGGTGCCGGAGGAGATCTCCAGAATCCCCCGAGATGGGATTGGCGGCGGCGGCGTCTCAGTAAGGTTTTCCGTATCGTGGCTCTCGGTACTGGGGGTTTCGCGACGGAGGCTATTTGTAGGCGGAAGGGCAGGTAAAGAGGCGGCACGAGGGGTCCAGACGACAGGCCGGCGCGGCCAGGGCCTGGGCCACGCCGCCCTGGTGTCTGGCCACCTCGTGGCCCCACTTCGACTCTCCTTCGGTCTTCTGGAAGCTTCGTGGCAAAATAGGACCCTGGGCGTTGATTTCGTCCAATTCCGAGAATATTTCGTTACTAGGATTTCTGAAACCAAAAACAGCAGAAAACAGCAACTGGCTCTTCGGCATCTTGTTAATAGGTTAGTTCCAGAAAATGCACGAATATGACATAAAGTGTGCATAAAACATGTAGATATCATCAATAATGTGGCATGGAACATAAGAAATTATCGATACGTCGAAGACGTATCAGCCGCACAGATGCAACATTGACATGTGGCAATGCATGTCGAGATGCCTTAGACAATTCCTCAAGGGCCGGGGGGCAAACTTGGGAAAAGAAAAGAGGGCTACCAGGGAGGACCTCTTGCGGAGGGCACAAGAATTAGATACAATGGCGGATTCGCTTGGTCTGGATGAGGAGGGATGGACCCTGAGATACCATCTAGAAGACCAGATAATCCACCTGGACTGCGTGGAGGAGGAGTACTGGCGACAACGGAGCAGGATTAAGTGGACTCTACTGGGGGACTCGTGCACGGCCTTCTTCCATGCAATGGCCAATGGGAGGCACAGGAAGTGTATGATTCCCAGGTTGATGACGGATAGCGGGGAGATACCCGAGCAACCGGAGCTGGTGGGGTCATGTGTATCAATTCTATCACGAACTGTTGGGGTCGTCTGGGGAGACGAGGGCGTTCTCACTAGCCCAAGACATATTGATGCGGGGTGGCTTTCGGACACCTCCACCTCAAGACCGTCAAGTGCAGCCCCGCCTAACGACGACGCTACACCATGGCCACGGAATCCCCCAAGTGGACCAACAACCCGAACCTACGCGAAACATGACAAGGTGAACTCCTTCCTCTCGATACTCGACCTCGTCAATACCTTGGATGGTATACTACTTCATGCCAATGTATTACATGTGGTTAGGTACAAACATCGACAAGAGATCACAAGGGGGAGTCCATCATGCTTAAGGGAGAAGAAGAGAAGAAGAAGAAAGGAAGAAGAACATGAGAAGAGGAGAAGAAGGAAAGAAGAAAGAAGAAGAGGAGAAGAGGGAGTGGAGGCTGGAGCCTCCACCAAGGTGAGGCCGGAGCCTCCACCAAGGGGAGGCCGGAGCCTCCAGGGCCTCCCTGGCCGGTACCATGCCCAGGAGGAGGCGCCCAGGCGGGATGGGGCCAGGCCCGGTACTACCGGCCACACCTGGCCGGTACTACCGGCCGGTCCTGGTACGCCCAGCTGCAGCCACGTCGCCCCGCGGGAAGAGGAGGCCAGGCCGGTACCTCCGGCCATGGTACCGGCCGAGGTACCGCTCGGCCGCCCAGCCTCACATGAGCGCATGCATGATCTTGATGATCCATTTGCTACGTCACATGCTACTTTCATCTTCCCATGTGATACTTTGCTTGACAACATTGTTGATCATGTGGATTTGAGTGCTTGTGATACCTTGACCATGACATGCTATGAGAGCTTTAATTTCTCCACCATTGCTTGCAACATGTCGACCAATTGCTCTTTACCATGTATTGCTTGCAATGATAATGACAAGGATGACATTAGCTTCTGCATGCTTTGCCCAAAATGTTTGCACTACTCCATGATCCTTGCATCCAAGATTGTGAACAATTCCCCTTTCTTATGCTTGGTATGCAAACATGCTTATTTCATTGTCCACGAGATGGCCCCCATAACCTTCTCCATTTTTGATGATCATGAGTTACCACATGCTAGGAATGCACCTTCATGCCATTTGCACTATCGCCATGCATTTCATACTATCTTGCTTGACACTAATGGTGATGTGCACAAGTCTTGGAACATCATGATGGATGATGTGTTCCTCTACCATGCACATACGCTCTTTGTTTTGCTCATTCCATGTGTAGGTACCCAACCATCAACTTCCACCGCTACAGAGCATGAGCTCACGAAACGCACAATTGAGAGCTACCCCAACAAGGACCTAACCCGCGGGAATCACACCAAAGGGTATGTTCCCACAAGCCTTCACCATCGTGTGTTTCCGACTTGCCTTGTCGAGTTTCCGGTTTGGTCTTATCCCTCGTCACCTCTTTTGCCTCTTATGCAACATATCTTGACACATCTTGTTGGCACAATGATTGTTGTATATCTTGATGATATCATCATACACTCCGAGAATCTCAAGGACCATGTCATACATGTGAGAGACACCTTATGCATCTTGTGCCACATGTCACACAAAAAGTTGCTCTTCTTTGGATTTTTCATTTCATCTTTGGCATTTGCAATGGATTCTTTCACACTTGAGGAGGCTCATACTAGGCTCACGCCAACCATACTCTCCCAAGCTCGAAGTCTCCATCGCTTTGCCATTGCACATAACAATTTTGCCCCAAATTTTGTCGTCGATACTTGCCTTTTGTTTGTTCCATTTGTTTGGGACAATGCTACACCACACATTTTTGACACCATACAACTCTTACATGCACAAATTTTTGCCCCACCACATTTTGGATACATCGACACTCTTTTGGTTCCCATTTTTGCCAAATGCCTCTTGGAGAAACGACTTGATGCTTCGTATTTGATTGAGAGCCTATTGTTCGCCGATCACCAAATTGGCATCCACAAGCTTTCCATTCGCAAGTTGTTTTTCCCCAAGTTCTTCTTCGACCGCGACTTTGTCCATCCATTACTACATGGGAGAACCGTCATGGCCTACATCATCGTTGAGGAGGAACAAGAGTCGAGGACGACTCTTCCCCAAGGGGGGGGGGGAGATGATGCGGGGTGGCTTTCGGACACCTCCACCTCAAGACCGTCAAGTGCAGCCCCGCCTAACGAAGACGCTACACCATGGCCACGGAATCCCCCAAGTGGACCAACAACCCGAACCTACGCGATACATGACAAGGTGAACTCCTTCCTCTCGATACTCGACCTCGTCAATACCTTGGATGGTATACTACTTCATGCCAATGTATTACATGTGGTTAGGTACAAACATCGACAAGAGATCACAAGGGGGAGTCCATCATGCTTAAGGGAGAAGAAGAGAAGAAGAAGAAAGGAAGAAGAACATGAGAAGAGGAGAAGAAGGAAAGAAGAAAGAAGAAGAGGAGAAGAGGGAGTGGAGGCTGGAGCCTCCACCAAGGTGAGGCCGGAGCCTCCACCAAGGGGAGGCCGGAGCCTCCAGGGCCTCCCTGGCCGGTACCATGCCCAGGAGGAGGCGCCCAGGCGGGATGGGGCCAGGCCCGGTACTACCGGCCACACCTGGCCGGTACTACCGGCCGGTCCTGGTACGCCCAGCTGCAGCCACGTCGCCCCGCAGGAAGAGGAGGCCAGGCCGGTACCTCCGGCCATGGTACCGGCCGAGGTACCGCTCGGCCGCCCAGCCTCACAGTACACTTCGCTTCCTTTTTGATGATGTTTCCGGTACCATGGCCGGAGCCTTCGCCCGAGGTACCGCCCGCGCGCGAAGTAGCCCAGATCTAAACCGTTCCTTCGCCATCTAGCTGCTGTAACTTATTCAGCCTTTCCCCTTTTACCCTTGGACGAATCTGAACCTATATGTATCCCCGTACTCCCCATTTGTTAGGGTTAGACAAGATTTGGCTTAGAATAGATTTTGAGCTATGTCTCCCTAGGGTATCATCCCTCTGTAATCAAGGCCACCCTTGTTGTTGATTGGATTTGTGAGTGAGATTCTAGTGTGGTGCACTCTCTCTCCCTCACCGATCTCCGTCTCCAACACCGGGTCTCTCACCTCGGAATTCTACTGCGGTCTCTTCCGTGGGTGATTCTATTCGGCATGGTCCATCGAGCCACGAGGGTAAGTATCGATTGTATCGGGTTGGTGTGCGTGCGTGTGTCCTCGTGTTCTTCGCGTTCGTCGTGTTCATCGTGTTCTTCGTTTCCCCTCTTTTCCCCTTTCGATTTCGGGTCAATTCGCGAGATCGGGCCACAAACGGGGTCTTAGACCACATCACATATGGCCCTTGGATAGGAGGATTTCGGAAGCAGAGAATAGAGATTTGGAGCTGACTTTTACCCCGGAGGAGCTTGACGCTGTTTTAGCTTATATGAAGCCGGACTCGGCGCCAGGGCCGGATGGGCTGCCAGTTCTATTCTTTAAGAAGTTCTAGGGAAGGATCCGATTCTGCGAATTCTTAATGATTTCATTCTTGGGAGGGTCGACATCGCTCGTCTCAACTTTGGGATCATTTCTCTAATCCCAAAGGTAAAGGGCGCGAATAGTATTAGACCGTTTAGGCCTTTTGCGCTGATAAATGTCACCTTTAAGTTAATGTCCAAAGCATATGCGAATAGGCTGACACCGGATTGCTCATGAGCTGAGGGTGAAGAAGCTGGGAGCTCTCCTCCTCAAGCTAGAACTCGAGAAGGCTTACGATCGGGTTAGCTGGGACTTCCTTCGGGAGGTGTTGCTGCGGAAAGGCTTCTCGCCCATGGTGGTGCATCGTTTGATGCAGCTGGTTTGCGTGAGCAAACGGCTGCAAATGTAAATGGGGAGGTGGGTGGATACTTCAGGAATGCACGGGCAGTGCGGCAAGGGGATCCTTTATCCCCTATCGTGTTTGACTTTATGGTGGACTCTCTTGCCGCAGTTCTCTCGAAAGTTCGGGAGGTTGGACACATCCAGGGAGTTGTGCCCCATCTCATACATGGGGGTGTGACATGCCTATAATATGCAGATGATACCATGATTCTGATTGAACCGTCGATGGCGGGGGTGGCTGTAACATCCCAACCTTGTTTAATAAATAAAGGAGTGATCATGTGCATTTCATGCATATAGTTTGCATTTGAGCAAAATTTGCATCAAACCCTAATTATGCAAATTATTCTCTATTTTTAATTTCCTTCAAAATCTCTCAAGATTTTAAAAAATAAGCAACATGGTTTTGTTGTTATTCAATAAGCCCATGTGTGCTTAGAAATATCTCTGGAATATTTGAGTTTCAGACAATATTCAAACATATTTGAAATTTGAGTTTGAAATGGATTAGAAATAAAAATCAAGAAAAGGAAAAAGATAGAGAGCTCTTCTCTCTCTCTCCCGTTGGCTCAGCCCACTTCTCGCTCTCTCTCTCTTTTCCTGGCCGAAGCCCAGCTCGGCCCAGCTAGCTCCACACCGGCCCAGGATTTCTTTCCAGGGGGTTTTTCACAAAAGCGTTATCGTCCCCGCGGAGCCAAGCTGCTTGTTGTCGCACGCGCGGCCCCCCCCGGCGGCTATAAGTAGCCCGCGCCGCCGCCCAGGAACCCTAGCCCCCTTTTTCCCCTTCCCCGCGCTTTCCCGCGCCCTAGAAAACCCAAAACCTTACCCGTACCGTTGGTTCCCGCCCTGTCGATTTGTCGCCGGTGATCCTCCTCCGGCAGCGCCGTCGCGTCTATCGCATCGAGGGTGAACCTATGATCCTCCTGCTGCCCTCGCCTCTCCCCCTCTCCCCTATAGCGTATCCGCGACGGAGCACCTGCCTCGGCCGCCGCTCGGCCTCGCCGATGGCCAAGCTCCGGCCACCATTTGACAGCGGCGCCACCACCAAATGGTCACCCGCGTCGCGCTGCCTTGTTTCCCCCCTGCGCGCATCCTCTACCGCATGGGAGCATCGAGATTGAGCTCGACCTAAGAGCCATGGCCGCGCAGACGTCAACATGACGCCATATTGGTTTTTTTCCTTTTTTCCTTTTAATTAATTTTTGTAAATAGAAATATTATGACAGCTGGGACCCCATGTCAGATATTTGATAATTTTATAAATATTTAGAAAATAATAAAATTACGACAAGTGGGCCATATCTGTGAGAGTTTTAATAATTTATGGAAATTTTAGAAAATGATTTAAAATTAATTAAAAATTGGAAATTCATAACTAATTCATTTTAAATTAGAAAAATACAAATAATATATCAAAATGTTTAGAAAAATTCCTATATGTTTATCCATGTTTCATACATGCTTGAACCAACTAAAATTCGAACCTTAGCGGAACCCTAATCGACCCCTCTCTTATCGCTTGATTCTTTCGCCCACGGAGTCTGTATGACCTAAAAACCCATATATAAAGGACTTCCCGAGGCTTCCTCGAGGAGAGTGTCATAGAAACACCGAAACAACAAACTAGAGCCAGAACCAACAAAAATTGGAGGGGGGAAACTCCACCGGAGCCGCCGCCGGAGGGAACTCCACCTTCTCCAATGTATCCACCATCATCACCATGATGAAGAGGGAGTAGTCCACCTCCGAACTATGGGTTTGTGCTAGTAGCTTGATTT
This sequence comes from Lolium perenne, assembly GCF_019359855.2. NCBI lineage: Eukaryota > Viridiplantae > Streptophyta > Magnoliopsida > Poales > Poaceae > Lolium > Lolium perenne. Next base: position 266,982,386 of record NC_067246.2, on the reverse strand, counting down.
ATCTCTCTTTTGTTCTTCATAGATCTAGTATCATATGAGGTGCCCAACTTATGGTCACATATGTAATTCCTATGCGGTGAAACTTTATTCTATGATATTGAGATATGAGATAGGAACCTATTATGTGTAAGATGTATTGATAGATGTATATCATGTACCCTGATCTTAAGTACTTATTCCGATCAAACTTGTATGAAAGAGCATGTGTGGGGAGAAATGTTTATTAGATGGAGTAGCATGGTGGTAGTGGAGAGTGGATTTGGTGATCAGGGGATACGTGAGCACCTGGTTATCACTGTCGGATTTGGTCCACCACTGTTGGATTCTGCTACTCACTAATGGCCACTAACGGCCACTCACTAACGTCCACTACCTCGTCGGCCTCCACCTCCACCTCGCCGGCGTCCACCTCGCGCATCTGAGGTCACGCTAGTGTCTCCCCGGCCAAGCGCGTCGCCGTGCACCTTCCCCGCGTCTCTCCGCCCTTCCACTCGACGCGCTGGACCACATCGATGGGTGTATAGTGTTAACTCGTTAGACACGTGTCGAGCAGAGAAGGGATGCTCACGTATCCCCCTGATCACCAGGCTTCATCCGGGTGGTAGTGATTGAATAGTGACAACAAATTCAAGATCTACTATGGTATTTACTTTTCTTTTGCTGCCTCACTACGGATAAAGTGAATCCATGTGTTATAATTATCATGTGACAACTAGATTATCTTGTTTGTTGAATGTAGCATATTTGAGATTCAAACATTATGTCAAATTACTTAAGGCTATACTATGTTGATTCTTAATTCAAGATTGCTTGGAGTTTTCTCTTTCTTGAGGAATATAAGAGAGATGTGTTGCAACATCTCTATGTTAAGACGTAATTCCCATATGAATTCTTATCAAACACATGTTGAAGTTCCACTAATATTATGTCTTCGACTAATTCTTTGTGTCCACTACAACTTAAAAAGAGACTAGACAAGTGAACCCATGAACCCCGGTCCATTTTAAATGAACAGATCACCTTTCCAACACAATTACCACACTTACATTTACTGCAATTTATTAATCCAAAATACCAAAACTACAATTATCCACTTACACATACAAAACCCAAAAACCATTATCATTTTATTGTTTTATTTAGCTTGCTTAGTTTGATTACTTTATTTTATTTTAAGTTATCCTTATACTTCCTATTACTAATACGGAACCTTGTGCTTGACAACCACACAGTGAAGTTAGGGACAGAAGGCAAAAAAATTACTTTGTAGGTCGCTAGAAGAGGAGAAGAAGAAGTCAGCTTCTAAGCCAATTCCCTGAGAGTTCGATATAAACCATCGAGTCACCCTTGTGGGGGAAAGACTCTTGCTACAACACTCTGCACTTGGTGTCCCAACGAGTTGGTACACACAGAGTTGTTGTAATCATTCGTCTGCACCCTGAACTTTAGGAATTAAGGACAAGATCCCAAAGGTTGATCCTAGAGATATACACTCCGCGAGAGCAAAGCCATAAAAATGTCTAGGATATACACCGGCGACCATTCGCAATGGCGTGGAAGTACGCCGTGTTGGCGTCCCCCATAGTAGGAGCCAGTTTTTGCACCTCTGCTGACGCCAGTACTCATCCTTGACCGGAGCTAGGTGGGAGATTCGATCCGCCATGTGGTAACGGAGCACCCAACTCTCGTCATCTAAACTCATGGAATCCGCACAACGGTCAAGCTGCTAGATTTGAGACATGATCACATCCTTAAGGTTACGCTCAACTCTACCCAGATTGGCCTCACAGCCCTTGTGAAACTGACGCAAGTCGGCCGTAATATGTTGCCAGGAATCAATAGGATCCAAAAAGTTGCCCCTGCAACCCTCAAGCTCCCCCACTTAGAATACACTAGATTCCCAAATTCTGATTTCTCTAGCCATCACTTCTCAAAGAAGAAATGGGCACTCCTTTTCTTGAGCTCCTCCCCATAGCTCAGAACCAACAGAGAGCGGTCCGACCAATGATCGAATCCACCAACAAGGAACACAAAGGGAACAAAGTTTACCACACTTCGGATACAAACATCTGGACAAGAACACACCAAATTAACCATGTTCAGCTAACGGTTGGTCCAAGTATATCGAGCACCGCCCCTATGGATCTCTCTATGTGCCAAATTAGCAATACACTCGTTGAACCTATGAACACGAGGCCAACTAGGCCTTGTTTGACGTTGGAGTTTTTGTGGGGATTGGGATTAATTTTCTAGAGTATTGCGTGAAATCCCTACCTTCACCCAATCCCCCAAAACCCCATCCCGGTCCACTAGGTAGGGGTAGAGTATTGAAAGTTAAGAAAATACATTAACATTTGAGAAAAAGTGGGAATAAATGAGGATTAAACTTACTTAATACTCTAGTACCAAACACGTTATTAGCAATAAGTGGGGGTTTTGAAGTTTGGTGTGGATAATTCCTACTAATCAACACTAAAACTCTACTAGTAAACAAGGCCTGATCACGTTACCCCTCGGCGGACAACGAGAGAGAACGTTTCGATTTTTTTTCATCGTCGATGAGAACCAACATGTGGTTGGGTGGTTAGAAGGGCAGTGGCACCACCAACCCACCAGAGTTCAAATCTCAGATTTGACACTTTGGTGTCTCATTAAAGTCAGAATATTTTTCGGTGGGAGGCAACGTTTCCGTCGACAGCGAGGCCGTGGCGCCTGTGGTGACTTCGTCGAGGAAGTTTCTTGGACGCAGTGTCTGAAAGGTGCTCATAGAGGTAGAGTGTGTACGTGTGTTTATAGGGGTAAGTGTATGTGCGTATATGTGAGCATCTACGTCTAAACTGTATTTTGCAAAGAAAAAAATGTGGATGTGCCGTGCACTGGATACATTCCCTTGCATGTGCAGTTGTGCACCGCGCTGCCGCAGTATCCGGATCCGATACCACACTATCTCGTCGATTTCTAACGGGGCCTCCAACATGTTCGTTGCAGATTGATCAGTTGAAGTTTGATGGAGTCGGACTCCGCCAGAGTGGCTCTTTGCACCGCAAGCTCCCGCGAAAACCAGCTGTTCCGGAGCCCCGTTGACCTGCCCGCCATTTCTGCTACTAATAAACATGTGAAAAATATTGTAAAATATACTTCCTCCCATTGCTGTTTCACGCTGTCAGGCTGATTTGCAGGTTATGGTTGTGGGTTACCACTCACATCGCCATTCCTCCCACGAGAGCCACCGCGCGCTCATGCACGCAGGTGGCTTCCAGTCACGCTGGCAGCAATGTCCACAGACTGGGATCAGAGATGTTTAGCCCATCGGCAGAATCACATACCTCGTATTTGGGCGCCCAATCGCAGGGAGAGGATGAGGGCGCATGCGCTCTCCATCCTCCTCGTCGCCACCACCTTCCTCACCAGCTCCGACGCCACCGACACCATCGACCAGACCACGACCATCACCGGCAACCAGACGCTCGTCTCGGCCGGTGGAGTCTTCCGGCTCGGCTTCTTCACTCCGCCTGGCAGCTCCGACGGTGAGACCTACATCGGCATTTGGTACGCGAGCATCCCAGTACAGACCGTCGTGTGGGTCGCCAACCGCCAGAACCCGGTCGTCAGATCCCCCGGCGAGCTCAGGCTCTCGCCCGATGGCCGCCTCGTCATCATCGACGGCCAGAACACCACCGTCTGGTCCTCCGACGCGCCCACCAAAGCCGTGACCAGCCACGCCACCGCCCGGCTCCTCGACAACGGCAACTTCGCCCTCAGCTCCGACGGCAGCGGCACACCCCAGAGCGTTGCATGGCAGAGCTTCGACTACCCGACGGACACGCACCTGCCCGGCATGAGGCTCGGGGTGGACCTCAGGACCGGCATCGCCAGGAACATCACGTCCTACAGAAGCCCGACGGACCCAGCACCCGGGGCCTACACGTTCAAGCTGGTCATGGGCGGGATGCCAGAGTTCTTTCTCTTCCGCGGCGCCGAGAAGATCTACGCGAGCGGGCCGTGGAACGGCGCGTCGCTCACCGGCGTGCAGGACAAGTCCGAGGGCTACACGTTCACGGTGGTGTCCAACCCCGACGAGACCTACTACGCCTACAGCATGACCGACCCGACGATGCTCTCCCGTTTCGTTGTCGACGGCACGTCGGGGCAGCTGCAGAGCCTGGTGTGGGGCGACGGCGCCTGGAGCACCTACTGGTACTACCCGGCCGACCCCTGCGACAGCTACAACCGGTGCGGGGCGTTCGGGTACTGCGACATGGGACAGGCCACGAGGTGCAGCTGCCTGCCGGGGTTCAGGCCCAAGTCCGAGCAGCAGCGGATCCTCGGCTGCGTCAGGAAGACCGACCTCAGCAGCTGCCCCGGCGCCGGGGACGGGTTCTGGCCCGTGAACCAGATGAAGCTGCCGGACGCCACCAACGCGACGGTGCACGCCGACACGACTCTTGACGATTGCAGGCAGCTGTGCCTGGGCAGCTGCAGCTGCACGGCGTACTCCGCCGCCAACGTGAGCGGCGGTGTCAGCCGCGGGTGCGTCATCTGGGCCGTCGATCTGCTTGACATGAGGCAGTACACGGTGGTCGTCCAGGACGTGTACATCCGTCTCGCGCAGTCTGAGGTGGATGCCTTGAGCGCCGCTGCCAAAGCAGGTTTGTACTTTGACTGGTTACTCTGCAGTTTTCTGATGTCGTAGTTGAGTGCACGTAGACCATTATATCACAGCTAAACTATTGTATCTACTCTATTTTGTAAAGGATAAAACTTGAGGAAAACTCGTTCAATTAATAGCAACAGGAGAAACTGTCAAAGATGATATTTGAGATTTTTTCACAACATTTGCGATTTCATTAGGTCCATACAAGTCATCAGTACAAGCAAGTTTGCATGGGTCACAGTAGCCATCAGTCAGTCCTTGAGTAAAATTGCAATAACCATTTTTTTCTAGTACTCCACATTTTTAGAACCTGGTACATCGGAACCCGCTTTTGAACACCTAGCAAAAATATTGTCCTTCGTCAATTAATAGCAAGAGAAGAAATTATCCAAGATGATATTTGCCTATTTCATTAGCCACATACAATTCATCAGTATAAGCAAGTTTGCATGGGTCACAGTAGCCATCCGTCAGTCCTTGAGTTAAATTGCAATAACCATTGAATTTCTACTGATAGCATTGTATGTCTGTATCAATTATTCACATTCACTGGATTAGGTGCAAGTTAAATCCGTCCACAACATTGCTCAACGGTCAAAGTGCAGCACGAAGAAACTTTGGAGTGACAAACATTAATTAAGAAAAGGCTGGATATGCTTGCATTATAATGTTAAAATCCACGCAGTTTTATAACTACAGAAACATGCTTAATGGTGCAGTGTTAGATTGGCTCACCTCAGGTTCACCGCTGCTTGATTTCAGCTAACCGTCAGCATCCAAACAGGAGATTGGTGATCGGCGTCAGCACCGCTCTTTCCGGTTTGCTTCTTCTGGGGGCGGTTGTCTACTACTTTTTCTGGAGGAACAAGGCGAGCACGAAGCGTCAGGACGAAATGGCACCGAGTATTAGGGCCGAGCCAGACGTGCCTCCTGGGGCCAGGAAACATTCAGCACTGAGAACAGCACAGGATCGCCTGATGAATGAGAGCAGGATGAGCAGCGAAAAAGATCTTGAGCTTCCGTTGTTTGATCTAGAAGTGATTCTAGCTGCAACGGACAACTTCTCTGCAGACCGCAAAATAGGACAAGGTGGATTTGGCCCTGTTTATATGGTATGATACAAGTCAAGTAACAGTATAACAACTTTTTTTTGATTGATGTAGATTTTAACGGACCTGCAAACTGGTGATCAACAGGCAAAACTTGAAGATGGGCAAGAAGTAGCTGTAAAAAGGTTATCCAAGAAATCAGTACAGGGGGTTGTGGAATTCAAGAACGAGGTAAAACTGATAGCAAAGCTTCAACATAGGAACCTGGTGAGGCTGCTAGGCTGCTGCATCGACGACCACGAGAGAATGTTAGTGTACGAGTTCATGCACAACAACAGCCTAGACACATTCATATTTGGTCAGTTCATTTATTTATTTATTTCAGAGAAGCAACATCTAAGTTCTTACTATTCCTGCTGGCATTGCATGTACAATGTGTTTACCTTGGTGAAATGTTATGCAGATGAAGGAAAGCGCAAGTTACTAGAATGGAAGAACCGTTTTGAGATCATTCTGGGGATTGCACGGGGTCTGCTATATCTCCATGAGGATTCAAGGGTGAGGATCATCCATAGGGATCTGAAGGCAAGCAATGTGTTATTAGACAGAAATATGATCCCCAAAATCTCAGATTTTGGCATCGCAAGAATGTTCGGAGGTGATCAGACAACTGCATATACCGCGAAGGTCATTGGGACATAGTGAGTATTATCTCTTGATCGATATGTACATACATAATACCTTTTGAAGATGAGCTTTCATGCTAACTAGTGAGATCGTGGTCTTCAGCGGCTACATGTCTCCGGAATATGCAATGGATGGCGTGTTCTCTATGAAATCTGATATCTACAGCTTCGGTGTCCTGACGCTGGAGATCATCACTGGAAAGAAGAATCGAGGCTTTTACGATGAAGAGCTTGATCTGAACCTCCTCGGCTATGTAAGTAGCAGCATGTTTAATTGTCAAAAGTAATTGATCTTCCTTTGATTATTTCTGATACTTATATATAGTTATATACAAACATGTTGATCATCTTTAGGCATGGAAGTTGTGGAAAGAAGGCCAGGGTGTGGATTTACTGGATGAAGCAATGGGAGACACCATTGACCACAGCGTAGCGCTCAGATGCATACAGGTTGCTCTCCTGTGTGTTGAAGTGCATCCTCGGAACAGGCCACTGATGTCTTCAGTTGTCACGATGCTGAGCAGTGAGAACGCAACATTGGTAGAGCCAAATGAACCTGGGGTAAACATTGGGAAGAGCACGTCAGACACGGATTATTCGCAAACTCATACTGCAACCAATTTTACGGGAACTGCAGTAGATGCTAGGTAGTTTGCAGTAGAATTATTGTCAATTTCTTGGAATAGTTGTACAGCGAAACTTTATTGCAAACGCTTGTCACGAACTCGTGTAAAGTTTACTTGCAACATTCATGAAGCAAAATTGGTAAGTATTACATCCAAAAGCTACTAAATTAAACATGCGTGTTCTAAGTGAAGTTGTGCTAGGTACATACGGTGTTTTTGTTCGCTTCAGAGTATTGGCAGCCACAGCATCAATCACAGTAATCTAGTTCAAACTTCTAAGTCTAACAAAAGCCAAGCACATCGTTTGGTTAATTATTTACCAAGTTTCAGTTTCAGAATCAACTAGTACAAATATTAAAGAATCCACACCACTCCACTTCTTGGTCATCAGATTTGAAACAACAGTTTACCTGCAATGGTGCAACATCTGTCTGATTTATCTTCATATTATCAATACTCAAGGTGCCAAGATTGCGGACGGTGTAGCTGGCACAGTTCAGACAGTTCTTCGATAGATTCAGGATACCACACCAGAGTCTGACCACGTCTGTTTATCCAACATATCATAATAGCAATAACTGGAACTACAAATCATCATTTGCTTTTGTTTCCCGGCCAAACCTGATCAATACTTGATGTAGTTTGCACGGTTCAGACAGTTCTTCGATATCTTCAGGATCCCACGCCAGATCACCACGATGTTTGTTCCCTGGCCACAACTGTTTATCCAGAATCACATGAGTACAGCATGTCATGGAATCAATAATCGAATGCTAGCACAAATTATCATTGCCTTTGTTCCCCGGCCAAAACTGACCAATCGATTCAGAAGATGCAATCTTTACTGGACTAGTAAGATTGCACGTGCACGCACGTTTCAACTAATGCAAATTCAATTCTAATCATTTATGAACATATGTTACAGGAAATGTCATTCAATCTAGCATGTTTCCTATGTTTATAAGATGGAAAATATGAGCAAAAAACATGGAGTGTCAACAGGAACAGGAACATGGCTCATATAAGCAACTTTTGTTTCGGTCAAGCGAACAACACTATGCTTAAAGCTTTTCTGTGTTCAACATCGCAACAATGTAATTTGGAAAACCTTAATTGGCTCTAAACTACCTCAAGCATTAAGGAAAAATAGCTAATTTGTAAGAAGACCTTTTGATTCAGAGCAACACAAAAGTAATACTATGCTTGTGGCAGACCTTGTAATTCAGAGTAGATCTTGTAATTCTGGTACTGTATCTGTTCAACATAACTGTTGTTTTGCATGAGGTAGAAGAATACATTGGTTTAGAACCAAAATTTGGTGTAAATGTTTCAGTACGCTAGGCCCTTAACCTAAAATCCCTACCATGAGTAATAACTCTAGCTAATCCTGAGTAATAACTCTAGCTAATCATGTCCATCCGATGCTGCACTATGTTATATTATGTTGGTATTTTACATCTTACGTGTTCAAACTATAAACTGATGTGCTCTTCCAACCATAGGTTATAAATTTATTGTTTAACATTATTACTAAGTATGTCCTGAAGCCCATAAAGTGTTGTTTGCAGAAGAAGATGCCAAACTCTTGAAGGTGTGCAATGTGATTCAACATTTTTTTACTGACTACTAAAATGAATTTTGTGATGTACACAGTATGTTTATTCCAAAGTGTTCAACTATATAGGAAGTCTTCCTTTTGGGGAGCCAGAGCACATTATTTCTTTACTATAGTTAAATTACCAGACAACCATTCTTAAGATGGGAGCACAGTTTAAAAGAAGTTTCTATTAAACAAAATGGTTGCAACTTGCGAGGTTCTAGTTTCTTATAGACATGCAGGTGCTGTTTTTTGTTTTCAAGATACTTCAGCCATACAGGAAGAATAACCATATGCAAACAAAGATATATTCTTGATAATATTATGTAACTCGGAAAAGATATAAAACTGTAGTTTTCCGATACATCAAAGGATCATATGCATGTCGGAGATATGATAGCTTTCTTCACGAATGAGTAGGTGACTATTTTCAATTGCTTAGATGCTAGAAATAAAACACAAATTACCTGATGGAATATTAGAACATCACCTGATACGAGCTGGAGGGGGGAGTGGAGCGGAACAGGCCACCAGAAACCAGGTCAACTTGATGCAAACTTGAGAACAGCAAAACATCAAGTACATCAAACGCACGCCCGGCCAGAGCAGAACGCCAACAGTGTGTACCTCCAGCGTTGCAAACTGACGTACCATCAGTAGAAGAAATAAGGTGAGCTATTTTCTTCGTGCTTCTTGGGACTGAACTACCAAATAAGGATGTGCATACTAACCTGCTAGACCTGCAACATCCATTCTTTCTGAGAGTGGACTTTTGGAGCAGGTGCTTGGTGAGCACTCGTATCCATACTGTGTATACTGCATCAAGATTCGTGCAAATTCTTTTTGTTCCCCTCTCAAATAATTTTTTATTTTTGTATCTCTCACACCCCACATTGTTTGAAAAAAAATTTGCAGATCACTTAAACATAACAATTGGAACGTGGGAAAAATATTTTGGATTTTTTTATTTTATTATGTATATATATATTTCAAGAATTTTTTTGAATTTTAAATTATTTGAAATTGCACAAAAAATTTCAGAACTATTTTTTTCCCATTCTATTTGTTATTTTTTAGTGACTTGCAAAAAAATCAAATCCAAATATGTAATATTTTAAGAGATATAAAAATGAAAAAGTGAAAAAGTGTGAGGGTGCGCAGAGCGCACCTGCACTCTCACACTTTTCCCATTCTTTTTTCTTTCTGATTAATCTGGGATTGAACTACCATGTTCCTGGTGAGCCATCCACTTGCAAGCTGCCACAGAGACATTCCTACAAACAATGACCATGCACAGTTAAAAAAACCTGCAGGGAAACAAAACTAATTAAGGGGACTATGAACAAAACAGAAACTATTTAGCATGTAATTTACAGGGGGCGACACATTGTTTATGGATTACCATAAACTGCCCTCAATTCTCTTTACCCATCTTATGGACAGCCGAAAATACCATGTTATATGTAGGTTCTGTAAGACATGTAACTATATGTAACATAACTTTGATACTTTATGCAAGAAATAATTTATTTCAAAAAAAAAGAAATACTTTATGCAAGAAAAGAATTGTGATGCCTTCTTTATTTGTATTGCTCACATTAGGGTAGAGCCATGAAAACTGGATATAACACTGAGAGGGGTTCAAACCTAGGAATGATGCTACTGATTTAGATACATGACTATAATTGATAGCCTGACTTCTCTATTTCGAAATCATTGTTCCGTCTAAACAAAGTACAATCTATGTCCATAAAAACATGAGAAGGATCGAACCAAAAATAGTTTGTCAATTGCTGCAGCTAACAAGTCTCGATGCACGACCCAACTGCGAAAAAGTAGCTGTTACAGAAAATTTCCGCAGCTACATCTGAACATGGAAAAGAACATGTGCATTTAATCAGCCAATTGCCTCATAATTTATCCTCAAACTGAATCAAGGTGCACCAGCTTGATTAGCAAGTTAAAATTATCATGTTTGCCTGTGCAAAATGCATAGATCAATTCATGCCAACAGCTGATAATTAAAAATATGAGCCTTATCTTACTGCATGATGAACAACCGAAAATACACCTGCAAATAAGGGTACAAAGCATTAATTCCTCAGTAGCTGCTGGTGTAGAACTTACTCTGAATTCTCTGAAAGGGAAATCTAAAAAATTCATATCTGATCCGGAAACCAGGCTAAGCTGTCAGCAGAAAGGAACATAGAACTCCCCGTCTCCACCCCTATCATCTTTCTTTCATGTCCCTGCCGCAGAACCATCGCCGATGTAGTCAGGGACGGTGGTAGCCTGACGGTTGAGGAGCGTGTGGATCTCTTATTCTCTTATTATGTGCGGGCAACACATCCGTGGAACCTGGCAGGACTGGCGGCACAAGGAAAAACAGTTGGGTTGATCGACGATGACTGCCGCCTTGACTTCCCGGCGAGTCCCCGGCGTTGAGGGCGGCCTCGATTCTCCAGCTTTTCCCAGTCATTGAGGGCGCGGCTTCGATTCTACAGCGTCGAGCGCGCACCCATCCCGTCGAAGGCCGGCTCGCGCGGCGGCGGTGGTGGCGACCCAATCGGAGGCGGGCCCGCGCGCAGCGGCGGCGGACAGGGAAGCGCAGGAGGCTCATGTGTTGGGCAGCGATGAGGTGGGGGCTCGGTCTTGTGAGCACGGCCGGCGGTGCCAAAGATTGGCGCTGGAATCCCACCATAGGAGGAGTGCGTGTCGCAAATCGCTGCAGCGGAGCCGGACGCGCGGCCGCGACGACGGGGTAACTGGAGCGCAGCCCAGCCGTTGTAGCGCGGCGCGCGGGTGCGAGTTGGGCTTCTCCGGTGTGCCAAGTGGCCGGGGTTGGCGCAGAACACGGCGGCGGCGGGAGGCAACGGGAAAAGGCAATACGTGGCTGCAACCAGGGGTGGAGGGACCGCGCTTTTAGCGCCCCAGATGCGAGATTAGACAAACCCGAGCAGAAAGGACACGGAGCAGGACAAGAGTAGGTGCCCGCACTTCTCTTCCACCGACGACTGGACTAACCCCTCCTCCTCCTTTCTCTCCCCTAGATGCGAAATTCCTGTGCCATCCCGCTGCCTCTCCTCCCACCTGATCACCAAGCCGCCTCCTTTTCTCTGCCATTTTTTTCCCCGGTCCCTATCACCTCCAAGAAAGGGGAGATTTCTCTGGTCTTGGTTGGCCTCGAGAAACTCCGCCAAGATTCGGATTTGCCGGTTCATTTCTGGAACCACCGGCGGCGCTTTGATGTTTGACGATACCATCCGATGGAGGAGGTAGGGAGAGAACACGACAGCTCGGTCGTGGTGGTGGCCGTGGAGGATTTCAGCGCGGCCAAGGTCAGGCTAATCCTGTTTGGTTGTTGTCTCCCCCTCTCCCCTTTTTGTGCAATCTGTTGGCCATGATTGCTGTGGGCATATGCCCAAATTGGAATCACCCTTTTTCATGCAATTGCATGATTTTATTATTAATCTGCAACGGATCAAGCTATCACTAGAGTGGCATTCGCCCTCCCTTTCCTGCCAATTAACCATCCGTGACCCAACACTTCCAAATGCAGGATACATCAACCGTAAACACAAAGCCTACAAGGAGATACCCGCTCGCCTCGCTGGTCGCTATACTGGCCTTGATCACCCTGGTGGGCGTATACATATTCTCGCTCTCCCTGAAGCAAAACGGGATGCTGTTTGGGCTCAAGCAGACGAACATGATCGAGAAGGAGAGGGAGCAGCCCTGCCATAACTCCAGCGTTCCGGAGAGCGAGATACCTTATGTGCACTACCCTTCGCCGGACACTTACAGCAGGTATGGAGGTGGACTAATCTTGGGCATCTATCTAGGTTTTACGTTTTTTAGGCTGGCGAGTAACGTGTTCTTTTGCTTGTTAGGAAAGAATGCGCGTGCACACCAGTTAGATTCTTTGCTATCTTGTCGATGCAGAGGTCGGGAAGCGGGTGGTTCGAGACTCTGCTGAATAGCCATGAGAATATCAGCTCCAACGGGGAGATTTTCTCTGTCAAGGACAGGCGGAGTAACATCACAGCGATCACGAAGACGCTGGATAAACTGTACAATCTGGACTGGGTCAGCAGCGCTGCTAAAAACGAGTGCACGGCTGCCGTGGGGTTGAAATGGATGCTCAATCAGGTACCGTCTGGCATCAAAGTACTATTTGATCATTCCACACAAGGTGAAATGAAACGCTTGATATCATTTTATGGCTGAAGTATATGTTCTGTAAATAGTTGTCTGTCGTACATGCCGCATTGCATTCTGTAAGTACCTGCATATTCCGGTCTTGCCTGCTGCTGCCCGTATTTTGGAACCCTGATCTGTAGTTTTGGCTTCAAGGATTGCTAAGATTGGTTGTACTGCAATTAGTTAATTTGTTACATCTTTTCCAATAATCTTAGCCTGCCCGTTTTACTTTTTTTTTCTTGTGGAATTACAGGGTCTAATGAAAAATCATCAAGAGATAGCAGCATACTTCAACCGAAGGGGTGTATCTGCAATTTTCCTTTTAAGAAGAAACCTTCTCCAGCGTTATGTCTCTATATTGGCAAATGATTACGATAGAAACACCAAGCAACTAAATGGAACTCACAAAGCACACGTGCATCACAGAGGCCAGGTACACTTTCTTTTTCTCCTTGATCGTACTCAGCATCGAGAGTGCAATAAATTTTTAGTTTGTGGCTGCAACTTTTGGCATCACAAAGCAATGATGAAATCAATAAATCTTACTGTACCTTTAACTACTTTATCTGCTGTAGTGTTGTAGATGTGCATGCAGAATTAAAAGAAAATCCTTTTGTTTCCACTGCAGGCAGATGTTCTTGCTCAGTATAAGCCAACAATCGACACAAAATCGTTGATTGCTGAACTGAAGAGATCTGATAAGTTGGCAGCCGATGGTTTAGCGAGTTTCAAGAAGATACGAAATATTGTTCTGTACTACGAGGATGTGGTCAGCAATCACACTGTGAGCCTCGTGCATTATATCCTTGTTTGGGAATTTAATCAACCTTTATTTCTCTAGATAACGTCTGCTTTTCTTTATTTCTTCAGAAGCTCGCAGATGTGCTGGACTTTCTTAAATTGCCAAAGACAAAGCTATCCAGTCGGCATGTGAAAATCCATACTAAACGATTGCGCGATCACATTGATAATTGGATTGATGTTTATAATACTTTGAATGGCACTCAGTATGAGAGCTTCTTGAACGGCCGAAGGTGACCAAATTAGCTAAAAGATGTAAATAATGTTGTAGTGGGTTTTCCATCTTTTGGCCCCTCCTTTCCCCCCTCATGTAGCTAGCAGAGTAGTCAGAGTTGGCACTTTTTGTCCATCATGTGCTAATCCAAAGGGTTCGTTTATTTTAAGTTTACGCCCTGGCATATATATTTTAGCTGATTAAATTAATAACTATCATTCAAAGTTATGATCATCTTTACATTTCTCAATCCCCTTCGCTTAGTACAGAGTGTATATTAAATGGATGATAATTACATCTTGATTTTGGTATCACTTCACTATTCGTGACTATTGTATGGCTAAGTTCAGGTAGCTGGTAGAAAATAATATTTTGATGGTTATAACTGATAAATAGGGAAACTTACTCCAATAAGAGATGACATAGTGATCTAATATAGTTCATTAATTGTGGCATATCAGATGCTCATAATTTCAGGACATAAGATGACAAAGGATACCATTATGATTGCTAAGTACATTACTTAAGAACTGTTTAAAATTATTTGAGTGCTTCATTTAATCATTTTGTGTCAGAGGTGATATCTGTAAGGACTCTTAATTTGTCCTTGCACAGATGCTCATGCCTAATTCTGCTTTAGTTATGATTTACTTGAGAATTGCAAAATCCCTTGCATATTTTTTTTTCGAAAATGAAGTCAAAATAAGAAAAATATCCTAAGGAATTGAGAGTTTGAGACCGCCTTCGGGACATTGAATAGTTATGGTGTATGCGGTGAATTGAAATATTACCTAATAACAAAACTTGATTTCTCTTGCACTTTTCACCGACGACCACTCCTCTGGTTCATGAAAAAGTCATGTTTAAGATATTGGCACAGTCTTCAAAATGTATTTTTCACCAATAGTTATAATATTCTGAACTTCTCAAGAAAAATCTGTGTTGATTTGTTCCCAGTGTAAATGTTTGAAGCAATATTGTTGGCCAAAGTTTCACTTTAAGATATGTGCAGAACGTTGATTTTGGTGAACTGGAGGGGGTACAATTTAAAATCATTGCTGAACTGTTATTGCTTGTTAATGATGACTACTACAGTTAAAAGTAGCTACTGAGAAGAAGCAATCTTCATTCTTGTTTGCGGTATTATTCAAAATTATGTACTTTCTTTCGCTCAGATCCACAAACTGACAATACACACCCCACAAGTAATTTCAGTATGCAACTTAGCCTTCTATCGACCTTCAATTATAGTAACTGTTGCGCTGTTGAATATGCTGCCTGGTTTACTTGATGATGTATCTGTTTCCGTTAGAATTCTTCTAGCGGCAAAGCCAGGCTGCTTAGGAGTTGGCAATGTGGCAGTATCTGTAGTAGCTAACATCATAAGCACTTGAGACATCAATGGACGGTCATCTGGATTCTCTTGCACACACAGGAGTCCGACTTTGGTGCATTTGAGTACTTCATCTGAGTTGAACGAGCCATTCATGGTTTCATCTGCTAATTCTATGCCTTTCCCTTCGTTCCATAGGCTCCATGCCTGCAGAATAAAAATGTGACCAAGTTATTTTGAAGTTATACCGCAGAACATAGCTTGTGTGTGTTGAATGAGGTATGTTCTCACATGTCCTAGAAGATTTAGGTGATTTGAGTAGGAATACACCCCTCTGTTTTTCCTACCACTAATTATTTCCAGCAGTAATACTCCAAAGCTAAAGACATCTGATTTTACTGAGAAGACTCCATCCATCGCATACTCGGGAGACATGTAGCCACTACAGAAAAGCAACATCAATATGAGTAATATTTGGAACTCATTTATAAAATAAAATATTGTTTTTTTATGTTACCATACTTACTATGTGCCAACCACTTTTAGTGTATTGATTTCTGTCTCATCACTGCCAAAAATTCTTGCCATACCGAAGTCAGAAATTTTGGGAGTCATCTCCTTGTCTAGAAGAACATTACTTGCCTTCATATCTCTATGTATGATTCTGTATCTTGAGTCCTGGTGGAGATACAGCAATCCTCGAGCAATGCCTTCTATGATACTGTATCGCACTTTCCAATCAAGTAGGATGCTGTTGGATTTTTCTGTTCACATATGTAAATACATGTTTTTCTCTGTATTATCAGCCAGTATTCAGGGTCAGAAAAGAAAGGTTGAGAGGTTACCAAATAGGAAGTAGTCCAAGCTCTTATTTTCCATATATTCATATACAAGTATCCTTTCTTGTCCACTAATGCTGTAGCCAAGAAGCCGGACAAGGTTCCGATGCTGGAGTTTAGCTATTAACATAACCTCATTCTTGAACTCATCGAGACCCTGCATGGATGTTTTTGAAAGCGTTTTTACAGCTATTTCTTGTCCATCCTCAAGCTTACCCTGTTATTTTCAAGGAAACAGAGTCAGACATACAGTAGCACTAGATCAGGATGTTGAAATTGCTGTAGTTAACTGTTTGTTCATTTAAAATGCTTGTGCTTTCCTGTAATAACCTTTGTCTAGAAACCTAATAGTTGCTCAGATGGAATCTCACGATTCCATTCAAATTAATCATGTTTCTTTATATTGCTTATTTTTTTCCATACATATGCATTATATAGATTTACATTTGTATCGACTGAAGTTCATCCATTAGAGTGCTACCTTATATACTGGTCCAAAGCCACCCTCGCCGAGCTTATTATCGATAGAGAAACCATCAGTGGCAGCCGCAATTGTCCCCATATCAAATATTGGCAGTTCCAAGTCATCATCGTGACTGCTTCCCTCGTAACGGCGGGGGTTGGTGCTTCGTGAACCGCCGCTCCATTTACTCGATCCTGCAGGAATACAAGTCAGAATAACATCCAGGAATACCACTTTACCTTTTCGTCCAGGTACGTGTTACTAATGTATTTTTAGAATATACATCATGTTTTATCACAAAGGTCTGCTGGATGCTACCTGTTGTTCTTGTTAGCTTCTTCTTTCTTGACCAGAAGAAAAACCCAGCAAGTGCCAAAAGAAATGCCAGTGCGGAGATGCTGGCGACAGCTGCGATCACTGTTCGTGGCTTCTTGGATTTGCTTGTCGAACCTGCACAAGACCGGTGGTTAGTTTGATGATGCATGTGCCTTGACATTTTCTTCTGGTGGAATATGTATATTTCACTCATGAGCAGCCCCAGGAAATGCTACATGAAGCTCTCGGGAAAGACGTCGAAGCTTTTAACAGCTGCGACAACCTGAGGACGGGGTAAAGATATTCCCAGGAACGCATTTGGAATCAATTTACGGTTGCACACATAACTGCTTTGTTGCCAAATGCTCGTGAAGTTGGATTGGCGTCTTGCATTTGTATTGTTTGATGGGCCAGAGTAAAGAGGTCCCTGATGCTGCTGCTGCTATTGGTGTGAGAGATGTGGTTGCCTTGCTTGCTGGCTAAGCACTGCCTGGAAGCAATTAAGCATAGTATGCTATCGTAGAACGGCAGGGCATGAAACACATGAGCCCGGGGCTATGCTCTCATTTCGAAAAAAGGGCATGAAACACATTCTCAGGGAGGTCAGCATCTGATACCCTTATTAGGGGAAAGAAGCTTTGGCATACTGTAGAGTGGTGCCGGGCAACTAGTCCGACCCACATTTCTTGGTTGCTGGGGGCTGATATGCCTGTCACGTAGACAGTGTGTCTGTGGTTGCGATTCGCACCAGATTTGCTGTTACTGAACATGTACTAGCGCAGGCATGCTAGGCCAGTGGCTAGCTGGAGATGGTGCGTGGCGGGGGCTGCGCGCTCCTGCCGACGACGTGGATCGGGGCCGAGCCGTACGTGGTCTGTGCTGGAAAGGCTGAAAGCTAGCGCTGGCTGGGTGCGATGCATTGCATGCCGTTTGCTACACTCTCTGCATTGCAACCAACACCGTCCGTTGTGGTACTTTGGACTTCGCCATGGAAATCACCATCTTACCGTGCATAGGTCTACCACGTGTTTCGTTTGGAGATTTGCGTGGGCTCTTTTGCTTTTGTTAATACACGATGAAATACGATGTACATTTTTTGAAACAAAAGAAAATCCAAGGTAACCGAAGCAAACCTCCAAAACACGATAAATTTCAACAAAATTCAAAAACATGACTTAGATATCCAAGCACCGACAGACGATGGTGCAAATCCATGCTAAGTTCCATGCTTTTTTAGACAAGGCAAAAGATTTATCATTTTCATTAATTAAGAAAAGGTTTTAGAGACATGCCTAGGCAGCCATGGGGCTTTAAAACATGGGGTCTACTCTCCCGAAATTACACAGCCCAAAAACTTGGCACCGGCTAAACACCATGCCTTTGTTACATCCTTGATGAAGTTAATGACAACATTAGTCGAAAAACTCTAGCGTTGCATTTCTTTCATATCTCCCACAAAACAAGCATGACCAAGGATGCCATCACTTTGCTTGTCTTGCCTCTCTCTCAAGAGCAAGTTTGGACCACCAAAACTCCACAGACTCTCTTCATTGGCCCAAGTAGCCGGATCAATGTTGTAGAAACCACACCACAGAAAGATCTCTTTCCATAAAAAAGATTACTCACCGATTTCGCCGTTCATGTCCTATTTTGTATTACAAACCAAGCAAAGAATTTGCATTTGGGAGGTTCGTCCTTTGGAGGTCGCATAATTCTGTCGATTATCAATGAGCATCTTATCGCTATCTTCGGCTTTATCCTCCCCCGCGAAATTTCACCTGCCATTAGATACGATGCCCTCTCGCGACACTTGCCACTTGTCTTGTGGTCTACAAACGATCATGCGACGCCAGTCTAATCGACATCAGGCATATGCCAGACAACACCATAAAACGCATTTGATTCCTCCAGCGAAGGGGAAATCTCGTTGCATTCCCCATGTCTCCTCTCGGTCATTCCATTGGTGGAGTAACATACCAAAAGCTATGATTGTGGATGGTGCACGTAGAAGCTCGACAGGAACCTCACAAAACTAGTTGTGGTGCTTGGCAGAGTCGGCGCCACCGAGCAGTTTCAACCAATCAGCTCGCGTTGCCAAGCATGCATGCATTCACACGCGCTGCCGTTCAAAGAAAAAGGGCAACATTGTCGACCACTGATCAAGTGATTGTGTGCTCTTTTTTGGTCCTTGGTGCACGAGGGAAACATGAAACTAGCGAGCTACCTGAAGCATGCGAAAACGTGTGGTCTCACATTTTGCAAGTTTGGTGAGCTACATTCAGTGAGAAATCTAGAGCGTGTACAAGGTGAGATGCACATGCACGGTGGAGCAGTGGAGATCTCATCTGGTGGCAGTGGCTATTTTGCCCTACCTTGCATGATTAAGCTTTGTTGGGCTGTGCAAAATCAAAGTTTGCGCTTTTTCGGATAGGTGCATGGCCCTGCTTTTGGAAGTAAAGAACTGGGGACCGATGTGGTCACTGTCAAGCTTAAAAAGCTCTTTTCAATTCTCTCTAGCAACGTCGATTTGCCATTTAAAAAGAAGAAGAAACATCGATTTCATGGCAGCAGCTCTGGCCACACCTCATAGGATTTGTATATGAATTGTGTAGGATCAGAATTCTATGGAAATTTTTTTCTATACAAGTTGTATGATTAGGAACTAATCCTATTTAAATATTGTAGTGTAAATCCTATAGGAAAAAAAATATGAGGTCATACCTCATGTCAAATTCCTTTGCTACAATCAAACACACTTCATATTTCTATAGTATTCAAGTAGCCATGACATCTCAATCCTATATTTTTTCCTATTCCTATGCTTTTCGCATCCTATGAATCAAAGGAGGCCTAAAGGGTTATGGGGTGTGGGACACAAAATTGACGCCCAGTCATGGTTCCATTAGCCTCCTTTTGTGCCGGCATGACCAAATAGTGTGTAACACTTCCACTCTGGTATGTCCCATAGGGACCGACTCGGGAGCGTTAGGCACAGTGGTGGGTTATCCTTGTCATAGACACAACTAAAACCTATTTATTCCCCATTTCCCCCTTATTCCCACCACTAACATTACCTCTCATGTCCGTCATTACCATTCCCAGTTATTACATCCACCTCGTCGTTGATGCAATTCGCTAGCCCTTGTCGCCATGCCGCACCGAAGACACCCTTTGTTAAACCTAGGAAGAAGCCCAAGAAATGACTAGAAGGGATGTCACTGCATGTGTGGGAAGCGGAATGTAAAAGAAGGGCGATGCTCACGGCCGACCGCAAAGGGCATCGTGGTGTCACCAAATTTAAGGAGACGGTGAACGAGGCGGCGTCCAGTATCACCACCTTCAACCAAATGCTCAATGCTGGTGCTGACAACAACGCACACGTTGCTGGTGGAAGCAAAGGGAGCACCACGATGCACCCTTCAAGGAGCAGGTCACCATCTTCCCCAACCTATTTCCAAAAAATCGTAGGCGTGAGGCCCCCATTAAGGTTCTCCCCCGAGACTTGCGAGAGCGAGCATGGTGGATATGATCCAAACACCCTCTTTTCCCGTTATCCCCGAATGCCACCATGGTGAGACTAGGAAGAAATTCAAAACGAGGAATGGTAGCCGAGGCTCAAAATGGAAGGCCTTGGTGGAGGAGTGCCTTGCGGAGGCTTGGAAGGCCATGAGTCTTGACCCTATTAGCAAGTGCCCAACAAATCTCCGACAACTATTGGAAGAGGATGAGGGACCAATTCAATGAGCGGAAACTCTTAAATGAGTTCAAGCACATGCTCATGACCCGCAACGAGTCGGGTATGTCGTATAGGTGGTATTATACAAAACGTTTACAACAAGGAAACCGTTAGAAAATTCCCGTAAGACCCCCGAGAGTGGCAAGAAGATGGAGGATAAAGTAAATGCTCTAAAATTTGTTTAATTGGCATACTAACATTTCTCATGTATTGATGTGTGCCTGTTTGGTTAGTTCATTGATGCGCTAGAGATGTTTCAAGAGCAAAACAAAGAGAAGGAATTCAACATGATGCATGTGTTCAAAAGAATGCAAACTTGCAACAAATGCAAGTTCATCTGGATGTCTCTCTCCAAGGGCGACATCATAGATGTAGATGGGTACGCCCTCCTCGGTAAGGAATAGATTAGCAGTTTTTCCTGACCACACGGATCCACTATGATGAATTTTGTTTATTCTCGAAAGGACGTTCCACCGAGAACAAGAAGACAAAGGCCGAAAGGGATGGAGCGACATCATTGGAAAGGGTGCAAGCATCAGTTGACAAGTGCATCGCCGACTCCACATCGAAATCGACCTTGGGGGACCAAAAGAATGATGCAAGGTGGACAGTCTTAATGAAGAATAAAGAGAGGAAGATTGAGCTTGAGAGAGCAAGATGATGATCTTGATGGCTAACACGTTGAACATGAATGTCAATGCGAAGGCATAGTATATGGTATATGGCCGACACATGTTGCAGACAATGGGGATCGAACCGGTGGCAACGTTGGCGGCATTAACACAAGCGGGACGGACGAGTCAACGTCTTCCATTTGACTATGTGGTGTTGTAATATATGTGGTGGCGTTCTGGTGGGAAAGAAATTAAATTATGCCTATTTCCGTGTGTGTTTTTCATAACTTTTAAAAATTATATATAAAAAAATGGTTTTGGAGGGGTCATATTGGGAGACCGGCTGGATGCAAGCACTGCCAACACAACCTATTCCGTCATAGAGGTGCGCGACTAGAGATGCTCTCGTATGAAGAAATGAAAAATATAGGACAGGACGAGTATGGAATACGGTGGCTAGCTGGCATATATTCTACCGATTTACTGAATATTGGGCTTTGCATTTGCATAGTGACACTCGTACGAATGCAGCAATGCGATGCAGAGTATTGCACACGTACCGAGATCGGCGGCGGCGAGGCGGACGAAGAGGTCCTGTCCGAAGTCAGCGTACACGCGCAGGTCGGTGAGCTCGGAGCTCCACATGACGCAGCCCCAGCCATTTTCGCGACGGTCCTCGCTGACATTGCCGCTGGCGTACGCCGTGCAGGAGCAGTTCGTCAGGCACGCCTGCCGGCACTGCTCCAGGCTGAGGCCCATGTCCAGGACGGTCCGAGTCGTATCGGGCACCTTGGTGTGCCTCACCGTGACGAACCCGTCGGCGGTGGCGCTGCCGTTCCTGCTGCAGCCGAGCGGCGTCGAGCGCACGCACCCGTCCCGGCCGTCCCGCAGCGCCCACGCCGCCGGCGACTTGGGGACGAAGCCGCGCAGGCAGGAGCATGCGGGGAGGCTGTTGGGGTCGCACACGCCGTTGGGCCCGCACGGCGACACGGCGTCGCACTGGTCCTTGGGCGCGTACCAGTACAGCTCCCACGTCTCGGCCGCCGGCACCCACGTCGACCGCTGGATCAGGCCGTTGCTCCCCGTGCCGGTCAAGCCCAGCCTCGATATGACCGACTCGTTGTGCACCTAAGTCGTGAGCTCAGTAGGGTAAGCAATGCGATCTGATCAATAAACTGGGTGAGTTGTGCGAAGTCGGAACAAGTACGTACATGGAAGCTGTACGTGACTTCCTGGGCGTTGTTGATGAAGCTGTAGGTGAAGTCGTTGTAGGTGACGAGGTCCGGCACGCCCCCGAACTGGACGCCGTCCCAGGGCCCGGAGCGGTAGACGGTGTCGGCGCCGTTCCAGATGAAGATCTCGGGGTCGGCGGACGCGACCATGCCCATGACGACGGGGCCCGGCGAGGGGTCCGACGGGCTCTTCCAGGCCGTCAGCGTCCTGTTCCGCCCCGTCACGAAGTCGATCCCGAGCTTCATGTCCGAGAGCAGCGTGTCGGTCGGGTAGTCGAACCCCTGCCACGCCACGGCGCCGCCCGCGTCCGCGAGCACGAGGTTGCCGTTGTCCAGGATCCGCGCCGCCGGGCTCGCCAGCGCGGATGCCGGCTTGACCGACCACACGACGGTGGAGTTGTTCGACGCAATGGCGAGCGTGCCGGTGGCGGACACGGACAGCGTGGAGCCCGGGTTGGCCGCGGCGTCGCCCGGAATTGGGTGCTCGCGGTTGGCCACCCAGACGACCGTGCGGACGGAGACCTCGCTGTACCAGACTCCAAGGTAGGTGTTGTTGGCGCCCGGCGGGGTGAAGAAGCCGAGCACGAACTTGCCGTCGGGCTCCGAGAGCAGCGTCTCGTTCGCGGCGAGGGGGTGGCCCGGCGTGACGGTGTCTCTGGCATGGCATGCCGTGAACAAGAGAAGGAGGGAGAGGAGGATGTAGCAAGCGAATGGCGCCATTGCTCTGAAAATGAGTGGCGCTACCACGTCACAGTGGGTTGTACGCTAGCGTTCTGGACGGGAGCTGCAGGATAGGGTGGTGGTGGAGGATTGTCGCATGCCGTGGAGTGGAGACTGGACATTGGCTGCTCACTGCAAACCTGGAAAGGGAGACTCGTTTTTAAGAGGACGTGAGCTCCTCTCCAGGCTCTCCAATTGCTGCCACAAAGTTCGTTACATATTCGTAGGAGCTCATTGAGTTTACAGAGCCAGTGGGAGAGCTTTTCAAATTTGGTGGCTCTACAGGATACTGTCATAATGAGAACAGTGGTAGACCATATCAGTTGCGTCCCTCAAATGGCCCTTCGAAGAGATTTGAGGGACCCAGACTAAAGTCTCCTCTAATCACACGTCCTATATTGATTCTTTTGTCTCGCGAGGCTCAATACGCGGTCCGGCGTTCCGAAACCATCATCGACCCGCAGAGGACGGGCTAGAGGCACCGGATCAATGCTATCGACAGCTAGGTCAACCCTATCATGGACACAACGGCTTGGTCGGTCGGCCGGTTTGTGAAATTAAGACGACGCTGGTTCCCTAGGTGGTGGCAGACAACATGTCATCGACGCGGCACCTTCCCCACGTGGCGGCGTGCGGTTTACCCACATGTCAGAGTTATTGCACAGAGACCCTCCTCGTCTGCCTTCTTACGATAAATATAACCCGGCATGTGCCTCTCATCACTTCTCTAGCCCACGCACCGCCCACAAAACCCTAGCCTACCACACCAATGTGCAACGGCCGCGGCGAATGGCTTCAGGCCACGCAGCCCAACGATTGAAGAGGCCTAGGCGGTTGGGATCTCCACGAGAATTAGTACGTCGCTGAGCCGTACATGCGCCTTTTGACGGGCTAGACGCTGAAGGACGGTGGTATCGGCATCCCGTCAGTGCCTAGGCCGAACAATGAGCGGTCGTGGTGCGAGGACACCACTATCCGCGAGACCTTACGCCGGCGCAACGCGGCTCGCAGGTATGGGACGACGACAACACCAAGCAACTAGGAATTGGCCAGATATAAAAAAGAGAACGTACACCATAGGCTCATTTGTTATTATGGAAATTTTTGTCAAATAAAAAAGCACTCTATGATGAATAAGAGCATCTTCAACAACTTACCTGAAGATTCTCGTTTGGTGCATATGGGCTGCAGCGATTTTTTCTAAAGATAAAATAATATTTATGAGTTTGAATTTTTTTAAAAATAAATCAAGATGTAGCTAATAAAGTATTGCATAAACGTGCAAACTATCAATTGTGAATAATGTGTACTCTAGGCTGTACAAAAATAACAAAAGTATGTATCTAAGTATAGTATAGTGAATTCAAATATCTAAGTATAGTATAGTCAATTTCAAGATCCAATCCGCCGGCTCAGTCTTCCGGAGGTGCTCATAGGGATAGGGTGTGCGTGTGTGTGTTCATAGGGGTGGGTGTATGTGAGCGTCTGCGTTTGTACTGTGTTTCTCAAAAAAAAATCCAAAAATTCATTCTTTGTCATTTTTATGTATCTCAGAATATAAAACATTTTGTTTACACGTTTGTGGATATATCATAATCTATTTTTAGCATATTTTTCATGTCTTTTAACCTGTAAATATATTTTTTCGATATTTTTTTAATATACAGAGAGCACTTGTGCTTAGGAGCCAAAAATGACTTTCCCCCTTACCTAAAAATTGTTTTTCTTTATAACGTAGGAAAAAGAAACACTCAATGGCATGTGGGCCATATGGATGATAAAGTGTGGCTACTCTAAAGCATGGCAAAAATCAAACACATGCAAAATTACCGACCTTTGACTTGACAAAATGTGGCTGGGAACCAAACACCCTAGGCAATAACCCATACATATTGTTTACCTCCCATGTCAGTAAAAATGAAATGTTCACCAGATGGAAACACTTTTTTACTACACCCGAGCCGGCTTCCGCGCCCTACATCGTCGGGGACCTCCCCTGTTTCGCTAAGCCTCCTTTGTCACCGTTGACCTATTGCCCCTCCTTCCAAGACGCACTCGTCCTCCGTCATGGAATAGAGCCTTCGTAGCTATGCCCATCGATCCCATCACCGGCAAAAGAAATTCTCCGCTCCAAAGGCGACTCCACTGCTATCCACTCCACTCTCTAGCACACCCTTGGGGCCCACAGCTAGCCCTTGACATTGATTTGGTGGAGGGCGAGCACCGGTACCCCAGCGTCGCCACCCCTAGAGCGTGATTGATTGTTCTCGCATGCAGTATTGATTGTTCTCGCATGCAGTGTGCCAAAATCCCACTACTAGGAAAAGGCTTACCACCGGCGCACTGAAAATGCTTACCGCCGGCGCTTTCGTATTCGCCGGCGATCACCTCGCCGGTGGTAAGCCCTTACCGCCGGCACATTGGAAGACGCCGGGGGTAACCCAAATTACCGCCAGCACCTTAGCCAACTCGCCGGGGGTATTATTTACCGCCGGCACTTTCCGAACCGCCGGGGGTATTAAGTTACCGCCGGCAAACAGCCCTATGCGCCAGCGGTATGTATTTTAGGATTTAGAAAAAAACTGGCGTGAAATCACAAAACCTTCAGAATAAAAACAAATTCACTCTTCATTTGATCCCTGTGACCATGGAACAACAGTTCATTCAGTAGTGCAAGCACTGCAAGCAAGAGCACATCAACACATCTGTTGTACTAGTGCAAGGACTAGTACATCATCAGTCTCCAAATACTGAAACAAGATACAGATTACTGCACAGGAACTATACTCTTTCTGTACTCTTGCTCCAAATATTCAAAAATATATTGAAACAAGATACATATTACATATTACTGCTCCAGATTACTCCAAGTATACTCCAAATATTGATCCAAGTACTCCTACCAATCAGAGCCGCATGCATCGCACCACAGGTACCTGATATTGAAAGCTTCCTTCAGCTGTCCTTTGTTGTTAAAGGGCATAACCTCTTTGCACATCATCTCGAATTATAGCACCTCTTTGCAGCTGCAAATACACACAAAGACATCATTTTATTGTGTAAGAAACCATCACAAGTTATTACTACTAAATAGTACTCCATCACTAGGAAAGGAACGGAGTACTCCATCACAGAAATATTCCTGATGCAATATCAGTTGCATACCAGTTGACTGAAAAATGTGGAGCATTGACAGAAAATAGCATATCAGTTGCATGTTGAAAATGAAGGAGATATGCCCTAGAGGCAATAATAAAATGGTTATTATTTATATCTTTATGTTTATGATAAATATTTATATATCATGCTATAATTGTATTAACCGAAACATTAGTACATGTGTGATATGTAGACAACAAGAAGTCCCTAGTATGCCTCTTAAACTAGCTTGTTGATTAATGGATGATTAGTTTCATAATCGTGAACATTGGATGTTATTAATAACAAGGTTATATCATTATATGAATGATGTAATGGACACACCCAATTAAGCGTAGCATAAGATCTCGTCATTAAGTTATTTGCTATAAGCTTTCGATACATAGTTACCTAGTCCTTATGACCATGAGATCATGTAAATCACTTATACCGGAAAGGTACTTTGATTACACCAAACACCACTGCGTAAATGGGTGGCTATAAAGGTGGGATTAAGTATCGGAAAGTATGAGTTGAGGCATATGGATCAACAGTGGGATTTGTCCATCCCGATGACGGATAGATATACTCTGGGCCCTCTCGGTGGAATGTCGTCTAATGTCTTGCAAGCATATGAATGAGTTCATAAGAGACCACATACCACGGTACGAGTAAAGAGTACTTGTCAGGAGACGAGGTTGAACAAGGTATAGAGTGATACCGAAGATCAAACCTCGGACAAGTAAAATATCGCGTGACAAAGGGAATTGGTATTGTATGTGAATGGTTCATTCGATCACTAAAGTCATCGTTGAATATGTGGGAGCCATTATTGATCTCCAGATCCCGCTATTGGTTATTGGTCGGAGTGAGTACTCAACCATGTCCGCATAGTTCACGAACCGTAGGGTGACACACTTAAAGTTGGATGTTGAAATGGTAGTACTTGAATATGGAATGGAGTTCGAATATTTGTTCGGAGTCCCGGATGAGATCCCGGACATCACGAGGAGTTCCGGAATGGTCCGGAGAATAAGATTCATATATAGGATGTCATTTTATGTGAATTAAAATGTCGCGGAAGGTTCTATGGAAGGTTCTAGAAGGTTCTAGAAAAGTCCGGAAGAAACCACCAAGGAAGGTGGAGTCCACATGGGACTCCACCTCCATGGCCGGCCATCCCTAGTGGGGAAGGAGTCCCAAGTGGACTCCCCCTTAGGGGGCCGGCCACCCCCCATATGGGAGGTGGAACTCCCACCTCTAGTGGGAGTCCTAGCTTGGCTAGGTTTCCCCTCCATATGGAAGGTTTTTGGTTCGGGTCTTATTCGAAGACTTGGATACCAACACTTGGGGTTCCACCTATATAATGAGGGGCATAGGGGAGGGGGCCGTACACACCAAAGCCACAAGTTGGCCGCACCCCCTTGAGGCCGGCCACCCCCTCCCAAACCCTAGCCGCCCCCCTCTCCTCCATATCTCCCGCGTAGCTTTAGCGAAGCTCCGCCGGAGTTCTCCACCGCCACCGACACCACGCCGTCGTGCTGTCGGATTCAAGAGGAGCTACTACTTCCGCTTCCCGCTGGAATGGGAGGTGGACGTCGTCTTCATCAACAACCGAACGTGTGACCGAGTACGGAGGTGCTGCCCGTTCGTGGCGCCGGAACCGATCGTGATCAAGATCTTCTACGCGCTTTTGCAAGCGGCAAGTGAACGTCTACCGCAGCAACAAGAGCCTCCTCTTGTAGGCTTTGGAATCTCTTCAAGGGTGAGACTCGATAAACCCCTCGTTGCTACCGTCTTCTAGATTGCATCTTAGCTTGGATTGCGTGTTCGCGGTAGGAAATTTTTTGTTTTCTATGCAACGTTATCCTACAGTGGTATCAGAGCCGTGCCTATGCATAGATGGTTGCACGAGTAGAACACAATGGTTTTGTGGGCGTTGATGCTCTTGTTATCTTTAGTTTGAGTACTTTGCATCTTTGTGGCATAGTGGGATGAAGCGGCTCGGACTAACTTTACATGACCGCGTTCATGAGACTTGTTCCTCGTTCGACATGCAACTTGTATTGCATAAGAGGCTTTGCGAGTGTCTGTCTCTCCTACTATAGTGAAGATTCAATTTACTCTTCTATTGAAAACATTAGTATCAACGTTGTGGTTCATGTTCGTAGGTAGATTAGATCTCTCTCGAAAACCCTAAACCACGTAAAATATGCAAACCAAATTAGAGACGTCTAACTTGTTTTTGCAGGGTTTGGTGATGTGATATGGCCATAATGTGATGATGAATATGTATGAGATGATCATTATTGTATTGTGGCAACCGGCAGGAGCCTTATGGTTGTCTTTAAATTTCATGTTGAGTAGTATTTCAAAGTAGTTGTAATAGTTGCTACATGGAGGACAATCATGAAGACGGCGCCATTGACCTTGACGCTACGCCGACGATGATGGAGATCATGCCCGAAGATGATGGAGATCATGTCCGTGCTTTGGAGATGAAGATCAAAGGCGCAAAGACAAAAGGGCCATATCATATCACATATGAACTGCATGTGATGTTAATCCTTTTATGCATCTTATTTTGCTTAGATCGCGACGGTAGCATTATAAGATGATCCCTCACTAAAATCTCAAGATAATAAAGTGTTCATCCTTAGTAGCACCGTTGCCAAGACTTGTCGTTTCGAAGCATCTCGTGATGATCGGATGTGATAAAATAAACAAGTGCATACAACGGGTGCAAGACAGTTTTGCACATGCGGATACTAAGGTGGCCTTGACGAGCCTAGCATGTACAGACATGGTCTCGGAACACGTGATACCGAAAGGTAGAGCATGAATCATATGGTTGATATGATGAACACTTTGAGTGTTCGCCATTGAAATCACACCTTGTCTCGTGATGATCGGACATAGGTGCGGTGGATTTGGTTCGTGTGATCACTAAGACAATGCGAGGGATATTGTTTTGAGTGGGGGTTCACCTAGATTTTTAATTATGTTGAATTAAACTTTGAACTCAATTTGTCATAAACTTAGTCTAAACTTTTGCAAATATATGTTGTAGAGATGGCGTCCCCAATCAATTTTAATCAGTTCCTAGAGAAAGAGAAACTTAAGAGCAACGGTAGCAACTTCACCGACTGGTTCCGTCATGTGAGGATCTTCCTCTCTGGCGGAAATCTGCAATATGTGCTTGATGCACCGCTAGGTGACCCTCCTGCAGAAACTGAAACCGAGGAAGTAAAAGCTGTTTACGAGACTCGAAAAATTCGGTACTCTCAAGTTCAGTGTGCCATCCTGTGCAGTCTGGAATCCGATCTTCAAAAACGTTTTGAGCACCACGATCCTCATGAGTTGATGAAAGAGCTGAAAGCTATTTTTGAGACTCATGCGGCCGTGGAATGCTATGAAGCATCGAAACAATTCTTCAGCTGCATGATGGAAGAAGGCAGCTCCGTTAGTGAGCACATGCTCGCCATGACCGGGCATGCGAAGAAACTCAGTGACTTGGGACTAGTGATTCCTAACAGACTGGGGATTAATCGTGTCCTTCAATCACTGCCACCAAGTTACAAGAACTTTGTGATGAACTACAATATGCAGAACATGAACAAGGAGTTACCTGAACTCTTTGGCATGCTAAAAGCTGCTGAGATTGAGATCAAGAAAGAGCACCAAGTGTTGATGGTCAACAAGACCACCAGTTTCAAGAAACAGGGCAAGTCTAAGGGAAAATTCAAGAAGGGTGGCAAGAAAGCTGCCACGCCTCCTATGAAACCTAAGAACGGCCCTAAGCCTGATGCTGAGTGCTATTCTTGCAAGGAGAAGGGACAACTGGAAGCGTAATTGCTCCAAGTATCTGGCTGATCTGAAGAGCGGCCTTGTCAAGAAGAAGAAAGAAGGTATATCTGATATACATGTTATAGATGTTTATCTCACTGGTTCTCGTTCTAGTACCTGGGTATTTGATACTGGTTCGGTTGCTCATATCTGTAACTCGAAACAGGAACTAAAGAATAAACGAAGACTACTGAAAGATGAAGTGACGATGCACGTTGGAAATGGATCCAAAGTCGATGTGATCGCTGTCGGCACACTTCCTCTACATCTACCTTCGGGATTAGTTTTAAGCCTAAATAATTGTTATTTTGTACCCGCGTTGAGCATGAACATTATATCTGGATCTTGTTTAATGCAAGACGGTTATTCATTCAAGTCAGAGAATAATGGTTGTTCTATTTTTATGAATAATATCTTTTATGGTCGAGCACCACAAAAGAATGGCTTATTTCTGTTAGATCTCGATAGTAGTGATACGCATATACATAACATTGATGCTAAGCGAATTAAATTGAATGATAATTCTACTTATATGTGGCACTGTCGTCTTGATCATATTGGAGTGAAACGCATGAAGAAACTCCATACTGATGGATTACTTGAATCACTTGACTTTGAGTCACTTGATAGATGCGAAGCATGTCTAATGGGAAAAATGACAAAGACTCCATTTTCTGGTATGATGGAGCGAGCTACTGACTTATTGGAAATCATACATACCGATGTGTGTGGACCAATGAGCGTAGCATCGCGCGGTGGTTATCGTTATGTTCTAACCTTCACAGATGATCTGAGTAGATATGGATATATCTATTTCATGAAACATAAATCCGAAACTTTCGAGAAGTTTAAGGAATTCCAAAGTGAAGTAGAAAATCAACGTAACAAAAAGATCAAATTTCTACGATCTGATCGTGGAGGTGAATATCTGAGTTATGAGTTTGGCATGCATTTAAACAAATGCGGAATACTTTCACAATTGACACCGCCGGGAACACCTCAACGAAACGGTGTGTCCGAACGTCGTAATCGAACTCTCTTAGATATGGTTCGTTCTATGATGTCTCTTACTGATTTGCCGTTATCATTTTTGGAGTTATGCATTAGAGACAGCCGCATTCACTTTAAATAGAGCACCATCAAAATCCGTAGAAACGACACCGTATGAATTATGGTTTAATAAGAAACCTAAGCTGTCGTTCCTGAAAGTTTGGGGTTGCGAAGCCTATGTAAAGAAGTTACAACCGGACAAGCTAGAACCCAAAGCGGAGAAATGCGTCTTCATAGGATACCCTAAGGAAACTATAGGGTATACTTTCTATCACAAATCCGAAGGCAAAATCTTTGTTGCTAAGAACGGAACCTTTCTTGAGAAAGAATTTCTCACTAAAGAAGTGACTGGAAGAAAAGTAGAACTCGATGAGATTGATGAATCTATACTCATTGATCAGAGTAGCGCGATCTGGAAGTTGTACCTGTACCGCCTACACCGACAACAGAGGAAGCTAATGATAATGATCATGAAACTTCGAACGAGGAAACTACTGAACCTCGCAGATCGACAAGGGAACGTACCACTCCTGATTGGTATGATCCTTGTCTAAATGTCATGATTGTGGATAACAATGATGAGGACCCTGCAACGTATGAAGAAGCGATGATGAGCCCAGATTCCAACAAATGGCAAGAAGCCATGAAATCCGAAATGGGATCCATGTATGATAACAAAGTATGGACTTTGGTAGACTTACCTGATAGCCGAAAGGCTGTCGAGAATAAATGGATCTTCAAGAGAAAAACAGATGCAGATGGTAATATTACTGTCTATAAAGCTCGACTTGTCGCAAAGGGTTTCCGACAAATTCAAGGAGTTGACTACGATGAGACTTTCTCACCTGTAGCGAAGCTAAAATCTGTGAGGATTTTGTTAGCAATAGCTGCATTTTTCGATTATGAGATTTGGCTGATGGATGTCAAAACGGCGTTCCTTAATGGAGACATTGAGGAAGAGTTGTATATGGTACAACCCAAAGGTTTTGTCGATCCTAAAAATGCTGACAAAGTATGCAAACTTCAGCGTTCAATCTATGGACTGAAGCAAGCATCAAGAAGTTGGAACCGACGCTTTGATAAGGTGATCAAAGACTTCGGGTTTATACAGTGTCATGGAGAGGCCTGTATTTACAAGAAAGTGAGTGGGAGCTCTGTAGCATTCCTGATATTATATGTAGATGACATATTATTGATCGGGAATGATATAGAACTATTAAGCGATGTTAAAGGTTATTTGAATAATAGTTTTTCAATGAAAGACCTTGGTGAAGCATCGTATATATTAGGCATCAAGATTTATAGAGATAGATCAAGACGCCTAATAGGGCTATCACAGAGTACATATCTGGACAAGATTCTAAAGAAGTTTAGAATGGACGAAAGTAAGAAAGGGTTCTTACCTATGTTACCAGGCAAAGTCTTGAGTAAGACTCAAGGACCGGCTACGACAGAAGAAAGAGAAAGGATGAGTAAAATCCCCTATGCCTCGGCGATGGGATCTATCATGTATGCCATGCTATGTACTAGACCGGATATAGCACATGCTGTTAGTTTGACTAGCAGATATCAAAGTAATCCAGGAATGGAACACTGGCCCGCGGTCAAGAATATCCTGAAGTACTTGAAAAGAACTAAGGATATGTTTCTTTGTGATGGAGGTGACCAAGAGCTCGTGGTAAGTGGTGACACCGACGCAAGTTGAAACCCTGAACCTGATGACTATAAGTCACAATCTGGGTACGTGTTTATATTGAATGGTGCTGCGATGGTGGGCAAGCTCGAAACGGTGCACGGTGGCGAAGTCTTCAACGAGAATCGTAGTACATAGCGGCTTCTGAGGCTTCATCGAAGCGGTATGGATGAAGAGGTTCATTGTAGAGCTCGGTGTGGTTCCTAGTGCATTGGACCCATTAATCATTTCTTTGTGATAACATGGGTGCCATCGCCAATGCACAAGAGCCAAGGTCACACAAGAGGCTGAAGCATATCAAGCTGCGTTACCCCTCGATTCGCGAGTACATCGAAGATGGAGAAGTAAAGATTTGCAAAGTACACACTGATCTGAATGTAGCAGATCCGTTGACTAAAGCTCTCCCTAGGGCAAAGCATGACCAACACCAGAATGCCATGGGTGTTAGGTATAGTACAATGTAATCTAGATTATTGACTCTAGTGCAAGTGGGAGACTGAAGGAGATATGCCCTAGAGGCAATAATAAAATGGTTATTATTTATATCTTTATGTTTATCATAAATATTTATATATCATGCTATAATTGTATTAACCGAAACATTAGTACATGTGTGATATGTAGACAACAAGAAGTCCCTAGTATGCCTCTTAAACTAGCTTGTTGATTAATGGATGATTAGTTTCATAATCATGAACATTGGATGTTATTAATAACAAGGTTATATCATTATATGAATGATGTAATGGACACACCCAATTAAGCGTAGCATAAGATCTCGTCATTAAGTTATTTGCTATAAGCTTTCGATACATAGTTACCTAGTCCTTATGACCATGAGATCATGTAAATCACTTATACCGGAAAGGTACTTTGATTACACCAAACACCACTGCGTAAATGGGTGGCTATAAAGGTGGGATTAAGTATCTGGAAAGTATGAGTTGAGGCATATGGATCAACAGTGGGATTTGTCCATCCCGATGACGGATAGATATACTCTGGGCCCTCTCGGTGGAATGTCGTCTAATGTCTTGCAAGCATATGAATGAGTTCATAAGAGACCACATACCACGGTACGAGTAAAGAGTACTTGTCAGGAGACGAGGTTGAACAAGGTATAGAGTGATACCGAAGATCAAACCTCGGACAAGTAAAATATCGCGTGACAAAGGGAATTGGTATTGTATGTGAATGGTTCATTCTATCACTAAAGTCATCGTTGAATATGTGGGAGCCATTATGGATCTCCAGATCCCGCTATTGGTTATTGGTCGGAGTGAGTACTCAACCATGTCCGCATAGTTCACGAACCGTAGGGTGACACACTTAAAGTTGGATGTTGAAATGGTAGTACTTGAATATGGAATGGAGTTCGAATATTTGTTCGGAGTCCTGGATGAGATCCCGGACATCACGAGGAGTTCCGGAATGGTCCGGAGAATAAGATTCATATATAGGATGTCATTTTATGTGAATTAAAATGTCGCGGAAGGTTCTATGGAAGGTTCTAGAAGGTTCTAGAAAAGTCCGGAAAAAACCACCAAGGAAGGTGGAGTCCACATGGGACTCCACCTCCATGGCCGGCCAACCCTAGTGGGGAAGGAGTCCCAAGTGGACTCCCCCTTAGGGGGCCGGCCACCCCCCCATATGGGAGGTGGAACTCCCACCTCTAGTGGGAGTCCTAGCTTGGCTAGGTTTCCCCTCCATATGGAAGGTTTTTGGTTCGGGTCTTATTCGAAGACTTGGATAGCAACACTTGGGGTTCCACCTATATAATGAGGGGCACAGGGGAGGGGGCCGTACACACCAAAGCCACAAGTTGGCCGCACCCCCTTGAGGCCGGCCACCCCCTCCCAAACCCTAGCCGCCCCCCTCTCCTCCATATCTCCCGCGTAGCTTTAGCGAAGCTCCGCCGGAGTTCTCCACCGCCACCGACACCACGCCGTCGTGCTGTCGGATTCAAGAGGAGCTACTACTTCCGCTGCCCGCTGGAACGGGAGGTGGACGTCGTCTTCATCAACAACCGAACGTGTGACCGAGTACGGAGGTGCTGCCCGTTCGTGGCGCCGGAACCGATCGTGATCAAGATCTTCTACGCGCTTTTGCAAGCGGCAAGTGAACGTCTACCGCAGCAACAAGAGCCTCCTCTTGTAGGCTTTGGAATCTCTTCAAGGGTGAGACTCGATAAACCCCTCGTTGCTACCGTCTTCTAGATTGCATCTTGGCTTGGATTGCGTGTTCGCGGTAGGAAATTTTTTGTTTTCTATGCAACGTTATCCTACAGAAAATTGCATAACACTTGGACCTAGTCTGTGTAATTCAGTTAGTGTTAGTTTGCGGCAGGGCAGGAGACGACGGCGAAGATTATACCTACTTTGGAGTGTTTAATGAAACTTTAAGCTAATTCAAGTGGGAAATGGTTTAAGTGTGCAAACAAAATTACTGCATTTGAATCCCTACTTATCTTAGGTGTGATATAGTGAAACAAACAGCTATGTGTTGTGATGCAGTAATACTTGCGCCCATATTGCCGAGAAAATGAAAATGACTATAACAGAAAGAATGAACATTTGAATATTGTGAGCGCTGGTGGAAAGTGGATGTACACATATTGCTATTTAAACCATTGATAGTACCATCGAGCAAACAAAATGACCATAAATATTTTCTACGACAAGTGGTCAAGGTATTGAGGACCTTCTGGCCGTGGACGAGCCCCTCGGTACTGTCCATAGCGATGGTGCGCACGACGTTCTTCCTACAAGTATTTTCACAAACACCTTGCAATCAAACTCCAAATCATGTTCTATATACATCATTGCACAGGCAAGGTACACAATAATTATTGCTAATTTGCTATATTGCACAAACAAATTGCCAGTGATGTAACTGTTATAGGACCAACAAAGGTTGCTTTTACAGTTAAAAAAATTGCATAAATGTATTTCTCAAATATCTATCACCGGTCTACTATGCAGCATTTTCACCTGACCAAATGTTGACGATGTACTATAAAAATCTTTAATAACAATATGCAAGCATCATCTTATATATATTTAACACCTCAAGATATACATGTTTAAATAGGCATTCAGTGGGTTCCCTTCGCGCAGACTCACAACATCCACATTACTAACAAGTTCCAAACAACACTGGCTACATTCTGAAGCCCGGTTAAGAACCACAAATGACATCAGAATAACATAATCATATCAATGCTTCTTCAAAGCAAGCATAGAAGCATAAGCAACTGCAACTGTCTAGCATCTACAACAACAACAGAAAACACCAGGGCTCTACGAATTGTCTATATAATCCACATACAAAAGCAGCGCTAGATATACTAGAAGGAAGCATGAAATCGTTACATCGGGGTACTGAAACAGAAAGATGTGAAGGAGTAAGTGAGTACGTACTATGCTATGCCATGGGTACAGAAAACAAGACGCAATCTGAGACTACTAAGTATATTCAGCAGAGCTACCAGATGTATACAGATAAATACTAGAGAAATCTAAAACCCAGAATCCCAACAACCGTATCCCCAATTTCCTAACCGCGCTCGAATTCCCAAGGGTCGTGACACGATCTCGCGTACTGAAGGCAGTTGTTCTACCAATCAAAGACGAACTAGTCGTGCTTGCAGAATTAACCGGCGCCCGAGATTCGGCGGACCATGCTAGCAGGGTCACGCAGCGACACGCGCTCGGCGGGGCATGATCTGTCGGCGCCGGGAACAAATCGTGGAGCAGGTTCCGGCGAGGCGAAAGTCGCGCAGATCGGGAGGCGGCGGAAAGGGGGGGAGAAGGAGGAGGAGGGAGGCGCTCACCCCAGTCTTCCATCGTGGCCGGAAGTCCTCGAGATCTGAACCTGGCTGGCTGCGGTGAGGAGTACGGACGGACGGACGGCGGCGACGGGGCTAGGGTTTTAGCCGCGAGGCCTTGGACTGGATCTCCTCGACGGGGACGTCGCCGTAGTTGGCAGCGAAGGGGTCCTCCTCCTCCGCCTAGGACTTCTCGGCTGCGGGCTGGGCAGCAAGGGAGGAGGCCGGCGGCGCTTGAGAGGGAGGAGGTCACGGGCTGGGTTGTGATGTGCGTGTGTGGGTGAGTTTTTTTTTATTTTTTGAGGATATGTGGGTGAGGTTTTGGTGGCTTGGTTGTGATGCGTGAAATACCACCGGCGCACGGCCCAAATTCGCCGGTGGTAGCGGGGCTTATCTCCGGCACCCTCAACCAAATTCGCTGGCGGTAACGGAAGACCCATTCGGCTGCTCTCGGTGCAACATATTCCTGGCACTTTCTGGCCCGTTTCGCCAGCGGTAAATGGCCTATCCCTGGCATCCCCAAGCGTACTCGCCGGCGGTAACGCGAGGTCCATTCGGCTGCTCTCGGCCCAACATATCCTTGGCGCTTGCTACCCCGTTTCGCCAGCGATAATGCAGGTACCCCTGGCATCTTCGGTTCAAGCTCGCCGGCGGTAACGTGAGGCGACCCTGGAAGGTCTTACCACCGGCATGTTTAAACCGTACTCGCCGGCGGTAAGAAGTGCGGCTATAAGCCTTTTCCTAGTAGTGTCCGCACGTTTGGTAGGCCGGCCCGTTTCAAAACCTTGGCCCGCATGTTCTTCAAAGCACCATTTTTTGCTGCACGTGGATGAATGCTCGATTCCTCCTTTTTCCGGGAGCCAACTTCCAGGCGGCCGAAAAGTGGAAAAGTTGCGGCCCGCGCGTGCAAGATGGGAGATGGCGCGAGCACGCGCGGAGCCACGAAAAGCCGACGGGAGAAATTTCATCACCTACCGCCGAATTGGCTCGCCAAAAATCTCGTCCCTATTTCCCCCCATTCGAGCTCTGCGAGCCGACACGGAGATTCATCGATAGCAAGGTAAGAGACTGTGAAAACCTGTCTAGGAGCTGGACGGCGGTGGCAAGCGGGCTTCTTCATCTTCTCCAACATTGGCAACCGGTTCTTCTCCGATGGCGGTGAGTCTCGTAACCCTAGATCAGTACAATCTGTGAGAATGTCGTTGATGTGAGTGGTCGATTTAGTAAACTAGATGATATCCCGCACGTTGTTGCGGAACATTGAAGAGAATGTTTTTTCTGACAAAGGATGATTCGTGTTAAATCTTTCAACATGATGGTTATAAACCTATGATCAACTAATGGATTCATGAGCTCATTTCTTTCGTTGTGCTCTATAATGAAACTTAATGTATGTTTTTTTAATGTTGAGAAAAGGGCTTATCGGTGTCAACTCGGGCGGCTGGCGGTTAATGAGAAAATCATCCTATAAATGAGTTAGTGAGCTAGGATGACCCACAAAATAGTGATAAATCAACCGATTAATCGTTGAATCAACCGTTTTTCGAATAACGGTTCTTTGCACCATATATACCAAGCACACATGGAATGAGAATAATCTACCATCACAACTCACCATCCATTACATAGAATTACATAGAAGAAGAGGCATGAAAATGAAATCATCGGATACAGTCAATATAATATGAAAAAGAATGATGGAAATAATAAGAGAAGGGAAAGATTACTAATAACAGCAAAATATTTTAAAGACTTCTTCTCCATTTGTAACTGGTAGAAGATTAGAGGCCTACCACAAATGATAGAAATCCAACCGAACTACATGTGCCATGACCATCTTTCCTCGTTGCATGGTTATAGGAAAGTAGCATAATTCGTAACATAATTGGACCAATTTTCGCAAATGTTGTATGTACTTGGTGTTGTCTCCTTCCGTTCCGTTCTCCAGAAACTGATGATACTCTCCCATGGACCAAAAGGAGACAAATACAAAATTTTCTTACCAATATCACATCCCATAAGCGGGAGGCCAGCAATCTATAGGGCAGTTCTCCGTTAGGGGCATTATATGTCGAGCAGTTGGCTCAGTGCCAGATGTTTGGAGAGCATCAACCTCGAAGATGAGGGCAGGGATTTTGTGTTAGTGTGCCTGGTATGCAAGGGAAAATCCACCACGTAGCCTGCTCCACACCATCCCATCTCAACCAGATCACAGGAATGTCACTAATTAACGCAGGTTTGGTGCAGCTCCAAGCGCGAGTTCCTGCACTGCAAAGATGGCCAGGGCCAGATCGAGCTCGGACATGCCAACAAAGAGAAAGAGCGAGGACCGGAGGAGTAATATGAGGCATCTTGCTGGTAAGTCGCGGCACTGGAAGCACATAGGTAGTGATGATTCTCGCACAGGAGGCTATCGGTATATATGCACCTGTTGAGGCGACGGAAGGGGAGAAGACGTCTTAGATTGAGAAGGTTTAAAGGTGGAACGGACTCACGTTAATGGGAGTCTCGTTAATGGGTGTTTACAGCTGAAATATTGCTCCGAAAAAGTGAGTGCCTTCCGTTACCAATTGAGAAGGAGTTGGAACGAAAACTGCAGCCGTGTGAGGAGTAGCTAGGAAGGAGAGGCTTCCACCGAAGGCCATCTTATTGGAACAGACTGGCGTGGAAAGAAGGTGACATGTCATTCAACTCATTAGAAACTGAAAAATTGATGTGGCATGCTTGCATGTTAAGAGAATTACCTTTAGTGGGTTGCTCCAATTTAGATATTATAGATTTGAGCGAGATTGTAGGCAGTGCATAGTCATCTTTACTCAATCTTGCGTGCTACATGCATATTATGGTCTCTGCCGGTGCGATTTCTAGCCGATCATTTGTGCTTAAAGGTTGCTCGTCCGTATGTTGTTTCGCTACTTGCTATATAGATATAGACGAATTACACTTCCTGCTTATCATGTTAGTAACCATTCGTGTTAGATATAGTTGTAATGTTGACAACTTACAACGTTCTGATCTACATTTACTTTTATGCTTGCAACTCTGGACTGTATTAACATTGTACCTCGACTGATTGATGCCACCTTTGTACATGATCACTACCTAGGTGTACACCTAAGATGAGCTTGAGCATGCACTAATTGATACCCAGGACAACATGTTCTTAGTTCCTGAGACCCAGCTAGCACTAACTTACCTGCAAGACGCGGAAGTGAGGCCGACGCCACCCTTGTGTTTGCTGCTTGTCAACGAATAACACATAGCAGATGAAACTTTGAACTCCAAGCACAAGGCGACCAAGGATTCTAAAGCACACACCACAGGTGGGGGGGGGGGGTTTAAGTTGGGCAAGTTCACAATGAAATGGCTAGCTTACCTCTCCACCTTCGTTCTGAACCGGATGTGCTCCATCATCAATAGTGGCATGACGACAGAGAAGGGGTTTAAGGAGGTGCATCTCAATGGCGTTACCAAGAAGATCTTTGAGTACTACCAGCAGGAGGTGTCATCAATGCAGGTGTACAACCACCTGCGTAAGTGGAGGTCCATGCGGATCTATATCAGCAAGCTCAGGGACCTGAGCGGCACCGGATGGGATGAGGAAATGCACATCCTCCTCCTTGACAACAACCAATACATAGGCCATGTCTCCGTTTTGGCCTCTCACTTGCACGCTAATTCAATTGTACACTACATCGCTTGCACAACTATAACATGTTTTCTAAACCAGCTAATTTTCCCTTGTATTAGGCTCACCCAAAGGACAACAAGTTCCTCAACAAGCCAATTAACAACTACTCCTAGATGCAGCAGATCTTTGCCTTCGGCCTAGCCACCGACAAGCACGCCATGGGATCTAATGAGCCACTTGGCATACTTGTTGTAGATGATCCTGACACTCAGGAATCTGATACGGTTGTGCTTGAAGACGACTACCTGCCTTCCTCTCCTGGTATTGGTGCCAGCGCTGCTCCTCGTCATGGAGCTGCAGCTGGCGCCGACAAGAAGAGGAAGAGGTCTGGCTTCGCTGAGGAGGATGTTGGCCACATGACCTTCATCACAGAAGCTGTCAAAGCGGTGGTGCATGCCATCACCAATGTTTCCCCTCCCGACGTCCACCCTTCCCTCTACGCCGCCGTCATGGATGCCTCGTCTAAGTTTAGCGCGTAGGCAACGATGGTGGTTCTAAGCCACTGATACGTCTCAAACGTATCTATATTTTTTGATGCTCCATGCTTGTTTTACACCAATTC
Source organism: Lolium perenne (assembly GCF_019359855.2). Taxonomy (NCBI): domain Eukaryota; kingdom Viridiplantae; phylum Streptophyta; class Magnoliopsida; order Poales; family Poaceae; genus Lolium; species Lolium perenne. The sequence goes on along the minus strand of NC_067246.2, from coordinate 266,941,501 downwards.
ATATGTGTTTTGTTTACATTTCGTTGCACTTTTACATGACTTTCGGCACTAACCTATTAACAAGATGCTACAGTGCCATTTCCCTGTTTTTTGCTGTTTTTGTATTTCAGAAAAGTTGTACATGAAATATTCTCGAAATTGGATGAAACAAAAGCCGAAGTCAATATTTTACCGAAACAAAGACGAAGTCCAGAGGGGGGACGAAGAGGCGCGGCAGGTCGGCCAGACCACCCCTAGGCGCGGCCTGGACCTAGCCCGTGCCTAGGGTAGGTCTGGGCCCACCAGGCGCCCCACCGACCTCAATCCTCCGCCTATTTATACATCTTCTCGGGAAAATCCTGGATACGCGAGCCTCCATCCACAAAAAGTTCCATCGCGGCCGCCATCGCCGAACGCATCTCGTGGGTTCTGAAGATCTTGTCGGTACCCTACTGGAGGGGGAAATCATCGCCGGAGGCATCTACATCGCCATGCCTGCCTCCGAAGTGATGCGTGAGTAGTTCATCCCTGGACTATGGGTCCATAGCAGTAGCTAGATGGTTGTCTTCTCCACTTTTTTGCTTCATGTATCGATCTTGTGAGCTACCCTACATGATCAAGATCATTTTTATGTAACCCTCTATGTTTGGTTTGCTAGGATCCGATGAATAATGAATACTATGTTAAGATTGATTATATATTCATGTCATATTTTATTTTTGATCTTGCATGCTCTCCAGTTGAAAGAACATGTCCATTACCCCATGTGTGGTTTTGGTAATTGATGACAATCCCTATGGACTAACAGTTGCATTGAGAATCTATCTTAGGTCCATAGCCATGTGTCGGTTTCAAGGTTGCAAGATGGAGAAGATCGAGTACGATGAAGACGGTGTAGAAGATGAAGAGAGACGAAGACGGAAGAGGTGAAGATGGTGGCGTGCGTAGAAGATGGATGAAGACGGTGGCGTGTATGTTGGAGGAAGACAGTGGTGACATGTACAAGGTTGAAGAGGATGAAGACGGAGCTTGCCGACTCGAGAGGAACACGCAAGGTTAAGGTTTGTGCTCGATAGGATAGTGGGTCGCATCATCGGAGAGAGCTCAAACCTTGCATGCATTGCATCGTGTTTGTCGGTTGTTCTTGGTTCTTATCCATGATGCATCGCACGTTGCATGTGCAAGGGTGATGATTTTCCCGATACACCATATTGAGATGTTACACCTCTATGACCATGAGAAAATCATCATCCACTCTTTTGCATGATTTCACCTTGTGAGTAGATAGCTCTCGTCGTCCTCTTTCCGGCAAAATTGGTTTCATGTCATTCCGATTTTCCTAGCCCGAGTTATCGCGTTTTCAGTTTTGCAGAAAAAAAAAAAAGAAAAAGTGGGCGGTAGTACCGCTTGGGCTTCCGGCCCAAGCACCGCAGCTGCCTACCAGCCTTACTAGACCCGGAGCGGTACCGGGCCGGTACCAGGCCGGTAGTACCGTAACCATTATGGTACCAGGCCGGTACCGGGCCCGGTAGTACCGGCCCATCTCTTTTTTTTCTTTTTTCTCTTTCTTCACAGCCTCCACTAGCTTCACCCGCATGGGCCGCCGCCACGCCCAGCCGCCAGTCCCACCACCGCGCCGCTGCAGCCCACCTCCCACTCGCCCTCGCCACGCACGTGCGCCCGCCCGCGTTGACCGCCCCCGCTCGATTGGGAGAGCGATCCGCTCGCTCCAGATCCCCGCGCCATCCCGCGTTCACACGCGCGCGCACGCGTGTGCTGGCCCCGCGCTGGCCCCACTCGCCTCTGCATACGCTGCTGCTTGCTACATGCACCGCACCTGCCCCTCTGCCCTGCTTTCTCTCTCTCATTTTTTTTTAAACTGAAGGCTCGACGAGCCCGACTTTGAATTAACAAAGCCATCACGGCCAGAATTACATCAAGAACAACCACAACAGGAAAAGAAAGCGAAAAACTGGGGTTGCCAGCTAGCGTTACAAGCACATGTGCTGAGCTAGAGCCTAAACAAAGATAGAAACAAAGGAGTCCAAGGCCTCAGCTAAACACCGGCAGCTCGGCTGGAAACTTCGCGCACCGAGCTGCCGCTCCGAGGAACTGCACCAAACTGAAGAAGCACACTGGGCCGCCAAGCAGAAGACCACCGGCGCCAAGGGAGCTAGCTAACTGCGCAAGAGAGCAGGTGAGACTCCAGAGTTCAAAGGGGGGCAACCTTCACGACAGCGCCTCCAGGAAGGGAAACGGCGCTCACAAGCGTCGTCGCTGTCGGCACAGAGGGGCCGTGCAATGCTTTCGCATGGGCTACAAACACCCACCCCACGGAAAACCTCTGTCTTTGCAACTGACATCAGGACATCCCACAGCTAATGAAAACCACCAGTGTCCCCCTGCGCCGACCTCAACTCCAACAGCCACCCTAGGCCCGAGAGTGGTCGCGCAAACCTGGAGCACACCGTCTATGTGAAGCCGGTCGCATCAAGACGCAGTGCATCGACGAGAAGGAAATCCGAGGAGGAACTCGGAGAACTCGCGAGTCAACAGGGCAGCAGACAGTGCCCAAGGGAGGCAACCAGCAGCAGGATGTGTGTCGTGGCCACGCCTCCAAGAAGGTAAACGGCATCCGTAGACGTCGTCGTCGCCGGCAGTGGCCTAAGCGTTGCGTTGCTTTCGCGGACACACCATCAGACCTGCTGGCGTCTCTGTAGGCCGCACCCCGCAAAACCAACCCAGATGGGTAGAACCGAGACGAACCGCCCCCGCGGTTGTCGATGTAGCTGGAGGGAATCAGAACATCGACGACGGCGAGCCGTCACCATGCCGTAGCCGCACCATCCTACCAGCCGCAGGTCCCAAGCTCTCCCGAGCCGGAGCAAACCCGCGAGAGACCCGTGGTGTCCTGGCCCCTACCGAGAACACCCGAAAACGGCCCAAACCTAGGCCCACCAACCCAGATCTAGGCCCGTCGCCGCCATCCCATGGCCAGGGCCGAGCTCATCGTAAACAGAGGCGCCGACGAGGAGCTTGGCCACCTGCCGGAGACGAAGAAGGCCGCCGTAGCATGCCAACAGCGGACGCGAAGGGCGCCCTCTGCCGCCCCGAGGCGCACACGCGAAACGACGGGCCCCTGCCCGTGACCGCCGGAGCGACCTGTAGAAGCCGACAAGACGCAGTCGTCGCCCGCGAGGAGGCGACCACGCCGCCGAGCTCCGCCGCCTCGACCTCGAGGAAACGCCTCGCCGCGGCGCGCTGGCCCACCGCGCAAGGTTCCGTCGCTTCCTCGTAGAGGATCTCCACCGCCCGAGGGAGAGGCCCCGCGCCACCTCCGCACGAACAAGATCCAAGAGCCCGCCGCCGCCGGCACCGCCTGGGCTTTGCCCGGCGGCTGACGCCGGCGGCGGCGGCGGGAGGAGCGGGGAGAAGGGGCTGGGGCTAGGGTTTGGGGGAATCGCCCGCCCGTCGCCCGCGGGGAGCGACGGGACGGGCCGAAGCGTTTTTTCCCTGGGCGGCTGGGGATCCGTTCTCTCTCATTTTTTTCCGATCTGCACAAGCGGTAGTACCGCTCTGCAGAGCGGTACTACCGGCTTGGGCCTAATTTTTGATTGATTTCTGCACATTTTTGGCGCAAACGGTAGTACCGCTTCAACAAGAGGTAGTACCGGTTTTGCGCGAATTTGACCGTTTTCCAGCCCCCAACAGTCATATTTTTGGGCCCCTATTTATACCTCTCTTCCACCTCCGACCCAACCACTTCTTCCCCTCTATTCTCTCTCCTCCATTGTTGACCTTGAGTTGTTTGATCCTCCTCTTGATCCCTCCACTATTTATTGCATATTTTTGGGGGAAAGGAGAGAGGAGATCTAGATCTAGAGCTTCACCAATTGAATCCCTCTCCAAGTGAGGGGATCTTGCTAGATCTAGATCTTGGAGTAATTTGGTGTTCCTCCTCCATATTTGTTCTTACCCCCTTATTCCCCCAATAGCTTTTGTAGCTTTGTTGGAATTTGGGAGAGAAGATTTTGGGCATCTTAGTGGTGTTCTTTGCCATTTCCTTAGGTGCATCGGTTTGGGTTCTCTCCGGGGTTTCGGTCTCGTAGAGTGCATGTTGACCTTAGTGGTGTTGTTGCCTTAGTGGCCTTGTTGCCTTAGTGGTGTTCTTGCCTTTGTGGCCTTGTCGTCTTTGTGGCGTGGTAGCCTTTGTGGCGTTCTTGCCTTTGTGGAGTGTGTTAGCCTTTGTGGTTTTGGAGCCGTTTGTGGAGCGTTGGTGTCTTTGGTGGCTTTGTTGCCGGTGTGGCGTGTTGTAGCCTCTTGTGGCCTTGTACTTGAGAGCCTCCGTCTTGTGGAGTTGCTTCAAGCTTGATACTTGGGAGTTTGCCCAAGCTTGTACGGGTTCGGTGACCACCCTCAGGGGTCCCTTAGTGGATCGAGGTTTTCCTCCTTGGAGGAAAGGCTCGAGGAGAATACGGTGGCCCTAGTGGCTCATTGGAGTGCCTCGTGCCTCCACACTGCTCCAACGGAGACGTAGCACCCTTGGGTGTGAACTTCAGGATACATCGTCGTCTCCTCGTGCACCGGTTACTTCTCAACCCGAGCTCCTTTACCTATGCGCTTTACATTGTGATATCTATCATGCTTGATGTGCTATACCAATCTTGTTATCACCTTGTTGCTCATCATGCTAGCATAGGTTGTTGGTGCACTTAGACAAACCCCTAGTTGATAGGCTTTGAGCTAAACTAGTAAACACTAAGTAAGTTTTATTCCGCCTAGTTTAGCTCTCAAGTAGAAGTTTTTATACACCGCCTATTCACCCCCTCTAGGCGATGTCCTAGTACATTCACCAATTCTAGTAGAAACTCTGGCCAAGTGGACACTTGTGACTCCAAGAGAGGGTATTTATGCTCGATAGTAGGTTCATGCCTCTAGTTTCCTGGGAGAGTGATTTTATAACTTCTAAGATTGTAGATGTGTTGTTGCTACTAGGGAGAAAACAACAATGTTTTATCCAAGGGTAACTCTATTGTTTACATTACACACATTGCTTAATGCGACAGTCTGTTGGTTGCAACTTTATACTGAAAGGGGTGCGGACTAACCTGAAGGTGGATTATTAGTCATAGACGCAATTGGATTACGGTCTATGTATTATGTTGTAATGCCCAATACCAAATATCATGGTAATCATCTTGTCATGTATTGTCGATATTTTGTCAATTACCCAGCTTTAATTTGATTACCCAACATGCTATTTCTTTATGGAGAGACACCTCTATTGAACTGTGGACCCCGGTCCTATTTCCTTTACTAATAAATTCAACTTCAATCATATTCTCTTTACTTTCTGCAAACATCTCTTTCCATTCGATACGTCTAATCCTTTTTGTTCAGCAAACCGGTGAGATTGACATCCTCACTGTAAGTTGGGGCAAAGTACTTTGGTTGTGTTGTGTGCAGGTTCCACGTTGTTGCTGACACCGGTAGTGCGCCCTGCCACTAGTCAGCCAGCAACACCTTCAGAAATCACACATTTCTCCTACTGGCCGATTAAACCTTGGTTTCGTAATGAGGGAAAACTTGCTGCTATGCTCATCACACCTTCCTCTTGGGGTTCCCCAACAGCGTGTCCGCATACGCCGAGTACACGCCATCAAGCTTGTTTTCTGGCGCCGTTGCCCAGGAGAAAGAGGATTTCTGTAAGGGGAGTCTCTCATCTCCAATCTCTTTACTTTGTTATAGTTTGCTTAGTTTACTTTATTTTGTTTCGTTTTCTTTATTATAACAAAAACACAAAAATTAGTTTACTTTTATAGTTGTCTTTATATATATAACACACAAAACTTAGTTTCTATTATAGCTGTTATTTCTGTTGCTTAATTTTATTTTTGCTAAAATGAGTATTATCTGAAGTTGATGTTCGTTCTTTTAAGCAACAAGGGGGAGAAAGTTTGAAAGATACTTGGTATAGAATAAGTAATTCTCATCATAGATGTACAAAAAATTATTCTGGTCCTCCTTAGAAATTTTTATGTTGGTTTATCTAGCTGGAATAGATATGTTTTGGATACTCTCACGAGGGGTAATTTTCTAGGTGCTCCCACTATGGAAGCCTGCAATTTAATTGAAAGTTTGGTAGGAATCCCACCTACTAATATTGTTAAAACTGAGAACACTTTGGAGGATGTTATAGAAAGAGTAAACTCCTTAGAGAAAAGTTTTCCAAATTACCTTGATAATGCTAGCCAAATTAATGAATCAATAAAAAGTATCAATAAAAAAATCACTATTTTAGAGGCTAGGAATATCCATGATAGTATAAACCTTAGGATTGGTAAACTAGAGGAGACTATGGAAACTTTAAGTTCAACCTTTTCCTCCCTTGGGTTTAAGAAGGAGAAAGCTTTAGTGGGAAAAGAGCAAAAATTCATGTATGTTCCCAAGGCACCTAAGCCAAAACCCCATAATATGTTTAAAATTGATAAAACTTTTGGTACAACTAAGAGTGGCTTACATGTTGAATCATCTCCAGGGGTATCTAAAGTGCCTATTTTGACAAGTTGTGTTTTAGAGGAAGTGATTGATCTTGATGTTTTTTCACTTGATAATACTTGATGCTCGCACTTTTACTGCGCCTAGCTGAAAGGTGTTAAAGAAAAACGTTTATGGGAGACAATCCATGTTTTATTTACAGATTTTTTTCTTTTTGTTGAATCTCGGAAGTTATTGCTACTGTAATGACCTCTCCTTATCATTTTTATTTCGTTTTTGTGCCAAGAATAGCCTCTAATAGGAAGAAAGTAATGTTTGGGGAAGTTGTTGTCCTGAAAACAGATTCTGTGTTGTTACCATAAATATTCGTAAAAATAGCCAGAGCGGAATTTTGAGTTGTCATGTTTTATGCATATGCCCCATGTTATTATATAACTTTCGTTAGTTGACCAATTTTTGAGATAAGCAACAGAGGATTTTCAAAACAATCGATCTTTACATGTTGTTCTGTTTTGATAGATTTCTGCACTATTTTTATTTGCCTCTTAAATCTCTTTCTTTTGATTTCTTTTGATCAAAGAGCTTTTTTAAAAGGTTGCTACAGTAGCTTATGCTTTAATAGATGTTTAATATATGTTAGTACTGAATATAAGTGGATTAGTTTATTTTGATTGTACTAATGCTGCTAATGAAGAATTGTGCGAAGTTTTTGTATGAAGGAAGTTTTAAAGTGTAGGGAGAGAAGAATGATGTGATGAGATGAAGAATGAACAAACGTTCAAGCTTGGGGATGCCCCTGCACCCCAAAGACATATTCAAGAGGTACAAGCATCCAAGCTTGGGGATGCCCAAGGCATCCGGGCATCCCCTCTTCATCAACAAAGCAACATGTCATATCTCTATACGCTATATTTTTTATTGCTTTATACGCTATCTGTTGTTCTTGGAGCATATTTTTGTTTTTGTTTTGTTTGTTGTAGAATATTTTGGATCCTGGCACATTTATTTTGGATAAAGATCCGCTCCGTTTTAATTGCATATAACGCTCTAGTTTTCGCTGTTATTGTTCTGCGAGTGTTCTAGTTTTCCGGTACCGCGTTTAGCTCTTTTTCTTTCACTTGAATTTTTTTCAGAGCTCGTTAGTATTGTTTATTTATGTATGATTATCTCTATTGTCCATACTGTATTTCATCTCTGAGAGTTATTTCAAATAAGTTGATTGGTGTTGGATACGAGTAAAATATTTCATGACTATAGTGATGCAAATGGAAGCTTGTCTAGACTTTGGCATGTCATGTTGGATGTTATTTTTTTCATATGTTAGTATTTATTATTTTAGCATGACTTTTTCAAATGGCCGAGAGTGCATAATGTGTCATTGAAAGAATCTTGTGTTGTTTCTATCATAAAAGCATGATATTATGTTATTCTCATTTGATGCTTTATTGGGTTGACTTGGCACATGCTTCTACATGTTATGACTATAACCAGTCAACTAAATCCTCTATGATAATTTAATTTTTGATTTGCAATATCACTTTATGCTTTGATCGATTGATAATGTTTTGTCGCTATGCATGATTATGGCCATTATTTCTCTCTTAGTTGGTTGCTTCCAGTCTTTTTGATAGCCTTCACTTGTACTGAGTATGAGCTCTACTCGTGCATCCAACCACCAAAAACCAAAGTTACCAATTGTGTCCACCATATCTACCTATATGTGGTATTTCACCGCCACTCCAAAGTAAAAATTTTGTGTGCTACCTTTAAGCCTTCAAAAATTATCACCTTTTTTGTGTAAATTATAGCTCATGGGAAAGTAGTCTAAAAACTATTGTGGCAAGTATTATGTCATATAAATTTTTAGTTCTTATAAGTTGCTTGTTGTGTGATAACCATGCTGTCATGGGGAACACCATCAATATGCTTTTATTGAATATCATGTGAATTACTATGCATGTTCATCTTGTTTGAAGTAAGCGAGATTTACCATGAGTTGCAAAGATTGGAGTATGCATATTGTTAGAGATGAACATTGGGCCGCCAACTAAAGTCATGTTCACATGGTGGAAGTTTTGGTTGGACAAAAGTCCAAATATATGTTGTCCTTGTTTTCCCGATATGGATGTCCAAAAAGTTGAGATTCTTAAAAATTGAGAAATCAAATGAGATTCATCTCCTATGACCTTTGTACAGGAGGCAAGGAGGTACCCCTTTGTGACACTTGGTTAAAACATATGTATGTGATGAAAATCCATGGAAGTCCAAATTAATTAGGACAATATGTGAGCACTATTAGTATATTCTGCATGAGGCAAGCAAACTTATAGGAAGTAATTATGCATAAGCCATACTATTTATCACTACCGTTTACATGAGTTGCATCTCTCAAAATAAATATTTTCAACACTCCTATTGTTTTCAAAATAAAAATCTCTAGCACATGGGTAATCCATGCTTCCCTCTGCGAAGGGTCTTTCTTTTACTATCATGTTGAGTCTTCACCTTCTACTTTATGCACCAATTAAGAGAGGGCCTAATTTTCGATTGATTTCTGCACATTTTTGGCGCAAACGGTAGTACCGCTTCAACAAGAGGTAGTACCGGTTTTGCGCGAATTTGACCGTTTTCCAGCCCCCAACAGTCATATTTTCGGGCCCCTATTTATACCTCTCTTCCACCTCCGACCCAACCACTTCTTCCCCTCTATTCTCTCTCCTCCATTGTTGACCTTGAGTTGTTTGATCCTCCTCTTGATCCCTCCACTATTTATTGCATATTTTTGGGGGAAAGGAGAGGAGATCTAGATCTAGAGCTTCACCAATTGAATCCCTCTCCAAGTGAGGGGATCTTGCTAGATCTAGATCTTGGAGTAATTTGGTGTTCCTCCTCCATATTTGTTCTTACCCCCTTATTCCCCCAATAGCTTTTGTAGCTTTGTTGGAATTTGGGAGAGAAGATTTTGGGCATCTTAGTGGTGTTCTTTGCCATTTCCTTAGGTGCATCGGTTTGGGTTCTCTCCGGGGTTTCGGTCTCGTAGAGTGCATGTTGACCTTAGTGGTGTTGTTGCCTTAGTGGCCTTGTTGCCTTAGTGGTGTTCTTGCCTTTGTGGCCTTGTCGTCTTTGTGGCGTGGTAGCCTTTGTGGCGTTCTTGCCTTTGTGGAGTGTGTTAGCCTTTGTGGTTTTGGAGCCGTTTGTGGAGCGTTGGTGTCTTGGTGGCTTTGTTGCCGGTGTGGCGTGTTGTAGCCTCTTGTGGCCTTGTACTTGAGAGCCTCCGTCTTGTGGAGTTGCTTCAAGCTTGATACTTGGGAGTTTGCCCAAGCTTGTACGGGTTCGGTGACCACCCTCAGGGGTCCCTTAGTGGATCGAGGTTTTCCTCCTTGGAGGAAAGGCTCGAGGAGAATACGGTGGCCCTAGTGGCTCATTGGAGTGCCTCGTGCCTCCACACTGCTCCAACGGAGACGTAGCACCCTTGGGTGTGAACTTCAGGATACATCATCGTCTCCTCGTGCACAGGTTACTTCTCAACCCGAGCTCCTTTACCTATGTGCTTTACATTGTGATATCTATCATGCTTGATGTGCTATACCAATCTTGTTATCACCTTGTTGCTCATCATGCTAGCATAGGTTGTTGGTGCACTTAGACAAACCCCTAGTTGATAGGCTTTGAGCTAAACTAGTAAACACTAAGTAAGTTTTATTCCGCCTAGTTTAGCTCTCAAGTAGAAGTTTTTATGCACCGCCTATTCACCCCCTCTAGGCGACGTCCTAGTACATTCACCAGTTCTAGTAGAAACTCTGGCCAAGTGGACACTTGTGACTCCAAGAGAGGGTATTTATGCTCGATAGTAGGTTCATGCCTCTAGTTTCCTGGGAGAGTGATTTTATAACTTCTAAGATTGTAGATGTGTTGTTGCTACTAGGGAGAAAACAACAATGTTTTATCCAAGGGTAACTCTATTGTTTACATTACACACATTGCTTAATGCGACAGTCTGTTGGTTGCAACTTTATACTGAAAGGGGTGCGGACTAACCTGAAGGTGGATTATTAGTCATAGACGCAATTGGATTACGGTCTATGTATTATGTTGTAATGCCCAATACCAAATATCATGGTAATCATCTTGTCATGTATTGTCGATATTTTGTCAATTGCCCAGCTTTAATTTGATTACCCAACATGCTATTTCTTTATGGAGAGACACCTCTATTGAACTGTGGACCCCGGTCCTATTTCCTTTACTAATAAATTCAACTTCAATCATATTCAATTTACTTTCTGCAAACATTTCTTTCCATTCGATACGTCTAATCCTTTTTGTTCAGCAAACCGGTGAGATTGACATCCTCACTGTAAGTTGGGGCAAAGTACTTTGGTTGTGTTGTGTGCAGGTTCCACGTTGTTGCTGACACCGGTAGTGCGCCCTGCCACTAGTCAGCCAGCAACACCTTCAGAAATCACACATTTCTCCTACTGGCCGATTAAACCTTGGTTTCGTAATGAGGGAAAACTTGCTGCTATGCTCATCACACCTTCCTCTTGGGGTTCCCCAACAGCGTGTCCGCATACGCCGAGTACACGCCATCAAGCTTGTTTTCTGGCGCCGTTGCCCAGGAGAAAGAGGATTTCTGTAAGGGGAGTCTCTCATCTCCAATCTCTTTACTTTGTTATAGTTTGCTTAGTTTACTTTATTTTGTTTCGTTTTCTTTATTATAACAAAAACACAAAAATTAGTTTACTTTTATAGTTGTCTTTATATATATAACACACAAAACTTAGTTTCTATTATAGCTGTTATTTCTGTTGCTTAATTTTATTTTTGCTAAAATGAGTATTATCTGAAGTTGATGTTCGTTCTTTTAAGCAACAAGGGGGAGAAAGTTTGAAAGATACTTGGTATAGAATAAGTAATTCTCATCATAGATGTACAAAAAAATATTCTGGTCCTCCTTAGAAATTTTTATGTTGGTTTATCTAGCTGGAATAGATATGTTTTGGATACTCTCGCGAGGGGTAATTTTCTAGGTGCTCCCACTATGGAAGCCTGCAATTTAATTGAAAGTTTGGTAGGAATCCCACCTACTAATATTGTTAAAACTAAGAACACTTTGGAGGTTGTTATAGAAAGAGTAAACTCCTTAGAGAAAAGTTTTCCAAATTACCTTGATAATGCTAGCCAAATTAATGAATCAATAAAAAGTATCAATAAAAAAATCACTATTTTAGAGGCTAGGAATATCCATGATAGTATAAACCTTAGGATTGGTAAACTAGAGGAGACTATGGAAACTTTAAGTTCAACCTTTTCCTCCCTTGGGTTTAAGAAGGAGAAAGCTTTAGTGGGAAAAGAGCAAAAATTCATGTATGTTCCCAAGGCACCTAAGCCAAAACCCCATAATATGTTTAAAATTGATAAAACTTTTGGTACAACTAAGAGTGGCTTACATGTTGAATCATCTCCAGGGGTATCTAAAGTGCCTATTTTGACAAGTTGTGTTTTAGAGGAAGTGATTGATCTTGATGTTTTTTCACTTGATAATACTTGATGCTCGCACTTTTACTGCGCCTAGCTGAAAGGTGTTAAAGAAAAACGTTTATGGGAGACAATCCATGTTTTATTTACATATTTTTTTTCTTTTTGTTGAATCTCGGAAGTTATTGCTACTGTAATGACCTCTCCTTATCATTTTTATTTCGTTTTTGTGCCAAGAATAGCCTCTAATAGGAAGAAAGTAATGTTTGGGGAAGTTGTTGTCCTGAAAACAGATTCTGTGTTGTTACCATAAATATTCGTAAAAATAGCCAGAGCGGAATTTTGAGTTGTCATGTTTTATGCATATGCCCCATGTTATTATATAACTTTCGTTAGTTGACCAATTTTTGAGATAAGCAACAGAGGATTTTCAAAACAATCGATCTTTACATGTTGTTCTGTTTTGATAGATTTCTGCACTATTTTCATTTGCCTCTTAAATCTCTTTCTTTTGATTTCTTTTGATCAAAGAGCTTTTTTAAAAGGTTGCTACAGTAGCTTATGCTTTAATAGATGTTTAATATATGTTAGTACTGAATATAAGTGGATTACTTTATTTTGATTGTACTAATGCTGCTAATGAAGAATTGTGCGAAGTTTTTGTATGAAGGAAGTTTTAAAGTGTAGGGAGAGAAGAATGATGTGATGAGATGAAGAATGAACAAACGTTCAAGCTTGGGGATGCCCCTGCACCCCAAAGACATATTCAAGAGGTACAAGCATCCAAGCTTGGGGATGCCCAAGGCATCCGGGCATCCCCTCTTCATCAACAAAGCAACATGTCATATCTCTATACGCTATATTTTTATTGCTTTATACGCTATGTGTTGTTCTTGGAGCATATTTTTGTTTTTGTTTTGTTTGTTGTAGAATATTTTGGATCCTGGCACATTTATTTTGGATAAAGATCCGCTCCGTTTTAATTGCATATAACGCTCTAGTTTTCGCTGTTATTGTTCTACGAGTGTTCTAGTTTTCCGGTACCGCGTTTAGCTCTTTTTCTTTCACTTGAATTTTTTTTAGAGCTCGTTAGTATTGTTTATTTATGTATGATTATCTCTATTGTCCATACTGTATTTCATCTCCGAGAGTTATTTCAAATAAGTTGATTGGTGTTGGATACGAGTAAAATATTTCATGACTATAGTGATGCAAATGGAAGCTTGTCTAGACTTTGGCATGTCATGTTGGATGTTATTTTTTTCATATGTTAGTATTTATTATTTTAGCATGACTTTTTCAAATGGCCGAGAGTGCATAATGTGTCATTGAAAGAATCTTGTGTTGTTTCTATCATAAAAGCATGATATTATGTTATTCTCATTTGATGCTTTATTGGGTTGACTTGGCACATGCTTCTACATGTTATGACTATAACCAGTCAACTAAATCCTCTATGATAATTTAATTTTTGATTTGCAATATCACTTTATGCTTTGATCGATTGATAATGTTTTGTCGCTATGCATGATTATGGCCATTATTTCTCTCTTAGTTGGTTGCTTCCAGTCTTTTTGATAGCCTTCACTTGTACTGAGTATGAGCTCTACTCGTGCATCCAACCACCAAAAACCAAAGTTACCAATTGTGTCCACCATATCTACCTATATGTGGTATTTCACCGCCACTCCAAAGTAAAAATTTTGTGTGCTACCTTTAAGCCTTCAAAAATTATCACCTATTTTGTGTAAATTATAGCTCATGGGAAAGTAGTCTAAAAACTATTGTGGCAAGTATTATGTCATATAAATTTTTAGTTCTTATAAGTTGCTTGTTGTGTGATAACCATGCTGTCATGGGGAACACCATCAATATGCTTTTATTGAATATCATGTGAATTACTATGCATGTTCATCTTGTTTGAAGTAAGCGAGATTTACCATGAGTTGCAAAGATTGGAGTATGCATATTGTTAGAGATGAACATTGGGCCGCCAACTAAAGTCATGTTCACATGGTGGAAGTTTCGGTTGGACAAAAGTCCAAATATATGTTGTCCTTGTTTTCCCGATATGGATGTCCAAAAAGTTGAGATTCTTAAAAATTGAGAAATCAAATGAGATTCATCTCCTATGACCTTTGTACAGGAGGCAAGGAGGTACCCCTTTGTGACACTTGGTTAAAATATATGTATGTGATGAAAATCCATGGAAGTCCAAACTAATTAGGACAATATGTGAGCACTATTAGTATATTCTGCATGAGGCAAGCAAACTTATAGGAAGTAATTATGCATAAGCCATACTATTTATCACTACCGTTTACATGAGTTGCATCTCTCAAAATAAATATTTTCAACACTCCTATTGTTTTCAAAATAAAAATCTCTAGCACATGGGTAATCCATGCTTCCCTCTGCGAAGGGTCTTTCTTTTACTATCATGTTGAGTCTTCACCTTCTACTTTATGCACCAATTAAGAGAGCATAGTTGTCATTCTTAGTGCAATGTGCATAGTCCCAGAATTATTATTGATTGATTCATTATTGTGCTATTGCTTGTTCTTAAATTATTTGTATCTAGTCACTCTCTGAACTTTGAAGGTGTCCTTGCATTTATGTTTTGCTATTTGATACGTCTCTGACGTATCGATAATTTCTTATGTTCCATGCCACATTATTGATGATATCTACATGTTTTATGCATACTTTATGTCATATTTATGCATTTTCCGGCACTAACCTATTAACGAGATGCCGAAGAGCCGATTCTTTGTTTTACTGCTATTTTTGGTTTCAGAAATCCTAGTAAGGAAATATTCTCGGAATTGGACGAAATCAACGCCCAGGGGCCTATTTTCACACGAAGCTTCCAGAAGACCGAAGATGATACGAAGTGGGGCCACGAGGTGGCCAGACACCAGGGCGGCGCGGCCGGGCCCTTGGCCGCGCCGGCCTGTTGTGTGGGGCCCTCGTGTGGCCCCCTGACCTATCTCCTCCGCCTACTTATAGCCTTCGTCGCGAAACCCCCAGCACCGAGAGCCACGATACGGAAAACCTTCCAGAGACGCCGTCGCCAATCCCATCTCGGGGGATTCAGGAGATCGCCTCCGGCACCCTGCCGGAGAGGGGAATCATCTCCCGGAGGACTCTTCACCGCCATGGTCGCCTCCGGAGTGATGAGTGAGTAGTTCACCCCTGGACTATGGGTCCATAGCAGTAGCTAGATGGTCGTCTTCTCCTAATTGTGCTTCATTGTCGGGTCTTGTGAGCTGCTTAACATGATCAAGATCATCTATCTGTAATGCTATATGTTGTGTTTGTTGGGATCCGATGGATAGAGAATACTATGTTATGTTGATTATCAATTTATATCTATGTGTTGTTTATGATCTTTCATGCTCTCCGTTATTAGTAGAGGCTCTGGCCAAGTTTTTACTCTTAACTCCAAGAGGGAGTATTTATGCTCGATAGTGGGTTCATGCCTCCATTAAATCTGGGACAGTGAGAGAAAGTTCTAAGGTTGTGGATGTGCTGTTGCCACTAGGGATAAAACATCGATGCTATGTCCGAGGATGTAGTTGTTGATTACATTACGCACCATACTTAATGCAATTGTCTGTTGTTTGCAACTTAATACTGGAAGGGGTTCGGATGATAACCTGAAGGTGGACTTTTTAGGCATAGATGCATGCTGGATAGCGGTCTATGTACTTTGTCGTAATGCCCAATTAAATCTCACTATACTCATCATATCATGTTTGTGCATGGTCATGCCCTCTTTATTTGTCAATTTCCCAACTCTAATTTGTTCACCCAACATGCTATTTATCTTATGGGAGAGACGCCTCTAGTGAACTGTGGACCCCGGTCCATTCTTTTAATCGAATACAATCTACTGCAATACTTGTTCTACTGTTTTCTGCAAACAATCATCATCCACACTATACATCTAATCCTTTGTTACAGCAAGCCGGTGAGATTGACAACCTCACTGTTTCGTTGGGGCAAAGTACTTTGGTTGTGTTGTGCAGGTTCCACGTTGGCGCCGGAATCCCTGGTGTTGCGCCGCACTACATCTCGCCGCCATCAACCTTCAACGTGCTTCTTGGCTCCTACTGGTTCGATAAACCTTGGTTTCTTACTGAGGGAAAACTTGCCGCTGTACGCATCACACCTTCCTCTTGGGGTTCCCAACGGACGCGTGCTGTACGCGTATCAAGCAGATTTTCTGGCGCCGTTGCCGGGGATGTGAAGGAAAATTACACCACAGAGATTTCTAACTCCCACGTCAACTACACGCCAGCACTATTCCATAAGGACATGTTGAGTACCACTTTTTTATGTTTACTCTATGATCATAAACACATAGTTGCTTTCAATGCACTATTATTCATGATCCTTTGTTTGAGTTACTCTTCATGTTATAACATAGTTGCTAAGTTAAATTGAATTATATCTATCATGCCTATGTTAGACTAATTAGATCCCAGCTCACAATGCTTTACATGCTTGATCAAGATTGTGCTGGCTTCATGTTACCTCAAAAATTATTTTGTTATCACTTACCTACTAGAGGACGAGCAGGAGCTAAGCTTGGGGATGCTGATACGTCTGAAATGTATCTATAATTTTGATGCTCCATGCTTATTTTACACCAATTTATATATGTTTTGTTTACACTTCGTTGCACTTTTACATGATTTCCGGCACTAACCTATTAACAAGATGCCATAGTGTCAGTTCCCCTGTTTTTTGCTGTTTTTGTATTTCAGAAAAGTTGTACAGGAAATATTCTCGGAATTGGATGAAATAAAAGCCGAAGTCAATATTTTACCATAACGAAGACAGAGTTCAGAGGGGAGTCGGAGAGGGGCAGCAGGGCGTCCACACCTACCCTAGGCGCGGCCCTGACCCGTGCCTAGGGGTGGTGTGGGACCCCCTGGCCTCCACCAACACCGCCCCTCCGCCTATTTATTCACGATCTTGAGAAAACCCTGGACCTGAGCCTCCATCCACGAAAAGTTTCATCGGGGCCGTCATTGCAGGACCCATCTCGGGGGTTCTGAAGCTCTTCCCGGCACCCTATCGGAGGGGGAAATCATCGCCGGAGGCATCTACATCGCCATGCCCACCTCCGATGTGATGCGTGAGTAGTTCATCCCTGGACTATGGGTCTATAGTAGTAGCTAGATGGTTGTCTTCTCCATTTTGTGCTTCATGTATCGATCTTGTGAGCTGCCCGGCCTACATGATCAAGATCATCTTTATGTAATCCTGTATGTTTGGTTTGCTGGGATCCGATGAATATTGAATACTATGTTGAGTTTGATTATATATTCATGTCATATGTTATTTGCGATCTTGCATGCTCTCCGTTGCTAGTAGAAACTCTGGCCAAGTGGACACTTGTGACTCCAAGAGGGGGTATTTATGATGGATAGTAGGTTCATGCCTCTAGTTTCCTGGGAGAGTGACTTTATAACTTGGGTTGTAGATGTGATGTTGCTACTAGGGAGAAAAGAACAATGTTTTATCCAAGGGTGACTCTATTGTTTACGTTACACACATTGCTTAATGTGATAGTTTATACTGGAAGGGTTGTGGACGCTAACCTGAAGGTGGATTATTAGTCATAGACGCAGTTGGATTACGGTCTATTTATTATGTTCTAATGACCAATACCAAATATTATAGTAATCATCTTGTCATGTATGGTCGATATTCCTTTCAATTGCCCACCTGTAATTTGATCACCCAACATGCTATTTTTTTATGGAGAGACACCTCTAGTGAACTATGGACCCCGGTCCTACTTCCTTTACTGATAAATTAAACTGCAATCTTATTCTGTTTACTTTCTGCAAACATCTCGTTCCATTCGATACGTCTAATCCTTTGTATTCAGCAAACATGTGAGATTGACAACCTCACTGTAAGTTGGGGCAAAGTACTTTGGTTGTGTTGTGTGTAGGTTCCACGTTGTTGCTGACGCCGGTAGTGCGCCCTGTAACTAGTCAGCCAGCAACACCTTCATAAGTCACGCCTTTCTCCGACTGGTTGATTGAACCTTGGTTTATTGAGAGAGAAATTGTTGATGTGCTCATCACACCTTCCTCTTGGGGTTCCCCAACAACGCGTCCGCATACGCCGAGTACACGCCATCTGTTGGAGATATGCCCAAGAGGCAATAATAAAGTGGTTATTATATATCTTTGTGTTTATGATAAATGTTTGCATACCATGCTATAATTGTATTAACCGAAACATTGATACATGTGTGTTATGTAAAGAACAAGCAGTGCCTAGTAAGCCTCGATCTTGTATAACTAGCTTGTTGATTAATAGATGATCATGGTTTCGTGATCATCAACATTGGATGGTATTAATAACAAGGTTATGTCATTGGATGAATGATATAATGGACACACACCCAATTAAGTGTAGCATAAGATCACGTCATTAAGTTCAATTTGCTATTAGCATCTGATACATAGTTACCTAGTCCTTCGACCATGAGATCATGTAAATCACTTATACCGGAAGGGTACTTTGATTACATCAAACGCCATTGCGTAAATGGGTGGTTATAAAGATGGGATTAAGTATTCGGAAAGTATGAGTTGAGGCATATGGATCAATAGTGGGATTTGTCCATCCCGATGACGGATAGATATACTATGGGCCCTCTCGATTGAATATCGTCTGATTAGCTTGCAAGCATATGAATAGTTCATAAGAGATGATATACCACGGTACGAGTAAAGAGTACTTGTCAGTGACGAGGTTGAACAAGGTATGGAGATACCGATGATCAAACTTCGGACAAGTAAAATATCGCGTGACAAAGGGAATCGGTATCGTATGTAAATGGTTCAATCGATCACTAAGTTATCGTTGAATGTATGGGAGCCATTATGGATCTCCAGATCCCGCTATTGGTTATTGGTCGGAGAGGAGTCTCGACCATGTCTACATAGTTCACGAACCGTAGGGTGACACACTTAAGGTTTGATGTCGTTTCAAGTAGATATGGAATATGGAATGGAGTTCGAATTTTGTTCAGAGTCTCGGATGGGATCCAGGACATCACGAGGAGGTCCGGAATGGTCCGGAGAATAAGATTCATATATAGGAAGTCACTTTCCAAGTTTGGAAATGATCTGGTGCATTTATGGAAGGCGCTAGAATGTTCTAGAACCTTTCGGAAGAAATCACCATGGAAGGTGGAGTCCCGGTTGGACTACACCAACCCTAACTTGCCAACCAAGTGGGAGGGTGGAGTCCATGGAGGACTCCACCTCCTTGGCCGGCCAGGTAAGAAGGAAAGGGGGGAGTCCCACTCCCCCTAGGTTTGGCCCTTTGGAAGGTTTGGGAGTTGGACTCTTATTTGGATTCTAGGGCTAACCCTTGGGGTTCCACCTATATAATGAGGGAGAGAGGGAGGGGGCCGGCCACCACCTTGGCCGCACCATCAAGAGGCACCAAGGCCGGTGCCCCAGCTGCCCCCTCTCTCCAAACCCTAGCCGTCCCCTCCTCATACTCCTCCCGTAGCGCTTAGGCGAAGCCCTGCCGAAGATCTCCACCACCACCGCCACCACGCCATCGTGCTGTCGGGATTCAGAGGAGGATCTACTACTTCCGCTGCCCGCTGGACCGGGGAGAAGGACGTCGTCATCAACACCGAACATGTGACCGAGTACGGAGGTGCTGCCCGGCTGTGGCACCGTCAAGATCTTCTACGCGCTTTTGAAAGCGGCAAGTGATCATCTTTAGCAACAACGAGATCTATCTCATAGGCTTTGGAAATCTTCGAGGGTTAGTCTCATGATCTTCTCGTTGCTACCATCTTCTAGATTGCATCTTAGCTTGTTATTCGTTCTTGCGGTAGGAAATTTTTTGTTTTCTATGCTACGAATCCTAACACCATCAAGCTTGTTTTCTCAACATGTCTCAAAAGTATCAGCAGCCACCTCTTGGATAATAGGCCCAAGGCAACGGGTTTGTCCAGATAGCCGAGGACCACATGGATCTCTGGCTTAATACGTTCCTAGGAAAGCACTACTACGTGTAGTGCTCCCTTGTGATGGGGTTGTGGTGATGCATGCATGATATGAAGACGACGACGATGTTGGTTGTAGATTTTGAAGTAGCTAGGGCTTGATGAACAATGATTCCATGGCTTGCACGTTATGTGAGGTGGTTTATACTAACCCTTCACATGATGCTAAAAACTTGCGGTGTTGTGGGTGGTAGGATTACACCCTCTTTTGATGTGGTGGTAGGATGACACCATAGGTGCTAGTGTGATCGTTAGTCAGATCACACTAGCAAGTAGATTGAACTTTTGTGATACTTTTTCCTATATGATCATGCATGCTTACATTGCTTAGCTTATGTGCTTCAATTGTCTTACAATGCCATGTTCCTTGATGTCAATCTTATGCTCTTTCTTGGTAGAAGTTCAACTGGTATGTGGTCTACTACGGAAGAGTGTGAGGAGTGTACCATTCATGGAAGGAGGTTGGGCCTCTTGTGAATGGATATGAGAACAACCTCCACAAAGGGTACAAGACAAGGGAGGAGGCTGAAGAAGCCTAATCGAAGTTCTTATCACAACAGGTAGGCCTTCAACGTGCATCCACAAGTCGAGGTCCATGAAGATCCACCTAAGAACACAGATCATTATGAAGGGAGCAACCTGAAGAACTTGATCATCGTCGTCCTAGTGACATGGATCATGTTTCTGATGCGATCATAAGCTAGTATGGTCACTTGTAATACCCTAAACCCTGGACTTGTGGATGGTAACCTCACCAACCTTGCGAAGGTGACTGTATCGGACCTTATGCGGCCTGCCAAACATTGTGCTTTGCATCAACGGAGCCGAAAACCACGATTTTTGGTTCCAAACATGCCGGCCTTTACTTCTTCCCTCATGTAGCTACTAACATTGTTGGCAACCAAACATAGTGCACAACATGGCCCAAGCTCAGTTTCTCCTCATACAGCATCCACCGGGCCAAACGAAGAAACGCGAGAAATCGCATGCGAGCAACCAATCACGCTCCTAACCTCCCACCGCCACCATCCCCTCGTGTGTCTCCGGCAAGGGCGTGACCTGAGAAGCAAACCATGCACCATGGCAAAGGCGAGCAGCAGGGCGCACGAGTGTGAAGATGAGACGTGTGGGGAGTAAGCCATGCCAACCCTTGCTGTCTCGTATAGTTCTGTCAATGACATACATGCCCCACACTTCAGCGTGCACACAAGGTAATATGGATATCCATTTATTGGGTAAGCTAGGAAAGCTAAAAGAAAATTGGTTACTCAATATCATGGTTAAGTTATTGGAGATGTTGTGAGTGGTACATAAAAGGGACAAATATAAACAACATGCAACAATTTTAAATAACATGAGCGACAGATAGCAGGCAAACAGACAACAACACATGAAATTGGAAATCAGAACACAACTAGGTATACAAAGTAGGAAGAATGATCAAGCAAATTGTTGAAGGCATTGTTTTGATAGAAGAAACTTTCTTTTAGGGTGAAACCTAAGATCTATGATCGGATGCCAAGAGCGCATGTGCAGCGTTTTCTCGGAGTCTCGCTTTTAGAGAACGTGGATTTCAGGTGTTGTCGTGGTAATGTTTAGGCTGCTGCCACAAGGACCGGAACACAATAGGGAGACTTTTTCCTAGTTTTTTTATGTGTCCATCCGTACTGTTGTTAGGGTTTGCGTTGTTGCAAAGGCTAGATATAATTGGTATCTTGGTGGTATTTATATATCCCCTTTATCAAAAAAATAGGTTTAGGGTTTATCATATATCACTTTGTCCATCCACATATATACACTAGTAGAGAAAATGCTATAGCGGCACACTCATTGGCAACGCACCCATCTGATCGCACACGACTGCTATTAGTACTTGCGGACCAAAAACTGGCACGCGGCTGGTATGCTCATACAGATAGCGTAGTGGATAGAAAGTCACGTGACTACTAGGTGGGGTCCAACTATACTCGGTTCTATAAAGTGACGGTAGCGGGCGCCAACGGGGGCACGCGACTGGTATTTCCATACCGGTCGCATGTGTTGTTGTATGCCCGCTTCCAATATATTGGCTGGCGGGGCGCAAGGGAGCCAAAATACTACTAGGGTGCTCTTTTTTGGGCACCATACTACTATCAAACTACTAGTAGCAGTGCCTTTTTTTTGGGACGTCCTACTACTAATCCCAGGATTTGCACCCATCATTGATATCGCATTTTCAGTTTTGGAAAAAATAAAAAAATGATAGAAAATTCAAAAATGAAATCCTTCGAGATGACGATGTGTTATGTCATCTAGTTTTAAGGAAAATTAACAAATATTAATTTTAATATGTTATGCAAAATGACGTCATGTTTCGGTAAAACGGTTTTTCTAGTTGTATATGACCTCCGATAAAAAAGTTTTTTATATGAAAATGTAAACGCAAAATTTTATTTCCGATTTTAACCGCCCGACTGTTTAGCGACTTTTTATATTATAAAAAATCGATGGAAAAAGGGGTTTCGGAGGTTTTAGATTTTGACGCAAAAATCTGAAATTTTTCAAAAAAATCACTTTCTCACTTTCTCCTCCTCCTCTTCTACCCCTTCTTCACCTTCTCCCTCATCCTCTTCCACTTCTCCCTCATCCTCTTCCACTTCTCCACCTTCTCCCCTCATCCTCTTTCCATCCTCCAGCTTCTTTCCCTCGTCCTATTTCACTTCTCCACCTTCTTCCAAAACATGACCACCACCTCAGGCAACCACCTCCTCTCCGACAACAAGTACACGTCCTCTCCGGCAACAGCGACCACCTCCTCTTCGGCAACGGTGGCCACCTCCTTTCCGGCAACAACGACTACCTCCTCTCCGGCAACGGTGACCACCTCGCAACGGTGACTACCTCCTCCCCGGCAAAGGCGACCACCTCCGACGCTCTAGTCCGGTGCCCACCTCTGACACCCTGCTCCGCCAGCACCGACGCTCGATTGCTTACTCCTCTCCAAGATCTCGTCAATACCATGGACTCGATTGCTTTCTTTTAGTTTTTAGGGTGTTTTGTGTAAAATCATGTGGGCAGCTGGGCAATGGTCCCAACTTTTTTAAAATTGCGAAAAGTCACACTAGCAGCAGATCTGACCGGTGCATGCTACTAATACTTTATTAGCAGTGTGTCAGGCCCACACGCGACTGGTACCTGCGCGCCATACTAGTCGCGTGTCGGATACACACACGACTAGTAAGACATTACCACTAGCGAGATATGTGGCAGGCCAGGACCAGCGACTGGTAGCAAAAAATGACACACGACTGATAGGCTATTCTGTACTAGTGATAGCACACTGGAGCCATGATTAAATAGGTTTGTCACGGTAAAGCTCTATGTTAGATGAGATGACAGAACATATAGACTGACTTCAGGTGCAAAAGAGATGAATCTAGTGTTTCCTTCCAGGTCCTGGAGCCTCAATCCTGCAAGGTGGATTATAAACACAATGCATAAGTTCCTTTTATCTTGGGGAAGCACCCTACCACGCTACTGGATATACAGTTAACATACTGGAGATTTACCACTTGCAACTTTAACCATTCCCCAATCTCCATCTTTTTCTTAGCATAGTTCGCCATGTTCTTTATTTTCGTCCTAGCAACTCCCTTCCGGAACAAATCCCGAGCTTTGTTATATTCAGTCTAAATTCACACACAAAGGTGAGACCAACGTTAGCAACGTATTCAAGTTATATATAAATCACCGTGTTAAACGGACAGTACAGGATCCTACTTACATTAAAATCAATGCCATGCTCCTGGGTGATCCAATAAATCTAGAAAAGTAAACAGAGGAAATCAGAAATTGGCAATATGTTCCATATTTGACAATATAAATAAACTCACAGGAGATGGTTATAAAATTGCATAACAGCCCAAAAATAATTAAGAGAACAACTTGCCCTTTGTTTCATTGTCCAGAAGGCGGGAGACGAATTCAGTTCAGCATCCATTACCCGTTTGTGTATATGGAACTTGTCCATTCCATATACTTCCTTTACGGCATCCATGTAATTTTTCTGTAATATGTGTAAAATAGTAAGAAATGTGTACAATCACAATCGCATGTCAGTGGTGGTTCATTACACAAAATGTTTGCTGTAGCAGGATGCTAACCTTATCCCTAATGACAAGTCTCCAGATCTCAAAATAGACAAGATCTAGGTCCTTGAGTGACGCATCCTCGCGCAACTCCAAAATGTACTCCTGAATGAAAATGTACCAGCTTGTGAGCAACACCAGTGACGAACACCTAAATTAGCAGAAAAGAGGATATCTTACAGTATATGCAAAAGCAGCGAAACGAACAGTCATATGGGGGAACTCTGTTGCAATCCTCAATGCTTGCCTCGATCCTATAGTTTCTATGTCTCTCCACTGAAGTTCAAAGAAGTTAATAATCTGGTGCTTCACCATCAATGTGTCAACGACTTATAGCCTTTTTAATGATTTTCTCTGAAGCATAATTACCTCTGCAGACTTGGTATCCATATGCAAAAAATCTTCAATCCACTGTTGCAAGATAGAAGTCTATCAATGTTAAAATAAATTAAAAACACTACAGGAATGGCCGGAGACGCCGACGGCCAAACCCTACGCCGAGGGCTTTTTATCGGGGCCGTCGGCGTACGGCCTCGCCGGGGCAGCGCCGGAAGCCGACCGTCGGCGTCTAGATACCGTCGGCGTACAGGTTCCTACGCCGAGGGCTGCCGTCGGCGTCTACCTGGCCCTCGGCATAGGCAGTAGCATGGCGCCTGTTCCAGCGGCGACATGACGGCCCTCTCACGGCGTCACACAGACGCCGAGGGCTACCCTCGGCATAGAGCATGGCCCCCCTATGCCGACGGCCACCCTCGGCATATAGATTTTTTTTATTTTTTTATTTTTTCTCTCTCTCATATTACTTTATATTATGTTTCTATTATTTATTTACTAGTATGAATTATGTAAAAAATGGTTCTATTTTTTAAGAATTCGTAGATGGCATATGTAGGTCCCACGGGTGACGCTCTTCGCAGACGGGTCAACCGGAGCCACTAGGCCCAACATTTGCTATCGATGTACATATGGGTAGATCCGCGGGGTCCCCGCCCTACGGTTTCCCTAACCCTAACTTTAACCCTAACTCTAACCCTAACCCTAACTCTAGCCCTAACCCTAACCCTAGGGTTTCCACATATATTGCTAACACTAACTCTAACCCTAACTCTAACCCTAACCCTAACTCTAACCCTAACCCTAGGGTTTCCACATACATTGCTAACCCTAACTATAACCCTAACCCTAACCCTAGGGGTAGATCTGCGGGGTCCCGCCCTAGGGTTTCCCAAGGTACAGATCACCGGAGCGTCAGAATTGTTGGAAAACTTGCATCTGCCCCTAACATATATGTACACGTGTGATGTAAGGTTTGGCTAACCTTGGATGTACCCGGTGTTGACGATTTCCGCATAATGGGCTACCACTTGGTAAAATCCAGGATCTGTATGTGGAAACCCCCGCCATGGCTCAAACGGAGCCTATTTTATGGTAAAGTATGCCCAACCTATGGTTTCCATGTACATATGTCCTAAACAAAGCAAAACAAATAAAAAAGTCCACTGGTAAACCCTCGCACGGAGAAAGCTATAGTGGTAGATCTGTGGGGTCCCCGCCCTAGGGTTTTCCAAGATACAGACCACCGGAGCGTCGGAATCGCTGGAAAACTTGTGTGTGCCCACATGGCATGCACAAAAGTGATTTGAGATGGTTTTATATCCAAGGATACCCCCCAAGGTGTGTCCGGCTTCTCGGACAGGGGGTTCCTACACTTAGGCAGATTCTGGATGTATAGGGGGGAACTCCCTCGGAGGTGAACTGGAGAGAAAAGTGATACATTTAAGAACTTAAGACCCACACACGATACAAAACACTTAAATAACTAGACCCACACACATACCAAAGCGCTTAAAGTACTAGACCCACACACGAACCGAAACACTTAAAGAACTACACCCACACACAGGAACCAAAACACTTAAAGAAACTACACCCACACATGAACCAAAACACTTAAAGAACTAGACCCACACACAAACCAAAACATTTAAAGAAACTACACCCACACACGAACAAAGCACTTAACACTGGGTCGACGCATGACCCGCTAGACACACGGACTCGACACACACACATATTAATCAGAGAAGTCGAAATCTTCATCCTCGCTGGGGGTGTCCTCTGAAGCGGTGGTTGTGAGGTTCCACGACCACCGTTCATCATTCTCCCCCCATGTCGACGCCTCTCCTTTGGTGTACTCTGCTTCAACCTCGGCCTTCCTCTGCCGCTTTCCCGCCCTCCTCTCTCTCCTGTACGCCTGCTTGTCCTTCCAGAATGCGCGCATTGCCTCGACGTCTCCGGGATGGTCTCTACGCCACTGTGCCATGAACTGCTCGTCCGCCTCGGTGGTATCAATCCGCCGCTGGCCAGCCCTGTACCACCGCGCTTCACCCTGTGAGCGAAGTAGCGGCTCAGTAGAGAGACTCTGAGCTTCCGTCAGAGACCTGACCTCCGGGAAGTTCATTTCGTGGCGCGGCCGGCCGAACCTCCAAGCCGCAACGTCGTATGCACGGGCAGCAGCCTCCTTCGTGTAGAAGGTGCCGAGCCACACACGCGTTCCACCGGCAGTGATTTCAGCCGCGAAATGCCCCGCAGGCCGCAGGCGAACGCCGATGAAGCCCGTGTTGTTACGGCGACGAGGAGCCATCTCAGCGGCAGCTCAGCTCAGAGGATTTTGTGGTGCTGTTGGATGAGAGAAGTGATGAGGGGAGAAATATTGCTGGTGCTGTTAGTGGAGAAGACATGGCTATATATAGGCCGACGAGGGGCTGAAACGGCGGGAAAACTTGGCGGGAGAGAATGGGCGGGAAAGGGTGGGCGGGAAAACTTGGCGGGAGAGAATGAGCGGGAAAGGGTGGGCGGGAAAACTTGGAGGGAAATCATGGCGGGAAAAAAGGGCGGGAGAGAAGCAGCGGGAAAGGATGGGCGGGAAAAAAGGGCGGGATTCCTACACTTAGGCAGATTCTTCATGTATAGGGGGGAACTCCCTCGGAGTTGAACCGGAGAGAAACTTGAGATCATATGGGATGATCCTTGTTTCCACATGTACCTATGACCTAACCAAGCTCAAATGGAGGCATATGCCCACCGGGGGACCCCCGATGGGATGCAGTCAAAGGGGTAGACCGCGCGGTCAACAGAACTAGGGTTTCATCGGAAATCGAGCATCGGATCTAGGGAATGGCCCCAAAACTTGTGTGTGTCCACATGGAATGCACAAAAGTGATTTGAGATGGTTTTATATCCAAGGCTACCCCCCCAGGTGTGTCCGTCTTCTCGGACAGGGGGTTCCTACACTTAGGCAGATTCTGCATGTATAGGGGGGAACTCCCTCGGAGTTGAACCGGAGAGAAACTTGAGATCATATGGGATGATCCTTGTTTCCACATGTACCTATGACCTAACCAAGCTCAAATGGAGGCATATGCCCACCGAGGGACCCCCGATGGGATGCAGTCAAAGGGGTAGACGGCGCGGTCAACAGAACTAGGGTTTCATCGGAAATCGAGCATCTAATCTAGGGAATGGCCCCAAAACTTGTGTGTGTCCACATGGAATGCACAAAAGTGATTTGAGATGGTTTTATATCCAAGGCTACCCCCCAGGTGTGTCCGGCTTCTCGGACAGGGGGTTCCTACACTTAGGCAGATTCTTGCATGTATAGGGGGGAACTCCCTCGTACGTGAACCGGAGATAAACTTGATATCATATGGGATGATCCTTGTTTCCACATGTACCTATGACCAAGTATGATAGATGATTTGAAATGTGTTTCCCAAGGTTGTAGTCGTGAGGTGACCAAGTATGAGAAGTATGATGTGAATGGGTTTCGCTTCCACACAGAGACGCACCAGAAGGGTCGGGCGAATCCCAAAACGATAAATACTGGGGTCTTCACCAAAGGAGACAACAACTTTGATTACTACGGAAGGTTAAAAAGTGTATACGAGTTGACATTCAATCGTACGAACGTGCAACTCAATATCGTCGTGTTCAAGTGTCATTGGTTCGACCCAATAGGTGGACAGAGAAGTGATAAGTCCATTGGGTTAGTTGAAGTTAAGCCTTCAACCACCTATAGCGGAGCCGATGTCTTTGTTGTGGCTCACCAAGCCAAGCAAGTTTATTATTTGCCCTACCCATGCCAGAAAGCGGAACTCAAGGGTTGGGAAGTCGTCTTCCATGTATCGCCACATGGTAACCTACCGATTCCCTCTGAGGATGGTTACAACAACATTGACCCCGTGACATACGAGGGGATTTTCTATCAAGAGGAACAGGACTCCGGGGAATATATTTTAGAACCGTTTGTTCAAGAGGACCTCGGGAACGATGCAGAAACTCGTGGTGAGTCAGTGGTGGATCTATAGGACATATCTATGCTCGAGAAGTTACTTGAGGCGAATGACAATTATGATGAGCCTCCACCCGTCGACCCTTCAACTTTGTACTCACAAGATAGTGATAGTGAGCCAGAGAAAGAGAAAGAGAAAGAGACGGAGTATGAGAGTGAGCGTGAGAGCGATGATGGCTGGTGTGTTATCGCCAGATTTTAACCAAGTCAGGAGGTGGGCCGTGATGGAGATGGGCTTAGAGAATATGCACGGAAAATATTCCTGAATCGGCCTCGTGTGAGAGTTTGGGCTAGATTGCCCGTGTATCTGTATATTATGGTAGATTTAGAATTAAGAGATAGAGTTTAGCTCGTACACGGTTAGGTTATTCCTAAGATAGAAAGTCCACGGACTATAAATATGTACCTAGGGTTATTGAGAAAGGAGGACGATCACGTTCGCAACAAACCAATCTAGGCGCATCGCCACCCCTTGTTTCGAGGGTTTCTTCCGGGTAAGCGCCATGCTGCCTAGATCGCATCTTGCGATCTAAGCAGCATCTTGTTTATTCGTTGTTTATGTGTTGCTCGTACTGAAGCCTTGTTGATGGCGAGTAACACCCTTATCATAGATGTGTTAGGGCTAGCATCGATACTTTCTTGATGTATTCGCTTAAGTTATGCTATCCCTAGATATCTAGCTGCCTTTGCACCTAGCTTAGGTGTAAGGGCAGCACCTTGCTTAGTCTTTATTTAGTAGATTCGATCCGTTATGGTTGTTCCTTGTTCTTCAAGGATTAGTTTGATATCCATATGGTTAGGCCTTGCAAACGGGTTGGATGATCCAGTAGTGCGTAAGGTACGGTTAGCCGATCCTAAAGGAGATGATCTGGGAATCAACTCTATGTTGGTTTTTAGGCCTTTTCTAGGGCTGGTTTTCTGTTATCTTTCGTATCTGCCAGACTCAACTACGTGTAGGACGTTCCGATTGTGTGGTGAAAACCCTAAATCGTCGTAGATCGTTTTAACTTAATATTGATCAAGCAGGACCACCATGTTATCGTAGATCCAATACGAATCATGGGTGGATCGGCTCCTTGAGCCGATTCACAGGATAACCTGAGAGCCGCTCGAGGCTCGTATTTAATGTTTATGTGTCTGCCATGCAGGAAATTAATTGAAGAAGTCCATCACCTTCCTGACCAGGTATAGGTCAGGTGGCACGCCCTTGCACCAGCTAGGACATGTGCCGGAGCATTGCAGGCCGTCGCCCGAGGGACCAGGGCCCACCAGCAGTCCTGGGAGCCTCCCGGCTCTTCGTGTTGCTCGTCGCTGCTCGCCGGTGGGTTTTGGCAGGCAACACATTCTGGCACGCCCGGTGGGACCTTCTACATCAACTGCGTCAACATCTTCAACAACTGCGTCAGCATCTGCAGCTGAGATGGCGGACGCACCAGTCACGTACGAAGATCTGACTGAGGAGCACAAGAAGAAATACGATGAGCTTAAAGCTCTCTTCGAAGCCGACCTCATCGGCTCTTTCGAGAGGACCCGTACACATGGCATTAGGTGGAAGGGGTTCTCACCCGAAGGCGCCCTCGATGAGGTGGATCTGTCTACCTCTTCAGAAGAACGCACCAGAGCTCTACGTCAGGAAGTTAATTACATGGTGGCTCATTCGCTACACCGTCATTCTGAGAGCTTGGTGAACGCTTTCGAGCGCGTTGCGGTTCGCGTGGCCTAGGAAATCATGAAGCGTCAGTACTCTCCGTCAGGACCTACCCTAGGGACTCACCAAGGAGAAATACCGTTCCAGACCAGTCCGCAGCTGCCATTCTCGCTAGCAGCTCCAGAGCTGCCGGGTTCACCGGTATACGTCGTCTACAAGATTGGAGGCGATCCTGGTGATTACCAGTTCCTGCATGAACCACCTAAGGAAATCCCGCACGGATACATGTGCACGTACGTGCCGGACTGCAATAACTTGGCGCGCACGAACCAGATTGCAGCAGGAGGGATTTCTGGAACAGCAGGAGGGATTTCTGGAGCGGACCCCGATAAACAAGCGTGGCTAGCTAAATATGCCACCGCAACGAGGCAACAAAGCTCGGCCCCTGCAGCTCATACAGTGGACCAGATCAGTGCAATCTTGAGGGACCAGTTCGGCATGGTGCCAAAAAGGAGGGCAATCGGCTATTCCAAGTCGTACCCTAATGAATATGATTTGATTCCACTGCCGCCCAAGTATCGGCTCCCTGAGTTCTCAAAGTTTAGTGGGTGATGTCTACGTTCCCCCTCCTTTCCTGTAGACAGTGTTGGGCCTCCAAGAGCAGAGGTTTGTAGAACAGCAGCAAGTTTCCCTTAAGTGGATACCCAAGGTTTATCGAACTCAGGGAGGAAGAGGTCAAAGATATCCCTCTCATGCAACCCTGCAACCACAAAGCAAGAAGTCTCTTGTGTCCCCAACACACCTAATAGGTGCACTAGTTCGGCGAAGAGATAGTGAAATACAGGTGGTATGAATAAGTATGAGCAGTAGCAACGGTGCCAGAAAAGTGCTTGGCGCGTAATTGATGGTGGTGGTATTGCAGCAGTAGTAACACAGTAAAACAGTAAACAAGCAGTAGTAACTCAGCAGTATTTAGGAACAAGGCCTAGGGATTACACTTTCACTAGTGGACACTCTCAACATTGATCACATAACAGAACAGATAAATGCATACTCTACACTTTTGTTGGATGATGAACACATTGCGTAGGATTACACGAACCCTCAATGCCGGAGTTAACAAGCTCCACAATAATGCTCATGTTTAAGTAACCTTTAGTGTAAGATAGATCAACAGACTAAACCGAGTACTAGCATAGCATGCACACTGTCACCTTCATGCATATGTAGGAGGAATAGATCACATCAATAATATCATAGCAATAGTTAACTCCATAATCTACAAGAGATCATGATCATAGCATAAACCAAGTACTAACACGGTGCACACACTGTCACCTTTACACACGTGCAGGAGGAATAGAACTACTTTAATAACACATCACTAGAGTAGCACATAGATAGTAGTGATACAAAACTCAGATGAATCTCAATCATGTAAAGCAGCTCATGAGATCATTGTATTGAGGTACATAGGAGAGAGATTAACCACATAGCTACCGGTACAGCCCCGAGCCTCGATGGAGAACTACTCCCTCCTCATGGGAGCAGCAGCGGTGATGAAGATGGCGGTGGAGATGGCTCCGGGGGCAATTCCCCGTCCGGCAGGGTGCCGGAACAGAGAGTTCTGTCCCCCGAATTGGAGTTTCGCGATGGCGGCGGCGCCCCTGGAGTCTTTCTGGAGTTTCGTCAATCGGTGTCGAGGTTTTAGGTCACGACGGCTTAAATAGGCGAAGAATCGGAGTCGGAGGGAGCACAGGCTGGCCACACCATAGGGGGCGCGCCCCCTTGGGCCGCGCCACCCTAGGGTGTGGGGCCCCCGGCACTCCTCCGACTCTCCTTCGGTGTTGGAGCCTTCCGGGAAAAATAGGAGGTTTGGCGTTGATTTCGTCCAATTCCGAGAATATTGCCCGAACAGCCTTTCTGGAACCAAAAACAGCAGAAAACAGCAACTGGCCTCTCGGCATCTCGTCAATAGGTTAGTTCCGGAAAACGCATAAAAATGATATAAAGTGTGAACAAAACATGTTGGTATTGTCATAAAACAAGCATGGAACATCGGAAATTATAGATACGTTGGAGACGTATCAGCATCCCCAAGCTTAGTTCCTACTCGTCCTCGAGTAGGTAAACGATAAAAGATAATTTCTGAGGTGACATGCTACCAACATAATCTTAATCATACCATTGTAAAGCATATGAGATGAATGCAGCGATTCGAAACAATGTAAATGCAATGAGTAAACAATTGAATCATATAGCAAAGACTTTTCATGAATAGTACTTTCGAGACAAGCATCAACAAGTCTTGCATAAGGATTACTCATAAAGCAATAAATTCTTAGTAAAGGTATTGAAGCAACACAATGGAAGATTAAGTTTCAGCGGTTGCTTTCAACTTGTAACATGTATATCTCATAGATAGTTGTCAATGCAGAGCAATATAACAAATGCAATAAGCAAGTATGTAAGAATCAATGCACAGTTCACACAAATGTTTGCTTCTTGAGGTGGAGAGAAATAGGTGAACTGACTCAACAATAAAAGTAAAAGAATGGTCCTTCAAAGAGGAAAGCATCGATTGCTATATTTGTGCTAGAGCTTTGGTTTTGAAAACATATAGAGAGCATAAAAAAGTAAAGTTTTGAGAGGTGTTTGTTGTTGTCAACGAATGGTAATGGGTACACTAACTACCTCGCCAACCGGACTTCCAAGAGCGGCTCCCATGAATTATTTTATTTTTGGGTGGCACTCCTTCCAACCTTTCTTTCACAAACCATGGCTAACCGAATCCTCGGGTGCCTGCCAACAATCTCATACCATGAAGGAGTGCCTTTTTATTTTAGTTTTATTATGATGATGACACTCCTCCCAACCTTTGCTTACACAAGCCATGGCTAACCGAATCCTTCGGGTGCCGTCCAACAATCACATACCATGGAGGAGTGTCTATTTTTGTTAATTAATTTGGGACTGGGAATCCCATTGCCAGCTCTTTTTGCAAAATTATTGGATAAGCGGATGTGCCACTAGTCCATATGAGAGTCCGTCAAAAGTAAATGACAAGGTTGAAAGCTAAACACCACATACTTCCTCATGAGCTATAAAACATTGACACAAATCAGAGGTGATAAATTTTGAATTGTTTAAAGGTAGCACTCAAGCAATTTACTTTGGAATGGCAGGAAATACCACATAGTAGGTAGGTATGGTGGACACAAATGGCATAGTGGTTGGCTCAAGGATTTTGGATGCATGAGAAGTATTCCCTCTCGATACAAGGCTTAGGCTAGCAAGGTTGTTTGAAACAAACACAAGGATGAACCGGTGCAGCAAAACTCACATAAAAGACATATTGAAAACATTATAAGACTCTACACCGTCTTCCTTGTTGTTCAAACTCAATACTAGAAATTATCTAGACCTTAGAGAAACCAAATATGCAAACCAGATTTTAGCATGCTCTATGTATTTCTTCATTAATGGGTGCAAAGCATATGATGCAAGAGCTTAAACATGAGCACAACAATTGCCAAGTATCACATTACCCAAGACATTTATAGCAATTACTACATGTATCATTTTCCAATTCCAACCATATAACAATTTAACGAAGGGAAACTTCGCCATGAATACTATGAGCTAAGAACACATGTGTTCATACGAACCAGCGGAGCGTGTCTCTCTCCCACACAAGCATGATGTAATCCAATTTATTCAAACAAAAACAAAAACAGAAACAAACAAACAGACGCTCCAAGCAAAGCACATAAGATGTGATGGAATAAAAATATAGTTTCAGGGGAGGAACCTGATAATGTTGTCGATGAAGAAGGGGATGCCTTGGGCATCCCCAAGCTTAGACGCTTGAGTCTTCTTGATATATGCAGGGGTGAACCACCGGGTGCATCCCCAAGCTTAGAGCTTTCACTCTCCTTGATCATGTTATATCATCCTCCTCTCTTGACCCTTGAAAACTTCCTCCACACCAAACTCGAAACAACTCATTAGAGGGTTAGTGCACAATATAAATTGACATATTCAGAGGTGACACAATCATTCTTAACACTTCTGGACATTGCATAATGCTACTGACATTAGTGGATCAAAGAAATTCATCCAACATAGCGAAAGAGGCAATGCGAAATAAAAGGCAGAATCTGTCAAAACAGAACAGTTCGTATTGACGAATTTTAAAATGGCACCAGACTTGCTCAGATGAAAATGCTCAAATTGAATGAAAGTTGCGTACATATCTGAGGATCATGCACGTAAATTGGCTTAATTTTCTGAGCTACCTACAGGGAGGTAGACCCAGATTCGTGACAGCAAAGAAATCTGGAACTGTGCAGTAATCCAAATCTAGTACTTACTTTTCTATCAACGGCTTAACTTGGCACAACAAAACACAAAACTAAGATAAGGAGAGGTTGCTACAGTAGTAAACAACTTCCAAGACACAAATATAAAACAAAGTACTGTAGCAAAATAACACATGGGTTATCTCCCAAGAAGTTCTTTTCTTTATAGCCATTAAGATGGGCTCAGCAGTTTTAATGATGCACTCGCAAGAAATAGTATTTGAAGCAAAAGAGAGCATCCAGAGGCAAATCCATAACACATTTAAGTCTAACATGCTTCCTATGCATAGGAATCTTGTAAATAAACAAGTTCATGAAGAGCAAAGTAACAAGCATAGGAAGATAAAACAAGTGTAGCTTGAAAAATTTCAGCACATAGAGAGGTGTTTTAGTAACATGAAAATTTCTACAACCATATTTTCCTCTCTCATAATAACTTTCAGTAGCATCATGAGCAAACTCAACAATATAACTATCAAATGAAACATTCTTATCATGAGTCTCATGCATAAAGTTATTACTCTCCACATAGGCATAATCAATTTTATTAGTTGTAGTGGGAGCAAATTCAACAAAGTAGCTATCATTATTATTCTCATCATCAAATATAGGAGGCATATTGTAATCATAATCAAATTCACTCTCCATAGTAGGTGGCACCAAAAGACCACTATCATTATAATCAT
This sequence comes from Lolium perenne, assembly GCF_019359855.2. NCBI lineage: Eukaryota > Viridiplantae > Streptophyta > Magnoliopsida > Poales > Poaceae > Lolium > Lolium perenne. Next base: position 266,906,314 of record NC_067246.2, on the reverse strand, counting down.
CATATATAGGAGGCAAAGTATCATCAAAGAAAATTTTCTCCTCAATGCTTGGGGGACTAAAAAGATCATGAAAACCAGCTTCCCCAAGCTTAGAACTTTCTATATTATTATCAACAATGGTGTTCAAAGCGTTCATACTAATATTACTACCAGCATGCAAACAAGATTTAATAGGTTTTTTAATTTTCGCATCAAACAATCCATGTTTTAAATCAGGAAATAGAACAAGAAGCTCACTCTTGTACATTATGCCAAACTAGTGTAGACAAGAAACAACAAGATGCAATTGCAGGATCTAAAGGAAATAGCTTCGAGCACACACACGACGGCAACAGAAAAATACTTTACCTGGGACCGTAGTATGAGAGCCTTTTACCTTTCCTCCCCGGCAACGGCGCCAGAAAAGTGCTTGATGTCTACGTTCCCCCTCCTTTCCTGTAGACAGTGTTGGGCCTCCAAGAGCAGAGGTTTGTAGAACAGCAGCAAGTTTCCCTTAAGTGGATACCCAAGGTTTATCGAACTCAGGGAGGAAGAGGTCAAAGATATCCCTCTCATGCAACCCTGCAACCACAAAGCAAGAAGTCTCTTGTGTCCCCAACACACCTAATAGGTGCACTAGTTCGGCGAAGAGATAGTGAAATACAGGTGGTATGAATAAGTATGAGCAGTAGCAACGGTGCCAGAAAAGTGCTTGGCGCGTAATTGATGGTGGTGGTATTGCAGCAGTAGTAACACAGTAAAACAGTAAACAAGCAGTAGTAACTCAGCAGTATTTAGGAACAAGGCCTAGGGATTACACTTTCACTAGTGGACACTCTCAACATTGATCACATAACAGAACAGATAAATGCATACTCTACACTTTTGTTGGATGATGAACACATTGCGTAGGATTACACGAACCCTCAATGCCGGAGTTAACAAGCTCCACAATAATGCTCATGTTTAAGTAACCTTTAGTGTAAGATAGATCAACAGACTAAACCGAGTACTAGCATAGCATGCACACTGTCACCTTCATGCATATGTAGGAGGAATAGATCACATCAATAATATCATAGCAATAGTTAACTCCATAATCTACAAGAGATCATGATCATAGCATAAACCAAGTACTAACACGGTGCACACACTGTCACCTTTACACACGTGCAGGAGGAATAGAACTACTTTAATAACACATCACTAGAGTAGCACATAGATAGTAGTGATACAAAACTCAGATGAATCTCAATCATGTAAAGCAGCTCATGAGATCATTGTATTGAGGTACATAGGAGAGAGATTAACCACATAGCTACCGGTACAGCCCCGAGCCTCGATGGAGAACTACTCCCTCCTCATGGGAGCAGCAGCGGTGATGAAGATGGCGGTGGAGATGGCTCCGGGGGCAATTCCCCGTCCGGCAGGGTGCCGGAACAGAGAGTTCTGTCCCCCGAATTGGAGTTTCGCGATGGCGGCGGCGCCCCTGGAGTCTTTCTGGAGTTTCGTCAATCGGTGTCGAGGTTTTAGGTCACGACGGCTTAAATAGGCGAAGAATCGGAGTCGGAGGGGGCCTGGGCTGGCCACACCATAGGGGGGCGCGCCCCCCCCTTGGGCCGCGCCACCCTAGGGTGTGGGGCCCCCTGGCACTCCTCCGACTCTCCTTCGGTGTTCTGGAGCCTTCCGGGAAAAATAGGAGGTTTGGCGTTGATTTCGTCCAATTCCGAGAATATTGCCCGAACAGCCTTTCTGGAACCAAAAACAGTAGAAAACAGCAACTGGCCTCTCGGCATCTCGTCAATAGGTTAGTTCCGGAAAACGCATAAAAATGATATAAAGTGTGAACAAAACATGTTGGTATTGTCATAAAACAAGCATGGAACATCGGAAATTATAGATACGTTGGAGACGTATCAGTGGGTCAGAAGGCTCTAGTTCAATTGAGCATGTGAGCCGATATTTGGCACAGTTGGGCATGATTTCAGCATCAGACCCGTTACGTGTGAGGTTTTTTGCGCAATCTCTCACAGGGACGGCTTTTGGGTGGTACACCTCGTTGCCACCAGACTCAGTCTGGACGTGGAAGCAGCTGGAAGAACAGTTTCACATGCAATATCACTCAGAAGCTACCGAGGCTAGCATTGCCGATCTGGCACAAGTGCGACAGAAGCATGGAGAAACGGTGTCGGAATACATTCAGCGTTTCAGGACTGTTAGGAACCGATGTTATTCGGCTCGTTTGCATGAGAAAGAAGCAGTCGATCTGGCAGTGTTGGGCCTCGCGGCGCCGATCAAGGATCTGGCTTTCCAAGCGGAATGCACTTCACTGGCGCATATGGTTCAGAAACTATCATTGTATGAGCAGCGCCACCCAGAATTGTACCAAGACAAGTTCAAATGCCCGATAGGCCTGGTTGAGACAGAAGAAGTTGAAGACTCTGCAGGAGACCAGGAAGTAGCTGTGGCTGAATGGGCTCGGGGGGCAAACCCCGTGTCCTGCAAATGGGTGAAGCAACAAGGGCCTGCGAAAGAGTTTGACTTCGACGTAAGCAAGGCTGAGCAGATATTTGATTTACTGCTTAAGGAGAAACAGCTGAAGTTACCCGAAGGCCATGAAATCCCTACGGTGCAAGAGCTGAACGGAAGACCGTACTGCAAGTGGCATAACTCGTTCACCCATATCACCAACGACTGCAAAGTGTTACGTCAGCAGATCCAATTGGCGATAGAACAAGGCCGTCTGATCTTTGGTCAGTATGCCATGAAAGTAGACACGCAACCGTTTCCTGCCGTCAACATGGTGGAGTGCAATCACCCCGTGAGGCGCCAGCCAGATTTCTCGTTCAGTGTTAACATGGCAGGGCCTGTATACCACCCTGGTAGGGACAAAGAAGAGAGCAGTCGCTCTCGTGGCAAGGAAAAGGAGGAGGCCGGCCCACGCGACCGGCCCCGATATGATGACAGACGGTACATCACAGAGGAGCAAGTGAGAAACGTACGGTACCAACGACCACTCTCCGAGCATCTCCTTAACAAATATGAGCGTCAGTACGACCGACGCCGGCGATACGACGTAGACGACGAAAGAGATCGTCGGTCCAGTGTAGACAACAGAAAATATCGTCGGTATGATAGAGACGACGAAAGTTATGAGCGCCGCGCTAAAGGAAAGTCAAGAGAGCAGGAGGACATGGACAGACACTGGGATTGTCCTTTCTTTAAGCATTGCTGGGATTCAGGAATGAGCCGATTGCCTACAATCGACAACTGCCCAGAATGTAGACAGAAGAAGAAGGACACAGGTGACGTGTCAGTGTTCAAACGTCTAGGGCCTCTCCCATCTCGGAACAAGCAAGCTGAGTCCTCTCGGGTGGAAGATCTCGAGGAGTTAGAAGATGAAGATGAAGAAGAAGAAGATAGATACCACCGGCCAAGGTGGTGCCCTGATGGACTCAGTCACTCTCAAAAGCGTAGGGTGCAGCGGCTACGTAGCTTGGAGGAAGCCGAGAGGCAATACCTGCACACGCTGAGGAAAGCACGGCCCGATCTGGCCGTGAAAATTCAGCAAACTTTGGACGAGGAGGGTCGTCCACAGAAGAAAGAATGGCGCCCCAAACAAATGAAAGCCGATGAGAAGACATCGGCTGGCACAAATATGGTGTTCATACTTCCGTCGGAGTTTTGTGCTCCAAGAACAGAAGAAGCACCTGTAGTATGATACGTCTCCGACGTATCGATAATTTCTTGTGTTCCATGCCACATTATTGATGATATCTACATGTTTTATGCACACTTTATGTCATATTCGTGCATTTTCTGGAACTAACCTATTAACAAGATGCCGAAGTGCCGATTCTTTGTTTTCTGCTGTTTTTGGTTTCAGAAATCCTAGTAACGAAATATTCTCGGAATTGGACGAAATCAACGCCCAGGGTCCTATTTTGCCACGAAGCTTCCAGAAGACCGAAGAGGAGACGAAGTGGGGCCACGAGGTGGCCACACCCTAGGGCGGCGCGGCCCAGGCCCTGGCCGCACCGACCTGTGGTGTGGGGCCCTCGTGCCGCCTCTTGACCTGCCCTTCCGCCTACTTAAAGCCTCCGTCGCGAAACCCCCAGTACCGAGAGCCACGATACGGAAAACCTTCCAGAGACGCCGCCGCCGCCAATCCCATCTCGGGGGATTCTGGAGATCTCCTCCTGCACCCTGCCGGAGAGGGGAATCATCTCCCGGAGGACTCTACGCCGCCATGGTCGCCTCCGGAGTGATGAGTGAGTAGTTCACCCCTGGACTATGGGTCCATAGCAGTAGCTAGATGGTTGTCTTCTCCCCATTGTGCTTAATTGTCGGGTCTTGTGAGCTGCCTAACATGATCAAGATCATCTATCTGTAATTCTATATGTTGCGTTTGTTGGGATCCGATGAATAGAGAATACTATGTTATGTTGATTATCAAAGTTATGTATATGTGTTGTTTATGATCTTGCATGCTCTCCGTTACTAGTAGATGCTCTGGCCAAGTAGATGCTTGTAACTCCAAGAGGGAGTATTTATGCTCGATAGTGGGTTCATGTCTCCGTGAATCTGGGGGAGTGACAGAAACCTCTAAGATTATGGATGTGCTGTTGCCACTAGGGATAAAACATTGGTGCTATGTTCGAGGATGTAGTTACTGATTACATTACGCGCAATACTTAATGCAATTGTCTGTTGTTTTCAACTTAATACTGGAGGGGGTTCGGATGATAACTTGAAGGTGGACTTTTCAGGCATAGATGCATGCTGGATAGCGGTCTATGTACTTTGTCGTAATGCCCAATTAAATCTCACAATACTCATCATAATATGTATGTGCATGGTCATGCCCTCTTTATTTGTCAATTGCCCAACTGTAATTTGTTCACCCAACATGCTGTTTATCTTATGGGAGAGACACCTCTAGTGAACTGTGGACCCCGGTCCAATTCTCTATACTGAAATACAATCTACTGCAATACTTGTTCTACTGTTTTCTGCAAATAATCATCTTCCACACTATACATCTAATCCTTTGTTACAGCAAGCCGGTGAGATTGACAACCTCACTGTTTCGTTGGGGCAAAGTACTTTGTTTGTGTTGTGCAGGTTCCACGTTGGCGCCGGAATCTCTGGTGTTGCGCCGCACTACATCCCGCCGCCATCAACCTTCAACGTGCTTCTTGACTCCTACTGGTTCGATTAAACCTTGGTTTCTTACTGAGGGAAACTTGCCGCTGTGCGCATCACACCTTCCTCTTGGGGTTCCCAACGGACGTGTCAACTGCACGCATCAAGCAAATTTCTGGCGCCGTTGCCGGGGAGATCAAGACACGCTGCAAGGGGAGTCTCCACTTCCCAATCTCTTTACTTTGTTTTTGTCTTGCTTAGTTTTATTTACTACTTTGTTTGCTGCACTATATCAAAATACAAAAAAATTAGTTGCTAGTTTTACCTTATTTGCTATCTTGTTTGCTATATCAAAAACACAAAAAAAATTAGTTACTTGCATTTACTTTATCTAGTTTGCTTTATTTACTGTCCTGCACTCTATATTAAAAATACAAAAAAAAATTAGTTACTTTTGTTACCATGTCTAGCTCTGAACCTGTTACTTCTTCGCCTGAAGAATTAGTCTTCACTTTTAAACAAGGGGATGAGGAGAGTTTTAAGGATGCTTGGTCTAGAATTTTTACTTCTTATCGTAAAACTGAACCTCAAATGACTCTAAGTTTGCTCCTTAGTAATTTTTAGTTTGGTCTTATGATTTGCTATAGATATGCTTTGGATGCTTTAGTGGGAGGAGATTTCCTTCATTGCAATGGGGATCAAGCTTTTAATGCCATAAAGAAGTTGGTTGCATCACATGATTCAGCTAATAACTTTGATTCAGCCCTTATTAGCATTTATAATAGATTAAACAATCTCGAGATAAGTACATCTCGCTTGCATGACAACTATCACCATGTTCGTAATCGTCTTGAACAAGTTTTAGTGAACTCTAAACCTTCATTATGGGATCCTACTGTTAAAATTGTTATCGGTGATCAAACTCTTCGTGCCAACTGTGATATTATGTCTGAATTTTGCCTTATACCTGAGAGCATTTATAAATCTTTGAAACTTTGGGGAGTTGATGAAGGAGGAGAAGAAATAACTCTCATTGATAACTTTGTTATAATTCCTAAGGGAATAGCCGCAGGTGTGCATACAACCATTCTTGGAAGAACAATATCTATTGATTATCTTGTTATTGAATGTGTAGGGACATGAAAAATCACACTCGGAAGACCCTGCTGAAACTATTGGGAGCAGTCATAGATGTGGGAGAAGGCACCCTAGAATTCACCTCTACACCGGGGAGGAATCATATATTTCCTAAATCAAAGGGAAAGAAAAACAACAAGAAAGGTAAGGGTAAAGCCCAAGGTAAGGTCGACACACCGTCTCTTGATAATACTTGATACACACTTTCTGCGCCTAGCTGAAAGGCGTTAAAGAAAAGCGCTTATGGGAGACAACCCATGTTTTTACTACAGTACTTTGTTTTTATTTTGTGTCTTGGAAGTTGTTTACTACGTAGCAACCTCTCCTTATCTTAGTTTAGTGTTTTATTGTGCCAAGTAAAGTCGTTGATAGTAAAGTTCATACTAGATTTGGATTACTGTGCAGAAACAGATTTATTTGCTGTCACGAATCTGGGCTTTTTTCTCTGTAGGTAACTCAGAAAATTATGCCAATTTACGTGAGTGATCCTCAGATATGTACGCAACTTTCATTCAATTTGAGCATTTTCATTTGAGCAAGTCTGGTGCCTCGATAAAATTCGTCAATACGAACTGTTCTGTTCTGACAGATTCTGCCTTTTATTTCGCATTGCCTCTTTTGCTATGTTGGATGAATTTCTTTGATCCATTAATGTCCAGTAGCTTTATGTAATGTCCAGAAGTGTTAAGAATGATTGTGTCACCTCTGAACATATTAATTTTTATTGTCCACTAACCCTCTAATGAGTTGTTCTAAGTTTGGTGTGGAGGAAGTTTTCAAGGATCAAGAGAGGAGTATGATGCAATATGATCAAGGAGAGTGAAAGCTCTAAGCTTGGGGATGTCCCGGTGGTTCACCCCTGCATATATCAAGAAGACTCAAGCGTCTAAGCTTGGGGATGCCCAAGGCATCCCCTTCTTCATCGACAATATTATCAGGTTCCTCCCCTGAAACTATATTTTTATTCCATCACATCTTATGTGCTTTGCTTGGAGCGTCGGTTTGTTTTTGTTTTTGTTTTGTTTGAATAAAATGGATCCTAGCATTCACTTTGTGGGAGAGAGACACGCTCCGCTGTAGCATATGGACAAGTATGTCCTTAGGCTTTACTCATAGTATTCATGGCGAAGTTTCTTCTTCGTTAAATTGTTATATGGTTGGAATTGGAAAATGATACATGTAGTAAATTGCTAAAATGTCTTGGATAATGTGATACTTGGCAATTGTTGTGCTCATGTTTAAGCTCTTGCATCATATACTTTGCACCCATTAATGAAGAAACACCTAGAGCTTGCTAATTTGGTTTGCATATTTGGTCTCTCTAAAGTCTAGATAATATCTAGTATTGAGTTTTGAACAACAAGGAAGACGGTGTAGATTCTTATAATGTTTTCAATATGTCTTTTATGTGAGTTTTGCTGCACCGGTTCATCCTTGTGTTTGTTTCAAATAAGCCTTGCTAGCCTAAACCTTGTATCGAGAGGGAATACCTCTCATGCATCCAAAATACTTGAGCCAACCACTATGCCATTTGTGTCCACCATACCTACCTACTACATGGTATTTCTCCGCCATTCCAAAGTAAATTGCTTGAGTGCTACCTTTAAATTCCATCATTCGCCTTTGCAATATATAGCTCATGGGACAAATAGCTTAAAAACTATTGTGGTATTGAATATGTACTTATGCACTTTATCTCTTATTAAGTTGCTTGTTGTGCGATAACCATGTTTTAGGACGCCATCAACTATTCTTTGTTGAATATCATGTGAGTTGCTATGCATGTCCGTCTTGTCTGAAGTAAGAGAGATCTACCACCCTATGGTTAAGCATGCATATTGTTAGAGAAGAACATTGGGCCGCTAACTAAAGCCATGATTCATGGTGGAAGTTTCAGTTTTGGACATATATCCTCAATCTCATATGAGAATAATAATTGTTGCCACATGCTTATGCATTAAAGAGGAGTCCATTATCTGTTGTCCATGTTGTCCCGGTATGGATGTCTAAGTTGAGAATAATCAAAAGCGAGAAATCCAAAATGCGAGCTTTCTCCTTAGACCTTTGTACAGGCGGCATGGAGGTACCCCATTGTGACACTTGGTTAAAACATGTGTATTGCGATGATCCGGTAGTCCAAGCTAATTAGGACAAGGTGCGGGCACTATTAGTATACTATGCATGAGGCTTGCAACTTGTAAGATATAATTTACATGATACATATGCTTTATTACTACCGTTGACAAAATTGTTTCATGTTTTCAAAATAAAAGCTCTAGCACAAATATAGCAATCGATGCTTTTCCTTTATGGAGGACCATTCTTTTACTTTTATGTTGAGTCAGTTCACCTATTTCTCTCCACCTCAAGAAGCAAACACTTGTGTGAACTGTGCATTGATTCCTACATACTTGCATATTGCACTTATTATATTACTCTATGTTGACGATTATCCATGAGATATACATGTTATAAGTTGAAAGCAACCGCTGAAACTTAATCTTCCTTTGTGTTGCTTCAATGCTTTTACTATGAATTATTGCTTTATGAGTTAACTCTTATGCAAGACTTATTGATGCTTGTCTTGAAGTGCTATTCATGAAAAGTCTTTGCTATATGATTCACTTGTTTACTCATGTCATATACATTGTTTTGATCGCTGCATTCACTACATATGCTTTACAAATAGTATGATCAAGGTTATGATGGCATGTCACTCCAGAAATTATCTTTGTTATCATTTTACCTGCTCGGGACGAGCAGAACTAAGCTTGGGGATGCTAATACGTCTCCGACGTATCGATAATTTCTTGTGTTCCATGCCACATTATTGATGATATCTACATGTTTTATGCACACTTTATGTCATATTCGTGCATTTTCTGGAACTAACCTATTAACAAGATGCCGAAGTGCCGATTCTTTGTTTTCTGCTGTTTTTGGTTTCAGAAATCCTAGTAACGAAATATTCTCGGAATTGGACGAAATCAACGCCCAGGGTCCTATTTTGCCACGAAGCTTCCAGAAGACCGAAGAGGAGACGAAGTGGGGCCACGAGGTGGCCACACCCTAGGGCGGCGCGGCCCAGGCCCTGGCCGCGCCGACCTGTGGTGTGGGGCCCTCGTGCCGCCTCTTGACCTGCCCTTCCGCCTACTTAAAGCCTCCGTCGCGAAACCCCCAGTACCGAGAGCCACGATACGGAAAACCTTCCAGAGACGCCGCCGCCGCCAATCCCATCTCGGGGGATTCTGGAGATCTCCTCCGGCACCCTGCCGGAGAGGGGAATCATCTCCCGGAGGACTCTACGCCGCCATGGTCGCCTCTGGAGTGATGAGTGAGTAGTTCACCCCTGGACTATGGGTCCATAGCAGTAGCTAGATGGTTGTCTTCTCCCCATTGTGCTTTATGAGTTAACTCTTATGCAAGACTTATTGATGCTTGTCTTGAAGTGCTATTCATGAAAAGTCTTTGCTATATGATTCACTTGTTTACTCATGTCATATACATTGTTTTGATCGCTGCATTCACTACATATGCTTTACAAATAGTATGATCAAGGTTATGATGGCATGTCACTCCAGAAATTATCTTTGTTATCATTTTACCTGCTCGGGACGAGCAGAACTAAGCTTGGGGATGCTAATACGTCTCCGACGTATCGATAATTTCTTGTGTTCCATGCCACATTATTGATGATATCTACATGTTTTATGCACACTTTATGTCATATTCGTGCATTTTCTGGAACTAACCTATTAACAAGATGCCGAAGTGCCGATTCTTTGTTCTGCTGTTTTTGGTTTCAGAAATCCTAGTAACGAAATATTCTCGGAATTGGACGAAATCAACGCCCAGGGTCCTATTTTGCCACGAAGCTTCCAGAAGACCGAAGAGGAGACGAAGTGGGGCCACGAGGTGGCCACACCCTAGGGCGGCGCGGCCCAGGCCCTGGCCGCGCCGACCTGTGGTGTGGGGCCCTCGTGCCGCCTCTTGACCTGCCCTTCCGCCTACTTAAAGCCTCCGTCGCGAAACCCCCAGTACCGAGAGCCACGATACGGAAAACCTTCCAGAGACGCCGCCGCCGCCAATCCCATCTCGGGGGATTCTGGAGATCTCCTCCGGCACCCTGCCGGAGAGGGGAATCATCTCCCGGAGGACTCTACGCCGCCATGGTCGCCTCTGGAGTGATGAGTGAGTAGTTCACCCCTGGACTATGGGTCCATAGCAGTAGCTAGATGGTTGTCTTCTCCCCATTGTGCTTAATTGTCGGGTCTTGTGAGTTGCCTAACATGATCAAGATCATCTATCTGTAATTCTATATGTTGCGTTTGTTGGGATCCGATGAATAGAGAATATTATGTTATGTTGATTATCAAAGTTATGTCTATGTGTTGTTTATGATCTTGCATGCTCTCCGTTACTAGTAGATGCTCTGGCCAAGTAGATGCTTGTAACTCCAAGAGGGAGTATTTATGCTCGATAGTGGGTTCATGTCTCCGTGAATCTGGGGGAGTGACAGAAACCTCTAAGATTATGGATGTGTTGTTGCCACTAGGGATAAAACATTGGTGCTATGTTCGAGGATGTAGTTACTGATTACATTACGCGCAATACTTAATGCAATTGTCTGTTGTTTTCAACTTACTGGAGGGGGTTCGGATGATAACCTGAAGGTGGAATTTTTAGGCATAGATGCATGCTGGATAGCGGTCTATGTACTTTGTCGTAATGCCCAATTAAATCTCACAATACTCATCATAATATGTATGTGCATGGTCATGCCTTCTTTATTTGTCAATTGCCCAACTGTAATTTGTTCACCCAACATGCTGTTTATCTTATGGGAGAGACACCTCTAGTGAACTGTGGACCCCGGTCCAATTCTCTATACTGAAATACAATCTACTGCAATACTTGTTCTACTATTTTCTGCAAACAATCATCTTCCACACTATACATCTAATCCTTTGTTACAGCAAGCCGGTGAGACTGACAACCTCACTGTTTCGTTGGGGCAAAGTACTTTGGTTGTGTTGTGCAGGTTCCACGTTGGCGCCGGAATCTCTGGTGTTGCGCCGCACTACATCCCGCCGCCATCAACCTTCAACGTGCTTCTTGACTCCTACTGGTTCGATTAAACCTTGGTTTCTTACTGAGGGAAACTTGCCGCTGTGCGCATCACACCTTCCTCTTGGGGTTCCCAACGGACGTGTCAACTGCACGCATCATAGTACAGCTTGACTGCGGCCCACGGCCAGTTATCTTTGAAAAGCCACGAGAGAAGAGCTACAAACATCTGAAGGCCCTGTACGTGAGAGTTTATATCAACGGGCAGCCTGTCAACAAGATGTTGGTTGACACGGGAGCAGCAGTCAATATAATGCCGTACTCCATGCTACGGTGTTTGGGACGCTCTAAAGAAGATCTGATCAAAACCAACGTCACACTAAGCGACTTCAACGGCCAAGCATCAGAAACGCAAGGCATTCTGAACGTGGATCTAACCGTCGGCCGAAAAACCATCCCTACGTCATTCTTCATCGTAGACAGCAAAAGCACCTATGCTGTCCTGCTAGGGAGGGATTGGATCCACGCCAACTGTTGCATCCCATCTACAATGCACCAATGCCTGATACAGTGGGATGGAGATGAAGTGGAGGTCGTCCATGCAGATGACTCAGTCGAGATCTCAATAGCAGGCATGAATATTTGGGATGCGGAAGACCAAGAGCCGCTCTCTGGAATCAGTTTGGACGGCTGTGAGCGCATCGAAGCTACAAAAAACGGGGTGAGGCTGGTCTTATCCACCAGCCTGACAGAGTAGCAAGATCAAAGTCAATGGACGTACGTGGCAAGGCCGATCCATGCGATCGGCCCCAAAAAATAAAAAGCAATGATCTCACCTCAAGCATGTCACGTAGTCGTAGTAGGGAGACTCCCTCCCGTAGTAGAGCACGAACAAGTTGTAAACCTTCATTGAGCAATGCAATCAACATGGGGGCCGATTCCAGCAATCGGCCCATATTATCCTCGCCATACGTTTTGCCTGTGTTCAGCATCGATCTAGCAGGCGACGGAAAGCTAGGGTATGGGTTTACATCGGCTGATGAGCTAGAAGAGGTTGACATTAGTCCTGGGGATAAGCCACGACCAACTTTTATCAGCAAAAAGTTAGATCCGCATCTGAGGAGCCTGATGATAGCTCTGTTGAAAGAATACCCAGATTGCTTTGCATGGGATTACACAGAGATGCCTGGGTTAGACAGGAGCATCATTGAGCATCGGCTCCCTCTCAAGAAAGGATTTTGGCCATTCTAGCAGCGGGCACGACAGATGAAGGCCGAGATTTTAGAAGAAGTCAAGAAAGAGATCGAGAAAATGTTAACCGCCGGATTCATCAGGCCATGCAGGTACGCTGAGTGGATTTCTAGCATCGTACCTGTACAGAAAAAGGACGGCCGATGGCGCGTCGCCATAGATTTCCGGGATCTCAATAGAGCCACTCCAAAGGATGAATATCCAATGCCGGTAGCAGAGACACTGATCAATGCAGCTGCTGGTCATAAGGTTTTAAGTTTCATGGATGGCAATGCCGGCTATAATCAAATTTTCATGGCTCCAGAAGATATACATAAGACTGCATTCAGAGTACCAGGTTCGGTGGGCTTGTTTGAATATGTAGTCATGACTTTTGGACTGAAGAATGCCGGCGCAACATACCAAAGAGCCATGAATTACATCTTTCATGATCTGATCGGCAAGTTGGTGGAAATTTACATAGATGACGTGGTGGTCAAGTCTGTCTCCGTAGAAGGACACTTGGAGGATTTGCGACGCATCCTAGACCGAACTAGAAAATTCGGACTAAGAATGAATCCAAAGAAGTGTGCTTTTGGTGTAACGGCCGGTCAATTCTTGGGTTTCTTGGTTCATGAACGTGGAATTGAGATCGGCCTAAAAAATCAGGAGGCAGTGCGAACCATGCAGCCACCTACCACGAAGAAAGAACTCCAGTGTCTCATCGGCAAAATCAGCTTCGTCCGAAGATTCATCTCCAATCTGTCAGGACGAATCGAACCGTTCATGGGTTTGGTGAAAATTAAATCTGATGACGAGTTTCGCTAGGGGGCAGAGCAACAGCGAGCGTTTGACGAGATTAAAGAATATCTGACGAAGCCACCTGTGTTGGTTCCACCCCAGCAAGACAGGCCATTCTATATTTACTTATCAGTAGTTGACACTTCCATCGCCTCAGTAGTGGTGCAACTTTATGATGGTCTGGAGAGAGTTACTTTCTACCTCAGCAGAAGGATGCTGGATGCAGAGACTAGGTACCCTGAGATCGAGAAGTTGTGCCTCTGCCTATTCTTTACCTGCACCAAGCTTCGTCACATCTTGCTGTCAGCAGAAATTGTCATCATATGCAAGTCAGACGTCGTCAAACATATGCTGTCGGCTCCTGTGCTGAAAGGCCGACTCGGTAAGTGGATGTTTGCATTATCGGAATTTGATCTCCGGTATCAGCCTGCGAAAGCGGTCAAGGGACAAGCATTGGCCGATCTGATTGCTGAACGAATCAATACTGATATAGCAGCACTATCGGTACATGCATGGGCCATGTTCTTCGATGGATCGGCTTGTGATGATGGTTGCGGCATCGGCGTTCTACTCGTGTCGCCCCGGGGGGCAACATATTCCTTCTCCATCAGGTTATCTACTCCTTGCTCCAACAATGTCGCCGAGTATGAAGCAATACGCAAGGGAATGGAGTTGCTTATAGAAGCCGGGGCAGAAGCAGTGGAACTTTTTGGAGACTCCAAATTGGTGATTTCTCAACTCACGGAGGAATACAAGTGTGAGAGCGAGGCGCTCTTCCCATTATGGATGCAATGCCGTGAGTTGATGGCACAATTTAGGTACATAAACTTCAATTGGATCCCAAGGTCGCAAAATACCGAGGCCAACGACCTCGCACAGATGGCATCAGGCTACAACGACGTAGCAGATGGAGCCGATGTTCAGGTACAGTTCCTGGAACAGGATGACTGGAGAGCCGATATCTTCAATTACTTGAAAGATCCGGCTCGGGGGGCACCTAAACGGATAAGGTACAAGGCCATGAAATATGTCCTTATAGGAGATGACATGTCTACAGGACTTTGGAAGGGTTACTTCTCAAATGTCTGGGACCAGCCGAGTCAAATCGGCTCTTACACGAGGTACATGAAGGCGCCTGTGGAACTCACCAATCGGCTCATAAGATGAAATGGCTGATCAGGCGATCAGGGTTTTACTGGCCCACCATGCTTGAGGATTGCTTCAGGTACTATAAAGGATGTCAAGCGTGTCAGATGTTTGGGAAAATTCAGATGGTGCCTGCATCAGCAATGAACCCCATCATCAAGCCTTGGCCATTTCGAGGTTGGGGCATGGATATGATCGGCAAAATCAATCCTCCATCGAGCAAAGGCCACGAATGGATTTTGGCCATTACAGATTATTTCACTAAATGGGTGGAGGCCGTCCCTATGAAGTCAGTGGCGTCGAAAGATGTTATCAATTTCGTTAAAGAACATGTCATTCATAGATTCGGGATTCCCCAGACTATCACGACCGATGGAGGTTCGGTCTTCATTTCTAAAGAGTTCAGAAAGTTCTGCGACGACATGAGAATTAAGTTGATCCGATCGTCTCCATACTATGCTCAGGCAAATGGGCAAGCTGAAGCGTCCAACCAGAGCCTTATCAAGCTGATTAAGAGGAAAGTTGACGAGCACCCTAGACGTTGGCATGAGGTATTGTCAGAAGCTTTGTGGGCTTATCGCATGTCATGTCATGGAGCTATAAAAACCTCGCCATACCATCTGGTCTATGGGCAAGAAGCCGTATTGCCTTGGAAAATTACGGCTGGATCGAGACGTGTTACGTTTCAGAATGATCTAACAAGTGAAGAATATGCAGCCCTGATGAGTGATAGTATTGAGGATCTAACGGAACTCAGACTTTGGTCGCTGGAGAAGATGAAAGAGAACAAAGCCAAGGTAGCTCGTGCATATAATAAGAAGGTGAGACCAAAGGAGTTCCACGTTGGTGATCTAGTATGGGAAGCTGTATTGCCATTAGGAACTAAGGATAAAGTGTATGGTAAATGGTCTCCTAATTGGCATGGGCCGTACAGAGTCGGCCAAGTGTTAAAGGGTAACGCATACATGCTCGAGGAACTGAACGGTGTGAAATTCCCAGTAGCTGTCAATGGTCAGCATCTCAAGAAATATTTCCCAAGCATGTGGGATGACGAACAGTGAAATATGGGGCCGATGCATGAAATCGGCCAGGAAAAAAACAAAATGCACAGACACAAGTACAGCCGGTGGTTTAAATACACAAA
The DNA here is from genome assembly GCF_019359855.2 of Lolium perenne. Lineage (NCBI taxonomy): Eukaryota > Viridiplantae > Streptophyta > Magnoliopsida > Poales > Poaceae > Lolium > Lolium perenne. The sequence continues at coordinate 266,890,665 of NC_067246.2, read as the reverse complement.
GCAACAGGACACAAGTACAACCGATGCACAGACATCGACTTCAGACTAAAAAGCCGATGCACAGACATCGACTCTAGAGGTACAAGCTCAATTGAGCAGTTATCAGATTACATAGAGAGGCTCTACTGAAGGAATGCCTCGAGGACATGGAGGGCGTCAGCACGGACACAATCCACCTCGGCGATCTCGGCCTCATCATCTTCGTCCTTGCCTATCACCAGCTGTCTGTTCAGGGCACGTATTTCGGCCAGATCAGTCTTCAGTTCAGCTTTGAGGCCTTCTTCTTCCTCTTGGGAGCGTGTAATAAGGGCTTCCTTATCGTGGATGAGCTGTTTGGTTGCCCGGACCCTCTCTTCAAGGTCCTCAAATTCCTTCCGCAAGGCCTCAAGTTCAACAGTGCTGACAGAGGTGTCAGTCTTGGCGTCCAAGGCTGCCTTTTTCTCATTAAGCCGCTGACATTTGTCTGCAATATCGGCTTTCAACGGAAGCTGGGCGTGGCGTAGGTCGATTCTCTGACGAGCCAACTTCACCCTTGACCTGAAGGCAGACAGAGTCACAACTGGCCAGAGTTTCACCTGCAACGTCACCGGGAGATGGGGCTGGATGTCTTCAAGAATGCTCTTCACTTCCTCGGGGTTTTTCAACCAATGTCTCAATTGAGGAGGAGAGCAGGGCCTTGAGACGCTGGAGTTGACCATGGGCAGCGCTGGGTCCTGGCTCTTCACTTGCCCTAGAAGTAGCTGGTTCGATGGATTCAGGGTCGAACGTTAGCAAGCTTGAGAGGTCATAACCCTGACAAACAACAAGAACAGCGTCAGTATGCAGCAAAAGAGAAGGGTAGAGCCAAGGGAAAGGAGTGTACCTCTCCTAAGACCAGAGGGACAACCGATGATGAGGTGATCGGCTCTTGTGTTTCTGCTGTGGGCTTGGCCAAGTTGGCAACCTTGTCAGCTACACTCTTAGAGGTTGCTAGGTCCAGGGTGGCGGATGGCATCAGTACCTCCTCAACTTCCCCACTAGAGCTGTCATCAGTCTGCAAAGGAAGTGGTTAGCCAATGCGAGCAGCGACGGGTTAGCATGAAATATGAGCCAAGGGGAGTATGGAAGGTGATTACATTTGAAGTCTCCTGGTTTAATGAAGGGGCTTGCGGTTCCTTGCGAGCTCTCTTGATGCATCGGCTCTTTGTGCGTAGACCACTCTACCCTGCTTTGATTGGAGCTTGGGAGGCAGCAGGTTCAGGAGCTGACCTTTTCTTGGAAGCCGATGGTGGCAAATCTGGCTGGCTCTGCGTGGTGGTTTTCCCGGAGTTGCCCGAGCTCGAATCCCTTCGACTGGACTGTGTCTCCTCGCTGGAGTTGTCTTCGGTGGAGGCCTATAAAAGAAGAGTTAGTAGGCACATGCATGTTGCAGAAGCCTAGGAGGATAGATGAAATTGGCTAGGGCATGGATCAGCTTAGGTGCAAACTTTCTTGAGCTGGAGTAGGGTTTCGGCGCTTCAAGGTCTTCCTGGCAGCCACTTTCCTCACTGCCGTTCTCGCCTTGATTGAGGCTCGGGGGGCAGCTGGCCCGGAAGATACTTTGCTCTTGGGAGCCGATTTTGGTGAAATCGGCTGGCTCTGCATCACAACCTTCTTCAAGGGTGGTGAGCCTTTGCAGAAGAGGACCACCGGAGCCGGTGGGAGGAATTTGAAGGGGGAGCCATCATTATGTGCAGGTTCTGGACCATCTTGTTGCTGCAAAGAGACAGAGCAAGGTTATAAAGATCATTATAAGCTACTCCAAGAAAATTTGTGAGTAGTGGTACCTGTTCTGCAGGGATGTCATATTCAGAATCAAGTTGTTTCAGCAATGGTCCCAGAGCTCTTCTGAAGGCATGAGTCTTCCACATTGACCACCAGGTCTCAAAACCATCAGTTGATGAGGTGAAAGAGAGGTTGTGAGGGACTGGAATGGCTAGAGCATCAAAGAAAGAGTAACACCTCTGGCCAGTGAGGACATCAGGCAACTCAGCTCTGCTCTCTGTCAAGTGGTGGAGGAAGAAGTGTGGAGACACCTGCCCAAGACCAAACTACCGGGCTACTACGACCGGCTGATAAGACTCATAACCAGGTTTGATGATCCTGTTTGAGGTGCTCATGCCAACTGGAAGGAAGCAAGGACGGATCATGATCGAATACAAGTGTCGGGTGCTGGGGTCATCGGCAAAGCAGTCTAGCCTGAAGGAGACTGTATTTTCAAAATTTCCAGATTCAGTGTAAGGAAAGAACAAAGGGTTGTCCAGACCTTGGAAGAAAATCCTGAACCACTCTGATGCTTCCTTGGGGATCAGTTTACTACCTGGAAGGCTGTATAAGGCTTGGCCGTAGCAAGTGCATCGGATCTGCTTCCCATTAGCATCTGGGAAGGTGCAAGTGGCCAAAGGTGGAAAATTTGGGATCTGGTTCTGGAAATACAGTTGAGCCCATAGCTGAATAAACCACCAGGGGACTCCTGTTTTGACTGTCTTTTGGGAAAACAGGTTGATAGACATCAGTTGGAGATATCGATAGACCTCTCCAAGGAACAGTTTGCCGATGCCAAGTTGGGTACCTCTGGCAAGTTCATAGGCCAAGGAAAGATAGTTCTTGGTTGGAGCAAGTGAAGGGCCACAGAATATGAAGTGTTCCAACCAGAAATTCAGGAAGGCCGTGTGTTCTTTCTCTGTTACAGGGCCTTTGGTTTTCATGTGGCGTCTAAGGTAGGCACCCCAGTTTGTACACTCTGTTTTGGAGGAGAGTGTGAAAGGCACCTTTGGCAGCATAAAAGCAGAGGGTCTTGGGGATGCAATGTCTAGACCAGTGATCATGGCCACATCTAGTAGAGTTGGTGTCATGGGGCCATGGCCAAACATGAAGCAGTTCAGAGCATCAGTCCAAAAGTAGCCGATGGTTTTCAGAAGGTTTTCATGTTTCTCAAGGGGAGACAGTGATAAGGATAAGGCATCGGCTATTCCTGTGGTTTCCCATTTGGCTTGGTGAGTCTTGGATACTCTATTATACCATGACACCCAATCTTCAGGAGGGTTAGGCCAGGCTCGTAAGCAGTCGGCCCAGGAAGTTAGATCTAAGTTCTGGTTGACAAAGGGAATCCTATTGGTCTCGCAAGAAATCAAATGGGTAGGACTCTCGGTAGAACGGGGACCAAGACAAAGAGAATTTGGAAGAGAAGGATGCGGCAGCAGAATGTCTGATACCTAAAATTAATAATGGAATGAGACATTAATTCAGGTGTTTGCTGTTAATTCTAACACTATGCTTGGATGGCGAGGAGCGGTTGAGGATTACCTTCAGGCCAGAGACCGTAGCGTTGGCGCTGGATGATTCTGCCATCAGATTCGCTGCGGAGTTGAATCTGCACAATTGGGATCTGGGATTCGCATGGCTATGAGTTGAATCTGTTCGATGGGCGATTTGGGGATGTGAGTTTGCGCCTTCAGACAAGGGTCGTAGGTTACCGTTTGAACAAGCAACTGAGTTTGGCCTTACTAGCGTTTTATGGTGAAGGCCGATGCGCTGCCATCGGCTCTTTGAGCGTTGGCTTACTTTGACTATCGGCAAAATCAATTGAAAGCATTTTTCATTGATAAAGAGGGTTTTTTACAGAGAAGAGCCGATTGCTCGCAAAAGGAAGAACAAAAGAAAGGTCTACTGAACAATCTACTACTACTAGTCCTATACTACTAGATGCTAATCTAAGGGCCGTCGCTGCCCTCGTCGTCGCCGTCGTAGCTGCCGTCAGCGCTGCTGCCGGCGAAGTCCTCGTCGCTGCTGCCGTAGCCCTCGGCAGGAGCTTCTTCCTCCTCCTCGTCGTCGTCGTCGTCCTCCGACCCGGCGCGGAAGCGTTTCGCCGGCGGGTGATGGCGTGTAACTCACACGTTCGTTGGGAACCCCAAGAGGAAGGTATGATGCGCACAGCAGCAAGTTTTCCCTCAGAAAGAAACCAAGGTTTATCGAACCAGGAGGAGCCAAGAAGCACGTTGAAGGTTGATGGCGGCGGGATGTAGTGCGGCGCAACACCAGGGATTCCGGCGCCAACGTGGAACCTGCACAACACAACCAAAGTACTTTGCCCCAACGAAACAGTGAGGTTGTCAATCTCACCGGCTTGCTGTAACAAAGGATTAACCGTATTGTGTGGAAGATGATTGTTTGCAGAAAACAGTAGAACAAGTATTGCAGTAGATTGTATTTCAGTGAAGAGAATTGGACCGGGGTCCACAGTTCACTAGTGTGTCTCTCCCATAAGACGAACAGCATGTTGGGTGAACAAATTACAGTTGGGCAATTGACAAATAAAGAGAGCATGACCATGCACATACATATCATGATGAGTATAGTGAGATTTAATTGGGCATTACGACAAAGTACATAGACCGCCATCCAACTGCATCTATGCCTAAAAAGTCCACCTTCGAGTTATCATCCGAACCCCTCCGGTATTAAGTTGCTAACAACGAGACAATTGCATTAAGTATTGCGCGTAATGTAACTAGTGACTACATCCTTGAACATAGCACTAATGTTTTATCCCTAGTGGCAACAGCACATCCATAACCTTAGAGGTTCTTGTCACCCCTCCAGATTCACGGAGACATGAACCCACTATCGAGCATAAATACTCCCTCTTGGAGTTACTAGCATCAACTTGGCCAGAGCATCTACTAATAACGGAGAGCATGCAAGATCATAAACAACACATAGATATAACTTTGATAATCAACATAACAAGTATTCTCTATTCATCGGATCCCAACAAACGCAACATATAGAATTACAGATAGATGATCTTGATCATGTTAGGCAGCTCACAAGATCCGACAATGATAGCACAATGGGGAGAAGACAACCATCTAGCTACTGCTATGGACCCATAGTCCAGGGGTAGACTACTCACACATCACTCCGGAGGCGACCATGGCGGCGTGGAGTCCTCCGGGAGATGATTCCCCTCTCCGGCAGGGTGCCGGAGGCGATCTCCTGGATCCCCCGAGATGGGATCGGCGTTGGCGGCGTCTCTGGAAGGTTTTCCGTATCGTGGTTCTCGGTACTGGGGGTTTCGTCACGGAGGCTTTAAGTAGGCGGAAGGGCAAGTCAGGAGGGGGCACAGGGGCCCCAGATGACAGGGCGGCGCGGCCAAGGGGGGGGGCCACGCCGCCCTAGGGTTTGGGCACCCTGTGGCCCCACTTCGTTTCGTCTTCGGACTTCTGGAAGCTTCGTGGAAAAATAGGCCCATGGGCGTTGATTTCGTCCAATTCCGAGAATATTTCCTTACTAGGATTTCTGAAACCAAAAACAGCAGAAAACAGCAACTGGCACTTCGGCATCTTGTTAATAGGTTAGTTCCAGAAAATGCACGAATATGACATAAAGTGTGCATAAAACATGTAGATAACATCAATAATGTGGCATGGAACATAAGAAATTATCGATACATTGGAGACGTATCAGCATCCCCAAGCTTAGTTCTGCTCGTCCCGAGCAGGTAAAACGATAACAAAGATAATTTCTGGAGTGACATGCCATCATAACCTTGATCATACTATTTGTAAAGCATATGTAGTGAATGCAGCGATCAAAACAATGTATATGACATGAGTAAACAAGTGAATCATAAAGCAAAGACTTTTCATGAATAGCACTTCAAGACAAGCATCAATAAGTCTTGCGTAAGAGTTAACTCATAAAGCAATAATTCAAAGTAAAGGCATTGAAGCAACACAAAAGAAGATTAAGTTTCAGCGGTTGCTTTCAACTTGTAACATGTATATCTCATGGATATTGTCAACATAGAGTAATATAATAAGTGCAATAAGCAAGTATGTAGGAATCAATGCACAGTTCACACAAGTGTTTGCTTCTTGAGGTGGAGAGAAATAGGTGAACTGACTCAACATTGAAAGTAAAAGAATGGTCCTCCATAGAGGAAAAGCATCGATTGCTATATTTGTGCTAGAGCTTTGATTTTGAAAACATGAAACAATTTTGTCAACGGTAGTAATAAAGCATATGCATCATGTAAATTATATCTTATAAGTTGCAAGCCTCATGCATAGTGTACCAATAGTGCCCGCACCTTGTCCTAATTAGCTTGGACTACCTGGATTATCACCGCAATACATATGCTTTAACCAAGTATCACAAAGGGGTACCTCTATGCCGCCTGTACAAAGGTCTAAGGAGAAAGCTCGCATTTGGATTTCTCGCTTTTGATTATTCTCAACTTAGACATCCATACCGGGACAACATAGACAACAGATAATGGACTCCTCTTTTAATGCTTTAAGCATTCAACAATAATTAATTCTTTTCTCATTAGAGATTTGAGGATGTTTGTCCAAAACTGAAACTTCCACCATGGATCATGGCTTTAGTTAGCGGCCCAATGTTCTTCTCTAACAATATGCATGCTCAAACCATTCAACTCAGTGTAGATCGCCCTTACTTCAGACAAGACGAACATGCATAGCAACTCACATGAAATTCAACAATGAAAAGTTGATGGCGTCCCCAGTAAACATGGTTATCGCACAACAAGCAACTTAATAAGAGATAAAGTGCATAATTACATATTCAATGCCACAATAGTTTTTAAGCTATTTGTCCCATGAGCTATATATTGCAAAGGTGAATGATGGAATTTTAAAGGTAGCACTCAAGCAATTTACTTTGGAATGGCGGAAAATACCATGTAGTAGGTAGGTATGGTGGACACAAATGGCATAGTGGTTGGCTCAAGTATTTTGGATGCATGAGAAGTATTCCCTCTCGATACAAGGTGTAGGCTAGCAAGGCTTATTTGAAACAAACACAAGGATGAACCGGTGCAGCAAAACTCACATAAAAGACATATTGAAAACATTATAAGACTCTACACCGTCTTCCTTGTTGTTCAAACTCAATACTAGAAATTATCTAGACCTTAGAGAAACCAAATATGCAAACCAAATTTTAGCATGCTCTATGTATTTCTTCATTAATGGGTGCAAAGCATATGATGTAAGAGCTTAATCATGAGCACAACAATTGCCAAGTATCACATTACCCAAGACATTTATAGCAATTACTACATGTATCATTTTCCAATTCCAACCATATAACAATTTAACGAAGGAGAAACTTCGCCATGAATACTATGAGTAGAAACCAAGGACATACTTGTCCATATGCTACAGCGGAGCGTGTCTCTCTCCCATAAAGTGAATGCTAGGATCCATTTTATTCAAACAAAACAAAAAACAAAAACAAACCGACGCTCCAAGAAAAAGCACATAAGATGTGATGGAATAAAAATATAGTTTCAGGGGAGGAACCTGATAATGTTGTCGATGAAGAAGGGGATGCCTTGGGCATCCCCAAGCTTAGACGCTTGAGTCTTCTTGATATATGCAGGGGTGAACCACCGGGGCATCCCCAAGCTTAGAGCTTTCACTCTCCTTGATCATGCTGCATCATACTCCTCTCTTGATCCTTGAAAACTTCCTCCACACCAAACTCGAAACAACTCATTAGAGGGTTAGTGCACAATATAAATTGACATATTCAGAGGTGACACAATCATTCTTAACACTTCTGGACATTGCATAATGCTACTGGACATTAGTGGATCAAAGAAATTCATCCAACATAGCAAAAGAGGCAATGCGAAATAAAAGGCAGAATCTGTCAAAACAGAACAGTTCGTATTGACGAATTTTAAAATGGCACCAGACTTGCTCAGATGAAAATGCTCAAATTTAATGAAAGTTGCGTACATATCTGAGGATCATGCACGTAAATTGGCTTAATTTTCTGAGCTACCTACAGGGAGGTGTCCCAGATTCGTGACAGCAAAGAAATCTGGAACTGCGCAGTAATCCAAATCTAGTACTTACTTTTCCATCAACGGCTTAACTTGGCACAACAAAACACAAAACTAAGATAAGGAGAGGTTGCTACAGTAGTAAACAACTTCCAAGACTCAAAATAAAAACAAAGTACTGTAGGTAAATAACACATGGGTTATCTCCCAAGAAGTTCTTTCTTTATAGCCATTAAGATGGGCTCAGCAGTTTTAATGATGCACTCGCAAGAAATAGTATTTGAAGCAAAAGAGAGCATCAAGAGGCAAATTCAAAACAAATTTAAGCCTAACATGCTTCCTATGAAAAGGAATCTTGTACACAAATAAATTCATGAAAAGCAAAGTGACAAGATCAGGAAGATAAAACAAGTGTAGTTTCAAAAATTTCAGCACATAGAGAGGTGTTTTAGTAACATGCAAATTTCTACAACCATATTTTCCTCTCTCATAATAACTTTCAGTAGCATCATGAGCAAACTCAACAATATAACTATCACATAAAGCATTCTTATCATGAGTCTCATGCATAAAATTATTACTCTCCACATAGGCATAATCAATTTTATTAGTTGTAGTGGGAGCAAATTCAACAAAGTAGCTATCATTATTATTCTCATCATCAAATATAGGAGGCATATTGTACTCATAATCAAATTTATCCTCCATAACAGGCGGTACTAAAAGACCAATATCATTATCATAAGTAGGAGGCAAAGTATCATCAAAGTAAATTTTCTCCTCAATGCTTGGGGGAATAAAAAGATCATGAAAACCAGCTTCCCCAAGCTTAGAACTTTTTATGTTATTATCAACAATGGTGTTCAAAGCGTTCATACTAATATTACTACCAGCATGCAAATAAGATTCCATAGGTTTTTTAATTTTCGCATCAAACAATCCATGTTTTAAATTAGGAAATAGAAATAGAAGCTCATTCTTGTCCATTATACCAAACTAGTGAAATAAAAACATGCATGATATTAAGTAAAGTAAAACAAGTAACTAATTTTTTTGTATTTTGATTTAGTGCAGCAAACAAAGTAGTAAATAAAACTAAGCAAGACAAAAACAAAGTAAAGAGATTGAGAAGTGGAGACTCCCCTTGCAGCGTGTCTTGATCTCCTCGGCAACGGCGCCAGAAAAAGAGCTTGATGGCGTGTAACTCACACGTTCGTTGGGAACCCCAAGAGGAAGGTATGATGCGCACAGCAGCAAGTTTTCCCTCAGAAAGAAACCAAGGTTTATCGAACCAGGAGGAGCCAAGAAGCACGTTGAAGGTTGATGGCGGCGGGATGTAGTGCGGCGCAACACCAGGGATTCCGGCGCCAACGTGGAACCTGCACAACACAACCAAAGTACTTTGCCCCAACGAAACAGTGAGGTTGTCAATCTCACCGGCTTGCTGTAACAAAGGATTAACCGTATTGGGTGGAAGATGATTGTTTGCAGAAAACAGTAGAACAAGTATTGCAGTAGATTGTATTTCAGTGAAGAGAATTGGACCGGGGTCCATAGTTCACTAGAGGTGTCTCTCCCATAAGACGAACAACATGTTGGGTGAACAAATTACAGTTGGGCAATTGACAAATAAAGAGAGCATGACCATGCACATACATATCATGGTGAGTATAGTGAGATTTAATTGGGCATTACGACAAAGTACATAGACCGCCATCCAACTGCATCTATGCCTAAAAAGTCCACCTTCAGGTTATCATCCGAACCCCCTCCAGTATTAAGTTGCTAACAACAGACAATTGCATTAAGTATTGCGCGTAATGTAACTAGTGACTACATCCTTGAACATAGCACTAATGTTTTATCCCTAGTGGCAACAGCACATCCATAACCTTAGAGGTTCTTGTCACCCCTCCAGATTCACGGAGACATGAACCCACTATCGAGCATAAATACTCCCTCTTGGAGTTACTAGCATCAACTTGGCCAGAGCATCTACTAATAACGGAGAGCATGCAAGATCATAAACAACACATAGATATAACTTTGATAATCAACATAACAAGTATTCTCTATTCATCGGATCCCAACAAACGCAACATATAGAATTACAGATAGATGATCTTGATCATGTTAGGCAGCTCACAAGATCCGACAATGATAGCACAATGGGGAGAAGACAACCATCTAGCTACTGCTATGGACCCATAGTCCAGGGGTAGACTACTCACACATCACTCCGGAGGCGACCATGGCGGCGTGGAGTCCTCCGGGAGATGATTCCCCTCTCCGGCAGGGTGCCGGAGGCGATCTCCTGGATCCCCCGAGATGGGATCGGCGTTGGCGGCGTCTCTGGAAGGTTTTCCGTATCGTGGTTCTCGGTACTGGGGGTTTCGTCACGGAGGCTTTAAGTAGGCGGAAGGGCAAGTCAGGAGGGGGCACAGGGGCCCCAGATGACAGGGCGGCGCGGCCAAGGGGGGGCCGCGCCGCCCTAGGATTTGGGCACCCTGTGGCCCCACTTCGTTTCGTCTTCGGACTTCTGGAAGCTTCATGGAAAAATAGGCCCCTGGGCGTTGATTTCGTCCAATTCCGAGAATATTTCCTTACTAGGATTTCTGAAACCAAAAACAGCAGAAAACAACAACTGGCACTTCGGCATCTTGTTAATAGGTTAGTTCCAGAAAATGCACGAATATGACATAAAGTGTGCATAAAACATGTAGATAACATCAATAATGTGGCATGGAACATAAGAAATTATCGATACGTTGGAGACGTATCAGCGGGTACTCGTCGGAGGAGGCGTCATCCTCCTCTTCCTCCTCCTCGTCGGAGGAGGTGAAGCTAGCCCAGGAGAAGAGGTCGTCCTCGCTCTCCGCCTCCAATTCCCCGTCGACGAGGAACCGGAGGTCGTCCTCCCCGTCGGTCAGGGGTAGGTCATCATCTGACCCGACGACGGTCAGGGGTGCGTCGTCGGCCCTGACGGTGAAATCCCACTCTCTCTCGTCCCAATGCTCGGGAGCGCGCTTGTCGTACACCGCCATCTGGTCGTACTCCGGCATCGGCTCGCTGGAGGAGGAGGACTGGAAGGAAAGACCCGATGAGGCAGAGGAGGAAGAGGAAGACATGGTTGCAGGGGAGGGGTTTTTTTTTCGATGGCTAGTGCGGAGCAAGAGGATGAAGAGGTGAACTTCTCGATGCGGTTAAATAAAGGGGATATAGTGGAGATGATTCAATGCTGTGGCGGTTTCCGAGGAGGTGGTGCCAAAACTATCAAATCGTGCAGAGAAGTTGAGAAGGCAAGGCATCATGATGAAAGGATACTGTGGCGGTTCTGCTCTGCCACGACGTGACCCGACGAAGAAAAAACAGAGTGGTTTTGGAATTATCATTACCAAAACCAGGGGGGCATGTATTATCGCCAGATTTTAACCAAGTCAGGAGGTGGGCCGTGATGGAGATGGGCTTAGAGAATATGCACGGAAAATATTCCTGAATCGGCCTCGTGTGAGAGTTTGGGCTAGATTGCCCGTGTATCTGTATATTATGGTAGATTTAGAATTAAGAGATAGAGTTTAGCTCGTACACGGTTAGGTTTATTCCTAAGATAGAAAGTCCACGGACTATAAATATGTACCTAGGGTTATTGAGAAAGGAGGACGATCACGTTCGCAACAAAGCAATCTAGGCGCATCGCCACCCCTTGTTTCGAGGGTTTCTTCCGGGTAAGCGCCATGCTGCCTAGATCGCATCTTGCGATCTAAGCAGCATCTTGTTTATTCATTGTTTATGTGTTGCTCGTACTGAAGCCTTGTTGATGGCGAGTAACACCCTTATCATAGATGTGTTAGGGCTAGCATCGATACTTTCTTGATGTATTCGCTTAAGTTATGCTATCCCTAGATATCTAGCTGCCTTTGCACCTAGCTTAGGTGTAAGGGCAGCACCTTGCTTAGTCTTTATTTAGTAGATTCGATCCGTTATGGTTGTTCCTTGTTCTTCAAGGATTAGTTTGATATCCATATGGTTAGGCCTTGCAAACGGGTTGGATGATCCAGTAGTGCGTAAGGTACGGTTAGCCGATCCTAAAGGAGATGATCCGGGAATCAACTCTATGTTGGTTTTTAGGCCTTTTCTAGGGCTGGTTTTCTGTTATCTTTCATATCTGCCAGGCTCAACTACGTGTAGGACATTCCGATTGTGTGGTGAAAACCCTAAATCGTCGTAGATCGTTTTAACTTAATATTGATCAAGCAGGACCACCATGTTATCGTAGATCCAATACGAATCATGGGTGGATCGGCTCCTTGAGCCGATTCACAGGATAACCTGAGAGCCGCTCGAGGCTCGTATTTAATGTTTACGTGTCTGCCATGCAGGAAATTAATCGAAGAAGTCCATCACCTTCCTGACCAGGTATAGGTCAGGTGGCACACCCTTGCACCAGCTAGGACGTGTGCCGGAGCATTGCGGGCCGTCGCCCGAGGGACCAGGGCCCACCAGCAGTCCTGGGAGCCTCCCGGCTCTTCGTGTTGCTCGTCGCTGCTCGCCGGTGGGTTTTGGCAGGCAACATGGTGAGGGTCTTTTATTCTTAGTATTTATTTGTCAACATGCTTCTTAATTGCATTGTGCCTTTTATTCTTAGTATCTTCATTTTATTATGTCAACATGCATCTTAATTGCATTGTGCGTTTTATTCTTAGTATCTTCATTTTATTATGTCAACATGCTTCTTAATTGCATTGTGCCTTTTATTCTTAGTATCTTCATATAATATGTCTTTGTGCTTAATTGTTTTATTCTTCTCAATGCAGGTGACTGAACAATATGAGCAGCGGCAAGGCAGACTCTGAGAGCTTGCTTAAGACGCTGGCGCAGGTGAAGAGGAATATTCCTAGACCCACTAGACGGAGTGATCGAGCCCCGGTGCCCAATCCGCGTTACGACGATGGTACCGATGGAGGACGAGGACGAGGAGGACGAGGAGGACGAGGTGGAGGACGAGGACGAGGAGGACGAGGTGGAGGACGAGGTAGCGGCGGGGTACACATGGACTTTGACGAGCCACCCTCCGCTTCTGGCGATGTGGCTCCTGAGTTGTTCCTAGAGGGTCTGTCTAGTGGGGAGGTGGAGATGGAGACGGAGTCTACACACGAGTCGGACTCTAGGGCTGAGTTGGAGGTGATGGAGGGTGGGGGTGCGCCGAAGCCCTTGAAGATTCGTGGAGAAGCTAGAGTCCCCGATGCGAGGAAGGAGCCGAAGACCCATGATGACAAGGCCCTTATCATTCCTTCGAGCGATGAGTAAGTGTACTACTTCAGAAATTTCGAACATGTATTTTCATCTTGGGCATAATAAACAATTTGGCATGTGTACTAATGTGTGATTTATTTGCAGCAACTGGACATGGGATGCCAAGCCCCCCCGTATGCCTAACAGCTTGCTTGGGGCTCTGATTAAGAAGTTCTGGCCCGGCAGATACACTCCCCTTAGCACGTTCCCCGGTGGCGAGACGAAGCTAGCCACTACTTGGGCGGACTATGAGGATGCCCCTGCCGTAGGCTTCGCGACAGCTGCTAAGGCTGTGACCACCAAGTTCTGGGTAAGGCATATATTTCTCGAGCACCGTTCATAGTTAATGACCCTAATGTGCTAACTCGTGACTTTCACAACTGATTTATGCATGATTGAAGTGCTTCTATCGTGTGGACCCGGAGCATGACACGAAGGCGCGTCTCACTTTGCGTGGCGCTTGCGAGAGGTTGACACCGCAGCAGTGGTACAACCAAAAGGTCACCAGCGCTAGTGCCTTCTGGGCTAACAAGGGTAAGAGGGTCAAGAAGGAGTACTATGTTGGTAACCAGCCTACGAAGGAATGGGCAATGACCATTGATGAGTACATGTCGGTGAGTAAAATGTCAATGAGATTCTACATTGCTGCTAAGTTTTCATTGAATTATCTTGAGCTGAGTATTGCGTTTTCAGGTTTGTCCCGAGTGGGCCGAGCAACATAGGGAGGCATGGGAGGAGCTGATTAGGGCGAGGTGGCTCAGGCAGGACGAGGAGTTTGCAGCCGTGTCGAGGCGTAACATGGAGAACCGAGGCACCGGTGGCACACACTGCGCGGGAAGCCGCGACTACACCCGCTTCAAGGGGAAAAAGGTATGTATATACATGGAACGACCTTCTTTCATTTCCCGTCATGTCTCATTTGTGATACACATAACTTTTCTTTTCGCGATGCAGGTGGCCGACGCACCACCTGGGGTGGTGCTTCATGATGCCGAGATATATGACATGATGCGGACGAAGCAGAAACCCAATACCACATTGCCTCAGCCACAGTACTACGGCAATGCCAAGGCCGCCAAGGATGACTACTGCGACATGGTGAGGTCTCGTCACCCGGAGGTGGATGACCCCTTGCGCATCCCGACCGACGAGGAGTCGTTGGTCCTATCGAGTCGCGGGCGTCCGCATGGCCGTTTCCCCTTTCTGAATAAGGTGGTCAAGCCTACCCACGCCACGAGCTACACGCGTCTCAAGCATACCCTCACCGCCGACAGCCCCAAGCCTCGTCCACGGCCTGCTCGTCCACCCGCCTACGATGTAAGTTTTCCTCATTTTCATCCTCTTTCCGGTTTTCCTTCCTACATGGCTAAGTGTTGACGAGATTCATTGTTTCTGAAATTGTAGCCTGAGTTCGAGGCGGCCTTCGAAGCCTGCAATGAAGCGTATCAGCAGGCCGCTGCCCAGTGGAATAGGCAGAATACGGCCTACATGGCGTATATAGGAGTAAGTCTGAATCTTTCTTCTCGCTAGTAGATGACAAGTCTCAGTTTGATGCTTTATTTCTGCAAATCCTAACTTGTAACCTATCTTGCAGGAAATGATGATTTCTATGTCTACTGGTACACCGCCACCGGCTCGAGTTACCGTGGCGGGGGACAAGCCTATCATGCCATCGAGGGCAGCTTTCGCTGCGACTTACTACAGATCCACACCGGAGGTAAGTTCTTTGCCAAACCCGTAGTTACCACTTCCCTTTGCATCGCAAGTTGCTAACATGTAGGGAACACGCAGGGAACAGGATGCTCTGGGAACCAGGCCTCACCGGGTGGGCGCGAGGTCACACCGGTTCATGAAGGTGGTCAGTCTGCTGGGCGTTCTGCTGGTGCCTCTCCTTCGACTACTCCTGGGAGTACTCCCGGTGCCTCTCCGTCGACTTCTCCTGGGCGTAGCACCGGTCCTTCTCCAGGTGGTTCTTCTGCAGCTTCTACCGGAGCACAACCCCGGGCTGCTCGTTTCGCCAACGATAAGGGCGGACACACCCCGCCCGGGTCCTTCCTTCGCTAGTCAGCTTAGAACTAGAGTTTGCTTGCTACTACTATGTATTTGGATGACATGGCACTCTCCGCTCTCCGCTTGTATGCTATTATGTGCACCATGTATGGTATTATGTGGATTATATGATATTTATGTGAATTATGGCGAATTTGGTCGATTTTGGATGAATTGGACCTGCTGAATTGCATTGCCATTGAATTGGAACAGGATTTTGGCTGAAACAGCAAAAAAATAATATTGCAGGCCTATGCCGAGGGTAATGCCGTCGGCATAGACCCTGGCATAGGGCCATATGGTCAGGTCTATGCCGAGGGGGTTGCCCTCGGCGTAGACCGACGCTCCGAGGTGGCGCCGTGTGTCCATGCATGGATCATGCATACGCCGAGGGGGTTGCCCTCGGCATAGCCTCTGGCTACGGTGAGCCTCCGTGCGCCACGTCGCCTCTCCCGTCTCTCTACGCCGAGGGGTTGGGCCGTCGGCATCTCCGGCCGCTCCGTTAACGTCGACGGCGCGCCGCCACGCTACGCCGACGGCGTCAACGCCGAGGGTCTTCTTCACCGTCGGCATAGAGCGAGGACGCCGACGGCTACTTCTACGCCGAGGGCAAGCCGGGCTACGCCGAGGGACCTGGACGCCGACGAGGTACGCCGAGGGCTGCCGTCGGCGTAGCCTACGCCGAGGGCCAGGTGTGGCTACGCCGAGGGCAGCCGGCCGTCGGCGTAGAGCTCCATTCCTGTAGTGAAAAAAGTTGACCAATGGGGGAAGATTTCCTCAAATGGCTATACGTTGTTAGATAGACAAGACCTCTCCGGCAGCGGATTTATAGATGCTAGATAACATCCCACTTTCATTCGGCCTTTGGGATTCGAATCTGAGTGGGCTAGCTGCGCACTCGCAAGCCTCGCCATTGAGTTAACACTCAGTTCTCCAAAAATATAATGTAATATTCAAATCCCAACAGCTTGATCCGATACATCATACCTTTATTTTCTTTGATATTTCTCCATAGTACTTGACATAAACAACATCCATTTCATATGTATGATAAAGTTCACGGTAGCCATCGACATCGAGGTACTCTGCTTTCATTCTACCAGGCATCTAGAAAATGGACACGAATTAGATGGCTCATCTGAAAAATACATATAGGGAACTAGGGAGATGGATGGGCACTACATGGAAGATAACGAAGATTCAGTTGATAACTAAACACTACCCAAAGTGTTTTCTATTTTTTACAATCTGGCATTCAGAGAACATATAAGCAATATCTATTCGAGCTGATCTGGTCTTCAAGCTGCAAATAATTATCACTATAATTTAGGTTTATATAAAATAGCAGCAATGTGCGGCAGGAATGTCATGTGTCCATCCAACAATGATTTCGGTTCATAGTAATGCACACAATAAATAGGGAGAATAAAATCGAAAAGTGCTTTTAGCTCCCGAGCTCCAGTGAAATGGTATATACACACATACCACTATACTGCTGTTTCAAAGCACGTCAGTGGACATACTTAATGGCTACAGTGAAGTGAGACTACGTGTTTTGTCTATGAAAGTAACTGGCCAAAGATACGCATTTTTTTTTCCTTCTGATAAGATCGAGCATGCTAGAAATGGCACCATATAGGTAAATTGCATTTAACAAGTCAATCACTTTTGTGAGAGATCGACATGATACAGTTCAGAAACAATTCAAACGTCAACTAGTTTCAGCAGCAAAGGAGTTACCCGCACAAACTCAATAATCATATAATGTATAATAAGTTTGAAAATAGCAACATTAGTGCAAAAATATAAGATACCATAGCTTGGACTGCTCCCTGCAGTCATAAAAACATAATTATTTTCATATTCTAATGCTGAACCTCAGGGTTAAAACTAAGGCAAGCAAGGAGGTCCAAGAACCAAGTGGCATACACTTCCTAGCATCTCCCTCAATAAATCCATTATATGAAATGGCAAAGAAGAAAGAACCAATCAATTTTTAGGGTTACTCAGCAAATGCACCAGCTAGACTTACCCGAAGTTGGAATAAATACTCCTACAAAAAACTGTCATTTAAGAAAAAAATCATACCCAGCAAGTACTACGACCATCCATCGGTAGCCACAAAATTAGGCAATAGATACAAAACTGATATTCTCATAAACCACAGCAGAGAATATGGTTATGCAAGCCAAAGCTAATTAGCTGCTATGGCACAAATATACGAACTTTAAGGCATAGATTGATTAAGAGGAATGGTGACTGATCGATTGACACAGTGGGTAGGTACCTTGTAATAAGCGAGACGAATGCGTCCCTGGCGCACTTGTAACTTGAAGTTGTTCCAACTCATCGTTTCCGTCACGCTGATAGGAGGACGAATATTGGGAAGCAACTTTTGAGCATAACTAGCCCGGTCTTCCTCGCTGATAATTACATGAGGCCCCAAAAGCTCCTGGGTTTCTTCTTCTTCTCCGGAGTCCATTCTCGGAAGCAGCACATGATCTTGCGCTTGGACGATTTCCATCTCTGAAATGGGGCCCTCGTGATCCTTTGCAGCGTCGCCGGGCTCGGAAAGGCAAATCGCATAAGAAATCGGGGCTTGATGACCCTGCGCAGTGGCGGTAGGGGCATCGGAAGATGATGTTTGGGTTAGGTGCATCCGGCGCCTCTTCTCACTCTTCCACGCCATGTTCATGTCATCTTCAGTACCGCCGGGTGGATCATACTTGACGGGCTTCTCGTGCAGCATCTCGATCGACACTAGTAGAAAACCTCTCATCCATCTAAGCCTTTAGTACCGGTTCCCTTACGAACCGGTACGAAAGGCGTTATTAATACCGGTTCCAGGGGTGGGACATTTATACCGGTTCGTTATGGACCTTTAATACCGGTTCGTGTTACGAACCGGTATTAAAGGGTTTCTGCCCAGTTTCCAGCGGGTGGTGGGGCCAAGGCTGCACCTTTAGTACCGGTTCGTGTAAGGAACCGGTACTAAAGGGTCCATGCCCTATATGAGCGCGTGGCAGCGCCCGAGCTCCCTGCATATCTCATTTCCTTCTCATCTCTCACATTTCCAAAAATTTTGCACCTCTCACGCTCGAATAATTTTCATTTTTCTCCACCATTTTAACAAGATTAACGGCATACATCTATCTAGGGTTAGCAATATCATCCTTCCTTCCGGCGTTTCTAATTTAGCTCAGTTCTTTGGTAGTTTTAACTCGTACTATTTTTGTAGTGCAAGCAAGGTGTTCGATGAAATGCCTAAGTTAGTGATTTTATTTTTTTATATACAATTTGAGCTGAAATTATGGTATGTTTTGTAGGTTTTAATTAGTATCATCCCCGTCCTTACCGCCGTCGATCGCCAGCGTCGTCCCCTAGCCGGCACGGTACCACCTCGGTGAGCCCCTCTTCTTTTTTATAAAAAACAATTAGTTTTATGTGATGAACTTGAATATTAATTAAGTTGGTCACTCATATATCCATGATGTTGTGTATTTAATGATTTTTGATATACATATAAAATGCAGATGAGTCGACAATGGATGTACGGTGACCGGTGCCATCCCGAGTTCATTAATGGCATGCATTATTTTCTCAACGTGGCTGAGGCAAACAGGCGGTCGAATGGTTTCATGTATTGTCCATGTAGTTCCTGTAAGAATATGAAGGATTACTCTACCTCGAAGACCCTTCACGTCCACCTGCTGGAGAACGGTTTCATGCCCAGCTATAATTGTTGGACCAAGCACGGAGAAAAAGGGGTTATATTGGAAGACAACGAAGAAGAAGAGGATAGTGACAACTATCCCTTATTCACTGAAGACGGTGGTAGTAGAATGGGGGAAGACGAAGCTGAAGAAGAGCACATTTTCGATGAGCCGATTTTTGATGACCCCGATGACGATTTGGGTCGGGCCATTCTTGATGCGAAGATGAACTGCGGAAATGAAAAGGAGAGGTTGAAGTTGGAGAAAATGTTAGAGGATCACAACAAACTGTTGTACCCAAATTGCGAAAATGGTCAGAAAAAGCTGGGTACCACGCTGGAATTGCTGCAGTGGAAGGCAGAGAATGGTACTTCTGACAAGGGATTTGAAAAGTTGCTGAAAATAATAAAGAAGATGCTTCCAGGGGAGAACGTGTTGCCCTCTAGCACGTACGAAGCAAAGAAGGTTGTCTGCCCTCTAGGATTAGAGGTGCAGAAGATACATGCATGCATCAATGACTGCATCCTCTACCGCGGGGAGTACGAGAATTTGAATGCATGCCCGGTATGTAGTGCATTGAGGTATAAGATCAGGCGAGATGACCCTGGCGATGTTGAGGGTGAGTCCACCCTCAGGAAGAGGGTTCCTGCGAAGGTGATGTGGTATGCTCCTATAATACCACGGTTGAAACGTTTGTTCCAGAACAAAGAGCATGCCAAGTTGTTGCGATGGCACAAAGAGGACCGTAAGAAAGATGTGATGCTGAGACACCCCGCTGACGGGTCGCAGTGGAGAAAAATCGACAGAGAGTTCAAGTCATTTTCAGATGACGCAAGGAACTTAAGATTTGGTCTAAGTACAGATGGCTTTAATCCTTTCGGGGAGCAGAGCTCCAGTCATAGCACCTGGCCAGTGACTCTATGTATCTATAACCTTCCTCCTTGGTTGTGCATGAAGCGAAAGTTCATTATGATGCCAGTGCTTGATACGTCCAAATTGCATCACTATTTTGTATCATAATTTGCTGTTATTCATTGATATATTTCATATTTGGACACAATACTTATGTTATTTCATCTATTTTGCATATTTCATCATTATTGGAGGATCGAGCACCGGAGCCAGGATTCTGCTGGAAAAAGCACCGTCAGAACGCAATATTTCGGAAGATCAACTGTGGAAGGAAATTATACCAAAAATCCTATTTTTCCAGATGACGAAGGAAGCCAGAAGGGGGAGCCGAGAGGAGCCAAGGTGGGCCCAGACCACAGGGCGGCGCGGCCCATGGCCTGGCCGCGCCACCTGGTGGTGAGGGGGCCCCACAGACCCTTTCGCCTCCTTTTCTTCGCGAAATCCTTCGTCCCGAAGACCTAAGCCACAGAGGGTACCTCACGAAGAGTTACAGCCGCCTCTGCGGGGCGGAGAACACCAGAGAGAAAAGAGCTCTCCGGCGGCTGAGATCCGCCGGGGAAATTCCCTCCCGGAGGGGGAAATCGACGCCATCGTCACCGTCATCGAGCTGGACATCATCTCCATCACCATCATCATCATCCCCACCATCATCACCGCCGTCTCCACCGCTGGACATCGTCACCGCCGTAGCAATTTGGGTTTGATCTTGATTGTTTGATAGGGGAAACTCTCCCGGTATTGATCTCTACTTGTTATTGATGCTATTGAGTGAAACCATTGAACCAAGGTTTATGTTCAGATTGTTATTAATCATCATATCACCTCTGATCATGTTCCATATGATGTCTCGTGAGTAGTTCGTTTAGTTCTTGAGGACATGGGTGAAGTCTAAATGCTAGTAGTGAACTATGGTTGAATAATATTCAATGTTATGATATTTAAGTTGTGGTGTTATTCTTCTAGTGGTGTCATGTGAACGTCGACTACATGACACTTCACCTTTATGGGCCTAGGGGAATGCATCTTGTACTCGTTTGCCAATTGCGGGGTTGCCGGAGTGACATAAACCTAAACCCCCGTTGGTATATCGATGCAGGAGGGATAGCAGGATCTCAGAGTTTAAGGCTGTGGTTAGATTTATTCTTAATTACTTTCTTGTAGTTGCGGATGCTTGCAAGGGGTATAATCACAAGTATGTATTAGTCCTAGGAAGGGCGGTACATTAGCATAGGTTCACCCACACAACACTTATCATAACAATGAAGATTAATTAGCCGTATGTAGCGAAAGCACTAGACTAAAATCCCGTGTGTCCTCGAGAACGTTTGGTCATTATAAGTAAACAACCCGGCTTGTCCTTTGTGCTAAAAAGGATTGGGCCACTCGCTGCAATTGTTACTCTCGCACTTTACTTACTCGTACTTTATTCACCTGTTACATCAAAACCCCCTGAATACTTGTCTGTGAGCATTTACAGTGAATCCTTCATCGAAACTGCTTGTCAACACCTTCTGCTCCTCGTTGGGATTGACATTCTTACTTATCGAAAATACTACGATACACCCCCTATACTTGTGGATCATCAAGACTATTTTCTGGCGCCGTTGCCGGGGAGTGAAGCGCTATTGGTAAGTGGAATTGGTAAGGGAAACTTCTACTATTTGTGCTGATTTTATTTCCGCCTGCTGCCATAATTCATTATGGAGAGTTCCCCTTTTGAATGTTTATTTGGGAAATCCGCTACTACTGCAAAGGTAGTGGATGAGGCGCCAGGTGAGGAAGAGATACCATACAAAATACCTATGAAAATTATTGAACGCGTAGTGAATAACCGTTATACAGGGGATGGCACTGTCCACCCTGGAGATCATTTACTGTTCTTGCATGAATTATGCGGTTTATTCAAGTGTGCAGGTATTGCTATGGATGAAGTGAGGAAGAAACTATTCTCAATATCGCTGTCTGGTAAAGCGGCGCATTGGTATAAATTACTGGATAATGGGGATTCTCTTGAATGGAATGATATTGTGCCCCGGTTTTATTCTAAGTTCTATCCTCCAAGTGAGATTCACAAGGATCGGAACCGCATATATAATTTTTGGCCTCATGATGGAGAGAGTATTGCCCAAGCTTTGGGGAGATTGAAGTCTTTAATGCTCAAATGCCCCATTCATGAGCTTCCTGGTAATGTTATTATTGATAATTTCTATGCAAGACTTTCTTTTGAAGACAAGACCTTGCTGGATACTTCTTGTTCTGGATCATTCACGCGTAATAAGGAAGAGTTTAAAATGGACCTTCTTAATCGGATCCAGGAAAATACTGAAGGATGGGAGATCGACAAAGATAGAGAATCAGGTATAAATTATGATTACAAATGCATTGAAGCTTTTATGGATACTGATAAATTTCGTAATATGAGTGCTACTTATGGTCTTGATTCTCAAGTTGCTGCAAATCTTTATAAAGCTTTTGCCTCTCATTATGAATTGCCTAAGAAGAATTTTGATAAGTATCATGAACCGTATAAAGATAAAATTGATTCATCTATTAATAAATGCGTTGTAGTTGAAACTGTTGATCATGTTATTCCTGAAGCTTATATTGAAAAAACTCCTTTCCCTGCTAAAATGAAGGAGTACTCTGTTATAAATAGTGCGGTTCATAAAAGTGAAAAGAAACCTATAGAACCTGAAGAACAAATAAAAGTTGAACCAGCTGTTGCAATAGTTAAAGATCTTGTGACTGAAAATTTGGAGGAAGGTCATATTATTTTCTGTGAAGATGCTTCTAATATTGTTTCACATCCTAATAAACCCAAACAAGCTAGTGTTCCTATGCTATCTGTTAGAATTGGTGATCATTGTTATTATGGTTTATGTGATATTGGTGCAAGTATTAGTGCTATTCCTTATGAGCTTTACACGGAGATTATGCACGAAATTGGTTCTTGTGAACTTGAAGATATTGATGTGGTTATTCAGCTGGCTAATAGAGAAACTATTTCTCCAATTGGTATTGTTCGAGATGTGGTAAGATTAAATATCCTGCTGACTTTTTGGTACTTGGTTCTGCTGCTAGTGAGTATTGTCCTATCATTTTTGGTAGACCTTTTCTAAATACTTGTGGAGCTATTATAGATTGCAAGAAAGAGAAAATTTTGACTAAATTTGCTGGTGAATCTTATGAGTTTAACTTCTCTAAATTTACCAAAACTCCTTATAAAGCTGATTTGCCTAATGAAGATTTTAAAATGTAACAGTGTGCATCTATTGTTCTTGTTCCTACTAATCCTTTGCAGCAACATTTGGAGAATAGCGAGAGTGAAGTTTTCAGGAAAGAAAGAGATGAGCTTGAGGAAATTTTTCTTTGCCAACCTATTCTCAAGCATGATTTACCGGTGGAAGATCTGGGTACAACACCGCCACCAAAGGAAGATCATGTCTTTGATTTAAAGCCTTTGCCCGATAATCTTAAATATGCTCATATTGATGATAAGAAAATATATCCTTTTATTATTAGTTCTAAGCTTACAGAGTTTGAAGAAGAAAGGTTATTGGAAATATTGAAGAAACACCGAGGCGCTATTGGCTACACTCTTGATGACTTGAAGGGGATTTCTCCCTCTATTTGCCAACATGCCATTAATATGGAAGATGATGCGAAGCCTGTTGTTGAACCTCGGCGTCGTCTAATTCCTAAGATGAAGGATGTGGTAAGAAATGAGGTATTACGACTTCTTGAAGCTGGTATTATATATCCTATTGCTGATAGTAGATGGGTTAGTCCTGTGCATTGTGTTCCTAAGAAAGGAGGAATGACTGTTGTGCCTAATGATAATGATGAGCTCATACCTCAAAGAGTAGTTGTAGGGTATAGAATGTGCATTGATTATCGAAAAGTTAATAAGGTAACTAAAAAAGATCATTACCCTTTGCCTTTTATTGATCAAATGTTAGAAAGGTTATCTAAAAATACTCATTTTTGTTTTCTTGATGGTTATTCTGGATTTTCACAAATTGCTATTAAAACTAAGGATCAAGAGAAAACCACTTTCACTTGTCCTTATGGAACTTATGCTTATAGACGTATGTCTTTTGGTTTATGTAATGCTCCTGCTACTTTTCAAAGATGCATGTCTGCTATTTTTCATGGCTTTTGCGAGAGTATTGTAGAGGTATTCATGGATGATTTTTCTGTCTATGGGAATTCTTTTGATAATTGCTTGCGGAACCTTGATAAAGTTTTGCAGAGATGTGAAGAAACTAACCTTGTTCTTAATTGGGAGAAATGCCACTTTATGGTTAATGAAGGAATTGTATTGGGACATAAAATTTCCGAAAGAGGTATTGAAGTTGATAGAGCTAAAGTTGAAGCAATTGAAAAGATGCCCTATCCTAGGGATGTTAAAGGTATTCGTAGTGTTCTTGGTCATGCTGGGTTTTATAGGAGGTTTATTAAAGATTTCTCCAAGATTTCAAAGCCTCTTACCAATCTTCTTCAAAAAGATGTACCTTTTGTTTTTGATGATGATTGCAAGGAAGCTTTTGAAACTCTAAAGAAAGTCTTAACAACCGCTCCTATAGTTGAACCTCCTGATTGGAACTTACCATTTGAAATTATGTGTGATGCTAGTGATTTTGCTGTAGGCGCTGTTCTTGGACAGCGGGTAAATAAAAAATTGAATGTTATTCATTATGCTAGTAAAACTCTTGATGCTGCTCAAAGAAATTATGCTACTACTGAAAAGGAATTGTTAGCTGTAGTTTTTGCTTGTGATAAGTTTAGATCCTATATTGTTGATTCAAAAGTTACTATTCATACCGATCATGCTGCAATCAGATACCTTAGGCAAAAGAAAGATGCTAAGCCAAGGCTTATTAGATGGGTACTTCTGTTGCAAGAGTTTGATTTACATATTGTAGATAGGAAAGGTGCTGATAATCCTGTTGCTGATAATTTGTCTAGATTGGAAAATATTGCTTATGATCCTGTACCTGTTAATGATAGTTTTCCAAATGAACAATTGGCTGCAATAAAGGTGAGTTCGCGAGACAGTCCTTGGTATGCTGATTATGCTAACTTTATTGTTTCCAAGTACTTGCCTCCAACCTTTTCAGCTCAGCAAAGGAGGAAATTCTTTTATGACTTGAGGCATTATTTCTGGGATGACCCACATTTATATAAAGAAGGAGTGGATGGTATTCTGCGAAGATGCGTTCCCGAATATGAACAACAAGAGATATTGAGTAAATGTCATGGTAGTGCTTATGGAGGACATCACGCTGGAGAAAGAACCGCGCAAAAGGTTCTACAATCAGGTTTTTATTGGCCAACTCTCTTCAAGGATGCGAGAAAGTTTATTTTATCTTGTGATGAATGCCAAAGGGTTGGTAATATCTCTAGACGCAATGAAATGCCTATGAATTATACTCTTGTTATTGAACCGTTTGATTGTTGGGGATTTGACTTCATGGGACCTTTTCCCTCTTCAGAAGGTAACACTCATATACTTGTTGCTGTTGATTATGTTACTAAATGGGTGGAAGCCATACCTACAAAAAGTGCTGATGGTGAGACCTCTTTAAGAATGCTTTTAGATATTATTTTTCCTAGATATATTATAACCGATGGAGGTTCTCATTTTATTCATGGTGGTTTTAGAAAAACTCTTGCTAGATATGGTATTAATCATAGAATTGCTTCCGCTTATCATCCTCAAACTAGTGGGCAAGTAGAATTATCAAATAGAGAGATTAAATCTATCTTGCAAAAGACTGTTAATAAAACTAGAAAGAATTGGGCTAGTAAACTGAAGGATGCACTTTGGGCTTATAGAACTGCTTATAAAAATCCCATGGGAATGTCACCTTATAAAATGGTTTATGGAAAAGCTTGTCACTTACCTTTAGAACTAGAGCACAAAGCTTATTGGGCAGTTAGAGAATTAAATAAAGATCCTAAACTTGCTGGTAATAAGAGGTTGTTGCAATTGAGTTCTCTAGATGAATGGAGAAGTGAAGCTTATGAAAATGCTAAACTCTTTAAAGAGAAAGTTAAGAAATGGCATGATAGAAGGATTATCAAAAGAGAATTTAATATTGGGGATAAAGTCCTATTGTATCGGTCTCGTCTCAGATTCTTTGCAGGGAAATTACTCTCGAAATGGGAAGGACCATATGTCGTTGAGGAGGTGTATCGTTCAGGAGCAATAAAAATTAGCTCTCTCCAAGGCAATGCTACACAAGTGGTGAATGGACAAAGACTCAAGCATTATATCTCAGGTGATTCCTATAATGTTGATGTTGATATTATTCGAGTGGAAACACCGGAGGCTTTCATCAAAGAGCAAATTGACAGTCCGCCAGAACTCGACTTTGAATAGGTAACAGTACTGGTAATGAAAAGTTCGCAATTTACTTTCCGAACAATATTTTTGCTGTTTTTGGAAAATATGAAAAATTACGAGATCGAAACGGAGTGGAGGAGACGCACGAGGGCGTGCCCTCATAGGCCGGCGCGGGCCCCAGCCAGGCCGCGCCGCCCTATGAGTTGGCCGCCTCGTCGCCCCTTTCCGACTCTGATTCGACCTGGTACTTTCCTTTTGTCGTGAAATTTTTTGCTATATAATCCCCCGGACCCCTCGAGGTCCGTATATCATTTTCTCGACGTGTTTTGTTTCGAGCTGTTTCTGCCAGGATCTGTTTTCAGTCTAGAAGCACCATGGTCTCCAAGAACAAGGGCAAGGAGCTTCCGGATGAAGATAATCAAGATCTTGAGTGGAAAGAGGAGGACAAGAGCGTCAAGGAAGAGGATGAAGAAGAGATGGAGGAAGACTCGCGCGCACACCCGCGTGCTACCATCGCAAGCATCAAGGTGGTGGATAACCCTTTTAGTGCAAACAAGAGTGCAAGAATTCGCACCGGAGGAGGGGTTCCACGTCATTACCTGGCTCCGAAGACATCTTTATCAGGCACTCATCATCCCTTCCGCAATCTAATTTCCAATAATCAAATTGAAAGGACTTCCAGGGCAGCATTGCCTAGCAATTGGGACATAGATCGTTCTAACACTGCAGGAAGGATGAAGCCTGAGAGTGAAGAGTGGGGAAATAACTCCAAGAATTGGGACTCGCCATCGGACGTACTTCTTAACCGCGTCGAGCACAATTCGGAGATGATTCGCAACCTCACATACAAGATTGATGAGCTTCAGGAGCTTGTTGAGAAGCTTGTCAGGAATTCATCACCACCATCGCCGAAGGAGTAATTCATCATCGGTATTGGCATCCCCTTGGTTTGTTCCAAGCTTGGGGGAGTGCCGCGGTATCACATTATCACTACCTTTTACTTTTTACTGTCAAGTAGTGTCATATCATGAGTAGGGAAGTTATCATATAAGATGGGTTGCAGTTTGGAAGTATCTCTCCTTTAGTTGGTTATCTATGTATCCCTTGGTGTGAGTTATCATTATGGAATATTAATGAGAAGTCTTATCATTTACATATTGCACATCTTATTTTAGTTTGCAATCTCTGTTATATGATTTACCTTGTTGTTAGTATCGGTATCACTTTGGGAGCATTGAATAAATCTATTTGGTTTTGGCAAACTTAGCATTGGTCAATAGCAACAACACTTTGAGGTTTAAGTAGAAAAGAGCAATACATGTAGTTGTTTCATTGTCTTTCTTTCATGTTAGCTCATAGCTTATTATTCTGAAGTTAAAGCTATTTGTGCTTACAAGGAAGATGCATGATTGTTTCTATCACATGTATATTTGTTTGTTTCCTTCAACTCTTATGCTTGCTAATTAACCTTGCTAGCCAAAGACCTGTACTGAGAGGGAATACTTCTCGTGCATCCAAACCTTAACCCAAACCTATGCCATTTGTGTCCACCATATCTACCTACTACATGGTATTTTCTGCCATTCCAAGTAAATACTTCATGTGCTACCTTTAAACAATTCAAAATTTACTATCTCTTATTTGTGTCAATGTTTTATAGCTCATGAGGAAGTATGTGGTGTTTTATCTTTCAATCTTGTTGGGCAACTTTCACCAATGGACTAGTGGCTTCATCCACTTATCCAATAATTTTGCAAAAAGAGCTGGCAATGGGATTCCCAGTCCCAAACTAATTAACTTAAATAGACACTCCTCCATGGTATGTGATTGATGGACGGCACCCGAAGGATTCGGTTAGCCATGGCTTGTGTAAGCTAAGGTTGGGGGGAGTGTCATCATAATAAAACTAAAATAAAAAGGCACTCCTTCATGGTATGAGATTATTGGTAGGCACCCGAGGATTCGGTTAGCCATGGTTTGTGAAAGAAAGGTTGGAAGGGGTGCCACGCAAAATGAAAATAAAATGGGAGCCGCTCTTTGAAGGTTTGTCTGGCAAGGGGGTTAGAGTACCCGCTACCAGTCGTTGACAACAACAAACACCTCTCAAAATATTACTTTTATTCTCTTTATATGGTTTCAAAACTGAAAAAGCTCTAGCACATGTGTCGTGGTATCGTCACGGCATATGCTACGGGGTAGCTAAAGAGAGGTGGTTCCTGTATGGGCGTCGACGGTATCCGGAGGCGGGATTGGTACACAGCACACGGTGATGTACCCAGGTTCAGGGCCCTCGCGGTGGAGGTAAAACCCCTACTCCTGCATGTCTGATGTATATGAGCACATATGAGTGATACAGAGTTGCTCCTTGAGCTGTTTGTCCTGAGGAGGAAGAAGCTACTGTGAGCTAAATGGGAGCCTAACCGGCTTGGAGAGAGCCTGGCCGACTGCTCGTATGTGAGCTGGGAGAGGGAGGCAGCGATGGCCCTCTTGAGAATCTGAGCCTGAAGGGCTCCCCCTGGTGTGCCTTATATAGTGGCACCCAGGGGACAAAGGATGGCCCGCACGCACTGTAGCTGAGTTGACTACTGGGGTTCCATCAACTGTACACACAGTGGTACTATCGCACCACAGTGAGTCTAGCCTGTACGTAGAGCAGAGCAGCACGATGCCTTGTCACCGATCGCTATCCTGGCAGGAGGATCCGATGCTGGTTGCCTTGGATCCTGTACGTGGCCTTGATCGATCTCCTGTGTGCATGGTTGAAGCTGGCTCGTACGTGGAAGCCGGCCATGCATACACATGAGCTATCACAAGCTGGCCACGTTCTTGGTCATCACGTGGAGGTGGGTGCATGCATGATATTGATTGGAGCCGGCCAGGTGAATGCATGGGAGCCGGCCATGCATGCTCCTGGAACGATCGAGCGATCGAGCCGGCCGGAGGCTGACCCGGCCGATCGACGGAGCAGGGGAGGAGCCGGAAGCTGGCCTGGGAGCGGTCCACCCAGACATGGCCCAGCGCGTGGGAGGCCCTGTCGGCCAGGGGGAGCCGGGCGGCCCAGCTGGGGATATGGCCCAGCCGGCCAGGGGGAAGCCGGCCCCGGGCGGGCTAGGCGGAAGCCGGCCCAGGCGCAGCGGAGCGGGCCGCGGAGCCGGAAGTCGGCCCGGTGCGCGGTTCCTCTTCTGTTTTCTTCTTTTCTTCATATCTTTTGCATCGTAGCATATTTTCCTGATCCGCGAAGTGCGGCGCGCTCGTAAACTCGAGGACTTTGCCATACCGGGGTCATTCCCCGACATTAGCCCCCGAGCCTACGTGGGACTCGAATAGCAGTCGAGTCGCGGGGAGGGTCCTGAACGCGATGTTATTGATGTAGATGGTAATGGCGATGTCGATGTAAACCATGGCGTGGCGTGAATGAGAGGCGCGGAGCCACCAGGGCTGATCTCAACCATGCGTAAGGCGGCGAATGCGCACCCGGATGATGGCGGCGAGGCGCAGCCGACGAGGCGGCGAGGGCGCAGCCGGACGAGGCGGCGGGACGAGGCTGAGGCGCAGCCAGACGGTGCGGCGAAGGCGCAGCCGGTCGAGGTGGCGAAGGCGCAGCCGGACGAGGCGGCGAAGGCGCAGCCTTGAAGGCGCAGCTGGGCAAGGCGCGAAGGCGCAGCCGGACGAGGCGGCGAAGGCGCAGCCTGGACGAGGCGGCGAAGGCGCAGCCAGACGAGGCGACGAAGGCGCAGCCGGACGAGGCGCGAAGGCGCAGCCGACGAGGCGGCGAGGGCGCAGCCGACGAGGCGGCGGGACGAGGCTGGCGCAGCCAGGCGGTGCAGCGAAGGCGCAGCCGATGAGGCGACGGTCGCAGCCGGACAAGGCGCAGCCGGCCGAGGCGACGAAGGCGCAGCCGGACGAGACGACGAAGGCGCAGCCGGACGAGGCGCAGCCGGACGAGGCGCGCAAGGCGCAGCGACGAGGCGACGAAGGCACAGCCGGACGAGGCGCAGCCAGGACGAGGCGACGGTCGCAGCGGACAAGGCGCAGCGGACGAGGCGACGGTCGCAGCCGGACAAGGCGCAGCCGGACGAGACGACGAAGGCGCAGCCGACGAGGCGCAGCCGGACGAGGCGGCGAAGACGCAGCAGACGAGGCGACGGTCGCAATCAGACGATGGCCTCGAGGGCCCAGCCGACGAGGCGACGGCAAGTA
This sequence comes from Lolium perenne, assembly GCF_019359855.2. Classification (NCBI taxonomy): domain Eukaryota; kingdom Viridiplantae; phylum Streptophyta; class Magnoliopsida; order Poales; family Poaceae; genus Lolium; species Lolium perenne. The sequence goes on along the minus strand of NC_067246.2, from coordinate 266,860,313 downwards.
GCAGCCGGACAAGGCGCAGCCGGACGAGACGGCGAAGGTGCAGCCAAACGATGAGGCGAAAACAGCCGGATAATGCGGCGAAGGCGCAGCCAGCCCGGACGAGGCGGCGGAGGCGCAGCCGACGAGGCGGCGAAGGCGCAGCCAGCCGGACGAGGCGGCGAAGGCGCAGCCAGGCGATAGGCGAAGCCAGCCGGACGATGCGGCGAAAAGCGCAACCAGCCGACGAGGCAGCGGAGGCGCAGCCGGACGAGGCGGCGCAGGCGCAGCCAGCCGACGAGGCGGCGAAGGCGCAGCCGGACGAGGCGGCGGAAGGCGCAGCCGGCGATGCGGCGATAAGCGCAGCCGGGCGACGCGGCAGCGAAAGCGCAGCCAGCCGACGAGGCGAAAACAGCGGACGATGCGGCGAAGGCGCAGCCAGCCGGACGAGGCGGCGGAGGCGCAGCCAGGACGAGGCGACGGTCGCAGCCAGCCGGACGAGGCGGCGAAGGCGCAGCCGGACGATGAGGCGAAGCCAGCCAGGCGATGCGGCGAAGGCGCAGCCAGCCGACGAGGCGGCGGAGGCGCAGCCAGGACGAGGCGGCGAAGGCGCAGCCAGCCGGACGAGGCGGCGAAGGCGCAGCCAGACGATGAGGCGAAGCCAGCCAGACGAGGCGACGACTCCGCAGCCAGCCAGACGAGGCGGCGAAGGCGCAGCCAGGCGATAGGCGAAAGCCAGCCAGGACGATGCGGCGAAAAGCAGCCAGCGACGAGGCGGCGGAGGCGCAGCCGGACGAGGCGGCGAAGGCGCAGCCAGCAGACGAGGCGGCGAAAGCGCAGCCAGGCGATGAGGCGAAGCCAGCCGGACGATGCGGCGAAGGCGCAGCCAGCCGGACGAGGCGGCGGAGGCGCAGCGGACGAGGCGGCGAAGGCGCAGCCAGCCGGACGAGGCGGCGAAGGCGCAGCCGGACGATGAGGCGAAGCCAGCCGGACGATGCGGCGAAAGGCGCAGCCAGCCGGACGAGGCGGCGAAAGCGCAGCAGACGAGGCGGCGGAGGCGCAGCCGGGCGATGCGGCGATGGCGCAGCCGGGCGATGCAGCGAAGGCGCAGCCAGCCGGACGAGGCAGCGAAGGCACGGCCGGACGATGAGGCGAAGCCAGCCGGACGATGCGGCGAAGGCGCAGCCAGCCGGACGAGGCGACGAAGGCGCAGCCGGACGAGGCGGCGGAGGTAGCCGGACGAGGCGGCGATGGCGCAGCCGGGCGAGGCGGCGGAGGCGCAGCCGGACGATGGCGGAAGTGGTCGCTGAGGACCGCCAGCTCAAAGGCTCTGGGCCACTGGCAAGGTGGACGCGGTGTCCGCCGGCTCGTGCTGAGGAGCACCCGAAAGTGGTCGCTGAGGACCGCCAGCTCGAAGGCTCTAGGCCGCTGGCAAGGTGGACGCGGTGTCCGCCGGCTCGTGCTGAAGAGCACCCGGAAGTGGTCGCTGAGGACCGCCAGCTCGAAGGCTCTAGGCCGCTGGCAAGGTGGACGCGGTGTCCGCCGGCTCGTGCTGAAGAGCACCCGGAAGTGGTCGCTGAGGACCGCCAGCTCGAAGGCTCTAGGCCGCTGGCAAGGTGGACGCGGTGTCCGCCGGCTCGTGCTGAAGAGCACGCGGAAGTGTTCGCAGAGGACCGCCGGCTCGAGGGCTCTAGGCCGCCGGCACGGTGGACGCGGTGTCCGCCGGCACGTGCTGAAGAGCACCCGGAAGTGGTCGCCGAGGACCGCCAGCTCGAGGGCTCTAGGCCGCCGGCACGGTGGACGCGGTGTCCGCCGGCTCGACCCGAAGAGCACCCGGAAGTGGTCGCTGAGGACCGCCAGCTCGGGGGCTCTAGGCCGCTGGCAAGGTGGACGCGGTGTCCGCCGGCTCGTGCTGAAGAGCACCCGGAAGTGGTCGCTGAGGACCGCCAGCTCGAGGGCTCTAGGCCGCTGGCAAGGTGGACGCGGTGTCCGCCGGCTCGTGCTGAAGAGCACCCGGAAGTGGTCGCTGAGGACCGCCAGCTCGAAGGCTCTAGGCCGCTGGCAAGGTGGACGCGGTGTCCGCCGGCTCGTGCTGAAGAGCACCCGGAAGTGGTCGCTGAGGACCGCCAGCTCGAGGGCTCTAGGCCGCTGGCAAGGTGGACGCGGTGTCCGCCGGCTCGTGCTGAAGAGCACCCGAAAGTGGTCGCTGAGGACCGCCAGCTTGAAGGCTCTAGGCCGCTGGCAAGGTGGACGCGGTGTCCACCGGCTCGATGGAGTCCATCGGAGATAGTCATATAAGAGACAAAGTTAGTCAGTAAAGACATATAATATATGTAGCCTTAGCAGTGCTAGCTTTATGTAGAGGGATGTTGGCTCGGTTTCGTCCGAGCCCCACAGAGTCATTTTCATGTCCCCCCCGCTCTTTGGCTTTTTCTCTTGCCAGCCATACAGCCGGATTGCGGTCTGTAGCTGGATCAAGAGTGGGCCGCAAAGTGGAGCGCACAGTACTTAGACTTTGAGGGGCGGACTCATTCGAGCTACATCGGCGAAGGCCGGGATGCCCAAGGTGATCTCTCTTTGGACGTTGTTCATGTGAGGCGACCTCCAGCTTTTGCTCTTGCTAGCCATGAAGCCGGGTTGCGGACAACAGCTGAGTCGAAGAGTGGGCCTTTGGTACCGTACACACTACTAAGCCGTCTGTGGGATAGAGCATCGTGGACCAGCCGGCGAGCCCCCGGGACGAGTTGAGTCGGTCCGGGGTTAAGCAGCGAAGTGCTGCGGAAGAGGGGGTAGCCCCCGAGTGTAACTCGGGTTACCCGGCTGAGCAGCGGTGCGGAGAGTTACTCAACGATACTTACATTTTGTTTTCGATGTAGGGTTGATTTCGATAGTGATGACGAGTTGTGGAAGCCGTAGAGGCGAGGGAGTGGCTGGTGGCCTCAGCCGGCTTGGTTCCGGCCGGCCAAGCCATCAAACGCGCTGCGGGTGGCGCTGAGGGGCGCAGCCGGCAGGCGAGTCGGTGCAAGCGCGACCGGAAGAGGGCGAAGGCGCGGCCGGTGGCGGTGAAGGCGCAGCCGGAAGAGGTGCGGAAGCGCAGCCGGTGTGAGAGGGGACAGCCCCCGAGTGTCTCTCGGGGTGGCCGATTCGCGCGCGCGGGGAGGTGTCGATGGCTGATGGCCTCAGCCGGCTTGACTCCAGCCGGCCAAGCTACCAAACGCGCTGCAGATGTACGAGTCGATGCAGATTCCGGCTGCTCAGGTTCAGCCGGACGGGCGACCAAACGCGCTCGGGCTGGTTCAGTCGGTGCAGGCTCCACTCATCCCATTCCCAGCCGGCCTGGACAGGCGGAACCGGTACGAGCGGAGTCGAGCGACCAACCAAACAGACCCAGCCCCAGCCGGGTTAAGGACAGCCCGCCCAGCCGGCACCGGCGCAGCCGGCTCGATCGATCGAACATCGAGCGGATTCAGTAGGCGGCATGTTTCAGCCGGACATAAGTATTTTCAGCCGGAGCATTTTTTTTTTTTTTTCAGCCGGCTAAGTATTTTCAGCCGGAGCTTTTTTTTTTTCAGCCGGCTAAGTATTTTCAGCCGGAGCTTTTTTTTTTTTTTTTTTTTTCAGCCGGCCGGACCACTTCTTTTCAGCCGGCCACTTATTTTCTTTTTCTGTTTTTTCTTTCCCATCTTTTTTCTTTCTTTTTCAGCCGACTGCTATTTGCCAGCCGACAGACTATTTTCTTGTTCTTTTTTCTTTTGCTCCAACCGGCATGCATATCAGCCGGCCCCATTTTTTTTTCTTCATTTTTCTTTTTCTTAGCCGGCAGCCGCACGCTCAGCTGGCCCCACTCGTTTTCCTTTTTCAGCCGGCCACATCATCAAGCGGCAGGGACATCAGCCAGCTTGGGCTTTTTCTTTTTCTTTCGCTGATACTCGCGCGCATGCAAGCTTTGCTGCTGCCAGGGGCGCGCGGCGCCGCCAGCTGATGTGCTGCTTCCAGTTGCGTTCGCCGCACGCACGCGCGTCGCGCGGGACGACGGAGATGGGCGCTGGAGCTGCTGCTTGGGCGCAGGTGACGCGCGCACGCGGCTCGCAGCTTGCTGCTGCCTTCCGCGAGGATGCCACCGCTGCTTCGCGTAGGCTCGCTGCTAGGTGCGGGCGAGAGCGCGTGGCCACGAGGGCGCGCGGAAGGGGATGGAGAAGAGGCGCAGCGTGCAGCCATGAACGATGGCCCGCCCGGCGGAGGCGCTGCTGCCGAGCTCTAAGCCCTCGGGCGTTCTTTGGAGACGTAGGGATGCGGCGGAGGCGAAGCCCGCGGCGGCGTCAACGGGGAAGGTGGCCGCGGCGTTGCCGGCGGCGATGGCGATGATGGTGAAGAAGCCCGCGGCAGCGAGGGCCGGGGCGGAGACGAAGCTCGCGGCGTTGAAGGCCGCGGTGGTGAGGACCTGCCCGAAGAAGGCGGCGATGCCGGCGGCGTTGAAGGCCGCGGCGGTGAAGCCGTGCCCGGAGAGGGCGGCGATGCCGGCGGCGTTGAAGGCCGCGGCGGTGACGATGATGAGGAAGGGTCCCGTCCGGACGAACTCCGGCCGGCGCCACTTCAGGCCCCACGGTGGGCGCCAAATGTCGTGGTATTGTCACGGCATATGCTACGGGGTAGCTAAAGAGAGGTGGTTCCTGTATGGGCGTCGACGGTATCCGGAGGCGGGATTGGTACACAGCACACGGTGATGTACCCAGGTTCAGGGCCCTCGCGGTGGAGGTAAAACCCCTACTCCTGCATGTCTGATGTATATGAGCACATATGAGTGATACAGAGTTGCTCCTTGAGCTGTTTGTCCTGAGGAGGAAGAAGCTACTGTGAGCTAAATGGGAGCCTGACCGGCTTGGAGAGAGCCTGGCCGACTGCTCGTATGTGAGCTGGGAGAGGGAGGCAGCGATGGCCCTCTTGAGAATCTGAGCCTGAAGGGCTCCCCCTGGTGTGCCTTATATAGTGGCACCCAGGGGACAAAGGATGGCCCGCACGCACTGTAGCTGAGTTGACTACGGGGTTCCATCAATCGTACACACGGTGGTACTATCGCACCACGGTGAGTCTAGCACATACGTAGAGCGAGCAGCACGATGCCTTGTCACCGATCGCTATCCTGGCAGGAGGATCCGATGCTGGTTGCCTTGGATCCTGTACGTGGCCTTGATCGATCTCCTGTGTGCATGGTTGAAGCTGGCTCGTACGTGGAAGCCGGCCATGCATACACATGAGCTATCACAAGCTGGCCACGTTCTTGGTCATCACGTGGAGGTGGGTGCATGCATGATATTGATTGGAGCCGGCCAGGTGAATGCATGGGAGCCGGCCATGCATGCTCCTGGAACGATCGAGCGATCGAGCCGGCCGGAGGCTGACCCGGCCGATCGACGGAGCAGGGAGGAGCCGGAAGCTGGCACAGGGAGCGGTCCACCCAGACATGGCCCAGCGCGTGGGAGGCCCTGTCGGCCAGGGGGAGCCGGGCGGCCCAGCTGGGGATATGGCCCAGCCGGCCAGGGGGAAGCCGGCCCCGGGCGGGCTAGGCGGAAGCCGGCCCAGGCGCAGGCGGAGCGGGCCGCGGGAGCCGGAAGTCGGCCCGGTACGCGGTTCCTCTTCTGTTTTCTTCTTTTCTTCATATCTTTTGCATCGTAGCATATTTTCCTGATCCGCGAAGTGCGGCGCGCTCGTAAACTCGAGGACTTTGCCATACCGGGGATCATTCCCCCGACAACATGATTTAATCCCTGCTTCCCTCTGCGAAGGGCCTGTCTTTTACTTTATGTTGAGTCAGTAAACCTATTTCCCTCCATCTCAAGCAAGCATTTGAGTAGTTGTGATCAAACCATTATATTGTGATTTACTTCATCATGTCTTTTACTTTTCCTTGTTTAGTACAAGTTTTATCTGAATAAATATAGCTTTGCAAGTTATCAATGATCATGAGGAGACTATTATGATTGAGTATGCAAGTTGTGCAATATAGATTTTAACATGAGAGCATTGCTCGATAGATAAGTATAACCTGTCAATTGTTCTCTGACCAAGAACGAAGTTTGCCATCACCAACTATGATTTCTTATGCACCTTTATTTGTGATATACCTTATACTTGTTTCAAGTTGAGTTATATGAGGAAGTTGTTTACTAGAATGTCTTGTGTGAATGAATATGATGCTTCTTGTCCGTATTTTATTATCGACTCTTCACTCCATAAACATGTGGTCCTGTTTACCGAGTTCAGTTTCGCTTGGGGACAAGCGAAGTCTAAGCTTGGGGGGAGTTGATACGTCCAAATTGCATCACTATTTTGTATCATAATTTGCTGTTATTCATTGATATATTTCATATTTGGACACAATACTTATGTTATTTCATCTATTTTGCATGTTTCATCATTATTGGAGGATCGAGCACCGGAGCCAGGATTCTCTTTGGAAAAAGCACCGTCAGAACGCAATATTTCGGAAGATCAACTGTGGAAGGAAATTATACCAAAAATCCTATTTTTCCAGATGACGAAGGAAGCCAGAAGGGGGAGCCGAGAGGAGCCAAGGTGGGCCCAGACCACAGGGCGGCGCGGCCCATGGCCTGGCCGCGCCACCTGGTGGTGAGGGGGCCCCACAGACCCTTTCGCCTCCTTTTCTTCGCGAAATCCTTCGTCCCGAAGACCTAAGCCACAGAGGGTACCTCACGAAGAGTTACAGCCGCCTCTGCGGGGCGGAGAACACCAGAGAGAAAAGAGCTCTCCGGCGGCTGAGATCCGCCAGGGAAATTCCCTCCCGGAGGGGGAAATCGACGCCATCGTCACCGTCATCGAGCTGGACATCATCTCCATCACCATCATCATCATCCCCACCATCATCACCGCCGTCTCCACCGCTGGACATCGTCACCGCCGTAGCAATTTGGGTTTGATCTTGATTGTTTGATAGGGGAAACTCTCCCGGTATTGATCTCTACTTGTTATTGATGCTATTGAGCGAAACCATTGAACCAAGGTTTATGTTCAGATTGTTATTCATCATCATATCACCTCTGATCATGTTCCATATGATGTCTCGTGAGTAGTTCGTTTAGTTCTTGAGGACATGGGTGAAGTCTAAATGCTAGTAGTGAACTATGGTTGAATAATATTCAATGTTATGATATTTAAGTTGTGGTGTTATTCTTCTAGTGGTGTCATGTGAACGTCGACTACATGACACTTCACCTTTATGGGCCTAGGGGAATGCATCTTGTACTCATTTGTCAATTGCGGGGTTGCCAGAGTGACAGAAACCTAAACCCCCGTTGGTATATCGATGCAAGAGGGATAGCAGGATCTCAGAGTTTAAGGCCGTGGTTAGATTTATTCTTAATTACTTTCTTGTAGTTGCGGATGCTTGCAAGGGGTATAATCACAAGTATGTATTAGTCCTAGGAAGGGCGGTACATTAGCATAGGTTCACCCACACAACACTTATCATAACAATGAAGATTAATTAGCCGTATGTAGCGAAAGCACTAGACTAAAATCCCGTGTGTCCTCGAGAACGTTTGGTCAATATAAGTAAACAACCCGGCTTGTCCTTTGTGCTAAAAAGGATTGGGCCACTCGCTGCAATTGTTACTCTCGCACTTTACTTACTCGTATTTATTCACCTGTTACATCAAAACCCCCTGAATACTTATCTGTGAGCCTTTATATGAATCCTTCATCGAAACTGCTTATCAACACCTTCTGCTCCTCGTTGGGATCGACATTCTTACTTATCGAAATACTACGATACACCCCCTATACTTGTGGGTCATCAGTGCTCATCCAGGGCCTGAAGCAACCCGGCAACGACATTGATGTGTACCTGAGGCCATTGGTTGAAGAACTTTTAGAGTTGTGGCGTGACGAAGGTGTACCTGTGTGGGATGAGCACGAACAAAAGGAATTTAACCTACGAGCGTTGTTATTTGTAACCATCAATGATTGGCCTGCTCTTGGTAACATTTCAGGGCAGTCAAACAAGGGATACAATGCATGCACACACTGTTTAGGTGAGACTGACAGTAATTATTTGGGAAACAAGAATGTGTACCTGGGGCATCGTCGATTTCTTCCAAAACAACATCACGTAAGAAAGAGAGGAAAGCATTTCGGAGGTGAGGCAGATAACCAAACGAAGCCTACCCGCCCTACTGGGGAAGTTATATATGATATGGTCAAGGATTTAAAAGTGATCTTTGGAAAGGGTCCCGGCGGACAATCTGTTCCGCATGATGTTGACGGACACGTACCCATGTGGAAGAAGAAGTCGATATTTTGGGAGCTACCCTACTGGAAATTCTTAGAGGTTCACTCTGCAATCGACGTGATGCACATGACGAAAAATCTTTGCGTGAACCTGCTAAACTTCTTGGGCGTGTATGGGAAGACAAAAGATACACCGGATGCACGGCAGGACCAGCAAAGTATCCACGAAGGAAACAACTTGAATCCAGAGAAGTATCAAGGTCCTGCCAGCTACACTCTTACCAAAGAGGAGAAGGAGATCTTTTTTGAAGTCCTGAGTAGCATCAAGGTCCCGTCTGGCTTCTCGTCGAATATAAAGGGAATAATAAACATGTCGGAGAAAAAGTTTCAAAACCTAAAGTCTCATGACTGCCACGTGATTATGACACAATTACTTTCGGTTGCATTGAGGGGGCTTCTGCCGGAAAATGTTCGAGTACCCATTGTGAAGCTATGTGCGTTCCTCAATGCAATTTCTCAGAAGGTGATCAATCCACTTACTCTACAAAATTTACAGAAGGATGTGGTCCAATGTCTAGTCAGCTTCGAGTTGGTGTTCCCACCATCCTTCTTCAATATTATGACACATCTCCTAGTTCACCTGGTCGAAGAGATTGGCGTTCTCGGTCCTGTATTTCTACACAACATGTTCCCCTTTGAGAGATTCATGGGAGTCTTAAAGAAGTACGTTCATAACCGTGCTAGGCCAGAAGGAAGCATCTCCAAGGGCTATGGAACAGAGGAGGTCATTGAGTTTTGTGTTGACTTTATTCCTGACCTTAAGCCGATCGGTGTTCCTGAATCGCGCTATGAGGGGAGACTGCGTGGAAAAGGCACGCTAGGAAAGAAATCAGCAACGTGTATGGACGGACATTCTTTCACTCAAGCACACTACACAGTTCTACATAATTCCATCTTGGTGGCTCCGTACAAAGAGGAACACAAGGAGATCTTACGCTCTAAATACCCGGAGCAACGTGAAGATTGGATTGATGGAGAACACATGAAGACTTTCGGCGGTTGGTTGCAAACACGTCTCATGAATGTCACCGATGACGAGCAGCTGTACTTGTTGGCCAAGCAACCATCTTCTACTATATCGACTTTTCAAGGGTACGAGATTAATGGGAACACATTTTACACTTTCGCCCAAGACAAAAAGAGCACCAACCAAAACAGTGGTGTCCGCTTTGATGCAGAAGATGGCAATGGGAACAAGGTCACATATTATGGGTACATAGAGGAGATATGGGAACTTGACTATGGACCTAATTTCAAGGTCCCTTTGTTCCGGTGCAAATGGTTCAACCTGAAAGACGGGGTACGTATAGACCGCGATGCGGAATGACTACAGTGGATTTCAAGAATCTAGGGTACGACACCGAACCATTCGTCCTAGCCAGTGAAGTGGCTCAGGTTTTTTATGTGAAGGATATGTCTAGCAAACCGAAAAAAAGAAAAGAAAGGCAGGAGGACACATCATACGATGAGCCAAAGCGGCACATAGTTCTTTCAGGAAAAAGAAACATCGTGGGAGTAGAGGACAAGACAGACATGTCAGAAGATTATAATAAGTTTGACGATATTCCACCCTTCAAGGTAAAAATTGACCCAAGCATCATCTTAAACAATGAAGATTGTCCATGGTTGCGTCGCAGTAAGAAGAAAGGGAAACGGACGAAGAAAACTCAGAAGACTAGCTAGCTACATATAGGGATCATAACTTGTGTATCTCAATATGGAAATCACTTTTGTGTAATGATGTTACTGTATGTAAGATATTAACAATGGAGATGGTTGGCTTGTTTTACTAGTTAAGTAGCTTTCACGGGCTTGCAGGGAAATTTTTCCGAGGCGGAACTTCCGAATATGCCATATATAGGGCATGTGCACCAAGGGCATATTCGAGAAGTTCCACCACGGGAGATTTCCCAACCCTTTCCGCAACATTGTTAGAGGAGATGGAGTCTTCCACGGGCTTGCAGGAAAAAATTTCCGAGGCGGAACTTCCGAAGATGCCATAGGGCGTGTGCACCAAGGGCATCTTTGACAAGTTCCGCCACGGGAGATTTCCCAACCCTTTCCCCAACATTGTTAGTGGAGATGGAGTCTTCCACGGGCTTGCAGGGAAAAATTTCCGAGGCGGAACTTCCGAAGATGCCATAGGGCGTGTGCACCAAGGGCATCTTCGACAAGTTCCGCCACGGGAGATTTCCCAACCCTTTCCTCCATCCATGGTGATGAAACTCTCCATCCATGTTGGCTTGTTGAGCTGCTTCCCATGGTGTATCGATGCTCCTTTTATAGGCAAAGCGTCCTTATCCTGCCGACAGCTTTAGTACCGGTTGCAGACACCAACCGGTACTAAAGGTTACCCACGCGTCCTTATCCCACCGACAGGGCGTCGTGCGCTACATACTTTATCTCATCGAGCAGGGCGTCCTTATCCTGCCGACAGCTTTAGTACCGGTTGCAGACACCAACCGGTACTAAAGGTTACCCACGCGTCCTTATCCCACCGACAGGGCGTCGTGCGCTACATACTTTATCTCATCGAGCAGTGCGTCCTTATCCTGCCGACAACTTTAGTACCGGTTGCACCCACCAACCGGTACTAAAGGTTACCCACGCGTCCTTATCCCACCGACAGGGCGTCGTGCGCTACATACTTTATCTCATCGAGCAGGGCGTCCTTATCCTGCCGACAGCTTTAGTACCGGTTGCAGACACCAACCGGTACTAAAGGTTACCCACGCGTCCTTATCCCACCGACAGGGCGTCGTGCGCTACATACTTTATCTCATCGAGCAGGGCGTCCTTATCCTGCCGACAGCTTTAGTACCGGTTGCACCCACCAACCGGTACTAAAGGTTTGCCTCTATCTTCCCGCCTATTTTCTTCCCGCGCTTTCCACCGGTTCCCGCCTCTGTCTTCCCGCCATTTTTTCACTATATATATGTAGGCTTGGCCACCATTTACATATCACATCTAGACTCATATCTGCAAACCTCATCATTCTCTCCCATGGCTTCCATCGCATCTCTAACCCCCCGGGAGGCGGAGGCGCTTTGCGCCTCAAACTACCCCTGCCCGCCGGGCTACCGCGTCCCGACCGGCTGGTTGCTAAGCGTCGGAGGCGTACCGGTCCCTCCAGTCCCTCTAGGTGTGGCGCGCGAGATGGCCATCACGAACCACTACTACTTCGAGCTCACGCCAGAGCAGCGAAGGAATCCCCAGTGGCATCCCGACTACAGCCCGACTTGGGAAAGCTTCTTCATCAATCGGCGTGAGAGGGCGCTTGCCAGGCATGAGGAGGGCGGCCCGCCTCCTCCGAACTTCAACGAGGCCGGCCGTCGGCTGTGGTGGCGCGGCCGGACTCTCCAGGGCGTCATGGCCTACCGTGGCCCCCGCCTGCGCTACCCTCAGTCCCAGCCCACGCGTGCTCACCCGCCGACGTTGGAGTACCGCGACCCCGATGCCAGCGACGATGATGACGGCGACTACGACGACTACAGTGGCGACTACTACAGGGCTAGGCACGAGTATGACTGAATGACTCCAACAGTAGAATTTGGCCATGTATCTTTAATTTTTAGTTAAGCTATGTACTTTTAATTTGAGTTCACTCGTAATAAAATTTCTTTCCCGCCTTTTTCCGTCGTACGTGGCGGGAAAGTTTCCCGCGCGGACGGCGTCGTGGCGGGAGTAAAGAATAGAAATAGATAATATATAGAAAAGAAATAGAAAAAAGGATATAGAAAAGAAATAGAAAAGAAATATAAAAAAGGATATAGAAAAGAAATAGAAAAGAAAACAAACGAAAAAAGAAAAAGAAATAGAAAACAAATAGAAAAGAAAAGAAATAGAAAAGAAAAAGAAAAGAAAAGAAACACAAAAGAAAAGAAAAAACAGAAAAGAAAGAAGAAACAGAAAAGAAAAAATAAATAGAAAAGAAATATAAAAGAAAAGAAATAGAAAAGAAAAGAAATAGAAAATGAAAAGAAAAGAAAAAAAATAGAAAATGAAAAGAAAAGAAATAGAAAATGAAAAGAAAAGAAAAGAAAAGAAAAGAAAAGAAAACAGTAAAAGAAAAAAGAAACAGCAAAAGAAAAGAAAACAGTAAAAGAAAAAAAAAACAAAAAAAAACCCTTTAGTACCGGTTGGTACCACCAACCGGTACGAAAGGTCTTTCGTACCGGTTGGTGTTACCAACCGGTACTAAAGGCCCGTCCGCCTCGTTTTAACTTAGCCGTCGCCGAAAAATCCCCAAATCGACGAAGCGGCGAAGCGGCACGAAGCCCGACGCCGCGCGACGCACCCACGCCGGCCGCCGACGCACCCACGCCGCCGCCGACGCAGCCCGCCGCCGCCGACGCAGGTACCTCCTCCTTCTTTCCCTCTCCCTACCGCTGCCCGGCCACTGCCCGCAAGGTGTTCGACGGATGTCGAGCGAGGCCCAGGCGCCCGGCGGAGTTTGCCGTTGCTCACCACCAACCGGAGCCGAGGGGGAATCGGCGGGCGCCGGCGGGATCAACAGGGAGGCCATGGCGCATGCGGCGACGTCCCCGGCGTGCGCACCGGACTTGGTCGACGGTGTCGTCCGCGAGGGCTGGCGGCGGCGGGGACGGGCGTGGAGGTGGTCGACGAGGGACGGCGCGGCCACGGAAGGAGCTCGGGCGCGGGCGTCCTTGACAGAGGCACGGACGTGCCGGAAGAGGTTGGCGGCCATAGGACACGGGCATCCGCGTCTTGGCCGGGAGCAGAGGTCGAGCGGGGGCGGCGCTGCGGCGCTGCTGGCGGCAAGCGCGGAGAGGTGGAGGCGAGCGTGGAGTGGCGGCGTCGGAGACGGAGGGGCATGGCGCGGGCGCTCGTCGCGGGGCTCATGGCGGCGCGCTGCTGCAGGGGGCCAAGGAGACGTGCGCGCTGCTGCAGGGAGGAGGGCGCCGCGCGGCCAGGTGACAGGGAAGCGGCGGCGCGGTCTGCGCGAGGAAGACGGCGAGCCGGAGCCGAGAGGAGAAGGAGGCCAGGGTGAGCTCCAGGTTCAGCTGGTCGCTGTAGTAGCTCATCGCCAGGTGGGTGGGCTGCGGCGGCCACAGCGACGACGACATGCCATGGGCCACAGCGACGGCAACATGCCATGGGCAGGACCTGGAGCTGCCCCCCCCTAGCCGGCCCTGGCGCTGTTGAGCAGCGCCATGAGCTGCGCGGTGGCGGCCTGCGGCGCGGAGGCCCAGGACATGGGTCCCCACGCCCATGCCGAGGCCGAGGGATGGCGCGGTGCCCACACCGAGCACGGACTTGCACGAGGAAGGCTGCGCCTTGGCGACGGGGGCTGGCATGGGGCGAGGCTTGCGGCAGCCGCCGCCGATGGGGACGTTGCGGAGGGCGCCGCCCTTGGTCCAGTAGCGGCGGCAGGTCTTGCAGAAGTGGCGCGGCTGGGTGAGGTTGTAGTTGTTGTAGTAGCAGAACTTGGTGTTGGAGGAGTTGCACCGGGGGCAGCGCAGTGGTGTTGTAGTTGATTTTTTTAGCAAATATATGATGTGTTTTTGCAAATATATGATGTGCTGTTGCAAATATATGATATTTGTCTCTGGTTATAAGTGCTGGTTATAGTTGCAGGGATTGAGTAGCGAGAGGAGGAGGGGGAACGCCGAGTAGTGTTAGGGTCGAGAAGAGCGAGAGGAGGAGGGGGAACGCCGAGTAGTGTTAGGGTCGAGAAGAGCGAGAGGAGGAGGGGGAACGCCGAGTAGTGTTAGGGTCGAGAAGAGCGAGAGGAGGAGGTGGAACGCCGAGTAGTGTTAGGGTCGAGAAGAGCGAGAGGAGGAGGGGGAACGCCGAGTAGTGTTAGGGTCGAGAAGAGCGAGAGGAGGAGGGGGAACGCCGAGTAGTGTTAGGGTCGAGAAGAGCGAGAGGAGGAGGGGGAACGCCGAGTAGTGTTAGGGTCGAGAAGAGCGAGAGGAGGAGCGGGAACGCCGAGTAGTGTTAGGGTCGAGAAGAGCGAGAGGAGGAGGGGGAACACCGAGTAGTGTTAGGGTCGAGAAGAGCGAGAGGAGGAGGGGGAACGCCGAGTAGTGTTAGGGTCGAGAAGAGCGAGAGGAGGAGGGGGAACGCCGAGTAGTGTTAGGGTCGAGAAGAGCGAGAGGAGGAGGGGGAACGCCGAGTCCGTGACCGTGGCGCCGCGACATCGAGTCAATTGTTATCCATCTAGCAATCTGTTATATGATCATTACATGATGAATGAAATATAATTGCTTTCTTCATTTTGCAGTGACATTGAGGTATGGAGGACGGCACCTTCGTCCGAGATGAGGAGGGGGAAGAAGCGGTGCAGAAATTGATCTATGAGAGTGCCCGTGGTCCGGAACCCGACGATGGAGATGACAACGAGTTCCAAGACTTTCTGAATGATTTTGGCGAGGGACTTGAGTCTGAACAAGTTAGAAAAGACAATGAAGTGTCCATCACAAACTCCGGCGAGGTGTATATCTATGTATCAATTAGTCTGTGTTCATCCCTAGATGCATTCATTTATTTGTATTGCACTTATTAACGAATAATTTTTTGTTTTACCCTTCTGGATCATCGAGCAAGTCTGTTAGAACAAAACGAGGCCCGACGCTGGTGCTAAAGGGCGAGAGCAGGTTAGCCCTCACGGCATTCAAGGATAATGGTGAACCAATGCATCCCAAGGAGTTTTGCCGCAAATTTACAAGTCAAGCCGGAGTTATTGTTAGGGACCATGTACCGATCAGCATTCAAGAGTGGCATAAGCCGAAGAACCCGGAGAGTGGTGCTAGTTATGTCAACGACACGCTGAAAAAATTTCTTTGGGACACGCTACTGACAAAGTTCAGCCTACCGGAAGACATGACGGAAGGCCAGAAGAATAAAGTCAAGGAATGGACATTGAAGAAGATGGCCATACAATTCCAGAGCTTCAAGAAAAATTTATGGGACAAATATAAGAATGAAGATCCAGTATTCGATGATAATCTAGTGAAGATAAAAGATGACTGGGCCGCATTTAAGTAGTATAAGAAATCGTCTACTTTTGTGTCCCGATCGAAGAAAAATACCGAAAATGCTTCAAAGAAGAAACTTCCGCATCATTTGGGGTCAGGTGGCTACAAGAGTGCCATTCCGAAGTGGACAGCGTTTGAGAATAAACTGATGGATGATGGAATCACTCCACAGACATGGGACTGGCCCGAACGGTCCAAGTTCTGGTTGTTCGCTCATGGGGCAGGGTTGGATCCAAAGACAGGGCTGATCGTTGCGAAGGGAAAATGGAAGGAAAAAATTGAGGCAATTGTACCGAAGCTTGTAGATGCAATTGAAAAGGTCAGAAAGGGAGAGTACATTCCCGATCGAGAGAATGACGAGCTGACACTCGCTCTGGGGAACCCTGAACATGTTGGACGGTTACGAGCTCGCCCAGGTCTCACCATGAAGGAAGCGTGGCCGGACAGCGCTGACACTTATAGAAGCCGTTCACGAAAGAAGAAGAAGGACGCCGACATTGTAACAGAATTGTTAACTAGGGTGGAGGCTCTTGAGAGAAATCAGAGGGCACCTGATCAGCCGCTGTTTCTACAGGATCCACAAGCCGATGCTGCCCCATCTCAGCGAAGAAGCAGTGTCGGTTCCTCGCATCTTGACGGATGTGGAGGAAGCTACCCCGTGGATTATGTCACGGAGAAGACAGATTGCGAGCTACATATGTTATTCAGGACCGCGTCCGTTAAGGTGGCGGTCGGCTATGTGTACCCAAGTGAAGATGGAGCAATGCGCCATCATATGCCCATTCCACCTGGCTGTGTTCGTGTCGGGGTGGATGAAGTTGTTCCGGGTTTTGAAACAGTGGAGCTTGATATTCCTAGAGGTGAAGATGAGAGGACACTGGCCGATGTCAAGCACGGTTCGCCCTATGGCCGAAGAAGTACGTCGTCCTTTTGCAAAGGCCACCGACTCCTACACATGAGCAGGAAATGCCATCGACTCCTCCTGGTGGCAGTCCTGGTGAGCAGCCAAGTCCACACCTACCTGAGAGGGACCCCAGCGTGAGTCCACCATCTCGAGATCCTCCGCGACGTAAGACAGCGTCCGTTAAGCGGAACGGTACGCCGCCTAGGAAGAAAGCTAGAAAGGAGAAACAACTGCCGCCTACTGAGAAGTTACCTTGGGAAAAACCTCCAGAGGAAAATGCGGAGGCCGTTCAGGCCGAGTTGAAGAAATGGTTTGCACCGAAAGTGCCAGAGATACCTTTCGAGAAGACACTAGATCCGGTGAAACTTGTGCGTACCATTGACAATCTATATGACCCTGTACCATCGCCGCCATCTGACTATGCGCGTTCTATTGAAAGGTCGTATGACAAGATGATCGAGGCGACAAAACCCGTTCAATCGGGTATCAGGGATATAAAAGGGATACACAGTGTCTACCAGCTCGGACAACAACCCGTTCAATCGGTCGCCCCTCTCAAGGTGTTTGACGGGAAGACCGTTCAAAGTTCTCGACAAGACGCAACTGATTACGCCTTCGCTGAACGAGCATATCAGTTTGTTCAAGGGAAAGATTTGGTAGAGAATCTCAGGAAGGTACCAACATGTATGCGTAACTTGCATTCGTGGTACCTTAAGGCCTCAAAGGAAGGGATCGAGACTATAATGGTGTGAGTTAGGGAAGAGCACTACTTCCAGGAGTACTGTGTGAACGTTGACTTCGCCGAACTCTTTCAGTTATACAATCTCCGGGCCCTCGACAAATCAATCATCAGTTGCTATTGTCTGTAAGTGATTTATTTATTTAATTTGAGAAGTCTTTAGCTCAGCTCGTTCATTGTCTGCAGATTATAATCTTTTGTGCGCTATATTATGCAGATCGAAGATGCTCGGATGCAAAAGGGATGTTATCACAGACATTGGGTTCATTGACCCGCACACAATGCATGTTAAAACCATAGAGAATCCCCTCTATAACAAGGATACACCGCAGACTTTGCTAAGGTTTTTGAAGCGACAACGTGACAAAAAGCTAATAATTTGGCCTTACAACTTCAAGTGAGTCTTACTGTCTTATAACACATTATATTTTGCTCACCGTATGTCAAAATTTTAACTAATGACTTATATATATGACACTACATATTGAAACGTGCGTAGGTTTCACTTTATTCTTCTCGTCATCAATATGGAAATTGGAGAAGTTGAAGTCTTTGACTCACTAAGCAAAAATCGGAACTATACGTGTCTTGTTTTTTAATGCTCAGAAGGTAATTTTAATTCTTATCGGTTTGTTTCGTTAATTTCCTGCTTTGAACTAATTGATGACTCTTTTATGCATTTTCTTTTGTCGAGCAGCGTATGGCAAACTTTCATCAAGGAAGATACGTCCCGTGAATGGACACCGAAGCTGCGATGGCGTGCGAAAGTAAGTAGTACTACCTAGGTCCACACACCTTTTAATTATCATACTTGACTATTGTTTTATTGAATTATATTCTTGTAAAGAAATGCCCGCAACAACCACAAGGGACCGATCTCTGTGGATTCTTCGTTTGCGAGTACATCCGCAGAATTGTCAGCGAGAGAACGAATAATGAAAGAAATAAAGAGGTACAAAAACAATCTTCACAAATTTGTTTTCTTATCATAAGTTGTGCTGAGTTTCAGTAATAGTTGTTTCATGTATTCATTTGTATCGTATTATTTTATAGTTGGCAAGAAAGCGGAACAAGCTCTCAATCGATGACCGCTTCATAGCAATAGGCGAGGAATTGGCGGGATTTTTCCTTCGGGACGTCATACCACCATTCGCAGAGTACCACTATGAATGAAGATGTACATGTTACATATATAGTTGACTCGAAGAGTACCACTATGCTACATGTAATAGACATATATAGAGTACGCCTCGGAGAGTACCACTATGCATGAAGATCGATCTTCATGCATAGTGCTACTTAATTTGCGATCTTATGCAATTACATGTGTGTTATATTATATGCACCAACTTGCTATGCATCATCTTGATCTTCATGTACTACCTAAACCAAAACGCGTTTCTGGTGCATCGACGCGATATGAAACAAACCGATATCCCTAAACCCCTCTAAAAACCCTAAAAATCCAATTCTCTGCCGCGGCAGAGATTTGGGCAAATTCTCTGCCGCGGGAGGAACCTTTGGTACTGGTTCGTATTACCAACCGGTACCAAAGCTCCTTGGCCCTGAGCTCTCCTGGTGGCCCACGTGGAGGCCCCTTTTATACCGGTTCGTAAGCAACCGGTACGAAAGGGGGGAGCCTTTAGTGTCGGATAATTTGTACCGGTTGCTCAACCGGTACGAATGCCCCTCTGGAACCGGTACTGATGAGAGATTTTCTACTAGTGCGAGCGATGTGGTTCTCAAGCTTATGCGGAAGGTAGTTGGCGTCGAGCTGGGGGCTGTGGTCGACTTGGGCGGAGGTGAGTTGCAGTCCGAAGACAATCTGGACAGCGGCAAGGCGGGCAGGGGGTCGAGGGTCGAGATGGACGGCGTCGATCTGCTGGCGTAGGAGCTCGGTACAGGTAGCCGGCGGCGAGCGGCGGAGGACGGAAACGACGTCGGGTGTGGAGGCAGCGGCCGCAGGACGTGGGAGGCGACAACGGCGTGAAACCTAGCCTCTTGTCGAGAGAGGAGACGAATACATAAGCAGGAGGCAGGCCATCAGCCCTACCCATTTCGAACACCAAACTTGTGAGTTTTGATACTATATTCCATCGATACAGATTATTTGCCATTTTTACCGAATTATCCAAGGTCCACAAAGAGGATAATCCATGAAAATTAGCTCAACCCTAAATATTTAGACAATATAGTTAGTTCATCGGCTAAAATATATACACTATTACCACACCATTTGCTTTGTTGTACGAACAAGTGTGTACATCTAACTATAGTCTATAATTACAAACATATTTTACATAAAAGAGCATATTTTTATTTTTTATGTGTATATTTTCTTAATAATCCGCTTCCGATCTGAGCCTGGTCGGAATCCGCTCCATATCCGTAATCCGATATAATTCGCATCCGACAATTATCCACTCTGATTCGAATCCGTTACAAAAATATGGTAATAGCAATATCTGATCCGATCCGTTTACATCGTGTAAGGTGGAAAACATCATTTTATTTTATTTTATTTTAAGAAAGAAAACATCTCACGGAAAAATAATAAGGAAGAGGAAGAAATCAAAAGGTACATACACAAAAAAAAACTGTAGGAAGGTAAAGTCTTCGTGGTTGGATGATTGTCGCTTGGGTCGAGCCCATCTCGTCAGAGGCCATTGGTAGCCCCTATTCTTCCTCGTCGGAATCAAGATTGACGATGTTGGCCTCTGTAATCGATTGGATGAAGGCCACGCGACATGTGTTTTCGTTGACGTTCTTTACAGTGCGGTCGTGTTGTGACCAGAACGCGATGGGCTAGAACATGTTTTCCTCCGGTGGTGGGTGCCCACCGGCGAAGTGGTGGAGTGTTGTCTCTCGCTCCACGCGAAATAGCGTGAGCCAGTAGCCGTTATCGGCATTGTACTTTGGCCCGAGCCACATGGCCTTCTTCTGCATGTGGCGGAAGACCTCGTGGCAAAAGTCCTTGCCGACGGGAAGTGGTGGCACGGGCACCCCGTTGAGGCTGATGGCAAAGCCCCTCGACATCATCTCCAGGACGAGTATGACGTAATTGACGCAATCGGTGGCCTCGTGCCAGGACAACCATAACATGTCCATACCGTATAATGAGGCTTAAGCAGGGCTGTAAAATGGCAATTGTGATGGATGCGGGTACCGGCGCCTGTCGCGGCTAGCTTTCAAAAGGACGAATGGTCATTATCAATATCGACGTAGGAGATGAGCATCCGGCTTTGATGCCAGAGAGGACCTGGACCTACCATTATTGGTAAGGTAGAAGTGAAGAGGTCATGCACATGCTGCCAAATGGACTGGGGCAAGTGGCGAGGACACCCCAAATTTAGGCCATGAATGGGTCGCTTGGTTCATTTTTTTCGCCGGGCTGCTGTCCTGTCCACGCGGACCAAAACAAACCGCGTCGGTCAGTTTGCATCATGACTCGGGAGATGCCCCCGAGCGCTCGGATTTGGGGGTTCAATTAGGCGGTGGGGGTGGAGGTAATTCGTAGAAAAGTAGAGTGCCTTTATTGAATTAAGACTCACAAAAGAACAAAATGGGAATGGGAATTTTTTAATTTCTTAATAAAAATACAAATGCACATGGCCAACAAGTTAACACCCAAGAACCAGAAAGATACGAGTAGAAACACGAAATTTTATAAGATACTACTACTTTGAGTGAAATGCATCAGCAATCCTTTAACTTCGTGGCGAGGTTCAAAACTGGTCCCCAAACTCAGAAAATGCAACACTACATATGGTCCATATTCTCGCGAAAGGAGTTCATTCCCTGTATTTTGTTTATTTTTAAGTGACGCATAGTTATAAAGATGGAGCAAACATAGGGGCCTAGGCCGAACGAAAAAAGGAAAATAACATAATTGTGTTGTAATTTCCGCCAGATGTTTAGTACCCACTAGGATCCAGTTCTTGCTCTCCTCCTTAATCTTATGCATGATAGTCATTGGCATGGAGACCTTGTTGTTGAAAGGCCGTGGAGTATGATATAAGCTTCACATCGCGAGAAAGGCTTTGCGGTAGCCCTGTATCAGTCTAGGCTATGTCTGAAGTTAGTGCGTAGAAAATTTGTAGTTCAAGATTGACATAGTTCAATATTCAAGTGCAAACTAGTTCAATATGAAGTCCCAACTTAATAGTTTCCACCATACACCGGTTAAAAATAATGTTCTGAAATAATGGTATTTAATGTGCCAATGAGACTTTGAGGGGAAGCCCAATATAAATTCTGAATTTCTCTTGGCCCATGTGAGTACGGCAAGTGGTGGGAATAAAGTTTGTCCCACGTTGCTAGATGAGAGAGATGTAGAGTGGTTTATAAGGGTGTTGTTCTAGTACTTTTAAGTGAGTGAGAAGAGAGAAAGTCCACGCACATTCCTCCACCGCCTTACCTCGCCTCGTCAAGCACGTCACGGCGCGACGCGCCGAACCGTGCCACGGGTTGCGGAAATCTCTCCGAGTCGAACTTATCTTTGTGTTATTCAGAAAATTAATTTTATTATTAATTACGAGTCATAAAAGCAGTCGTTTCGTTTTGGATTTTCTAGATTGTGCGCCACACGCCCTTCCCGAACCGCACTATATAAATCCAGAAGCAAACTCCGACACCCCGTCGCTCGTATACATGTACGAGTGCGGGGCAATCTGATTTTTTGTGATGGGTTCGTTGCATAGAAAACAAAAAATTTCCTACCGCAAAGACAAATAAATCTAAGATCTAATCTATGGAAAATCCAAGATCTAATCTATGACATCGGAGCAACGAGATAGAGATGAGACTAACCCTCGACGATTCCAAAGTCTACGAGATTAATCTCGTTGTTGGTGTAGACGATCGTCACGGTGCTGCAATCCGGCAGAACTTCCGTACTCGGTCGCGCGTATGGTGTCGATGAAGCCCTTCCTCTCCCCGTTCCAGCGGGAATGGAGGTGTGGTATATCTCCTCCAAGTTCCAGCAGCACGACGGCGTGGTGGTGGTGGTGGAGGAAGAAAAGCTGCAGGGCTTCGCCAAGCCGGAACAGCGTATGGTGGAGGAAGAGAGGAGGCGGCCAGGGTTGTGGTGAAGGGGAAAGTGGTCGGCCACCCCCTACCCTCTTTATATAGGGGGCCAGGTCGGTTGGGGTGGCCCCCCTGCGCCCCAACCCATCTAGGGCCGGCGGCACAAGGGGGTATCTTGCCCCCCCAAGTTGATCCCAACTTGGGTTTGGGGGGGGGGTGGCCGGCCTGGGGCTTGGTGCGCCTGGCCCAATAGGGCTGGGCAGCACCCCCTCGGCTCAGGTGGGCCCCCTAGGTCGTGGGCCCCATGGTGGACGCCTCCGGAACCTTCTAGAACCTTCCAGTCTTCCACCGGAAAAATCCCGAACTTTTCTGAAACCAAGAAGTCGACTTCCGTTATATGAATCTTATTCTCCGGACCATTCCGGACCTCCTCGTGATGACCTGGATCCCATCCGATACTCCGAAAAAACTTCGGTCTCCATCTCATATTCCGAATCTACTTATGCGACATCGAACCTTGAGCGCGTCACCCTACGGTTCGAGAACTATGCAGACATTGTCGAGACTCCTCTCCGAGCAATAACCAGTAGCGGGATCTGGAGATCCATAATGGCTCCCACATATTCAACGATAACTTAGCGATCGATTGAACCATTTACATATGATACCAATTCCCTTTGTCACGCGATACTTTACTTGTCCGAGGTTCGATCATCGGTGTCTCCATACCTTGTTCAACCTCGTCTCCGACAAGTACTCTTTACTCGTACCGTGGTATGTCATCTCTTGTGATCTAATCACATGCTTGCAAGCTAATCAGACGATGTTCCATCGAGAGGGCCCAGAGTATATCTATCCGTCATCGGGATGGACAAATTCCACTCTTGATCCATATGCCTCAACCTTACACTTTCCGAACACTTAATCCCATCTTTATAACCACTCATTTACGCAATGGCATTTGATGTAATCAAAGCATCCTTCCGATGTAAGTGATTTACATGATCTCATGGTCGAAGGACTTAGGTAACTATGTATCGAAAGCTAATAGCAAGTTGACCTTAATGACTTGATCTTATGCTACGCTTATTTGGGTGTGTGTCCATTATATCATTCATCCAATGACATAACATTGTTATTAATAACATCCAATTTTCATGATCACGAAACCATGATCATCTATTAATCAACAAGCTAGTTATACAAGAGGCTTACTAGGGACTCTTGTTGTTTACATAACACACATGTATCAATGTTTCAGTTAATACAATTATAGCATGGTATGCAAACATTTATCATAAACACAAAGATACATTATAATAACCACTTTATTATTGCCTCTTGGGCATATCTCCAACAGTCTCCCACTTGCACTAGAGTCAATAATCTAGATTACATGGTAAGGTACCTAACACCCATTGCATTCTGGATTTGGTCATGATTTGCCCTAGGGAGAGCTTTAGTCAACGGATCTGCCACATTCAGATCTGTGTGTACTTTGCAAATCTCTACTGCACCATCTTCGATGTACTCGCGAATCGAATGAAAACGCAGCTTGATATGCTTCAGCTTCTTGTGTGAACTTGGTTCTTGTGCATTGGCGATGGCACCCGTGTTGTCACAATAGATGACTAACGGGTCCAATGCACTAGGAACCACACCAAGCTCAACAATGAACTTCTTCATCCATACCTGTTGACTGCCAAAACCCACCGGCGGGCAGCGACTGTCAACACGGTAGAGCCGGGAAGAGCCTAGAGCTGCGGCTGGCTGAGACCCCTCCGAGCGATGGCCCGCAATGCTCTTCTGGTCACACGTCCGATGCGAAGTGCAAGGGCGTGCCACCTGACCTATACCTGGTCAGGAAAGTGGATGGGGATGCCTCGCTTAGTTTCCTGCATGGCATACACGTAAACATTAAATCCGAGCCTCGATCGGCTCTCAGGTTATCCTGTGAATCGGCTCAAAGAGCCGATCCACCCATGATTCGTACGGGGTGCACGAATATATGGTGATCCTGCTTGATCAAGATAAAGCTAATTAGATCTACGACGATTTAGGGTTTTCACCGCATAATCGGATCATCCTATTCCAGGTTGGGCCTCGCGGCCACGCACGGTGATCGTAAGCCGATCCTAAACAAGGCCTAAAAACCAACATGAAGTTGATCCTCGGAACATCCTGTTTAGGGCTTGCGAACGCCACCCTACGTGCCGCTGGATCCTCCACCCCTTTGTAAGGCCTAACTATTGCAGATATTAAACTAATCCTTGCAGAACAAGGAGCAATCGTAACGGATCAGATCTACTAAATAAAGATCAAGCGGGGTGCCGCCCCCACACCTGAGATAGGTGTGAGGGCGGCTAGACATGCAAGGGTTGCACTACGTAAGCATGTTATACGAAGAACTATGCTAACCCTAACACATCTATGATAACTACGTTGCTCGCCATCAAAGACGCTTCAGTACGAGCAACGCATGAACAACGTGGGGCTTGTGCTGCCTAGATCGCAAGATGCGATCTAGGCAGCATGTCGCTTACCTGATAGAAACCCTCGAGACGAAGGAGTTGGCGATGCGCCGAGATTGGTTTGTTTTGGGTTGAACGTGAGTTGTTGTGTATTCCATAAACCCTAGATACATATTTATAGTCCAGGGGACTTTCTAATTCGGACGTGCACCTAACCGTGCACGAGTAAAAACTTTTAATCTAAGATGCGATCTACTATATTACAGATACATGGGCAATTCAGCCCAACTTCGTGTATAAGGCCAATTCTTATTCTTCCTTCCATGTATATCTTCAAGTCTATCTCAATCGTGGCCCACCTCTGACTCGGTCAAATTCTGGTGATAACACATGCCCCCCTGGTTTTGGAATTGGTAATTCCAAAATCACTCTGTTTTCCTTTGTCGGGTCATGTCGTGGCAGAACCGTTGCAGTATCCTTCATCATGATGCCCTGCCTTCTCAACTTCTCCGCGTGAACTGGCAGTTTTTTTTTTCTTTAGGCACCACTTCCTCGGAAACTGCTGTGGCATTGAATTTCCACTATATCCCCTTTTATTTAACCGCTGCGAACAGTTCTCCTCTGCATCTCCTTCGCATTAGCACTCCAAAAGCCCTCCTGCCACCATGTCTTCTTCTTCCTCTGCTCCATCGGATCCTTCCAGCCAGTCCTCCACATCCCGTGAGCCGACGCCGGAGTACAAGCCGGCAGAGGTCCACGCGGCGAACATCCGCCGCGCCATTGCGGCCGGGGAGGAGTCAGACCATGACTTCTCCATCTGGTCCGAGGACGATCAGTCCTCGACGGACGGGGAGAGCGACCTCCGCTTCCTCGCCAACGGGGAATCGGAGGAGGGGAGCGATGACGATCGCTTCCCCTGGGATGACTTCACTTCCTCCGAGGGGGTGGAGGAGGAGGAAGAGGAGGAGGAGGACGACGACGACAGCTCCTCTGACGAGCCGCCGGCCAAGCGGTTCTGCCCTTGGCCGGGCAATCTTAGCGACTTCGACAGCGACGAGGACGACGCTGACGAAGAAGATGAAGACAACGAAGGCCCGGTCGGCGGCCATTGGAGCGACGACGAGCCCGCCGGGAGCAGCGCCGACAGCGGCGACGACGGCGACGACGAGGGCAGTGATGGCCCGTAGATAGGACCTCTAGAATAGGGCCAGCAGTAGTAGATGGGGCAATGTATCCCCTAGTATTTCCTTTTGAGAGCAATTAGCTCTTTATGTAAGAAATCTCGCCTATCAATGAAGAACTTTTCCCCAATTTGATTCTGCCGATTTCTTCTGAGTTTAATTGAGCCGATTCCCTCTTCTACTGACCTTGCCGATTCGTCCCCTTTGCCAATGCGTATTGAACCGATAGCACCGCATCGGTTCTTTGAAATTCACCTTTCCCTTTTTCAACTGATGATTTTCTAAATCTGGTGGAAAATGCAGGATCTTCAGGGAAACCTTTGAACTTTTCCAACCAAATACAATAATCCTCTTCAGTACTCATCATTGTGAAGAAGGTTGCAATGAAGGAGCAGCCGATAGTATCCCCATCGGCTCTTTAAACAGAGTAAAACAGAGCATCCACCAGGCCTGCTGCCCCCCGAGCCCTACTCGAGCCTGCTGCCCCCCGAGCCTTACTCGAGGCGAGAATGTCAGAGAGAATGCGCCAAAACCGATCCTCTTTCTTCCTCAGACAGCCGATAATCTTCCGTTTCAGCTGAACTAGCCCCAGAGATTGGAAATCCTCGACAAAAAAAAGGTTCAGAAACCCGGATCGGCTCGAAGCCGCTGAAGAAATTCCCATTGTTTTATTCCCTCGAAGCAACAGAAGGCACCACCGTTGGCCTGGATTTGGTGGAGACTCGATAAACATCGCATGATTCCACTAGAGTCGATGGCTGCGCATCGGCTGTTTCTCAATTCTAAAGTCGATGCCCTTGCATCGGCTGTAAAAATTTTTTTTTTTTACCGGCCGATTTTCTCCTATCGGCCCCCAGTATTTCATTGCACACATGTACCCCTGCATCTGTTCCCATGTTTAGGTGCCCCCCGAGCCGAAGCTGTCAAAGAATGGCAGATATCGGCTCTGTAATTCGCACGTCGGCTCCTGATAGGGTCAAGGGCGAACACAAGCAGAACATGTGGTGAGGATAATTTTGGCCGATTGCTGGGATCGGCCTCCATAATGATTGGAGCGCTGACTGAAGGTTCTGTAATGTCCCTTCATAGACCTTTGGGGCCGATCACAAGGATCAGCCTCGCCAAGTTGCACATCGCTTCGCTTCAACTACATGGTCAGGCCAGTGGATAAAACCAGCTTAACCCTTCCCTTTGTCACATCGATGCGCTCGCAGTCGTCCAAGTTGATGCCTGAGAGGGGTTCTTGGCCTGCTGCTTCCCATGCGTTCATGCCAGCCGTTGAAATTTCGGCTGAGTCATCGGCCTGGACGACCTCTACCTCATCTCCATCCCACTGTATTATGCATTGGTGCATCGTGGAGGGAATACAGCAGTTGGCGTGGATCCAATCTCTTCCTCAAAGAAGACAAAGATAATCGCTCGTGCTATCAACGATGAAGAACATTGTAGGGATAGTTTTCCTTCCTACGGTCAGATCCACGTTCAGAACTCCTTGTGCCTCAGACGCTTGGCCGTTGAAATCGCTCAATGTTACGTTGGTCTTGATTAGATCCGAGCTAGAGCGTCCCAGCCGACGTAGCATAGAGTACGGCATGATGTTAACTGCCGCTCCGGTGTCCACCAGCATCTTATTTATAGGCCTCCCATCGATATATCCTCGCAAGTACAGGGCCTTCAGATGCCTGTAGCTCCTTTCTCGTGGCTTCTCAAAGATAACCGGCCGTGGGCCGCAGTCAAGTTGTGCCACGGATGTCTCATCTAACCCTGGAGCACTGAACTCTGAAGGGAGGATGAACACCATGTTCGTGCCAGCCGATGTTTCATCATCGGCTCTCCTTTGTTTGGGGCGCCACTCCATTTTCCGTGGACAACCCTCTTCATCCAGGGCTCGCTGAACCTTTGCAGCCAGATCAGGCCGTGCCTTCCTTAGCGTATGCAGGTACAACCTTTCGGCTTCCTCCAGGCCGCGCAATCGCTGAACCCTGCGCTTCTGGGAACGGCTGAGTCCGTCAGGGCACCACCTTGGACGGTGGTACCTGTCTTCATCATCTCCTAGTCCCTCGTCTTCGGAATCCTCAAGATCTGCCCAACGAGGTGACTCAGCGCGTTTGCTTTGTGGCGGGAGTGGCCCTAAGCGCTTGAACACAGACACGTTGGCTGCCTCCTTCTTCTTCTGGTTGCATTACGGCGCTGCCGATTGTGGGCAATCGGCTCATTCCTGAATCCCGCGAGTTGTCTGAAGAAAGGGCAGTCCCAGTGTCTGGCGTTGTCATCTTGCTCCCTTGATGTGTCCGTGGCACGGCGCTCGTGCTCTTCCTCATCGCGATCCTGCCGACGATGTCTTCTGGCCTCTCTAGCCAGACGATCTCCTTCATCATCACAGTTGGACTGTCGGCGTTGGTCATACTGACTCACATATTTGTTGAGGAGGTGATCAGAGAGAGGCCGTTGATATCTTATATTCTTCACCTCTCCCTCTGTGACGTAGCGCTTGCCATCATGATGGAGCCGATCGCGTGGAGCGGCCTCCTTTGTGTCCTTGCTATGAGAGCAGCTGCCCTCATCTCCATCCTTGCCAGAGTGGTTTCCAGGTCCTACCATGTTGATACTGAACGAGGGACCTGGCTGGCAACCCTCAGGGTAGGTGACTTCCACCATGTTAACGGCGGGGAAGGGTTGGGTGTCGACCTTCATGGCGTACTGGTTGAAAATTAAACGCCCCTTCTCTATCGCCGCTTGGATGTGCTGACGCCACACCCTGCAGTCGTTGGTGGCATGGGAGAGCGAGTTGTGGAATTTGCAGTACGGCTTTCCGTTTAGCTCTTGCGCCGTGGGGAACTTGAGACCTTCAGGAATCGTCAACTGTTTCTCCTTGAGCAGGAGGTCGAAGATTTGTTCAGTCTTGGTCACGTCAAAATCAAATCCCCTGGGCGGCCCTCGTGGCTTTACCCATTTGCAGGACACGGGGGCTCCTCCCCGAGTCCACTCAGCCACTGCTACTTCTTGGTCTCCCGCAGGAACTTCGTCTTCCTCTGCATCGACCAGGACTACTGCACGCTTGAACTTGTCTTGGTACAGGTCCGGGTGGCGCTGTTCATATGCTGATAGTTTCTGAACCATGTGCGCCAGCGAGGGATAATCTGCTTGGGAGGCCATGTCCTTGAGCTGTGTTGCAAGGCCAGCTACGCCAACTCGATCGCTTCCTTTTCAGTTATACGAACCGAATAACATCGGTTCCTAAGATTCTGAAGCGCTGGATGTACTCTGTCACCGTTTCTCCGCGCTTCGACGTAGTTGTGCTAGATCGGCAATGCTAGACTCGGAAGCTTCTGAATGGTATTGCGTATGGAATTGTTCTTCCAATTGCTTCCAAGACTGGATGGAGTTTGCTGGCAAAGAGGTGTACCATCCAAAAGCCGATCCCGTGAGGGACTGTGAAAAGAGCCTCACGCGTAGCTGATCCGACACTGAAGCCGGTCCTAGTTGCGCCAAATATCGGCCGACGTGCTCGATGGAGCTGGAGCCATCTGATCCACTGAATTTGGAGAAGTCAGGGAGCCGATATTTAGGTGGCAGCGGGATCATCTCGTACTCGTCGGGGTACGGCTTGGAATAGCCGATTGCCCTTCTTTTCGGCACCATGCCGAACTGGTCTCTCGCATGGTACGATCCGATCCGCCGTGGCCGGCCGTAGGAGTTGCACTACGAAGATCCGCCGGGGTGGCATACTTAGCCAGCCATGTTTGCTTTTCCAGCTACGAGCCAACTGCAGAGCTGGGCTCTGAGTTTCGTCGGGGTGGCATACTTAGTTAGCCACGTCGCTTCTCAAGCTCGTCGGCGACGTTCCTCCTGTCTTCGCCGGAGTCCCTGATGTTGTGGCCTGGTTTGAGAGTGCCCAGTTGCCACAATCTGGCACATACGTGCACGCGTATCCTTGAGGGATCTCCTTAGGCGCCTCAGCCAAGAACTGGTAGTCACTAGGGTCACCACCGATCTTGTAGACGACGAATGCCGGTGTAGCCGGCACTTCCGCTGGTGCTGCCAACGCATATGGCAGCGGTGGACGGGACTGGAGTGGCAACTCTCCTTGATGCGTCCCGAGAGCTGGTCCTGACGGCGAGTACTGGTGGCTCATGATCTCCTGGATCACGCGTAGAGCGAGGCGCTCCAACATGTTGACCAAGTTTTCAGAGTGGCGGTGTAGCGAGTGAGCCACCAAGTAGTTGATCTCCTGCCGCAGGCCCCTGGTGCGTTCCTCCGACGAGGCAGAGAGGTCTATCCCATCGAGTGCACCTTGCGGTGAGAATCCCTTCCATCTGATGCCATGGGAACGGGTTCTCTGAAAAGAGCCGATGAGGTCGGCTTCGAGGGTGACCTTGATCTCGTCGTATCTCTTCTTGAGCTCGTCAGGCAGCTCCTCGTAGGTGACTGGCGTGCCGTCCGCCATCTCAGATGTAGATGGCGATGTGGTTGATGTAGACGATTGTCCCACCGGGCGTGCCAGAATGTGTTGACTGCCAAAACCCACCGGCGGGCAGCGACTGTCAACACGGTAGAGCCGGGAAGAGCCTAGAGCTGCGGCTGGCTGAGACCCCTCCGAGCGACGGCCCGCAATGCTCTTCTGGTCACACGTTCGATGCAAAGTGCAAGGGCGTGCCACCTGACCTATACCTGGTCAGGAAAGTGGATGGGGATGCCTCGCTTAGTTTCCTGCATGGCATACACGTAAACATTAAATCCGAGCCTCGATCGGCTCTCAGGTTATCCTGTGAATCGGCTCAAAGAGCCGATCCACCCATGATTCGTACGGGGTGCACGAATATATGGTGATCCTGCTTGATCAAGATAAAGCTAATTAGATCTACGACGATTTAGGGTTTTCACCGCATAATCGGATCATCCTATTCCAGGTTGGGCCTCGCGGCCACGCACGGTGATCGTAAGCCGATCCTAAACAAGGCCTAAAAACCAACATGAAGTTGATCCTCGGAACATCCTGTTTAGGGCTTGCGAACGCCACCCTACGTGCCGCTGGATCCTCCACCCCTTTGTAAGGCCTAACTATTGCAGATATTAAACTAATCCTTGCAGAACAAGGAGCAATCGTAACGGATCAGATCTACTAAATAAAGATCAAGCGGGGTGCCGCCCCCACACCTGAGATAGGTGTGAGGGCGGCTAGACATGCAAGGGTTGCACTACGTAAGCATGTTATACGAAGAACTATGCTAACCCTAACACATCTATGATAACTACGTTGCTCGCCATCAAAGACGCTTCAGTACGAGCAACGCATGAACAACGTGGGGCTTGTGCTGCCTAGATCGCAAGATGCGATCTAGGCAGCATGTCGCTTACCTGATAGAAACCCTCGAGACGAAGGAGTTGGCGATGCGCCGAGATTGGTTTGTTTTGGGTTGAACGTGAGTTGTTGTGTATTCCATAAACCCTAGATACATATTTATAGTCCAGGGGACTTTCTAATTCGGACGTGCACCTAACCGTGCACGAGTAAAACTCTAACTTTTAATCTAAGATGCGATCTACTATATTACAGATACATGGGCAATTCAGCCCAACTTCGTGTATAAGGCCAATTCTTGTTCTTCCTTCCATGTATATCTTCAAGTCTATCTCAATCGTGGCCCACCTCTGACTCGGTCAAATTCTGGTGATAACAATACCGCTTCCGATGAAGCCTCCGAAGCTGCTATGTATTCAGACTCAGTTGAAGATTTCGCCACCGTGCACTGCTTGGAACTACTCCAGCTCACTGCAGCACCATTCAGTATAAACACATACCCAGACTGAGACTTAGAGTCATCAGGATCAGTGTTCCAACTTACATCGGTGTAACTGGTTACAACGAGCTCTTGGTCACCGCCATAACAAAGAAACATATCCTTAGTCCTTTTCAAGTACTTCAGGATATTCTTGACCGTTGTCCAGTGTTCCATTCCTGGATCACTCTGATATCTGCTGGTCAAACTAACAGCATGTGCGATATCCGGTCTAGTACACATCATGGCATACAGGATAGAGCTTACTGCTGAGGCATAGGGGATCTTGTTCATCCTCTCTCTTTCTTCTGCCGTAGCCGGACCTTGAGTCTTACTCAAGACCTTACATGGGAACATAGGCAAGAACCCTTTCTTGCTTGCATCCACTCTAAACTTCTTTAGAATCGTGTCCAGGTATGTACTCTGTGACAGCCCTATTAGGCGTCTTGATCTATCTTTCTAAATCTTGATGCCTAAAATGTACGCGGCTTCACCAAGGTCCTTCATTGAAAAACACTTATTCAAATAACCTTTGATACTGCTTAACAATTCTATATCATTCCCAATCAATAATATGTCATCTACATATAATATCAGGAATGCTACATAACTCCCACTCACTTTCTTGTAAATACAGGCCTCACCATGAGTCTGTATAAACCCGAAGTTTTTGATCACCTTATCAAAGCGTCGGTTCCAACTCCGGGATGCTTGCTTCAGTCCATAAATGGAACACTGAAGTTTGCATACCTTGTCAGCATTTTTAGGATCGACAAAACCTTTGGGTTGTACCATATACAACTCTTCCTCAATGTCACCATTAAGGAACGCCGTTTTAAAATCCATCTGCCAAATCTCATAATCGAAAAATGCAGCTATTTCTAACAAAATCCTCACAGACTTTCGCTTCGCTACGGGTGTGAAATTCTCATCGTAGTCAACTCCTTGAATTTTTCGGAAACCCTTTGCGACGAGTCGAGCTTTATAGATAGTAGTATTACCATCAGCATCTGTTTTTTTTGAAGATACATTTATTCTCGACAGCCTTGCGGCTATCAGGTAAGTCTACCAAAGTCCATACTTGGTTATCATACATGGATCCCATTTCGGATTTCATGGCTTCTTGCCATTTGTTAGAATCTGGGCTCATCATTGCTTCTTCATACGTCGGAGGGTCTTCATCATTGTTGTCCACAATCATGACATTTAGACAGGGATCATACCAATCAGGAGTGGTACGTTCCCTCGTTCGAAGGTTAGAACATAACGATAACCACCGTGCGATGCTACACTCGTTGGTCCGCACACATCGGTATGTATGATTTCCAACAAGTCTGTAGCTCGCTCCATAGTACCAAAAAATGGAGTCTTAGTCATTTTTCCCATTAGACATGCTTCGCATCTGTCAAGTAAATCAAGAAGTCCATCGGAATGGAGTTTCTTCATGCGCTTCACTCCAATATGACCAAGATGACAGTGCCACATATAAGTAGAATTATCATGCAATTTAATTTGCTTAGCATCGATGTTATGAACATGTGTATCACTACTATCGAGATTTAACAAGAATAAACCATTCATCTCAGGCACATGACCATAAAAGATATTCATATAAATAGAACAACCATTATTCTCTGATTTAAACGAATAACCGTCTTGCATTAAACAAGATCCAGATATAATGTTCATGCTCAACCAGGCACCAAATAACAATTATTGACGTTTAAAACTAATCCCGAAGGTAGATGTAGAGGGAGCATGCCGACGGCGATCACATAGACCTTGGATCCATTTCCAACGCGCATCGTCACCTCGTCCCTCGCTAGGCTTCGTCTATTCCGCAGTTCCTGTTTCGAGTTACAAATGTGAGCAACCGAACTAGTATTAAATACCCAGGCACTACTACGAGAACCAGTAAGATAGACATCTATAACATGTATATCAAATATAACTTTCTTTTTCTTGATAAGGCCGCTCTTCAGACCAGCCAAGTATTTGGAGCAATTACGCTTCCAGTGCCCCTCCTCCTTGCAGTAATAGCACACAATATCAGGCTGAGGGCCGGCCTTGGGCTTCTTAGGAGGCGCAGCAACTTTCTTGCCGCCCTTCTTGAAGTTTCCCTTGTTGTTAGGCTTGCCCCGCTTCTTGAAACTGGTGGTCTTGTTGACCATCAACACTTGGTGTTCTTTCTGTATCTCAACTTTAGCAGATTTCAGCATGGAGAAGAGTTCAGGTAACTCTTTGTTCATGTATAGCATGCTGTAGTTCATCACGAAGTTCTTGTAACTAGGTGGCAGTTATTCGAGGACACGATGAATACCCAGCTGGTTAGGAATCACAATTCCCAAGTCACTAAGATTCTTCGCGTGCCCAGACATCTTGAGCACGTGCTCGCTAATGGAGCTACCCTCTTCCATCATGCAGCCAAAGAAGTGTTTCGAGGCCTCATAGCTTTCCACGGTCACATGAGTTTCAAAGATAGCTTTTAGCTCATGGACCAGCTCATAAGGGTCGTGATGCTCAAACCTCTTTTGGAGATCCGCCTCTAGGCTGCAGAGGATGGCACACTGAACTTGAGAGTACCGAATCACCCGAGTCTCGTAAACATTCTTTACGTCCTCAGATACCATAGGGAGTGGTGGGGGACCTAGCGGTGCTTCGAGCACATATTGCAGATTTCCACCATTGAGGAAAATCCTCACATGACGGAACCAGTCGGTGAAGTTGCTACCGTTACTCTTAAGCTTTTCTTTCTCTAGGAACTGGTTAAAACTGATGGTGGGGGACGCCATGATCTACAACATATTTGCAAAGAGTTTAGACTAAGAGTATGATGAATTGAGTTCAAATTTTAATTCTTAAATTAACTAGGTGAACTCCCACTCAAAACAACATCCCTCGCATTGTCTTAGTGATCACACGAACCAAATCCACTACACCAAGTCCGATCTTCACGAGAAAACATGTAGCTTCAAAGGAGAACACTCAAAGTGTTCATCATATCATTCATATGACTCATGCTCTACCTTTCGGTATCCCGTGTTCCGAGACCATGTCTGTACATGCTAGGCTCGTCAAGGCAACCTTAGTATCCGCGTGTGCACAACTGGCTTGCACCCGTTGTATGCACATGTAGAATCTATCACACCCGATCATCATGTGATGCTTCGAAACGACAAGTCTTAGCAACGGTGCATACTAAGGATGAACACTTTATTATCTTGATATTTTAGTGAGAGGGATCATCTTATAATGCTACCATCGCGATCTAAGCAAAATAAGATGCATAAAGGATTAACATCACATGAATTCATAATGTGTGATATGATATGGCCTTTCTTCTTGTGCTTTTGATCTCCATCTCCAAAGAACGTACATGATCTCCATCATCACCAGCATGGCGTCAAGGTCAGTGGCGCCGCTTCATGGTTGTCCATCACTTATAGCTACTATAACAACTACTTGAAATAAAGCTATTACATGATGAATAGGCACGCATGTCTTTAACAAAATTAAAGACAACCATTAGGTTCGTGCCGGTTGCCATGATACAATAATGAACATCTCATATATCAAATATAATCATCATCACATGGCCATATCACATCACCAAACCCTGCAAAAACAAGTTAGACGCCTCTAATTTGGTTTGCATATTTTACGTGGTTTAGGGTTTTTGAGTAAGATCCAATCTAGCTACGAACTTGAACCACAATGGTGATACTAGTGTATTCAATAGAAAGAGTGGATTGAATCTTCACTATGGTGGGAGAGATAGACACCCGCAAAGCCACTTATGCAATACAAGTTGCATGTCAAGCGTGGAGCAAATCTCATGAACGCGGTCATGTAAAGTTAGCCCGAGCCGCTTCATCCCACCATCCCGCAAGATGCAAAGTACACTAACTAAGAACAAGAAAAAGCATCAACGCCCACAAACCATTGTGTTCTACTCGTGCAACAGATCTATGCATAGACACGGCTCTGATACCACTGATGGGTTCGTTGCATAGAAAACAAAAAAAAATCCTACCGCAAAGACGAATAAATCCAAGATCTAATCTATGGAAAAGCCGAGATCTAATCTATGAGATCGGAGTAACGAGATAGAGATGATACTAACCCTCGAACATTCCAAAGCCTACGAGATTAATCTCGTTGTTGGTGTAGACGATCGTCCCGGTGCTGCAATCCGGTAGCACTTCCGTACTCGGTCGCGCGTACGGTGTCGATGAAGCCCTTCCTCTCCCCGTTCCAGCGGGCAGCGGAGGTTTGGTAGATCTCCTCCAAGTTCCAGCAGCACGACGGCATGGTGGTGGTGGTGGAGGAAGAAAAGCTGCACGACTTCGCCAAGCCGGAACAACGTATGGTGGAGGAAGAGAGGAGACGGCCAGGGTTGTGGTGAAGGGGCAAGTGGCTGGCCACCCCCTCCCCTCTTTATATAGGGGGACAGGTTGGTTGGGGTGGCCCCCCTGCGCCCCAACCCATCTAGGGCCGGCGGCACAAGGGGGAAGGGGGTATCTTGCCCCCCAAGTTGATCCCCCCTTTAGGGTTTGGGGGGTGGCCGGCCTGGGCCTCTGGGGCTTGGTGCACCTGGCCCAATAGGGCTAGGCAGCACCCCCTCAGCTCAGGTGGGCCTCCTAGGTCGTGGGCCCCATGGTGGACCCCTCCGGAACCTTCTAGAACCTTCCGGTCTTCCACCGGAAAAATCCCGAACTTTTCCGAAACCTAGAAATCAACTTCCCTTATATGAATCTTATTCTCCGGACCATTCCGGACCTCCTCATGATGTCCTGGATCCCATACGAGACTCCGAACAAACTTCGGTCTCCATCTCATATTCCGAATCTACTTATGCGACATCGAACCTTAAGCGCGTCACCCTACAGTTCACGAACTATGCAGACATGGTTGAGACTCCTCTCCGAGCAATAACCAATAGCGGGATCTGGAGATCCATAATGGCTCCCACATATTCAACGATAACTTAGTAATCGATTGAACCATTTACATACGATACCAATTCCCTTTGTCACGCGATACTTTACTTGTCCGAGGTTCGATCATCGGTATCTCCATACCTTGTTCAACCTCGTCTCCGAAAAGTACTCTTTACTCGTAATGTGGTACGTCATCTCTTGTGATCTAATCACATGCTTTCAAGCTAATCAGACAATGTTCCACCGAGAGGGCCCAGAGTATATCTATCCGTCATCGGGATGGACAAATTTCACTCTTGATCCATATGCCTCAACCTTACACTTTCCGAACACTTAATCGCATCTTTATAACCACCCATTTACGCAATGGCGTTTGATGTAATCAAAGCATGCATTCTTCCGATGTAAGTGATTTACATGATCTCATGGTCGAAGGACTTAGGTAACTATGTATCGAAAGCTAATAGCAAGTTGAACTTAATGACTTGATCTTATGCTACGCTTATTTGGGTGTGTGTCCATTATATCATTCATCCAATGACATAACATTGTTATTAATAGCATCCAATGTTCATGATCAAGAAACCATGATCATCTATTAATCAACAAGCTAGTTATACACGAGGCTTACTAGGGACTCCTTGTTGTTTACATAGCACACATGTATCAATGTTTCGGTTAATACAATTATAGCATGGTATGCAAACATTTATCATAAACACAAAGATATATTATAATAACCACTTTATTATTGCCTCTTGGGAATATCTCCAACATTTTGGGGGCGTTTGCGTGCGACTATTGGCAACATGATGTCATACGACGATGAGTTTCCCGACAACGACTTCTTCCCGGGCGTCAACGAACTCTTTGCCAACCTCAACATGGTAGACGTACAACGCCGACGATGTTGCTACCGTTGCCAAAGGTGCTGACGTTGCTGTTGCGGTCAATGATGGACCGTATGTGCTTCTATCCTTCTTCTTTCAGATCTTGAGAGTTTCTAGTTCTGCTATTTGAAGTAGATGCGATAGGTTTATCTTATTTAGATGCTATCCGTGCATCTACTCTGTTAGTTTGCGTGATTAGTTCTATTACTATCTATTTGATCACGCTATGTCAATTACTAGTTCGGATTAAATCATATAATGATCTATATCTCTTATAAATAAAAACTCCACTAAGGGATTATTTAATTTGTCTATCTTAACATGCAGCCTAGCCACATCATCAAGAAATCACACAACAAATCACAGCCCTCTAATTCTCATCTCTATCCGTCCACTGGAACAATTGTAACATTCACACACGTTGTACTTGCTAAGCAGTCTCCACTCCTGCAGGTAGATAATCATTTTGAAGATACAATCAGCCGGATGCGAGATGAACTTTTTTTCAATAGTCATCTTATTTCTAATGTTCCAAAGCGCCCATCACATCGCGGAAACAAAAATCCACACTATTCTGCGCGTCCTGCCCGACAAGTTTTGAGCAATTGCTGTAAGGTCCCCTGCCCAAACAGGATTCCAGGCACAACCCAGCAAGTCCCTCACACATGCCCACATGAATTTGGCAAGTGCGCACTGAAAGAAGATGTGATTGGAGTCCTCCCATTCTCCACACAACACACATGCACCATCAGACGTGCCATGTCTCTTCCAGATCTGGTCGCTGGAGGGTAATCTACCCCTAATTAACTGCCAAAGAAAGATTTTGATCTAGGTATTTTAGCTCGCCATACCTCCTTAAAGTAGACCGAGGTCCCACCATTACAGAGATCCTAGTACATGGAGTTGGTTGAAAAGCACCCCGATGCCTCCAACTTCCAGGAGATGACATCACGTTCTCCATTAAGTCTAACAAAGCCAATCTCCCTAGATAAGTTTTCCCAGTCTATCGCCTCATCGACCCTGAAACTTCTTCGGAGACTCAGCTCCCAGCTAGACTCCCCCCTTGCCTGGTGTACAAGGATGTTCGGATTATAAGCAATGGCGAATAGATTGGGGTATCTCTCACTTAAAGGACCCCGGCCAAGCCAGGCATCCAGCCAAAACCTCGTAGCCTTCCCATTATTAACAAGGTGTCTGGCCCCTAGTTTGAAAGATGCTTGATCTTCTGAATATTATTCTAGACCTTGGAGCCTTTAGTGTGGGAAGCTGTGAAAATATCGTAGTCCCGGAGGTACTTAGCCTGAACAAGCTAAGCACAGAGTCCCTGTTCGTCATGATGGAGTTTACAAACTCGTTTCAACAAAAGGGCGATGTTCATGAGCTTAGTGTTAAGAATCCCAAGACCACCCTGGTCTTTGGGCTTGCATACCGTCACCCAGTTGACCATACGGTAGGCTAGTAAGGCAGGCATTTGTCAACTCAAACAGGAACTTGCCTTGCCATGGGTCAACCTGATGACGGGACGCCTAGTCCTTGAGACTCAGGCGTTTATCACTGACTGGCAAGCCAAGTACGTAATATGGAACGCCCCTAACTTGGAGTTGAGCAAGTTGGCAATCCTCTATTGTTCGGTATGGTCGACCCCTAAGACGACTACCTCGCTCTCATGAAATTGATCCTAAGACCAGACATATTCTTGAAGCACAATAGGAGGAACTTGAGATTCGCAATTCCGACATCATCCGGCTTCATTATAATCATGGTGTTGTCGCCGGTTTGGAGAAACGCTTGCTGCTTTAATCGATCTGGGTGTGTATCCACAAATTATTTTCCGTCGGTTAGAGAAGGTCCTGCTTTAGACGGTTGCTGGAGTCTACGGCGATTGGGAGGGTTGTCGGAGACAGGTGCACCGCTTCAGCGCCAACATCTACAATGACTGGAGGGTTCCTGAAGTCTACGACGACTGGGAGGACTGTCGGAGACAGATGCACCGCTTCAGCGGCAACAGCTACAAGGGATACCCCACCAGGGTGGAGGCGGAAGGAAGATACGCGCGTTATCTAGCGGGAGAGATGACAGACATGAGGAGGAACCGGATGAAGACCATGGCCTTCGTGATGATGCTCATCATGACCATGGCCATGTTTTATGTGACTGTAGTTTAGGTTAGTAGCTACATTGTGAGGTGTATGATGATACTTGTGACGACTATGTACCGAGATTTCTAACTTTATGAAACTTCATCGTTCGGTGTTGCATGTGTGTTGTATGAATCAATTTCGAAACGAGACTTGCCTATTTGTGTATTGATACGGAAATGAGACTTGGCTCTCTATGTGCTTTTCATATTGCATGTACTGCTATATAAATATGTACTATATTGGATGATATATGTACTATTATATAAATATATATTGTTGTATAAATATGCATTATAATACACTGAAAAAAGCTGAAAAAACTGGATTTTCGAACGGTACCACCGGCGCACCTCCATGCCCTACCGCCGGCGCACATCACATACGCCACTGCTGGCAGCCGTACTGCCGGCGCAGCACCACGTGCGCCAGCGGTAAATAGCTATTGCCGTCGAAACTGCCTCGGTGCACCGGCAGTAAATGAACTACCGCCGACGCGGTGCACCGACAGTAGCCAGTTATCACCGACGCTTTCGCACCGGTGGGCTCTAGTGCGCCGACAGTAGCCCAAAACGTACGGTACGCCAGCAGTAGTGCTTTTAGTAGTGTCGGTACGACGCCAGCATGCGCTGCTCGCCATGCTGCGCTGTGCTTACATCACTACACTGGTCAGTAGTCTGCTTCACCCATCTAATTGAGCTTATGCTTCCCATGGTTCCGTCGGATTCTAAATTACTGAACCAACTAATCAAGCGCGACTTGGCACGAATAACCCAGTTCCTCGGTTGCTATTGTGCGTTGATTGCACCCTCGTCTCCCGTGATCTCTCGAGCATTTGCGACAGATGTATCGGTTTCGCACAAGGAGAGGACGGACGAGGAGTAAAGGTACTCTGGTCAGGTCAATCACTTTCACAATTACCAGTAATTTCCGGCAGAAACGTGAAGTGACGTTCAGAGATAACATCGCCGCGACGATAGACCCTGAAGTTTCCGTGCTCCTCTGGCGACATCATTAAGTGCCCAGCTTCTAGATGTAGCTTAGCACCTTCGGTTAAAGGATAGACACAGCCACACAGGGAACTGAAGACTCTACTGCAGCTGCGCGTGTTGGCAGCTCGTAGGCAGGACAAATTAACCAGCCAAACTATCCGACACCTGAAATATTAGGAGATGAGAATCCGTTGTTGTTACATGAGACCATGAAATTTCGACTCACTTTAGCCAAAGGTCATCACCTCCCCTGTGCTGAATTTCTTTCAAACTAGTAGTCTATTTTGTTCTCTCAATTCCCTATCGAGTTAAATTTGTCCCGAAGCCAAGAAGTCTTATGCTTACTATTGTGAGCAATTTAAGAGTCGGGCTTTTAGAATACAAGAATAGAAAAATTGCAGAATTAATGTTATGTACAATTGAATCTTACATGATTTGAAATACATACATGATATTTCTTTAAGTAATGTTTAACTCACAGGAAAAATAAAGAAATTGTAACACGATGTTTGAGTGAATGAATTTTTTCTCCGAAACATACTACATTGTAATTCTATAGGAAAAAGTTATATGCACTTCAGAGGATTCCAATCCTATTAATCAAACAATGTACATAGGAAAATTTTTAAAGAATGAAAATCCTACAATTTTTTTATGACATAATACAACTCACTTTCGATCCAGATTTAGATCCGAGGGGCCACACGCGAGGGAGAGAGTTAGAATACATTAACACCCCTTTCCAACATCTCAAACTGATTGGTGCTTGCAATCCTTACAAACTTGAAAACAAGACAAACGTTTTATAGCTTTTTGGGAAATATGGAACAAAAGAAACTTGAGAATCTTCCACAATGAGCATGCTCCGCCAATCATCACCCTTGCCAAAATAAAGACGGAAACGCTTCTTTGGGTCACCGAGGTCGCCAAGCGTTTGAATGAAATTATGTCGGGAGAGTAAGCATGTAATAAGTTTTTTCCTTTTAATTTTATCACATCATTTTGATACAATTTATTTTTAGTTAATAGTTTGCGGATAAGCTTTTGTCTCCATTTAAAAAATTAAACGAGAAAAATTTACAACGTGGATTTGGTAGACATTGGTGCATTTGGACCCTTTATGAATAGAAAACTCAGAAAAAAAATACAAACTACATCGCATAAATCATACTTGTAGAAAATATTTACAGGTATGTACATGTCAAGTTCGAAACTAAAAGACAAAGGTATGCTACTTCTGCAAAATAGACAAAGTGTCCCAGTAATAATACCGTGCAAATAAATAAAAGTTTAATTTTCTCTTCTTGTCTAGGCCACATACATCG
The DNA here is from genome assembly GCF_019359855.2 of Lolium perenne. Lineage (NCBI taxonomy): Eukaryota > Viridiplantae > Streptophyta > Magnoliopsida > Poales > Poaceae > Lolium > Lolium perenne. The sequence goes on along the minus strand of NC_067246.2, from coordinate 266,818,647 downwards.
TATGTTTCTTGAAAATTTCCATGAGTAAGTATCAAGGTACTATGTATGTGCATGATTTATTTCATTTTTGGAACTCTAAGATACCATTTTAAAGAATTTTTGAAAAACAGATCTACCTAGACCCATGTTCTCCAAGCTATTTTCTAATAAATTTACCCATAAATTTCAGATCGACCCTCACGTCCATTTAAAGTTCTTTGAGTGATGACGAAGTAGTGATTTCACACACCGGTATTAGGGATACTAAAATTGAAAAAAATGCGTATAATAAACCGGAAGATGCTTGTGTGAATGTAGAAAACGTTAGCCGATTCGTGAGGAGAAAACTGCATTTTCTTAGATATAAGGAAAAGCCTGCTTTGCTTGTTGCCAATTTGCCACTTGCCCCAAGCCAACAGAAAAGAAGCAAAATACATGGAGAGGGTGTGCCTGAATGAAAAGGAGAGGCGATAAAAAAGACAAACAAGGGGGCTAAAAGGGAAAACGAGAGGAAGAAACTTGACCAATATTGCTGCTGGTCAAACCAAATCAACACCGCACTGCCTATAAATCATCGCCACTTCCTCAACCGTCACAAAGGCACCAGTTCAGGACGCTAGCCTCCTATCCAATTGTCAGATCTCCAGGCTCAGGAGCTCCGAAGCCTCTCCAATGGCGGTCAAGGTCTATGTCGTGTAAGCATCCGCCCCACCATCTTCTTCTACCTAGGCTCCGCATCCTAAATTACTTGTTTTCTTGGTTGGTCTGCTGCAATAACTGGTATCGAATTTTCTTTCTATGTATTAACATATTTCGACAATACAAAAAACCCTTTCTGAGATTACGCATTGGGGATAATTCTCGAGTCGAGATTAAATATCACTTTTAGTCCGCTAGATGCCGCATGACTCCCCTTTTTTATCGCTTTGTTCGTATGTAAGATCAAAAGATTGGCAGATATGATTTCGTCAATACGCGCAGGTGATTTGATCGCGAGAGAAGTAAATGATCGGAGAAAAAAATTGGACTTCAATAATTCTACAGTGTTGATTTCGGCTCACAGGGTCTCAAGTCATGCCTGTAGGTTTCAGTCCCTAATGGAATTGATTCGTCAAGGGGTGGGCTCCGGCTCTAATTGTGTTGCCCTCCTTTTCTTGCTTTTTAATGCGCACCCGGCGATTCTGCCTCAGTTTTTCAGCCCCGCTGATTGGTCCGCAAATGAAATCATGTTCTTTATCATTCGTGCAGCTCTTTACATATTTTAATTCTGGATTGAGATGTTGAAAGAAGAGTTTTTGTGCGATGTCTATATCAACTTTGGCCATTCTTAAAGATGGCTTATGTATGTACTAGAAGTAGGACTGTGGGAGTCATGGTGTCCGTTCACTTTCTAGTTCTCACACACTTGGCTGCGGCGCATAGGTTGAATTGGTGTACACCAATTATTAAGATAATTTTTGTATACATGTTTGTAATACAATTACGGAAATCTATCCTTTTTTTCAATAAAGTATGGAAATCTATTTATTACACTATTCTATACATTCATACCCTTTTTTTATGAACTCGTAGAATGGAAAGTGGAGTTTGTAAGTTGTGAAATGTTTACGGTGTCATCAGGAGATTGCTTACTTTTTTTTCATCTTACCCATTGTGAAATTTTCTATACCTTTTAGGATTTTCGCTATCCAGCGCGCTTCTCACATGGTTATGAGGAGTATATATTATCGGGTTATAAACTTTGTATGTCATTCTCATTGTGTTGATCTGTAACATTTTATTCTTTTACGTCCAGGGAAATTTGTTTTGTCAGGGAAATTTTGGTTCTATTTATGTGGCTATTTATATTTTTCTGGTATGGGTTTCCTATGAAAATCTACTTGTTTATCACGTAGTGCATCCATGTATGCTACCATGTTTTCCTATGAAAATCTACTTGTTTATCACTTTCCTGGGCTTTATTAGAGTCTTGCACTTTTGTGGGTCGACTACATGCATGTTATGCCAATGTTTTCTTGAACGAAAGAAAGTGAAAAGATATGCTCCAATTATGTTCTGATACCCGTCATCAGCTCTGGTCAGATAAATAACAGTGTCGAATCGAACAAGAATATTATGCATTTCTTCTTCCATAGAGCAAAAGTGGTAAATACGCTGTTGATTTGTCCACAGGTATTACTCCATGTATGGACATGTTGCTAAACTAGCTGACGAGATCAAGAAAGGTGCCTCGTCAGTTGAAGGTGTAGAGGCCAAAATATGGCAGGTTGGCACCTATCTTCTCTGTCGTACAAATTTTTTTTTCAATAACACGCATGAGACTGGTGTGTCTTCTATATTAAGATAGAGGAAAACAGCTTACAAGGTTTGAAACCTGGAGCATCAACCACAAGCAATTGAGCCCCACTCCGTACTAGCCAAGCCAAATCTACTCTATCTCTCCTTTCAACCCACACAACACAGCTCGCTTCCAAAGTTCGAACTCTACCTTAATTTCAAGGCATACCTCCAGTGGCATTGTAGAGATCTTATAAAAGATCATACTATTCCTCTCCAGCCAAATACATCTGGTGTCAAGCACAACCAACGCATTCAGCTCTTTGTGATCTCTCCTCGGCACAGCGGCAGCCATACTGCTCCACCATTCAGCAATATCTGCATTTGCATCTAGCGTGAACTGGTGCAGCCTGTAGGGTAGTAGGAGCGTGTACCAAATCTCTCCGGACAAAGAACACTGAATAGTGATGTGATTTTCTGTTTCCGGCTCTTGGCAACATAGATCACAGAATGGTATGTTGCAGTCCCCTCCTCTGCAACCTGTCAGCCGTCGACAAACGATTTTGCATCGCGAACCACGCAGGTGCAGTTTGTGGACAAGAGGTTCCCTGGCTGTCCAGAGTTCAGTTGCTGCCGGCGCTCGCGTCCGTCCCGTGAAGAAAGCATTGTATACAGACTTCGCCGTGTACATGCCAGCAATGGTTAGTTTCCACGTGATCTTGTCGCCTCCTTCGCCCAGACTGACATCTCCCAACAAGTCCCACAGGTCAAAGAATTCAGTGATAGCCTGGACAGAAGGGGCTCCTCTGATTTCAGCTATCCATCTATTCCCAAGCAATGCATTGGCCATTCTAAGATATCTCGCTGCAGGTCGCACAAACGTCATCAGGCTTGGCGCGATTTGCTCCACAATTTTCCCGTCTAGCCATCTGTCAGACCTGAACCTCCTCTGCTTCCTCTGCATGAAAGGAAAACCTCCTCTGCTTCCTCTGCAATAGTGCACTTCAGGTCCTGCCACGCCTTTTTCGTTTCAGTCATCTCCATCCAGCGCCAAAGCATGCGGAGAGTGTGGTTTAACAGCTTCAGATTCTTGACCTCAAGGCCACCCAGATCTTTGGGAGTGCACACTTTGTCCCATGCGACCACATGGTGCCCTTTTCTTGCCTCAGCCGCAGCAGACCAGAAGAAACCTCAGAAGAGTTTATTGATTGTGTTGAAGAACCAAGGAGGGAGGTCCAAAGAGAGAATATGATAAATCGGAGAGGCTGCAAGCATGGAGTTCATGTACACTAACCTGCCACTTCTTTTGAGCAGTGATGCTTTCCAAGTTGGCAGACTCCCAGCTACCTTATCCACTAGTTGCTCGAGCTCTGCCTTTGAAAAACCTGGTCAGAGACATCCTAGCACATCCAAAATTGGCTGCATATCCACCTTGTTGTGTCTGATGGGGGACACTGAACTGTTCGCAAGATTACAGTGAAATCCAGAAGCATTTCCAAAGATGTGCAACAAATCCACCGCTGCCTTCGCCTGCTCCACTGAAGGTTTGACCAGGAGTACCACGTCGTCTGCAAAGAAGGATAAGCGATGCCGAATACTATAGTTTCCCAAAGGAGCGAAAACCCCTGCCTCCTCCGCTAGCCTGAAGACAGCATTCAGGATATTGAAAACGAGCACAAAAAAATTCAAAAAAGTATTTAGGCTCCCACAGATACTATTCAGGCTACGTGCGTTCATGACTAGTTTAGGCAACTAGGTTTCTTAAGTTGTTAGAATTCTTATAATGTAGAAAATTAATAATGATCATACATGTCTCTTCGGACCATCTGAAAGGTCCCTGAAACTCTCCCCGAGGATGTACTTGGAAAGATGGGCGCACCTCCTAAGCTTGATGCCCCAGTCATAACACCACAAGAACTTGCGGAGGCAGATGGGATTCTCTTTGGATTTCCTACAAGGTTTGGCATGATGGCTGCGCAAATGAAGGCATTCTTTGACGCAACTGGTGGCTTGTGGAGGGAGCAGAGCCTTGCAGGCAAACCTGCTGGCATCTTCTTCAGTACTGGAACTCAGGGTGGTGGTCAGGAGACTACAGCGTAAGTGCCAATCCGCACCGTCCTGTTGACCAAACCTCAAATTAAAATACCACCAGAAATCATCCTTGTCAGTACAATTTAAATTTTGGGCTGCTCTTCTCAGGTTGACCACTGTGACCCAGTTGACTCATCATGGCATGGTATTTGTGCCTGTCGGATACACCTTTGGTGCCAAGCTGTTTGACATGGAGAAAGTTCAGGGCGGCAGCCCCTACGGCGCGGGCACATTTGCGGCCGACGGTTCTAGGTGGCCATCTGAGATGGAGCTGGAGCACGCCTTCCACCAAGGCCAGTACTTTGCGGGCATCGCGAAGAAGCTCAAGGGCTCTGCTTGATCTTGTCGTCCTATCGGCCTGCGTTGGCCTCTCCTGTCTGCACATACCGTAGATAAACATTTACAGCTCCACGGTATCGTGAATAGCTTGGTCTGTTCTTTTGTGGTGTTCAGAAATTGGTGTATTGATTTGTGGAACTTCTGATGCCGTTTGCGTGATATGTGTGCAGTGATGAATTTATTGCATGTAGGACTTGGATTGTGTATCTCTTAAATATACTAGCTCAATGCCCGCGCGTTGCTGCTAAAAATAAGAACATTTGTATTGACCAGGGTTCAGAAATCTTCTCTTATATCTTACTCCAAACAATTATTTCTCCACCCTTTTTCTGATACAATCATATTTTTTTTTGCTAATGAGTAACTATGTTTTGACAAAAAAAACACAAACAGTCATTGCGTGGCAATTTATTGGCTACATATAAATCAATTCCCCCCGAAAGATTGACCACCGTCATTTTCACACGTATATTTTGTACTTAGATAAACTATATGTGCAAAAGAATACTATTAGTGTGGTCCTGTCAGCTTGTGTGGTGTGTCGTAAAAATAAATCTCTCGGCCAGGGGTGGCCGCTCCTGTCTAGACTGGATATTCGGTTTTAGATCCGTCAAAAAAAGAAAACTATTCGGTTTTAGTTTTTCTGTCTTTTTTAAGATCGGTCTCCAAAATATGTTAATCGAATTTTCCTGGATTTTTTTGCTAACCGAAAATTTGTGAATCGAGACTCCTTTTATCCATGATTAAAGCATTGTATGTGCAACAAGTACAGGCTATTGCGGCCCCAGTACAACACGGAGCTGGATTATGCTTCCCGCCCAGCTGAATGCCTAGCCTAACTGCATCATGTTTGTGGTGCTCGACACCGAGAAGCCATGTCCCTATTCCCACAACGGCGACACAGGTAATATAGTGGACGTGCATCCACCAGACATAATCGGGAGCATTGAGCGTGTCGATGTAGAGGAGATCTTCCACGGCAGGTAAGTTGCAACCTCGACAGCTAGCATGCGAGCTTCGTAGCACAAACTAACATGAGATCAACTGGATAAATAAATAGAAGACACACTATTTTATTTGAGAGATGGTCGGTACGGTAACCACATAAGATACGTTTAATTTTGTACAATGAACTCGGGATAGAGGAAGTGTGCACAAGTCCAATACGTAATGGAAAACGCTCACGATCACCCAGGGGCTCGCGTATGGCACTTCCTCCGCCTTCTGCGTTCGACGCGTTGGTCGCGGACCCATCTCTCACACACCCATCTCTCACACACGTTTTCTCTCCCATTTCCCCCATCTCTCACCTACAAGCGAGCTCAGATCTCCGTCCACCTCCGCACCAGCGACCTCCTCGTACCTCTTGCACCGCTCGGTGCCCTAAATCTCCGGCGAAGTCATGCGCTCTCCGTCACCTTGGACTCCGGCCGCCGCCATCGACCCCCGCTCGTAGGTGTGCCCCGGCTGCCTTGCGTGCCACCTCGACGCACCGGCGCATATAGTGCGCGTCCATGTTGCCCCCCTGCGGTTGTCAGCAGACGCCAGCCGCGAGCCCACGCGCGCCACCGCAGAACGCGAGGTTGGCGCTGCAAGGAGAGGCTGCATCAGATGTAGGCAAGGGCGAGGCGTCCATGTCACCCCTGCGTCTGCAACTGCATGCCGGCCACGAGGCTGACACATGGCGGGCGCGCGCTGCTGCAATCAGGCATATAGCTGCCCCAAGGTACGAAGAGCTTGGAGGTTTGCTAGACACGGCGCCAGGGTCTGCTACATATGGCGGCCAGGGGTCCTACCGAGGATGGCAGGGTCTGCTACCGACGGCGTTGGGGTCTGCTACACACGGCGGCATGGTCTGCTGCCGACGGCGCTGGGTCTGCTGCACACGGCAGCAGGGTCTGCTACTGACGGTGGCCGGGTGAGCTACACATGGCGACCGGCGTTGCTTCTTACGACCGCCAACGATGCTACCGGGCGATGCTCTAACGGCAATGCTGCGAGCCGCCACCGTCGTTGCCCCGACCCACCACCGTCAGTGCTGCGAGCGGGAGTGGAAGCTCCGGCGACGTCTTCTCCGGCGAAGGGAGGGCTCACGGAGGAGTGACGGGGGTGGCGCTCCACAGCTGCAAGGAGAAAATGGTAAGGGCGACCGCGTTGCTGGGAGCGGGCATCGAAGCTCCGGCCATGTCTTCTCCGACGACCGGCGGGGCTCATTGAGGAGCGACATGACGTGCTGCTAGACTGCTGCAAGCACATGGTGGCGAGCCCACGCCGCAATGGAATAGGGTCGCGCCTGACTTTTCCTATGGAGGATGGGGTGCTGCGACGGACATATTCTCCGGCAACGAGCGTTGTCCCGTCGATTTCTCATGGCGGAGCTACGCTGGCGCCCTGAGTTCTCCTGGCAGAGCAAGGCCGGCGGTCAGACTTTTGACACGCGCTGTTCAGGGAGAGATGACGTGGGGGATATTTATTTCTGATGCTATGCTACCGGTTTCACTTTGACCAGGCAAGCGCGATCAAGGGTAGAGAGCGGCCTCATCACTTTGGTGGTTTCATCGTCCCGGGGACACTCAGCAGTCCCTATACATAATACTGTACAGTACATTTAATCGTTACAAACCACAAAGCCAGAAAAAAAAAACAAATTCGATCAGCTCACGAACTCGTAACTGGTCTATTCTTTATGGTATTTTGTGTATCCTAATTTAATCACTATTTTGAATTAGATCGGATTGGAAGATTGGGCCCAAATAAAAATCAGGCCCAAATGTAACACCAGGCAGTCACCTATTGCAATTTAATAGTAAAGATTGAACTGTCACAGCTAGCACAGCAGTAGACTTCCACCTAATCAAATTTCGGTTAGCATTCTGCCGGATGTCATAGATCTGCATCCCAGAAATCCACACGATTCCACCGAAACACTACACTGCTGGCTTAAACCTGCTAGTCTCTTCAGGGTTTATGATTGCAATTTTTTAGGTCGTAAAGAGAAGATCATGGTTAAACAGCGTTTAGAAAGAAATAGAATAAACAAAATCATGTTATTCTGCAAGTCATAAGATTACCAAAATGAAACAATAGATAAAATTCAAGATTGCACCGCTGAGTCTTCTTCTTGTCTCAAATTCGCAGTATCATTAAGACAAAGAAACGGCAAAAGCTCAGACTACATCATTCGTATGGTCTTAAATGGATAATTGATTCTACAGTAAAAATACCATACACATGTTTAAACGATCTATATATAGCAAGCCTACAAATTCAACAACCTGCATAGAAAATGTACTCCCTCCATACCGGTTTACAAGGCATTTACGTATTTCGAAAAAAAGCTTTGACTACTAATTTAACTAGTTGATACCCTGGCGCGTTACGGCGGGAATAAAATATGATTTTCCTCTATGCAAAAATTAAGATGAATTGGGTTGCATGCACTTTGGCATGAAATAAACCTCGTGCATGCATGGTCATGCAGATGTGAGAGTGCCTGGTTGATGACAGTGGACACTTTGCATGTGCAATTTTCACACATTATGGTTGCGTGTACTTTGCCAGAAAAAAAGTCGTGCATGCATGATAATGTGAATGATAGAGGCTCTTGCACATGACGCGGAACTTGACATGTGCAATTTGCAAACGTTATATGAAGATCGTGTGGAGTAACTGTATAGATATTAGATAATACCTTGTGTGTTGCCGCAGAACATGAGAATGAATTTTGGTTTATTTGACATGATCATAAACTGTTTACATTAAAATTTCGAAGTAATGGTTTGAAACTTGTGACCAAATAATTGACCCAGAGTCATTTTGTGTGTATGTGTTTTGTATGCTTATCAAACTCATAATGATCTAACAAATTTGGACTCAAATTTGCACAATATAAAAAAAAAACTTGCAAGAATAATTACTCAAGTCATCTAGATACATCATCAAGTAACTATGTAAATTATCAGCCATTACATAGTTCAAGAAATTGAGGAAATATAATTATTAGATACGAGACAATAGTTATGTTAAAAGGTCCACCTTTTTTTTCTTGAAATCATAAATGCCAACAAAATCAGGGCACTGACTATCTGCCGAGAAAACCCAATAAAAATATTGCTTTTTCTTGAAATTCAGCCTCGCCCAATTACTAAGGAAACCACAAGTCCACTAAAATATTGGTATTGTTACTTAGCTTGAGAGAGAAAACATGATCTGAAAAGCAAAAAAAGAATAAGTGCTCTAAAAACATGAAACGTATAAAAATTCAACCTCAGCCAATTACTAAGGAAACCACAAGTCCACAAAAATATTGGTATTGTTACTTAGCTTGAGAGAGAAAACATTATCAAAAAAGTAAAAAAGAATAAGTGATCTGAAAACATGAAACGTATAAGTTAGTAGCCAAGTTCTAGTAGTACGAAAAAGCATGGTCGACGATGCATCAACATAATAACTTCAGTAGAAACGAAGCTCTCCATGTTTAGAATCTAGCATGCTTTAGTGCATCAGTGCGTGTATGTAGATGTACTAAAATATGCTAGTTTCTATTTTCCCTTTTGACACGGAAATACTCTCGTTTCTAATTATTAATGGAGGTGATGAAGTGTGCAATGTGAAGATCAGAACGACTAACAATTCTTTACCTGCGAGTTTGGGACATTCCATCGAATAGTTGATAGGGGACCGAATACCAAGTATCATATGCTGCACAGTACCATCATGCAATGAGGCCATGGATCTTTTTTATACGAAGAAAATAAAGAATACCAGATTAATCATGAGGGAGATGCCCATTTGTGCCGTTACATGCTGTCAGCCATTTGCGCAGTCTAGAAGAATGAAGGGATGGGGATGAGCCATGTACAGGAGCGACAGTGAGGTGCTAATTAAGAGCCTCTCCAGTGCGCAGCCAGCCAGCCACTCGCGATTAAGCAACCATGATGATTCTTAGACTGCAATTAGTGCGGTGAAATTGGCAGTCGAGGATGTGTTGCCCAGGACATCATGGTCAGGAGACGGATCGAAATAGAAGAGGAAGAAGATGGAACTCGTGAGTGGAGAAAGCCACAAGGGAGGAGCTAAATACATGTAGAGACGTGTACTCCAAGAGTGATAATAACTACCAGGAAGAGGAGAGGTCTTGAATACGTGGAGCTTCGGTTACTTAATTGGTGAAACGGAAGGGAAACAAACAACTCAGAATCGCTCCTCTTTGCAGCGGACAATGAGAGGGCGAGCTGGGTCAGATGGAAACGCTTCGGTTTTGTTTTTTCCTTTTTAGGGAGAAAGACCTGGATTGTATGGAGGGAGTGGCCGGCGCTAGGATAGATAACTCATGGCCATGTATCTGAAATCCAACGGATACAAAGAATTGAGGTGATGTGGCTGCACCAGTTTTGAGCTTGCAAACATTAAATGCAACTTAGTGGGGATGAACTTTATAGATATTATAGATTTGGTCCACAAAATATAAGATATACTCCCTCCGTTTTGAAATAGTCTACATTCTAGCGGGAAATACAGATTGGCTCTCTGGTGCCACACACCCCTATACTTTGAAAAATTAAAAAAAAAATATTAAACAAAGTTCAAAAAAATTCAAACTTTTTTGGGAATCAAAGATGATCAGGTATTGTACTTGAAACAAAATATTTCCCTAGGAATTTTTTTTTGTATTCTAGGTTAAAAAACAAACTCAAAACGCCTCATGATCAGGTACTATTCACTTTATATTCGTCATAATTTTGTCTTTTTTGCCTTGGACACCATGGGAATAATTTCGTTTCCAAACATATTTTTTTACGAGTACAAATTTGATCATCCTTGGTTTTTAGGAAGATTCAAAAAATTTTGACTTTTTTAAATTACTATAAATTTTTTAGTCTATGGGGTTGCGTTGCACCCGAGAGCCAAAAGTCCGCTTCCACATTCTAGCCCCAAAATTTGTTCTGAAATACTCTACATTCTAGCTTTTAGTCAACAACAACACTGAAATGATGTGGTTTTTCTCGCTTTATTGGATATTGTTATTTTATATGTAGATTGGATTGGCTCACATATCTAAGTACTACTAATAAATGAATACTAGTTTGTCTCATTTTTCATAAAATGTAGATTAAATCAGAATGGAGGGAGTATATCATAAAAAATATATTATTGGAAACTTTTTTTGAATATGAATCCAATGGTATAATTTTTGTGATATTTATTTTATATTTTGTTGATCAAATTATAGTCAATTTTTTCCTCGAAATGTGTAATTGGCTTGTAAACCGGTACGGAGGGAGTAATTAATACTACACGAGTGGCTTACCTGAAATTATTGTACTTTTTTAAAGATTGGACAACAACATTTATTATTATTTAGCCGCACTATCAAATGCCCAAATGAAATTAAGTACTCCATCCGTCCCATTTTACAGGCCCTACGCCTATTTCAAAATCGTAAATTTAACTAATATAATATAAAATTTATACTATAAAAATTGGGAGTGGTGTTTTGGCACATGGGAACATATGATCCCTCTATGTTGAAATGCATGTTAAACATATTTTAATTTTTTTTAAATGAAACGTAAAATTCGGACGTACATCTTCACGTGTTACACGCTCACAAAGTTGTTTCATGAAAAATCGATTTGTCGTGTGGTGTGTGTAAAAAGACAAAATTCAATGTTAAGAATAAGACTTTTTAGAAGATAAATTTTCTCTTTTTTACATAGACCACACAAAAAATATTGGTTCCTCGTGAAACTTAACGAACCCACATATATTGTGAAGATGTACATGTAGAATTTTTCACAAAATTTTTCGATATTTCAAAATATATTTGTTGGTAGAGGAAGCATATGCATCTGGGAGCCGAATGGAATTTTTGATATAAATTATACTATTAAAAAATACAACATCTAAACTTTCTATTGACATATATTTTGTAGTATATATTTTATATTATGTTGATTAAATTAGTGATCTAGGAATATACGTACGACCTTTAAACCGGGATGGATGTAGTATAAGATGCATCGTGGGGAGAACCGAACTAGCTTTTACACAATTTATTTCAGCATCCTTCCTTCGCTAAATGGTGCGCTGCCTCATAACGGATTCCGGTTCTTGAGGAAGGCAAGCACCCCTTTAAGCGAATGGAGTAAGCCTTTTATCAAAGTAGATACTCCTTCTATCTCAGCTTACTAGACATGCACGTGTATCTAGGTCATTAATTTGGTATATGTATATATATAAATTATATAACACAAAAATTGTACCATTAGAAAATATAAAATCTGAATTTTTTAATGGTATATTTTTTTGTAGTATACATCTTAGATTAAGTTGGTCAAATTGATGACCTAGGGATACGCGTAGGACTAGTAGACTGAAACAGAGGAACTGCAATTTTTGTAGAGATTTACACACTATGCTGAACAAACTTTATTCTTCCTCCATTTCTAAATATAAGTCATATAGCTTTTTGAGAAAAAAATCATAATATAAGGTTTATTACCTTGACCCATTTATATGGACAATAATTTTAGTTCTTTGATTATGCTTCCTTAGCTTATGCAAAGTCCTCTATTAGCTCACGTTAATTTCCTGTGGTTAATCCCAGCCAGACATGATGTATTTTTTCTTAAACGTGTGTTTCTTAATTTCCGTGCCAAAATCTATATGGCTTATATTTAGAAACGGAGGGGGTACCCCCTCCGAAGCACCTCTTTCAGCGCCTTCATACTGTCTAGCCGTCTTCAAAAACACCACATCATTCATCAGTAAACAATAGGTCTATCACTATCGGTCCATTCCACCAAAACTCACTCTAGCCATCTGCCGATCCACCTTTACTCCATACAGCAATGGTGAAAACCCTCAATACAAAAGATGAACAAGCATAGCGACAAGGCCCCCCTCGCCCCTGCCATAGCCCCCTTGATAACAAGAACAAATAAGATATGCATCCATTTAGTTTGACTGAATAATGGACATACCTAAAACATCACATCACAAATGTTTATCCATGCTTGCAAAAAACCCATCTTCACCATCATAGCTTTTAGGAATGCCCTTTCATCATATCGAACTTGACTGCACATATTGGCTTCTTTATTTCCATGTCCTTATAAAATGAACATACTAGTGAGCAATAAAGATGTTATCTTTTATAACGATGGATGGAACAAAAGCGCTATGCTACTATGATATAAAGATTGGCTAGATTGTATTGGGTGTGCTTAAATAAATGCTTAGGTTTAGGTATTATTTCCAATAAGTCAGTAGCTCGCTCCATTGTGGCAGAGAAATGAGATTTAGTCATTTTTTCCATAATACATGGTTCACATCTTTCAAATTATTCAAAGTCAAGTGATTCAAGAAGCAGTCCATCAGAATGAAGCTTCTTCATGTGTTTCACGCCAATGTGACCAAGATGACAATGCAACAAATAAGTAGAAATATCATCATTCATTTATATTCATTTAGCAACTATGTTATGAACATTTGTATCACTACTATCGAGACTCAATAAGAATAAACCATTTATCTCAGGTGTGTGATCATAAAAGATATTACTCATAAAAATCGAACAATCATTATTCCCAAACAGGAATGAATAACCGTCTTGCAATAAACAAGATCTAAAAATAATGTTCATGCTCAAAGCATGCACTAAATAACAATCATTTAAATTTAAAACTAATCCCGTGGGTAGCCGGAGAGGGAGCATGCCAAGCGAACACATTGATATTGGATCCATTTCCATCGCGCAGCGTCACCTCGTCTCTTCAGTCCTCGCTTATTCCGCAGTTCCTGTTTCGAGTTACAAATATGAGCGACCGAACCAATATCAAATACCCATGCACTACTACGATTACTAGTAAGGTACACATCAATAACATGTATATAAAATATAGCTTTCTTCCTTATGTTACCGGTCTTGAGATATGGCATGTACTTGGGGCAACTAAGCTTCCGGTGCCCATCACTGTTGCAATAAAAATACTCAGTGTTCGGCTTAAGGCTGGCCTTAGGCTTCTTCGTAGGCGCAACAACTTTCTTGGCACTCTTTTTGAAGTCATCATTGTTCTTAGGTTTGCCCTGCTTCTTGAAACTAGTTGTCTTGTTGACCATCAACACTTGGTGCTGCTTCTTGATTTCTACTTCAGAAGGTTTAAGCATTGAGAAGAGCTCAGGCAGTGTCTTCTTCATGCATTGCATGTTGTAGTTCATCATAAAGTTCCTGTAACTAGGTGGAAATAATTGGAGAACACGATGAATGCCCAACTCATTAGGAATTGTTAGTCCCAGCTGTTGGAGCTTTTTCGCGTGCCATGCATTTTGAGCACGTGCTCACTAACAGAGATATTCTCTTCCGTCTTACAGTTAAAGAACTTCTCGTATGCTTCGTAGCTTTCCACGGTCGCGTCAGTCTCAAATATCATTTTGAGCTCTTGCATGATCTCATACTGGGCATGGTTCTCGAAACGCTTCTGAGGCTCTTGAAAGGACACATATGTCGCCTAAAGGGGGGTTGAATAGGAGGTTTAAAACTTTTACGATATGGACTACGAAATGGGGAATAAAACTAGCGTTTACTTTGTCAAGCCCAAAAACCATATACTATGGTTCAACTATGTGCACCAATAACTTATGCTAACCCATACAAGCAACTATGTGATAGAAATATATATAACTTCAAGCACAAAGTTATCACAAATTAAAGTGCATAAGTCAAGAGCTCGGGTATAGAGATAACCGAGGCACGCGGAGATGATGATTCATCCCGAAGTTCACACTCTTGTTAGTGCTAATCTCTATTGGAGAGGTGCGATGGCTTAGTGCTTCCCGAGAACCACAAGAGCCTCACCTTGAGGTGTGGTTGCTCGATGCACACCAAGGCCACAAAGGCCTCACCCAATATCGGTAGAACACCACACATTGAATGCCAACAAGGCTTTACCTTATTCTCCGGTGACCCTCGCCACAAAGGCCTAGGTCACGGTTCCACTAAGGGATTTTTCTTCGAGGCGGAAACCGAGCCTTACACAAAGCTTAGCGCACACTTCCACTACTTAATTGGAGTCTCCCAAGAAATCGCCATGAAAGCCTCAAAACCATCTAGGGTTCAAAGAAACTAAGAGTAACAAGCTCCTCACTTTCGCTTCCACAAATCTTCGTGAAACGCTGAAATCGATGCACCAAATGCAATGACAAATCCTTCACTCCCAAATTTGACCAAATCTAGAAAAACTATGGAAGGCATAAGAGAGGAAGAACAAATTGGAAATTCACAAAGAACTCCAAGATCTAGATCTAGTATGTTCCCCTCACTTAGAGACAATATTGGTTGGCGGAAATGTAGATCTAGATCTTCTCTCAGTTTTCCCTAAAAAAGATTCAAGAAGCATATGAGGAATAGAGATTTAGGGAAAGCTCGGAAGGTCAACAATGGTGGAGAGCAAAGGGGAAGAAGAAACAAACCCAAGGAGGAAGAAGGGGCCTCACATACTCCCTCCCAATGAAATATGGCCGTTGGGGACCTCCTAGGCAGGATTATCCGCCCCTGGTGATTTTTCGGAGCTCCCAAACCCCCCAGACGCACATATTTGGCTCCCAGGCCGGATAATCCACCCCCACCCCCCGATATTTGGGGCGCAAAATTGGCTGGGAGGGCTAGATATTTGGCTCCTAGGCCGGATAATCACTACCCCCTCTAAAAATATGCCTTCCTGGCATAATAGCTGTTTGCGGCAGTTTGACCACCTTGTGTGCTAGCTCCATCGCTCGATTTTTTCCTATCTTAGTAAATATCTTGAAGCTCACATTGACTAGACAAATATGTCGAAATTGTGGATTTGAATTGTATTTTATTTCTTGGTAATAAAATAATGGTTCCCAAGTTAAGATGGAATAATGGTAATTCACCATTTTGAAAACCTTCAAACATTCTCATGAATTAAACTTTTATCAAATTTCAAAATGTTTGATAAAATTCATCCATGAAACCATCTAATCTCGACGCTTTATTCTACTCCATTTGCATAATCGCATCATACACCTCTTGCTCAGTGAAATAAGCAGTGAGAACCTCAACATAAAGTTGAGGTATATCAGCCTTATCTGACTGCCTTAAAGAAAAATGATTTAGGATCGGCAGCACAAATAAACTTTAGTAATATTCAGTGATATTGACCTTTAAGTTATTCTGCCCAACAATAGTTCCCTCGTCTTGTTCTGGCTAAAATATTTTTTTCATCTATGTTTACCATTAGCTATAATTAAGATGAAAATATTTTGTGTTATCACCTCCCTCGTGAATATGATTTACCTTTGCTCTCTGAGCCTGTTTGGACTTATCGTCGCATCTTAGTTTAGCTCACCCATAATTTGCATTTTTCAGTTGACCATGCCCAGATTCATTGAGGCATTGATTCAACTTTTTTTTTATCAAGCATATCAAATAATGTAAACGATCTCTCTTTTTATAAAAACTACTCAAGTTCTTCGCCCAACGTCTAAGAAAACTTCTAAGGTGATGAATTTTATGCTGCCATATCTCCACATCACTATTCCCATGTGTTATGGAATTCCGTTTTCTTTTTATAATATCCACACACCCCTCAAGGCGCAACCATGATAGCTCAAAAGAAAACTAGGCTTTGTTCCCTAGATGAGCTTGTTCATCAAAATCAAGAATAAGTGGATTATGATCGGATTGAGCTCTTGCGAGAGCTCTAACATTAACGAGAGGAAACTTCTGATCCCATTCATTACTTGCCAATACTCTATCCAGTTTTTCTTATATGGGTGTATCTCTGCGATTAGCCCATGTATATTATCTCCCAGAGAGCGCAATTTCCCGTAGATTAAGATTCTCAATAATTGCGTTAAAAACAAAAGGCCATCGAGTATTGAAATTCACATTATTTTTATCCTCTTATCTATGCATTATATTAAAATACCGCCGATCATGGTTTTTATACGTAAGAAAACTTTCTGAATTAATATGACTATGTTACCAACCAAGCAAGAAAATCTTGAGTTGATAGGAATCTGAGAGCATGTTGATTCCATTAGTCCAAAGGTTTATATTTGAAGTTTCTATGATACTACTATATATATTTCTTGAAATGCTTCTGTTAAACTTTCTATCATCCATAGATCTCCCTTTGTCACCCCGAAAAATATTATAACCCGTCCTTTGTAAAAATTTGCCACCAGCCCAAAACATTAGTTCTACACAGACATAGACTTGTTCATACAACACTACCAGTAGCATTATACCTTTGCAATTGGTTGTGTATATAATAGTATGATTAAATTCCACTTTTTACCCTATATATAGTTGCGCATTTGTGACATATATTACCCCATTTAGTGCAACTTTTATAAAAATATCTCATATAGGAGTTTATAAACATGGTTTTAACTCAGTTTAGCATTTTGTTTGTTTTTGTTGGATAGGACCGACGTATTTCATCGATGTGGTGCGACAAAATTTATAAATATCGGGGGCCATCATCTATGATTATATAAAAACTTCTTTTATCCAATTGTTCCATTTCTCGTCCCAGTATTGATATTTTTGAAAGTGGGTAATCACCTCACAACTTTCCTAATGAATACACACCAGAAATCGAGGGTCCAAATATTCTAAAATGCATAATCTAGATGATTGTTTATTCAACGGGGCAATTAGTGTCACAAATGCTTTTCTACGGAGTAAAAAGTGGAATTCACTCTAATAGTATAGATTCTCCATAGTCGACAGCCTCAAATCATTCTCTTTTGCACCTGCCCTACATTTGTATATTCATGTTAACCTGTCTTTGAAGGCTCAGCCTCTATTATCTCCCCCTTTTCCCTTACCAAGTATCTTTTGATTGCTTGGATGATTATCCCTTGCGTTTCTTCACAGACTGGCTCTACTAAAAATTATGTTCAATGGTCGTTTACATACATTTCTTAATTAGTATTCTAGGAACACGTGGCTTTGCTTTGCTTTACCCTCAGTGCTGAGTTTGTTTGTAATCTCGACATGTACAAATTGCTTAGCACGTGTACACGCCGAAAGCTAATCAAAACTACCTACATCTCTACCTAAACGTGCCTCCAAATGTAGGGTACCAGAATTCCGGCACCGTCTCGCTCGCAATTGTGTACGTCGTTGCTACCGGCACAAGGCACAGGCCTCGGCTTCGGAGATCCTTCTTCGGCTCGCCACTGTCGTTTTTTGCATTCTCAGAACCCTACAGTCCAAGAAATGCCATGAACAAATGCAACCACACGGTAACGGAAACATAAGATGCATGGATAAATTAGTGGAAAATTAAATTTGTTACCTTTGGCTGGAATTGTTGCAGTGGGTTCGCCTTCTTCAAATACGGATAGGTGAGAGACTGTAAGAAGTTCAGTGGCTTGTATATTAGCGACGTTTGTGAATGAGCAAAAAAATGTTGATCGATTGCTGCAGCAAAAGGCAAGCGTGTAACTTTGGACACTCACCGCAACTTGGTCATGGAGGAACTTGATGTATTCGTTGGCCTCGTGAAGAACCGATGCGGTATCGGTCTGATGTGCGAGGATACCAACGATAAGTTAGGTCATTATCGATCTCAGACGAGTTTAGTACAAGAGCACTTGTTCTCTCCGATAATTGGAACGGTGCGGAAATATAGGAAGTTGATTCAGAGCAGAAAGAACTAATACCTTTCCAAAAGGCGAGACTAGTTGCTGGAGCGCAGTGATTCTGTCCCCTAGCTTCTCTTTCCTCACCTACAGCGCGCAAAAACACAAAAGAAAATTTTATGCAATCCAAAAGTCATCGTCCATCGATGCTCACAAAAGAAGAACACCAGCCATCAATGGAAGCAACAAAAAGAGCTCCTGAAGTGCAGAAGGGTCAAAAGAAAATAGATTACCTTAAACGTGGGCAACGGCGATGGCGCCTCGATCCGTGGCCTTTTCGCTGCCGCCGGGCTGTCGGATTCGATTTTCCTCCCCGCCGGTGAGCAGGCGTGCTCGGCAGACTGCAGGAGAAACTAAGGTTATGCACATCTTGACGAAACCCTAGCTACATATGGCTAGTGGTTCATGCTCTTACCTTGGCCATGAGATTACTGGAGTTCGAGCTGTAGCTGGTTTTGGGTTGTAGGGCTTGCAAGAGAAGATGCGACGATAGAGCGGCACCACCGAAAGGCATGTAGCTGCCGGACCCGGACAAGTACTGCAGTTGGGCGCCACCGCTTTGCATCTGCATCCCCGCCGAACTGGCGTCGTAGCTCGCCGTGGACTGGCACTCCCCGAACATCGGAACGTTATGCCCCGCCGCCACCGGCGCGGCCGCGTTGTCGAACATGCCTTCCATCGGGGCCGTGCTATACGGAGAGGACGCTGCAGGAACCTGGTCGAGCAAGCCGAAGCCGTGGCCCATGTCCCTGAATGGGTTATTCATCACGGTCTCGATGGCCGACGGCTGATGAGCTCGAAATAAGGACCTCGTCGTCGTTGACGCCGCCATGTCGTCTTGAAGCATGGCTTGGAAGCCAGCGTCGCTTCTCCCGTTCCTAAACAAGATCATGCAAGGCAGGACGTTTTAGCCATCCGATCCGCACCGGCGGTTAGAACAAATATAGCTGCTACAAGGCTAGAACACAGACGGCCGAGTATGCGATGCATGTGGAAGACGAAAGGGAACTTACAAGAAGGCCTGCGTCCAGTCCATGCGTGGATCGGCAAGGGAGGAAACGGCATCAGCTAAAGGCTGGTGAGAGGTGTTGCTGCTCCGGCGAGGGTCCTGGAAGGTTATTGAGCTCGTGGACTCCGCAGCGGGGGACGTCCAGCCGCATGCAGCTGCATGACCGGTGTCCATGAGTGGCGCGGCGGAGCACGCCGACGTGCCGTGGCTTCTCTGAGAAGGACTCCACCACTCGTCGGCCATGGAGATGAAGGGGTCGATCTCGGTGTCTCTTCGTGATGCTGTACTGCTGTTTCGCTTGAGGTGTAGAAGTAGGTTGATAATGGATGGGACGAGGGGAAAGAGGAAGGGGAATCTGGGTATATATGAGGGTTACACTCCGGTATGGGCTGTAGCATCAAAACTAGTGGACTTGCTGGGGCTGGCTGACCATAGGAAGGGGACAAAAGAGGGTCGCTAAGAGTCACCAGGGTCTTACTTTTTCTTCTTATATTCCTTTCCTTGCATCTTGAGAAGAATTTCGTCAATTTCTTATATTCTTTTCGTGAAACACAACGTTGGTAGCTAGACGCACACATGCACATCAATACAAGCACACATCACCGGTTCATTCATGGAACTGTAAGAAATGCCGCCTCCATTCAAGAATATAAATGTTGACTCCACATAAATAATATTCCGTTTAATGAGACGCATACGCCAAGGAATTTTGTGAGCAATGAAAGACTTCGTTAGGCACCGTGTTTCGTTGCTAAAACTTTTGCTAACTTTTACATTTCGGACGACCTCAATCTAGGTTGAATCTTTTAGTTAAAAGGGTAAGTGCGAAGTGAATAAACCCTCCTTTTTTCGAAATGGGGAGCAAAGCCCCGGCCTCTGCATCGAAAATATATTAAAAGTGAATAAACCCTCATGAGACGCTCATCTTGTTTATATATTAGCGAAATTGGCAATTACGGATTACATGCACTGTAACATATTCAAATGATGACTTGAACCTCGTGTTTTATCTATAGGGCGGTTCAAAGTTAATCTATGCACGTGTCACTAAGACAGACAAAAAATATCTCAATCAAAATTAGTATATGTTATAGGAGTAAATTTCGATCTTATGTCTCTTGAAGGCAGTATACATTCCCATTCTAAAAAAATATCGATAGCTAGAGTTGTACAGGTTTGAGGCATTTTTCAAATATCCTTTTTCTGAAAGAACATATACATCATGCAAGATTCCTTTTATCTTTGTCTTTCATGCATTTCCAATTGAAATGCCCCCCCCCCCCCCCCCCCGCCATGGATATCTTCACGGACAAGTGATAGGCGGGCATATTGGCCTTATTGTCGTTCTTGTGTCCTAGCTATCTTGATGACTTGACACATAATTCTTCCATGTTCTTGTAAAAAATCATGTATCCTAGCCTCTGCATCATGTGATGCATATATGTGGCAAATATCGTAACATAGTGCCAACATCAACATATGAGTCATGTATGTATTCCTAAATCCTTACGATGATAGACATACTATGAGCTATCCTGACAGGTACAACTCCAAAACAAGTAAACAGATTGTTTTGCCGTGATGTGCCCATAGAGCATTCCCTCTATCTATTGTGATTGGTTATCTTGTACAACACGGTTACGTAGGATCAAATCACAATTCAATCCCTGCAAATCAGCTACGGTCTCCTATACTAGGCAACTTCCGATACACAATAATTATAGAATCAGTACAATATAACTGTAACGATATACACGCGATATGATATTAGCATTATCACTAACATTCCCCCTCAATCTCAACGGAGGTATACCAAGTTGAGACTGCCTTTTAATCACTCTAGCATCATATTCTTGCGGGTTTGATGAAGGTGTATGCTCTTGATCTTCTAAAGACATGAACCTAACGTCGAGTGCTCCTTGAGCCACCTTTTCCCCAACCAACTGATATTCGACTGATATGTGATTTGTTCTTGCGTGGAACACTGGATTGAAGGTGAGGTAGTAGCGCCAAGGTAGTCACACCACAAAACAGGTGGTCGAGAATGATCAAGACTAGATCATGGTGTCTATTGTGCCATTTCGTTAGAGCCTTGTATTCAACTTCGGTTGACGAGCAAGACATTATGGTTTCTATTCAAACCTGCACCATCCGTAACCTAGACATGATCCTTGCTAGAGAATAGCGATCGTCGACGTGGAGACGGTCGATCTCGCTTCTCAGGTGTGGTTCATCGCTTCTGCGTCCGTGTACCAAGGTGAGGCTAACGGTTCCAATAGAAAGCGATGTCTTTGATTACTTAATGCACAATGGCAAAACGGGATGAAGAATGTGCAAATCTGAGTGGGTGGGGGGGGGGGGGGTGGTGGACATAATAGGGGCTTTGTTTCATCATAGGGGTGATCCATAGAGCACCAGTCTCAACTCTCAATAACCAAACTAGGAGTTGATGAGTGACTTTCTTCTTATTTGTTCCTTCTTACTGGACTCGACGGATTCCTTTCTCTAAACTGAGTTAATGGAGTCATCCAGGTTGGAGCTTACATGTAGTTCCACTTAATCTGGTTGTAGTTGTTGTAGTTACGGGAGCTGGAATCGTGGAATTCATTACTTGACCACTCTACTAGTTCACCCATTGGGCGGGGAAAATCATTCTGGTCCTGGGGGGGGGGGGGGGGGGGTTGACGATTCCATAGCTTCTCGAATGGTGATATTCCGCTTTAGAGGCATCAGAAGAAAATACGGCTAGGGAAGTGGTGCCATGTCTTAGAGGTTGGGATTCACGGTGTAGACGCCTCCTTCGGTGTTGGCGGTTTGCTTGCGGTGCTCCTCTGGATGGTAGGAGTGGTTGAAGCGGTTGAGGAAGCTAAGTGTGTCATGGCCTTACTTGAGGCACACCTGGCAGGTGCCACACCTGGTAGGTGCGCTTGCCACCACCCCCGTTTCCCATTCTGTTGCCGCATCCTAAAACCCTTGCCACCCCTTGAACCACCATCTTGTTCTCCATGATGTTGACTGCCACGGCTGCCGCCACGGTGTCCACCCTGATAGGGAAAACACATCGCTGGCACATGAGCACACCGACAACGCTGCCAACACCCAAGAAGGCATCTCCACTATAGATCCTAATTGGTACACGGATTCGGGAGGACAGGCAACCTGACAAGCAACCTCGACTATATCCATGTCCACGGGTGCTACTTTGGCAAGGATCATGTCGAGGTTGTGAATGGTGCAGGTTTGGGAACCCACAGTGTCTCCCTCATCTGCTCAAGCTGAATACAATGCTCTATAGAATGGCATACAAGATAGGCCATGTGGTTTCAGTCACATCTTCTCGAGAGTTCCTGATTGATCAGCCTTGGCCTCCTATTTCGTGCTATGACAACATTGGCACTACTTACTTCACCGCCAATCCTATGTTCCACGTGCGAACAAAGCACATAGAAGTCGATTTTCACTTTATCGGTAAAAAGGTGGCTCAAGGAGCACTCAACGTCAAGTTTGTATGTTCAAAAGATCAAGTGGCTGACGCCTTCTCCAAACACGCAACAAAGCTGGTCCTAGAGAGATTAAAAGCTAGTATCAACTTGGTATCCCTCCACAAAGATTGAGAGACAATGTTAGGATAAGATTGTATCACGTGTATATATGTGTAGTTATTGTGTACCGATTTTGTAATTATTGAATATCAGTAGTTTCCTAGTATTGGAGATCCTAGATGATTTGTACTGATTGGAGTATGATCTGATCCTATGTAACCGTGTTGTACAAGTTGATCAATCACTATAAATAGAGGAACGGCCCTCTAGGCATATCACGGCAAAAAAATCTACTCCTCAGTTATCGCGTCCTCCAGCGTTGCATTGGGTAAAACCCTGGCCACCGCTTGAACCGCCGCCTTGGCCTCCACGATGTTGCTATTGACTACTGCCACCACGACCTCCACCCTAATATCAAGACACATCAATGGCCGAGGAGTAGATCTCCTCGGATGTAGCGTTCTTCCACAACGCCGAGCTCTGTTTTGAGCCAAACGCTACATCTGAGGTGATCAACTCCTCGGCCAACCTGTGTCAACAACATCTTGTAGGCCAAGGCGGCAGTTAAAGCGGTGACCAGGGTTTTACCCAGGGCAACCATGGAGGATGCGGCAACGACATGCAATAGGGGCGGTGGCAAGCATCTCCATCGAGATTGATGGGGAATGGGATCTGGTTAGACGCCAAGTGAAATATATTGTTTTGCCGTGATATGTCCATAGGGCCTTCCCTCTATTTTTAGTGATTGATCATCTTGTACAACACGGAATCAGCCAGGATCTTCTGTACTAGGAAACTACCGCTACATAACAATTACAGAAAGGGTAGAAAATAACTACATCGATATACACGCGATACGATCTTGCCGTTATCGCTAACAAAAACTCAAGAACATGTGTATGTCTCCAACTCCGAAAACATAGTCAAAAGTATGGATTTGGTTACCGATTAAATTACAATGGTTACCAGATTTCTCCCGAGCCACCCTACTAAATGGGCATCTCGGTCTGGTTTGAATTTGGGATGAGCCCAGGCGTTCAACCCCACTTTTCTTGATCACACTCCATCACTCTGCCCCAACTCAGTCATCCACCCACCTCGAGAAACTAACCTAGGTAGTGGCGGTGGTGTCGATTCTCTCCTCCACAACTTCGGTCAGCAGTCTCATAATTCGAATTCAGAATTTGTTTGCAAATCTCGGCTGGTACCTTGTCCGGTAACCATGGTCCCGGCCTCCCGGGCAATCCCAGTCCCAGAGAGAAAATGAGAACCGGTAGCCAAATCCTTGGACAAAAGCGAATGTATCAATTGTGTGTGATGTGTTACACATATGGTTATTCACTTGGAGAGAATTATCATCTGGACTCATTGACCCTAGCTAGCTAGCTAGCGCGCGAGGTTGATTGATGCATATTTGCTTGGGTACAAAGAGACATGATATCGCTGCTTTAATTACTACTTTGAGGCGACGTTCCCGTCGACAGCGAGGCGCCAGTGGTGACTTCGTCAATTTCAAGATTTCCGCCGGCTCAGTCTTTCGGAGGTGCTCATAGGGGTAGGGTGTGCATGTGTGCGTTCATAGGGGTGAGTGTATGCGCGTGTATGTGAGCGTCTGCGTTGTACTGTGTTTCTCAAAAAAAAAAAGTACGAATGGGATGGTTAACTCACTCATGTCCTCATTTCGTGTTTACCACAAACCATCGGAAATTCTACAATTTTCTCTCCGAGCGCGTTCATTCGTCCCGCACACGTCGTGGAATGGGCCGGCCGGTACGAACTTCATGCAGAACGTTCTTGCTTGAGATGCATCGTCGTGAGGTATATAAAGTATTGTTTTTGAAGCATTTTAACATATCTTCCACGTACGTTGCTGCACGATAGCGCTTTCTGCATGCTGGTCTTTTACAAGATGTGGTAGCGAAAAATGATCCGTTCCGTGTCAGGTCGACCAGGAGAACGGATGGACCGTTCGGTGTCGTGTCAAAATGTTGCATGCGGGCGGTCGACTGACTAGGTTAGTATCGCTTAGGCGGAAAGCTCAGAATGCGCCATGTGTAGTGGAAGGAGCACATTGGATCGAGATGTGTGTAAAGGACAGAGAGATGACTTGAGCCGACATGTAAATATTATACTCCGCAAATGAAAAAAAAAACATGTGGTACATATATGTACGTGCCTTGGAAGATTTCAGAACTACATATATAAGTAAAAAATATAAAATCACTACATGTAAATATAGCCATCTGCGTAATTCATTAGAACTTGATTTTGTTTAATTTGTTGAGGTCCCTCAATATATTCCCCAGGTATTGCTTCATCAAGAGGCCACCTCCATTGGACCACAACTAGCTAGGAAAAAGAGGGGACCCTTAACACATCATGGCATGTTAGCTCCAAAAAATGGAGATCTAGATCGATTGCTAGCTGCATACAAAAAACATTCTTCACATGCGCGAAGAGTAGCAACCCTTAAAATATACCGGCGCTACTATGAGGTTGTCTTGGTTGATTCGTATTTCAAGATTCGTGTCGCATATGAAACCTCTGCAAAACACTAACTTTTAAGATCTGCTACACATACCTTGTATGAAATCCCAAAGAATCTACCACGGATAAGCTCAACTAGGTAAGGATCGAGGTAACATGCCATTCCTCGAAAAAGAAGAACCTCCATTCGGGGTTCGCTCTTGCTTAGGAACACCAAATACAACGTAGATGCACACACCTACACACACACGCCACCACAACACACACTCACACCACGTCTACGGTGGACCGGGTCCTGCAGCTTCAAGATTAATGGTATCACCACTGGAGCCCGCCCACAGGTGGGGGAGGGGCGGAGGGGGGGGGGTAGGGGGTGTTTCCTTCCATTGAAATACAAATCTATGTTAATGAGACACATATTGTTCCAAACTTAGGCTTTGGTCCCTTCTAGGGTGTACAACCAGCCATCCATATATTGTATCTCACTCTAGCTTCAAACTTTCACCCAAATATAGTCATTATGGAAAATAGAAGTACACCATTGTTATTATAAGGATGGTTATGTAGGCAATATTAAAATAAATTATTCAACCATCGGAAACGTGATAGTTGCACATTTGAAAATTGTGTGCAACAACATTAAAAGTATCCAACTACAAGTTTGCACAATTTATAACAATAGATGGCACAAACTTGGTATGATATCCCTAGTTTCCTTTGGTCTAGCATGAGTTCATATAGCATCTAGAACTAAGGCCCCGTTTTGAGCAATGGAAACATGTAGGAATTTTGGAGGATATGATTTCTATAGGAAAAATTCATATGGCGATATGAATCTCATATTCCTTTGAAATTCCTACCCAATAGGCTATTCCAAAGAAATTTTGTAGAAAAAATATCATAAGGTCACACCTCATGTTTTTCGTCCACTTGCTTTTATAATTCCTATATTTTACATGTGTACGTACATCCAACCGACATTTCTCAAGCTTTCATGTCGTTTTGGTTCCTATCTGAATTTAGGATACATGGCATCTCAAATCCACCATTTTCCCTATTACTACGTTTTGACTTACTTCATTCCAAAAAGGGTCTAAGTGATTCAATATATCTCTAATGTTCCTTGTAAAAGGAAAAATTGTTCAAAGAAAAAAATCTATATTAGTAATGTGTATCTTGCATTCTTGCATGTTCATTTCATGGAAAACAAGTAGGGAAGACCCCTACTATCTCATTTGTTTATAAATAAGACATATCTACATGCATAGTGTTCCCAAGAACAGTTTACAAAGTGTCCATCCATTGTTGCATACCCTCCTTCAAACCAGGCTTAGCCCTATGCATGATTAAACTAAATTCCTCTTTGAAAAATCTTAAACGTTCTAGATTATCTTGTCCATAAAAAATATCCTGGTTTCAATGATTCCACATAGCCCAACAACCTATAATGAGGCTTTCTTTTTTTGTTTGTTTTTTATCTTATATGTCCTTATGCCATGCATGAGTAGACATGTAATATCCATATCAATATTCCATGCCATTGTAGGTTCCACCAGAAGCACACATCTCAAGAAAAGGTGCATGAATCATTCATTGATATTATTCTAACATAGCACACAACTGTTAATTTCAACATGACATTTTCCCTAGATCTCAGGTATTCAATATGTCTTGCAGAAGTAGCCAGAAGGAAAATGTGTGCTTTGGTTCAACGCGTGATCTCCAAATCCATATCATGTGACCTGCTACTTTATTATCAGAAGAACCTAAGACTGCATATACCTTTTGTTGGAATAGTAAGTTTCCTGGGAACCACCATTTATTTGTATCATTGTTATGTGATATATATGGACTGAATGATATCATGTATCATTGTTTCCTATCAAATGAAAATGATCATACATGTCATTGCTAGCAACATCACATAATTCCTTGATGGTTATATACAGTTCTTCGAGAAAGGAAACAATTGAGGAATTTTTTCCTTGGGCATGGTATCGATCCACTTATCTTTCCATATCATGGTAGTATTAAATGTGTTCCAGGGACGCATGTAGTCATGTTCCAAAAAATATTCCACAAATATAAACAATCTTTCCACCTAAAATGATCCCACCGGTGCATTATTGTGTGGTTTGCAATTGGGGGGGGGGGGGGGTGTAATGTGCATACCAGACCAACTTCACCCATGGAATATCCTACCGATTAATGAATTTAAATATTTTTGCATGAGTAGAGATGCATTTTTTGGCATTATGTCAAGCACCCCTAGTCCTCCATCATTCTTTGATTTACATACATTTTCCCATTTAACAAGGCATTTACCTCTCTTCTATATTTCCTTGTCAACCCATTAAAATTGTATAGAAGAACTAACGATTAATAATACTAAAAGGAAATTTAAGTGTGCACATTGTAAAACCGAGCATAGCTGTAAACATAGATTTGACAACCATCAAACTTCCATCGTCTGATAAATTTAATGCAATTCAAGAAAATCTTCTTAAATTCTCTCTATTATATTAATGAAGTTATCAATTTCTGGCTTAGTGTACCACATGGGTGAGCCAAGATATGTATATGGCGATCTTTTGGATTCACATATAAATGATTTAGCTAGTTCATTACATCTTTTCAGAGTGATATTTATGTGGATCATGGAAGTTTTTCTATATTTCACTTTCATTCCAGTACATACCGAGAATTGATTTAGTAAATCCTTGAGTGCAAGAAGTTCTAGCATTATATATTGAGGGTGTCATCTGCATAGTGAACAATACGATAAGCAAGAGCAAAGAAACAATCTTTCGCTAAATTATTCAGTCCTCTGTGCCAAGCATCATTGCCAATATATTACAAGAGTTCATATGCAATGACAAATTATATAGCGGGTCACCTTGTCTCACATCTGTGCCAAGCATCAAGGTCTTTTCAAAGTATTTTTTAATATGACTATTTTCATCTTTTATTTAAGATATAAGTGAGTGCTCGAAATAAAAAGCTACACAATCATAATTGTCTTATTTTAATGAAATCATACTGGTTTTTGTGGATAGTTGGGATGATGATTTTTTTTTGCAACCTGTTGGCAAGCAGTTTTATCAAGAACTTTAGAGGAATACTGACCAATGATATAGGTCTATAGTCGGATGTGGTTTCTGGATTTGCATTTTTTTGGGTAAAGTGATGAAGGCAAAGATTATACTGTGAAGATCCAACTTATTGTTGAAAAAAATGATAACAAAATTTATTAAACTACTCATGTAATGCCTGTAACTTTTCATGAAGGCACCATTTAATCCATCAGGCCTAGGTGCCTTATCAAAAGGCATATGTTTGACAATGTCATCAATCTCTTTTCTAAAAAAGGTTCCTCTAATGAGCTGTAATCAATAGAGTTGAGTGCACTGATGAAGTTGTCAAGATTAAATAATATTTTTTTGGTTATCAGAGCAATCAACAATATAATCAATGTCTTCTTGCCTAATACCCCTTCCTAGTTAAATAGCTTGAGTGACATGACCAAACAATATTGATTACATTCAATTGAAACGTGATAGTGGCACGTTTGAAAATGGTGTGCAACAACATGTTTAGAAGTATCCAAATACACGTTTGCACAATTTATAACACTGTATGCCGCAAATTTGGTATGATATCCCTAGTTTCCTTGAGTCTAGCATTAGTCCATATAATATCCAGAACTAAGCAGTTATTCGATATAGCTCTAATATTTCTAAGATTCCCTGTAAAAGAAAAAAATTCTGCAGCAGAAAATTTAGGCATTTTATACTCCACTTCATCATGTGAAAAAGAAAACATACTATCAGTATTCGTACATGTGGATCTCACATTCTTGCCTGTTGCCCTTTCTATACGATTATTGTCGATTCGATCCCTTCCTAATTAGATTAAACAGATTGAGTGAAATAACGAAACAATGTGTTCAATAAGATTGTCTAATAAGCTAGGGATAACACCTTTGAGCAACAAGGAAAGAAGGACGTACTTCTTTTTGTATCCACTATCAGCTCTTCCCTATCTTAATTTAAAGCAAGCATAACTGCCCATATTTCTATGAGTATAAAGCGAGCTGAATCCCTGAACGCTTTACCTATATACTACTACTGCCCGCAAGCAAATACTGTACTACCTTTGAGCAGCCAGTTGCAGCTTTCATGCCTCAAGCTTATGAGCTTTGCTGCTCCAGCAAAGGGGGCGATATGACAATTGACAATAGGTTCAGCATGGCCAGGAATTGAGGCCCTTGTCTTGAGATGCGCAAAGACGGGTGAGATTTGGGCCATGGATCCATCCTGTTCGGCCCCTCCTTTGAGCTAGAGACAAATGCAAGAAAACAACAAAAGGGATGTTCCCGAGCTGCCTCAAGATCTAGTTTATGCATCGGCGCCTCGACTTTTCATCGCACTGGACCCCTTCACAGCTCGCTCAGTTATCAAGGCGTTGATCATTGGGGCCCTTTTCCGTTGCACTTTCATTGTTTTCGAAGTTTTTCGGACTGCCGTTTGCGAGAACATAATTTTATAGGAAACCCTGCGTTCAGTGCGGCAATATGGCTCTTGGATGCCAAGTAGCGGAAATTTACTTTTGATTTTGGATGCATATGTTTATGCCAGTGGAAAACATTTTAAATGTCAAAAAATCCAAAGAAAAAATTGACGCGTACATCTCGAAATACTATATGAGCATGCCAAAAAAGATAAATAAATGTCTCATGAAAAGTTTTACACGGTATTTTCTCTTTTTACACACAACACAAAAAATATTAGATTTTCATGAAATGACTTTGTCAACACATAGATCGTCAAGATACACATACAATGTTTTTTATCAGAATTTTTAACATTCTAAAGTGCGTTTAAAACTCATTTAATAAACCGAGACTATATTCTCCCATGTGACAAAATGCCTCTCTCGCTAAGTAGCCCTTTATTCTAGAGGATTCAAAACCACCCAAAAAGACAATATGACTGCTACGGAAATGGATAAAAAAACTCATTTTTTCCTCAAAATTATCTTTATTTTGTGTCTAAACCACATTTAGAAACATACATCGACAATATTTAATCGTACATACTAACTATGTAAATCAAGTAATGGGCGGTGTCTACCCTGGAGACGGCCCCAATAGGCCCTCTCAGTAGAGTTTTCGTAATTTTAATAAATACAAATATATTTATTCCACAATGCATCCCATATCGTATAGTTTTGAACACATAAATTATGTTCAAAATTTTAAACATAGGAAAAAAATAAAAATTCATCTAGATCGAGACTTGGGCAGCTTTCCTTTGAGCACACGCAAATTTTCCACTAGAACATCTTCCAGCTGGCGATAAAACTTATTCACCACATAATCCTTGATGCATGGCGAGAAAATAACAACATCTGACTCTCGGTTATTATAGTGTGCATGATGATCATAAGGCTGATCATCAACCATCGGAGTAACGCGCTCACTCTCGATGATTATATTGCGCATGATGATAAAACAATTTATGACCTTCCATGTCGAGCATGTAATATAGCAAGTTACGGAATAATAGAAAAATTAAAAATGTTTAGAGCACGCCAAATATCCTTTCAACATATTTTCTCACCTCTCCTTATACAAAGCAAACAAATATTTTTTTTGTTCTAAAAAAAGAGTGAGAATTATATCTTTACAAATGTGAACCATTCTAAATACCAAATTGGTAATTCTCAGAGAACGAATCTCGTGCTCCTACAACATTAGATTTGCATCGTTATTCATGCATTTAAGTTGCAACTGAGAATTTTTTTAGTTGCTAGTGGGTTTGCAACTGAGATTTTTTTTTTCAGTTGCAAGTAGAGATGCAACTGTGATTTTTTGGCTACAAGTGAGGTTGCAACTATGAAAAATGGCTCTAAATAGTTAGATTTGCTTGGTGATCTGTGCTAACGGTGAGTTGCGATATTACTTGCAACTAAGATTATATGATATCATTTTAGTGAGAAGGAAGTTAGTTTTCAAACAGAACAAGAACTAGTCACATTCTTTTAGATAGATACATGTCATCTGTAGATGTAGATGGTGCCTTTGGCGTATGAATGTCCAGTAATCTCCTAGTTTAACTCGGAAGCAAACGAAATCACGCTCTGCACTGCTGCGCAATCGGCAGCGAAGCCAGCGAGCAATGCCCGGCGTTGCTCGATCGTTCTGCCGGGACGGCGACGTCACGCCGACGTTGAGCCCACCAGCTTGCCCCATGGGGCCGTCCTGGCGCACGCGTGCCCTGGGTCGTACCTGGGCACGGGCCCGCCGAGATTCGGGCTGCCGTCCCATCGAGGTCTCATGCACTGCAGTGTGCAGTGTGCAGCGCCGGGGAGGGGACCCAAAAGCGACCGCCTGGTCATCTCCGCGAGCGCGCGCCATTGCTGCCTCCTCCTAGCTAGCTTTCGGCCGAGACGACCCAGCACGGAGGGAGGCGGATGCGCCAGGACGACGACGATGAGACCGAGTAGCGCGATTCGTAGGTGACAGAAACAACAGCAGAGAGGCGTGCGCGTACGTCGGTACGCCTCGCGCGCCATGCCGCGCACTACCCCTTGCCAGGCATCTTCTGCCCGTCCAGGTGGGACTCAAAGGTGTACGATCGTAACGCACTTTTCCTTCTCCGGGTGGAGAGAGGACCCCCTGCTCTCAAGAGAGAGATAGAATCGAAAAGAACTTAACGTTTACAGTGACTCTCAGAGTGTTATTTTCTTCGAGATGCAGGATGCCTGCCTGTTTCGGTTGATCCCTGCCATCATCTCTACTTCAGTCATACTTTCAAGTTGCCCATCATGGCTTTCATAGCACTCGTGTTATGTGTGATAGCACGCACCGGCTGACACGTACGAATGCCAGTTGACCATGCCTTGACCTCGAGCTCGGTGTAAGCATGCCGTGACAATGCAAAGCAAGAGAAAACAAGCAAGGTCAATCAACTGCAAGTCTGGATGGGTTGGTTCCGTTCCGATCCGATCACGAACAGTGGAGGCTACGACTAACTAGCAGGATCTCATCTCAGTCAGGCCAGTGCAGGGCAAAAGCAAGCGGCGGGATAACCTGCCACTGCATCTGTCTATAAAAGAATGTAATAATTTTATCAATATTTAGATTTATCTAGATATTTTTAATGAACATAATAGATATCTTCGCAAATATATTTGAAAACTCAAAGTTTCACTAAAAATAAATATTTTTATGTGGTTCTTACATAAGAAAGTTATTTTGACAAAAGATAACCTGGTGAAAAGGAATTAGCAGGCAAATTCTAATGTTATTTTTGTCATAAAAAAGAAACAATACAACATCTATTGTTTGACTGCCCACTACCGAGAACCATTTGGAGGATCATTCATATGTCATTCGGCATTTCTCCACCAAAAATTGTGTCCAATCTATTTTCGAATTGGCTTCATGGACTTGACCAAAAAATTAAAAAAAGGCAAATTAGAGTTAGCATTTGTGGTTTGATTTAGGCATTTGGCACGTTCATAGCGATTTTATATTTAATAAATATAAACATGGTTCTATTTTTTTTACAGATTATTGCACTCGCTGTATACTAGACCTGTACATGGTTATATCTCGAGCCAGAGGAGCACCGCCAGTGCATGGATTTTAGATGCAATAGTTTGGAGACGGTACTAGTGCAGCTTGATCGCAGGCTCACATCTTGATGCACTTGCGTGTCTCCCGTTTATCCCAATTTTGATGGTTCATACATGTACCGACCTTGAGTGATCCATGAAAACTTGTAATAATGTTGCACTTTGACTTGGCTACTCTTTAATAAAAAAAAATAAAGGTTGTATGCATTTGTTCGACGCAGAGGCACGGGACATATACTTCAAATTTAGACAAATCGTTGATACCTTTTTAAGGATGGAGGACAAGAAACGGCTGATAAAATACTACCAAATCGCCGCGAGAACACATCGTCTTGAAATGTCAAGCAAGACAAAGGCTGCAAAACTCCTAGTTCATAACAAAATATTCTTTTTTGGGAGCTTTGATTGTGATGGAAAGTTACTTTTAAAAATGTATCAAAGATGAGTTGTTAAAAATCCTACTCCAATCCCCCCGAAAATATAGTGAATACCCTATAAAACCAATAGTCCCTATGTTACAAAAGAACACCTTAAGGTTATTATCCCCACGTGTTAGAAAAAGTAGCTAATATTTTTTTTAGCAAATACTGCTATTTTATTACTTTATGTACAAAAAAAATAATAGTATTATATTGTTTATGGTAGTCCGCAAGCTTCTGGGTTATCTATAAGCTTTTCGCTTATGAATTGCTCCACTATGTGTGCAATCATCTATAAAAATTACTTTTTTCTTGTGGATAGCCATGTGAATGCCCCTATAAGAAGAATGTACTACCTATGCCACGAGATAAGAGCAAACAATATGGTTTAATATACACTAAATTTAATATACAAATGAAAAGAAGCCATCATGTTCTTCCACATGTGCTAAATAATCTGACATGTGTACTCTTCGATATGTATGTCAACACTTGAGATTTAAAATAAGCGCTGAAGGAGTATATTTCGGATTGGAACAAACGTGACTGCTAACGAACGAGTCATGTTGCTACTGCAAGTTGCTTAGATAGTAGATAAATAGTCCGGATGATATACGTGCACATAGGCCAGCTAGATAATTTATGTGGATGAAACCTGCGTCGAATACACATGTAGGCATGTGAAGCTGGCTTCAAGCTGATCGGTGAGAAGAAAATTTTCAAACTTGGCTATCTCTGCATCCAGCTTGTATATGTGTGCATATCAAGACATAGAAGTGATATACTACCCTAGCTAGGATATGGTGGCACATATATATAAAAGAAAGAAAATTGTGGCAAGAAGTAAATATAAAAGGCTTTAAAATGAACTGACTCATATATACGTCCATACGAGTATAAACAATTTTTTTTTGAAATGGGGCATAGCCCAGCCTCTGCATCAGATTGATGCACACGACTTTTCATTTATCTATTATATACTAAAATCACAATACGAGGGTTTAAAATAGAGGCACTACATTGATCCACATCATCAGAATTATTTTAATCGTTAGATCTCTAATTTTAATGGATAAGATTTAAAAAGATTACGTAACATATTCGCACATATATTTTATGGACATACACTTTGATATGTATGTGACAGCCTCTTTAGAAAAGAAACATAAAAAAGAGTAGTCTAAAAACGTTCATTACAAATCCTCTCACGTGTTCCAAGCAAAAAAAATAGTCATCACGTGCATTACACCTGAAAGGAAATTTCAAATTGCCTTTCCGTTACGATTCTAATCCAAACTAATCGTATGTTAATAATTTAGCGACAAAAATATCTATATTTTAATCGGAGTATAGAGTGGCTGAACATATAAAACTAAAAAATAAATAAATAATAACTAATAGCACTACTAAAGAAATTTTCAGAAAATTGATCTAATCAATATCCAATTATCCATGTGTGCACCATGAGGCTATAAAAATTGGATTCGTGCTTTATTTAAAGCACGGACAGGTAACACGATATAGGGCCAGTCAGCATAAAAGCTGACATGTCGAGCCCTCCAAGATGGCCATCGGCATACATGTGGGTATGCAGGGGGTTTTCTGGGACAAACCTTCGGCAAAATCTGGCCAGCGACATAGATGTCAACGTGTTCCAGGCAAAAAAAAAAACATCACTTGTATTACACCTGAAAGGAAAGTTCAAATTGCTTTTCCGTTAGGATTCTAATCCAAACTAATTGTATGTTAATAATTTAGATGCAAAAATATCTAGATTTTAATCAGAATATAGAGTGGCTGAACATATAAAACTAAAACTTTTAAAAAATAACTAATACTACTATTAAAGAAATTTTCAGAAAATTGATCTAATCAATATTCAATTATCCACGTGTGCACCATGAGGCTATAAAAATTGGATTCGTGCTTTATTTAAAACGTAACACGATATAGGGCCAGTCAGCATACAAGCCGACATGTCGAGCCCTCCAAGATGGCCATCAACATACATGTGGGTATGCAGGGTTTTCTGGGACAAACCTTCGGCAAAATCTAGCCGGCGACATACATGTCATTACGCAGAGGGTGCCCGTCTAAAAAACCATAGCCTTCAGCATATATTCCTGCCACGTCTCCTTGCAGTTTCGCCAGCCCGACGGAAGCCTGATGGTGGTAGATGTATGTAGATGACCACATTAGAATCCCTCAGCATATACAACGGTAGGAATTTTTATAAATATTGATCCGATCAATACCCAGTTATCCATGTATGTATCATGTGGCACGAGGGCCACCGTGCTAGTTTAAAATAATTGTAGTTTGCAAAAGTTTACATCACGGATCAGAGAGGGTTGAGATATGTATCAACCGTCGAAAAATGAATTAGCAGACAAAACTATCCATTTTGTATCCTACTAGTGTATCGCCACCCAGTAACCTGGAAATAGAAGTCCTGAGTAACCGTCAGCAGACGGTTGCATCCAGTATCCATAGTCTCCCGCTGATCCTCCGGGAGAAGGAAAGCCCATTGTTGTATCCAGTAAGCCGCCCGTCTTATAACCTGCAAAAAATTGGTTTCCTTTTGTTTGTTAAAAATAAGACCATTTCGACTTGTTCATATAGACCAACATATAGCAGATATGCCAATCCGTATTCTGTTCTTATCCAACTTTTTAACTCCATTTAGCAAATTACCAAATATATTCGTAATATTAGCAGGAGGAGGTATATTAAAGGTAAAGTATATGATACGCCAAACAATTTTAGCAAAAGGGCATGATAAAAATAAATGATGAATAGTTTATGTTTCATTACAGAAACAACACTTCTGACAACCATGCAATTACATTTCGCCAAATTGTCCTTTGTGGGCAGCACTTTACTATTTAGGAACCATATGAATATTTTGATTTTTAATGGAATCTTCAGCTTCCATAAGTATTTTCTTTAAAAGGGAGTGTGACCATTCATCAAGATACATTGATTTGACTATAAAAAGGCTGGAATCATTAAGTTTCCAAACAAATTTATCCAGGATGTTTGTCAATTGTACCATCATTTACCGTTGACAAAGATTAATCCATTGGTTCCATTTATAATCGTTAAAAGCCCTTCTAAACGCGATATTTAGTGGATTAGGTGCCAACACAGTGGACACTCTAACATGTTATCTTTGTACAATATTATATAGGGCTGGATATTGATATGTTAATGTTGTACCACCAAGCCAAACATCTTCCCAAAACCGAATATCTTCTCCATTCCCCAATTTAAAAGACCCTCTGCTAAAAAATCATCTTTCACATGCATTAAGCCTTTCCAAAATGGAGAATCAGAAGGTTTAACTTTCACATGTGTTTGTGTTTGATTCTTTAGATATTTATTAGTAAGAAGTTGTTGTCACATTCCTTCCTCAGTAAGAATCTTAAACAACCATTTGCTCAACAAACACTTATTTTTTAGTTCCAAAACCTCAATTCCCAACCCGCCTTGTTCTTTAGGTCTACAGACCATGTTTCATTTTGTGAGCATATATTTCTTTTTTGTTTCATCAGTTTGCCAAAAGAAACTAGACCAATAAAAATCCAATCGCTTTCTGACCCTACAGGAATCTCTAAAAACAACAACATGAACGTTGGTAAACTGATCAAGGCTGAATTAACATTGGTATACGAGTATGAACAAATGTATAAAAGTAATTAAAATGTAACATGTAATAGTTGAATTAACCTCTCAAATTTTAAAAAATTATAGAAGAAGTTGAATTCAAATTGTAGGAGCGTAAGATCGACACACCTGGTTGCGACGGACACATACCTGCAAGACATAGCGCCAAATTAGCCAAATTCTCCAAACTGGCGTGGAAAAGAAAAGATGAGCCATGTAAAACCCTAGCTCATTAAATTGCTGCGATGAATGTGGATCCATACAAGAACTTTGAGAGGACCCTGTCTTGGAGATTCTTGGAGAAGAGAGAGATATAATCCAAAATAACTTAACGTTTACAGTGACTGCCAGAACGCTATTTTCTTCGAGATGCTGGATGCCAGCCTGTTTCGGTTGATCCGTTCCGTATCATCTCTACTCGTGTCACACTTTCTCGTTACCATAGCAGAGCACTCATGTGTTTGTGACACCATAGCAGGTTAAGATTGCAATTTGCAAAAGCTACTTACACGCAGCACAAACGCCAGTTGACCATTCCTTGACCTCGATATAGGCATGCCGTGAGTACGAAAATTAAGCAGGAGAAAACAACCAAGGTCAAATCCCTTCAAATCTGGATGGTTTTGTTCCGATCCCGAACCGGAGTGGATCCAACGAACTCGATTCTCCAACCGCAGACACACCTGCTTAATTACAGAATAAACTAGATAGTACATAACTACGACTGAACAGCAGCATCTGAGTGAGCCAGGGCAATGCCAAAAGCAAGCGGCGGTAAGAACCTACCTGAACCCGCTGACGAAACGCTACCAAATCTCCTTTTGGCTTCACGACATTACATTAGACTAAATTGTAAAGATAAAACAAGTCCGCAAGATCGGACACATCGTTGTCAACCAACAACCAAGACAAAAGAAGAAGATAGATAGACTAGCTTCGAAATTCCTAGTTCCTGCTACTCCGCGGAAACGGACAGCGTTAGTTAAGAGCAGGACGCAGCTAATACGAAGCCTCCCTAGCTGCAGAAAACGCCGCTCGCTAAGAGCTTAGAGATCGCATTACGGAAAGCGTTGTGGTTTCTTTAATAACGAGTTAGTTAAGAGTCACTTGCTGGAAGATATCTAGGTTAGCCTGCATCATGCGGTGGAGCTTCCTGCTGCGACCTGCGAGCACCCTATATACTGAGCTAGATAATGAGTTGATGATATCCTGGTCGACTGGAACAATCCAAACCAGTTTTCTTCTCTTGTGTCATCATTTGTCTTCGGTGATTCTTTAAGTCAGTTTAGGGGCTCAGTTTAGATTATCCGCTGTGTCGCGATAGGTTTCGATCATAGGCTAATTCTGACGGTGCATCTGTAGCCATCTCCATCCCCTCGAATTGACAGTGATCATCGTCATAGATTTAGAAAGAGCCGGTCATCACTGACTCTGGTTCCGCTGAGCTAACCATTCGGCTCGATCTGCACAGATGTTACTTGTTAGTGAGTATAATTTCCTGGCTAGACGAAGCTGATTCTGACTGCATTTTGTCAACGTAAAGATAGGTCCAACAGGCGTATATCAACTAAAGCTTTGCTTGTCCATTCAGATGACATACTTATTCCCGAAGGCGCTCCTGTCGCATTTGGCGCAGGTGGCTCTGCCCCAGGAATGGACAAAGATCATAGTACAAATTAAGTGTCTGACTTGTGTTATTCACCTTCTTTAAGAAACCATTGATTCGTTCCTAGGGATGTGCTTCAAAATGAGGTGTTTGACAACAAGTGTCTAGACCTGCCATCTCACTTTTAAAACATCAAATTAATTCGTGGAACGGATGTAACATTTGTTACTCCATCAAATTATTATATTTTGGCAGAGAGGAGTAATATTACTTCGTAGTTCGTACTACCTTCGTTCCTATGAATAAGATCTTTAAAAAAAGTTAAAATATGTAATGTTTGATCATTTTTTAGAAAAAAACATTAAAGTGTACAATAAAAAATCAATACTATTAAATATCATTAAATATATTTCCATGTAATGTCTATATAATTTAGTAATTATTGGTACTTTTTTAGAAAGATCGGTTAAACTTTACATAGCTTGCCTTAAAAAACATTATTCATTGGAACGGAGATAGTATTGTTTTAGAACAGGTGTAACAGTGCTTCACATTCTGATCTGAACAACACCTTTTATTAGCTCTTTATTTTTTGAGAACTTTTTTTTTCTTAGCTTCACTGAACATTATTTTCTTAGAGGACTCTGAGCATCACTTCAGTGTTAAGAGTCATATGACCCTGGGCCAAGAAAGGATCGGATAATTCCGAGCTGGGTTATGTCGTCTTGGGCACGTCTACACGGTTGCTTCTGTCCTGGGAAACTTGGGCTTGGATCTGGGCGCATATAGGTGACTAAGTATGGGCCTAGGAGTTCTCAAAAAAAAGTGTAGGCCTAGGCTGGGAAATAGAAGAATATGAATGGATGCGTGCGGTAAGGCTAGCTCACCTGAAGGGGTCGTAAGGTGGCCCGGGATCAATAAGGTACGTGGCTCTTATTATTTGTTTTCCTTTTTTTCGTTTATTTTTTGGTTTCCTGTTTGGTTTTCTAATTTTTTTTTCATATTTTATACTTTCTCATTATATTCTTATTTTAAATTTTAAATTTTATTTTACTTTTTATTTCTTGTTTTGTTTCCTTCTTTAAGCATTCATCTTGTGAAAAAAAGTTAAAGGTTGTCCAAAAAATGTCCCGGGTCCAAAATAATGTGCAGATTGTTCGAAAAAATGTTAACTATGTTTGAACAAATGTTCAAAAATTACATCCGCATATTCAAAAAAGTTCGTTGGTTTCAGAAAATGTTCAGAGGTTCGTGAATATGTTCACAAGGTTAATTTAAAAAAAGTGCAAATGTTCAAAATCTGCATTCACATATTAAAAAAAGGTTGCTAGTCTTAAAAAATATTTGGAGGTTCGAGAAAATGTTCACGAGGTTAATGTTTTCAAAAAAGTATGGTCAAAGGGTCTGCAAAATGTTCACGGGTCAACATGCATGAAATATTTCATTTTAAAACAAATAATTACCATATTAAACTAACCTACAAAATAAATGGAACTTTATAACAAATTCAGTGTTTATTGAAATTTTAAAATAAAACATTACTACCTCCATTTCAAAACTTAAGGCTTATGCACTACTAGAAAAATGCATAGCGATAAGATCACTACCAGTGGTGGCCACGGCACCACTAAGGCTGTTACTAGTGGCGCACCAAGACACATATGTGCCACTGCTACTTTCTATTGGGTCCATCCCCTCTCTAGGGTTACCAGTGGCATGCCACTGCATGGTGCGCCACTGCTATGTAAGTTAGCACTGGCGCACAAAACAGTGGTGCGCCACTTATAACCCTAGGTATGGTTTTAAAATGGGAAAAATATACCCCCCCCCCCCCCCCCCCTAGCAATGCCATGGTGTGCCATTGGTAAGGGGATACCAAAATTCTGCCCCTTGCCTCCACCGCCTTTCTAGTTTTCAAAAAATAAAATAAATTGATAAACTTTGAAAAAATAAAATTCTTCAAGATGTCCATGTATTATGTCATCTAATTGGAAGGAAAACTTACAAACCTGAATTTCGATTTTTTTGCAAAACGGCGCCATGTATCGGTAAAATAGCTTTTCTTGTTGCATACGAGCTACGATGAAAAAGTTTTTTATATGACAGTGTATCAACGGAAAATTTTACATCCGATTTCACATCCTTTGGCCGTTTAGAGATTTTTTAGCCCCAAAATCAAAAAGGAAACATAACTTTTTTTAGGTTTCAGATTTCAAGCAAAAAATTCAAAACAAGAAATAAAAATAAAAATGATGCCACTTACCCCCACTTCTTACTCACCTCCCTACTCCCTCCTCCACATATGCTATTCTCCTCCTCCTCTTCTCCTCTTCTCCATCCTCTCCATCCTTTCCTCATTCCTTGTACTCATCTTATCAATCCTCTCCTTCTTCCTCTTCTCCTCCATCCTCTCCTCCTTCCTCCTTCCTCCTCTCCGAGACCCTCCCTCGGCCTACATCCTCGTCTCCCTCCTCCATTCTCTCCATGAACCTTCCTCTCCTCCCTCCTCCATCCTCACCTCTCCTCCTTCTCTCCTCCATCCTCACCGACGGCTAGGTTATAAGCATGAACATGAACGGGGCCAATAATACGAACAACAAAAACGAGAAAAAATAACAAGCAAAAAAAATCAAAAAAATGTGCCAGATCTAGATCTAGATCCAGGTTTCAAATTTTACCAGTGGCGCACCTACTTTTTTATTAGTTGCGCACCTCGAGTTTTCAGTAGTGGTGCACCATGGTGTCTTCTATTTGCTCAGATTCCCTAGGTACCGTGCAACAACCGTGCTTGCCTCGTACGACCGTATGTGGGCCTACATTTGATTAGACTCATTAACGTGTATAGTTAACTTTCAAATAAATCCTGAAAGTTATTTACTAGCTAAATTTATAAAGATAATTAATAATTAGAAAATTTGCCATGCATTCTAAAACAAAAATTAGTAGTAATGCTCCAGCTGAATTAGTAATTTATGGGAAATTATTAAGCAAGATTTGATGAACATGTTCGAAAGTTTTTAGAAATGAGAATTACCACTCTTCCAACTAGATTATATCACTATTATTTTTCTTCCAAAGAAATAAAATACTAACCAAATTTAGTAATATAGACCAATTTGCTGATGAATGTAAGCTTTAAAATTTCCACAAAATTAGGCACACCAACACAAAAGGATTTCATGCTGGGGTGCATATTCTGTAATGAGTGCTAATTCTTCATGAGACAATCCATGCGCTTCGTAGGAAGAAAATGGATGGCATATTGCTGAAAATAGATTCTGAAACAGCATACGATATGGTTAAGTGGTGCACTTGAAAGGCTTAAATCCTAAATGTGCTGGTGGATAGATAATTTAGTTAGTCGAGCAAATGTCCGGATTGAAGTAAACGATTACATAGGTCATTACTTTCAGACCCAGAAATGTTTGAGACAAGGTGATGAGTTTTCACCTATGTTATACAGACTAGTTGCGGATATGTTACCAACGGTCAAGTAGATGGTTTAATATTTAGTTGATGGTTTAATATTTATTTTGCAATATGCAGATGATACAATCATTTTTATGGAACAAAATTTAGAAAATACACTCAATATGAAATTAATTATATGTATCTTTTAGCATCCGTTGGGACTGAATTTAATTTCCGTAAAAGTGAAGTTTTGTGTTTTGGTCAAGAAAAATATATATGTCGAGGATTAGTACATTACTCTTTTTGGATGTAAGTCTAAAACTTTCCCTTTTAGATATTTTGGGAGTCCCTATTCACTATCGCAAACTAAAAATGGTGAATAGAAGCTAATAGAGGATCGTTTTGAGAGAAAACTCGCAAATTGGGTAGCCAAATTACTCTCCTATGGTGATTGGTTGGTGCTAATTACTTGGGTTTCAACTAGCGTACCAATTTGTTTGTTATCATTACTGAAAGGGGTATGAAAAATATTGGATGATTTTAAATCGAGATTTTTCTCGCAAAGTGATGGCTATAAGAGAAAATGTATGGCAGAAATTAATACATAATAAATATCCACACTCCAAGTCTTTGTATCTAGTGAAGCCAAATTCTTAGGAATCCCCGTTTTAGAAAGGTCTAATGAAAAATAAAAATAAAACAAGGTTTTTTTAACGAGGCTGTTTCATCATATGCAATGGTGAGGAAACTCAGTTTTGGGAAGAAGCATGGCTAGGCTGGGAAGTACGTCTCTTTCTCAGCACGACCCAGCGTTATATCACATAGTACATAGAAAATATATCTGAATTGCTAATGTTATGTCTGAAGTTCCATTAGACGTAGGTTTTAGGCAAGCTCTAATGAATAACAGAGGAGAAAAATGACTCCATTGTTACATGTTTGATGGATATCCATTTGTCTAGGTAGCCGGATGCTTTTGTTTGGAAGCTAACATTATCCACTACTTTGACCATCAAAATATTATATCTGGATTATATGAATGACCATACAAGGTTTCTTTGTAAATATATTTAGAAAATGAAAGTACCACTCAAGATAAGAATATCTATGTGGTTCTTACTTCATAAAGTATTGCTCACAAAGCATAATTTAGCTAGAAGGCATCCAAGGAATTAGATCTTGTTTTTTGTGAGCAAGATGAATCAATCCAACATTTATTCGTATCATCTACTTTATAAAACAATATTGTGGCGCAATGTTCATAGGAAGTTTAATATTATCCCTCCCACTAATATCACAAATTTGTTTACAAATTAGGCTTTTGGCGGTTGGAAAAAAAAGATGAAGTTTAAATCCGAGTTAGAGTCTATGCTTTACTTTGGGAAATATGAAATACTAGGAATGATTATAATTTTAACAATGAAAACCAACCTTTTTATGCACTTCAATGTTTTCACTAGTGGAGAAGAGGCCTTTGGACCCAAGCAAATGACCCACTGCTGAACCAAACCGGGTCCAATGCCCCCATTGGACCCGGTTCGTTTCTGCCCAGGACGACCCCACCTGCTCGCGCCTGTCCTGTAGCGGCCTTTGGACCCGGTTTGTCATACAAACCGGGACTAAAGGTCCACCCGCAGGGCGCGGCAGGCCGTGTCAGCCTGGGGAACCCTTTAGTCCCGGTTTGTATGACAAACCGGGTCCAAAGGCCCCCTCTGGCTATATAACCTTGCCCCTGCCCAAGTGTGAGCCACACTTAGCCATTTTTTCACTATCTTCACAAGAGGGGTGTGTTGCTTTCCTCTCTTCTTCACATGCACAAGAGGTGTTCGATGAAATGCTTAAGAGGATTTGCCACTTGAGTTTACACAAATCAAGCCACACTTAACTTGCTTTTTTCTTCTTCATCGAGGTTAACAACTTTATCCTTTTCATCTGCAATTGATAAAATGCATGTGTATATATACATCGTGATGTTCTGTAATGGTTTTGATCAGCTTAATTATATCATGCAGATGAATCGGCAATGGATGTACATTGACCGACGGTTTGACGAGTTCACTGCGGGCCTGGATAATTTTATGGCCGTGGCGGAGGCAAACAAACATGGTGGCTTCATGTATTGTCCATGTGTGGACTGCAAGAATACCGTAAATTACGCTCGCTCGAGTCTCATTCACAGCCACCTTCTGCGATCCGGTTTCATGCCCGCTACTATTGTTGGACCAAGCACGGAGAAAGAGGGGTTATGATGGAAGACAATGACGAAGAGGAAGAGGATGATGACGGTTATCCCAATTTCCCGAATACGATGATACTGCGAAGGCAATGAAGACAATGAAGTAGAAGATCAAGAGGCACCGAGATGAGCCTGCTGATGATGATCTTGGCCGGGCCATTGCTGATGCAAGGAGAGAATGTGAAACTGAAAAGGAAAGGTTGGCCTTCGACAAGATGATAGAAGATCACAACAAATTGTTATACCCAACTTGCGAAGATGGCCATAAAAAGCTAGGCAAGACACCGGAATTGTTGCAATGGAAGGCGAA
Organism: Lolium perenne; assembly: GCF_019359855.2. NCBI lineage: Eukaryota > Viridiplantae > Streptophyta > Magnoliopsida > Poales > Poaceae > Lolium > Lolium perenne. Next base: position 266,773,954 of record NC_067246.2, on the reverse strand, counting down.
GAACGGTGTCAACGACTCAGGATTTGGAAAGTTGCTGACAATAATTAAGAGGAAGCTTCCAAGGGGTAACGAATTGCCCGCCAGTACGTACGAAGCGAAGAAGATTGTCTGCCCTCTAGGATTAGATGTGCAAAAGATACATGCATGCATTAATGACTGCATCCTCTACCGCGATGAGTACGAGAATTTGGATGCATGTCCGGTGTGCACTGCATTGCGGTATAAGATCAGACGAGATGACCCTGGTGATGTTGAGGGCGAGCGCCCCAGGAAGAGGGTTCCTGCCAAGGTTATGTGGTATGCTCCTATAATACCACGGCTGAAACGCTTGTTCAGAAATAAAGAGCATGCTAGGTTGTTGCGATGGCACAAAGAAGACCGTAAGAAAGACGTGATGTTGAGGCACCCTGCTGATGGCTCCCAATGGAGAAAAATCGATAGAGAGTTCCCAAACTTTGCACAGGATGCAAGGAACTTACGGTTTGGTCTCAGTACAGATGGCATGAATCCTTTTGGAGAGCAGAGCTGCAGCCATAGCACCTGGCCTGTGACTCTTTGTATATATAACCTTCCTCCTTGGTTGTGCATGAAGCGGAAGTTCATTATGATGCCAGTGCTCATACAAGGCCCGAAGCAACCCGGGAACGACATTGATGTGTACCTGAAGCCATTAGTCGAAAAACTTCTACAGCTGTGGTCCCTAGCAGGTGTACGTGTGTGGGACGAGCACAAGCAGGAGGAATTTGACCTAAGAGCGATGCTTTTCGTAACCATCAATGACTGGCCTGCTCTTGGTAACATTTCGTAACCATCAATGACTTACCCCAGGTGGAGAGCACTATCGGAAGATCGTGACGGCGGAGGATATTCGTTCAGGAAAAGTTGTATTGTAAATATGCATGCATTACGTGTACTGTGTTGACTATGTCGTGTACTGTTGACGATGTCTATATATATTCATGACGATTTTTTGTGGTTTCTTGAATGATATATATATGCATTGCTGAAACTCTGCCGCGGCAAGGGAAACAGATCGCTTTCTCGCCGCGGCAGAGAAACGCTGGTACAGCCCAAATACGTGCCGCGCAGAGAAATAGCAATTCTCTCGTCGCGCAGAGAAACATAGGCCCGGTTCGTACCACGAACCGGGACCAAAGCCCTTCCAGCGCGAGCTCCCTGGTCGCACCACGTGTTGAGGCCTTTAGGCCCGGTTTATCTTTGAACCGGGACTAAAGGGTACCCCCTTTAGTCCCGCCTAGTTGGTCCCGGTTCAGGAACCGGGTCTAAAGGCCCAAATGGACCGGGCCTATTGCCCAGTTTTCCACTAGTGTTTGGCTACACATTGTATTTTTATATGGTTCTTCCTTCAACCAACGGAGAAGCGCGAGGGTTTGGCTTCTGGGACTACCTAGAGAAGGTTGCACATGATTTATATAGCCAGCGCAGCTAGCGTTCTGATATTATGATAACATGCTAATGCAGAGCCACATCATATTTTTTTCTCTTTTTTAATTGGTTGATTCATGTAGTGACATTGTATAACCCATGACGTAACCTTTTTATGACCTAATTTTAATAAGGTAATAAAAGTCCGCATGGATCACTTGATGCAGAAAAAATGGCGGAGGTGCAATTTGGTGCACAAGAAAAATCTGAGGTGGGGAGAGGATAGGGCAGCGCAGACATTCTTGGCGAGCTCTAGGGCTTGGTGGGACCCACATTTTGAGACATGTGTTGAAACTTTGGCCACAAAGATATATATGAGAAAGGAAAGAATGCAATATAAAAGCATCTCTACCAGATACCTTAAATATTATCCTTTAAAAACGTGAAACAAAATATTCCACCAAAAGACCCACCTGTGATGTTATTTTTTATTTTCCTCTTCTACCAATCTTCTTCCCCACCACGACCACCTAGTTGCACTTCCTTACCTCTCTACGCCCCTCCTCCCAACTCAATGAGCTGCCCGACCACCTTCCTGCCGACCCGCCAACCTTGTGTTTCCCCGCGCGAGCTTGCATCAAGCACCCATCCTCGAGGCCTGCTGCAAGAGAGCCGGTCACGGTCTTGCCGCCCTACTCCGCCCATCCCCAAGGTTGCCCACAAGGGAGCCATGGATGTCCCGATTTGGCAATGGAGACGTGCTCTAGGGCCGACTGGCTTTGATGGAGACAAGAATAGGGTACGGAATTATTGCAAATTTGGGACGGCGGAATCGAAGTTGACCAGATTCCGGCGAAATTCCAGCGAGTCCCACGGCGTTATGGCACCGGCGTGTCATGAAACCTCCCTCCCGCCAATTGTTGAACAATTTATAGGGTAGTGGCAAAATTACCCTCGGAACGGGTGTATAAGGTTCTTGCGTGTGGATTCGTGGTGCCGTTTTAAAAAATACGGCTTAGTCAAGTTTTACTGGTTTGTTAAACCATTTTTCGATTAAAATCTTGAAAGTCTGTTACTTTAAGGATTTTTTGAATTACAAGAGGTCTGCTAGTGATGATTTAACAGGAGCCATCATGTCATGGGGTTTTCCTAAATACCCTCCGATCAACAGACGATTTCTTTGCTTTTCCTTAATTTAATTGTATTTAGATGTAATTTAGTGTATAGATACATTTAGATTTAGATAAAGTTCAGAGGAGTATATTTCCTAGCCATACGCGCCTACTAATTAAACTAGGGCGTGATTGGTAGCTCGCACCCCTTTTCAGGCTCCGGGGGGCCGGCGCGGGGTGATGTCTACGCACGCTTCTATTCCTGTAGACAGTGTTGGGCCTCCAAGAGCAGAGGTTTGTAGAACAACAACAAGTTTCCCTTAAGTGAATCACCCAAGGTTTATCGAACTCAGGGAGGTAGAGGTCAAAGATATCCCTCTCAAGCAACCCTGCAATTACGATACAAGAAGTCTCTTGTGTCCCCAACACACCTAATACACTTGTCAGATGTATAGGCGCACTAGTTCGGCGAAGAGATAGTAAAACACAGGTGGTATAGATGGTGGTAATATTGCAGGAAGTAAAGATGAAGTAAAACAATAAACAAGCGATGTTTGCAGTATTTGGAAACAAGGCCTAGGGATCATACTTTCACTAGTGGACACTCTCAACATTGATCACATAACAAATAAATTACTTCTCCTCACTTGTGCTACATACACTCTCTTGTTGGATAACAAACACCATTCATTGTGTAGGGCTACAAGAGCTCCCTCAAGCCGGAGTTAACAAGCGCCACAACATTCGGTGTTCATATTTAAGTAACCTTTAGAGCATAATAGATCATTGCAATTTAGACCGAGAACTAACATAGCATACACACCGTCACCAATAGCTATGAAAGGGGGAATAGATCACATCAATACTATCATAGTAATAGTTAACTCCATAATCTACAAGAGATTACAATCATAACCTACGCCAAGAACTACATGATGCACACACCGTCACCTTTACATCATGAAGGAGGAAAAGACTACTTTAATAACATCACTAGAGTAGCACATAGATGATATTCAACTAGATCACAAAGCTCATGATCACATAAAGATCACATGGGAGAGAGAGATGAACCACATAGCTACCGGTACAGCCCTTAGCCTCGAGGGAGAACTACTCCCTCCTTATCATAGGAGACAGCAGCGTTGATGAAGATGGCGATGGTGTCGATGGAGATGCCTTCCGGGGGAAATTCCCCGTCCCGGCGGCGTGCCGGAATAGAGACTTCTGTCCCCCGAATCTTGGCTTCGCGATGGCGGCGGCTCTGGAACTTTTCTCGTATCGTGGCTTATTCCTTTAGGGTTTTCGCGACGGAGGCTTTATATAGGCGAAGAGGCGGAGTCGGAGGAGTCCTGGTGGAGCCACACCATAGGGGGGTGCGCCCCCCCTTGGTCGCACCGCCTTGTGGGGTGGGGCCCCCCTGGCTCCCCTCTGGCCCCTCTTCGGTGCTCTGGAAGCTTCCGGGAAAAATAAGATGTTGGGCGTTGATTTCGTCCGATTCCGAGAATATTTCCTTTCTAAGATTTCTGAAACCAAAAACAGCACAAAACATGAACTGGCACTTCGGCATCTCGTTAATAGGTTAGTTCCGGAAAATGCATCAAAACGATATAAAGTATGAACAAAACATGTAGGTAATGTCATAAAACTAGCATGGAACATAAGAAATTATAGATACGTTGGAGACGTATCAAGCATCCCCAAGCTTAGTTCCTACTCGCCCTCGAGTAGGTAAACGATAACAAGGATAATTTCTTAAGTGACATGCTACCAACATGATCTTGATCAATACTATTGTAAAGCATATGAGATGAATGAAGTGATTCAAAGCAATGGTAAAGACAATGACTAAACAACTGAATCATATAGCAAAGACTTTTCATGAATAGTACTTTCAAGACAAGCATCAAAAAGACTTGCATAAGAGCTAACTCATAAAGCAATAGATTCGTAGTGAAAGGCATTGAAGCAACACAAAGGATGATTAAGTTACAGCAATTGCTTTCAACTTGTAACATTTATATCTCATGGATAATTGTCAGCATAAAGTAATATAACAAGTGCAATAAGTGAACATGTAAGAATCAATGCACACAGTTGACACAAGTGTTTGCTTCTAAGATAGAAAGAAGTAGGTAAACTGACTCAACATAAAGTAAAAGAATGGCCCTTCGCAGAGGGAAGCATGGATTACTATTTTTGTGCTAGAGCTTTTCATTTTGAAAACATAGAAACAATTTTGTCAACGGTAGTAATAATTCATATGTGTTATGTATAAGACATCCTATAAGTTGCAAGCCTCATGCATAGAATACCAATAGTGCTCGCACCTTGTCCTAATTAGCTTGGATTAACACGGATTATCATTACATAACATATGTTTCAACCAAGTGCCACAAAGGGGTACCTCTATGCCGCCTGTACAAAGGTCTAAGGAGAAAGTTCACATTGAATTTCTCGCTTTTGATTATTCTCAACTTAGACATCCATACCGGGACAACATAGACAACAGATAATGGACTCCTCTTTTAATGCTTAAGCATTCAACAACAGATAATATTCTCATAAGAGATTGAGGATTTAGTGTCCAAACTGAAACTTCCACCATGATTCATGGTTTTAGTTAGCGGCCCAATGTTCTTCTCTAACAATATGCATACTCAAACCATTTGATCATGATAAATCGCCCTTACTTCAGACAAGACGAACATGCATAGCAACTCACATGATATTCAACAAAGGTGTAATAGTTGATGGCGTCCCCAGAAACATGGTTACCGCTCAACAAGCAACTTATAAGAAATAAGATACATAGCAACATATTCAATACCACAATAGTTTTTAAGGCTATTTTCCCATGAGCTATATATTGCAAAGACAAAGAATAGAATTTTAAAGGTAGCACTCAAGTAATGTACTTTGGAATGGCAGAGAAATACCATGTAGTAGGTAGGTATGGTGGACACAAATGGCATAGTTTTTGGCTCAAGGATTTGGATGCAGGAGAAGTAATCCCTCTCAATACAAGGCTTAGGCTAGCAAGGTTGTTTGAAGCAAACTCAAGTATAAACCGGTACAACAAAACTTACAAAAGAACATATTGCAAGCATTATAAGACTCTACACTGTCTTCCTTGTTGTTCAAACACTTCACCAGAAAATATCTAGACTTTTAGAGAGACCAATCATGCAAACCAAATTTCAACAAGCTCTATGATAGTTCTTCATTAATAGGTGCAAAGTACATGATGCAAGAGCTTAAACATGATCTATTTGAGCACAACAATTGCCAAGTATCAAATTATTCAAGAAATTATACCAATTACCACATGAAGCATTTTCCGTTTCCAACCATATAACAATGAACGAAGCAGTTTTCAACATTCGCCATGAACATTAAAAGTAAAAGCGAAGAACACTAGTGTTCATATGAAAAAGCGGAGCGTGTCTCTCTCCCACACAAGCATGAATTTATTCAGAGAATGAAAATAACAAAACGAAAATAAAAGCACACAGACGCTCCAAGTAAAGTACATAAGATGTGACTGAATAAAAATATAGTTTCACTAGAGGTGACCTGATAAGTTGTCGATGAAGAAGGGGATGCCTTGGGCATCCCCAAGCTTAGATGCTTGAGTCTTCTTGAAATATGCAGGGATGAACCACGGGGGCATCCCCAAGCTTAGACTTTTCACTCTTCTTGATCATAGTATATCATCCTCCTCTCTTGACCCTTGAAAACTTCCTCCACACCAAACTCGAAACAAACTCATTAGAGGGTTAGTGCATAATCAAAAATTCATATGTTCAGAGATAACACAATCATTTTTAACACTTCTGGACATTGCCCAAAGCTACTGGAAGTTAATGGAACAAAGAAATCCATCAAACATAGCAAAACAGGCAATGCGAAATAAAAGACAGAATCTGTCAAAACAGAACAGTCCGTAAAGACGAATTTTTCTGGGGCACTTAACTTGCTCAGATGAAAAATCTCAAATTGAATGAAAGTTGCGTACATATCTGAGGATCACGCAGGTAAATTGGCAGAATTTTCTGAGTTACCTACAGACGGGGCTACTCAATTTCGTGACAGTAAGAAATCTGTTTCTGCGCAGTAATCCAAATCTAGTATCAACATTACTATCAAAGACTTTACTTGGCACAACAATGCAATAAAATAAAGATAAGGAGAGGTTGCTACAGTAGTAACAACTTCCAAGACTCAAATATAAAACAAAAGTGCAGAAGTAAAATAATGGGTTGTCTCCCATAAGCGCTTTTCTTTATAGCCATTAAGATGGGCTCAGTAATTTTAATGATGCTCGCGCAAGAAATAAGAGTTGAAGCAAAAGAGAGCATCAAGAAGCAAATTCAAAACACATTTAAGTCTAACCCACTTCCTATGAAAAGGAATCTTGTAAGGAAACAAGTACTGAAAGCACATAGCAACAAGCATAGAAAGGCAATTCAAGCGCAACTTCAATATTCTCAACATAAAGAGGGGAAACTTAATATTATTAAGATGCATATAACCATGTTTCCCTCTCTCATAATAACTTTCAGTGGCATCATGAACAAACTCAACAATATAAGTATCACATAAAGCATTCTTATTCATATGTATAAAAGTATCATTACTCTCCACATAAGCATAATCAATTTTATTAGTAATAGTGGGAGTAAAACTACCATAACCATCATTGTAATCATCATAAATTGCAGGCATGGTATAATCATAATAACCTTTATCCTCCATAGTAGGTGGCACCAAAATACCACTATCATTATAATCATCATAAATAGGAGGTAAAGTATCATCAAAGAAAATTTTCTCCTCAAAACTTGGGGGACTAAAAATATCATGCTCATCAAAACCAGCTTCCCCAAGCTTAGAATTTTCCATAGCATTAGCAACAATGGTGTTCAAAGCATTCATACTAATAACATTCCCATTAGCATGCATATAAAGTTCCATGGGTTTTTTAATTCTCTCTTCAAACACATCATGTCCTAATTCAAGATAAAGTTCATAAAGATCTCTCATTTTGTTGTTGTTTTCCATTAAGCCTTACTAGTGAAAACAAGAAACAAAAAGATATTATTGCAGGATCTAAAGGAAATACCTACGAGCACCCACACACCGGCAACAGTGCTAGGAAATAGCTTAGTAGTCGGAGGATGTGAATACCTTTTACCTTACCTCCCCGGCAACGGCGCCAGAAAATAGCTTGATGTCTACGCACGCTTCTATTCCTGTAGACAGTGTTGGGCCTCCAAGAGCAGAGGTTTGTAGAACAGCAGCAAGTTTCCCTTAAGTGAATCACCCAAGGTTTATCGAACTCAGGGAGGTAGAGGTCAAAGATATCCCTCTCAAGCAACCCTGCAATTACGATACAAGAAGTCTCTTGTGTCCCCAACACACCTAATACACTTGTCAGATGTATAGGCGCACTAGTTCGGTGAAGAGATAGTAAAACACAGGTGGTATAGATGGTGGTAATATTGCAGGAAGTAAAGATGCAGTAAAACAATAAACAAGCGATGTTTGCAGTATTTGGAAACAAGGCCTAGGGATCATACTTTCACTAGTGGACACTCTCAACATTGATCACATAACAAATAAATTACTTCTCCTCACTTGTGCTACATACACTCTCTTGTTGGATAACAAACACCATTCATTGTGTAGGGCTACAAGAGCTCCCTCAAGCCGGAGTTAACAAGCGCCACAACATTCGGTGTTCATATTTAAGTAACCTTTAGAGCATAATAGATCATTGCAATTTAGACCGAGAACTAACATAGCATACACACCGTCACCAATAGCTATGAAAGGGGGAATAGATCACATAAATACTATCATAGTAATAGTTAACTCCATAATCTACAAGAGATTACAATAATAACCTACGCAAAGAACTACATGATGCACACACCGTCACCTTTACATCATGAAGGAGGAATAGACTACTTTAATAACATCACTAGAGTAGCACATAGATGATATTCAACTAGATCACAAAGCTCATGATCACATAAAGATCACATGGGAGAGAGAGATGAACCACATAGCTACCGGTACAGCCCTTAGCCTCGAGGGAGAACTACTCCCTCCTCATCATAGGAGACAGCAGCATTGATGAATATGGCGATGGTGTCGATGGAGATGCCTTCCGGGGGCAATTCCCCGTCCCAGCGGCGTGCCGGAACAGAGACTTCTGTCCCCCGAATCTTGGCTTCGCGATGGCGGCGGCTCTGGAACTTTTCTCGTATCGTGGCTTATTCCTTTAGGGTTTTCGCGACGGAGGCTTTATATAGGCGAAGAGGCGGAGTCAGACGAGTCCTGGTGGAGCCACACCATAGGGAGCGCCCCCCCTTGGCCGCGCCGCCTTGTGGGGTGGGGCCCCCTGGCTCCCCTCTGGCCCCTCTTCGGTGCTCTGGAAGCTTCCGGGAAAAATAAGATATTGGGCGTTGATTTCGTACGATTCCGAGAATATTTCCTTTCTAGGATTTCTGAAACCAAAAACAGCACAAAACAGGAACTGGCACTTCGCATCTCGTTAATAGGTTAGTTCCGGAAAATGCATCAAAACGATATAAAGTATGAACAAAACATGTAGGTAATGTCATAAAACTAGCATGGAACATAAGAAATTATAGATACGTTGGAGACGTATCGGGGGGGGGGTCTTGATCGGGTGGAACGGGCCAAAAACCATGTTCTCCACCTCGTTTGGTAGCCCAAGTCGCATCCAGAGAACCGAAAAGCCCAACTTGATTGGTTGTCTGCTGTCTCCATTTTTGGCCGAGCAGATCAAAGTTTGGGTTGTTTGTTAGCCAAGATACTAGCAAAATGAGCACTCACACTAAGATCTGGTCACGACTTCAACATGAAAAAGTAACATCACAACACACAGCATAACACATCATGATCAAAGCATTGCAGGAACACAAAATAACACATCATGATCATAACCAGGGGAACACTCCCCTGGCACAAAACATGGGTTCAGACAACACCCATCAGCTAGAACTACGATTGTTTAATGGGACAACACACCAGGGGAACACTCCCCTGGCACAAAATGAGGGTTCTAACAACACCCTTGAGCAACTAGGCCATTAAGCTATCTACAGAATAAGGCAGATCAGAGAACAACATACTCAAAGGTGACACGGTCATGCTATGTCGCGAGCACTTCATGTATGGCTAACAGTAGGTGGTGGCTCGTATGATGGTCCTTCTCCCGCATCTTCGTCATGTAAGCGTACTTGTGCCAGCCCCTCATGAAGTACATCGCGCCATGGAACCACTCTAGCTGGATGGCATACTCGTAGAACTCGCCTTTTCGGAGTGGCACACTAACGGGTGCATTAGGGGTGATCTTGAAGGGACACACAGAACTCGCAGAGACATCGTGATGTCCCAGGCGCGCTCTCCACCCCGCCACAGGCCTTGCCTCCTGGTACATTGCAAACGTATATATAATTTTTGATGCTTCATGCTTGTTTTATACCAATTCCTATATGTTTTGCTCAAACTTCATTGTACTTTTATACATTTTCTGGCACTAACCTATTAACAAGATGCCACAGTGTCGATCAGTTCCCTGTTTTCTGCTGTTTTGTATTTCAGAAAAGTTGTACAGGAAATATTCTCGGAATTGGACGAAACAAAAGCCGAAGTCAATATTTTACCGTATCGAATACAGAGTCTAGAGGGGGGTCGAAGAGGCGCCACAGGGAGGCCAGACCACCCCATGGCCCAGCCAAGGGTGGGCCCATGCTAATGGGTGGTGTGGGCTCCCAGGCAGCCACCGACCTTGCCCTTCCGCATATTTATTCACGATCTCGGGAAAAACCTAAACACCCGGGCCTCCATCCACGAAAAGTTCCTTCGCGACCGTCATCGCAGAACCCATCTCGGGGGGTTCTGAAGCTCTTTCCGGAACCTTTCCGGAGGGGGCAATCATCGAAGGAGGCATCTACATCGCCATGTCCGCCTCCGAAGTGATGCGTGAGTAGTTCATCCCTGGACTATGGGTCCATAGCATTATCTAGATGGTTGCCTTCTCAACTTTGTGCTTCATGTATCGATCTTGTGAGCTGCCCTACATGATCAAGATCATCTTTATGTAATCCTATATGTTTGGTTTGCTGGGATCTGATGAATATTGAATACTATGTTGAGATTGATTATATATTCATGTCATATGTTATTTGTGATCTTGCATGCTCTCCGTTGCTAGTAGAAACTCTGGCCAAGTGGACACTTGTGACTCCAAGAGGGGGTATTTATGCTCGATCATGCCTCTAGTTTCCTGGGAGAGTGACTTTATAACTTCTAAGGTTGTAGATGTGTTGTTTCTACTAGGGAGAAAACAACAATGTTTTATCCAAGGGTAACTCTATTGTTTACTTTACACACATTGCTTAATGTGATAGTCTGCTGCTTGCAACTTTATACTGGAAGGGGTGCGGACGCTAACCTGAAGGTGGATTATTAATTATTAGTCATAGACGCAGTTGGATTACGGTATATGTATTATGTTGTAATGCCCAATACCAGATATCATAGTAATCATCTTGTCATGTATGGTCGATATTCTATCAATTGCCCAGCTGTAATTTGTTCACCAACCATGCTATTTCTTTATGGAGAGACACCTCTAGTGAACTGTGGACCCCGGTCCTATTTCCTTTACTGATAAATTCAACTGCAATCCTGTTCTGTTTACTTTCTGCAAACATCTCCTTCCATTTGATATGTCTAATCCTTTGTGTTCAATAAACCGGTGAGATTGACAACCTCACTGTAAGTTGGGACAAAGTACTTTGGTTATGTTGTGTGCAGGTTCCACATTGTTACTGATGCCAGTAGTGCGTCCTACCACTAGTCAGCCAGCAATACCTTCAAAAGTTACGCCTTTCTCCTACTTGTTGATTAAACCTTGGTTTCTTAATGAGGGAAAACTTGCTACTGTGCTCATCATACCTTCCTCTTTGGGTTCCCCAAAAGTGTGTCCGCATAAGACGAGTACATGCCATCAAGCTTGTTTTCTGGCGTCGTTGCCGGGGAGAAAGAGGATTTCTGCAAGGGGATTCTCTCATCTCCAATCTCTTTACTTTGTTATAGTTTTCTTAGTTTACTTTACTTTGTTTTGTTTGCTTCATTATATCAAAAATACAAAAAATAGTTACTTTTAGGGATTTCTATTTTCTTGCCCTCGGGTCCTTAGTTGTGCTCAGTTTTCCCCAGCTCCTTAGTTTTTCCTCAGTTTTCCCCAAGACCTTGTCTGAAACCATCACAGGTGTTGTAACGGCCGGTTGCCCGACGGTTGACCGTTATCTTCTGACTAGTGGGGCCACGTAGAGCCCGCAAAGACATGTCAAGCCATCCATCTTTGTTTGACCGTAAGCATCGCTGTATCCCTGACCAAAACGCGCACGAGTGGGGCTTCGGTATATCGAATGACAAGTGGGGCCATGACGCTGATACAAGGGGCAATACACGGGTATGATTAGATTTTTAAACGGAGCTCTACAGCGATGGCACGAAGGAGGTGGCCTGCGGGGTGCCGAGATGAGATCGACGTCCACAAAGAACTGCATGAGGCGAGACCAGATGCATTAGATAGATATGAACTAGACGCGTTTAACCATGCAAAGAAGAGAAGAAATGGTCGACGACATCGATGACTACCTCAAAACTTTGACTGACCGTGTCCGACACGAACGCGAGCAATGTAGAGAAAACTAGTGTCTCTCCTTTCTGGCGTGTATAGATGGGTGCTAGAAGAGTGTGGTGGCGAAGGGAAAGACCTCGCGGTGGTCTGTGGCATCCAGCATAGCGGGTCGGCGTGGTTGTGCCCACATCGGCGTGCATGCATGTTCGGCATTAGCATCAGCATGTACATTCGGCATTGGCCTCGTCGGTATCTCTGGTGTGTCAGTGATCGAATGAGGGGACGGGATTGAGGGTGCATCCCGATGGTAACGTCACCTAGCAGTGGCGGCGAGCATAGCCGTTCTGACCATGCCGATATCGGCATCGGCATCGTTTGGAAGCTGTGGTGCTCGAATCAAGGTGGGATTTGTTTCTTGTACGCCAAAATGAATTTGAAACAAGTTTCGTGTTGAAGGTTAGGTAACGAAAGTTTATAACTAAAAATTATACTAGCGCCATGGTGAGGTTCTTTTTGATAGAGCTATATGGTTGGGCAAACTTTTTTGACACTTTTTAGATAGAGTTCCTTACTGTTACACGTATGGCATCATGTATGGCAAATTTGGGGTCATTTGGAGATGTTCGAAAAAATCACTTTGCTTAAACGCATGCCGTTTCGTCTCACTGAAACCAGCTTTTCTAACAAGGTGATTTTTTCTACCTTCTCTAAATGACCTCAAATTTCGTACAGCTGATCTTCTATACATAGATAGATAGATTGTTTCGTTTTTACATTTTTCGAACTTTTTATTTCCCTTTTTAGGTCAAAACCTCAAAAAACAGCATCATGTATGGCATCATTTTCACCCTAAATTTCCAATTTTGTGAAACTTTCACTTTTAGATATTTCTTGTTGTTATAGGTATGGCATCATGTATGCCAAATTTGGTTAGGTCTCACTCAAACCAGCTTTTGTAACAAGTTAGGTTTTTTCGACCTTCTCAAAAGGGATTTTTTTCTACCTTCTCTAAATGACTTCAAAAATCATACAGATGTTCTTCTATACAAAGATAGGTAGATTGTTTCGTTTCTACATTTTTTTTGAACTTTTATTTCCCTTTATAATACCCATTTGATTTTCAGGTCAAAACCTCGAAAGTTAACATAAGTAGATGGTGAACCCTTCCAAACTTCAATACAGAGATAGATAGATTGTTTCGTTTATCATTTTTACCGTGAATAGTAATGGATACAAGAAATCGGTGATGGTTTATTATTTTTTGCGTGAAAAGTAATGGATACAACAAATCGGTGATGGCTTATCATTTTTTGCGTGAAAATTAATGGCTACAACAAATCGGTGATGGTTTATCATTTTTTGCGTGAAAAGTAATGGCTACAACAAATCGGTGATGGTTTATCATTTTTTACGTGAAAAGTAATGCCTAAAAGAGTTTATAATTTTTAGCGCGTGAAAAATAATACAGAAAACCGCCCTTTAGCATACTTAGAGAGTGGAAGCTAACCGCCGACAGAGAGAGAGAGGGGTTATCATGCCCGTTAGATCATACGATCAACGGTCGGCGGGCACGATCCGCGTGACATGGGCTAGACCAATCAGGGCAATGTTGCACGTCTGCGAGAATTTGTGGAGGAAGAGGGCAAAACTGAGTAGTATCAAGAAACCAAGGGCACATGAGTAATAAACAGACTAAGGGATTCAAATATGAGATTTAGAAAAATGGAAAATGCGTGTTTTGTACAATGAAACCCATCTTGGCCTACCTCAAACTATTTGCAATACAAATATACATGAGTGTGAGAATTTGATACGTCCATTTTGCATCACTATTTTATATCATAATTTGCTGTTATTCATTGATATATTTCATATTTGGAGATGATACTTATGTTATTTCATCTATTTTGCATATTTCATGATCATTGGAGGATCACGCACCGGAGTCAGGATTCTGCTGGAAAAAGCGCCGTCAGAATGCAATATTTCGGAAGATCAGCAATTGACGGGAATTATACTGAAAATCCTATTTTTCCAGAAGACGGAGGTAGCCAAAAGGAGGAGCCGAGGAGGGCCGCCATGGGCCCCCCTCATAGGCCGGCGCGGGCCCTGCCCTGGTCACGCCGCCATGTGGGGAGGGGGCCCACGACCCCCTCTGGCCTCCTCTCCTTCGTATACTTCTTCGTCCCGAAAACCTAAGCTCCGGTGGATAGTCGCGAAGAGTCACAGCCGCCTCTGCGGGGCGGAAAACACCAGAGAGAATAGAGCTCTCCGGCAGGCTGAAATCCGCCGGGGAAATTCCCTCCTGGAGGGGGAAATCGACGCCATTGTCATCGTCATCGAGTTGGACATCATCTCCATCATCATCACCATCATCTTCATCATCATCACCGCCATCTCCACCGCTGCACCTCATCACCGCTGTAACAATTAGGGTTTGATCTTGATTGTTTGATAGGGGAAACTCTCCCGGTGTTGATTTCTACTTGTTATTGATGCTATTGAGTGAAACCATTGAACCAAGGTTTATGTTCAGATTGTTATTCACCATCATATCACCTCTGATCATGTTCCATATGATGTCTCGTGAGTAGTTCGTTTAGTTCTTGAGGACATGGGTGAAGTCTAAATGTTAGTAGTGAATTATGTTGGTTAGTATTCAATGTTATGATATTTAAGTTGTGGTGTTATTCTTCTAGTGGTGTCATGTGAACGTCGACTACATGATACTTCACCATTTATGGGCCTAGGGGAGTGCATCTTGTATTCGGTTGCTAATTGCGGGGTTGCCGGAGTGACAGAAACCTAAACCCCCGTTGGTATATCAATGCAGGAGGGATAGCAGGATCTCAGAGTTTAAGGCTGTGGTTAGATTTATCTTAATTACTTTCTTGTATTTGCGGATGCTTGCAAGGGGTATAATCACAAGTATGTATTAGTCCTAGGAAGGGCGGTGCATTAGCATAGGTTCACCCACACAACACTTATCAAAACAATGAAGATTAATCAGATATATGAAGCGAAAGCACTAGACTAAATTCCCGTGTGTCCTCAAGAACGTTTGGTCATTATAAGTAAACAAACCGGCTTGTCCTTTGTGCTAAAAAGGATTGGGCCACTTGCTGCAATTATTTCTCCCGCATTTTACTTACTCGTACTTTATTTATCTGCTATATCAAAACCCCCTGAATACTTGTCTGTGAGCATTTACAGTGAATCCTTCATCGAAACTGCTTGTCAACACCTTCTGCTCCTCGTTGGGTTCGACACTCTTATTTATCGAAAGTACTACGATATACCCCCTATACTTGTGGGTCATCAGAATTATGGCCTCATTTAGACAAAGTATGTTTTGGGGAAAGCTGTTTTAGGAAGGGCTTATTGTGGAAAACCATGTGCCTTCATAGCTACTAGGTGATTTGAGAAGTGGAAATTTGTGGTAAAGACTCCATGAGTAAGTGCTATTATTTTTCGGAATTTTTTGCACATTAAATGACTCATTTAACTAGTTAATTCCATTTGTTGACTCTCTGTTGACCAGCCACTTGAGGGTAAAATTGAGCATATTTCACTAGCCAGTATTAGCACTCAAGGGGAAAACTTAGCACACAAAAAATGCTAGTATAATACTCGAGGGTATACGTGAGTATATCTAAATTTCCAGGGTTAGACTCGCGGACGCGTGTTGCGGTGCAGAAATGGAAGACGTGCAATTTTTGACGCGTAGACGCGGGTCGCGGTGCAGATGTCGAACAGTCGAAGACGTGCAATCGTGGACGCGTGTCGCGTTGCAGAAGTCCAAGACGTGCAGACGTGCAACGGTGGACGCGTAGGACGCAGGTCGCATTAACCACCCCTCGCCTTTATAGACGCCTCCTCCCACTATCTCTGTCACTCTCACTGGCCCACGCAACGCCGCCTCTCTCATGTCCCATCATCTTCTGCAGAGCAAAAAAAAACTCTCTCCCTCTCCTCTGCCGGCGAGATGGACAAGGAGAATGCCAATCCCATCGTCCATGATGCTGTCGGCTCCAAGCGCGACGCCTCCCTCTTCGACGCCGTCCCCTCAACGGACGTCGCCGCCTCCTCCACCGGTGCATCGGAGGCTGCTGCCGCCGGTGGTGGTCAGATCCCGCCGGGATATGACCCCTACGACGAGGTGTCGTACATCCCGCCCCCGAACCCCTACGACCCCTCCATGGAGGACGCATGGAGCAAGGTAACTACGGATTGCTTCCTTTTTTGTTCCCCATTCCTTTTTGAACCCTATTTTTGCTGGTGTAGATGGATCTGTAGATGGATGAGTATTGGGCTAATATTTGCGCCGATTTTATTCCAATTTTTTTATCCCTTCTTGATTTCGTTTAAGATTTGGGGTTCGGCCGTTCGGTTAATTTATGCAAGTAATAATGGGATCTCAATCAGTTAATTTATGCAAGTAATCATGGGATCTCAATCAGTTATTTAATGCACGAATCAAAAGATATCAACCGTTTAATTTTGCAAATAATCTGGAATGTGTTCAAGTTCAGATCTAGAATCTGTTTCTTTGCCTATGATGAATCGGTGGGCACAATTTTTTACAGGGAGGGTTCAGCGAACCATTGCTGTGTACAAATATGTTGTGCATGAGCTTTGGTTCGCTAACACCTTCCATGTAGACATATAATCGTGTCCACTCTAACTGAGGCTGCCTCTATTTTTCCTAACTTTGTTATCATGCACGTTAGTCATCGTTGCAACTCATTCACTAATAGTTCCCGTTTGATATGGATCAGCTGTCTGGCAGCGACGTCGGCAGCGACGACGAGCACCATGACATCAAGACTGGCCAGGTGCTGCGGAGGCTGCAGGTCGGCCAGTACGTCTCCTACTTCGCCAAGGGTGTCTACAGGTGCCCCTTCTGCACTAGGAGGCTCGGCGGCACTGACTTCAACTGCCTCCTTACGCATGCCTAGAACATCGGCAACACCTTCCCCAAGGTTGGCGCGACGGTGAACCCCCACTCCTTCCGCGCCAAGCACAAGGCGCTCGGCATGCACCTCCGCAGCTTCCAGCGGGTGGAGATCTCCGGCGGGCGCATGCCTCCGCTCAAGCCCAAGGCTCCCAAGGGGAGCAACAAGTGGAGGCAGAGGCAGATGGGGTAGGCGGAGTCCTGGACGTGTGCTGCTGCTGCCTCCTATTTTGTTGTTAGCTAGGGATCCCTTGTTGTTATGTTGTTAGTATGATGGTGCTGTGAAGAACCTCGAACCTGTTACTATGTTTGGCTGATGTATGCAGCTTATTATCTAGGGAGGGATCCCTATTATCTATCCCTATTCTACTATATGACTGTGTGAATTTATCGTACATTCCCTGTAGATTTGCTTCTAGATTTAACTACATACATATGGACCAGATGGAGTACTAGATTTGCTGCCATATTGGGCAAACAACGAGGGCCAAAAGGCACAAATAAATAAAGAAAGACAGAAATGCAAGCTTCTCTAGATTTGATACTAATTAGGTGAAAAAATACAGAGAGAAGGAGGCGGAAAAGGTACTCTTAAAAGGGAAAATGCCAATTTGGACCGAGAGAGAAAAAACCCAGCTCCTGCTCACGTGCAACCAAACACTATCTCGTCCTGTCCCACGCGGTCCCTTTCTACCAGCCCCACGCGACGCGGGCCCACACGACGTGGCCCCACACGTCAGCACGGAACGGTCAACTAAACGGGAATCCTGCCGTCTGAGCTCCTTCTACGGGTTTCAAACAAGGACTTGGGGAAAACTGAGGAAAACTAAGGAGCTGGGAAAAACTGAGCACAACTAAGGACCCGAGGGCACAGAAATAGAAATCCCTTACTTTTATAGTTGTCTTTATATCTAAAACACAAAAAAAATAGTTTCTATTATAGTTGTTATTTCTGTTGCTTAGTTTCAATTTTGCTAAAATGTCTATTCCTGTTACTATGTCGCCCGAGGAAATGATTTTCACTTTCAAGCAAGGGAGTGAGGAGAGTTTCAAGGAAGCTTGGTATAGAATTAATAGTTCTTATAATAAAACTGAAACAAAAATGACTCTAGGCTTGCTTCTTAGTAGTTTTTATTTTGGTTTTATTCTGCGTTATATATATGCTTTGGATACAGTGGATGGAGGATATTTCCTTCATTGTGATGGAGATCAAGCTTTTAATGCCATAAAAAAGTTGATTGCAACATATAGCTCACCTAGTGATTTTGATCCATCCCTTGTGAGAACTTTTTCTAGATTAAATACTCTTGAGACAAGTACAACTGAATTGAAAGAATGTTATAATATGCTTCGGGAGAAGTATGATCATGTTCCAACAAACTCTGAACCCACAAGTTGGCTCCCTTCAGTTAAAGTTGATATAGGTGGTGAATTTTTTTATGCTTGTTGCGATATTATATCTGAATTTTGCCTTATGCCTAGAGATATTTACGAGTCTTTAAATCTTTGGGGAATTTCTGAGGAAGGAGAAGAAATATCTCTTACCAATAATGCTGTTATATTACCCATTGGAATTGCTGAAGGAGTGCATACAATTGTTTTAGGAAGAATGGTATCCACTGATTATCTTTTCTTTGAATGTGTAGGAAAGGGACAAATTATGCTTGGGCGATCACTGCTAAAACTCTTGGGAGCAAGGATTGATGTTGGGGAAGGTATCATGATCTTCACCACCCCACAAGGTGGTTCTCATTGTTTCCCTATGAAAAATCTTAAAAATAGGAGAGGTATGTGCAAGGCTTCCGCTATTTATAATGTTGATGCTTCTTCACTTGATAATACTTGATGCTCACATTTTTACTACACTAGCTGAAAGGCGTTATGAGAGATAACCCATGTTTTATTTACAGCAATTTTTCTTCTTGTTGAGTCTTGGAAGTTATTACTACTGTAATGACCTCTCCTTATCATTTTTATTTCATGTATGTGCCAAGAATAGCCAATAATAGGAAGAAAGTAATGTTTGGGGAAGTTGCTGTCCTGAAAACAGATTCTGTGATGTTACCACAAATATTTGTATAAATAGCCAGAGCAGAATTGTGAGCTTTCATTTTTTAGGAATATGGCTCAGGTTAATATTTTAAATTTTGTTAGTTGACCACTTTTCGAGATAAGGAACCGAACATTTTCGGAAATTTTGATCTTTACCTACTGTTCTATTTTGACAGATTTCTGCACTATTTGCATTTGTCTCTTAAATCTCTTTATTTTTGAGTTCTTTTGATCAAAGAGCTTTTTGAAAGGTTGCTACAGTATCTTATTCTTTAATAGATGTTTGATATATGTTAGTACTGAACACAAGTGAATTTTTTATTTTGATTATACTAATGCTGCTAAAGAAGAATGGTGTGAAGTTTTTGTATGAAGAAAGTTTTCAAGTGTAGGGAGAGAAGAATGATGTGATGAAATGAAGAATGTATAAAAGTTCAAGCTTGGGGATGCCTCTGCACCCGAAATATATATTCAAGAGGTACAAGCGTCAAAGCTTGGGGATGCACAAGGCATCCGCTCTTCATCAACAAAGCAACATGTCATCTCTCTGTACGCTATATTTTTATTGCTTCATACGCTATGTGTTGTTCTTGGAGCGTCTTTTTAGTTTTTAGTTTTGTTTTGTTTGCTGTAGCATATGTTGGATCCCATCACATTTGTTTTGGAGAAATACTCGCTCATTTTTAATTGCATAGAACGCTCTAGTTTTTGTTGTTATTGTTCTGCGAGTGTTTTAGTTTTCTAGTACTGCGTTTAGCTCTTGTTCTTTCACTTGAATTTTGTTCATAGCACGTTAGTATTCTTTATTTGTATATGATTATCTCTCTGGTCCATATTGTATTTCATCTCTGAGAGTTATTTCAAATAAGTTGATTGGTGTTGGATACGAGTAAAATATTTCATGACTATAGTGATGCAAATGGAAGCTTGTCCAGACTGTGGCATAGACTTTGGCATGTCATGTTGGATGTTATTCTTGTCATATGCTTAGTATTTATTGTTTTAGCATGATTTGTTTTAAATGGCTGAGAGTGCATAATGTGTCATTGAAAGAATCATGTGTTGTTTATATCATAAAAGCATAAAATTGTGGTATTCTCCTTTGATGCTTTATTGGGTTGACTTGGCACATGCTTATACCATATTATGACTATAACCAGTCAATTAAAGCCTCTATGATCATTTAGTTTTTGATTTGTAATATCACTTTATGCTTTGATTGATAATGTTTTGTCGCTACGCATGATTATGGCCATTATTGCTCTCTTAGTTTGTCGCTCCCAGTCTTTTGCTAGCCTTCACCTGTATTGAGTATGATCTCTACTCGTGCATCCAACCACCAAAAACAAAAGTTGACAATTGTGTCCACCATATCTACCTATATGTGGTATTTCACCGCCACTCCAAAGTAAATTGCTTGTGTGCTACCTTTAAAATTTCAAAAATAATCACCTATTTTTGTGTAATTTATAGCTCATGGGAAAGTAGTCTAAAAAAACTATTGTGGCAAGTACTATGTTTTATGCATTTTTAGTTCTTATAAGTTGCTTTTGTGTGATAACCATACTTTCATGGGGAACACCATCAATATACCTTTATTGAATATCATGTGCGATACTATGCATGCTCATTTTGTTTGAAGTAAGGGAGTGATGCGTGCAATTAACACACGTCCGTTGGGAACCCCAAGAGGAAGGTGTGATGCAGACAGTAGCAAGTTTTCCCTCAGAAAGAAACCAAGGTTTATCGAACCAGGAGGAGCCAAGAAGCACGTTGAAGGTTGATGGTGGCGAAGTATAGTGCGGCGCAACACCAGGGATTCCGGCGCCAACGTGGAACCTACACAACACAACCAAAGTACTTTGCCCCAATGTAACAGTGAGGTTGTCAATCTCACCAGCTTGCTGTGAACAAAGGATTAACCGTATTGTGTGGAAGATGATTGTTTGCGAAGAACAGTAAAGAACAAGTATTGTAGTAGATTGTATTTCAGATGTAAAGAATAGACCGGGGTCCACAGTTCACTAGCGGTGTCTCTCCCATAAGATAAATAGCATGTTGGGTGAACGAATTACAGTTGGGCAATTGACAAATAAAGAAGGCATAACAATGCACATACATATATCATGATGAGTACTATGAGATTTAATCAGGGCATTACGACAAAGTACATAGACCGCCATCCAGCATGCATCTATGCCTAAAAAGTCCACTTTCAGGTTATCATCCGAACCCCTTCCGGTATTAAGTTGCAAGCAACAGACAATTGCATTAAGTATGGTGCATAATGTAATCAACACAAATATCCTTAGACAAAGCATCGATGTTTTATCCCTAGTGGCAACAGCACATCCACAACCTTAGAACTTTCTGTCACTGTCCCAGATTTAATGGAGGCATGAACCCACTATCGAGCATAAATACTCCCTCTTGGAGTCACAAGTATCAACTTGGCCAGAGCCTCTACTAGCAACGGAGAGCATGCAAGAACATAAACAACATATATGATAGATTGATAATCAACTTGACATAGTATTCAATATCCATCGGATCCCAACAAACACAACATGTAGGATTACAAAGAAACGATCTTGATCATGATAGGCAGCTCACAAGATCGAGCATGATAGCACAATTAGGAGAAGACGGCCATCTAGCTACTGCTATGGACCCATGGTCTAGGGGTGAACTACTCACACATCAATCCGGAGGCGATCATGGCGATGAAGAGTCCTCCGGGAGATGATTCCCCTCTCCGGCAGGTTGCCGGAGGCGATCTCCTGAATCCCCCGAGATGGGATTGGCGGCTGCGTCTCTGGAAGGTTTTCCGTATCGTGGCTCTCGGTACTGGGGGTTTCGCGACGAAGGCTTTAAGTAGGCGGAAGGGTAGGTCAGGAGGCGCCACGGGGGCCCCACACAACAGGGCCGCGCGGGCCCCTTGCTGGCCGCGCCGCCCTATTGTGGCGGCGCCTCGTGTCCCCACTTCTTATCCTCTTCGGTCTTCTGGAAGCTTCGTGTGAAAATAGGACCCTGGGCGTTGATTTCGTCCAATTCCGAGAATATTTCCTTACTAGGATTTCTGAAACCAAAAACAGCAGAAAACAGCAACTGGCTCTTCGGCATCTCGTCAATAGGTTAGTGCCGAAAATGCGTAATAATGACATATAATGTGTATAAAACATGTGAGTATCATCAATAAAGTAGCATGGAACATAAGAAATTATAGATACGTTTGGGACGTATCAAGCATCCCCAAGCTTAGTTCCTACTCGCCCTCGAGTAGGTAAATGATAACAAAGATAATTTCTGAAGTGACATGCTATCATAATCTTGATCAATACTATTGTAAAGCACATGAGATGAATGCAGCGATTCGAAGCAATGATGAAGATAATGAGTAAACAAATGAATCATATAACAAAGACTTTTCATGAATAATACTTTCAAGACAAGCATCAATAAGTCTTGCATAAGAGTTAACTCATAAGCAATAAATTCTTAGTAAAGGAGTTGAAACAACACAAAGGAAGATATAAGTTTCAGCGGTTGCTTTCAACTTCAACATGTATATCTCATGGATAATTGTCAACACAAAGTAATATAACAAGTGCAATAGGTAAACATGTAAGAATCAATGCACACAGTTGATACAAGTGTTTGCTTCTAAGATAGAAAGAATAGGTAAACTGACTCAACAATAAAGTAAAAGATAGGCCCTTCGCAGAGGGAAGCATTGATTACTATTTTTGTGCTAGAGCTTTTATTTTGAAAACAAGAAACAATTTTGTCAACGGTAGTAATAAAGCATATGAGTTATGTATAAGATATCTTATAAGTTGCAAGCCTCATGCATAGTATACTAATAGTGCTCGCACCTTGTCCTAATTAGCTTGGGTTAACACGGATTATCATTGCATAACATATGTTTCAACCAAGTGTCACAAAGGGGTACCTCTATGCCGCCTGTACAAGGGTCTAAGGAGAAGGTTCGCATTGGATTTCTCACTTTTGATCATTCTCAACTTAGACACCCATACCGGGACAACATAAACAACATATAATGGACTCCTCTTTTAATGCTTAAGCATTCAACAACATTTAATATTCTCATAAGAGATTGAGGTTTTATGTCCAAACTGAAACTTCCACCATGATTCATGGCTTTAGTTAGCGGCCCAATGTTCTTCTCTAACAGTATGCATACTCAAACCATTTGATTGTGAAAACTGCCCTTACTTCAGACAAGACGAACATGCATAGCAACTCACATGATATTCAACAAAGGTAAAAAGTTGATGGCGTCCCCAGAAAACATGGTTACCGCTCAACAAGCAACTTACTAAGAAATAAGACACATAAGTACATATTCTTCACCACAATAGTTTTTAAGCTATTTTGTCCCATGAGCTATATATTGTAAAGGTAAAGAATGGAATTTTAAAGGTAGCACTCAAGTATTGTACTTTGGAATGGCGGAGAAATACCATGTGGTAGGTAGGTATGGTGGACACAAATGGCATGGTTATTGGCTCAAGGATTTGGATGCACGAGAAGATTTCCTCTCAATACAAGGCTAGGCTAGGAAGGTTGTTTGAAGCAAACTCAAGTATAAATGGTGCAGCAAGACTCACATATAAACATATTGTAACTATTATAAGACTTTACATCGTCTCCTTGTTGTTCAAACACCTCAACCAGAAAATATCTAGACTTAGAGAGAACAATCATGCAAACCAAATTTTAACATGCTCTATGTAGTTATTCATTAATGGGTACAAGGTACATGATGCAAGAGCTTAAACATGATCTATATGAGCACAACAATTGCCAAGTATCACATTATTCAAGACATTATACCAATTACCACATGCGGCATTTTCCGTTTCCAACCATATATCAATGAATGAGGTAGTTCAACTTTCGCAATGAACATTAAAGATAAAGCTAAGAACACATGTGTTCATACGAAACAGCGGAACGTAATATCTCCAATATAAAGTATTGTGGGATCCGACTTTATTCAAACAAAACTAAACTAAAGCAAATAGACGCTCCAAGCAAAGCACATAAGATGTGACTGAATAAAAATATAGTTTCATTAGAGGAACCTGATAAGTTGTCGATGAAGAAGGGGATGCCTTGGGCATCCCCAAGCTTAGACGCTTGGTTCTTCTTAAAATATGCAGGGATGAACCACGGGGGCATCCCCAAGCTTTGACTTTTCACTCTTCTTGATCATATTGTATCATCCTCCTCTCTTGACCCTTGAAAACTTCCTCCACACCAAACTCGAAACAAACTCATTAGAGGGTCAGTGCATAATTCATATATTCAGAGGTGACATAATCATTCTTAATACTTCTGGACATTGCACAAAGCTACTGAAAGTTAATGGAACAAAAAAATCCATCAAACATAGCAAAACAGGCAATGCGAAATAAAAGGCAGAATCTGTCAAAACAGAACAGTCCGTAAAGACGAATTTTAAAATAGCACCAGACTTGCTCAGATGAAAATTCCCAAATTGAATGAAAGTTGCGTACATATCTGAGGATCACGCACGTAAATTGGCAGATTTTTCTGAGTTACCTACAGAGAATTCTGCCCAGATTCGTGACAGCAAGAAATCTGTTTCTGCGCAGTAATCCAAATCTAGTATTGACTTTACTATCAAAGACTTTACTTGGCACAACAATGCAATAAAATAAAGATAAGGAGAGGTTGCTACAGTAGTAAACAACTTCCAAGACTCAAATATAAAACAAAGGTACTGTAGTAAAAACATGGGTTGTCTCCCATAAGCGCTTTTCTTTAACGCCTTTCAGCTAGGCGCAGAAAGTGTGTATCAAGTGTTATCAAGAGATGAAGCATCAACACTATTACCAGGGGTGTTGGGAGTTTTATCAATTTTAGGCCTATAATAATTCTTTGGTTTAGGCACCTTAGAGACATACATGAATTTTTGCTCTTTACCCACATAAGCTTTCTCCTTATATTTAAGAGAAGAAAAAGTTGAACCCAAGGTTCCCATAGCTTTTTCAAGTTCGCCAATCCTATTGATTTGATTATCATGGACAACACAAGTTCCTAGGACACTAATTCTTTCATCAATTCCTCCTAAGGATTTATCAAGTTCATCAGTTTTATCAAGTAACATTTCCAATTTAGTTTCAACACTTGGAAATTTTTTCTCTATGGTTTCCAATTTTTTCATAACATCCTCAAGAGAAATTTTAATTTTAGTTTCATTAACAGGTGGTATTCCAACTAGACTCTCAATGATGCAACTAGCTTCTAAAGCAGGAGTACCTAGGAAATTACCCCCCGAAAGAGTATCAAGAACATACCTATTCCAACTAGATATACCAACATAAAAGTTCCTAAGTAGGATAATAGTGGAGTGTTTCTTAGTGCACCTATGATGAGCATCACTAATTCTATACCAAGCATCTTTAAAACTTTCTCCACCTTGTTGTTTAAACGAACGAACTTCAACTTCAGGATTACTCATTTTAGCAGTAGTAAATAAATAAAACTAGATAGAGTAAATGCAAGTAACTAATTTTTTTGTGTTTTTGATATAGAGAACAAGATAGTAAATAAAGTAAAGCTAGCAACTAATTTTTTTGTGTTTTGTTTAAGTGCAGCAAACAAAGTAGTAAATAAAGTAAAGCAAGACAAAAACAAAGTAAAGAGATTGAAAGTGGAGACTCCCCTTGCAGCGTGTCTTGATCTCCCCGGCAATGGCGCCAGAAAAAGAGCTGTTGCCGTGGGAGTTGGCAATTTCCGTGGTGTAGCTTTTCTTCAGAATCCCCGGCAACGGCGCCAGAAAAAGAGCTTGATGCATGCAATTAACACACGTCCGTTGGGAACCCCAAGAGGAAGGTGTGATGCAGACAGTAGCAAGTTTTCCCTCAGAAAGAAACCAAGGTTTATCGAACCAGGAGGAGCCAAGAAGCACGTTGAAGGTTGATGGCGGCGAAGTATAGTGCGGCGCAACACCAGGGATTCTGGCGCCAACGTGGAACCTGCACAACACAACCAAAGTACTTTGCCCCAACGTAACAGTGAGGTTGTCAATCTCACCGGCTTGCTGTGAACAAAGGATTAACCGTATTGTGTAGAAGATGATTGTTTGCGAAGAACAGTAAAGAACAAGTATTGCAGTAGATTGTATTTCAGATGTAAAGAATAGACCGGGGTCCACAATTCACTAGCGGTGTCTCTCCCATAAGATAAATAGCATGTTGGGTGAACGAATTACAGTTGGGCAATTGACAAATAATGAAGGCATAACAATGCACATACATATATCATGATGAGTACTATGAGATTTAATCAGGGCATTACGACAAAGTACATAGACCGCCATCCAGCATGCATCTATGCCTAAAAAGTCCACTTTCAGGTTATCATCCGAACCCCTTCCGGTATTAAGTTGCAAGCAACAGACAATTGCATTAAGTATGATGCGTAATGTAATCAACACAAATATCCTTAGACAAAGCATCGATGTTTTATCCCTAGTGGCAACAGCACATCCACAACCTTAGAACTTTCTGTCACTGTCCCAGATTTAATGGAGGCATGAACCCACTATCGAGCATAAATACTCCCTCTTGGAGTCACAAGTATCAACTTGGCCAGAGCCGCTACTAGCAACGGAGAGCATGCAAGAACATAAACAACATATATGATAGATTGATAATCAACTTGACATAGTATTCAATATCCATCGGATCCCAACAAACACAACATGTAGGATTACAAAGAAACGATCTTGATCATGATAGGCAGCTCACAAGATCGAGCATGATAGCACAATTAGGAGAAGACGACCATCTAGCTACTGCTATGGACCCATGGTCCAGGGGTGAACTACTCACACATCAATCCGGAGGCGATCATGGCGATGAAGAGTCCTCCGGGAGATGATTCCCCTCTCCGGCAGGGTGCCGGAGGCGATCTCCTGAATCCCCCGAGATGGGATTGGCGGCTGCGTCTCTGGAAGGTTTTCCGTATCGTGGCTCTCGGTACTGGGGGTTTCGCGACGAAGGCTTTAAGTAGGCAGAAGGGTAGGTCAGGAGGCGCCACGGGGGCCCCACACAACAGGGCCGCGCGGGCCCCTTGCTGGCCGCGCCGCCCTATTGTGGCGGCGCCTCGTGGCCCCACTTCTTATCCTCTTCGGTCTTCTGGAAGCTTCGTGTGAAAATAGGACCCTGGGCGTTGATTTCGTCCAATTCCGAGAATATTTCCTTACTAGGATTTCTAAAACCAAAAACAGCAGAAACCAGCAACTGGCTCTTCGGCATCTCGTCAATAGGTTAGTGCCGGAAAATGCATAATAATGACATATAATGTGTATAAAACATGTGAGTATCATCAATAAAGTAGCATGGAACATAAGAAATTATAGATACGTTTGGGACGTATCAGGGAGATTTACCATGAGTTGCAAATATTAGAGTATGCATATTGTTAGAGAGGAACATTGGGCCGCCAACTAAATCCATGTTCACATGGTGGAAGTTTCAGCTAGGTAAAAGTCCAAATATCTATTGTCCTTGCTTTCCCGGTATGGATGTCCAAAAAGTTGAGCTTCATCAAAATTGAGAAATCAAATGAGATTCATCTACTAGAACCTTTTTACAGGAGGCAAGGAGGTACCCCTTTGTGACACTTGGTTAAAACATATGTATGTGATGAAAATCCATGGAAGTCCAAGCTAATTAGGACAAGGTGTGAGCACTATTAGTATATTATGCATGAGGCAAGTAAACTTATAGGAAGTTTTTATACATAAGCCATACTATTTATCACTACCGTTGACATAAGTAGCACCTATCATAATGAATATTTTCAATACTCCTATTGCTTTCAAAATAAAAATCTCTAGCACATGGGTAATCCCTGCTTCCTTCTGTGAAGAGCCTTTATTTTACTATTATGTTGAGTCTTCATCTTCTACCTTATGCACCGATTAAGAGAGAATAGTTCTAATTCTTAGTGCAATGTGCAAAAGTCCCAAAATTATTATTGATTGACTCATGATTGTGTTATTGTTGGCTCTCAAATTACTTGTATCTAGTCACCCTTTGAACTTTGAAGGTGTCCTTGCATTTATGTCTTGCTATTACATAAGGACATGTTGAGTACCACTTTATTATGTTTACTCTATGATCATAAACACACAGTTGCTTTCAATGCACTATTATTCATGATCCTTTGTTTGAGTTAATCTTCATGTTATAACATAGTAGCTAATTTCAATTGAACTATATCTATCATGCCTATGTTAGAGTACTTAGATCCCAGCTCACAATGCTTAACATTCTTTATCAAGATTGTGTTGGATTCATGTCACCTTAAAATTTATCTTTGTTATCACTTACCTACTCGAGGACGAGCAGGAGTTAAGCTTGGGGATGCTTGATACGTCTCAAGCGTATCTATAATTTTTGATGCGCCATGCTTGTTTTACACCAATTCATATATGTTTTGTTTACACTTCGTTGCACTTTTACATGATTTTCGGCACTAACCTATTAACAAGATTTCACAGTGCCAGTTCCCTGTTTTCTGTTGTTTTTGTATTTCAGAAAAGTTGTACAGGAAATATTCTCAGAATTGGACGAAACAAGAGTCGAAGTCAATATTTTTACCGAAACGGAGATGGAGTCCGGAGTGGGGACGAAGAGGCACACCAGGGCGCCCAGACCACCCCTAGCCGTGGCCTAGGGCTGGCCCGCACCTAGGGTAGGAGTGGGGCCCACAGGCACCCCACCGACCTGAATCCTACGCCTATTTATACATCTTCTCGGGAAAACCCTAGATACACGAGCCTCCATCCACGAAAAGTTTCGACGCGTCCGCCAGCGCAAAACCCATCTCGGGGGGTTCTGAAGCTCTTCCCGGCACCCTGCCGGAGGGGGAAATCATCGCCGGAGGCATCTACATCGACATGCCTGCCTCCGAAGTGATGTGTGAGTAGTTCATCCCTGGACTATGGGTCCATAAGAGTAGCTAGATGGTTGTCTTCTCCACTTTGTGCTTCATGTATCGATCTTGTGAGCTGCCCTGCATAATCAAGATCATCTTTATGTAATCTTATATGTTTAGTTTGCTGGGATCCGATGAATATTGAATACTCTGTTGATATTTATTATATATTCATGTCATATGTTATTTGTGATCTTGCATGCTCTCCGTTGCTAGTAGAAACTCTGGCCAAGTGGACACTTGTGACTCCAAGAGGGGGTATTTATGCTCGATAGTAGGTTCATGCCTCTAGTTTCCTGGGAGAGTGACTTTATAACTTCTAAGGTTGTAGATGTGCTGTTGCTACTAGTAAGAAAACAACAATATTTTATCCAAGGGTAATTCTATTGTTTACTTTACACACATTGCTTAATGCGATAGTCTGTTGCTTGCAACTTTATACTGGAAGGGGTGCGGACGCTAACCTGAAGGTGGATTATTAGTCATAGATGCAGTTGGATTACGGTCTATATATTATGTTGTAATGCCCTGATACGTCCCAAACGTATCTATAATTTCTTATGTTCCATGCTACTTTTATGATGATACTCACATGTTTTATACACATTATATGCCATTATTATGCATTTTCCGGCACTAACCTATTGACGAGATGCCGAAGAGCCAGTTGCTGTTTTCTACTGTTTTTTGTTTCAGAAATCCTAGTAAGGAAATATTCTCGGAATTGGACGAAATCAAGGCCCAGGGGCCTATTTTCCACGAAGCTTCCAGTCCGAAGAGGAAACGAAGTGGGGCCACGAGGTGGCCACACGCTAGGGCGGCGCGGCCTGGGCCTTGGCCGCGCCGGCCTGTTGTGTGGGGCCCTCGTGTGGCCCCCTGACCTGCCCTTCCTCCTACTTAAATTCTTCGTCGCGAAACCCCCAGTACCGAGAGCCACGATACGGAAAACCTTCCAGAGACGCCGCTGCCGCCAATCCCATCTCGGGGGATTCAGGAGATCGCCTCTGGCACCCTGCCAGAGAGGGGAATCATCTCCCGGAGGTCTCTTCATCGCCATGATCGCCTCTGGATCGATGTGTGGGTAGTTCACCCCTGGACTATGGGTCCATAGCAGTAGCTAGATGGTCGTCTTCTCCTAATTGTGCTATCATGTTCGATCTTGTGAGCTGCCTATCATGATCAAGATCGTCTATTTGTAATGCTACATGTTGTGTTTGTTGGGATCTGATGAATATTGAATACTATGTCAAGTTGATTATCAATCTATCATATATGAGTTGTTTATGTTCTTGCATGCTCTCCGTTGCTAGTAGAGGCTCTGGCCAAGTTGATACTTGTAACTCCAAGAGGGAGTATTTATGCTCGAGAGTGGGTTCATGCCTCAATTAAACCTGGGACAGTGACAGAAAGTTCTAAGGTTGTGGATGTGCTGTTGCCACTAGGGATAAAACATCGATGCTTTGTCTAAGGATATTTGTGTTGATTACATTACGCACCATACTTAATGCAATTGTCTGTTGCTTGCAACTTAATACCGGAAGGGGTTCGGATGATAACCTGAAAGTGGACTTTTTAGGCATAGATGCATGCTGGATAGCGGTCTATGTACTTTGTCGTAATGCCTTGATTAAATCTCATAGTACTCATCATGATATACGTATGTGCATTGTTATGCCTTCTTTATTTGTCAATTGCCCAACTGTAATTCGTTCACCCAACATGCTAATTATCTTATGGGAGAGACACCGCTAGTGAACTCTGGACCCCGGTCCTATTCTTTACATCTGAAATACAATCTACTGCAATACTTGTTCTTTACTGTTCTTCGCAAACAATCATCTTCCACACAATACGGTTAATCCTTTGTTCACAGCAAGCCGGTGAGATTGACAACCTCACTGTTACGTTGGGGCAAAGTACTTTGGTTGTGTTGTGCAGGTTCCACGTTGGCGCCGGAATCCCTGGTGTTGCGCCGCACTACACTTCGCCGCCATCAACCTTCAACGTGCTTCTTGGCTCCTCCTGGTTCGATAAACCTTGGTTTCTTTCTGAGGGAAAACTTGCTACTGTCTGCATCACACCTTCCTCTTGGGGTTCACAACGGACGTGTGTTAATTGCACGCATCAAGCTCTTTTTCTGGCGCCGTTGCCGGGGAGATCAAGACACGCTGCAAGGGGAGTCTCCACTTCCAATCTCTTTACTTTGTTTTTGTCTTGCTTTATTTTATTTACTACTTTGTTTGTTGCACTAAATCAAAAACACAAAAAAAAAGTTGCTAGCTTTACTTTATTTACTATCTTGTTTGCGTTCTCTATATTAAAAACACACAAAAATTAGTTACTTGCATTTACTTTATCTAGTTTGCTTTATTTACTACTGTTAGAATGAATACTCCTAAGAACACTAAGTTGTTTTTATTTCACTAGTTAGGCATAATGGAAAGCAACTATGAGCTTTTTAAGCTATTTCCTGAGTTAAGACATGGATTGTTTGCTGCGAAAATTAAAAAACCTATGGAATCTTATTTGCATGCTAGTAGCAATGATATTAGTATGAACACTTTGAACACCATTGTTGCTAATGATATGGAAAATTCTAAGCTTGGGGAAGCTGGTTTTGATGAGCATGACATTTTTAGTCCCCCAAGCATTGAGGAGAAAATTTTCTTTGATGATACTTTGCCTCCTATTTATGATGATTATAATGATAGTGGTCTTTTGGTGCCGCCTACTATGGAGAGTAAATCTTATTATGATTATACTATGCCTCCTACACTTGATGAGAATAATAATGATAGCTACTTTGTTGAATTTGCTCCCACTACAACTAATAAAATTGATTATGCTTATGTGGAGAGTAATGATACTTTTATGCATGTGAATAAGAATGCTTTATGTGATACTTATATTGTTGAGTTTGTTCATGATGCCACTGAAAGTTATTATGAGAGAGGGAAACATGGCTATATGCATCTTAATAATATTAAGTTTCCCCTCTTTGTGTTGAGAATTTTGAAGTTACTCTTGTTTTATCTTCCTATGCTTGTCACTTTGTTCTTCATGAATTTATTTGTGTACAAGATTCCTTTTCATAGAAAGTGGGTTAGACTTAAATGTGTTTTGAATTTGCTTCTTGATGCTCTCTTTTGCTTCAACTCTTATTTCTTGCGCGAGCATCATTAAAATTGCTGAGCCCATCTTAATGGCTATAAAGAAAGAACTTCTTGGGAGATAACCCATGTCTTTATTTTACTTCTGCATTATGTTTTATATTTGAGTCTTGGAAGTTGTTATTACTGTAGCAACCTCTCCTTATCTTTATTTTATTGCAATGTTGTGCCAAGTAAAGTCTTTGATAGTAAAGTCAATACTAGATTTGGATTACTGCGCAGAAACAGATTTCTTGCTATCACGAATTTGGGTATGGTTCTCTGTAGGTAACTCAGAAAAATCTGCCAATTTACGTGCGTGATCCTCAGATATGTACGCAACTTTCATTCAATTTGGGCATTTTCATCTGAGCAAGTCTGGTGCCTCTAAAAAATTCGTCTTTACGGACTATTCTGTTTTGACAGATTCTGCCTTTTATTTCGCATTGCCTGTTTTGCTATGTTTGATGGATTTCTTTGTTCCATTAACTTTAAGTAGCTTTGTGCAATGTCCAGAAGTGTTAAGAATGATTATGTCACCTCTGAATATATGAATTATGCACTGACCCTCTAATGAGTTTGTTTTAAGTTTGGTGTGGAGGAAGTTTTCAAGGGTCAAGAGAGGAGGATGATACAATATGATCAAGAAGAGTGAAGAGTTTAAGCTTGGGGATGCCCCCGTGATTCATCCCTGCATATTTTAAGAAGACCCAAGTGTCTAAGCTTGGGGATGCCCAAGGCATCCCTTCTTCATCGACAACATTATCAGGTTCCTCTAGTGAAACTATATTTTTATTCCGTCACATCTTATGTGCTTTGCTTGGAGCGTCTGTTTGTTTTTGTTTTTGTTTTGTTTGAATAAGATCGGATCCTAGCATTCTTTGTTTGGGAGAGAGACACGCTCCGCTGTTTCGTATGAACACATGTGTTCTTAGCTTTATCTTTAATGTTCATTGCGAAAGTTGGACTATTTCATTCATTGTTATATGGTTGGAAACGGAAAATGTCGCATGTGGTAAATGGTATAATGTCTTGAATAATGTGATACTTGGCAATCGTTGTGCTCATATAGACACTACAAGAAAAACCTTCCATAGAGACATTTTACTAGAGACACTTCCTACTTTGCCTCATTAAAAATCGCATTAAGACACTTTGCATATTGTAGTGGCACTTTTCGAGACACTTCAGAAATAGTCTCAAATGTAGGGACATTAGTTGAGACATTTCTGTAAGGTATTGCAATTTTCATTCTATAGACAACTTATGAGACACTCCAAAAGTGTCACAAATAAGTTATCAAGTGGAAATCCATGAGACACTTCGTTGTATGTCTTTACTTTTCCTCTAGACACAATGTTTGAGGCATTTTGCTTGTTCTCTAGAGACATTTTTTTTATGTTCGGGCCATGGTGGGCAATACTCATTAGAAATTTATTCCAAGTATCAACATATACTTGTGAAAGGGTGAGATGGTTAATGGATTAAGTCTTAATCATTAAGGTCATGAGTTCGAGTGTTGCTTTTCACATGGTTTCCTCACATTTATTTACACTAGAGACACAATATAATGCCTCTTTTATGTCTTCTAAAATGTAAAGACATTATTACTATTGTCCTTAGCACGTAGAGACACCGCCCGTAGTGTCTCTACATGTCAATTCTCTTGTAGTGCGATCATGTTTAAGCTCTTGCATCATGTACCTTGTACCCATTAATGAATAACTACATAGAGCTTGTTAAAATTTGGTTTGCATGATTGATCTCTAGAGTCTAGATATTTTCTGGTTAAGGTGTTTGAACAACAAGGAGACAATGTAAAGTCTTATAATAGCTACAATGTGTTCATATGTGAGCTTTGCTGCACCTTTTATACTTGAGTTTGCTTCAAACAACCTTGCTAGCCTAGCCTTGTATTGACAGGAATTCTTCTCGTGCATCCAAATCCTTGAGCCAAATACTATGCCATTTGTGTCCACCATACCTACCTACCACATGGTATTTCTCCGCCATTCCAAAGTACATTACTTGAGTGCTACCTTTAAAACTTCCATTCTTTGCCTTTACAATACATAGCTCATGGGACAATAGCCTTAAAAACTATTGTGGTGAAGAATATGTACTTATGTGTCTTATTTCTTAATAAGTTGCTTGTTGAGCGGTAACCATGTTTCTGGGGACGCCATCAACTTTTACCTTTGTTGAATATCATGTGAGTTGCTATGCATGTTCGTCTTGTCTGAAGTAAGGGCGATTTTCATGATCAAATGGTTTGAGTATGCATATTGTTAGATAAGAATATTGGGCCGCTAACTAAAGCCATGATTCATGGTGGAAGTTTCAGTTTGGACATAAAACCTCAATCTCTTATGAGAATATTATCTGTTGCTGAATGCTTAAGCATTAAAAGAGGAGTCCACTATCTGTTGTCTATGTTGTCCCGGTATGGATGTCTAAGTTGAGAATAATCAAAAGCGAGAAATCCAATACGAGCTTTCTCCTTAGACCTTTGTACAGGCGGCATAGAGGTACCCCTTTGTGACACTTGGTTGAAACATATGCTATGCAATGATAATCCGTGTTAATCCAAACTAATTAGGACAAGGTGCGAGCACTATTAGTATACTATGCATGAGGCTTGCAACTTATAAGATATCTTATACATAACTCATATGATTTATTACTACCGTTGACAAAATTGTTTCTTGTTTTCAAAATGAAAAGCTCTAGCACAAATATAGTAATCCATGCTTCCCTCCGCGAAGGGCCTATCTTCTACTTTATTGTTGAGTCAGTTTACCTATTCTTTCTATCCTAGAAGCAAACACTTGTGTAAACTGTGTGCATTGATTCTTACATGTTTACCTATTGCACTTGTTATATTACTTTGTGTTGACAATTATCCATGAGATAAATATGTTGAAGTTGAAAGCAACCGCTGAAACTTATATCTTCCTTTGTGTTGTTTCAAAGCTATCTACTAAGAATTTATTGCTTATGAGTTAACTGTTATGCAAGTCTTATTGATGCTTGTCTTGAAAGTATTATTCATGAAAAGTCTTTGCTATATGATTCATTTGTTTACTCATTATCTTCATCATTGCTTCGAATCGCTGCATTCATCTCATATGCTTACAATAGTATGATCAAGATTATGATAGCATGTCACTTCAGAAATTATCTTTGTTATCGTTTACCTACTCGAGGGCGAGCAGGAACTAAGCTTGGGGATGCTTGATACGTCCCA
This sequence comes from Lolium perenne, assembly GCF_019359855.2. Taxonomy (NCBI): domain Eukaryota; kingdom Viridiplantae; phylum Streptophyta; class Magnoliopsida; order Poales; family Poaceae; genus Lolium; species Lolium perenne. Next base: position 266,738,367 of record NC_067246.2, on the reverse strand, counting down.
AACGTATCTATAATTTCTTATGTTCCATGCTACTTTTATGATGATACTCACATGTTTTATACACATTATATGCCATTATTATGCATTTTCTGGCACTAACCTATTGACGAGATGCCGAAGAGAGCCGATTCTTTGTTTTACTCTGTTTTTGGTTTCAGAAATCCTAGTAAGGAAATATTCTCGGAATTGGACGAAATCAACGCCGAGGGGCCTATTTTTCCACGAAGCTTCCAGTCCGAAGAGGAAACGAAGTGGGGCCACGAGGTGGCCACACGCTAGGGCGGGGCGGCCTGGGCCTTGGCCGCGCCGGCCTGTTGTGTGGGGCCCTCGTGTGGCCCCCTGACCTGCCCTTCCTCCTACTTAAAGTCTTCATCGCGAAACCCCCAGTACCGAGAGCCACGATACGGAAAACCTTCCAGAGACGCCGCCGCCGCCAATCCCATCTCGGGGGATTCAGGAGATCGCCTCCGGCACCCTGCCGAAGAGGGGAATCATCTCCCGGAGGTCTCTTCATCGCCATGATCGCCTCTGGATCGATGTGTGGGTAGTTCACCCCTGGACTATGGGTCCATAGCAGTAGCTAGATGGTCGTCTTCTCCTAATTGTGCTATCATGTTCGATCTTGTGAGCTGCCTATCATGATCAAGATCGTCTATTTGTAATGCTACATGTTGTGTTTGTTGGGATCCGATGAATATTGAATACTATGTCAAGTTGATTATCAATCTATCATATATGAGTTGTTTATGTTCTTGCATGCTCTCCGTTGCTAGTAGAGGCTCTGGCCAAGTTGATACTTGTAACTCCAAGAGGGAGTATTTATGCTCGATAGTGGGTTCATGCCTCCATTAAATCTGGGACAGTGACATAAAGTTCTAAGGTTGTGGATGTGCTGTTGCCACTAGGGATAAAACATCGATGCTTTGTCTAAGGATATTTGTGTTGATTACATTATGCACCATACTTAATGCAATTGTCTGTTGCTTGCAACTTAATACCGGAAGGGGTTCGGATGATAACCTGAAAGTGGACTTTTTAGGCATAGATGCATGCTGGATAGCGGTCTATGTACTTTGTCGTAATGCCCTGATTAAATCTCATAGTACTCATCATGATATATGTATGTGCATTGTTATGCCTTCTTTATTTGTCAATTCCCCAACTGTAATTCGTTCACCCAACATGCTAATTAACTTATGGGAGAGACACCACTAGTGAACTGTGGACCCCGGTCCTATTCTTTACATCTGAAATACAATCTACTGCAATACTTGTTCTTTACTGTTCTTCGCAAACAATCATCTTCCACACAATATGGTTAATCCTGTGTTCACAGCAAGCCGGTGAGATTGACAACCTCACTGTTACGTTGGGGCAAAGTACTTTGGTTGTGTTGTGCAGGTTCCACGTTGGCGCCGGAATCCCTGGTGTTGCGCCGCACTACACTTCGCCGCCATCAACCTTCAACGTGCTTCTTGGCTCCTCCTGGTTCGATAAACCTTGGTTTCTTTCTGAGGGAAAACTTGCTACTGTCTGCATCACACCTTCCTCTTGGGGTTCCCAACGGACGTGTCTTAATTGCACGCATCATGCCCAATACCATATATCATAGTAATCATCTTGTCATGTATGGTCGATATTCTGTCAATTACCCAGCTGTAATTTGTTCACCCAACATGTTATTTATTTATGGAGAGACACCTCTAGTGAACTATGGACCCCGGACCTATTTCCTTTACTGATAAATTCAACTGCAATCATGTCATGTTTACTTTCTGCAAACATATCCTTCCATTCGATACGTCTAATCCTTTGTGTTCAGCAAACCGGTGAGATTAGTAACCTCACTGTAAGTTGGGGCAAAATACTTTGGTTGTGTTGTTTGTAGGTTCCACGTTGTTGCTGACGCTAGTAGTGTGCCCTGCCACTAGTCATCCAGCAACACCTTCAGAAGTTAAGCCTTTCTCCTACTGGTCGATTAAACATTGATTTCTTAGTGAGGGAAAACTTTCTACTGTGCTCATCCTACCTTCCTCTTGGGGTTCCCAACAGCGTGTCTGCATAAGACAAGTACACGCTATTTAGCTTCTTTTCTGGCTCCATTGCCGGGAAGAAAGAGGATTTCTGCAAGGAGAGGTCTCGCATCTCCAATCTCTTTACTTTGTTATAGTTTTGTTTATTTTATTTTACTTTGTCTTGTTTGCTTCTTTATGTCAAAACACAAAAAAAATATTTTCTCTTATAGTTGTTATTTTGTTTTTAGTTCATTATGTTGATCCCTAAGTACGATCCGAAGGATCTATCGACAGGTAGTGGTTCTATAATTGGGAGAGATAACAATGAAGAATTCTTTAATCATGTTAGTAAGCATAAAGATATTGAGGATAAATGCCTGGTAGAACTTGCTCCTAATTACGAAACTGTTGCAGCTTATTTAGTTCAAATGTTGGAGGCTAGATTTGTTAGCCTTAACCTCATAATGCAGCAAATGTTTCTTAAACTTCATGAAGTTGAGGATGATGAAAAGAAAGATTTTATCCTAGAAACTTTTCTTAAATAATTAAGATGCTAGGATCATGTGTAGATGTTATTGGTACACTTGAAAAGATAGACAAAATCAAACCTGAACATAGGGAGGAAATCAAAATACCAATACCTTTCGAACTCGTAGGAATGCATGAAGCTATGGAAAATAATTTTGATTGGATTATCCCTGAAAACCCATTTGATGAAAGTAGTGAACCTAAAAGTGCCGAGAAAGGATCTTCTAAAACTTATATTTATAAAAAACAAATCCTTGTTGAAAATACTTCTCGCATTGATCTTGATGCTTCTTCACTTGAAAATACTTGATGCTAGCTCTTTTTCTGCGCCTAGCTGAAAGGCGTTAAAGAAAAACACCCTTAGGAGATAACCCATGTTTTATTCCTACAATTTTTCTTTTGTTGAGTCTTGGAAGTTATTACCTCTGTGATAAGCTCTTCTTATCATTTTTATTTCATTTTTTGCGTCAATAATAGCCTCTAATAGGAAGAAAGTAAGATTTGGGGAAGTTGTTGTCCTGAAAACAGATTTTATGCTGTCACCATAAAAATTTGCATTCAAAGCCATAGCGGAATTATGAACTTCCAATTTTTTTTGCATATTCCCCAGGTTATTATGTAATTTTTGTTAGTTCAACACTTTTCGATCTAAGCAACAGAAGATTTTCGAAAAAAATCGATCTTTACCTGCTATTCTGTTTTGGCAGATTTCTGCCACTATTTGCATTTTCCTCTTAATCTTTTTTTTTGAGTTATTTTGAGGAAAGAACTTTTTGAAGAAGTTTCTATAGTATATAATGCTTTAAAAGATGTTTAATATATGTTAGAAATGAACCCAAGTACATTTATTATTTTGATTGTACTAATGCTGCTAATAAGAATTGTGTGAAGTTTTGTATGAAGGAAGTTTTCAAGCGTAGGGAGAGAAGAATGATGTAATGAGATTAAGAATGGATAAAAGCTCAAACTTGGGGATGCCCATGTCACCTCAAGAAATATCCAAGAGGTACAAGTGTCAAAGCTTGGGGATGCCTTGGGCATCCCCTCTTCATCAACAAAGCAACATGTCATCTTTCTATGCGCTATATTTGTATTGCTTCATATGCTATGTATTATTCTTGGAGCGTCTTTATTTTTGTTTTTTTATCTTATTTTGTTTTGTCTGATGTAGCATATGGTTGGATCCCAGCATATTTGTTTTGTAGAATGACACACTCCATTTTAATTGCATAGAACGCTCTAGTTTTCACTCTTATTGTTCTGCAAGTGTTCTGGTTTGCTAGTGCTGCGTTTAGCTCTTGTTCTTTCACTCGAATTTTATTCAGACCTTGTTCGTATTCTTTATTTATGTATGATTATCTCTCTGGTCCATATTAATTTTCATCTCTGAGAGTTATTTCAAATAGGTGGATTGGTGTTGGAGACGAGTAAAATGTTTCATGCTTATAGTGATGCAAAAGGAAGCTTGTCTAGACTGTGACATAGACTTTGTCATGAAATGTTGGGTGTTATTCTTATCATATGCTTAGTATTTATTGTTTTAGCATGACTTGTCTCAAATAGCTGAGAGTGCATAATGACTATTGAAATAATCATGTGTTGTTTATATCATACAAAGCATAATATTGTGGTATTCTCCTTTAATGCTTTATTGGGTTGACTTCGCACATGCTTACACCATGTTATGACTACCAACCAGTCAACTAAAGCCTCCATGATTATTTAGTTTTTGACTTGTGATATCACTTTATGATTTGATTAATAATGTTTTGTCGCTATGCATGATTATGGTTATTATTGCTCTCTTAGTTGGTCACTCCCAGTCTTTTGCTAGCCTCCGCCTGTACTGAGTATGAACTCTACTCGTGCATCCAACCACCAAAAACCAAAGTTTGCCAATTGTGTCCACCATATCTACCTACTAGCATTATTGCTATTCCAAGTATATTCATCACGCTTTTATTTATCTTTCAAATTAAATTTTGTCATGAGAAAATTAGTTAGTAAAGCTCTCACGAAGTTGATAGCACATTTACTTTCTTGCACTTAATAAACTTGAGCCATTGTGACTATCTTATGAAGTCTATATGTTTGCAAATTGCGAGTTGGGAGTTAGCACAACCATGCTTTCATGGGGCACGTTTTCAACATTGCACTTATTCCTATTTAGTTCATATCCCGTTCTTTTGTTTATGGATGCCTAGCGGTGCGAAATAAAATGGAAACTTGTAATTCCATGAAGTTTGTATATATGTTAGAGAAACGCCTGGGTGGCCAATTTAAGCCATGCATCATTCATGGTGCAAATTTACAGGGAACCATAGTGAGCATTCTATGAAGCATCTTCATTAAAAAGCTATGCCCATAGTAAATAAAAAGATTGATGAGATGCTCATTGTCTGTTTGTCTTGTCATTTTGGCATGGGATTGCTCCTAGGCAGGAGTACTTCCATATCATGGGGCAAGAGGTACCCTGATACGTCTCAAACGTATCTATAATTTCTTATGTTCCATGCTACTTTTATGATGATACTCACATGTTTTATACACACTTTATATCATTATTATGCATTTTCCGGCACTAACCTATTGACGAGATACCGAAGAGCCAGTTGCTGTTTTCTGCTGTTTTTGGTTTCAGAAATCCTACAAAGGAAATATTCTCGGAATTGGACGAAATCAACGCTCGGGGTCTTATTTTTCCACGAAGCTTCCAGAAGACCGGAGGGGATACGAAGTGGGGCCACGAGGGCCCGTAACCATAGGCCGGCGCGGCCAGGGAGGGGCCCGCGCCGCCCTATGGTGTGGGTCCCTCGCGTCGCCTCCAACCCTACCCTTCCGCCTACTTAAAGCCTTCGTCACGAAACCCCCCGTACCGAGAGCCACGATACGGAAAACCTTCCAGAGACGCAGCCGCCGCCAATCCCATCTCGGGGGATTCAGGAGATCGCCTCCGGCACCCTGCCGGAGAGGGGAATCATCTCCCGGAGGACTCTTCATCGCCATAATCGCCTCCAGATTGATGTGTGAGTAGTTCACCCCTGGACTATGGGTCCATAGCTGTAGCTAGATAGTTGTCTTCTCCTCATTATGCTATCATGTTAGATCTTGTGAGCTGCCTATCATGATCAAGATCATCTATTTGTAATGCTACATGTTGTGTTTGTTGGGATCCGATGAATATGGAATACTATGTCAAGTTGATTATCAATCTATCATATATGTGTTGTTTATGTTCTTGCATGCTCTCTGTTGCTAGTAGAGGCTCTGGCCAAGTTGATACTTGTCACTCCAAGAGGGAGTATTTATGCTCGATAGTGGGTTCATGCCTCCATTGAATGCAGGGACGATGTGAGAAAGTTCTAAGGTTGTGGATGTGCTGTTGCCACTAGGGATAAAACATCAATGCTTTGTCTAAGGATATTTGTGTTGATTACATTACGCACCATACTTAATGCAATTGTCTGTTGTTTGCAACTTAATACTGGAAGGGGTTCGGATGATAACCTGAAAGTTGACTTTTTAGGCATAGATGCATGCTGGATAGCGGTCTATGTACTTTGTCGTAATGCCCTGATTAAATCTCATAGTAGTCATCGTGACATGTATGTGCATTGTTATGCCCTCTCTATTTGTCAATTGCCCAACTGTAATTTGTTCACCCAACATGCTATTTATCTTATGGGAGAGACACCACTAGTGAACTGTGGACCCCGGTCCATTCTTTACATCTGAAATACAATCTACTGCAATACTTGTTCTTTACTGTTCTTCGCAAACAAACATCATCTTCCACACTATACATCTAATTCTTTGTTTACAGCAAGCCGGTGAGATTGACAACCTCACTGTTACGTTGGGGCAAAGTACTTTGATTGTGTTGTGCAGGTTCCACATTGGCGCCGGAATCCCTGATGTTGCGCCGCACTACACTCCGCCACCAACAACCTTCACGTGTTCCTTGACTCCTACTGGTTCAATAACCTTGGTTTCTTTCTGAGGGAAAACTTACTGCTGTGCGCATCACACCTTCCTCTTGGGGTTCCCAACGGACGTGTGCATCACGTCAATAGCATACCCCATTGGCGTTCTTAATGATACATATATACTTACAACGACAAGAACTTATTTGGGACCTAAGTTGAGTAGCATGAGGTTTAGGTACTTGTATTCAAGGGGCACGAGATTTTCAACTTATGATTTTTCAAGCATATAGCTCATATTTGTCCTCACATTAACTTTAACCATTCAAGATTCTTATTATGATTGGGGTAATGAGATCTCAAAGCTAATGAGTACCATTCTTTTTGGAAGGTTTATAAAATTTGTTAATCTTGCTTCCTTCTATGAAGGATCTCTCTTTTACATTTATGTTAAGTCTTCATCTTCTTGCTTTATGCACCAATTAAGAGAGCATAGTTGTCATTCTTAGTACAATGTGCATAGTCTCAAAATTATTATTGATTGATTCATGATTATGCTATTGATTGTTCTTAAATTACTTGAATCTAGTCACCCTTTGAACTTTAAAGGTGTCCTAGAATTTATGTTTTGCTACTTCATAAAGGACAAGCTGAGTACCACTTTGCTATGTTTTCTCTATGCTAAAAAAAGTTGCTTTCAATGCACAATTATTCATGATCCTTTGTTTGAGTTACTTCTCATGTTATAACATAGTTGCTAAGTTCTATTGTTAGAATTATATCTATCATGCTTATGTTAAGAGTACTTTGATCCTAGCTTACAATGCTTTACAATAACTTGATCAAGATTGTGTTGGCTTCATGTCACCTCAAAAATTATTTTGTTATCACTTACCTACTCGAGGACGAGCAGAAGTTAAGCTTGGGGATGCTGACACGTTGCAAACGTATCTATAATTTTTGATGCTTCATGCTTGTTTTACACCAATTCCGATATGTTTTGCTCACACTTCGTTGCACTTTTATACATTTTCCGGCACTAACCTATTAATAAGATGCCACAGTGCCAGTTCCCTGTTTTCTGCTATTTTGTATTTCAGAAAAGTTGTACAGAAAATATTCTCGGAATTGGACGAAACAAAAGTCGAAGTCAATATTTTACCGTAATGATAAGGGGTGGCCCGATCTTCTCGTTGAGCGATGGTAGATGGTGGATGATAACTCGCGAGATGCCCTCGAACTCTCCGGCTGTTCCCCCGCTGCCAGTGCAACAGATCTTCAACCCTATGGATATTCGCAACACCACACGCTTGCGCACGTAGCCGCCGGCCACAAAGCGGTAAATTGCAATCTTCTAATCCCCCAGTGGAACAGCAGATCACACAAACTTTCAGTAAAACTCCGAATCGATACGAATTGGAGAGTATAATTTTAGAGGACTCCGCATAGCAATTCACCTAAACATAATTTAGTCTAAAACATAGTCTAACCCTAATTTTACAATACTGGTTGCTATTTATTGAAAGGAGCAGATACGTCCCCTGGTGAACCGATCGAGTCGTTCGTGGTCACTCGCGCACGTCCGATCCATGCATTGCCGGCCCATGTATTTCACGACCAAAAACTGATCCATGCTTCTTTGTCGGGCCCCACTCAATTAATTTGGCCAAACTTAATGGTCTTGTAATGCTTGACGTTGGGGCTTCTCTTGCCTGATGCATACAGCAGCGTACATGGTTTTGCATGCTGAGGACTAAGTAGTATACGAGCATGTCCATCAACGTTTGCATGTTGGCTGAGTCCCACTTATTTAACTTGAGCGCACAAAGCTTCAATCTAGCTTGCTTTTGCATGTATTTCCTCAACTCCGGCATTCTTCTGGTCGCCTTCATCCCTCTTCTCCCGCTGGCGCCATTCCGATAGACCTCAAATTTAGTTAAATAATAATACAACGATTTAGATAGTATATTATTCTCAGATATCAAAGTATTATTTTCAGCTAGAAAAGAATTCACCTGGTAATAATCATTAGTTAGACTTAATATTTCCTTCCAGCTCAAACATGTAGAATGGTCATATTGCATGATTATATCCTCATCATCCTCCCTTTCTTCATGAAAAGCCGTTCTCGGCTTTTGGTAAACTGAAAGTGGAAGAAACAAAAAGAACAACGTGTACGCAGAGTATATGTAGATATAGAATATTGTATCAATTTTGCGTACATGAGTAGTATTCTCATAATTGAAATTGCAACTTAACTTGCAGGTCTAAGTGAAGCATATAGAAATACGATCACGGTAAGAAACAAATATGTATACAGTCTTATTGTTCAATATCAACTCAAGTGTTCTCACGGAAGACCGATGATCAAATTTTCTATAAACAAGGTTAAACCAATCGAGAATATTTAGAAGTATAGATAGTGGATACCATGTTTTTACTGCGCTACTCTGATATGTAGAACAAATAGATATATGATCATGACTCGCATCGTATAATATGCAACTCGGTTTGCAAATATAAGTGAAGTATACGTCAGTAGCATATAAATGCAACATGTGTTGGGACAAGCACAATAAATCATTGAAATCTTATTCTATTCTAGCAAGATTAGAACAATCCAACATAGGTAAAATTACTCGTGTTGGCTGTAGCTTATCAAATAAAACAGAATCAATATTCATACTATCACAGAAATTATGTACTATTCCGCAGCAAAATGACTTTATCACATAGCATAAAGGACCGAAAACAGCAAGTTTTAATTCAGCAATTCTATCACAAGTAATGCATATGTGATCCACCATAAATTTCTCATCCATGCTATAGTCACCAATGAGATTAAACATGAAAGAATATACATAGGTGCTAGAATTCGCATATGAAATTTCAGAAATCTTATCCATAGCACATCGCAGATTCATAGGTTCATTTAACATGATATGAGACACAATATCATCAGGCGGTATTCTAGCAAGTACTTCCTTGTGTGTAATCAGTACCATATGATCAAAATTCAAAATTTGCAATTCATCACATGGTGCTGAAGTATATGTGCAAGTCAAATCCAATGAAGAAACCAACAAACACTACAAGGAAACCTTCATAATATGACGTTTTGGTAGTGACTTTGCCCGAAAACGTCATAGATCTATGACGTTTTTGAAGTAGACCGTCATGAGCTGTTTGGGAGGCAAAAATCCTAGAAAATAATGACGTTTTGAGCCAAAAACGTCATTATTTTACTAGACGAAAACGTCATAATGTGAGACACAAGCATTATAAGCGTACATATCATCACTTCCGCCTACAAGTCATGTCCATGTGTCAACTTTCATCTACATGTCATGTCTACGTGTCAATTTTTGTCTACATGTCATGCACATGTGTCATTTTTTTTGCTTATAAACTTTTTGTGGATGTAGAAAATGTTTTCAAATACCTGCAAGATGCACCCGCCTTTGATCTGAGTAGTGCAAAACGCGAATTAAACTCTTTCAAACCTGGCTCGCAACACCCAATTATTTCGCGCCTTCTCAAAATTCCGTTCGAAATTTTCGCGCCTTCGTACCAGTTCTGAAACGGACACACATCACAAGCTCGTGGGCCCGGTCCGAATTTTTCGCGCCTTCCATCCGAGTTTATTGCTGCCAGGACAGCACCCCGCGCAAACCCAGCTAGCCAAAATCCACCCGACCCCACCTATCAGGCGCTCCTCGCATCCCACCTCCTCACAGAAGAAACACACCTCCCCGCCACGCCACTGATCCGCGCCACCATTCTCCACCCATCCCGACCATCCATCTCCATCCGACAGCCCACACCGCGCGTCACGCGGATCGCCCCCCATCTCCCCTCCCTTCGTCCCGCAATAAATTAATCCCATCCACCAACCACACGCGTCACACGGATCATCACCTCCCAACCACCACCACGCAATTCGACAACCTCGCCGGAGAAGACAGCAGGCGATGTCGGGCAGCGGCAAGGGCGACAAGGGCGGCAAGGGCGGCAAGGGGCTGGGAAAGGGCGGCGCGAAGCGGCACTGGAAGGTGGTCCGCGACAACATCCAGGGCATCAGCAAGCCGACCATCCGGCGCCTTGCGCGGCGCGGCGGTGTGAACCGCATCTCGGGCCTCATCTCTGAGGAGACCCGCGGCGTGCTCAAGTCTAGGCGGGAGATCCGTGGAGGCTGCGCCGGCGTCCCGGTTTCAGTGGCCCTGGAGAAGGAGCGACCGTCCGGCTAGATTCGAGATTTCTAGCAGATGTGTCTGGCTAGATTAGAGATTTCTAGCAGATGTTGATTAGGTTTCGTGCTAGATTAGAGATTTCTAGCAGATGCTGCTGTTTTGTCCCCGAGGAGAAATTCACCCTTCAATTTCCCTGCTAACAGTTGACTCCCTGATTCAGTTGCTATGTAGAAAATCAACTAGATATCTCTCAAAGAAAACATACTGACATGTAGAAAATCAACTAGATATCTCTCAAAAAACAATATACTAGATATCTCTGAACGTGCCTGCAATCCAGAAAAACATGTTTTGTGAAAAGGCTAAGGCCCAGAAAATAAAATGCCAAAATGTTGGGCTTGGCCCATATAGTCCTCCAGAATTGTTAAGGAAAAAACATAAACATGCCGAATTATTGGGCTCAGCCCATGTATATCATAGAAATGGACCGGGCTGAATTATTGCCACGTAGGACTAGCCACGTAGGATCTGACGTGGCCTGGTTGGTTTCAGAACGTCATAGAAGTCTATGACATTCCTGCAAAAACGTCACTTTTGATCATTACTGACTCTCAGCTTTTGACGTTCTCAAAAACGTCAAAAAAAACATCAAAAACCAACTATTGTGACGATTCAGTGACGATTTTGGACCGTCACATTTAACCATATTCCTTGTAGTGAAAGAAGTAGACTCACAGAATTGTAACGGCTGGTTGTAGTTTTAAGATGGCACTATGCATAGTAACATCCTCCAATGTAGAAGGTACCACCGTCACCTCTTCGTGTGATGCAGGTTGTTGTACATTAAGCTCCCTTTCTTCAAAAGCAATCTGCATTTCAGAACCAACAACAACAGAAGAAGAGAGCATTACAATAGTAGAGATATCCTCACATGTCCTATTATCTACTACACTCATGTATTCTTTTTCTCTCGTACTCTCAAAGTGTATGCTCTCAAGCTCACGTATAGTGGAATCACACAACTCACTTTTAATAACACTCTCACTCAATTTGGCTATGTGGCTCTCATTCTTACATGGGTTGTGATACACATCCTGATCACGATGACATATAATAGAAATGTCACCATCCATCATGATCTTGTACTCCGCGGACAAGCAGACCTCCTTTGTTCTCTCCTTGTGAAGGAGATGATACTCATGAAATTTGTCGGCTGGAGCACGCAACAAAGCACGCCGCTTCATATTCCACTTGAAAGGCATTTTCTTCACATCATGATAAGATTGAACATGAAACTTGTCGCACCAAGGTTTTCCCAAGAGAACGTGACAAGAGTCAAGTGGCACAGGACATACAACACATCGAACAACCTCAGTATGCCCGCAGATAGTAATAGGAACATCGGCAGTGTGTGAAATTAGCAATGTACCATATGAAGAATGCAAGAGGTATGGTACTGTATGGGTACTCGTGGGTAGCTGCAATTTCTCCACAACCTCAGTACTGATTAAATTGATACTAGAGGAACCGTCAATAGTGGTGGCAGCGCATCGCTCACCAATCATCACACTATGGTGGAAAAGCCCATCACCATCAAAAGTACCACGTTCTTCCTCCCAAAAAGCAGCACTACAATATCTATGGTGGAAGAATCGATATTTGTGAGTCTCCAACAAATCCTTAATGTGATCTGCCATGATTAGTACAACAACCGATATGTATATATGGTGGAACTCTCAACTCACTCAAAACTGAAAGAAACAAGGTATCTTACCGTTCCAAAGTGAATTAAGAAAGCTTAACAACTTGCAGTGGCAGTACGTATGCGGATGTGATGAAGCGAATACCGAGGATAAAAACTATCACACGACAACCCAGGGTATATGGTGGAGCTTGGTTGGGATACCTAACAACACCGATTCATAAAGCCTAGTGCTGATCGTATGACATGAGACCCACAGAAACGCACACGGTGGAGATAAATGAGGCAATTGCAACTATAAGGATGAGCTGAAAAAAATTATGTATGTCGGAGTAATGCTCGTATTGCAATGCACAGGAAAGACGCTAGCAAATAGCTCAAAAATAGAGCACAAGATTGCTCAAAACTACTTAGTGCAACGCAGCGATGCAAACAATGCTCCAAATAGAACTGAGATCAATATATATTTCCGGCCCCCTTTCTTTTCCTTTTTTCGGTACTGTAGCTACAGTACTTTCGATTATTTTTTCTTTCCTCTTTTTTTCTTTATCTTTTTTTTTCAACGGCCACACAAAAACTCACGTGTACAAGACGCTTAGACGCACTTTATATTCCTTTATGAGCAGCCTAAGAGCAGAAGATTTACTAGTCTCGTAGGTTAGTTCTACAAACAAAAGAATAGAAACGACTGGCTTTTACCTAAGTTTACGAAACGACAGATTTAAAATTGACACAGACTGGAGACACGAAAGACAGTAATCTGTTAACAGGGACTCGAGGTGACGTTAGAGCGTAGACGTCTCTGTGGTGCAGCGAGAAGTCAACAACAGGAAATTTGCCAGGACACGAAAATCGAGAGCTGAATACACCACGTCTCCACGTGAAGGAAAACAAATCTGCCCAAACAAGTAGTACTCTTGGAGAACGCGTGGCACAGCGACGGCACGTTTTTATGGCGCAGCAGGCGACTGACTCGATTAAAACTAGAAGAAAACAGACCGGAAGAAAATAGACTATGACTTACATCGGAAGAAAAGTAACGCAAAAAGACAGACTACGATCAGCATCTAAACTGACGAATAGATGCAATCTAGGGCTATGGCAAATATTTTTGTGAGGCTTTTTCTGTATAGGACGAAAACAAAAACTAATCTACGGATAAATTTTGTGGATGCTCACCGAGTAAACCTGTGCTCTGATACCAAGATGATAAGGGGTGACCCGATTTTCTCATTGAGCGATGGTAGATGGTGGATGATAACTCGCGAGATGCCCTCGAACTCTCCGGCTGTTCCCCAGCTGCCAGTGCAACAGATCTTCAACCCTATGAATATTCGCAACACCACACGCTTGCGCACGTAGCCGCCGGCCACAAAGCGGTAAATTGCAATCTTCTAATCCCCAGTGGAACAGCAGATCACACAAACTTTCAGTAAAACTCCAGATCGATACGAATTGGAGAGTATAAATTTAGAGGACTGCGTATAGCAATTCAACTAAACATAATTTTGTCTAAAACATAGTCTAACCCTAATTTTACAATACTGGTTGCTATTTATTGAAAGGAGCAGATACGTCCCCTGGTGAACCGATCGAGTCGTTCGTGGTCACTCGCGCACGTCCGATCCATGCATTGCCGGCCCATGTATTTCACGACCAAAAACTGATCCATGCTTCTTTGTTGGGCCCCACTTAATTAATTTGGCTAAATTTAATGGTCTTGTAATGCTTGACGTTGGGGCTTCTCTTGCATGATGCATACAACAGCGTACATGGTTTTGCATGCTGAGGACTAAGTAGTATACGAGCATGTCCATCGGTGTGAGAGTGCATTTTCAGAACCCGGCGGCATGTGAACTCGTCGGAACTCCAAATTCTATTGGTCCACGTTAGAAGTAGGTCCAATATGGTGGTAGGGTATTTCTATTGTTAATTTGAGTATTGATTGATAGGTACAGTACATGGAGCCCATGGTGTATTAATTCTCTGCCGTGAGCATGTGACCCTCCTCCTCTCCCACCTACCTCTCTCTCACCGCCTGCCCATGAAGCTCAGGACTGGCACACCTTTGGCAAGTACCTGCTCAACCACCACCCGCCCCTTGCTCCGTGCCCGCTCCACCAGGCCATGGGCAGCCTCGACGCACTCGTCGGCCGCCTTCGAGGAGCACGCACGCGCTCTTCCGTCGCGCGGCCGCCGCGTTGTCGTCGCCACGCCGTTCGCGAGCACTCCCGCGCGCGTTTGCCACCCCTTCGCCCGCCACGTCAGCGTCTGCCACGCCATCACGGCCGCCACGTCTACCACGACCGTGGGGGGAGCCGAGGTGGTGGAGCAGGTCGAAGCGCTAGAGGAGCAGCACGGTCGCGCACTCGCCAGGCTCGAGCAGCACGGTCGGGGACGAGGCAGACCGCGAGCCTCGATGCAGGCTGTTCCTGCACGCCATGGCCGCCGCGTCGTCGTCATTGATCGTCGCGCCGTTGGCGAGCACGCCTGCGCGCGTCCGTCACGTCAGCATCCGCCACGCCGCCCCTCCCGCGCGCTTCCGCCACGCAGGCACGTCCGCCACGCCGGCGCACCCGCCACGGCCGTGGGAGGAGCCCTGCTGCCGCGGTCGGCGTCGTTGTGCCTTCGCGAGTTCCTCCTCGTGCTGCAACGATTCAAGGCCGTCGTGGTCGACTGCGCCACGCGGAGCCGCATTCGCCTGCTGCTGCAGTTCGACGAGGTCGCGGCCCGGGTGCGCGAGCTACAACACGACATCGCCACACTCCTCGACATCATCCACATCGTCGAGATCGGGCTCAACGACGACGTGGACGACCTGCTCGGGCTCACCGGCCGGTGGACTCCAAGCAGGAGGATCTTGACGAAGTCGACGACGCCGCCGAGCCTCCCGCGCCGCCGTAGGATTTCCGCTGCCCAATCTCCCTCGACCTGATGCGCGACCAGGTGGTGTCCTCCATCGGGAAAACATAGGACCACGAGTCCATCACGCATTAACTGCGGGGCCACAGATGGTATTCTGTAGTTTGTATTGACATTTTTGTATTAAAAATAGGAGCGATGCTACACCTACGGGATTCACCTACGAAATCAGCCTTACGGGATTACGTGGGCTTAAGCTGGAGGCTCACGATCCGAAAATCACGGCACCTGATTTGTTTTGGACCAATCCACTGTTTCCAGTTCAGCCCGTAACATTTGCCCGTAAATAAACTTCCCGTAAGTCTAGCATTATTGTAAAAATAGGTTTGTTTCTCGGCTGGTCCACAAAGTACACAGACCAATAGGAGGCCGACTTCTGGACGGAGCAAATGCCCGCCGGTTCAACAACGAGTTTTCCCATGTCCATCAACGTTTGCATGTTGGCTGAGTCCCACTTATTTAACTTGAGCGCACAAAGCTTCAATCTAGCTTGCTTTTGCATGTATTTCCTCAACTCCGGCATTCTTCTGGTCGCCTTCCTCCCTCTCCTCCAGCTAGCGCCCTTCCGATAGAACTCAAATTTAGTCAAATAATAATACAATGATTTAGATAGTATATTATTCTCAGATATCAAAGTATTATTTTCAGCTAGAAAAGAATTCACCTGGTAATAATCATTAGTTAGACTTAATATTTCCTTCCAGCTCAAACATGTAGAATGGTCATATTGCATGATTATATCCTCATCACGTAACGAAGACAGAGTCCAGAGGGGTGTCAAAGAGGCACCACAGGGCGGCTAGACCACCCCATGGCGCAGCCAAGGGTGGGCCCGCGCCAAGGGGTAGTGTGGGCCCCCCGAGACAGCCACCGACCTCGCCCTTCCGCCTATTTATTCACGATCTCGGAAAAAACCTAAACACCTGAGCCTCTATCCACGAAAAGTTCCGCCGCGGCCGCCATCGCAGACCCTAGCCCGGGAGCATTCTGAAGCTCTTCCCGGCACCCTGTCGGAGGGGGAGATCATCACCGGAGGCTTCTACATCGCCATGCTCGCCTCCGAAGTGATGCGTGAGTAGTTCATCCCTGGACTATGGGTTCATAGCAGTAGCTAGATGGTTGTCTTCTTCAGTTTGTGCCTCATGTTTAGATCTTGTGAGCAACCTAATATGATCAAGATCATCCTTATGTAATGCTACATGTTGTGTTTGCTGGGATCCGATGAATATTGAATACCATGTTGAGATCAATTATATATTTGTCATATGTTATTTGTGATCTTGCATGCTCTCCGTTGCTAGTAGATACTCTAGCCAAGTAAATGCCTGTGACCCCAAAAGGGAGTATTTATGCTCAATTGTAGGTTCATGCCACTAGTTTTCTCGAATAGTGACAATAACTTCTAAGATTGTAGATTTGTTGTTGCTACTAGGGAGAAAACAACAATGTTTTATCCAAGAGTAATTCTATTGTTTACTTTACACACATTGCTATGTGATAATCTGTTGCTTGCAACTTAATATTGGAAGGGGTTCGGACAATAACTAGAAGGTGGATTATTAGTCATAGACATAGTTAAATTACAATCTATGTATTATGTTGTAATACCAAATGAATCTCATAGTAATCATCTTGTTATATATGGTCTTTATTCTGTCAATTTCCCAACTATAATTTGTTCACCCAGCATGTTATTTATCTTTACGGAGAGACACCGCTAGTGAACTGTGGACCCTGGTCTTTTCTTTTACACTGATAAATTCATCTACTGCAATCATGTTTTGTTTACTTTCTGCAAGCATTGTTCTCTTTAATTTCACTGTAAACATCTCTTTCCACTCGATACGTTTAATCCTTTGTGTTCAGCAAAACCGGTGAGATTGACAACCTCACTGTAAGTTGGGACAAAGTATTTTGGTTGTGTTGTGTGCAGGTTCCACGTTGTTGCTGACACCGGTAGTGCGCCCTGCCAATAGTCAGCTAGCAACACCTTCAGAAGTCACGCTTTTCGCCTACTGGTCCATTAAACCTTGGTTTCTTACTGAGGAAAAACTTGCTGCTGCGCTCATCATACATTCTTCTTGGGGTTCCCCAAGGGTGTGCACTCTACGCTACGTCAAGCACCATCACCTCCCGCGCCTACAGGCGTGGCACCACCCCTGGAAGATCAGGCATGGTAGCGTGTCCTCCTCCTCCAGAGAACGATAGTAGTACGAGGCCACGAGCTCGTCCCGGTCCTGTTTATGGCAAGCACGATGAAGAACGTTAGTACTGGCGCCCTGCCGAGCCACGATGATCACCGACATTGCCTTACATGGCAATGTCGGTGATCACCGTGCGCCACGACGGCCCCTAGTCTGAAAGCAGGGCATGCATGTCAAATAATGGGACACACAAAGAACACATACACCACTAAATCTAAGCTTCAATCAGAACCTCGAGAATCTAATCGATGATTTGAAGCCGTATATAGTGACCCTTAAAAACCCTAACCTAACAAATCTGATCCTTGACGAGAGAACATGCATCGGGACGGGGAGGGAGGATCTCCGGTGGAGGAGTGGCTGATGCTAGAGTATGTGTTATCTTTGGAGGAGCGTACGCGGGAGGTGTGGCCGTTGGTAGCAGCACCACCATGGATTCCAACCGTGCGGCGTATGACGACGGCGGGTAAGGGGAGAAGCAGGAGGCGTGCCGCGGCACGGGGTGAAACCCCGGCGGATGCGTCATCTCCCGGCTGCCGCCTGGCACCCCGGCATTGATCTCCGCCTGATGGAGATGATCGATGCCCATAAGGGGATCGAATCGGCCAGGCGGCAGATTCGTCTGTTCAGCTTCCGCCTCAACCATGGCGTCTGTCGATGTGCGCGAGCGCATCATCCTGAATGGTGAGGGTCGACTGATAGCCGGGACCTCTTCTGCTCCTATCGGCGCCACAACTCTTCTGAGCTAGCGCGCCTCGTAGTCGCGGATGACGCCGGCGCTCGCCGCGGCCCGCTCTAGGGTTATCATGGTCGCCGGTGCGGTGGTGGGAGGTGGCGGAGGTGGGAGCGGGGTGTCCATGGAGCGGTTGATGGGACGTTTGGGGAAAAGACAGGTTGGCCCAGTGCAGTCGTGACTAGGAGTCAAGGGAGTGGGGCAGGGGAGTTATGTCGCGTCTCCCGCGTTTCTCCACGTGAGGTGCAGAAAACAAGACGGTATTTGGTTCTCTTGTGTCTGGCTTTGGGGAAACCGCCGATTCAGACGTTCGCGCTGAGCCTGGCCTGGAGGTGCTTTTTTCGAGAATTACGGCGGGGGGGGGGGGGGGGGTTGCTCCCCACCGCTTGCTATATTACTCGACGAGGCTGACAGCCAGAACTGTTGTACAGGGTGAAGAAGGGTGTACACGGGGGAGGGAGAGACATATACAAGCTACATAGCGGAAAACAGGAGGAAGCTACGGAGAGTGTCGAGCCTCCCATGGTCGAGGATTTTATATCACCATCTCCAGAGTGTGAGGTCATCGGCGGCCCGACGAAGAACCACACTCGCCGTAGAGGTTTGGCGTTGAAGACGAGGTCGTTTCGCGCCTTCCAGAGGGACCACAGGATCGTCACCAGACCAGAAAGAGAAGGACCTCTCGGGGATGGTAGTACCCATCCGGTCCCAAACCTCAACAGCCAAGGTGCAGTCGAAGAAGAGGTGTCTCCCCGTCTCTGGGAGATGGCAGGCGGCGTAGATGGCGTGCAGTTTTTGGCGAAGAGGTTGGCCCGCGTGTTGAGCCTGTCGATATCGGCGAGGTAGGAGAAGATCCAGACCTTCGAGGGCAGCCTGAGCCCCCAAGAGGTGCAAGCCGATGCGTCCCGGGGCGGGGGGTGGGGGGGGGACAGCAAACGGTACGCCTCCCGAGTACTGAAAGGAGGAGCGGCCAGACTGTCGATGTAGCGGAGGTCCTGCCCGTCGGAGAGGGCAGTTGCGCGCACAATGCCCTGAACCTCCACCAAGTCGCGCTCGGCGGCCGTGGTGAGCCTGGAGGTGCTTTGAGGGGTGTACTATCCGGAGGTATTCTGGGCAACCAAATGGGCCTATTTAGATGTAATGCGAGCTACCAATGGCGTCCCTAGTATTGAGTACCACGAAATGTTGTGAACTTAGAATATGGAATATATCTCCACAATATCTCCGTGGCGGTAAATGTCTCCGAGTCCGTTTATATTCGGTATCTGCCTGTCAGCAGTTACCGTTTCCTTGTCCAAGTCTTCAAATCAGAAAATATATATGCTAGCGATGAGACGCGACCCTGTCATCCTTGTCCCGGTGGTCTGACAATGGAATCCGTTGCAGAGGAGATCGTGTGGGAGATCCTGCTGAAGCTGCCGACGCGGGACGCCTTCCGCTGCCGCTGCGTCTCCAGGCAATGGCGTGGGATCCTCACCGACCCTTCCTTCATCGACCTCCACGTCCACTCCGCGAATATCATCGCCGGCTTCGGTGGCGAGGCATTGGTCGTCACGGAGATCCGCAGCCTGTGCACTGGCCTTGAGATGGCCTTCATCGACAGGTCTTCCGGGAAGCCCATGTGTCGTGTCACCGGCCTGGCCTCCTGGTACCGTCCCACACACGCCTGCAACGGCTTCCTCCTCGTCGCGGCCGACATGAAAGATAGTCCCGTCTACGTGTGTAACCCGGTCACCGGCGAGAAGCAAAATATTTTGCCACCACCGGAGTCCGAGGACGTCTACAGCCGCAGGTACGCCGTGGGCTTCATCCCGTCCACGGGCCAGTACAAGCTCTTCCGCCTCTGCTTCCGAGATTATGGCGGCTGGCCAGAGACATGGGTAAACTACATGGAGGTGTACACCTTCGGAGAAGAAGGCGGCGGGCCATGGCGGCGGCACCAGCACATGTTCCCGTATAGTATGGTACCCCGCGTCCAACGGCTACCGCCAGTGCTCGTCGATGGCAAGCTGTATGTGTTGATGGAAGGGATGGAGAATAGATGGGTGCCCAAGCCTGATAGGATGCTGGTGATCGACGTGGCGAGCGAGGCGCACGTCACGTACCGCCTCCCGGAAGAGTTCACAGGGGAGAACACGGCATCGGTGTATGCCTTTGAACTGCACGGGCGGCTGTGCGTCGCCAGGCGTGTTGCGAACAAGCAGCTGGTCCATTTCTTGGTCATGGAGCCACCACGGATTAAACTGCAAGACCACAAGAAAGTCAGGAGTCTGTATGGCAGGTGGGAACTGCGCTACACCTTCAACATAGACGAATTCGGCGGCAGTGACGACGGTAAGTTGAGTAGCGCCTGGCTTGACAGCGACAAGATGCTCCGCTATAGACTAGGCGAATCCCTCTACAGCTATGATACCACCAAGGACGACGAGTGGAAGATGAAAAATAAGAAGGTTGGAGATTTCTCGTGGTGGGACTACCAAATTCAGCTTCCGTCTGCGAACGACCAGCGATGGAACGTCTATGGAGGTTACCGTCCCAGCCTACTCTCGCCCCACCATCTTGTCTGTAGGAGAAACGAGGACGGACAAGAATTTCATCATGTCTTTGGGAGAAACGACGACGGACAAGAACAATTTGAACATGCCTTGGCACATGCTTTGCGATGGAAACAATCGTCCAACAAACGGTGCTCCACGTGCCCACCTGATAGCGATAACTATCGAGTCCCTGCTGCCAAGAGGGTTCGTGTGTCAATAACCCAATATTTAATCAACCTACTTGCCGGCTGATGAATCCAAAATTTCTGTTAGTTAACAAAAAAATTGTTCCTGAATTTCAGTCTCAATTTTTTTTCTAGAACTTGTGTTAGTCACTTCATCTCACTTATGCTGATCATATAAGTGAAGTCTCTCATTTCTGGTAGTCTCGCGGTTTCTGTGTTAGTAACTAATAAATCAAGGGAGATTTTATGTTACATTGTACTACATATCTGGCTTGTATATAGTATACTAGCCAAAGCAAGGCGCGGCAGTACGCCGCTGCCGCGCATAGCTTGATTCTTTTAAATGGTATGTATATTGCAGCATTATTTCATAATACATTGGCTTATACGATTTAATAAAACAGAATTGGTGTTCTAGGGACCCGTTCGGTAACGCGCCGGGCTCTGTTCCTTGAGAGCATGGGCTGTCGGCCCATTAGTGTCGAATGGTGCCCGTGCAGTTAGTGAATACCGATCCAGCATGGTTGGAGTCCAAGGCTAATGGGCTTTAAGCTGCTACGAACATTGTCTGGAGATGGATCAGACACTACCTCACGTAACGGTATTGCCGGCACTTTTCTTGGTGGCACTTTAAAATATGCCGCTAATAATAGTGATTAGTGGCACTTTCTAATAAGTGCCTTAAATTACCATCTAATTTGTGGCATTTTTAGAAAGTGCCGTGAATGTTGGATTATTATCGGTATTTTACCAAAGTGCCGGTATTTTTTTCGCGGCAGTTTCTCAAAAAATGCCTGTAATATTGCTTATTACTGGCATCTTACCAAAGTGCTGTTAAAAGTGCCGGCAATCCTGGCATTCCCAGCCCTCCCCAAAAAAACTAAAGGGCCTAAATGTAAAATGCAAACAAACCGTGTCATTTTTATCTCCCGCACGGCCGCACCTACCGCTCTCTCTCGTATCCTCGGTTCCCCAATACGCCGCCGCCGCTCGCCGACGTCCGCCGCCGCTCGCCGACGTCCAACGCAGGCCGCATCCGCCGCCGCCTCCACGCAGAGCTTCTTCTTGGTGCCCTCCACTGGATCCCTACCCGCACCCCGCCTTTCCGCCCCTGAGCGCGACGCTGCGCCTAATCCTAGCCGTCGGGTTCGTCACTGTCGCCGCCACGGTACCGCGACGCCGCTCTGCCCTCGCACGACGTCCTCCTCCCCAGAATCCGTCGTCGGCCGATGTGTGGCGAAGCGGCAGCAGCAGACGCCGAGGCGGCGTGGCACCCGCGCTCGCCGGCGCCGCACGACCTCTCCGACGAATCCGACTACGCCGCCGCCACCTCCGTCTCCTCCTCCATCCACGCGGTACGCGCCCGCCCGCTTCCTCTTCCTCTCCCATCTCCGATCAGTCGCACGGCTCGAGTCGACCCTGGCGCGATTTGGGCCAACCTGCTTCAGCTCCTGCTCAATCGTGCGCTTCAATCCTAGCGCGATTTGGGTCCAGCGCCAACGGATCGCTCGAGGTGAGCTGCGCCAGTGCGTTCTGCGCCCATGCCATCAGCAGGTCGAGCGGCTGTGTTCAATAACACTGCAATTCTGCTAGCCTCCATGATCGTCAGTTGTGTTTAGATCGTGAAGTTTCAGCAAACCACCAGCAATTAGTAGGAGATGGGTCTAGCAAGTTTGAGCTGTGGATTTTCTGATTTGATGTTTTTTCTGTCCAGTTTATGCAAGAACTAGGGATTTTTATTCTGACTTTGTCATCTAGGCTCACAAGTGCCAAATGTATGCGTTGTTCAAGAAACCACTCAAATATAGGCCACTGTCTACACTCTACACTGAAGCTTTTATACGTGTTGATGATTTTGAAGTGGGTTTTTAAATGGTCAGATTTACGTGACCTTTTTAGTTCAGAACAACAATTTCAATGCCATTCCTTTTTGATCAAAAAAGTATCTGATTGTTTTAGATTCCATTATATCAGAATTTCTATGCTAGGAAAACAACCTTCAATACAAAGGCAGTGTGTATTTAACAATGCGATCTTGGCTTTTTATACATGTGTTAAACATTTATGATAGCACAGGTGCAGTCTTGGCAACCTGGGGGTTCCTTGGACAGCGGACAGAAATGGAGCCAGATCGAGTGGTTGAGCTCCGTGTGAGGCAATTATATGGTAATTTATTGATCCAAGTACAATTGTTTGGGTTTTATGCGACTTTCGTCTTCAGTTCATATTACAGAGGTTGTCACTAGATATTCTAACTACAATTTAGAACGAAAGTTGTGTTTGTAACTCAAAGTTTAGCATCTGTACAACAAATAGCGTATTTTTATGCACTATCTGTCAGTTGTCGCAGCAAATAAGAAGGTCCAAATTAGCTTCTCTCTTTTGCGAATGACCGTCACTGTAAGCTTGAAGTTGTGGTCCTATTGAATTCTGTTAATCAAATAAGGTTAATTTTTGCAGCTACTAAGTGGCTCAAGGAAAATCTTGTGTATGGTGCGGCTGACCAAATTCAGAGACAAATAGGCTAGGTGATTAACTTGAATTTATTTTATTATTGTTGAATCATCTCTCAGATTATCTTTTCTCTTACCATGTGCTGATCGGTAGCTCTTCATTATAGATAATCGGTTATTTTTCCATGTGACAGTGGGACTAGCTCACCTCAGTGTATGTGGCACCAGGGGACGAATTGGTGGATATTGCAGGTGCTTCGACTGAAGTTGCCTGGAGGCACCCCCAAACTCATCCGTGGTTAGTTATAATCCTTTTTTCATTTTTCAGAGCTATAGGGTGGTTAATAATTTGTTAGTTTAGCTTTGAAAGCTCGAAACATACCAGCCCCATTGAGCGCCATGACATATTAACAAAGATACAAGTAACACAAATGACATGCCAATAACCATTGAGCGCCATGGGAAATTAATATTTCCATAACTAATAACATGCCAAGTACAAATTTGTTAGTACATGGGAAACTAATATTTCCTTGCACGGATAACTTCTTTTAGTCTTTGCAATGGTTGTCCAAATTTGTACTTCTTCAGTTACTTTTCGTAGGGCATTGATGCGTCGAAACAGTAGTACATTGAGTGCCATGAGCTACTGTTTATTAACAGAGATACAAGTAACATCAGGATTATGGTTCAGTGTACTGGTTTTGAGACATGACATATTAACAAAGGTACAAGTAACACAAACAACATGCCAATAACCTGAATATACACAGTGGATGTGGACTTCTAATTCAAAACAACAAAATATTGCAAATTTAGACTATCCAAGAAACTGAGCAAGATTTTCTTCATGTTTCCAGGACCTTCAGGACAATGGTAGCAGCAAGACTGAACGAAAAAGCTCAAGAAGCCTCACAAGAATTGTCACCCGGCTAGACGGCTGGTGTCATCTTGGAAATACCTTCTTTTAAGATCATCTCTCTGCTTGAGCGTGATCTTCCAGTATCAGGTCTACTTTTTTTCTCTGCTACTTTTCTTTACCTTGAATTATTGCAATTTGCTGAAACTACTTCTATTCTGAGAGAGAAGATATGAGTATCAAGTTAACAATGGTCTTCATAGCTAATCAGGGTTCATATACTAGAACGATTTCATTTACCTTCATTTGGATGTGTGTTATCTGATTCAGATGTTGGTCCTGTGATATTTATACTAAATTTGAACATGCAATGTTTTATTGGCCGGCAACGCAGCACAACAAAAGGATTTGGATTGCAGCTATCTACCTATCCTGTAGCCTTGTATTTTCATTTGCATAAAATCTGGCACTAGAAGTGACTTATAGCAAAATGTGCCATACACTTCATTCTTACACCAGTCAACTATACTCCAAAACTGCAGGTACCACACCTATTCATTCATGGCCTTGTTGTGCGCTTCATATAGCCAACCACTTGAATTCTTCATCATCCTATCTGTTCCTGGATTTTCCTTTGTAGCTTTTGGTACCCATGGGTTTTTTTTTTGTAAGACGCCAGACTTGTTTTACCCGAACTATGATGAGCACTCAAAACAGTCAGAGTCAACTTTGACAGACTTAACACAAACATCAGCTCCCAGAAACATGGACAGAAGCACCAAGACGAACCAACCCACAATATGAGCACCTTATAGCACATAAGCAATGAGAATTCACCACCAGGAAAACAACATACGATTACGAACTTAGAAGCTGATAACACAATTCAAGAAATTCATATCATCAACCAAACAGGATATAGAAAAATTATACCAATGAATATGAGATACAGTTATTCATGACGGAAAAAATGCCCTTTTTATAGCCAAAGATGAATCAAGTATTGTTTAACAGGCGTTGTTCATCAGCAGTGAAAGGCCTTCTGGAAGTTGTTTCTAGATTATTAGTATAACAATGTTTTTGCAATAGTATATGAGTAATTTAGTAATTTCGGTTTTATTAATTCATGGATGATAAAATCTATGGAAGAAAGCATAGTGAATTCAGAGTTAATTTCGTTTCACCAGAGCTGATGCTTTACTTAACCCAAGTCAGGCCCAAAGAAGCTCTAGCTTCTACGAATTTTTAAACTTGATTTAGGACTGCAATGTGCACATTCTTCAGTGTTTCGTGGAAATTCAGGCATCCAACTCAGAGAATAGGGCCAGATGAATGTAAATTTTCCAAACGGGTATTAAGTTATGACTACTAAAAACCATGCAAGTGCCATGTAAAATGATTATGAATTGAAAGCACGCTATATGCAACAACTTTGATGTTTTATGTCTTCTTGATATATGATACATACTTTGGAAACTTCCTTCAAACCCTGAATACCTGCATTTGCCTTCCTTCTGGGTTCAGAAGCATGAAGAGGAGGCAATCTATGTGCACAGTATGTTCTTTTTCTCATCAACTATGTATTCGACATTAATATGATGCTTCCTTTCAGTTTACCTTGCACGTACGACATTAATTAACGAAGATGCCAACTTATTTTATAGTTCATTGTATTGCCAATTCAGTTGTGCTAGCTTCCACATGATATCCTGTTATTCTGCCATGATGCTATGTGTTCGCAATGTTTAGTGAAACAAATTAGCAATATTCCTCTTTTGAGTGCTACAAAGTGAATTAGCAACAATCGTCTTCAATGTCACATGTTTATCCAAGGAGAGACCTTTGAGAATCACAAAATTTCTTGTTATGTTATATATGCTATTTTATTTAGCCCATACTCTCCTTCAGGTATAGAAAAAATCCTCTCAATGCATAGGAATCTATTCAAGGTAAGGCGGCCGTTGAAAACTTATGTGGTGTATTTCTGTGGATTTAGAACACACGATTTGTAGAGATATAGAAACAACTAACTGAACAAAGGTGTCGTAGAACTTATAGAGAACCCCTTTCTTTTTTCTATTTGAGTGCTTAATTTTATGTTTTGGCAGTCATTCCGTCTAAGGTTTGCTGATTATGCAGAGCTTCAATACTCTTAGCGCATAGGCTGCATTGTATGGTTGTTTTGATGTATCATGCAACTACGTTAGCAACGGCAAACGTATGATAAATGTACATAGTTACAGGATAGACCTAGGTCTATTTTGAAATAGGCATGATTTAAGATGAATATATACTTTTACTAATCACCTCGACACTTCTTTTGCTCATATCTTCGACAGACTTTTTTGTGTGGTAATTTGACAGTTTCTTTCTATAAAATATCATGATAGGCCCACAAGCGTATAAGGATATCTTCTCTGGTAATGGCAGTCGCGACGTGCCAGGGCCCTCCTCCAGGAGAGCACGAACCACACCAACCCCAGCCTTCCTCTCAAGAGCCATGAAATCATTGTTCTATCATCCGACAATAAGGATGATGACAACAAGCGATGATCATTTAACTGTGACTCTCTGTATGAGTCTAAAAGCTCAAGTATCATAAGGGGTTTACTGACTAACTGTGACTTGATACTTCAATTTGACCAGTTGGGCATGCCATATGGGAGTACTACTCAGCCATACTCACAGCACACACTGAGTTGCCCCCGGCGCATTTAGTGATGAGATATGGGCACTGTTTTGAATATTTGCAGTAAAGTAGGATATGTGCATGCTTGATGATTCTGATCCTTCTCTTCTTCAGGTGGAATGCAGTTGAGGTCGAAGAATGCCGTTGGAGAGACCAGAGGTTGCCGTGGTGGTGCTTGCCGGAGATCACGGCGAGATGCTCTGCTGGGAGAGGAGACCTCGCCGGCGAGGTTGGGGACGAGCTGCTGGTTAAAGATCATGTAATGATTTTGTAATTTAGATGCTACTTGCAAATGTTGGTTCCATATCCTATAATTTAGATGCCTGGCTACAATTTTAATGCATGATCATGTTACTGTGTTTGATTAAAATACCAGGCAATATGATAACTGCATATATTTGTGCAAGTACTATGATTATTGCTTTGTTTTGAATAGTGCATGTAAACATAATTAAAGGCATTGTTGAAAACAGCCTTCAAATGTAATATAAGGCATCATTGAAAAGTGTAGTCAGTTTTTTTTATGGCATCTTGAAAAGTGCCACCAAAAAGATTCAATGGCATTTTTAAAAGTGCCAGTAAAAAGATTTCGTGACATTTTTCGAAAAGTGCCGGCAAAAAGATTCTATGGCATTTTCGGAAAGTGCCATCAAAAAAAGATTCCATGGCATCTAACAAAAGTGCCGGCAATACTAACTAGCGGCATTTTTGGAAGTGCCTTAAAATACAATTAGCGGCACTTTTTTAAAAATGCCGGCAAAGACCTACCTGGACTGGAATAAACGCAGCACTTTTTTTTGTGCCTTGAAAAATATTTGCCGGCACTTTTTTGTGCCGGCAATCTGGATACCTGACGCAGTGAGAGGTAGTTCGAGTAGTAGAGCTACGACCGGGACTCTGAATTCTCTAAAAAAAGGCCGACCTTCGCGAAGGGAAGACAACTCCGCATGCGACAAGTGGCGCGCTGTGGTGTTAGAAAATTCCTGGGAAGTGGTCTCCCTGCTCGCCACGTGTCGCAAGGGGAAGCAAGATGGGAAGGAGAGAGAAGACAGGGGAGCTGAGTTGTGTCAGTTTTTCCCTTTTTTCTAGATTCGTTTTTTCAAAATGAAATATCTTGAGAACCGTAACTCCAAATTACGAACCGTTTCCACTTTTGAGACCCTCTCGTCGAGATCTTCAAAACTAGATCCCATATTGATAGGTTTCAAGATATATTTTTTTCGTACTTCCTCTACTATTATGGTTGTACTCGTGTTTTGTATCTAACTGTACTCGTGCATGAACTGATAAGTACTTCTGTTTTGAATGTATTTTATGCATTTTTTCCTTTACTCGTGTGCGCGACTGTACATGTACTCGTTCGTGTGCGCGACTATACTTACTCGTGTGCGCGACTCTACCTGTCTTATGTGAGTAACTGTACCTGTACTCGCTCATGTATGCGACTGTACTTACTCGTGTGCGTGATTGTACCTGTCTCATGTGCGCGGTTGTACCTGTACTTGTTCGTGTGCACGACTGTACTTACTCGTGTACACGACTGTACCTGCTCGTGTGCGCGTCTGTACCTGCCCGTGCGCGTGACTGTACCTATTCGTGTGCGCGGTTGTATTTGTACTCGCCCGCATGTACAACTGTACTCGTGTGGTGTACGTAACTGTATTCGTGTGTTGACTGAATTGTACTCGTTCGTATGTGTACCTCTATGTATTTGTAGTTGGCTTACTTCGTGAGATGTTGGTATTTAACAACTGTACTTCCATCCGTGTGTACTAATCGTTTGCAAGCATTACGACGTGTACCGGCCAAGAAGTTTCGCGTCCCATGCATGAAGCACAACAAAAGTCACGACCCCATGGTTGTACTTGATCTGAAGTCGGAAGTACCTCGCGTGTACGTACGCGGGCACGCGGGCGAGAGCAATCCGCCCGTTCTGCACGCTGCTGTGCCACGCGTCATCACGTCGTTTGCCTAAATTCCCTTTGCGAAGGTTTCCCTCTAGGTAGCGATACCCCCGGGACTCGCCGTCGATGTAGGAATGTAGCAAAGGGCCCTTGTGCCGGCGGCACCGAGCTCGTAGCTTCTAGCTTGCGTTCCTGTCGGTGGCCGCTAGCACCAGATCCATTCGTGCGCCCCCTGAGCTCACGCCGACGGGTAGGATCTGATTCGTGCGGTAGGCGAATCGATTCAGTCCCCGGCGGCGGACTTAAATCGAGAGGCCGCAGGCGTGAATCAAGGAGAGATGGTGTCCAGGCGCCAGGCCCGGGCGGTCCGCACATATTGACTTGGTTAAAATTCTTGTTTATCATTCTCATCATCATCACATGAAAGGAATATCTTCCGAAAATGGGAAGCTCTAACATGTACATCAATCAAGGCATACAACAATGAACTTTTTTGGTTTTAGTGGATGAGCTTATGGCACCGTCCCCCGAGGGGTGGACGCTTCTGACATGTATTGCTTGTTCTTCAGCCTCTTTGTTGAACAAGATGCCCTCGCCTGGCACATGCTGCCCCTCTAGAGCTTGATTTTCATGTTCTTCGCCTTGTGTGCTGGGGAGGATATGCCCATTTGGTGCCTCCTTCGACTCCTCCTTTTGCATGTACATGCGGCTTCCCCGGAGATGTTGTTAACTTGTATACACGCTAGAGGTGTTGATGTAGTTAAATAGTCCAATGGAGAATATTATAATTTTTTATTCCAATGCAGATCTCAAGAAGTCAACATATGCAAATAAAGCTATCATACTATAGACGTCACCAAATACATAACTCAATTAAGGATAGCAATAGGTAGGGTATGTGCAGGGTAGAGCAATACCACATCGTACCCGTATAGTTAGTGGGTATAAACTTCTAAACATACCCATATCAACGGGTATAAAATTTTACCCATACCTATACCCGTCGGGTACCCGTACCCATCGTGCACCCAACAGGTAGATCAAATAATACAAAAGCTATTCACAATTTTACATATCTATCAATGGAAATATGATTAAAAATGAATTGTCTCATCACAATTACAGGTAGTTAAGTACATAGTAACTATCAAAATGTAGAAATCACAATCCCATATTCTAACTCATAAGTTAACAAGAGTAGACGTGCCACATGAAAAAACGATAATAAATGGGTAGGGTATGGGTATGGGTATGGGTATACCTGATACGTCTCCAACGTATCTATAATTTCTGATGTTCCATGCTTGTTTTATGACAATACCTACATGTTTTGATCACACTTTATGATGATTTTATGCGTTTTCCGGAACTAACCTATTGACGAGATGCCGAAGTGTCAGTTCCTGTTTTCTGGTGTTTTTGGTTTCAGAAATCTTACACAGGAAATATTCTCGGAATTGGACGAAATCAACGCCCAGTATCTTATTTTTCCCGGAAGCTTCCAGAGCACCGAAGAGGGGCCAGAGGGGAGCCAGGGGGCCCACCCCACAAGGCGGCGCGGCCAGAGGGGGGGCGCCCCCCTACTGTGTGGGTCCCCCAGGACCCTTCCGACTTCGCCTCTTCGCCTATTTAAGCCCCGGTGACCTAAAACTTCGATACCAATAAGCCACGATAAGAGAAAAGTTCCAGAGCCGCCGCCATCGCGAAGCCAAGATTCGGGGGACAGAAGTCTCTGTTCCGGCACGCCGCCGGGACGGGGAAGTGCCCCCGGAAGGCATCTCCATCGACTCCATCGCCATCTTCATCGCCGCTGCTGTCTCCTATGATGAGGAAGGAGTAGTTCTCCCCCGAGGCTGAGGGCTTTACCGGTAGCTATGTGGTTAATCTCTCTCCCATGTACTTCAATACAATGATCTCATGAGCTGCCTTACATGATTGAGATCCATATGATGAGCTTTGTAATCTAGATGTCGTTATGCTAATCAAGTGGATTTTACTTATGTGATCTCCGGAGACTCCTTGTCCCACGTGTGTAAAGGTGGCAGTGTGTGCACCGTGTGGGTCTCTTAGGCTATATTTCACAGAATACTTGTTCACTGGGTTATGATTTGAGTTGGATGTCTCTATGAAATTGTGGTGTGTTAGTACCTCCTATGAATGCTCACAGTGACAGCGTGGGGTGTTTATTAGTACTTGGGAATACATCTTTAAGGTTTGCCTACATGATGAATTAGTGTTTGTTATCCTGCCAGAGAGTAATTTAGAATAGCATAGTGAAGTGCTTATTTATATTCCTTTATGATTGCAATGTTGAGAGTGCCCACTAGTGAAAGTATGATCCCTAGGCCTTGTTTCTAAGCATTGAAACACCGTTTCCAACAAGTTCTCTTACATGTTTGCTTGCTGCCATCTTTATTTCAGATTGCAATTACTACTTACAATCATCCATATCACTTGTATTTCACTATCTCTTCGCCGAACTAATGCACCTATACATCTGACAAGTGTATTAGGTGTGTTGGGGACACAAGAGACTTCTTGTATCGTGATTGCAGGGTTGCTTGAGAGGGATATCTTTGACCTCTACCTCCCTGAGTTCGATAAACCTTGGGTGATTCACTTAAGGGAAACTTGCTGCTGTTCTACAAACCTCTGCTCTTGGAGGCCCAACACTGTGTGCATGAATAGAAGCGTGCGTAGACATCAAGCTATTTTCTGGCGCCGTTGCCGGGGAACGAAGAAAAGTTACACCACAGAGATGTCTACCTCCCACGTCAACTGCGCGCCAGCAGTAGACAGCAAGCTATTTTCTGGCGCCGTTATCGGGGAGGTAAGGTAAAAGGTATTCACATCCTCCGACTACTAAGCTATTTCCTAGCACTGTTGCCGGTGTGTGAGTGCTCGAAGCTATTTCCTTTAGATCCTGCAATTGCATCTTTTTGTTTCTTGTTTTTATTTCACTAGTTAGGCTTAATGAAAAACAACAAAAATATTACAGATCTTTATAGTATTTATCTTGAGTTAGGACATGAGGTGTTTGAAGAGAAAATTAAAAAACCTATGGAACTTTATATGCATGCTAATGGCAATGTTATTAGTATGAACGCTTTGAACATAATTGTTGCTAATGCTATGGAAAATTCTAAGCTTGGGGAAGCTGGTTTTGATGAGCATGATATTTTTAGTCCCCCAAGCATGGAGGAGAAAATTTACTTTGATGATACTTTACCTCCTATATATGATGATTACAATGATGACTATCATATTTTCAGTCCACCTACTATTGAGGAGAAAATTAATTATGATTACAATATGCCTCCTATATATGATGATTATGGTGATAATAATAATAATGATAGCTACATTGTTGAATTTGCTCCCACTACAATTAATAAGAATGACTATGCTTATGTTGGGAGTAGTAATTATTTTATGCATGAGACTCATGATAAGAATGTTTTAAGTGATGGTTATATTGTTGAGTTTGTTCATGATGCTACTGGAAATTATTATGAGAGAGGAAAATATGGTTGTAGAAATTTTCATGTTACTAAAACACCTCTCTACATGCTGAAAATTTTGAAGTTACTTGTATTTTATCTTCCTATGCTTGTCACTTTGTTCTACATGAATTTATTTGTGTACAAGATTCCTATGCATAGGAAGTGGGTTAGACTTAAAAGTGTTTCTTATTTGCTTTTGATGCTCTCTTTTGCTTCAACTCTTATCTCTTGTGAGTGCATCATTAAAATTACTGAGTCCATCTTAATGGCTATAAAGAAAGCACTTCTTGGGAGATAACCCATGTTTTTATTTTACTACAGCAATTTTGTTTTATATTTGAGTCTTAGAAGTTGTTACTACTGTAGCAACCTCTCCTTATCTTTATTTTATTGCATTGTTGTGCCAAGTAAAGTCTTTGATAGTAAAGATGATACTAGATTTGGATTACTGCGAAGAAACAGATTTCTTGCTGTCACGAA
The DNA here is from genome assembly GCF_019359855.2 of Lolium perenne. Lineage (NCBI taxonomy): Eukaryota > Viridiplantae > Streptophyta > Magnoliopsida > Poales > Poaceae > Lolium > Lolium perenne. The sequence goes on along the minus strand of NC_067246.2, from coordinate 266,705,540 downwards.
TTTGGGTAGGGTTTTCTGTAGGTAACTCAGAAAAATCTGCCAATTTACGTGCGTGATCCTCAGATATGTACGCAACTTTCATTCAATTTGAGCATTTTCATCTGAGAAAGTTAAGTGCCCCAGAAAAATTCGTCTTTACGGACTGTTCTGTTTTGACAGATTCTGCCTTTTTATTTCACATTGCCTCTTTTGCTATAAAGAAAGCATTTCTTGGGAGATAACCCATGTTTTTATTTTACTACAGCACTTTTGTTTTATATTTGTGTCTTCGAAGTTGTTACTACTGTAGAAACCTCTCCTTATCTTTATTTATTGCATTGTTGTGCCAAGTAAAGTCTTTGATAGTACGGTTGATACTAGATTTGGATTACTGCGCAGAAACAGATTTCTTGCTGTCACGAATTTGAGTAGCCCCCTCTGTAGGTAACTCAGAAAAATCTTCCAATTTACATGTGTGATCCTCAGATATGTACGCAACTTTCATTCAATTTGAGCTTTTTCATCTGAGCAAGTTAATTGCCCCTAAAAAATTTGTCTTTGCGGACTGTTCTATTTTGATAGATTCTGTCTTTTATTTCGCATTGCCTGTTTTGCAACGTTGGATGAATTTCTTTGTTCCATTAACTTTCAGTAGCTTTGTGCAATGTCCAGAAGTGTTAGGAATGATTATGTCACCTCTGAATATGTGAGTTTTTGATTATGCACTAACCCTCTAATGAGTTTGTTTTGAGTTTGGTGTGGAGGAAGTTTTCAAGGGTCAAGAGAGGAGGATGATACAATATGATCAAGAAGAGTGAAAACTCTAAGCTTGGGGATGCCCCCGTGGTTCATCCCTGCATATTTCAAGAAGACTCAAGCATCTAAGCTTGGTGATGCCCAAGGCATTCCCTTCTTCATCGACAACTTATCAGGTCACCTCTAGTGAAACTATATTTTTATTCCGTCACATCTTATGTGCTTTACTTGGAGCGTCCGTATGTTTTTATTTTTGTTTTTGTTTGAATAAAATCGGATCCTAGCATTCTTTGTTTGGGAGAAAGACACGCTCCGCTGTTATATATGAACACTGGTGTTCTTAGCTTTACTTTTAATGTTCATGGCGAAGGTTGAAACTGCGTCGTTCATTGTTATATGGTTGGAAACAGAAAATGCTTCATGTGGTAATTGGTATATGGCTGATACGCGTACAGCACGCATCCGTTGGGAACCCCAAGAGGAAGGTGTGATGCGTACAGCGGCAAATTTTCCCTCAGTATGAAACCAAGATTTATCGAACCAGTAGGAGCCAAGAAGCACGTTGAAGGTTGATGGCGGCGAGATGTAGTGCGGCGCAACACCAGGGATTCCGGCGCCAACGTGGAACCTGCACAACACAAACCAAGTACTTTGGCCCAACGAAACAGTGAGGTTGTCAATCTCACCGGCTTGCTGTAACAAAGGATTAGATGTATAGTGTGGATGATGATTGTTTGCAAAAAACAGTAGAACAATTGCAGTAGATTGTATTTCAGTATAGAGAATTGGACCGGGGTCCACAGTTCACTAGAGGTGTCTCTCCCATAAGATAAACAGCATGTTGGGTGAACAAATTACAGTTGGGCAATTGACAATTAGAGAGGGCATGACCATGCACATACATATTATGATGAGTATAGTGAGATTTAATTGGGCATTACGACAAAGTACATAGACCGCTATCCAGCATGCATCTATGCCTAAAAAGTCCACCTTCAGGTTATCATCCGAACCCCTTCCAGTATTAAGTTGCTAACAACAGACAATTGCATTAAGTATTGCGCGTAATGTAATCAATAACTACATCCTCGGACATAGCATCAATGTTTTATCCCTAGTGGCAACAGCACATCCATAATCTTAGAGGTTTCTCTCACTCCCCCAGATTCAGGAGACATGAACCCATTATCGAGCATAAATACTCCCTCTTGGAGTTACTAGCATCAACTTGTCCAGAGCATCTACTAATAACGGAGAGCATGCAAGATCATAAACAACACATAGATATAAATTGATAATCAACATAACATGGTATTCTCTATTCATCAGATCCCAACAAACACAACATATAGAATTACAGATAGATGATCTTGATCATGTTCGGCAGCTCACAAGACCCGACAATTAAGCACAATGAGGAGAAGACAACCATCTAGCTACTGCTATGGACCCATAGTCCAGGGGTAGACTACTCACACATCACTCCGGAGGCGACCATGGCGGCGTAGAGTCCTCCGGGAGATGATTCCCCTCTCCGGCAGGGTACCGGAGGCGATCTCCTGAATCCCCCGAGATGGGATTGGCGGCGGCGGCGTCTCTGGAAGGTTTTCCGTATCGTGGCTCTCGGTACTGGGGGTTTCGCGATGAAGGCTATTTGTAGGCGGAAGGGTAGGTCAGGGGGCATCGCGAGGGGCCCAGGAGACAGGTCGGTGCGGCCAGGGCTTGGGCCGCGCCGGCCACCCTCCTGGCCACCTCGTGGCCCCATTTCGTTGACTCTTCGGTCTTCTGGAAGCTTCGTGGCAAAATAGGCCCCTGGGCGTTGATTTCGTCCAATTCCGAGAATATTTCCTTACTAGGATTTCTGAAACCAAAAACAGCAGAAAACAGCAACTGGCTCTTCGGCATCTTGTTAATAGGTTAGTTCCAGAAAATACATAAATATGATGTAAAGTATGCATAAATTATGTAGATATCATCAATAATGTGGCATGGAACATAAGAAATTATCGATACGTCGGAGACGTATCAGCATCCCCAAGCTTAGTTTCTGCTCGTCCCGAGCAGGTAAACGATAAACAAAGATAATTTCTGGAGTGACATGCCATCATAACCTTGATTATACTATTGTAAGCATATGTAGTGAATGCAGCGATCAAAACAATGTAAATGACATGAGTAAACAACTGAATCATATAGCAAAGACTTTTCATGAATAGTACTTCAAGACAAGCATCAATAAGTCTTGCATAAAAGTTAACTCATAAAGCAATAATTCATAGTAGAGGTATTGAAGCAACACAAAGGAAGATGAAGTTTCAGCGGTTGCTTTCAACTTATAACATGTATATCTCATGGATATTGTCAACATAGAGTAATATAACAAGTGCAATATGCAAGTATGTAGGAATCAATGCACAGTTCACACAAGTGTTTGCTTCTTGAGGTGGAGAGAGATAGGTGAATTGACTCAACAATAGAAGTAAAAGAATGGTCCTTCAAAGAGGAAAGCATCGATTGCTATATTTGTGCTAGAGCTTTGATTTTGAAAACAAGAAACAATTTTGTCAACGGTAGTAATAAAGCATATGTGTTATGTAAATTATATCTTACAAGTTGCAAGCCTCATGCATAGTATACTAATAGTGCCCGCACCTTGTCCTAATTAGCTCGGATTACCTGGATTATCATCGCAATGCACATGTTTTAACCAAGTGTCACAAAGGGGTACCTCTATGCCGCCTGTACAAAGGTCTAAGGAGAAAGCTCGCATTGGATTTCTCGCTATTGATTATTCTCAACTTAGACATCCATACCGGGATAACATAGACAACAGATAATGGACTCCTCTTTAATGCATAAGCATGTAGCAACAATTAATTTTCTCATATGAGATTGAGGATATATGTCCAAAACTGAAACTTCCACCATGGATCATGGCTTTAGTTAGCGGCCCAATGTTCTTCTCTAACAACATGCATGCTCTAACCATAAAGGTGGTAAATCTCCCTTACTTCAGACAAGACGAACATGCATAGCAACTCACATGATATTCAACAAAGAGTAGTTGATGGCGTCCCCAGGAACATGGTTATCGCACAACAAGCAAATTAATAAGAGATAAAGTGAATAAGTACATATTCAATACCACAATAGTTTTTAGGCTATTTGTCCCATGAGCTATATATTGCAAAGGTAGAGGATAGAAATTTTAAAGGTAGCACTCAAGAAATTTACTTTGGAATGGCGGATAAATACCATGTAGTAGGTAGGTTTGGTGGACACAAATGGCATAGTGGTTGGCTCAAGTATTTGGATGCATGAGAAGTAATCCCTCTCGATACAAGGTTTAGGCTAGCAAGGCTATTTGAAACAAACACAAGGATGAACCGGTGCAGCAAAACTCACATAAAAGACATATTGAAAACATTATAAGACTCTACACCGTCTTCCTTGCTGTTCAAACTCAATACTAGAAATTATCTAGACCTTAGAGAGACCAATTATGCAAACCAAATTTTAGCATGCTCTATGTATTTCTTCATTAATAGGTGCAAAGCATATGATGCAAGAGCTTAAACATGAGCACAACAATTGCCAAGTATCACATTACCCAAGACATTTTAGCAAATTACTACATGTATCATTTTCCAATTCCAACCATATAACAATTTAACGAAGAAGAAACTTCGCCATGAATATTATGAGTAAAGCCTAAGGACATACTTTTCCATATGCAACAGCGGAGCGTGTCTCTCTCCCACACAATGAATGCTAGGATCCATTTTATTCAAACAAAACAAAAACAAAAACAAACCGACGCTCCAAGCAAAGCACATAAGATGTGATGGAATAAAAATATAGTTTCAGGGGAGGAACCTGATAATGTTGTCGATGAAGAAGGGGATGCCTTGGGCATCCCCAAGCTTAGACGCTTGAGTCTTCTTGATATATGCAGGGGTGAACCACCGGGGCATCCCCAAGCTTAGAGCTTTCACTCTCCTTGATCATGTTGTATCATCTCCCTCTCTTGATCCTTGAAAACTTCCTCCACACCAAACTCAAAACAACTCATTAGAGGGTTAGTGCACAATCAAAATATACATGTTCAGAGGTGAAATAATCATTCTTAACACTTCTGGACATTGCACAAAGCTACTGAAAGTCAATGGAATCGAAATATCCATCGAACATAACAAAACAGACAATGCGAAATAAAAGGCAGAATCTGTCAAAACAGAACAGTTCGTAATGACGAATTTTATTGAGGCACCAGACTTGCTCAAATGAAAATGCTCAAATTGAATGAAAGTTGCGTACATATCTGAGAATTACTCACGTAAATTTTCATAATTTTCTGAGTTACCTACAGAGAATTTTGCCCAGATTCGTGACAGCAAAGAAATCTGTTTCTGCGCAGTAATCCAAATCTAGTATGAACCTTACTATCAACGACTTTACTTGGCACAACAAAACACAAAACTAAGATAAGGAGAGGTTGCTACAGTAGTAAACAACTTCCAAGACACAAAATATAAAACAAAGTACTGTAGTAAAAATATGGGTTGTCTCCCATAAGCGCTTTTCTTTAACGCCTTTCAGCTAGGCGCAGAAAGTGTGCATCAAGTATTATCAAGAGACGAAGTGTCAACATCATAATTTGTTCTAATAATAGATTCAAAAGGTAACTTCATTCTCTTTCTAGGGAAGTGTTCCATACCTTTCTTGATAGGAAATTGATATTTAATATTACCTTCCTTCATATCAATGATAGCACCAACAGTTCGAAAAAAAGGTCTTCCCAATATAATGGGACAAGATGCATTGCATTCAATATCCAAGACAAAAAAATCAACGGGGACAAGGTTATTGTTAACGGTAATGCGAACATTATCAACTTTCCCCAAAGGTTTCTTTGTAGAATGATCAGCAAGATTAACATCCAAATAACAATTTTTCAATGGTGGCAAGTCAAGCATATTATAGATTTTCTTAGGCATAACAGAAATACTTGCACCAAGATCACATAAAGCATTACAATCAAAATCATTGACCTTCATCTTAATGATGGGCTCCCAACCATCCTCGAGCTTCCTAGGAATAGAGGCTTCGCGTTCTAATTTCTCTTCTCTAGCTTTTATGAGAGCATTTGTAATATGTTTCGTGAAAGCCAAATTTATAGCACTAGCATTAGGACTCTTAGCAAGTTTTTGTAAGAACTTTATAACTTCAGAGATGTGGCAATCATCAAAATTTAAACCATTATAATCTAAAGCAATGGGATCATCATCCCCCATGTTGGAAAAATTTCAGCAGTTTTATCACAGGCAGTTTCAGCAGTTTTAGCAGTTTCGGGCAGTTTCTCGTGCTTTGCATTAGAAGTGGTGTTGGAGATATGCCCAAGAGGCAATAATAAAGTGGTTATTATAATATCTTTGTGTTTATGATAAATGTTTATATACCATGCTATAATTGTATTAACCGAAACATTGATACATGTGTGTTATGTAAACAACAAGGAGTCCCTAGTAAGCCTCTTGTATAACTAGCTTGTTGATTAATAGATGATCATGGTTTCGTGATCATGAACATTGGATGTTATTAATAACAAGGTTGTGTCATTAGTTGAATGATATAATGGACACACACCCAAATGAGCGTAGCATAAGATCAAGTCATCAAGTTCATTTGCTATAAGCTTTCAATACATAGTTGTCTTAATCCTTCGACCATGAGATCATGTAAATCACTTACACCGAAAGGGTACTTTGATTACATCAAACGTCATTGCGTAAATGGGTGACAATAAAGATGGGATTAAGTATTTGGAAAGTGTGAGTTGAGGCATATGGATCAACAGTGGGATTTGTCCATCCTGATGACGGATAGATTTACTCTGGGCCCTCTCGGTGGAATGTCATCTGATTAGCTTGCAAGCATATGAATAGTTCATAAGAGATCACATACCACGGTACGAGTAAAGAGTACTTGTCGGTAACGAGGTTGAACAAGGTATGGAGATACCGATGATCAAACCTCGGACAAGTAAAATATCGCGAGACAAAGGGAATTGACATCGTATGTAAATGGTTCAATCGATCACTAAGTCATCGTTGAATATGTGGGATCCATTATGGATCTCCAGATCCCGCTATTGGTTATTGCTCGGAGAGGAGTCTCGACCATGTCTGCATAGTTCGCGAACCGTAGGGTGACGCGCTTAAGGTTCGATGTCGCATAAGTAGATTTGAATATGGTATGGAGACGAAGTTTGTTCGGAGTCTCGGATGTGATCCAGGATGTCACGAGGAGGTCCGGAATAGTCCGGAGAATAAGATTCATATAAGGGAAGTTGATTTCTGGGTTTTCGGAAATGTTCGGGATTGTTCCGGTATTGACTGGAAGGTTCTAGAAGGTTCCGGAAGGGTCCACCATGGGGCCCACGACCTAGGAGGCCCACCGTGGGCCGAGGGGATGCTCCCTAGCCTAATGGGCCAGGGGAACTTGGCCCCCAAGGCCCAGGCCGGCCAACCCCCTAGGGTTTCCCTGGGGGGGATCAACTTGGGGGAGGGGAAAGCCCCTCTCCCCCCCTTGGCCGCCGCCCCCCCTAACCCTAGATGGGAAAGGGGGCCACCTTGGCCGGCTGCCCCTCTATATAAAGAGGGGAGGGGGTGGCCGGCCACACCCCCCATCCATTGCCTCCTCCTGCGCCGCCTCTCTCTCCACCATACGCTGCTCCGGCTTAGGCGAAGCCCTGCAGCTTTTCTTCCTCCACTACCACCACCACGCCGTCGTGCTGCTGGAGTTTGGAGGAGATCTACCACACCTCCGCTGCCCGCTGGAACGGGAGAGGAAGGAGCTTCATCGACACCGTACGCGCGACCGAGTACGGAAGTGCTGCCGGATTGCAGCACCGGGGACGATCGTCTACACCAACAACGAGATTAATCTCGTAGACTTTGGAATCTTCGAGGGTTAGTCTCATCTCCATCTCGTTGCTTCGATCTTGTAGATTAGATCTTGGGTGTTCCATAGATTAGATCTATTGTTTTTATTCGTCTTGCGGTAGGAAATTTTTTGTTTTCTATGCTACGAACCCCATCAGTGGAAACATTGCTAACACCAATTCTTTTATTAGTAATAGTAGGAGGTGCAGCAACTTGTGTAGAATTAGCATTACTAGTGGTGGTAATAGTCCAAACTTTAGCTATATTGTCTTCTTTTTCATTTTCTTCTTTTTCCCACCTAGCACGCAATTCGGCCATCAATCTTATATTCTCATTAATTCTAACTTGGATGGCATTTGCTGTAGTAACAATTTTATTATGATGATTTTCATTAGGCATAACTTTCGATTTCAAAAGATCAACATCAGCAGCAAGACTATCGACTTTAGAAGCAAGTATATCAATTTTCCCAAGCTTTTCTTCAACAGATTTGTTAAAAGCAGTTTGTGTACTAATAAATTCTTTAAGCATGGTTTCAAGTCCAGGGGGTGAATTCCTATTATTGTTGTAAGAATTCCCATAATAATTACCATAGCCATTGCCATTATTATAAGGATATGGCCTATAGTTGTTACTAGAATTGTTCCAGTAAGCATTGTTGTTGAAATTATTATTTTTAATGAAGTTTACATCAACATGTTCTTCTTGAGCAACCAATGAAGCTAACGGAACATTATTAGGATCAACATTAGTCCTATCATTCACAAGCATAGACATAATAGCATCAATCTTATCACTCAAGGAAGAGGTTTCTTCGACATAATTTACCTTCTTACCTTGTGGAGCTCTTTCCGTGTGCCATTCAGAGTAATTGATCATCATATTATCAAGAAGCTTTGTTGCTTCACCAAGAGTGATGGACATAAAGGTACCTCCAGCAGCTGAATCCAATAGGTTCCGCGAAGAAAAATTTAGTCCTACATAAAAGGTTTGGATGATCATCCAAGTAGTCAGTCCATGGGTTGGGCAATTTTTAACCAAGGATTTCATTCTTTCCCATGCTTGTGCAACATGCTCAGTATCCAATTGTTTAAAATTCATTATGCTACTCCTCAAAGATATAATTTTAGCAGGGGGATAATATCTACCAATAAAAGCATCCTTGCATTTAGTCCATGAATCGATACTATTCTTAGGCAGAGATAGCAACCAATCTTTAGCTCTTCCTCTTAATGAGAAAGGGAACAATTTTAATTTTATAATGTCACCATCTACATCTTTATACTTTTGCATTTCACAAAGTTCAACAAAATTATTGAGATGGGCAGCAGCATCATCAGAACTAACACCAGAAAATTGCTCTCGCATAACAAGATTTAGTAAAGCAGGTTTAATTTCAAAGAATTCTGCTGTAGTAGCAGGTTGAGCAATAGGTGTGCATAAGAAATCATTATTATTTGTGGTTGTGTTGGTGTCCGAAACCCACCGGCGAGCAACGGCTGGCAACACGTAGAGCCGGGAACAACTCAGAGCTGCGGCTGGCCCTGGTCCCTCGAGCGACGGCCCGCAAAGCCTCTGGTACGCACGTCCCGATGCTGGTGCAAGGGCGTGCCACCTGACCTATACCTGGTCAGGAAGGTGATGGATTTGCTTCGCTTAGTTTCCTGCATGGCATACACGTAAACATTAAATACGAGCCTCGATCGGCTCTCAGGTTGTCCTGTGAATCGGCTCAAGGAGCCGATCCACCCATGGTTCGTATGAGGTCTACGATCACATGGTGGTCCTGCTTGATCAATATAAAGCTAAAACGACCTACGACGATTTAGGGTTTTCACCGCATAATCGGAACATCCTACACGTGATTGAGCCTGGCGGCCACGTAAGATGATAATAGACCAGCCCTAGATAAGGCCTAAAAACCAACATAGAGTTGATTCCCGGAACATCTTATCTAGGGCTAGCAAACTACACCCTACGCGCCACTGGATCCTTCAACCCGTTTGCAAGGACTAACTATGCAGATATTAAACTAATCCTTGAAGAACAAGGAGCAATCATAACGGATCGAATCTACTAAACATGGATCAAGCAAGGTGCCGCCCTTACACCTAAGATAGGTGTAAAGGTGGCTAGATGTCTAGGGATAGCATAGAGCAAAGCATGTAACGCGGTAAAACAATGCTAACCCTAACACATCTATGATAACCACGTTGCTCGCCATCAACAAGGCTTCAGCACGAGCAACGCATGAACAACGAATAAACGTATACTGCCTAGATCGCAAGATGCGATCTAGGCAGCATGATGCTTACCCGGAAGAAACCCTCGAAACAAGGGGTTGGCGATGCGCCTAGATTGGTTTGTGATGAACGTGATTGTTGTTTTTCTCAATAACCCTAGATACATATTTATAGTCCGTAGACTTTCTAACGTGGGAATAATCCCAACCGTGCATGAGCCAAATTCTAATCTAACCGACACGTATCCTACTATGTTTACAGATACAAGGGCAAACTAGCCCAAACTTCGTGTACAAGGCCGGTTCATGTATTTCTTCCGTGTATATTCTTCAAGCCCATCTTAATTACGGCCCACCTCTGATCCGGTCAAATTCTGGTGATAACACATGCCCCCTGGTTTTGGAATTGATAATTCCAAAATCACTCTACTTTTTCTTCGTCGGGTCATGTCGTGGCAGAGCAGAACCGTCGCAGTATTCTTCATCATGACGCCTTGCCTTCTCAACTTCTCAGCAAGATTTGATAGCTTTAGCATCACTTCCTTGGAAACTGTAATGGCATTAAATCTCCACTATGCTCCCCTTATTTAACTATGCCGAACAGTTCGCCTCTTCATCCCCTTGCTCTGTTCTAGCCATTGATGTCTACGTTCCCCCTCCTTTCCTGTAGACAGTGTTGGGCCTCCAAGAGCAGAGGTTTGTAGAACAGCAGCAAGTTTTCCCTTAAGTGGATCACCCAAGGTTTATCGAACTCAGGGAGGAAGAGGTCAAAGATATCCCTCTCATGCAACCCTGCAACCACAAAGCAAGAAGTCTCTTGTGTCCCCAACACACCTAATAGGTGCACTAGTTCGGCGAAGAGATAGTGAAATACAGGTGGTATGAATATATATGAGCAGTAGCAACGGTGCCAGAAAATAGCTTGCTGGCGTGTAGTTGATGGTGGTAGTATTGCAGCAGTAGTAACACAGTGAAACAGTAAACAAGCAGTAGTAACGCAGCAGTATTTAGGAACAAGGCCTAGGGATTAGACTTTCACTAGTGGACACTCTCAACATTGATCACATAACAGAATAGATAAATGCATACTCTACACTTTTGTTGGATGATGAACGCATTGCGTAGGATTACACGAACCCTCAATGCCGGAGTTAACAAGCTCCACAATTTGTTCATATTTAAGTAACCTTATAGTGTAAGATAGATCAACAGATTAAACCAAGTACTAACATAGCATGCACACTGTCACCTTCATGCATATGTAGGAGGAATAGATCACATCAATATTATCATAGCAATAGTTAACTTCGCAATCTACAAGAGATCATGATCATAGCATAAACCAAGTACTAACACGGTGCACACACTGTCACCTTTACACACGTGCAGGAGGAATAGAACTACTTTAATAACTTTGCTAGAGTAGCACATAGATGAATAGTGATACAAAACTCATATGAATCTCAATCATGTAAAGCAGCTCATGAGATTATTGTATTGAGGTACATGGAAGAGAGATGAACCACATAGCTACCGGTACAGCCCCGAGCCTCGATGGAGAACTACTCCCTCCTCATGGGAGCAGCAGCGGTGATGAAGATGGCGGTGGAGATGGCAGCGGTGTCGATGGAGAAGCCTTCCGGGGGCACTTCCCCGCTCCGGCAGGGTGCCGGAACAGAGACTCCTGTCCCCCAGATCTTGGCTTCGCGATGGCGGCGGCTCTGGAAGGTTTCTGTGGTTTTCGTCGAACGCATCAGGGTTTTCGATCCAGGGGCTTTATATAGGTGAAGAGGCGGCGCAGGAGGGCTTCTGGGGGGCCCACACCATAGGGCGGCGTGGCCCCCCCTCTGGCCGCGCCAGGGTGTGGTGTGGGGCCCCCAGGGCTCCCCTCTGGCGGCTCTCGGGTGTTCTGGATGGTTCCGGGAAAAATAGGAACCTGGGCGTTGATTTCGTCCGATTCCGAGAATATTTCGTTACTAGGATTTCTGAAACCAAAAACAGCAGAAAACAGGCTGCACTTCGGCATCTTGTTAATAGGTTAGTTCCAGAAAATGCACGAATATGACATAAAGTGTGCATAAAACATGTAGATAACATCAATAATGTGGCATGGAACATAAGAAATTATCGATACGTCGGAGACGTATCAGCCATCGGCACCAAAAAAATTCCCCATCTCCTGTAGCCATGTCTTCCTCTTCTTCCTCCTCCGCCTCGTCGGATCTTTCTTCCCAGTCCTTCTCCTCTTCGTCCTCCTCCACCTCATCAGATCTCTCCTTCAATTCTTCCTCATCTCGTGAGCCGACTCCGGAGTGGGGCTCGCTGGCGGCGCACGACATCCTCGCTGCAACGGAGTGGGACAATGAGGACCACGAGCCCTACGTCTGGTCCGAGGACAACAAGTCCTTGACCAGTGGCGACGATGACCTTCAGTTCCTCATCGATGGGGAGCTGGAAGCGACAAGCGAGGACGACTCGTTCTCCTGGGACGGCTACACTTCCTCCGAGGAGGAGGAAGAAGAAGACGACGACGACTCCCTCGAGGACTACCCGCCGGCGAAGCGCTTCCGCGCCGGGTCCGACGACGACGACGACGACGACGAGGAGGAGGAAGCTCTCATAGAGGGCTATGGGAGCAGCGACGAGGAGCTCGCCGGCAGCAGCGCCGACGAGAGCTCCGACGACGAGGGCAGCAACGGCCCGTAGAGTAGGGTCTACTAGTATAGGTCTAGTAGTAGTAGTAGCAGATTGGTCAATAGACCTTTCTTTTGTTCTTCCTCCCTTGAGCAATCGGCTCTTTCTTTGTAAGAAATTCCCTTATTAATGAAGAAAATATTCCTCTATTAATTTTGTCTTCTTGTCCAATTTGCCGATTGTCAAACGAAGTCAACGCTCAAAGAGCCGATGGCAGAGCATCGGCTCCTACCATAACACGCATCTTAAGGCCAAATCGGTTGCCTATTCATGCAGTCAAACAGATCTTATCCGTGTCTACGTCATCCTCCAATCTCAAACGCGCAGATTCGACTCCTCAGCAAATCCAATGAGAGAATCATCTCAAATGCCATGGACTCTGGCTTGAAACTGATCTGTTAACCTGCTCAATTGAGCTTGTTCCTCTAGAGTCGATGGCTTTGCATCAGCTCTTTATTGTTCTAAAGTCGATGTCCATGCATCGGTTGTACTGGTATCCATATTTTCTCAAGTCGATATCTGTGCATCGGCTATGGCTTGCATATAATTTTTTTTTACTGGCCGATTTTATACATCGGCCCCCATGTTTCACTGTCCATCGTCCCACATGCTTGGGAAATACTTCTTGAGGTGCTGACCATTGACAGCTGCTGGGAACTTAGCGCCGTCCAGCTGCTCCAGCATGTATACATTACCCTTCAAAACCTTGACGACTTTGTATGGACCGTGCCAATTAGGAGACCATTTGCCATATGCTTTATCCTTGGTCCCTAATGGCAACACAGCTTCCCATACTAGATCACCAACTTGAAACTCCTTTGGTCTCACCTTCTTATTGTATGCACGAGCCACCCTGGCTTTGTTCTCTTTAATCTTCTCCAAGGACCAAAGTCTAAGTTCCGTTGCATCCTCAATAGTATCACTCATCAGGGTTGCATATTCTTCAGCGGTTAGATCATTCTGAAACGTGACACGTCTCGATCCAGCCGTAATTTCCCAAGGCAATACAGCTTCCTGCCCATAGACGAGCTGGTACGGCGAAGTTTTTATGGCTCCATGGCATGACATGCGATAGGCCCACAAAGCTTCTGACAATGTTTCATGCCAAACCCTAGGGTTCTCGTCAATTTTCCTCTTAATCAGCTTGATCAGGCTCTGATTGGACGCTTCAGCTTGCCCGTTGGCTTGAGCATAGTATGGAGATGACCGGATAAGCTTAATTCCCATCTCATCACAGAATTTTCTGAATTCTTTAGAGATGAAGACCGAACCTCCATCGGTCGTGATGGTTTGGGGAATCCCGAACCTATGAATGACGTGTTCTTTCACAAATTTGATAACATCTTCTGATTTTACCTTCTTCATAGGGACGGCCTCCACCCATTTGGTGAAGTAATCTGTAATGGCCAGGATCCACTCGTGGCCTTTGCTCGACGCAGGATGGATCTTGCCAATCATATCCATGCCCCAACCTCGAAATGGCCAAGGCTTGATGATGGGATTCATTGCTGATGCGGGTACCATCTGAATCTTCCCGAACATCTGACACGCTTGGCATCCCTTGTAGTACTTGAAGCAGTCCTCAAGCATGGTGGGCCAATAAAACCCTGATCGCCTAATCAGCCACTTCATCTTATGAGCCGATTGGTGAGTTCCACAGGCGCCTTCATGCACCTCATGTAAGAGCCGATTAGACTCAGTTGGTCCCAGGAATTTGAGTAATAACCCTTCCAACATCCTGTAGAACATGTCATCTCCTATAAGGACATATTTCATGGCCTTGTATCTTATCCGTTTAGGTGCCCCCCGAGCCGAATCCTTCAAGTAATTGAAGATATCGGCTCTCCAGTCATCCTGTTCTAGGAACTGCACCTGAACTTCTGACCCGTCTGGTATGTCCTTGTAGCCTGACGCCATCTGTGCGAGATCGTTGGCCTCGGTATTTTGAGATCTTGGGACCCAATTGAAGTTGATGTACCGAAATTTTGTCATCAGCTCGCGGCATTCCATCCAACATGGGAAGAGTGACTCACTCTCGCACTTGTACTCATCCGTGAGCTGGGAGATCACCAACTTCGAGTCTCCAAAAAGTTCCACCGCTTCTGCCCCGGCTTCCAAAAGCAACTCCATTCCCTTGCGTACTGCCTCATACTCAGCGACATTGTTAGTGCAAGGGGTAGATAGCCTGATGGAGAAGGAATAATTTGCCCCCCGAGGCGACACGAGCAAAATGCCGATGCCACAACCGTCGTCACAAGCCGATCCATCGAAGAACATAGCCCATGCACGTACAGATAGTGCTGCTATATTAGTATTGATCCGCTTAGCTATGAGATCGGCCAATGCTTGTCCCTTGACTGCTTTCGCAGGCTGATACCGGAGATCGAATTCCGATAATGCAAACATCCACTTACCAAGTCGGCCTTTCAAAACAGGAGCCGACAGCATGTGCTTGACAACGTCTGACTTGCATATGACGATGATCTCTGCCGTTAAAAGGATGTGATGAAGCTTGGTACAAGTGAAGAACAGGCAGAGGCATAACTTCTCGACCTCAGGATACCTTGTCTCTGCACCCAACATCCTCCGGCTGAGGTAGAATACGACCTTTTCAACACCCTCGTAGAGTTGCACCACCACTGAAGCGATGGACGTGTCAGCCACTGATAAGTAGATATAGAACGGCCTGTCTTGCTGAGGTGGAACTAGCACAGGCGGCGTTGTTAGATACCGCTTAATCTCGTCAAACGCTTGCTGCTGTTCTGTCCCCCAGTGAAACTCGTCATCAGATTTGATCTTCACCAACACCATGAACGACTCAATTCGTCCTGACAGATTAGAGATGAACCGTCGGACGAAGTTGATCTTGCCGATGAGATGTTGGAGCTCCTTCTTCGTGGTAGGTGGCTGCATGGTACGTACTGCTTCCTGACTTTTCAGGCCGATCGCAATTCCTCGTTCATGAACCAGAAAACCTAGGAACTGACCGGCCGTCACACCAAAGGCACACTTCTTTGGATTCATTCTCAGTCCGAATTTCCGAGTTCGGTCTAGGATGCGTCGTAAATCATCCAAGTGTCCTTCCATGGAGACAGACTTGACCACCACGTCATCGATGTAAATTTCCACCAACTTGCCGATCAGATCATGAAAAATGTAATTCATGGCTCGTTGGTATGTTGCACCGGCATTCTTCAGCCCAAAAGTCATGACCACATATTCAAATAAGCCCACCGATCCTGGTACTCTGAATGTAGTCTTGTGTATATCTTCTGGAGCCATGAAGATTTGGTTGTAGCCGGCGTTGCCATCCATGAAACTCAACACCTTGTGGCCAGCAGCTGCATTGATCAATGTTTCTGCCACATGCATTGGGTATTCATCCTTTGGAGTGGCTCTGTTGAGATCTCAGAAATCTATTGCCACACGCCATCGGCCGTCCTTTTTCTCTACAGGTACGATACTGGAGATCCATTCAGCATACCTGCATGGCCTGATGAACCCAGCGGTCAACATTTTCTCGATCTCTTTCTTGACTTCTTCGAGAATTTTGGCCTTCATCTGACGTGCTCGTTGTTGGAATGGCCGAAATCCTTTCTTGAGAGGGAGCCGATGCTAAATGATGCTCCTGTCTAACCCAGGCATCTCTGTGTAATCCCATGCAAAGCAGTCTGGGTACTCTTTTAACAGTGCTATCATCTGGCTCCTGAGATGTGAATCTAACTTCTTGCTGATAAAAGTTGGTCGTGGCTTATCCCCAGGACCAATGTCAACTTCTTCTAGCTCATCAGCCGATGTAAACCCATACCCTAGCTTTCCGTCACCTGTTAGATCGACACTGAATACAGGCAAAACGTATGGCGAGGGTAATATGGGCCGATTGCTGGAATCGGCCCCCATCTTGATTGCATTGCTCAAAAGAGGTTTACATCTTGTTCGTGCTTTACTACAACTACGTGACATGCTTGAGACAAGATCATCACTTTTTATTTTTTGGGGCCGATCACAAGGATCGGCCTTCCCACGTACGTCCATAGCTTGTGCTCTTGTTACATGGTCAGGCCGGTGGATAAGACCAGCCTCACCCCGTTTTTTGTCACATCGATGAATTCGCAGTCGTCCAAGGTGATGCCTGAGAGTGGCTCTTGGCCTGCCGTCTCCCAAACGTTCATGCCAGCCGTTGAAATGTCGGCTGAGTCATCTGCATGGACGATCTCTACTTCATCTCCATCCCACTGTATTAAGCATTGATGCATCGTGGATGGAATGTAATAGTTGGCGTGGATCCAATCTCTCCCTAGCAGGACAGCATAAGTGCTCTTGCTGTCGACGATGAAGAACGTCGTAGGGATGGTTTTCCTCCCTACGGTCAGATCCATGTTCAGAACACCTTGCGCTTCAGATGCTTGACCATTGAAATCGCTTAGTTTAACGTTGATCTTGATCAAATCTGAGCTAGAGCGTCCCAAACGACGTAGCATGGAGTATGGCATGATGTTGACTGCCGCTCCAGTGTCCACCAGCATCTTGTTGACAGGCTGCCCATTGATGTAACCTCGTACGTACAGGGCCTTCAGGTGCCTGTAGCTTCTTTCTCGCGGCTTCTCGAAGATAACTGGCCGTGGGCCGCAGTCAAGTTGTGCCACAGGTGCTTCGTCTAATCCTGGAGCACAAAACTCCGCTGGAAGGATGAACACCATGTTTGTACCAGCCGATGTCTCATCATCGGCTTTCCTTTGCTTGGGGCGCCACTCCATCTTTTGTGGTCGACCCTCTTCGTCCAGGGTTCGCTGAATTTTCGCGGCTAGATCAGGCCGCGCCTTCCTTAACGTGTGCAGGTATAACCTTTCGGCTTCCTCCAAACCACGTAGTCGCTGAACCCTACGCTTGTGGGAACGGCTGAGTCCATCAGGGCACCACCTTGGCCGGTGGTATCTATCTTCTTCTTCTTCATCGTCATCTTCTAACTCTTCGAGATCTTCCACCCGAGAGGACTCAGCTTGCTTGTTCCGAGATGGGAGAGGTCCTAGACGCTTGAACACTAACACGTCTCCTGTACCCTTGTTCTTCCGTCTACATTCTGGGCAGTTGCCGATTGTAGGCAATCGGCTCATTCCTGAATCCCAGCAGTGTTTGAAGAAGGGGCAGTCCCAGTGCTTGTCCACGTCGTCTTGCTCTCTTGACTTGTCCTTGGCATGGCGCTCATATCTTTCCTCGTCTCGATCGTGCCGACGATGTCTCCTGGCGTCCCTGCTGGCCAGACGATCTCTTTCGTCATCGTCATCGTATCGTCGGCGTTGGTCGTACTGACTCACATATTTATTGAGGAGATGATCAGAGAGAGGTCGTTGATATCGCAAATTCTTCACTTCTCCCTCTGTGATGTAGCGCTTGCCATCGTGTCGGAACCGATCGCGTGGAACGGCTTCCTCTTTGTCCTTGCTACGAGAGCGGCTGCCCTCGCCTCTGTCCTTACCAGAGTGGTGCCCAGACTCGACCATGTTGATGCTGAACGAGAAACTTGGCTGGCACCCCTCGGGGTAAGCGTACTCCACCATGTTAACGGCGGGGAAGGGTTGTGTGTCGACTTTCATGGCGTACTGGTTGAAAATTAGACGCCCTTGTTCTATCGCCATTTGGATCTGCTGGCGCCACACCCTGCAGTCGTTGGTGGTATGGGTGAACGTGTTATGCCACTTGCAGTATGGCTTTCCGTTCAGCTCCTGTGCCGTGGGGACTTTGAGGCCTTCGGGTAACTTTAGCTGCTTCTCCTTGAGTAAGAGGTCGAAAATTTGCTCAGCTTTGGTCACGTCGAAGTCAAACCCTCTTGGAGGACCTTGTGGCTTAACCCATTTGCAGGACACGGGGCTTGCCCCCCGAGTCCATTCAGCCACTGCTACCTCTTGATCCCCCGCGGAGCCTTCATCTTCATCTGCCTCAACCAGGACTACCGCTCGCTTGAATTTGTCCTGGTACAACTCTGGGTGGCGCTGTTCATATAATGACAGTTTCTGAACCATATGCGCCAGTGAAGGGTAATCTGCTTGGGAAGCCATGTCCTTGATCGGCGATGCGAGACCCACCACCGCCAACTCGACTGCTTCTTTTTCAGTCAAACGAGCCGACTAGCATCGGTCCTGATGGCCCTGAAGCGTTGGATGTATTCTGACACTGTTTCTCCGCGCTTCTGCCGTACTTGTGCTAGATCGGCAATGCCAGCCTCGGAAGCCTCTGAGTGATACTGCATGTGGAACTGCTCTTCCATCTGCTTCCAAGTCCGGATTGAATCTGGTGGCAGCGAGGTGTACCACCCGAAAGCCGATCCTGTGAGGGACTGTGCAAAGAACCTCACACGTAGTTCATCTGATGCTGAGATCGTGCCCAGCTGCGCCAAATATCGGCTCACATGCTCGATTGAACTGGAGCCATCTGACCCACTAAACTTGGAGAATTCAGGGAGCCGATATTTGGGTGGTAGTGGGATCAAATCGTACTCGTTGGGGTACGGCTTGGAATAGCCGATTGCCCTCCTTTTCGGCACCATGCCGAACTGGTCTCTCAAGATTGTACTGATCTGATCCGCGGTGCTGGCTGCAGGAGTCGAGCTCTGAAGATTCGCTGGAGTGGCGTACTTAGCCAGCCACGCTTGCTTCTCAAGCTCTGAGCTAGCTGCAGGAGTTGAGCTTTGGATGTTCGTCGGAGTGGCATACTTAGCTAGCCACGTCTGCTTCTCACGATCTGATCCAGCTGCAGGAGTTGAGTTCTGGAGGTTCGTCGGAGTGGCATACTTAGCTAGCCACGTCTGCTTCTCAAGATCTGATCCAGAGGCTCCTCCTGCTGTTCCAGAAGTCCCTGCTGTTGCAGTCTGGTTCGTGAGTGCCCAGTTACTGCAGTCTGGCACGTATGTGCACGTGTACCCGTGAGGGATCTCCTTAGGCGCCTCATACAAGAACTGGTAATCACTAGGGTCACCACCGATCTTGTGGACGACGAATGCCGGTGAACTCGGCACCTCTGGTGCTGCCAACGCGAACGGCAACGGTGGTCGGGACTGGAGTGGTATCTCTCCTTGGTGAGTCCCCAGAGCAGGTCCTGACGGAGAGTACTGATGCCTCATGATTTCCTGGATCACCCGAAGGGCGACACGCTCCAAAGTGTTCACCAGGTTCTCAGAATGGCGGTGCAGCGAATGCGCTACCATGAAATTAATCTCCTGACGCAGAGACCTGGTGCGTTCTTCTGAAGGGGTAGACAGGTCCACTCCATCGAGCGCGCCTTCAGGCGAGAACCCTTTCCATTTGATGCCGTGTGAGCGGGTCCTCTAGAAAGAGCCGATGAGGTCGGCTTCGAGGATAGCTTTGACCTCGTCATACTTCTTCTTGAGCTCCTCGATCAGATCCTCGTACGTGACTGGAGTACCTTCCGCCATCTCAGATGTAGATGGCGATGCAGTTGATGTCGAAGACAGTCCCACCGGACGTGCCAGAATGTGTTGGCGTCCGAAACCCCTCGGCGAGCAACAGCTGGCAACACGTAGAGCCGGGAACAACTCAGAGCTGCGGCTGGCCCTGGTCCCTCGAGCGACGGCCCGCAAAGCCTCTGGTACGCACGTCCCGATGCTGGTGCAAGGGCGTGCCACCTGACCTATACCTGGTCAGGAAGGTGATGGATTTGCTTCGCTTAGTTTCCTGCATGGCATACACGTAAACATTAAATACGAGCCTCGATCGGCTCTCAGGTTGTCCTGTGAATCGGCTCAAGGAGCCGATCCACCCATGGTTCGTATGAGGTCTACGATCACATGGTGGTCCTGCTTGATCAATATAAAGCTAAAACGACCTACGACGATTTAGGGTTTTCACCGCATAATCGGAACATCCTACACGTGATTGAGCCTGGCGGCCACGTAAGATGATAATAGACCAGCCCTAGATAAGGCCTAAAAACCAACATAGAGTTGATTCCCGGAACATCTTATCTAGGGCTAGCAAACTACACCCTACGCGTCACTGGATCCTTCAACCCGTTTGCAAGGCCTAACTATGCAGATATTAAACTAATCCTTGAAGAACAAGGAGCAATCATAACAGATCGGATCTACTAAACATGGATCAAGCAAGGTGCCGCTCTTACACCTAAGATAGGTGTAAAGGCGGCTAGATGTCTAGGGATAGCATAGAGCAAAGCATGTAACGCGGTAAAACAATGCTAACCCTAACACATCTATGATAAC
This sequence comes from Lolium perenne, assembly GCF_019359855.2. NCBI lineage: Eukaryota > Viridiplantae > Streptophyta > Magnoliopsida > Poales > Poaceae > Lolium > Lolium perenne. Next base: position 266,684,692 of record NC_067246.2, on the reverse strand, counting down.
CACGTTGCTCGCCATCAACAAGGCTTCAGCATGAGCAACGCATGAACAACGAATAAACGTATACTGCCTAGATCGCAAGATGCGATCTAGGCAGCATGATGCTTACCCGGAAGAAACCCTCGAAACAAGGGGTTAGCGATGCGCCTAGATTGGTTTGTGATGAACGTGATTGTTGTTTTTCTCAATAACCCTAGATACATATTTATAGTCCGTAGACTTTCTAACGTGGGAATAATCCCAACCGTGCACGAGCCAAATTCTAATCTAACCGACACGTATCCTACTATGTTTACAGATACAAGGGCAAACTAGCCCAAACTTCGTGTACAAGGCCGGTTCATGTATTTCTTCCGTGTATATTCTTCAAGCCCATCTTAATTATGGCCCACCTCTGATCCGGTCAAATTCTGGTGATAACAGGTTGTGAAGTCACACAACTTAGTATTTTCAGGAGTACCCATTTTAGCAACAGTAAATAAAGCAAACTAGATAAAGTAAATGCAAGTAACTAATTTTTTTGTGTTTTTGATATAGCAAACAAGATAGCAAATAAAGTAGAACTAGCAACTAATTTTTTTGTATTTTGATTTAGTGCAGCAAACAAAGTAGTAAATAAAACTAAGCAAGACAAAAACAAAGTAAGGAGATTGGGATGTGGAGACTCCCCTTGCAGCGTGTCTTGATCTCCCCGGCAGCGGCGCCAGAAAAAGAGCTTGATACGCGTACATCACGCGTCCGTTGGGAACCCCAAGAGGAAGGTGTGATGCGTACAGCAGCAAGTTTTCCCTCAGTATGAAACCAAGGTTTATCGAACTAGTAGGAGCCAAGAAGCACGTTGAAGGTTGATGGCGGCGAGATGTAGTGCGGCGCAACACCAGGGATTCCGGCGCCAACGTGGAACCTGCACAACACAAACCAAGTACTTTGCCCCAACGAAACAGTGAGGTTGTCAATCTCACCGGCTTGCTGTAACAAAGGATTAGATGTATAGTATGGATGATGATTGTTTGCAAAAAACAGTAGAACAATTGCAGTAGATTGTATTTCAGTATAGAGAATTGGACCGGGGTCCACAGTTCACTAGAGGTGTCTCTCCCATAAGATAAACAGCATGTTGGGTGAACAAATTATAGTTGGGCAATTGACAAATAGAGAGGGCATGACCATGCACATACATATTATGATGAGTATAGTGAGATTTAATTGGGCATTACGACAAAGTACATAGACCGCTATCCAGCATGCATCTATGCCTAAAAAGTCCACCTTCAGGTTATCATCCGAACCCCTTCCAGTATTAAGTTGCTAACAACAGACAATTGCATTAAGTATTGCGCGTAATGTAATCAATAACTACATCCTCGGACATAGCATCAATGTTTTATCCCTAGTGGCAACAGCACATCCATAATCTTAGAGGTTTCTCTCACTCCCCCAGATTCACGGAGATATGAACCCACTATCGAGCATAAATACTCCCTCTTGGAGTTACTAGCATCAACTTGGCCAGAGCATCTACTAATAACGGAGAGCATGCAAGATCATAAACAACACATAGATATAAATTGATAATCAACATAACATGGTATTCTCTATTCATCGGATCCCAACAAACACAACATATAGAATTACAGATAGATGATCTTGATCATGTTCGGCAGCTCACAAGACCCGACAATTAAGCACAATGAGGAGAAGACAACCATCTAGCTACTGCTATGGACCCATAGTCCAGGGGTAGACTACTCACACATCACTCCGGAGGCGACCATGGCGGCGTAGAGTCCTCCGGGAGATGATTCCCCTCTCCGGCAGGGTGCCGGAGGCGATCTCCTGAATCCCCCGAGATGGGATTGGCGGCGGCGGCGTCTCTGGAAGGTTTTCCGTATCGTGGCTCTCGGTACTGGGGGTTTGATGTCTACGTTCCCCCTCCTTTCCTGTAGACAGTGTTGGGCCTCCAAGAGCAGAGGTTTGTAGAACAGCAGCAAGTTTTCCCTTAAGTGGATCACCCAAGGTTTATCGAACTCAGGGAGGAAGAGGTCAAAGATATCCCTCTCATGCAACCCTGCAACCACAAAGCAAGAAGTCTCTTGTGTCCCCAACACACCTAATAGGTGCACTAGTTCGGCGAAGAGATAGTGAAATACAGGTGGTATGAATATATATGAGCAGTAGCAACGGTGCCAGAAAATAGCTTGCTGGCGTGTAGTTGATGGTGGTAGTATTGCAGCGATAGTAACGCAAGAAACAAGAAACAAGCAGTAGTATCGCAGCAGTATTTAGGAACAAGGCCTAGGGATTACACTTTCACTAGTGGACACTCTCAACATTGATCACATAACAGAATAGATAAATGCATACTCTACACTCTTGTTGGATGATGAACACATTGCGTAGGATTACACGAACCCTCAATGCCGGAGTTAACAAGCTCCACAATAATGCTCATATTTTAGTAACCTTTAGTATAAGATAGATCAAAAGACTAAACCAAGTACTAGCATAGCATGCACACTGTCACCTTCATGCATATGTAGGAGGAATAGATCACATCAATATTATCATAGCAATAGTTAACTTCGCAATCTACAAGAGATCATGATCATAGCATAAACCAAGTACTAACACGGTGCACACACTGTCACCTTTACACACGTGCAGGAGGAATAGAACTACTTTAATAACTTTGCTAGAGTAGCACATAGATAAATTGTGATACAAACTCATGTGAATCTCAATCATGTAAAGCAGCTCATGAGATCATTGTATTGAGGTACATGGGAGAGAGATGAACCACATAGCTACAGCGGAGCCCTCAGCCTCGGGGGAGAACTACTCCCTCCTCATGGGAGTAGCAGCGGTGATGAAGATGGCGGTGGAGATGGCAGCGGTGTCGATGGAGGAGCCTTCCAGGGGCACTTCCCCGTTCCGGCAGCGTGCCGGAACAGAGACTCCTGTCCCCCAGATCTTGGCCTCGCGATGGCGGCGGCTCTGGAAGGTTTCTGTGGTTTTCGTCCAACGTATCAGGGTTTTCGATCCAGGGGCATTATATAGGCGAAGAGGCGGCGCAGGAGGGCTTCTGGGGGGCCCACACTATAGGGCGGCGCGGCCCCCCCTCTGGCCGCGCCAGCCTATAGTTTGGTGGGCCTGTGGCCCCCCTCTGACCTCTCTGGTGTGTTCTGGATGCTTCCGGGGATTCTAAGATCTTTGGCGTTGATTTCGTCCGATTCCGAGAATATTTCGTTACTAGGATTTCTGAAACCAAAAACAGCAGAAAACAGGAACTGGCACTTCGGCATCTTGTTAATAGGTTAGTTCCAGAAAATGCACAAATATGACATAAAGTGTGCATAAAACATGTAGATAACTTCAATAATGTGGCATGGAACATAAGAAATTATCGATACGTCGGAGACGTATCAGCATCCCCAAGCTTAGTTCTGCTCGTCCCGAGCAGGTAAAACGATAACACAGATAATTTCTGGAGTGACATGCCATCATAAACTTGATCATACTATTTGTAAAGCATATGTAGTGAATGCAGCGATCAAAACAATGGTAATGACATGAGTAAACAACTGAATCATAAAGCAAAGACTTTTCATGAATAGCACTTCAAGACAAGCATCAATAAGTCTTGCATAAGAGTTAACTCATAAAGCAATAATTCAAAGTAAAGGCATTGAAGCAACACAAAAGAAGATTAAGTTTCAGCGGTTGCTTTCAACTTGTAACATGTATATCTCATGGATATTGTCAACATAGAGTAACATAATAAGTGCAATAAGCAAGTATGTAGGAATCAATGCACAGTTCACACAAGTGTTTGCTTCTTGAGGTGGAGAGAAATAGGTGAACTGACTCAACATTGAAAAGTAGAAGAATGGTCCTCCATAGAGGAAAAGCATCGATTGCTATATTTGTGCTAGAGCTTTGATTTTGAAAACATGAAACAATTTTGTCAACGGTAGTAATAAAGCATATGCATCATGTAAATTATATCTTACAAGTTGCAAGCCTCATGCATAGTATACTAATAGTGCCCGCACCTTGTCCTAATTAGCTTGGACTACCGGATCATCACAATGCACATGTTTTAACCAAGTGTCACAAAGGGGTACCTCTATGCCGCCTGTACAAAGGTCTAAGGAGAAAGCTCGCATTGGATTTCTCGCTATTGATTATTCTCAACTTAGACATCCATACCGGGACAACATAGACAACAGATAATGGACTCCTCTTTTATGCATAAGCATGTAACAACAATTAATAATTTTCTCATATGAGATTGAGGATATATGTCCAAAACTGAAACTTCCACCATGGATCATGGCTTTAGTTAGCGGCCCAATGTTCTTCTCTAACAATATGCATGCTTAACCATAGGGTGGTAGATCTCTCTTACTTCAGACAAGACGGACATGCATAGCAACTCACATGAAATTCAACAATGAATAGTTGATGGCGTCCCCAGTGAACATGGTTATCGCACAACAAGCAACTTAATAAGAGATAAAGTGCATAATTACATATTCAATACCACAATAGTTTTTAAGCTATTTGTCCCATGAGCTATATATTGCAAAGGTGAATGATGGAATTTTAAAGGTAGCACTCAAGCAATATACTTTGGAATGGCGGAAAATACCATGTAGTAGGTAGGTATGGTGGACACAAATGGCATAGTGGTTGGCTCAAGTATTTTGGATGCATGAGAAGTATTCCCTCTCGATACAAGGTTTAGGCTAGCAAGGTTTATTTGAAACAAACACAAGGATGAACCGGTGCAGCAAAACTCACATAAAAGACATATTGAAAACATTATAAGACTCTACACCGTCTTCCTTGTTGTTCAAACTCAATACTAGAAATTATCTAGACCTTAGAGAAACCAAATATGCAAACCAAATTTTAGCATGCTCTATGTATTTCTTCATTAATGGGTGCAAAGCATATGATGCAAGAGCTTAATCATGAGCACAACAATTGCCAAGTATCACATTACCCAAAACATTTATAGCAATTACTACATGTATCATTTTCCAATTCCAACCATATAACAATTTAACGAAGGAGAAACTTCGCCATGAATACTATGAGTAGAAACCAAGGACATACTTGTCCATATGCTACAGCGGAGCGTGTCTCTCTCCCACACAAGCATGATGTAATCCAATTTATTCAAACACAAACAAAAACAAAAACAAACAGACGCTCCAAGTAAAGTACATAAGATGTGATGGAATAAAAATATAGTTTCAGGGGAGGAACCTGATAATGTTGTCGATGAAGAAGGGGATGCCTTGGGCATCCCCAAGCTTAGACGCTTGAGTCTTCTTGATATATGCAGGGGTGAACCACCGGGTGCATCCCCAAGCTTAGAGCTTTCACTCTCCTTGATCATGTTGCATCATACTCCTCTCTTGATCCTTGAAAACTTCCTCCACACCAAACTCGAAACAACTCATTAGAGGGTTAGTGCACAATATAAATTGACATATTCAGAGGTGACACAATCATTCTTAACACTTCTGGACATTGCCCAAAGCTACTGGAGTTTAATGGAACAAAGAAATCCATCCCACATAGCAAAAGAAGCAATGCGACATAAAAGGCAGAATCTGTCAAAACAGAACAGTCCGTAAAGACGAATTTCTAATAAATACTTCCGTTGCTCAAATCAGAAAACTCAAAACTAATGAAAGTTGCGTACATATCTGAGGAACACGCACGTAAATTGGCATATTTTTATGATTTTTCTACAGAGAGAAAATCCCAGATTCGTGACAGATAGAAATCTGTTTCTGCGCAGAAATCCAAATCTAGTATCAACCTTCGATTAGAGGCTTCACTTGGCACAACAAAAAACAAAACTAAGATAAGGAGAGGTTGCTACAGTAGTAAACAACTTCCAAGACACAAAATAAAAACAAAGTACTGTAGCAAAATAACACATGGGTTATCTCCCAAGAAGTTCTTTCTTTATAGCTATTAAGATGGGCTCAGCAGTTTTAATGATGCACTCGCAAGAAATAGTATTTGAAGCAAAAGAGAGCATCAAGAGGCAAATTCAAAACACATTTAAGTCTAACATGCTTCCTATGCATAGGAATCTTGTAAATAAACAAGTTCATGAAGAGCAAAGTAACAAGCATAGGAAGATAGAACAAGTGTAGCTTAAAAAATTTCAGCACATAGAGAGGTGTTTTAGTAATATGAAAATTTCTACAACCATATTTTCCTCTCTCATAATAACTTTCAGTAGCAACATGAGCAAACTCAACAATATAACTATCACATAAAGCATTCTTATCATGAGTCTCATGCATAAAAGTATTACTCTCCACATAGGCATAATCAATTTTATTAGTAATAGCGGGAGCAAATTCAACAAAGTAGCTATCATTATTATTCTCATCATCAAATATAGGAGGCATATTGTAATCATAATCAAATTAATCCTCCATAACAGGTGGAACCAAAAGGCTACTATCATTGTAATCATCATAAATAGGAGGCAAAGTATCATCAAATAAAATTTTCTCCTCAATGCTTGGGGGACTAAAAAGATCATGCTCATCAAAACCAGCTTCCCCAAGCTTAGAATTTTCCATATCATTAGCAACAATTGTATTCAAAGTATTCATGCTCACATGTTCCATGGGTTTTTTAATTTTTGCATTAAACCATTCATGTCTTGACTCAGGAAATAGTACAAAGAGCTCACAGATGTTTTCCATTATGCCTTACTAGTGTAAACAAAAAACAAAAAGATGCAATTGCAGGATCTAAAGGAAATAGCTTCGAGCACAAACACAATGGCGCCAGAAAAGTACTTTACCTGGAACCGAAGTATGAGTGCCTTTTACCTTTCCTCCCCGGCAACGGCGCCAGAAAAGTGCTTGATGTCTACGTTCCCCCTCCTTTCCTGTAGACAGTGTTGGGCCTCCAAGAGCAGAGGTTTGTAGAACAGCAGCAAGTTTTCCCTTAAGTGGATCACCCAAGGTTTATCGAACTCAGGGAGGAAGAGGTCAAAGATATCCCTCTCATGCAACCCTGCAACCACAAAGCAAGAAGTCTCTTGTGTCCCCAACACACCTAATAGGTGCACTAGTTCGGCGAAGAGATAGTGAAATACAGGTGGTATGAATATATATGAGCAGTAGCAACGGTGCCAGAAAATAGCTTGCTGGCGTGTAGTTGATGGTGGTAGTATTGCAGCAGTAGTAACGCAGTAAAACAGTAAACAAGCAGTAGTAACGCAGCAGTATTTAGGAACAAGGCCTAGGGATTACACTTTCACTAGTGGACACTCTCAACATTGATCACATAACAGAATAGATAAATGCATACTCTACACTCTTGTTGGATGATGAACACATTGCGTAGGATTACACGAACCCTCAATGCCGGAGTTAACAAGCTCCACAATAATGCTCATATTTTAGTAACCTTTAGTGTAAGATAGATCAAAAGACTAAACCAAGTACTAGCATAGCATGCACACTGTCACCTTCATGCATATGTAGGAGGAATATATCACATCAATATTATCATAGCAATAGTTAACTTCGCAATCTACAAGAGATCATGATCATAGCATAAACCAAGTACTAACACGGTGCACACACTGTCACCTTTACACACGTGCAGGAGGAATAGAACTACTTTAATAACTTTGCTAGAGTAGCACATAGATAAATTGTGATACAAACTCATGTGAATCTCAATCATGTAAAGCAGCTCATGAGATCATTGTATTGAGGTACATGGGAGAGAGATGAACCACATAGCTACAGCGGAGCCCTCAGCCTCGGGGGAGAACTACTCCCTCCTCATGGGAGTAGCAGCGGTGATGAAGATGGCGGTGGAGATGGCAGCGGTGTCGATGGAGGAGCCTTCCGGGGGCACTTCCCCGTTCCGGCAGCGTGCCGGAACAGAGACTCCTGTCCCCCAGATCTTGGCCTCGCGATGGCGGCGGCTCTGGAAGGTTTCTGTGGTTTTCGTCCAACGTATCAGGGTTTTCGATCCAGGGGCATTATATAGGCGAAGAGGCGGCGCAGGAGGGCTTCTGGGGGGCCCACACTATAGGGCGGCGCGGCCCCCCTCTGGCCGCGCCAGCCTATAGTTTGGTGGGCCTGTGGCCCCCTCGACCTCTACGGTGTGTTACGGATGCTTCCGGGGATTCTAAGATCTTTGGCGTTGATTTCGTCCGATTCCGAGAATATTTCGTTACTAGGATTTCTGAAACCAAAAACAGCAGAAAACAGGAACTGGCACTTCGGCATCTTGTTAATAGGTTAGTTCCAGAAAATGCACAAATATGACATAAAGTGTGCATAAAACATGTAGATAACTTCAATAATGTGGCATGGAACATAAGAAATTATCGATACGTCGGAGACGTATCAGGGTTTCGCGACGAAGGCTATTTGTAGGCGGAAGGGTAGGTCAGGGGGCGTCGCGAGGGGCCCAGGAGATAGGTCGGCGCGGCCAGGGCTTGGGCCGCGCCGGCCACCCTCCTGGCCACCTCGTGGCCCCACTTCGTTGACTCTTCGGTATTCTGGAAGCTTCGTGGCAAAATAGGCCCCTGGGCGTTGATTTCGTCCAATTCCGAGAATATTTCCTTACTAGGATTTCTGAAACCAAAAACAGCAGAAAACAGCAACTGGCTCTTCGGCATCTTGTTAATAGGTTAGTTCCAGAAAATGCATAAATATGATGTAAAGTATGCATAAAACATGTAGATATCATCAATAATGTGGCATGGAACATAAGAAATTATCGATACGTCGGAGACGTATCAATGGCCTTGAATAATTTGATACTTGGCAATTGTTTTGCTCAATAAATCATGTTTAAGCTCTTGCATCATGTACTTTGCACCTATTAATGAAGAACTACCGTAGAGCTTGTTGAAATTTGGTTTGCATGATTGGTCTCTCTAAAGTCTAGATATTTTCTGGTGAGGTGTTTGAACAACAAGGAAGACAGTGTAGAGTCTTACAATGCTTGCAATATGTTCTTATGTAAGTTTTGCTGTACCGGTTCATACTTGTGTTTGCTTCAAACACCTTGCTAGCCAAAGCCTTGTACTGAGAGGGAATTGTTCTCGTGCATCCAAAACCTTGAGCCAAAAACTATGCCATTTGTGTCCACCATACCTACCTACTACGTGGTATTTTTCTGCCATTCCAAAGTAAATTACTTGAGTGCTACCTTTAAAATTCCATTCTTTGTCTTTGCAATATATAGCTCATGGGAAAATAGCCTTAAAAACTATTGTGGTAAAGAATATGTAGCTTATGTATCTTATTTCTTATAAGTTGCTTGTTGAGCGGTAACCATGTTTCTGGGGACGCCATCAACTATTACACCTTTGTTGAATATCATGTGAGTTGCTATGCATGTTCGTCTTGTCTGAAGTAAGGGTGATTTATCATGACCAAATGGTTTGAGTATGCATATTGTTAGAGAAGAACATTGGTCCGCTAACTAAAGCCATGTATCATGGTGGAAGTTTCAGTTTGGACATTAATCCTCAATCTCTTATGAGAATATTATCTGTTGTTGAATGCTTATGCATTAAAGAGGAGTCTATTATCTGTTTTCTATGTTGTCCCGGTATGGATGTCCTTAGTTGAGATCTATCAAAAACGAGAAATCAAATGCGATCTATCTCCTTGGAACTTTGTACAGGCGGCATAGAGGTACCCCTTTGTGACACTTGGTTGAAACATATGTTATGCAATGATAATCCATGTAAATCCAAGCTAATTAGGACAAGGTGCGAGCACTAATGGTATTCTATGCATGAGGCTTGCAACTTATAGGATGTCTTATGGATAACGCATATGAATTATTACTACCGTTGACAAAATTGTTTCTATGTTTTCAAAATAAAAAGCTCTAGCACAAAAATAGTAATCCATGCTTCCCTCTGTGAAGGGCCTTTCTTCTACTTTATGTTGAGTCAGTTTACCTACTTCTTTCTATCTTAGAAGCAAACACTTGTATCAACTGTGTGCATTGATTCCTACATACTTGCTTATTTGCTTTCATCATATTACTTTGTGTTGACAATTATCCATGAGATAAACATGTTGAAGTTGAAAGCAACTGTTGAAACTTATATCTTCCTTTGTGTTGCTTCAAAACTTTCTACTAAGAATTTATTGCTTTATGAGTTAACTCCTATGCAAGTCTTATTGATGCTTGTCTTGAAAGTACTATTCATGAAAAGTCTTTGCTATATGATTCAGTTGTTTAATCATTGTCCTTACCATTGCTTCGAATCACTTCATTCATCTCATATGCTTTACAATAGTATTGATCAAGATTATGATAGCATGTCACTTCAGAAATTATCCTTGTTATCGTTTACCTACTCGAGGGCGAGTAGGAACTAAGTTTGGGGATGATTGATACGTCTCAAACGTATCTATAATTTATTATGTTCCATGCTACTTTTATGAAAATACTCACATGTTTTATACACACTTTATGTCATTATTATGCATTTTCCGGCACTAACCTATTGACAAGATGCCAAGCGCCAGTTCCTGTTTTGTGCTGTTTTTGGTTCCAGAAATCCTACAAAGGAAATATTCTCGGAATTGGACGAAATCAACGCCCAGGGTCTTATTTTTCCATGGAGCTTCCAGAAGACCGAAGAGAATACGAAGTGGGGCCATGAGGCGGCCAGACCATAGGGCGGCACGGCCAGCATGGGGCCCACGCCGGCCTATGGTGTGGGCCCCTCGTGCGCCTCCCGACTCTGCCCTTCCGCCTACTTAAAATCTCCGTCGCGAAAACCCTATTACCGAGAGCCACGATACGAGAAAAGTTCCAGAGACGCCGCCGCCAATCCCATCTCGGGGGATTCAGGAGATCGCCTCCGGCACCCTGCCGGAGAGGGGAATCATCACCCGGAGGACTCTACATCACCATGATCGCCTCCAGACTGATGTGTGAGTAGTTCATCCTTGGACTATGGGTCAATAGCAGTAGTTAGATGGTTGTCTTCTCCTCATTGTGCTATCATGTTAAGATCTTGTGAGCTGACTGTCAGGATCAAGATCATCTATTTGTAATGCTACATGTTGTGTTTGTTGGGATCCGATGAATATGGAATACTATGTCAAGTTGATTATTGATCTATCATATATGTGTTGTTTATGATCTTGCATGCTCCCCGTTGCTAGTAGAGGCTCTGGACAAGTTGATACTTGTGACTCCAAGAGGGAGTATTTATGCTCGATAGTGGGTTCATGCCTCCATTGAATCTGGGACAGTGACAAAAAGTTCTAAGGTTGTGGATGTGCTGTTGCCACTAGGGATAAAACATCAATGCTTTGTCTAAGGATATTTGTGTTGATTACATTACGCACCATACTTAATGCAATTGTCTGTTGTTTGCAACTTAATACTGGAAGGGGTGCGGATGCTAACCCGAAGGTGGACTTTTTAGGCATAGATGCATGCTGGATAGCTGTCTATGTTATTTGTCGTAATGCCCTAAGTAAATCTCATAGTAGTCATCATGATATGTATGTGCATTGTTATGCCCTCTCTGTTTGTCAATTGTCCAACTGTAATTTGTTCACCCAACATGCTATTTCTTATTGGAGAGACACCACTAGTGAACTGTGGACCCCGGTCCATTCTTTTACATCTGAATACAATCTACTGCAATCATTGTTCTATGCTGTTCTTTGCAAACAAACATCATTTTCCACACCATACATTTAATCCTTTGTTTACAGCAAGCCTGTGAGATTGACAACCTCACTGTTAAGTTGGGGCAAAGTATTTGGATTGTGTTGTGCAGGTTCCACGTTGGCGCCGGAATCCCTGGTGTTGCGCCGCACTACACTCCGCCACCAACAACCTTCATGTGGCCCTTGACTCCTACTGGTTCGATAACCTTGGTTTCTTACTGAGGGAAAACTTGCTGCTGTACGCATCACACCTTCCTCTTGGGGTTCCCAACGGACGTGTGCTTCACGCGTTATCAGTTGGCTCCGACCGAGACATGTTTGGTGGTATCTCCTTCCTTGAAGTCGATTTTCTTGGTCTCTATCGTGGCCTTGAACGAAGTTTTTTGTTCGGAGATCTGCTTCTTGGTGGTGTGCATCTCTTTTGGATCCACCGCGGCTCTGTAGCCTTGCAGCCCCTCTCCAGATATCACAGACTCCGCGAAGGCGGCTTCGCCCAACTCGCACTCGTGAGCCTTCTTGTAGTCTCCGGATACGGTAATCATACCATTGGGACCCGAAATCTTGAGCTTGTTGTAGATGTAGCACACTCTTGCGTGAAACTTGTGGTAGGTGGGCCTGCTAAAGATGACGTGGTAGGAGCTCTTGAAGGGCACGACCTCAAACGTGATCATCTCTTCACGAAAATTATTGATATCACCGAAGGCCACGGGAAGTCTGATGCTGCCAAGGGAATTTGCCTTTTTACCCAGAACCAGACCATGAAATTCAGTGGTGCTGTGTTTGAGCTGTTCCTTGGTAAGGTTCATCCGCTCCAGAGTCTCTAGGTACATGATGTTCAAGCTGGCTCCGCCGTCCATGAGGCACTTGGAGAAATCATAGCCGTCGATGCGGGGACTTACAACCAAGGTGTAGCACTCTTTCGGAATGACGGTAGGATGATCCTGCCTATCAAACATACACGGAGTTTCCGGCCACCTGACATACTGCGGCACAGCCAGAACTGTGGCATTCAGGATCCGGAGAGCTGACTTGCTGGCACGGACTGTTGGGGTTCCGAGGAAGGTGTGGTACGTGATACGTCTCCGACGTATCGATAATTTCTTATGTTCCATGCCACATTATTGATGATATCTACATGTTTTATGCACACTTTATGTCATTATTATGCATTTTCTGGAACTAACCTATTGACGAGATGCCGAAGGGCCAGTTCCTGTTTTCTGCTGTTTTTGGTTTCAGAAATCCTAGTAAGGAAATATTCTCGGAATCGGACGAAATCAACGCCCAGCATCCTATTTTTCCACGAAGCTTCCAGAACACCCGGGAAGGACCAGAGGTGGGCCACAGGGGCCCTAGGAGGGTGGCTGGCGTGGCCCAAGCCCTGGCCGCGCCGCCATACCCCCTCACCGCCTCGTCGCCCCTCCGACTCCGCCTCTTCGCCTATATAAAGGTCCTCGATCTAAAACCTCGATACGGAAAAACCACGGTACGAGAAACCATCCAGAGCCGCCGCCATCGTGAAGCCAAGATCTGGGGGACAGGAGTTTCTGTTCCGGCACGCCGCCGGGACGGGGAAGTGCCCCCAGAAGGCTTCTCCATCGACACCACCGCCATCTTCATCAACACTGCTGTCTCCCATGAGGAGGGAGTAGTTCTCCATCGAGGCTCGGGGCTGTACCGGTAGCTATGTGGTTAATCTCTCTCCCTATGTACTTCAATACAATAATCTCATGAGCTGCCTTACATGATTGAGATTCATATGATGATGCTTGTAATCTAGATGTCATTATGCTAGTCAAGTGGATTTTACTTATGTGATCTCCGGAGACTCCTTGTCCCACGTGTGTAAAGGTGACAGTGTGTGCACCGTGTGGGTCTCTTAGGCTATATTTCACAGAATACTTATTCACTGTTATGAATGGCATAGTGAAGTGCTTATTTATATCTCTTTATGATTGCAATGTGTTTTGTATCACAATTTATCTATGTGCTACTCTAGTGATGTTATTAAAGTAGTTTATTCCTCCTGCACGGTGTAATGTTGACAGTGTGTGCATCGTGTTAGTACTTGGCGTAGGCTATGATTGTGATCTCTTGTAGATTATGAAGTTAACTATTGCTATGATGGTATTGATGTGATCTATGCCTCCTTTCGTAGCGTGAAGGTGATAGTGTGCATGCTATGTTAGTACTTGGTTTGGTTGTGTTGATCTGTCATGCACTCTAAGGTTATTTAAATATGAACATCGAATATTGTGGAGCTTGTTAACTCCGGCATTGAGGGTTCGTGTAATCCTACACAGTTAGTGGTGTTCATCATCCAACAAGAGAGTGTAGAGTCTAGCATCTATCTATTTATTTATGTGATCAATGTTGAGAGTGTCCACTAGTGAAAGTATAATCCCTAGGCCTTGTTCCTAAATACTGCTATCGCTGCTTGTTTACTGTTCTACTGCATTTGTACTGTCCGCAATATTACCACCATCAACCACACGCCAGTCCTGGGCAGCCAAGCACTTTTCTGGTGCCGTTGCTACTGCTCATACTTATTCATACCACCTGTATTTCACTATCTCTTCGCCGAACTAGTGCACCTATTAGGTGTGTTGGGGACACAAGAGACTTCTTGCTTTGTGGTTGCAGGGTTGCATGAGAGGGATATCTTTGACCTCTTCCTCCCTGAGTTCGATAAACCTTGGGTGATCCACTTAAGGGAAACTTCCTGTTGTTCTACAAACCTCTGCTCTTGGAGGCCCAACACTGTCTACAAGAATAGAAGCACCCGTAGACATCAAGCACTTTTCTGGCGCTGTTGCCAGGGAGGAAAGGTAAAAGGCACCCATACTCTGGTTCCAGGTAACAGTACTTTTCTGGCGCCATTGTGTTTGTGCTCGAAGCTATTTCCTTTAGATCCTGCAATTGCATCTTTTTGTTTCTTGTTTACACTAGTTAGGCATAATGGAAAACAACAAAAATATGAGAGATCTTTATGAACTTTATCTTGAATTAGGACATGATGTGTTTGAAGAGAGAATTAAAAAACCCATGGAACTTTATATGCATGCTAATGAGAATGTTATTAATATGAATGCTTTGAACACTATTGTTGCTAATGCTATGGAAAATTCTAAGCTTGGGGAAGCTGGTTTTGATGAGCATGATATTTTTAGTCCCCCAAGCATTGAGGAGGAAATTTACTTTGATGATACTTTGCCTCCTATTTATGATGATTATAATGATAGTAGCCTTTTGGTGCCGCCTGTTATGGAGGATAAATTTGATTATGATTACAATATGCCTCCTATATTTGATGATGAGAATAATAATGATAGCTACTTTGTTGAATTTGCTCCCACTACAACTAATAAAATTGATTATGCTTGTGTTGGGAGTAGTAATAATTTTATGCATGAGACTCATGATAAGAATGCTTTATGTGATAGTTATATTGTTGAGTTTGCTCATGTTGCTACTGAAAGTTATTATGAGAGAGGAAAATATGGTTGTAGAAATTTTCATGTTACTAAAACACCTCTCTATGTGCTTAAAATCTTGAAGTTGCACTTATTTTATCTTCCTATGCTTATTACATTATGCCTACATAACTTGTTTATTTACAAGATTCCTTTTCATAGGAAGCATGTTAGGCTTAAATATGTTTTGAATTTGCTTCTTGATGCTCTCTTTTGCTTCAACTACTATTTCTTACGAGTGCATCATTAAAACTGCTGAGCCCATCTTAATGGCTATAAAGAAAGAACTCCTTGGGAGATAACCCATGTGTTATTTTGCTACAGTACTTTGTTTTATATTTGAGTCTTGGAAGTTGTTTACTACTGTAGAAACCTCTCCTTATCTTAGTTTAGTGTTTTGTTGTGCCAAGTAAAGTCGTTGATAGTAAGGTTCATACTAGATTTGAATTACTGCGCAGAAACGGATTTCTTTGCTGTCACGAATCTGGGCAAAATTCTCTGTAGGTAACTCAGAAAATTATGCCAATTTACGTGAGTGATCCTCAGATATGTACGCAACTTTCATTCAATTTGAGCATTTTCATTTGAGCAAGTCTGGTGCCTCAATAAAATTCGTCTTTACGGACTGTTCTGTTTTGACAGATTCTGCCTTTTATTTCGCATTGCCTCTTTTGCTATGTGGGATGGATTTCTTTGTTCCATTAACTTCCAGTAGCTTTGGGCAATGTCCAGAAGTGTTAAGAATGATTGTGTCACCTCTGAACATGTGAATTTTTATTATGCACTAACCCTCTAATGAGTTTGTTGTGAGTTTGGTGTGGAGGAAGTTTTCAAGGGTCAAGAGAGGAGGATGATACAATATGATCAAGAAGAGTGAAAGCTCTAAGCTTGGGGATGTCCCGGTGGTTCACCCCTGCATATATCAAGAAGACTCAAGCGTCTAAGCTTGGGGATGCCCAAGTCATCCCCTTCTTCATCGACAACATTATCAGGTTCCTCCCCTGAAACTATATTTTTATTCCGTCACATCTTATGTGCTTTGCTTGGAGCGTCGGTTTGTTTTGTTTTTTGTTTTTTTTTGAATAAAATGGATCCTAGCATTCTTTGTGTGGGAGAGAGACACGCTCCGCTGTAGCATATGGACAAGTATGTCCTTAGGCTCTACTCATAGTATTCATGGCGAAGTTTCTTCTTCGTTAAATTGTTGTATGGTTGGAAACGGGAAATGTTGCATGTGGTAGTGTATAATAAAATACTTGTAGAACATTGAGCTTTGATAACTTGATTCTTTGCAAATGTTTTGAGATATTTAGATGGTAAGGCTTGCTGGATAAATAAGTTAAAATTAGTAGTGGATTGTTGTCTTTAAGCTTGTGCCGTACTACAAACTCTATTTAAATAGTTGAAGGCGTAGTTGGACTTGATAGCTTTCCATGTCTGAGAGTTCATCGTAATAACTAAGTTGTGCTGAAGGTCGAGGGAGCTAGCGGGGTACTTGTGCCACCGTGAACGGCCCTCCTTGGAGTAAATTTTAATCATGCTCTTAATGATGAACCTGCTAGTTGTTTGCAATAAGCTTGTGAGTTCTTTTTGACTAATGTTAAGCTACGGTTTTTGGCACTTCCACCATCCAAATTTGCTAGCCTCTTCGGTACTATGCATTGCCTTTTGCTCACATTGAGAATTGTGCATACTTCGCCGGTACATCCAAACCCGTGGGAGAACTTTCTCTTGTTCTCCTACACATAAGCCCATACATCTCCTCAAAACAGCCACCATACCTACCAACCACAGCATTTCCATAGCTGTTCCGAGATATATTGCCATGCAACATCCATTTTACATTACATGACATGTTGTCATTTATTATTTATATATTGCTTTGCATGATCATATACAGCTGATGTGTGGTTTACCCATGTTACGCTAGATCATTGCACATCCTGCTACACTGGCAGAGGCTTACAGTTTCATACATCATGTTTCATTCATTATGAGTTATTTGTACCAAAAAGTGTGTTGTCATATTAGGATGTTGCCCCTAAAAATGAAAAGAGCCGTGGAGGCCATCAAAAAGAAAAAAAAAGAGAGAAAGAAGAAAAAAATGAAAAGAAAGAAAAAAAAGAGAATAAAGCAAAAAAGAGAATAAAGAAAAAGGGGGCAGCATTACTATCTTTTATCCACACTTGTGCTCATGTTTTAGCACCCGCATTATTCATAGTCATCATTTGTGCTCATGTTTAGCACCTACATTCATATGAGAGAGTTTTCATGTTTTACTAGTATAACTATGTGGGGAATTTACACTATAGAACTTGGGTTGTATATTCCAATGATGAGCCTCCTCAAAAGTGCTCTAGGTCTTCGTGAGCAACCAAGTTGGATGCACCCCCACTAGTTCCATTGGAGAGCTTTCATACACATATAGCTCTATGTGCATCCGTTGCATGGCAATCACTACTCCTTGCATAGCTTCGATCATAAGGCTTCTTCTTGTCTAATGGTCATTTACAGCTTTGCAAGCCTTCCTTCCATTTGGCCTTCCAAACCCCCATTAACGTTCTTTATGCCATAACATCCTGGTGCTAATACCAAATGCTTGCGCTCACCGGTTGAGTAGACTTCGAAACAGTTGATTCATGACGTTCATGTTTATGTTTACTTGACTGAATCCTTCTTATGTTGTGAAAATTTACTTGATGCTTGGAATGAAGGATAGAACTTCTATGCTGAATACTTAATACATCCTTAATGAACTTTGTACGGTTGCATGTCTTTGAAGCAATAGTTCATGAAAACTTATAGCTTGTCTAACTCTTGCATTATCATCTCTTATATCAATATAGACACTTGCTTTGAATGATTTGATCTCATCTCATATGCTTTACAATAGTATGATCAAGGTTATGATGGCATGTTACTCCAGAAATTATCTTTTTTATCGTTTACCTGCTCGGGACGAGCAGAAACTAAGCTTGGGGATGCTGATACGTCTCCGACGTATCGATAATTTCTTATGTTCCATGCCACATTATTGATGATATCTACATGTTTTATGCACACTTTATGTCATTATTATGCATTTTCTGGAACTAACCTATTGACGAGATGCCGAAGGGCCAGTTCCTGTTTTCTGCTGTTTTTGGTTTCAGAAATCCTAGTAAGGAAATATTCTCGGAATCGGACGAAATCAACGCCCAGCATCCTATTTTTCCACGAAGCTTCCAGAACACCCGGGAAGGACCAGAGGTGGGCCACAGGGGCCCCAGGAGGGTGGCTGGCGCGGCCCAAGCCCTGGCCGCGCCGCCATACCCCCTCACCGCCTCGTCGCCCCTCCGACTCCGCCTCTTCGCCTATATAAAGGTCCTCGATCTAAAACCTCGATACGGAAAAACCACGGTACGAGAAACCATCCAGAGCCGCCGCCATCGCGAAGCCAAGATCTGGGGGGCAGGAGTCTCTGTTCCGGCACGCCGCCGGGACGGGGAAGTGCCCCCGGAAGGCTTCTCCATCGACACCACCGCCATCTTCATCAACGCTGCTGTCTCCCATGAGGAGGGAGTAGTTCTCCATCGAGGCTCGGGGCTGTACCGGTAGCTATGTGGTTAATCTCTCTCCCTATGTACTTCAATACAATAATCTCATGAGCTGCCTTACATGATTGAGATTCATATGATGATGCTTGTAATCTAGATGTCATTATGCTAGTCAAGTGGATTTTACTTATGTGATCTCCGGAGACTCCTTGTCCCACGTGTGTAAAGGTGACAGTGTGTGCACCGTGTGGGTCTCTTAGGCTATATTTCACAGAATACTTATTCACTGTTATAAATGGCATAGTGAAGTGCTTATTTATATCTCTTTATGATTGCAATGTGTTTTGTATCACAATTTATCTATGTGCTACTCTAGTGATGTTATTAAAGTAGTTTATTCCTCCTGCACGGTGTAATGTTGACAGTGTGTGCATCGTGTTAGTACTTGGCGTAGGCTATGATTGTGATCTCTTGTAGATTATGAAGTTAACTATTGCTATGATGGTATTGATGTGATCTATGCCTCCTTTCGTAGCGTGAAGGTGATAGTGTGCATGCTATGTTAGTACTTGGTTTGGTTGTGTTGATCTGTCATGCACTCTAAGGTTATTTAAATATGAACATCGAATATTGTGGAGCTTGTTAACTCCGGCATTGAGGGTTCGTGTAATCCTACACAGTTAGTGGTGTTCATCATCCAACAAGAGAGTGTAGAGTCTAGCATCTATCTATTTATTTATGTGATCAATGTTGAGAGTGTCCACTAGTGAAAGTATAATCCCTAGGCCTTGTTCCTAAATACTGCTATCGCTGCTTGTTTACTGTTCTACTGCATTTATACTGTCTGCAATATTACCACCATCAACCACACGCCAGTCCTGGGCAGCCAAGCACTTTTCTGGTGCCGTTGCTACTGCTCATACTTATTCATACCACCTGTATTTCACTATCTCTTCGCCGAACTAGTGCACCTATTAGGTGTGTTGGGGACACAAGAGACTTCTTGCTTTGTGGTTGCAGGGTTGCATGAGAGGGATATCTTTGACCTCTTCCTCCCTGAGTTCGATAAACCTTGGGTGATCCACTTAAGGGAAACTTGCTGCTGTTCTACAAACCTCTGCTCTTGGAGGCCCAACACTGTCTACAAGAATAGAAGCACCCGTAGACATCAGTACGCGCCCACGCTCTTTTTGACGAAGGGGTTGGGTTTAGCTGCGGATCCTTCCTTGGGATCCGGCGAAGCATCATCCTCATCCATCTCCTCGGAACTGTCTTTCTCTTTGTCCTTGTTCTTGCCCTTTCCTCCTTTGCCGCGTGGGCGGTGCTTGCGGGCTCGTTTGTATCCTGCTTCCGGGTCAGTTTTGAGATCGTTGACCCACTTGCAATTGCGATTGGTGTGAGAGGACTTGCCGGTAGCCGGATCAATGTGGGCTGGGCAGGGCATATCTCTGTATTCCTCATAAGTTTGGGGGCGCGGGTTCCGGCAGCGGTGACCTCGTCACCACTCTGCTGGCCCCTGCCGGCTCCGCCTCCGCGGCCGCGACCTCTTCCGCCTCCTTGACCTCTGCGCTGGAAAGCCATGACGAGCATGTCGGATCCGCCACTTCTCTGGTCGTCGGGGGGATTTTTCCGCTTGCTGCCGCTGCTGTTACCGTTATCACGGTTCTTCTTTTGCTGATGCAGGGGAATTGCTGTAGCTGCGAGATCTCCACCTGCGTCGTCATCGGCGGCAATGTGATCGCTGGCGATGGTGATCATGTCATCCAAAGTCAGCTTGTTTGCATTCACCAAGCAAGTGAGCTTGTGCCGCAGCAATCCTCCCCTCTGCAATCCACCTATAAAAGTGTGCATAGCTGTGCGATTATCAACGTTCTCGCACTCGTTCCTGGTTGCTAACCATCAGGTGAGGAAGTTCCTTGATGTTTCACCCTTCTTCTGGATACTGGCCTGTAGGTCGCTTGTCATGGCGGGTCTCTTTTAGGTGCCCCTGAAATGCTTTTCGAAGGCGTTCTTCAGGTCGAACCAGCAAAAGATGGAGTTCTTCCCGAGGTCGCTGAGCCAGATTCGGGCTGGACCTCCAAGGTACAACTGAAGCATGCGGCAAGCGATTTTAGGGGTTCCTCCGGCGAAGGTTAATGCATTGTAGTAATCCTCGATCCAGTATCCGGCCTTTCGGTGCCATCATAATGCTTCAGGTTTCCGGGTAGCTTGAGGTTCATCCTTGACTTTGGTTCCTCTTGAATCATCCTGCCAAAGCACTATGGGCCGATGTAGTCAGTTCTGTATTCATTGAGACGTTCCCGCGCGTCACGCGAGCCATTACAAGGGGATTTTGAGCGCAAACGAGATCTCCGGCCACCGCCTCCGCCTCCACCTCCGCCTCCACCGCTAGGTGGTGGGGAGGGAGATCTGCGAGGAGGCCGATGCGACCTCTTGCTTCCTCCTTCTGATTCTCCTCGCCCTTCACGATGCTGACTCCGGCTTCGTGGCTGCCTTCACCATGGTGCTGGCTGCCTTCGTCGTTCCGGCTTCTGCGGGGTTCCGGGTCGCGCTCCTCGTGTCGGCTCCGACGGGGTTCTGGCGTTCGCTCTCTGCTCCTGTTCCTCTGAGTGACCATGTTGTCGCGGATGTTGATTCCACCTGGCCCATGGGGTCTGGTGTTTCCGGCTGGACTACGGCGGCGAGGAGGTGGAGGACGCGGGTATCCGTTGGGCGGAGGTGACGGATTCTAGTACTTGTCCCTACCAGTGTACCTCGCATCCTTTCCCTTCCTTGGATCTGACGGAGGTGTCTTTGATGGCACATGGATTGGATTTGGGTGTTCTCTGGTTCTCCTCCCGTGCTCCGAAGATCCGGTGCGCGATTCATCGTCGCGGTGCTTGCTTCTAGAGGCGTCCTTTTGCGCAGTGGAAACACATAACTCTAGGTTAGATTCCAACTTGCGCGAAGTGTCTGCCTTGCTCTGTTGCTGCACCGCTGAAGCGGCGAGCGTGCGGAGGTGGTTGATGTCGATTTCCTCATTCTTTTTGTTCAGAAGCTCTGCAACCTTCTGCATGTTCTTCTTCGAAGTTGTGAGCGGCTGCAGGTTGGAGGGGGTTGCGAAGGTGATCTTACGGGGGCCAATGGCTTCCCGCCGGATCCGATCAGCTTCCTTTATTTTGGCCTCCCAATGTTCTCGGAGTTTTTTGGCCTTCTGCAAGCAGTCAATGACTTCACGTTCTCTTTTGAGAAAGTTATCCATTACTTCTTGAGCTTCTTGCCTTTCTTCCAACATCGCAGCTGCGGTGGTGGAGATTTTCTTGGCTATAGCCAGCATCTCCCTTCTGTTTGCTTCTAGAGATACTGGATATGCGGCTTCCTCCGAAGTTATAGGCTTGTTCAGGACTTCTGTGTGAACTAGGGCTCCTATGCCTGCTTGCTCCACGAGCTCTTCTGGGGTCAGGTAATCCTTGTCCCCAAAAAAGTTGTCTTCTCCGGATTCCGACGCGGCGCGGCGACGAGGTCGCGATGGCGGAGTATCCGAATTGGACGCTATCGGTAGGGCTGCTGCAGTGGGAGTTTCTTCGTCAGCGTCTTCGCCTAACCCAGTTATGGTCGCTAGGACCTGCTTGGGTGGGGCAGAATCCGCCTCAGTTTCCTTGTCGCCTTCTAGCTCCTTCAAGGCTTGGTCGAATTCCTCCGTGTTCATGGATGAAGTATAGTCGGAAGTCGGGCTGAGGTTTCCCAGAATTGATTCTTCTATGTCTCCGGCCTCCTCTTGCTGATCCGGTGCGCTATCTCCGGCAGTCTCCTGCTGTTCCGGGGCGTCGCCGGTTCCGGCAGCCTCAACCTGCATGGGTCCTGCGTCCTTGATAACCCACAAGTATAGGGGATCGCGGCAGTCTTCGAGGGTAGTATAACCCAATTTATTGATTCGACACAAGGGGAGGTAAAGAATACTTATAAGCCTTAACAACTGAGTTGTCAATTCAGCTGCACCTGGAAAAGCACTAGTAACAGGGGTGATGTGAAAGTAGCAGTAATATGAGAGCAATAGTAACAGTAACTCAGCAGCAGTAATAGTAACACAGGAGCAATGGCACCGGAAAATAGTTAATACTACTTCCAATGACATGTAGAACAAGTATATTATGATGAGAGATGGACCGGGGTTCCCAGCGATCTACACTAGTGGTAACTCTCCAATAAGTGACAAGTGTTGGGTGAACAAATTACAGTTGGGCAATTGATAGGAATCAAAGGCATTAAGAAAGAATATCAAGCTTATTAATTATGTAGGCATGTTTTCCGTATATAGTCGTACGTGCTCGCAATGAGAAACTTGCACAACATCTTTTGTCCTACCAGCCGGTGGCAGCCGGGCCTCAAGGGAAACTACTGGATATTAAGGTACTCCTTTTAATAGAGTACCGGAGCAAAGCATTAACACTCCGTGAAAACATGTGATCCTCACATCACTACCATCCCCTCCGGTTGTCCCGATTCTTATCACTTCGGGGCCATTGGTTCCGGACAGTGACATGTGCATACAATTTGTAGATACAATCTAAGCAATAAGTATAGAGCTCAAATCTAAGATCATGCCACTCGGACCCTAGTGACAAGCATTAAGAATAACAAGATTGCAGCAACAATAACTTCACAAACTTTATAGATAGACTAATCATAATGTATCATCCATCGGATCCCAACAAACACAACACCGATTACATCAGATGAATCTCAATCATGTAAGGCAGCTCATGAGACCATTGTATTGAAGTACATGGGGGAGAGTATACCGACATAGCTACTGCTAGAACCCGTAGTCCATGGGGGAACTACTCACGGAGCATGGCGGAGGCGGTGGCGTTGATGGAGATGGCTTCCGGGGGCACTTCCCCGTTCCGGCAGGGTGCCGGAACAGAGTTCTGTCCCCCGAATTGGAGTTTCGCGACGGTGGCGGCGCCCCTGGAGTCTTTCTGGAGTTTCGTAAATTGGTACTGCATTTTTAGGTCGAAAGGGATTTTATAGGCGAAGAGGCGGCGCAGGGGGGCACCTGGGGGCACCACACCCTAGGCCGGCGCGGCCTAGGCCTGGCCCGCGCCGCCATGTGGTGTGGTGGCCCCCTGGCCCCTCTCCGACTCTTCTTCGGTGTTCTGGAGCCTTCCGGAGAAAATAGGAGGTTTGGCGTTGATTTCGTCCAATTCCGAGAATATTGCCCGAACAGCCTTTCTGGAACCAAAAACAGCAGAAAACAGGAACTGGCACTGTGGCATCTTGTTAATAGGTTAGTTCCGGAAAATGCATGAAATTATCATAAAGTGCAAGCAAAACATGTAAGTATTGTCATAAAACAAGCATGGAACGACAGAAATTATGGATACGTCGGGGACGTATCAGCATCCCCAAGCTTAGTTCCTGCTCGTCCCGAGCAGGTAAACGATAAAAATAATAATTTCTGTAGTGACATGCTACTTACATAACCTTGATCATACTATTACAAAGCATATGAAATGAATGAAGTGACTCAAGGCAATGATCTATAGTTGCTAACAAGTAGATAACATATAGCAAAACTTTTCATAAAGAGTACTTTCAAGACAAGCATCAAAAGTCTTGCACAAGAGTTAACTCATAAAGCAATAAATTCAAAGTAAAGGCATCGAAGCAACACAAAGGAAGATTTAAGTTTCAGCGGTTGCTTTCAACTTTCAACATGCATATCTCATGGATATTGTCAACATAAAGTAATATGATGAATGCAAATATGCAAGTATGTAAGAATCAATGCACAGTTGACACAAGTGTTTGCTTCTAAGGTGGGAGGAAATGGGTAAACTGACTCAACATAAAAGTAAAAGAATGGTCCTTCAAAGAGGAAAGCATCGATTGCTATATTTGTGCTAGAGCTTTGGTTTTGAAAACATAAAGAGAGCGTAAAAAGTAAAATTTTGAGAGGTGTATGTTGTTGTCAACGAATGGTAATGGGTACACTAACTACCTCGCCAACCGGACTTTCAAGAGCGGCTCCCATTTTATTTTTATGTTTATGCGGCACTCCTTCCAACCTTTCTTTCACAAACCATGGCTAACCGAATCCTCGGGTGCCTGCCAACAATCTCATACCGTGAAGGAGTGCCTTTTTATTTTAGTTTTATTATGATGATGACACTCCCCCAACCTTTGCTTACACAAGCCATGGCTAACCGAATTCTTCGGGTGCCTTCCAACAATCACATACCATGGAGGAGTGTCTATTTAAGTTAATTAATTCGGGACTGGGAATCCCATTGCCAGCTCTTTTTGCAAAATTATTGGATAAGCGGATGTGCCACTAGTCCATATGAGAGTCCATCAAAAGTAAATGACAAGGTTGAAAGCTAAACACCACATACTTCCTCATGAGCTATAAAAAATTAACACAAATTGAGAAGCATTTTGAATTGTTTAAAGGTAGCACTCAAGCAATTTACTTTGGAATGGCAGGAAATACCATATAGTAGGTAGGTATGGTGGACACAATTGGCATAGTGATTGGCTCAAGGATTTTGGATGCATGAGAAGTATTCCCTCTCGATACAAGGCTTTGGGCTAGCAAGGTTGTTTGAAGCAAACACAAGTATGAACCGGTACAGCAAAACTTACATAAGAACATATTGCAAGCATTATAATACTCTACACTGTCTTCCTTGTTGCTCAAACACTTTTACCAGGAAATATCTAGACCTTAAGAGAGATCAATTATGCAAACCAATTTTAACAAGCTCTACAGTAGTTCTCCACTAATAGGTTTAAACTACATGCAAAAACTTATGATCTACTCGAGAGCTCAAAACAATTGCCAAGTGTCAAATTATCCACAACATATGAGGCATTTTCTGCTTCCAACCAAATAAAGATAAGTATTGTAGCTTCCAACTTTTATCATTGAACATTAAAAGTAAAACGAAGAACAAGTGTTCATATGAAAAAGCGGAGCGTGTCTCCCTCCCAATCAAGGATTGCTAGGATCCGATCTTATTCAAACAAAAACAAAAATAAAAGCACACAGACGCTCCAAGTAAAACACATATGATGTGACCGAATAAAAATATAGTTTCAGGGGAGGAACCTGATAAGTTGATGAAGAAGGGGATGCCTTGGGCATCCCCAAGCTTAGACGCTTGAGTCTTCTTGAAATATGCAGGGATGAACCACGGGGGCATCCCCAAGCTTAGACTTTTCACTCTTCTTGATCATATATCATCCTCCTCTCTTGACCCTTGAAAACTTCCTTCACAACAAACTTCTCATAAACTTCATTAGAGGGGTTAGTACTCAAAAAATTTGAATCCACCTTTGTCCTGTAGTGGCACATTGCAAGAACTCAATAAAACATTAGCTACAGCTCTCTATGTCTAGAAAGCCTTGCTTAAAGTCCACAAGAGACAATGCAAAAAAACAGAGACAGAATCTGCCAAAACAGAACAGCCAGTAAAGACGAATTTTAAATAAATAATTCCGTTGCTCAAATCAGAAAACTCAAAACTAATGAAAGTTGCGTACATATCTGAGGAACACGCACGTAAATTGGCATATT
Source organism: Lolium perenne (assembly GCF_019359855.2). Taxonomy (NCBI): domain Eukaryota; kingdom Viridiplantae; phylum Streptophyta; class Magnoliopsida; order Poales; family Poaceae; genus Lolium; species Lolium perenne. Next base: position 266,658,402 of record NC_067246.2, on the reverse strand, counting down.
TTTCTGATTTTTCTACAGAGAAAACAGCCCAGATTCGTGACAGATAGAAATCTGTTTCTACGCAGAAATCCAAATCTAGTATCAACCTTCGATTAGAGGCTTCACTTGGCACAACAAAACACAAAACTAAGATAAGGAGAGGTTGCTACAGTAGTAAACAACTTCCAAGACACAAATATAAAATAAAGTACTGTAGCAAAATAACACATGGGTTATCTCCCAAGAAGTTGCTTTCTTTATAGCCATTAAGATGGGCTCAGCAGTTTTAATGATGCACTCGCAAGAAATAGTATTTGAAGCAAAAGAGAGCATCAAGAGGCAAATCCAAAACACATTTAAGTCTAACATGCTTCCTATGCAAAGGAATCTTGTAAATAAACAAGTGCATGAAAAGCAAAGTAACAAGCATAGGAAGATAGAACAAGTGTAACTTTGAAATTTTAAGCATATAGAGAGGTGTTTTAGTACCATGAGAACTTCTACAACCATATTTTCCTCTCTCATAATAATTTTCAGTAGCTTCATGAATAAACTCAACAATATAACTATCACATGCAGCATACTTTTCATGATTTCCAAACATATAATTTTTATCAAGTTCAAGAATAGTGGAATTAAAACTTTCAAACTTACTTTTATCAATAGTATAACATGATGATTGATCAATCTCAAGAGATATGGGACTCATAGAATAAGTCAAGGACTCTCCAATCCCATTTTCATTAGTACTACAATTAATAGTATCAAGTAACATAGGACCATCATCTAGAGCTTTATCATAAACATTTGCCATGCAGAATTCTTTAGTACCATGCATTTCGACATCAGGCACAAACAAAGCATTATCATAAGATTTATCAAAGTAGCATGGATTATCATATATAACAGTAGCATAATTATTCTCACAAGTTTTACTCATAGGTAATATTTCAAGAGAATCCACAGGAACATAACATTCAACCTCTTTCGGTAAGCATGGAGGACAATCAAATAGTGTAAGAGATAAAGAGTTACTCTCATTAGAAGGTTGGCATGGGTAGCTAATCCATTCTTCCCCCTTTTGTTCGTCACTCTCCTCTTCTTTTTCATCCAATGAGCTTTCAGGTTAATCAATTTCCTCCACTTTTTCATCCAATGAGCTTTCAGGTTCATCAATTTCTTCTTCCACCGGTTCCTGCAAATTGTGAGTGCATTCTTGTGCATTAATGTGTCTCTCTTTATAATCAAGGATATAAGGATTCCTACTGTAGCATTCTATGCAAGAATTAAGGATAGTAGAGACATAATCTTTAAGGTCCTTACAAATAGCACAAGTTTCATAATTCTCAACCATGAAGGATTCTATCTCGGAGGCTCCCATAAATAAGACAAATTGTTCTACCTCTTCGAACCCATAATGAATATAGCAATTCCGATTATAGCTCTTAATTAAAAATTCCTCACTAGAGCCACATTGAAATTTAAAATGCTTATCCTGTTGAGAGCAACAGTTTATATCATGGCGTCTAAGCAAGATTCTAGCCATTGTATTCAATTTTTCTATCATAGCACTCATTATTTTACCAGTTCTTGATTCTCTATAATTATTATAGCATTCTATAAGCTCCAAGTAGGTTGTAGGTTCTCCCATAACAGCAGTTTTTAATTTTTTGGTTTTTCAAATTTTTATGGATTTTTGGGTATATGAGACAAATAAAACAAGACAAAAATAAACTAAGCAAAAGTAAACTACGCAAACAAAATAAAATAAAACAGAGAGAGAGGTAGAGTGTACTCCCCAGGTGAACTTATGAGTAGAGCTATGCCTCCCCGGCAACGGCGCCAGAAAACAGTCTTGATAACCCACAAGTATAGGGGATCGCGGCAGTCTTCGAGGGTAGTATAACCCAATTTATTGATTCGACACAAGGGGAGGTAAAGAATACTTATAAGCCTTAACAACTGAGTTGTCAATTCAGCTGCACCTGGAAAAGCACTAGTAACATGGGTGATGTGAAAGTAGCAGTAATATGAGAGCAATAGTAACAGTAACTCAGCAGCAGTAATAGTAACACAGGAGCAATGGCACCGGAAAATAGTTAATACTACTTCCAATGACATGTAGAACAAGTATATTATGATGAGAGATGGACCGGGGTTCCCAGCAATCTACACTAGTGGTAACTCTCCAATAAGTGACAAGTGTTGGGTGAACAAATTACAGTTGGGCAATTGATAGGAATCAAAGGCATTAAGAAAGAATATCAAGCTTATTAATTATGTAGGCATGTTTTCCGTATATAGTCGTACGAGCTCGCAATGAGAAACTTGCACAACATCTTTTGTCCTACCAGCCGGTGGCAGCCGGGCCTCAAGGGAAACTACTGGATATTAAGGTACTCCTTTTAATAGAGTACCGGAGCAAAGCATTAACACTCCGTGAAAACATGTGATCCTCACATCACTACCATCCCCTCCGGTTGTCCCGATTCTTGTCACTTCGGGGCCATTGGTTCCGGACAGTGACATGTGCATACAATTTGTAGATACAATCTAAGCAATAAGTATAGAGCTCAAATCTAAGATCATGCCACTCGGGCCTTAGTGACAAGCATTAAGAATAACAAGATTGCAGCAACAATAACTTCACAAACTTTATAGATAGACTAATCATAATGTATCATCCATCGGATCCCAACAAACACAACACCGATTACATCAGATGAATCTCAATCATGTAAGGCAGCTCATGAGATCATTGTATTGAAGTACATGGGGGAGAGTATACCGACATAGTGATGGCGTGTATTTCACACGTTCGTTGGGCAACCCCAAGAGGAAGGTATGATGCGCACAGCAGCAAGTTTTCCCTCAGAAAGAAACCAAGGTTTATCGAACCAGGAGGAGCCAAGAAGCACGTTGAAGGTTGATGGCGGCGAGATGTAGTGCGGCGCAACACCAGGGATTCCGGCGCCAACGTGGAACCTGCACAACACAACCAAAGTACTTTGCCCCAACGAAACAGTGAGGTTGTCAATCTCACCGGCTTGCTGTAACAAAGAGTTAACCGTATTGTGTGGAAGATGATTGTTTGCGTAAAACGGGAGAACAAGTATTGCAGTAGATTGTATTTCAGTAAAGAGAATTGGACCGGGGTCCACAGTTCACTAGAGGTGTCTCTCCCATAAGACGAACAGCATGTTGGGTGAACAAATTACAGTTGGGCAATTGACAAATAAAGAGAGCATGACAATGCACATACATATCATGATGAGTATAGTGAGATTTAATTGGGCATTACGACAAAGTACATAGACCGCCATCCAACTGCATCTATGCCTAAAAAGTCCACCTTCAGGTTATCATCCGAACCCCCTCCAGTATTAAGTTGCAAGCAACAGACAATTGCATTAAGTATGGTGCGTAATGTAATCAACAACTACATCCTTAGACATAGCATCAATGTTTTATCCCTAGTGGCAACAGCACAACACAACCTTAGAACTTTCTGTCACTGTCCCAGGTGTCAATGCAGGCATGAACCCACTATCGAGCATAAGTACTCCCTCTTGGAGTTACAAGCATCTACTTGGCCAGAGCATCTACTAGTAACGGAGAGCATGCAAGATCATAAACAACACATAAGCATAACTTTGATAATCAACATAACAAGTATTCTCTATTCATCGGATCCCAACAAACGCAACATATAGAATTACAGATAGATGATCTTGATCATGTTAGGCAGCTCACAAGATCCGACAATGATAGCACAATGGGGAGAAGACAACCATCTAGCTACTGCTATGGACCCATAGTCCAGGGGTAGACTACTCACACATCACACCGGAGGCGACCATGGCGGCGTAGAGTCCTCCGGGAGATGATTCCCCTCTCCGGCAGGGTGCCGGAGGCGATCTCCTGGATCCCCCGAGATGGGATCGGCGGCGGCGGCGCCTCTGGAAGGTTTTCCGTATCGTGGTTCTCGGTACTGGGGTTTTCGTCACGGAGGCTATTTGTAGGCGGAAGGGCCGAGTTGGGAGCCAGACGAGGGGGCCACACCATAGGGCGGCGCGGGCCCCCCCTGGGCCGCGCCGCCACGTGGTGTCGCCACCTCGTGGCCCCACTTCGTGTGTTCTTCGGTCTTCTGGAAGCTCCGTGGAAAAATAGGCCCCTGGGCTTTGATTTCGTCTAATTCCGAGAATATTTCCTTACTAGGATTTCTGAAACCAAAAACAGCGAAAACAAGCTGGCACTTCGGCATCTTGTTAATAGGTTAGTTCCAGAAAATGCACGAATATGACATAAAGTGTGCATAAAACATGTAGATAACATCAATAATGTGGCATGGAACATAAGAAATTATCGATACGTCGGAGACGTATCAGCATCCCCAAGCTTAGTTCTGCTCGTCCCGAGCAAGTAAAACGATAACACAGATAATTTCTGGAGTGACATGCCATCATAATCTTGATCATACTATTTGTAAAGCATATGTAGTGAATGCAGCGATCAAAACAATGTGTATGACATGAGTAAACAAGTGAATCATATAGCAAAGACTTTTCATGAATAGCACTTCAAGACAAGCATCAATAAGTCTTGCATAAAAGTTAACTCATAAAGCAATAATTCAAAGTAAAGGCGTTGAAGCAACACAAAAGAAGATTAAGTTTCAGCGGTTGCTTTCAACTTGTAACATGTATATCTCATGGATATTGTCAACATAGAGTAATATAATAAGTGCAATAAGCAAGTATGTAGGAATCAATGCACAGTTCACACAAGTGTTTGCTTCTTGAGGTGGAGAGAAATAGGTGAACTGACTCAACATTGAAAGTAAAAGAATGGTCCTCATAGAGGAAAAGCATCGATTGCTATATTTGTGCTAGAGCTTTGATTTTGAAAACATGAAACAATTTTGTCAACGGTAGTAATAAAGCATATGCATCATGTAAATTATATCTTATAAGTTGCAAGCCTCATGCATAGTGTACTAATAGTGCCCGCACCTTGTCCTAATTAGCTTGGACTACCTGGATTATCACCGCAATACATATGCTTTAACCAAGTATCACAAAGGGGTACCTCTATGCCGCCTGTACAAAGGTCTAAGGAGAAAGCTCGCATTGGATTTCTCGCTTTTGATTATTCTCAACTTAGACATCCATACCGGGACAACATAGACAACAGATAATGGACTCCTCTTTTAATGCTTTAAGCATTCAACAATAATTAATTCTTTTCTCATTAGAGATTTGAGGATGTTTGTCCAAAACTGAAACTTCCACCATGGAACATGGCTTCGGTTAGCGGCCCAATGTTCTTCTCTCACAATATGCATGCTCAAACCATTCAACTCAGAGTAGATCGCCCTTACTTCAGACAAGACGAACATGCATAGCAACTCACATGAAATTCAACAATGAGTTGATGGCGTTCCCCAGTAAACATGGTTATCGCACAATAAGCAACTTAATAAGAGATAAAGTGCATAATTACATATTCAATACCACAATAGTTTTTAAGCTATTTGTCCCATGAGCTATATATTGCATAGGTGAATGATGGAATTTTAAAGGTAGCACTCAAGCAATTTACTTTGGAATGGCTGGAAAATACCATGTAGTATAGGTAGGTATGGTGGACACAAATGGCATAGTGGTTGGCTCAAGTATTTTGGATGCATGAGAAGTATTCCCTCTCGATACAAGGTTTAGGCTAGCAAGGCTTATTTGAAACAAACACAAGGATGAACCGATGCAGCAAAACTCACATAAAAGACATATTGTAAACATTATAAGACTCTACACCGTCTTCCTTGTTGTTCAAACTCAATACTAGAAATTATCTAGACCTTAGAGAAACCAAATATGCAAACCAAATTTTAGCATGCTCTATGTATTTCTTCATTAATGGGTGCAAAGTATATGATGCAAGAGCTTAATCATGAGCACAACAATTGCCAAGTATCACATTACCCAAGACATTTATAGCAATTACTACATGTATCATTTTCCAATTCCAACCATATAACAATTTAACGAAGGAGAAACTTCGCCATGAATACTATGAGTAGAAACCAAGGACATACTTGTCCATATGCTACAGCGGAGCGTGTCTCTCTCCCATAAAGTGAATGCTAGGATCCATTTTATTCAAACAAAACAAAAACAAAAACAAACCGACGCTCCAAGAAAAAGCACATAAGATGTGATGGAATAAAAATATAGTTTCAGGGGAGGAACCTGATAATGTTGTCGATGAAGAAGGGGATGCCTTGGGCATCCCCAAGCTTAGACGCTTGAGTCTTCTTGATATATGCAGGGGTGAACCACCGGGTGCATCCCCAAGCTTAGAGCTTTCACTCTCCTTGATCATGTTGCATCATACTCCTCTCTTGATCCTTGAAAACTTCCTCCACACCAAACTCGAAACAACTCATTAGAGGGTTAGTGCACATTATAAATTGACATATTCAGAGGTGACACAATCATTCTTAACACTTCTGTACATTGCATAATGCTACTGGACATTAGTGGATCAAAGAAATTCATCCAACATAGCGAAAGAGGCAATGCGAAATAAAAGGCAGAATCTGTCAAAACAGAACAGTTCGTATTGACGAATTTTAAAATGGCACCAGACTTGCTCAAATGAAAATGCTCAAATTGAATGAAAGTTGCATACATATCTGAGGATCATGCACGTAAATTGGCTTAATTTTCTGAGTTACCTACAGGGAGGTGGACCCAGATTCGTGACAGCAAAGAAATCTGGAACTGTGCAGTAATCCAAATCTAGTACTTACTTTTCTATCAACGGCTTAACTTGGCACAACAAAACACAAAACTAAGATAAGGAGAGGTTGCTACAGTAGTAAACAACTTCCAAGACACAAAATAAAAACAAAGTACTGTAGGTAAAAACATGTGTTGTCTCCCATAAGCGCTTTTCTTTAACGCCTTTCAGCTAGGCGCAGAAAGTGTGTATCAAGTATTATCAAGAGATGAAGTGTCAACATCATAATTTGTTCTCATAATAGAATCAAAAGGTACCTTCATTCTCTTTCTAGGGAAGTGTTCCATACCTTTCTTGAGAGGAAATTGATATTTTATATTACCTTCCTTCATATCAATGGTAGCACCAACAGTTCGAAGAAAAGGTCTTCCCAATATAATGGGACAAGATGCATTGCATTCAATATCCAAGACAACAAAATCAACGGGAACCAGGTTATTGTTAACGGTAATGCGAACATTATCAACTTTACCCAAAGGTTTCTTTGTAGAATGATCAGCAAGATTAACATCCAAATAACAATTTTTCAGCGGTGGCAAGTCAAGCATATTATAAATTTTCTTAGGCATAACAGAAATACTTGCACCAAGATCACATAAAGCATTACAATCAAAATCTTTAACCTTCATCTTAATGATGGGTTCCCAACCATCCTCTAGCTTTTTAGGAATAGAGGCTTCACGCTCTAGTTTCTCTTCTCTAGCTTTTATGAGGGCATTTGTAATATGATGCGTGAAAGCCAAATTTATAGCACTAGCATTAGGACTTTTAGCAAGTTTTTGCAAGAACTTTATAACTTCAGAGATGTGGCAATCATCAAAATTCAAACCATTATAATCTAAAGCAATGGGATCATCATCCCCAATGTTGGAAAAAATTTCAGCAGCTTTATCACAGGCAGTTTAATGATTTTAGCGATTTCGAGCAGTTTTTCGCGCTTTGCATTAGAAGTGGAAACATTGCTAACACCAATTCTTTTATTAGTATGAGTAGAAGGTGCAGCAACATGTGTAGCATTAGCATTACTAGTGGTGGTAATAGTCCAAACTTTAGCTATATTCTTCTCTTTAGCTAGTTTTTCATTTTCTTCTCTATCCCACCTAGCACGCAGTTCAGCCATTAATCTTATATTCTCATTAATTCTAACTTGAATGGCATTTGCTGTAGTAACAATTTTATTATGATGATTCTCATTAGGCAAAACTTTTGATTTCAAAAGATCAACATCAGCAACAAGACTATCAACTTTAGAAGCAAGTATATCAATTTTCCCAAGCTTTTCTTCAACAGATTTGTTAAAAGCAGTTTGTGTACTAATAAATTCTTTAAGCATGGCTTCAAGTCCAGGGGTGAACTCCTATTATTGTTGTAAGAATTTCCATAAGAATTACCATAGCCGTTGCCATTATTATAAGGATATGGCCTATAGTTGTTACTAGAATTGTTCCGGTAAGCATTGTTGTTGAAATTATTATTTTTAATGAAGTTTACATCAACATGTTCTTCTTGTGCAACCAATGAAGCTAATGGAACATTATTAGGATCAATATTAGTCCTATCATTCACAAGCATAGACATAATAGCATCAATCTTATCACTCAAGGAAGAGGTTTCTTCGACGAATTTACCTTCTTACCTTGTGGAGCTCTCTCCGTGTGCCATTCAGAGTAGTTGATCATCATATTATCAAGAAGCTTTGTTGCTTCACCAAGAGTGATGGACATAAAGGTACCTCCAGCAGCTGAATCCAATAAATTCCGTGAAGAAAAATTTAGTCCTGCATAGAAGGTTTGGATGATCATCCAAGTAGTCAGTCCATGGGTTGGGCAATTTTTAACCAGAGATTTCATTCTTTCCCAAGCTTGAGCAACATGTTCAGTATCTAATTGTTTAAAATTCATTATGCTACTCCTCAAAGATATAATTTTAGCAGGGGGATAATATCTACCAATAAAAGCATCCTTGCATTTAGTCCATGAATCAATACTATTCTTAGGCAGAGATAGCAACCAATCTTTAGCTCTTCCTCTTAATGAGAAAGGGAACAATTTTAGTTTAATAATATCACCATCTACATCTTTATATTTTTGCATTTCACATAGTTCAACAAAATTATTAAGATGGGCAGTAGCATCATCAGAACTAATTCCAGAAAATTGATCTTTCATGACAAGATTCAGTAAAGCAGGTTTAATTTCAAAGAATTCTGCTGTAGTAGCAGGTGGAGCAATAGGTGTGCATAAGAAATCATTATTATTTGTGGTTGTGAAGTCACACAACTTAGTATTTTCAGCGTTGGCCATTTTAGCAACAGTAAATAAAGCAAACTAGATAAAGTAAACGCAAGTAACTAATTTTTTTGTGTTTTCGATATAGCAAACAAGATAGCAAATAAAGTAAAACTAGCAACTAATTTTTTTGTATTTTGATTTAGTGCAGCAAACAAAGTAGTAAATAAAACTAAGCAAGACAAAAACAAAGTAAAGAGATTGAGAAGTGGAGACTCCCCTTGCAGCGTGTCTTGATCTCCCCGGCAACGGCGCCAGAAAAAGAGCTTGATGGCGTGTATTTCACACGTTCGTTGGGCAACCCCAAGAGGAAGGTATGATGCGCACAGCAGCAAGTTTTCCCTCAGAAAGAAACCAAGGTTTATCGAACCAGGAGGAGCCAAGAAGCACGTTGAAGGTTGATGGCGGCGAGATGTAGTGCGGCGCAACACCAGGGATTCCGGCGCCAACGTGGAACCTGCACAACACAACCAAAGTACTTTGCCCCAACGAAACAGTGAGGTTGTCAATCTCACCGGCTTGCTGTAACAAAGAGTTAACCGTATTGTGTGGAAGATGATTGTTTGCAGAAAACGAGAACAAGTATTGCAGATGATTGTATTTCAGTAAAGAGAATTGGACCGGGGTCCACAGTTCACTAGAGGTGTCTCTCCCATAAGACGAACAGCATGTTGGGTGAACAAATTACAGTTGGGCAATTGACAAATAAAGAGAGCATGACAATGCACATACATATCATGATGAGTATAGTGAGATTTAATTGGGCATTACAACAAAGTACATAGACCGCCATCCAACTGCATCTATGCCTAAAAAGTCCACCTTCAGGTTATCATCCGAACCCCCTCCAGTATTAAGTTGCAAGCAACAGGCAATTGCATTAAGTATGGTGCGTAATGTAATCAACAACTACATCCTTAGACATAGCATCAATGTTTTATCCCTAGTGGCAACAGCACAACACAACCTTAGAACTTTCTCATCCTTTGTCCCAGGTGTCAATGCAGGCATGAACCCACTATCGAGCATAAGTACTCCCTCTTGGAGTTACAAGCATCTACTTGGCCAGAGCATCTACTAGTAACGGAGAGCATGCAAGATCATAAACAACACATAAGCATAACTTTGATAATCAACATAACAAGTATTCTCTATTCATCGGATCCCAACAAACGCAACATATAGAATTACAGATAGATGATCTTGATCATGTTAGGCAGCTCACAAGATCCGACAATGATAGCACAATGGGGAGAAGACAACCATCTAGCTACTGCTATGGACCCATAGTCCAGGGGTAGACTACTCACACATCACACCGGAGGCGACCATGGCGGCGTAGAGTCCTCCGGGAGATGATTCCCCTCTCCGGCAGGGTGCCGGAGGCGATCTCCTAGATCCCCCGAGATGGGATCGGCGGCGGCGGCGCCTCTGGAAGGTTTTCCGTATCGTGGTTCTCGGTACTGGGGTTTTCGTCACGGAGGCTATTTGTAGGCGGAAGGGCCGAGTCGGGAGCCAGACGAGGGGGCCACACCATAGGGCGGCGCGGGCCCCCCCTGGGCCGCGCCGCCACGTGGTGTCGCCACCTCGTGGCCCCACTTCGTGTGTTCTTCGGTCTTCTGGAAGCTCCGTGGAAAAATAGGCCCCTGGGCTTTGATTTCGTCCAATTCCGAGAATATTTCCTTACTAGGATTTCTGAAACCAAAAACAGCAGAAAATAGCAACTGGCACTTCGGCATCTTGTTAATAGGTTAGTTCCAGAAAATGCACGAATATGACATAAAGTGTGCATAAAACATGTAGATAACATCAATAATGTGGCATGGAACATAAGAAATTATCGATACGTCGGAGACGTATCACATAGCTACTGCTAGAACCCGTAGTCCATGGGGGAACTACTCACGGAGCATGGCGGAGGCGGTGGCGTTGATGGAGATGGCTTCCGGGGGCACTTCCCCGTTCCGGCAGGGTGCCGGAACAGAGTTCTGTCCCCCGAATTGGAGTTTCGCGACGGTGGCGGCGCCCCTGGAGTCTTTCTGGAGTTTCGTCAATTGGTACTGTGTTTTTAGGTCGAAAGGGATTTTATAGGCGAAGAGGCGGCGCAGGGGGGCACCTGGGGGCGCCACACCCTAGGCCGGCGTGGCCTAGGCCTGGCCCGCGCCGCCATGTGGTGTGGTGGCCCCCTGGCCCCTCTCCGACTCTTCTTCGGTGTTCTGGAGCCTTCCGGAGAAAATAGGAGGTTTGGCGTTGATTTCGTCCAATTCCGAGAATATTGCCCGAACAACCTTTCTGGAACCAAAAACAGCAGAAAACGAGAGCGCACTGTGGCATCTTGTTAATAGGTTAGTTCCGGAAAATGCATGAAATCATCATAAAGTGCAAGCAAAACATGTAAGTATTGTCATAAAACAAGCATGGAACAACAGAAATTATGGATACGTCGGGGACGTATCAGTCCTCCGGAGGAGGAGCGGTTCCAGCGGTATGTGGGAGGAAGTGCACGAAGTGACACCTTTGCTTCTCTAACACCTGGGAGACCTAGGCGGATCTGCATTGGTCTTCCACCGTTGTTTCCTGCTCAGGGGCGGATTGGGTGGGTTTTGAATTTTCTAGATCTAAGGCGGAATCTTCCCTAGGAAGTTCCAGCATCTCAGATCGGATCTTCGCGACTACGTCCTGCTGAACGGCGGTCGCGTCAGCGTTACTGACCAGGGCGTTTCCGTCGGAATCGACGGTTTCGCCGATGAAGATGTGTATGCCGCCAATCGGGACGATGGAGAGCTTGACGGGGTTGGTCCTAGCCGGAATCCAGCATTCGTCCTGGGGGACGATCGGAAAGTTCCCGGCGTAAAGGACGCGCCCCACAGCGATGGATTCGTCGTAGCTTCCCATGGCGGAACCCTCCCGGTTCCGTCCTCCAGACGCCGCTGGCCCCATGGTGGGCGCCAACTGTCGTTGCCTATTCGGCGGTACTCCAGAGGAGGGATCCTCATGGAGGGAAGAAGAAGTAGGGGCCATAGGGCGGAGAGTCCCCGAGAAGGTGTTCCGAAGCTTGGTAAATCGCGTACCACCGTCCCGAGGACTCTCCGCCCTATGGCCCCTTCTTCTTCTTCCCTCCATGAGGATCCCTGCTCCGGAGTACCGTCGAATAGGCAACGACATGTGCCTCGCTGCTTGCAGCAGGTCTGTTCATCGACTCACAAAGCCTCTTTGGCGATGGTGCTTTTTGGATCTTGCGGTGGAGACTCGGCGCCTCTTCTTGCGTTCGTCTCGGCAGCGTTGGAATTAGACGGTAGCCGCTGGCTACGGTGGTTGCAGGAAACCCTAGGGATCGTTTTGTATTTCTCGATCTTTTAGGATTTTATCTGCAAATTCAGGATAATCATTTTATCCCGATTTGTCTTTTAGTTTTCACATGTGTTTCTTCATGTAACTTGGTTTTCGATTAATAAATATGTGATTGCTCTAAAAAAAACACTGACCGCTTCATGACTCCTAATTTTCCATGTACACATGGCTTCCCTGTAAATGTTGCTCACTTCTATACACCTTAGAGGTGCCGATGTAATTTTTTTTGAGAGCAAACACATATTTCATTAATAGAAAAACAAATTACATGAGTAAATAAACATAAAGCTACCAGACAGATCAGGAGAAAATAATTGTAATGGAAACTTTGTAGACAAAATCCTAAAGGACAGAAAAATATAAAACTATCCCTAGGGTTTCCGCACTCGCCGAAGCCAGTAGCCGCCGCCAAACTCCAACAACGCCTAGACTCGCGTTGGAAGAGACACCGAGCCTCCACCATTGCCTTATCCAAAAGAGCATCATCCCCAATGAGGCTTTGTGAATACATGAACAGGCATGCTACCACAGCGAGGCACATGTCGCTGTGGTACGTCGACCGGGGGACGTCCCCTTGCTATCTTGGACCAACATCCACCGCATCCCATCAACGAAGTCGAGGAAGAACGACAAATCCACCACCTCCTGACCACCATCCTTGCTCAAGAGCATCCAGCTCGCCCTAGCCCCCAGCGTCATCGTGGACAACGACAAATGCCAGCGACACATCGAGAAATAGATCTCGCCAGATCTGGAGAAGACCAAGCCTACTACCTAAAAGATCGACAAGCACACGTTGCCAACAACTACGAGATATCGCCGTGAAGGTCGCCGCTGGTGTGGGAGTAGAGTTGAGGCAGATTTATTTGCCCGGGCAGCGCTCTCACCACCCTAACGACGCGCCAAAGCAGAAAAGGCCTAACTATAGAACGGAGGAATGAGGTCCCCTCCCCCTGCCGTCAGAGAAACAAGCGGAGAGAGAGGGGCCCAACGCTCACGCCGGTGAAGATGGGATCTGGCCGCCACCACCTGGGAGAGAGGAGCGGCGCAAAACGAGCTGCTCGTGGTTGAGTGGGGCGGTGCAACTGTCGATGTAATTGAATAGTCTAATAGAGAATAATATATATTTTCGATTTAGATGCAAATCTCACTAAGCCACTAGATGCAAATAAAGATACCACATCGCCGCAAGCAAGCCACTAGTGAGCCAGCAAGACTGTGGAGCCAAAAGCAAGCGGTAGCAAAACCTATCAGAACCGGCTTATGAAACGCTAGGATATGTGCAATAGTTGATAAAACTATCTTATCTTAATCTCGTCTTGTAATTTATATATGACAACAAATCATGGTTTATAATAAGTTATTTATTAGTCTTATCTTTAGTAACCAGATATTCTAAATATGTGATGAGAGATATTATGCTAAGAAATCATATCTTAATTAAGAGAAGGCAAACCTTTTATTTTAACATTCTCCCTCCTCCATCTTAGCATTTATCTTAGTGACACTGTTAAAATATCACTATTATACGTGCCCTAAATCACCTTTTAAACTTCAGCACATTAATTACACTAACTAAAAAAAGATAAACTAAGCTCACTCGGCGATGGCTACTTAACACCGCCGGAAGAACAGATCGCTGTCAAGCAAGACGAAAGGAGAAGATAGATGGAGCAGCTCCGAAATTCCTAGTTCCTGCTACTGCGCGGAAACGGACAGCGTTAGTTTTTAGAACCGGGTTCCACTATCATGGAACCGTTCATTCCGGTGTTCGTTTTGGATAAAAAATTATCACGGAACCGTTCCATTCTTATATTCTTTTCTAGGATGGGGTGGAATGGATTGGAATGAGAACGACATCAAACTAGATTAATTATTCTCCTAATCTTAATTAATTATTGCTAAAATTAATTAATTATCGCTAAACTTGATTAATTATTCCTAATCTTAATTAATTATTGCTAAACTTGATTAAATTAGAGTTAATCTCCCATCATTACTGTGCCGTTCCACTTCGTCCGGCTGAATCGGCCGGACCGATCGGTTTCGCATATTGAAGGAATATTCTTTTTTTCTGGACCACTCCATTCCACCCCATTCCACTACATCCCAGAAAAGAACACAAGTACAGGCTCACGGAACGGAACCGTTCCATTCCATTCCGGTTGGTTCCAGAAACGAACACACCCTAAGAGCAGGACGCAGCTAGCGCGAAACCACCTGCCTTCTCTAGCTAGCTTTAGAAGACTCTCGCGCTAGCTGGTGATTTGCAGAAACGGTTGTCATTTTCCGGAAAACTTAAAAAGGAGGTCGAGCTACACTCTAGCTCTTTATTCGTAAATACTCAGAATTTAAATTTTAAAGTTTCAAAAAATTGTAAATAAAATTCTTAAGATATCCAATAATGCATACTATAATGGTGTAAAATCTCAATATAAACTAGTTCATATTCTGGGGTACATAAAAACAACATATTGTAAAAAAATTATAGTGAATAGCGCACATTTTAACACTATAAAATTTATCATATTTTATCAATTTCGTGTAGCCTATAATACAAATCCGTTTGCGTTAAGATTTTATACCATTGTAGAAGCTACCTCTATAATTTTGTTTAGGATATTTTTAAAACTTTAAATATGAATTTTGAGAGTTTGAAAATAAAAAACTACATTTAGCTCGGTCTTCAAAAGGCCACACTTGTTATTTTCTTTTTAATAAAGTTAGAGTCACTAGTTGGAAGATAAATATCTAGCTTGCATCATGCGTCAGAGCTTGCTGTTGCGACCTACGAGCACCCTATATGATAGTCAGCTAGTTTCACTACTAGGAAAAAGTCTATAACTTTTGCCGGCACACTAAAAAAGGTGCCCGCTGATGCTAAATACTACCAGCGCACCATGTTTCGGGCGCACCGGTGATGTCCCAATACCGCCAGCTTAGAAAAATTTAGTGCACCGGGGATAAGGATGAACCAGATCCGCGGGCCAAACTGAAAATCGGAGCCCTCTTACCGCAGCGCACCATCATGTTAGTGCGCCGGTGGTAATTTGCTTACCACAGGCGCGCCAACAGGGTCGTGCGCCGGCGGTAAGGGGAGCTGCGATTTTTTCTCCCCACACCTCCTCGCCTCCCCGTGGAGCCCTTTTCAGTTTTCGAAAAAATGTGCCTCGCTGCTTGCAGCAGGTCTGTTCATCGACTCACAAAGCCTCTTTGGCGATGGTGCTTTTTGGATCTTGCGGTGGAGACTCGGCGCCTCTTCTTGCGTTCGTCTCGGCAGCGTTGGAATTAGACGGTAGCTGGCTACGGTGGTTGCAGGAAACCCTAGGGATCATTTTGTATTTCTCGATCTTTTAGGATTTTATCTGCAAATTCAGGATAATCATTTTATCCCGATTTGTCTTTTAGTTTTCACATGTGTTTCTTCATGTAACTTGGTTTTCGATTAATAAATATGTGATTGCTCTAAAAAAAACACTGACCGCTTCATGACTCCTCATTTTCCATGTACACATGGCTTCCCTGTAAATGTTGCTCACTTCTATACACCTTAGAGGTGCCGATGTAATTTTTTTGAGAGCAACCGCATATTTCATTAATAGAAAAACAAATTGCATGAGTAAATAAACATAAAGCGACCAGACAGATCAGGAGAAAATAATTGTCCTGGAAACTTTGTAGACAAAATCCTAAAGGACAGAAAAATATAAAACTATCCCTAGGGTTTCCGCACTCGCCGAAGCCAGTAGCCGCCGCCAAACTCCAACAACGCCTAGACTCGCGTTGGAAGAGACACCGAGCCTCCACCATTGCCTTATCCAAAAGAGCATCATCTCCAATGAGGCTTTGTGAATACATGAACAGGCATGCTACCACAGCGAGGCACATGTCGCTGTGGTACGTCGACCGGGGGACGTCCCCTTGCTATCTTGGACCAACATCCACCGCATCCCATCAACGAAGTCGAGGAAGAACGACAAATCCACCACCTCCAGACCACCATCCTTGCTCAAGAGCATCCAGCTCGCCCTAGCCCCCAGCGTCATCGTGGACAACGACAAATGCCAGCGACACATCGAGAAATAGATCTCGCCAGATCTGGAGAAGATCAAGCCTACTACCTAAAAGATCGACAAGCACACGTTGCTAACAACTACGAGATATCGCCGTGAAGGTCGCCGCTGGTGTGGGAGTAGAGTTGAGACAGATTTATTTGCCCGGGCAGCGCTCTCACCACCCTAATGACGCACCAAAGCAGAAAAGGCCTAACTATAGAACGGAGGAATGAGGTCCCCTCCCCCTGCCGTCAGAGAAACAAGCGGAGAGAGAGGGGCCCAACGCTCACGCCGGTGAAGATGGGATCTGGCCGCCACCACCTGGGAGAGAGGAGCGGCGCAAAACGAGCTGCTCGTGGTTGAGTGGGGCGGTGCAACTGTCGATGTAATTGAATAGTCTAATAGAGAATAATATATATTTTCGATTTAGATGCAAATCTCACTAAGCCACTAGATGCAAATAAAGATACCACATCGCCGCAAGCAAGCCACTAGTGAGCCAGCAAGACCGTGGAGCCAAAAGCAAGCGGTAGCAAAACCTACCAGAACCGGCTTATGAAACGCTAGGATACGTGCAATAGTTGATAAAACTATCTTATCTTAATCTCGTCTTGTAATTTAGATATGACAACAAATCATGGTTTACAATAAGTTATTTATTAGTTTTATCTTTAGTAACCAGATATTCTAAATATGTGATGAGAGATATTATGCTAAGAAATCATATCTTAATTAAGAGAAGGCAAACCTTTTATTTTAACATTCTCCCTCCTCCATCTTAGCATTTATCTTAGTGACACTGTTAAAATATCACTATTATACGTGCCCTAAATCACCTTTTAAACTTCAGCACATTAATTACACTAACTAAAAAAAGCTAAACTAAGCTCACTCGGCGCTGGCTACTTAACACCGCCGGAAGAACAGATCGCTGTCAAGCAAGACGAAAGGAGAAGATAGATGGAGCAGCTCCGAAATTCCTAGTTCCTGCTACTGCGCGGAAACGGACAGCGTTAGTTTTTAGAACCGGGTTCCACTATCATGGAACCGTTCATTCCGGTGTTCGTTTTGGATAAAAAATTATCACGGAACCGTTCCATTCTTATGTTCTTTTCTAGGATGGGGTGGAATGGATTGGAATGAGAACGACATCAAACTGGATTAATTATTCTCCTAATCTTAATTAATTATTGCTAAAATTAATTAATTATCGCTAAACTTGATTAATTATTCTTAATCTTAATTAATTATTGCTAAACTTGATTAAATTAGAGTTAATCTCCCATCATTACTGTGCTGTTCCACTTCGTCCGGCTGAATCGGCCGGACCGATCGGTTCCGCATATTGAAGGAATATTCTTTTTTTCTGGACCACTCCATTCCACCCAATTCCACTACATCCCAGAAAAGAACACAAGTACAGGCTCACGGAACGGAACCGTTCCATTCCATTTCGGTTGGTTCCAGAAACGAACACACCCTAAGAGCAGGACGCAGCTAGCGCGAAACCACCTGCCTTCTCTAGCTAGCTTTAGAAGACTCTCGCGCTAGCTGGTGATTTGCAGAAACGGTTGTCATTTTCCGGAAAACTTAAAAAGGAGGTCGAGCTACACTCTAGCTCTTTATTCGTAAATACTCAGAATTTAAATTTTAAAGTTTCAAAAAATTGTAAATAAAATTCTTAAGATAGCCAATAATGCATACTATAATGGTGTAAAATCTCAATATAAACTAGTTCATATTCTGGGGTACATAAAAACAACATATTGTAAAAAAAATTATAGTGAATAGCGCACATTTTAACACTATAAAAATTATCATATTTTATCAATTTCGTGTAGCCTATAATACAAATCCGTTTGCGTTAAGATTTTATACCATTGTAGAAGCTACCTCTATAATTTTTTAAGGATATTTTTAAAACTTTAAATATGAATTTTGAGAGTTTGAAAATAAAAAACTACATTTAGCTCGGTCTTCAAAAGGCCACACTTGTTATTTTCTTTTTAATAAAGTTAGAGTCACTAGTTGGAAGATAAATATCTAGCTTGCATCATGCGTCAGAGCTTGCTGTTGCGACCTACGAGCACCCTATATGATAGTTAGCTAGTTTCACTACTAGGAAAAAGTCTATAACTTTTGCCGGCACACTAAAAAAGGTGTCCGCTGATGCTAAATACTACCAGCGCACCATGTTTCGGGCGCACCGGTGATGTCCCAATACCGCCAGCTTAGAAAAATTTAGTGCACCGGGGATAAGGATGAACCAGATCCGCGGGCCAAACTGAAAATCGGAGCCCTCTTACCGCAGCGCACCATCATGTTAGTGCGCCGGTGGTAATTTGCTTACCACAGGCGCGCCAGCAGGGTCGTGCGCCGGCGGTAAGGGGAGCTGCGATTTTTTCTCCCCACACCTCCTCGCCTCCCCGTGGAGCCCTTTTCAGTTTTCGAAAAAATGAAAGAAAATGATAGAAAACTCAAAAAATAAAATCCTTTGAAATGCCCATGTATTATGTCATCTACTTTTAGCAAAAATTTAAAATCATAATTTTGATATATTATGCAAAATGGCGTCATATTTCGATAAAACATGATTTTTTTTATATTAGAATGTATCTACGCTAAATTTCCTATCCCAATTATTCCAAAATTTGAAAAAGGAAAACAGAGTTTTTTGAGGTTTTAGGTTTTGATCAAAAAAATAAAAAAAGTACCCCCATCGCACCACCATACTAGGTGCCCCGGTGGTAACCTATACTACATAGTCGTAAACCAGCCTCCTGCTCCTCCTCTTCCACTTCTCTTCTCCTCCTCCTCTTCTGCTTCCTTCTCCTTTTATCCTCCTCGATGGGCTCCTCCTACTCCTCCTTCGGTGACCTCCTCCTCCTCCGGCGACCTCCTCCTTCTACTCCTACTCCATCTCATGCCTCCTCCTCCTCCTCCTCCTCCTCTGGCCTCCTCCTCAGGCCTCCTTCTCCTCCCCCTCCTCCTCCACCTCCACCTCCGGCTCCTCCACCTCCACCTTAGGCCTCCTCTTCCTCCTCCTCCTCCTCCTCATCATCATCATCATCATCATTATCATCATCATCATCATCATCATCATCATCATCATCCTCCACCTCGACCTCCACCTCCGGCCTCCTCCTCCTCCTCCTCCCCCTACTCCTGCATCGGCGCAGCAACGACAATAAGGTGGCCCACAACCATGGTTTTCGAGGACGAACCCGAGCTAGATCTAGATCTAGATCGGGCTTTAAAAAATACAAAAAACATACCGACAGCGCACCAGGCCTGGTGCGCCGAGGATAACTCGTGTTACTGCCGGCGCACCAGCTGGTGCACCAACGGTAACACACTACCACCGGCCTGTTCCCACTGGCGGACACTGGTGCACCGACAGTACCCTTTTTTAGTGCGTCGGCAATAAGGCTTTTCCTAGTAGTGTTTATTACAGTTCATCATATCCTGGAACAATCCAAAGGGAGGTGGCGTTTTGGCTCATAGGAGCAAATGCTCCCATTATACAAAATAATTAAAAAACAATTTTAAAAATATCAAAAAATTCTGATATAATTTTTTTGGTGTACATCGTGACATTCTTTGTTAGTGCACAGGTTTTCATGGAGAAACAATATTTTATGTGGTGTGTACAAAAAATACAAAAAAAATGTCCTGTACGTAGTCGTGTTATAGCATCAAATTTTGTCTTTTTTACAGGAGCCACAAATTTTTTTAGTTTCTTTTGAAAACTTGTGCACGAACATAAAATGTGTAGATGTACATGAAATTTTTTACTTTAGAATTTTTTGATATTTCAAAATATAGATTCACATCCGTCTTCGGTGATTCTATAAGTCAGTTTTGACAGCGATAGGTTTTGATCATAAGCTAATTCTGACGGTGCAACTACAACTGTACCCATCTCGATCCCCACCAATTTCGACAGCACTCATCGTCATCCGGTCATCTCTGGTTCGGCTGAGCTAACCAAACCATTCGGCCCACTCTGCGCAGATGTTAGTGAGTATTGTTCCTAACTAGCCACACCGTCAAGCTAGACGAAGCTAATGCTTTCTGAATTTTGTCAACGTAAAGATAGGTCGTTTGCGATCAGGCGTATCAACTAAAGCTTTGCGTGTCCATTCAGATGATGCATTTGGCGCAGGCATGGCTCTGCCCCAGGAAAGGACATAGACCCTCTCCAAAAAAAAAAAAAAAAACAAGGAAATAGACCTAGTACAAATTAAGAGTCTGACTTCCGTTGTTCTCATCACCAATGTACTACCACAAGTATCTGTTTCACAAAAAAAAAGTCTTGCCGGTCGTACTCAGCACGAGATGTGGTGTTTGACCACAGGTATATATATATACCTGCTCTCTCACTTTTGAATATCAAATCAATTTGAGGAACGGATGTAACATTTGTTACGTTAAGCTATTATATATTTTCTGAGAGGAGTAATATTACTTCGTGTTATTTTAGCAAAGGTTCAACATTGATTCATAATCTGATCTGGACATCGCCTTTTCTTTATGAGCTTATGATCTGGACATCACCTTTTCTTAGTTTCCCTGAACAACATTTTCTTAGAGGCCATATGGTCATAATTCGGCAATGGTCATGTCTTGGCCGTTAACTCCTCGGTTGATTCTTTCCTCGGTACGCATGGACCGTGATTCCATTGGGCTAGAAATGATAAAATTGGCCTGGAGGCGTGGAAGCAGTCTCGGCCTTTCAGCTTAGAAAGGTAGATATGCAACTCCACCTGATGGAGCCCTAAGGTGGGCCGGACCCATAAGGTGAGCGGCACAAATTTTCTCTAATTTTCTTTTTGTTCTTTCTGTTCGAAAACTCTAGAAAAAGGCCGACCTTCGCGAAGGGAACAGAACTCGCTCCGCACGTGACAAGTGGCGCGCTGTGGTGCCAGAAAATCTCTGGGAAGTGGTCTCCCTACTCGCCACGTGTCGCAAGGGGAAGCAAGGTGGGGATGAGGGAGGAGAGAGAAGACTGGGTTCTCTCAGTTTTTCCCTTTTTCTTCTAGATTCGTTTTTTTAAAATGAACTATCTTGAGAACCGTAAGTCCAAATTGTGAACCGTTTTCACTTTTGAGATCTTCGCGTCGAGTTCTTCAAAACTAGATCCCATGTTGATAGGTTTGGAGATACTTTTTTTTCGTACTTCCAGTAATATTATGACTGTACCTGTGGTGTGTATCTAACTGTACCTGTGTTTCAACTGATAAGTACTTCTGTTTTTAGTGTATTTGATGCAATTTTTCCCTTTACTCGCTAAATGTACTCGCCCGTGTGCGGGGCTTACTGTACTTACGTTGTGCACTGCTCGTGTGCGTCAACATACGTACATGTACTTGCTCGTGTTCTCGATTTGTACACCTTTCGTGTGTGCGTTTGTACACCTTTCGTGTGCGTATTGTACTTGTACTCGCTACTGTGTTCAAGCATCTTCGTGTGTTGTGCGTGGTATGCACTGCTCGTGTCTGCATATTGTATCTCTTTCGTGTGCGTATTTGTACTTGTACTCGCTCTGTGTTCAAGCTGTACTGCGTGTGTTGTGCGTATTTGCTGCTTTCGTGTGTCTTGGTATCATGCACTGCTGTTATCTTGTATTGTACCTATGTTTTGATGATAAAAAAAAAACAAAAACATACACGTAGTGAGCTAGCTGCATCGTTTTGTACAGTACTTGATATGGTGAGAGTTGGCTGGCTAGCTCGCGGCGTACTCGCGTGGCAGTGCACGTA
Organism: Lolium perenne; assembly: GCF_019359855.2. Classification (NCBI taxonomy): domain Eukaryota; kingdom Viridiplantae; phylum Streptophyta; class Magnoliopsida; order Poales; family Poaceae; genus Lolium; species Lolium perenne. The sequence goes on along the minus strand of NC_067246.2, from coordinate 266,636,166 downwards.
CTAGCTAGCTGGGGACGTGTGGAGCGAGCGCGCGTATAGGGCGCGGCAGTGCGCGTACATGAGGAGCAAGTACTCGCGTCGTACGAAGCGCGTACTCGTGCACGCGGCTTCGCGCGGGACGGACTCACGCGCGTACTCGCGCAGGCGGCTTCGCGCGGGACGGCAGTCACGACACGCGTCAGCTTCTCGTACGTTTCGCGGGACGCGGTTTCCCTTCGCGAAGGTTGGTCTTTTTCTAGTGGTACCCCTTTCTGTTTGGTTTTCTATTTTTCGTTCATTCTCCTTATCGTTTATATTAATTTATTTTTAAAAATCCTTTATTTTATTTTTTAAAACGTTCATCTTATTAAAAATTGTTCATAGTTTTTAAAATAATTTTCATGCTTTAAAAAATCTTCACGAGTTTTCAAAAATATATTTCACGAGGTCTCAAAGTGAGGCATGGGCCAATGGGCCATGATTGCCCTAGGCATATTGGCCTTGGTTGGGAAGTGGCAGCAAGCTTGGAAGCATTCTCGACCTTTCAACTTTTAAATAACACTTCAAGTACATCTAAGGGCATGTACAACGGCGGCGCTATCAACGAGCGCTAGGCTAGATTTCCTGGCCGTTATGGCCAAATCCCATCCGACGCCGGGAATATTGGTTGCGTCGACGCAAAAGCAGGAGCCGAGCGCTTCGCCATATTTTTTCCTGCCGATCGAACTTGACTGGAGGCCGGCGCTTATCTAGAGCGTTAGAAAAGGAGCTAACCTAACTTTCCTCAACCAACTTAAAACGTATCTGGTAGGGGCGCTTGATTTTACGCGTTGGAGAGAAAGATCGGTAACGTAGCTTGCTTTATTTCGCTAGCGACCCAGATAAGCGGCCAGCGTTGGAAACTAAAGCGCTTAGTGATAATTCGATTTTATGTGATTAATTTATGTGCACTTAAGCGTCTAGATTAGCGTCTACCATTGTAGATGCCCTAAAAAAACACTTCAAGTAGATGATCCAAAATAATAACCATATCGTATTCCCGCCCTTTGTGTGGATGGCACGATAGGCTGTGTGGCTTTTTTTTTCTTTATCTTACTTTTTTTTCTATTGGGTTTTCTATTTTTAAATTTCTTTATTATTTCTTTTTCTTTTAATGTTATGCTTTCTCTTCTGTTGAGTTCTTTGTTTTCCTTCTTTTTACTCCCTTTCTTCGATATTTCATGTTGTTGGTTGGGATGTATCTATGCATAAAATATGTCTACATATATCCATATCAGTGACAAGAATTATACAACGGAGGGAGTATATTTCTTGTAACGTTCATATTGTGAAAAGAAATGTTGTTCATGGTTCTTGACAAAATATTCATAGTTGATAATAGTGTTCAGGAGGGTTGAACAAATTCTACACAATGTTATATATCATTTTTCTCCATAAATATATTTAAAAATCAAAGTGTCACTCATGAAAAAAAATTATATGATTCGGTCATGAGGGGGGGGGGGGGGGGGGGGTTAATATATGATAATCTTGCATAACGAAACAAAAATAGAAGAAATACATCTTTGATGAGAAGGAAGAGAGAAACCCTTCAACTTGTTTTCGTCGCATGTATGTTTGCTTGATTTTTTTGGTGGATACTTTGTGTTGTTCATAAGAAGTTCTGCTTTATGTTTGTTGATTTTTGGGTAAAGGGAGAGCATATATACACCTTATATCAAAAGTGATTCTCTGCTATACAAAAAATATCATTTTTAATGAAGATGGAGTTTCAATTTTTTGCATGTTACTCATAGTGGATCCAGCTATGGGCTTTTCTACTTCCGGCGGAAATACTTATGGTTACTACATGTACACTTGCTTAGGATATCAACAACCGGCTTAGTTGGGGGCGGGGGGGGGGGGGGGGGGGGCATACTGGTAGATTTAGACATGTGTAGCTGCTATATGCTTTACTTTTTAGATGGTTACCTTTTGTATCGACCTGGTGGACCCGATGAGAGTATGCATGTTATTTTGGAATTTATGCAATTGTCGCAATGGCATTGGTTTTAATAAGAATTTTTCTTTTCAGTTTTTGCAGGTTAGCCACAACCACAAGTCTATTAATTGGATGTACATGTTGTCTTTTCTTGATCGTGGGTGCATACATCTCTGAAGTTTGGGTTGAACCATTTGAAGCCGGTAGCTTTTGATATGCTCAGCCAATATGGACGGCGGTTTAATTAATAGTAAGAGTCGTGATGCATGTTGTAATCTTTTGTTACATCTGGCTGAGCTTTGTATCTCCGGCCTCTTTCTATTTTTGGCTTCTAAGGCTCATTTCAAAACTTAAAGTTTGTTTATCCCATCGATGTAGAGATTGACCAGCCGGGGTTTCCCCATTTCAAAGAAAATAACACTCGTCAAGAAAACGTGTATGTGTATGCTGCACATAATATGGATCACTGAAACCACCAACAAAACCGTGATTGACTGATGGCGACGACACACTCTGGGCCATAAGCCCGTGTCCTCCGCGAAGAAAGCGAGCACGTACACGCACGTACCGGCACAGTACACTCAGTTTATGTCCTGTTTTAACTCGCATATCATATCTTCCTTGGTGTGTGAGCACTAGCTAGGTGCTACGCCTATTTTAGCCGTAGCTTTATTTGCTGTTTGGGAAACAAGACTTATCCGTATCTCTCATGCAGATGCAGGCCACGTTTCTATCTGTCCGTCGACTTCTCTCGACGTGACCGTAAAGTTGTAACGACAATGTGCTGCCGCGCACGACGGCACCGATGCTTGGGCGCACCGGTGCTCCGGCGTCCCATGCAGAGGTGACCTCTCGAGGAGACCTCTCTAAAAGGATCTCATCTTTAGACGCATGCCACCTTTTGTACAACCTTTTGGTGGATGGTGCCATATGATTGTCATTTTTTTTTACGTTTGGCCGGGGTAGAGATGCAAGTGTGTCAATCAACAATAGGGTAACATTTACCCTTTTTAGGTTAAAAAATTGAACTATCTTTTTTTCGAAATGATGGTTTCACTTGGAAAGTTATTCATTTTGTTGAACAAAAGACGTAGATGATACCCCAATATCGACTCACACGCATCTCTAGGCCGAGGATATTCTCGGTTTTTTTTTGGCCTAGGAGTTTTCTCTAGGTTACATATCACACCATTAACTGGATACTATCGACTGATTGTCGACAAGAAAGTAAAAAAAACCCAACTTCTCTCAAATTTGAGTTTGTTGATTCTAGAACATATATATAATCAAAGAAAACAGACATGGTATTTTGATAGATAAGTCTAAATGCACATATTTTGAAAAAATGCACTTCAAATGCAAATTTAAAATTTCAAAACATCAAAAGCAAAAATTCTCGGGTGAAAATCTAGACATTATACGCTCTCACACAAAGTTCCGTGGAAAATGAATATTTTTGAGGCGTATGTAAAAAGGACAAAATATGATGCTTAACTATTTTGAAGCAATGAAAATTGTCTTTTTTACACAGGCCACGGAATATCACTTTTTTTTTGTGAAATTTTGTGTACAAACATAAAATGTCACCATACACATTCAGATTTTTTCCGATATTCTTTTAACATTTTAAAATACGTATTTTAAGCAATGGATTCATTTACATCAATAAGCATAAGTGGATTTATGGTTCGTGTGTGCCATATGTTCCTAGTATTTTATACTCCACGTACTATAGTCTAAGCTAAGGTGTCAAGTCGTTTCCCATCTAAATCTCACTTGTATTTTTTTTCTTTTGTCATTTATATTCTAAAGTTTGGTTCCAAATTTACATTGCTTTTGCGAAACCACCAAAGTTTACATAGAAAAGCTAAAATAAACTACAAGTAGAATTTAGTCATGATCCTATTTACATCTCCACTCCAAGCAAAGCATTAGACCAATTGTGAGTTGTCAGATCACCCGACACAGCTTTAAGTATGCACCATCCTTTTCTGCTCTTGCATGCATGTCATGACCATGACTTGAGGCACCCAGGCCAGGTACTATCCACGCTAATAAAGTCAAGATGCTATCGCCCGAAACCATAACTTTGCATCGCCTCCGCGTGAGATATCTTGTTTCGACGAGTGGCCAAGGAATCGCAGCGATAGCGCTGGGTAGCTGCACAAAAGCTGGCCTGTAGTTGCCGAGATATAGACCATTCCACTAGACAGAGCATCTGTCATATACTCATATATCTTCTTGCGGGCCTTACATTTTGTCTATGGCTAAGTCCATCTCCAACGCCAGCCCGTAAACGGATCGGATATTTCGTGTTCGTCGTTTTTTGCAGGGACTGTAAGCGAGACCCAACGGTGGCCTGCAAATGGACTGTGCCCAATGGACATGTTCGTTCCGATGCATTCCCAGCCCAAACTTAGGTTGGATTTGCGGTAGCACGGACAATGCGCATATTGGTCACGCACCCTTCGGTTGCCCGCAAGTCGGTGAAAAAAACGTATTTTCATTAAAGAAATTAGTGCCTACGTGTTTTCATTACATTTTAAACATAATTAGACTATGCTAAACTACATAGGGGTCTTCCCAGCATCGACGTAGCTGGCTTGGCCCTCGCTTTCTTTGCGCTCGCACCCACTACGCCACCAGCCGTGCCTCCGGCCTCGCCGTCGGAGCTTACTTGGACCTCGTCACCGCCCCTTGGATACGATGGGAGGATGGCTTCATTATGGTTCGGGCGTAGATGATGGCCTTCGCTGCACCGTTTTGCGAGCGGCCGTGATCGCTGCCGCATCCACATTGGCAGACCCCTCGATTTCGACGGCCCTTGCCACTTGTTGCAGTACCATCTTCGAGAAATGGCATTTGTGGACGAGAGGGCCCGGTGGGAAACTAGAACGGAGGGAGTAGTATACTTGCTAACTTACTAGTCATAGCAAATAACTCGGTACTTAGCTTAATTAATTACATGGCTGCTGCACTACACTACAACGGAGAAATTAAGAAGATATTAGTAATGCATGCGATATGCGCTGGCATTAGCGGGAAAATGTATATATGCATGTGAACTACTAGTACTAGGTGGTTGAACACTGAACAAGTGAACAGGTCGGGCTATATAAGCGATATTCAGATTACAAGTTTACGACCATTAGTATCATAAAATGTCAATAATGTATGTACACCTTGCTGCTACTGTATGGATCCGTGCAGACTTTTTCTTGATATGCCCTAAGCAACAGTGGAGCTAGTGCTATAATGTTTGTCCTGTTCTTCAGTGCCGGTTTTACCAGGGTACAGTAGTTTAGCTATGTCAGCTTTCAAGTGCGCTATTGACAGTGGCATTGACTTCCTTCTGACGGAAAGTCTTGCACACGATCTACATTGAGCATCCAAATTTTTTTCGGAATAATTTTTTTTTCGATAAAGGGAATATATTAATATCAAAGGATACCAATTACACCCAGCCTCTGCAACAACGCAATGCCCTAAAACATTAGGATGCACACAGCCAAAAAAGAGAAAAAGAAAACTAAAAAATAAAAGTCCCGCTATAGTATCACAACCCTAGCAACAACAGTAATACAACCACCACCAAGGCAACACCTAAAAATCAGACTCTTCAAAAGCGACGCCTCCAAGAAGGGAACAGTGCACCAGCGCCGCCGTCGCCCGATCCAATATCTTAGGTTTTCGCCCTGAAGATAGTCTCCGCTCTCAAAACAATGCCTTCAACAAGGACATTGCCAGGCACAACCAGTTAAGGCCAGACCTTGGATTTTCACCCTGAAAGGTAAGACTCTGAACTTCACATGTGCTGCCGCCCCCACTTCCATACCACTGCTGCGAAGTCCGAAACACCAAGCAAGCCCCTCAACAGCGCAAAGATTTGAACCTCGATTCGCTAGTCCTGCAATCCAGTCTTCATGATATTCTCTTCTTCCGACTTCACCATGGATCAACTGTCACTTGGTGTCAACACAGAAAAGAGCTTCGCGCCGCTCCCTCCGGACCAAACGGTCGGAATAAAAGCATGGGTGCACGCGATGGAATACCACCGATCCAACAAACTCCAGGCAATAGAAGCACTGTTACACTTGCCGGCGGCGCCTTCCGGAACTCAACACTCCGATCAGATCGCGAGTCCAGGCCTCCGGTAGTTCTTCCTCTTCACCCAAGAGAGGCCCTAGGACCGCCGCCTTTATTTCTTACTTCCATATTGAGTACTGATACGTCTCCGACGTATCGATAATTTCTTATGTTCCATGCCACATTATTGATGATATCTACATGTTTTATGCATACTTTATGTCGTATTTATGCATTTTCCGGCACTAACCTATTAACGAGATGCCGAAGAGCCGATTCTTTGTTTTCTGCTGTTTTTGGTTTCAGAAATCCTACAAAGGAAATATTCTCGGAATTGGACGAAATCAATGCCCAGGGGCCTATTTTTACACGAAGCTTCCAGAAGACCGAGGGAGAGACGAAGTGGGGCCACGAGGCGCCGCCACAACAGGGCGGCGCGGCCCAGGCCTTGGCAGCGCGGCCCTGGTGTGTGGGGCCCTCGTGTGGCCCCCTGACCTGCCCTTCCGCCTACTTAAAGCCTCCGTCGCGAAACCCCCAGTACCGAGAGCCACGATACGGAAAACCTTACTGAGACGCCGCCGCCGCCAATCCCATCTCGGGGGATTCAGGAGATCACCTCCGGCACCCTGCCGGAGAGGGGAATCATCTCCTGGAGGACTCTTCACCGCCATGATCGCCTCCGGAGTGATGAGTGAGTAGTTCACCCCTGGACTATGGGTCCATAGCAGTAGCTAGATGGTCGTCTTCTCCTTATGTGCTTCATTGTTGGATCTTGTGAGCTGCCTAACATGATCAAGATCATCTATCTGTAATGCTATATGTTGTGTTTGTCGGGATCCGATGGATAGAGAATACTATGTTATGTTGATTATCAATCTATTACCTATGTGTTGTTTATGATCTTGCATGCTCTCCGTTATTAGTAGAGGCTCTGGCCAAGTTTTTGCTCTTAACTCCAAGAGGGAGTATTTATGCTCGATAGTGGGTTCATGCCTCCATTAAATCCGGGACAGTGACAGAAAGTTCTAAGGTTGTGGATGTGCTGTTGCGACTAGGGATAAAACATTGATGCTATGTCCGAGGATGTAGTTATTGATTACATTACGCACCATACTTAATGCAATTTTCTGTTGTTTGCAACTTAATACTGGAAGGGGTTCGGATGATAACCTGAAGGTGGACTTTTTAGGCATAGATGCATGCTGGATAGCGGTCTATGTACTTTGTCGTAATGCCCAATTAAATCTCACTATACTTATCATATCATGTATGTGCATTGTCATGCCCTCTCTATTTGTCAATTGCCCGACTGTAATTTGTTCACCCAACATGCTATTTATCTTATGGGAGAGACACCTCTAGTGAACTGTGGACCCCGGTCCTATTCTTTACATCTGAATATAATCTACTGCAATATTTGTTCTTTACTATTTTCTGCAAACAATCATCATCCACACTATACATCTAATCCTTTGTTACAGCAAGCCGGTGAGATTGACAACCTCACTGTTTCGTTGGGGCAAAGTACTTTGGTTGTGTTGTGTAGGTTCCACGTTGGCGCCGGAATCCCTGGTGTTGCGCCGCATTACATTCCGCCACCATCAACCTTCAACGTGCTTCTTGGCTCCTCCTGGTTCGATAAACCTTGGTTTCTTTCTGAGGGAAAACTTGCTACTGTCTGCATCACACCTTCCTCTTGGGGTTCCCAACGGACGTGTCGATTGCACGCATCAAGCACATTTTTAAAGGCGCCGTTCTTGGGAGATCAAGACACGCTGCAAGGGGAGTCTCCACAATCCAATCTCTTTACTTTGCTTTTGTCTTGCTTTATTTTATTTACTTTCTTGTTTTCTGCATTATATCAAAACACAAAAAAATTAGTTGCTAGCTTTACTTTATTTACTGTCTTGTTCTCCATATTAAAAACACAAAAAATTAGTTACTTGCATTTACTTTATCTAGTTTGCTTTATTTACTACTGCTAAAATGAATACCCCTGAAAACACTAAGTTGTGTGACTTCACAACCACAAATAATAATGATTTCTTATGCACACCTATTGCTCCACCTGCTACTACAGCAGAATTCTTTGAAATTAAACACATTTCTTGAATCTTATTATGAGAGAGCAATTTTAAATTGTTAGTTACGATGATCTTGCTGCCCATCTTAATAATTTTGTTGAATTATGTGAAATGCAAAAGTATAAGGATGTAGATGGTGACATTATAAAATTAAAATTGTTTCCTTTCTCATTAAGAGGAAGAGCTAAAGATTGGTTGCTATCTCTGCCTAGAAATAGTATTGATTCATGGACTAAATGTAAGGATGCTTTTATTGGTAGATATTATCCTCCCGCTAAAATTATATCTTTGAGGAGTAGCATAATGAATTTTAAACAATTAGATAATGAACATGTTGCTCAAGCATGGGAGAGAATGAAATCTTTGGTAAAGAATTGCCCAACCCATGGACTGACTACTTGGATGATCACCCAAACCTTTTATGCAGGACTGAACTTTTCTTCGCGAAACCTATTGGATTCAGCTGCTGGAGGTACCTTTATGTCCATCACTCTTGGTGAAGCAACAAAGCTTCTTGATAATATGATGATTAATTACTCTGAATGGCACACGGAAAGAGCTCCACAAGGTAAGAAGGTAAATTCTGTCGAAGAAACCTCTTCCTTGAGTGATAAGATTGATGCTATTATGTCTATGCTTGTGAATGATAGGACTAATGTTGATCCTAATAATGTTCCGTTAGATTCATTGGTTGCTCAAAAAGAACATGTTGATGTAAATTTCATTAAATACAACAATTACAATAATTCTAGGCCATATCCTGCTAATGGTAACTCTTATGGTAGATATGTTTCACCTAATGAGGAAAAAATGTTAGAAATTGAAAGATCCACAAAGAGCTTTATGCAATCGCAATATGAGCAAAACAAATTGTTTACTAAAACTATGAATGAACAATATACCTTGTTGAAGAAAATAGGAAATCAACTTGAAAATCTGAATATGGAGATTTCTGGGTTGCAAACTAAACTTGCAAATGCTGAAAACCAAATCTCATACATGTCTGCGTCACAATCTTCTTTAATTAATAAAATGGCTGCTAAACCTGAGGATATTGAAAATAAAATTGTTACTACAGCAAATGCCATCCAAGTTAGAATTAATGAGAATATAAGATTGATGCTGAATTGCGTGCTAGGTGGGATAGAGAAGAAAATGAAAAACTTGCTAAAGAGAATAATGTAGCTAAAGTTTGGACTATTACCACCACTAGTAATGTTAATGCTCCACATGTTGCTGCACCTCCTACTAATAATGGTGAAAGAATTGGTGTTGGCAATGTTTCCACTTCTAATGCAAAGCACATAAAGCTAGGAAGCTGCTAAAGCTATTTGAAAGCGCACTGTGATAAAACTGCTGAAATTTTTTCCAACATTGGGGATGATGATCCCATTGCTTTAGATTATAATGGTTTGGATTTTGATGATTGTCACATCTCTGAAGTTATAAAGTTCTTACAAAAACTTGCTAAGAGTCCCAACGCTAGTGCTATAAATTTGGCCTTTACAAAACATATTACAAATGCTCTCATCAAAGCTAGAGAGGAGAAACTAAAACTTGAAACCTCTATTCCTAGAAAGTTGGAAGATGGTTGGGAGCCCATCATTAAGATGAAGGTCAATGACTTTGATTGTAACGCTTTATGTGATCTTGGTGCAAGTATTTCTGTTATGCCTAAGAAAATTTATGATATGCTTGACTTGCCACCATTGAAAAACTGTTATTTGGATGTTAATCTTGTTGATAATGCTACAAAGAAACCTTTGGGGAGAGTTGATAATGTTGGCATTACCGTTAACAATAACCTTGTCCCCGTTAATTTTGTTTTCTTGGATATTGAATGCAATGCATCTTGTCCCATTATATTGGGAAGACCTTTTCTTCGAACTGTTGGAGCTATCATTGATATGAAGGAAGGTAATATTAAATATCAATTTCCTCTCAAGAAAGGTATGGAACACTTCCCTAGAAAAAGAATGAAGTTACCTTATGATTCTATTATTAGAACAAATTATGATGTCGATGCTTCATCTCTTGATAACACTTGATATACACTTTCTGCGCCTAGCTGAAAGGCGTTAAAGAAAAGCGCTTATGGGAGACAACCATGTTTTTACTACAGTACTTTTATTTTATATTTGAGTCTTGGAAGTTGTTTACTACTGTAGCAACCTCTTCTTATCTTAGTTTTGTGTATTGTTGTGCCAAGTAAAGTCGTTGATAGTAAGGTTCATACTAGATTTGGATTACTGCGCAGAAACAGATTTCTTTGCTGTCACAAATCTGGGCCTAATTCTCTGTAGGTAACTCAGAAAATTATGCCAATTTACGTGAGTGATCCTCAGATATGTACGCAACTTTCATTCAATTTGGGAATTTTCATTTGAGCAAGTCTGGTGCCACTTTAAAATTCGTCTTTACGAACTGTTCTGTTTTGACAGATTCTGCCTTTTATTTCGCATTGCCTCTTTTGCTATGTTGGATGAATTTCTTTGATCCATTAATGTCCAGTAGCTTTGTGCAATGTCCAGAAGTGTTAAGAATGATTATGTCACCTCTGAACATGTAAATTTTTATTGTGCACTAACCCTCTAATTAGTTGTTTCGAGTTTGGTGTGGAGGAAGTTTTCAAGGATCAAGAGAGGGAAATGATGCAATATGATCAAGGAGAGTGAAAGCTCTAAGCTTGGGGATGCCCCGGTGGTTCACCCCTGCATATTTTAAGAAGACTCAAGCGTCTAAGCTTGGGGATGCCCAAGGCATCCCCTTCTTCATCGACAACATTATCAGGTTCCTCCCCTGAAACTATATTTTTATTCCATCACATCTTATGTGCTTTGCTTGGAGCGTCTATTTGTTTTTGTTTTTGTTTTTGTTTGAATAAAATGGATCCTAGCATTCATTGTGTGGGAGAGAGACACGCTCCGCTGTTGCATATGGACAAATATGTCCTTAGGCTTTACTCATAGTATTCATGGCGAAGGTTGAATCTTCTTCGTTAAATTGTTATATGGTTGGAATCGGGAAATGCTACATGTAGTAATTCTAAAACGTCTTGAATAATTTGATACTTGGCAATTGTTGTGCTCATGTTTAAGCTCTTGCATCATATACTTTGCACCCATTAATGGAGAAATACATAGAGCTTGCTAAAATTTGGTTTGCATATTTGGTCTCTCTAAAGTCTAGATAATTTCTAGTATTGAGTTTTGAACAACAAGGAAGACGGTGTACAGTCTTATAATGTTTACAATATGTCTTTTATGTGAGTTTTGCTGCACCGGTTTATCCTTGTGTTTGTTTCAAATAACCTTGCTAGCCTAAGCCTTGTATCGAGAGGGAATACTTCTCATGCATCCAAAATCCTTGAGCCAACAACTATGCCATTTGTGTCCACCATACCTACCTACTACATGGTATTTCTCCGCCATTCCAAAGTAAATTGCTTGAGTGCTACCTTTAAATTTCCATCATTCGCCTTTGCAATATATAGCTCATGGGACAAAATAGCCTTAAAAACTATTGTGGTATTGAATATGTACTTATGCACTTTATCTCTTATTAAGTTGCTTGTTGTGCGATAACCATGCTCCTGGGGACGCCATCAAATCTTTGTTGAATATCATGTGATTTGCTATGCATGTTCGTCTTGTCTGAAGTAACGGCGGTTTTCACAATCAAATGGTTTGAGTATGCATACTGTTAGAGAAGAACATTGGGTTGCTAACTAAAGCCATGAATCATGGTGGAAGTTTCAGTTTGGACATAAAACCTCAATCTCTTATGAGAATATTAACTGTTGAATGCTTAAGCATTAAAAGATGAGTCCATTATCTGTTGTCTATGTTGTCCCGGTATGGGTGTCTGATACGTCTCCGACGTATCGATTATTTCTTATGTTCCATGCCACATTATTGATGATATCTACATATTTTATGCATACTTTATGTCATATTTATGCGTTTTCCGGAACTAACCTATTGACGAGATGCCGAAGGGCCAGTTGCTGTTTTCTGCTGTTTTTGGTTTCAGAAATCCTAGTGAGGAAATATTCTCGGAATCGGACGAAATCAACGCCCAGGGTCCTATTTTTCCACGAAGCTTCCAGAAGTCCGAAGGGGAAACGAAGTGGGGCCACGAGGTGGGGACACAGTAGGGCGGCGCGGCCCAAGCCCTGGCCGCGCCGGCCTAGTGTGTGGCCCCACCAGGACTCCACCGACCTTGCCCTTCCGCCTACTTAAAGTCTCCGTCGCGAAAACCCTACCACGTTCGACGAAACCAGAGAAAACCTTCCAGAGCCGCCGCCATCGCGAAGCCAAGATCTGGGGGACAGGAGTCTCTGTTCCGGCACGCCACCGGGACGGGGAAGTGCCCCCGGAAGGCTTCTCCATCAACACCACCGCCATCTTCATCAACGCTGCTGTCTCCCATGAGGAGGGAGTAGTTCTCCATCGAGGCTCGGGGCTGTACCGGTAGCTATGTGGTTCATCTCTCTCCTATGTACTTCAATACAATAATCTCATGAGCTGCCTTACATGATTGAGATTCATATGATGATGCTTGTAATCTAGATGTCATTATGCTAGTCAAGTGGATTTTACTTATGTGATCTCCGGAGACTCCTTGTCCCACGTGTGTAAAGGTGACAGTGTGTGCACCGTGTGGGTCTCTTAGGCTATATTTCACAGAATACTTATTCACTGAGTTATGATTTGAGTTGGATGTCTTTATGAAATTGTGGTGTGTTAGTACCTCCTGTGAATGCTCAAAGTGACAGCGTGGGGTGTTCATTAGTACTTGGGAATGCATCTTTAAGGTTTGCCTACATGATGAATTAGTGTTCGTTATCTTGCCAGAGAGTAATTCAGAGTAGCATAGTGAAGTGCTTATTTATATCTCTTTATGATTGCAATGTGTTTTGTATCACAATCTATCTGTGTGCTACTCTAGTGATGTTATTAAAGTAGTTTATTCCTCCTGCACGGTGTAATGGTGACAGTGTGTGCATCGTGTAGTACTTGGCGTAGGCTATGATTGTGATCTCTTGTAGATTACGAAGTTAACTATTGCTATGATAGTATTGATGTGATCTATTCCTCCTTTCGTAGTGTGAAGGTGACAGTGTGCATGCTATGTTAGTACTTGGTTTGGTTATGTTGATCTGTCATGCACTCTAAGGTTATTTAAATATGAACATCGAATATTGTGGAGCTTGTTAACTCCGGCATTGAGGGTTCGTGTAATCCTACACAGTTAGTGGTGTTCATCATTCAACAAGAGGGTGTAGAGTCTAGCATCTATTTATTTATTCTGTTATGTGATCAATGTTGAGAGTGTCCACTAGTGAAAGTATGACCCCTAGGCCTTGTTCCTAAATACTGCTATCGTTTGTTTACTGTTTTACTGCATCTTTACTTCCTGCAATATTACTACCATCAACTGCACGCCAGCAAGCACTTTTCTGGCGCCATTACTACTGCTCATATTCATTCATACCACTTGTATTTCACTATCTCTTCGCCGAACTAGTGCACCTATTAGGTGTGTTGGGGACACAAGAGACTTCTTGCTTTGTGGTTGCAGGGTTGCATGAGAGGGATATCTTTGACCTCTTCCTCCCTGAGTTCGATAAACCTTGGGTGATCCACTTAAGGGAAACTTGCTGCTGTTCTACAAACCTCTGCTCTTGGAGGCCCAACACTGTCTACAAGAATAGAAGCACCCATAGACATCAAGCACTTTTCTGGCGCCGTTGCCGGGGAGGAAAGGTAAAAGGCACTCATACTCCGGTCCCATGTAACTAAGTACTTTTCTGTTGCCGTTGTGTGTGTGCTCGAAGCTATTTCCTTTAGATCCTGCAATTGCATCTTTTTGTTTCTTGTTTACACTAGTTAGGCATAATCGACAACAATGAGCTTCTTATTCTATTTCCTGATTTAAGACATGGATGGTTTGATGCGAAAATTAAAAAACCTATGGAACATATTAGTATGAACGCTTTGAACACCATTGTTGCTAATGATATGGAAAATTCTAAGCTTGGGGAAGCTGGCTTTGATGAGCATGATATTTTTAGTCCCCCAAGCATTGAGGAGAAAATTTACTTTGATGATACTTTGCCTCCTATTTATGATGATTATAATGATAGTAGTCTTTTAGTACACTTTGTTATGGAGGATAAATTTGATTATGATTACAATATGCCTCCTATATTTGATGATGAGAATAATAATGATAGCTACTTTGTTGAATTTGCTCCCACTACAACTAATAAAATTGATTATGCCTATGTGGAGAGTAATAATTTTATGCATGAGACTCATGATAAGAATGCTTTATGTGATAGTTATATTGTTGAGTTTGCTCATGTTGCTACTGAAAGTTATTAGGAGAGAGGAAAATATGGTTGTAGAAATTTTCATGTTACTAAAACACCTCTCTATGTGCTGAAATTTTTGAAGCTACACTTGTTCTATCTTCCTATGCTTGTTACTTTTTTCTTCATGAACTTGTTTATTTACAAAACTCCTATGCATAGGAAGCATGTTAGACTTAAATTTGTTTTGAATTTGCCTCTTGATGCTCTCTTTTGCTCCAAATACTATTTCTTGCGAGTGCATCATTAAAACTGCTGAGCCCATCTTAATGGCTATAAAGAAAGCACTTCTTGGGAGATAACCCATGTGTTTATTTTACTACAGTACTTTTGTTTTATATTTGAGTATTGGAAGTTGTTTACTACTGTAGCAACCTCTCCTTATCTTATTTTATTGCATTGTTGTGTGATGCGTGTGGTTGACACGTCCGTTGGGAACCCCAAGAGGAAGGTGTGATGCGTACAGCGGCAAGTTTCCCTCAGTAAAAAACCAAGGTTTAATCGAACCAGTAGGAGTCAAGAAGCACGTTGAAGGTTGATGGCGGCGGGATGTAGTGCGGCGCAACACCAGAGATTCCGGCGCCAACGTGGAACCTGCACAACACAACCAAAGTACTTTGCCCCAACGAAACAGTGAGGTTGTCAATCTCACCGGCTTTCTGTAACAAAGGATTAACCGTATTGTGTGGAAGATGATTGTTTGCAGAAAACAGTAGAACAAGTATTGCAGTAGATTGTATTTCAGTATAGAGAATTGGACCGGGGTCCACAGTTCACTAGAGGTGTCTCTCCCATAAGATAAACAACATGTTGGGTGAACAAATTACAGTTGGGCAATTGACAAATAAAGAGGGCATGACCATGCACATACATATTATGATGAGTATAGTGAGATTTAATTGGGCATTACGACAAAGTACATATACCGCCATCCAGCATGCATCTATGCCTAAAAAGTCCACCTTCAGGTTATCATCCGAACCCCCTCCAGTATTAAGTTGCTAACAACAGACAATTGCATTAAGTATTGCGCGTAATGTAACTAGTAACTACATCCTTGAACATAGCACTAATGTTTTATCCCTAGTGGCAACAGCACATCCACAACCTTAGAACTTTCTGTCACTGTCCCAGATATCAATGGAGGCATGAACCCACTATCGAGCATAAATATTCCCTCTTGGAGTTACAAGCATCTACTTGGCCAGAGCATCTACTAGTAACGGAGAGCATGCAAGATCATAAACAACACATAGACATAACTTTGATAATCAACATAACAAGTATTCTCTATTCATCGGATCCCAACAAACGCAACATATAGAATTACAGATAGATGATCTTGATCATGTTAGGCAGCTCACAAGATCCGACAATGAAGCACAATGGGGAGAAGACAACCATCTAGCTACTGCTATGGACCCATAGTCCAGGGGTAGACTACTCACACATCACTCCGGAGGCGACCATGGCGGCGTAGAGTCCTCCGGGAGATGAATCCCCTCTCCGGCAGGGTGCCGGAGGCGATCTCTGGATCCCCGAGATGGGATCGGCGGCGGCGGCGTCTGGAAGGTTTTCCGTATCGTGGCTCTCGATGCGGGGGTTTCGCAACGGAGGCTTTAAGTAGGCGGAAGGGCAGGTCAGGAGGCGGCACGAGGGCCCCACACCACAGGGCCGCGCGGCCAAGGGGGGGCCGCGCCGCCCTAGGGTGTGGCCACCTCGTGGCCCCATTTCGTCTCCTCTTTGGACTTCTGGAAGCTTCGTGGCAAAATAGGACCCTGGGCGTTGATTTCGTCCAATTCCGAGAATATTTCGTTACTAGGATTTCTGAAACCAAAAACAACAGAAAACAGCAACTGGCACTTCGGCATCTTGTTAATAGGTTAGTTCCGGAAAATGCACGAATATGACATAAAGTGTGCATAAAACATGTAGATAACATCAATAATGTGGCATGGAACATAAGAAATTATCGATACGTCGGAGACGTATCAGCATCCCCAAGCTTAGTTCTGCTCGTCCCAAGCAGGTAAAACGATAACACAGATAATTTCTGGAGTGACATGCCATCATAACCTTGATCATACTATTTGTAAAGCATATGTAGTGAATGCAGCGATCAAAACAATGTATATGACATGAGTAAACAAGTGAATCATAAAGCAAAGACTTTTCATGAATAGCACTTCAAGACAAGCATCAATAAGTCTTGCATAAGAGTTAACTCATAAAGCAATAATTCAAAGTAAAAGCATTGAAGCAACACAAAGGAAGATTAAGTTTCAGCGGTTGCTTTCAACTTATAACATGTATATCTCATGGATATTGTCAACATAGAGTAATATAATAAGTGCAATATGCAAGTATGTAGGAATCAATGCACAGTTCACACAAGTGTTTGCTTCTTGAGGTGGAGAGAAATAGGTGAACTGACTCAACATTGAAAGTAAAAGAATTGTCCTCCATAGAGGAAAAGCATCGATTGCTATATTTGTGCTAGAGCTTTGATTTTGGAAACATGAAACAATTTTGTCAACGGTAGTAATAAAGCATATGTATCATGTAAATTATATCTTACAAGTTGCAAGCCTCATGCATAGTATACTAATAGTGCCCGCACCTTGTCCTAATTAGCTTGGACTACCGGATCATCACAATGCACATGTTTTAACCAAGTGTCACAAAGGGGTACCTCTATGCACTTTGTACAAAGGTCTAAGGAGAAAGCTCGCATTGGATTTCTCGCTATTGATTATTCTCAACTTAGACATCCATACCGGGACAACATAGACAACAGATAATGGACTCCTCTTTTATGCATAAGCATGTAACAACAATTAATAATTCTTCTCATATGAGATTGAGGATATTTGTCCAAAACTGAAACTTCCACCATGGATCATGGCTTTAGTTAGCGGCCCAATGTTCTTCTCTAACAATATGCATGCTTAACCATAAGGTGGTAGATCGCTCTTACTTCAGACAAGACGAACATGCATAGCAACTCACATGAAATTCAACAAGGAGTAGTTGATGGCGTCCCCAGTAAACATGGTTATCGCACAACAAGCAACTTAATAAGAGATAAAGTGCATAATTACATATTCAATACCACAATAGTTTTTAAGCTATTTGTCCCATGAGCTATATATTGCCAAGGTGAATGATGGAATTTTAAAGGTAGCACTCAAGCAATTTACTTTGGAATGGCGGAAAATACCATGTAGTAGGTAGGTATGGTGGACACAAATGGCATAGTGGTTGGCTCAAGTATTTTGGATGCATGAGAAGTATTCCCTCTCGATACAAGGTTTAGGCTAGCAAGGCTTATTTGAAACAAACACAAGGATGAACCGGTGCAGCAAAACTCACATAAAAGACATATTGAAAACATTATAAGACTCTACACCGTCTTCCTTGTTGTTCAAACTCAATACTAGAAATTATCTAGACCTTAGAGAAACCAAATATGCAAACCAAATTTTAGCATGCTCTATGTATTTCTTCATTAATGGGTGCAAAGCATATGATGCAAGAGCTTAAACATGAGCACAACAATTGCCAAGTATCACTTTACCCAAGACATTATAGCAAATTACTACATGTATCATTTTCCAATTCCAACCATATAACAATTTAACGAAGAAGAAACTTCGCCATGAATACTATGAGTAGAAACTAAGGACATACTTGTCCATATGCTACAGCGGAGCGTGTCTCTCTCCCATAAAGTGAATGTTAGGATCCATTTTATTCAAACAAAACAAAAAACAAAAACAAACCGACGCTCCAAGCAAAGCACATAAGATGTGATGGAATAAAAATATAGTTTCAGGGAAGGAACCTGATAATGTTGTCGATGAAGAAGGGGATGCCTTGGGCATCCCCAAGCTTAGACGCTTGAGTCTTCTTGATATATGCAGGGGTGAACCACCGGGGCATCCCCAAGCTTAGAGCTTTCACTCTCCTTGATCATGTTGCATCATACTCCTCTCTTGATCCTTGAAAACTTCCTCCACACCAAACTTAGAACAACTCATTAGAGGGTTAGCGACAATAAAAATTAACATGTTCAGAGGTGACACAATCATTCTTAACACTTGCATAAAGCTACTGGACATTAATGGATCAAAGAAATTCATCCAACATAGCAAAAGAGGCAATGCGAAATAAAAGGCAGAATCTGTCAAAAACAGAACAGTTCGTATTGACGAATTTTATCGAGGCACCAGACTTGCTCAAATGAAAATTCTCAAATTGAATGAAAGTTGTGTACATATCTGAGGATCACTCACGTAAATTGGCATAATTTTCTGAGTTACCTACAGGGAAAACAGCCCAGATTCGTGACAGCAAAGAAATCTGTTTCTGCGCAGTAATCCAAATCTAGTATGAACTTTTCTATCAACGACTTTACTTGGCACAACAAAACACTAAACTAAGATAAGGAGAGGTTGCTACAGTAGTAAACAACTTCCAAGACACAAAATAAAAACAAAGTACTGTAGGTAGAAACATGGGTTGTCTCCCATAAGCGCTTTTCTTTAACGCCTTTCAGCTAGGCGCAGAAAGTGTGTATCAAGTATTATCAAGAGACGAAGTATCAACATCATAATTTATTCTAATAATAGAATCAAAAGGTAACTTCATTTTCTTTCTAGGGAAGTGTTCCATACCTTTCTTGAGAGGAAATTGATATTTTATATTACCTTCCTTCATATCAATGATAGCACCAACAGTTCGAAGAAAAGGTCTTCCCAATATAATGGGACAAGATGCATTGCATTCAATATCCAAGACAACAAAATCAACGGGCACAAGGTTATTGTTAACGGTAATGTGAACATTATCAACTTTCCCCAACGGTTTCTTTGTAGAATGATCAGCAAGATTAACATTCAAATAACAATTTTTCAGTGGTGGCAAGTCAAGCATATTATAAATTTTCTTAGGCATAACAGAAATACTTGCACCAAGATCATATAAAGCATTACAATCAAAATCTTTAACCTTCATCTTAATGATGGGCTCCCAACCATCCTCTAGCTTTCTAGGAATAGAGGCATCGCGCTCTAGTTTCTCTTCTCTAGCTTTTATGAGAGCATTTGTAATATGTTGTGTGAAAGCCAAATTTATAGCACTAGCATTAGGACTTTTAGCAAGTTTTTGCAAGAACTTTATAACTTCAGAGATGTGGCAATCATCAAAATTCAAACCATTATAATCTAAAGCAATGGGATCATCATCCCCAATGTTGGAAAAAATTTCAGCAGCTTTATCACGAGGCGATTTCAAATGATTTAGCAGTTTCAGGCAGTTTCTCACGCTTTGCATTAGAAGTGGAAACATTGCTAACACCAATTCTTTTATTATTAATAGTAGGAGTGCAGCAACATGTGTAGCATTAGCATTACTAGTGGTGGTAATAGTCCAAACTTTAGCTACATTCTTCTCTTTAGCTAGTTTTTCATTTTCTTCTCTATCCCACCTAGCACTTGATTCAGCCATTAATCTTATATTCTCATTAATTCTAACTTGGATGGCATTTGCTGTAGTAGTAATTTTGTTATGATGATTTTCATTAGGCATAACTTTCGATTTCAAAAGATCAACATCAGCAGCAAGACTATCGACTTTAGAAGCAAGTATATCAATTTTCCCAAGCTTTTCTTCAACAGATTTGTTAAAAGCAGTTTGTGTACTAATAAATTCTTTAAGCATGGCTTCAAGTCCAGGGGGTGAACTCCTATTATTGTTGTAAGAATTCCCATAAGAATTAGCATAACCGTTACCATTATTATAAGGATATGGCCTATAGTTGTTACTAGAATTGTTCCGGTAAGCATTGTTGTTGAAATTATTATTTTTAATGAAGTTTACATCAACATGCTCTTCTTGTGCAACCAATGAAGCTAACGGAACATTATTAGGATCAATATTAGTCCTATCATTCACAAGCATAGACATAATAGCATCAATCTTATCACTCAAGGAAGAAGTTTCTTAAAGAATTTACCTTCTTACCTTGTGGAGCTCTTTCCGTGTGCCATTCAGAGTAGTTGATCATCATATTATCAAGAAGCTTTGTTGCTTCACCAAGAGTGATGGACATAAAGGTACCTCCAGCAGGTGAATCCAATAAATTCCGTGAAGAAAAATTTAGTCCTGCATAGAAGGTTTGGATGATCATCCAAGTAGTCAGTCCATGGGTTGGGCAGTTTTTAACCAGAGATTTCATTCTTTCCCAAGCTTGAGCAACATGTTCAGTATCTAATTGTTTAAAATTCATTATGCTACTCCTCAAAGATATAATTTTAGCAGGGGGATAATATCTACCAATAAAAGCATCCTTGCATTTAGTCCATGAATCAATACTATTCTTAGGCAGAGATAGCAACCAATCTTTAGCTCTTCCTCTTAATGAGAAAGGGAACAATTTTAATTTTATAATGTCACCATCTACATCTTTATATTTTTGCATTTCACATAGTTCAACAAAATTATTAAGATGGGCAGCAGCATCATCAGAACTAACACAAGAAAATTGCTCTCGCATAACAAGATTCAGTAAAGCAGGTTTAATTTCAAAGAATTCTGCTGTAGTAGCAGGTGGAGCAATAGGTGTGCATAAGAAATCATTATTATTTGTGGTTGTGAAGTCACACAACTTAGTATTTTCAGGGTTGGCCATTTTAGCAACAGTAAATAAAGCAAACTAGATAAAGTAAATGCAAGTAACTAATTTTTTTGTGTTTTTGATATAGCAAACAAGATAGCAAATAAAGTAAAACTAGCAACTAATTTTTTTGTATTTTGATTTAGTGCAGCAAACAAAGTAGTAAATAAAACTAAGCAAGACAAAAACAAAGTAAAGTGATTGGGAAGTGGAGACTCCGCTTGCAGCGTGTCTGGATCTCCCGACAACGAGCGCCGAGAAATTTGCTTGATGCGTGTGGTTGACACGTCCGTTGGGAACCCCAAGAGGAAGGTGTGATGCGCACAGCGGCAAGTTTCCCTCGATGAAACCAAGGTTTAATCGAACCAGGTGGCGTCAAGAAGCACATTGATGGTTGATTGCGGCTGGATGTAGTGCGGCGCACCACCCGAGATTCCGGCGCCAAGTGGAACCTGCACAACACAACCAAAGTACTTTGCCCCAACGAAACAGTGAGGTTGTCAATCTCACCGGCTTGCTGTAACAAAGGATTAACCGTATTGTGTGGAAGATGATTGTTTGCAGAAACAGTAGAACAAGTATTGCAGTAGATTGTATTTCAGTATAGAGAATTGGACCGGGGTCCACAGTTCACTAGAGGTGTCTCTCCCATAAGATAAACAGCATGTTGGGTGAACAAATTACAGTTGGGCAATTGACAAATAAAGAGGGCATGACCATGCACATACATATTATGATGAGTATAGTGAGATTTAATTGGGCATTACGACAAAGTACATAGACCGCCATCCAGCATGCATCTATGCCTAAAAAGTCCACCTTCAGGTTATCATCCGAACCCCCTCCAGTATTAAGTTGCTAACAACAGACAATTGCATTAAGTATTGCGCGTAATGTAACTAGTAACTACATCCTTGAACATAGCACTAATGTTTTATCCCTAGTGGCAACAACACATCCACAACCTTAGAACTTTCATCCTTTGTCCCAGATATCAATGGAGGCATGAACCCACTATCGAGCATAAATACTCCCTCTTGGAGTTACAAGCATCTAATTGGCCAGAGCATCTACTAGTAACGGAGAGCATGCAAGATCATAAACAACACATAGACATAACTTTGATAATCAACATAACAAGTATTCTCTATTCATCGGATCCCAACAAACGCAACATATAGAATTACAGATAGATGATCTTGATCATGTTAGGCAGCTCACAAGATCCGACAATGAAGCACAATGGGGAGAAGACAACCATCTAGCTACTGCTATGGACCCATAGTCCAGGGGTAGACTACTCACACATCACTCTGGAGGTGACCATGGCGGCGTAGAGTCCTCCGGGAGATGAATCCGCTCTCCGGCAGGGTGCCGGAGGCGATCTCCTGGATCCCCCGAGATGGGATCGGCGGCGGCGGCGTCTCTGGAAGGTTTTCCGTATCGTGGCTCTCGGTACTGGGGGTTTCGCAACGGAGGCTTTAAGTAGGCGGAAGGGCAGGTCAGGAGGCGGCACGAGGGCCCCACACCACAGGGCCGCGCGGCCAATTGGGGGGCCGCACCGCCCTAGGGTGTGGCCACCTCGTGGCCCCACTTCGTCTCCTCTTCGGACTTCTGGAAGCTTCGTGGCAAAATAGGACCCTGGGCGTTGATTTCGTCCAATTCCGAGAATATTTCGTTACAAGGATTTCTGAAACCAAAAACAGCAGAAAACAGCAACTGGCACTTTGGCATCTTGTTAATAGGTTAGTTCCAGAAAATGCACGAATATGAAATAAAGTGTGCATAAAACATGTAGATAACATCAATAATGTGGCATGGAACATAAGAAATTATCGATACGTCGGAGACGTATCATTGTGCCAAGTAAAGTCTTTGATAGCAAGGTTCATACTAGATTTGGATTACTGCGCAGAAACATATTTCTGTCTGTCACGAATCTGGGCAGAATTCTCTGTAGGTAACTCAGAAAAATCTTCGAATTTACGTGCGTGATCCGCAGATATGTACGCAACTTTCATTCAATTTGAGCATTTTCATCTGAGCAAGTCTGGTGCCACTTTAAAATTCGTCTTTACGGACTGTTCTGTTTTGACAGATTCTGCCTTTTATTTCGCATTGCCTCTTTTGCTATGTTGGATGAATTTCTTTGATCCATTAATGTCCAGTAGCTTTATGCAATGTCCAGAAGTGTTAAGAATGATTATGTCACCTCTAAACATGTAAATTTTTATTATGCACTAACCCTCTAATGAGTTGTTTCGAGTTTGGTGTGGAGGAAGTTTTCAAGGGTCAAGAGAGGAGGATGATATACTATGATCAAGAAGAGTGAAAAGTCTAAGCTTGGGGATGCCCCGGTGGTTCATCCCTGCATATTTCAAGAAGACTCAAGCGTCTAAGCTTGGGGATGCCCAAGGCATCCCCTTCTTCATCGACAACTTATCAGGTTTCTTTTCTTGAAACTATATTTTTATTCAGTCACATCTTATGTACTTTACTTGGAGCGTCTGTGTGCTTTTGTTTGTGTTTTTGTTTGAATAAATGCTTGTGTGGGAGAGAGACACGCTCCGCTGGTTCGTATGAACACATGTGTTCTTAGCTTTTAATGTTGATGGCGAAGGTTGAAACTGCTTCGTTCATTGTTATATGGTTGGAAACGGAAAATGCTACATGTAGTAATTGGTAAAATGTCTTGGATAATGTGATACTTGGCAATTGTTGTGCTCATGTTTAAGCTCTTGCATCATATACTTTGCACCTATTAATGAAGAAATACATAGAGCTTGCTAAAATTTGGTTTGCATAATTGGTCTCTCTAAAGTCTAGATAATTTCTAGTATTGAGTTTGAACAACAAGGAAGACGGTGTAGAGTCTTATAATGTTTACAATATGTCTTTTATGTGAGTTTTGCTGCACCGGTTCATCCTTGTGTTTGTTTCAAATAACCTTGCTAGCCTAAGCCTTGTATCGAGAGGGAATACTTCTCATGCATCCAAAATCCTTGAGCCAACCACTATGCCATTTGTGTCCACCATACCTACCTACTACATGGTATTTCTCCGCCATTCCAAAGTAAATTGCTTGAGTGCTATCTTTAAATAATTCAAAATTTATCACCTCTGATTTGTGTCAATGTTTTATAGCTCATGAGGAAGTATGTGGTGTTTATCTTTCATTCTTGTTGGGCAACTTTCACCAATGGACTAGTGGCTTCATCCGCTTATCCAATAATTTTGAAAAAAGAGTGGCGCGGGGTTCCCACCCCCAATTAATCAACCTTCATTAATAATTCTCTTCACATGTTTTGCTCTGATTCATCAGTAAGCAACTTAATTTTGCAAATAGACACTCCTTCATGGTATGTGAATGTTGGAAGGCACCCGAGGATTCGGTTAGCCATGGCTTGTGTAAGCAAAAGGTTGGGAGGAGTGTCATCCATAAATAAAACTAAAATACATGTGTAAACAAAAGAGAAGAGGGATGATCTACCTTGCTGGTAGAGATAACATCCTTCATGGGAGCCGCTCTTTGAAGGTTTGTCTGGCAAGGGGGTTAGAGTGCCCACTACCATTCGTTGACAACAACAAACATCTCTCAAAATTTTACTTTTATGCTCTCTTTATGTTTTCAAAACCAAAGCTCTAGCACAAATATAGCAATCAATGCTTCCCTCTGCGAAGGGCCTTTCTTTTACTTTTATGTTGAGTCAGTTCACCTATTTCTCTCCACCTCAAGAAGCAAACACTTGTGTGAACTGTGCATTGATTCCTACATACTTGCATATTGCACTTGTTATATTACTTTGCATTGACAACTATCCATGAGATATACATGTTATAAGTTGAAAGAAACCGCTGAAACTTAATCTTCCTTTGTGTTGCTTCAATACCTTTACTTTGATTTATTGCTTTATGAGTTAACTCTTATGCAAGACTTATTGATGCTTGTCTTGAAAGTACTATTCATGAAAAGTCTTTGCTTTATGATTCAGTTGTTTACTCATGTCATTACCATTGTTTTGATCACTGCATTCATTACATATGCTTACAATAGTATGATCAAGGTTATGATGGCATGTCACTCCAGAAATTATCTTTGTTATCGTTTACCTGCTCGGGACGAGCAGAAACTAAGCTTGGGGATGCTGATACGTCTCCGACGTATCGATAATTTCTTATGTTCCATGCCGCATTATTGATGATATCTACATGTTTTATGCATACTTTATGTCATATTTATGCGTTTTCTGGAACTAACCTATTGACGAGATGCCGAAGGGCCGATTCTTTGTTTTCTGCTGTTTTTGGTTTCAGAAATCCTAGTAAGGAAATATTCTCGGAATCGGACGAAATCAACGCCCAGGGTCCTATTTTTCCACGAAGCTTCCAGAAGTCCGAAGGGGAAACGAAGTGGGGCCACGAGGTGGGGACACAGTAGGGCGGCGCGGCCCAAGCCCTGGCCGCGCCGGCCTAGTGTGTGGCACCACCAGGACTCCACCGACCTTGCCCTTCCGCCTACTTAAAGTCTCCGTCGCGAAAACCCTACCACGTTCGACGAAACCAGAGAAAACCTTCCAGAGCCGCCGCCATCGCGAAGCCAAGATCTGGGGGACAGGAGTCTCTGTTCCGACACGCCGCCGGGACGGGGAAGTGCCCCCGGAAGGCTTCTCCATCAACATCACCGCCATCTTCATCAACGCTGCTGTCTCCCATGAGGAGGGAGTAGTTCTCCATCGAGGCTCGGGGCTGTACCGGTAGCTATGTGGTTCATCTCTCTCCTATGTATTTCAATACAATAATCTCATGAGCTGCCTTACATGATTGAGATTCATATGATGATGCTTGTAATCTAGATGTCATTATGCTAGTCAAGTGGATTTTACTTATGTGATCTCCGGAGACTCCTTGTCCCACGTGTGTAAAGGTGACAGTGTGTGCACCGTGTGGGTCTCTTAGGCTATATTTCACAGAATACTTATTCACTGAGTTATGATTTGAGTTGGATGTCTCTATGAAATTGTGGTGTGTTATTACCTCCTGTGAATGCTCAAAGTGACAGCGTGGGGTGTTCATTAGTACTTGGGAATGCATCTTTAAGGTTTTCCTACATGATGAATTGGTGTTCGTTATCTTGCCAGAGAGTAATTCAGAGTAGCATAGTGAAGTGCTTATTTATATCTCTTTATGATTGCAATGTGTTTTGTATCACAATCTATCTATGTGCTACTCTAGTGATGTTATTAAAGTAGTTTATTCCTCCTGCATGGTGTAATAGTGACAGTGTGTGCATCGTGTAGTACTTTTTTTTGAAAGGAATACGGTAAGGGAAGCCCCTACAGTGTTTTTTTATAATAAGAACCCAATTCTGCGCCCGTGGGGACTTGAACCTGGGTGGCTGGGTTGTACATCCACTTCCCTAACCGAATGAGCTAGGCTACCTGGGTGGCTGGGTTGTACATCGTGTAGTACTTGGCGTAGGCTATGATTGTGATCTCTTGTAGATTACGAAGTTAACTATTGCTATGATAGTATTGATGTGATCTATTCCTCCTTTCGTAGTGTGAAGGTGACAGTGTGCATGCTATGTTAGTACTTGGTTTGGTTATGTTGATCTGTCATGCACTCTAAGGTTATTTAAATATGAACATCGAATATTGTGGAGCTTGTTAACTCCGGCATTGAGGGTTCGTGTAATCCTACACAGTTAGTGGTGTTCATCATCCAACAAGAGGGTGTAGAGTCTAGCATCTATTTATTTATTCTGTTATGTGATCAATGTTGAGAGTGTCCACTAGTGAAAGTATGATCCCTAGGCCTTGTTCCTAAATACTGCTATCGCTTGTTTACTGTTTTACTGCATCTTTACTTCCTGCAATATTACTACCATCAAGCGCGCCTTGACAAGCACTTTTCTGGCGCCATTACTACTGCTCATATTCATTCATACCACTTGTATTTCACTATCTCTTCGCCGAACTAGTGCACCTATTAGGTGTGTTGGGGACATGATACGTCTCCGACGTATCGATAATTTCTTATGTTCCATGCCACATTATTGATGTTATCTACATGTTTTATGCACACTTTATGTCATATTCGTGCATTTTCTGGAACTAACCTATTAACAAGATGCCGAAGTGCCGATTCTTTGTTTTCTGCTGTTTTTGGTTTCAGAAATCCTAGTAACGAAATATTCTCGGAATTGGACGAAATCAACGCCCAGGGTCCTATTTTGCCACGAAGCTTCCAGAAGTCCGAAGAGGGGACGAAGTGGGGCCACGAGGTGGCCACACCCTAGGGCGGCGCCCCCCCCTTGGCCGCGCGGCCCTGTGGTGTGGGGCCCTCGTGCCGCCTCCTGACCTGCCCTTCCGCCTACTTAAAGCCTCCGTTGCGAAACCCCCGATGCCGAGAGCCACGATACGAAAACCTTCCGGAGACGCCGCCGCCGCCGATCCCATCTCGGGGATCCAGAGATCACCTCCGGCACCCTGCCGGAGAGGGGAATCATCTCCCGGAGGACTCTACGCCGCCATGGTCGCCTCCGGAGTGATGTGTGAGTAGTCTACCCCTGGACTATGGGTCCATAGCAGTAGCTAGATGGTTGTCTTCTCCCCATTGTGCTTCATTGTCGGATCTTGTGAGCTGCCTAACATGATCAAGATCATCTATCTGTAATTCTATATGTTGCGTTTGTTGGGATCCGATGAATAGAGAATACTTGTTATGTTGATTATCAAAGTTATGTCTATGTGTTGTTTATGATCTTGCATGCTCTCCGTTACTAGTAGATGCTCTGGCCAAGTAGATGCTTGTAACTCCAAGAGGGAGTATTTATGCTCGATAGTGGGTTCATGCCTCCATTGATATACAGGACAGTGTGAGAAAGTTCTAAGGTTGTGGATGTGCTGTTGCCACTAGGGATAAAACATTAGTGCTATGTTCAAGGATGTAGTTACTAGTTACATTACGCGCAATACTTAATGCAATTGTCTGTTGTTAGCAACTTAATACTGGAGGGGGTTCGGATGATAACCTGAAGGTGGACTTTTTAGGCATAGATGCATGTTGGATGGCGGTCTATGTACTTTGTCGTAATGCCCAATTAAATCTCACTATACTCATCATAATATGTATGTGCATGGTCATGCCCTCTTTATTTGTCAATTGCCCAACTGTAATTTGTTCACCCAACATGCTGTTTGTCTTATGGGAGAGACACCTCTAGTGAACTGTGGACCCCGGTCCAATTCTCTATACTGAAATACAATCTCTTGCAATACTGTTCTCTGTTTTCTGCAAACAATCATCTTCCACACAATACTGTTAATCCTTTGTTACAGACAAGCCGGTGAGATTGACAACCTCAGCTGTTTCGTTGGGGCAAAGTACTTTGGTTGTGTTGTGCGAGGTTCCACGTTGGCGCCGGAATCTAAGGTTTTGCGCCGCACAACATCCCGCAGCCATCAACCTTCAACGTGCTTCTTGACTCCCTACTGGTTCGATTAAACCTTGGTTTCTTGCGAGGAAACTTGCCGCTGTGCGCATCACACCTTCCTCTTGGGGTTCCCAACGGACGTGTCAACCACACGCATCAAGCAAATTTCTGGCGCCGTTGCCGGGGAGATCAAGACACGCTGCAAGGGGAGTCTCCACTTCCCAATCTCTTTACTTTGTTTTTGTCTTGCTTAGTTTTATTTACTACTTTGTTTGCTGCACTAAATCAAAATACAAAAAAATTAGTTGCTAGTTTTACTTTATTTGCTATCTTGTTTGCTATATCAAAAACACAAAAAAATTAGTTACTTGCATTTACTTTATCTAGTTTGCTTTATTTACTGTCTTGCACTCTATATTAAAAATACAAAAAAAAAATAGTTACTTTTGTTACCATGTCTAGCTCTGAACCTGTTACTTCTTCGCCTGAAGAATTAGTCTTCACTTTTAAACAAGGGGATGAGGAGAGTTTTAAGGATGTTTGGTCTAGAATTTTTACTTCTTATCGTAAAACTGAACCTCAAATGACTCTAAGTTTGCTCCTTAGTAATTTTTATTTTGGTCTTATGATTCGCTATAGATATGCTTTGGATACTTTAGTGGGAGGAGATTTCCTTCATTGCAATGGGGATCAAGCTTTTAATGCCATTAAGAAGTTGGTTGCATCACATGATTCAGCTAATAACTTTGATTCAGCCCTCACTAGCATTTATAATAGATTAAACAATCTCGAGATAAGTACATCTCGCTTGGATGATAACTATTGCCATGTTCGTAATCGTCTTGAACAAGTTTTAGTGAACTCTAAACTTTCATTGTGGGATCCTACTGTTAAAATTGTTATCGGTGATCGAACTCTTCGTGTCAACTGTGATATTATGTCTGAATTTTGCCTTATACCTGAGAGCATTTATAAATCTTTGAAACTTTGGGGAGTCGATAAAGGAGGAGAAGAAATAACTCTCATTGATAACTCTGTTATAATTCCTAAGGGAATAGCTGCAGGTGTGCATACAACCATTCTTGGAAGAACAATATCCATTGATTATCTTGTTATTGAATGTGTAGGGACAGGAAAAATCACACTCGGAAGATCCCTGCTGAAACTATTGGGAGCAGTCATTGATGTGGGAGAAGGCACCCTGGAATTCACCTCTACACCGGGAGGAAATCATATATTTCCTAAATCAAAGAGAAAGAAAAACAATAAGAAAGGTAAGGGTAAAGCCCAAGGTAAGGTTGACACACCATCTCTTGATAATACTTGATACACACTTTCTGCGCCTAGCTGAAAGGCGTTAAAGAAAAGCGCTTATGGGAGACAACCCATGGTTTTTACCTACAGTACTTTGTTTTTATTTTGTGTCTTGGAAGTTGTTTACTACTATAGCAACCTCTCCTTATCTTAGTTTAGTGTTTTGTTGTGCCAAGTAAAGTCGTTGATAGAAAAGTTCATACTAGATTTGGATTACTGCGCAGAAACAGATTTCTTTGCTGTCACGAATCTGGGCTGTTTTCCCTGTAGGTAACTCAGAAAATTATGCCAATTTACGTGAGTGATCCTCAGATATGTACGCAACTTTCATTCAATTTGAGCATTTTCATTTGAGCAAGTCTGGTGCCTCGATAAAATTCGTCAATACGAACTGTTCTGTTTTTGACAGATTCTGCCTTTTATTTCGCATTGCCTCTTTTGCTATGTTGGATGAATTTCTTTGATCCATTAATGTCCAGTAGCTTTATGCAATGTCCAGAAGTGTTAAGAATGATTGTGTCACCTCTGAATATGTTAATTTTTATTGTCGCTAACCCTCTAATGAGTTGTTCTAAGTTTGGTGTGGAGGAAGTTTTCAAGGATCAAGAGAGGAGTATGATGCAACATGATCAAGGAGAGTGAAAGCTCTAAGCTTGGGGATGCCCCGGTGGTTCACCCCTGCATATATCAAGAAGACTCAAGCGTCTAAGCTTGGGGATGCCCAAGGCATCCCCTTCTTCATCAACAACACTATCAGGTTCCTCCCCTGAAACTATATTTTTATTCCATCACATCTTATGTGCTTTGCTTGGAGCGTCGGTTTGTTTTTGTTTTTTGTTTTGTTTGAATAAAATGGATCCTAGCATTCACTTTATGGGAGAGAGACACGCTCCGCTGTAGCATATGGACAAGTATGTCCTTAGTTTGTACTCATAGTATTCATGGCGAAGTTTCTTCTTCGTTAGATTGTTATATGGTTGGAATTGGAAAATGATACATGTAGTAATTTGCTATAATGTCTTGGGTAATGTGATACTTGGCAATTGTTGTGCTCATGTTTAAGCTCTTGCATCATATGCTTTGCACCCATTAATGAAGAAATACATAGAGCATGCTAAAATTTGGTTTGCATATTTGGTTTCTCTAAGGTCTAGATAATTTCTAGTATTGAGTTTGAACAACAAGGAAGACGGTGTAGAGTCTTATAATGTTTTCAATATGTCTTTTATGTGAGTTTTGCTGCACCGGTTCATCCTTGTGTTTGTTTCAAATAAGCCTTGCTAGCCTAAACCTTGTATCGAGAGGGAATACTTCTCATGCATCCAAAATACTTGAGCCAACCACTATGCCATTTGTGTCCACCATACCTACCTACTACATGGTATTTTCCGCCATTCCAAAGTAAATTGCTTGAGTGCTACCTTTAAAATTCCATCATTCACCTTGGCAATATATAGCTCATGGGACAAATAGCTTAAAAACTATTGTGGTATTGAATATGTAATTATGCACTTTATCTCTTATTAAGTTGCTTGTTGTGCGATAACCATGTTTACTGGGGACGCCATCAACTACTCCTTGTTGAATTTCATGTGAGTTGCTATGCATGTTCGTCTTGTCTGAAGTAAGAGCGATCTACCACCTTATGGTTAAGCATGCATATTGTTAGAGAAGAACATTGGGCCGCTAACTAAAGCCATGATCCATGGTGGAAGTTTCAGTTTTGGACAAATATCCTCAATCTCATATGAGAAGAATTATTAATTGTTGTTACATGCTTATGCATAAAAGAGGAGTCCATTATCTGTTGTCTATGTTGTCCCGGTATGGATGTCTAAGTTGAGAATAATCAATAGCGAGAAATCCAATGCGAGCTTTCCCCTTAGACCTTTGTGAAGGAGATATGCCCTAGAGGCAATAATAAAGTGGTTATTATTTATATCTTTATGTTTATGATAAATGTTTATATATCATGCTAGAATTGTATTAACCGAAACATTAGTACATGTGTGATATGTAGACAAACAAGAAGTCCCTAGTATGCCTCTTAAACTAGCTTGTTGATTAATGGATGATTAGTTTCATAATCATGAACATTGGATGTTATTAATAACAAGGTTATGTCATTGTGTGAATGATGTAATGGACACACCCAATTAAGCGTAGCATAAGATCTCGTCATTAAGTTATTTGCTATAAGCTTTCGATACATAGTTACCTAGTCCTTATGACCATGAGATCATGTAAATCACTTATACCGGAAAGGTACTTTGATTACACCAAACACCACTGCGTAAATGGGTGGCTATAAAGGTGGGATTAAGTATCCAGAAAGTATGAGTTGAGGCATATGGATCAACAGTGGGATTTGTCCATCCCGATGACGGATAGATATACTCTGGGCCCTCTCGGTGGAATGTCGTCTAATGTCTTGCAAGCATATGAATGAGTTCATAAGAGACCACATACCACGGTACGAGTAAAGAGTACTTGTCAGGAGACGAGGTTGAACAAGGTATAGAGTGATACCGAAGATCAAACCTCGGACAAGTAAAATATCGCGAGACAAAGGGAATTGGTAATGTATGTGAATGGTTCATTCGATCACTAAAGTCATCGTTGAATATGTGGGAGCCATTATGGATCTCCAGATCCCGCTATTGGTTATTGGTCGGAGTGAGTACTCAACCATGTCCACATAGTTCTCGAACCGTAGGGTGACACACTTAAAGTTGGATGTTGAAATGGTAGTACTTGAATTATGGAATGGAGTTCGAATATTTGTTCGGAGTCCCGGATGAGATCCCGGACATCACGAGGAGTTCCGGAATGGTCCGGAGAATAAGATTCATATATAGGATGTCATTTTATGTGAAATAAAATGTCGCGGAAGGTTCTATGGAAGGTTCTAGAAGGTTCTAGAAAAGTCCGGAAGAAACCACCAAGGAAGGTGGAGTCCACAAGGGACTCCACCTCCATGGCCGGCCAGCCCTAGTGGGGGTGGAGTCCCAAGTGGACTCCACCATAGGGGGCCGGCCACCCCACATGGGAGGTGGGAATCCCACCTTTGGGTGGGAGTCCCTAGTTGGGCTAGGTTTCCCCCCTCCTATGGAAGGTTTTGGTTTCGGGTCTTATTCGAAGACTTGGACACCAACACTTGGGATCCACCTATATAATGAGGGGCCAAGGGAGGGGGCCGGCCACCCCAAGACCATAAGATGGCCGCCCCCCTTTAGTGGCCGGCCACCCCCTCCCAAACCCTAGCTTTGCTCCTCCACTCCATATTGCCCGCGTAGCTTAGCGAAGCTCCGCCGGACTTCTACACCGCCACCGACACCACGCCGTCGTGCTGTCGGATTCAAGAGGAGCTACTACTTCCGCTGCCCGCTGGAACGGGGAGGTGGACGTCGTCTTCATCAACAACCGAACGTGTGACCGAGTACGGAGGTGCTGCCCGTTCGTGGCGCCGGAACCGATCGTGATCAAGATCTTCTACGCGCTTTTGCAAGCGGCAAGTGATCGTCTACCGCAGCAACAAGAGCCTCATCTTGTAGGCTTTGGAATCTCTTCAAGGGTGAGACTCGATACCCCCTCGTTGCTACCGTCTTCTAGATTGCATCTTGGCTTGGATTGCGTGTTCGCCGTAGGAAAATTTTTGTTTTCTATGCAACGTTATCCTACAAAGTGGTATCGAGCCGTGTCTATGCATAGATGGTTGCACGAGTAGTACACAATGGTTTGTGGGCGTTGATGCTCTTGTTATCTTTAGTTTGAGTACTTTGCATCTTTATGGCATAGTGGGATGAAGCGGCTCGGACTAACTTTACATGACCGTGTTCATGAGACTTGTTCCTCGTTCGACATGCAACTTGTATTGCATAAGAGGCTTTGCGGGTGTCTGTCTCTCCTACTATAGTAAAGATTCAATTTACTCTTCTATTGAAAACATTAGTATCAATGTTGTGGTTCATGTTCGTAGGTAGATTAGATCTCTCTCGAAAACCCTAAACCACGTAAAATATGCAAACCAAATTAGAGACGTCTAACTTGTTTTTGCAGGGTTTGGTGATGTGATATGGCCATAATGTGATGATGAATATGTATGAGATGATCATTATTGTATTGTGGCAACCGCAGAGCCTTATGGTTGTCTTTAAATTTCATGTTGAGTAGTATTTCAAAGTAGTTGTAATAGTTGCTACATGGAGGACAATCATGAAGACGGCACCATTGACCTTGACGCTACGCCGACGATGATGGAGATCATGCCCGAAGATGATGGAGATCATATCCGTGCTTTGGAGATGAAGATCAAAGGCGCAAGAACAAAAGGGCCATATCATATCACATATGAACTGCATGTGATGTTAATCCTTTTTATGCATCTTATTTTGCTTAGATCGCGACGGTAGCATTATAAGATGATCCCTCACTAAAATCTCAAGATAATAAAGTGTTCATCCTTAGTAGCACCGTTGCCAAGTCTTGTCGTTTGAAGCACCTCGTGATGATCGGGTGTGATAGATTCAATAAGTACATATGACGGGTGCAAGACAGTTTTGCACATGCGGATACTAAGGTGGCCTTGACGAGCCTAGCATGTACGAGACATGGTCTCGGAACACGTGATACCGAAAGGTAGAGCATGAATCATATGGTTGATATGATGAACACTTTGAGTGTTCGCCATTGAAATCACACCTTTTCTCGTGATGATCGGGTTTAGGTGCGGTGGATTTGGTTCGTGTGATCACTAAGACAATGCGAGGGATATTGTTTTGAGTGGGAGTTCACTTAGGTTTTTAATTATATTGAATTAAAATTTGAACCCAATTTGTCATAAACTTAGTCTAAACTATTGCAAATATATGTTGTAGAGATGGCGTCCCCAATCAATTTTAATCAGTTCCTAGAGAAAGAGAAACTTAAGAGCAACGGTAGCAACTTCACCGACTGGTTCCGTCATGTGAGGATTTTCCTCTCTGGCGGAAATCTGCAATTTGTGCTTGATGCACCGCTAGGTGACCCTCCTGCAGAAGATGAATCCGATGAAGTAAAAGCTGTTTACGCAACTCGGAAAACTCGGTACTCTCAAGTTCAGTGTGCCATCCTGTGCGATGCGGAATCCGATCTTCAAAAACGTTTTGAGCACCATGATCCTCATGAGTTGATGAATGAGCTGAAAGCTATATTCGAGACTCATGCGGCGATGGAATGCTATGAAGCATCGAAACATTTCTTCAGCTGTATGATGGAAGAAGGCAGCTCCGTTAGTGAGCACATGCTCGCCATGACCGGGCATGCGAAGAAACTTCGATGACTTGGGAATAGTGATTCCTAACAGACCGGGATTAATCGTGTCCTTCAATCACTGCCACCAAGTTACAAGAACTTTGTGATGAACTACAATATGCAGTAACATGAACAAGGAGTTGCACGAACTCTTTGGCATGCTAAAAGCTGCTGAGATTGAGATCAAGAAAGAGCACCAAGTGTTGATGGTCAACAAGACCACCAGTTTCAAGAAACAGGGCAAGTCTAAGGGAACATTCAAGAAGGGTGGCAAGAAAGCTGCCACGCCTCCTATGAAACCTAAGAACGGCCCTAAGCCTGATGCTGAGTGCTATTACTGCAAGGAGAAGGGACACTGGAAGCGTAATTGCTCCAAGTATCTGGCTGATCTGAAGAGCGGCCTTGTCAAGAAGAAGAAAGAAGGTATATTTGATATACATGTTATAGATGTTCATTTCACTGGTTCTCGTTCTAGTACCTGGGTATTTGATCTTGGTGCGGTTGCTCATATTTGTAACTCAAAACAGAACTAAAGAATAAACGACAACTGCTGAAAGATGAAGTGACGATGCGCGTTGGAAAGCGGATCCAAGGTCAATGTGATCGCAGTCGGCACACTTCCTCTACATCTACCTTCGGGATTAGTTTTAAGCCTAAATAATTGCTATTATGTACTGCGTTGAGCATGAACATTATATCTGGATCTTGTTTAATGCAAGACGGTTATTCATTCAAGTCTGAGAATAATGGTTGTTCTATTTTTATGAATAATATCTTTTATGGTCGAGCACCACAAAAGAATGGCTTATTTCTATTAGATCTCGATAGTAGTGATACGCATATACATAACATTGATGCTAAGCGAATTAAACTTAATGATAATTCTACTTATATGTGGCACTGTCGTCTTGGTCATATTGGAGTGAAACGCATGAAGAAACTCCATACTATGGATTACTTGAATCACTTGACTTTGAGTCACTTGATAGATGCGAAGCATGTCTAATGGGAAAAATGACAAAGACTCCATTTTCTGGTATGATGGAGCGAGCTACTGACTTATTGGAAATCATACATACCGATGTATGTGGACCAATGAGCGTAGCATCGCGCGGTGGTTATCGTTATGTTCTAACCTTCACAGATGATCTGAGTAGATATGGGTATATCTATTTCATGAAACATAAATCCGAAACTTTCGAGAAGTTTAAGGAATTTCAAAGTGAAGTAGAAAATCAACGTAACAAGAAGATCAAATTTCTACGATCTGATCGTGGAGGTGAATATCTGAGTTATGAGTTTGGCATGCATTTAAAGAAATGCGGAATACTTTCACAATTGACACCGCCGGGAACACCTCAACGAAACGGTGTGTCCGAACGTCGTAATCGAACTCTCTTAGATATGGTTCATAGTATGATGTCTCTTACTGATTTGCCGTTATCATTTTGGAGTTATGCATTAGAGACAGCCGCATTCACTTTAAATAGAGCACCATCAAAATCCGTAGAAACGACACCGTATGAATTATGGTTTAATAAGAAACCTAAGTTGTCGTTCTGAAAGTTTGGGGTTGCGAAGCCTATGTAAAGAAGTTACAACCGGACAAGCTAGAACCCAAAGCGGAGAAATGCGTCTTCATAGGATACCCTAAGGAAACTATAGGGTACACTTTCTATCACAGATCCGAAGGCAAAATCTTTGTTGCTAAAAACGGAACCTTTCTTGAGAAAGAATTTCTCACTAAAGAAGTGACTGGAAGAAAAGTAGAACTTCGATGAGATTGATGAATCTATACTCGTTGATCGAGTAGCGCGATGCGGAAGTTGTACTGTGCCGCCTACACCGGCAACGAGAGGAAGCTAATGATAATGATCATGAAACTTCGAACGAGGAAACTACTTTGAACCTCGCAGATCGACAAGGGAACGTGCCACTCCTGATTGGTATGATCCTTGTCTAAATGTCATGATTGTGGATAACAATGATGAGGACCCTGCGACGTATGAAGAAGCGATGATGAGCCCAGATTCCAACAAATGGCAAGAAGCCATGAAATCCGAAATGGGATCCATGTATGATAACAAAGTATGGACTTTGGTAGACTTACACGATAGCCGTAAGGCTGTCGAGAATAAATGGATCTTCAAGAGAAAACAGATGCTTGATGGTAATATTCTTGTCTATAAAGCTCGACTTGTCGCAAAGGGTTTCCGACAAATTCAAGGAGTTGACTACGATGAGACATTCTCACCTGTAGCGAAGCTAAAATCTGTGAGGATTTTGTTAGCAATAGCTGCATTTTTCGATTATGAGATTTGGCAGATGGATGTCAAAACGGCGTTCCTTAATGGAGACATTGAGGAAGAGTTGTATATGGTACAACCCAAAGGTTTTGTCGATCCTAAAAATGCTGACAAAGTATGCAAACTTCAGCGTTCAATCTATGGACTGAAGCAAGCATCAAGAAGTTGGAACCGACGCTTTGATAAGGTGATCAAAGACTTCGGGTTTATACAGTGTCATGGAGAGGCCTGTATTTACAAGAAAGTGAGTGGGAGCTCAGAGCATTCCCGATATTATATGTAGATGACATATTATTGATCGGGAATGATATAGAACTATTAAGCAGTGTTAAGGGATATTTGAATAATAGTTTTTCAATGAAAGACCTTGGTGAAGCATCATATATATTAGGCATCAAGATTTATAGAGATAGATCAAGACGCCTAATAGGGCTATCACAGAGTACATATCTGGACAAGATTCTAAAGAAGTTTAGAATGGACGAAAGTAAGAAAGGGTTCTTACCTATGTTACCAGGCAAGGTATTGAGTAAAACTCAAGGACCGGCTACGGCAGAAGAAAGAGAAAGGATGAGTAATATCCCCTATGCTTCGGCAGTAGGCTCTATTATGTATGCCATGCTATGTACAAGACCGGATATAGCACATGCTGTTAGTTTGACTAGCAGATATCAAAGTGATCCAGGAATGGAACACTGGACAGCGGTCAAGAATATCCTGAAGTACTTGAAAAAAAACTAAGGATATGTTTCTTTGTTATGGAGGTGACCAAGAGCTCGTTGTAACAAGTTACACCGATGCAAGTTGGAACACTGATCCTGATTACTCTAAGTCACAATCTGGGTACGTGTTTATATTGAATGGTGCTGCGATAAGCTGGGCAAGCTCGAAGCGGTGCACGGTGGCGAAGTCTTCAACAGAATCGAGTACATAGCGGCTTCGGAGGCTTCATCGACGCGGTATGGATGAAGAGGTTCATTGTAGAGCTCGGTGTGGTTCCTAGTGCATTGGACCCATTAATCATTTACTGTGATAACATGGGTGCCATCGCCAATGCACAAGAGCCAAGGTCACACAAGAGGCTGAAGCATATCAAGCTGCGTTACCACTCGATTCGCGAGTACATCGAAGATGGAGAAGTAAAGATTTGCAAAGTACACACTGATCTGAATGTAGCAGATCCGTTGACTAAAGCTCTCCCTAGGGCAAAGCATGACCAACACCAAAATGCCATGGGTGTTAGGTATATTACAATGTAATCTAGATTATTGACTCTAGTGCAAGTGGGAGACTGAAGGAGATATGCCCTAGAGGCAATAATAAAGTGGTTATTATTTATATCTTTATGTTTATGATAAATGTTTATATATCATGCTAGAATTGTATTAACCGAAACATTAGTACATGTGTGATATGTAGACAAACAAGAAGTCCCTAGTATGCCTCTTAAACTAGCTTGTTGATTAATGGATGATTAGTTTCATAATCATGAACATTGGATGTTATTAATAACAAGGTTATGTCATTGTGTGAATGATGTAATGGACACACCCAATTAAGCGTAGCATAAGATCTCGTCATTAAGTTATTTGCTATAAGCTTTCGATACATAGTTACCTAGTCCTTATGACCATGAGATCATGTAAATCACTTATACCGGAAAGGTACTTTGATTACACCAAACACCACTTGCGTAAATGGGTGGCTATAAAGGTGGGATTAAGTATCCGGAAAGTATGAGTTGAGGCATATGGATCAACAGTGGGATTTGTCCATCCCGATGACGGATAGATATACTCTGGGCCCTCTCGGTGGAATGTCGTCTAATGTCTTGCAAGCATATGAATGAGTTCATAAGAGACCACATACCACGGTACGAGTAAAGAGTACTTGTCAGGAGACGAGGTTGAACAAGGTATAGAGTGATACCGAAGATCAAACCTCGGACAAGTAAAATATCGCGAGACAAAGGGAATTGGTAATGTATGTGAATGGTTCATTCGATCACTAAAGTCATCGTTGAATATGTGGGAGCCATTATGGATCTCCAGATCCCGCTATTGGTTATTGGTCGGAGTGAGTACTCAACCATGTCCACATAGTTCTCGAACCGTAGGGTGACACACTTAAAGTTGGATGTTGAAATGGTAGTACTTGAATTATGGAATGGAGTTCGAATATTTGTTCGGAGTCCCGGATGAGATCCCGGACATCACGAGGAGTTCCGGAATGGTCCGGAGAATAAGATTCATATATAGGATGTCATTTTATGTGAAATAAAATGTCACGGAAGGTTCTATGGAAGGTTCTAGAAGGTTCTAGAAAAGTCCGGAAGAAACCACCAAGGAAGGTGGAGTCCACAAGGGACTCCACCTCCATGGCCGGCCAGCCCTAGTGGGGGTGGAGTCCCAAGTGGACTCCACCATAGGGGGCCGGCCACCCCCCACATGGGAGGTGGGAATCCCACCTTTGGGTGGGAGTCCTAGTTGGGCTAGGTTTCCCCCCTCCTATGGAAGGTTTTGGTTTCGGGTCTTATTCGAAGACTTGGACACCAACACTTGGGATCCACCTATATAATGAGGGGCCAAGGGAGGGGGCCGGCCACCCCAAGACCATAAGCTGGCCGCCCCCCTTTAGTGGCCAGCCACCCCCTCCCAAACCCTAGCTTTGCTCCTCCACTCCATATTGCCCGCGTAGCTTAGCGAAGCTCCGCCGGACTTCTACACCGCCACCGACACCACGCCGTCGTGCTGTCGGATTCAAGAGGAGCTACTACTTCCGCTGCCCGCTGGAACGGGGAGGTGGACGTCGTCTTCATCAACAACCGAACGTGTGACCGAGTACGGAGGTGCTGCCCGTTCGTGGCGCCGGAACCGATCGTGATCAAGATCTTCTACGCGCTTTTGCAAGCGGCAAGTGATCGTCTACCGCAGCAACAAGAGCCTCATCTTGTAGGCTTTGGAATCTCTTCAAGGGTGAGACTCGATACCCCCTCGTTGCTACCGTCTTCTAGATTGCATCTTGGCTTGGATTGCGTGTTCGCCGTAGGAAAATTTTTGTTTTCTATGCAACGTTATCCTACACTTTGTACAGGCGGCATAGAGGTACCCCTTTGTGACACTTGGTTAAAACATGTGCATTGTGATGATCCGGTAGTCCAAGCTAATTAGGACAAGGTGCGGGCACTATTAGTATACTATGCATGAGGCTTGCAACTTGTAAGATATAATTTACATGATACATATGCTTTATTACTACCGTTGACAAAATTGTTTCATGTTTTCAAAATCAAAGCTCTAGCACAAATATAGCAATCGATGCTTTTCCTCTATGGAGGACAATTCTTTTACTTTCAATGTTGAGTCAGTTCACCTATTTCTCTCCACCTCAAGAAGCAAACACTTGTGTGAACTGTGCATTGATTC
This sequence comes from Lolium perenne, assembly GCF_019359855.2. Lineage (NCBI taxonomy): Eukaryota > Viridiplantae > Streptophyta > Magnoliopsida > Poales > Poaceae > Lolium > Lolium perenne. Next base: position 266,595,212 of record NC_067246.2, on the reverse strand, counting down.
CTACATACTTGCATATTGCACTTATTATATTACTCTATGTTGACAATATCCATGAGATATACATGTTACAAGTTGAAAGCAACCGCTGAAACTTAATCTTCCTTTGTGTTGCTTCAATGCTTTTACTTTGAATTATTGCTTTATGAGTTAACTCTTATGCAAGACTTATTGATGCTTGTCTTGAAGTGCTATTCATGAAAAGTCTTTGCTTTATGATTCACTTGTTTACTCATGTCATATACATTGTTTTGATCGCTGCATTCACTACATATGCTTTACAAATAGTATGATCAAGGTTATGATGGCATGTCACTCCAGAAATTATCTGTGTTATCGTTTTACCTGCTCGGGACGAGCAGAACTAAGCTTGGGGATGCTGATACGTCTCCGACGTATCGATAATTTCTTATGTTCCATGCCACATTATTGATGTTATCTACATGTTTTATGCACACTTTATGTCATATTCGTGCATTTTCTGGAACTAACCTATTAACAAGATGCCGAAGTGCCGATTCTTTGTTTCTTGTTTTGGTTTCAGAAATCCTAGTAACGAAATATTCTCGGAATTGGACGAAATCAACGCCCAGGGTCCTATTTTGCCACGAAGCTTCTAGAAGTCCGAAGAGGAGACGAAGTGGGGCCACGAGGTGGCCACACCCTAGGGCGGCGCGGCCCCCCCCCTTGGCCGCGCGGCCCTATGGTGTGGGGCCCTCGTGCCACCTCCTGACCTGCCCTTCCGCCTACTTAAAGCCTCCGTTGCGAAACCCCCAGTACCGAGAGCCACGATACGGAAAACCTTCCAGAGACGCCGCCGCCGCCGATCCCATCTCGGGGGATCCAGGAGATCACCTCCGGCACCCTGCCGGAGAGGGGAATCATCTCCCGGAGGACTCTACGCCGCCATGGTCGCCTCCGGAGTGATGTGTGAGTAGTCTACCCCTGGACTATGGGTCCATAGCAGTAGCTAGATGGTTGTCTTCTCCCCATTGTGCTTCATTGTCGGATCTTGTGAGCTGCCTAACATGATCAAGATCATCTATCTGTAATTCTATATGTTGCGTTTGTTGGGATCCGATGAATAGAGAATACTTGTTATGTTGATTATCAAAGTTATGTCTATGTGTTGTTTATGATCTTGCATGCTCTCCGTTACTAGTAGATGCTCTGGCCAAGTAGATGCTTGTAACTCCAAGAGGGAGTATTTATGCTCGATAGTGGGTTCATGCCTCCATTGATATCTCGGGACGATGTGATGAAAGTTCTAAGGTTGTGGATGTGCTGTTGCCACTAGGGATAAAACATTAGTGCTATGTTAAAGGATGTAGTTCCTAGTTACATTACGCGCAATACTTAATGCAATTGTCTGTTGTTAGCAACTTAATCTTTGGAGGGTTTGGATGATAACCTGAAGGTGGACTTTTTAGGCATAGATGCATGCTGGATGGCGGTCTATGTACTTTGTCGTAATGCCCAATTAAATCTCACTATACTCATCATAATATGTATGTGCATGGTCATGCCCTCTTTATTTGCCAATTGCCCAACTGTAATTTGTTTACCCAACATGCTGTTTGTCTTATGGGAGAGACACCTCTAGTGAACTGTGGACCCCGGTCCAATTCTCTATACTGAAATACAATCTACTGCAATACTGTTCTACTGTTTTATACAAATAATCATCTTCCACACAATACGGTTAATCCTTTGTTACAGCAAGCCGGTGAGATTGACAACCTCACTGTTTCGTTGGGGCAAAGTACTTTGGTTGTGTTGTGCAGGTTCCACGTTGGCGCCGGAATCTCTGGTGTTGCGCCGCACTACATCCCGCCGCCATCAACCTTCAACGTGCTTCTTGACTCCTACTGGTTCGATTAAACCTTGGTTTCTTACTGAGGGAAACTTGCCGCTGTGCGCATCACACCTTCCTCTTGGGGTTCCCAACGGACGTGTCAACCACACGCATCAGGACACAAGAGACTTCTTGCTTTGTGGTTGCAGGGTTGCATGAGAGGGATATCTTTGACCTCTTCCTCCCTGAGTTCGATAAACCTTGGGTGATCCACTTAAGGGAAACTTGCTGCTGTTCTACAAACCTCTGCTCTTGGAGGCCCAACACTGTCTACAAGAATAGAAGCACCCGTAGACATCAGTGTCTAAGTTGAAGAATGATCAAAAGCGAGAAATCCAATGCGAACTTTCTCCTTAGACCCTTGTACAGGCGGCATAGAGGTACCCCTTTGTGACACTTGGTTGAAACATATGTTATGCAATGATAATCCGTGTTAATCCAAGCTAATTAGGACAAGGTGCGGGCACTATTAGTACACTATGCATGAGGCTTGCAACTTGTAAGATATAATTGACATGATACATATGCTTTATTACTACCGTTGACAAAATTGTTTCATGTTTTCAAAATAAAAGCTCTAGCACAAATATAGCAATCGATGCTTTCCTCTTTGAAGGACCTTTCTTTTACTTTTATGTTGAGTCAGTTCACCTATTTCTCTCCACCTCAAGTAGCAAACACTTGTGTGAACTGTGCATTGGTTCCTACATACTTGCATATTGCACTTGTTATATTACTTTACATTGACACTATCCATGAGATATACAAGTTATAAGTTGAAAGCAACCGCTGAAACTTAATCTTCCTCTGTGTTGCTTCAATACCTTTACTTTGATTTATTGCTTTATGAGTTAACTCTTATGCAAGACTTATTGATGCTTGTCTTGAAGTGCTATTCATGAAAAGTCTTTGCTTTATGATTCAGTTGTTTACTCATGTCATTACCATTGTTTTGATCGCTGCATTCATTACATATGCTTACAATAGTATGATCAAGGTTATGATGGCATGTCACTCCAGAAATTATCTTTGTTATCGTTTACCTGCTCGGGACGAGCAGGAACTAAGCTTGGGGATGCTGATACGTCTCCGACGTATCGATAATTTCTTATGTTTCATGCCACATTATTGATGATATCTACATGTTTTATGCATACTTTATGTCGTATTTATGCATTTTCCGGCACTAACCTATTAACGAGATGCCGAAGAGCCAGTTGCTGTTTTCTGCTGTTTTTGGTTTCAGAAATCCTACAAAGGAAATATTCTCGGAATTGGACGAAATCAACGCCCAGGGGCCTATTTTTACACGAAGCTTCTAGAAGACCGAGGGAGAGACGAAGTGGGGCCACGAGGCGCCGCCACAACAGGGCGGCGCGGCCCAGGCCTTGGCCGCGCGGCCCTGGTGTGTGGGGCCCTCGTGTGGCCCCCTGACCTGCCCTTCCGCCTACTTAAAGCCTCCGTCGCGAAACCCCCAGTACCGAGAGCCACGATACGGAAAACCTTACTGAGACGCCACCGCCGCCAATCCCATCTCGGGGGATTCAGGAGATCGCCTCCGGCACCCTGCCGGGGAGGGGAATCATCTCCCGGAGGACTCTTCACCGCCATGATCGCCTCCGGAGTGATGAGTGAGTAGTTCACCCCTGGACTATGGGTACATAGCAGTAGCTAGATGGTCGTCTTCTCCTTATGTGCTTCATTGTTGGATCTTGTGAGCTGCCTAACATGATCAAGATCATCTATCTGTAATGCTATATGTTGTGTTTGTCGGGATCCGATGGATAGAGAATACTATGTTATGTTGATTATCAATCTATTACCTATGTGTTGTTTATGATCTTGCATGCTCTCCGTTATTAGTAGAGTCTCTGGCCAAGTTTTTGCTCTTAACTCCAAGAGGGAGTATTTATGCTCGATAGTGGGTTCATGCCTCCATTAAATGCAGGACGATGTGACGAAAGTTCTAAGGTTGTGGATGTGCTGTTGCCACTAGGGATAAAACATTGATGCTATGTCCGAGGATGTAGTTATTGATTACATTACGCACCATACTTAATGCAATTGTCTGTTGTTTACAACTTAATACTGGAAGGGGTTCGGATGATAACCTGAAGGTGGACTTTTTAGGCATAGATGCATGCTGGATAGCGGTCTATGTACTTTGTCGTAATGCCCAATTAAATCTCACTATACTTATCATATCATGTATGTGCATTGTCATGCCCTCTCTATTTGTCAATTGCCCGACTGTAATTTGTTCACCCAACATGCTATTTATCTAATGGGAGAGACACCTCTAGTGAACTGTGGACCCCGGTCCTATTCTTTACATCTGAATACAATCTACTGCAATATTTGTTCTTTACTATTTTCTGCAAACAATCATCATCCACACTATACATCTAATCCTTTGTTACAGCAAGCCGGTGAGATTGACAACCTCACTGTTTCTTTGGGGCAAAGTACTTTGGTTGTGTTGTGCAGGTTCCACGTTGGCGCCGGAATCCCTGGTGTTGCGCCGCATTACATTCCGCCACCATCAACCTTCAACGTGCTTCTTGGCTCCTACTGGTTCGATAAACCTTGGTTTCTTTCTGAGGGAAAACTTGCTACTGTCTGCATCACACCTTCCTCTTGGGGTTCCCAACGGACGTGTCGATTGCACGCATCAAGTACTCCGGAGTATTTAGCTTGAGTGGGCGCGCGTTGCCTGGTTAGGGTCGAGGAACAGATGTTGAACGAAGGATTTACTGGCAAGGCGTGGACTACAATCCCCAGCCGCACACCCGTTCAGATCTTGTTTGATATTAGAGTTTTTTGGAAATTTATAGGGATAATACACACCAGAATCCAAATCCCTATTTATTTCCAAAACCATGTTTGTTACTAAAGTATTTAGTGAGTTCAATTTTCGTTTATTCCTACTATTTCCTAAATCTTTGTTTAGTTTTTTCATCCTCAATACCCTACCACGAGCTAGTAGATTGTGGATGGGTTTTGTGGGGATTAAGTGAAGGTAGGAGTTTCATCCAATACTTTAGCGGATTATCCCTACTAATCCCCACAAAAACTTTAGTGTCAAACAAGGCCTCAGTGATCAGGAGCCGATGGAGTTGTAGCACCTTCCGCTGGACCATAACCCATTGGCGCAAACCAGATTGCACCCGGGACAGATAGACCACTCATACACCGGTGAGTGAGCACTGAAGCATTGAGAAAACAAAGGTGAGACTTATGATCACTTTAGTCTTGTGATGTTTGTGGAAAGCATGAAAACAATGTGGTCTTCAACGTGGAGAAACTGGACATGCAAACTCTCAATCAGATGATCTGCTCAGAGTAGGAGGCTTGGAAGAAGGTGGGTCTCTTCCGTGGAGAGATGTTTGGTTTCACATCTCCAATTCCACTATGCTTGCTAGACGGAGAGTATGCCTAGGGCTGAGGAGTTGACACCCCTTGTTGACATCAATCTAAGCCGCTAGACGGTGTTCTAAACTTGCCTTGTGGCGCCCCTCTATGATATGTAATACATTTTTGAGGCGTGTTATTAAAAAAAGAGTACGCGCGTACATGTACATGCGATACATCACGTTCTAATGGTCGCAGGAAATTAGGATGTACACGCATTTGCAGTTCTGAAGCAGACCGGTTGATGAGAGGCTCGACAATTCGTCCCTAATTAACTCACAGCAGCATCATCATAGAAGTGTAGACGCGTTGCGTGCCCACCCTGCAAGCGCTGTCGGTAGATGGCCCGAAACCCCCTCGACAAGAGCGTAACCGCAGCGGCCGTAGCTAGCAAATCGACCGATAGCGGTGCCCGCCTACGTAAACACTACTACTGAGGAGCCATGGCATATTGAGCCGGGCATTGATGGCGTCACGTCAAAAGGATACCGCCGCGCGGTGTGGTGTGGTGTGCATGCACGCACCAACGAACTGATGGCGCCCAGGCCGGCCGGACCACACGGTCGACGGCGACCCCTGTCGGCGAACGGCCCGGGCTGGGCGGGACACGGCCATGCACTGCGACGACGACGGAACGTGACCGGGTGGTCCGATCGTCAAGGCCACTGGCGCTCCAGGATTGTTGCTTAATGCGACGGGACAAGGCACGAAGCATGCAACCTGCCGTCCCCGTCCGGCGGTGATCGCACGTACGTACGTACGTGCGGTGCCAGCCGGAGGCGCGCGCGGCACGGCCGGCACTTCTCCATCGAAAGGGACCGCACGGGCAGTACGTTTAACAACATTCCTCTTGTAGCCCATTCGTAGGCGCTGGACCGCAGCGGAGTAGGAGGGGCTCGATCGATCGGTCGCACCGGCACGACGATGGGACGCGCCGCGGCGACATACGGTGATGAGCAGTCGGTGTCTGGGAGTTAGAGCATCCCCACTCGTTGGCGCTCCCCACGCCCAAATCCGGCGAAATTTTCGTCCGGATTGGATGAAGTTTTGGCGTGGGGAGCGCCGAAGTTCCAGCCGTCCCCCCGGCAGGAAACCCCCAACCTCGACCATTTGACATATTTCAAACAAATTCAACATAAAATTTAACAAGTTCGGCAAACAAGAGGACGAAAATTGCTGAAACAAATTCGGCGATAACAGTACAATGTTTAACAAGTGCTGAAACAAATGAAGCACACAAATTTCACAATTTTTCAAACAAATTAAGACAGACTAGTTGGCGTCGGCGTTGGCGTTGCCTCGGAGCCTCCATATGTGCTCCACCAGATCATCTTGCAGCAGCTGGTGCATTGTAGAGTCTCGAATCTCCTGGCGCATAGCAATGAAGGCGGCCCATGATGGAGGCAAATGGACGAACACCTGACGGGCGTGGTCGAGGCAACCCGAGCCGCGAGCGACGACGAGCAAGCAGGCCGGAAAACAGGCCGGCGGAAGAGCAGCCAGATAGGCCGTCGTCCAAACACGGCGGAATATAGGCAGGTGGGGAAGGAGTGGCGGCGCAATCTGGGCAACAAGCCGTCGGGGTGGTGCCGGCGGCGAGAGAGATACGAGGGGTGGGGTAGAAATTGAGCGACGTGGCGGTGGGGTTCGTGCGTCGAGTCACCGACGGATCGGGCCCTTCCCGCTTTTCACTCGTCCGGAGTCCCCGAGAGCTCCCGGGGGCCGGGGGCGTGGGATCGCCGGATGAATTTAGGCCCAAATCCGGACGAAAACGAGGAACCGGGGGCGCGACTGGGCCGAATTTCGCCGTCCGGATGGAAAAAACGCTCGCCGGGGGCCTCCTCGGGGGGGACGAGTGGAGATGCTCTTAGCTCTTCTCCAGCGGGCATTCTGAAATAAGTTTGTTCTGGTCCGTTTAAACCGCTCGCGGATAGAAAATAGGCCATCGTACACCCCTGGTTTGCCACCTAGCGGGCTACACACTAAATATATAGACTATATACAAGCAAGTGTGAGTAAACCTAAAAATACTCCAACTTCTTATAAATCGCGTACGGAGGGACTAGTAGCTACGTTGCAGACTTGCAGTGCTCGCGGAGCGCCGAGCAAGTACGTACGTACGTACTGATACCTGCTTGTTGTACGCGGTCCTGACACCGATGGTTCCTATCGCGATTTGTTGTTTTGTTTCCTTGGCTGCTTGCGTATGGCGCCAAGCCGGGATCAGATCGCCAGTGCTCTCTCGGCTTCCCTGCATTCATTTGCGCTACTGCGACATGATGGGATCCCACTCCAGATCATATCAGTGTTGTCATTTTTTTTCTGTTTCTCTTATTCATATGCTGACAAGTAGTAGCGCCCCGTAGTTAACTTTAATCGCGGGTCAAGTTCTGTCAAGCATGCATGGTTCCATTACACAATCAGTATGGCCCCATCTACTTACAGTTACAAGCAGCGGCGGGCCTAGGATTTGAAGCCCGGGTATTCAAAAAATCCAAGCCTAATTTTTTACACCTTAAAAGACCTTATTTTTTACCGGGACTTTACATTTAGTAATGGTACCGAAGGAGAGATTGGTTGTGTTGGGACACTGAGAGAGATGACGTGAGCTAGCTTTTATCCTTTGTTGAATACTTGAATAAAATGTAGTTTTTCATACATGCATGCAGGCAGCAGCATACACTATATGCATATAAATGATTTGGCAAAAAATAAAGGGTATTCAACTGAATACCCTTGACTTGAGCTAGGCCCGCCCCTGGTTACAAGAGACCTAATCCAGAAAGCCACGCCCATATGCATGCACAAGATTTTGCAAGATTCCAAAAGTCATAAAAAGTGGACTCCCAACAGCTTGGATAACAGCTGTACGTAGCGGTTAGGCTACAACAAGGGGCCCGCTAAGCCTTCTCGGGGATTAAATCTTGGATCCCTAGGTTCGGAGCCGTCTGATGAGGCGATCGAGCAAAACCGAAATAAAAGCACACCGACGCCCGCTAGGCAGCGCCGTCCTATGGAAGAGATGTGTGGTCACTCTTGCCGCCCCCGCCGGTAGCACCACCGTCTCGAGCTCGTAGCAGCGTAGTGTGATGTCTACGGGTGCTTCTATTCTTGTAGACAGTGTTGGGCCTCCAAGAGCAGAGGTTTGTAGAACAGCAGCAAGTTTCCCTTAAGTGGATCACCCAAGGTTTATCGAACTCAGGGAGGAAGAGGTCAAAGATATCCCTCTCAAGCAACCCTGCAATCACGATACAAGAAGTCTCTTGTGTCCCCAACACACCTAATACACTTGTCAGATGTATAGGTGCACTAGTTCGGCGAAGAGATAGTGAAATACAAGTGGTATGAATGAATATGAGCAGTAGTAACGGTGCCAGAAAAGTGCTTAGTGGCGTGCAGTTGATGGTAGTAATATTGCAGGAAGTAAAGATGCAGTAAAACAGTAAACAAGCGATGATTGCAGTATTTGGAAACAATGCCTAGGGATCATACTTTCACTAGTGGACACTCTCAACATTGATCACATAAATAAATAAGTTCTCTTCCTTTATGCTACATATACTCTTGTTTGATAATGAACACCATTCGTTGTGTAGGGCTACAAGAGCTCCCTCAAGCCGGAGTTAACAAGCGCCACAACATTCGGCATTCATATTTAAGTAACCTTTAGAGTATAATAGATCTTTGCAATTTAAACCGAGTACTAACATAGCATACACACTGTCACCTTTACACTATGAAGGGGGAATGAATCACATCAATACTATCATAGTAATAATTAACTCCATAACCTACATGAGATTATGATCATAACCTACGCCAAGTACTACACGATGCACACACTGTCACCATTACACCGTGAAGGAGGAATATAATACTTTAATAACATCACAAGAGTAGCACATAGACTAATAGTGATACAAAACTCATATGAATCTCAATCATGTAAGGCAGCTCATGAGATCATTGTATTGAAGTACATAGGAGAGAGATTAACCACATGGCTACCGGTACAGCCCTTAGCCTCGATGGAGAACTACTCCCTCCTCATGGGAGACAGCAGCGTTGATGAAGATGGCGGTGGTGTCGATGGAGGAGCCTTCCGGGGGCACTTCCCCGTCCCGGCGGCGTGCCGGAACAGAGACTCCTGTCCCCCAGATCTTGGCTTCACGATGGCGGCAGCTCTGGAAGGTTTCTCGTACCGTGGCTTTTTCGTGTCGAAGATTTAGGTCAGGACGGCTTTAATAGGCGAAGAGGCGGCCTCGGAGGGCTGACGAGGCGGTGACACAATAGGGGGGCGCGGCCCAAGCCCTGGCCGCGCCACCCTGTCATCTGGTGGCCCTGTGGCCCTCCTCTGCTGGCTCTCGGGTGTTCTGGAAGCTTCGTGGAAAAATAGGATGCTGGGCATTGATTTCGTCCGATTCCGAGAATATTTCCTTACTAGGATTTCTAAAACCAAAAACAGCAGAAAACAGGAACTGGCACTTCGGCATCTTGTCAATAGGTTAGTTCGGAAAACGCATCAAAACGATATAAAGTGTGTATAAAACATGTAGGTATTTTCATAAAACAAGCATGGAACATAAGAAATTATAGATACGTTTGAGACGTATCAAGCATCCCCAAGCTTAGTTCCTACTCGCCCTCGAGTAGGTAAACGATAACAATGATAATTTCTTAAGTGACATGCTACCAACATGATCTTGATCAGCATTATTGTAAAGCATATGAAGTGAATGAAGTGATTCAAAGCAATGGTAAAGACAATGAGTAAACAAATGAATCATATAGCAAAGACTTTTCATGAATAGTACTTTCAAGACAAGCATCAATAAGTCTTGCATAAGAGTTACTCATAAAGCAATAAATTCTTAGTAAAGGCATTGAAGCAACACAAAGGAAGATATAAGTTTCAGCGGTTGCTTTCAACTTCAACATATATATCTCATGGATAATTGTCAACATAAAGTAATATAACAAGTGCAATAGGTAAACATGTAAGAATCAATGCACAGTTGACACAAGTGTTTGCTTCTAAGATAGAAAGAAGTGGGTAAACTGACTCAACATAAAGTAAAAGATAGGCCCTTCGCAGAGGGAAGCAAGGATTACTATTTTTGTGCTAGAGCTTTTTATTTTGAAAACATAGAAACAATTTTGTCAACGGTAGTAATAAATCATATGTGTTATGTATAAGATATCTTATAAGTTGCAAGCCTCATGCATAGAATACTAATAGTGCCCGCACCTTGTCCTAATTAGCTTGGATTAACACGGATTATCATTGCATAACATATGTTTCAACCAAGTGTCACAAAGGGGTACCTCTATGCCGCCTGTACAAGGGTCTAAGGAGAAGGTTCGCATTGGATTTCTCGCTTTTGATCATTCTCAACTTAGACACCCATACCGGGACAACATAGACAACAGATAATGGACTCCTCTTTTAATGCTTAAGCATTCAACAACAGATAGTATTCTCATAAGAGATTGAGGTTTTGTGTCCAAACTGAAACTTCCACCATGATTCATGGCTTTAGTTAGCGGCCCAATGTTCTTCTCTAACAATATGCATACTCAAACTATTTGATCATGAAAATTGCCCTTACTTCAGACAAGACGAACATGCATAGCAACTCACATGATATTCAACAAAGGTGTAAAAGTTGATGGCGTCCCCAGAAGCATGGTTACCGCTCAACAAGCAACTTATAAGAAATAAGATACATAGCAACATATTCAATACCACAATAGTTTTTAAGGCTATTTTCCCATGAGCTATATATTGCAAAGGCAAGGAATGAAATTTTAAAGGTAGCACTCAAGTAATGTACTTTGGAATGGCAGAGAAATACCATGTAGTAGGTAGGTATGGTGGACACAAATGGCATAGTTTTTGGCTCAAGGATTTGGATGCACGAGAAGAATTCCCTCTCAATACAAGGCTAGGCTAGCAAGGTTGTTTGAAGCAAACTCAAGTATAAAACGGTGCAGCAAGACTCACATATGAACATATTGTAAGCATTATAAGACTTTACATCGTCTTCCTTGTTGTTCAAACACCTCAACCAGAAAATATCTAGACTCTAGAGATCAATCATGCAACCCAAATTTTAACAAGCTCTATGTAGTTATTCATTAATGAGTACAAGGTACATGATGCAAGAGCTTAAACATGATCTATATGAGCACAACAATTGCCAAGTATCACATTATTCAAGACATTAAACCATTTACCACATGCGGCATTTTCTGTTTCCAACCAAATAGCAATTAACGAAACGGTTTTCAACTCCGCCATGAACATTAAAAATAGAACTAAGAACACCAGTGTTCATATGAACAAGCGGAGCGTGTCTGTGATGACCCAGCGTACCACTGCATGGTGTAGTACACAAGTCGTTGACATAACACAAGTGAAACACCGTTCCACTCATATTACATCTCTCAGAGTGGTACAACAGAAACATATGCGAGTCCAAGGTATTTCTATAGAAGTACACACGAGCTGTTTACATAAGATCAACACAACCTCCTACTTTACAGTGAGGTAAAACTTCAAATAAAGCTCCAGAAGAACGACTCGTAGACTATCTTATTGCTAACTCAAGTTCAAGAGCTACTTGGCTTGCTATAGAATTCTAGCTACTTAGGTGCTAGGATTAGGGAAAGGTTCCCTTCTATTACTAATCTAGGTTTCCAGTCTAGCTGATGCAGAAGTTGACTCCATTGACTTCTTTGATTGGATTCTTCATCTTGTTGCAGTTGACTCCTTTGTCTTCGAGTTCCACGGTAGTTTCTCCTTCGGTGCCTTGATCTAAGAAGGGGGTTCAAACGAGATAGAATGAGTACGAGCGTACTCAGCAAGTTCATATTAGGAAATAGGTGTATCATGCACTAGCTACAGCCATAGACCAGAAAGTCATAGGCCAATGCAAGTTTTCATAAACATTTCTTCAAAAGGTTTATTTTATTCTGAAAACTATGCCCGTCAGTCTTCACAGGTTGACCAGAACTTCGTGGAGTTCCTTTCCTGCCGCGTTCGCAGTTCCTTCCCGGAACAGGGAGTGACAGTCACAATTCAGTATCCTCTGCAGAGGTGCGTTACTTTTCCCATAAGAGAACTTATCCTTGATACCAACCGGGTGTACTTTCCCGTCCACACTTCCTTGGTGTGGGGCCAGGTGTAAGGTCCAAGCCAATCACTGCCTTCTCCGCGACTGCAAACCCACCCTTTTGTCCACCCGCACACCTCCAGTAGACTTCCCCCGATAATACGGCTTTACTCATGGTGTACTTTGGACAATCCTTCATAGATCGTAGAGCCATCATCACTAATGGATGGGGATTTAAAAGGCTATCCCAACCTACGGCAGTGCCTCCAACACCCCGCCGGCTCTACCAATCCGTTGGCGTGCAGAAGGGAAAAGATACAGCTGACTTCCCCAGAGCCATTATAGATCTTATGGTCAACGCGATATGTACGGCGCTAGAATCACTGGACGGCATTGATAATTAATCCTAGGGTGATATAACCCATTGCAATGGAACCTCCACCATATCAACACATACCATGGTTCCATTGCCCACCACATAGTCATATTCATAATTGTAAAATAATACTTTGCTTTTCAATGCATGAGTGATAAGTATAGTACTTTGCATATAATTTGATAAAAATAATCAAATGACATGAGCAAGCGATGAACTTGCCTTTCTTGACTGCAAGATTATGCAGGCAAAAGCTTCGATACGTGATAACTCCAAATTCTGAAATACCATCATCGTCCGGTAAGGACAATGTTTAAAGAACTGGCAAAGATGCTATAATGCATAGTATGAGATGCAATCGTCCCGAGCGTAACCTAACCTCGATGATTTAGGATGGATGAGTTGTAAAGATTTCTTTAGGGTTGGTTGCACTTTTAGAATGGTTCTCAAACAAGGTTCTTATTAGGGTTTGGTTATATTAGCATCATAATCAAGTGATATAAGACATCATAACAAGTACACACATAAAGAATAGTGGTGGAACAATATGTAAAGAACAGTTGTCAATTTTAAGTTCTACAGATCATGGTTGATGATTACTGATACTATACTTCAAAAGAATAACTTTTGAAGAATATGTTGTTTAAGAAATAATGAGTATTTAAATGAAGAACTATGGCTTCTATGGTTTGATTGACATTTGTACTTTAAAAGAATAACTTTTGAAGAACAGGTTAAATAAGAATATGAACTACTATACATAGGAGCTATGTAACTCTAGGGTTTACTATTGAGTTCATTTAGTTGCACTAATAGGAACTAGTTGGGTTCTTAAATAGAATGGGTTTCTATATAGCAAGTATTGGCAGGTTTATTGCTATAGTTTCTTCTAAGCATCATATCAAAGGATAGTTATTAAGATGGTTCTATAAATTAGCTATTAGGGTTTACTATGGTTTCACAATTTCTTTACTAAATAATGATTAATGGTTTCTAAACTAGATGGTTTATCACTTCCTGAATAGGGTTCAGGGAATAGGAGCATGTGATGTGTATTACTACACAAGATTGGTACTAGGGTTTATCATTATGGTTCTACTAAATTATGATGGTTGAGGTTGATCCTAATGGTATGGTATATAGGATTGATGATCAATGGTGCTAACATGTAGTAACAAGCTAGGGTTTATACCTAAGTGGCACTAGTGAATCATATAGGTTTAATCTAAGTATATGGAAACATGAAATGATAATCTCAAGTGACTTGGTTTATGCTAGTGGTTCATGAGCATGCATTCAATTGTTGCTTATTAGGGTTCTATATGTCAAGTAAATCTCACATGATCATATGTGACACATAACTAGGGTTTTAGGGTTGGTTCTAAGGTGGAATGATCACATGAAATAATGGGATCAAGGTCTTACTCAAATTGAAACTAGGGTTTCTAATTTATAGTACAACTCCTAAAATGATGATTGGAATTATAAATGTGGTAACTAATTACTTTGAAGCATAATTAGTAATGGTTTGGCATTTTATTATTTTACACAAGACTTAATAATTAGAGTAACTCCTATTTTAGTTTAATTAAGAATCAGGGTTTAATAATTGTTATTAGGGTTAAAATAATTAACTTGTTAACTAAAGAATGTTTAAGTAAATAATTGTTGAGCTACCAAAATGATATTGGCTTTTAATATTTTCTTGCTTTATTGCTATTTAAAGAAAATGGAAAATGGTAATTTGCAAATTAGGGTTTATGAATTACCACTAATAATTAAGTTAATGTAAATATGATAAATAAAATTAATCTTAACATTTTACTTAGTTACTGAATAGTTAAAATTTAATTTTGGAACTTAATTATTTATTGAATTCAATTTGCATTTTAAATAAATGAAAAGGCATAATTAATAAGGTTAAAAATAAGTGAATTTTTATTTTGACACATATTTTGGTTTTATATTTTATTTGAATAGAGTTTATTTTTGTGAGCATTTTGATATATTATTTGCATTTTTCTGAGTTGAAATGAATTTGCTATGATTTTACAAAGTTTCAACATTTTTCTGGTTTTTTAAACTAAATAGAAAACACTAAAGCTACCCGGTACAGATCTAACCCTAGCAGCTGACTAGTGGGTCCATTGACTGGGTCAGTTGCCACATGGGCAACGACCAGTCAACGATGTCAGGGGAACCCACCAGCCACGTTGGCGTTGCCGGCGGCTAAACGCCGGCGACCAAATCACGGCGGCGCTATGCTACAGGGCCTCCTAGGATGGACTACTGATGGTTTCCGAATCTCCTCGACATGCTGAAGATGATGGTGGTGACGGTTTTGCGAGGGGTTCACCGGAACTAGCTCCGACGAGAGGTGATGCGGCGGTGCTCTCCGGCCAACACGCGAACTAGGGCTACGGGCGATGCCAGGAAGCAATAGATAGCTTGGAGGAAGCGCAAGCTCACCAGGAGTACGCTGATATGCTCGATGGCGATCTTGGTGGTTGGAATCGACCACACGGCCATGGTTTCCGGCCAGCAGTCGAAGAAAGGAATGGCGCGATTGCGTCGATTGAGGGCTCCATTCGTCGATTCCTTTCACCCAGAGAATCAGCAAGCTCTCGCGCTTCTCCTCGACCACACCACGGAGCCAGGGGTGGTCGGAATCCTCGAATCCTTGCTTGACGCCGGCGACAGAGAGTGGAAGATGGTGAGATATAGAGGATGATTGAGAGGATGAGAAGCGGCGTTGTGGTTCTAGGGTTTCACTGCGAAGCTCCAGACACATTTATAGAGCTCGGCGAGGCTTCTACCGTAACTTCACCGGCGGCAGTGGATCAGATGCGTCGACGACGGTGAGGTGCATACGGGCGCGAATCTTGGCGCTAAAGGATAGGACGGACGCGAGAGATATAGAGGAGGGTTCTGGAAGCTTCTGCCACGTCCGAGGTCATCCCTATCTCCAACGGTGAGGTGGCCAGGGCGTTTCGGTGCGCTGTCGACGCCGTGGAGGAAGACGACGCCCTCGTTTTGTTTCACGCCAGCGACGAAGCGGTACGAGGCCGTGGGCTGGACTGGGCCGTGGAGTTGGCGTGGGTCTTGGGCTGCTGCTGGACTGTCTACGGCCTGGACAGGTAAGTTCCCTTTCTTTTCTCTTTTCAATTTCTATTTTATATTTTCTGTTTTCTATTTTGTTGTTTGAATTCAAATTTTAATTCTGTTATGTTTTGCAGGTTCTAAAATATTTGAATAGAAAGATAATTTGATAATCATGATCACCGCCTAATGTTGTTGTTTACACAAGTATTGCAATTTTGATTTGATTTATAATTTTGGTGAGATGTGAGTAAAATGGAATGGTTTAAATCTTTATCCCAATTGCTTCTTAATTAAGGAACTAATATATTTGAATGGTTTGAAATTTCTAACATGTGCAGGGTGAACACATGCTTAGGTTTTGCTAGTACTTAGCAATATTGATGGTTCACATATATTTCAATTATGGCTAGAGTTTCATATAATTGGTAATGAGGTTGGAGTTGTATTATGATTGTATGTGAATGATAGTTTCCAAAGGTTTGAGAATATGGTTGGCTTCACTCTGTGTTAAATAATCTTGCTTAGCAATTCGGCTTGGCTTACTTGAAATAGATCCTAAGCTTATCATGGTTAATTCACTTGTTAAAGTGATTCTAATTCATACCCTACTATTTCATTTGGTTCCCAAGGCAAGTACTTGGGAGGCAAAATAGAATTGAATATTGATTCACTCTACTCACCAAAGGCATTTAGTCCATAAGCATATACGGCTGGGTTTATTACTTGTGATACATGATACACAAGTTAGGTAACAATATTTTATGTGGGATGGATCCTATATGAAAGGGTTAGAGTTTTAGGGATACCTCACTAATTGAAATATTGAATAGGCATGAGGCATGGCAGGGTTATATTTGTACTCCAAAGTGATACTTGGATTGAAATGCAAAGGTGATCTAGGGTTTTAGTTGTGATCACCCAATTGATACACAACCAAGAATTAGGATATGAACATAAGCTTTGGTTATGTTTCACTAATGGAACATGGCTCTTATCTACAAGATTAAAGGTTGGTTTAAACAAGTAAGGTGTAATTCTACTCTAAAATTCTCTAGGATAGACATGGCTATGGTTAGCATCTATAATCTCTCACACTTCTAATTGTCTTGTAATAGCCTAAGGTCCTACTCAAGATATGATGATATGATCCTCTAAAGATATGGTTTGCCTAGGGATTCCACCTTGCAATATTATGTAGCTTGTTCTTCAGAAATCTGATAAACCTGCATCTTGTGGTATGCCTCCACCTCCTAGCTTCTTCATCTTGATCCAAGCTAATCCACATGGAGTGGCTCTATGTGTTTTCTTCCTTGTATCATACTACAAGGTGATCAAATGGATGAAGGGTGTGGCTCTATTTATAGGCTTGGGCAAGCTCTAGTATCATGACACATAAGTGGTGACTCTTGGGTTGGTTTGATGACTAAGGTGCTTGGGTGTCATGCCCTCATCCATAGCAATCCTTTGAGCATGAGGTGGCATAGCTTGGAAAGCAAGTCATGTAGATATTTTCATCCTATGTGGCAAGATCATTATCCTCTCATATGATTTATTTTTGGATAGCCAAGTGGCATTTGTTACTAAATATCTTGTGGATGGTTTTATTATTGTGGATGAGTCACTATATCGTATTGGATTGGATTTATATTATAATATTGATCAAAAGATCAAGGTTGAAGGTTATTCCTCAAATTTGGATAGTTGGTTTTGATTTCACCAAGGCATGATCATATGAGTTTCAAAATACTCATAGTCAGTTTGATTCAAATAGTTTGAACTATAAATCGTAATGTAAATGGATTTAGTTTTATGATATTCCATATACTTAATAAGTTATGATTTAAATAAGAATGTGTGGCTTTTATGCACTTTAGACCCTGTGGTTTACCTTATTTGGTAATAAGTTTAGAAGTGAATTAATTTACACACAAAGTTAGTTGCTAACTTTTAAGTGTTAATAAGTTAGGCTTCGATTCTTAAAGAATGTGTTGTTGTAAAACTAATTCCATTTGATCTAATCCATAGATCAAATCATCTCTACCCAAAACAAGGTTTTAGCAAAGATCACAGTGAAGTTTATAGCGCTTGACTTGATGATCTACTTCAGTTCCAGCAAGTCAAGTGAAACTTCGATTCTTGTGGTAAGTTTTATTTGAAAGCGCGAAAATCCCCCGGATTTTCTATGCATGAATGCAATGCACACTTTGGTGTTCTCTCATTTTATTGCCTCTAAACCTGGGATATTACAGCCTCTCCCCCTTAAACTGAACTTCGTCCCGAAGTTCGAACGCTCTCATGTTTCGGAATAGTTGAAATGTCTTGAACAGATCACCATCCTTCAACTCCATGGTGATCACACTAGATATAGTGAAATATATCCCTTGTCCCGATCCTTCCTGGAGTCTTCTGATGTCTGGCACTAATACTTTCTTCTATTCTATGATTTCTTCCAACACTCTAAGCTTATAGGCTTTCTCTCTAAAGATTCTTGGATTAGGACATCTTATTGTGTTAATGGCCTTTACTAATGGTTGTGGTGACATCTTCCTATTTGGGTACTCAAAGCTTGGTTTTACCAGCTGCGGTAATCCAGCTACGATGTAATATGTCACTATGGTGTACCAGCTGCGGTGTCCAAACCTTAATTCTAAAAGATTCATTTAAGGTAGGGTATTGTTTTCCCTTACTACCATAACGAAAGTAATGGTACTTGGGAAGGTATTTACAGTAGGCATGGTCCTGGTTGTTTAGTCCTATGAATGGATTAGACTCATTTAGTCCATCCAATCATGGCTTCTAGTTTATACTAGTTATCTTCCTTTTGGTTTCTTTAGGTTCCGTGAAAGGAATCTTTCTAATAGGCTTATGTTTTGGTATGGTCAAACTCCTTCGGTCTTAAGCCTTCTTAAGCTTTGCATGTCCTTCGACATCTTCTTCATCCAACTTCATTATCTTAGACTTACTTGAGCTCTCTTGGTTTCGAGTAATTACAATTACCCACTCAAGTTAAGGTCTAACCCTTACTTTCTCGAGATATGAACCTCGGCTTTTGGTCTGACGACCTCCTGAAACTACTTTTATATGGGTAGTTTCCCACCAACCTTATAAAAATAAGATCGTACTTTTTCTCAGTTCAGACCTTTTTCTCCATCTATCTCACTACCAATAATATCTTAATATTTCTCCTTCAGCCTTCCTCTCCCCCTTGGAGTTTACTAATGATCTTCCAACTTCCTTTCTTCTAATCATTAAACTCCAAGGTTAGGTAGTTGGTTTAAGTCTGGTTTATATTTTGTACCTTTCTAAAGTCTCACGAAGAATTCTTTGCGTTGTATCCACACTGTTGTGGGTATCCATTATGAATCCTCCGACTAAATAGGTACCAACCAGGAGATACCAGCTGCGAAATACTAGCTGCGGAATCCCCTTTCCTTTTTAGAGTAAAGAAATGTCCCAGCTGTGGGCTATCTGGTACCAGCTGCAAACTACCTAGTACCAGATGTGGCTTATTGGATACCAGCTGTGGCTATGTTATGGTTCTAGTCAATTATCTACCTACCAGCTGTGGCTACTTACATAGTTTTAGTTAAGATATACTTCACTTCACATGATTTCTCTTCATGATTATTCTATATCAGCTGCGGTCTTATTATACCAGCTACGACTTCACTTGTCTATTTTGCTTTTTCCAGGGTTTGTTTTGCAAGAGAACCACTTGTTGACACTATGAAAATAGTATTTTAAGTGACTTCACTTGCATTCCTTCTTCCATAATGAATACAGCTCTACTTCTACTACTCCATATTCACTATTTTTCTCACTTCCATGGTACTTCCATGTTGAAGTACTCCTTGATTAAGGATAGAAGTGAGTTTTATTGGTCCTTCCTGTAGAGTATTGTGGTTACTTCCCACAACTTTACTTCCTTCTTTAAGTGACCCTTCATCTTGACTTCAAAATCTTCAGGATTCGTCACTTCCTTACACGAATACCTTTACCCTCTAGACCTATAACATCAAGTGAGAGCTTGATATTGCAACATGCATTTGCATATCAAAGTCAAACTTCATGTATGGATCTAGTCAAACAATGAAAATCCAATAAAATCCAAGAAGATTCAGCTTTGTGCTTATAATACACATCCTTATATGCCTGAATATAAAAGTTGGGTAAGACATCCCTAAACATCAGGCTCAGATGTGTAGTATATAACACCACATAAGATAGGTTTAGGTCGTGATACTTAGCACAAATACGTGAATTTCTACTAGTGGTCTCAATATTTATCTTAATTGCACATTTGCAATGAGACAAACTTGAAACAAAATGGCCTGGGATGGTTGGAGTTAACCTAGTTTTCTTTGGAAGTACTAACAAAATAGTATACCATATATATGTGCTATTGAGGACTACTTCCTAAAATATAATTAGTTCTAACATGTCTACTCTAAACACATGATTGTTTAGAATATACCACCTATAGCTCTAGGGTTTCTCTGTGTAATATGCTCTAAATAAGACTTCTTAATCTTAAGGACTATGGTTCTAACATACTTGGTACAGTTATTAGGATTTTAAGGCCTAAGCTTTCGAACTATTCCCTAAATCCTACTCCTTATCATCCTTTTGTTATCGTACTTATGATGTTCTACTCCATCATACCATGATTCTCAAGTGAATCATATATGATTACTAACTCTACCATGAAAAGTAGACTTATATGACCCCTATCACTCTTCCTTACCTCCTATGATTGACCTATCATAGGTATATACTACCACATATTACTTATCTCCCTTACTTACCATCAGTCATTTGACATTTTTAATGACTCTTACTTAACCATACCTGTATTGGTATACTTCTTCCAATAGGATATCTTCCTTACGGTTGTATCCTCTCTTTGGACTACCATGTGTTGTATACCAACTGTGGTCTACTACCACCAATTATCTTAAGCTTCAATGGTGTTCTAGTTACTTGGAATGAAGCAAGATAACTAACTAACTTTACTTAAGAAATATAGATAAGAAAGATTGACTCAAGTGTGTCAGGATTATTCTCCAGTGAATACCCATCTCAAGTCAAAAGAATAGTTGGTTTAGCATAGTTGGCTTAACTAAGATACTTCCTATAGACACTACCAAACCTATAGGTCTCCTTTAAAGGGTTTTAATCCTAGGGTCAAAGCATTTGCTCTGATACCAGCTGTGATGACCCAGCGTACCACTGCATGGTGTAGTACACAAGTCGTTGACATAACACAAGTGAAACACCGTTCCACTCATATTACATCTCTCAGAGTGGTACAACAGAAACATATGCGAGTCCAAGGTATTTCTATAGAAGTACACACGAGCTGTTTACATAAGATCAACACAACCTCCTACTTTACAGTGAGGTAAAACTTCAAATAAAGCTCCAGAAGAACGACTCGTAGACTATCTTATTGCTAACTCAAGTTCAAGAGCTACTTGGCTTGCTATAGAATTCTATCTACTTAGGTGCTAGGATTAGGGAAAGGTTCCCTTCTATTACTAATCTAGGTTTCCAGTATAGCTGATGCAGAAGTTGACTCCATTGACTTCTTTGATTGGATTCTTCATCTTGTTGCAGTTGACTCCTTTGTCTTCGAGTTCCACGGTAGTTTCTCCTTCGGTGCCTTGATCTAAGAAGGGGGTTCAAACGAGATAGAATGAGTACGAGCGTACTCAGCAAGTTCATATTAGGAAATAGGTGTATCATGCACTAGCTACAGCCATAGACCAGAAAGTCATAGGCCAATGCAAGTTTTCATAAACATTTCTTCAAAAGGTTTATTTTATTCTGAAAACTATGCCCATCAGTCTTCACAGGTTGACCAGAACTTCGTGGAGTTCCTTTCCTGCCGCGTTCGCAGTTCCCTTCCCGGAACAGGGAGTGACAGTCACAATTCAGTATCCTCTGCAGAGGTGCGTTACTTTTCCCATAAGAGAACTTATCCTTGATACCAACCGGGTGTACTTTCCCGTCCACACTTCCTTGGTGTGGGGCCAGGTGTAAGGTCCAAGCCAATCATTGCCTTCTCCGCGATCGCAAACTCCACCCTTTTGTCCACCCGCACACCTCCAGTAGACTTCCCCGATAATACGGCTTTACTCATGGTGTACTTTGGACAATCCTACATATATCGTAGAGCCATCATCACTAATGGATGGGGATTTAAAAGGCTATCCCAACCTACGGCGGTGCCTCAACACCCCGCCGGCTCTACCAATCCGTTGGCGTGCGAAGGGAAAAGATACAAATTGACTTCCCCAGAGCCATTATAGATCTTATGGTCAACGTGATATGTACGGCGCTAGAATCGCTGGACGGCATTGGTAATTAATCCTAGGGTGATATAACCCATTGCAATGGAACCTCCACCATATCAACACATACCATGGTTCCATTGCCCACCACATAGTCATATTCATAATTGTAAAATAATACTTTGCTTTTCAATGCATGAGTGATAAGTATAGTACTTTGCATATAATTTGATAAAAATAATCAAATGACATGAGCAAGCGATGAACTTGCCTTTCTTGACTGCAAGATTATGCAGGCAAAAGCTTCGATACGTGATAACTCCAAATTCTGAAATACCATCATCGTCCGGTAAGGACAATGTTTAAAGAACTGGCAAAGATGCTATAATGCATAGTATGAGATGCAATCGTCCCGAGCGTAACCTAACCTCGATGATTTAGGATGGATGAGTTGTAAAGATTTCTTTAGGGTTGGTTGCACTTTTAGAATGGTTCTCAAACAAGGTTCTTATTAGGGTTTGGTTATATTAGCATCATAATCAAGTGATATAAGACATCATAACAAGTACACACATAAAGAATAGTGGTGGAACAATATGTAAAGAACAGTTGTCAATTTTAAGTTCTACAGATCATGGTTGATGATTACTGATACTATACTTCAAAAGAATAACTTTTGAAGAATATGTTGTTTAAGAAATAATGAGTATTTAAATGAAGAACTATGGCTTCTATGGTTTGATTGACATTTGTACTTTAAAAGAATAACTTTTGAAGAACAGGTTAAATAAGAATATGAACTACTATACATAGGAGCTATGTAACTCTAGGGTTTACTATTGAGTTCATTTAGTTGCACTAATAGGAACTAGTTGGGTTCTTAAATAGAATGGGTTTCTATATAGCAAGTATTGGCAGGTTTATTGCTATAGTTTCTTCTAAGCATCATATCAAAGGATAGTTATTAAGATGGTTCTATAAATTAGCTATTAGGGTTTACTATGGTTTCACAATTTCTTTACTAAATAATGATTAATGGTTTCTAAACTAGATGGTTTATCACTTCCTGAATAGGGTTCAGGGGAATAGGAGCATGTGATGTGTATTACTACACAAGATTGGTACTAGGGTTTATCATTATGGTTCTACTAAATTATGATGGTTGAGGTTGATCCTAATGGTATGGTATATAGGATTGATGATCAATGGTGCTAACATGTAGTAACAAGCTAGGGTTTATACCTAAGTGGCACTAGTGAATCATATAGGTTTAATCTAAGTATATGGAAACATGAAATGATAATCTCAAGTGACTTGGTTTATGCTAGTGGTTCATGAGCATGCATTCAATTGTTGCTTATTAGGGTTCTATATGTCAAGTAAATCTCACATGATCATATGTGACACATAACTAGGGTTTTAGGGTTGGTTCTAAGGAGGAATGATCACATGAAATAATGGGATCAAGGTCTTACTCAAATTGAAACTAGGGTTTCTAATTTATAGTACAACTCCTAAAATGATGATTGGAATTATAAATGTGGTAACTAATTACTTTGAAGCATAATTAGTAATGGTTTGGCATTTTATTATTTTACACAAGACTTAATAATTAGAGTAACTCCTATTTTAGTTTAATTAAGAATCAGGGTTTAATAATTGTTATTAGGGTTAAAATAATTAACTTGTTAACTAAAGAATGTTTAAGTAAATAATTGTTGAGCTACCAAAATGATATTGGCTTTTAATATTTTCTTGCTTTATTGCTATTTAAAGAAAATGGCAAATGGTAATTTGCAAATTAGGGTTTATGAATTACCACTAATAATTAAGTTAATGTAAATATGATAAATAAAATTAATCTTAACATTTTACTTAGTTACTGAATAGTTAAAATTTAATTTTGGAACTTAATTATTTATTGAATTCAATTTGCATTTTAAATAAATGAAAAGGCATAATTAATAAGGTTAAAAATAAGTGAATTTTTATTTTGACACATATTTTGGTTTTATATTTTATTTGAATAGAGTTTATTTTTGTGAGCATTTTGATATATTATTTGCATTTTTCTGAGTTGAAATGAATTTGCTATGATTTTACAAAGTTTCAACATTTTTCTGGTTTTTTAAACTAAATAGAAAACACTAAAGCTACCCGGTACAGATCTAACCCTAGCAGCTGACTAGTGGGTCCATTGACTGGGTCAGTTGCCACACGGGCAACGACCAGTCAACGATGTCAGGGGAACCCACCAGCCACGTTGGCGTTGCCGGCGGCTAAACGCCGGCGACCAAATCACGGCGGCGCTATGCTACAGGGCCTCCTAGGATGGACTACTGATGGTTTCCGAATCTCCTCGACATGCTGAAGATGATGGTGGTGACGGTTTTGCGAGGGGTTCACCGGAACTAGCTCCGGCGAGAGGTGATGCGGCGGTGCTCTCCGGCCAACACGCGAACTAGGGCTACGGGCGATGCCAGGAAGCAATAGATAGCTCGGAGGAAGCGCAAGCTCACCAGGAGTACGCTGATATGCTCGATGGCGATCTTGGTGGTTGGAATCGACCACACGGCCATGGTTTCCAGCCAGCAGTCGAAGAAAGGAATGGCGCGATTGCGTCGATTGAGGGCTCCATTCGTCAATTCCTTTCACCCAGAGAATCAGCAAGCTCTCGCGCTTCTCCTCGACCACATCACGGAGCCAGGGGTGGTCGGAATCCTCGAATCCTTGCTTGACGCCGGCGACAGAGAGTGGAAGATGGTGAGATATAGAGGATGATTGAGAGGATGAGAAGCGGCGTTGTGGTTCTAGGGTTTCACTGCGAAGCTCCAGACACATTTATAGAGCTCGGCGAGGCTTCTACCGTAACTTCACCGGCGGCAGTGGATCAGATGCGTCGACGACGGTGAGGTGCATACGGGTGCGAATCTTGGCGCTAAAGGATAGGACGGACGCGAGAGATATAGAGGAGGGTTCTGGAAGCTTCTGCCACGTCCAGGGTCATCCCTATCTCCAACGGTGAGATGGCCAGGGCGTTTCGGTGCGCTGTCGTCGCCGTGGAGGAAGACGACGCCCTCATTTTGTTTCACGCCAGCGACGAAGCGGTACGAGGCCGTGGGCTGGACTGGGCCGTGGAGTTGGCGTGGGTCTTGGGCTGCTGCTGGACTGTCTACGGCCTGGACAGGTAAGTTCCCTTTCTTTTCTCTTTTCAATTTCTATTTTATATTTTCTGTTTTCTATTTTGTTGTTTGAATTCAAATTTTAATTCTGTTATGTTTTGCAGGTTCTAAAATATTTGAATAGCAAGATAATTTGATAATCATGATCACCGCCTAATGTTGTTGTTTACACAAGTATTGCAATTTTGATTTGATTTATAATTTTGGTGAGATGTGAGTAAAATGGAATGGTTTAAATCTTTATCCCAATTGCTTCTTAATTAAGGAACTAATATATTTGAATGGTTTGAAATTTCTAACATGTGCAGGGTGAACACATGCTTAGGTTTTGCTAGTACTTAGCAATATTGATGGTTCACATATATTTCAATTATGGCTAGAGTTTCATATAATTGGTAATGAGGTTGGAGTTGTATTATGATTGTATGTGAATGATAGTTTCCAAAGGTTTGAGAATATGGTTGGCTTCACTCTGTGTTAAATAATCTTGCTTAGCAATTCTGGCTTGGCTTACTTGAAATAGATCCTAAGCTTATCAGGGTTAATTCACTTGTTAAAGTGATTCTAATTCATACCCTACTATTTCATTTGGTTCCCAAGGCAAGTACTTGGGAGGCAAAATAGAATTGAATATTGATTCACTCTACTCACCAAAGGCATTTAGTCCATAAGCATATATGGCTGGGTTTATTACTTGTGATACATGATACACAAGTTAGGTAACAATATTTTATGTGGGATGGATCCTATATGAAAGGGTTAGAGTTTTAGGGATACCTCACTAATTGAAATATTGAATAGGCATGAGGCATGGCAGGGTTATATTTGTACTCCAAAGTGATACTTGGATTGAAATGCAAAGGTGATCTAGGGTTTTAGTTGTGATCACCCAATTGATACACAACCAAGAATTAGGATATGAACATAAGCTTTGGTTATGTTTCACTAATGGAACATGGCTCTTATCTACAAGATTAAAGGTTGGTTTAAACAAGTAAGGTGTAATTCTACTCTAAAATTCTCTAGGATAGACATGGCTATGGTTAGCATCTATAATCTCTCACACTTCTAATTGTCTTGTAATAGCCTAAGGTCCTACTCAAGATATGATGATATGATCCTCTAAAGATATGGTTTGCCTAGGGATTCCACCTTGCAATATTATGTAGCTTGTTCTTCAGGAAATCTGATAAACCTGCATCTTGTGGTATGCCTCCACCTCCTAGCTTCTTCATCTTGATCCAAGCTAATCCACATGGAGTGGCTCTATGTGTTTTCTTCCTTGTATCATACTACAAGGTGATCAAATGGATGAAGGGTGTGGCTCTATTTATAGGCTTGGGCAAGCTCTAGTATCATGACACATAAGTGGTGACTCTTGGGTTGGTTTGATGACTAAGGTGCTTGGGTGTCATGCCCTCATCCATAGCAATCCTTTGAGCATGAGGTGGCATAGCTTGGAAAGCAAGTCATGTAGATATTTTCATCCTATGTGGCAAGATCATTATCCTCTCATATGATTTATTTTTGGATAGCCAAGTGGCATTTGTTACTAAATATCTTGTGGATGGTTTTATTATTGTGGATGAGTCACTATATCGTATTGGATTGGATTTATATTATAATATTGATCAAAAGATCAAGGTTGAAGGTTATTCCTCAAATTTGGATAGTTGGTTTTGATTTCACCAAGGCATGATCATATGAGTTTCAAAATACTCATAGTCAGTTTGATTCAAATAGTTTGAACTATAAATCGTAATGTAAATGGATTTAGTTTTATGATATTCCATATACTTAATAAGTTATGATTTAAATAAGAATGTGTGGCTTTTATGCA
Organism: Lolium perenne; assembly: GCF_019359855.2. Classification (NCBI taxonomy): domain Eukaryota; kingdom Viridiplantae; phylum Streptophyta; class Magnoliopsida; order Poales; family Poaceae; genus Lolium; species Lolium perenne. The sequence continues at coordinate 266,568,041 of NC_067246.2, read as the reverse complement.
CTTTAGACCCTGTGGTTTACCTTATTTGGTAATAAGTTTAGAAGTGAATTAATTTACACACAAAGTTAGTTGCTAACTTTTAAGTGTTAATAAGTTAGGCTTCGATTCTTAAAGAATGTGTTGTTGTAAAACTAATTCCATTTGATCTAATCCATAGATCAAATCATCTCTACCCAAAACAAGGTTTTAGCAAAGATCACAGTGAAGTTTATAGCGCTTGACTTGATGATCTACTTCAGTTCCAGCAAGTCAAGTGAAACTTCGCCATCGTGGTAAGTTTTATTTGAAAGCGCGAAAATCCCCCGGATTTTCTATGCATGAATGCAATGCACACTTTGGTGTTCTCTCATTTTATTGCCTCTAAACCTGGGATATTACAGTGTCTCTCTCCCACATAAGCATGAATTTATTCAAACAAAACAAAAACAAACAGACGCTCCAAGTAAAGTACATAAGATGTGACCGAATAAAAATATAGTTTCAAGTGAAGAAACCTGATAAGTTGTCGATGAAGAAGGGGATGCCTTGGGCATCCCCAAGCTTAGATGCTTGAGTCTTCTTGAAATATGCAGGGATGAACCACCGGGGCATCCCCAAGCTTAGACTTTTCACTCTTCTTGATCATAGTATATCATCCTCCTCTCTTGACCCTTGAAAACTTCCTCCACACCAAACTTAAAACAAACTCATTAGAGGGTTAGTGCATAGTCAAAAATTCACATGTTCAGAGGTGACACAATCATTCTTAACACTTCTGGACATTGCCCAAAGCTACTGGAAGTTAATGGAACAAAGAAATCCATCCAACACAGCAAAAGAGGCAATGCGAAATAAAAGGCAGAATCTGTCAAAACAGAACAGTTCGTAAAGACGAATTTTTTAGAGGCACTGGACTTGCTCATATGAAAATGCTCAAATTGAATGAAAGTTGCGTACATATCTGAGGATCACGCACGTAAATTGGCAGATTTTTCTGAGTTACCTACAGAGAGGCATATCAAAATTCGTGACAGCAAGAAATCTGTTTCTGCGCAGCAATCCAAATCTAGTATTGACTTTACTATCAAAAACTTTACTTGGCACAACAATGCAATAAAATAAAGATAAGGAGAGGTTGCTACAGTAGTAAGAAATTCCAAGACTCAAATATAAAACAAAAGTGCTGTAGTAAAATAAACACATGGGTTATCTCCCAAGAAGTGCTTTCTTTATAGCCATTAAGATGGGCTCAGTAATTTCAATGATGCACTCGCAAAAAATAAGAGTTGAAGCAAAAGAGAGCATCAAGAAGCAAATTCAAAACACATTTTAAGCCTAACCCACTTCCTATGAAAATGAATCTTGTAAATAAACAAGTCATGTAGGCATAATGCAACAAGCATAGGAAAACTAGACAAGCGCAACTTCAAGATTTTTAGCATATAGAGAGGTGTTTTAATAACATGAAAATTTCTACAACCATATTTTCCTCTCTCATAATAACTTTCAGTAGCATCATGAACAAATTCAACAATATAACTATCACATAAAGCATTCTTATCATGAGTCTCATGCATAAAATTATTACTACTCCCAACATAAGCATAATCAATTTTATTAGTTGTAGTGGGAGCAAATTCAACAAAGTAGCTATCATTATTATTCTCATCAAGTGTAGGAGGCATAGTATAATCATAATAAAATTTACTCTCCATAGTAGGCGGCACCAAAAGACCACTATCATTATAATCATCATATATGTGAGGCATATCATAATCAACATAAACTTTCTCCTCAATACCCGGAGGGCTAAAGAGATCATTTTCATCAAAACCGACCTCCCCAAGCTTAGAATTTTCTATATCATTATCAACAATGGTGTTCAAAGCGTTCATACTAATATTACTACTAGCATGCAAATAAGGTTCCATAGGTTTTTTAATTTTTGCATTAAACCATTCATGTCTTGACTCAGGAAATAGTTTAAAAAGCTCACGGATGTTTTCCATTATGCCTTACTAGTGTTTAACAAGAAACAAAAAGATGCAATTGCAGGATCTAAAGGAAATAGCTTCGAGCACACACACAACAGCAACAGAAAAGTAATTAGTTACCTGGGACCGGAGTATGAGTGCTTTTTACCTTTCCTCCCCGGCAACGGCGCCAGAAAAGTGCTTGATGTCTACGGGTGCTTCTATTCTTGTAGACAGTGTTGGGCCTCCAAGAGCAGAGGTTTGTAGAACAGTAGCAAGTTTCCCTTAAGTGGATCACCCAAGGTTTATCGAACTCAGGGAGGAAGAGGTCAAAGATATCCCTCTCAAGCAACCCTGCAATCACGATACAAGAAGTCTCTTGTGTCCCCAACACACCTAATACACTTGTCAGATGTATAGGTGCACTAGTTCGGCGAAGAGATATTGAAATACAAGTGGTATGAATGAATATGAGCAGTAGTAACGGTGCCAGAAAAGTGCTTAGTGGCGTGCAGTTGATGGTAGTAATATTGCAGGAAGTAAAGATGCAGTAAAACAGTAAACAAGCGATGATTGCAGTATTTGGAAACAAGGCCTAGGGATCATACTTTCACTAGTGGACACTCTCAACATTGATCACATAGATAAATAAGTTCTCTTCCTTTATGCTACATATACTCTTGTTTGATAATGAACACCATTCGTTGTGTAGGGCTACAAGAGCTCCCTCAAGCCGGAGTTAACAAGCGCCACAACATTCGGCATTCATATTTAAGTAACCTTTAGAGCATAATAGATCTTTGCAATTTAAACCGAGTACTAACATAGCATACACACTGTCACCTTTACACTATGAAGGGGGGATGAATCACATCAATACTATCATAGTAATAATTAACTCCATAACCTACATGAGATTATGATCATAACTTACGCCAAGTACTACACGATGCACACACTGTCACCATTACACCGTGAAGGAGGAATAGAATACTTTAATAACATCACAAGAGTAGCACATAGACTAATAGTGATACAAAACTCATATGAATCTCAATCATGTAAGGCAGCTCATGAGATCATTGTATTGAAGTACATAGGACAGAGATTAACCACATAGCTACCGGTACAGCCCTTAGCCTCGATGGAGAACTACTCCCTCCTCATGGGAGACAGCAGCGTTGATGAAGATGGTGGTGGTGTCGATGGAGGAGCCTTCCGGGGGCACTTCCCCGTCCCGGCGGCGTGCCGGAACAGAGACTCCTGTCCCCCAGATCTTGGCTTCGTGATGGCGGCGGCTCTGGAAGGTTTCTCGTACCGTGGCTTTTTCGTGTCGAAGATTTAGGTCAGGACGGCTTTAATAGGCGAAGAGGCGGCCTCGGAGGGCTGACGAGGCGGTGACACAATAGGGGGGCGCGGCCCAGGCCCTGGCCGCGCCACCCTGTCATCTGGTGGCCCTGTGGCCCTCCTCTGCTGGCTCTCGGGTGTTCTGGAGGCTTTGTGGAAAAATAGGATGCTGGGCATTGATTTCGTCCGATTCCGAGAATATTTCCTTACTAGGATTTCTGAAACCAAAAACAGCAGAAAACATGAACTGGCACTTCGGCATCTTGTCAATATGTTAGTTCCGGAAAACGCATCAAAACAATATAAAGTGTGTATAAAACATGTAGGTATTGTCATAAAACAAGCATGGAACATAAGAAATTATAGATACGTTTGAGACGTATCATAGTGCTACCGTCGTTCATTGTAGCGCCATGGGTTCTTCCTTGGTAGCACCTCCCGCCCCCATGTTAATTGAGTGCCCACCACCACTAGCAATGACACCAGAATTCCTTTGCAGAAAGTATTAAACGCTAGCACCGATGGTAACTTCAACGCCCTCCTTTGGTAACATCTTCACTCGCCTATAGTAGCACCGACGAACTTCAATTGTAGCACCTCTGCAACCGATTGTAGCTCCTCCTCGCATCTATGGTAGCAGCTTTTCCAGCCTATTATCGCACCGGAGAACCCTCGCCACCAGCAGTAGCACCCGAAAATTTCCACCTAGATCTAGACCGCCGAATTTCTAGCTAAGGACAAAAACCTGTTGTCTCGATGCTAGGGCGGAAATACTCCGGCTTACACTGGCACGTCCTCGTGCACCTTTGACACCGGGGGGATACACCGCATCTCGCGTTGAAGGAGGCTGGCCGAAAGCACGATGCGCAAGACAATCCGGCTAGCGCTTTTTGAGACCTAAAGTCCGGCCCGGTTCCCCAGGAGGTACCTCGTCAGAGGTTCATTTTTATATTTATTTTTCCATCTAGGATCCAGCAACTATGGGCTGTTCTAGGTCAGTCTGACCGCCCTAGAGCCTCGTGGATTGGCAGCATGCCGCCATGGGTAAACTAACAAAGAAAGAGAAGCACATGTACACGGGTAAAGATGGTTGCACACGAAAATTTTAATAGATTTGTAGATTTGATTGGTCTTATTCAACCGGCCATCACATCTCACATATATATGAAGCAGCCGGTCTTCCCGTGAAAGCAAGGGACTCCCCTATACTTTCCATGCAAAAAAATTACTCTAATTTTCGTCCAAAAATCTTAGATCTAGCTTAACTCGGATAGAATCTGGATCTGACTATGTTTTTGTTCTTGTTCTTATCCTGGCTCTGTAGATTGCTCTTAACTAGGGTGGACGTGTTTCAAAAATAGAACTTCAACGTCTCAAATAGATAAACAACTCTCATGTTGAACACTTTTCCAATGAAGGTTGTCTACATGCGTTTTCAGGCCCATCTTCAACTTCAAGTCTGATCCACATGATAGGTCGGATCACTAGAAAGTTCTACATCTTGACGGCACGAACAACTTCTATGTTGAGCATCATTTCATCCACGGCCGTATCGATGCATTTGCAAGAACATCTTCACCTTTAGGTTGGATCTATCAGGCAGAGAGTTAGCTGGATATTGTCAAGACTTTGTGGGTCACATCGTACGCCGGATCCAGATGACTCCCAAAGCAAAGTTTTATGTTTAAACACGAATAAATTCCGTGTTGGGCATTTTTCCATATGAGGTCAACTTGAGGACAATAAGACGAACATCTCCATATGATGTCTTCCTTACATTTCCGCGTTAAACCCGAGGTGGCCAAATTCTGAGCAAAATCATTTGGCATTCCTTTTTGGCTTGACTTCTTTATATATTGAAGTTCTAGCACTCATCCTTCTTTTTCAAGATGGCTTTTCATCCGCCATACGCTTGAAGTGACAAATATACCATGGATCCGCCTAACGACAAAGGTGGTCATGTATCCATCTTGGGACCAAAGTTACCATGGATCCGCCTAAAGACTGAGGTAGCTACGAATGCAACTAATCCATCTAACTCCTTCAGCTTCAATGGTTCCATCTTGAACATGCATCCGCCATGGGACCAAATGTCTAACATTCCGGCCTATCCCTAAGGTGACATCATATGGTCTTTCTCCTTGGCGTAACTCCTAGATTTCTTCAAGTCTCGCTAAGCTAGCTAAGGCCTATGGTGGCAAAATCTTCCTTGGACCCTTGGTGAACATGGATCGGCCTTGAGCCAAAGTGACCATGATTCCTCCTTGACCAAAGTGGCAATGATCCTGTTTTGAAACTAAGGTGGCCATAATTCCAACCTGCTTCTTTATCTGGCTCGAAACCAGGCATGTCCATCTTGCTTCTTAGTCTGCAAAAGATCCGTCTTGGATAATCGGAAGGTGGCCCAAAATGGGTGCTAACATATGCCCCCTGTTCTCTGGCAGAGCTTGCGTGCCAGAAAATGATTTCCAACTTGGCCTAAGACGATGTTAGATCTCCATCGGTTATGAATGCTTAGGGCGATAAATCTATATCGGCCTTATTTTTTTACCTCGAAGGGCATGTCTCAATCCTCCAGAGTATAAGTAGCGAAAATAAACAAAAATTTCTTCTATTTTGAAATAGCGGCAACATGGCCAACTAACTATTGGTGCTGCGACTTGATCTTACCCTCCTAGAATGTTGAACCTATGGATCACAATAAGCCCACGGTGGGTATCCGATCATACCTGGTGGCAAACTCCACGACATTGGATAAATACATAGCTGAGTGATATGGACGATGCTCCGACTAAAGTCATTTATGATATGATGGATATTTCTGACTTGATTGTTTTTCGGCTTTGGCCTTCTCTTCCTTTATTGTTGCTTTTCCAAAAACATCTTCTTTCACACCCTTTCAGACCTGAGTCCCTTTCTTAGGAATCCATGCCTTGTTCTTCTTTTTCTTAAGCTCTTCCTTCCTAAGCCGATTGATCTCTTGCTCTTGCCAACACGATAAATCGAGTGTTCATCTCGTTTGTGATTTGGTTTCACCCAATGACAAGTTTTTCTTGGATTGTTTAGATCCAACAACTGGGTCTTTCAAAGTAACTTGCTTCACTTCCCTACCCTTAGTAGCCAAAACTGATCGACTCAACTGAATTTTTATTATTTGTAGATGGATCTGAAACAAAGTCCTTGCAGCCATCTCTCTTCACTCTGTAAACTTGATTGGCACCCCCTTCTTGTTCGAGCTCTGGATCGATTCATTGAATCATTTTTTGACTTGTAATTGTTGAGTTGGAGCTATAGAAGCTTGACGAGATGGATGGCGTTCCCTTGGATCATACCTACCCCACGATGTGTATGGATAGAAGCTAGTGTAGGGAGGTATCCATTGCATCGGCATTGGCGGATCAAGAGGAGGATGTGGATCCGACTTGTTAAACTTATCCTTTTGCCAATCCTGGTCCCCAATTTTTGCCTTGCTGGGGGTGACTTCGATTCTTTTTCTTTAGTCTTCCGACAAGCACTCTTCTCATCACTTCTCTTCTGATATTTCCCAAGAGCTTCTTGAAAGTAACTTTCGTCTTTGGTTTCCATGCATCCGTCTTTATATTTTCGTCTTGCCCCCCCTTCCCAGCATCAGACAACTTTGGTGTAGCCTTGATGGAATTTTCGTCTTCAAGATTATCATTGATCTGAATATTTTCCTGGCTCGAAGACTTGCCCCATCATCTCCACTGTGTATCTTTCCGCCTTGTGGTGGTGATCTAGCTTTATGTAACCAAATAAAAAGTTGGTCGCCATCAAAACCAAACTGAGCTGGATGGCTGCTTTGTTGTGTGTCAGCCAACTTAAATCGTCCATTGTTATCCGATTGTTTGGTTTGACAAAACACATTGCAGTTCATTTGCTCTAGTTCTGATGGATTATCACGGTAATCAACAAATGGGACTATTCGGCGATGCCCCAACAAGGTGATCACTCATAGTTGGACTGAAGGTACACATTTCATCAAACAACTGATATTGAGGTTTCGACTTTGTAATTAAGCAACGAAGTGGTTCCTGCTTAACGCCATCCAACTCGGATATGCACCACTTTACGTCCTCAATTTCCGATGCACTCGAATCGCCTATCTCTGAGAACTTCATATTTGGTCTTATGTTTCTGCAATCAACATGATTCCAAAATATACGTCTCATCCGAGACCAAATGTTAGCCAAATATGATACACGCAAAGCTACCCACAGAAACATGGATCTTAGTCGGAAAAGGTTTTGGTTGCACAAAATTGTCACTACCGGCTTGTATAGATGGTGTAATGTGTTGGCCGATACATTTAGTAACAATCTTGTTGCTAACAAATAAATTACTCATCTCGATTGGTCTTTAAAAGTTTATGAATATCTAGCCCATGCATGTGTCATCAATATAATTTTGACTAAATCGAAACATGAGTAACTTATCTGCTAGACATAGCTATGCAAAGACGTTGGGAAGATGCACACTGATTTCTCAACTGGAGCAACTATTGGGTTAGACTTGGTATAACTCTCCAACGCTCTGCCTTCCTGTGGATCTCGCACCTCATTTCTTAGAGGATTTCCTTCACCCGGATCCTTTCTAGATAGAAAATCCTAAGGTTGATGCTCATCTTTAGCTAGATTTTGTTCAGCTATGTCTTCTTGTTCTAATCATCTTTGTCATGAAACTCGTATGGTAGCATAACAACTCCTACACATCCTGAGAAATCAAGCACAGCAGACTTACATCATTTTCCATGTGATTGTACATCGAAGTTTGTATCCTACTTGATGAACACGTCATGTGTTTCTGACCTAAGTTTTCTCAAATCGGATTGGGATTCTACTAAGTTTTTCATCATAGCCATATCAATCTTCCACTGTTTCTGTTGGCTTGTACAACTTTGTGCTCCTTCATGGGCATTGTGACTTCCTCTTCTTGTTGGTTTGGCAAAACTTAGATTTCCTCCTTGCACCTCCTCTTGGTAACTTTGTAGTATTGGCGTTGTTCATCTGAGAATTCCTCCCAAGTTGGCATAGTGAAGTCATTGTGGTATTGCCCCCCGACACTTTTAGACTCATTCGGCCTTCAGTTGCCAAATTTTTGCAATTGTGTGTGAGAGGTACCATGTGCGGTATATGATTGTTTGAGGTAGCCGGTCGAATTGTTAGTGGAAGCATAGCGAACTCCTCCATCCATCGGCATGTTTTGATGTAAGTCAGCGGCCGGTGGATAAAACCATGAGACATCCTCTTGAATCTGAGGTGTCCCTTGTTGATCACCATAACTTGTCGAGTTTATCGGCACATTGAAGGGGCTTGCTAATGGATGCGAAAGATCGACAATTTGCATGGCATGGATATATAATCTCCAAGCTTCTTCAAAGGTATACTTAGTCAACACATCCCCATAATGGACATCCAGCGTGTTGTATCAATTGCAAGATCCAGCGACTACATTCTAACTCATGATGTTATTCACCAACCTATAATCTGGGGTAGCCGATGCATGACAATTGGAGTCACTCGATGGTGTGTGGACAGTAAGGTGGTCCTCCACCGGCTTATTCTCATAGCTATATGGAAGATAACTAGAGCTAGCCGATATAGTCTGCCTGACTTTACCAACGAAGGGGCTATTTGCATCAAGGTAAGAGAATCGATGATCCATATTACCGTTGTAGATAAAAGCATTCTTGATGTCGTTTTCCTCGTAGAAAGAACATGCTAGAGACTTGATACATGCATTTTACATCATCAATATTGTCACATATATGTTTAGTTTTTATTGATATATGCTATCATACACCATTATTTATGCATTTCTAGTTGATTTCTGATATACTTTCCTACTAAGTCCCCTTCTTTAGTATTTAATTCCTAGGATGCAGAAAACCTCCTTTTGCTTTGTATTGTTCAAGGGACCTTCTGGACACCTAAAAATCAAGAGAAAAATACATGATCAGTTTTTCACCCGAAGAAGGACCGTGGGCCAAAGAATCATGTGAGAGGATCCACGAGGGGAAAAGAGACCAGGTGGCGCACCCTACCTGGCTGGGCGCGCCACCCATGCCCGTTTTGTCCTCGGGCATCATCTTGGGTCCCCCATTTAACAGACACCTCCATTTCGCACAAAAACTTAAGCCATATTTTTTCGATATTTATTAAGGCAGCGGCGGAGGCGGAAGTCCTCTCCTACTCCGGGAGAGGGCATATCCTGCCGCACCGGTGTGTCTGGTGAAGGGGAAATCGACACCATCGTCATCACCACTCCTCCTTGGCTTGGGGGAGGCATCTCCATCAACATCTCCATGATCACCATCTTCAAGATTGACTTCATCCCCCAAATAGTTTGTGTTGAATTGAACCTCGGATATTGTTTTGAGGTTAGCTGCATATTTGTGATTTGTACTTTATCTGGTTGGGAGATTATTTACTCAGATTGTGTTGTAACCATTATGTCTCTGGTCCATATCATATTTGACACTCGTGAGTAGTTCCCCATGTTTCCGAGGGTATAGGAAGATCCGACTATGATTCTATATATGATGTGTAATGAGTAATTTTGGTCAAGTTTTTTTTATCTTTTATGTTGTTCTATGATGATTTTATGCGAACGACGACTGCATATTACTTCACCTATATGGTATCATAGGGCTACACTTTAATGTAATAAATGAGTGTTGGAAGGGACGGAATAACAGAAACCGGTTTCCAATACTTTGAGTTGGATTAGAGGGGTTTATGTTGGGGACCAATGATCTTATTGCTATGGTGGGATATTTATGTCTTAATGATTCCTATACTTGCACATGAAAAGGGCTCTAGGACCCATCATAAGGGGTGTATTTTCCCATATCAACGGTTGCACCTAATTTACGTACCGCCCCTAATAGAATGAAACTTGACAAATAATTTACCATGTTGTGTAGAACTCTAATTCTAGTAAATCCATGCCGCCCTCAGGAACACTTGTCTCATATAAGCAAACACACACTTGAGCTTGTCCTCTTGCTGAATATAGGATTGGGCTTTCTCTCATTGATAGCATTTACATATTTTATTTTATCACAAACTATACACCCAAAACACCAAAATCTACTGCATCTTTATTATTGTTTGCTTGTCAATTTCACTAACCAATACCTTCAGCTCCTCGTGGGTTCGACAAAATTTCTTCTTGAAAAGTACTATAATTGACCTCCTGTACTTGGGAGCCCTCAAGAAACTTTTCTGGCGTCGTTGCAGGGGAGCGTATCGATATTGGTAAGTGGTCTAGTAAAAAGCTTTTACTGTTTTTTCTAGTTACTATTTATCTCATCATGGGTATGTCAAGCCGCGATGAGATGTGTTTGCCTTTATATGAATATGTTTGATCTGTTAAAGAGAATTAAGAGAAACCACGTGAACCTAAGGTGGCATTTCAAGTTCCTATTGGTATTGCCAAAAAAGCTATGAAACTAACTTTTACAGGGGATAAAAGTCAAACTTCTATGTGGCATTTACATGCTATTGAAGATCTATGCTATTTTTTAAAATTAGCTGGTATTCCTCATGATGATGTGAGAGCAAATTATTATATCTATCCCTTTCTGGTGATGCTCGCGTGTGGTTTAGATCTTTGGATGCTAAATGTCGTCTTGATTGGGAATGTCTAAGGAAAGCCTTCTATCTTAAATACTATACTCGTAAAGAAGCTTATGATGATCGCTGTCATATTTATAATTTGTGGCCTCATGTTGGATAAAGTATTGCTCAAGCTTAGGGCAGGCTTAATGATCTCATCCATAAGAATGCTTGTCATGGTATTCCTGATAGTCTTATATTGATAAATTTCTATGTGAGGCTGCCTAACATCATAGGGACTTTCTGGATAATTCATCTGAATGGAGTTTTACTAATAGAACTCAACAAGGAGCAAGGGATTTATTGTATAGTATTGCTAATAATACTACTGCATGGAATCTTGATAAAGGTAACCAACCTTGTTTTGAACGTGAATATGCATGTGTAGAGAATTTCTCTACTACTATATTGTTTGAAGAATTAAAGAATAGGTTTGTTCTTGATCCTCATATATTAGTAGAAGTTACTACATATTTTGCTAACAATTTGAATGTTCCTAAGAAGGGATTTAAAGTTTATTTTGAACCTCTTAAGAATTCTCCATATATTGCTAAAGTTGAGAAACAGGTTCAACAAGCATCCTCTATCATCATAGAAGAATATGTGGAATATCCTCCATATCCAAATAGAGTGAAGGAAAATTTACTCAACACTTTTGCAAATAAGAGTGCTATAAGATGTTAAGAACCATATGAAAAAATTGACATGAAGCACCAAATTTTGGCCATCAAATAATTAAATGAAGAAACTCTTTGTGGTGTTTATCTATGTGAAGATTCCGCTAAGGTAATTCAAGATAATACTACTAAAGTTGGTAAAACTATTATATCTTGTGCTATGGGAACTTCATGCTATCATGGTCTATGTGATATTGGAGCAAGGATACGTGTGATACGATGTTCTCCATCTCTTGAATCAAGCCTGACATTGATACCATACATATGGAAGAAACATGTATAACTATTCAACTTGCTAATAAAGATTATATTTTTCCTATTGGTATGGTTAAAGATGTTGAAGTATTAGTAGGAAAGATTATTATTGTACTTGGTAGCTCCCAAGATGCATTTTGTCCTATTATATTTGGAAGACCTTTCTTACATACTATTGGTGCTAAAACTAATTTACCAAAAGAGAGAGTGTGTATTAAATTTAGTGGAGAAAGGTTAGAATTTAATTTTTCAAAGTTTACTGATACACATTTTAAAAAAATAAAATTTTCAAAAAGATATAGTGGACGCTGACATGTTCATTTTGCATCATCATTATTGCTACATATAGGGTTAGTTTTCATTGTTATTTGCATTCATACATTGTTATTTATGCATTTTTAGATGGTTTCCGGGACTTCCCTATAAAGTCCCCTTCTTTGGTATTTAATTCCTAGGAGGCAAAAAACCTCCTTTTTGTATTTTATTTGTTTTAGGACTTTATGGATCGCAAAAAATCGAGGGAAAAAAATACCTGATCAGCTTTTCACCCGAAGAAAGGCAGGGAGCGAAAGAATCACGCGAGAGGGGCCACGAGGTGCAAACGGCGCCACGTGGCACAACCCAACTTCCTGGCCGCGCCACCAATGCTTCTGCGCACCTCGGGCATCATTTTGCCCCCCCTTTATTCTAGACGCTCCGTTTCGCCCAAAAATCTAAGCCATATTTTTCCCGAGATTTATTGAGGCAGCGGTGGAGGCGAAAGTCCTCTCCTACTCCGGGAGAGGGCATATCCTGCTGCACTGATACCTCTGGTGAAGGAGAAAGCAACACTGTCGACATCCCCACTCCTCCTTGGCTTGGGAGGAGGCATCTCCATCAACATCTCCACCAGCACCATCTCCATCTACAAGATCGACATCATCCCCCTCATAGTTTTTGTTGAATTGAACCCCAGATATTGTTTTTCGTGCTATTGCATGTTCGTGACTGGTACTTTGTTATTATTTGGTGGGGGGAGATTATATATTCAGATTGTGTTGGAACCATCATGCCTCTGGTCCATATAATGTTTGTCACTTGTGAGTAGTTCCCCACATTGCTCAGGGTAGAGGATAATCTGGCTATGATTCTATATGATGTGTAATGAGTTTTTGGTCAAGTTTGCTAGATTTTATGTTGTTCTTTGATGCTTTCATGAGAACTTCCACTGCATATTACTTCACCTATATGGGGTCATAGGGCTGGATGTAATGCATTTGTGTTGGAGGGGTCAGAACAGAAACCGTCTTCCAACACTATGGGTTGCATTATAGGGTTTTATGTCGGGGACCCTAAATCTTATGGCTATGATGGGACATTTATCTCTTAATGATTCCTATACTTGCACATGAAAATGGCTCTAGGACCCATCATAAGGGGTGTATTTGCACATGTATATGGCTGCACCTAATTAAGGCTCCGCCCCTAATTGAATAAAGCTTGACAAGATATTTACCATGTTGTTTAGAACTCACATGCTAGTGAATCCATGCCACCCTCGGGAACTTTTATCTCATATAAGCACACACACTTTAGCTTTCCCCCTTGCTGCATAGAGGATTGGGCTTTTCTATCATCGATAATATTTACTTATTTTCTATTTACTTTCCGAATTTTATTTCTATTATTGCAAACTATATACCCAAAACACCAAAACCGTTACTTTATTATTACTGCTTTCTTGTTATTTTTGCTCACCAATACCTTCAGCTCCTTGTGGGTTCGACAATCTTTCTTTATTTAAAAGTACTACAATTGATCTCCTGCTGTTGGGAGCCATCAAGACACTTTTCTGGTGCCGTTGCCGTGGAGCGTAGCGCTATTGGTAAGTGAATGGTAAGGAATCTTTTACTGTTTTTATTATTTGCTATTTGTCTCATCATGGATTCTAGCCGTGATGAGGTTGGTTTGATTTTATATGATTATGCTTATATTAAATCTCTGAGAGAAAATGAAGAGAAACCACCTGAGCTTAAGGTGGCGTTTTAAATTCCTGTTGCTACGGCCAAATAAGCTATAAAACTAACCTTCAGAGGTGATAAGAGTAAAACTGCTATGGGACATTTACATGCTATTGAAGATCTATGCTCTTTATTCAAATTGGCTAATGTTCCTCATGATCATGTGAAGAGGAAGTTATTATATTTTATCTTTCTGGTAATGCTCGCATATGGTTTGGATCTCTGGATATTAAATGCCGTCTTGACTGGGATATATTGAGGAAGGCTTTCTACACAAAGTTTTATACACCTAATGAACCTTATGACGATCATTTTCATATTTATAATTTTTGGCCTTATTTTTGAGAAAGTATTGCTCAAGCTTGGGGGGGCTTAATAAACTCATCTGTAAGAATCCTTGTCATGGTATTCCTGATAGTCTTATATTGATAAACTTCTATGTGAGGCTGCCCCAACATCATATGGATTTTCTGGATAATTAACCTGAAGGGAGTTTTACTAATATAACTCAACAAGAAGCAAGGAATTTATTGGATACTATTGCTAATAACTCAGCTACATGGGATCTTGATAAAGGTAATGAGCCTCGTTTTGATTTTGAATATGAATGTGTAGAGAATTTCTCTACTAATATATTGTTTGAAGAACTAAAGGATAGGTTTGGCCTTGATCCTCATATTTTAGTAGAAGTTACTAAATCTTTTGCTAACCATTTGAATGTTCCTAAGAAAGGATTTAAGGTATTCACTGAACCTATTAAGACTTCACCATATATTGCTAAAATTGAGAAACAGGTACAACAAACTTCATCGGTTATTATTTAAGAATATGTGGAATATCCTCCGTATCCTAACATGGTGAAAGAAAATTTTGTCACCGCTATCGCAAATAAGAGTGCTAAAAGATGTCATGAGCCTTATGAACAAATCTCTATGAAGCATCGAATTTTGGCTATGAAGGAATTAAATGACGAAACACCTTGTGATGTATATTTATGCGAAGATTCCACTAAGGTAATTCAAGGTAAGACTACTAGAATTGGTAAACCTATTTTATCTTGTGCTATTGTAACTTCATGTTAACATGGTCTTTGTGATATTGGAGAAAGTATAAGTGTGATACCATATTCTCTTTATCTTCAAATCAAGCCCGATATTGATCCCATACATATGGAGGAAACAGGTATAACTATTCAACTTGCTAATAGAGAATTTATTAGTCCTCTTGGTATGGTAAGAGATTTTGAAGTATTAGTATGAAATATTAAGTATCCCGCTGATTTTATTGTGCTTGGTTGCTCCCAAGATGCATTCTGTCATATTATATTTGGTAGACCTTTCTTACATATTGTTGGTGCTGAAATTGATTTTCCAAAAGAGAGAGTGTTTATTAAATGTGCTCGAGAAAGGTTAGATTTTAATTTTTGCAAGTTTACTGATAAGTGATACGTCCCAAACGTATCTATAATTTATTATGTTCCATGCTACTTTTATGATGATACTCACATGTTTTATACACATTATATGTCATTATTATGCATTTTCCGGCACTAACCTATTGACGAGATGCCGAAGAGCCAGTTGCTATTTTCTGCTGTTTTTGGTTTCAGAAATCCTAGTAAGGAAATATTCTCGGAATTGGACGAAATCAACGCCCAGGGGCCTATTTTTCCACGAAGCTTCCAGAAGACCGGAGGAGATACGAAGTGGGGCCACGAGGTGGCCACACACTAGGGCGGCGCGGCCCAAGCCCTGGCCGCGCCGGCCTAGCGTGTGGGCCCCTCGTGACGCCCCCTGACCTGCCCTTCCGCCTACATATAGTCTTCGTCGCGAATACCCCAGTACCGAGAGCCAGGGATAAAACATCGATGCTTTGTCTAAGGATATTTGTGTTGATTACATTACGCACCATACTTAATGCAATTGTCTGTTGCTTGCAACTTAATATCGGAAGGGGTTCGGATGATAACCTGAAAGTGGACTTTTTAGGCATAGATGCATGCTGGATAGCGGTCTATGTACTTTGTCGTAATGCCCTGATTAAATCTCATAGTACTCATCATGATATATCTATGTGCATTGTTATGCCTTCTTTATTTGTCAATTGCCCAACTGTAATTTGTTCACCCAACATCTGTTTATCTTATGGGAGAGACACCACTAGTGAACTGTGGATCCCGGTCCTATTCTTTACATCTGAAATACAATTTACTGCAATTGTTCTTTACTGTTCTTCGCAAACAATCATCATCATCCACACTATACATCTAATCCTTTGTTTACAGCAAGCCGGTGAGATTGATAACCTCACTGTTACGTTGGGGCAAAGTACTGTGATTGTGTTGTGCAGGTTCCACGTTGGCGACGGAATCCCTGGTGTTGCGCCGCACTACACTCCGCAACCAACAACCTTCAACGTGCTTCTTGGATCCTACTGGTTCGATAAACCTTGGTTTCTTTCTGAGGGAAAACTTACTGCTGTGCACATCACACCTTCCTCTTGGGGTTCCCAACGGACGTGTGTCTCACGCGCATCAATAAGCATCCAGAAAAAGAAAAGTTTCAAAAAGATATTGTGTAAACTCTTGCTTCAGTGGCAGTTGCTTCATCGGACGCGGTGGAATGATATGTACTTAATCAAGAGGAACCATATAGTAATAAACAAAGAGAAGCATTAGAACAAAAAAATTCTCAACAACCGCCGCATTTACAATTGCATATTCCACCTGATAATCTTGGAGTGTTACCACCACCCAAGGAAGATCCTACTTTTGAATTAAAACCTTTGCCAGATGATATGAAATATGCATTCCTTGATGAGAAAAATATATGTCCTGTTAGTATTAGTGCTAATCTTTCAAGAGAAGAAGAAAAAATTATTGGAAGTATTGCGTGCGCATAGGCTGGCTGTTGGATATTGTCTTGATGATCTCAAAGTTATAAGTCTAGCTCTATGAATGCATAAAATTAATTTGGAAGAAGATGTGATGCCCGTTGTTGACTATCAACGTCGTCTTCATCCAAATATGAAGGAAGTGTTAAGAAAAGAGGTAATCAAACTTATAGAAGATGGTATCATTTATCCTATAGCTGATAGTAAATGGGTAAGTCTTGTTCATTGTGTTCCTAAGAAAGGTGGAATCAGTATGGTTCCAAATGATGAAAATGAACTTGTTGCTTAGCGTACTGTTACTAGTTATAGGATGTGTATTGAATTCAGAAAATTACATAAAGCCACTCGTAAGGATCATTATCCTTTACCTTTTATTGATCAAATCTTAGAAAGATTATCTAAGCATTCACACTTTTGTTACCTTGATGGTTATTCTGGTTTTTCTCAAATACTAGTGCCCAAAGATGATCAAGAAAAGACCACTTTTACTTGTCCCTTTGGTACTTTTGCTTATGGAAGAATTCCTTTTGGTTTATGTAATGCTCCTTCTACTTTTCAAAGATGCATGAATGCTATATTCGATGATTATATTGAAAACATTATGGAAGTGTTAATGGATGGTTTTTCTGTCTATGGTACCTCTTTCGATAATTACCTATTTAATCTTAACAAATTCTTGCAGCGATGTGAGGATCAACACCTAGTCCTTAATTGGGAGAAGTGCCACTTTATGGTTACGGAAGGTGTAGTCCTTGGTCATCAAGTATCTGGAAGAGGCATTGAAGTGTTCCATGCGAAGATAGAAGCCATGGAGAAGCTACCATATTCACGGGATATCAAAGGTATAAGAAGTTTTCTTGGGCATGTTGGGTTTTATAGAAGATTCAGTAAGGACTTTTCTAAAATATCAAAGCCTCTTACTAATCTTATGCAAAAGGATGTTCCGTTCTCTTTTGATGATGATTTTGTGGAGTATTTTAATGTTTTAATGAATGTTTTAATAAGTTCTTGATGTTGCGCAGATGCACACCGTTGGGGAACCCCAAGAGGAAGGTATGATGAGCACAGTAGCAAGTTTTCCCTCAGTAAGAACCATGGTTTAATCGACCAGTAGGAGAAAGGAGTGACTTCTGAAGGTGTTGCTAGCTGACTTGTGGCAGGGCGCACTACCGACATCAGCAACAACGTGGAACCTGCACACAACACAACCAAAATACTTTGCCCCAACTTACAGTGAGGTTGTCAATCTCACCGGTTTTGCTGAAATCAAACGATTAGAAAACAAAGGATTAAACATATAGTGTGGAAAGAGATGTGTGTTTGCAATGAAATAAAACAGAACAGTGCTTGCAGTAAGTAAATAGAACAAGATGATTTTATCAGTGTAAAATAAAGGACCGGGGTCCACAGTTCACTAGAGGTGTCTCTCCATAAAGATAAATAACATGTTGGGTGAACAAATTACAGCTGGGCAATTGACAGAATAAAGACCATACATGACAAGATGATTACTATGAGATTTATTTGGGCATTACAACATAATACAAAGACCGTAATCCAACCGCGTCTATAACTAATAATCCACCTTCCGGTTATCATCCGAACCCCTTTCAGTATTAAGTTGCAAGAAACAGATTATCGCATTAAGCAATGTGTGTAAAGTAAACAACAGAATTATCCTTGGACAAAGAATTGTTGCTTTCTCCCTAGTAGGAACATCACATCTACAGTCTTAGAGGTTATTGTCACTCTTGCAGATTACTAGAGGCATGAACCCACTATCGAGCATAAATACTCCGTTAACAACCATATGCTACAAAAAACAAAACAAAATAAAACAAAAAAACAAAAATAAAGACGCTCCAAGAACAACACATAGCATATGAAGCAATAAAATATAGCATCTAGAAAGATGACCTGATGCTTTGTTCATGAAGAGGGGATGCCCAAGCTTTGACGCTTGTACCTCTTGGATATTTCTTTGGTGTGAAATGGGAATCCCCAAGCTAGAGATTTTGTCCATATTTCATCTCAATACACCATTCTTCTCTCCCTACACTTGAAAACTTTCTTCATACAAAATTTCACACAATTCTCACTAGCAGCATTAGTGCAATCAAAATATCTAATCCACTTGGATTCAGTTGTAAAATATATCGAACATCCATAATACATTAGCTACTGTAGCAACTTCTTCAAAAATCTCTTTCTCTCAAAAGAACTCAAAAATAAAGAGATTAAGAGGCAAATGCAAATAGTGGCAGAAATCTGTCAAAACGGAACATCAGGTAAAGATGGATTTTTCGAAAATCTTCTATTCCGTAGATCGAAAAGTGCAAAACTAATGAAACTTAGATCATAACCCGGGGCATCTACTAAAAAATTATCAGCTTAAAATAACGTTCTGGCTGGGAATACGAATATTTTTGGTAACAACACATAATCTTTTTCTTCCTATTAGAGGCTATTCTTGGCACAAAAACGAAATAAAAATGTTAAGAAAAAGTTATTAAAGAGGTAATAACTTCCAAGACTCAACAAAAGAAAAATTACAGAAATAAAACATGAGTTATCTCCCAAGAAGGCTTTTCTTTAATGCCTTTCAGCTAGGCGCAGAAAAAGAGCTACCTTCAAGTATTTTCAAGTGAAGAAGCATCAACATCATAACTTATCCTAATAATAGAATCAAAATGTGACTTCTTACTTTTTCTAGGGAAGTGTTCCATAACTTTCTTCAGTGGGAATTGATATTTAGTAATCCCATCTCTCATATCAATAGCAGCACCAACAGTTTTAGAAACGGTCTTTGTGGCACCCCCGGGATCAGGGTTAGACAAATACCAGATCTTCGTCTGACATAAGCCTAACCTCGAGCTCGAGAGACTACAGTGAGAGAATCGGTAACACAACAGTGACTCTACGACTCAAAAGAATATATTACAACTCTTAGCAGAGTAAGATCCAAATTATTACACGCAGAGGTCACTGACCCAACATTCAACAAGCAACGGAAGCAAATTATGTTATTCTAAATAACAAGATAGCAAAGGGCTTAAGAAGCCATAACATAAAGCGACATCCCAGCCCATAAGTCGCAGGCTGCTGCCTGGGAACTCCAAACTAACCATCGATGTTAACGTAGAAACCACCTTCGGCTGTAGCGACTTCATCTGAAACAAAAGCATGCAAAGCTGAGTACAGGGACTCAGCAAGACTTAGTACAACCTTTTAGCAAAGCGGGTATGCGGGCTTCTAGTAGATCTCCTTTTGCGTAAAGCCAGTTTTCCTTTGTAAGATAAGAGAGAAGAGAAGCTCGACTACTCAGAACCTTTGAAAGGGAATAAGAGAGCGACATCTCTATCTCTATTGATCATCATAGCCTAACCTAGAGCTCGAGAGACTACAGTGAGAGAATCGGTAACACAACAGTGACTCTACGACTCAAAAAGTAATACAAGCTCATAACTGAGCGAAGAACCAAAGTATTACAAGCAGAGGTCACTGACCTGACATACATCAATCAACGGAAGCAAAGTTATGCTATTAGACATAGCAAGATAGCAAAAGGCCTAAGAGGCCATGAGCATAACGGCGACGTCCCAGCCCATAGATTCCAGGCTGCCACCTGGGAACCCTAAGCTACTCGTCGATGTCGACTAGAAACCACCATCTGTTGGAGCGACTTCTTCTGAAACAAAAGCATGCAAAGCTGAGTACAGGGACTCAGCAAGACTTAGTACAACCTTTTAGCAAAGCGGGTATGCGGGCTTTCTGTAGAGCTTCTTTTGCGTAAAGCCAGTTTTCCTTTAATAAACAAGAGGGAGAAGAAGCTCGACTACTTAGAACCTTTAAAAGGGGATAAGAGATCGATATCTCTATCTCTATTGATCATCATATTGTATCCACCAATCTTCATCATCTCGAACCACTATCCTCGGATTACCCCCTCAACACCCGAAGAAGGTATCCGTAAACACACATTGATTGCCAAGTTTTACGATGAGGTTAAAGTTGTCTATGATCACAGAATCCATTCCCAAGTCGTCCATAACCGTGGACACGGCTTTTCGAAAAGATTCAAAACCCTGCAGGGGTGCACAACTTTACCCACACGTACCAGCCGACTCTTAATGCCAGATCATAAGCTCTCTTCCTTGGAAAGCCGGCAGAGGGTGGCTGACCACGACCTTTACCTTGCTGTCGCCGAGACCATGAGTCACGCGCTAAGGATTGTTCCGCCGTAACGGGTCAAGTCCCGAAGTCGGTCCTTAACGATGTGAGGCGAGGTGGGTTTCCCCAGGGGCCGCAACCCCCAGCCATGTCTGTAATTAAGTGCATTTGCATCATAAGCATCATCTAAAATTCATCAAGAAATTTCGCGTTTCAAATAAAGTGAAAACCTTGAAATGAATAATTATTTCTGTCTAATTTAAATGTCTCAGTAAATCTTCAAACAAAAATATTGTATTTCTAATCAAGAGAGGTAAGTGGTAAAAATGTTATTTATTTGCCTCTTTTGGCCAACATTATATTTGCAAAAGGGTAAATATTTGAACTTACTTTGGTGAAATCCCAGCGGCAATGTGTAATATAGCTAACTAGTTTCAGTTCAGACCTAAGCTAGCAATAGCTGAATATCAAGCAACGTGTGATGGTTTTCTACTAGCTACATCACCGCCTGCCTAAAATATCTAGAGAGAGAGAACCGCACTTGACTTGTTTAGATGTAACCAAGTAGTACTACTACTCCCAGCGTACCACATAACAAGCCATCAGTTGATCTTATCCATTGAGTTCCACCGCGTGAGGAACCCAGAACAAAAGCCATGGCTGTGCCCTAGCTTTGAGAAAAATTAGTCGAGGGAGTAGAGGAGTTCCGTGAGGAAAGATAGTCAGGGAGGAGAAGGCCATCAGTCTCGTTCGGAGCACTCGCCGGGACAGTCGCCGGAGCAGTCGCCGGGGTGTTCGCGTCCGGCCGCCGGAATCGATCAGCGAGTGTACCTGGAGAGTTTCGGACGCCAACCCCCATCAGGAACCAGAGTTAGGCACTCACTTGTTCAGGTATAGCTGGTGGTGACCATTTGATGTTCAGAATCATTCTCGTAATGGAAGTTTTCTGTTGTTCACATGCTGCTGTACTGTCTTCTACTTGATTCAGATACAAATAGGTTCACTACTTATTTATATAAGCCTAAAAACACACGTACTGTTTATAAGTTCAGTCAGAGTTAGCAAATGGGTCAGGTTTAGATGCTCTTGTTTTGCATATACGTATCAGTTCAGAACATTGTGAGCTAGTACATGCTCGGTAGAAAATAATGTTCAGCTACCCATGCGTTTCCTGTGAACTTTTGCTCATATCAAATACTAGCTGATAGTGCTATATTTTTTGAGTGATGTTTAAAACAAGGTTCAGAACTGAATACAAATCTCTAAACTAATGCAGTAATATATACTCTGTATTTTAGATCTAGTGCAGACTGTGTTTAGGGTTGTGGTTTAGTTTCAGGTACGTGCCCTCTAAGTGTATGTTGTTGCTACGTTCAGCAGAACCTGGACATGTGTAGTCAGTCCGGACTAAACCATATCACTCAAAATTTCGGAGATGAGAAGAGTACCTAGTTACTGCACTTCTTTGTAAATCGTTTTCCCTGTTCCCAGAAATTTCAGGAAATGTGCAATCTTCTAAAATTCATAACTAATTCATAATTTATCCTAATATTACAAATGAGCTATCAAAACATTCAGAAAAACAAGATTAATATGTTTACATCAGTTTCATGCATTCTTAAGAAACTTGAACCCTGTCCATAAAATAGAAGAACCAATGAACCCTCTTCTTTAATTATGGGGTTTATGGAAATGCAATGCATTATGCATTCCAACCTCATTTAAATTGATGATCATTTCATAGGAATAATTTCAATACCTTTAAACATGTCATATCATCATTCTTGTTTGCGC
This sequence comes from Lolium perenne, assembly GCF_019359855.2. Taxonomy (NCBI): domain Eukaryota; kingdom Viridiplantae; phylum Streptophyta; class Magnoliopsida; order Poales; family Poaceae; genus Lolium; species Lolium perenne. The sequence continues at coordinate 266,545,317 of NC_067246.2, read as the reverse complement.
ATTGCATCGATGCCATGTGTTGATTGTTATTTCTCTATTTCTAGTGTTTGCTTCTTCGCGATCGATAGAACACGTGCCCGAGATGATGAAGATCGACAACACCGAAGATCAATACCTATCCATCGACGAGCAAGTCAAGCATAAGATCTCCGAAGTTTCCATATCTCTTTGTCAGGGACAAAGGCAAGCCCTAGCCTGGTTCATATATGTTTTTGAAATGCTTTTACTTCCGGTTCCTACATATTGCACACGGTTCAACTGTCTTTTATCGATAGGTAGAGTTATCCTATCTATTGCATGTTCCACCCTTGTAGCCTCAAAATCCCTGATCCACTGCTCCTAGCATAACTAGGTTTGGCATGTGTGCATCGCTAGAGCCTTTATCTCTTTATGCTTAGCCATGCTTAGTTCGTTACGCTGCTACTCCGGTCTTCGGACTGGAGCCATACAATGAATGAAACTAGCATGACAGGTTGATGTGGTAAGTATAGAGATGTTGATAAACATGATTAAAGGCTCAGACGAGAGGCCACATTGGGATGTGGTGGGTTGTTTCGTTTCTGTCGACCCTAGGAACCGAGTTCTCGCCTCTTGAACCAAGACCGAGCGTACAACCACACGAGGCCCTATTATGGTACCCTCTCGACTCACTAACTTGCCTAGTAGATTCCATGAGTCACATAGTTTGCGTGTTACCTGGTCATATGCATTGCATTCTGCTTTGGGGGAAAAGGTACATAACAGGTAGGTAAGCGTGGCCGTGGTGGCTGGGGGTTGCGGCCCCTGGGGAAACCCACCTCGCCTCACATCGTTAAGGACCGACTTCGGGACTTGACCCGTTACGGCGGAACAATCCTTAGCGCGTGACTCATGGTCTCGGCGACAGCAAGGTAAAGGTCGTGGTCAACCACTCTCTGCCGGCTTTCCAAGGAAGAGAGCTAATGTACTGGCACTAAGAATCGGTTGGCACGTGTGGGTAAAGTTGTGCACCTGGGGGTTAAATCTTTTCGAAAAGCCGTGTCCACGGTTACGGACGACTTGGGAATGGATTCTGTGATCATAGACAACTTTAACCTAATCGTAAAACTTGGCAATCAATGTGTGTTTACGGACACCTTCTCCGGGTTGTTGAGGGGGTGATCCGAGGATAGTGGTTCGAGATGATGAAGACTTGGTGGATACAATATGATGATCAATAAAGATAGAGATACCGCTCTCTTATCCCCTTTTAAAGGTTCTAAGTAGTCGAGCTTCTCTTCTCTCTTATCTTACAAAGGAAAATTGGCTTTACGCAAAAGAAGATCTACAGAAAGCCCGCATACCCGCTTTGCTAAAAGGTTGTACTAAGTCTTGCTGAGTCCCTGTACTCAGCTTTGCATGCTTTTGTTTCGCAGAAGTCGCTCCAACAGATGGTGGTTTCTAGTCGACATCGACGAGTAGCTTGGGGTTCCCAGGTGGCAGCCTGGAATCTATGGGCTGGGACGTCGCCGTTATGCTCCTGGCCTCTTAGGCCTTTTGCTATCTTGCTATGTCTAATAGCATAACTTCGCTTCCGTTGATTGATGTATGTCAGGTCAGTGACCTCTGCTTGTAATGCTTTGGTTCTTCGCTCAGTTATGAGCTTGTATTACTTCTTGAGTCGTAGAGTCACTGTTGTGTTACCGATTCTCTCACTGTAGTCTCTCGAGCTCTAGGTTAGGCTTATGTCAGACGAAGATCTGGTATTTGTCTAACCCTGATCCCGGCGGTGCCACAGGTTTTGGCTCGTGGGGACGCCGCGCACCCAACGCGCGTGCCCGCTTGGGCCCTGGCGCCCTGGCTCGCCGAGCCAGTGCTCAATCTGGCCGGCCATGGCCAGTGTGACGTCGTGCTGATGTCATGATGACGTCAGCCGACCCTTTTATTATTTTCTGTTTTATTTATAATTCAGAAAATGATGTATTTTATATCAATTTGTTCAGAATTTGAAATCCTAAATGTTTATGAGCATCTCATACATCATTACAACCTTTAAACTTGCAAATGTAGTGAAACCCTAAAAGAACCCTCTCATATGTCGGGGTTCGAAGCCGAACCCCTTTAATTTCCATCGATGCACCTAGGGTTTACCGAATTCCTTTAACCTGACATATCATCCATATTGTATGCGCATTGCATTATGCCATGTCGTGATTGTTTATTTCCCTTTCCGGTGTTTGGTTCTTCGCGAATAGGATCTGAGCCGGAGTCCGACGTCAACGCCACCGAAGAACAGTACTCATCCGCTGAGGGACAAGGCAAGCCCTAACCTGGTTCATCTATGTTTTCGAAATGCTTTTATCTGTGGTTCCTACATATCGCATACGATTCAACTGTCTTTTATCGGTAGATAGAGTTACCCTATCTGTTGCATGTCCGACCTTTGTAGCCTCGATACCCTGATCCACTGCTCCTAGCATAACTAGGTTTGGCATGTGTGCGTCGCGAGAGCCTCTATCTCTTATGCTTAGCCATGCTTAGTTTGTTACGCTACTACTCCGGTCTTCGGACTGGAGCCTTACAATGAAATGAATCTAGCATGACAGGTTGACGTGGTAAGTATAGAGATGATAATGATAAACATGATTAAAGGCTCAGACGAGAGGCCACATTGGGATGTGGTGGGTTGTTTCGTTTCTGCCGACCCTAGGAACCGAGTTCTCGCCTCTTGAACCAAGACCGAGCGTACAACCACACGAGGCCCTATTATGGTACCCTCTCGACTCACTAACTTGCCTAGTAGATTCCATGAGTCACATAGTTTGCGCGTTATTTGGACATATGCATTGAAAATGTTTGTGAAATAAAAGGGGATAAGAGATCGATATCTCTATCTCTATTGATCATCATATTGTATCCACCAATCTTCATCATCTCGAACCACTATCCTCGGATTACCCCCTCAACACCCGAAGAAGGTATCCGTAAACACACATTGATTGCCAAGTTTTACGATGAGGTTAAAGTTGTCTATGATCACAGAATCCATTCCCAAGTCGTCCATAACCGTGGACACGGCTTTTCGAAAAGATTCAAAACCCTGCAGGGGTGCACAACTTTACCCACACGTACCAGCCGACTCTTAATGCCAGATCATAAGCTCTCTTCCTTGGAAAGCCGGCAGAGGGTGGCTGACCACGACCTATTTGAAAAGGTGCATAGCATACAGGTAGGTAAGCGTGGCCGAGGTGGCTTGGGTTAGAGTCCCTGGTGAAACCCACCTCGCCTCACATCGTTAGGGACCGACTTCGGGACTTGACCCGTTACGGCGGAACAATCCTTAGCGCGTGACTCATGGTCTCGGCGACAGCAAGGTAAAGGTCGTGGTCGACCACCCTCTGCCGGCTTTCCACGGAAGAGAGCTAATATATTGGCATTAAGAGTCGGTTGGCACGTGTGGGTAAAGTTGTGCACCCCTGCAGGGTTATGAATCTTTTCGAAAAGCCGTGTCCACGGTTATGTACGACTTGGGAATGGATTCTGTGATCATAGACAACATGAACCTAATCGTAAAACTTGGCAAACAATGTGTGTTTACGGACACCTTCTTCGGGTGTTGAGGGGGTGATCCGAGGGTAGTGGTTCGAGATGATGAAGATTGGTGGATACAACATGATGATCAATAGAGATAGAGATGTCGCTCTCTTATCCCCTTTCAAAGGTTCTGAGTAGTCGAGCTTCTCTTCTCTCTTATCTTACAAAGGAAAACTGGCTTTACGCAAAAGAAGATCTACCAGAAAGCCTGCATACCCGCTTTGCTAAAAGGTTGTACTAAGTCTTGCTGAGTCCCTGTACTCAGCTTTGCATGCTTTTGTTTCAGATGAAGTCGCTACAGCCGAAGGTGGTTTCTACGTTAACATCGACGGTTAGTTTGGAGTTCCCAGGCAGCAGCCTGCGACTTATGGGCTGGGACGTCGCTTTATGTTATGGCTTCTTAAGCCCTTTGCTATCTTGTTATTTAGAATAACATAATTTGCTTCCGTTGCTTGTTGAATGTTGGGTCAGTGACCTCTGCGTGTAATAATTTGGATCTTACTCTGCTAAGAGTTGTAATATATTCTTTTGAGTCGTAGAGTCACTGTTGTGTTACCGATTCTCTCACTGTATTCTCTCGAGCTCAAGGTTAGGCTTATGTCAGACGAAGATCTGGTATTTGTCCAACCCTGATCCCGGGGGTGCCACAGGTTTACCCACACGTGCCAACCGACTCTTAATGCCAATATATTAGCTCTCTTCCGTGGAAAGCCGGCAGAGGGTGGTCGACCACGACCTTTACCTTGCTGTCGCCGAGACCATGAGTCACGCGCTAAGGATTGTTCCGCCGTAACGGGTCAAGTCCCGAAGTCGGTCCCTAACGATGTGAGGCGAGGTGGGTTTCACCAGGGACTCTAACCCAAGCCACCTCGGCCACGCTTACCTACCTGTATGCTATGCACCTTTTCACAAACATTTTCAATGCATATGTCCAAATAACGCGCAAACTATGTGACTCATGGAATCTACTAGGCAAGTTAGTGAGTCGAGAGGGTACCATAATAGGGCCTCGTGTGGTTGTACGCTCGGTCTTGGTTCAAGAGGCGAGAACTCGGTTCCTAGGGTCGGCAGAAACGAAACAACCCACCACATCCCAATGTGGCCTCTCGTCTGAGCCTTTAAAACCTGTGGCACCCCCGGGATCAGGGTTGGACAAATACCAGATCTTCGTCTGACATAAGCCTAACCTTGAGCTCGAGAGACTACAGTGAGAGAATCGGTAACACAACAGTGACTCTACGACTCAAAAGAATATATTACAACTCTTAGCAGAGTAAGATCCAAATTATTACACGCAGAGGTCACTGACCCAACATTCAACAAGCAACGGAAGCAAATTATGTTATTCTAAATAACAAGATAGCAAAGGGCTTAAGAAGCCATAACATAAAGCGACGTCCCAGCCCATAAGTCGCAGGCTGCTGCCTGGGAACTCCAAACTAACCGTCGATGTTAACGTAGAAACCACCTTCGGCTGTAGCGACTTCATCTGAAACAAAAGCATGCAAAGCTGAGTACAGGGACTCAGCAAGACTTAGTACAACCTTTTAGCAAAGCGGGTATGCAGGCTTTCTGGTAGATCTTCTTTTGCGTAAAGCCAGTTTTCCTTTGTAAGATAAGAGAGAAGAGAAGCTCGACTACTCAGAACCTTTGAAAGGGGATAAGAGAGCGACATCTCTATCTCTATTGATCATCATGTTGTATCCACCAATCTTCATCATCTCGAACCACTATCCTCGGATCACCCCCTCAACACCTGAAGAAGGTGTCCGTAAACACACATTGTTTGCCAAGTTTTACGATTAGGTTCATGTTGTCTATGATCACAGAATCCATTCCCAAGTCGTCCATAACCGTGGACACGGCTTTTCGAAAAGATTCATAACCCTGCAGGGGTGCACAACTTTACCCACACGTGCCAACCGACTCTTAATGCCAATATATTAGCTCTCTTCCGTGGAAAGCCGGCAGAGGGTGGTCGACCACGACCTTTACCTTGCTGTCGCCGAGACCATGAGTCACGCGCTAAGGATTGTTCCGCCGTAACGGGTCAAGTCCCGAAGTCGGTCCCTAACGATGTGAGGCGAGGTGGGTTTCACCAGGGACTCTAACCCAAGCCACCTCGGCCACGCTTACCTACCTGTATGCTATGCACCTTTTCACAAACATTTTCAATGCATATGTCCAAATAACGCGCAAACTATGTGACTCATGGAATCTACTAGGCAAGTTAGTGAGTCGAGAGGGTACCATAATAGGGCCTCGTGTGGTTGTACGCTCGGTCTTGGTTCAAGAGGCGAGAACTCGGTTCCTAGGGTCGGCAGAAACGAAACAACCCACCACATCCCAATGTGGCCTCTCGTCTGAGCCTTTAAAACCTGTGGCACCCCCGGGATCAGGGTTGGACAAATACCAGATCTTCGTCTGACATAAGCCTAACCTTGAGCTCGAGAGACTACAGTGAGAGAATCGGTAACACAACAGTGACTCTACGACTCAAAAGAATATATTACAACTCTTAGCAGAGTAAGATCCAAATTATTACACGCAGAGGTCACTGACCCAACATTCAACAAGCAACGGAAGCAAATTATGTTATTCTAAATAACAAGATAGCAAAGGGCTTAAGAAGCCATAACATAAAGCGACGTCCCAGCCCATAAGTCGCAGGCTGCTGCCTGGGAACTCCAAACTAACCGTCGATGTTAACGTAGAAACCACCTTCGGCTGTAGCGACTTCATCTGAAACAAAAGCATGCAAAGCTGAGTACAGGGACTCAGCAAGACTTAGTACAACCTTTTAGCAAAGCGGGTATGCAGGCTTTCTGGTAGATCTTCTTTTGCGTAAAGCCAGTTTTCCTTTGTAAGATAAGAGAGAAGAGAAGCTCGACTACTCAGAACCTTTGAAAGGGGATAAGAGAGCGACATCTCTATCTCTATTGATCATCATGTTGTATCCACCAATCTTCATCATCTCGAACCACTATCCTCGGATCACCCCCTCAACACCTGAAGAAGGTGTCCGTAAACACACATTGTTTGCCAAGTTTTACGATTAGGTTCATGTTGTCTATGATCACAGAATCCATTCCCAAGTCGTCCATAACTGTGGACACGACTTTTCGAAAAGATTCATAACCCTGCAGGGGTGCACAACTTTACCCACACGTGCCAACCGACTCTTAATGCCAATATATTAGCTCTCTTCCGTGGAAAGCCGGCAGAGGGTGGTCGACCACGACCTTTACCTTGCTGTCGCCGAGACCATGAGTCACGCGCTAAGGATTGTTCCGCCGTAACGGGTCAAGTCCCGAAGTCGGTCCCTAACGATGTGAGGCGAGGTGGGTTTCACCAGGGACTCTAACCCAAGCCACCTCGGCCACGCTTACCTACCTGTATGCTATGCACCTTTTCACAAACATTTTCAATGCATATGTCCAAATAACGCGCAAACTATGTGACTCATGGAATCTACTAGGCAAGTTAGTGAGTCGAGAGGGTACCATAATAGGGCCTCGTGTGGTTGTACGCTCGGTCTTGGTTCAAGAGGCGAGAACTCGGTTCCTAGGGTCGGCAGAAACGAAACAACCCACCACATCCCAATGTGGCCTCTCGTCTGAGCCTTTAAAACCTGTGGCACCCCCGGGATCAGGGTTAGACAAATACCAGATCTTCGTCTGACATAAGCCTAACCTAGAGCTCGAGAGACTACAGTGAGAGAATCGGTAACACAACAGTGACTCTACGACTCAAAAAGTAATACAAGCTCATAACTGAGCGAAGAACCAAAGTATTACAAGCAGAGGTCACTGACCTGACATACATCAATCAACGGAAGCAAAGTTATGCTATTAGACATAGCAAGATAGCAAAAGGCCTAAGAGGCTAGGAGCATAACGGCGACGTCCCAGCCCATAGATTCCAGGCTGCCACCTGGGAACCCCAAGCTACTCGTCGATGTCGACTAGAAACCACCATCTGTTGGAGCGACTTCTTCTGAAACAAAAGCATGCAAAGCTGAGTACAGGGACTCAGCAAGACTTAGTACAACCTTTTAGCAAAGCGGGTATGCGGGCTTTCTGTAGAGCTTCTTTTGCGTAAAGCCAGTTTTCCTTTAATAAACAAGAGGGAGAAGAAGCTCGACTACTTAGAACCTTTAAAAGGGGATAAGAGATCGATATCTCTATCTCTATTGATCATCATATTGTATCCACCAATCTTCATCATCTCGAACCACTATCCTCGGATTACCCCCTCAACACCCGAAGAAGGTATCCGTAAACACACATTGATTGCCAAGTTTTACGATGAGGTTAAAGTTGTCTATGATCACAGAATCCATTCCCAAGTCGTCCATAACCGTGGACACGGCTTTTCGAAAAGATTCAAAACCCTGCAGGGGTGCACAACTTTACCATATATATTGGCATTAAGAGTCGGTTGGCACGTGTGGGTAAAGTTGTGCACCCCTGCAGGGTTAAATCTTTTCGAAAAGCCGTGTCCACGGTTATGGACGACTTGGGAATGAATTCTGTGATCATAGACAACTTTAACCCGATCGTAAAACTTGGCAAACAATGTGTGCTTACGGACACCTTCTTCTGGTGTTGAGGGGGTGATCCGAGGATAGTGTTTCGAGATGACGAAGTTTGGTGGATACAATATGATGATCAATAGAGATAGAGATGTCGCTCTCTTATTCCCTTTCAAAGGTTCTGAGTAGTCGAGCTTCTCTTCTCTCTTATCTTACAAAGGAAAACTGGCTTTACGCAAAAGGAGATCTACCAGAAGCCCGCATACCCGCTTTGCTAAAAGGTTGTACTAAGTCTTGCTGAGTCCCTGTACTCAGCTTTGCATGCTTTTGTTTCAGATGAAGTCGCTACAGCCGAAGGTGGTTTCTACGTTAACATCGATGGTTAGTTTGGAGTTCCCAGGCAGCAGCCTGCGACTTATGGGCTGGGATGTCGCTTTATGTTATGGCTTCTTAAGCCCTTTGCTATCTTGTTATTTAGAATAACATAATTTGCTTCCGTTGCTTGTTGAATGTTGGGTCAGTGACCTCTGCGTGTAATAATTTGGATCTTACTCTGCTAAGAGTTGTAATATATTCTTTTGAGTCGTAGAGTCACTGTTGTGTTACCGATTCTCTCACTGTAGTCTCTCGAGCTCGAGGTTAGGCTTATGTCAGACGAAGATCTGGTATTTGTCTAACCCTGATCCCGGGGGTGCCACAGGTTTCCCAAAATAATTGGACAAGAAGCATTCCATTCAATATCCAAAACAACAAAATCAACAGGGATAAATTTATTATTAACCATAATAAGAATATTATTAACTCTCCCCAAAGGTTTCTTTTTAGCAATGTCAGCAAGATGGACATCCAAATAACATTGTTCCAACGATGGCAAATCAAGCATGTCATAGATTAATGATGGGGTCCCAACATCTTCTATTTTTAGGAATATAAGCTTCATATTTTAATTTCTCTTCTCTAATTTGCATGAGAGCATTTGTAATATGTTTTGTAAGGCCATATTTATAGCACTAGCATTAGGACTTCTACCAATATTTTGTAAGAACTTAATTACTTCAGAGATATTGCAATCATCAAAATCAAAATCATTATTATCAAAGGTAAAAAGGACTATTGTCTCCCATACTTCGAAAAATTTCAGCACTCTTATCAGAAACAATTTTAGTGGTTCTAGACAATTTTGTAGAAGAAGTGAGGACTTTTCCTACACCAATTATTTTACCATTAATAGTAGGATTTTTGCTAGCATTTGAGACTTCAGTATTACTAGTGGTGGTAACGGTACAAACTTTAGTCATATTATTATTTCTAGCAATTACATCTTCTCTTTCTCACCTAGCATGCAATTCTGGTAACATCCTAACATTGTTATCAATTCTAACTTGAATGGCATTCAAAGTTTTGCTTTCTTTAACATCATGAGCAATAACCTTTAATTTAATAAATTCAACATCAATAGCAAGGCTATCAACTTTAGAAGCAAGAACATCAATTTTGCCAAACTTTTCCTCAACAAATTTATTAAAAGCAGTTTGTTTACTAATAAAGTCATTAAACGTGACTTCAAGATCAGAGGGTGCACTTTTATTGTTGTTATAGGAATTACCACAAGAATTACCATAACCATTACCATTATTAGAAGAACGAATGAAGCCCGGTGATCAGGGGGATACGTGAGCACCCCCTGACTACTCGACACGTGTCTAACGGCATCCAAATAATCCGTTAGCTGTCTCCAAAACCCGACCACTGCTCATCCCAAAAGAAAAAGGATAAAAACACCGACCACCGCTCATCCACTTCCCCGGCCCCAACCTGTTGGAGATATGCCCAAGAGGCAATAATAAAATGGTTATTATAATATCTTTGAGTTTATGATAATTTTTACATACCATGCTATAATTGTATTAACCGAAACATTGATACATGTGTGTTATGTGAACAACAAGGAGTCCCTAGTAAGCCTCTTGTATAACTAGCTTGTTGATTAATAGATGATCATCGTTTCATGATCATGAACATTGGATGTTATTAATAACAAGGTTATGTCATTATGTGAATGATATAATGGACACACCCAATTAAGCGTAGCATAAGATCACGTCATTAAGTTATTTGCTATAAGCTTTCGATACATAGTTACCTAGTCCTTATGACCATGAGATCATGTAAATCACTTATACCGGAAAGGTACTTTGATTACATCAAACGCCACTGCGTAAATGGGTGGTTATAAAGGTGGGATTAAGTATCCGGAAAGTATGAGTTGAGGCATATGGATCAACAGTGGGATTTGTCCATCCCGATGACGGATAGATATACTCTGGGCCCTCTCGGTGGAATGTCGTCTAATAGCTTGCAAGCATATGAATGGTTCATAAGAGACCACATACCACGGTACGAGTAAAGAGTACTTGTCATGAGACGAGGTTGAACGAGGTATAGAGATACCGATGATCAAACCTCGGACAAGTAAAATATCGCGTGACAAAGGGAATTGGTATCGTATGTGAATGGTTCATTCGATCACTAAAGTCATCGTTGAATATGTGGGAGCCATTATGGATCTCCAGATCCCGCTATTGGTTATTGGTCGGAGAGAAGTCTCAACCATGTCTACATAGTTCTCGAACCGTAGGGTGACACACTTAAGGTTTGATGTCGTTTAAGCAGATATGGAATATGGAATGGAGTTCGAAGTTTTGTTCGGAGTCTCGGATGGGATCCAGGACATCACGAGGAGTTCCGGAATGGTCCGGAGAATAAGATTCATATATAGGAAGTCACTTTCCAAGTTTGGAAATGATCCGGTGAATTTATGGAAGGTGGTTTCTAGAATTATCCGGAAATAAATCACTATGGAAGGAGGAGTCCCGGAGGGACTCCACAAACCCTAACCAGCCAACCAAGTGGGAGGGTGGAGTCCATGGTGGACTCCACCTCCTTGGCCGGCCAAGAAAAGGGGAAAGGGGAGAGTCCCTGTCCCTCTAGGTTTCGTCCATAAGGCAGTTTTTCTGTTGGGGTCTTATTCGAAGACTTTGGGCAAACCCTTGGGGTTCCACCTATATAATGAGGAGGAGAGGGAGGGGGCAGCCCATGGCTTGGCTGCACCACCCCTGCTCCCTTGAGGCCGGCGCCCATGGCACCCCCTCTCCCCAAACCCTAGCCTCCCCTCCTCCACATACAAACTCCCGCAGCGCATAGGCGAAGCCCTGCCGGAGTTCTCCACCACCACCGCCACCACGCCGTCGTGCTGCCGGGATTCCGAGGAGGATCTACTACTTCCGCTTCCGGCTGGAACGGGGAGAAGGACGTCGTCATCAACACCGAACGTGTGACCGAGTACGGAGGTGCTGCCCGATCGTGGCACCGTGATCAAGATCTTCTACGCGCTTTTGCAAGCGGCAAGTGATCGTCTACCGCATCAATAAGAGCCTACTCTTATAGGCTTTGGAAATCTTCAAGGGTGAGTGTTAATCATCCCCTCGTTGCTCCCGTCTTCTAGATTGCATCTTGGCTTGGATTGCGTTCTCGCGGTAGGAAATTTTTTGTTTTCTATGCAACGAATCCCTACAGTGGTATCAGAGCCGTGTCTATGCATAGATGGTTGCACGAGTAGAACACAATGGTTTTGTGGGCGTTGATGTTTTTGTTGTCTTTAGTTTGAGTACTTTGCATCTTTGTGGCATAGTGGGATGAAGCGGCTCGGGCTAACTTTACATGACCGCGTTCATGAGACTTGCTCCTCGTTCGACATGCAACTTGTATTGCATAAGAGGCTTTGCGGGTGTCTGTCTCTCCTACTATAGTGAAGATTCAATTTACTCTTCTATTGACAACACTAGTATCACCGTTGTGGTTCATGTTCGTAGGTAGATTAGATCTCACTCGAAAACCCTAAACCACGTAAAATATGCAAACCAAATTAGAGACGTCTAACTTGTTTTTGCAGGGTTTGGTGATGTGATATGGCCATGATGTGATGATGAATATGTATGAGATGATCATTATTGTATTGTGGCAACCGGCAGGAGCCTTATGGTTGTCTTTCAATTTCATGTTGAGTAGTATTTCAAAGTAGTTGTAATAGTTGCTACATGAGGTGAACAACCATGAAGACGGCACCATGGACTTTGACGCTACGCCGACGATGATGGAGATCATGCCCGTTGATGATGGAGATCATGTCCGTGCTTTGGAGATGAAGATCGAAGGAGCAAAGACAAAAGGGCCATATCATATCACATATGAATTGCATGTGATGTTAATCCTTTATGCATCTTATTTTGCTTAGAACGCGGTGGTAGCATTATAAGATGATCCCTCACATTAATACCAAGATAATAAAGTGTTCTCCCCTCGTATGCACCGTTGCCAAAGTTCGTCGTTTCAAAGCATCTCGTGATGATCGGATGTGATAGATTCAACGTTCATATACAACGGGTGTAAGCCATGTTGCACACGCGGAATACTTGGGTTTGCTTGACGAGCCTAGCATGTACAGACATGGCCTCGGGACAACGGAAACCGAAAGGTTGAACACGAGTCATATGGATGATATGATCAACATGTTGATGTTCACCATTGAAGCTATATCATCTCACGTGATGATCGGTTTTGGTATAGTGGATTTGGATCATGTACCACTTAACAACTATGAGGGATGTTATATTAAGTGGGAGTTCATTAGTAATTAGATTAAAACATGAACTAATTATCATAAACATAGTCTGAGTAGTATTTTGAATTAATTTTGTAGTATTGGCATCCGTTTTCTACCATGCGCTAGTCTTGTTATTGAAATAAAAATACTGTTAAAATCTGACAAGAAACTTTACGGATTGGTACCGTATTGTTAAAGAATCAAGAATTGATTAAGTCTTATTGCAAACTTTTAGTAAACCTCACATTGTTGATTCAAAGAGCTATGGTTTCAATTAGTACCTAAAGTTATCTTGTCTCCGTGAAACTTGAAGTTCAAATCTGTTTGAAAAGTAAGGAGCTGAAAATTTAGTTTTCAGAAATAATCAAGGTATGAGATATATGTGATATCTAAGACCTTATTGCAAGATGATAGAATATAAATTTGGTGAGACTACATAAACTCATAAGTTTTATGGGAATGTATGAAGGTTGAAGACGCCAGGCTTCACAATCCTCCAACTATTGGGGCACTAATAATATTCACATATCCATGAAGTTATCGTCCTTAGTATGCACCGTTGCTAAGACTCATCGTTTCGAAGCATCACGTGATGATCGGGTGTGATAGATTCTACGTGTGCATACAACGGGTGCAAGCCAGATTTGCACATGCGGATACCAAGGTTAAAACTTTACGAGCCTAACATGTACAGACATGGTCTCGGAAAGTCGTCATGATATAATGGATAAAACTATGAGTGAAATTGTTCATCATATTACAAAGTTACTAATAGTGAAATCTGAAAAACTTGTCATATGATGATCAACTTCAAAGTAAGAACATCAAGGTTATTGTTATTTGACCAACAAACCTAGAAGTTATTAAAAGTGAAGTGTTTTTCTGAATAATGAGGAAAGCTAAAAGAGAAACTGCAAAAGATATTTTGGCAAAAAGAAAAGAAAAGACTAGAAAGTCTAGCTCAGGTGTATATAAATGATATACATGTTATGGTTGTATTTCTAGTTAAGTCACACTATGAAATTCTTGGGTATTAGTACTATATTGGTTGGTATGAAGTGTCATACAAAACAACGCAATACAAGAATACAATGGCCTAAGTGACTGACAAGGAATATGATAATGCACGTCTGGAACAAAATAAAGTGTTATTATGTTCGTCGTTAGCATTCTATCTAGCCCTTAGAATTTATAATAAAGAACTTAATAATTGTTATTTTGCTCTGGTCAAATGAAAACAATGAGTTGTTCAAATTATGACATTACTCCATGTACGATGGATAAGTTATTATAAATCTTAATGGTGAAACATACATACATAACACTGACGCTAAAATGCCATAAGGCAAATGATTTGAATTCCACTTATTTGTGGAACCGCCATTTAGGTCATGTTAGAAAGGAACGCATGAAGGAACTCCATGCAAATGGATTTTTGGAGTCATTTGATTTTTTGAATCGTTTGGCGCTTGCAAATATTTTCTAAAAGAGAAATGACTAAAATACCGTTCATAAGCCAAGAGTTGAACGGGCAACTAACTTAGTGAAAACATACATGATGATGTATGTGGTTCACTGGGCATAGTTGTGTGCGGGATATTCTTCTACTTCATGAAAACTTCCAACAATGAATTGAGTATATATATGTGGATATATTCGATAAGGAAGAAGTTTGAAACATTTGAATAGCTTCAAATAAATTTCAGCATGAAGTGGAAATCATCGTAATAGAAAAGTCAAATATCTATGATTGGATCATGGTGGAAATATTTGAATTACGAGTTTTAGCGAACATCTAAGAGAGTCATGAAATTGTTCTACAACTCACATTTCTTGGAGTATCATAATGATGATATAGTATCCGAGAAATGTATCCAAACCTTGTTGGATTAATGATGAGATAAAATATTATGATGCCATTATATTTTTGTGGATTATGCTTTAGTGACTACCGCTTTTACACTAAATAGAGCATCATCATGATCCGTTGAAATGACACCATACAAGTTATGGCATAGGTATAAACCCTTATAGTCCTTTCTTTAAATTTTTGGTCTAAGAGTTTACAACCAAAATCGGATGAATGTCTTTGTTGGTTATCCCAAAGATTTAGTTGGGAATTCTTCCCACGAGACAAAGACAAAAGTGTTTGTCAATGTTTCTTATTTCCGAGAAATTGTTTCTAGTGAAGTATTTGAGTGGGAGGACAATATAATTTGATAAGGTTTATGAACCCGAGCATAATGATCAGAGTAGCGCAGCATCGGAATTGGTTCCGTAAGCGACCACGACGATCATGGCTCCCATGACTACAAAGTGTTTTAGCCATGGAGATCAAAGTACGTATTGAACCTTGCAGGTATGGTTTACTTTGTGATCAAATAAATGATTTGTGGACAAAGGATTGATTTTGAACAATGATAAACCAACTACAAACAAAGTTATGATGGGCCCTGACTCTGTTAAAATGGCTATACGCCATGAAATCCATGATAGATGAATACTTTTTGAAAGTAAATGGATCTATAAAATTGATGGACTTGGATGAAATATCTTTGAAGAAGCTTGACTTGTCGAAAAGTTGTTTACGACAAAGTTCAAAGAGTTGACTACGACAAGATTAGATCTTCCGTAGCAATGCTTATAGTCTATATGGATTATTCTAGTAATCACTACATATTTCTTTTATGAGATATGCTAGTAGGATGACAAAATACACTACTTAACAGAAGTGTGTATTAGAAGTGTATACAAGATACAACCAATTGTTTTGCTAGTCCGTTGAATACTAGATAGGTATACGAACTTCAATTGGATAAAGTGAGTATCACGGAGTTGGAATCTTCACCGGATGAAATAGTCAAAGAGTTTTTGATTTCATCAGAGACGATGAAGAGGCTTGCATTTGCAAGAAATTAAGTGGGAGCGCTGAGACATATTTATAATACTTATGTAGAAGACATATAGTTGGTTATAAATGATGTAATTATTTACTTGATTAAAAGGTTTCATTGAGAAATTAACTTCAATGAAAGGATATGGACTGAAACAAATTTTGTATCAAGATCTATGAAGATAGATTGAAACACATAATATGTTTAAGTCAAAGTACATAGAATGGATATTGAAATTGTTCAATATATAAATATTAAGAAAATGTTCTTGTCATATGAAGTTTTAACAAGACTTAAGTGTATCTGACACTCGATGAGTAAAAACACATGAGTGATTTAGATCACGAAGAATATGTACAAAATCAGATGTCCTGTGCTCTAAAGAGTTAGGAGCATATACCAGAATGATTCATGTGATGATCATTGAAAAACAGTAAAGAATATCCTTGAGTACTTAGGAAGAAGCAAGGATATATATATATATATATAGTTTTGTATGGAGAAATGACAAACAAATCACTGTAAGGTGTTGCAACAATATTTGTTTTGTCACATATGAAAATAAAATTTCAATCTCAAATTAGACTAAGTGTTGTTTAAAAGGTAGCACAATGAGATAGAAGTTGTCTATGTTAGATTTAGATGAGTTCTAAATGTTGTGACGGATTCGACATACGAAGGCAGATTATGTCATTGTTTTGACAATGATTGAGGATGTTAAAGTCAAGAAGTTCTTTGAGAACTTGGTGTAGTTCCAATAGTGTCAGAACTTTGAAGCTATATTGTGTGTGACAATATTAGTGACTTATTTCAGACCAAGGAATTAAGGTTCCACCAGAAGACCAAACATATTTAATGCCGACTCATTTGGAAATGAGTGATGCGTTGAGACGCAAATGAATTGCAAAATACATACGTTTCTGAGTGTGTCAGATCCGTTGACTAAAACCTCTCCCATGAGCAAAACATGATAAAGCACCAGAAGGCCAAGGTGTTATATCTTTACAAATGTAAACTAGATTATTGACTCTAGTGCAAGTGGGATACTGTTGGAGATATGCCCAAGAGGCAATAATAAAATGGTTATTATAATATCTTTGAGTTTATGATAATGTTTACATACCATGCTATAATTGTATTAACCGAAACATTAATACATGTGTGTTATATGAACAACAAGGAGTCCCTAGTAAGCCTCTTGTATAACTAGCTTGTTGATTAATAGATGATCATCGTTTCATGATCATGAACATTGGATGTTATTAATAACAAGGCTATGTCATTATGTGAATGATATAATGGACACACCCAATTAAGCGTAGCATAAGATCACGTCATTAAGTTATTTGCTATAAGCTTTCGATACATAGTTACCTAATCCTTATGACCATGAGATCATGTAAATCACTTATACCAGAACGGTACTTTGATTACATCAAACGCCACTGCGTAAATGGGTGGTTATAAAGGTGGGATTAAGTATCCGGAAAGTATGAGTTGAGGCATATGGATCAACAGTGGGATTTGTCCATCCCGATGACGGATAGATATACTCTAGGCCCTCTCGGTGGAATGTCGTCTAATAGCTTGCAAGCATATGAATGGTTCATAAGAGACCACATACCACGGTACGAGTAAAGAGTACTTTTCATGAGACGAGGTTGAACAAGGTATAGAGATACCGATGATCAAACCTCGGACAAGTAAAATATCGCGTGATAAAGGGAATTGGTATCGCATGTGAATGGTTCATTCGATCACTAAAGTCATCGTTGAATATGTGGGAGCCATTATGGATCTCCAGATCCCGCTATTGGTTATTGGTCGGAGAGAAGTCTCAACCATGTCTACATAGTTCGCGAACCGTAGGGTGACACACTTAAGGTTTGATGTCGTTTAAGTAGATATGGAATATGGAATGGAGTTCGAAGTTTTGTTCGGAGTCTCGGATGGGATCCAGGACATCACGAGGAGTTCCGGAATGGTCCGGAGAATAAGATTCATATATAGGAAGTCACTTTCCAAGTTTGGAAATGATCCGGTGAATTTATGGAAGGTGGTTTCTAGAATTATCCGGAAATAAATCACTATGGAAGGAGGAGTCCCGGAGGGACTCCACAAACCCTAACCAGCCAACCAAGTGGGAGGGTGGAGTCCATGGTGGACTCCACCTCCTTGGCCGGCCAAGAAAAGGGGAAAGGGGAGAGTCCCTGTCCCTCTAGGTTTCGTCCATAAGGCAGTTTTTCTGTTGGGGTCTTATTCGAAGACTTTGGGCAAACCCTTGGGGTTCCACCTATATAATGAGGAGGAGAGGGAGGGGGCAGCCCATGGCTTGGCCGCACCACCCCTGCCCCCTTGAGGCCGGCGCCCATGGCACCCCCTCTCCCCAAACCCTAGCCTCCCCTCCTCCACATACAAACTCCCGCAGCGCATAGGCGAAGCCCTGCCGGAGTTCTCCACCACCACCGCCACCACGCCTTCGTGCTGCCGGGATTCCGAGGAGGATCTACTACTTCCGCTGCCCGCTGGAACGGGGAGAAGGACGTCGTCATCAACACCGAACGTGTGACCGAGTACGGAGGTGCTGCCCGATCGTGGCACCGTGATCAAGATCTTCTACGCGCTTTTGCAAGCGGCAAGTGATCGTCTACCGCAGCAATAAGAGCCTACTCTTATAGGCTTTGGAAATCTTCAAGGGTGAGTCTTAATCATCCCCTCGTTGCTCCCGTCTTCTAGATTGCATCTTGGCTTGGATTGCGTTCTCGCGGTAGGAATTTTTTTGTTTTCTATGCAACGAATCCCTACACAACCACCGTCCACCGCTTCTCTCCGGCCATGGCCGCTCACTGGTTGAGGGGACGACTCCGGCGCCGGGGCGGGGGGCGACAGCTGGGCGTCGGATCTGAGGGGAGCCAACGGCGGCAACGGTGGCTGCGGCGGTGGCGGGAGGTGGGCGCCGCCGGACCAGGTGCCCTCTCCTGCAGCAGCAGCTCGGCGAGCAGCGCGTCGACCCTCTTGTTTTTTACATTGGGGAGCACGATGTTCGGCTCCACGGTGAGGCGCTCGCCGGAGCCGTACTCGTCGGCGAGGCAGGCGAGCTCGAACATGTCGGCCGCCTGCAGCCAGCCCATGGGCACGTGCAGGCCGACGAAGGAGAGGCCCTCCTGCTTCTGACGTTTCCCGAGTTGATTCAGACAGAGGTAGGAGACGAGGTCACATCAGACGGGTATTGGGTGGGGGATTTTACCATCGGGCATGAGACAGCTGCAGACATGGTCTCGATTCTGATTCGAAACAGGGGATGTGTAGGACTACAGCGCTGAGAAGCTGCCCCACGCCAGCACGTGTGTGCAGTCGACGCGCTCTGTATCTCCTCCACCAACGGCTTCCACAGCCGGACACGCGCGTTGATGAACCAGTTGAACACCTGCCCCCTCGACAAGCCGCGCGCCTGCCTGGCCAGCATCACCTTCTCCGAATCTTTTAGGTACCTGATCGATTCATGGAGGTTCAGCTAGTGCGAAGAAGTAGATTGATCGAATCGAATCCTCGCGATTCCCATCGCCTCCGCTCGAGCTGCACGTGCCCGTCGCTCTTCGCCGAGTCCGTCAGGAACTCCAGCGCGTGCACGCTAGGGGATGGCTCTGGGCTCGCGTCCGGCGAGCGATTCGGGCGCGTCTTGCGGCGCAGAGCAGCTGTGGAGAGCGTCTTGCGACGCGTGCTGTGTGGCGCGCGGCCTCCGCGACGCGTACTAGGTAGCGCACGGCCTACCTGGCCAGTGCTCGTCGGCGGCGGAGGAAGGCTCGTCCTCACGCTCGTTGGATGGATGGTGATGGTCTCCTACTCGTGTGCTTCTCCGGCCTGGTGTGGCGCAGCAAATCGCGTGGCCGTCTGTGAGAGAGAGGAGAGGATTTAGTGGTTGAGGAGCGGATAATATCAGTCGTCGTCCTCTGAGAAGCTAGCGAGGTGGTACTGGACTACTGGTAGTGGGACTGAGCGAAGCAAAGCTCCACCTTTTTATTCCCCCCCCCCCCCGCTCTCTCTCTCCCCTCGCCTCTGTTTGATCTCCGTTAGCATGTACTCGCGGAGAGCGAATCTAAAAGCAAATCCAACGGTGTCTAGGGGGTGCTCACGTACCCCCCTGATCACCAAATCCAATCTCATTAGAAGAATATGTCCAATAATTGTTACTACCAAAATTATTCATATAAGCATTGTTGTTGAAATTATTGTTTTTAATGAAGTTCACATCAACATGCTCTTCTTGAGCAACCAAAGAAGCTAATGGAATATTATTTGGATCAACATGAGCTTTACCATTAACAAGCATAGACATAATGTTATCAATCTTATCACTCACGGAGGAGGTTTCTTCAACAGAATTTACCTTCTTACCTTGTGTGGAGCCCTCTCGGTGTGCCATTCAGAATAATTTATCATCATACCATCAAGGAGTTTTGTTGCAGCCCCCAAAGTAATGGACATAAAAGTACCTCCAACAGCTGAATCCAGAAGGTTTCTTGAAGAAAAATTCAGTCCTGCATAAAAAGTTTGGATGATCATCCAAGTAGTCAGTCCATGAGTGGGACAATTCTTTACGAAAGATTTCATTCTTTCGCAATCTTGAGCAACATGTTCATTATCAAATTCTCTAAATTTTATTATGTCACTTCTCAAAGATATAATCTTAGCAGGAGGATATTATTTTCCAATGATAGCATCTTTGCATTTAACCCAAGGATCAATACTATTTCTAGGCAAAGATAGCAACCAATCTTTAGCTCTCCCTCTCAAAGAGAAAAGAAACAATTTCAGTTTAATAATGTCACCATCTACATACTTATATTTTTGCATCTCACAAAGTTCAACAAAATTATTAAGGTGAGAAGCAACATCATTAGTCCTAACACCAGAAAATTGCTCTTTCATAACAAGATTTAACAAAGCAGGTTTAATTTCATAGAAAGCTGCTTCGGGAGCAGGTGGAACAATAGGTGTGCATATAAAATTATTGTTGTTTGTGCTAGTAAAGTCACCCACTTTAGTGTTTTCAGGAGTACCCATTTTAGCAAAATTTTAAAAAAAGCAACAAAAATAAAAGCTATAATAGAAACTAATTGTTTTGTGTTTTTTATATAATGAAGAAAACAAGACAAAGTAAAATAAACTAAGCAAAAACAATAACAAAGTAAAAAAATTTGGAGATGAGAGACTCCCCTCGTAGAAATCCTCTTTCTCTCGGGCAACGGTACTACAAAAAGAGCATGATGTTGCGCAGATGCACACCGTTGGGGAACCCCAAGAAGAAGGTATGATGAGCACAGTAGCAAGTTTTTCCTCAGTAAGAAACCAAGGTTTAATCGACCAGTAGGAGAAATGAGTGATTTCTGAAGGTGTTGCTAGCTGACTTGTGGTAGGGCGCACGACTGGCGTCCGCAACAACGTGGAACCTGCACACAACACAACCAAAGTACTTTGCCCCAACTTACAGTGAGGTTGTCAATCTCACCGGTTTTTTCTGAAAACAAAGGATTAAACGTATAGTGTGGAAAGAGATGTTTGTTTGCAGTGAAATACAATAGAACAGTGCTTGCAGTAAGTAAACAAAACGGGATGATTTTATCAGTGTAAGAGAAAGGACTGGGGTCCACAGTTCACTAGATGTGTCTCTCCATAAAGATAAATCACATGCTAGGTGAACAAATTACAGCTGGGTGAATGACAAAATAAAGACCATACATGACAAGATGATTACTATGAGATTCGTTTGGGCATTACAACATAATACATAGACTGTAATCCAACTGCGTCTATGACTAATAATGCACCTTCCGGTTATCATCCTAACCCCTTTCAGTATTATGTTGCAAGCAACAGATTATCGCATTAAGCAATGTGTGTAAAGTAAACAATAGAATTATCCTTAGACAAAGCATTGTTGTTTTCTCCCTAGTAGCAACAACACATCTACAATCTTAGAAGTTATTGTCACTCAACCATATTACTAGAGGCATGAATCCACTATCGAGCATAAATACTCCCTCTTGGAGTTACAAGTTTTTACTTGGCCAAAGCATCTACTAGCAACGGAGAGCATGCAAGATCATAAATAACATATGACAAGTATATAATCGATCTCAACATAGTATTCAATATTCATCGGATCCCAGCAAACACAACATGTAGCATTACATAAAGATGATCTTTATCATGATAGACAGCTCACAAGATCTAAACATGAAGCACAAATTGGAGAAGACAACCATCTAGCTACTGCTATGGACCCGTAGTCGAGGGATGAACTACTCTGGCATCACTTCGGAGGCGGGCATGGCGATGTAGAGGCCTCCGGTTATGATTTCCCTCTCCAGCAGGGTGTCGGGAAGAGGTTCAGAACCCTCCCGAGCTAGGGTCGGCGATGGCGGTCGCGATGGAACTTTTCGTGGATGGAGGCTCGGGTCTTTGGGTTTTTCCCGAGATAGTGAATAAATAGGCGGAAGGGCGAGGTCGGTGGGTGCCCTGGGGGGGCCACACCACCCCATGGCGCGGCCAGGACCTAGGCCGCACTGTGGCCTAGTGTGGCCGCCTCGTGGCACCCCTTTGTGTCTCCTCTGGACTCCGTCTTCATTTCGGTAAATTAGGAACTTCGGCTTTTGTTGCGTCCAATTCTGATAATATTTCCTGTACAACTTTTCTGAAATATGAAATAGCATAAAACAGGGAACTGGCGTTGTGGCATCTTGTCAATTGGTTAGTTCCGGAAAATGTATGAAAGTGCAACAAGGTGAAAGGACGAGATGTCGCCTAGAGGGGCGGTGAATAGGCGTTTAAAAACTCTTACGGATTTGTCTTGTAAGAATGCGGAATTAAACTAACGTTTAGTTTACAAGCACAAACCCTAAATATGCTAAGCTCAACTAAGTGTAACAATAACAACTAGAGCTAAGCAAGATAGGCACAAGATATATGTAGCACAAGTGATAGCAAGATATATGTACTTCAAGCACGATGGCTATCACAAGGAAAGAGAGCTCGGGTATAGAAATAACCGAGGCACGCGGAGACGAGGATGTATTCCCGTGTTCCCTTCCTTTGCAAGAAGGTACGTCACGTTTGGAGGAGTGGAGGTCCCACGAAGGATTCCCCAACGCCACGAAGGCTCACCCTATTCTCCGAGCCACACCCACGAAGGATAATGGCCCTTTCCTTATGATTAGCTTTTCCTCCACTCCGGAGATGGCAAGCTCCACAACCACTTCAGAAGCTCCACGAAGGAGAAGCCCGGGCCTCTTCACAATCTTCCTTGAAGAGATCACTGGAGCACCAACCGCCAAGCCAACTAGGAGGTCTCCCTCCAAGAGTAACAAGCTCACGGTCTCTCACTCGAACTAATCGTGGTGGAGAGCTCAACACTATGCAATGATGCAAAGCAAGAACACTAGAGGTGTTCAAGTCCTTCACACTCAAATCCCACCCAAGCAACAAATGCTAGGATGAGATTAGAGAGGAAGAACAATGGGGAAAGTTAACAAAAGACTCTAAGATCTAGATCCAAAGGGTTCCCCTCACTTAGAGGAGAAATTGATTGGTGGGGATTGTAGAACTAGATCTCCTCTCTCAAATCATCAAGGATGGGCAAGAATCATGGAAGGAATCAAGAGGGGAAGCAAGTTCTTAAAATAGCAACAATGGAGGAGAAGAATGGGAAGAACTTATCCAGCCCAAGGTGGAAGAAGTCCTATTTATAGTCTAGGGAGAAATATAACCGTTGGGTGAGTTTCAGCTCAGCACAGTCGAGGAGGCCGGTCAACCGGGCCTGGGGCCAGGCCGTCCGGTCCAAGAGCCGGTCAGACCGGGCCACCGGCCGGACCCGGCCGGTCCAAACCGGACCACAGGCCGGACCAGCACCGGGCGAAGCTGGAAGACTTACTGGATAGTGCCCGGTTGGCACCAGTCCAGGGGCCGGTTTGAACCGGGCCATCCGGTGGGACGGCCGGTCACGCCGGGCGAGAAACCGGGCCAGCAGGAAAACATGTTTTACAAAAACTGTGATAACTTTTGTGTCCGGACCCCGATTGAGATGAAACCAATTTTGTTGGAAAGATAACGACGAATAGAACCCCTACAAGATATTTTTAGATGTTTTTAGAGAGGGAGTCTCCCACCATCAATAAACGGTGAAGACGTCCAAACTCGAAAATGCAATAGAAGATGCATGCGGATTCCGTTTTCGATGAACTTGGGCTTGTTGTAAAGCTAGCAACAAGCTCAAGAACCTCTCACAGAGAAACACTAAGAAGCAATAGGGATATGCAAAGTATGCAAAGGATTGAGCTCCCTAATACGATGTGATCAAGTTACCCAACCGAACGCCCCTCTTGATAGTGCGGCTATCGATCCTATAATCCGGTCTCCCAACAACCACCTTGAGAACCGTAAAAGGAAAACCTAGCAAGGCCATACCTTTGCCTTGCGCATCCAGCTTGATCTTGATGATAACTCTTCAAGCTCCACTCAAGCTGGAATGGCTTACTTGATCATTATTGCTTCGTGAAGACTCACAAATGCTCCCCATACACCATGATGGGAAAGCTCATTTGATGCACATCTTCACATGTCCATTATCACCAAATGGATGGCAAGCTTCAAGAATATGATCATCTTGAGATGCTCAACTTGAACTTGCCCAACTCAATCTTGATGACGATCACCACTGGATGTCATCCTCTCATGGGCTATATGAAATCTCACTCTTGATGCATGCCCATGAAAATATAACTAACCCACATAGACAACACAAGGGAACATATATGATGGGTTAGTTCATAACGCATGATTGACACGGTTTACCATAACACATGACTTCTCGTGGCACATTCTTCATGCTTCATGTGTTGACCAAACTTGAATCTATTCTTCACTCTTTGTATTGGTCAACCTTGTATCTTCTCATGCTCTATCATACTATCTTGAGGTGCATAAAGAATTCTTCATTTGTTTGCATGCTCTAAATCTTAGTCAATCATAGCTCAACTTATGAGACTATCATGACACCGTCTTAGAGTCATAACTTGAGTTCTTCAATGGAATCAAGCACTCAAGATCTTGATCATTCATTGCTTATCACATAAGCTATAGCATGGCTAATATTGAGTTCCACATAAGAACTCCATCTTTATTTCTTCTTCTTGATCATATCACATATATATCTTCAAATCGATGATCTTGATGCCAATACACAAGGTATATCTTTATCTTCATGGCATCCATACTTGAATCCAACACATGGACTACAATTAGTACCTATGGAATATTCCTTCATATAAACTCAATGAAAACATTAGTCCATAGGGGTTGTCACTAATTACCAAAACCACACATAGGGGTAATATACCCTTACACAAGGTGTAAACAAAACATATAGAAATTGGTGTAAAATAAACATGGAGCATCAAAATTACAGATATGTTTGCAGCGTATCAGTGCTCCTATAATTTAACCGCCTGGTTGGAATTTACCTTTTGAAATTATGTGTGCAAGTGATTATGCATAGGCGCTGTTTTGGGACAAAGAGTTGATAAGAAATGTTATATATTATGCGGAGAAGACGTTTTGGCTCATAGGAGCATTTGCACCCATTATACAAAATAATTTAAAAAACATTTTTAAAAATATTAAAAAATTATGACATAAAACTTATGATGTACATCGCGATATTCTATATTGGTACAGAAGTTTTCGTGAAAAAATAACATTTTATGTGGCATGTATAAAAAAGACAAAAAAAATGGCATGTACGTAGTCGTGTTGTAGCATTAAAATTTGTCTTTTTTTACAGAAGACACATGAAAAATAAAAAGTTTCTAAAAACATGTGTAAGAACATGAAATGTCTAGATGTACACACAAAATTTTATTTCAAATTTTTTGACACTTCAAAATGTATTTTTCACACAACAGGTTCATATGCTCCTATGAGCCAAAGTGGATTTCCCATATTATGCTAGTAAGACTGTTGATGGTGCTCAAAGAAATTATGCCACTACTGAAAAATAATTTTTAGCTGTGATCTTTGCTTGTGATAAGTTTAGACCTTACATAGTAGATTCTAAAGTTATTGTGCCCTCTGATCATTCTACTATTAAATATTTTATGAATAAGAAAGATTCTAAGCCTAGACTTATTAGATGGGTTTTATTATTGCAAGAATTTGATTTACATATTGTTGATAGAAAGGGTGAGGATAATCCTGTAGCTGATTATTTGTCTAGAATGGAAAACATTCCGGATGAACCAACACATATTAATGATAGATTTTCTAATGAACAACTTGCAAATATTAATGTGTCTAGGAAAGAGTAGCTTCCCCATGGTTCGCTAATTATGCTAACTAGATGATTCCCCGCGCGATGCAGCGGGAAGTTTGTTTAAAAATGTTGGAATAAAGCACACCGACAGAAAAATGTATATACATGAATAAGATCTCATGATTTGTTCATTCTAGTTGCAAAAATAAGTCAATTATGTATACTCGCATGAGAATATGAATAGTAGTAAATACGTACTAACAAAATACCGAAGTATACTGAGAAGTGCTCACGATACAGACAATAATGCTTATGATATTATTCTTAGTAAATATATGCATAGTAATATGTGGAAACTGATTAGGGAGATGGCCAATAAAATGAGGTTGCATTTGATAAAAGTTTAAGTTAAGAGCTTAAAACTAAGTGGTTGGAAGTGAAAGAAAAAACACTTAGTTGCAGCGCGTTAGCAATATATTCTGTGGTACCTAGCTCTAGCAGCTAGTCTTTTTTTTTTTTTGCCATAAGGTAAATATACAGCGAGCAGGCGATCCCATGCAATCTTCAATAGTAGATGGATTCATCCTCCAGAATTTTCCTGCGAACAATCTCATGCTAATCTTCAATAAGCAAAGGATTTTGATTTACCTTTTGGTGGCACGTGAGCCTCATAAGCGAAAAAAATCTTTTTTTTATTAATATAAGCAAAGAATCTTGATTTACCTTGTGGAGGCACCTGTTGGTGTATAACGAAAAGGGTGTTGAAAACCATCATCAATGGAGATGAGATGAACAACCGATAGTAGTAGTACTCTGTATTTAATTACCAGAAAAATAAGATGTAAACAGCTGCTTATCCCATCTCTCAGGAAATAAAAGTTTGGTTTGCTTCATCCAAAAGTTGCTTAATTAGCACTATCCAACACGAATAAGTGAATAAGCAGAGATGTACGCACCTGCTCATAGTCCAACAATCAGTAAATTGTACTGCCCACAATCAGCGGAATACATGTAGCTACCCTGGCCATGCCAAAGCTGAACACAAACATTAGAAACTGAAGGCGTGGTGGTGGAAAATGAGTATCCACACACATGCAAAGAGCAAGATCACAGTCCATGGCAAAGGAGCGGCGGCCGCCGACAATTCTTGTTGAATAAATCACCGGCAAGCTTACAAACTGGGTGCTAGCTGGTAGTAGGCCGCGCAGTCCAGCAGTTGCTCCCGCGATAAGATCTTATTGGTCACCCTCGGTTATCCTAATCGCAGCCACCAAAACACATATGCCAAATTGTTATACCACGAGAGGTAGGTAAGCGGAAGCAACCGGTGCGTGGCGGATGGGAGAAGAAAATTTGATTGAACAGGAGCCACGAAGTCCTCCAACTGATGTTGGCTCATATATACACACCGAGTGGAGATGAAACGACCGATCAAAATATGATCACCTTCTCCGTCTGCTTGCCTTCCAATATTAAATTGTGGGATAATCGGTTTAATGCAAAAGTGCAGTGGCAGACGAAGTGGGAATCAGCATTAAAGGCTCGCTGCACACGCAATGTTAATAGTTGCGTTATATGGACAGAGAAGGAAAAACGTTTGAGATTTCCTCAGCGCCATGACCATTATAAACCGTTTAATCTAGTAGATCCAATGGGCAGAATAATTCAGGTGACGTGGCTAGGCTGCATGGCATGGAAAATCAGTTAGTGGGGATGAACTTCTTAGTTATATAGGATTTTATTGTTGGGAAAGTTATACCACCACATTGTACCTATCAACAACGAAATAAATTCTTTTATGATCTTAGACATTACTTTTGGTATGATCTCATTTTATTTATAAGAAGGGAGTTGATGGTATTATTAGTCATCGCGTGTCTGAGTTTTAACAGCAGAGCACTATAAAAGACTGCCATGATAGTCTTTATGGAGGCCATCACGCGGGTGACCGCACAGCCGCAAAGGTATTGCAATCTGGTTTTTATTGGCCTATTTTATTTAAAGATTGTGCTGGTTATGTTAAAGCTTGTGCTAAATGTCAACGCGTTGGAAACATTGGAAAGCGAAATGAAATGCCTATAAATTATACTTTACCTCTTGAATCATTTGATGTTTGGGGATTTGACTTTATGGGGCCTTTCCGGCCAACAAGTTGTAGTATACTCACATTTTGGTTGCAGAGGATTATGTTACTAAGTGGGTGGAAGCAATTCTGACAAAAAGTGCTGACCATGCTACTGCAATGAAGATGTTTAAGGACATTATTCTTCCCAAGTTTGGAGTACCTAGATTTTTAATTACCGATGGTGGTTCTCACTTTATTCATCAAATTCTTAGAAAAACCTTGGCTAAATATGGTGTTAATAATAGAGTAACATGTCCATATCACCCACATACTAGTGGTGAAGTTGAATTGAGTAATAGGGAATTAAAACTTATATTGGAAAAGATAGTTAATAAGTCCCGGACTGATTGGCCAACTGAAATTAATGAAGCATTATGGGCTTACAGAACTGCTTTTAAAAATCCTATGGGAATGTCTCCTTATAGAATGGTTTATGGAAAAGCTTGTCATTTACCTACAGAATTAGAACACAAACCTAGGTGGGATGTTAAGGAACTTAACTTTTTTAAAACTGCGAGGGAAAAGATAATCCTAGAAATAAACTTGCTAGATGAATGGAGAAATGAAGCTTATGAAAGTGCATGGTTGTTTAAAGAGAAGGTTAAAATTTTGAATGATAGAAGGATCAAGAGAAAGGAGTTCCAAGTCAGGGACCAAGTGTTATTGTTCAACTCTCGTTTCAAGTTCTCTGCAGGTAAACAAGCATCGAGATGGCGAGGTCCATTGGTAGTGTAGGAGGTGTATCGCTCCAGAGCCATCCGTCTCCTTGGAGATTGAGATTACAAGGGTAAGCCTCATGTTGTTAATGGAAAGCGTCTGGAGAACACTTCATAGTAAACGTGGAGGATTTACACCTCCGGACTCCGGAAGACATCATCACTGAAAATTTCCTTCTGCTAGACACTAGAAACCAATAAAAGTCGAAATCTAGTACGTAGCAATCTCGGAATCTATTAATATATTAGGATAGTTACTTTTTTGCAAAATAAGGGAGATTCACGAAAGATTTTGGTGAAACGGAGCCGTGAGGGGCGAAAGAGACCAGGTGGTGCGGCTCAACTTTCTAGCCGCGCCACCCGTGCTCGTTCACACCTCGGGTTTCCTTTCCGCCTCATTTTCGACTCAAACTCTTCGTTTTTACCTAAAACTCCTCAATATGTACCCCCTATGCCGATCTAATCTCGCATCGAGTCTATTTCGAGCAAACATTATTTTCTACCCTGTCTTTCAGATTAGTCTCCACACAAACCTTAGCTATGTCTTCGGAAGACTCCTCCGAGCACTCTTCCATAGGAATGGGGGAAGGAGGAGGGATCCCTTTGAAGATGAAGATGAGGAGGAAAAGGAGGATCGGAAGAATGAAGAAGAACGTGATGAAGTGGAAGGAGAAGAGGACCACAAGTAAATCACCAACGTTGAGTTTAAGGGGAAGCTTGACCCCCTCCTATACCTCTTGTTGTTGTGAGGTTGTTGTCGCTTCCTAAGAACTTGAGGCGCTCTGCTCACATGAGTACTAGTGGGGATAGCTCTAAGGAAATCCATGGCCTACATAAATCTTGCTGCTAATCTTCATCGCAGGGACAAAGCAAAAGAGGAAGCATCCACCCCAGATTGGAGGACAAGTAATGAGAGAGCTGAAGAGAAGAATTGGGAGGACCTTGTCAAGAGTTGTAAGGAGTTCAAGGAAGCCTACAACCTCATGATGACTTTGCTTCGCCATCTTAACGAGCATCGTGACCCGAAGCATCAGGGGAAGGAGAATAAATAAGAGGTACATCAACACTCAGGCTTGGGGGAGTTATATCAAATCTTTATGCCTTTTAGTTTATCATATCATCTTTAGTTCATCGTCTCAGTTCGATTTTTTTTTCTTTCATCTAGTAGTATCAAGTCTCTTATAGTTTAGAGAGCTCTTAGAGCATTATCATCTATCTTTGGTCAAGTGGTTTTTAATGAAATTGGAAGTATGGTGTCATCATTGATTCTTTTGTATGGAGATTTATGGGTAACACTCATGCAGATGTGTTCGTCATATTTAGAAATTTCAATCACATATTATCTTTAGATTAATTAAGTTGAACATGTTGGACATGCATTGAATTTTGTAAGTATGGCTTGAAACAAAGGAAAGATCCATGCAAGCAATACTAAACATTATATGAAAAATAAAAAATACCTTGAAGTTGTATTGGAGATGTGGTCTTGGAGAACAAATAGTTAGGAAGAGGAGATGACAAGGAAGTATGAGATATTCTTGTGCTACTTGGTAATCAACAAGTAAATTGATGTCATGGATATTTCAATACATATGCTCAACCAAGTTTGTGAATGAAAAGTTCGGCACCCGAGGATTCGGTTAGCCATGGAAAGTGAAAGACAAAAGTGGATGTAAAGCATATGACATGATTGAAAGATCCATGACTAAGGTTTAGACTGGTTACTAAGGGGCAATACTATTAGCCAATCATGAAAAATAAAAGCTAATTCTTTGATGAACATCAAACTTCATACTCTTCTTATCATTTAGCAATTCCTGTTCTTGTAACTAGTTGCTCTATGAGAGTTTATCTTCGGTGCAAAGGCAAAGTAAATAAAGAACAAGCTGGTAAAAGGCCAAGCAAAGAAGTAATCTATATTCATAGACATACATGAAGCATTGTTCAACTGTCCAACGTGCAATGGTTGATCTTGTTCAAATGGTAAGAGGTAATTTCTAGAGTTTATATTTATGAAGTTCATATTTGTGTGATTATTGGTTCAGAAATCTTTCTTTATAATTGAATATGCATAAGTTGATGATACAATGCTCGTATTTCTTTTATCAACCATAAGCTCATTGATGCATCATATGATCTATTCGCTTATTTGCTCGAGTACGAGTAAAGGTTTAAGCTTGGGGGAGCTGATGCACGCAATTTGCATCATCATTATTGCTACATAGAGGGTTAGTTTTCATTGTTATTTGCCTTCATACATTGTTATTTATGCATTTTTAGATGATTTCTGAGACTTTCCTACAAAGTACCCTTCTTTTAAATTTAATTCATGGGAGGCAGAGAACCTTCTATTTTTTATTTTATTTGTTTCAGGACTTTCTGGATCGCAAAAAATCGAGGGAAAAATACCTAATCAGTTTTTCACCCGAAGAAAGGTAGGGATCGAAAGAATCACGCGAGAGGGGTCACGGGGTGCAAACGGCACCAGGTGGCGCGACCCAACTTCTTGGCCACTGATACGTCTCAAATGTATCTATAATTTTTGATGCTCCATGCTTGTTTTGTTACAATTCTTATATGTTTTATGTGCACATTTCCACACTTTTTAGCATTTTCTGGGACTAACCTATTAACGCAGTGCCGCAGTGCAGTTCCTATTTTCTGCTGTTTTTGTGTTTCAGAAAAGTTGTACATGAAAGTTTCTAAGAATTGGACGAAACAAAAGCCCAGAGTATTATTTTCCGGGACGAAGACGGAGCCAGAAGGACACGCGCAGGAGAGCTGCCACGTGGCAGTACATAGGGCAGGCACGGCCCCACCCTTGGTCGCGCCTGGCCCATGTACTGGCGCCTCGTCGCCTCGTTTGCTCCGCCCTTCCGCCTATTTATTCCTCGTATCGGGAAAACACCAGGGACCCGAGCCTCCATCCATGAAAAGTTCTGACGCCGCTGTCAACCGAAACCCTAGTTCGGGAGGGTTCTGCGGTCCATCCCGGCACCCTGCCGGAGAGGGAAATCACCGCCGGTGCCTCTACATCGCCATGTCTTCATCCAAGGTGATGCGTGAGTAGTCCTCCACGGGACCATGGGTCCATAGCAGTAGCTAGATGGCTGTCCTCTCCTTGTTGTGCTTCATGTATAGATCTTGTGAGCTGCCTAACATGATCAAGATCATCTATTTGTAATTGCTACATGTTGGTTTTATGTGGATCCGATTTATAGAGAGATTGCTTTGGTTGAGATTATGTATTATGTTATTATGATATTGCATGCTCTCCGTTTCTAGTAGATGCTCTGACCAAGTAGATGCTAGCGACTCCAAGAGGGAGTATTTATGCTTGATAGTGGGTTCATGCCTCTATTTAACCATGGGAAGTGACCTTGTTCTCTACGGTTGTAGATGTGCTGTTGCTACTAGGGAGAAGACAACGGTGTTCTATTCAAGGGTAGTTTCATCGTTTACTTTACACACATTGCTTAAAGCGATAGTCCATTGCTTGCAACTTAATACTGTAGGGTGTCGCGGATGCAATCCTGAAGGTGGTTTATTAGTCATAGATGCAGTTGGATTACGGTCTATGTATATTGTTGTAATGCCCGCATACTTTCATAGCATGTATTCTGCACCAACCATTAGCGTAGAATCTATGTTTGTCAATTGCCCATCTGTAATTTGTTTACCCAACATATTTATTTTATTGGGGAGGCGCTGACAAGGTATTAACTTGTCAATGCCTACGTATTGTAGACTAGGGTTTCGTTGGACGTAGAGGGCAAGTAGATCTCGAAGGTTTCAGCCGAAAAGTGCTCGACGATTAAGAAACTAGGGTTGTGTTGACAGTAGATTCGATCCTCTCTTCGTCCGTCGACTCCCCTTTATATAGGAGGCGGAGTCGAGGGATTCGTAGTACACAAGTTACAGAGTCCGGGAGGGTTTTCAACCCGTTCCGCAAGATTACAAGTTATACTTCCTAATACAACTCTCGCTTTCCTTAATAACATCTTGGGCTTCTGAATCTTCTTATTCTTCGAGTCATGGGCCTTCAGTAAAACCCGGGTACCATCTTCGGCAGGCCCATTGGGGATGCCTATGTCAGTAGCCCCCGATATTTTGCTTGAATCGAAGAATCAGGGAAATCTCCAACTTTAATCATTCAATAACTCTACCGAATTTATCACATATCTTTGGATATGCAATTATATATTGTACATGGATGACGGTAATTGGGGCTAGTTCATCTGACGGATCAGGTACTAGTTAACTGCTCTAGTGGCAATCCGCAAAAACCTACTTCAAGATCACGTCCCTGGACATGATCTCGGGATACTGGTGTAAACTTCGATGGGTGCCGCTTAAGGTCTTACCATTCTATCGAGTCCCAGTCATATTTTATCGGGTACCTAACGCGTCCGTTAGGATTTTTCTTTGTATCTGTTGATACAGAAAAAAGTAGCAAACCGACGTCAGAGACGGCGCCACACCGCTCAGAACGGATCTGGGGTATTACCTTCGCAAAGTTTTGCGGCATTTAGAGATTATTCGCTACTTTGGCGCTCTGAGAATATGTTGTCGAGTGCTTTTCTGGCTATTGAAATAGCACATTTTATTGAGTCAACAGATGACTTACTTTGCCTTCCCGATGGGAGTATATGTAGAGTTATTTGTATAACTCGAAATATGCTCACTTCTTCTTTTTTCTTCTCTCTCTTTCTTTCTTTCTTTCTTTCTTTCTTCTCTTTTTTTTATAGTTTCATCGGGCACGCGAACAGCGTTCCCGATGGGAGTAGCCCCCGAGGCTACAGCCAAGGACTAGTGCTTGGTTGTAGGCTCAACACTTTAACGCCTTATATTTTCATTCTTTCACGAATTTTTCATATCTATCGGGTGCGCGACCAGCGCTCCCGATGGGAGTAGCCCCCGAGGCTATGAACAAATGCTTGCATTTGGTCATAGGCTCTCGACATTTCTATTTTGTCATACTCGAATTTTCCTTTTTTTTTTCAAAGTAGCCCCCGAGCATTTGGGCAAAAACTTGTATTTGATCAAAGGCTCTCGAAATAATCAATAATCTTCTACTGTCGCGCATTCTTATGAAGCTTCATAGCCGAGATTTTCTCTTGTCAAGGTGACATCATTGCTGACGATAGCCACGATCACTATATCGGGAAAACGCGAGAACTGCTCTCTCTGCCTCGTGGGCCCAAATTTCTTATCAAGTTGACATGTCGTGCAAGTGGGGGACACACGTTCTCCACTTTTTCTGGCGCACGTACTGTAGCGCCTATTCCTTCCCTTCTTAGTGAAATTGCGTTTTTACCCCTTGTCCACGTGTACACCATCTATCTCACAATTTCCCCATCCAACACGGTGCGTCGATTCACCGCACCTCTATTTAAGGTCATTGTCTTCCTCCTTCCACACTTTCGCTCGCGCCGCTCCTCTGCTCTCCTCTGCCAAAATCCTCCATTGCGCCCAACAGTTCTTGAGCTTAACCGCGCTCGCACTTTGCTCCTACGCCATTGTTGATGCCACCGCGCAGACTCACCAGGCACATCACTCCCGAATCGAAGATGGCATCCGCGGATCTGGGGAACACTGAGTGGGAGAGATCCAAAATCTCCCCCCAAGACATCAACTTGCTGAAGAAACTTGGGATCAGCAAGAAACAAGACGCACTGCGCTTCCCCAGCGAAGAAAGCTATCCAACCCCTCCTATGGAGTATCGGGTCAGTTTCGTTGACCACCTCATCCGTGGCCTCTCTTCCCCCATTAACAATTTTCTTCGGGGGTTGCTTTTTGTGTACGGATTGCAACTTCACCATCTTACTCCCAACTCTATCCTCCATATCTCGATCTTTATCACCCTTTGCGAATCCTTCCTTGGAGTCCAGCCTAACTGGGCTTTATGGAAGCGCATTTTTCTCTGTCGCCGCAATGGCTCTGCCAATGTTTCCTATAACATCGGCGGCGTTGTTATCTGCGTTCTCCCTGACGTCGAGTACTTTGACGTCAAATTCCCTGACACAGTTCAAGGGTGGCGCAAAAAATGGTTGTACATCCACAAGGAGAATCATGGCTCTGTTGAAGACAACATCCCTCCTTTTGATAGTGCCGAAAAAATCTGTCGCCGTCGTTCCTGGGATGCAGAAGCGAGCGACGAAGAAAAAGCGGCGACAGAGGCACTGATGACACGCATCCACCAGCTTCAAAATACCTGAGGACAAGAATTGTCGGGTATCCAAATCACGGCGTACTTCCTTAGGATTAGGGTGCAGCCTCTGCAAGCTCACAAAAATCCCCTTTGGATGTATGCTGGCGATGAAGATGTGGATCGCCTGTCGACAGATTTATCGGTCAAGGACTTAGAAAAACTTGTCCGAAAGATCTCGTCGCTTAGCAAGAAAGACACCGTCCCGTCATCTTGTCGTGTGACGCCGTATAGCGCCACCAACGCGCTCCCGCAGGTAATATGTTTTTATCATTTGTTTATTCATGCACCCTTTTTTTTCCTTTGGTACTGTTATTTCTTCGATTGCTGTTACTAATATAAATCGATGTCGATATTTTTTTCTATCTTTTCCAGAACCACAAGACTGCGTCGCCTCTTCCTCCTCTTCCCGAAGGTGGGGAAGTCGAAGAACGGGCCGTTGTCACCGACGACAACCAGGGTACTTCTCGCCCTGAGAGTGAAATCGCGGGTTCTCGAAGATCCGCGGCATCCTCTGAAAAGGAGATTGCATCCGAGGCTACCGCATCGACACACTCTCCTCCCCCAGCTGCTTCTCCAAAGAACAAGAGAAAAAGGGGCGAAATTGTCGATTCCGGCACCTCCAAAGCCGGCGCTTCGCGTGCCGAGGAAGTTTTTCCTGATGCTGGAAGGAAAGCTTTCAACCCTTACGAAGATGCTCTTGTCAGCTCGTAAGTTCTTGCTACCCTTGGTTGCATGTTCTCGATATTTTTGTCTATGTTGTTTCTTATCTTGTCGCTTTATTTGCTGTAGTGGCGACGAGGATGAAAATACACCTATTGACGCGACTGCTCGAACGAGCACGTCTCGTACTTTAGTTGTCTCTGAAGCTCAACCTGATGGGGACGAAACTTCGCCTCGTCAACAAAACACAGAGCATCCAACTCTAGCTGCGAGCCCCCGAGCCTCTTCACCAAAGAGAGCTAGGGTAGAACCAGCCAAGGAACCTCTCCTGTTGGCTGGTAGTTCCACGACTCCTTCATTGGATGATGTAATTTTTTCACTCTTCTTTTTCCGAGCATTTCAGTATTTTCAACTCCCCTTTGTTTCTTGCTTAGGTGCTGTCGAACTTTCTCTTCCTATATTGACTTCCATTTTTCTTTTGGTCTTCTCTTCAGGCTTTGATGAAGGATTTTATTCGCCTCGGTACCCAATTCGTCGGGTACCGTGACCATGCCAAGAAGCTTGAGGGTACTTTTTTTATCTGCTTCCTTTGCTAAATATACTCCACTATTTTGTCATAACTTTTTATTGTCGTTGATTATGCAGAAAATCTGGCGGAGTCCAACAAACGTGCTGACGCTCTTGCTATCAAGCTAGAGCAAAGCGAAAAAGCTCGCCAGAAAGCTGAAACAGATGCTGCCGCCATCGAAGATCTTCGAAAAAGACTTCACGACGCGGAAACTTCTTTGAGCGAAAATATAGCTCAGCAATCTGCCCGTGAGATAGAAATTGTTGCTCGCTTGGAGTCGCAGAGTCGACGTTTTGTTAGTAAGTAATCATATCTCTTCTATTTCTTTGGATCATCAAATTCCTCTTGCCTTGCTTTTCTCTGACAAGCTTTTTTGTGACTCACTTAGGGAAAACGCAGCAGGATTATGATCTGGAGAACCCTGAAGGTGATCGCCTTCTCGACGCTCTCTCCCTCCTTGAGATCCATGGAGATGAGGCGCGTGAAGGTCTTGCTGATGCCAGAGCAGGTCTGTCGCAGCTGTTTCCTTACTTCTTCCCGAAAAAGGAAGAACCCACGCCTTTTGCTTCTCTCGCCAAATGCTTCAATTCTCAAGACGATCTTGGGCTCAAGCTTCGCCAAGAAGGTTTGAAAGTTGGCGTTGAAGGCACTCTTGCCTTGGTCGCCGACAGCCAACAAGATGTCGACTGGGCAAGAGTTGGCAACACAACGGAGATGGAAACCAAAAGGTGGCAGTCGTTGATTAGGGATGCTAAGCCAAATTCAAAGAAAATCCTCGCCTACCTTGGATGCAAGCCAACTCCCGCTCCTAGTTCGTCGAAGCCGGAGGTCAAGTAGACCATCTTGTCTTCTTTTTTTACTTGTCTCTTTTGATGCTGTCACCACAGTAGTTTTGGCGACAACTGCCTCAGTAGTTCATTAGCCCTCCTTTTGTAATAGCCATGTATATACTTTGAAAATCAATGGAGATCTATCTTTGCTTGATGATTGATGTCGAAACTTTTATTTCCAGTTGATATTTGACAACTATACTTCAACTCCTCGTCCTTCCGATGCTTTTCCTGCTTCATCCTGTTTGAAGAAAACACCTGCTGCTGACGAACTTACTAAAGATTCCTCGAATAAGGGTTCGGCACAAGACTTGGAAGAACTTCGCCAACAACTTCACTCTATGAAAAAGCAAGTACTTATAACAATGGAACAATCTCGAAAATCATTGGAGAGAGAAAAAATTGCGCTTCAGCAGGCTCAGGATGCTATAGCTGAGAAATAAGCCGCGGTTACTGAGGCTGCCGAGGCTTTTTCGCGAGAAAATTATATGCTTCAAATGACAGGTACACTTCTTCTACTTGACCGTGCTTGATTTTATTCTTGCTATTCTTCCTTCCTTACTGATATTTCCACTGAGATAGGTTCCTTTCTGGATACCGCTGCCGAGGACCAACGTGTTGAAGCCCGATCCAATTTGCTTCTCAGACTTGCCGAAGAACACGGTTCCAACTTTTGGGTTACGCCTGAACGTACCCGCCAAATTGTCAGATTTCAAGATCGTGCGGGTCAGGTCCGTGATTTCCTCGACTTCTATACAAGGACATTGTCCTTAGTTTACAGCACCATGTTCCCGCGCAATAAGATGCCAGAAACCCTTCCTGATTTGATGGATAAATTTCGGGATGCACCTCGAATCCATGGATTTGTGCAGGCCCAACTATCTGCTGGCGCCAGATTTGCTATGATGATGATACAAATCTGCTATCCAAAGTTAGACATGAGTAGAATTGTCTCCAAATGCCTGGCCAAGATGGCAAAAAGGAAGAGGAACGTTGGCAAAATTGACGACATTGTGACCCCTGTAGCAGAAGATATGATGGATGAACTTCTTCGGATGGACGCTGAGTTCTTCGTGAAGGGCAGCTATGCTGAACATAGTACTCGTACTGCAAATAACGAACGGGTGACCATAGATGATATACTAGGCAGCAATTGAGAGTTTCTCTTTTAACTTGTTGAGTTTTCTCAGGGATTGCATCTTGTAAACATAATCTATATTGTAAAGCCAATAAATATTCCTCATCAAGCCCCCGAGCGTTTTGGTGGAGATTTTTCTCTATTGTATATGCGAGGTTGAACCAAGCCAAAATAAATTGTATTGAGTGTACTATATTTGCGGGTGTTAGCCCCCGAGCTTTTTTGTTGATCACTATTTTGTATCGTCTTTTTATTTTTGGCGAGGTACTTTGCAAGTTGTGTTCGTCGGTAATGTATATATATTGTAACTTCTGGGCGCAAGCCCCCGAGCATGTCGAAGAAAAAGATGTATACTTCCACTATCTTTATTATATTTCAGCACCGCGAGTCCGCCTCATTAAAAACCTTTTCCAGCCCCACTCGGTGCCCTGAAAAAGGAAACGAGTGCGTCTGAAAACTCGCGGGCGTTTCAGTACATTGTATTTTTACAAGGAGGACTATATTTCGACTCTAGGCGTTTCTTGATACCATTGCAGATGATACCATTGGCTTTCTCGACTTGACCGTTGGTCTGCGGGTGCGCAACTGACGCGAAGTGCAATTTGATGCCTACCTCTGCACAGTATGCCTTGAATTCCTTGGATGTGAAATTACTGCCATTGTCCGTGACGATGATATGAGGTACTCCAAACCGAAAGACAATGCTTTTCACAAACTTGATTGCCGACGCTCCGTCTAGTGAATTTATCGGCTTTGCTTCTATCCACTTGGTGAATTTGTCGACAGCGACGAGCATATACTCGTATCCTCCTGGCGAGGCCTTGTGTAGTTTTCCCACCATATCGAGACCCCATTGAGCAAAGGGCCAAGACAGCGGTATTGGCATCAGCTCTGCTGCCGGAGAGTGAGGTTTGGCAGCAAATCTCTGGCACGCGTCGCAAGTTCGTACTATTTCCTTTGCGTCCTCGATTGCTGTCAACCAGTAAAATCCTGCTCTGAAAACCTTGGCCGCGATAGCTCGACTACTTGCATGATGACCACATATTCCTTCGTGTACGTCCTTCAGAATTATCCTTCCTTCTTCGGGTGTGACGCATCTTTGTAACACACCCGAAATACTTCGCTTGTACAACTCCCCTTTGACCACAGTGAAGGCTTTGGAACGTCTAATAACTCGCCTTGCTTCAACTGGATCGTCGGGTATTGTTTTCCTTAGGATGTATGATATGTACGCCTGCATCCATGGGATTTGCACCATCATTACTAGATCCTGCTCCTCTTCTTCTTCTTCTAGTGCTTCTTTCGTAGCCCCCGAGGGTTTCTCGTCTTTCTCCTTCTTCTTTGGTTTCTTCGGCTTTGTAGATCTCTCTGTTAACTCCTCCCAAAACACGCCTGGTGGAATTGTAAGACACTGCGACCCAATGTTTGCAGGAACATCGGCTTCATCATTACTTAGCCTGCTAATGTGATTTACCTCACATCCATCAAACAGTTTCTCCAGCTCGTTGTACATTTCCTTGTATGCTATCATACTTTCATTGACTGCATCACATTGATTCATGACTTGCTGAGCCACCAATTGTGAGTCGCCAAAGATTTTTAGTCGGGTTGCACCACAAGCTTTCGCCATCTTCATCCCGTGTATGAGAGCTTCATACTCTGCCTCATTGTTAGACGCGTTTGGAAACGTCATCCGTAAGACATAATTTAATTTGTCGCCTTCAGGTGATATCAGTATCACGCCTGCTCTAGCTCCCTCTAATCTCTTGGACCCGTCGAAGTTCATAGTCCAGGTTCTCGATAGATCTGGGGGTCCTGTATTTTGCAGCTCCATCCACTCTGCGATGAAGTCTGGTAGAATTTGCGACTTTATTGCTTTTCTTTTTTCATACGTGATGTCCCGAGGGGAAAGCTCTATTCCCCAAAGGGAGACACGGCCCGTGGCTTCTGGATTGTTTAATATATTGGATAAAGGTGCCTCATTGACCACTATTATCGGATGCGCCAAAAAATAGTGTCGCAACCTTCTTGCTTTTGTAAACAATCCATATGCGAGCTTCTGGTACTGCGGGTACCGCTGTTTTGAAGGCGATAATACTTCACTGATGAAATATACTGGCCTCTGTACTCCATGGAGTTTTCCTTCTTCCTCCATTTCGACTACGAGAGCTGTGCTGACCACCTGAGGTGTTGCTGCAATGTAGAGTAGAAGGGGTTCCTTTTCTTTAGGCGCCACCAAGATTGGTGGTGTCGAGATTGTGCGCTTGAGATCTTCGAAGGCTTTGTCCGCTTCTTCGTTCCACTGAAATTTCTCTCCTTGCTTAATCAAAGCGTAGAACGGCAATGCCTTCTCTCCTAGCCTGGCGACGAATCTGCTTAATGCTGCGACTCGCCCAGTCAACTATTGTATTTCTTTCAACTTTGTCGGCTTTCGCATCGTTACGATGGCTTGGATTTTCTCGGGATTAGCCTCGATCCCTCTTGCTGATACTAGGAACCCGAGAAGTTCTCCTGCAGGGACGCCGAAAGAACAATTCGTCGGGTTTAGCTTGAGGCAGAACTTGTCAAGGTTGTCGAAAGTTTCCTTCAAATCCTCGATCAATGTTGTCCCCTTTTTTGATGTTATGACGACATCGTCAATGTATACTTGTACGTTTTTCCAATCTGTGTTGCCAAGCACTTCTGCATCATCCGCTGATATGTTGCTCCCGCGTTTTTCAAACCAAAAGGCATTGTTCTGTAGCAAAACACGCCATAAGGTGTTATGAACGCTGTCTTGACTTCATCATCTTCTTTTAATCTGATCTGGTTATAACCAGAATATGCGTCCAGGAAGGAAAGACGTTCGCATCCTGCCGTGGAGTCGATGATTTGATCGATCCCTGGGAGGGGAAAGTGATCCTTTGGACAATGTTTATTAAGACACGTAAAGTCAACACACATGCGAAGGACTTTCGTGTTTTTCTTCGAAACCGGCACTGGGTTAGCTACCCACGTGGCTTCTGTATGTATCTCCTTAATAAAACCAGCTTCTCTGAGTCGATCAATCTCTGACAGCATAGCTTTGCGATTTGGTTCCGAAAAACGCCGCAAAGGTTGTTTAATTGGTCTCGCTATTGGATCCAAGTTTCGGTGGTGCTCGGCAAGTTCCCTGGGTACTCCTAGCATGTCAGCTGGACACCATGCGAAGATTTTCCAGTGCTCACGGAGGAACTCGACGAGCGCGCTTTCCTATGCGAGGTCCATATTTGTTGCAATGGACGTCGTTTTCTTTGGGTCTGTCGGGTGAATCTGCACCTCCTTGGAATCCTTAGTAGTGTTGAAGGTTGGCTCCCTGAGTGATCTTCCTGCATCTGGTAACACATCATAGTTAGTTGTGAGCCTTGACGCCATATATTCTGCTTGCATCCCGAAAGTTTCTGACAGTCGATGAAAATCCTTGTCGCATTTATCAGCTAACGCGAAACTTCCTTTGACTGTAATTGGTCCCTTAGGTCCGGGTAGCCTCCATAACAGGTACGGGTAATGTGGTACCGCCATAAACCTAGCATATGCTGGTCATCCCAACAGGGCGTGATATTGCGACGGAAAATCCACAACTTCGAACTCCAGCCTTTCTATCCTGTAGTTTTCTCGGGTCCAAAACTGAACGTCGAGATTGATTCTCCCCAACGGATAACTCGGCTTCTCTGGCGTAATTCCATGAAAACGTGTGTCAGTTGGTTTGAGATTTGTCAGGGATATGTTCATCTTCCTTAGTGTATCTGCATACATAAGGTTTAAATTGCTGCCTCCATCTATGAAAACTCGAGATACGTCGAATCCTGCGATCACCGCTGGTAAGATAAGTGCTGACTGCCCTGATCGAGGAACTTGCTGCGGGTGATCCGCGATTGTGAAGCCGATGTCCTGCCCCGACCAATTTAGGTACTCTATCGTTGGTGGAGGCATCTTTTCTACCATGAATACTTGCCGCGAGATTACTTTCTGAGCCCTATTAGATGGCCTAGCTTTCTGAATCATCGAGACCGCACCATTGGAGTTGGGATCAACATATGGAGGTGGGTGTGGTGCTGCCGCTATTCTGAGCTGGTGTCGATTTTCGTCCGTGATCGCGGGAGGAGGTGGTAGGTGGATCTCACTCCTGGGCCCCTGGGGGTTTCTATTTTTTGCTTGAGAATTGGCTAGCACTGCAACCCGCAACATTGCTTGAAAATTGCGGCAGTCCTTCTGCAAATGCCCTGACTGCCTCTTCCCATTGTTGTCGAGATAAAAATGCTTCTGCCATGGCCCATTCATCATATCCTCGGGAGTTACAAAAGGTCTCTGAAACCTTGATCCACTATTTTGCCTGTTGTTCCGAGAGTCATCTCTATTGTCGCCTCGCTGCTCATTACTCCTTTGATATTCATCTCTATTGTTTCCTCCAGTATTTCCCCGAAACCCAGCCGATATTTGGCCAGGAGCATCGTAACTCGAGAATTGTCGAGGAAATCGTCTTCTATTTTGAAAGTTCCGACTACGGTCCTCCTCTGGTGACCTGTGTCGCTTATTGTGAACATCATCTTCTCCGTCTGCCCATCTGTTTGCTATCTCCATCAATGGTGACACTGTCCTTGGGTTGGTTCTTGTCAAGTCTTCGACAAAATCTCCTCGTCAAATTCCTGCCACAAACGCATCTATTGCTCTATCGTCAGATATATTCTCTGCCGAGTTTTTGATGATGTTCCACCTTTGGATGTATTTCCTCATTGATTCATCATGCTTTTGTCGACACGATCTCAACTCTTCTAGTGATGCCGGTTTTTTGCAGGTTGATCGGAAGTTTTTGACAAACACATCCTCAAAACTATCCCATCTGTCGATGGATCCTGGGGGAAGTTTCTTGATCCATGATCTTGCGGCTCCGCTCAGGTGTATTTGAATACTTTGCATGGCTGTTGCTCTGGTGCCACCTATCAGTTTCACCGTCTCAAGGTAATCGACTAACCAATCCTCGGGATCTTGCAGGCCATCGAATTTTTTGAAATTGTCTGGTAACTTGAATCCTGACGCGACTCGAGTTTTTCGGACCCGTCGCGTAAAACACGGGAGTCCACACATATCTTCTTCAGCAACTTCTGGTGAATGCCGATGTTCCCTTCTATCTTGTCGCGCTCTATCTACCCTGGCTTGAGTCGCTGTATCTCTTACTCCACTTGCTCTCGATGGATCTTGCACTGCTGCAGTAGGTCGCGGACTATTTTGCCTTGCAGTTCCTTCGGGAGGTGTGGCTGTGAACGCTGCTCCCATGGCTCCACACCCTGCCATGGCCATGTTATACAACGCTTCTCTTGGATCTCTGGGAGGTGGCCTGGATGCTAAGATGAAAGCTTGCATTGCCATGTATCCCGCTTCCGGTGTTTTTGGAATAATATTCCCCCTCGTGTCGATTGACATAAAAGACATATCGAGGTTTTGAACTAAGTTCTCTGTCTCAGCTTCAGGTATATTTTGCAGTCGAGATCTTGCTCTCCTTCGAGCTTCCCTATGACTATCTCCTGAAGTTCTTGAATTTCGGCTTTGCTTTGCCCTTCGCCTGCTTGACGCAGAAGCGGCTTCCTGCCTCTTGTCCAACTCGATTTTCTGCTTCTCGAGCTCCCTCCTGCCTCTAGTGAACTGTGGACCCCGGTCCTTCTTCTTTTAATTGGAATCATCTACATCATTTTCATGTACTATTCTCTGCAAACAATTCTTCTTCCATATGGTTCGTTTAATCCTTCGTTTTCAGCAAAACCAGTGAGCTTGACAACCTCGCTGAAAGTTGGGGACAAAGTACTTGGTTGTTTGTGTGCAGGTCTCCACGTTCTTTGCGGCGTCGGCGATGCGCCTGCCACGAGTTGGTTCGCAACACCTCAGGAGAGAACGTTTTTCTCCTACTGGTCGATAAACCTTGGTTTCTTACTGAGGGAAAACTTCCTGCTGTGCTCATCATACCTTCCTCTTGGGGTTTGATACGTCTCAAACGTATCTATAATTTCTTATGTTCCATGCTAGTTATATGACAATACTCACATGTTTTATATACACT
Organism: Lolium perenne; assembly: GCF_019359855.2. NCBI lineage: Eukaryota > Viridiplantae > Streptophyta > Magnoliopsida > Poales > Poaceae > Lolium > Lolium perenne. The sequence goes on along the minus strand of NC_067246.2, from coordinate 266,501,050 downwards.
TTACATCATTTTTATGAATTTTCCGACACTAACCTATTAACAAGATGCCGAAGCGCCAGTTCCTGTTTTCTGCTGTTTTTGGTTTCAGAAATCCTACACAGGAAATATTCTCGGAATTGGACGAAACAAAAGCCCACGGTCTTATTTTGCACGGAGCCTTCCAGAAGTCCGAAGAGGAGACGAAGAGGGGCGACGAGGGGCCACACCCTAGGGGGGCGCGGCCCCACCCTTGGGCGCACCGCCCTATGGGGTGGGCCCCTCGGGCGCCTCCCGACTCTGCCCCTTCGCCTAAGTTCCCTCTGTCGCGAAAACCCTATTACTGAGAGCCACGATACGAGAAAAGTTACTGTGACGCCGCCGCCGCCAATCCCATCTCGGGGGATTCAGGAGATCGCCTCCGGCACCATGCCGGAGAGGGGAATCATCACCGGAGGGCTCTACATCACCATGCCCGCCTCCGGACTGATGCGTGAGTAGTTCATCCTTGGACTATGGGTCCATAGCAGTAGCTAGATGGTTGTCTTCTCCTCTTGTGCTATCATGTTTAGATCTTGTGAGCTGCCTATCATGATCAAGATCGTCTATTTGTAATGCTACATGTTGCGTTTGTTGGGATCCGATGAATATTGAATACTATGTCAAGTTGAATATCAATCTATCATATATGTGTTGTTTATGTTCTTGCATGCTCTCCGTTGCTAGTAGAGGCTCTGGTCAAGTTGATACTTGTAACTCCAAGGGGGAGTATTTATGCTCGATAGTGGGTTCATGCCTCCATTGAATCTGGGACAGTGACAGAAAGTTCTAAGGTTGTGGATGTGTTGTTGCCACTAGGGATAAAACATCGATGCTTTGTCTAAGGATATTTGTGTTGATTACATTACGCGCAGTACTTGATGCAATTGTCTGTTGTTTGCAACTTAATACTGGAAGGGGTGCGGATGCTAACCCGAAGGTGGACTTTTTAGGCATAGATGCATGTTGGATAGCGGTCTATGTTATTTGTCGTAATGCCCTAATTAAATCTCATAGTAGTAATCATGATATATGTATGTGCATCTCTATTTGTCAATTGCCCAACTGTAATTTGTTCACCCAACATGCTAGTTATCTTATTGGAGAGACACCACTAGTGAACTGTGGACCCCGGTCCATTCTTTTACATCTGAAATACAATCTACTGCAATCTCTGTTCTCTGTTGTTTTCTACGAGCAAACATCATTCTCCACACCATACGTTTAATCATTTGTTTTCAGCAAGCCGGTGAGATTGACAACCTCACTCACTACAAGAAAAGTTCTGATAGACAACGTCTCAAAATCGTCCGCTAAGGGGTATTTTTCGTCGCCTATGGGCCTAACCCGACGATATGGGTTCTGTTGTGGAAACTGCGTCAGGCAAAGTCCTACGATGATTTTTTCGGTCCGTCGCGCTTGGGCGCCCTTCCGCCACGGAAAATCGGACCGTTGCCCAAGTGTTTCCGGGAGCCCGTTGACTGCTGACGTCATGCAAAGCCGACACGTGGCGACGCCGCAATCGCGCGATTAACGGCGTTAACCGGCTGAAACCCCGTGGTAGATGGTAGGCCCACACGAGGCCTGCCACGTCTTAAGCGGGCCGGCCCATTAAGTTTGCGGGCGGGCCGGTGACTTAGTTTGACCGGTCAACTATATAGCTGGGCTGGTCCATTAGTTACGTGGGCCGGGCCTAACCTCTAAGGTTGACTGGTCAAAACTTTAATGGGCCGGCCCACTAAGCATGTGGGCCGGGCCGAATGCACTCGATTGACCGGTCAACAGGCAAAAGGGCCGGCCCACAAGACATGTGGGACCCACTTTCCTGGTATCGGGCCGGCCCATTTACAAAGTGGGGTCCACATTAAAGCAACTGGGCCGGCCCAAGAAGTTATTGGGCCGGCCCAATTAGCATGTGGGTCCCACTTTCCTGCTATCGGGCCGGCGCATTTAGTGCGTGGGGTCCACATTTGATCAAATGGGCTGGCCCAACAAGCCAGTGGGCCGGGCCAAAAGCACCGGTGGGTCCCACTTTCCTGTTAAAGGGCCAGCCCATTTAGTATGTGGGGTCCACCATATAGCAAGTGGGCTGGCCCAACAAGATAGTGGGCCGAGCCAAAAACACAGGTGGGTCCCACTTTCCAGTTAAAGGGCTGGCCCATTTAGTATGTGGGGTCCACCATATAGCAAGTGGGCCGACCCAAGAAGATAGTGGGCCGGGCCAAAACACTGGTGGGTCCCACTTTCCTGTTAAAGGGCCGGCCCATTTAGTATGTGGGGTCCACCGTATAGCAAGTGGGCCGGCCCAACACGCTAGTGGGCCGGGCCAAAAACACAGGTGGGTCCCACTTTCCTGTTAAAGGGCCGGCCCATTTAGTATGTGGGGTCCACCATATAGCAAGTGGGCCGGCCCAACACGCTAGTGGGCCGGGCCAAAAACACAGGTGGGTCCCACTTTCGTCTTAAAGGGCCGGCCCGTTTAGTATGTGGGGACCACCACAAAAGCAATTGGGCTGGCCCAACTAGTTAATGGGCCGGCCCAGTAGTGGGTGGGGTCCACCTTAAAGCAAGTGGGCCGGCCCAATAAAAGTGTGGGGTCCACAGAAAATCAAGTGGGCTGGCCCAATAAGTAAGTGGGCCAGCCCGTTTAGTTGCTGTTTATATGCCGGCGTAAAAGGCGCTTTAGGATTTTGCGGGCCGGCACGTATGTGATTTCGCTTAATTGGGCCGTTTAAGGGATAGGAATTCGTGATTTAGATACTGAGAATATTTACGCGCATTGATTTACGTCGGATAGCCTCTCTTACCACAAGCACCATAGAACAAATGCGCGAAAAGAACTATAAAAACTAACTAAATATTACATCAGCTGCAAGGCTTTGAAAAAATATTACAGAACCCAGAGAAATTGAATGGTAATTAAACCTAGCAATACAATGAAGCGATCCGGCAATCTTTTAAGTTGTCCATGCAGCACCTATATCTGAAACAAAGACATTACAAGTTAAGACAGCAACAATGGAAACGCAAAGACACTGCAATATTGTTTGCCAAAGAATTTGGAACTCATCATTTCGTCGTTATAACAAGATCATTGTAATGCGCACAATAAGCAAACAAAGAGTGCATGCCGCATACCAACAGCCAATATAACAGAGCATGTTAGAATGAAGCAAATAGACTTACTCGTCGAGTCCCATGCAAACCAACATGTTCGTGGGAGTACAAAATTGGCATGAACAACATAGTAGCAGGCTATAAATTTTGTAACAACGACTGAGCAAGATGAAGTTATGATGGCTACATCTACGAGCGAGGGAATGTAAACCAAAAATAGAAGTTACGATGGCAAAAGCTAAAGAGGAGGGAACGTGAACCAACATGTGCCAAGTGCAATTACTTCATTTTGGCCGTGAACTAAATAATACTCCTGAACTTATAGTGAAGGGGATGCAAATCAAGATGTTTCGGGATATAAACTTGTAATGAGCAACACATAGAGGATAGTTAATCTTTGGAGCTTAGGATGGACCAGATCTGAGAATATAGTGGGATCACTGTGAACTTGTATAAGAGGGAATGCAAACCAATATGTTCAGCTTTCCATATGTGAGCGTCATGCCAAGTCGGAGAAACAAGTCAATAATGCAGCTTTTGAAGAACAAGATGGCACGCAAAATTATTATCTAGTAGTATGACAAGTTTATTTGTACTACGGGCTAGATAAGCGAGTGATAGCATGCCAAACTAAGTCCTTACTTTGTTAGCTTACAATGAACTAGATACAAAACAATGGCATCACCTGTAGTACAGGGAATGCAAGCCAACATGTTCATGGAGTAAAAAATTGGCACAAACAACATAGTAGCAGGCCATAATTTTTGTAACAACGACTGAGCAAGATAAAGTTATGATGGCTAGATCTACAGAGCAGGGAATGTAAACCAAATATAGAAGTTATGATGCCAAAAGCTATAGAGCAGGGAATGCGAACCAACATGTGCATTTACTTAAAATTGGCCATGAACTAAATAATAGCAGGATGTTACTATAATACCTATAATTTTTGTAACAACGACTGAGCAAGATAGAAGTTATGATGGCTACATCTACAGAGCAGGGAATGCAAACCAAAATGTTCAATCGCTTAAAGTTAGCAATGAAGTAGAAAATAGCAACGTGTTACGGTCATAGCTAGGAATGAACTAAAAGAGCTTCAGACAAACAAGCATCTGAACCCAGAACATGGCGCTAAAACAAGGGACTTACATTAGGAGAAGCACTCTGTGGGAGTCACAGCAGATCTTCCTGGGGTTGATAGATCCGGTGATGAAGTACGCTACATGTGCTACTTGGGGTTGGAGAGACGGCCATTACATTTCATGATTACTCATCTCATCTGCAAAAACGTAACGGCGCGTCGTTAGCACAAACAGGTTCCCCCAAGATTAAACAAGAACTTGCAGGCAAGCAATAGAAAAGCGACAGTAGAAGAGTTTAGATCATGCAAGGCGCCGGTGAAGCAGATCCGGTTCATGCACAGCGGTGTCGGTGAGCAAGATACGATGCGGTGGATGACGGATCCGGCGAAGCGGCTCTGGTGGGGTGGACGATACCGCAGCTGAAGCGACTGCGGTAGACTGCTGGATGAGCATATGGTTTCGAGGTTCGGCGGGGATGATCCGGTCCGGTTGATTACGGCATCGATGAAGCGGCTCCGGCAGGCAGCCGGATGACGAGGATCGCGAGGGCTCGGGTAGGCCAGGGAAGTCCGGCGGGGATGTTCCAGTGCGGTGGTCGTGGAGGTGGGAGAGAGGGACTTGGGAAGTTCCGGTGGGTGGTCTGAAGGAAATGTATTTTTTTTGGGAGGGTTTCCGGGCTAGGGAGGTGGTGATCCAAAAAATGACGGGCAGACCCCCCCACCAACCGACTTTGCTGCCATCTCCACAGGGGTAGAATGGGAATTTGGAAGCGTGTGAAATTTTTGTATTTTGTGGGCGGGAAGTTTTGCCGCTATGAGATTTTGAATTTGGCCACCGTCCAAGTATAATGATAAAAAATTGTGAGACCGTACTAGTACCTCTGTTCAAGGCCGAGTGCAAAATCAAATCATCGTCACGTTGAAAATTTGTTACCAACTTACCATGATCATGATCTACCTCTGAAAATGGGCACATCCACTAAAACTTGCAAAGTATAATGATACAAATTTGTGAGACCGTACTAGTACTTATGTTCAAGGTCGAGTGCAACATCAAATCATCATTACATTGAAAATTGTGTTACCATGATCATGATATTTCTCTGAATTTGGCGCATCCGCTAAATCTCGCAAAGGATAATGATAAAAAAATGTGAGATTGTACTAGTTCTTATGTTCAAGGCCGAGTACAAGATCAAATCATCATCACGTTGAAATTTGTTACAATGATCATGACATATCTCTAAAATTGGTGCATCCGCTAAATCTTGCACGTGGCGCATCTCGGTGCGGAGCAACAGGTCGGTGCTATCAAGGTTGAGGCGTCGGTAGCGTCATCGGGCTCTCCTCTCTTGATAGATCTTCTACATGGCGCGGCGCACCACCCGCCGATAAGCAGTCACATGTGAGACCGAGGTGGAGACGTCCCCGGCATCCTCGAGGCGCGGCCGCCCTTCTACGAGCCAGCGTCGACTCAAGGTATGAATCCATGTGGTGCCTTAGATTTATTGTTCTTCTCTTATGATTATTTTGAGCCGAACATGTGTGCTCTTTCTCTGAATATATTGCTTGAAAAGCTTACCAAGTTACTTAAATTCACTTCGTTCTTAATCTTGCGAGCTAATATTGTTATTTTAATGAACGGTGGTGCGCGCAAGCAGAATTATTTGTGGGTGTGTTGAGCTGTTAGGCATAAGTCGAAATCCTCATCTAAACGAGGCCTCAGCTTAACACATAAAAAATGTGTTCAATCTCGCCCACAATACCCTCTTCTTTCCTCTCCCTTTATTGGAACTTGTTTTGCAGACAAGGAAAGTGGCACGTGTAATGTGAGTAAAACCCTCTTAGCCAAAATCATCTACGAGCAAGATTTTCTATATTGTAGATGCCCCAATTGACTCTCATCCCCAAAGTAGTTTTTTTATGTCAGTATAGACTTCTTTACTGGATGTATACTATCGTACATGGCATGCATTTGCCTAATGAGCAGCATTGTATTGCTATTCTAGCCAACTTTGATCGATATGTCAAGCTTCATGCACGCGATGCCATGTTTAATTTACTCCCTCGCTCGATCCATATTTCTTGATGTGAAATGAATGTGAATCGGAGGGAGTACTTTTCTTAGATAGTACTATATCATTTCAAAAAAAGTACTACTACATCACAAATGCATCAAAAGAGTACTACATCACAAGACCACCACGGTTGTACTAGTAGAGTTTAATGCTGAACTTCCAAAGGGATTAAGATTACACATATGAACTTTAAACATGACCAGGAGCATGAGGGCTAGCAGCAGGGCGTTGACGTGGAGCAAGCTAGGCAAGACGTAATTCTGGAGGAAGAGGCCATATGATGCGTGCTTGGCCTTGGTTGCAGGGCGGTGTTTCCCCCTATGTACTTAGGCCTACACCCATCGCATGTTGGATCAGGCTGTGGATGTCCTTCTAGAGAAATTTGCCACATAATGGGCAAAATAGCTCCCCGCGCATGCAGAAACGAATTTCACCACCCTTCAGCCGCTTGAGAACATAGCGGCTTTTCCGGTCCCTGCGCACCTTGTTGTTGTCCATGTCATCAGAATACTCCTATGAATTATTAAGTACTACATAATCAGGTTTTTTATGACAGATCGAATAAATACTCCACTAACATAATCAAACCTTAGAAACCCTAAAATTAAATGTGTAGAACAAGTAAATGGCAGAAGAAATCGTAATAAATCATGAGAAACCCGATGAACAACCATGAACATAAGCCACAACAATTGCAAGTCCACTAAGTATGAACACATAAATTGATTATATGACTACATGGCAGATTAGTCGAAATTAAACTAGAATCTGATCTTACGAATCGTAGAATCAATTACATCTACAAGAACAAGGTAGGATATCAAATCAATCAAGAACCAGGCTCGTGCAAACCATGTGAACAGCAATATGACACAAAGAGGGTTGGGACAGTTTCGGTAAAAAGAGAAGTACCTCCTCGTCATCACCCTCAACGTCCTCCTGGAACTGAACGTTTGGGCCGAAATCGTCGAAGGGGTCGAGGTTCGCGTCCAGCATCGGGCCTAGGAAGACCTCGCCGTGGTGGCCTGCAACGCCGTGCACATCTTCGGCGGGATAAACAACATTGGTATCCACCTTCTGCTCGACGGCCAGGACGCCCGTTTCGACCGAGGTCGAAGAACCAGACAAGCAGAGGAGACGAGCGGCATGGGTGCCCGGTGAAGCCTCACCCGTCGTGACGGCCAGGACGCCCATTTCGACCGAGGTCGAAGAATCCGACAAGCAGAGGAGACGAGCGGCCTGGGTGCCCGGTGAAGCCTCACCCACCGCGACGGCCACTACCGTAGAGGCATCCTCTGCGTGGGCGGTCGCCTATTGCTCCGCCTCGTATGCAATACCTATCTTCATGCTGCTGCGGTTGGAAACGGGAAAGTCGATGCCTCAGAGGTGCGGTGAGTGGATGGGGGTTTTCACAGTGTGGGGGAGGCAAGTTGGGGGAGTGGAGAGGACGAGCTCGCGAGAGATGATGAGGCCGATTATGTTATAGCCTCCGACTCCCTGTATCCAGTAGTGGACGCGTGAAGTCATGCTAGGACTCGTCTTTCAACTTTATGTGAGACGTTTACTAAACTTTTTTTTTTGGTCCATTTAACTTCATGTGGGACTCATGTATACCAATACTTCCAAACGTCATAAGTAATTCAAAATCATTCAGAATAATATGAGACCTTAACATTTTATTTTTTGTGTCAGATATTGTCTATGAAAAATAACATCCTTCAAAAAATAAATCCCCTATGCCAATCCGATCATGCCCGTCTACTCCAACTAGCTTCCTCGAGTAATTTGTCACCTTACATTCTTAAAATGAACCAAAATTTGGCACAGGGGTGCATCATCACATGGAAAATGATGTTACCATTCTGTCTTCCCATTTTTTTTGAATTTTTCAAAATTGTCATGCCCTAACGGAAAAAATGTACTCCTTCTAAGAAGCATGTATCAGAATGGCATTACCAAAACCTAGGGGTGGGGTGGGGGGAGGGGGGCACATGGTGGTGTGATGATACATCACATTTGGACCACACAACACCATTTGGACCAACCAAAAAAAAACCACCCTACACAAACCCTGGTCAAAACTAGTTTGACCAATATTACAAAAGTTGTACGGAGTACATAATTCAGAAACCGTCAGAAATATACGAAGCATTCAGGAGTCCCCAAAGTCAGTGACTTTGAGTCACTTACAACTGTGGTCCACATATCAGTCACCCAAAGTCATGGCAAAGTCAGCTTGGCAAAGTCACCGACAGACAAAGCAAGCAAAGTGAATGCAGAGACAACTCCGTAGCACCGAAAAGACATCTCACGTAAAAGGCTAGTACTACCTTTTCTTCCCGGATAAGCAAAAATAGCTGATCGGTACTGACGAAATGCACCAGGTCCGCAATGTACTCCAGCTATATAAGTGAAGCATGCCTACCACTGAAGAGGAAATTCAAGATTCCACCAGATCCCCATATCACTCTTTTGCATAAAACACGGACATATCTTTTGCACAATTCACCACTTGTTGGTCTAATCTATCGCAGCTTCCATCAGTTGGTCATCCAATTAACGATTTAACGGATTAGAAAAGTAAGCGGTGGAATTAGAAGTACTAGTAGCGAAATGTGCAAAATATACCGTCCTTCCCGAGGGGGTTTGTCCAGAAGAGAGCCGGATGACAATGTCCCGGGTGCATCCAAAAACGAGAGGGGTAGTTTCTAATACATGTAAGAAATTATTTTACAAAAAGGTACATATTAAGTAGTACAACTATTAGTACAGTACTACTATTTCGAGGGAAAATGCCATGTCGTGCGACCTCTAATCAATGAGTAGAAGTTGTAGGTGCGCATAACATGCATTGCTGAAAGCTGGTTCCGCTGGAATTTGAGCTCAGCCGGGGCGGATTCTGCGAAGTTCGCCCGACGTCACTCATGTATCCCACCAAACTGCTCACTTCTTTCAATGTCTCTTCTCTTTCACTGCAGCTCTCCAATATCAGGTGCATCAACTTATCTTGTGCCTTCTGCCTCTCGAGAAGGGCAAGGATGGCGATGTCAGCATATTCAAGGTTCAACTTTTGGAGCTGTACTTTATCCTGAAGAAGGATTTTGTACTCTATATCAGACTTGTCTCTTTCGAGGCACACAGTCTTGAGTATGCTGCTGGCTTTCTCCGCTGATGCAATGTTCCTCTCTTTCTGCTTAATCAGCTCGTTCTTCAACATATCACGCTCATTGCGAAGGCTGCAAATGAGCTTCACAAGAGTTTTCGAATTCTTCTTCTTGGCAGCCAAATCGTCTCGGAGGCGATCACACTCTAAGCTGAGCTCCTCGTTTTTTCCATCAAGATGGCGACAGTGGTGTCGATAGTCGGCGCCGCTTCCTTCAGGGCGAAATCATCGGTAGCAAGTAAGCGCAAAGGAAGAAGAAGAAGAAGAAGAAGAAGAAGATAACTACACAGTGCTTGGTGCTACCTCATTTCGCCGGGGTAGGGCCGGGTTGAAATCATCGGACGACGATGATTCCTTGGTCGTGGAAGTTGGTGCAGTACGGGCGTCGTTGGAACTTCCAACCCTTTAAGATGTATAACCATAGAGACTCTTAAAGAGCTTGAGCCCGGGCAAGAAGAAACGAAAGTACATGGCGAAGGAAACTAACCCGGTGAGCACAGCACGGACGCGTTTTGGCGACGGCGGCAGCGGCGGCGACGGCGAGCCCACTTGGTTTCTGGAACCGTCTCTCGAAATTTCGAGCCGGCGTTTTTTATCCGCGTACTTGACCGCCGGCGACCTGAAGTTTGAACACATTAATTGCTGGAGGAGAGAGCGACGAAAGAAACGAAAGTACATGGCGAAGGAAACTAACCCGGTGAGCACAGCACGGACGCGTTTCGGCGGCGGCGGCGACGGCGAGCCCACTTGGTTTCTGGAAGCGTCTCTCGAAATTTCGAGCCGGCGTTTTTTCTCCGCGTACTTGACCGCCGACGACCTGAATTTTGAAGACATTGCTGGAGGAGAGAGCGACGAACAAATGTTTGTTAGGTGGAGAGAGGAAGAAAGTGAATGGAATGAGAGAGTTTAGCGTTTTGCCCTTATAGTCATAGTCGCTAACCGTGACGCGGGAAGGTTGGTCGTCGGCGTTTAATGGTCTCCCGCGTGGAAACCGAGGCGGCCACGAGGCAGCGGCTGGCCACGCGGCGTCCAGTCGCCTACGCCGCCGTAAATGAGGGTAGTTGCCTACCACCACCAGGTGACATGCACCTTTTGCATGTCACCGTGTGACATGCGGCCTAAATTCAAATTTAAAACATTGCGAAAAAATCATGCATCCGGTGACATGCCCATGGCATGCCACCGATGAAGAGTTCCGTGCCATGCACTCTGGCACTCTGCGCCGTCTTGGATCAGAAAATGAGCGAAGAACGAGGATGAGGCACTAGTTCAAATTTAGGATGAAGTTTAAGTTTTATTGTGGTTTAAATTAGATTAGAGGGAGTAGTACTCTTACTTTATTACTCGTACTTGTGTTAATGTAGTAGTATTATTATGGTGGTGTACTTGCGTTCATGTACTTGTTTCAAATGTTTTGGTGAAGGAGACATGCATCACCTTTTTTGGTGATGTATCTAGTCGTCATGTAGCCCTTGTCAAATTCCTCTGATATACTGATGGGAGGGCTTGTTCACCCCATACTGATGGGAGCCCTTGTCAAATCGTAATCATAGCCAAAAGGCGCATTTTTTCCCGATATTACTCGATGCTTAAGGCGCGGGTGGTTGTGGTTCAGTTATCTCCCTAATTTGCACCTGCTTTCCCGTTTCCACTAGTCGAAAGTCGAAACCTGGCCACATTAACCCAAGATCCTGAAGCCGCCGCCTCAACCCTAGCCGCCTCCAGTTCTTCCTCCTCCATAGATTGGTTCCCCCTCCTCCGGTTGGCTTCGCCGGCGTCAGGAGGAGTGGGGAACCCGATCTATGCGTGGAGTTTCGAATAAAAGTATTGTTTTCATTAGATTATATTAGATTATGTTAGGATTTTGGTAGCCGCCTTCTTGTTGGTTTCCCCTCAATGGAGATGGCATCGTCTGCAGTAAGTGATCTTCGGCCTTTCGTTCGGCGATGAGATCTTCTTCCCGGCGTCAATGGTGGTCTTGAACGATCACAATTTTCTAGGTATGGGCCTTTGGATCTTGCTTCGCCAGATCGATTTTGGATCTTTTGTCTTTGTTGCCATGGGGAGGATTATCCTCGCAGTTTTTGTCCCGGCTGCTACGTCCTCGACAATGGTGATTCGTACTCTCGGCTCTCCATCGACGATGACAAAGCTAGTCGGTTATTATTCCCTGATATACTGGTGTTGGTACTCTTGCCGATGTTGTATGACTGCTTTAATGGTTGCGTGCGTGCACGCAGCTTTGGCATTGCGGCTCAAAAAATCATGGGAGAACTTTCATCGGTATCTACAGGTCTATGGTTAGTTATCTATTTTTGGCTGCCTTCAGAAAAGTACAAGATTGTGTTACGGAAGAAGAAAAAATTGAAGACCTCGAAGATTTGTTACTATCTTTTAGACTTTATTTTGTAATCGTTGGAGTCAGTTCATGTATCTCTACCATGTACTATTTGTTGCTATGAATATATGTGGTATTGATTGTCAAAAAAAAAACCAAGATCCTGAAAAACTGTTGGTCTATCCCGAGAAACGAGGAGGTTTAAGGAAACGAGGAGTCCTGAGCGTTCGGAAGGAGCTTTAATCGTGCGAGCATGCAGGGGCAAAATGAGGAAACTAGCGATTACTTTCTCTCCTGCCAGTCTTATACCTTAATAAATGGGCAAACTGAGCACGTTGTAGCTAATCCTTTTATTAATTATAAGCAGCTATATTAGTCAATAAGATTGCCTTATGTTTTTCCTCAGTTTTCGCCAAGCCCTTATTTGTAACCCGCAGAAGGAGCTCAGACGGGAGGATTCCAGTTTAGTTGACCGTTCCGTGCTGACGTGTGGGGCTAGTAGAAAGGGACCGCGTGGGACAGGACGAGACCGCGTTTGGTTGTACGTGAGCAGGAGCTGGGTTCTGTCTCTCTCGGCGCGAATTGGCATTTTTAAGAGCACCTTTTCCCCCTCTGTCTCTTTGTCTTTATTAACCAAATTAGTATCAAATCTAGAGAAGCTTGCATTTCTGTCTTTCTTCAATTATTTGTGCCTTTTGGCCCTCGTTGTTTGCCCAATATGGCAGCAAATCTAGTACTCCCTCTGGTCCATATGTATGTAGTTAAATCTAGAAGCAAATCTCCAGGGTAATGTACGCCAAATTCACAGTCATAGTAAATCTAGAAAACATAGTAGGGCCAACAAAATATAGTAGAATAGGGATCCCTCCCTAGATAATAAGTTGCATACACAGCGGCCAACATAGTAACAGGTTCGAGGTTCTTCACAACACCATCATACTAACAACATAACAACAAGGGATCCCTAGCTAACAACAAAATAGAAGCTGCTTTGCAGCAAAGACACGTCCGGGACTCCGCCTACCCCATCTGCCTCTGCCTCCACTTGTTGCTCCCCTTGGGAGCCTTGGGCTTGAGTGGAGGCATGCGCCCGGCGGAGATCTCCACCCGCTGGACGCTGCGGAGGTGCATGCCGAGCGCCTTGTGCTTGGCGCGGAAGGAGTAGGGGTTCACCGACGCGCCGACCTTGGGGAAGATGTTGCCGATGTTCTCGGCATGCGTGAGGAGGCAGTTGAAGTCAGTGCCGCCGAGTCTCCTAGTGCAGAAGGGGCACCTGTAGACACCCTTGGCGACGTCGAGGTAGGAGACGTACTGGCCGACCTGCAGCCTCCGCAGCACCTGGCGAGTCTTGGTGTGATGGTCCTCGTCGTCGCTGCCGACGTCGCTGCCAGACACCTGATCCATATCAAACTGGAACTTGAGTGAAGGAGTTGCAACGATGTCTAACATGCATGATAACAAAGTAAGGAAAAACAGAGCCAGCCTCAGTTAGAGTGGAGACGATTATATGTCTACAGGGATGGTGTTAGCGAACCAAAGCTCATGCACAACAGATTTGTACACAGCAATGGTTCGCTGAACCCACTCTGTAAAAATTTGTGCCCAACGATTCATCATAGGCAAAGAAACAGATTCCAGATCTGAATTTGAACAAATTCCAGATTATTTGCAAAATTAAACGGTTTATATCTTTTAACTCGTGCATAAAATAACTGATTGAGATCCCATGATTACTTGCATAAATTAACTGATTGAGATCTCATTATTACTTGCATAAATTAACCGAACGGCCGAACTCCAAATCTTCGACGAAATCAAGAAGGGGTCAAAGAAAAATGGAATAAAATCGGCGCAAATATTAACCCAATACTCATCCATCTACAGATCGGCACTAATAGTTACTAGGGAACCAGCAAAAATAGGGTTCAAAGAGGAATGGGGAACAAAAAAAGGGAGCAAACCATAGTTACCTCGTTCCATGGGTCGTCCATGCAGGTGTCGTAGGGGTTCGGAGGCGGGATGTACGGCACCTCCTCATAGGGGTCCCATCCCGGCGGGATCCGACCGCCACCGGCGGCGGCGACGGCCGTTGAGGGGACGGCATCGAAGAGGGAGGCGTCGCGCTTGGAGCCGACGGCGTCATGGACGATGGGATTCGCATTCTCCTTGCACATCATCTCGCCGGCAGAGAGGGAGAGGGTTTTTCTCTTTGGAGAAGATGATGATGGGACGTGAGAGGAGGCGTTGCATGAGCTAGTGAGAGAGACAGAGAGAGTGCGAGGAGGCGTCTATAAAGGCGAGGGGTGGTTAATGCGACCCGCGTCCTACGCGTCCACCATTTAACGTCTGCACGTCTTGGGCTTCTGCAACGCGACACACGTCCACGATTGCACGTCTTCGACTTCTGCACCGCGACTCGCGTCAGTACCCGTCAACAATTGCACGTCTTCCACTTCTGCACCGCAACACGCGTACTCGAGTCTAACCCTGGAAATTTAGATATACTCTCGAGTCTTATACTGTAGCATTTTTTGTGTGCTCAGTTTTCCCCTTGAGTACTAATACTGGCTAGTGCAATATACTCAGTTTTACCTCAAGTGCCTAGTCAACAGAGAGTCAACAAATGGGATTAACTAGTTAAATGAGTCAACAAATGGGATTATCAGTTCGTTTTCACGTGTTAAACTTGTCTAAATATTGGTCAAACCTAGGATTTGACCAAGATTCAAATGGGCAGAAAATTAAAAAAAAACAGAAAAATGAAAAACCAAAGCACATAGTCTTCTTATGTCATATAGTAAGCATTAAAGGTGATAAACAAGGTCTAGACATATTCAAACCATACAAATCATGTATCTACCCCCTAACCCCTAAACTCTGTCTTATGAAGTCAAGCATGAAGAGAAGTGGTTTTGGGTTTCAAACATGGAAATTTCAAAAACCTCCCAAAAACTTCATTTTAGAGTGACTAAGAATGATACATGCTTCCCTTTTCATTTTCATGTTTTAAACTTGTTTAAATCTTGGTCAAACCTAGGATTTGACCAAGATTCAAATGGGCATCAAAATTTAAAAAAATCAGAAAAATGAAAAACCAAAGCACATAGTTTTCTTATGCCATATAGTAAGCATTCAAGTTGATAAACAAGGTCTATACATATTTAAACCAGACAAATCATGTATCTATACCCCTAAACCTTAAACTCTGTCTTATGAAGTCTAGCATGAAGAGAAGTCATTTTGGGTTTCAAACATGGAAATTTCAAGAACATCCCAAAAGCTTCATTTTAGTGTGACTAAGAAGGATCAAGGCTTAGCTTTTCATTTTCATGTTTTAAACTTGTTTAAATCCTGGTCAAATATAGGTTTGACCAAGATTCAAATGGGCATAAAATAAAAATATAGAAAAATGAAAAACCAAAGCACATAGTCTTCTTATGTCATATAGTAAGCATTAAAGTTGATAAACAAGGTCTAGTCTTATTCAAACTAGACAAATCATGTATCTACCCGCTAACCCCTAAACTCTGTCTTATGAAGTCTAGCATGAAGAGAAGTCGTTTTGGGTTCAAACATGGAAATTTCAAGAACATCCCAAAAGCTTCATTTTAGTGTGACTAAGAAGGATCAAGGCTTACCTTTTCATTTTCATGTTTTAAACTTGTTTAAATCCTGGTTAAATCTAGGATTTGACCAAGATTCAAATAGGCATAAAATAGAAAAATAGAAAAATTAAAAACCAAAGCACATAGTCTTCTTATGTCATATAGTAAGCATTAAAGTTGATAAACAAGGTCTAGACTTATTCAAACTAGACAAATCATGTATCTATCCGCAAACCCCTAAACTCTATCTTATGAAGTCAAGCATGAAGAGAAGTGCATGGTTTTGGGTTTCAAACATGGAAATTTCAGAAAACTCCCAAAAAATTCATTTTAGAGTGACTAAGAAGGATACATGCTTCCCTTTTCATTTTCATGTTATATACTTGTTTAAATCTTGGTCAAACCTAGGATTTTACCAAGATTCAAATGTGCATCAAAATTCCAAAAAAATCAGAAAAATGAAAAAACAAAGCACGTAGTTTTCTTATGTCATATAGTAAGCATTAAAGTTGATAAACAAGGTCTAGACATATTCAAACAAGAAAAATCATGTGTCTACCCCTAACCCTAAACTCTGTCTTATGTAGTCAAGCATGAAGAGAAGTGCTTTTGGGTTTCAAACATGGAAATTTCAAAAACCACCCAAAAGCTTTATTTTAGAGTGACTAAGAAGGATCCATGCTTATCTTTTCATTTTTATATTTTAAACTTGTTTAAATCATTGCCAAACCTAGGATTTGACCAAGATTCAAATGGGCTTAAAATTAAAAAAATCAGAAAAATGAAAAACTAAAGCACATAGTCTTCTTATGTCATATATATAGTAAGCATTTAAAAGATGATAAATAAGGTCTAGACAATTCAAATAATACAAATCATGTATCTACCCCTAACCCTAAACTCTATCTTATGAAGTCAAGCATGAAGAGAAGTGGTTTTTGGTTTCAAACACGAAAATTTCAAAAACCTCCCAAAAGCTTCATTTTAATTAGACTAACTTATTAATTATGAAGGATCCAGGATTGATTACCTTTTCATTGTCATGTTTTAAACTTGTTTAAATCTTGGTCAAACCTGGGATTTGACCAAGATTCGAATGGGCATAAAAATTAAGAAAAAAATCGTAAGAATGAAAAACCAAAGCACATAGCCTTCTTATGTCATATAGTAAGCTTTCAAATTGATAAACAAGGTCTAGACATGTTCAAACCAGAAAAATCATGTATCTACCCCTAACCCTAAACTATGTCTTATGAAGTCAAGCATGCATGAAGAGAAGTGGTTTTGGGTTTCAAACATGAAAATTTCAAAAACCTCCCAAAAGCTTCATTTTAGAGCGACTAATAAGGATCGATGCTTACCTTTTCATTTTCATGTTTTTACTTATTTGAATCTTGGTCAAATCCTAGGTTTGACCAAGATTTAAACAAGTTTAAAACATGAAAATGAAATGGGAAGTGTGTATCCTTCTTAGTCAGTCTAAAATGAAGCTTTTGGGATGTTCTTGAAATTTCCATGTTTGAAACCCAAAACCACTTAAGACAGAGTTTTTGGTTAGGTGTAGATACATGATTTTTCTTGTTTGAATATGTCTAGACCTTGTTTATCAACTTGAATGCTTATGACATAAGAAGGCTATATATGTGCTTTGGTTTTCCATTTTTTTTCATTTTTATGCCCATTTAAATATTGGACAAATCCTAGGTTTGACCAAGGTTTAATCAAGTTTAAAACATGACAATGAAAAGGTAAGCATGAATCCTTTCTTAGTCACTCTAAAATGAAGGTACTTGAAATTTTTATGTTTGAAACACAAAACCCCAGTTCCCTTCATATGTTTGACTTCATAAGAGAGAGTTTAGGGTTAGGGGTAGATATGATACATGATATTTCTGGTTTGAATATGTCTAGACCTTGTTTATCAACTTGAATGCTTACTATATGACATAAGAAGGCTATATATGTGCTTTGGTTTTTCATTTTTTTTTATTTTTTTTGAATTTTTACGCCCGTTTGAATCTTGGTCAAATCCTAGGTTTGACCAAGGTTAAAACAAGTTTAAAACATGGCAATGAAAAGGTAAGCATTAATCCTTCTTAGTCACTCTAAAATGAAGCTTTTGGGAGGTTTGTGAAATTTCCATGTTTGAAACCCAAAATCACTTCTCCTCATACTTAACTTCATAAGACAGAGTTTGGGGTTAGGGGGTAGATACATGTTTTGTGTGGTTTGAATATGTCTAGACCTTGTTTATCAACTTGAATGCTTACTATATGACATAAGAATACTATGTGCTTTGGTTTTTCATTTTTCTGATTTTTTAATTGTTAAACCCATTTGAATCTTGGTCAAATCCTAGGTTTGAGCAAGATTTAAACAAGTTTAATACATGAAAATGGAAAGCTAAGCATGAATCATTCTTAGTCAATCTAAAAATCTTTCGGTCTGCAGAAGAGTCGAATGTGCAATCAGTAGTTACAAAAGCGACCCACCTTAGGGATGGATAATAAGACTTGGGCAATATAAACGTTGATACTTACTTTGTGATACTAAAATATATGTATCTAGACATATTTCAGTTGTAGATACATCCATTTTAACATCAAGTAATATGGATCGGAGGACTAGCTAAAGAACAATGAGAGGCAGTGTTTCTCTCCCCCAGCCTACTTGGCGGAGTGGCCCTCCATCAGGACGTACAGGTGGTGATTCCGCTTCTCTCGTTGGAATTCCTTATCCCCCAGCCTACTCAGCGACGTGCGCTCCTCAGTGACCTGCGCGAGGGCGCCTCGGCGACCTACGCAAAGGTGGCTGGACTCGGAGCGCATCGACTTCCTTCTGCGGTGCCTGGATTGGATCAACCATCCCGCGCGTGTCCTCCACCATATTGTTTTTCTTCAAGATGCTGTCATCCATCATCTTCTTCACCGCATCATGTTGGGTGTTGAGGCTCCCGTTGAGAGCTTGAACGCACCTGTTTGATAGCTCGACGTTTTCTTCGCGAAGAAAGCCGCACTCGATCTTAAGCATCAAATTCTCGCCCTTGAGCTTCTTGATGATAGAGTTCGTTTCCTCACTTGATGGAACGCTCACATCATGCAGCTTGCCCCGGCCGATGACCTCGTCCTTCAAAGTATCGACATCATCGCGAAAGTTGGAGGCGAGTTCCACGAGAGTTTTAAGCTCATCTCTGAAACACGCCGATGCTTCCTGCATGGCAATATCATCAGTACCGAAACAAAGTGACGAGAGGAAGACGAAAATGTCCAATCAGTGGTAACCTCTAAGCGCAGGAGACAGGGGTTGAAGTCGTCATGAGAAGATGTCAGGGTGTGTCGTGGGGCACTGAGATATGTATAAAAAGGATTAATACGGAATAAAGAGTTGGGACCTCCGGGCTAGGAAGAATCAAGAAACATGGCGATGGAAACCAACCAGGAATCTTCGACCGCACGACTGACGCTGTTCCGAGACGAGCGCGAAGCAGGGCCTTCGTTTTCTGGCGGGCCCTTTCTCGCGGCCAGCATCTGGATAGACCGCCGGCGGGAACTCTCCGCGTCCTTGGTCAACACTAGATGGTGCTTCTTCAAGCGAGATGGTGGCCTTGACTTCGGAGGCATCGCTGGAAGTGGAAGGAGACTGGAAGTGAAGCAAGAAGGGGATGGAAGAAGTACTCCCCCCTATTAAAACCAGACAACCGTCTACTGCCCTCGCTTCGAGCAACCTGGTCCACCCATCCTAAATCAACGGCCGAGAGGGGGCTCCCTTGCGAACTGAGATCCAGTGACTTTACCCAACAGAAGTTACCATGAACTTTACCTATACGAGCCATCAAGTTAAGATCCAACGAACATGGTCGATCTAAAATTTGAAATTAAAATTTATGTAGCTCAGAAAAAACAGAAAAACTTTACATTAAGACGTATTCTCGGAAAGTTCCAGTCCATTTAAAATATTAGTTTAGTTTAAGTTCGAAATTTGGATCAACCGCGAGCGTTGGATCTTGATCGAATGGCTCACGTGTGTAAAGTCGCATGGTGACTTCTCTTAGTGAAGTCACTGGATCTCAGTCCGCGAAGGGTCGGGACGCGGGAGCAGAAGCAAATGAATCGAGAGCGGTCCGGAGTATCTGTCCGTCCACCGTAAATCAACGGGACAGAGCGGCTACCTTCTCTTCGAAGGCTCGGCGCGCAACCCGAGGAATGGACATCTCGGCTAGTATAGAATTTTATAGCACGCCATTAATCGAGCTAGCGATCTTTGTACTATCGAGTACAACTCTGATGGACGTCCAAAGCTCTGAATAGTCAGGGGAAACAATGAATGCGAGCCAGGGTAGTACAGTACTACTGTAGTAGTGAAGCAATGGGGATTATCTGGAGCAAGTACGGAGTACCGAGTACAGTACTACAAAAGTGCTGTTCGTTGTTTTCGCAGTTCATTTTAGCGTAACGTCCAGGTTGTTGTCGAACCAGCTGTTAGATTTTGGGTAATTATTGTTTTTTTGCTGCTTCTTAATTAAAATTTATCAAAGTCATGTACTAGACTAGATCGATTTGTGAGAACATCCCAAAAGCTTCATTCATTTTAGAATGACTAAGAAGGATCCATTCTTACCTTTTCTTTTCATGTTTTAAACTTGTTTAAACCTTGGTCAAACCTAGGATTTGACCAATATTTAAATGGGCATAAAAATTCAGAAAAAATCAAAAAATGAAAAACCAAAGCACATATATAGCCTTCTTATGTCATATAGTAAGCACCGGAGTTGATAAAAACTCATCTTATGAAGTCAAACATATGAAGAGAACTGGTTTTGGGTTTCAAACATGGAAATTTCACAAACCTCCCAAAAGCTTCATTCTACAGTGACTAAGAAGGATCCAGGCTTACCTTTTTCATTTTCAATTTCTTAACTTGTTTAAATCTTGGTCAAACCTAGGATTTGACCAAGATTCAAATGGGTATAACAATTCAAAAAAAAGGGAAAAAAACCAAAGAACATAGTCTTTTGATGTCATATAGTAAGCATTCAAGTTGATAAACAAGGTCTAGACATATTCAAACCAAACAAATCATGTATCTACCCCCTAACCCTAAACTCTGCCTTATGAAGTCAAGCATGAAGAGAAGTGATTTTGGGTTTCAAACATGGAAATTTCAAAAACCTCCCAAAAGCTTCATTTTAGAGTGACTAAGAAGGATCCATGCTTACCTTTTCATTGCCATGTTTTAAACTTGTTTTAACCTTGGTCAAACCTAGGATTTGACCAAGATTCAAATGGGAGTAAAAATTCAGAAAAATTCAAAAAAAATGAAAAACCAAAGCACATATATAGCCTTCTTATGTCATATAGTAAGCATTCAAGTTGATAAACAAGGTCTAGACATATTCAAAGCAGAAATATCATGTATCATATCTACCCCTAACCCTAAACTCTGTCTTATGAAGTCAAACATATGAAGAGAACTGGGGTTTTGGGTTTCAAACATAAAATTTTCAAGTACCTTCATTTTAGAGTGAGTAAGGAAGGATTCATGCTTACCGTTTCATTTTCATGTTTTAAACTTGTTTAAACCTAGGATTTGACCAAGATTTAAATAGGCATAAAAAATCGAAAGAAATCAAAAAATGAAAAACCAAAGCACATATATATAGCCTTCTTATATCATATAGTAAAAAATTCAAGTTGATAAACAAGGTCTAGACATATTCAAACAAGAAAAATCATGTATCTACACCTAACCATAAACTCTGTCTTAAGTGGTTTTGGGTTTCAAACATGGAAATTTCACAAACCTCCCAAAAGCTTCATTTTACAGTGACTAAGGAGGATCCATGCTTACCTTTTGGATTAAACGTTTGAAACCAAAAACCACTTCTCTTCATGCATGCTTGACTTCATAAGACAGAGTTTAGCTAGGGTTAGGGGGTAGATACATGATTTCCTGGTTTGAATATGTCTAGACCTTGTTTATCAACTTAATTGATTGCTTACTATATGACATAAGAAGACTACGTGCCTTGGTTTTCATTTTTTTTTGTTTTTTTTGAATTTTATGCTCATATATTTGAATCTTGGTCAAGATTTGACCAATATTTAAACAAGTTTAAAACATGAAAATGAAAAGGGAAGCATGTATCCTTCTTAGTCACTCTAAAATGAAGCTTTTGGGATGTTCTTGAAATTTCCATGTTTGAAACCCAAAACGACTTCTCTTCATGCTAGACTTCATAAGATCAACAGGGGGTAGATACATGATTTGTCTGGTTTGGATATACCTAGACCTCGTTTAACTTGAATGCATATGATATGACATAAGAAGACTACATGCTTTTGTTTTTCATTATTCTGATTTTTTTGAATTTTGTGCCCACCCATTTGTATCCTGGTCAAATCCTAGGCTTGATAATGATTTAAACAAGATTAAAATATGAAAATGCAAAGGTAAGCATGGATCCTTCTTAGTCACTCTAAAATGAAGCTTTTGGGAGCAAAACCACTTCTCTTCATATGCTTGACTTCATAAGACGGAGTTTAGGGGTTAGGGTGTATAGATACATGATTTGTCTAGTTTGAATATGTCTAGACCTTGCTTATCAACTTAATTGGCTTACTATATGACATAAGAAAACTATTTGCTTTGGTTTTTCTTTTTCCTGATTTTTTTCAATTTTGATGCCCATTTGAATCTTATCAAATCCTAGGTTTGACCGAGATAATTTAAACAAGCTTAAAACATGAATATGAAAAGGGAAGCATGTATCCTTCTTTGTCACTCTAAAATGAAGTTTTTGGGAGGTTTTTCAAATTTCCATGTTTGAAACCCAAAACCACTTCTCTTCATATGCTTGACTTCATAAGATAGAGTTCAGGGGTTAGGGGGTATAGATACATGATTTGTCTAGTTTGAATATGTCTAGACCTTGTTTATCAACTTTAATGCATACTATATCACATAAGAAAACTATTTGCTTTGGTTTTCTTTTTCTCGACTTTTTTTCAATTTTGATGCCCATTTGAATCTTGTCAAATCCTAGGTTTGACCAAGATAATTTAAACAAGCTTAAAACATGAATATGAAAAGGGGAGCATGTATCCTTCTTAGTCACTCTAAAATGTAGTTTTTGGGAGGTTTTTGAAATTTCCATGTTTGAAACCCAAAACCACTTCTCTTCACATGCTTGACTTCATAAGACAGAGTTTAGGGGTTAGGGGTATAGATACATGATTTGTCTGGTTTAATATGTCTAGACCTTGTTTATCAACTTTAATGCTTACTATATGACATAAGAAGACTATGTGATTTGATTTTTCATTTTTCTGTTTTTTATTTTTCTGCCCATTTGAATCTTGGTCAAATCCTAGGTTTGACCAAGATTTAGACAAGTTTAACACGTAAATGAGTTAACTTGGATTTCCTACCCTTGAATCCATAGGAAACTTTGTTCTAATGCACTATTATAATCAATCGAGTTTTTACACCAACAGGTTTGTCACTTACGTGTGGTGCCCACGCTTGAGGTCCCACACTTCAGTGAGCACAAGTCACGTGCAATAGGTACGCAAACTCCCAGCCATCTTCTTTGTCAAGAGAAGACGCATCAGGATGCGTATTGGAAGTCTGTGGGTCCTTCTGGATCCTTCCGTTGTCCCTCTCACAAAAACAAATCTCTCTCATTCTCGGCCTCGCTCGACTCGCTCGCTCGCTCGCTCGCACCTCCTGCTCACTGACAAACCCTGCACAAAAGTCAACATCATCACCCGAAAAAGGGGAGACACCATAATGCTCTCCCTTCTTCTCTCCTTCCGAGTGATCCCTCTTCCTCCGAGTTTCACTCGACGGGCAAACACCCATATGCTGCATAGTGGAGTAATAAAAAGGTAGTACTCGTAGAAAAATCGATATACGAATCTGTAATTAAATAGGTTAAACTAGGGTTTTGCCCGATTCTACGAGATCAAGGGTTCAAAAAATCCAACTACGGGGTTCGAACAACACGATTCTAATCCAAGAATTTTTTCGACCTAGGTCACCCAAATGGCCTCAAACTATAGGGTTAGCATCTAGTGCAGTATGTGTGAAAATGTATGCACTATGTGTGCTATAACTTGTATGTCTTTCATATTTGAACCAAATTTGAATAAGTTTGAAATATTTGAAAAGGGGCTTTTGGCTTAAACGTTTGAAACCAAAAACCACTTCTCTTCATGCATGCTTGACTTCATAAGACAGAGTTTAGCTAGGGTTAGGGGGTAGATGCATGATTTTCCTGGTTTGAATATGTCTAGACCTTGTTTATCAACTTAATTGAATGCTTACTATATGACATAAGAATACTATGTGACTTATTTTTTATTTTTTGATTTTTTTAAAATTTTATGCCCATTTGAATCTTGGTCAAATCCTAGGTTTGAACATGGTTTAAACAAGTTTAAATCATGAATATGAAAAATTAAGCATCTATATATCCTTCTTACTCACTCCAAAATGTAGCTCTTGGGAGGGTTTTTCGAAATTTCCATGTTTGAAACCAAAACCACTTCTCTTCATGCATGCTTGACTTCATAAGACAGAGTTTAGGGTTAGGGGTAGATATATACATGATTTTCTGGTTTGAATATGTCTAGGCCTTGTTTATCAACTTGAATGCTTACTATATATATATGACATAAGAATGTTATGTCCTTTGTTTTTTCATTCTTTTGATTTTTTATGAATTTCCATGCCCATTTGAATCTTTTGGTCAAATCCTAGAGGTTTGACCAAGATTGAAACAAGTTTAAAACATGAAAATGAAAAGGGAAGCTTGTATATCCTTCTTAGTCACTCTAAAATGAAGTTTTTGGGAGGTTTTTGAAATTTCCATGTTTGAAACCCAAAACCACTTCTCTTCATGCTAGACTTCATAAGACAATTTAATTAGGGGTTAGGGGGTAGATACATGATTTGTCTGGTTTGAATATGTCCAAACCTTGCTTGTTTATCAACTTTAATGCTTACTATATGACATAAGAATGCTTACCATATGTTTGAATTTTAAAAGCATATAGTCTTCTTATGTCATATAGTAAGCATTCAAAAGTTTTTCTTTGAGAGAGTAGCATGCATGCATTCAAAAGTTAATAAATAAGATTTGTACATATTCAAACCAGACAAATCATGTATCTACACCCCCTAACCCTAAACTCTGTCTTATGAAGTCAAGCATGAAGAGAAGTGCTTTTGGGTTTCAAACATGGAAATTTCACAAACCTCCCAAAAGCTTCATTTTACAGTGACTAATTAAGAAGGATCCAGGCTTACCTTTTCATTTTCATTTTTTAAACTGCTTGTTTAAATCTTGATCAAACCTAGGATTTGACCAAGATTCAAATGGGCATAAAAAATCAGGAAAAAATGAAAAAAATGAAAAAACAAAGCACATATATAGCCTTCTTATGTCATATATATAGTAAGCATTCAATTAAGTTGATAATTTTAAACAAGGTCTATAAATATTCAAGCCAGAAAAAAGCATGTATCTACCCATGCATATATATATAACCCTATACTTTTGTCTTATGAAGACGTCAAGGATGAAGAGAAGTGGATTTGGGTTTCAAACATGGAAATTTCAAAAACCTCCCAAAACATGTATATATCTACCCCTAAACCCTAATCTTTGTCTTATGAAGCCAAGCATATGAAGAGAAGTGATTTTGGGTTTCAAACATGGAAACTTCAAAAACCTCCCAAAAGCTTCATTTTAGAGAGACTAAGAATGATCCATGCTTACCTTTTCATTGCCATGTTTTAAACTTGTTTTAACCTTGGTCAAACCTAGGATTTGACCAAGATTCAAATGGGAGTAAAAATTCAGAAAAATTCAAAAAAAAAAGAAAAACCAAAGCACATATATAGCCTTCTTATGTCATATAGTAAGCATTCAAGTTGATAAACAAGGTCTAGACATATTCAAAGCAGAAATATCATGTATCATATCTACCCCTAACCCTAAACTATGTCTTATGAAGTCAAACATATGAAGAGAACTGGGGTTTTGGGTTTCAAACATAAAATTTTCAAGTACCTTCATTTTAGAGTGAGTAAGGAAGGATTCATGCTTACCGTTTCATTTTCATGTTTTAACCTTGTTTAAACCTAGGATTTGACCAAGATTTAAATATTCAAAAAAAATTCGAAAGAAATCAAAAAATGAAAAACCAAAGCACATATATATAGCCTTCTTATATCATATAGTAAAAAATTCAAGTTGATAAACAAGGTCTAGACATATTCAAACAAGAAAAATCATGTATCTACATCTAACCATAAACTCTGTCTTAAGTGGTTTTGGGTTTCAAACATGGAAATTTCACAAACCTCCCAAAAGCTTCATTTTACAGTGACTAAGGAGGATCCATGCTTACCTTTTGGATTAACCGTTTGAAACCAAAAACCACTTCTCTTCATGCATGCTTGACTTCATAAGACAGAGTTTAGCTAGGGTTAGGGGGTAGATACATGATTTCCTGGTTTGAATATGTCTAGACCTTGTTTATCAACTTAATTAATTGATTGCTTACTATATGACATAAGAAGACTACGTGCCTTGGTTTTCATTTTTTTTTTGAATTTTATGCTCATATATTTGAATCTTGGTCAAATCTTAGGTTTGACCAAGATTTAAACAAGTTTAAAACATGAAAATGAAAAGGGAAGCATGTATCCTTCTTAGTCACTCTAAAATGAAGCTTTTGGGATGTTCTTGAAATTTCCATGTTTGAAACCCACAACGACTTCTCTTCATGCTAGACTTCATAAGATCAACAGGGGGTAGATACATGATTTGTCTGGTTTGGATATACCTAGACCTCGTTTAACTTGAATGCATACGATATGACATAAGAAGACTACGTGCTTTTGTTTTTCATTATTCTGATTTTTTTGAATTTTGTGCCCACCCATTTGTATCTTGGTCAAATCCTAGGCTTGATAATGATTTAAACAAGATTAAAATATGAAAATGCAAAGGTAAGCATGGATCCTTCTTAGTCACTCTAAAATGAAGCTTTTGGGAGCAAAACCACTTCTCTTCATATGCTTGACTTCATAAGACGGAGTTTAGGGGTTAGGGTGTATAGATACATGATTTGTCTAGTTTGAATATGTCTAGACCTTGTTTATCAACTTAATTGGCTTACTATATGACATAAGAAAACTATTTGCTTTGGTTTTTCTTTTCCTGATTTTTTCAATTTTGATGCCCATTTGAATCTTGTCAAATCCTAGGTTTGACCGAGATAATTTAAACAAGCTTAAAACATGAATATGAAAAGGGAAGCATGTATCCTTCTTTGTCACTCTAAAATGAAGTTTTTGGGAGGTTTTTCAAATTTCCATGTTTGAAACCCAAAACCACTTCTCTTCATATGCTTGACTTCATAAGACAGAGTTCAGGGGTTAGGGGGTATAGATACATGATTTGTCTAGTTTGAATATGCCTAGACCTTGTTTATCAACTTTAATGCATACTATATCACATAAGAAAACTATTTGCTTTGGTTTTCTTTTTTCTGACTTTTTTTTCAATTTTGATGCCCATTTGAATCTTGTCAAATCCTAGGTTTGACCAAGATAATTTAAACAAGCTTAAAACATGAATATGAAAAGGGGAGCATGTATCCTTCTTAGTCACTCTAAAATGTAGTTTTTGGGAGGTTTTTGAAATTTCCATGTTTGAAACCCAAAACCACTTCTCTTCACATGCTTGACTTCATAAGACAGAGTTTAGGGGTTAGGGGTATAGATACATGATTTGTCTGGTTTAATATGTCTAGACCTTGTTTATCAACTTTAATGCTTACTATATGACATAAGAAGACTATGTGATTTGATTTTTCATTTTTCTGTTTTTTATTTTTCTGCCCATTTGAATCTTGGTCAAATCCTAGGTTTGACCAAGATTTAGACAAGTTTAACACGTAAATGAGTTAACTTGGATTTCCTACCCTTGAATCCATAGGAAACTTTGTTCTAATGCACTATTATAATCAATCGAGTTTTACACCAACAGGTCTGTCACTTACGTGTGGTGCCCACGCTTGAGGTCCCACACTTCAGTGAGCACAAGTCACGTGCAATAGGTACGCAAACTCCCAGCCATCTTCTTTGTCAAGAGAAGACGCATCAGGATGCGTATTGGAAGTCTGTGGGTCCATCTCACAAAAAAAACAAATCTCTCTCATTCTCGGCCTCGCTCGACTCGCTCGCTCGCTCGCTCGCACCTCCTGCTCACTGACAAACCCTGCACAAAAGTCAACATCATCACCCGAAAAAGGGGAGACACCATAATGCTCTCCCTTCTTCTCTCCTTCCGAGTGATCCCTCTTCCTCCGAGTTTCACTCGACGGGAAAACACCCATGTGCTGCATAGTGGAGTAATAAAAAGGTAGTACTCGTAGAAAAATCGATATACGAATCTGTAATTAAATAGGTTAAACTAGGGTTTTGCCCAGTTCTACAGATCAAGGGTTCAAAAAATCCAACTACGGGGTTCGAACAACACGATTCTAATCCAAGAATTTTTTCGACCTAGGTCACCCAAATGGCCTCAAACTATAGGGTTAGCATCTAGTGCAGTATGTGTGAAAATGTATGCACTATGTGTGCTATAACTTGTATGTCTTTCATATTTGAACCAAATTTGAATAAGTTTGAAATATTTGAAAAGGGGCTTTTGGCTTAAACGTTTGAAACCAAAAACCACTTCTCTTCATGCATGCTTGACTTCATAAGACAGAGTTTAGCTAGGGTTAGGGGGTAGATGCATGATTTTCCTGGTTTGAATATGTCTAGACCTTGTTTATCAACTTAATTGAATGCTTACTATATGACATAAGAATACTATGTGACTTGTTTTTTATTTTTTGATTTTTTTAAAATTTTATGCCCATTTGAATCTTGGTCAAATCCTAGGTTTGAACATGGTTTAAATAAGTTTAAATCATGAATATGAAAAATTAAGCATCTATATATCCTTCTTACTCACTCCAAAATGTAGCTCTTGGGAGGGTTTTCGAAATTTCCATGTTTGAAACCAAAACCACTTCTCTTCATGCATGCTTGACTTCATAAGACAGAGTTTAGGGTTAGGGGTAGATATATACATGATTTTCTGGTTTGAATATGTCTAGGCCTTGTTTATCAACTTGAATGCTTACTATATATATATATGACATAAGAATGTTATGTCCTTTGTTTTTTCATTCTTTTGATTTTTTATGAATTTCCATGCCCATTTGAATCTTTTGGTCAAATCCTAGAGGTTTGACCAAGAGTGAAACAAGTTTAAAACATGAAAATGAAAAGGGAAGCTTGTATATCCTTCTTAGTCACTCTAAAATGAAGTTTTTGGGAGGTTTTTGAAATTTCCATGTTTGAAACCCAAAACCACTTCTCTTCATGCTAGACTTCATAAGACAATTTAATTAGGGGTTAGGGGGTAGATACATGATTTGTCTTGTTTGAATATGTCCAAACCTTGCTTGTTTATCAACTTTAATGCTTACTATATGACATAAGAATGCTTACCATATGTTTGAATTTTAAAAGCATATAGTCTTCTTATGTCATATAGTAAGCATTCAAAAGTTTTTCTTTGAGAGAGTAGCATGCATTCAAAAGTTGATAAATAAGATTTGTACATATTCAAACCAGACAAATCATGTATCTACACCCCCTAACCCTAAACTCTGTCTTATGAAGTCAAGCATGAAGAGAAGTGCTTTTGGGTTTCAAACATGGAAATTTCACAAACCTCCCAAAAGCTTCATTTTACAGTGACTAATTAAGAAGGATCCAGGCTAACCTTTTCATTTTCATTTTTTAAACTGCTTGTTTAAATCTTGATCAAACCTAGGATTTGACCAAGATTCAAATGGGCATAAAAAATCAGGAAAAAATGAAAAAATGAAAAAACAAAGCACATATATAGCCTTCTTATGTCATATATATAGTAAGCATTCAATTAAGTTGATAATTTTAAACAAGGTCTATACGTATTCAAACCAGAAAAAAGCATGTATCTACCCATGCATATATATATAACCCTATACTTTTGTCTTATGAAGACGTCAAGGATGAAGAGAAGTGGATTTGGGTTTCAAACATGGAAATTTCAAAAACCTCCCAAAACATGTATATATCTACCCTAAACCCTAATCTTTGTCTTATGAAGCCAATCATATGAAGAGAAGTGATTTTGGGTTTCAAACATGGAAACTTCAAAAACCTCCCAAAAGCTTCATTTTAGAGAGACTAAGAATGATCCATGCTTACCTTTTCATTGCCATGTTTTAAACTTGTTTTAACCTTGGTCAAACCTAGGATTTGACCAAGATTCAAATGGGAGTAAAAATTCAGAAAAATTCAAAAAAATGAAAAACCAAAGCACATATATAGCCTTCTTATGTCATATAGTAAGCATTCAAGTTGATAAACAAGGTCTAGACATATTCAAAGCAGAAATATCATGTATCATATCTACCCCTAACCCTAAACTCTGCCTTATGAAGTCAAACATATGAAGAGAACTGGGGTTTTGGGTTTCAAACATAAAATTTTCAAGTACCTTCATTTTAGAGTGAGTAAGGAAGGATTCATGCTTACCGTTTCATTTTCATGTTTTAAACTTGTTTAAACCTAGGATTTGACCAAGATTTAAATAGGCATAAAAAATTGAAAGAAATCAAAAAATGGAAAACCAAAGCACATATATATAGCCTTCTTATATCATATAGTAAAAAATTCAAGTTGATAAACAAGGTCTAGACATATTCAAACAAGAAAAATCATGTATCTACACCTAACCATAAACTCTGTCTTAAGTGGTTTTGGGTTTCAAACATGGAAATTTCACAAACCTCCCAAAAGCTTCATTTTACAGTGACTAAGGAGGATCCATGCTTACCTTTTGGCTTAAACGTTTGAAACCAAAAACCACTTCTCTTCATGCATGCTTGACTTCATAAGACAGAGTTTAGCTAGGGTACGTTAGGGGGTGTAGATACATGATTTTCCTGGTTTGAATATGTCTAGACCTTGTTTATCAACTTAATTGATTGCTTACTATATGACATAAGAAGACTACGTGCCTTGGTTTTCATTTTTTTTTTTTTAATTTTATGCTCATATATTTGAATCTTGGTCAAATCCTAGGTTTGACCAAGATTTAAACAAGTTTAAAACATGAAAATGAAAAGGGAAGCATGTATCCTTCTTAGTCACTCTAAAATGAAGCTTTTGGGATGTTCTTGAAATTTCCATGTTTGAAACCCAAAACGACTTCTCCTTCATGCTAGACTTCATAAGATCAACACGGGGTAGATACATGATTTGTCTGGTTTGGATATACCTAGACCTCGTTTAACTTGAATGCATACGATATGACATAAGAAGACGTACTATACGTGCTTTTGTTTTTCATTATTCTGATTTTTTTGAATTTTGTGCCCACCCATTTGTATCTTGGTCAAATCCTAGGCTTGATAATGATTTAAACAAGATTAAAATATGAAAATGCAAAGGTAAGCATGGATCCTTCTTAATTAGTCACTCTAAAATGAAGCTTTTGGGAGCAAAACCACTTCTCTTCATATGCTTGACTTCATAAGACGGAGTTTAGGGGTTAGGGGGTATAGATACATGATTTGTCTAGTTTGAATATGTCTAGACCTTGTTTATCAACTTAATTGGCTTACTATATGACATAAGAAAACTATTTGCTTTGGTTTTTCTTTTTCCTGATTTTTTTCAATTTTGATGCCCATTTGAATCTTTGTCAAATCCTAGGTTTGACCGAGATAATTTAAACAAGCTTAAAACATGAATATGAAAAGGGAAGCATGTATCCTTCTTTGTCACTCTAAAATGAAGTTTTTGGGAGGTTTTTCAAATTTCCATGTTTGAAACCCAAAACCACTTCTCTTCATATGCTTGACTTCATAAGACAGAGTTCAGGGGTTAGGGGGTATAGATACATGATTTGTCTAGTTTGAATATGTCTAGACCTTGTTTATCAACTTAATTGGCTTACTATATGACATAAGAAAACTATTTGCTTTGGTTTTTCTTTTTCCTGATTTTTTTCAATTTTGATGCCCATTTGAATCTTTGTCAAATCCTAGGTTTGACCGAGATAATTTAAACAAGCTTAAAACATGAATATGAAAAGGGAAGCATGTATCCTTCTTAGTCACTCTAAAATGTAGTTTTTGGGATGTTCTTGAAATTTCCATGTTTGAAACCAAAAACGACTTCTCTCTTCATGCTAGACTTCATAAGATCGACAGGGGGTAGATACATGATTTGTCTGGTTTGGATATACCTAGACCTCGTTTATCAACTTGAATTCATACGATATGACATATGAAGACTATGTGCTTTAATTTGTTTTTCATTTTTCTGATTTTTTTGAATTTTGTGCCCACCCATTTGTATATTGGTCAAATGCTAGGCTTGATAATGATTTAAACAAGTTTAAAATATGAAAATGCAAAGGTAAGCATGGATCCTTCTTAGAAACTCTAAAATGAAGTTTTTCGGAGGTTTTTGAAATTTCCATGTTTGCAACCCAAAACCACTTCCTCTTCACATGCTTGACTTCATAAGACAGAGTTTAGGGGTTAGGGGGTATAGATACATGATTTGTCTAGTTTGAATATGTCTAGACCTTGTTTATCAACTTTAATGCTTACTATATGACATAAGAAAACTATTTCCTTTGGTTTTTCTTTTTTTTCTGATTTTTTCAATATTGATGCCCATTTGAATCTTGTCAAATCCTAGGTTTGACCAAGATAATTTAAACAAGCTTAGAACATGAATATGAAAAGGGAAGCGTGTATCCTTCTTAGTCACACTAAAATGAAGTTTTTGGGAGGTTTTTGAAATTTCCATGTTTGAAACCCAAAACCACATCTCTTCATGCTTGACTTAATTTATAAGACATAGTTTAGGGGTTAGGGGGTAGATACATGATTTGTATGGTTTGATATTTCTAGACCTTGTTTATCAACTTTAATGCTTACTATATGACATAAGATGACTATGTGATTTGGTTTTTCATTTTTCTGTTTTTTATTTTATTTTTCTGCCCATTTGAATCTTGGTCAAATCCTAGGTTTGACCAAGATTAAGACAAGTTTAACACGTGAAAACGAATAAGTAAGCCTGGATCCTTCTTAGTCACTCAAAAATGTACCAATCGATAGATGTGTTAACTTTGCTTCATGGAAATAATAATGTCATGTAAATGAGTTAACTTGGATTTCATACCCTTGAATCCGTAGGAAACTTTGTTCTAATGCACTATTATAATCAACCGAGTTTTTACACCAACAGGTCTGTCACTTACGTGTGGTGCCCACGCTTGAGGTCCCACACTTCAGTGAGCACAAGTCACGTGCAATAGGTACGCAAACTCCCAGCCATCTTCTTTGTCAAGAGAAGACGCATCAGGATGCGTATTGGAAGTCTGTGGGTCCTTCTGGATCCTTCGGTTGTCCCTCTCACAAAAAAAAACAAATCTCTCTCATTCTCGGCCTCGCTCGACTCGCTCGCTCGCACCTCCTGCTCACTGACAAACCCTGCACAAAAGTCAACATCATCACCCGAAAAAGGGGAGACACCATAATGCTCTCCCTTCTTCTCTCCTTCCGAGTGATCCCTCTTCCTCCGAGTTTCACTCGATGGGCAAACACCCATGTGCTGCATAGTGGAGTAATAAAAAGGTAGTACTCGTAGAAAAATCGATATACGAATCTGTAATTAAATAGGTTAAACTAGGGTTTTGCCCAGTTCTACAGATCAAGGGTTCAAAAAATCCAACTACGGGGTTCGAACAACACGATTCTAATCCAAGAATTTTTTCGACCTAGGTCACCCAAATGGCCTCAAACTATAGGGTTAGCATCTAGTGCAGTATGTGTGAAAATGTATGCACTATGTGTGCTATAACTTGTATGTCTTTCATATTTGAACCAAATTTGAATAAGTTTGAAATATTTGAAAAGGGGCTTTTGGCTTAAACATTTGAAACCAAAAACCACTTCTCTTCATGCATGCTTGACTTCATAAGACAGAGTTTAGCTAGGGTTAGGGGGTAGATGCATGATTTTCCTGGTTTGAATATGTCTAGACCTTGTTTATCAACTTAATTGAATGCTTACTATATGACATAAGAATACTATGTGCCTTGTTTTTTTATTTTTTTATTTTTTTAAAATTTTATGCCCATTTGAATCTTGGTCAAATCCTAGGTTTGAACATGGTTTAAACAAGTTTAAATCATGAATATGAAAAATTAAGCATCTATATATCCTTCTTAGTCACTCCAAAATGTAGCTCGATCTTGGGAGGGTTTTCGAAATTTCCATGTTTGAAACCAAAAACCACTTCTCTTCATGCATGCTTGACTTCATAAGACAGAATTTAGGGTTAGGGGTAGATATATACATTATTTTCTGGTTTGAATATGTCTAAACCTTGTTTATCAACTTGAATGCTTAATTACTATATATATATATATATGACATAAGAATGTTATGTCCTTTGGTTTTTCATTCTTTTGATTTTTTATGAATTTCTATGCCCATTTGAATCTTTTGGTCAAATCCTAGAGGTTTGACCAAGATTTAAACAAGTTTAAAACATGAAAATGAAAAGGGAAGCTTGTATATCCTTCCTAGTCACTCTAAAATGAAGTTTTTGGGAGGTTTTTGAAATTTCCATGTTTGAAACCCAAAACCACTTCTCTTCTTGCTAGACTTCATAAGACAATTTAATTAGGGTTAGGGGTAGATACATGATTTGTCTGGTTTGAATATGTCCAAACCTTGCTTGTTTATCAACTTGAATGCTTACTATATGACATAAGAATGCTTACCATATGTTTGAATTTTAAAAGCATATAGTCTTCTTATGTCATATATATAGTAAGCATTCAAAAGTTTTTCTTTGAGAGAGTAGCATGCATTCAAAAGTTGATAAATAAGATTTGGACATTTTCAAACCAGAGAAATCATGTATCTACACCCCCTAACCCTAAACTCCGTCTTATGAAGTCAAGCATGAAGAGAAGTGCTTTTGGGTTTCAAACATGGAAATTTCACAAACCTCCCAAAAGCTTCATTTTACAGTGACTAATTAAGGAGGATCCATGCTTACCTTTTGGCTTAAACGTTTGAAACCAAAAACCACTTCTCTTCATGCATGCTTGACTTCATAAGATGAGTTTAGCTAGGGCGTTAGGGGGTAGATACATGATTTTCCTGGTTTGAATATGTCTAGACCTGGTTTATCAACTTAATTAATTGATTGTTTACTATATGACATAAGAAGACTATGTGCCTTGGTTTTAAATTTTTCTGTTTTTTTTTGAATTTTATGCCCATATATTTGAATCTTGGTCAAATCCTAGGTTTGACCAAGATTTAAACAAGTTTAAACATAAAAAATGAAAAGGGAAGCATGTATCCTTCTTAGTCACTCTAAAATGAAGCTTTTGGGATGTTCTTGAAATTTCCATGTTTGAAACCAAAAACGACTTCTCTCTTCATGCTAGACTTCATAAGATCGACAGGGGGTAGATACATGATTTGTCTGGTTTGGATATACCTAGACCTCGTTTATCAACTTGAATTCATACGATATGACATATGAAGACTATGTGCTTTAATTTGTTTTTCATTTTTCTGATTTTTTTGAATTTTGTGCCCACCCATTTGTATATTGGTCAAATGCTAGGCTTGATAATGATTTAAACAAGTTTAAAATATGAAAATGCAAAGGTAAGCATGGATCCTTCTTAGAAACTCTAAAATGAAGTTTTTCGGAGGTTTTTGAAATTTCCATGTTTGCAACCCAAAACCACTTCCTCTTCACATGCTTGACTTCATAAGACAGAGTTTAGGGTTAGGGGGTAGATACATGATTTGTCTAGTTTGAATATGTCTAGACCTTGTTTATCAACTTTAATGCTTACTATATGACATAAGAAAACTATTTCCTTTGGTTTTTCTTTTTTTCTGATTTTTTCAATATTGATGCCCATTTGAATCTTGTCAAATCCTAGGTTTGACCAAGATAATTTAAACAAGCTTAGAACATGAATATGAAAAGGGAAGCGTGTATCCTTCTTAGTCACACTAAAATGAAGTTTTTGGGAGGTTTTTGAAATTTCCATGTTTGAAACCCAAAACCACATCTCTTCATGCTTGACTTAATTTATAAGACATAGTTTAGGGGTTAGGGGGTAGATACATGATTTGTATGGTTTGATATTTCTAGACCTTGTTTATCAACTTTAATGCTTACTATATGACATAAGATGACTATGTGATTTGGTTTTTCATTTTTCTGTTTTTTATTTTATTTTTCTGCCCATTTGAATCTTGGTCAAATCCTAGGTTTGACCAAGATTTAGACAAGTTTAACACGTAAATGAGTTAACTTGGATTTCCTACCCTTGAATCCATAGGAAACTTTGTTCTAATGCACTATTATAATCAACCGAGTTTTTACACCAACAGGTCTGTCACTTACGTGTGGTGCCCACGCTTGAGGTCCCACACTTCAGTGAGCACAAGTCACGTGCAATAGGTACGCAAACTCCCAGCCATCTTCTTTGTCAAGAGAAGACGCATCAGGATGCGTATTGGAAGTCTGTGGGTCCTTCTGGATCCTTCCGTTGTCCCTCTCACAAAAAAAACAAATCTCTCTCATTCTCGGCCTCGCTCGACTCGCTCGCTCGCTCGCACCTCCTGCTCACTGACAAACCCTGCACAAAAGTCAACATCATCACCCGAAAAAGGGGAGACACCATAATGCTCTCCCTTCTTCTCTCCTTCCGAGTGATCCCTCTTCCTCCGAGTTTCACTCGACGGGCAAACACCCATGTGCTGCATAGTGGAGTAATAAAAAGGTAGTACTCGTAGAAAAATCGATATACGAATCTGTAATTAAATAGGTTAAACAAGGGTTTTGCCCAGTTCTACAGATCAAGGGTTCAAAAAAATCCAACTACGGGGTTCGAACAACACGACTCTAATCCAAGAATTTTTTCGACCTAGGTCACCCAAATGGCCTCAAACTATAGGGTTAGCATCTAGTGCAGTAAGGTTGAGGAGATTCCTGATTGCTACCACCAGTCCATGGGGTGGGGCAACCTCCACTACCCACTGGTGGAGAACATAGCCGAGCGGGCGGATATCCTCAGCACTGGTCGCCTCGCTCGAGGCATGATCGGCATGCGGCATGCCATCCGCGGAGCGCATAAGGTTCCGTTCGGTTTACCGAGCCTGCTCCACTGCGACCCCGAGACATGGCCAGACGACCGCGACAATACTGTAAGAGTATTTATTTATTTACTCATCTCGTTTCAGCTTGTGTTTTTTCAATCAACTTTTCTTATTGCCAAACATCATGCATGAATTTAGACTCAACATCATCACCTGATTTGGGAGTACTGTAAGGTTTGCTGCCTTCACTATGCACATGTACTCTTCGGAATTGCTTTATTTATCCATTACATCTGTGCTTCAGTTCTGCACAATCCGCTCTTCATTCTGTCGAATACCTTGCATGCATAGACAATTTTGAAACAAATCCTATTTGCAGGGCATTCACGCGTTGCTGATGCCATTAGACGCGCCGACAGTTCCAGCATTTATCCATACCAAGGAGGAACTGGATGGACATGGACCCATGCACTGGGTGGGTTGTAACGGCGACTGGGTGGCATTTGTCCAGCAGGACGAGCACTTGACGATCCGCAACATATACTTATCAGATACTATTATACCTCTTCCATCTCTGCAAGATGCAGGAATTTCTTTGGGCCCTACTAGTGAATGGTGGCATGGCAGCCCACCATTCCTGTTCAAATACAAAATAGATAAAAGTTTGGAACTGCTCAAAGTATGGATCGTCAAGAGGCCGTACAAAGATGATCTAGCAGGGCCATGGCATTACGAGGTAATCGTTGTATTTGACGAATTGATCGCTATCCTACAAGCGCCCCTAGAAAAGGAGTGGAATATCCTGAGAAACCCTGAATTCTTTGATAGAAATAGCTATGTCGATGCCATGGGCATTCCTGGATATAGTACAAGTTCACACCTACATCGTGTATACGCAGTTACATATCCGTATGGAGATGTTCTGGTTTGGGAACCATATACCTGTGGTGAGTCTTTGTTTTATGTCTTAACTAGTAAATGGCATGCTGCACATGTTGGACCAATTACGATTCGCAATACTGATGTATAAAAGTTGCGTTCTAAATGTTGTTCAAACTTTCAATACAACTAATAATTTGGTTATACCATCAAAATAAGTGTGAGCATACAGTTTATAAATATGAACAAAAATTTGGAACCTTTCTTAATCACTATCAAGTGGGACGTGTGATATCGGTGTGAGACTGCTCTGATTTTTCTTCACAATGGAAACATGACGGTTCTAGAAACAGTGGACACTGGTGTGGTATTTTTTTCACGCGAATACCTCTAATCCCAACCGTTAGATTTTGGACACCAACAGTTGGAATTGCTGCTACATGTCTTGTTAAAAACTGGTGCCTTATAGTAGTAGAAAATAGAAGATAGAAGAGAAGAGATAATTTTCAGTGTAGTTCCTACTTGCTGCATTGTGGTTGATCTTTGTGCATTGCAGGGACACATGCAGCCCCGCGTCTCATTGACGCCTGTCATTGAAGATGAAGAAGCGAAGTGGCTGCAATTTTCGCTCAAATCGAGGGAGATGCTGTCATGGAAGATGATGAAGCAAATGTGGCTCAAGGCGATGGAGGTGCCGATGAAGATAATGATGCTGATGAAGAAGAATTAGAAGAAGAAGAATTAGAAGAAGACGAATTCGATGATGAAGAATTAGATGATGAAGAATTAGATGATGATGGTGATAATCATAATTATGAAGATGAAGATGTATTTCTTGGATTTTCTGACCAGCGCACTTGGTTCCTGGCACCAATGAGAGCAGAGTCCATTACTGGTGAATCTGATCTCGCGTGGATTCAGGTTAATTGTTATCGGCCCATCCTCGGTCCTTCAATATTACATATGGGTAACAAGCTGAGGTCTTATCCTTTGGTACGGTGCTACGTTTTCTTGAGATCTGCCCATACCTTGGACCCTGTAGAAGAGGCAAGGTGGGAAAGATTGAACAATTTGAAGGGGCGTTCTTTATTTCTTGGACTCAATCACCCAATTTTCATGCTACCCCCGCCAATCGACGCAGAGGCTGCAGAACCAGATTTCCAATTGTTCAAACCTGACTGTGTCTTTGCTACCCACAATCGCGCCCGTGATACATGGATACGTCCAAGGCCAAATTGGTGCAGAATGCACGTCAATGGAGGTCCTGCCATAGGCTCAAGATTGCAGTACAAAAAAGAGAAGATTGAACATAGAGCCGGAGCACCCATGTGGTTCGTCCCAACACTTCCACCTGTTTTTCCTTGAGAAATAAGAGACAGATGGTGACCTTATTTTATAGAGAAAACATAGTGTTCGTGAACTTAACCTCATGAACATTCGCTGTTCGGTTTTTGCTGAAATCAAAATTTTGCAGAGATGAAGATCTTTGTTTGAATCCCGTGCTGAACATATTTTTCACAAATTAGCTACCCGTATTGTGATGAATACATGCTGGTTTGTTGTTTGGTGCAGTAGCAGACATGAAGATCTTTGTCCTGAATACCACAATGGACATTTTTTTTTCTTCAAAAATTAGCTAAGCTCACGCTATTAGGCGCAAATGCCTATTAAGAGATTTGGTGCTCTTGGGCACCAGTGCTCCTGCTATTTTAGAAAAAATAAAAAATATATTTATTTGTTCAAAAAATTAGAAAAAAATCATGGAGTAGCTAATGAATTGTCCCATAAACGTGCAAAATTTCAGTTTCAAATACAAAAATTCGCTACACAAAAGTAACAAACGTGTGGATCTGGGTATGCATATTTCAAATCTCCAAATTTCAACAGATTTTGTCTTTTTTGTGTAATCTACAATATAAAGAATGTCATATTAAAATTTTACACGCTTGTAGGTTACTTTATTTATTATGTCTACATTCATTTTTAGATTTTTTTGAAACAAATATGTATGATATTTGATTTTTTTTAAAACAGCAGGAGCACTGGTGCCCATTAGCCAAAGACACTTTTCGCAAATGCCTTCAATAAAGGAACGGATGGTGACCTTATTTTATAGAGAAACCATAGTGTTTGTGAACTTAAAGTCATGAACACACGCTGTTCGGTTTTTGGTGAAATCAAAATTTAGCAGAGATGAAGATCTTTGTTTGAATCCCGTGATGAACACATTTTTCCTAAATTAGCTACCAAGATTGTGATGAATACATGCCGGTCTGTTTTTCGGTGGAGTAAGCAGACATGCAGGGGATCGAAAGAAACGGCAAAGTAGCCGTAAATCAGGGGTCAAATATAAATTCGAGAAAGGAAACGTTTATTCAATAGTCAGGCTGACATGTGGGACGTATCTTGCAGCCGCGGCCTCAACATTTATCATTCAGAGAGGATGACATGTGGGACCCACGAACCAGCATCGTTCTCGACGTTTCTCAAAGGGGGCAGGAGATCGAAAGAAAAAGGCAAGTAGCTCGAAATTAGGTGTCCAAAAAATCCAAGAAAGGAAAGGTTTATCGCACAAAGAGGCTGACATATTGTACCCGGTTGCGGCGCGTCATCAACGTTTCAAAGGCGGTGGAGTTCGAAAGAAAAAGGCAAATAGCCAGAAATTAGGGGTCAAAAATAAATCCAGCAAAGGAAACTTTTATCGTACAAAGAGGTCGACATGTGGGACCCAGCCAGCAGCGTCCTCAACGTTTCTAAGGTGGCGAGCAATGGAAAAAAGGCAAATAGCCAGAAATTAGGGGTCAAAAATAAATGCAACAATAGAAACTCTTATTGTTCATAGAGGCTGACATGTTGGACCCATGAGCCAGCAGGGCCCTCAACGTTTCAAAGGCGTCACGGGATCAAAAGAAAAGAACCAAGTAGTCATTAATTAGGTGTCAAAAATAAATCCAAGAAAGTAAATGTTTTACTTTTCATAGAGGCTGTCATATGGGACCCATGAGCCAGCGGCGTCCTCAACGTTTCTAAGGCGGTGGGGATCGAAAAAAAGCGAAGTAGCCATTAATTAGGGGTCAACAATAAATCCAAGAAAAGAAATGTTTATTGTTCTTAGAGGCTGACATGTGGGAGCTATGCGCCAGCAGCGTCCTCATCGTTTCAAAGGCGGTCGGGGATCCAAAGAAAAAGGCAAATAGCCAGAAATCAGGGGTAAAAAAAAAATCCAAGAAAAGAAATATTATTGTTCATAGAGGCTGGCATGTGGGACCCATGAGCCAAAGAACGTCCACAATTTCAAAGGCGGCACAGATCGAAAGAAAAAGGCAAGTGACCAAAAATCGTGGGTAAAAAATCCAAGAAAAAAACTTTATTGTACATAGAGGATGACATGCGGGTCCCATGAGCCAACAACTTACTCGTCGTTTCGAGAGGGCCGAGGCGGCATGAGATCGAAAGAAAAAGGAAAGTGACCAAATATCAGAGCAAAAAATAATCCATGAAAAGAAACTTTCATTGTACATAGAGGATGACATAGGGTCCCATGTTGTAGCA
This sequence comes from Lolium perenne, assembly GCF_019359855.2. Taxonomy (NCBI): domain Eukaryota; kingdom Viridiplantae; phylum Streptophyta; class Magnoliopsida; order Poales; family Poaceae; genus Lolium; species Lolium perenne. Next base: position 266,459,935 of record NC_067246.2, on the reverse strand, counting down.
ATGTCTCGAACGTTTCAAAGACGGCATGAGATCGAAAGAAAAAGGCAAGTGACCAAATATCAGAGCCAAAAATAATCCAAGAAAAGAAACTTTTATTGTACCTTTGAGAGTCGGCATGAGATTGAAAGAAAAAGGCAAGTGACCAAATATCGTGAGCCAAAACCTAGAAAAGAAACTTTTATTGTACATAGAGTATGACATGCGGGTCCCATGACGCTGCAAAGATCCTCAACGTTTCCAAGGCGGCGGGGGATCAAATGAAAAGTAAATAGCCAAAAAGCGAGAGGGTGAAAAAAATCGAAGAAAAGAAACTTTTATTGTTCATAGTGGATGACATGTGGGACCCATGAGGAAGCAAGCATCCTCAACGTTTCCAAGCAGCAGGGATCGAAAGAAAAAGGAAATAGCCAAAAATTAGAGCGTGAAAAATAATCCAAGAAAAGAAACTTTTATTTTACATAGAGGATGACATGTGGGACCCATTTTGCAAGCCGGTCTCAACGTTTCAAATGCGGCTTGAGATCAAAAGAAAACGAAAGTAGCCCGAAATTAGGGGGAATAAAACTCCAAGAAAAGAAAGTTTTTTGTACATAGAGGATGACATACGGGTCCCAAGGCGGCAGGGGAACAAAAGAAAAAGGAAATAGCCAAAAATCAGAGGGGTGAAAAAAAAATCCAAGAAAAAAGAAACTTTTAGAGTTCATAGTTCATAGAGGATGACATGCGGGTCCCATGAGGCAGATGGCGTCCTCAACGTTTCCAAGGCGGCACACAGGACAAAACGAAAAAGGATGTACCCCTGCTGGGCCTTTTGATCAAAAAATAATCCAAGATAAGGAAGATATAAATTGGGGCTGCCTGGCCATCTGGGCCTTCTAACCTGCTGGACGTCTTTTGACTCGTACAATTTCAGCCCACTCCAAAACAAGAAAGTCCTATGCTTCGCAAAAACAAAACAAAAACAAGGAGATTCATATTAGTTCGTTTATGTAAAAATAAAGATTTAATTTATCCGTTTGCAATAGCTCAGAGCGAAATACACTTTTTATTGTCTGCAAAATAATCAAGATATCACATGTTTCTTGTACGGGGAGGCTGACATCGGGACCCATGAGCCAAGCAAGATCGTCAAAGTTTTAAAGGCGGCAGGGATCGAAAGAAAAATAAATCAAAAATCAGTTGGTAAAAAATCAAGAAAAGAAACATTTATCGTTCTCGAGAGGATGACATGCGGGACCCATGTGGCAGCAAGATCCTCAACGTTTCCAAGGCAGCACGGGATCCAAAAAAAGGCAAAATAGCCAGAAATTAGGGGTCAAAATAACTCCAAGAAAAGAAAGGTTTATCGTCCATAGAGGCTGACATGTGGGACCCATTAGCGAGCAGATTCTTCAACGTTCAAAGGCGGCAGGGGATCAAAAGAAAAAGGAAGTAGCCAGAAATTAGGGGTAAAAAATAACTCCAACAATGGAAACTTTTATTGTTCATAGAGGATGACATGCGGGACCCATGAGCCAGCAGCTTCCTCAAAGTTTCAAAGGCGGCATGGGATCGAAAGAAAAAGGCAAGTGACAAAATATCAGGACCCAAAAAAAATCCAAGAAAAGAAAGTTTTATAGTACATAGAGGATGACATGCGGGTCCCATTTTGCAGCAGCTGTATCACCGTTTGAGAGGCGGCAGGGGATCGAAAGAAAAAGGCAAGTGACCAAATATGAGGTGCCAAAAATAATCAAAGAAAAGAAAGTTTTCAACGTTTCAAAGGCGGCAGGGGATCAAAAGAAAAAGGAAGTAGCCAGAAATTAGGGGTCAAAAATAACTCCAAGAAAGGAAACTTTTATTGTTCATAGAGGATGACATGCGGGACCCAAGCGCCAAGCCTTCCTCAACGTTTCAAAGGCGGCATGAGATCGAAAGAAAAAGGCAGTGACCAAATATCGTGACCCGAAAATAATCCAAGAAAAGAAATTTACCGTACATAGAGGATGACATATGGGACCCATTTTGCACAGACCAAAAGAAAATGAAGTAGCCGTAAATCGGGGGTGAAAAAAATCCAAGAAAAGAAAGATTTCAATTGGGCTGCATCTGGACATCTGGGCCTTCAAACTATCCTGCTGGGCCTTTTGACTCGTACAATTTCAGCCCACTCCAAAACAGGAAAGTTCGGTTTTTTCTCAAAAAAAAAACAGGAAAGTCCTATGCTTCGCAAAAACAAAAAACAAGGACACTCAACATATAAGTTTGTTTATGTAAAAATGAAGATTTAATTTATCCGTTTGCAATAGCTCGGAGCGAAATGCAACTGTTTATTGTCCTGGAAAATAATCAAGATATCACATGTTTCTTGTACGGGAGGCCGACATCGGGGACCCATGAGCCAGCGGCGTCGTCAACGTTTCAAAGGCGGCAAAGCGATCGAAAATAAAATAAAAAACTAAAAATCAGTTGGTAAAAAAATCCAAGAAAATAAAACATTTATCGTTCGAGAGGATGACATGCGGACTCATGAAGCAAGAGCATCCTAACGTTTCCAAGGAGGCAGGGGATCAAAAGAAAAAAGGAAATAGCCAGAAATTAATTAGGGGTAAAAATAAATCCACCAAAGGAAACTTTTATTGTTCATAGAGGATGACATGTGGGACCGACCTGCCAACAAAGCCGTCCTCATCGTTTCAAAGGGGCAGGGGATCAAAAGAAAAAGGCAAATAGCCAGAAATTAGGGGTCAAAAATAACTCCAAGAAAGGAAACTTTTATTATTCGTAGAGGATGACATGGGGGACCCATGAGCCAGCAGCTTACTCAACGTTTCAAAGGAGGCAAGAGATCGAAAGAAAACAACGCAAGTGACCAAATCTGCGCTGCCACAAATAATCCAACATTTATTGTACATAGAGGATGACATGCGGGTCCCATTTAGCAGCAGCGGTCTCAATGTTTGAAATCCCGCTTGAGATCAAAAGAAAAAGAAAGTAGCTAGAAATTAGGGGTTCAAAAATAATCCAAGAAAAGAAAGTTGATGGACATAGAGGTTGACATGCGGGTCCCATGTGCCAAAGCAGCTTACTCAACGTTTCAAAGGGGCCACGGGATCAAAAGTAAAAGGCAAATAGCCAAAAACCGTAGGTGAAAAAAATTCAAGAAAACACAATTTTATAGCACATAGAGGATGACATGCGGGTCCCATGAGCCAGCAGGTTCCTCAACGTTTCAAACGTGGCATGATATCGAAAGAAAAAGGCAAGTGACGAAATATCAGGAGCCAAAAATAATTGAAGAAAAGAAACTTGATTGTACATAGAGGATGACATGCGGGTCCCATGTGTAAGCAGCTTACTCAACGTTTCCAAGGCGGCACGGCATCAAAAGAAAAAAGGAAATAGACAAAAATCAGTAGAGTGAAAAAACCATAGAAAATAAACTTTTATAGCACATAGAGGATGACATGCGGGTCCCATGAGCCAACAGGTTCCTCAAAGTTTCAAACGTGGCATGAGATCGAAAGAAAAACGCAAGTGACCAAATATCAGAGCCAAAATAATCCAAGAACAGAAAGTTTTATAGTACATAGAGGATGACATGCGGGTCACATTTAGCACCAGGTTCCTCAACGTTTCAAACGTGGCATGAGATCGAAAGAAAAAGGCAAGTGACCAAATATCAGGAGCCAAAAATAATTCAAGAAAAGAAACTTGATTGTACGTAGAGGATGACATGCGGGTCCCAATTAGCAGCAGCGGTATCACCGGTTGAGAGGCTGCACGGGATCGAAAGAAAAAGGCAAGTGACCAAATATCAGGAGCCAAAAATAATCCAAGAAAAGAAATTTTATTGTACGTAGAGGATGACATGCGGGTCCCATTTTGCAGCAGCGGTCTCAACGTTTCCAAGGCGGCACGTAACCAAAAGAAAAATGAAGTAGCCGTAAATCGGGTGAAAAAATCCAAGAAGAAAGATTTCAATTGGGCTGCATCTGACATCTGGCTTTCGAACTATCCTGCTTGGCCTTTTGACTCGTACAATTTCAGCCCACTCCAAAACAGGAAAGTTCAGAATTTTCTAAAAAAACAGGAAAGTCCTATGCTTCGCAAAGACAAAAAAACAAGGAGATTCAACATATAAGTTTATTTATGTAAAAATAAATATTTAATTATCCGTTTGAAATAGTTTAGAGCGCAATACATTGTTTATTGTCTGCAAAATAATCAAGATATCATATGTTTCTTGTGCGGGGAGGCTGACATCGGGGACCCATGAGCCAACAGCGTCGTCAACGTTTTAAAGGCGGCAGGGGATGGAAAGAAAAAATAAACCAAAAATCTGTTGGTAAAAAATTCAAGAAAAGAAACATTTTCGTTCTGAGAGGATGACATGCGGGACCCATGAGGCAGCAGCATCCTCAGCGTTTATTGTTCATAGAGGTTGACATGTGGGACCCATGAGCCAGCGGCGTCCTCAACGTTTTAAAGGCTGCAGGTGATTGAAAGAAAAAATAAGCCAAAAATCGTTTGGTCAACAAAATCCAAGAAAATAAACATTTACCGTTCTGAGAGGATGACATGCGGGACCCATGAGGCAGCAGCATCCTCAACGATTCCAAGGCGGCAGGGGAAATATCCAGAAATTAATTAGGGGTTCAAAATAAATCCATCAAAGGAAACATTTATTGTTCATAGAGGATGACATGTGGGACCGACCTGTCAACAACGTCCTCATCGTTTCAGAGGGGGCAGGAGATCAAAAGAAAAAGGCAAATAGCCAGAAATTAGGGGTAAAAAATAACTCCAAGAAAGGAAACTTTTATTGTTCGTAGAGGATGACATGCGGGACCCATGAGCCAGCAGCTTACTCAACGTTTCAAAGGCGGCATGAGATCGAAAGAAAAAGGCAAGTGACAAAATATCAGGAGCAAAAGATAATCCAAGAAAAGAAACTTTATTGTACATAGAGGATGACATGTGGGTCCCATTTTGCAGCAGCGGTCTCAATGTTTGTAATGCGGCTTGAGATCAAAAGAAAAAGAAAGTAGCTAGTAATTAGGGGGTGAAAAAAAATCCAAGAAAAGAAAGTTGATGGACATAGAGGATGACATGCGGGTCCCTTGAGCCAACAAACTTACTCAACGTTTCAAAGGGGGCAGGGATCAAAAGAAAAAGGCAAGCCAAAAATCAGCGGGTGAAAAAAAATCCAACAAAGGAAACTTTTATTGCTCTTAGAGGATGACATGCGGGTCCCATGAGCCAGCAGGTTCCTCAACGTTTCAAACGTGGCATGAGATCGAAAGAAAAAGGCAAGTGCCCAAATATGAGGTGCCAAAAAAACTCCAAGAAAAGAAAGTTGATTGCTCATAGAGGATGACATGCGGGTCCCATTTAGCTGCAGCGGTCTAACAGTTTGAGAGGCGGCAGGGGATAGAAAGAAAAAGGCAAGTGACCAAATATCAGGAGCCAAAAATAATTCCAGAAAACAAACTTTTATAGTCCATAGAGGATGACATGCGGGTCCCATTTAGCAGCAGCGGTATCACCGTTTGAGAGGCGGCAGGGGATCGAAAGAAAAAGGCAAGTGACCAAATATGAGGTGCCAAAAAAATCGAAGAAAAGAAAGTTTTATAGTACATAGAGGATGACATACAGGTCCCATTTAGCAAGAGCGGTATCACCGTTTGAGAGGCGGCAGGATCGAAAGAAAAAGGCAAGTGACCAAATATGAGGTGCCAAAAAATCCAAGAAAAGAAAGTTTTATAGTACATAGAGGATGACATGCGGGTCCCATTTAGCAAAGCGGTATCACCGTTTGAGAGGCGGCAGGGATCGAAAAAAAGGCAAGTGACCAAATATGAGGTGCCAAAAAAACTCCAAGAAAAGAAAGTTGATTGCACATAGAGGATGACATGCGGGTCCCATTTAGCAAGAACGGTCTCAACGTTTCCAAGGCGGCAAGGGTTCAAAAGAAAAAGGAAGTTGCCGTAAATCGGGGGTCAAAAAATCCAAGAAAAGAAAGAATTTTGGTTCATAGAGGATGACATGCGGGACCCATGATCCTGCATCGTAAACGGCTCGATCGGAGAACGTTGAACGAGATGGCGCGATCGAGAAAAAAACAATGCCAGAGAGGCTGCCATCTGGGCCCTACATCCCTCGGCGGTGCGGATTTGCGTTGACTCGGCCGGCGAACCCGAGATTTCGAGATGCACCACGTCCCGGGCCACCATACGCGACGTTTTGGCCGCTTTCGTCGGGCTAGGTGGCCTCAAAAACGAGAAAAAAAAAGTTTTGACATGCACCACGGAGGGACCAAAAATCGTCGGCCATGGTACACCAGCAACCACGGCGCGACTTCAACTTCGTCGGCCATGGCAACTTTTCTTGTAGTGACTGTTCAGTTGGGGCAAAGTATTGTGATTGTGTTGTGCAGGTTCCACGTTGGTGCCAGAATCCCTGGTGTTGCGCCGCACTACACTCCTCCACCAACAACCTTCACGTGGCCTTCATCTCCTACTGGTTCGATAACCTTGGTTTCTTACTGAGAGAAAACTTGCTGCTGTACGCATCACACCTTCCTCTCGGGGTTCCCAACAGACGTGTGCTTCACGCGCCCTCAAGCAATATTTTCTGGCGCCATTGCCGGGGAGATCAAGACACGCTGCAAGGGGAGTCTCTCACATCCAATCTCTTTACTTTGTTTATTGTCTTGCTTTACTTTATTTTATTTTCTGTCTTATTTGCTTCTTATATCAAAAACACAAAAAAATTAGTTACTTGTTTTACTTTACTTTATTTAGTTTGCTTTACTTGTCTTTATTACTGTTAAAATGAATATTCCTGAGAACACTAAGTTGTGTGACTTCACTAGTTAGGCTTAATGGAAAACAACAAAAATATTAGAGATCTTTATAGTATTTATCTTGAGTTAGGACATGAGGTGTTTGAAGAGAAAAATAAAAAACCTATGGAACTTTATATGCATGTTAATGGCAATGTTATTAGTATGAATGCTTTGAACACCATTGTTGCTAATGCTATGGAAAATTCTAAGCTTGGGGAAGCTGGTTTTGAGGAGCATGATATTTTTAGTCCCACAAGCATGGAGGAGAAAATTTACTTTGATGATACTTTACCTCCTATATATGATGATTACAATGATGACTATCATATTTTCAGTCCACCTACTGTTGAGGAGAAAATTAATTATGATTACAATATTCCTCCTATATATGATGATTATGGTGATGGGAATAATAATGATAGCTATCTTATTGAATTTGCTCCCACTACAATTAATAGTAATGACTATGCTTATGTGGAGAGTAATAATTTTATGCATGTAGCTCATGATAAGAATGTTTCATGTGATAGTTATATTGTTGAGTTTGTTCATGATGCTACTGAAAATCTTTATGAGAGAGGACAATATGGTTGTAGGGATTTTCATGTTACTAAAACACCTCTCTTTTTGCTTAAAATCTTGAAGTTGCGCTTGTCTTGTTTTCCTATGCTTATTGCATTATGCTTACATGACTTGTTTATTTACAAGATTCCTTTTCATAGGAAGTGGGTTAGACTTAAAAGTGTTTCTTATTTCCTTTTGATGCTCTATTTTGCTTCAACTCTTATTTCTTGCGAGAGCATCATTAAAATTACTGAGCCCATCTTAATGGCTATAAAGAAAGCACTTCTTGGGAGATAACCCATTTTTTTTTATTTTGCTACTGTTTTGTTGTGTCTTGGAAGTTGTTACTACTGTAGCAACCTCTCCTTATCATATTGTTGTGCCAAGTAAAGTCTTTGATAGTAAAGTTGATACTAGATTTGGATTCCTGCGCAGAAACAGATTTTTACCTATCACGAATTTGAGTAGATCTCTCTGTAGAGGAATCAAAAAAATCTGCGAAAATTCATGCGTGATCCTCAGATATGTACGCAACTTTCATTAGTTTTGAGCTTTTTCATCTGAGCCTGTTAAGTGCCTCTGAAAAATTCGTCTTTACGGACTGTTCTATTTTTACAGATTCTGCCTTTTATTTCGCATTGCCTCTTTTACTGTGTTGAGTGGATTTCTTTGTTCCATTAACTTTCAGTAGCTTTGGGTAATGTCCAGAAGTGTTAAGAATGATTGTGTCCCCTCTGAACATGTGAATTTTTGATTATGCACTAACCCTCTAATGAGTTTGCTTTGAGTTTGGTGTGGAGGAAGTTTTCAAGGGTCAAGAGAGGAGGATGATATACTATGATCAAGAAGAGTGAAAAGTCTAAGCTTGGGGATGCCCCCGTGGTTCATCCCTGCATATTTCAAGAAGACTCAAGCATCTAAGCTTGGGGATGCCCAAGGCATCCCCTTCTTCATCGACAACTTATCAGGTCACCTCTAGTGAAACTATATTTTTATTCCGTCACATCTTATGTTCTTTACTTGGAGCGTCTGTTTGTTTTTGTTTTTGTTTTTGTTTGAATTAAATCGGATCCTAGCATTCCTTGTATTGGAGAAAGACACACTCCGTTTTTTCATATGAACACTGGTGTTCTTAGTTTTACTTTTAATGTTCATGGCGGAGTTGAAAACCGCTTCGTCGATTGCTATTTGGTTGGAAACAGAAAATGCTTCATGTGGTAAATGGTATATGGTCTTGAATAATTTGATACTTGGCAATTGTTTTGAGCTCTCATAGATCATGTTTAAGCTTTTGCATCATGTAGTTTAAACCTATTAGTGGAGAACTACTGTAGAGCTTGTTGAAATTTGGATTGCATGATTGATCTCTCTAAGGTCTAGATATTTTCTGGTAAAAGTGTTTGAGCAACAAGGAGACAGTGTAGAGTCTTATAATGCTTGCAATATGTTCTTATGTAAGTTTTGCTGTACCGGTTCATACTTGTGTTTGCTTCAAACAACCTTGCTAGCCAAAGCCTTATACTGAGAGGAAATGCTTCTCGTGCATCCAAAAACCTTGAGCCAAAACTCATGCCATTTGTGTCCACCATAACTACCTACTATGTGGTATTTCTCTGCCATTCCAAAGTAAATTGCTTGTGTGCTACCTTTAAAATTTCATTCCTTGTCTTTGCAATACATAGCTCATGGGAAAATAGCTTAAAAACTATTGTGGTATTGAATATGTTGCTTATGTATCTTATTTCTTATAAGTTGCTTGTTGAGCGGTAACCATGTTTCTGGGGACGCCATCAACTTTTTACACCTTTGTTGAATATCATGTGAGTTGCTATGCATGTTCGTCTTGTCTGAAGTAAGGGTGATTTCTCATGATTAAATGGTTTGAGTATGCATATTGTTAGAGAAGAACATTGGGCCGCCAACCAAAGCCATGTATCATGGTGGAAGTTTCAGCTTGGACATTAATCCTCAATCTCTTATGAGAATATTATCTGTTGTTGAATGCTTAAGCATTAAAGAGGAGTCCATTATCTGTTTTCTCTGTTGTCCCGGTATGGATGTCCTCAAGTTGAGATCTATCAAAACTGAGAAATCAAATGCGATCTATCTCCTTGGACCTTTGTACAGGTGGCATAGAGGTACCCCTTTGTGACACTTGGTTGAAACATATGTAATGCAATGATAATCCATGGAAATCCGAGCTAATTAGGACAAGGTGCGGGCACTATTGGTATTCGATGCATGAGGCTTGCAACTTATAGGAGGTTTTATGCATAACACATATGAATTATTACTACTGTTGACAAAATTGTTTCCATGTTTTCAAAATAAAAAGCTCTAGCACATGAGTAATCCATGCTTCCCTCTGCGAAGGGCCTTTCTTTTACTTTATGTTGAGTCTGTTTACCTACTTCTTTCTATCTTAGAAGCAAACACTTGTGTCAACTGTGTACATTGATTCTTACATGTTTACCTATTGCACTTGTTATATTGCTTTATGTTGACAACTATCCATGAGATATACATGTTACAAGTTGAAAGCAATTGCTGAAACTTAATCATCCTTTGTGTTGCTTCAAGACCTTCTATTAAGAATCTATTGCTTGATGAGTTAACTCTTATGCAAGACTTATTGATACTTGTCTTGAAAGTACTATTCATGAAAAGTCTTTGCTATATGATTCAGTTGTTTAGTCATTATCTTTACCATTGCTTCGAATCACTTCATTCACTTCATATGATTTACAATAGTATTGATCAAGATTATGATAGTAGCATGTCACTTCAGAAATTATCCTTGTTATCATTTACCTACTCGCCCTCGAGTAGGAACTAAGCTTGGGGATGCTTGATACGTCTCAAACGTATCTATAATTTCTTATGTTCCATGCTAGTCATATGACAATACTCACATGTTTTATATACACTTTACATCATTTTTATGCATTTTCCGGCACTAACCTATTAACAAGATGCTGAAGCGCAAGTTCCTGTTTTCTGCTGTTTTTGGTTTCAGAAATCCTACACAGGAAATATTCTCGGAATTGGACGAAACAAAACCCCACGGTCTTATTTTGCACGGAGCCTTCCAGAAGTCCGAAGAGGAGACGAAGAGGGGCGACGAGGCGGCCACACCCTAGGGGGGGCCACCCTTGGGCGTGCCGCCCTATGGGGTGGGCCCCTCGGGCGCCTCCCGACTCTGCCCCTTCGCCTATAAATTCCCTCCATCGCGAAAATCCTATTACCGAGAGCCACGATATGAGAAAAGATACCATGACGCCGCCGCCGCCAATCCCATCTCGAGGGATTCAGGAGATTGCCTCTGGCACCCTGCCGGAGAGGGGAATCATCACCGGAGGGCTCTACATCACCATGCCCGCCTCCGGACTGATGCGTGAGTAGTTCATCCTTGGACTATGGGTCCATAGCAGTAGCTAGATGGTTGTCTTCTCCTCTTGTGCTATCATGTTTAGATCTTGTGAGCTGCCTATCATGATCAAGATCGTCTATTTGTAATGCTACATGTTGCGTTTGTTGGGATCCGATGAATATTGAATACTATGTCAAGTTGATTATCAATCTATCATATATGTGTTTTTTATGTTCTTGCATGCTCTCCGTTGCTAGTAGAGGCTCTGGCCAAGTTGATACTTGTAACTCCAAGAGGGAGTATTTATGCTCGATAGTGGGTTCATGCCTCCATTGAATCTGGGACAGTGACAGAAAGTTCTAAGGTTGTGGATGTGATGTTGCCACTAGGGATAAAACATTGATGCTTTGTCTAAGGTTATTTGTGTTGATTACATTACGCGCATTACTTAATGCAATTGTCTGTTGTTTACAACTTAATACTAGAAGGGGTGCGGATGCTAAACCGAAGGTGGACTTTTTAGGCATATATGCATGCTGGATAGCGGTCTATGTTATTTGTCGTAATGCCCTAATTAAATCTCATAGTAGTCATCATGATATATGTATGTGCATCTCTATTTGTCAATTGCCCAACTGTAATTTGTTCACCCAACATGCTAGTTATCTTATTGGAGAGACACCACTAGTGAACTGTGGACCCCGGTCCATTCTTTTACATCTGAAATACAATCTACTGCAATCTCTGTTCTCTGTTGTTTTCTACAAGCAAACATCATTCTCCACACCATACGTTTAATCCTTTGTTTTCAGCAAGCCGGTGAGATTGACAACCTCACTGTTAAGTTGGGGCAAAGTATTGTGATTGTGTTGTGCAGGTTCCACGTTGGCGCCAGAATCCCTGGTGTTGCGCCGCACTACACTCCTCCACCAACAACCTTCACGTGGCCTTCATCTCCTACTGGTTCGATAACCTTGGTTTCTTACTGAGGGAAACTTGTTGCTGTACGCATCACACCTTCCTCTTGGGGTTCCCAACAGACGTGTGCTTCACGCGCCATCAGGGTTCCACTCAACGTTGCGCATAAATTCTCCTTCATCAACTCCGCGCTCAACAGCCACACCACCCGTGCTCATTCGCACCTCAGGCATCGTTTCGGCCCCCTTTTATTCTGGACGCTCCATTTCTCCCAAAAACCTAAGCCATATTTTTCACGAGATATATTGAGGCGACGGCGGAGGCGCAAGTCCTCTCCAACTCCAGGAGAGGGTAGATCCTGATGCACTTGCCTCCGGTGAAGGGGAAATCGACGCCATCGACATCCCCACTCCTCCTTGGCTTGGGAGGAGGCATCTCCATCAACATCTCTACCAGCACCATCATCACCACCATCTCTATCTATGAGATCGACATCATCCCCCTCATAGTTTGTGTTGAATTGAACCCCGAATATTATTTTTAGTGCTATTGCATGTTCGTGATTGGTATTTTGTCATTATTTGGTGGGGATATTACATATTCAGATTGTGTTAAAACCATTATGCCTCTGGTCCATATAATGTCTGCCACTTGTGAGTAGTTCCCCATGTTCCTGAGGGCATAGGATGATCTGGTTATGGTTCTATATGATGTGCAATGAGTATATGGTCAAGTTTTGTATCTTTTATGTTGTTCTATGATGGTTTTATGCGAACTTCAATTGCATATTACTTCACCTATATGGGATCATAGGGCTGCACTTTGATGTAATACATTAGTGTTGGAGGGTCGGAATGATAGAAACCGTCTGCCAACACTATGGGTTGCATTAAAGGGATTTATGTCGGGACCCTAAATCTTATGGCTATGATGGGACATTTATGTCTTAGTAATTCCTATACTTGCACATGAAAATAGATCTAGGACCATCATAAGGGGTGTATTTGCACATGCTTATGGCTGCACCTAATTAAGGCTCCGCCCACAATTGAATAAAACTTGACAAGATATTTACCATGTTATTTAGAACTCAGATGCTAGTGAATCCATGCCGCCCTCGGGAACTTTTGTCTCATATAAGCACACACACGTTAGCTTGTCCCCTTGCTGCATAGAGGATTGGGCATTTCTCTCACCGAGAGCATTTACTTATTTGCTATTTACTTTCCGCACTTTATTTCTATTGCAAACTATATACCCAAAACACCAAAACTGTTACTTTACTGTTACTGCTTTCTTGTTATTTTTGCTCACAAATACCTTCAGCTCTCGTGGGTTCGACAACCTTTCTTTATTGAAAAGTACTACAATTGATCTCCTTCACTTGGGAGCCATCAGATACGGTGGAATGATATTTACTTAATCAAGAGGAACTATTTAGTAATGAAGAAAGAGAGGCACTAGAACAAATTTTATCCCAACAACCACCACAATTGCAATTACATATTCCACCTGATAATATAGGAGTTTTACCACCACCTAAAGAGGAACCTATATTTGAATTAAAACCTTTGCCCGAAGATATGAAATATGCAATCCTTGATGAGAAAATATATATCTTGTTATTATTAGTGCTAATCTTTCAGGAGATGAAGAAACAAAATTACTTGAAGTATTGCATGCTCATAGGCCAGCTATTGGATATTCTCTTGATGATCTTAAAGGTATAATTAAGTCCCACTTTATGCATGCATAAGATTAATTTGGAAGAAGCTGAAAAGCATGTTGGTGATTACCAACGTTGTCTTCATGCAAAAATGAAAGAAGTGGTAAGAGAAAAGAGGTAATTAAACTCATTGAAGGTGGTATTATTTATCCTATCGCTGATAGTAAATCGTTAAGTCATGTTCATTGTGCTTAAAAAGGTGGAATCACTGTGGTTCCAAATGAAGAAAATGAACTTTTTTGCTCAGCGTATCGTTACTAGTTATAGAATGTGCATTGATTTTAGAAAATTAATAAAGCTACTCGTAAATATCATTATCCTTTGCCATTTATTGATCAAATGCTAGAAAGATTATGTAAGCATTTACATTTTTGCTATCTTGATGGTTATTCTGGTTTCTCTCAAATTCGTGTGCACAAAGATGATCAAGAAAAACTACTTTTACTTGCCCCTTTGGTACTTTTTCTTATAGAAGAATGACATTTGGTTTATGCAATGTTCCTGCTACTTTTGAAATATGCATGAATTCTATAATTTATGATTATATTGAAAAGATTATGGAAGTATTTATGGATGATTTCTCTGTGTACGGTACCTCTTTCGATAATTGCCTATTCAATCTTAACAAAGTTTTACAGCGGTGTGAGGATCAACACCAAGTCCTAAATTGGGAGAAGTGTCATTTTATGGTGACGTAAGGTGTAGTTCTTGGGCATCGAGTTTCAGGAAGAGGCATAGAAGTGTACCATGCGAAGATAGAAACTACAGAGAAGCTACCATACCCGCGGGATATTAAAGGTATACGAAAGTTTGCTTGGGTATGCTAGTTTTTATAGAAGATTCATTAGAGATATTTCTAAAATATTAAAGCCTCTTACTAATCTTTTTCAAAAGGATGTTCCATTCTCTTTTAAGAATGATTGTGTGGAGTCTTTAAATGATTTAAAGAATGCTTTGATAAGTTCTCCTATAATTCAACCGCCTAATTGGAATTTAGCTTTTGATATTATTTATGATGCAAGTGACTATGCTGTAGGTGTTGTGTTAGGACAAATAGTTGACAAGAATCTTAATGTCATATATTATGCTAGCAAAACACTTGATGGCGCCCAAAGAAACTATGCTACTACTAAAAAAGAATTTTTGGCTGTGATATTTGCATGTGATAAGTTTAGATCTTATATTGTGAATTATAAAGTTATAGTACACTCTGATCATTCTGGTATTAAATATCTTATGAAGAAGAAAGATTCTAAGCCTAGGATTATTAGATGGGTTATATTACTTCAAGAATTTTATTTGCATATTGTTGATAATAAATGTGAGGATAATTTTGTAGCTGATCATTTATCTAGAATTGAAAATATACCTACAGATCCCACTCCTATTAATGATATCTTTGCTAATGAACAACTTGTAAACATTAATGTGTCAAGTGCTAGAATAGCTTCTCCATGGTTTGTTGATTGTGCTAATTTTATTGTTGGAAAAGTTATACCACCTCACTTTACTTATCAACAAAGAATGAAATTCTTCTATGATCTTAGACATTATTTCTGGGATGATCCATTTCTTTATAAGAAGAGTGTAGATGGTATTATTAGATGTTGTATACCTGAGTTTGAACAGCAAAGCATTATTTAAAATTGACATGATAGTCCTTATGGGGGGCACCATGCGGGAAACCGCACAACTGAAATGGTATTACAATCTGGCTTTTATTGGCCTACTTAATTTAAAGATGGTGCTATTTATGTTAAAACTTGTGATAAATGTCAATGTGTGGGAAACACTGGTAAGAAAATGAAATTCCTATGAATTATACACTACCTCTTGAACCATTTGATGTGTGGGGATTTGAATTTATGGGGCCATACTCACATTTGGAGTTGCAGTGGACTATGTTACTAAGTGGGTGGAAGCAATTTCTACAAAAAGTGATGACCATGCTACTGCAATGAAGATGTTTAAGGACATCATATTTCCTAGGTTTGGAGTACCTAGATTTTTAATTATTGAAGGTGGTTCTCCCTTTATTGCTAAATATGATGTTAATCATAGAGTAGCATCTCCATATCACCCACAAACTAGTGTTCAAGTTGAATTGAGCAACAGGGAATTAATACTCATATTGGAAGAGACAGTTAATAAAGCTCGATCTGATTGGCCAACTAAACTTAATGATGCTTTGTGGGCTTATAGAACTGCTTTTAAAAATCCTATGAGATTGTCTCCTTATAGAATGGTCTATGGAAAAGCATGTCATCTACCTGTAGAATCTGAACACAAATCTAGATGGGTTGTTAAACAACTCAATTTTGATTTTAAAACCGTGGGAGACAAAAGAATCCTAGACTTAAGCTTAGTAGATGAATGGAGAAATGAAGCACAAGAGAGTGCTATGCTATTCAAAGAAAAAGTTAAAATTTGGCACGAAAAAAGATAAAGAGGAAGAAATTCAAAGTAGGATATCAAGTGTTATTGTTCAACTATTGTTTCAAGTTCTCTGCAGGTAAATTAGCATCAAGATGGCAAGGTCCATTGATTGTGCAGGAGGTGTATCGCTCTGGAGCCATCCGTCTTCACGGGGACTCCAAAGGTAAACCTCATGTTGTTAATGGACAACGTCTTAAGCATTATATTGCAGGTGAAAAATTCATAGGAAAGGTGGAGGAGTTAAATATCCAGAGTCCGGAAGCCAAAGTTGCAAAGAATTATCATCCGCCAGATGCCAGAAACCAATAAAAATTGAGATCAGGTACGTAGCAATCTCGGAACCTTTTCATATTTTAGGATAGTTACTTTTTTGCAAAAAAAGGAGATTTCGCGAATGATTTGGCTGAAACAGAGTCGCGAGGGGCAAAAGGGGCCAGGTGGCGCGCCCTACCTTGTTGGGCGCGCCACTCGAGGTCTTTTGACCTTCGGACTCCTTTTTCACATCTGTTTTGACTTCAACTCTTCGTTTTGCCTAAAAACTATCAATATATACCCCTCTCTACTGATCTAATATCGCATAGAGTTGTTTCGAGCGAACATTGTTTTCTACCCATGTCTTTAAGATTTCTCTCCACCAAAAATCTCTACCGTGTCTTCGGGAGATTCCTACCAATTCTCTTCCATGCAAGATGATGATGAGATCGATGGGCTCAACCCTACATCTATGTGGAGGAGGACAAGGAGGAAGGACCCCTTTAAATATGAAGATGAAGAGGAGGAAGAACAGAAGAAAGAGGAAGAAGATGATGAAGATGAAGAAGACCACAAACACGTCACCAACACGGGGAAGCTTCACCCCTTCTACACCTCTTGCTGTAGTGAGGGTGGTGCTGCCTCCGAAGAACCTTAGGCCAAGGGTTGGCATGAGTACTGGCAGGAAAGCTCCTAGAAGCTGCGTTGCCTCTAGAAATCTTGCTGCTAATTTTTATCGCAGGGAAAAAGCAAAGGAGAATGGATCAACTCCGGAGTGGAATCCTAGCAAGGAGAAAATATAAGAGAAGCTTTGGGAGGATCTTGCCAAAAGTTCCAGGAAATTCAAGCGAGCCTATGACCTCATGATGGGCTTGCTTCAGAATCTTCAAGAAATTCAAGATCCCAAAGAGTTAGAGAAGAAGAAAAATAAATAAGATCTACATCAACACTCAAGCTTGGGGGAGTTATATCAAGTCTTTTATGTTTTTTTATCTTATCGTTTTAGTCGTTATCTTTAGTTTGGTTTTGCTTTCATCTAGTAGCTATCAAGTCTCTCATAGTTTGGAAAGCTCTTAGAGCATTATCATCTATCTTTGGTCAAGTGGTTTTTAATGCAATTTGAAGTATGGTGTCATCCATGATTCTTTTGTCTAGAGATTTATGGGTAACACTCATGCATATGTGCACCTCGTATGTAGAATCTTCAATTACACCTTGTCTTGAAATTAATTAACTTGAGAATGTTGGACAAGCATAGAACTTTTTGAAGTAGGTCTTGCAACAAAGGAAAGATTCATGCAAAGCAATACTAAGAAACAAAAGAAAAAATTAAACTATCTTGAAGGTTTGGTGGAGATGTGATCTTGTAGAACAAATATTTAGGAAGAGATGATGACAAGGGGGCATGAGATACTTTTGTGCTACTTAGTAATCAACGGGTAAGCTGATTGTTATGGATAATTCAATACATATACCCAAAATAAGTTTGTGAATGAAAATGTCGGCACCTGAGGATTCGGTTAGCCATGAAAAGTGAAAGACAAACGTGGATATAAAGCAGATGACATGATTGAAAGATCCATTAATATGGTTTATAATGGTTGCTAGGAGGCAAGACTATTAACTAATCCCATTGAAAATATGGCAAAGTGTTTGACAAAGTCAAACCTTAATGCTTATCTTGTTGTTTAGCAAATTATCTTCTTGTAACTAGTTGCACTAGGAAGTTTATCTTCAGTACAAAGGCAAGGTAAAAGAAAAATAAAGCTGTTAAAAAGCCAGGCATATAGAGATGATCTATATAGATACATATGAAACATTGTTCAAATGGTAAGAGGTAGTTGCTAGAGTTTCTATGATATGAAGTCCACATTTCTATGGTTTTTAGTTTAGAGATCTGTCAAGAAAATTGAATATGCATAAGTTGATGATACAATGCTCGTATTTCTATTTATCAAACATAAGCTCATTGATGCATGATATGATCTATTCGCTTATTTGCTCGAGGAGTAGCACATGTTTAAGCTTGGAGGAGTTGATACGTGCATTTTACATCATCAACATTGTCACATATATGTTTAGTTTTTATTGATATATACCATCAGACACCATTATTTATGCATTTTTAGTTGATTTGTAGGACTTCCCTACAAAGTCCCCTTCTTTGGTATTTAATTCCTAGGAGGCAGAAAACCTCCTTTTTCGTTTTTTATTGTTTCTGGGACCTTTTGGACACCTAAACATCAAGGAAAAAATACCTAATCAGTTTTTCACCAGAAGAAACACCGTGGGCCAAAGAATTTTCGTTTGGATTTCTAAATTCTACATTTTAATAATTTTTTTGATTTTTCTAAAATTTTATAATTTTCAAAATCTTTTCTAATTTTTGAACTTATAGGATTTTTCTATATTAGTTTTTACATTTTCTAAAAATTTGTTTTTTGGAATATTTTGAATATTTTAAATTTTTTATATTCTTTTGTTTTTTTTATTTTTAAAATTTAAAGTTTTTCTTTTTTTGAAATTTTGAAATTAAATTTTTTTTTTTCAATTGTGAAATTTAAGTTTCTATATTATATGTTCTGTTGATATTTTTGACTTTTTTATTTTGTTTTTTGAATTTTAAATTTTTTGTTTCTTTTGATATTATGAATTTATTTTTTGAATTTTTTGATATTTTTGAAAAAAATATTTGTTAGAATTTTTTAATTTTTTTTAATTGTTTCGGTTTTTTTAATACATTTTTTTTGAAAATTTTCCATTTTTTGATTTTTTGAAGTTCAAATTTCGTTTTGAAATTATTCTCTTAAGAGGGTTGATATGATACTAATATCAATAAGAACTATAGTAACATAAGGGTAGCTTAATTGAATGGAACTTAGAAGTTATGAGTGCTTAGGTTGGAGAAATTTGAAGATGGGTGACCTAGCAGGAAGTTGTCATTTCAATATGATTTTTGCAGTGTTATTGCAAATTATTTCATTTTTCGATTTTCCATGATTTTTTTTGAATTATGTGGCGCATGTAGATATGCGCCACAGATATTTGATAATTTTGTGGCGCATGTAGATATGCGTCACAGAATTAAAATTTAGTGGTGTGACTTCTGTGGCGCACGAAATATGTGTCACAGAAAGTCAAAAAGGTGTGCCACAGATATGAAGTTTCCTACTAGTCTCCCTCTTATAGTTTTTGTGTTGAATTGAACCCCAGATATTGTTTTAGGATAATTGCATATTTGCGATTGGTACTTTATCTTTATTTGGTGGAGAGATTATATATTCAGATTGTGTTATAACCTTTATGCCTCCGGTCCATATCATGTTTGACACTTGTGAGTAGTTCTCCATGTTCCTAAGGGCATAGGATGATCTATCTATGATTCTATATGATTTGCAATGAGTATTTGGTCAAATTTTATCTTTTATGTTGTTCTATGATGGTTTTATGTGAATGTCGACTCCATATTACTTCACCTATATGGGCTTATAGGGCTACACTTTACTGTAATGAATGAGTGTTGGAAGGGATGGAATGACAGAAACCATTTTCCAATACTATCAGTTACATTAGAGGGGTTTATGTTAGGGACCAATGATCTTATTGCTATGGTGGGACATTTATGTCTTAATGATTCCTATACTTACACATGAAAATGGCTCTAGGACCCATCATAAGGGGTATATTTTCTCATATCTATGGCTACCCCTGATAGAATGAAACTTGACAAAATATTTACCATGTTGTGTAGAACTCTAATGCTATTAAATCAATGCCGGCCTCGGGAACACTTGTCTCATATAAGCACACACACTTGAGCTTTTCCTCTTGTTGCATGGAGGATTGGGCTTTCTCTCATTGAGAGCATTTATATATTGCTATTTACTTTCTTCAGTCTATTTTATCGCAAACTATACACCCAAAACACCAAAAACTAATACATCTTTATTATTGTTTGCTTGTCAATTCCGCTAACAAATACCTTCAGCTCCTTGTGGGTTTGACAAACTTTCTTATTGAAGAGTAGTAAAAAAATTCTCTCGCACTTGGGGGCCATCAAGAATGTCCAATGCTTCTTCCCCAGCAGATACGACAAAAAGTTTGTTAGACCTGAAAGTTTCCGCCTAGAGCTACATCGCCAAATTTCCTGCTAAGTCCGCAAACCTTTTGTCTCGATGCAAGGGAGGAAATAATATGGCTTACACTGGCACCTTCTCGTACACCCTCGACCCCCGGGGCGATACGCTGAAGCTTGCATCGAAGGAGGCTGGCAGGAAGAGCGACACACACAAGACAATCCGGGTAGCGCTTTTTAAGACACGAAGCCCCGATTCCTCGGGAGGGACCCCGTCGAAAGTTCCAACAACTACAAGCTGCTCCATGTCATTCTGGCCACCCCTAGAGCCTCCTGGATTCGCAGCTTTCCACCGAGGGTAAACTAACAAAGAACAAGAACCATAGGTACAAGACTAAAGAATAGGTGAACACGAAAAGTGTAATAGATTGGTACATTCAATTGGTGTTATTCAATTGGCCATCCCCTCCCCATATTTATGAGGGGGTTGATCTTTTTGTACAAGGAAGGTACTCCTCTATGCTTTGCATACAAGAAAAGGACTATAAATTCCGTCCAAAAATCATAGATTAGCCTAATCCGGATAGAATCCGGATCCGACAATGTTTCTGCCCTGCTTCTTGTCCCTACTTTAGGAGTAAATTACATAAAACTACCATAATTCAGGCTAGGGTAATAGGTGAGCGCGTATTTTTTTATTTTTTCAAAACAAAACTACTAGTTCTGAGGCGTGGAGTCACACATCGCACTAATTCTAGTCTAATAGCATTTTGAAAGGAATACTAATCAGTGGGACCCATTTGTCATAGCTTAGTTGACATGACACATGCTGGAGCAGAGGTGGACATAGGACCCACATGCCAACCCCACATCTTCTTTTCCTATCTCTTCTTCTTCCTCCTTCATTTCTCTCTCTAGTCAAATCCCATTATTCCTCTCCATGTCCCATCGAGCGCGCGTCTGCTCGTGTCCCCGTGGCCGACCTCTAGCCGATCGGCATTTCTCCTTGCAGGACGCCGCGAGGCCACTCGTGCAGAGGTCGATATCGTCCTCCACGGGCCAGTGGGAGCAGCGCCTAAATATGGACATCAACATGGCCCGCTGCCGCTAGAGGTTGGTGAGCTGCAGCGACGGTGATGGCACCCACCGCCCACGAGGCCCTGCTGTTGGAGGTTGGTGAGCTGGAGTGGCGGTGGCGCTGCCAAGGGGAGTGCACGAACGGGAGGATAAGATGGAGGCAGCTCTGAAAACTGCGAACCCCCACTCGCGCTCGCGCAGTGGCGACGCACGGTCAAGCCTGCCTGACATTCTCTCCTTACCCCCTCCCCTCGTCCCGCGTGTTAGGCGGAAGTTCATCTAGATGCAGAAGGTCGGGCCGATGAGCTCCTCGCCACAAACCTTGTGAGCAACAGGAGTAGCTCCTCCTCCCTCCCCCCGTGCCACCAGTGTCGTAGGCGTTGGGACCGGCCTCCTAGAACCGGTTGGCCATAGCCACGTGCAAGGGAAGCACTGTGCCATGGCAGCGGTAGCAGAGGACGAAGTAGGAGAGGAAGGGGTTGGAATGGATCGAAGGGCTATAGGAGAGGGTAGGAGGCGGTTGCAGGGGAAGGGAGGAGGGAGGCGGGCTGGAGGGGAGTGGGAGACCAAGGTGCGGGTTGGGGATTTGTTCGCCGGAATAGAGTAGAGGGCGGAGGGAGAATTCCGTTGGACGGAGAGGAATGCAAGAGGATAAGGGAATATGGTAGGCCAAATCCGCACGCGAGTGGTAGGCTTTTTCCTACTAGTGTGTGGGACCCACATCCACCTCAGCAACATGACAACCATCACTGACAATTCGGCCCTAGTAGTCAGAAATGATGTCAAATTTTCTAATGATATACATTAGTGCGATATGTGGCTTCTTGTCCGAATGGTGGTAGCTTTTTTGTAAAGAATTAGTAAAATAGGTACTTACTTATTACCCTAGCCCAAATTGTGGTATTCTTATGGAATTTACTCTAACTCTAGAGATTGCATCGTTACTCGGATGGAGATGCTTCAAAAAGAAAACTTGATTATCCTAAATACATGAACAACTCTCATGTTGATCAGTTTTCCATCTAAGGATGTCTTGATGCGTCTTTAGGCTCATCTTTAACTTCAAGTCCGATCCACCAGGCAGGAGACTTGGTTACCCGGAACTTTTCGTTGCTCCGTCGGCCGCACGGTAGGTCGGATAAAGATGAGTCCAGTAGCAAAGGTGTACGTATTGACGACACGAATAACTTCCATGTTGAGCGTTCTTTCATTAAAAGCCGTCTCGATGCATATGCAGGCATATCTTTAGCTTCGGTTCGGATTTCTCAGGCGAAGAGTTACCCGGATTTTGTCAAGCCTCTGTGGGTCGCATTGTAAGCCGGATCCAGATGACTCCAAAATCAAAGTTTTACGCTTCGATACGAATAACTTTCATTTTGTACATTTTCCCATGTGAGATCATCTTGAGGACAATCTGACTAACATCTCCATAAAATGTTTTCCGGTGATTTTTACCTTGAACCCGAGGTGGCCAAATTTCTAGTGCTCTTCTTGGCGTGACTTCTTGATGTCTTCAAGTTCTAGTGCTCTTCCTTCTTCACTAAGATGGATTTTCATCCACCATACACGTGAAGTGACCAATCCAACATGGATCCGCCTAACGACAAAGGTCCTTAATAGGGATCCATCTTGGGACCAAAGTTACCGTGGATCAATCTAAGGACTGAGGTGGGCACTGATCCAACTAATCCATCTAGCTCCTTCAGCTTCAATGGTTCCGGCTTGAACATGGATCCACCTTGGGACCACATGGCCAACATTCCGGCATGGACCTAAGGCGACTACATTTGGTCTTTCTTCTTGGCGTAACTCCTAGATTTCTTAAAGTATCGCCAAACTGGCTTAGGCCTATGCTAGCCAAATCCGCCTTGGACCCTAGGTGAACATGGATCTGGCTTGGGCCAAAGTGAACATGATTCCACCTCGACCAAAGTGGCAATGATTCCGTATTGAGACTAAGGTGGCCATAATTCCAACATGCTCCTAAATACGGCTTTGGGAAGTATTGTTGGTATTGTGATAATCCATTCTAAACATGCTTACACCCCAAGATGAGCATGAAAAAATTCTTGTTTGGAATTTGCAAGTGAGATGCTAATGGAATGCCAAGTTACCAAATAACAAATAAATGAAAAACGTAAAATCCTCCTCATTGTTGAAACGCGATAGTGGGGATGACGCCTAAGTATGGGAACCACTATCAATTACTAGTGTTAGCATGGAAGATCTAAATTTTAGCATTCACATACCTTGCACGTGAATGTTCCCACATCCACATGGACTTCTAATCTCAAGACATGTGCATTATACATCAACCATGCTTCCCTTCTGAGAGGGCTTCAACCTACCTTTAAATTAGTCAAGATAGTGTGTCTTTCCTGAACAAAATATGCCCTAGAGGCAATAACAAAAGTATTATTTATTTGCATGCTCATTATTAATGTTTATTTTTTCTATAAATATTATGATTCTTGAATCTGAAATTTGAAGGAAAACTGGTAAGCACACATGGGGACATAAACACCAAGTTGTTCCGAGTCCCATCTCTAGGACTAGAGTTTGATGATCACATTTAAATGATATTGGCATAGTTATAGTAACAGGGATGTCTATGTCAATGAGGGCACATTGTTAGAAGAACAAGGGTGTTGAACCGACCCAATTTCATGATATACTACGAGACCATTTCGTCACTTGTTGTTGGTATCATCTTAATATTATTATCATATAATAATGTCCTTAGACCCCGAGAATATTGAGTCCCTTCATACCAGAAGATTTACTTTGATGGTTATCAAACTTACACATAACCGGTGGCTATAACAACAAATTGCATGTATTTTGGAAGCGTATGTCTAGGGATTGTTAATTTAAGATTGGGATTTGCTCCTCCTGACAATGGAGAGATACGCTTCGGGCCCACTCGGTGTTACGATATCCACTATTGTCAGGCCAGACATATTGTGATTCGATCGCAAGGATATCGAAGTATGGAAACGAGAAAAGAGAACAAACCGGTAACGAGGATGACTTGGTATTGTGATCAAGTTGTTGCTTCACAAGGACATCAAAATATCTCTTCACGGGTTTTTTCAAGTATCGTGAAGCAAAAGGAATTGTTTACAGGAACAAAAATGTTCCCTTGAAATATTCGTGTTTGTGTGAGAATTGATATGGATGTCCAGATCCCGCTATTAATTATTGACTGAAAGGAGTTCTAGCTCATGTCTACACTTTACTGAACCTGTGAGGTCACATGCATAAGTATCATCATTTCATTGAGTACTTGAATAGTTGGTAACATGAGAGAATTACACGAGAACAGTTTTGGAAGGATTGGAAACATTTCAGCGAATAAAAACTGCAAAAGTTCCAGATATGCTCCAAGTGATGCGTACTTGGATAGTTCGGGGTAGTGGAAGCCATATGGGATGCATAGGTGGATTTTTTTAAAGGTTAGTAACCCCCTCTCCTTCATTCAGATGGTAACCCCTCCTCCTTGATGGACCTGGTAACCAACTCTTTGATGTGCCTATGTATGTGGAGGGAAAAGGCAGCCATTGGACAAACGTGTGGGGTGCAAGGCTGCCCCACTCTCCCTCTCCTATTCTCATTGTTCTACAATTAGTCTCTGTCAGTTCTTCATTCTGGACAGCGAAGCGCTGCTGAATTGGTGACTCTGTACGTGTGGATAACGGCAGCGAGCACTACTAGGGAAAGCCTTATAGCAGCACTCCTTACCGCCGGCGAGTACGGTTTGAAAATGCCGGCGGTAAGACCTTCCAGGGTGGCCTAACCCTACCGCCGGCGAGCTGAACGCAAGGCGCCGGGGGTGAGGGCTTTACCGCCGGCGAACACGAAAATGGAAATGCCGGGGGTAATGAGTGGCTCGGCGGGCCACCCAGCCTGCCCTTACCGCCGGCGTTTTATGCCCAAATCGCCGGGGGTAGCGGGTTGTACCGCCGGCGAACCCGAGAATGCAAATGCCGGGGGTAACAAGTGGCTGGGTGGGCCACCCATCCTGCACTTACCTCCGGCGTTTGTGGGCCGTAGGTGCCGGCGGTAATGGGCCCTACCGCTGGCAAACGCGCATGTTGGCGCCGGCGGTAACCTGGGCTTGGCCATTTAATTTAGCTAGCCCGACCAGCCACCTACCACCACCCTCACACACTCATATGTGATGGAAAATCAACCCAAGCACTTGTTATCTCATTCCGCCACCCATTTTAGCTATTTCAACCAACAAAATATGATGTATTTGAGCAAATCATGCACTACCTAGCCCCTCTAGCATGATTTGCATGATCTAGATCTAGATCTATCTCCTCCCACCACCTTTTCCACTAGATCTAGCTATTTCTAGATCTCTAGATCTCTCGAGCATAAAAGTCGACGTGTGGCGTCTCTCCGGTGCTTTTGGACGTCGCGTCAACTAATAGGTATATAGCTAATGAGTGGAATGTTCATGAGTTGGTGAAAATTCACGGTTATGTCACTAGTGATGGCAAAAGATGCGGTTCCATATATGTAAATGCATTGTTTTGCATTTGTTGACGTGTGCAGGAACATTGAGTTGCCAATGTTTTGCCGGAATGTTGATTAACTTCCGTTCCGGCGAATTTTTGGAACTCCAGCATGACAATATTTAGCAAAGGTCATGCCGAATTTTTTCCGTGAAAACCGAGACGGCGGTGTAATCAATTATCTTGTCTTGTAGGCGGCGATGGTCATCGCGATGAGGGAAAGCGTTGTGGATAGATACGTGGAACGCGCGACAGCCGACATGTATCGAAAAAAGCAAAAGGATATCATGTGTCCTTGTCGAAGATGCAAGCTAGGATCGTTGTTTGACCCCTTCTCAGGCATAGTGAATCAACACCTGCTCAGGTATAGTTTCATGGAGGGGCATACTCAGTGGATGAGTGATGATGGAGATGATGATATCGATGGTGATGAAGATGGAGGTGATGATGGTGGAGATGATGATAACGAAGGTGATGGAGAGGATGCCCCACACGACAATGGAGAGGAGGTTGAAGAGGATGGCGCACACGTTGATGGTGATCAAGAAGGCCGGGAAGAACATGCGGCCGACGAGGACATGAGTAGAAATACCCCGCTAACCGCGGCCGTGCAGGACCGTCATTTTCAAGAACTTCTTCTCAGCAACACATCGACCGACCCCAAAATCGCTGGTAGACGGAAGGCTAAGCTGGATCAACTCGAGGTAGACTCGAGAACTCCGTTGTACGATGCAGCTCGTGGGACGGAGGAGAGCCGTCTGAGATACGCTCTCGATATTATGGAGATGAAGGCAAAGCACAAATGGACGGACACAAGCGTGGACGAACTCTTCGGATACTTGAAGATCCACTTTCCTAAAGATAACACGTGTGCCGGTAGCCTACAGGAGGCCAAGAAAATCGTGTGCCCTCTCGATTTACCGCACCAGAAATACCACGCATGCATCAGTGACTGCGTAATATATCGGAACGAGCATGCCAATCTCGATACATGCCCACAGTGTGGCGAATCTCGATACAAGAGAGGGACAAGAAAATCTCCTCGAAAAGTTGTGTGGTACTTCCCGCTCACGCCCCGTCTGCAGCGGTACTTCGTGGACCCCAAGGAAGCAAAGCTCATGCGTTGGCACGCGGAAAGAAAGGAGGCGGTGATGCGTGATGTGGAACGGGTTGAAAACCCAGTGCTAACACACCCTTCGGATGCAAGCCAGTGGAAAACATTAGACGATGAGTATTACGAAGAATTCGGGAAAGAACCAAGGAACATCAGGTTGGGTGCGAGCACCGACGGACTCAATCCGTTTGGGAACCAAAGCAGCAAGCACAGCACCTGGCCCGTGTTTGTATGGATGTACAACCTCCCTCCATGGCTATGTCTGAAGAAGAAGTACATACACATGAGTATGCTAATCCAAGGGCCGACGCAGCCAGGGAGCGATATCAACTCGTATCTGGAGCTATTGAAGGAGGAGCTAGTCACTCTGTGGGAGGAAGGGACAGAAACTTGGGACGCCTACGGACAAGAAACTTTCCGTATGAAAGCCGCACTGTTGACGACGGTGCAGGACTATCTTGGATACGGATATATTGCGTGCCAGGTGTGCCACGGACACAAGGCATGTGTGAGGTGCATGGAAAAGACGCCATTTTTACAGCTGGGTAAGGATCCCGGGTCTTCAAAAACCGTCTACATGAGGCATCGAATGTGGCTTCCCAAGAATGACCCGTGGAGGAAGCGTGGAGACCTGTTCAATGGGAAGGATGAGGTCGAGGGACCTCCACCTAGGCGAAGCGGCGAAGAGATAGATACTCTGTTGAAAAACTGGAAAGACTGCCCTCCGGCGGGTAAGATAAAGATCCAGAAGCAGAAGAAAGGAGACAAGAGAAAGAAAAAGAAAAAGGAACCTGGGCCGCTCTTGGGGGTATGGAAAAGGAGGTCCGTGTTTTGGGACTTGCCGTACTGGAAGATCCTCGGTACGCCTCATAGCCTTGATGTCATGCATATCACGAAGAACGTGTGCGAGAGCTTGCTTGGCACTGTGCTCAACATGCCGGAGAGGACCAAAGACGGGTCGAAAGCAAGACACGACCTGATGGCCCTTGATATCAGAAAAGAGCTTCATTTCGCCCAGGTTGACCAGGAAACCGAGGAGGAGGAGACGGATGGTCGCAAACGCAAAAGGGTGGCCAAGCTGCGCGAAACTCCTCGCCCCTCCTGCTTCACTCTAAATCCCGATGAGCTCGAACAATTCTTCAAGTGCCTACTAGAAGTCAAATTTCCCCTAGGCTACGCGGGGCTGATACGCAGATGGCTGGACCCGACGAAAAAAATCTTCAGCGGGATGAAGTCTCATGACTGTCATGTCATGATGACGCAGATACTTCCGGTTGCTATCCGAGGGATAATGGAACCGCACGTTCGTGCGACGCTGACTGACCTGTGTAACGTCTTCGACGTCATCACTCGAAAGTCGATAACCGTCAAGAAACTCGGGAGGCTGCAGGAAGAGATCGTCACCATCCTATGCGAGATGGAGATGTACTTCCCGCCCGCATTCTTTGACATCATGGTCCATCTGCTGGTGCATATAGTGGACGATATCGAGGATCTCGGGCCCGCGTTCCTTCACAACATGATGGCGTTAGAAAGAATGAACGGCTTCATCAAAGGATACGTTCGTAACAGGGCACATCCGGATGGAAGCATCGTCCAGGGCTTTCTCACCGAGGAGTGCATCTCTTTCTGCAAGAATTATTTAAACGAGGACGACCCACGTCCGGTTGGATTGCCCGCCAACAAGCACCTCGGCAGATTCGAGGGAGTAGGCCACAACGCTGGCAGGAGGGAACTCGACGCCGATCAAGATGATAGGAGAACAGACTTTAACAGGCCCACTTAGTAGCACTACAAAGACATGAACGAGGTAGAGCCTTGGGTGGATCAGCACATAAACATGATCAAGAGCAGGGCTGACAAGCCGATGACGGAACAAGAGGTATTTAGAGCGCACAACTCCTCTTTCGCGAGCTGGTTCAAAGACTAGATTGATGCCAATCCCCCACCAATGGCAAGCGACGTAGACAAAATGATATTGGCCTTGTCTTATGGGCCCGCCGCCAACCTCATGACTTATCAGAAATACGACATCAACGGTTACACATTCTCCACAGAGGAGAGAGACAAAAAAAGCGACTATCAGAACTCGGGCGTGACGATGGAATCGTACATGGGTGAAGAGAAGAAAAGGTACTACGGAAGGATCGAGGAAATCTGGGAGCTCGACTACGTCGGGGAGAAGCTACCGATGTTTCGTGTCAGATGGGCTACGGACGTCACAAAAGAAGATGCGTATGTCACCACCATGCGACTGCCCCCCAAATCCAAGACCAAGAACCCCACCGCGCAAAATGAGCCTTGGGTATTGGCTAAGCACGTCGAGCAATGCTTCTTCATAACTGACCCGTCAAGGCCCAGCCGTGTTGTCGTAAGGAGAGGAAAAAGGGCCCT
Organism: Lolium perenne; assembly: GCF_019359855.2. Taxonomy (NCBI): domain Eukaryota; kingdom Viridiplantae; phylum Streptophyta; class Magnoliopsida; order Poales; family Poaceae; genus Lolium; species Lolium perenne. The sequence goes on along the minus strand of NC_067246.2, from coordinate 266,430,657 downwards.
CGTCGGAATGGATGGAGTTGCCGACGAGCAAGACTTCGACGGCCTCGTCGGAGACCCAATGATGGAAGAACCCGATGAAGACGATAGAACCTACACACTAAGAAGAAGAAGGACGACGCTACCTAGGTCAAGTGTTCCTCCGTACACAAGGAGTCGCGACGATACCGGTGGGGTCACAAGGACCAAGCGGAAGGGACTTTGAAGTCATTTGTGTATTTATAATAATTATCTCTCGAACAACCATTTGTCCTTCTCAAGTGTATCCTAAATTTATGTCTTGGTTTTTTATCGGATATCCTCGAAAGGACTTTGAAGTCATTCAAGAATTCAAATCATCAATTTATGTCTCGCAATTTATCCTAAATTTATGTCTTGGTTTTTTATGTCTTGGTTTTTTATCGGATGTTGCCAAAGGACTTTACAATTTATCTAAATAACTAGAAACAATAAAAAAAAGGTCTTAAGAAAAGAAAAAAAAGTTGCCAAAGGACTTTACAATTTATCTAAATAACTAGAAACAATAAAAAAAAGTCTTAAGAAAAGTGCAAAAAATGGTGCCTTTTTGGCACCCACAGGGATTCGAACCCGGGGGGCTTGGCTGTGCAGCGAAGCGACTGGCCGAACCACTGCGCTATCGAATCGATTCTGTGTAACTACGAGGGTTTACGGAATTAATAGTGTCACCTGTTATCCCCGGCGAATTGGTCGATTTCGCCGGCGGTAAATGCACTTGGGCCCACCTGTTAGTGGCTCAAACATTACCGCCGGCGTTTACAGCAAAACGCCGGGGGTAAAGCGTCCACGACTTAGTCGTTTTGGTGGCCGCGCGTCTGTCGTTCCCCCCAAATCGACCGCCGTCGATCCGCCGTCGCCGCCTGCCGCCGTTCCCCTCTCCTCGTTCCTCACCGCTGGCCTCCGTCGCTGCTGTCCCCACCGCAGGTGCGCCCCCTCTCCTCTCCCTTGCCGCCGTTCCCCTCTCCTTGTTCCTCACCGTTGGCCTCCGTCGATCCGTCGCAGTAGCTAGGTCCCCCGTCGCCTGGAAAGCAGAACCTCGTCCCGTCGCCCGACGTTGACCCCGAGGACCCCTGCCGCTATCGATCCGCCGTTGATCCACCGTCGATCCGTCGCCGTCTTCCTCGATCCGTCGCCTCTCCCCTGCACCTCCAGCCGCTCAAGCTCGTCTGCCACCGTCGCTGCCTCTCCACAGGTGCGCGTCCTCTCCTCTGCCCCCTCTCCTGTACCGTTCCTTGTTTTCTTGATGAATAATAAACCTCTTTACTGCATTGCTGCACTTGCTAGTTTAATTTAGATGTCATTACCTCAGTTATATGGGCACCCAAGCTTATATGTTCTTATCTTGTGAAGCTGAACTGAAAACAATGTGTAAAAACACAGTTTGGTAAAGAAGGTGATGTTGTTTGTGTTTTGATTAAGAGAAGACAACTACGGAAACACCCTATGTTAGGTAAAACTGGCTGAACAAAGTGTGATTGCAATTTCCTGGTACTTATTTACTATCTTCAACATTTCTTTGATGTGATGCTCAAATCAAAATATGTGTTTCATGGTAGATTGTTTTCAGCCATAATAAGTATTGTAAATGGATCACAACTTTAAGAACAAAATCAGTAAGACATTATTTGGTGATTGCCTGGCAATTTATTCTAGCATCCTTCAACTGCAAGAACACAATGATCCAATGTATTCCAATGCATCATAAAGGAGTACTATCTTATCTGATTCTAAAATCCAAACTATAAAGTAGGTATATGCAGAAGCTAATCTGATTTGTAAAGGAGCTAAGCAGATGTTTGGTGAAAAGGATAGAAAACCATTCACAGGTCATATCAATTCTCATGGCAGTGCTTGTAGCTTGTGCCTAAATTGTTCCACCAGAAATTCAGAGATACAGTAGCATCAAAATGAGTCAGTTCTTGCTGATTTTTTTTAGATGCCAAAACTTGATTCAGCACCATATGTATCTATATTTGTTCAATTAACTATCTACTGTTTATTAACGCTTTACATCAATATATAAGCTTGATATGGACATAGTTGCTTCATACTAAATTACTTGATGCTTCTCTGTCAGCACCTTTTTTGTTTATGCTTAGTTTCTAGCAGAAGCTCCTTTTTACATATGTATGTTGTTAGTTAAGGGTTTTTTGGACATACTAGTTGTGGCTGTGAACAAGTAACCTTACTTTTCCAACTGAGATGATTAATTATTCTGTGTGTTTTTAAGGCCACAAACACCTCAAGTATTTGATTTCTTTGATGTGAGCATGTATTGGTAGCATGTTTGGCAGCACTATAATCTTGTTATGTCAGTGAACTGAGTTGCTGCTCTTCTATAGATTATTTTACTGTAAAGATACACATGAGCATATGCTGGAGGCTCGTGTCATTGCTATATTGATATGTCCTGGAAGGAAAAGTTGTGTGAAATGTGTCTGCAGGTACATTGAGTGCCAATGTTTCGCCGGAATGTCGATTAACTTCCGTTCCGGCGAATTTCTGGCACTCCGGCATGACCATTTTTTAGCAAAGGTCATGCCGAATTTTTTGTTGGTATAGTTTAATAAGATACCGCTTCATCTGCATGTGTATGCTGCCTAATGCTGTCACATCTACCTTTGTTAGCATGTTCCTAAAACACTACCTGTTTTCTTTCTTTGACTAATAGTAGTTCTAAATACATGGCGAAGCACGTAGCTAGCGATGTCGTCTTCTCGCAGACCCCAACGAAGACGTTGACGGGTCTTCTCAGCGGAAGTTGGATGAGCACTACAGCTCATGGTCTCGGATCAGCCGGAGGAACTTCCAGGCAGCGATGACGAGTCCTCAGAGGAGGAGGATGCTGAGATGGACAACGATGGTGAGGATGAGAGGGGGGCTGCCGACGAGACCACCGACAGTGGCGTTGCCGGGGGTAGCTCGGATACTACTACCGAGGCCAAGAGGAAACGGAAGCAGCGGCGCCCAAACAGGGTCGGCACCACTCGCGACATAATCACCGCGGTGGACGCCAAGACCGGGATTCCTACTGAGCCCAAGCACGTGGCGAAGGGGTACGGCCTCCAATCGGGAGCAATCCTTCGGGACGTCGTCGACGTCAACGAGACGAAACTCCGAACCAAGAAGAAGCAGATCTGCAGCCCAACTCCTTGCGCGGCTGCACGCACGGTATGAGTTCCCTGTGGAATACAGGAACGAGGATACCAAGGATAACATCGTGAACAGATGAGCCCTCTCTAAGTTCTCCAAGAACCTCAGCGGTTATAAAACCATGCTGAGGGGGATGCTTGGTGACAATGAGACTTGGGAAGAGATCCAGCGCCACTTCCCGCGGATGACGCTGGAGCAGTATAATAAATTCTAGGAAAACGAGGAGCTCGAGTACACCAAAAGACAATCGACCTGGGGGAAGGAGCTGGCGGATAAGAACATCGGTCACCACAATCTCGGTTGCCGTGGCTTCGAAGGCAAGCAGCCGGTATGGGACAAGGAGGACCAGGCCTACATAAATGCTGGCCTCGAGCCCCCTTTTGCCAAGTACAAAGACCCACTCTTCAGGGCATATCTCAGGTCCCGATACCATCGAGAATTGGCTGGGAAACGTGTCACGAAACCTGATGTGGTGGTGGGAGTTGAGTTGGTCGCCGACGCGAAGGTGATGGCACTAGAGAAAGCAGTGGTAAGCAATTTACCAGCTTATTAATTTGATACTGCTCACCAAGTCCATTACATTCTAAAATTGTTCATGTTACTTCGCAGCTTGGCGGAACAAGCAGCCGCCGAATCAGCTGGCTCCTCGTCCCGCACGTCGATCTGCAAAGTCCCGTGGGACACGCCTTTTATCAGGGGTCTGAACACCGTGAAGGCGCGGCCGCTTTTGGACAAGCCCCACCGTGTCCCCGGCGCCGGAGGAGGTCGCAAGCTTGCCGACTATGGCTTGGACGTGCCCTCAAGCACTAGGGAGTCGCGGCAGGCGCAGAAGGACAGGGAGCACGAGGCTCTTCTGAAAAAGGTGGCCGACCTGGAAACAACCATGGAGCAACGCGTCAGTGCCGAGGTTCAGCAACGAGTCAGTGCCGAGGTTCAGCAACGCGTCAGTGCCGAGGTTGCTACCAGGGTCGATGACGCGCTGGCCAACAGGGTCAATGAAATCATCCCTGATCTTGTGCTGTCGATGAAGAATTACTTCGACGCCGGCGGTAAGGGACCGATGCCGGTTATCAGCCTAGGCGCCAAAGAACTCGGACAACCGGCCTCCAACTAGACACGCTCAATGCACACCCAACTTGGTGACTCCACCCGCCGGCAATGTCGGGCGCTAGAGAGGATTCGCCGGACCTGGGGGCCCAAGACTAGCCCCTCGGTCACACCTGCACGCCTGGCCTCGGTCCTTCAACGCGAGCCGAGCTCGACGCCCTCACGGTAATTAATTTAGTATCTCAAGCTCTACAAATTAGTTACTTTGTCGTCGCCCCTCTCTGACATACACATGTTTTCACAGGCGAACGCGACTCCTTGCACCTTGCTACTGAATGTGGACAACAAGTTGAAGGCTGTAGCGAGCGGCAGTGTCATCCTGCCAACACAGCGGATTTTCCACTGCGTCAGGATGGATGATAGCTTGAGCCGGGTTCGCGTGAACCGGTCGTTACCGGGATGCCAAGACCTCCATCCTCCTTATCAACCCCCGGAAACGGAAACCCCGCTCACTCTCGGGGACCTCAAGAATCACATCCTTCTATGGCCGAAAGCCCTAATTCGGCTGAACACCGCCTCAGGTTCGGAGGCAAGCTATGGCATGGTCACTCCTCAGGATGCAACGGATGCCCCGAGCCAAGCCAAGGTCCTAGCTCCAACGACTGCTTTGACGGCAGGCAAAGGCAGGGCCAGTGCTCCACCGGCTTATGATCAATTTGAGCCCGATAGTCAGCCCGATAGTCCGCACGAGAGTCAGCACGACAAGGCATTGGACATCGATCAAGCTCCCATTGATACGTTCATCGCCGAGCTCGACGCCGACGCGGTTTCTCCTTACAAGCCACCCGCCGGTCATATCCTAAAGAAGAAGTTGTTCCTTTCACAAGAAACGCCCGAGCAGGAGGACACTACCGCCTTCACCGCTCCGCCCCGAGTTGGGCTTACCCCGAGGACACTCCTTGGTGCGACCACGGAAGGTATGAAACAAAACGCCGCTCCCAGTTGCAGTAAGAAGAAGGGCAGGAAGCGAAGAAGTCGGGAGATGTTGCGGCAAGCAAGATAGTGGTTAATGACAAGTTGCCGACCCCGTGGAGGAAGTTGCATCACTTAGGCGAGCCGATGCTGCCGGCACACTATGTCAACAAGTTGACGCCGGATATGAGGAGCGTGCATGATGCTATTCTAACAAAGGAGAAGCTACTTCTTAAAGATAGAAATCCATCGTACCCGATTTTGATCGCCAAGGTGCCCACTGGCTTTGGCTTTGTCAACACATACCCTGCGGACTTGATATTCATTCGGTACGAAGACATCTTCAGGCTCTTCCACATGCAACAGCTAGACCGAAGCTTGGTCCGCCTCATATCGCTCAGCATGGCGCACGATATCGCCATGGAGAACACAACGCACATCGCTATCATGGACCCCTACTACATGACTCCAACTGTCGCCCAGACCGAACAAGCATTTCTCGCCAACTATATCAAGAATTTCTTGGTGTTAAACAAGGAAAAGAGTTGCTTTGTCATACCATATTTCCGCGAGTAAGTATTTGGTTACTAAAGTACCCTATATTACATTCTTTCATGAATTTCCTTAATAGCTGAGTATGATGGTTTATTTCCATTTTGCGCAGTTTCAAGTATTGCACCCTCCTCCTCTTTTACCCGTATCATTCCGATGTCACTTATCTCGACTCCGGGCTTGATAAGGAGAAAGACTTCACCGACCTTAAGTCTACACTTGATAAAGCCCTCAGCGGCTTCATAGCTGAGGTTGGCGTCAACAAACTCAGGCATGAGAAGAAAGTTAAGGGTTGCCATGTGTGCAACCACATAACCAAGTTCCCCTGCCTAAAGCAATCGGCGGATGACAATGGGATGGAGGCATGGTTTGCCATCCTACAGATGAGGGCGGTTGTAAGGTCTCGTAACGATCTCTTGTTGCCATCTGCTCTGCAGGGAAGTTCGTGAACATGGCGGACACCACCGATGAAAACGTGAGAGGCGACTTCCGTGCCATCCAGCGGACCATTTGCACAATACTCTGGAGGGATGTCATCATGAATGGTGGCTTGTTCAACTATGCCTCCGCACTTTCTAATTCCGAGATAGAAGGCCGATTAGAAGATGGATGTGACGAGAGAACATTCAACACGCTCGAGGGCATCCGTCCCTTCCCGCCGAAGTAGACTTGAGTCAAAAACTTTTGTGTCCTGCAAATGTTAGTCATAAATTACATAAGTATTTTTTATGTTTGTTCTTTTGCACACCTATATGTTATATCTCTCTCTATGGATGTACTAACAACTTACATTTCTTTGTTGTGTGTTTGCATAGATGACGTACTATGTCGTCTACCACGGCAGGGTTCCTGGAGTCTACGAGGACTGGGAAGACTGTAGGAGGCAGGTCCACCGTTTCAGCGGCAACAGCTACAAGGGGTACACCACTTTGGAGGAGGCGGAAACTCGATACGCCAACTTTCGAGCGGGACAGAGGAGGGAGATGTGGAGGACCCCTTTCATCGTGATGATGCTTGCCGCCACCGTCTCTCTAGTTTATTATGTCATTGTTGTTTAGCTAGGTCATCGACACTGGACTTATATGTATTTCTGTAACATGTGCTACTTCGAGTCGTGATGTTATGGTCAACTATCTACTATCTAAACTTGTCTTATTAATGCATGCATGTTGTGAACATTTGGGACTTTCTATATAACTGTGTATCTGGCTGTATTTCTAGTAATATCTGTGTTATACTTTGATGTGTGTATTCTTGTGTATGTACTGTGTATTCTGGTCTGTATTCTGGTGTATATACATTACTTTTCGAGTTTTATTTTTTTAATCCTGTGATCAATACCACCGGCGCTCCTAAACTCTACCTCTGGCGAAATTGGAATCGCCAGCGGTGCAGCCAATTACCCCCGGCGAATTGGTAAGACGCCGGTGCTAAGCTAGTACCGCCGGCGATTTGAGAAAAGCGCCGGGGATAATGACACTTACCACCGGCGATTTGGAAAACGCCGGCGGTAAGGGGTTACCACCGGCGAGGTGGTCGCCGGCGAACATGAAAACGCCGGCGGTAAGGGTTTCTGGGGCGCCGGCGGTAGTACATTTCCTAGTAGTGGAGGGGTCGTGTTTCAGTCCTCATACGGGTGGGATAATTCTCGTATTTGAGAGTTATAATCAGAGATGCGGGAATCAACATCAACGGTCTTCACCAACATCTTCTCTCTGCTGCGATCGTTGGTAAAGATTTGATCAAACCTACTTCCACTTTGATAATTATCTTGCGCTTTGTTTGTAGGGAGTTTTTTTCTACTATGTTACCCAAGATTTACATTCTATCCTAATGTCAAATGATATGAGAAAAAATATTTACACTATGCACATTGCACAAAGCATCACTTCATTGTTCATTGGGATTATGAAAGAGAGATATGGTGCCAAATATATTTTGTTTATTTTTAATGCTTTATGTGATATACAACTTTATAATTTACTTGTTTAATTGGCATCTATTCTTAACGCTTGTTTACACCATGAGAAGTAATGATCTTTTAAATTATGTAACTAATGTAAATAAACCCCAAAGTTCATGTTGTTTTATAACCTTCATTCTCGAGGATGTGCATATGTTAAGCTTGGGGATGTTGATACATATAAAACGTATCAATGAATTTTGGTGTTTATTTTGTGATATTACAAGATATTTGCACGATATATAAGGTTTCCTACATGTTTTACATTGATTTTTTGGGGATTTTTCACAAAGTCCTCTTTTATTATTTCTAATATTGTAGAACAAAAAATACCCTGCTTTGTGTATTTATAAGTTTCAGGGACCTTCCGGATGCCAGAAAATTCCACCTCGTCATCTTATCTGTAAATACAAGAGGATGAGTAGAAGAAGTGGAGCTGCCTGGTCTAGCCAAAGAGGCCCGTGGTACGACCCCATCTCCTGGTCATGCCATGGGGCCCACCAGCCACCTTGTGGCCCCTATTACCTCTGTTTTGACACCCATTGAATCGTTTTGACCTAAATTAACTATATATAGCCCTTATATCGCGAAGTCACAAAGAGCGGCCATAGAAGAATAGAGAAATACCAAAATATAGAAGATCCTCAAAAGATTGGAGGATCAAATGATGCCGAAGTCGCACACGGTCGCTCCTCCTACACCTCCATAAATATCATCATCATCACCGCCATGATGAAGACGGAGTAGTCCAACCTTGTAGTACGGGTTTGTGGAACTAGGTTACATCAATCTCTCCCTATATACTTCACTAATCAGAGCCACATGAGTTGCCTACATGTTTGTGAGCATATATGTATTACTTTGATGGTGGATCTTTTGTTATGAGATGCATTTTTAGATGCAATTGATATTTATGTTATTAATGTATTGATAGGTGCATATGTTACCATATGCATGTATGCTTTGTTCTAATAAAACTTGTATGCAAAAACCCATGTGGGGCATGTGTGTGTTAGTTGGAATAATATGGTAGTAAACATATGGATAGTGACAACAAGTTTGTATGATACCAATATTTTTACCCTTCCATAGGTCACCTCATTAGGGATAAATGGTTGCTTATGTTATTTCCCATCATAGTCTAGGTGGTATTGTTTGTTCAAGATAGTATAATTGTTCATCAACATAAGGCAGTACCATGTTTATCTTAAACTTGGTTCTAAGATTTTTCCCTTGCACATGAGTATTAGTGCGATGTGTTGCCTTATCTCTATGCTAGGGCTTGCTGCCAATATGAATGTGTACAAATGAATCAATTTATTTTTCTATCACTCTTAACTTGTTACTCAAGCTATATTCAAGCCACCATATTTATGAGAGAGCTCAGGTACAATGAAACCATGACTTCGTCTGGCCCTTTTAATCCATAAGAAACACTTTTTACTTTATTATTTCATTTTTGATTAAGTACAAAATTACAAAACTAATTTGGACTTCATACTTGATTTATTTTACTTTTGTTTTTATATTACTTGCACACCGTTGTGCCAAAAGAAATAACATGGAGTTACGGTCACAAAAATATTTCTTTTGCATTTGTAGGAATAAACTCTCGAGAAACCCTTGTGGGGAAAACTGAAGTTGGTTGCATCACTCCGCGTTTGGAGTCCCAATGAGTTGGTAAACACGTGTAGTTTTGTTGCCATCACCATCTCAATGTCCATGTTACTAACAGGTGCCAAGGCAACCTACTGCCGTATAACCGAACAACATGCCTAAATTTGGATATCCCACCGATGCTGAGGTGGATTAGATTTGTGCACTACCCCAATAGGAAAGTTGCGCGCAACACATGCATGCCAAGATCATCACCAGCAGGAAACAATGACCATCCCACCGCTGTAGGCCGGATGTGAAGCCCGCCTCTGGAATCCACCGCGCGACCACTAGTTTAAGCCAAGTTGTTGTTGCCCAAGGAGGCCAAATCATGCTTCAGCAAGCCACTAGAGCCTCAGTCCTACCCTTGAGGATGCCACCGCAACCCACCCTTTTCGGTGTCAAGGACGCCGATGTGTCCACCTCATCTCTCCCACATCACCTTAGAGGGTTGGGGCCCACTGCCACCGCGGTGAAGCCATAGTGGTGTAATGAGAAGGGGGCCTGGGGAGGCCTAGAGACAAAGGGTACGGTTTTCCTCGAGTCTCCTGTTAGGGACAACCCGAGGAACTGGAGGCCTAAATGTTCTCTCTCTGGATTGTATCGTTGTGATAAAACCATGTGAGTTGGACAAATCTGCTTGGTTGAGAACCTAGAGGTTGTACCTGTTAAATCTATGGATCAGCTAGGGTAGGATCTAATGTCGGGTAATTACTATCTCTGTAAAGTAGTGAGCTTGTACTGTGCGTGAGAGAGATAGAAAGAGAGAGAGGGACGGTGTACCTTCTCCCTTCGAGGAGGAACTTGCAGTTGTCGACATCATGGCGACGGCGGTGTCATGGGTAAGGTAGTGGCGGCGGTGGTGGTGCTTCCCGTCGGCACACACTAGAACCCTAGATCGGAAGGGATGTCGGAGGGGCGAGCAGTGTGTCGGTCAACATCGTACCGTGTGCATCCGGCCCCCACCTTTCTATATAGTGAAGCGGCAGGGGCCCACCAACCAGAGATACGGTTGGGCGCCCCCGATTATGGCGCAGACAGGTCAAGGGTTATGTCGATCCATTGGGCTCGAACGAGTAGAGATCAAACTAACATTCTCCCCCTTGATCTCAACTTTACTTTTAACTTCATATTTTTACTTTATTCATTTTATTTTGGATCAGTACATAGGTCATGTTTCATCGTCACAACTCTATTGCCGATAGAATCAGACAACCACAATACGCTTCTCTGTTTTGAAATGAATTCTTTTGCTTTTGGGCCTCTTATGATCTTGGATAGGTAAGACTTTCCCTTAAATCCATGCCGGCTACGTGTCCCTTGAACACTCTGGGTGGTAAGCCTTTCGTTAGAGGATCCGCAAGCATATATTTTGTCCTTATATGCTCGAGACTTATAGTTTGATCCTGGACCTTGTGTTTCACAACTTAATACTTTATCTCAATCGGTTTCATAGCAGTACTCGACTTTTTGTTGTGACATTAAATAGTGCGGGCTAATTGTTGCAGTACATCTCTAGTGGTTTTTCAATATAATATACCACTTTCAAGTCGGGTATACATTTATTTAACCATAATGCCTACCCCGTGGATTCATAACATGCTATAAATTATGCATACATCGTGGATGATGCAACTATTGTCTACTTGGAGCTTCTCCACAAAATAGCTCCCACTGCGAGAGTGAATACATATCCAGATGTGTATTTTCTATCATCTTTATCTCCCGCAATATCTGCATCTGAACACCCTCTTATTTCTAGGGAATCAGATCTTCTTTATGTTAGCATGTACTCCCTCCGTCCCAAAATATAAGGCGCCTAAGGATTAGTCAAAAGTCAACGTTTTTAAAGTTTAACCAAGTTTATACACAAAAATATAAACATTTACAATACTAAACCAACATCAATAGATTCTCCATCAAGTATATTTTCTTAATATGTCCATTCGATATTGTAGATGTAAATATATTTTTCTAAATATTTGATCAAAGTTTGTAATGTTTGACTTTTGACCAATCCTTAGACGCCTTATATTTTGGGATGGAGGGAGTAGTACATTATGCCTTTCACATAACGCAATACCTTTTTTACCATTTTCCAGTGTTCTATACCTGGATTTTCTTGATATCTACCGAGTACCCTGGTCATAAAAGCTAAGTCAGGGCGAGTGCACACTTGTGCATACTGTAGGCTTCCAATGGCCGAAGCATATGGAACCGCTTTCATTTGATAGAGCTCGTATTGATTCTGGGGACTTTGAAATTTCCCAAAACTGTCACCCTTGACTATAGGGGCAGATGTGGCATTGCTCTTATGCATATTATACTTAGTTAGTATATTTTCTAAATAAGCCTTTTGAGATAGTCCTAATACTCCATTTTTCCTACGCCCAAAACATATGATGCTTCACCAAGATCTTTCATATCAAAATTTGAGGATAAGAACTTCTTTGTCTCTTGAAGTAGACTAACATCACTACTGGCAAGCAGAATATCATCCACATACAAGATTAGGAAAATATATTTCCCACTTTTAAACTTTTCATAGACGCAGTTGTCCTCAATATTTTCTTTAAATCCAAATCTCGTAATTGTCTCATTAAACTTTAGATACCACTGTCTGGAGGCTTGCTTTAATCCATAAATGGATTTCTTTAGGCGGCATCCCATTTCGACCTTGCCTTCTATACGTTGCAAACGTATCTATAATTTTTGATGCTCCATGCTTGTTCTACACCAATTTCTACATGGTTTGTTTACACTTCGTGGCACTTTTATGCATTTTCCGGAACTAACCTATTGACAAGATGCCAGAGTGCCAGTTCCCTGTTTCTGTTGTTTTTGTATCTCAGGAAAGTTGTACAAGAAATATTCTCGGAATTGGACGAAACAAAAACCAAAGTTCCTATTTTTCCCGAAGCGAAGACGAAGTCCAGAGAAAAGACGGAGGAGGGCCACAGGGTGGCCACACCTGCGCTAGGAGCGGCCTAGCCCTGGTCCACGCCTAGGCATGGTGTCGGGCCACCTGGCACCCCACCGACCTAAATCTTCCGCCTATATAAAGCCTTCGACGAGAAAACCCTTAATATACAAGCCTCCGTCCACGAAAAGTTCTGTCGCCGCCTGATACGTCTCAAACGTATCTATAATTTCTTATGTTCCATGCTAGTTTTATGACAATACTCACATATTTTATATACACTTTACATCATTTATATGCATTTTCCGGCACTAACCTATTAACGAGATGCCGAAGCGCCAGTTCCTGTTTTGTGCTGTTTTTGGTTTCAGAAATCCTACACAGGAAATATTCTTGGAATTGGACGAAACGAACGCCCAGGGTCTTATTTTTCCACGGAGCTTCCAGAAGACCGAAGGGGATACGAAGTGGGGCCACGAGGTGGAGACACCACAAGGTGGCGCGGCCAAGGAGGGGCCCGCGCCGCCCTATGGTGTGGGCCCCTCGAGCGCCTCCCGACTCTGCCCTTCCGCCTACTTAAACTCTCCGTCGCGAAAACCCTATTACCGAGAGCCACGATACGGAAAAATTTCCAGAGACGCCGCCGCCGCCAATCCCATCTCGGGGGATTCAGGAGATCGCCTCCGGCACCCCGCCGGAGAGGGGAATCATCACCGGAGGGCTCTACATCACCATGCCCGCCTCCGGATTGATGCGTGAGTAGTTCATCCTTGGACTATGGGTCCATAGCAGTAGCTAGATGGTTGTCTTCTCCTCTTGTGCTATCATGTTTAGATCTTGTGAGCTGCCTATCATGATCAAGATCATCTATTTGTAATGCTACATGTTGTGTTTGTTGGGATCCGATGAATATTGAATACTATGTCAAGTTGATTATCAATCTATCATATATGTGTTGTTTATGTTCTTGCATGTTCTCCGTTGCTAGTAGAGGCTCTGGCCAAGTTGATACTTGTGACTCCAAGAGGGAGTATTTATGCTCGATAGTGGGTTCATGCCTCCATTGAATCTGGGACAGTGACAGAAAGTTCTAAGGTTGTGGATGTGCTATTGCCACTAGGGATAAAACATCAATGCTTTGTCTAAGGATATTTGTGTTGATTACATTACGCACCATACTTAATGCAATTGTCTGTTGTTTGCAACTTAATACTGGAAGGGGTGCGGATGCTAACCCGAAGGTGGACTTTTTAGGCATAGATGCATGCTGGATAGCGGTCTATGTACTTTGTCGTAATGCCCTGATTAAATCTCATAGTAGTCATCATGATATGTATGTGCATTGTTATGCCCTCTCTATTTGTCAATTGCCCAACTGTAATTTGTTCACCCAACATGCTATTTCTTATTGGAGAGACACCACTAGTGAACTGTGGACCCCGGTCCATTCTTTTACATCTGAAATACAATCAACTGCAATCTATGTTCTCTGTTGTTTTCTACAAGCAAACATCATTCTCCACACCATACGTTTAATCCTTTGTTTACAGCAAGCCGGTGAGATTGATAACCTCACTGTTAAATTGGGGCAAAGTATTGTGATTGTGTTGTGCAGGTTCCACGTTGGCGCCGGAATCCCTGGTGTTGCGCCGCACTACACTCCTTCACCAACAACCTTCACGTGGCCTTCATATCCTACTGGTTCGATAACCTTGGTTTCTTACTGAGGGAAAACTTGCTGCTGTACGCATCACACCTTCCTCTTGGGGTTCCCAACGGACGTGTGTTGCACGTGTTATCACCGCCGCCATCATCCAGATGAGTATCGGGGGTCAGAAGTTCGTGTTTCTGCCCCTGCCGGGACGGGGATTGACCCCGGGAGCCATCTCCATCGACTCCACCGCCTCCACTTCGACTCCATGATGGGTCGTGAGTAGTTCCCCCTGGACTACGGGTTCTCGGCTGTAGCTAGTTGGTACTCTCTCCCATGTACTTCAATACAATGATCTCATGAGCTGCCTTACATGATTGAGATCCTTATGTTGTAATCGGTGTTGTGTTTGTTGGGATCCGATAAATTGTGGAATTGTGATCAAATTGTTCTTCATATTATCAGACTACTGTTATTTAAGATCTTGCATGTTGTCCGGTACTTGTGATTGCCTTGATCAAATAGTTGCATGTATCTCCAAGAGGGGGTATTTATGCTCGATAGTAGGTTCATGCCTCTAGTTTCCTAGGAGAGTGACTTTATAACTTCTAAGGTTGTAGATGTGCTGTCTAAGGATGATTCTATTGTTTACTTTACACACATTGCTTAATGCGATTATCTGTTGCTTGCAACTTAATACTGGAAGGGGTGCAGATGCTAACCTGAAGGTGGATTATTAGTCATAGAGGCAGTTGGATTACGGTCTATGTATTATGTTGTAATGCCCAATTAAATACTACAGTAACTTATCTATCACATCATGTATTATCATGCCCTCACAATTGTCAATTGCCCAACTGTAATTTGTTCACCAAACACATGCTATTTGGAGAGTTACCACTAGTGTAGATAGTTGGGACCCCGGTCCTTCTGTTATCAACATTGCTCTACAGTCAACTCCGCACTGGAATACTTTCCGGTGCCATCGCCTCTGCGTTACTCCTACTGCTACTGTGTTACTCTTGCTCTCATATTACTGCTGCTTTCACATCACCCCTGTTACTAGTGCTTTTTTAGGTGCAACTGAATTGACAACTCCGTTGTTAAGGCTTAAGGCTTATAAGTTTTACTTCCCTCAATGACTGTTGTGATCCCCTATACTTGTGGGTCATCACCTTCCATGATAAAACCCTTGGGTTGTTTCATGTAGACATTTTCTTCTAAATCCCCATTTAGAAATGTCGTCTTTAAAGCCATTTGATGCAACTCTAAATCAAAATGTGCAACTAGTGTCATTATGATTATGGAGGAATCCTTACATGAGACTGGAGAAAATGTTTCATTGTAATATATCCCTTTTATTTGTGTAAATCCTTTTGCCACAAGTCGTGATTTGTACTTTTCTACATTTCCATTGGAGTCGTATTTTATTTTTTAGACCCCATTGCATCCCACTGTTTTGGATCCTTTAGAAATATTTTCTAAGTCCTAAACATTGTTGGCACTCATCGATCCATTTCGTATTCCATGGCCTTCACCCACTTTTATGAATGTGGGCTTCTCATGGCTTCTTCATATGAAGTGTGATCACCTTCCATATGAACAGTTTCTATGTTGTAAACTATGTAATCAGTCGAAATGGCTGATTTTCAAGCTCTTGTGGACCTTCTAGGGGGCTCATTCTCTTGAGTATTATGTTCTTCAACATGTGGCTCAGCTTCTGGAGGTGACTGTTGTTTCTCCCTTTCATGCTCAACAAATGGTTCATTCGGTTCCTCACGGACAAGTTCCAAATTTTCACTCATTGTTGTCATGGGTGGAGTCACAACATGCGCTTGCACCATAACCGCAGGGATTATCAGTGCAGGTGCACATGGTAACGCAAAAAATGGCTCATGAGTCATTGTATTAGGTGCATGCACCCTCTTCTCATCAAGATCAATTTTCCAAGCTACCATGCTCCCCCTCATCATATCGTCGTCTAAGAAGACATCATGTCTCGTTTCCACAAACTTTGTGTATTTGTTTGGATAGTACAAACAATAACCTTTTGACTTTTCAGGGTAGCCAATAAAATGGAAGCTGACTGTTTTGGTATCTAACTTTGCGATGTTTGGATTGAACACTTTGGCCTCAGCAGGGCTCCCCCACACTTTCAGGTTGTTTAGAGAAGGCACTCTCCATGTCCATAGCTCATGCGGTGTTTTGGGCACCGATTTGCTTGGTACTCTATTTAGAATGTCAATAGCGTTTTTTAACGCCTCAATCCACAATCCCAATGGTAGCGTGGAATAGCTCATCATATTGCGCACCATATCCATAAGGGTACACTTACGCCTTTCAGCTACCCCATTCTGCTGAGGTTCGACCGGCATAGAACACTGGGCAACTATTACAGACTCATGTAAGAACCTTGCAAAAGGTCCAGGGACTTGGCCATATGGAGTATGTCGACCGTAGTACTCCCCGCCACGATCAGATCTCCCTATCTTTATTCTTTTATCATGTTGATTTTCAACTTCAGCTTTGAATATTTTAAATTTATCCAACGCTTCTTTTCTTTCTTTGGTTGGATAAATATAACCATATCGAGAGTAATCATCTCTGAATGTTATGAACGAATCATAGCCATCCACACTAAAAAAAGGAAATGGTCCACATATAACGGTGTGAATTATTTCTAGTGTTGCGATGCTTCGATTTGCACCCTTTTAATTTATTTTACAAATTTCCTTTAATGCAATTGATGCATTATTCTATGTCTGAGAATTCTAATGGAGGAAGAATATCATTTTTTAACAAGTCTTTCTATTCTCCCCCTCGAAATGTGGCCTAAGTGACAATGCCATAATTTTGATGATTCATCAGTTCTTTTTATTTTCTTTTGTTCTTTCTCCGACGCGGATACTTGCTCATTCACTTTACACATAGCAACACTTTTTCGCACAAGGATAATAAATAGAGCTCATCATGGAGTAAAGCAACCCCCACATAAATATTATTACACCATATGACACACTTGCCATGTCCAAAATAACACTGATAACTGTCTTTATCCAAACGTGATACACTAATAAAATTTCTGTGTAAGGAAGTAAAAAATAAAATATCTTTGAGTAGAATAGTTAAGCCATCAGCTAGCTCCAAAAGGACGTCGCCAACAACTTCAACTTCTGCTTGAACTCCATTCACGACTTCAATGCATCTTTCGCTTCTTTTCGTAGTTCGCATCGAATGGAATCCCTGTAAAGAATTTGCAACATGAACGGTTACACGTAAGTCAATCCACCAAATAGATTTCGAAAAATGTGTATACATGGATTCATTTACAAAGGAAAATAAATTTTTACCTCTCTTTGCCATTAGTTCTTTTAGCGAATCAGGACAGTCTTTCTTGTAGTGTCCAGTCTTCTGGTAGTGAAGACACTGATCTTAGTTCACTGGGATTGGCTTGTTCTGGTACTGCTGATGATGGTGCATTTGGCCTTTTACATATGGCTTGGAAGGAGAGCCATTGTTGCTTTGTGTGAAGGTCCTTTTCTTTTTGTCCTTCACATAATTTAGTGAACCTCCATTCTGTGCTTTCAGTCTATCCTCCTCTTGCACACACATGGCTATAGTGTTTTCTATGTCCCACTTTTTATGGTTCATGTTGTAATTGAAAACAAAGTTTTCAAACTGTGCTGACAATGAAGCCATGACCAAGTGAACCAGAAGTGCAGGCTTCAGCTCCAGGTCATCATCCATGGGTTTCAGCTTTGCAGCCAGGTTGCTCATCCTGAGGATGTGCTCCATGATGCCATGTGAACCTCCAGTGTACTTCTCTGTCACCAGCTACTTCAGCAACTGGGTTGCATATGTCTTTAAAGAACCAGTGAAGTGGCTCTTTATCTTTTCCAAGTACTTCCCAACGGAAGCACACTCTGCAATTAAGCCCACGATGGCGTTATCAATTGTTTTCTTTATAAATGCCATGCATTACTTATTGGATGTCTGCCACTTTATGTTCTCTAGGGTGTAGGCCATCACCATAAGAGCATGGTCCTTTTTCTTTCTGTCCCATGCATCATCATCATTCTTATCATCTCTGACAGTATCACCAGGCTTTGTGGGCTGCGGTGTTTCAAGCACCCAGTACACCTCAGCACATAGGAAGGCGAAATCCACCTTCTTCCTCCACTCAGTGTAGTTATCCCCTCTTAGGGTGGGGACATCCTTGATGCAGCTCATCAAGTAGTACCCTCCTGAAAACCATAGATGAGTGAGAATAGTACAATTTCATATTATAATCCAACGTTGGTCTGAATTAAGACATGTAACAGTTAATGCAAATAAAAACTATATCACCGTTGGGCAGAAATAGAGATAAATGCACATATCATTGCAACAAAACATGATCATGCCATTAATAACGTTGTTCATAAAATGACAGAATCATAATTGTTTCAACAATCACTTTTACTCATACTTTTAGTATTTAATAATCACTTTTGCATTTATCAAATTTAAAATGCACTTTTATAACCATTTGCAGCAGAAACTAGGAAATTAAACTATTAACGTTTGAACTTTTCCGAGGCATAACTTTCACTTTTTAATTCCTAAATAAATATTTCGTTGGTCCTATTTATTCAGAAAATATCCAGACAAAATTGGGCTAAAAAACTGCCCTAAATGCCTAAAAACTGCATCTGGAAATCAATAAAACAGGAAAAACTGTTAAATACTGTGTTGGGCCCGATTTTGATCCCGCGGCCCATATCCCACGTGAGCGAAACTTCTATGCGCGCCGCTCGGGTGCGTTAACTTTCAGCCCGTGAGCCAACGGCGCGACCAAGGCCCAACGGCCTGCAAAAAGCCTGTTAGCGGCCCGCGCCCTACATGGCCAGTTCCCCTCACGCGCATCAATCCTTGTCGTCAGATGAAATCATTATCGCACTGTATAAAACAGCCCGAACCAGCCGAAAACCATAACCCTAGCCCCATTACCCCCCCCCCCCCCCCCCCCCCCCCCCCCCGAGCCCCTCTCTTCTCCTCTCTTAACATGACCAAAGGAGGTGCCAATTTCTTTTGCCGGCACCACGAGCAGCATTAGCTGCGGGCGGTGAGGCGGTGAGCTTTCTTTCCCTCTCCCTTTCTTTTCTCTAATTCGAGTTAGGGTTCTTTGTGCGGGAGCCGGATCAATCTAGGGTTTGGCTAGGGTTTGCAATCTTCTTTTCTACCGAAAAACAAAAGTTCTACACACTAACTGAGCTTTGATACCAATGTTAAATCTATGGATAGGCTAGGGTAGGATCTAATGTCGAGTACTTACTGTCTCTGTAAAGTAGTGAGCTTGTACTGTGCGTGAGAGAGATAGAACGAGAGAGAGGGACGGTGTACCTTCTCCCTTCGAGGAGGAACCTGCGGACGCCGACATGATGGCGACGGCGGTGGCGTGGGTGAAGTAGTGGCGGCGGTGGTGGCGCTTTCCATCGGCACGCGGTAGAACCCTAGATCGGAAGGGATGTCGGTGGGGCGAGCAGCGCGTCGGTCACTATCGTACCGCGTGCGTCCGCC
Organism: Lolium perenne; assembly: GCF_019359855.2. Taxonomy (NCBI): domain Eukaryota; kingdom Viridiplantae; phylum Streptophyta; class Magnoliopsida; order Poales; family Poaceae; genus Lolium; species Lolium perenne. The sequence continues at coordinate 266,411,169 of NC_067246.2, read as the reverse complement.
CCCACCTATCTATTTAGCGCGATGACACGGGCCCACCAACCAGAGATAAGGTTGGGCGCCCCCGATCAGGACGTACGCGAGGTCAAGGGTTACGTCGAGCCGTTGGGCTCGAACGGGTGGAGATCAAACTAACAGTACCATATGCCTATCCAGATTGATCAGATGTCTCGGTGGCTCAGCCCAAATGAATTCGTGGCTCAGCCCAAATGAATTCGTGTACAGAATACGACCATACTTTTTGTGAGGATGAACAGTGAGCTAGGCAACCCCGCGCCAAGAACCCCATGATGGTAGCTGAGGTGGTTCCATCTCCATGTGCAATCAATTTGGCCGCAACATGAGAAATAGAAACATTTCGTCAAAGCGCAGAACTTCTGTCAGCGAACAAGTAGCCACACCTCCAAACTATATTATCAGGCATATCTGGTCCTGCACTTTTCAAATGCTTCCAATCAAATAGGACGTGCTATACTGTAGCCAGGCATGCAGTGCCACCATGGCAATCAGATGTGCTAGCTCACGACGGAGTTGACGGCATTGTTGCCGAGCGAATTGGCTGGTTTGCTGAAGGCCACCTTTTCCTTTCAAGATAGACGACATCGCCGCATGGCCGTGACTGTATCCACCTTGGGGCCGATCAGATCGTGTTTGACTGCAACTTTTTATTCTGTATTCCATGTGTATATAAAAGCAGCCAGCTCAATTTGCACAGATAGTTTCAGTGATGCGGTAGCTGGTGGTTGGACTGGGGGATCAAGAAGCGCCTAGTCGTGAAGTGTTCAGTTCTTTGGCAAAATAAACTCTGTACTTCTAGTAGAAAAGAGAAGTTCAGTCAGGTGCTTCCTTTCGACATTGATGGATCAGGGCCTAATATAAAACTCTGCGAGATTTTGAAAGTTGTTAACACTTGAAGCTTCCTTACATACTTTTAGATGCCTGCGGCAAGGGAGACAAAACCCAAGTTGCTTAACTCTAAGTACAATCTTTACTCCACAAGACACTGCGATTGCAGGCAAAAGTTCTCAAGATCGAGGGACTTTTCGATATGTAAGCTGCTTTGACAATCTTGAGGTATCATTAATCGTACCAACATATCGCAAAAGTGGCAATATTATGTAGGAGAAACGCAAAACTAGACGCCAGTGGGGATATTTAACTGATGCTAGTAGTGCTACAACCTTCCAAAGTGGTCATGGTCGTAGTCAACTCCTGCTTGTGCGGCTTTCGACGGCCTAAATCAAACGCCTGTACGTGATCTCATGGATCCTCCAATCACAACCTCCTGAGGTGGTCGTGCACATGGAAGCACAAGGCACACGCACTGATGCACAATCAAGGGACCACGCAGATAAAGGAGTATAAACTGAAGGAACCAAGCAACAACTGGAAAATACCATACGTAGCTTTTCCATGTCGTCGGGTTACATGTTTCTTCTGAGGGAGCTGAATCTCTAAGATCTACTATTACTATTACATATGGTATAGGCAACTGCTAAATAATAGAAATCAGATTTATCGAGAAACAAAACTCTACCTTTTTGGATGCATTGTGATCGGTGTTGATCGACCAGGATCGACGAGGGTGAGGAAAAAGTTGCATGGACGTGATGGTTGTTGAGTGATCCTGGGAACGTAGTTTGCCGTGACTGCTTCAATTGCTTCAAGTTCAATCTTTTTGACATTTACGGTATTTGAGTATGTATTCGGTTATGAAAAGATAGGGTAGAGATAGAATTTGTGTATTGAAATGTACTCCAAGTTAATCCTGTGTACAACCATATATACATGCCCGAGAAGCTTAATAATACAACCAATACCGAGCCTATTTGGTCTCATGATATCAAATCGACGAGATCTTAGACTTAGCACTAGAAAGATCATACCTTCACAAGGATCATACCCTAAGGAATAAATTCACTCCATGTTGCAAAGACCTAGCATGTTCTCTTGACAATGGACCAATGAGATCATTTTACACTGAGCTTGAAATCGTGGTATCTGTTGTGAATGAGCAATTAATATTCACAGAGGACCAAAGACCAGTACATGTACATGTGTGGCCTCATACACTAGGTATATACAATAAAAGAGGCTATACATCCCTAACACCCCTTCAAACTCATGGTTGATCAACAACACTGAGTTTGGAGAGATAGAACCCATGCTGAGCTCTAGTATGGGCCTTCATGAAGAAGTCAGCCAACTGTAACTCGGAAGGCACATACTGTAGAGCCAAAACCTGATCCTGCACAACAGTACACACAAAGGAGGCACCAACACCTATGTGCTTGGTGAGCTCATGCTTCACCGGGTCACGCGCAATGTTGATAGAGAGGATTCGGCGCGGCAGCAGAAACACTAAAGTACATAGAGGAGGTGACTGTAGCGGACTGAGGTGAAACTGACTCAGAATGTGGACAGGGTAGGAGATGTCAGGACGGGTGACAGCAAGGTAGACAAGACTCCCAACAAAGTGACGGTAGTGTGTCAGGTTCGGTAGAGGATCACCATCAGTGGCACGGAGATGCACATTGAGCTCCATAGGATTCTCGATAGTGCGCTCATCGCCAAGAGCGACACGAGTGAGGAGGTCCAGAATATACTTCTTCTGGAAGATATAGAAGCCATCGGAGGTAGAAGAAACCTCAATCCCAAGAAAATAGCGAAGAGGGCCAAGATCAGTCATGAGGAACTCACGAAGACGGGCCTTGACAAAGGAAATATACTCAGAGTCATTACCGGTGATGATCAAGGAGAAAAGTCTGACCATGAGAAGATGTGTGGACAAAGAGCGCAGGGTCGTGTGCGCTAGGGACAATGCCAACAGAAGTCACCATAGAGGCGAACTGCTCGAACCAGGCGCGAGGGGCTTGCTTAAGGCTATAGAGGGAGCGCCGGAGATGGCAGACCATGCCATCGGGAATAGAGTACCCAAGAGGTGGCTGCATGTACACCTCCTCACGTAACTCGTCATTAAGAAAAGCATTCTGCACATCAAGCTGAGAGACAGACCAGTGACAAACAGAAGCAACAGCAAGGCGAGTACGAACAGTGGTCATGTGAGCCACTGGAGCAAAGGTCTGATCATAGTCGTGACCGTGCTCCTACTGAGAACCGTGAGCCACAATTCGAGCCTTGTAGCGCTCAAGAGAACCATTAGAGCGAGTCTTGATCTTGTAGACCCACTTGCAAGTGAGGGGACGAACAGAGGGAGGGGGAGTAACAACATCCCAAGTGCTAGTACGCTCAAGCGCAACAATCTCCTCAATCATCGCTAGCTGCCATTCGGGATGAGAAACAGCATCCCGATAAGAGGTCGGCTCAAGAGCAGCAGAAAGACCATACTAAGTGGGAGAATAGAGATTAGGCAGAGGACAAGGCCGAGCACGAAGGTTATGAGTCGGCTCAGTCGGAGAAGGCAACACACTAGAAGTGGAAGGCATGCCAGGAGGAGCATCATCATCATCACGTGGACGACGGGAGTACTGAAACAGGAAGGGAGGAATCACCGTAGGTGAGGATGGAGACGTTAGTGTGGAAGGTGGGGAAAGTGGCGAGGAAGGAGAGGATGAGCTGGTGGGTGAAGAAGGTGTGAGGTCGGTAGTGGATGGACTCGGAGGAGCGGGGAGCTGAGGCACAGAAGGAGGTGGTTCAGGTAACATGAGAAAGAAGATATCATCTACAGAGAAGGAAGAGGAGGAGGGACGCGGGTAGAAAGGACGAGACTCATCAAAAGTGACATCCCGACATACGCGCATCTGACGACCAATGGGATCCCATCAGTTATAGCCCTTGTGCTCAGGACTGTAGCCAAGAAAGACACACTCAACGTACTGGGCTGTCAACTTGGTGTGTTCGCGTGGAGCAAGAAGTACATAGCAAATCCAACCAAAAAGGCAAAGGGTTGAATAATCAGGAGAGCGGCCAGTAAGACGCTCAACAGGAATACCACCCTGTAGGGCCGTGGAGGGCTGAAGGTTGATGAGATAGGTGGAAATAGACACAGCCTCAACCCAAAAGTGAGGAGGAAGAGAGGTGGTGATCATCATCTCTCAGCCAGGCCATTCTGAGCATGGGCGCCAGGGCAGGAGAATTGGGCAAGAGTGCCCTGCTCAGCAAGAAAAACACCCAACAGCTGGGAGATATACTCATCAGTGGAGTCAACTCGAAACACATGAATAGGCATGGAAAACTGGGTATGAACCATGGAAGCAAACTGCTTATATATCGAGAGGACCTCGCTATGGGAAGTCATAAAATAAATCCAGGTGTGGCGAGAAAAGTCATTGGTAAAAATTAACATATTAGCGATGGCCCCCTTCGAAGCAAAGGGAGTCGGTCCCCATACATCAGAATGGACCAAGTGGAAAGGACACTGAGATATAGACTCACTAGTAGGATAAGGTTACTGAGTCTATTTGCCAAGCCTACAACCCTGACAACCCTGAAGCGAGACATCCTAAGACATGCCCCAGAACATCTCGATGAAGTAAATAAGACAAGCGAGAACCACAAAGGTGACCAAGACGATGATACCACTATTGAAAGGAGGCCATAGTGGAAGTAGCAAGCACACGTGGATCAGCCGGTGGAGTGGTAGCAGAAGGAACATGAAGCCAGTCAAGCACCCAAAGTTCCTAGGAATCATGGCACCGAGGGCTAGCCCCAACCAGTGCTCGCGTGTGAGCATCCTGGAGAAAACAAGAATCAACATCAAGAATGACCCGACAACCAGAATCAGTGAGCTGAGCAGTGGAAAACAAGTTCATTGTAAGACGGGGAACATGAGAAACATCGGGAACGAAAAAGGAGGAAGTAGAAAGAGTGCCATGATTAGCAACATGAGGAGAAGTACCATCGGCAGTAAGAACATTAACATGAAGAGAAAGAGGTCGAAGAGAAGAAAGTGCGGAAGAATCAGAGGACATGTGAAAAGAGGATCCAGAATCCAGAACCCACGAAGATGTACCTGACTGTGTAGAAGTACCAGCCACAGAGGCAGCGGTGCCCATCGAAGAAGAGCCACAGGAGGCGCTGAAGCCTCGCAATGTCCTGCCCAGTGAAGTCGGTGGTGGAGGGCGCTTGAGAGGGAGCATGAGGACCAGTAGAGGCGGGGAGTGCGCCATTGCACAAGTCCAGCTGCTTCTTGTAGCAATCAGTCTCGGGGTGCCCGTGCCTGTGGCAATATCCACACGGCGGACCAGAATGAGGGCGTCCCCGGCCACGGAAAGGCCGACCTCCACGACCAGGTGGCGTGGGCAGGAACAAAGGAGCACTGTAGGGAGCGGGTGCTGGTGTAGTAGGAGCTCGAGCAGCAAGAGCAGAGGGAACCCCAAGAAGACCAGATCCACGCAGACGAGTCTCCACAGCCCGGAGCTCAGTAACCACCTCTGAGATAGGGACACGACCCCAAGCAAATAACTGGGCACGACGGGGCTCAAACTCCCGGCGAAGCCGAGATAGGAACTCATGGATCCTCTGAAACTCCACACCTGAATGTACAGTCCGATAACACTGGCAAGTACCACAGACAACACTGTGGAGGGAGTCAAGTTGGCGCCAAATCGCAGCACTCTAGGTGTAGAATTCATCAACATTAGAGTCGCCCTGCTGAAGATCATGCTCCTAACGCAGCACAGATAAATATAGAGAATCCCCAGAAGGCTGATAGTGCTGACGAAGGTGAGACCACATATCAGCGATAGTAGCAAGACCCATAAACTTAGAAGCAAATTGTGGCTGAATACTCTAAGAGAGAACGGCAGCAGCCTAGCATCATCATCACACCACTGAGTAAAAGAAACCAGACTATCACGATATGGACCATGAGCCTCTGAATAAGCAAGTACCTGCTGCTTATATGCCTCATCAGCAGCGGCCTCGATAGTCTTGGCTGCATCCCGATCAGCCTGGATAGCATCAACAGCAATGGCATGTGTCACATGCGGCGGGGTAGGGGGCATGAGGGCAATGAGGCGCGGCGGACAGGATACCTCGCCGGTAAGAACGCCCCAAAGTCGAAGCCCGCGCGTATGGATGCGCATGAAGGCAGCAAACTCTCAGTAGTTGGTGCCATAAAAAATCACCGGGCACCGAGAAATGCTAACATAGCCGGCAGAAGAGGATGCCATATTGATACTGCTCACAGATTTTTTGGATCTAGATTTGGTCAACCAGCTGAGAGAGAACGAGCCAGGACCAGTCACTCGCACAACACGCCTGCCCGCAGCAGCCAGGCAAAGGAAGTGACTGGATTGGGGCTTCAGCTGACAGATCGGGCTAGGGGCTGGCCAGGTTGAGGTGGATGCGGGCCGGCTAGGAGCGGGGGCGGCTGGAGGCATGCTGGCCAGGAGACAGGGTGACCGGAGGTGGACCGGCCAGGAGCGGGGGCGGCCGTGGAGAGGCGACGCAGTCAAGAAATCAACAACACATCTCGATCCCGAACCTGAAACGGGTGAGGAAGAAGGAGAGGCAGCGGCACCCGGAAAAATCGGCGGCGGTGTGACAATGCACGGAGTTGCTACGTGCGGGAGGAGCTAAACCTAAAACTCGGATACCATATTGTGAATAGGTAACTAGTATTCACAGAGAACCAAAGGCCAGTACATGTGTATGTGTGGCAAAGTGCAGGAAACCCCTCATACACTGAGATATATACAAGAGAAGGGACTATACATCTCTAACCGTATCTAGGCATGCCCCAAGGGCATTAGACCCTGAAACCAGCTAATAAATATCCCACATCTAGTTTTTACAATGATCTAAACACACTTCAATTGTAACAATAAAATTAATACGATTTTTTTTTAGTAGAGGGAATATGCGTAATTCATTGGTGAAAACTATTATTAAACTCTTCCTTATTATTAAAAGGTGTATTGTATCTCCCTGAAAATTAATGGGAACCTAAGATGCTTTGGATCATTTCCAACATAAGGACAATGACGCAAAACATCTTCGGTTTAGTCGGAAGAAGTGTTGTTTTGTTCACAACATAGAAATAGTTTTTCTAACTCAGACTCCTGAGATAGTCTCAATCGATTTAAAAAGTACAGCTACACAGCTTATTGAAAAGTCCGATCTGTATTTTATAGTATTATTTTTGAAAAAAAATAACAATGTGCATTTTTCGCAATGAGCAGTTTCTGTCAGTGTGGGTGTGCAACCTTGCATCGATCAACTGATCCATCAATTTTGCAGGTTCAGAAAGGCCTCAATAAAGGTAGTGGCTCCTGCCAGGGAGTGTTGCTAGCTGGTGCCTTCAATTATGGGTCCGAATCCATGCATCTCGTGTTTGCTCTCAATTATAGGGCGCAAAAAGAATATGCAATGATTCGCGACGTTGTAATTTCTAGACGATACCATCGATATGATTTTAAATATCGCCTGGCCCTCGATCCCATGATTGCACTAGCTAGCCGGTGTTCTTTTGTAGAGTATGCTACTCCCAGTCTCCCCCGTGGAGCATTGTACTTAAAAGTCCTAAACCACCTTACCCGCCATTATAACTCACCATTTGTGCGGCAAAAGAAAGCATGGACCGACGATCAGCCTAAACTAGCTATCAGCGAAAGTAACCCAGTGATAGCAGCTGCATTAGCCCCTAAAAGACTGCCTGTTCAATCAAGAACTTCATGTTGGACCAAGCTAAATGTACTTTCTAGGCAAACTAACTGAAGATCTTTTGAAACTACCCAAGTTGTCTTGGCTATCTATCAGCATTGCGAAACCCATAAGCCTTGCTGAGCGCCTCAGAATCTGCAGACTGCAGCTCTATGTCGCTAGCTACAGAGAGGCGTGGAAGGATGGGAATCACAAAGGATAGATACCTAGTGACACCTTTTTTGTTGTTGAGCCTGCATGGTTTATTTTGCCCTTGCTGTTCTTCCCTTGTTCTTTCTGGATTCAGGCCCAACACCAAGATAATGCTCGGGTTGCGGTACAACCAACCACGCCTACCTGTATTCCGATCGAGTAGAGTCGTTTCTCCTTTGCTGAACAGGGGCACATGAGGTGCCTGCATGGAAGAAGCAACAACGTACGCGTGGGCAACATGGTACTGTACTGTGTAACCGCCCGCTCTCTGGTTGCTTCATTGGGAGAGAAAGCTAGGCGAGCAATGGAGAGCTTGCTAGCCAGAATTGGAACTCGAATGCAATCTATCTCGCCAATTTATGGCACGGCCGGGACTTGATCAGAGGCTGTTTAGACAGGTGCATGTTCCGCTAACCAAAAGGGGGATCAATAATAGTTTTTGCATTGCTAAAAATATAATGGTTTTATATCCATATGGCCCAAAGTTAAGCACTCACACCAACTCAAATTTGTACTTATATTTTTCACGACCCATGCTAACCATTTCCAACCAGATTTGTAATGTTATTAGAGGGATTATACTGAAGGTCATATGTACAATGCGCCAAACCACCTTTGCTAAAACACATGATATGAATTAATGGTGTATTGATTCATCTTGCCAATTCCATTTAGCTAGGTTATCTTTTATGAAAAGCACTATGCAATGCAAGAATCACATAAATATTTTAATTTATAGTGGTAATTTCTTTTTCTAAATGTATTTAGGGAGAAACCTTGTATGATCATTCATGTAATCTAGATTCAATGATAGTGAGCCAACCAGCTCTGGTTCGTTCACTAACCTTAGCTTCCAAAACAAAGACATCAGGTTACGCGGCGTCTGCGGTGCTCTCTTTAATCCCGGTGCGTATTTCCAACCGCGACCTAAAGTCAAACGTTCAGTTTCCCGCGGAGCCCGATCGCACGTCGCCATTACTGGCCCAGTGTTCATCTTCCTCTTCCCATTGCTTTATAAACTCACCATTTTCTTCACCATTGCCACACACACTCTCTCCATCCGGCCTCCTCTCCTCATCCACCATTTGCAACTTGCCACGATCATCCGACCCTCTCTTCGTCGATGGAGCACCTCGTGCGCGATCCGGCTCATCGGACACGGGTGTACTACATCAAGCCCGAAGGGATAGAGGCGGTGTTCAAGGTCACGGTCACGCTCCGCGCAAGAATGGTGGAGAAGTAGATCCGTCGCATGAAGAGGAACTTCCTCGACACCGCAACGACCAAGTGCGTCGGTTGGACTGCGAGTTCACCAATCCCCGCAAGAAGAAGGCCGGTGAGGAGCAGCGTGCCGCCGTCCTTCAACTCTCGGTGGCGTCCGAGACGTTGGTTTTCCAGATGATTCATGCCGATATAAAAGTGCCACAGGTGCTAAAGGATTTTTTGGAGGACGGGAACATCAGATTCTGCGGTGCCGCTATCGGCAATGATTTGAAGAAGCTAAGACTCGAGGGCATTCACATCACTTCACTTCTTCTTATGACCTCCAGAAGGTAGTCCCGAACCCCACCAACAAGACCACTCCAAGTCTATATGATTTGGCGAACCATACCATTGGGACAAACCTTGAGCAGAAGAAGAAGTACGACCACAAGAAGAAGATGGACGTCGCCACGCAAGAAAAAGAAGATGAGCTCATTTTTGGATGGGCCAACTATCCATTGAGCTACGAGCAAGTGCACTATGCAGCACTAGACGCTCACTTGAGTTTCGAGATTGCTAGGAAGTATTGGATGCTAGTTGGCTACTAGCCATGTTCATCATCTCAATATTTAGAGATGATGAGTAGTGGTGGTCTTCTATATTAATTTGTATGAACTATGAATCGATGATTTCAATATATATGAACTATGTTTCTTTCATATATATGAACTATGTGCCTTTTCTTATATATATGAACTATGTGTCTTTCAATATATATGAACTATGTGTCTTTCATATATATGAACTATGTGTCTTGTGTCAGTGCTTGCTTGCAGCACAGCGTGCCTGCTTGGTTGCTGCTGAGCGCAGTCCTTTTACCATGTGGGAATTAGCCAAATGTATTCACTAAACCAAGTCCAATTTAGAAATTTAACCGTCATGATAATTATGCACTGAAGATGGAGATCTTTATCAAATTGTTTCCTTCAAAATGTAGTTGATCCCACTTGAATCGCCGATATAGTAGGGGCACCGAGCGCACTTGTACTGCGCCACTAGCCAAACATACAGGGGAGCTCCCCGGGGAGGACGAGGCGAACGGAGGTCTGGATCTCCCTGAGGTGATGGTGGGCTTCTGTTGTAGTGCGCGAGCTCGGCCGACTCCCCTGCCAGCTTCTCGAAAATATCGTTGATGAAGGAGTTCATGATGGACATGGCCTTGGAGGAGATGCTGATGTCGGGGTGGACCTGCTTGAGCAACTTGAAGATGTATATCTTGTACGTCTCCATGCTCTTCTTGTTCTTCTCCACGGGATTGTTCGCCGCCGGCTTCTTCTTCACGGGCTTCTTCGCCGCCTGCTTCTTCTCCACGGGCTTCTTTCCCGACGGCTTCTTCTCCACGGGCTTCTTCGCCGCTGGCTTCTTCTCAGCCTAGGAGCCTTCGTGGCTGGCTCCGGCGCCGGCTCCTCCTCCACGAGCTTCTTCGCCGCCGGCTTTTTCTCGTCCTTGGGCGCCTTCGCGGCTGGCTCCGGCACCGGCTCCTCCTCCATGGGCTTCTTATTATAATGTTTTTGATAATAATAATAATAATAAATTAATAAATACATAATTATTTCATATTCAAATCACTCATATTTTTCTAATAATAAATCATATATTATTTGTCCAATTCCGGTATACAGATTTCAAGATATTAATTATTTGGCAATATTATATGAATAATGCATATATTATTTGATAATAATAAACTAATAAATACATAATTATTTCAAATTCAAATCACTCACATTTTTCTAATAAATCATATATTATTTGTCCAATTCCGGTTTAGAGATTTCAATATATTAATTATTTGGCAATATTATATGAATAATGCATATATTATTTGATAATAATAATAATAAATTAATAAATACATAATTATTTCATATTCAAATCACTCACATTTTTCTAATAATAAATCTTATATTATTTGTCCAATTCCGGTTTACAGATTTGAAGATTTAAATTATATGGAAATATTATATGAATAATGAAAATATTATTTGATAATAATAATAAATTAATAAATACATAATTATTTCATATTCGAATCATTCACATTTTTCTAATAATAAATGATATATTATATGTCTAATTCTGGTTTGCAAATTTCAAGATATTAATTATTTGGTAATATTATATGAATAATGCATATATTATTTGATAATAATAATAAATTAAAAAATTAATAATTATTTCATGTTCAAATCACTCACATTTTTCTAATAATAAATCATATATTATTTATCCAATTCCGGTTTACAGATTTCAAGATATTAATTATTTGGCAATATTATATGAATAATGCATATATTATTTGATAATAACAATAAATTAATAAATACATAATTATTTCATATTCAAATCACTCACATTTTATAATAGTAAATCATATATTATTTGTCCAATTCCGGTTCACAGATTTCAAGATATTAATTATTTGGCAATATTATATGAATAATGCATATATTATTTGATAATAATAATAATAAATAAATAAATACATAATTATTTCATATTCAAATCACTCACATTTTTCTAATAATAAATCATATATTATTTGTCCAATTCAGGTTTACAGATTTCAAGATATTAATTATTTGGCAATATTATATGAATAATGCATATATTATTTGATAATAATAATAATAAATTAAGAAATACATAATTATTTTATATTTGAATCCCTCACATTTTTCTAATAATAAATCATATATTATTTGTCCGAAATGTGACACTATGGCGTAAGAGTTAATAGAATTGTGACACAATGGTATAAGAGTTAATAGAATCGATATGGTAGTATTTACAACAAGGTACAATCACATTCGCGGGAGCGTAGTACGAAAGAACCAAGAAGTTAAGCATGCTGAGGGTGGAGTAGTGTCCGGATGGGTGACTGACCCATAAGTGTTGACCAAGTCTACAAGTGTAATTAGTATTAAAAATGGTCCAAGTGAGAGAGTAACAAGTCAAAGAAAAAAAATTAAAAAATGAAATTAAAAATGAAAAACATAATTACTGAAAATAATATCTAGCCGCGGTTGGAGTTACGGGCCGGGACTGAAGGTTCTCCAGCCCAAACCCTGTGACGCGGCCACGTCGATTGCCATTAGTCCCGGTTGGTAATTGGGCTGCGACTAAAGACCTCCCTTTTAGTCCCGCCTAATTAGTCGTGGTTGGCCAACGGGGACCAAAGGCCCTTACGGTGCGGGACTGGAGGCCCTGTCCCTACTAGTGAAAGACCCGCATTGGAATAAATAACCATTTACTTTCGTAAGACCTTTTCATGAAGGAGAGTCTGGGGATTTTGCCTTTACTTGAGACAAAGATTTGCTATGAAGATATTTATTTTTTATTAACTCTTGACATACTCCTTGTTCGGTTAAGAGTTTAAAGAGCCATTTTCTCAGTAAAAACTTACTTATTTTTAATCTCTAATACCTCTAGACCAAGCCCACCTTTGTCTTTAGATCTACAAACGATGTTCCACTGAGATAGTATATACTTCATCTTATGACCATCACTTTGCTAGAAAAACCTTTATCGAAAGAAATTCAATCTTTTTCTTACCCCTTTTGATATTTAAAAGAATGGTAGCATAAACCACAGAAGACTAGTTAAAACTGAATTTATTAGAACTAGACGATCTCCATAAGAGAGTAATTTACCTGCCAACTTGTAAGCTTTTTCTTTAAACGGCCTTCTAGCCGTTTCTATTCACCGTTATTTAGCTTACGGTAGTGAATAGGGATTCCCAGAGATATCTAAAAGGGAGTGATCTTGAATATATATATTGATCCTCTACATCCTTTGCCTATCCAAAACAAAATACTTTGCTCTTTTGGAAGTTAATTTTTAGTCTTGGTAGTTGTTAAAAAAATACGCAAACTCAATTTCATATTGATTCCTTTTCTATATTGTTTACCATAAAGATGATTGTATCATCTGCATACAACAAGATTAAATCCCCCTTCAAGTAAATGAGGTATGAGACCATCTACCTAACCATTTTCCTTCGCTCTTGCAAGTAAAATTGCTAACATGCATGTGACTAGATAAAATAAAATAGGTGATAGTGGATCACCTTGTCTCTCAATCCTTTTGAGTCTAAAGGTAATGACATATATCGTTTACCCTAATACCAATACTCCCCGGCTTATAAAATGATCTATCCATTGCCATCATTTAGGAAGGAAGCCCTTCATACATGTTACTTGCTGTAGAAAAAGGCCACTGAACTTTATTGTAGGTTCTTTTTTCTAAATGTATTTTAATCAAAACCACATCCATTTTCTTCCCATTTCCTTCTTCTTCTTCCCATGAAAGTTGTTTGAGCCAGTCTAATTACTAAATGTGCCATAGTTACGCGGTTAGTTCTGACTTTTGTGAAAATTTGAAAGCATTCAGGAAACAAACCAGTCTCTATTGCCGAATGAACTGTATTTTTCTCTTGCTGAAATTTTGCAAACATATTCATCAAATCATAGTGCTATAGTTTATGAAAGAGTGATAATTCCCCGTGCTGAAATAATCTTCCAAAAAGATCCGTTAACTAAATCAGCTATCAGTGGTGAGGTGATTATTGGCGACATGCATCTTGGAGTCAAAGGCAACAATATCTTTGTTCTTGGTTCTTACCCGCTTTGTGTTGTGGGTCGGTTGGCCGTCTGATCCCGCTGTCTCCGGCCATATCTTTGGACAGGGATGTGCCTGCCAATCTTGCTGATCCTGAGAACGATCACGCTCATCCCGCTAGTCTCGCCGATCAAGAACAGGTGGCGAAGCGTGAACTAGAAGAGATCGATCACATGCATGGCGGCGTCCGATCGACAGGGTGAAGAAACGCCTTGGGGCCGTGCGCACACGGCCAGGTCGTTTGAGACGGGGCGATCGATCGTCGCCGGGAAGCGGTGCAGCTGCCGGCCTTTCCAGCGGCACGTCCGCCATGAGAAGCAACTCGCCCACGCGCCGTGTCGGCCGCGCGAGCGTCCGTAGCTCGTTCTTGCCCTGGGTTCTCAAGTACTCGTAATATATATTTTTTTCTTGGGCAAAGAGAGGAACAGATCCCGCGAGGCCAAGTGGTGCCGAGAATCCAATAGAAAAACGGTGGGAACTTTTTGTTACCGCCGGGGGAAGCAAGAACGCAAGATTCAGCTTTGCGGATTTTGTTTCGATGAATTGCTCAATGATCCTTTTTTCATAAACTCCCTCCATCTTAAATATAATAAACCCCCTCCATCTTAAATATAAAGCCACTAATAAAATACTTTTTGCATCTTTATAAGGTTATATTATTAAGACAAAACTAGAAAAAAATGATTACATTTCTAGCTCGTAGAATTGTGCTCCTTAATACATACTCCCTCCACCAGAAAATAACTCTTCTCATTAATTACTCTAAGCATCAATAGTTTCAGCGATACTGTAAAATAGACCATGCATTAGAGGAGAGAGTACAATAAATGAGAGGGCTTATAATATCCAGTAATTTTAAAAAGCTCTCAAGCCTTATAATCCCTAAAGCAGGGAGTACCTTGCATATAGCGTAATATATGTATAGCGCGATATTGTCGAGAACACGAGAGTATTTTCACATAATTAATCGTGTTATTTATTAACTCATTGTGTTATCTTGCTAATTGAAATATGATTTTGTGGCCTAAATTGATAAAGTTGCGTGTAGACAATCACATACCAGATACCTATTTCATAATGAGAATATATGTTTTTGCTAGTTCTAGGTTGATCTAAATTAAGTGAGTTCAGGCCGACTCTAGAACCATTCGATTTGCATCGTTACTCGCGTACATGAGAATGTGTAATTGCACATGGTGTGCAATCGTACATGGTGCAATCGCACATCTTTTACTAGTGACACATGAATTTTACATGAAATTGATGACATCATCTTATCTGTAATTTATGTTAGTTATCGGTCGATTAAGAACTAGCCATGTTGGAAATATTACTGAATGTGGATTGTCTTGAGCTCATTAACCTCGAGCTCATATGGGTTCTTTTATTGTTGCCTAGGGATATTTATGTACTGGATGGCAAGGAGAGTAAACTTGCTACACAAAGGAGTGCAGATCTCAGCTAACAGCCGAAGAGCATACGTAATGCACATTAGCCTTCCCTTATTGTTATGTCATAATTTTGTTTAGTTGGAAAAGAGGTAATTAAGAAAGAGAAGGTTATCTTTCTTAACTAAGGGATGAATTCTTACGAAATAAGAGAAGTTTATTTTCTCCATTGTCATTTATCTTCCCTTAGCAACGCAATTTCCTACCCGAATTTAATTAATTTTTATTTATTGTAAGAGATAATGCAACATACCACTTATATATCTAGTCTTCTCTAAATGATGTGGACTGCTAAGAGAATGCATACCTTCTCTAGCATTTTACATGTCCTAATATACTAGTCCACTAGGCCATAAAAACTCCAAAAAATTCAACCTCCCAAAAAATCTATGTTAATTTGTGGCATAGAGATAAGATGATCGATGCACGTCTATGATGTCATAAATTTTTGAATCCAGATTCTGCCTGTGGAAAATTAGGTTCTTAATAGTACAAAATTATAAGCGAACAAGTAATACTCCCACCTCTTGAATACCACTCCACTATCAAAATATATTTTGCATTTATACAAGACCAATAACACTAAGTGAGAAAGTTCGATTAGATCTTTTACCTTATAACATGGTGCTCATTCATGTGAATGTCGCATGCATCCATAGAGAAAGGGACACCACGTGCAATATGTTTAATTAGCACGTAACACGAGAGTATTTCCACATAATTAATCGTTTGCTATTTATTAGTTGGCTTTGTTATCTTGCATTTATTGGAGTAACTGGAATACGAATTTGTGGGATTGTATATACAAGAATTGAGGAGTATCTTTCTAGCTCTGTTATTAAATAAAATAAATCTTATTAGTCCCTCTATATCTCAATGTATCGTGTGTGTGCACACGTGCGTGTGTGTATGTGGTGTGTGTGTGTGTGTTTGTTTGTTGTTTGTGTGTGTATGTGTGGGTACGTGCGCGCGCGCATGTGTGTGTGTGTGTGTGTGCATGTGTGTTTGTGTGTGTGTGTGTGTGTGTGTGCGTGGGTGTGTGGTGTGCGGGTTTGTGTGTGTGTGTGTGCGCGCGCGCGTGCGTGTGTGTGTGGGAGGGGGAGGGAGGGAGGGAGGAAGGGAGGAAGATGGAAGGAGAGGGAGACAGATAGAAAGAGAGAGGGGGGAGAGAGAGAGATAGAGGAAGATACATGGAGCGAGAAGGAGATGGAGGGAGGGAGGGAGGGCGTGGGAGTGAGTGAGAGAGGGGGAAGAGGAAGCGAGAGGGACATGGAGGGGAGAGAAAGGGACCAAGAGAGAGGGGGGAGAAGGAGAGAGGGGAGAGGTAGAGGGAGAGAGGGAAGTGGGGACCCGGGGAGGGGGTAGGGGAGACATGGGTGAGAGAGATGGGGAAAGTTGGAGGGAGAGATAGGAAGATGGGGAAGAGATACATGTTGCATGTTTCAATAAATTTCAATTTTCTAAATTGTTCTAAATTTCCACAAATCTCCGTCGACTGAAATTTACCAAAATCCCTACTTCGTCTAATCCATATTATTTTATGCTAAAATGAATGTATCTAAAATTAAAATGTGTCTATATATATATAGATATATATATATATATATATATATATATATATATATATATATATATATATATATATATATATATATATATATATATATATATATATATATATATATATATATATATATATATATATATATATATATATATATATATATTAGCGTCAACTAAAATGGAGTATCATTTTTGTTCTTGAGTCGCTTGGCGCATCTGAATCTAAGAAATCAATGACCTGCGATGCAAATTTTGCATGATGTTAATATATTTTCGGACTCAAATGTTGACTTAGGGGCCCAATGCACTACACCTAATTGTGCTACAACGAGCCTTGCTGAAGGAAATGGTCGATTGGCTCGAAGGACCTGTTAGGATAATACATGTTTGCAATATTTTATGCACCACTAGTGTCATACGTGCACTACGAACACATGCAATACGATGGGCATTTATCTTTCAGGGTCCAGATACAGCTCAGTCCTGAAATTTAGTGTCGATGAGACAGTAAAAAATAATATTAGAACGTGGCGAAAAGACAGTACAGACGCTTATGCTGATCAGCAGACTAGAATTAAAATGTCACGCAAGTGAACATTATCAAATTCATAAAAAAAATTACAGCATGGGTGCAATGTTAGTACTTATAGTAGTAGGCCCAGATGACATAGTGACACAATAGACAGGCCAGTAATGCACTCGATCCCCATCTCACATCCTCCTCTATATAACTCCTCCCACTCGTACTTCTCGCTCACACAAACACGGCCTGCCTATCTTGGGTTAGACAGAACGGAGCTAGTACTACTGCATTCTGACGAGCCAGGGATCGCACAGCGGCGCCAACATACACACTGGGCTCACAGTGCAGTGCCATGCCGGAAGCACCGAGCGCCCAGCCGGTTCCTGCCTCCGGCTACGCCCCCGGGGCGCACCATCAGGCGCTGGAATTCATCGAGCACGTTACAGCCAACGCCGGGAAGGTGCAGCGGCGCGTGCTCGCCGAGATTCTGGCGCAGAACGCGCCGGCCGAGTACCTGCGCCGATACGGCATCCCTTGCAGCTCCCTGGATGCCGTCGACGCCTTCCGCCGCTGCGTCCCGCTTGTGACCTACGAGGACCTCCAGCCGGACATACTCCGAATCGCCAACGGCGACACCTCCCCTATCCTGTCCGGCAAGCCCATCTCCGAGTTCCTCACAAGGTATGCATGACAAGTCCATGCAGGTGTTCATACGCTTATGTGTGCAGATATTAACTTGTTCACTAACGCAATTGGGGTTTTCTTTGTGTGCCAGCTCGGGCACGTCCGGAGGGGAGAGGAAGCTCATGCCGACCATCGCCGACGAGCTGGACAGGCGATCGCTGCTGTACAGCCTACTGATGCCGGTGATGGGCCAGTCGTTGCCCGGACTCGACAAAGGCAAGGCGATGTACCTCCTCTTCGTGAAGGCGGAGGCGCGCACGCCGGGCGGGCTCGCCGCGCGGCCGGTGCTAACTAGCTACTACCGGAGCCGGCAGTTCCTCGACCGGCCGCATGACCCCTACACGTCCTACACGAGCCCCAACGAGGCCATTCTTTGCGTGGACTCCTACCAGAGCATGTACGCCCAGCTGCTCTGCGGCCTCGTGGACCGCGCCGACGTGCTGCGCGTCGGCGCCGTGTTCGCCTCGGGCTTCCTCCGCGCCATCCACTTCCTCCAGAAGCACTGGCCTCGCCTGTGCCACGACATCCGCACCGGCGAGCTCGACAAGGAGATCACCGACCGCTCCGTGCGCGACGCCGTCGGGAAGCTGCTCCGGGCCAACCCGGCCCTCGCCGACGAGATCGAGGCCGAGTGCCTGAAGCCGTCGTGGGAGGGCATCATCCCACGCCTGTGGCCCCGCACCAAGTACATCGACGTGATCGTGACGGGCGCCATGTCGCAGTACATCCCGACGCTGGAGTTCTACGGCGCCGGCCTGCCGCTCACGTGCACCATGTACGCCTCTTCGGAGTGTTACTTCGGCCTCAACCTCAACCCCATGTGCAAGCCCGGCGAGGTCGCTTACACCCTCATCCCCACCATGTGCTACTTCGAGTTCCTCCCCGTCGACCATTGCAGCAACGCCAATGCCGAGCCAAGCCACCGCGACCTCGTCGATCTTGTCGACGTGAAGCTCGGTCACGACTACGAGCTCGTCGTAACCACCTTCTCTGGTGAGAGACTAGCATCTACTCCCTACAAGTTACATACGGAGTAACATAATTTCTCTCTATTCCTCTTGCGGATTTTTTTCCCCTCAAGACTAACGCCATTGGCTATATATGCGCGATTTTGACAGGTTTGTGTCGGTATCGCGTGGGCGACGTGCTGAGGGTGGCAGGGTTCAAGAACGAGGCGCCAATGTTCAGCTTCATGCGGCGGCGGAACGTGGCGCTTAGCATCGACTCCGACAAGACGGACGAGACCGAGCTGCACACGGCGGTGAGCAGCGCGGTGCAGCACCTGGCGCCGTTCGGCGCGTCGCTTGTGGAGTACACCAGCTACGCCGACACGGCCGCCATCCCGGGCCACTACGTGCTGTTCTGGGAGCTGCGCGCCGGCAGCACGGCGGTGCCGGCCTCCGTATTCGAGGAGTGCTGCCTGTCCGTGGAGGAGGCTCTGAACAGCGTGTACCGTCAGTGTCGCGCCTGCGACAGGTCCATCGGCCCCCTCGAGATACGCGTCGTCTCCGAAGGCACCTTCGACAAGCTCATGGACTATGCGCTCAGCCGTGGCGCCTCCATCAACCAGTACAAGGCGCCGCGGTGCGTGCGTCCCGGGCCGGTCATCCAGCTGCTTGACGCGAGGGTGCAGGCCAAGTACTTCAGCCCCAAGTGCCCAAAGTGGAGCCCCGGAAACAAGCAATGGAACAACAGCAAAGAGCTGGTGAGTAATGGAGGTGTCTAGCAAAGCCCCAGCTTATGGGCTGGAGGGATATGCATGGCGCGCATCATGAATTCATGATCGATGTGTTCCAGTAGGGGCTTAAGATATTTCGGATTTCAACTTCTGAGACTGAGGAAATAGTTAAGAAATTATGACTTAATTAGCTAGGGTACCTACGTATGTCTTCTTTTATATTTGTATTTTTTCTCTTTTTGAGTCATCTGTTATGTGGAAGCAGAAGTGCATGTCAATTACTTCTATTAAATCATCACTAAGTACCTATATATCCTTGCTATGGAATGGATTTCTCCTTTAGAAAGAATCTCACATGCTATGCCAAGAATCCACTGAAAATTAAAAGATTATTGCAAAAAAGATGATTTGGGGCCGATATGGAATGGACTTCTCTTTTTCCCCAATTCACATGAATTCAACATAAAAAATAGGTACCAAGAATTAAATTGGTTCTACTTGATTGAGATCTACCTGCGTCATTTTCCTTTTTGACAGGGACTATGGCTGGAGTCCTATATACCTGATCATTTTCATATAAAATCAGAAATACGCACAAAGTGTTGAAGACGGGCACAATGTGGGTGTTGGATATGGGTTGCAAAAATTACTTACCTCGGAGTTTTCACGTGTTTATGGACGCACAAACTGAATATGGATTGGATATCTATGATATATCGAGTTTGTGTTTTTTTTTTTTTACGGATGGCAAGTATTGTGTCTTCGTTGAGAAGACTTTTTTTTTGTTATCTCTTGCTAGATTGCATGGATTCCACCTAATTAGAAGGCGACATGTCATACTTTGCTCCAAGTACAAATGGTACCACAACAAACTTAGCAACTAGGCAAGGCTAGCGCGCTTCCATTCTGAGGTAGGCAACACAAAAATACCTGGCACTTTCTTGCAAGACTCGGGTGGAAATATTAGTGGTGCATTTCTCTAATGGATAAGGTGGTGCTTACACGTACAGCAGCCAAAAAGATTGTGATTGATATACATTACTAGTGCTGCTGGTGGTGCTTACAATGCAGCCAAAAGGACAACGGGCTATACTACCTCCATGATTAATACTCCATTCCAATGAATAAGGCGTATAAATTTAGCCAAAGGTCAACTTCATCTAAGTTTGACCAGTGTTATGGAGAAAAATATGAACATTTACGATATCAAATCAATATTAATAAATTTACTATAAAAATATCATAATATTTTTATCGGTGTTGTAGATGTTTATATTTTCTTCTTATATTTCACCAAACTTTGTACATTGTGGCTAATTTTGACTATTTATAAGGCTTATTCATCTTAAAGGAGGTAGTAGGGAATAGTTCACCACCGGATCTATGGGTTTGCATCAGTAGATTGATCTAAATTCTCTAAGCGCTATCATATCTTTTGAAGCATATGAGCTGCCTACATGATAATGGTCATTATATATCCTTGATGGTGAATCATTGTCCCGTAAGGTAATTTATTCAGCTACAATCTTATTCATATTTATCTTTCATGTATTTGTATACTCATATTTTTACCCTGTGCTTATATATGCTAGACATGATCAGTGTAGTATGCTAGTAAGGTTTTTACCTTTCCTTTGGTTACCTAAGTATTCATCTTGTGACAATCTAGGTGGTCTTGTTTGCTCAAGATAGTATTACTAAATCCACTTCATATCAAGATACTTAAGGCAATACTTTGTTTAGTCTTAAACTTGGTTCAAGAATATATCTTTTCAAGGGAGTATTATTGAGATCTGTTAGAGCATCTATATGTTGGGACGTGATGCACATATGAATGCTTATCAACTACACAATACTACATGATGTCACTTGTTGTATCCATTCTACTTTGTTTAAAGATAGAGATCAAGTAAACCCATCAACCCTGGTTCATTTTAAAGTACAAGAAAAAACTTGATATTTACTTCACTTGCATTTTTATTCTCAACACTTCATTACTTTGAAAATACAAAAATACTTTTCCTACTTTACTTGCTTTATTTATTTAAGTTTTGTATTACTTGCAGCTTGTTTGCCTGACAAACATTTCGGTCGAGTTGGCAACCCAAAACTGTTGCTATTACTTGTCAGTTTGCTTGAAGGGGATTGAAGAAATGACTGAACTTTTTCTTCGGGAGTTCGATATAAACCCTCTAGTCACCCTTGTGGGGAAAATCACCCTTGTTGCATCACACTGCACTTTGAGTCCCAACTAAGGTGGAAAACATGTGTAGTTTTGTTGTCATTAGAACCTCCGGGCCTCATGGGCCCTAGAGGCCAATCTTGGTCCAGCGCCTACTACCTATAAGGCTCTCCCGAGACTAGGCTCATTGTCCCCTAGTAGTCCAAGGTGGTCGGCTAGGGTTGCTAGGCACCTACCTATGGGGAGGTGGCAGCTAGGGGAAGCAAGGGTTGGGGATAGCGGTAGCAAAAAGTAGAGCGGCGACCAAGGGAATGGAATCACCTTAGGGATCTCTCCTCCTCCAAGATGGTCCCCTCCCTTGCCCCAATATAGCCCCTCCTCCTCCAACACACAACAAATAAAGTGGCCTCTCTCTCTCCCCCCCCCCCCATTTTTTCTGAGTTCTCCACAATACGCCAAAAGGCTAGACTAATCTCGTTGTGTGCGCAACACCTTGGATGATGGACCGCTAGGGATCAATCCAATGTATGTGTGCATAACGATGGAGGGATCGACCCATTAGATCCTCGGAGCAAAGGAGAAGAGTAAGTCATCGCGCCCGGGAGGGATACGCCTAACTGCTGGGATGACCGCGTTATGAGTTGTCGTAGAGCTCTTCCATGTTCACTCGGTGAGAACTTTACAAATTCCATCCTTTTACTTGCATCTTCATAGGTATGATCTTGGCGTGTAGGTCAGAAATATTTGTTGTTTGTCTTCATAAGGTGATTGGTTGACTTTGAGGGGAGTCCAGCCCAGGACCCCTCCTCTCCACACTTACTTAGGGAGGGAGCCTGAGTTTTGCAAAAATCCTCCATGCCTTGCCGCATGGATAAGGTACGGCTCCGTTGACCCCCAAGCTGAGGTGCCCCCTCCATGTTAGTAACCTCTAAGCTCTTATCCAAAACTCTAGAATATTTCGGAACCTTACAACATATTGTAGTATCTTTTGGTACCTACCATATATGTACATAATCATTCTGGTAGCTTCTAATATCATTCTAGACACTTCCGGGATCATCTGGGACCTCTCAAAGTCATTCTTATATATATGTGGACACGTCCAGATTATCTTCCGTGAAAATAACCAATGACATGCTCTTCATAGCCCTAAGACTCTCACACATAACAGAAAGATTTTATCATGTGAACCTTCTTGTACGTGAACATCTTGTATTTCTTCTCAGTGCTTTACATAAACCCCGGTGAAAATGTTACATTACCCTCGTTGCACGGCAAGTACTCTTTTACGTTTACCATATTATGGATGAAATACAAGAATGTATGGATATACCTGTCAGTTTCTTGGGCGACGCATTGTAAAAGTCCCATCAAAATTATTTTACCCAGTGGATCTACCCTTCGTGGTGGCCAGCAAGGATGGTGTATACTATTCCGCTGTGATATTATCGAGACCAACACATAATTGTGGCACGATGGGTAGAAGGAAAGAGTGTTTGTTCGTTGATGTTGTGGTTGAATGGCAGTAGGTACAGTTTAAGGCGTCGTGGATTCTTTGGACCCACTGATGTCTACGTTCCCCCTCCTTTTCCTGTAGACAGTGTTGGGCCTCCAAGAGCAGAGGTTTGTAGAACAGCAGCAAGTTTTCCCTTAAGTGGATCACCCAAGGTTTATCGAACTCAGGGAGGAAGAGGTCAAAGATATCCCTCTCATGCAACCCTGCAACCACAAAGCAAGAAGTCTCTTGTGTCCCCAACACACCTAATAGGTGCACTAGTTCGGCGAAGAGATAGTGAAATACAGGTGGTATGAATAAGTATGAGCAGTAGCAGCGGTGCCAGAAAATAGCTTGCTGGCGTGTAGTTGATGGTGGTAGTATTGCAGCAGCAGTAGTAACACAGTGAAACAGTAAACAAGCAGTAGTAACGCAGCAGTATTTAGGAACAAGGCCTAGGGATTAGACTTTCACTAGTGGACACTCTCAACATTGATCACATAACAGAATAGATAAATGCATACTCTACACTTTTGTTGGATGATGAACACATTGCGTAGGATTACACGAACCCTCAATGCCGGAGTTAACAAGCTCCACAATTACTGTTCATATTTTAGTAACCTTGTAGTGTAAGATAGATCAATAGACTAAACCAAGTACTAACATAGCATGCACACTGTCACCTTCATGCATATGTAGGAGGAATAGATCACATCAATATTATCATAGCAATAGTTAACTTCGCAATCTACAAGAGATCATGATCATAGCATAAACCAAGTACTAACACGGTGCACACACTGTCACCTTTACACACGTGCAGGAGGAATAAAACTACTTTAATAACATTGCTAGAGTAGCACATAGATAAATTGTGATACAAACTCATATGAATCTCAATCATGTAAGGCAGCTCATGAGATTATTGTATTGAGGTACATGGGAGAGATGAACCACATAGCTACCGGTACAGCCCCGAGCCTTGATGGAGAACTACTCCCTCCTCATGGGAGCAGCAGCGGTGATGAAGATGGCGGTGGAGATGGCAGCGGTGTCGATGGAGAAGCCTTCCGGGGGCACTTCCCCGCTCCGGCAGCGTGCCGGAACAGAGACTCCTGTCCCCCAGATCTTGGCGTCGCGATGGCGGTGGCTCTGGAAGGTTTCTATAGTTTTCGCCAATCGTATCAGGGTTTTCGATCCAGGGGCTTTAAATAGGCGAAGAGGCGGCGCAGGAGGGTCGAAGGGGTGCCCACACCATAGGGTGGCGCGGGCCCCCCCTGGCCGCGCCGGCCTAGGGTTTGGTGGGCCTGTGCCCCCTCCCTGGTGCTTCTCGTGTGTTCTGGATGCTTCCGGTGAAAATAGGAACCTGGGCGTTGATTTCGTCCGATTCCGAGAATATTTCGTTACTAGGATTTCTGAAACCAAAAACAGCAGAAAACAGGAACTGGCACTTCGGCATCTTGTTAATAGGTTAGTTCCAGAAAATGCACGAATATGACATAAAGTGTGCATATAACATGTAGAAATCATCAATAATGTGGCATGGAACATAAGAAATTATTCATACGTCGGAGACGTATCAGCATCCCCAAGCTTAGTTCTGCTCGTCCCGAGCAGGTAAAACGATAACACAGATAATTTCTGGAGTGACATGCCATCATAAACTTGATCATACTATTGTAAACACATGTAACGAATGCAGCAATCCAAGACAATGGTAATGACATGAGTAAACAAATGAATCATAAAGCAAAGACTTTTCATGAATAGCACTTTCAAGACAAGCATAAATAAGTCTTGCATAAGAGTTAACTCATAAAGCAATAATTCAAAGTAAAAGCATTGAAGCAACACAAAAGAAGATTAAGTTTCAGCGGTTGCTTTCAACTTATAACATGTATATCTCATGGATATTGTCAACATAGAGTAATATAACAAGTGCAATAAGCAAATATGTAGGAATCAATGCACAGTTCACACAAGTGTTTGCTTCTTGAGGTGGAGAGAAATAGGTGAACTGACTCAACATTGAAAGTAAAAGAATGGTCCTCCATAGAGGAAAAGCATCGATTGCTATATTTGTGCTAGAGCTTTGATTTTGAAAACATGAAACAATTTTGTCAACGGTAGTAATAAAGCATATGCATCATGTAAATTATATCTTATAAGTTGCAAGCCTCATGCATAGTGTACTAATAGTGCCCGCACCTTGTCCTAATTAGCTTGGACTACCTGGATTATCACCGCAATACATATGCTTTAACCAAGTATCACAAAGGGGTACCTCTATGCCGCCTGTACAAAGGTCTAAGGAGAAAGCTCGCATTTGGATTTCTCGCTTTTGATTATTCTCAACTTAGACATCCATACCGGGACAACATAGACAACAGATAATGGACTCCTCTTTTAATGCTTTAAGCATTCAACAACAATTAATTCTTTTCTCATTAGAGATTTGAGGATGTTTGTCCAAAACTGAAACTTCCACCATGGATCATGGCTTTAGTTAGCGGCCCAATGTTCTTCTCTAACAATATGCATGCTCAAACCATTCAACTCAGTGTAGATCGCCCTTACTTCAGACAAGACGAACATGCATAGCAACTCACATGAAATTCAACAATGAAAAGTTGATGGCGTCCCCAGTAAACATGGTTATCGCACAACAAGCAACTTAATAAGAGATAAAGTGCATAATTACATATTCAATACCACAATAGTTTTTAAGCTATTTGTCCCATGAGCTATATATTGCAAAGGTGAATGATGGAATTTTAAAGGTAGCACTCAAGCAATTTACTTTGGAATGGCGGAAAATACCATGTAGTAGGTAGGTGTGGTGGACACAAATGGCATAGTGGTTGGCTCAAGTATTTTGGATGCATGAGAAGTATTCCCTCTCGATACAAGGTTTAGGCTAGCAAGGCTTATTTGAAACAAACACAAGGATGAACCGGTGCAGCAAAACTCACATAAAAGACATATTGAAAACATTATAAGACTCTACACCGTCTTCCTTGTTGTTCAAACTCAATACTAGAAATTATCTAGACCTTAGAAAAACCAAATATGCAAACCAAATTTTAGCATGCTCTATGTATTTCTTCATTAATTGGTGCAAAGCATATGATGCAAGAGCTTAATCATGAGCACAACAATTGCCAAGTATCACATTACCCAAGACATTAATAGCAATTACTACATGTATCATTTTCCAATTCCAACCATATAACAATTTAACGAAGAAGAAACTTCGCCATGAATACTATGAGTAGAAACCAAGGACATATTTGTCCATATGCTACAGCGGAGCGTGTCTCTCTCCCACACAAGCATTTATTCAAACAAAACAAAAAACAAAAGCATACAGACGCTCCAAGTAAAGCACATAAGATGTGACCGAATAAAAATATAGTTTCAAGAGAAGGAACCTGATAATTTGTCGATGAAGAAGGAGATGCCTTGGGCATCCCCAAGCTTAGACGCTTGAGTCTTCTTGATATATGCAGGGGTGAACCACCGGGGCATCCCCAAGCTTAGAGCTTTCACTCTTCTTGATCATAGTATATCATCCTCCTCTCTTGACCCTTGAAAACTTCCTTCACACCAAACTTCTCATAAACTTCATTAGAGGGGTTAGTACATAATCAAAAACTCACATGTTCAGAGGTGACACAATCATTCTTAACACTTCTGGACATTGCTCAAAGCTACTGGAGTTTAATGGAACAAAGAAATCCATCCCACATAGCAAAAGAGGCAATGCGAAATAAAAGGCAGAATCTGTCAAAACAGAACAGTCCGTAAAGACGAATTTCTAATAAATACTTCCGTTGCTCAGATCAGAAAACTCAAAACTAATGAAAGTTGCGTACATATCTGAGGAACACGCACGTAAATTGGCATATTTTTCTGATTTTTCTACAGAGATAAAATCCCAGATTCGTGACAGATAGAAATCTGTTTCTGCGCAGAAATCCAAATCTAGTATCAACCTTCGATTAGAGGCTTCACTTGGCACAACAAAATACAAAACTAAGATAAGGAGAGGTTGCTACAGTAGTAAACAACTTCCAAGACACAAAATAAAAACAAAGTACTGTAGCAAAATAACACATGGGTTATCTCCCAAGAAGTTCTTTCTTTATAGCCATTAAGATGGGCTCAGCAGTTTTAATGATGCACTCGCAAGAAATAGTATTTGAAGCAAAAGAGAGCATCAAGAGGCAAATACAAAACAAATTTAAGCCTAACATGCTTCCTATGAAAAGGAATCTTGTAAATAAACAAGTTCAAGAAGCATAATGCAACAAGCATAGAAAGATAAAACAAGTATAGCTTCAAAAATTTCAGCACATAGAGAGGTGTTTTAGTAACATGAAAATTTCTACAACCATATTTTCCTCTCTCATAATAACTTTCAGTAGTGTCATGAGCAAACTCAACAATATAACTATCAAATGAAACATTCTTATCATGAGTCTCATGCATAAAATTATTACACTCCACATAGGCATAATCAATTTTATTAGTAATAGTGGGAGCAAATTCAACAAAGTAGCTATCATTATTATTCTCATCAAGTGTAGGAGGCATAATATAATCACAACAAAATTTACTCTCCATAGTAGGTGGCACCAAAAGACCACTATCATTATAATCATCATAAATAGGAGGTAAAGAATCATCAAAGTAAATTTCCTCCTCAATTCTTGGGGGACTAAAAATATCATGCTCATCAAAGCTAGCTTCCCCAAGCTTAGAATTTTCCATATCATTAGCAACAATGGTGTTCAAAGCGTTCATACTAATATCATTGCTACTAGCATGCAAATAAGATTCCATAGGTTTTTTAATTTTCGCATTAAACCATTCATGTCTTGACTCAGGAAATAGAATAAAAAGCTCACAGATGTTTTCCATTATGCCTTACTAGTGTAAACAAGAAACAAAAAGTTGCAATTGCAGGATCTAAAGGAAATAGCTTCGAGTACTTACGGCGCCGGAGAATAGCTTAGTAGCCGAGATCCGGAGTGTGAGTACCTTTTACCTTTCCTCCCCGGCAACGGCGCCAGAAAATAAGCTTGATGTCTACGTTCCCCCTCCTTTTCCTGTAGACAGTGTTGGGCCTCCAAGAGCAGAGGTTTGTAGAACAGCAGCAAGTTTTCCCTTAAGTGGATCACCCAAGGTTTATCGAACTCAGGGAGGAAGAGGTCAAAGATATCCCTCTCATGCAACCCTGCAACCACAAAGCAAGAAGTCTCTTGTGTCCCCAACACACCTAGTAGGTGCACTAGTTCGGCGAAGAGATAGTGAAATACAGGTGGTATGAATAAGTATGAGCAGTAGCAGCGGTGCCAGAAAATAGCTTGCTGGCGTGTAGTTGATGGTGGTAGTATTGCAGCAGTAGTAACACAGTGAAACAGTAAACAAGCAGTAGTAACGCAGCAGTATTTAGGAACAAGGCCTAGGGATTAGACTTTCACTAGTGGACACTCTCAACATTGATCACATAACAGAATAGATAAATGCATACTCTACACTTTTGTTGGATGATGAACACATTGCGTAGGATTACACGAACCCTCAATGCCGGAGTTAACAAGCTCCACAATTACTGTTCATATTTTAGTAACCTTGTAGTGTAAGATAGATCAACAGACTAAACCAAGTACTAACATAGCATGCACACTGTTGAAAGTGCATGGAGCCCCCATGTGTGGTTTTGGTAATTAATGACAATCCCTATGGACTTATGTTTGCATTAAGTTATATTTGTAGGTGTTATCCATAGGCAATGCTTGAACCATATGGTGATCAAGATGAAGTGCAAGATCAAGATAGATTGCCATGAATAAATGAAGTGCAAGATCAAGATGATCCATCTCGAAGAGATCCTTTGCTTGACTCTTGCCATCCATATGGTGATCATGGATATGTGAAGAAGCGCCGAAGAAGAGCTCTCCCATGGTGGATTATGGGGGAGCAATCCACAAGACTTCGTCAAGCAAGCACAATCAAGAAAGGCGTTCCATCTTGTTGCGATCAAGACCATCATCATCAAGCTCAAGTGGAATGCGCAAGGTTAAGGTTTGCTCTTGATAGGGTTTCTTTCTCACCGGTCTCATGGTGTAGTTGGAGACCGGTTTATAGTTTAGTTGCCGTACTATCAAGAGGGCTCTCGAGTGAGTAACTCGATCGTATCGTTCGGAGAGAGCTCAAACCTTTGCATTCTTGCATCATATTTCTTGGTTGTTGTTTGGATCTTATCCATGTGATGTTTTAGAGCTTGTGCTTACTTCCATAGCAAGTTCTAGTTCATCGAAAACGGATTCCGCATGAATCACTTGTTGCGTTTTCGATATTGGAGTTTTTCTCGGTTTCTCGTATTGAGAGTTTTCACTCTAAAATACATAGAAAAACCTACCCCACTTGTTCTTAAGCTTTTCACTCTTTGTGGGGTAGCTCTTGTCATCTTATTTACAACAAAATTGGTTTCACCCAAATCCGAGTTTCCCAACTCAAGTTGTTGCATTTTCAAGATTGGAGGTTTTACCGGTATGTCTTTTTTAGATAGGTCAAACCTTTCGTCTTTTGTTGCTATTCTACTTTGCTGGACTATGATGTTTCTATGCATATTGTTGTAGAGCTCGTTGTTGTGATTTCAACGAGCCCAAGATCATCGAAATCGGAGTCCGGATGCAAAAGTTCTTAAGGTTTTGGTATGGGGTGTTTAGGTAAAAACGTTTTGTGAGGAGGGACCCTGGCCGGAGCCTCCACCCTGCCCTGGCTGGAGCCTCCACCCAGCCCATGGCTGGAGCCTCCAGGCAAGGTACCGCTCGCGGTACCCAGCCCACGGCTGGAGCCTCCAGGCGAGGTACCGCCCGTGGTACCGGAGAGCCATTTGTGGCTCAGGTCTTGTGCCAGGGAGGTTGGAGCCCCGGCGGTACCTTGGCCGGTACCCCGGCCGGAGGCTCCGGCCTCCCCCTCCCAGCCCGTAGCTCTCCCCCGCCGCCTCCTGCCATCTCTGGCCGGTAGTACCGGCCACCAAGGGCCGGTACTACCGGTCCCCTTCTTCCCCGCGCGCAGCACTCCAACGGGCAGAAATTGGGGCATCCTTTTTAAGCCCCCTCTCTCCTAGTTTTTCACTGCTTGCTCCTTCTTCTTCCTCCTCTCTCTCTCAAGCTCACCACCATTGTTGTTGACCTTTTGAAGCTTGAGATCTTTCTCCCCTTCCCATGATTCTTGCATCTTTTTGAGAGAAAGATTGAGGGGATCTAGATCCACACTTTGACCAAACCAAATCATCTCTTTGTGAGTGAATCTTTGGGATCTAGATCTTGGAGAATTTTGTGTTCTCCTCTTTGTTCTTCCTCTCCTATTCCCCCAATAGCTTTTGTAGCTTTGTTGGAATTTTAGAGAGAAGGACTTGAGCATCTTTGTGGTGTTCTTGCCATTGCATTTGGTGCATCGGTTTGAGTTCTCCACGGTGATTCGTGGTGGTGAAAGCAAGAAGGTTGTTACTCTTGGGTTCTTGGAACCC
Organism: Lolium perenne; assembly: GCF_019359855.2. Classification (NCBI taxonomy): domain Eukaryota; kingdom Viridiplantae; phylum Streptophyta; class Magnoliopsida; order Poales; family Poaceae; genus Lolium; species Lolium perenne. The sequence goes on along the minus strand of NC_067246.2, from coordinate 266,380,352 downwards.
TAGACGGATTCTACGCCTTTGTGGCGATTTGTTGGGAGCCTCCAATTAAGTTGTGGATGTGTGCCCCAATCTTTGTGTAAGGCCCGGTTTCCGCCTCGAAGGAAATCCCTTAGTGGAACCGTGACCTAGGCCTTTGTGGCGAGGGTCACCGGAGATTTAGGTGAGGCGCCTTCGTGGCGTTCGGTGTGTGGTGTGAGTACCGCATCTTGGGGTGAGGCCTTTGTGGCGTTGGTGTGCATCGAGCAACCACACCTCAAGGTGAGCCTCTTGTGGCGTTCGGGAGCACTAAGCAACCGCACCTCTCCACCGGAGATTAGCACTCGCAAGAGTGTGAACTCCGGGATAAATCATCGTCTCCCGCGTGCCTCGGTTATCTCTATACCCGAGCTCTTTACTTATGCACTTTACCTTGTGATAGCCATCGTGCTTGAAGTTATATATATCTTGCTATCACATACTTGCTTGTATTGCTTAGCATAAGTTGTTGGTGCACATAGGTGAACTCTTGCTTAGAATAAGTTGTTGGTGCACATAGGTGAACCATAGTATATAGGCTTTGGGCTTGACAAAGTAAACGCTAGTTTTATTCCGCATTTATTAAGCCCATCTCGTAAAAGTTTTAAATCGCCTATTCACCCCCCCCCCCCTCTAGGCGACATCCGTGTCCTTTCAATTGGTATCAGAGCAAGGTCTCTCATTCTTAGGCTTCACCGCCTTGAGAGTAAAGATGTCGGCTAGAGGATTAGTGCACGATAACACTCTTATATTAGATGGCACAAATTATGATGTTTGGAAAATTTGCATGCTTAGTCATTTTCGGGACATTGACCCTCATATGGAGAAAATTGTAGATATAGGTTTTTCTCCTCCTATGGATTCACAAAATCTATCTTTAGAGGATGAGAAAAATTTATATCTCAATTCTCAAGCTTCTTATGTTCTTATGAATGCTTTGCGAGATGTAGGTCTTTTTCCATACTTGCCTTTTTGGAGCGCTCATGAGTTATGGACAAAAATTCAAGATAAATATGATGTGTCCAATATTATTAAGGATGATTGCATTGCTTCCACTTCCGGCCGTGATGAGTTCTCATCTTCATCCACTTCACCAAAGTGTGTCAAGACACAAGGTAATGATATGGTGAGTGGTGATGAAAATTGCAATCTTGATATTGAGCTTTCTATTGATGATTCTTCATCTCTATCTCATTGCAATGCTTCATCTACGAACTCAAACACATCTAGCACTAGAAATGATTTACATGCTTGTGTTGATAGTCCTTGCATATCATGTGTAAGTTGCTTGAAAAAATCTAATGATGATATGCTTGCATTATCTTGTGGCCATGATAAAAATGATTCTATTTCCTCTAGTTGTTGTGTGTCTAACAATGTAGAGGAAACCAAAGATTCTATTGGTCAAGACAAGATCTTGAAAGGAGCCTCAAGTAACTCCTCATCTTTATCTCACGGTCCTCATATATGCCTTATGGCCAAGGGTTCCACGGTACCTCCTACCATGGAACCTAATATGTCTCGTGGTGATAAGGATGAGGATGAATATGAAGAAGAGGATTGGGTTGTCTCTCTACGCGATAAGGGTGAGAGCGTATTCAAGGTTATTTGCAAAGATAAAATTGCTAGCACTCACTTCTTTGAAATCTTGACTACCGCTATTGAGAGCCAAAAACTTATTTGGATGCATGAGAACACCATTGATAAAAAGGGTGCTCTTGAACGAGAGTATGCCAATGATGTAGCATCCTTAAAGAATGATCTTGAAGAAGAACAAGATACCGTAGCCTCTCTAGAGGAGCAACTTGAAACCCTTGAGGTGTCTCAAAATGAAATATTTGCTAAACTCACTAAAGAAAGAGACCATGCTAAAGCTAAATTAAAATTGCTTAAAAATGAAAAGTCCAAAGTTGGTGTTGGTCATGATAAACTTGTTAAGGATCTAGATGATCTAGACAAGGCCCACAAGGCCTTGGAGAGCGAACACTCTATCCTCACCAAGTCATATGAGCAACTACAAGCTTCATATTTAAAAGAGCATGCTATGTTACCCTCTCTTCTTGATATGTCTTGTGATGATGCTTGTGCTACTAACTCTACTACTTGTGAAGCATCTATCTTGAAGGAGAATGTTGAGCTAAGGGCTCAACTTGATTTGCTAACTAGCAATTATGGGAAATTGGAAGAAAATCATGGAAAGCTTGCTAGCTCCCATGAGGATCTTCTAGCCTCTCATGATAGGCTAAAGTTAGCTCATGAGGCTATCATATCTAAGGCAACACCTTGTGAGCCTCATGTGGGTACTAGCACTACTACTCAAAATGTTATATTGCCATGTGCTAGTCCTAGTAATTCATCCACTCATAATATTGCTAAATCTTGTGATGAATTATCTTCCTTGCCTTCTTGCTCTAACAATGAAGGTTCTACTTCCTCTAGTACTTGTGTTGTTACTAACCATGTAGAGGAAATCAAAGAGCTCAAGGCTCAAGTCACTTCTTTGAAGAATGACTTGGTAAAGAGTCATGAAGGGAAATGCAAACTTGACACGATGTTAAGTGTGCAACAATTCCCCAATGATAAGAGTGGACTTGGATTCAAATCCAACAACAAGAACAAGTCCAACAACAACAACAACAACAAGAAGAAGGGCCAAGTACAAGTCAAAGACCCGGCCAAGATTGTTTGCTTCAAGTGCAATATTGAAGGGCACCATGTTAGATCTTGCCCTTTGAAGAAGAAGCAAAAAGGGAAGCGGCCTCAAGCTCAAACTCATATTCAACCTCAAGTTGAAGAAATGCCACTTCCCAAGAAGAAGCAAGCCAATGCTCCCATTATGGAGAAATCTAGTGAGAAGGAGAAGAAAAGAACTTGCTACATATGCCGTGAGAAGGGCCACATCTCCTCCTTTTGCACTATCGGTACCTCATCCAACTCTATCACCATTGATGATGTTTATTCTCTTCGTAAGGATGAGGGTGGCAATGTGTTTGCCAAATTTGTTGGTGCTCAAAGTGGTGTCAAGAAAAGAACCATTTGGGTTGCCAAGCCTATTGTGACTAACCTCTTAGGACCCAACTTAGTTGGGGACCAACAATCCAAAACTTGATCAATAGGTGCTTGTTGGAGGGCATTGGAGACTTGGCTACATCATGAAGAATTAAGGGATCTTCATCATTTATATTATATCAAGCCAAGTCTTTTGATTATCTTGCTACTATCATATATCCAATGTTCCTCCTTGCGGTAACATGTTCTCAACTCATTTATATTGAAAGTTACTCGTCCCTTTGCATGTGTTAGTTTTGTTCCTAACATGTGTTTGTATATGTTGTGCTTCCTAATAGTTTTTCTTGAGAAATCAAGTCTATGCATGTTGGGTTGCACACCATGTATTTGTGTTTGTGTTGGAGCCTCTTTGCATCTTGTTGTATCTTATATGGCTCTTATGAGAGATTAATGGACAATCCCATTTTGGGGGAGTGATATTCCTTTGGGAATTTCATGATCCTAAACAATGTGTGTACATGAGGAATATCACTTAGAATTGATATTGCGAGATTATCTAGTCGCTATGTGGTATGTCATCTTCATGAGAAATTCAAATTCTAATGTCCATTAATATCTCTACTTGGATCTTATTTGCCTCTTGTGAAAATAAATTCCTTATCACATTATGGGGGAGTAATAACTTTGTGCATATTACAAGCCTAGAAAATGTGAACATTTGAGATTGTGTCACATAGAATTGATACCGTAAATTATCTCTTTCCTATGTGGCATGTTTGCTCAAACAAGCTCCAATTTGCTTAAATGGCTTCATTTCTAATATCTTTGTGGATCTTATTTGTGAAAGTTTTTCTTGGCATGGTTTTTCACAACGTGTCCCTCAATACATTTTTGGAAAACCATGTGCTTCAAGTCATACTATTAATTGCTTTGCATGTTGGTATGAATACTATTAATTGCTTTGCATGTTGGTATGAATACTATTAATTGCCTTGCATGTTGGTATGACTAAATGAAGCTATCAAGAAACTATCTTTGCATGATGGTTAACTCTTATCTTTTACCATATGCTTTGTTCGTTGTAAATATGATCTTATGTATACTTACAAACTACCACCGGGAAATATTTCCTAATACCTCTTGTCCTAGGACAATTGGTAATCAGTTATGAGGTAGATATTTATTGATCATATCTACATTGGCTCTTGTATTTATATTGCCTTATTTATTGCCATAAATTTGTTGTGCTTTGACTCCCATGTGTCTTCCTTGCATCTTATGGATCTAAGTTGTCTATTCAAACTTTCTTAGCATTGTTAGAAGATATAGGTAGCGTGATGATCCTAGTTTTGTGCATTTTGTATTCATATAAAAATCCTAGATAATGCACCAAACTTGGGGGAGCTCTTCTATATTATTAGAATGCTTAACATCTCTTGATCTTTATCAAAAATTTGGTTTTGGGAGACATAAAATTTTCTTTTTGGTACTTTGTGCCATCATAAAAAGTCTCGACGGTTTGGTTTATTTGTTGGAACCTTGCTCTCTTGGGAGTTGGTTATCTCATTCCTTTGTGTTTAGGTTTAATTAGCTTCTTATAATGAGATAAGTCTTTGGAGTCAATCTTGTGTTGATTTGATTCTTTGATATAATTTGGACAACCATTGTCTCTTGGTTTATTTGGTATTTTGTCCAAATTGTATCTTCCTTTGGTTCTTGAAAGTATTGTGCATGCATATTTAATATATGTATATCTTATGGCATGTGTCACTTTCTTTCATCCAATATATAGGGTAAACTCCATCAAATCCTAATTTGGTTAAGATGTGCATGAAATTCAATTTCATATCTATATGCACATAGAATTGTGGAGTTTGTCCTATATGTTGTAGTGTGTCTAACTACTTCGGACCCAATCAGTTTGGGGACCATTTTGTACTTACCTTTATGTTAGGTACAATGGATATGCATTGAATGCTTGTCTCACTCTTGGAAAGTAGTGGTGACTCAATGGTAACTTGAGGCAAGCTAGGATGGTCAACGAACACATATCTACTACATCCACACCAATGCTATCTTGGTAACAAGTATCTTCTCATGCATACTTTTCTTGTATCCAACCTTATGGTTGCATCTTGGCATGAATCTCTTGATTTGCAAATGTTGTGCTTTTTGCAAAAGTCTTTATGAAACCTCTTTATTGTGAATGTGAGTAATTTGAGATGAGTGCATTTGTTGGGAAGTATACTAAATCATGCTCATGATTCATCCATCCCAACTATGACTATCTAGCAATTTTATTGCATATCAATTCCTCAAGGCTCACACATGTGCAATATCGATGAAAGTGCAAATTGAGTTATTTGTTGTGGTATCCTTTCTTTGTGATACTTGTTGCTCCTCTAAAAGTATCTCAACTATCTTCTTTCCCTTGTTGATATTTGTGATATCTTTGATGTGTTTGCGGTTGAAGTTCATGAATGTACAATAAGATAAAATTGAGCCTTTGGCCATGCTATTAAGCAAAAATTCTTATTGGTATATCGCATGACTTCATTTTGGATATCATGCTATCTTTCTTGCGTATCTATTTTGTGTGTGCATGTTTCTTTGTGGATAAATATCTTTGTGATATTGCCCACTTAGAGAAACTTATACACATAAGAGATGATACGTCTCCTTTTGATATCTTATTCATTTATTGCGTGTTGATTGGTCATGCTAAGCAATATAATTCATTGAAGACTATGATGATATTTTTTGCTCATCCTTGTAATAGTCTTATAATATGCTTTATCATGCCTTTCACATATCCTCTTGGTTGAGCCTTTTATTATGATGCCTCTTACTTGTTGCTCAACTATTTGTTTGTTGCAAGTGTTAAGCTTATTTCTCTATCTATGATCTATTCCAAATGTTTGTGTTTTAAATGGTAATGAGGGAGTGAGGATTCCATGTTATGCATATTGTATTCAAATACAACATTTTAATTTATGCATGTACCTTGGGGAGCTTCCTCATTTAATTTAGAGCACTATCTTTTGGTGATCATTAGAGTTTGATTCACTTGGTATATTTTGTTTTTGAATGATATTATGGGAGTGATGATTCCATGTTTGTGCACTTTATACTCCAATGCAAATTGTCTAGTTTTGTGCATAAACCTTGGGGAGCTTCCTCATATTATTTAGAGCAATCTTCTTGATCTTATCATAATATCTATCTTTCTTTTGGTATCTTCTTTTTGGTTCATTTGGTTGCTTGCTTCATTTGTTGAAGCTTCTTGACTTTGTTATCTTTTTGCAATATTTGATCCTATCTATAGTGTGATTCCTTCCGAATATTCGTCATTGGATACGTGCATTTGATTCGACTCAAATTATGAGAAATGCATACGCTATGGAGGAACTCTCACTATATGGGTTTCTAAATTTTTCACCCATTTCGGCAATTGGTGCCAATGGGGGAGAAGTTTGGAGGGTTTAAGGGAATTTGGTTATGTCTTTGCTTTGTGCTTAAGCATGTGCCTTTATTGCATTGCATCTTGTTGCTTTGCATAGTTAAATATTTAGAGGAAACTCCACTAGGATTTGAATGCCAATATATGCAATGAAAGTCAAGATCATTCACACATGCATATATTATGGGGGAGTTTGATCTATATATTCAATTTGTTTGTTACAAAAATTCCTTATATAAACCCTCTCTAAGAGATTGTCATCAATTACCAAAATGGGGGAGATTGAAAGTGCATGGAGCCCCCATGTGTGGTTTTGGTAATTAATGACAATCCCTATGGACTTATGTTTGCATTAAGTTATATTTGTAGGTGTTATCCATAGGCAATGCTTGAACCATATGGTGATCAAGATGAAGTGCAAGATCAAGATAGATTGCCATGAATAAATGAAGTGCAAGATCAAGATGATCCATCTCGAAGAGATCCTTTGCTTGACTCTTGCCATCCATATGGTGATCATGGATATGTGAAGAAGCGCCGAAGAAGAGCTCTCCCATGGTGGATTATGGGGGAGCAATCCACAAGACTTCGTCAAGCAAGCACAATCAAGAAAGGCGTTCCATCTTGTTGCGATCAAGACCATCATCATCAAGCTCAAGTGGAATGCGCAAGGTTAAGGTTTGCTCTTGATAGGGTTTCTTTCTCACCGGTCTCATGCTGTAGTTGGAGACCGGTTTATAGTTTAGTTGCCGTACTATCAAGAGGGCTCTCGAGTGAGTAACTCGATCGTATCGTTCGGAGAGAGCTCAAACCTTTGCATTCTTGCATCATATTTCTTGGTTGTTGTTTGGATCTTATCCATGTGATGTTTTAGAGCTTGTGCTTACTTCCATAGCAAGTTCTAGTTCATCGAAAACGGATTCCGCATGAATCACTTGTTGCGTTTTCGATATTGGAGTTTTTCTCGGTTTCTCGTATTGAGAGTTTTCACTCTAAAATACATAGAAAAACCTACCCCACTTGTTCTTAAGCTTTTCACTCTTTGTGGGGTAGCTCTTGTCATCTTATTTACAACAAAATTGGTTTCACCCAAATCCGAGTTTCCCAACTCAAGTTGTTGCATTTTCAAGATTGGAGGTTTTACCGGTATGTCTTTTTTAGATAGGTCAAACCTTTCGTCTTTTGTTGCTATTCTACTTTGCTGGACTATGATGTTTCTATGCATATTGTTGTAGAGCTCGTTGTTGTGATTTCAACGAGCCCAAGATCATCGAAATCGGAGTCCGGATGCAAAAGTTCTTAAGGTTTTGGTATGGGGTGTTTAGGTAAAAACGTTTTGTGAGGAGGGACCCTGGCCGGAGCCTCCACCCTGCCCTGGCTGGAGCCTCCACCCAGCCCATGGCTGGAGCCTCCAGGCAAGGTACCGCTCGTGGTACCCAGCCCACGGCTGGAGCCTCCAGGCGAGGTACCGCCCGTGGTACCGGAGAGCCATTTGTGGCTCAGGTCTTGTGCCAGGGAGGTTGGAGCCCCGGCGGTACCTTGGCCGGTACCCCGGCCGGAGGCTCCGGCCTCCCCCTCCCAGCCCGTAGCTCTCCCCCGCCGCCTCCTGCCATCTCTGGCCGGTAGTACCGGCCACTAAGGGCCGGTACTACCGGTCCCCTTCTTCCCCGCGCGCAGCACTCCAACGGGCAGAAATTGGGGCATCCTTTTTAAGCCCCCTCTCTCCTAGTTTTTCACTGCTTGCTCCTTCTTCTTCCTCCTCTCTCTCTCAAGCTCACCACCATTGTTGTTGACCTTTTGAAGCTTGAGATCTTTCTCCCCTTCCCATGATTCTTGCATCTTTTTGAGAGAAAGATTGAGGGGATCTAGATCCACACTTTGACCAAACCAAATCATCTCTTTGTGAGTGAATCTTTGGGATCTAGATCTTGGAGAATTTTGTGTTCTCCTCTTTGTTCTTCCTCTCCTATTCCCCCAATAGCTTTTGTAGCTTTGTTGGAATTTTAGAGAGAAGGACTTGAGCATCTTTGTGGTGTTCTTGCCATTGCATTTGGTGCATCGGTTTGAGTTCTCCACGGTGATTCGTGGTGGTGAAAGCAAGAAGGTTGTTACTCTTGGGTTCTTGGAACCCTAGACGGATTCTACGCCTTTGTGGCGATTTGTTGGGAGCCTCCAATTAAGTTGTGGATGTGTGCCCCAATCTTTGTGTAAGGCCCGGTTTCCGCCTCGAAGGAAATCCCTTAGTGGAACCGTGACCTAGGCCTTTGTGGCGAGGGTCACCGGAGATTTAGGTGAGGCGCCTTCGTGGCGTTCGGTGTGTGGTGTGAGTACCGCATCTTGGGGTGAGGCCTTTGTGGCGTTGGTGTGCATCGAGCAACCACACCTCAAGGTGAGCCTCTTGTGGCGTTCGGGAGCACTAAGCAACCGCACCTCTCCACCGGAGATTAGCACTCGCAAGAGTGTGAACTCCGGGATAAATCATCGTCTCCCGCGTGCCTCGGTTATCTCTATACCCGAGCTCTTTACTTATGCACTTTACCTTGTGATAGCCATCGTGCTTGAAGTTATATATATCTTGCTATCACATACTTGCTTGTATTGCTTAGCATAAGTTGTTGGTGCACATAGGTGAACTCTTGCTTAGAATAAGTTGTTGGTGCACATAGGTGAACCATAGTATATAGGCTTTGGGCTTGACAAAGTAAACGCTAGTTTTATTCCGCATTTGTTAAGCCCATCTCGTAAAAGTTTTAAATCGCCTATTCACCCCCCCCCCTCTAGGCGACATCCGTGTCCTTTCAACTGTCACCTTCATGCATATGTAGGAGGAATAGATCACATCAATATTATCATAGCAATAGTTAACTTCGCAATCTACAAGAGATCATGATCATAGCATAAACCAAGTACTAACACGGTGCACACACTGTCACCTTTACACACGTGCAGGAGGAATAAAACTACTTTAATAACATTGCTAGAGTAGCACATAGATAAATTGTGATACAAACTCATGTGAATCTCAATCATGTAAGGCAGCTCATGAGATTATTGTATTGAGGTACATGGGAGAGATGAACCACATAGCTACCGGTACAGCCCCGAGCCTTGATGGAGAACTACTCCCTCCTCATGGGAGCAGCAGCGGTGATGAAGATGGCGGTGGAGATGGCAGCGGTGTCGATGGAGAAGCCTTCCGGGGGCACTTTCCCGCTCCGGCAGCGTGCCGGAACAGAGACTCCTGTCCCCCAGATCTTGGCGTCGCGATGGCGGCGGCTCTGGAAGGTTTCTGTGGTTTTCGCCAATCGTATCAGGTTTTTCGATCCAGGGGCTTTAAATAGGCGAAGAGGCGGCGCAGGAGGGTCGAAGGGGTGCCCACACCATAGGGTGGCGCGGGCCCCCCCTGGCCGCGCCGGCCTAGGGTTTGGTGGGCATGTGCCCCCTCCCTGGTGCTTCTCGTGTGTTCTGGATGCTTCCGGTGAAAATAGGAACCTGGGCGTTGATTTCGTCCGATTCCGAGAATATTTCGTTACTAGGATTTCTGAAACCAAAAACAGCAGAAAACAGGAACTGGCACTTTGGCATCTTGTTAATAGGTTAGTTCCAGAAAATGCACGAATATGACATAAAGTGTGCATATAACATGTATAAATCATCAATAATGTGGCATGGAACATAAGAAATTATCGATACGTCGGAGACGTATCACCCACACATTGGGATCGGCATGGGTGACTAGATAACCGCATCCCGCCGACTAGTGAGGCCCACCACCAAAGCCAAACCGTTCGCCTGACGGTTTCCAATATTTGGTCATCGCGTCCATATCATTCAATCTCTCCCTACTTCTCTTCCCTTCCGTTCTCTCTGTGCAGGAAATCTTCATTTGGGGCTATGTCGGGTACGAAATATGTCAATCATTGGATAGAGGTATGCATTCATTTTTGTTCATTAGTTTCGATTTAATCAAACATTTGGGGTTTCTTGATCGATATCAATCTTTGCGAAAATCTTGTTTTTCAACATTTCCTCACCCATTCACTCTTTCCATTCCAGTTGCCACTCGATGTTATTGTTGCCAACCCGCAATGGAATGGCGTTGGCGAGGATTCACATGCTATGTGAAAGTGCGGCCTTTGCCCGCATCACTCCATTGCACGTGACGTTGATAAACTAGTAGAGAAACCCCCCCTTTAGTACCGGTTCCAAAGGGCCTTTAGTACCGGTTTTGGAACCGGTACTAAAGATCCCTCTGTGCCCACGTGGAGGCACCTTTAGTACCGGTTCCTTACGAACCGGTACTAAAGGTGCCTCCACGTGGGCACGGAGGAGCCCGCGGGGCTGGAGACCTTTGGTACCGGTTCGTAACACGAACCGGTACTAAAGGCTATTTCGTTTAATTTTTTTTATCCATTTTTTTTCTAATTATTTTTCACTCCCTCTTTTTTTTTCTCAGAATTTCTAATATTTCCGTTAGTCTCTAACTACACTTAATCTCTAGTCAAAGTACTTACCCGTGGTCAAACTTCCCGGTCGATCACCCATCCTCACACTACTCGAACACTAGCACGCTTAACTTCCGAGTTCCTTTCTGTCCCACTTCTAAGTGCTTCGCGCGCATGTTGTTGATAGTAGTATCATATCAATCCTATTAACATGTTGGTCGATGTCACACTTCTTTATTATTTGTATTGCAAATAATTCTTTTAATAAACAAAAGTAATGATGTAATAATAATGTTGAATAAATAAATAAAATTAACTTTTTAAATTTGTATTATTTTTTATTATTTTTAAATTTTTAATATTTTTTTGCCAAACCTAAAACCTAAAAATTTGAAAATCTTATAATTTGCTAAAAGTAATAGTAATATTCTGGGATTCAAAAAATCTTATAATTATTAATTTTAATTTTAAAAAAATAAAAAATATATAAAATTCTAAATTTTTGGAAAAAACCTAAAATCTTCCTGCTTTCATATTTTCATTTGGAATTTTGAGAATCTAAAAATTGGCTAACCTGAAAATTCAGATGTAACTTTTTACCACGAATATTTTGATATATTATACGTTTTTTTTCCGACGTCGTATGCAAAAGTTAATGCGGTTTTACCATTTTTCAAACTTTTTTTTGCAAAAAAATCAATAATCAAATTTCTTAATTTCACCGAATAGTAGGTTGCATAACATATAAGAATCTGAAAACATTTTAATTTTAATTTTTTTTATCATTTTCATTTGTATTTTACAAAGCAAAAAAAGGCGATCCACCGGGGGGTGGAGGTGCGTGGTCAGCAGGAAATACTTTAGTACCGGTTCGTGACACGAACCGGTACTAAAGGTTTTTGGGCTGACGCTGACATAGGCACCCCTAATGGGCCTGCCGAAGATGGTACCCGGGGTTTACTGAAGGCCCACGATCCGAAGAGTAAGAAGATTCGGAAGCCCAAGATGCTATCAAGGAAAGCTAGAGTTGTATTAGGAAACAATACTTATAATCTTGCGGGACGGGTCAGAAACCCTCCCGGACTCTGTAAACTTGTGTATTACGAAACCCTCGGCTCCACCTCCTATATAAGGGGGAGTCGAGGGACAAAGAAAGGATCGAATTTACTGTCAACACAACCCTAGTTTCATATTCGTCGAGCACTTTTTGGCTGAAACATTCGAGATCTACTTGCCCTCTACATCCAACGAAACCCTAGTCTACAATCTGTAGGCATTGATAAGTTAATACCTTGTCAATTGGCGCCGTCTGTGGGATCTAGAGGCGGCAAGGAGCTGATCTCGATGGCACGTTCAAGATCGTCGACTTCATCGGTAGCAAGCAACATCATGGACAGAGGTAAATAGATCGAAACTGGTCTCGTTGATTTTGTTCCTCACCCGCCCTCCCGTTTGGATGCATATGCATATCTGGAGGAGCCCATGGACATGACGTTTGGAGAGTTCCACTTCCGCGTCGAGAAGGAAGGATCATATCGTCTCGAAATTCCAATCTCGTCGGGATTATCGGCGGTCGATCTCGATATTTCGAACTCAGCATCATCAACAGAGTCAAGCGACGGAGAAATTTCGTCGCCACGCTTCATCAGCATCAGGGCAAGTGAAAAGCTCGCCAAAATCTTCAGCGACATATCTTTCGAGTCATCCACGGACTCCGATATAAGCGATGACTCGAGTAGCGTCGACAGCTTCAACTTCATCGACAGATCCACTACTGTGGGCAAGGTCTTCACCAATCTATATGATGGTGTCACCAAACCCAGCAAAGTTCAAAATTCAAAGTATCATCTGGTTTATGCCATTGGAGAAACAAATCGCGATCAGGAGGAAACATCAGAGGCTTTCGACGACTTGGGAAATCCATATGTCGATCCCTCTGACCTAAGGCAAGGTTTGGGCACTAAATATGTCGGGCCTACACCACGCGTCAGAGTTCAACTTCCACAAGCAGCATGGGATAGAGCCGTGAGAGCTATGGATGGTTCTGAACCAATGGAGACAACCGCTACGGCGGAAGAATTGCAAGCATACCAATATAGGCTCGCCAGAACGGGAAGAGAATTGGAAAAATAGACAGCTTCTCTGAACAGAAGAAAGGAGGCAGCTTCCGCATCAAGCAGGCGAAGAGCGGAGTTAAGTCGACAGTCAGGAACTTTGGGAGATAGTCATAGAGAAGCTCGTAGGAGAGCAAGATCTCGGCTGCAAAACATACCTGAAGCAGAAAGAGAGACTTTAATCCAAAACCTCGATATGTCCTTTATGTCAATCGACACGAGGAGGAACATTATTCCAAAAACACCGGAAGCAGATACATGGCAACGGAAGCCTTCATCCTAGCGTCCAGGCCACCTCCCGGAGATCCAAGAGAAGCGTTGTATAACATGGCCATGGCAGGATGTGGAGCCATGGGAGCAGCGTTCGCAGCTACACCTCCCGAAGGAACTGCAAGGCAAAATAGTCTGAGACCTACCGCAGTAGTACAAGATCCACCGAGAGCAAGTGGAGCTAGAGATACAACGACTCAGGCCTGAGTGGATAGAGCGTGACAAGAAAGAAGGGAACATCGGGATTCACCAGAAGTTGCCGAAGAAGATATGTGTGGACTTCCATGTTTTACGAGGCGAGTCCGAAAAACTCGAGTCCCGTCAGGATTCAAGTTACCCGATAGTTTCAAGAAATTCGATGGCCTACAAGATCCTGAGGATTGGCTAGTCGATTACCTAGAGACGGTGAAATTGATAGGTGGCACCAGGGCAACAACAATGCATAGTATTCAAATACACCTGAGTGGAGCCGCAAGATCCTGGATAAAGAAACTTCCGATCAACCTGCAAAAAACCAGCATCACTAGAAGAGTTGAGATCGTGTCGACAAAAACATGATGAATCGATGAGAAAGTACATCCAAAGGTGGAACATCATCAAAAACTCGGCAGAGAATATATCTGACGAGAGAGCAATAGATGTGTTTGTGGCAGGAATTCGGCGAGGAGATTTTGTCGAAGACTTGGGGAGAACTAACCCAAGGACAGTGTCAGCATTGATGGAGATAGCAAATAGATGGGCAGACGGAGAGGATGCTGTTCACAATAAGCGACACAGGTCACCAGAGGAGGACCGTAGCCGAAACTTTCAAAATAGAAGGCGATTTCCTCGGCAATTCTCGAGTTACGATGCTTTTGGCCAAATATCGGCTGGTTTTCGGGGAAACAACGGAGGAAACAATAGAGATGAATATCAAAGAAGTAACGAGCAACGAGGCGACAGCAGAGATGATCCTCGAAATAACAGACAAAATAGCGGGTCAAGGTTTCAGAGACCTTTCGTAACTCCCGAAGATATGATGAACGGGCCATGCCAGATGCATTTTTATCTCGACAACAATGGAAGAAGGCAGTCAGGACATCTGCAGAAGGACTGCCGTAATTTTCAAGCAATGCTGCGAGTAGCAGGGATAGCCAATGCTCAAGCAACAAATAGAAACCTCCAAGGGCCTAGGAGTGAGATCCACCTACCACCTCCTCCCGCAGTCACAGACGAAAATCGACACCAGCTCAGAATAGCGGCAGCACCACACCCACCTCCATATGTGGATCCTAACTGCAACGGCGCGGTCTCGATGATTCAGAAAGCTAGGCCATCTAATAGGGCTCAGAAGGTAATCTCGCGGCAAGTGTTCATGGCAGAGAAGATGCCTCCACCAACGATAGAGTACCTAAATTGGTCGGGGCAGGACATCGGCTTCACAATTGCGGATCACTGATACGTCCCAAACGTATCTATAATTTCTTATGTTCCATGCTACTTTTATGATGATACTCACATGTTTTATACACATTATATGTCATTATTATGCATTTTTCGGCACTAACCTATTGACGAGATGCCGAAGAGCCAGTTGCTGTTTTCTGCTGTTTTTGGTTTCATAAATCCTAGTAAGGAAATATTCTCGGAATTGGACGAAATCGACGCCCAGGGTCCTATTTTTCCACGAAGCTTCCAGAAGTCCGAGGGAGATACGAAGTGGGGCCACGAGGCGACGCCACACTAGGGAGGCGCGGCCCAGGCCTTGGCCGCGCGGCCCTAGCGTGTGGGTCCCTCGTGACGCCCCCTGACCTGCCCTTCCGCCTACTTAAAGCCTTCATCGCGAATACCCCAGTACCGAGAGCCACGATACGGAAAACCTTCCAGAGACGCCGCCGCCGCCAATCCCATCTCGGGGGATTCAGGAGATCGCCTCCGGCACCCTGCCGAAGAGGGGAATCATCTCCCGGAGGGCTCTTCATCGCCATGATCGCCTCCGGATCGATGTGTGAGTAGTCCACCCCTGGACTATGGGTCCATAGCAGTAGCTAGATGGTTGTCTTCTCCTCATTGTGCTATCATGTTAGATCTTGTGAGCTTCCTATCATGATCAAGATCATCTATTTGTAATGCTACATGTTGTGTTTGTTGGGATCCGATGAATATTGAATACTATGTCAAGTTGATATCAATCTATCATATATGTTATTTATGTTCTTGCATGCTCTCCGTTGCTAGTAGAGGCTCTGGCCAAGTTGATACTTGTGACTCCAAGAGGGAGTATTTATGCTCGATAGTGGGTTCATGCCTTCATTAAACTGCAAGGACGTGTAAAGATCTAAGGTTGTGGATGTGCTGTTGCCACTAGGGATAAAACATCGATGCTTTGTCTAAGGATATTTGTGTTGATTACATTATGCACCATACTTAATGCAATTGTCTGTTGCTTGCAACTTAATACCGGAAGGGGTTCGGATGATAACCTGAAAGTGGACTTTTTGGGCATAGATGCATGCTGGATAGCGGTCTATGTACTTTGTCGTAATGCCCTGATTAAATCTCATAGTACTCATCATGATATATGTATGTGCATTGTTATGCCTTCTTTATTTGTCAATTGCCCAACTGTAATTTGTTCACCCAACATATGTTTATCTTATGGGAGAGACACCACTAGTGAACTGTGGACCCCGGTCCAATTCTTTACATCTGAAATACAATCTACTGCAATTGTTCTTTACTGTTCTTCGCAAACAAACATCATCTTCCACACAATACGTTTAATCCTTTGTTTACAGCAAGCCGGTGAGATTGACAACCTCACTGTTACGTTGGGGCAAAGTACTTTGATTGTGTTGTGTAGGTTCCACGTTGGAGCCAGAATCCCTGGTGTTGCGCCGCACTAGACTCCGCCGCCATCAACCTTCAACGTGCTTCTTGGCTCCTACTGGTTCGATAAACCTTTGTTTCTTTCTGAGGGAAAACTTGCTACTGTACGCATCACACCTTCCTCTTGGGGTTCCCAACGGATGTGTGTTAACTGCACGCATCAAGCATATTTTCTGGCGCCGTTGCCGGGGAGATCAAGACACGCTGCAAGGGGAGTCTCCACTTCCAATCTCTTTACTTTGTTTTTGTCTTGCTTTATTTTATTTACTACTTTGTTTGCTGCACTAAAACAAAACACAAAAAAATTAGTTGCTAGTTTTACTTTATTTACTGTCTTGTTCTCCATATTAAAAACACAAAAAAATTAGTTACTTGCATTTACTTTATTTAATTTGCTTTATTTACTATTGCTAAAATGAATACTCCTGAAAACACTAAGTTGTGTGACTTCACTAGCAAAAATAATAATGATTTCTTATGCACACCTATTGCTCCACCTGCTACTACAGCAGAATTCTTTGAAATTAAACCTGCTTTACTGAATCTTGTTATGAAAGAGCAATTTTCTGGTGTTAGTTCTGATGATGCTGCTGCCCATCTTAATAATTTTGTTGAACTATGTGAAATGCAAAAATATAAGGATGTAGATGGTGACATTATAAAGTTGAAATTGTTTCCTTTCTCCTTAAGAGGAAGAGCTAAATATTGGTTGCTATCTCTGCCTAGAAATAGTATTGATTCATGGACTAAATGTAAGGATGCTTTTATTGGTAGATATTATCCTCCCGCTAAAATTATATCTTTGAGAAGTAGCATAATGAATTTTAAGCAATTGGATAATGAACATGTTGCTCAAGCATGGGAGAGAATGAAATCTTTGGTGAAGAATTGCCCAACCCATGGACTAACTACTTGGATGATCATCCAAACCTTTTATGCAGGACTAAATTTTTCTTCGCGGAACCTATTGGATTCAGCTGCTGGAGGTACCTTTATGTCCATTACTTTGGGGGCGGCAACAAAGATTCTTGATAATATGATGATAAATTACTCTGAATGGCACACGGAAAGAGCTCCACAAGGTAAGAAGGTAAATTCTGTTGAAGAAACCTCCTCCTTGAGTGATAAGATTGATGTGATTAAGTCTATGCTTGTGAATGGTAGATCTAATGTTGATCCTAATAATGTTCCTTTAGCTTCATTGGTTGCCCAAGAAGAACATGTTGATGTGAACTTCATTAAAAATAATAATTTCAACAACAATGCTTATAGGAATAATTCTGGTAACAACTATAGGCCATATCCTTCTGTTAACAGTAATGGTTATGGTAATTCTTATGGAAATTCTTACAACAATAATAGGAATGTACCCCCTGGTCTTCAAGCCATGCTTAAAGAATTTATTAGTACACAAACTGCTTTTAACAAATCTGTTGAAGAAAAGCTTGATAAAATTGATATCCTTGCTTCTAAGGTTGATAGACTTGCCTCTGATGTTGATCTTTTAAAATTGAAAGTTATGCCTAATAAGGATAATGAAATAAGATTGTTACTACAGAAAATGCCATCCAAGTTAGAGTTAATGAGAATATAAGATTGATGGCTGAATTGCATGCTAGGTGGGAAAGAGAAGAAAATGAAAAACTTGCTAAAAAGAATAATGTAGCTAAAGTTTGGACTATTACCACCACTAGTAATGATAATGCTTCACATGTTGCTACACCCCCTACTATCAATGGTAAAATAATTGGTGTTGGCAATGTTTCTACTCCTAGTGCAAAGCGTGCAAAATTGCCTGAAATTGCTAAAACTGCTGAAACTGCTTGTGATAAAACTGCTGAATTTTTTTCCAACATTGGGGACAATGATCCCATTGCTGTAGATCATAATGATTTAGATTTTGACGATTGTCACATCTCTGAAGTTATAAAGTTCTTACAAAAACTTGCTAAAAGTCCCAATGCTAGTGCTATAAATTTGGCCTTTACAAAACATATTACAAATGCTCTCATAAAAGCTAGAGAAGATAAACTAAAACTTGAAACTTCTATTCCTAGGAAGTTAGAAGATGGTTGGGAGCCCATTATTAAGATGAGGGTCAATGATTTTGATTGTAATGCTTTATGTGATCTTGGTGCAAGTATTTCTGTTATGCCTAAGAAAATCTATGATATGCTTGACTTGCCACCATTGAGAAATTGTTATTTGGATGTTAATCTTGCTGATAATGCTATAAAGAAACCTTTGGGGAGGATTGATAATGTTCGTATTATGGTTAACAATAACCTTGTCCCCGTTGATTTTGTTGTCTTGGATATCAATGCAATGCATCTTATCCCATTATATTGGGAAGACCTTTTCTTCGAACTGTTGGTGCCACCATTGATATGAAGGAAGGTAATATTCAATATCAATTTCCTCTCAAGAAAGGTATGGAACACTTCCCTAGAAAGAGAATGAAGTTACCTTATGATTCTATTATTAGAAAAAATTATGATGTTGATGCTTCATCTCTTGATAATACTTGATTCACACTTTCTGCGCCTAGCTGAAAAGGCGTTAAAGAAAAGCGCTTATGGGAGACAACCCATTATTTTACTTCTGCACTTTGTTTTATATTTGAGTCTTGGAAGTTGTTACTACTGTAGCAACCTCTCCTTATCTTTATTTTATTGCATTGTTGTACCAAGTAAAGTCTTTGATAGTAAAGTCAATACTAGATTTGGATTACTGCGCAGAAACAGATTTCTTGCTGTCACGAATTTGGGTATGGTTCTCTGTAGGTAACTCAGAAAAATCTGCCAATTTACGTGCGTGATCCTCAGATATGTACGCAACTTTCATTCAATTTGGGCATTTTCATCTGAGCAAGTCTGGTGCCTCTAAAAAATTCGTCTTTACAGACTGTTCTGTTTTGACAGATTCTACCTTTTATTTCGCATTGCCTGTTTTGCTATGTTTGATGGATTTCTTTGTTCCATTAACTTTCAGTAGCTTTGTGCAATGTACAGAAGTGTTAAGAATGATTATGTCACCTCTGAATATATGAATTATGCACTGACCCTCTAATGAGTTTGTTTTGAGTTTGGTGTGGAGGAAGTTTTCAAGGGTCAAGAGAGGAGGATGATACAATATGATTAAGAAGAGTGAAAAGTCAAAGCTTGGGGATGCCCCCGTGGTTCATCCCTGCATATTTTAAGAAGACTCAAGCGTCTAAGCTTGGGGATGCCCAAGGCATACCTTCTTCATCGACAACTTATCAGGTCACCTCTAGTGAAACTATATTTTTATTCTGTCACATCTTATGTGCTTTACTTGGAGCGTATGTTTGTTTTTATTTTTGTTTTTGTTTGAATAAAATCGGATCCTAGCATTCTTTGTTTGGGAGAGAGACACGCTCCGCTGTTTCGTATGAACACATGTGTTCTTAGCTTTATCTTTAATGTTCATTGCGAAAGTTGGACTATTTCATTCATTGCTATATGGTTGGAAACGAAAAATGCCGCATGTGGTAAATGGTATAATGTCTTGAATAATGTGATACTTGGCAATTGTTGTGCTCATATAGATCATGTTTAAGCTCTTGCATCATGTACCTTGTACCCATTAATGAAGAATTACATAGAGCTTGTTAAAATTTGGTTTGCATGATTGGTCTCTAGAGTCTAGATATTTTCTGGTTGAGGTGTTTGAACAACAAGGAGACAATGTAAATTCTTATAATACCTACAATATTTTCATATGTGAGCTTTGCTGCACCTTTTATACTTGAGTTTGCTTCAAACAACCTTGCTAGCCTAGCCTTGTATTGAGAGGAATTCTTCTCGTGCGTCCAAATCCTTGAGCCAAAAACTATGCCATTTGTGTCCACCATACCTACCTACCACATGGTATTTCTCTACCATTCCAAAGTACATTACTTGAGTGCTACCTTTAAACTTCTATTCTTTGCCTTCACAATACATAGCTCATGGGAAAATAGCCTTAAAAACTATTGTGGTGAAGAATATGTACTTATGTGTCTTATTTCTTAATAAGTTGCTTGTTGAGCGGTAACCATGTTTCTGGGGACGCCATCAACTCTTTTACCCTTTGTTGAATATCATGTGAGTTGCTATGCATGTTCGTCTTGTCTGAAGTAAGGGAGATTTTCATGATCAAATGGTTTGAGTGTGCATAATGTTAGAGAAGAACAATGGGCCGCTAACTAAAGCCGTGATTCATGGTGGAAGTTTCAGTTTGGACACAAATCCTCAATCTCTTATGAGAATATTAACTGTTGTTGAATGCTTATGCATTAAAGAGGAGTCCATTATCTGTTGTCTATGTTGTCCCGGTATGGATGTCTAAGTTGAGAATAATCAAAAGCGAGAAATCCAATGCGAACTTTCTCCTTAGACCTTTGTACAGGCGGCATAGAGGTACCCCTTTGTGACACTTGGTTGAAACATATGATATGCAATGATAATCCATGTTAATCCAAGCTAATTAGGACAAGGTGCGAGCACTATTAGTATACTATGCATGAGGCTTGCAACTTATAAGATATCTTATACATAACACATATGCTTTATTACTACCGTTGACAAAATTGTTTCTATGTTTTCAAAATGAAAAGCTCTAGCACAAAAATAGTAATCCATGCTTCCCTCTGCGAAGGGCCTATCTTCTACTTCATTGTTGAGTCAGTTTACCTAATTCTTTCTATCTTAGAAGCAAACACTTGTGTAAACTGTGTGCATTGATTCTTACATGTTTACCTATTGCACTTGTTATATTACTTTGTGTTGACAATTATCCATGAGATATACATGTTGAAGTTGAAAGCAACCGCTGAAACTTATATCTTCCTTTGTGTTGCTTCAATGCCTTTACTTTGAATTTATTGCTTTATGAGTAACTCTTATGCAAGTCTTATTGATGCTTGTCTTGAAAGTATTATTCATGAAAAGTCTTTGCTATATGATTCATTTGTTTACTCATTATCTTCATCATTGCTTCAAATCGCTGCATTCATCTCATATGCTTTACAATAGTATGATCAAGATTATGATAGCATGTCACTTCAGAAATTATCTTTGTTATCGTTTACCTACTCGAGGGCGAGTAGGAACTAAGCTTGGGGATGCTTGATACGTCCCAAACGTATCTATAATTTCTTATCTTCCATGCTACTTTTATGATGATATTCACATGTTTTATACACATTATATGTCATTATTATGCATTTTCCGGCACTAACCTATTGACGAGATGCCGAAGAGCCAGTTGCTGTTTTCTGCTGTTTTTGGTTTCAGAAATCCTAGTAAGGAAATATTCTCGGAATTGGACGAAATCAACGCCCAGGGTCCTATTTTTCCACGGAGCTTCCAGAAGTCCGAGGGAGATACGAAGTGGGGCCACGAGGCGACGCCACACTAGGGCGGCGCGGCCCAGGCCTTGGCCGCGTGACCCTAGCGTGTGGGTCCGTCGTGATGCCCCCTGACATGCCCTTCCGCCTACTTAAAGCCTTCGTCGCGAATACCCCATTACCGAGAGCCACGATACGGAAAACCTTCCAGAGACGCCGCCGCCGCCAATCCCATCTCGGGGGATTCAGGAGATCGCCTCCGGCACCCTGCCGGAGAGGGGAATCATCTCCCGGAGGGCTCTTCATCGCCATGATCGCCTCCGGATCGATGTGTGAGTAGTCCACCCCTGGACTATGGGTCCATAGCAGTAGCTAGATGGTTGTCTTCTCCTCATTGTGCTATCATGTTAGATCTTGTGAGCTGCCTATCATGATCAAGATCATCTATTTGTAATGCTACATGTTGTGTTTGTTGGGATCCGATGAATATTGAATACTATGTCAAGTTGATTATCAATCTATCATATATGTTATTTATGTTCTTGCATGCTCTCCGTTGCTAGTAGAGGCTCTGGCCAAGTTGATACTTGTGACTCCAAGAGGGAGTATTTATGCTCGATAGTGGGTTCATGCCTCCATTAAATCTGGGACAGTGACAGAAAGTTCTAAGGTTGTGGATGTGATGTTGCCACTAGGGATAAAACATCGATGCTTTGTCTAAGGATATTTGTGTTGATTACATTACGCACCATACTTAATGCAATTGTCTGTTGCTTGCAACTTAATACCGGAAGGGGTTCGGATGATAACCTGAAAGTGGACTTTTTAGGCATAGATGCATGCTGGATAGCGGTCTATGTACTTTGTCGTAATGCCCTGATTAAATCTCATAGTACTCATCATGATATATGTATGTGCATTGTTATGCCTTCTTTATTTGTCAATTGCCCAACTGTAATTTGTTCACCCAACATCTGTTTATCTTATGGGAGATACACCACTAGTGAACTATGGACCCCGGTCCAATTTTCTATACTGAAATACAATCTACTGCAATTGTTCTTTACTGTTCTTCGCAAACAAACATCATCTTCCACACAATACGTTTAATCCTTTGTTTACAGCAAGCCGGTGAGATTGACAACCTCACTGTTACGTTGGGGCAAAGTACTTTGATTGTGTTGTGCAGGTTCCACGTTGGCGCCAGAATCCCTGGTGTTGCGCCGCACTACACTCCACCGCCATCAACCTTCAACGTGCTTCTTGGCTCCTACTGGTTCGATAAACCTTGGTTTCTTTCTGAGGGAAAACTTGCTACTGTACGCATCACACCTTCCTCTTGGGGTTCCCAACGGACGTGTGTTAATTGCACGCATCAATCACCCGTAGCAAGTTCCTCGACCAGGGCAGTCAGCACTTATTTTACCAGCAGTGATCGCAGGATTCGACGTATCTCGAGTTTTCATAGACGGAGGCAGCAGTCTAAACCTTATGTACGCAGATACATTGAGGAAGATGAGCATATCCCTGGAAAATCTAAAACCAACTGACACGCGTTTCCACGGAATTACACCAGAGAAGCCGAGTTATCCGTTGGGAAGGATTAATCTCGATGTTCAGTTCGGGACCCGAGAAAATTACAGGATAGAAAGGTTAGAGTTTGAAGTCGTGGATTTCCCATCGCAATATCACGCCTTGTTGGGTCGACTAGCATATGCGAGGTTTATGGCGGTACCACATTACACGTATCTGCTATGGAGGTTACCTGGACCTAAGGGACCAATCACAGTCAAAGGAAACTTCACGCTAGCCGATAAATGTGACAAGGATTTTCATCGACTATCAGAAACTTTCGGGATGCAAGCAGAGTACGCGGCGTCAAGGCTCATGACTGATTATGATGTGCTGCCAGATGTAGGGAGATTTAACAAGGAACCAACCTTTAACACGACGAAAGATTTCAAGGAGGTGCAGATCCACCCGACAGATCCTAAGAAAACGACGTCCATCGCGACAAACATGGACCTCGCATAGGAAAGCGCGCTCATCGAGTTCCTCCGTGAGCACTGGAAAATCTTCGCATGGTGTCCAGCTGACATGCCAGGAGTACCCAGGGAACTTGCCGAGCACCACCTAAACTTGGATCCAATAGCGAGACCAATCAAGCAACCTCTGAGGCATTTTTCGGAGCCAAACCGTAAAGCTATGCTGTCAGAAATCGATCGACTAAGAGAAGCTGGTTTCATTAAGGAGCTGCATACAGAGGCCACATGGGTAGCAAAAACCAGTACTGGTCCCGAAGAAAAACACTAAAGTCCTTCGCATGTGTGTCGACTTTACGTGTCTCAACAAACATTGTCCAAAGGATCACTTTCCCCTCCCAAGGATCGATCAAATTATCGACTCCACGGCAGGATGTGAACGTCTTTCCTTCTTGGATGCATACTCTGGTTATAACCAGATCAGATTAAAGGAAGAGGACGAGATCAAAACAGCGTTCATTACACCTTACGGCGTATTCTGTTATAGAACAATGCCTTTTGGTCTGAAAAACGCGGGAGCAACATATCAGCGGATGATGCAGAAGTGCTTACCAACACAGATTGGGAAAAACGTACAAGTATACATTGACGATGTCATCATAACATCAAAAAAAGGGGCAACGTTAATCGAGGACTTGAAGGAAACCTTCGACAACCTCGACAAATTTTGTCTCAAGCTGAATCCGACGAAGTGTTCTTTCGGCGTCCCTGCGGGAGAACTTCTTGGGTTCCTAGTCTCAGCAAGAGGGATCGAAGCTAATCCCGAAAAAATCCAAGCTATCGTAACAATGAGGAAGCCAACAAAGTTGAAAGAAATACAACAATTAACTGGGTGAGTCGCAGCTCTAAGCAGATTCGTCGCCAGGCTGGGAGAAAAGGCGCTATCGTTTTATGCCTTAATCAAACAAGGGGAGAAGTTCCAGTGGAACGAAGCGGCAGATAGAGCCTTCGAGGATCTTAAACGCACAATTTCGACACCACCAATCTTGGTGGCTAATGCGCGTATAATTGACACGTTCGTTGGGAACCCCAATAGGAAGGTGCGATGCGCACAGCAGTAAGTTTTCCCTCAGTGAGAAACCAAGGTTTAATCGAACCAGTAGGAGTCAAGAAGCACGTTGAAGGTTGATGGTGGCGGAATATAATGCGGCGTAACACCAGGGATTCCGGCGCCAACGTGGAACCTGCACAACACAACCAAAGTACTTTGCCCCAACGAAACAGTGAGGTTGTCAATCTCACCGGCTTGCTGTAACAAAGGATTAACCGTATTGTGTGGAAGATGATTGTTTGCAGAAAACAGTAAAGAACAAGTATTGCAGCAGATTTGTATTTCAGTATAAAAGAATGGACCGGGGTCCACAGTTCACTAGAGGTGTCTCTCCCATAAGATAAAAGCATGTTGGGTGAACAAATTACAGTCGGGCAATTGACAAATAGAGAGGGCATAACAATGCACATACATGACATGATAAATATAGTGAGATTTAATTGGGCATTACGACAAAGTACATAGACCGCTATCCAGCATGCATCTATGCCTAAAAAGTCCACCTTCAGGTTATCATCCGAACCCCTTCCAGTATTAAGTTGCAAAACAACAGACAATTGCATTAAGTATGGTGCGTAATGTAATCAATAACTACATCCTTAGACATAGCATCAATGTTTTATCCCTAGTGGCAACAGCACATCCACAACCTTAGAACTTTCTGTCACTATCCCAGATTTAATGGAGGCATGAACCCACTATCGAGCATAAATACTCCCTCTTGGAGTTAAGAGCAAAAACTTGGCCAGAGCCTCTACTAATAACGGAGAGCATGCAAGATCATAAACAACACATAGGTAATAACTTGATAATTAACATAACATAGTATTCTCTATCCATCGGATCCCGAGAAACACAACATATAGAATTACAGATAGATGATCTTGATCATGTTAGGCAGCTCACAAGATCCAACAATGAAGCACAATGAGGAGAAGACAACCATCTAGCTACTGCTATGGACCCATAGTCCAGGGGTGAACTACTCACTCATCACTCCGGAGGCGACCATGGCGGTGAAGAGTCCTCCGGGAGATGAATCCCCTCTCCGGCAGGGTGCCGGAGGAGATCTCCAGAATCCCCCGAGATGGGATTGGCGGCGTCTCAGTAAGGTTTTCCGTATCGTGGCTCTCGGTACTGGGGGTTTCGCGATGAAGGTTATTTGTAGGCGGAAGGGCAGGTAAAGAGGCGGCACGAGGGGCCCACACCATAGGTCGGCAAGGCCAGGGCCTGGGCCGCGCCGCCCTGGTGTCTGGCCACCTCGTGGCCCCACTTCGACTCTCCTTCGGTCTTCTGGAAGCTTCGTGGCAAAATAGGACCCTGGGCGTTGATTTCGTCCAATTCCGAGAATATTTCTTTACTAGGATTTCGAAACCAAAAACAGCAGAAAAACAAGAATCGGCTCTTCGGCATCTCGTTAATAGGTTAGTGCCGGAAAATGCATAAATACAACATATAATGTGTATAAAACATGTAGATATCATCAATAATGTAGCATGGAACATAAGAAATTATCGATACGTCGGAGACGTATCAGCATCCCCAAGCTTAGTTCTGCTCGTCCCGAGCAGGTAAACGATAACAAAGATAATTTCTGGAGTGACATGCCATCATAACCTTGATCATACTATTGTAAACATATGTAATGAATGCAGCGATCAAAACAATGGTAATGACATGAGTAAACAACTGAATCATAAAGCAAAGACTTTTCATGAATATTACTTCAAGACAAGCATCAATAAGTCTTGCATAAGAGTTAACTCATAAAGCAATAAATCAAAGTAAAGGTATTGAAGCAACACAAAGGAAGATTAAGTTTCAGCGGTTGCTTTCAACTTATAACATGTATATCTCATGGATAATTGTCAACATA
The DNA here is from genome assembly GCF_019359855.2 of Lolium perenne. Classification (NCBI taxonomy): domain Eukaryota; kingdom Viridiplantae; phylum Streptophyta; class Magnoliopsida; order Poales; family Poaceae; genus Lolium; species Lolium perenne. The sequence continues at coordinate 266,353,852 of NC_067246.2, read as the reverse complement.
GAGTAATATAACAAGTGCAATATGCAAGTATGTAGGAATCAATGCACAGTTCACACAAGTGTTTGCTTCTTGAGGTGGAGAGAAATAGGTGAACTGACTCAACATTAAAAGTAAAAGAAAGGCCCTTCAACGAGGAAAGCATCGATTGCTATATTTGTGCTAGAGCTTTTATTTTGAAAACATGAAACAATTTTGTCAACGGTAGTAATAAAGCATATGAGTTATGTAAATTATATCTTACAAGTTGCAAGCCTCATGCATAGTATACTAATAGTGCACGCACCTTGTCCTAATTAGCTTGGACTACCGGATCATCGCAATACACATGTTTTAACCAAGTGTCACAATGGGGTACCTCCATGCACTTTGTACAAAGGTCTAAGGAGAAAGCTCGCATTTTGGATTTCTCGCTTTTGATTATTCTCAACTTAGACATCCATACCGGGACAACATGGACAACAGATAATGGACTCCTCTTTAATGCATAAGCATGTGGCAACAATTAGTGTTCTCATATGAGATTGAGGATATATGTCCAAAACTGGAACTTCCACCATGATTCATGGCTTTAGTTAGCGGCCCAATGTTCTTCTCTAACAATATGCATGCTCCAACCATTAAGGTGGTAGATCTCTCTTACTTCAGACAAGACGGACATGCATAGCAACTCACATGATATTCAACAAAGAGTAGTTGATGGCGTCCCCAGAAACATGGTTATCGCACAACAAGCAACTTAATAAGAGATAAAGTGCATAAGTACATATTCAATACCACAATAGTTTTTAAGCTATTTGTCCCATGAGCTATATATTGCAAAGGTGAATGATGAAAATTTTAAAGGTAGCACTCAAGCAATTTACTTTGGAATGGCGGAGAAATACCATGTAGTAGGTAGATATGGTGGACACAAATGGCATAGTGGTTGGCTCAAGGATTTTGGATGCACGAGAAGTATTCCCTCTCGATACAAGGTTTAGGCTAGCAAGGTTATTTGAAACAAACACAAGGATGAACCGGTGTAGCAAAACTCACATAAAAGACATATTGTAAACATTATAAGACTCTACACCGTCTTCCTTGTTGTTCAAAACTCAATACTAGAAATTATCTAGACTTTAGAGAGACCAAATATGCAAACCAAATTTAGCAAGCTCTAGGTGTTTCTTCACTAATGGGTGCAAAGTATATGATGCAAGAGCTTAAACATGAGCACAACAATTGCCAAGTATCAAATTATCCAAGACATTTTAGAATTACTACATGTAGCATTTCCCGATTCCAACCATATAACAATTTAACGAAGAAGATTCAACCTTCGCCATGAATACTATGAGTAAAGCCTAAGGACATATTTGTCCATATGCAACAGCGGAGCGTGTCTCTCTCCCACACAATGAATGCTAGGATCCATTTATTCAAACAAAAACAAAAACAAAAACAAACCGACGCTCCAAGCAAAGCACATAAGATGTGACGGAATAAAAATATAGTTTCAGGGGAGGAACCTGATAATGTTGTCGATGAAGAAGGGGATGCCTTGGGCATCCCTAAGCTTAGACGCTTGAGTCTTCTTAGAATATGCAGGGGTGAACCACCGGGGCATCCCCAAGCTTAGAGCTTTCACTCTCCTTGATCATATTGCATCATACTCCTCTCTTGATCCTTGAAAACTTCCTCCACACCAAACTCGAAACAACTCATTAGAGGGTTAGTGGATAATAAAAATTAACATGTTCAGAGGTGACACAATCATTCTTAACACTTCTGGACATTGCATAAAGCTACTGGACATTAATGGAACAAAGAAATTCATCCAACATAGCAAAAGAGGCAATGCGAAATAAAAGGCAGAATCTGTCAAAACAGAACAGTCCGTAAAGATGGATTTTATTGAGGCACCAGACTTGCTCAAATGAAAATTCCCAAATTGAATGAAAGTTGCGTACATACCTGAGGATCACGCACGTAAATTGGCTTAATTTTCTGAGCTACCTACAGGGAGGCAGGTCGAAATTCGTGACAGCAAAGAAATCTGAAACTGCGCAGTAATCCAAATCTAGTATGAACTTTACTATCAAAGACTTTACTTGGCACAACAAAACACAAAACTAAGATAAGGAGAGGTTGCTACAGTAGTAAACAACTTCCAAGACTCAAATATAAAACAAAAATACTGTAGTAAAAACATGGGTTGTCTCCCATAAGCGCTTTTCTTTAACGCCTTTCAGCTAGGCGCAGAAAGTGTATATCAAGTAACATAAAGAGACGAAGCATCAACATCATAATTTGTTCTAATAATAGAATCAAAAGGTAACTTCATTCTTTTTCTAGGGAAGTGTTCCATACCTTTCTTGAGAGGAAATTGATATTTAATATTACCTTCCTTCATATCAATAGTAGCACCAACGGTTCGAAGAAAAGGTCTTCCCAATATAATGGGGCAAGATGCATTGCATTCAATATCCAAGACAACAAAATCAACGGGGACAAGGTTATTGTTAACCATAATATGAACATTATCAACTCTCCCCAAAGGTTTCTTTTTAGCATTATCAGCGAGATTAACATCCAAATAACACTTTTTCAATGGTGGCAAGTCAAGCATATCATAGACTTTCTTAGGCACAACAGAAATACTTGCACCAAGATCACATAAAGCATTACAATCAAAATCATTGACCCTCATTTTAATGATGGGCTCCCAACCATCCTCTAGCTTTCTAGGAATAGAAGTTTCAAGTTTTAGTTTCTCTTCTCTAGCTTTTATGAGAGCATTTGTAATATGTTTTGTAAAGGCCAAGTTTACAGCGCTAGCATTGGGACTCTTAGCAAGTTTTTGTAAGAACTCTATAACTTCAGAGATGTGGCAATCATCAAAATCTAAATCATTATGAGCTACAGCAATGGGATCATTGTCTCCAAGGTTGGAAAAAATTTCAGCAGTTTTATCACAAGCAATTTCAGCAGTTTTAGCAATTTCAGGCAGTTTTGTACGCTTTGCACTAGGAGTAGAAACATTGCCAACACCAATTATTTTACCATTAATAGTAGGAGGTGCAGCAACATGTGAATCATTAGCATTGCTAGTGGTGGTAATAGTCCAAACTTTAGCTACATTTTTCTCTTTAGCTAGTTTTTCATTTTCTTCTCTATCCCACCTAGCACGCAATTCAGCCATTAATCTTATATTCTCATTAATTGTAACTTGGATGGCATTTGCTGTAGTAAATAAAGCAAACTAGATAAAATAAATGCAAGTAAACTAATTTTTTTTTGTGTTTTTGATATAGAGTGCAAGACAGTAAATAAAGTAAAGCTAGCAACTAATTTTTTTGTGTTTTGATATAAGTGCAGCAAACAAGTAAGTAAATAAAATAAAGCAAGACAAAAACAAAGTAAAGAGATTGGGAAGTGGAGACTCCCCTTGCAGCGTGTCTTGATCTCCCCGGCAACGGCGCCAGAAAACAGTCTTGATGCGCGTATAATTGACACGTTCGTTGGGAACCCCAAGAGGAAGGTGCGATGCGCACAGCAGTAAGTTTTTCCTCATTAAGAAACCAAGGTTTAATCGAACCAGTAGGAGTCAAGAAGCACGTTGAAGGTTGATGGTGGCGGAATGTAATGCGGCGCAACACCAGAGATTCCGGCGCCAACGTGGAACCTGCACAACACAACCAAAGTACTTTGCCCCAACGAAACAGTGAGGTTGTCAATCTCACCGGCTTGCTGTAACAAAGGATTAACCGTATTGTGTGGAAGATGATTGTTTGCAGAAAACAGTAAAGAACAAGTATTGCAGCAGATTTGTATTTCAGTATAAAAGAATGGACCGGGGTCCACAGTTCACTAGAGGTGTCTCTCCCATAAGATAAAAGCATGTTGGGTGAACAAATTACAGTCGGGCAATTGACAAATAGAGAGGGCATAACAATGCACATACATGACATGATAAATATAGTGAGATTTAATTGGGCATTACGACAAAGTACATAGACCGCTATCCAGCATGCATCTATGCCTAAAAAGTCCACCTTCAGGTTATCATCCGAACCCCTTCCAGTATTAAGTTGCAAAACAACAGACAATTGCATTAAGTATGGTGCGTAATGTAATCAATAACTACATCCTTAGACATAGCATCAATGTTTTATCCCTAGTGGCAACAGCACATCCACAACCTTAGAACTTTCTGTCACTGTCCAAGATTTAATGGAGGCATGAACCCACTATCGAGCATAAATACTCCCTCTTGGAGTTAAGAGCAAAAACTTGGCCAGAGCCTCTACTAATAACGGAGAGCATGCAAGATCATAAACAACACATAGGTAATAACTTGATAATTAACATAACATAGTATTCTCTATCCATCGGATCCCGACAAACACAACATATAGAATTACAGATAGATGATCTTGATCATGTTAGGCAGCTCACAAGATCCAACAATGAAGCACAATGAGGAGAAGACAACCATCTAGCTACTGCTATGGACCCATAGTCCAGGGGTGAACTACTCACTCATCACTCCGGAGGCGACCATGGCGGTGAAGAGTCCTCCGGGAGATGAATCCCCTCTCCGGCAGGGTGCCGGAGGAGATCTCCAGAATCCCCCGAGATGGGATTGGCGGCGGCGGCGTCTCAGTAAGGTTTTCCGTATCGTGGCTCTCGGTACTGGGGGTTTCGCGACGAAGGCTATTTGTAGGCGGAAGGGCAGGTAAAGAGGCGGCACGAGGAGCCCACACCATAGGTCGGCGCGGCCAGGGCCTGGGCCGCGCCGCCCTGGTGTCTGGCCACCTCGTGGCCCCACTTCGACTCTTCTTTGGTCTTCTGGAAGCTTCGTGGCAAAATAGGACCCTGGGCATTGATTTCGTCCAATTCCGAGAATATTTCTTTACTAGGATTTCTGAAACCAAAAACAGCAGAAAACAGCAACTGGCTCTTCGGCATCTCGTTAATAGGTTAGTGCCAGAAAATGCATAAATACAACATATAATGTGTATAAAACATGTAGATATCATCAATAATGTAGCATGGAACATAAGAAATTATCGATACGTCGGAGACGTATCAGTGGCGCCAAAAGAGATGGAACCCCTCCTGTTATACATTGCGGCCACACCCCAGGTGGTCAGCACGGCGCTAGTTGTCGAAAGAGAGGAAGAAGGAAAACTCCATGGAGTGCAAAGACCGGTATACTTCATCAGTGAAGTTTTATCACCTTCAAAACAGCGGTACCCGCAGTACCAGAAGCTAGCATATGGAGTGTTTACAACCGCAAGAAAATTGTGGCACTATTTTTCGGCGCATCCGATAATAGTGGTCAACGAGGCGCCTCTATCCAATATACTAAATAATCCAGAAGCTACAGGTCGTGTCTCCCTTTGGGGAATAGAACTTTCCCCTCGGGACATCACGTACGAAAAAAGAAAAGCAATAAAGTCGCAAATTCTGCCAGATTTCATCGCAGAGTGGATGGAGTTGCAAAATATAGGACCTCCAGATTTATCGAGAACCTGGACTATGAACTTCGATGGATCCAAAGGCTAGAAGGAGCTGGAGCAGGCGTGATACTAATATCACCTGAAGGCGACAAATTAAAGTATGTCTTACGGATGACGTTCCCAAACGCATCTAACAACGAGGCAGAATATGAAGCTCTTATACGTGGGATGAAGATGGCGAAGGCTTGTGGTGCAACTCGACTAAAAATCTTTGGCGACTCACAATTGGTGACCCAACAAGTCATGAACCAATGTGATGCAGTCAATGATAGCATGGTGGCGTACAAGGAATTGTATAACGAGCTGGAGAAACTGTTTGATGGATGCGAGGTAAACCACATCAGCAGGCTGAGCAATGATGAAGCCGACGTTCTTGCAAACATCGGGTCGTAGTGTCTTGCGATTCCTCCAGGCGTGTTCTGGGAGGAGATAACAGAGAGATCCACAAAGCCGAAGAAATCGAAAAGAAAGAGAATGATGAAAAATCCTCGGGGGCTGTGCAAAAAACACTGGAAGAAGAGGAGGAACATGATCTAGTGCTGATGGTGCAAATCCCATGGATGCAGGCTTACATATCATACATCCTAAGGAAAACAATACCCGACGATCCAGTTGAAGCAAGGCGAGTTATTAGACGTTCCAAAGCCTTCACTGTGGTCAAATGAGAGTTGTACAAACGAAATATTTCGGGTGTGTTACAAAGATGCGTTACACCCGAAGAAGGAAGGGTAATTCTGAAGGAAGTACACGAAGTAGTATGCGGTCATCACGCAACCAGCCGAGCTATCGCGGCCAAGGTTTTTAGAGCAGGGTTTTACTGGTTGACAGCAATTGAGGACGCGAAGGAAATAGTGCGAACTTGCGATGCGTGCCAGAGATTTGCCGCAAAACCTCACTCTCCGGCAGCAGAGCTGATGCCAATACCATTGTCCTGGCCCTTTGCTCAATGGGGCCTCGATATGGTGGGAAAGTTACACAAGGCCTCGCCAGGAGGATACGAGTATATGCTCGTCGCTATCGACAAATTCACCAAGTGGATAGAAGGAAAGCCGATAAATTCACCAGACGCAGCATTAGCAATAAAGTTCGTGAAAAGCATCGTTTTTCGATTTGGAGTACCTCATAGCATCGTCACGGACAATGGCAGCAACTTCACATCCAAGGAATTCAAGGCATACTGCGCAGAGGTGGGCATCAAATTGCACTTCGCATCAGTTGCGCATCCGCAAACAAACGGCCAAGTCGAGAAAGCCAGGTATAATCTGCAATGGTATCAAGAAACGCTTGTTAGGACCACTGGAAAAAGCTCGACATACTTGGCCAGAGGAGCTGCCGAGTGTGTTATGGAGCATCCGAACAACACCAAATACAGCAACACAGGAGACACTGTTTTTTCTGGTCCACGGAGCAGAGGCAGTACTGCCGATAGAAATAGAGCATGACTCTCTGAGAGTCACGGAATACAACGAAGAAGCTTCAAGGAGAGCATTGGAAGACGACGTCGACGCACTCGACGAAGCTCGAGACGAAGTGTTATCGCGAGTCGCTAAATACCAGCAAGATCTGAAAACTACCATAGTCGACGTTTGCGACCAAGGTCCTTTCAGGTGGGAGATTTAGTTCTGCGGCTCAATCAACAAAGGCAGGAAAAGCTCGAGTCACCGTGGCTTGGACCTTACATCGTCACAGAAGTAATCGAGGGAGGCGCATACAGGTTAAAGGACAAGAAGTCAAGAGATGTTGAGCCAAATCCTTGGAACGTGGCACACCTCAGGCGTTTTTACGCCTAGAGTCGAAATATAGTCCTCCTTGTAAAGCTACAATGTACTGAAATGCCCGCGAGTTTTCAGACGCACTCTTTTCCTTTTTCGGGGCACCGAGTGGGGCCGGAAAAGGTTTTTAATGAGGCGGGCTCGCGGTGCTACAATATAGTAAAGATAGTGGATATATACATCTTTTTTTGTCGACAGGCTCGGGGGCTCACAACTCACGACAGCAATATATATACTCTCGCAAAATAGTAAATTCGTCGAGACGCAAAAAAATAATATAAGCTCCGGCCAAAGGCTTGGGGGCTTCGCAATATAGATTATACTTCACAATATATACAACTTCATTATCATGTAGAATTCGACAAAAATATAGACATGACTTCTCGCAATATAGTACTGATACGTCTCCGACGTATCGATAATTTCTTATGTTCCATGCTACATTATTGATGATATCTACATGTTTTATACACATTATATGTCGTATTTATGCATTTTCTGGCACTAACCTATTAACAAGATGCCGAAGAGCCAGTTGCTGTTTTCTGCTGTTTTTGGTTTCAGAAATCCTACAAAGGAAATATTTTTGGAATTGGACGAAATCAACGCCCAGGGTCCTATTTTGCCACGAAGCTTCCAGAAGTCCGAGGGAGAGTCGAAGTGGGGCCACGAGGTGGCGACACACCAGGGCGGCGCGGCCCAGGCCCTGGCAGCGTCGGCCTGTGGTGTGGGCCCCTCGTGACGCCCTTTGACCTGCCCTTCCGCCTACTTAAAGCCTCCGTCGCGAAACCCCCAGTACTGAGAGCCACGATACGGAAAACCTTACTGGGACGCCGCCGCCGCCAATCCCATCTCGGGGGATTCAGGAGATCGCCTCCGGCACCCTGCCGGAGAGGGGAATCATCTCCCGGAGGACTCTTCACCGCCATGATCGCCTCCGGAGTGATGAGTGAGTAGTTCACCCCTGGACTATGGGTCCATAGCAGTAGCTAGATGGTCGTCTTCTCCTTATGTGCTTCATTGTTGGATCTTGTGAGCTGCCTAACATGATCAAGATCATCTATCTGTAATGCTATATGTTGTGTTTGTCGGGATCCGATGGATAGAGAAACTATGTTATGGTGATTATCAATCTATTACCTATGTGTTGTTTATGATCTTGCATGCTCTCTGTTATTAGTAGAGGCTCTGGCCAAGTTTTTGCTCTTAACTCCAAGAGGGAGTATTTATGCTCGATAGTGGGTTCATGCCTCCATTAAATCTAGGACAGTGACAGAAAGTTCTAAGGTTGTGGATGTGCTGTTGCCACTAGGGATAAAACATTGATGCTATGTCCGAGGATGTAGTTATTGATTACATTACGCACCATACTTAATGCAATTGTCTGTTGTTTGCAACTTAATACTGGAAGGGGTTCGGATGATAACCTGAAGGTGGAATTTTTAGGCATAGATGCATGCTGGATAGCGGTCTATGTACTTTGTCGTAATGCCCAATTAAATCTCACTATATTTATCATATCATGTATGTGCATTGTCATGCCCTCTCTATTTGTCAATTGCCCGACTGTAATTTGTTCACCCAACATGCTATTTATCTTATGGGAGAGACACCTCTAGTGAACTGTGGACCTCGGTCCTATTCTTTACATCAAATACAATCTACTGCAATACTTGTTCTTTACTGTTTTCTGCAAACAATCATCTTCCACACAATACGGTTAATCCTTTGTTACAGCAAGCCGGTGAGATTGACAACCTCACTGTTTCGTTGGGGCAAAGTACTTTGGTTGTGTTGTGCAGGTTCCACGTTGGCGCCGGAATCCCTGGTGTTGCGCCGCACTACATCCCGCCGCCATCAACCTTCAACGTGCTTCTTGACTCCTACTGGTTCGATAAACCTTGGTTTCTTACTGAGGGAAACTTGCTGCTGTACGCATCACACCTTCCACTTGGGGTTCCCAACGAGCGTGTGCTTTACGCGTCATTGATACGTCTCCAACGTATCGATAATTTCTTATGTTCCATGCCACATTATTGATGTTATCTACATGTTTTATGCACACTTTATGTCATATTCGTGCATTTTCTGGAACTAACCTATTAACAAGATGCCGAAGTGCCAGTTGTTGTTTTCTGCTGTTTTTGGTTTCAGAAATCCTAGTAAGGAAATATTCTCGGAATTGGACGAAATCAACGCCCAGGGTCCTATTTTGCCACGAAGCTTCCAGAAGTCCGAAGAGGAGACGAAGTGTGGGCCCCTCGTGCCGCCTCCTGACCTACCCTTCCGCCTACTTAAAGCCTCCGTCGCGAAACCCCCAGTACCGAGAGCCACGATACGGAAAACCTTCCAGAGACGCCGCCGCCAATCCCATCTCGGGGGATTCAGGAGATCGCCTCCGGCACCCTGCCGGAGAGGGGAATCATCTCCCGGAGGACTCTACGCCGCCATGGTCGCCTCCGGAGTGATGTGTGAGTAGTCTACCCCTGGACTATGGGTCCATAGTAGTAGCTAGATGGTTGTCTTCTCCCCATTGTGCTTCATTGTCGGATCTTGTGAGCTGCCTAACATGATCAAGATCATCTATCTGTAATTCTATATGTTGCGTTTGTTGGGATCCGATGAATAGAGAATACTTGTTATGTTGATTATCAAAGTTATGTCTATGTGTTGTTTATGATCTTGCATGCTCTCCGTTATTAGTAGATGCTCTGGCCAAGTTGATGGTAGTAACTCCAAGAGGGAGTATTTATGCTCGATAGTGGGTTCATGTCTCCGTGAATCTGGAGGGGTGACAGGAACCTCTAAGGTTATGGATGTGCTGTTGCCACTAGGGATAAAACATTGGTGCTATGTTCAAGGATGTAGTCACTAATTACATTACGCGCAATACTTAATGCAATTGTCTGTTGTTAGCAACTTAATACTGGAGGGGGTTCGGATGATAACCTGAAGGTGGACTTTTTAGGCATAGATGCATGCTGGATAGCGGTCTATGTACTTTGTCGTAATGCCCAATTAAATCTCACTATACTCATCATAATATGTATGTGCATGGTCATGCCCTCTTTATTTGTCAATTGCCCAACTGTAATTTGTTCACCCAACATGTTGTTTATCTTATGGGAGAGACACCTCTAGTGAACTGTGGACCCCGGTCCAATTCTCTATACTGAAATACAATCATACTGCAATCTTTGTTCTACTGTTTTCTGCAAACAATCATCTTCCACACAATACGGTTAATCCTTTGTTACAGCAAGCCGGTGAGATTGACAACCTCACTGTTTCGTTGGGGCAAAGTACTTTGGTTGTGTTGTGCAGGTTCCACGTTGGCGCCGGAATCTCTGGTGTTGCGCCGCACTACATCCCGCCGCCATCAACCTTCAACGTGCTTCTTGGCTCCTCCTGGTTCGATAAACCTTGGTTTCTTTCTGAGGGAAAACTTGCTGATGTGCGCATCATACCTTCCTCTTGGGGTTCCCAACGAACGTGTGAGTTACACGCCATCAATCTCTTTTTCTGGCGCCGTTGCCGGGGAGATCAAGACACGCTGCAAGGGGAGTCTCCACTTCCCAATCTCTTTACTTTGTTTTGTCTTGCTTAGTTTTATTTACTACTTTGTTTGCTGCACTAAATCAAAATACAAAAAAATTAGTTGCTAGTTTTACTTTATTTGCTATCTTGTTTGCTATATCAAAAACACAAAAAAATTAGTTACTTGCATTTACTTTATCTAGTTTGCTTTATTTACTGTTGCTAAAATGGCTACCCCTGAAAATACTAAGTTGTGTGACTTCACAACCACAAATAATAATGATTTCTTATGCACACCTATTGCTCCACCTGCTACTACAGCAGAATTCTTTGAAATTAAACCTGCTTTACTGAATCTTGTTATGCGAGAGCAATTTTCTGGTGTTAGTTCTGATGATGTTGCTGCCCATCTTAATAATTTTGTTGAACTATGTGAAATGCAAAAATATAAAGATGTAGATGGTGACATTATAAAATTAAAATTGTTCCCTTTCTCATTAAGAGGAAGAGCTAAAGATTGGTTGCTATCTCTACCTAAGAATAGTATTGATTCATGGACTAAATGCAAGGATGCTTTTATTGGTAGATATTATCCCCCTGCTAAAATTATATCTTTGAGAAGTAGCATAATGAATTTTAAACAATTAGATACTGAACATGTTGCACAAGCATGGGAAAGAATGAAATCTCTGGTTAAAAATTGCCCAACCCATGGACTGACTACTTGGATGATCATCCAAACCTTCTATGCAGGACTAAATTTTTCTTCGCGGAATTTATTGGATTCAGCTGCTGGAGGTACCTTTATGTCCATCACTCTTGGTGAAGCAACAAAGCTTCTTGATAATATGATGATCAACTACTCTGAATGGCACACGGAAAGAGCTCCACAAGGTAAGAAGGTAAATTCTGTCGAAGAAACCTCTTCCTTGAGTGATAAGATTGATGCTATTATGTCTATGCTTGTGAATGGTAGGCCTAATGTTAATTCTAATAATGTTCCGTTAGCGTCATTGGTTGCTCAAAAAGAATATGTTGATGTGAATTTCATTAAAAATAACAATTACAATGATTCTAGGCCATATCCTGCTAATGGTAACTCTCATGGTAGATATGTTTCACCTAATGAAGAGAAGATGCTAGAAATTGAAAGATCCACTAAGAGCTTTATGCAATCACAATATGAGCAAAATAAATTGTTTACTAAAACAATGAATGAGCAATCTACCTTGTTGAAGAATATAGGGAATCAACTTGAAAATTTGAGTAGGGAGATCTCGGGGTTGCAAACTAAACTTGCTAATGCTGAAAATCGAATCTCATACATGTCTGCATCACAATCTTCTTTAATTAATAAAATGGCTGCTAAACCCGAGGATTTAGATAACAAAATTACTACTACAGCAAATGCCATCCAAGTTAGAATTAATGATAATATAAGATTAATGGCTGAACTGCGTGCTAGGTGGGATAGAGAAGAAAATGAAAAACTAGCTAAAGAGAAGAATGTAGCTAAAGTTTGGACTATTACCACCACTAGTAATGCTAATGCTACACATGTTGCTGCACCTCCTACTATTAATAATAAAAGAATTGGTGTTAGCAATGTTTCCACTTCTAATGCAAAGCGCGAGAAACTGCCCGAAACTCGCTAAAATCATTAAACGCTCGTGATAAAACTGCTGAATTTTTTTTCCAACATTGGGGATGATGATCCCATTGCTTTAGATTATAATGGTTTGAATTTTGATGATTGCCACATCTCTGAAGTTATAAAGTTCTTGCAAAAACTTGCTAAAAGTCCTAATGCTAGTGCTATAAATTTGGCTTTCACGCAACATATTACAAATGCTCTCATAAAAGCTAGAGAAGAGAAACTAGAGCGCGAAGCCTCTATTCCTAAAAAGCTAGAGGATGGTTGGGAGCCCATCATTAAGATGAAGGTTAAAGATTTTGATTGTAATGCTTTATGTGATCTTGGTGCAAGTATTTCTGTTATGCCTAAGAAAATTTATAATATGCTTGACTTGCCACCATTGAAAAATTGTTATTTGGATGTTAATCTTGCTGATCATTCTACAAAGAAACCTTTGGGGAAAGTTGATAATGTTCGCATTACCGTTAACAATAACCTTGTCCCCGTTGATTTTGTTGTCTTGGATATTGAATGCAATGCATCTTGTCCCATTATATTGGGAAGACCTTTTCTTCGAACCGTTGGTGCTACTATTGATATGAAGGAAGGTAATATTAAATATCAATTTCCTCTCAAGAAAGGTATGGAACACTTCCCTAGAAAGAGAATGAAGTTACCTTTTGATTCTATTATTAGAACAAATTATGATGTTGACACTTCGTCTCTTGATAATACTTGATACACACTTTCTGCGCCTAGCTGAAAGGCGTTAAAGAAAAGCGCTTATGGGAGACAACCCATGTTTTTACCTACAGTACTTGGTTTTTATTTTGTGTCTTGGAAGTTGTTTACTACTGTAGCAACCTCTCCTTATCTTAGTTTAGTGTTTTGTTGTGCCAAGTAAAGTCGTTGATAGAAAAGTTCATACTAGATTTGGATTACTGCGCAGAAACAGATTTCTTTGCTGTCACGAATCTGGGCTGTTTTCTCTGTAGGTAACTCATAAAATTATGCCAATTTACGTGAGTGATCCTCAGATATGTACGCAACTTTCATTCAATTTGAGCATTTTCATTTGAGCAAGTCTGGTGCCTCGATAAAATTCGTCAATACGAACTGTTCTGTTTTGACAGATTCTGCCTTTTATTTCGCATTGCCTCTTTTGCTATGTTGGATGAATTTCTTTGATCCATTAATGTCCAGTAGCTTTATACAATGTCCAGAAGTGTTAAGAATGATTGTGTCACCTCTGAACATGTTAATTTTTTTTGTCGCTAACCCTCTAATGAGTTGTTCTAAGTTTGGTGTGGAGGAAGTTTTCAAGGATCAAGAGAGGAGTATGATGCAACATGATCAAGGAGAGTGAAAGCTCTAAGCTTGGGGATGCCCCGGTGGTTCACCCCTGCATATTCTAAGAAGACTCAAGCGTCTAAGCTTGGGGATGCCCAAGGCATCCCCTTCTTCATCGACAACATTATCAGGTTCCTCCCCTGAAACTATATTTTTATTCCATCACATCTTATGTGCTTTGCTTGGAGCGTCGGTTTGTTTTGTTTTTTGTTTTGTTTGAATAAAATGGATCCTAGCATTCACTTTGTGGGAGAGAGACACGCTCCGCTGTAGCATATGGACAAGTATGTCCTTAGTTTCTACTCATAGTATTCATGGCGAAGTTTCTTCTTCGTTAAATTGTTATATGGTTGGAATTGGAAAATGATACATGTAGTAATTGCTATAAATGTCTTGGGTAATGTGATACTTGGCAATTGTTGTGCTCATGTTTAAGCTCTTGCATCATATACTTTGCACCCATTAATGAAGAAATACATAGAGCATGCTAAAATTTGGTTTGCATATTTGGTTTCTCTAAGGTCTAGATAATTTCTAGTATTGAGTTTGAACAACAAGGAAGACGGTGTAGAGTCTTATAATGTTTACAATATGTCTTTTATGTGAGTTTTCCTGCACCGGTTCATCCTTGTGTTTGTTTCAAATAAGCCTTGCTAGCCTAAACCTTGTATCGAGAGGGATTACCTCTCATGCATCCAAAATACTTGAGCCAACCACTATGCCATTTGTGTCCACTATACCTACCTACTACATGGTATTTTCCGCCATTCCAAAGTAAATTGCTTGAGTGCTACCTTTAAAATTCCATCATTCACCTTTGCAATATATAGCTCATGGGACAGATAGCTTAAAAACTATTGTGGTATTGAATATGTAATTATGCACTTTATCTCTTATTAAATTGCTTGTTGTGCGATAACCATGTTCACTGGGGACGCCATCAACTACTCTTTGTTGAATTTCATGTGAGTTGCTATGCATGTTCGTCTTGTCAGAAGTAAGAGCGATCTACCACCTTATGGTTAAGCATGCATATTGTTAGAGAAGAACATTGGGCCGCTAACTAAAGCCATGATCCATGGTGGAAGTTTCAGTTTTGGACATATATCCTCAATCTCATATGAGAAAATTATTAATTGTTGTTACATGCTTATGCATAAAAGAGGAGTCCATTATCTTTTGTCTATGTTGTCCCGGTATGGATGTCTAAGTTGAGAATAATCAATAGCGAGAAATCCAATGTGAGCTTTCTCCTTAGATATTTGTACAGGTGGCATAGAGGTACCCCTTTGTGACACTTGGTTAAAACATGTGCATTGTGATGATCCGGTAGTCCAAGCTAATTAGGACAAGGTGCGGGCACTATTAGTATACTATGCATGAGGCTTGCAACTTGTAAGATATAATTTGCATGATACATATGCTTTATTACTACCGTTGACAAAATTGTTTCATGTTTTCAAAATCAAAGCTCTAGCACAAATATAGCAATCGATGCTTTTCCTCTATGGAGGACCATTCTTTTACTTTTATGTTGAGTCAGTTCACCTATTTCTCTCCACCTCAAGAAGCAAACACTTGTGTGAACTGTGCATTGATTCCTACATACTTGCTTATTGCACTTATTATATTACTCTATGTTGACAATATCCATGAGATATACATGTTATAAGTTGAAAGCAACCGCTGAAACTTAATTTTCCTTTGTGTTGCTTCAATGCTTTTACTATGAATTATTGCTTTATGAGTTAACTCTTATGCAAGACTTATTGATGCTTGTCTTGAAGTACTATTCATGAAAAGTCTTTGCTATATGATTCACTTGTTTACTCATGTCATATACATTGTTTTGATCGCTGCATTCACTACATATGCTTTACAAATAGTATGATCAAGGTTATGATGGCATGTCACTCCAGAAATTATCTTTGTTATCGTTTTACCTGCTCGGGACGAGCAGAACTAAGCTTGGGGATGCTGATACGTCTCCAACGTATCGATAATTTCTTATGTTCCATGCCACATTATTGATGTTATCTACATGTTTTATGCACACTTTATGTCATATTCGTGCATTTTCTGGAACTAACCTATTAACAAGATGCCGAAGTGCGAGTTGATGTTTTCTGCTGTTTTTGGTTTCAGAAATCCTAGTAAGGAAATATTCTCGGAATTGGACGAAATCAACGCCCAGGGTCCTATTTTGCCACGAAGCTTCCAGAAGTCCGAAGAGGAGACGAAGTGGGGCCACGAGGTGGCCACACCCTAGGGCGGCGCCCCCCCCCCCTTGGCCGCACGGCCCTGTGGTGTGGGCCCCTCGTGCCGCCTCCTGACCTACCCTTCCGCCTACTTAAAGCCTCCGTCGCGAAACCCCCAGTACCGAGAGCCACGATACGGAAAACCTTCCAGAGACGCCGCCGCCGCCAATCCCATCTCGGGGATTCAGAGATCGCCTCCGCACCCTGCCGGAGAGGGGAATCATCTCCCGGAGGACTCTACGCCGCCATGGTCGCCTCCGGAGTGATGTGTGAGTAGTCTACCCCTGGACTATGGGTCCATAGCAGTAGCTAGATGGTTGTCTTCTCCCCATTGTGCTTCATTGTCGGATCTTGTGAGCTGCCTAACATGATCAAGATCATCTATCTGTAATTCTATATGTTGCGTTTGTTGGGATCCGATGAATAGAGAATACTTGTTATGTTGATTATCAAAGTTATGTCTATGTGTTGTTTATGATCTTGCATGCTCTCCGTTATTAGTAGATGCTCTGGCCAAGTTGATGCTAGTAACTCCAAGAGGGAGTATTTATGCTCGATAGTGGGTTCATGTCTCCGTGAATCTGGAGGGGTGACAAGAACCTCTAAGGTTATGGATGTGTTGTTGCCACTAGGGATAAAACATTGGTGCTATGTTCAAGGATGTAGTCACTAATTACATTACGCGCAATACTTAATGCAATTGTCTGTTGTTAGCAACTTAATACTGGAGGGGGTTCGGATGATAACCTGAAGGTGGACTTTTTAGGCATAGATGCATGCTGGATAGCGGTCTATGTACTTTGTCGTAATGCCCAATTAAATCTCACTATACTCATCATAATATGTATGTGCATGGTCATGCCCTCTTTATTTGTCAATTGCCCAACTGTAATTTGTTCACCCAACATGCTGTTTATCTTATGGGAGAGACACCTCTAGTGAACTGTGGACCCCGGTCCAATTCTCTATACTGAAATACAATCTACTGCAATATCGTTTCTACTGTTTTCTGCAAACAATCATCTTCCACACAATACGGTTAATCCTTTGTTACAGCAAGCCGGTGAGATTGACAACCTCACTGTTTTGTTGGGGCAAAGTACTTTGGTTGTGTTGTGCAGGTTCCACGTTGGCGCCGGAATCTCTGGTGTTGCGCCGCACTACATCCCGCCGCCATCAACCTTCAACGTGCTTCTTGGCTCCTCCTGGTTCGATAAACCTTGGTTTCTTTCTGAGGGAAAACTTGCTGCTGTGCGCATCATACCTTCCTCTTGGGGTTCCCAACGAACGTGTGAGTTACACGCCATCAGTCATCAAGCTAAATTTCTGGCGCCGTTGCCGGGGAGATCAAGACACGCTGCAAGGGGAGTCTCCACAATCCAATCTCTTTACTTTGTTTTTGTCTTGCTTTATTTTATCTACTACTTTGTTTGCTGCACTTAAACAAAACACACAAAAATTAGTTGCTAGCTTTACTTTATTTATTGTCTTGTTCTCTATATCAAAAACACAAAAAAATTAGTTACTTGCATTTACTTTATCTAGTTTGCTTTATTTACTACTGCTAAAATGAATACTCCTGAAAACACTAAGTTGTGTGACTTCACAACCACAAATAATAATGATTTCTTATGCACACCTATTGCTCCACCTGCTACTACAGCAGAATTCTTTGAAATTAAAACTGCTTTACTGAATCTTGTTATGAGAGAGCAATTTTCTGGTGTTAGTTCTGATGATGCTGCTGCCCATCTTAATAATTTTGTTGAATTATGTGAAATGCAAAAGTATAAAGATGTAGATGGTGATATTATAAAATTGAAATTGTTTCCTTTCTCATTAAGAGGAAGAGCTAAAGATTGGTAAGGATGCTTTTATTAGTAGATATTATCCTCCCGCTAAAATTATATCTTTGAGAAGTAGCATAATGAATTTTAAACAATTAGATAATGAACATGTTGCTCAAGCATGGGAGAGAATGAAATCTTTGGTAAAGAATTGCCCAACCCATGGACTGACTACTTGGATGATCATCCAAACCTTCTATGCAGGACTAAATTTTTCTTCGCGGAACCTATTGGATTCAGCTGCTGGAGGTACCTTTATGTCCATCACTTTGGGGGCGGCTACAAAGCTTCTTGATGATATGATGATAAATTACTCTGAATGGCACACTGAAAGGGCTCCACAAGGTAAGAAGGTAAATTCTGTCGAAGAAACCTCCTCCTTGAGTGATAAGATTGATGTGATTATGTCTATGCTTGTGAATGGTAGATCTAATGTTGATCCAAATAATGTTCCTTTAGCTTCATTGGTTGCTCAAGAAAAAAATGTTGATGTGAATTTCATTAAAAATAAATAATTTCAACAACAATGCTTATAGGAACAATTCTGGTAATAACTATAGGCCATATCCTTCTGCTAATGGTGATGGTTATGGTAATTCTTATGGGAATTCTTGCAACAATAATAGGAGTGTACCCCCTGGTCTTGAAGCCATGCTTAAAGAATTTATTAGTACACAAACTGCTTTTAACAAATCTGTTGAGGAAAAGCTTGATAAAATTGATATTTTCTAAGGTTGATAGACTTGCCTCTGATGTTGATCTTTTAAAATTGAAAGTTATGCCTAATAAGGACATTGATAATAAGATTACTACTACAGCAAATGCCATCCAAGTTAGAATTAATGAGAATATAAGATTAATGGATGAATTGCGTGCTAGGTGGGATAGAGAAGAAAATGAAAAACTAGCTAAAGAGAATAATATAGCTAAAGTTTGGACTATTACCACCACTAGTAATGATAATGATTCACATGTTGCTACACCTCCTACTATCAATGGTAAAATAATTGGTGTTGGCAATGTTTCTACTCCTAGTGCAAAGCGTACAAAACTGCCTGAAATTGCTAAAACTGCTGAAACTGCTTGTGATAAAACTGCTGAAATTTTTTCCAACATTGGGGGTGATGATCACATTGCTGTAGATCATAATGGTTTGGATTTTTATGATTGCCACATCTCTGAAGTTATAAAGTTCTTACAAAAACTTGCTAAGAGTCCCAACGCTAGTGCTATAAATTTGGCCTTTACAAAACATATTACAAATGCTCTCATAAAAGCTAGAGAAGATAAACTAAAACTTGAAACTTCTATTCCTAGGAAGTTAGAAGATGGTTGGGAGCCCATCATTAAGATGAGGGTCAATGATTTTGATTGTAATGCTTTATGTGATCTTGGTGCAAGTATTTCTGTTATGCCTAAGAAAGTCTATGATATGCTTGACTTGCCACCATTGAAAAATTGTTATTTGGATGTTAATCTCGCTGATAATGCTAAAAAGAAACCGTTGGGGAGAGTTGATAATATTCGCATTACCGTTAACAATAACCTTGTCCCCGTTGATTTTGTTGTCTTGGATATTGAATGCAATGCATCTTGTCCCATTATATTGGGAAGACCTTTTCTTCGAACTGTTGGTGCCACCATTGATATGAAGGAAGGTAATATTAAATATCAATTTTCTCTCAAGAAAGGTATGGAACACTTCCCTAGAAAAAGAATGAAGTTACCTTATGATTCTATTATTAGAACAAATTATGATGTCGATGCTTCATCTCTTGATAATACTTGATATACACTTTCTGCGCCTAGCTGAATGGCGTTAAAGAAAAGCGCTTATGGGAGACAACCCATGTTTTTACTACAGTACTTTGTTTTATATTTGAGTCTTGGAAGTTGTTTACTACTGTAGCAACCTCTCCTTATCATGTTTTTGTGCCAAGTAAAGTCTCTATGGTAAAGTTGATGCTAGATTTGGATTGCTGCACAGAAACAGCTTTGCTGTCTGTCACGAATTCGCGCAGAAGTCTCTGTAAAAAAAATCAAAAAAATCTGCAAATTTACGTGCGTGATCCTCAGATATGTACACAACTTTCATTAGTTTTGAGTTTTTCCGTTTGAGCAAGTTAAGTGCCCCTTCCAGGTTCGTCTTTACGGACTGTTCTGTTTTTGACAGATTCTGCCTTTTATTTCGCATTGCCTCTTTTGCTATGTTGGATGAATTTCTTTGATCCATTAATGTCCAGTAGCTTTGTGCAATGTCCAGAAGTGTTAAGAATGATTGTGTCACCTCTGAACATGTGAATTTTTGATTGTGCACTAACCCTCTAATGAGTTTGCTTAAAGTTTGGTGTGAAGGAAGTTTTCAAGGGTCAAGATCATAGTATGATATACTATGATCAAGAGGAGTGAAAGCTCTAAGCTTGGGGATGCCCCGGTGGTTCACCCCTGCATATTTTAAGAAGACTCAAGCGTCTAAGCTTGGGGATGCCCAAGGCATCCCCTTCTTCATCGACAACATCATCAGGTTCCTCCCCTGAAACTATATTTTTATTCAGTCACATCTTATGTACTTTGCTTGGAGCGTCGGTTTGTTTTTATTTTTGTTTTTGTTTGAATAAAATGGATCCTAGCATTCACTGTGTGGGAGAGAGATACGCTCCGCTGTTGCATATGGACAAATATGTCCTTAGGCTTTACTCATAGTATTCATGGCGAATGTTGAATCTTCTTCGTTAAATTGTTATATGGTTGGAATCGGGAAATGCTACATGTAGTAATTCTAAAATGTCTTGAATAATTTGATACTTGGCAATTGTTGTGCTCATGTTTAAGCTATTGCATCATATACTTTGCACCCATTAATGAAGAAATACATAGAGCTTGCTAAAATTTGGTTTGCATATTTGGTCTCTCTAAAGTCTAGATAATTTCTAGTATTGAGTTTTCAATAACAAGGAAGACGGTGTAGAGTCTTATAATGTTTACAATATGTCTTTTATGTGAGTTTTGCTGCACCGGTTCATCCTTGTGTTTGTTTCAAATAACCTTGCTAGCCTAAACCTTGTATCGAGAGGGAATACTTCTCATGCATCCAAAAACCTTGAGCCAACCACTATGCCATTTGTGTCCACCATACCTACCTACTACATGGTATTTCTCCGCCATTCCAAAGTAAATTGCTTGAGTGCTACCTTTAAATTTCCATCATTCGCCTTTGCAATATATAGCTCATGGGACAAAATAGCCTTAAAAACTATTGTGGTATTGAATATGTACTTATGCACTTTATCTCTTATTAAGTTGCTTGTTGTGCGATAACCATGCTCCTGGGGACGCCATCAACTCTTTGTTGAATATCATGTGAGTTGCTATGCATGTTCGTCTTGTCTGAAGTAAGGGCGGTTTTCACAATCAAATGGTTTGAGTATGCATACTGTTAGAGAAGAACATTGGGCCGTTAACTAAAGCCATGAATCATGGTGGAAGTTTCAGTTTGGACATAAAACCTCAATCTCTTATGAGAATATTAACTGTTGAATGCTTAAGCATTAAAAGAGGAGTCCATTATCTGTTGTCTATGTTGTCCCGGTATGGGTGTCTAAGTTGAAGAATGATCAAAAGCGAGAAATCCAATGCGAACTTTCTCCTTAGACCCTTGTACATGCGGCATAGAGGTACCCCTTTGTGACACTTGGTTGAAACATATGTTATGCAATGATGATCAGTGTTAACCCAAGCTAATTAGGACAAGGTGCGGGCACTATTAGTACACAATGCATGAGCTTGCAACTTGTAAGATATAATTTACATGATACATATGCTTTATTACTACCGTTGACAAAATTGTTTCATGTTTTCAAAACCAAAGCTCTAGCACAAATATAGCAATCGATGCTTTCCTCTTTGAAGGACCTTTCTTTTACTTTTATGTTGAGTCAGTTCACCTATCTCTCTCCACCTCAAGAAGCAAACACTTGTGTGAACTGTGCATTGATTCCTACATACTTGCATATTGCACTTGTTATATTACTTTACATTGACACTATCCATGAGATATACATGTTATAAGTTGAAAGCAACCGCTGAAACTTAATCTTCCTTTGTGTTGCTTCAATACCTTTACTTTGATTTATTGCTTTATGAGTTAACTCTTAGGCAAGACTTATTGATGCTTGTCTTGAAGTACTATTCATGAAAAGTCTTTGCTTTATGATTCATTTGTTTACTCATGTCATTACCATTGTTTTTGATCGCTGCATTCATTACATATGCTTACAATAGTATGATCAAGGTTATGATGGCATGTCACTCCAGAAATTATCTTTGTTATCGTTTATCTGCTCGGCACGAGCATGAACTAAGCTTGGGGATGCTGATACGTCTCCGACGTATCGATAATTTCTTATGTTCCATGCTACATTATTGATGATATCTACATGTTTTATACACATTATATGTCGTATTTATGCATTTTCCGGCACTAACCTATTAACAAGATGCCGAAGAGCCAGTTGTTGTTTTCTGCTGTTTTTGGTTTCAGAAATCCTACAAAGGAAATATTCTCGGAATTGGACGAAATCAACGCCCAGGGTCCTATTTTGCCACGAAGCTTCCAGAAGTCCGAGGGAGAGTCGAAGTGGGGCCACGAGGTGGTGACACACCAGGGCGGCGCGGCCCAGGCCCTGGCCGCGCCGGCCTGTGGTGTGGGCCCCTCGTGACGCCCTTTGACCTGCCCTTCCGCCTACTTAAAGCCTCCGTCGCGAAACCCCCAGTACTGAGAGCCACGATACGGAAAACCTTACTGGGACGCCGCCGCCGCCAATCCCATCTCGGGGGATTCTGGAGATCGCCTCCGGCACCCTGCCGGAGAGGGGAATCATCTCCCGGAGGACTCTTCACCGCCATGATTGCCTCCGGAGTGATGAGTGAGTAGTTCACCCCTGGACTATGGGTCCATAGCAGTATCTAGATGGTCGTCTTCTCCTTATGTGCTTTATTGTTGGATCTTGTGAGCTGCCTAACATGATCAAGATCATCTATCTGTAATGCTATATGTTGTGTTTGTCGGGATCCGATGGATAGAGAATACTATGTTATGGTGATTATCAATCTATTACCTATGTGTTATTTATGATCTTGCATGCTCTCCGTTATTAGTAGAGGCTCTGGCCAAGTTTTTGCTCTTAACTCCAAGAGGGAGTATTTATGCTCGATAGTGGGTTCATGCCTCCATTAAATCTGGGACAGTGACAGAAAGTCCTAAGGTTGTGGATGTGTTGTTGTCATTAGGGATAAAACATTGATGCTATGTCCGAGGATGTAGTTATTGATTACATTACGCACCATACTTAATGCAATTGTCTGTTGTTTGCAACTTAATACTGGAAGGGGTTCGGATGATAACCTGAAGGTGGACTTTTTAGGCATAGATGCATGCTGGATAGCGGTCTATGTACTTTGTCGTAATGCCCAATTAAATCTCACTATATTTATCATATCATGTATGTGCATTGTCATGCCCTCTCTATTTGTCAATTGCCCGACTGTAATTTGTTCACCCAACATGCTATTTATCTTATGGGAGAGACACCTCTAGTGAACTGTGGACCCCGGTCCTATTCTTTACATCGAATACAATCTACTGCAATACTTGTTCTTTACTGTTTTCTGCAAACAATCATCTTCCACACAATACGGTTAATCCTTTGTTACAGCAAGCCGGTGAGATTGACAACCTCACTGTTTCGTTGGGGCAAAGTACTTTGGTTGTGTTGTGCAGGTTCCACGTTGGCGCCGGAATCCCTGGTGTTGCGCCGCACTACATCCCGCCGCCATCAACCTTCAACGTGCTTCTTGACTCCTACTGGTTCGATAAACCTTGGTTTCTTACTGAGGGAAACTTGCTGTTGTACGCATCACACCTTCCACTTGGGGTTCCCAACGAGCGTGTGCTTTACGCGACATCAAGTACAACTCAGTTAATGCCTAATATATTATCTATGGATAGACCTTTGTTATTTGCAGCAGTTGTCATATGTTCAGCATAGCTTCCTTTGACAAAGAATTCGGAATCCATCCGAAGAAGTTCGTCCATCATTTCTTCGGCTACAGGAGTTACAACATCATTGATTTTGTCGATGTTCCTTTTTCGTTTCGACTGCTTGGCCAGGCACTTGGAGACAATCGTCGTCAGGTCTAATTTTCGGTAGCAGATCTGTATCATAATCATGGCGAATCTTGCTCCAGCGGACAATTGAGCTCGCACAAAGTTATGGATACGAGGAGCATCCCGAAATTTTTCCATTAGACCAAGAAGAGTGTCGGGTGCCTCGTTCCGAGGAAACATTGTCTTGTAAACCAGGGACAAGGTCCTGGTGCAGAAATCAAGGAACTCGCGAACCTGGCATGCGCGGTCTTGAAACCTGACAATCTGTCGGGTACGTTCTGGAGTGGCCCAAAAAAGAGAACCATGATCAAGAGAAAGGTTAACAAGGAGATTTGTCCTTGTGTTTACCTTTTCGTCTTCAGCAGCAGCGTCGAGAAAGGAACCTATTTGGCGACAGCACAAGAATTTCAAAAAAGAAACAGCGGGAGAATAGAAGGAGTTTTGGTTTGCAAAAGCATACCTGACATATCCGTACTGGCTTCATTCATCAAATCAAGCATAAAATTTTCTCGAGTGGTCGCTTTTTCAGCTTCAGAAACGGCGGCTTCCTTGGCAGCTATGACATCTTGAGCCTGTTGAAGCGCAATTTTTTTCCCTCTCGGATGATTTTCGAGACTGTTCCATTATCATAAGTGATTGTTTCTTCACAGACTGGAGTTGTTGGCGAAGTTCTTCCAAATCTTCTGCCAAATTTTTACTCGAAGAATCTTCAATACGTTCGATAGCAACAGGTGCCTTCTTCAAGCGGGACGACGCAGGTAACACATCGGAAGGACGAGGAGTTGCAGTATAGTTGTCAAAAATCAACTGAAAGAAAAGGTTCGACATCAATCATCCAGCAAGATAGAATTCCATTAATTTTCAGAATAGTTACAAGACATTACAATGGAGAAAGCCCTAACAAACTAGTGGGGTAGGTGTCGCCAAAGATACTTTGGCGACAGCATCAAAAGAAAAAATAAAAGAAAGAAAGGGTGGTCTACTTGACCTCCGGCTTGGATGTGCTTGGAGCAGGAGTTGGTTTAACACCAAGGAAGGAAAGGATTGGTTTTGAGGGAGGCTTGGCAGCTCTAATTAGAGATTGCCATTTCTTTGTTTCCATCTCCCTTATGTCGCCAACCTTGGTCCAATCGACGTTTTGCTGGCTATTAGTAATCAGCGCGATGGTGCCCTCAACACCAATTTTCAAGCCCTCTTGGCGAAGTTTGAGCCCAAGATCTTCCGGCACATTGAAGCTTTTGGCAAGAGCAACAAAAGTGTTGGGCTCCTCTTTCTTCGGGAAGAAGTAGGGGAAAAGCTTCGACAGACCTGCCTCAGCGTCAGCAAGGCCTTCGCGTGCTTCATCCCCATGGATTTCAAGAAGGGTCAGCGCGTCGAGAAGCTCGTCACCTTCAGGACCATCCACTTCGTATTCTTGATGAGTTCTCCCTGAAAACAAGCAAAGGATAGCTCGTAAATAAAATGCTCAGGAAATGTGAAGTAACCCGAGGAAAGACAGCAAGGATCTGAGCACTTACTAATAAAACGTCGACTCTGCGACTCCAGGTGAGTAAGGATTTCTGTTTCTCGAGTAGCTTGCTGAGCTATATTCTCGCTCAAAGAAGTTTCCGCGTCATGAAGTCTTTTTCGAAGATCTTCGATGGCGGCAGCATCGGCTTCAGCTTTCTTGCGAGCATTCTCGCTTTGCTCTAACTTGGTAGCAAGAGCGTCAGCACGCTTGTTTGACTCTGCAAGATCTCCTGGCAAAGTAAACGACAATCAAATATCACGACAAAAATAATGGAGTACATGCAACAAAGGAGGCGGATAAAAATAGTACCTTCCAGCTTTTTGGTATGGTCACGATACCCGACGAATTGGGTACCGAGACGGATAAATTCCTTCATTAAAGGCTGAAGAAAGGACCAAAAGAAAGAGAAGTCAATATAGCCAGTCTAGATTTGACAACATATCGCAAGAAACAGAGGAGAGATGAAAGTACTGAAAGGCTTGGAACATAAACAAAAAAGAAGAGACTGAAACACTTACGTCATCTAATGAAGGTGTCGAAGACCTACCAGGGAACAGGATAGGTTCCTTGGATGGCTCGACCCTTGCCCTCTTTGGCGAAGGGGCACGGGGGCTTGCAGGTGGAGTCGAATGCTCAATGTTTTGCTGAGGAGGCGAAGTTTCATCCCCATCAGGCTGAGCTTTGGATACAACTAAAGTACGTGACGTACTCGTTCGAGCAGCCGCATCAATAGGTTGTTCTTCTTCCTCGTCACCACTACAGTAAAATGGCGACAGTATAAGAAGCAAGATAGACAAAAAACGTCAAGAGCAAAACAGTAAGAAGCAAGGAGTAACTTACGAGCTGACGAGGGCATCATTGTATGGATTGAAAGCTGCCTTCCCATCTGAAGGATCAGCTTCTTCGGCTTTGGAGGTGCCGGAATCTTTGACTTCACTCCTCTTCCTCTTGTTCCTTGGAGAAACAGGAGGAAGGGAGTGTGTCGAGGCAGTGGCTTCAGACTCAGCGTCTTTTTCAGAAGAACCCGCGACTTCACTGTCAGGGCGCGAGGTGCCTTGGTTGTCATCATCGACAACGGTACGGTCTTCAACTTCTCCACCCTCGGGAAGAGGAGGAAGAGAAGTGAGAACGGGATGGTTCTGAGAAAAAGAAAGAGTGTCGATAAAAAAAGGGAAGTTATGCAAAAAAGCTAGCAAGACAGTAGTCGACAAATATTAAAACTCGAGGAGACAATATAGCAACTAAAAGGAAAAATTATCTCGGGAAGGGGATTGGCGCCACTATATGGCGCAATGCGGCAAGAGGATGGAATTGGATCCTTCTTGTTGAGTGATGAGATTTTGCGGATAAGCTTTTCAAAATCCTTCAAAGGAAGGTCTTTTGAGAGTCTGTCGACATCTTTTTCACCAGCATACTTCCAGAGGGGATTTTTGCGAGCCTGGAGAGGCTGCACTCTAATCCTAAGGAAATAAGCAGTAATCTCAATACCCGAAAGTTCCTGGCTGCGGGTGTTCTGTAGCTCGTGGATGCGAGTCATCAGCGCTTTTGTCGCCAACTTCTCAGCTTCGGTAGCTTCAGCATCCCAGGAACGGCGGCGAAGGATTTTGGCTTCTCCGTCAAAAGGGGCGATGTTGTCCTCCACTGGATTGGAGCTTTCTTCATGGATATACAACCACTTCTTCCGCCAACCTTGGACGGAGTCGGGGAATTTGACGTCGAAATAATCGACGTCAGAACGAACACAGATAACAACGCCGCCAATGTTGTAGGCGACGTTGTGGGAGCCATTACGGCAGAGGCAGAAGATACGCTTCCACAGAGCCCAATTAGGTTGGACCCCGAGGAAGCACTCACACAATGTGATAAAAATCGACACGTGGAGGATGGAATAGGGCGTCAACTGATGCAGTTCAAGCCCATAGACAAACAAAAGACCCCGAAGAAACTCGTGGATTGGGGGAGAAAGACCTCGGATGAGGTGGTCAACGAAACTGCCCCGATAATCGATTGGAGGCCTTGGATAGCTCTCCTCCTTGGGGAAGCGGAGCGAGTTCTCCTTCTTGCTGAACCCCATCTTCTTCAGCAGGTTGATGTCTTGGGCAGAGATCTTGGATCTCTCCCACTCGGCACTTCCCAGATTTGCCGTCGCCATCTTCGACTCCGGAGTGCTGTGCCTAGTCAAACAGATGCGAGGTGGCATCAACGAGCTTGGCGGCGAAAGGTGTGAGTGTGGTTGAGCGCTTGAAGCAATGGGAGCAATGGAGGATTTTGCAGAGGAGAAGCAGAGGTGCGGCGCGAGCGAAAGGACTAGAGGAGGAAGACGATACCTTTATATAGAGGTGAAAGATCGAGATGTCGCCTAGAGGGGGGGGGGGTGAATAGGCAATTACAAACTCTTGCGGATTTGTCTTGTAAGAATGCGGAATTAAACTATCGTTTAGTTTACAAGCACAAACCCTAAATATGCTAAGCTCAACTAAGTGTAACAATAGCAACTAGAGCTAAGCAAGATAGGCACAAGATATATGTAGCACAAGTGATAGCAAGATATATGTACTTCAAGCACGATGGCTATCACAAGGAAAGAGAGCTCGGGTATAGAAATAACCGAGGCACGCGGAGACGAGGATGTATTCCCGTGATCCCTTGCTTTGCAACAAGGTACGTCACGTTTGGAGGAGTGGAGGTCCCACGAAGGATTCCCCGCGCCACAAAGGCTCACCCTATTCTCCGAACCACACCCACGAAGGATAATGGCCCTTTCCTTATGGTTAGCTTTTCCTCCGCTCCGGAGATGGCAAGCTCCACAACCACTTCACAAGCTCCACGAAGGAGAAGCCCGGACCCCTTCACAATCTTCCACGAAGAGATCACCGGGACACCAACCAAGCCAACTAGGAGGTCACCCTCCAAGAGTAACAAGCTCACGGTCTCTCACTCGAACAAATCGTGGTGGAGAGCTCAACACTATGCAATGATGCAAAGCAAGAACACCGGAGGTGTTCAAGTCCTTCACACTCAAATCCCACCAAAGCAACTAATGCTAGGATGAGATTGGAGAGGAAGAACAAGGGGGAAAGTCAACCAAAGACTCCAAGATCTAGATCCCAAGAGATTCCCTCACTTAGAGAAGAAACGGTTTGGTGGAAGTGTAGATCTAGATCTCCTCTCTCAAATCCTCAAGAATGAGCAAGAATGGTTGGAGGAATCAAAGGGGAGAGCAAGTTCTTCAAAATGGAACAATGGAGGTGAGAGAATGGGAAGAACTGCTTGTCTCAAGGTGGGAGAAAGGTATTTATAGTGGGGGAGGAAGAAATAACCGTTGGGGAGAAAACAGGGTGAAAAACGCATAAAAAACGGGCAGAAAAACAGCCCAGCCGGTCAGCAGGCTGGCCGACCGGAGCCTGGGCTGGGGAGGCCGGTCAGGCGTCCGGTCGGGCCGGCCCACCGACCGGGCGAGGCGGAACGCGCGCTGGGCGGCAGAAAGGCCAGAGCCGCGCGGGGGAAGCCAGGCCGGCCGACCGGCCTGGCGCCGAGGAGCCCGGTCGGCAGCCTGGTCGGGCCGGCCCAGCAACCGGGCGGCAGAGCGCCACGCACCGGGCGGCGATTTGCTCACGCCGCGCGAGGGCGCCAGCCGTGTGGGCCGTTCGGCGGGGAGGCGGCCCGGTGGGGATTCCGGTCGGGCCGGGAGGCTGCCGGGCTTGGGAGATGCGGACCGGCGCCTGGGCCGGTTGGCCGGTCGCCAACCGGCTGCCCCGGGTGGGCCGGCGTGTGGCCCGGCGGACCGGCCGCCAACCGGCTGCCCCTCTTCTTTTTCCTCTTTTTCTTCTTTTTTCCTTTTTATTTAATAACTAATGCTCCCGAATTCCGATTGACATGAAACCAATTTTGTTGGAAAGATAACGACGAAATATGGAGACTCCTCTCAGAATATTTTAGATGATTTTAGAGAGGGAGTCTCCCACCGTCAAGAAACGGTGAAGACGTCCAAACTCGAAAACGCAATAGAAGATGCATGCGGATTCCGTTTTCGATGAACTTGGGCTTGTTGTAAAGCTAGCAACAAGCTCAAGAACCTCACACAGATAAACACCAAGAAGCAATAAGGATATGCAAAGTATGCAAAGGATTGAGCTCCCTAAGACGATGTGATCAAGTTACCCAACCGAAAGCCCCTCTTAATAGTGCGGCTATGTATCCTATAATCCAGTCTCCCATCAACCACCTTGAGACCGGTAAAAGGAAAACCTATAAAGGTCATACCTTTGCCTTGCGCATCCCGCTTGATCTTGATGATAACTCTTCAAGCTCTACACAAGCCGGAATGCCTCACTTGATCATCGTTGCTTCGTGAAGACTCACAAATGCTCCCCCATACACCATGATGGGAAAGCTCCATAGATGTACATCTTCACATGTCCATTATCACCAATGGACGGAAAGCTTCAAGCATGTGATCCACTTGAGATGCTCATCTTGAACTTGCCCAAATCAACCTTGTATCTTCTCATACTCACTTAAGATAGAGCATGGCTAATATTGAGTTACACATAAGAACTCCATCTTCATTTCTTCTTCTTGATCATATCACATATATATCTTCATACCGATGATCTTGATGCCAATACACAAGATATACCTTTATCTCCATGGCATCCATACTTGAATCCAACACATGGAGTACAAGTAGTACCTATGGAATATTCCTTCATATAAACTTAATGAAAACATTAGTCCATAGGGGTTGTCATTAATTACCAAAACCACACATAGGGGCAATGTACCCTTACAAGAGGTGCGGTGAATCGACGCGCCGTTGGATTAAGAGATTGCGGGACAGATGGTGTACACGTGGACAAGGGGTAAAAAGTAATTTCGTACAGACGAGAAAGCACAGGAGCTACAGTACGTGCGCCAGGAAAAGCGGAGGACGTGTGTCCCCCACTTGCAGGACGTGTCAACACGATACGAAATTTGGGCCCACGAGACAGAGAAAGAGAAGTTCTCGCGTTTTTCCGATACAGTGATCGTGGCTATCGTCAGCAATGATGTCACCTTGGCAAGCGAAAATCTCGACTATGAAGCTTCATAAGAATGGCGACAGCAGAAGGTTATTGATTATTTCGAGAGCCTTTGAACAAATACAAGTTTTTGCCCAAATGCTCGGGGGCTACTTTAGAAAAAAGAAAAATTCGAGTATGACAAAATAGAAATGTCGAGAGCTTATGACCTAATGCAAGCATTTGCTCATAGCCTCGGGGGCTACTCCCATCGGGAGCGCTGGTCGCGCACCCGATAAATATAAAAAATTCGAGAAAGAATGAAAATACATTGACATGAGGCAATAAAGTGTTGAGCCTACAACCAAGCACAAGATCTTGGCTGTAGCCTCGGGGGCTACTCCCATCGGGAACGCTGTTCGCGTGCCCGATGAAATTATAAAAAAAAAGAGAAAGAAAGAAAGAAGAAAAAAGAAGAAGTGAGCATATTTCGAGTTATACAAATAACTCTACATATACTCCCATCGGGAAGGCAAAATAAGTCATACATTGACTCGATAAAATGTGCTATTCCAACAGCCGAAAAAGCACTCGACAATATATTCTCAGACCGTCAAAGTAGCGAATAATCTCTGAATGCCGCAAAACTTTGCGAAGGTAAGACCCCAGATCCGTTCTGCGCGGTGTACCACCGTCTCTGACGTCGGTTTGCTACTTTTTTCCGTATCAACAGATACGAAGAAAAATCCTAACGGACGCGTTAGGTACCCGATAAAATATGACAGGGACTCGATAGAATGGTAAGACCTTAAGCGGCGCCTGTCGAAGTTTACACCAGTATCCCGAGATCATGTCTAGGGACGTGATCTTGAAGTAGGTTTTTGCGGATTGCCACTAGAGCAGTTAACTAGTACCTGATCCGTCAGATGAACTAGCCCCAACTACCATTATCCCTGTACAATATAGAATTGCGTATCTAAAGATATGTGATACCTTCGGCAGATGTATTGAATGATTAAAGTTGGAGATTTTCCCTGACTCTGCGATTCAAGCAAAATCTCGGGGGCTACTGACATAGGCACCCCTAATGGGCCTGCCGAAGATGGTACCCGGGGTTTACTGAAGGCCCACGATCCGAAGAGTAAGAAGATTCGGAAGCCCAAGATGCTATCAAGGAAAGCTAGAGTTGTATTAGTAAACAATACTTGTAATCTTGCGGGACGGGTCAGAAACCCTCCCGGACTCTGTAAACTTGTGTATTACGAAACCCTCGGCTCCACCTCCTATATAAGGGGGAGTCGAGGGACAAAGAAAGGATCGAATTTACTGTCAACACAACCCTAGTTTCATATTCATTGAGCACTTTTCGGCTGAAACCTTCGAGATCTACTTGCCCTCTACATCCAACGAAACCCTAGTCTACAATATGTAGGCATTGATAAGTTAATACCTTGTCAGACGCTAACCCTTTAGTATCGGTTCGTGTCACGAACTGGTACTAAAGGTCCTTTGGAATCGGTACTAAAGGCATGGGCAGTGGAACCGGTACTAATGCACCCTTTAGTACTGGTTCATAAGGAAACCGGTACTAAAGGCCTGGAAGGAAGCCCCTTTTTCTACTAGTGATAGGGAATGTGACATGAGCCACATGTTCCGTAAATGTGGTCGAAATTGACTCCCCTGCCGTGGTATGGCGTGATCTAGAGCACAATTCTAAGCATCTTAGACGTGTGTTGGGCTCTTTGTGCAGACGATTTAAAACTAGCGGACACATGAAATTCCACGTGAAGATGAGCAAGCAAGGAGAAATCAATGATAAATCTTAGAAATCAGCGATAAAGCTTAGGATGAGGCGAAGAAATTTCTCGAAGATACGGGAGATTTGCCAAGGGATCTCCATTGATGTAGGTTATTGGTAGATTAAAAAATGTACCTTTCATGATGATGGGGATGATGAGTTTTTGGATGATGATGATGATGATGATGAGTACTAGTAGTGAGAACTAGACTATTTATCAAGTAATATATTGTGTTTTAAACTATACAACATTTTAGTTAGTGTTCTCTCTTGGTGACATGTTGTACACATTACTAGACGGGTCGATCTATCGAAGAAGAGTTAGCTTCCTGATAGTGCCAAGGAGAGCGAGGCGCGGCGAGGGTGGCTATGTGGTGTTTCAGGGCAGCAGCTAGACCCCGAAGGTGTCGAAGCGAGGGTGGAGCGGTAGCGAATCAACAGTTGGAGTCGGATGAGAGATATGTGGTTTCGGGAAATGAACGGATCGCTCGCATGTGACGTCCGCCTCTCTATTTCCAAGGTGGCACTTGTGCTTGCGCCCCCTGATAGCCCCTAAGGGCCAGGTCCAACGTGGTGTTGCTAGACAGAGTTCTAGATCGTGCCAGCTATTGACATTCTTTAACGAAATTTATGCGAGTCTATTTTCAATTGACACCTCAATAAGCTTTTATTGGTATTCTTTGTTTTAATGGTCTTTTTCCAAAATTTAGATCACTTTTGGCCCCTCCCAAAACTTTAAAACTTATATAACCCTTTGTAGTATTGTCGTGTTAGATGGCTTAACTAAAATGGAGGTCATGCCACTTTGGTTGGCATGTTTCTTCAAAATCAGTGTTCTTAAAAAACTAAGTCATTTGAATCTAGCCATATATACCAAATGGAGTGATCTACCTGTTTTCTTACCCATAGGTTCGGCAAAGATTTTCGGTGGGTCTTTTTTTTTACAAACTAGTCCACCTAAAGAGCTTGACCTAACTATTTTTAAACAAAAAACAGTTAAGATATTTCAGTCTAGCCAGCACAACTGGCTTAAATCCATGCAACATGGCGTGACCAAAACAAGCAATAGAAATTTTAAAGTTTTTCAAGGGACCAAACTTGGTTTAAAATATGGCAAAAAGAGCTCGCTTTTTAGGACGAGGTTAGGTGGCGGGGTACTCGAACAGAAATACATATCCGGAATGTTGTATTGTGATCCAAATTCATTCTAAAGGGAGGCTAACTTCTGACGAGCGGAGCGAGGCCCGTCACCCATATGATGTGCCCTGCAGGGACGCCTGTGAAGGGGGGTGCGGGGGTACGGATCGTTGCCACCGTCTATAAATACATCTTGTAAGCCGCCGGCTAAGGTTTATCAGATTATAAGATATACCAAGGCGTTTGTAAACACTCCCCGATATAGTAAAGTTTTGCTGGCTGGCGCCCGTGGTTTTTACCTCTCTTTGTTGGAGAGGGTTTTACATGTTAAAATATTGTGTCCCCTGCGTGTGTTCTTGTTTCGTTCTTTGTTATTTGCTTATCGCTTTTATAACAAGTGGTATCAGAGCTCAGGTTTCAACCTAGGGTTTGCGACATGTCTTTCTTGAAGTTCGATCTACTGCAGCTGGTTTATACCACGAGATTTTCTCTGTGGCAAGTGAAGATGAGGGCGATCCTTACCCAATCTTCTGATCTGGATGAAGCTCTTGATGGATTTGGCAAGAAAGATGCCAAGAACTGGACCGACGATGAAAAGAGAAAAGACCGTAAGGCTTTTTCATTAATTCAGCTTCATCTATCCAACAATATCTTGCAGGAAGTGCTGGCTGAGAAATCCGCAGCGGCGCTGTGGTTGAAACTGGAATCGATCTGCATGTCTAAAGATCTAACCAGTAAGATGCACGTGAAGATGAAGTTGTTCTCGCACAAGCTGCAAGAAGGTGCGTCAATGATGAATCACCTATCGATCTTTAGAGAGATCGTTTCTGATTTGTTGTCCATGGAGGTAAATTATGACGATGAGGATCTCGCTCTTATACTGTTAGTCTCGTTGCCTAATTCTTTTGCGAATTTTCGAGACACCTTGTTATACAGTCGTGATCAACTTACCCTTTCCGAAGTTTATGAGGCCCTCCAGCAGAGGGAAAAGATGAAATCTATGGTGCAGGTAGAGGGTTTGTCATCTAAGGCAGAAGCACTGCAGGTCCGAGGCAGGTCCGAGAACAGAAACAACAACTACAACAGAGATAAGAGCAAGACCGACAGTGGTCGCTCAAAGTCCAAGGGACGAGATGGTAAGTTCTGCAAGTATTGTAAGAAAACTAGCCACAATATTGATGATTGCTGGAAGTTGCAGAACAAAGAGAGAAGAAACGGTACTTACCAACCGAAAAAAAATCTGAGGGTGATGGTAAGGCTGTTGTTGTTTCCAGTGATAATTCTGATGGTGATTGCCTAGTTGTGTTTGCTGGTTATGTTTCTGGTAATGATAAGTGGATCCTTGATTCTGCATGTTCGTTTCATATATGTTGTAACAAAGACTGGTTCAGTTCTTATGAGTTTGTGCAAAGTGGAGATGTTGTTTGTATGGGAGATAACAACCCACGTAAGATCGTGGGCATTGGCTCCGTTCAGATCAAGATGCATGATAGCATGACACACACTCTGACAGATGTGAGACACATACCAGGCATGGCCAGAAATCTGATCTCTCTCAGTACCCTTGATGTTGAGGGGTACAAACACTCCGGTTCTCACGGAGTTCTGAAGGTATCAAAAGTTTCTCTCGTTGACATGATTGGT
This sequence comes from Lolium perenne, assembly GCF_019359855.2. Taxonomy (NCBI): domain Eukaryota; kingdom Viridiplantae; phylum Streptophyta; class Magnoliopsida; order Poales; family Poaceae; genus Lolium; species Lolium perenne. The sequence continues at coordinate 266,318,693 of NC_067246.2, read as the reverse complement.
GATATGAATTCTGCAAAATTATATGTTCTTAGAGGTGGGACTTTGTCTGGTATTGCTGCTGCTGTTATTCCCGATGAGCATGATAAAACTAATCTTTGGCACATGCGTCTTGGACATATGAGTGAAGATGGCATGTCAGAATTGCACAGGAGAGATCTGCTAGATGGCTGCAATTTGAGTAAGTTTGAGTTTTGTGAGCACTGCATTTTTTGTAAGCATAAAAGAGTTAAATTCAATGCTTTTGTTCATACCACCAAAGGGATTTTAGACTATGTGCATGCTGATGTGTGGTACCTTCCCGCAAGACTTCTCTTGGTGGTGCAAATTACATGCTTACTATCATAGATGATTACTCCAGAAAAGTGTGGCCGTTCTTTTTTAAACATAAATCTTATGTGTTTGATGCTTTTAGAAAGTGGAAAGTTATGGTAGAGAAGCAAACAGAAAAGAAAGTTAAATTGCTTCGTACTGACAATGGCATGGAATTTTGTTCTACTATCTTTAATGATTATTGCAGCGATGAAGGCATTGTCAGGCACCACACTATCCCATACACTCCTCAACATAATGGTGTGGCGGAGAGGATGAACAGAACCATCATCTCCAAAGCTCGCTGCATGTTGTCCAATGCTGGTATGCATAGACGTTTCTGGGTTGAAGCAGCCTCCACCGCCTGTTACTTGATAAACAGGTCACCTTGTATTCCGCTTGATAAGAAAACTCCTATTGAGGTATGGTCTGGTTCACCTGCTGATTATTCACAGTTGAAAGTTTTCGGTTGCAGTGCTTATGCTCATGTTGATAATGGAAAGCTAGAGCCTAGGGCTGTTAAGTGTGTGTTTCTTGGTTATGGTTCAGGAGTTAAGGCATATAAGTTATAAAATCCTGAAACTAAGAAAGTTTTGCATAGCAGGAATGTTGTCTTTAATGAGGCTGTCATGTTTTTATAAGAGTTTATCTACAGATGCTACTGATGCTATTGATTTTTCTGATAATTCTGATGATGAGCAACAGAGGATCAGCGTGCAGGTGGAGCACGTGGAGGAGAAAGACCAATAATGTTGTTGAGAATGAGAACACTCTTGTTCAACACTCACCACATGTTTTGCAGCAAACAAATAGTTCCATTGCTGCTGATAGACCGAGGCGTAACAAAGGTCCACGTCCTTGTTTAATTGAAGAGTGTAATCTTGTTCACCATGCTTTGAGTTGTGCTGAACAGGTGAAGCATAATACTAAACCTGCTACATATGCTGAGGTTGTTGCATCCGTTGACCGCGTGAAGTGAATTTCTGCTATGCAAGAAGAGATGCAATCGCTTGACAAGAATAGCACATGGGATGTTGTGCGCTTACCTAAACAAAAGAAGGTTGTCTGCTGTAAGTGGATATTTAAAAAAAGGAAGGTTTGTCTCCTAATGAGCCTCCAAGGTTTAAGGCAAGGTTAGTAGCAAAAAGTTTCAGTCTAATTCCAGGTATTGATTATAATGATGTATTCTCTCCAGTTGTGAAGCATAGTTCCATTCGTGCATTCTTTGATATTGTGGCTATGCATGATCTTGAGCTTGAGCAGCTAGATGTAAAGACTGCTTTTCTGCTTGGTGAGCTTGAGGAGGAGATATACATGGACCAACCTGACGATTTTGTTGTGCCTGGTAAGGAGGATCTTGTTTGCAAGTTGAAGAGGTCCCTTTATGATTTAAAACAGTCTCCAAGACAGTGGTATAAAAGGTTTGATTCATTTATGATTGCGCATAAGTTTAAGAGATCTCCGTACGATAGTTGTGTTTATATCAAGTTTGTTAATGGATCAACAATATACTTGCTGTTATATGTTGATGATATGTTGATTGCTACCAAGAGCAAGAAAGAGATCACTACTTTAAAGTCACAATTAAGTAGTGAGTTTGAGATGAAGGATCTTAGTGCTGCTAAGAAAATACTAGGTATGAAAATTACAAGAGACATAAAATCTAGTGTGTTACTTCTTAGTCAGCAAAATTACATTCAGAAAGTTCTTCATCATTTTAATATGCATGATGCAAAGTCTGTTAGTACACCAATTGCTTCTCAATTCAAATTGTCAGCATTGCAATGTCCTAGTACTGATGAAGATATTGAGTGCATGTCACGAGTTCCATATTCTAGTGTTGTTGGTTCCTTGATGTATGCCATCGTTTGTTCTCGTCCTGATTTATCATATGCTATGAGTTTGGTCAGTCGATACATGGCTGATCCTGGTAAAGAACATTGGAAAGCTGTTCAGTGGATTTTCAGGTACCTTCGTGGCACATCTAAAGCCTGTTTGAAGTTTGGCAAGACTGATGAGGGACTCGTAGGCTATGTGGATTCAGATTTTGCTGCCGATTTGGATAAGAGAAGATCCCTCACAGGTTATGTGTTCACTGTTGGTGGATGTGCTATGAGTTGGAAGGAAAGTTTACAACCTATTATTGCCCAATCTACGACCGAAGCAGAATATATAGCAATTAATGAAGCTTGCAAAGAGTCTGTTTGATTGAAAGGTTTGTATGCTAAGCTTTGTGGAGATGATTCTTGCATTAACTTATTTTCTGACAGTCAAAGTGCAATATACCTTACTAAAGATCAAATGTTCCATGAGAGGACAAAGCACATTGATATTAAGTACCATTATGTTTGTGATATTGTTACTCAAGGTAAACTGAAGGTATGCAAGATAAGTACTCATGATAATCATGCTGATATGATGATAAAACCAGTTATTGTTTCCAAGTTTGAGATTTGCTCGAGCTTGTTGGTATAACTGTTTAGCCCAAGTGGTTGTTGGTGCCAGCAAGTGTTTTCTTTGTTCTTCAGGAGATTGTTGAAGTTCATGCTACAAGATGGAATTTGTCTCAATGTGGAGTTTATTGTATTGTGATCCAAATTTATTCTAAAGGGAGTCTAACTTCTGACGAACGGAGCGAGCCCGTCGCCGGTAGGCTTAGGCCGAAGCGTAGTGGAGTCTGAAGTTAGCCCATATGACGTGCCCTGCAGGGACGCCTATGAAGGGGGGTGCGGGGGTACGGATCGTTGCCACCGTCTATAAATACATCTTGTAAGCCGCCGGCTAGGGTTTATCAGATTATAAGATATCCCACGGCGTTTGTAAATACTCCCCGATATAGTAAAGTTTTGCTGGCTGGCGCCCGTGGTTTTTACCTCTCTTTGTTGGAGAGTGTTTTCCACGTTAAAATCTTGTGTTCCCTGCGTGTGTTCTTGTTTCGTTTTTCTTTATTTGCTTGTCGCTTTTATAACACGGAAGACGGGTAGAAGAGAGAACCAACGTGTGGTTAGGTGGTTAGGAGTGAAGTGGCACTCCTACCTCACTAGAGTTCAAACTTCAGGTTTAACACTTTGGTGTCTCATTAAAGATGGAATATTCTTTATGGGAGGCAAAGTTTCCGTCGATAGCGAGATATTTGTGGTGACTTTATCAATCTGAAGACCTTATCGAATGATGCAGTCATACGTGAGCATCTACATTTGTACTTGTTTCCCAAAAAAAGACTGGCAGAAGAGCCGCAGAAGGAAACAAGCAGAAAAGCTGAGCTATGCATGTCGCCGGCACGGTACAAAGCGGACATCGGGGCCCCGCCGGCGCGGTGGCGCGGCTTGGCAGTTTCTGGAATGCCCGACTCCGCCGCGCGCACGGCCGCCGCTGGGGCCGCGCTTGCCGGCCGGCACCGCATGTTCGCCGCATGTTCGCCGTTGCGCGTCCGTGCTGACCACAGAAACCCGGAGGTATGAGCGGGAGCGAGCCGGCATGAGCGCGCACGGACGTACGGAGCAGAGCAGCGACCTGCCCTTGTGTATGACGAGCGCGCACGGACGCAGTTGCTGTGCCTGTGTGCCGTGCCCGTTCGATTTGCTTCGACCCCAGGTCCTCTTGTCAGGTGATGTCCATCGCAAGACGCCACAGTGCTACGTGCTGAAAAAGCGGTGCAATATATCCCTGCTGCGACCTGCAATTGTCCCCCCTGACTGTAATGCTTGCTTTTAGAGATCTGAGCCCATCACCGAATCTGGTCTATCTCTCCGGAAAGACAAGTCAACAACCACGTATGGTGCATGCAATGCCAATCAACCCCATACTACCTCATATAAAGAAAATCCATAAAAACTTGTCTGGTATTAGTGTTATACTGCAAATATTCTTATGAAAAACTTTCATAGGACCTCTAGAAATAAGAGATCTTGGGTGTATTAGGGCATCTCCAACACCCCTACCTAAATTGGACACAAAATGTGTTAGAATTTGTCTGTTTTGGTCCGTGCAGCCAGAGATAGACACATTGTCACCTCTTATACGATTGGGTCGTTATTTGCCCCAATGCGGGCACCCCAAAAAAATGACCCAATTTTTTTAAAACCAAATCTAAAAGTAGTTAAACTAGATTGGTATTAACATATGCTGGTCTCCTCCTTTACCAAGGTGATGCTGGGGGCGGAAGGTGGCTAGCGCACCGCTGTCCTCGACGCGAAGAAGGTGTGTCGTCGTGTGTTGTGCTCGAGGGTGAACCACACATCCCAGTGGCTCGAGCCCTCGGTGTATGCGGGGTTGTCGAGGAGGTCTAGCGGGAGGACCGTGCGGCCGTTGGATCTCGTTCCGGCACCCGCAGCCGGAAGCGGGGATAAGCGGCGCCAGAACCCGATTCCCCCTCCCCTCTCACGACTGTCTCCCAGAAGGTATGCGGCACCACCGGCTGAGTATGGCGAAACGGAGCAAGGGAGGCGAGCACGCAGCCGTGGCTCACCTTGTGGTTTTTCTTCCCTAACCATTTGTTCGGGGCCATGGCGGCTAGCTCTTATCTATGGAAGTGCAATGGGGAGTGGGGACAGGGTCCGCACGCGTGGAGACGACGTGACCCCCCGGTCCCATTTAATAGGACCACAAAAGGTCGTTGAGCCGCCTACAGGCGGCCCTGTGAGGGTAACATGCGGACGTGGAAGAACACGTCGCATGTCCGTCTCCTATCCATGTGCACACAAAGCATACCCAGATGTTGGCAAGCTTTAGGCCGCCGCGGAGAGCCAGGCGGATAGACCTCCAGATACGTTGTTGCGTTGGGCCACGTCTTTTGTCCGCGACGACCCATTCGAAGTCGCGCTGCGCGCGGACCTAACCTAATGCATCCACACGTTGGAGATGCCTTATAGCATGTCTACTCTTGCACGTAGCATCAGCTCGGTTAGGTATTCCAGCGTGAGCACACGTGTGGCAGGGGACATGTAGGTCGCCTATCCCCATACCTCCGGTTAATGCAGGGTGGTGGGGGTGATAGGGCTAGCTGGCGGATGTCATGTCGCTTGCCGTCCGCTCAACGTGGCTCCGCGATCCCCCCACACCGATCGCTCCGGTGCCTCACCGTTGGCCTCGTTAGCGCCGGAGGAACAAGCAATTCCACGCCTCCTGCAGCGGCAGCGGCAGCGGCAGCGACAGAGAAGGACCCATGGCGGCCCATCCCTCCGACGCGCATTCAAGCCCGGCCGGCGACCAGCAAGGAGCATAGGAGGCAGGAAGTCAAGCCACCATTTACTCCCTTGTCTCCATACGTTCGGCGCCCAGCTTCCCTTCCGATTCCAGGCCGCACGGTACAGGCCAAAACAGCATTACTGGATAGCTATAATCAGAGTTGGACTACGTACTGATAAATGACGGGAAATCTGGTTGCTGCATCAGTCACTCCATCACATTCACATGCAGCGGGCGGTGGAACCATTAAGAACTTAGCTGCACCGCATGCCACTGTGCGGCGGATTAGAACGCGACGACGTCGTTTGAGGGAGGCCTTGTAATCCTCCATGGATGGACGGGCGGCGCTTTCAGCGACAGTAGCTTCGTCCTGCATTGGCAGCGCGAGCCATTCGTGGGATAGCGACGGTGCCCGCGGCACATTCCCGGCTACGGGCCGGATTTAGCTCCCATCTGGTCGCCGTCCTGCCACAGCTGGTGATGGTGCGGTGTCTGCCTATCAGCCTAGGGCAACTGTGAGAGGTTCAACACGCTGCACGCCCGCTCCTCTATAGAGGTCGACGTCTCGCGCTGTTCCGGGAGCCGCATGTGCACGAGGGCCAGCAGTGCCCGTGCTCTGATCGTCGCACGAGATGGCCCAGCTCCCGCATGTCCCGCTCCTTTGAATTGACGCTCTGCGCGCGACGGCAAGTTGGATGGTCAAACTAGAACAAGAAGAACCTGTTTGTTTGTCACAGATGGTAAATTTGCACGTAGGGAAACTGCACTGCATGAGTTGCGACCAGGAACTTCCATAAGATTGGCGTGAATGCGTGATTCAGTTTGAGCAACAGAATAACAGATCCTCCGACCATATGTTTCTCCGGGGAGAAAGCTCGATCCGTAAACTCTTTCTCGAAGCAAGTCAGTCCTAATTTGTTGATCTGCCGAATCAAGATCAAGCCGGGTTTACGATGTCAAGTGAAATCCCATATAATTTCACTTGTAGTGTATTTTGTTTTTTATGTAAATTTTAACAGTAAAATTAAACTAGAAAAGGTAAAATACAGTATAAGTGAAATCCCGCCGGGATCCCACCTTGACACCTTAGCCGGATTCTTATCGACCCCTTTCTCGATGGAAAAAGCTGTAGCTGTCAATCGACGAGTGGTTATCAATCAATCTGACGAAGGTAACAATATCCTCCTTGAAAGTCACAAAACTTATGTTAGGTTCTTGTCTTATATTTCGACTGTCTAGACAAGACGGAGTGTAGTTCTTCACACGGCCCAGCTAGTTATCGTGGTTATCGTCGGTACCTATCGAATGGCGGCACCTGTTTTCATTTCTTGGTGCAACCTGGGAATATTTAATCACGGTCCTGCTGAACTTAGAAAAAATCTGAGAATTGAATCCAATTTTTTCAGAACATGGAAATCTGGTTGATCAAATCAAAGTAGCTCAATAGCTATTTGGGCTCTTATGAAGTTTGCTTCATTCAGGCCTGTCACATTTACGCCACGGAGTAAGCAGGAGATAAGGAGCCCTATAAGAAAAAACACACGAGAAGGCCCACAGAAAGATGTTAGTACTAGCTTTGCCTAGTCCAAATATCAGTTACATGGGTTGCTTAGTATAAATGTCAGTTCGTTTCTTTAAGCCTTTGAGCTAGGCCGAACTTGCTCTCAGATAAGCCCTTGTTCTACCTGGGGTAAGAACACAATAAAGATCATGTCCAGACCACAAGTATCCACCAACCGACGAGGGTACATGGGCCTTCACTTAAACTTTTTTTTTGGCAAATGCGTTCACTTGACAAAGGAACAATACTTTATACTATGTAAATGGCTCAAAACATGAAGATATTAGAAACAAACCATCTCTCAAGTGATTGGAACCAAGGACATCACAATTATGTGCAAGATTAATGGAAATAAAACAATATTTTGTGGCAGAATTTTGGTATCTGAGAGTAAAACTAGATTGTGGAATGTTATATGGCATAAGGGGCATACTATGGCAGCTATATGCCTACATTGTATGTCATGTCCTCTAAAAAGAATGTAGCTTCATTCATATGTAGAAGATGTTTACGTGCGTGTGTGGTCGGGGGGTGGGGGGAGGGGGGCTATTGAATGGAGTAAATTGTTAGATATTACTTCATAATGTCTAGCTCCAGCAGGGAGATGACATGGTGTCGTGGAGGTTGGGAAAAAAAGGTTTAATATTACCTTGTATAATGCTATTCAAATCACCCCCCCCGCAAGAGTTTTATGTACCTATGGTGTTCGAACTTCCTACTAAGTTTTCAACCTACATATATTTGGAGTGTTTTCCAATGTGCTTTCAACACACCAACACAACCAAATTTAAAAGAGAGGCTATCATAGCTCAATTGGTTGTTCTGTTCTGGTCCTTGTAGAAAACTAGGAATATAACATGTTTTGAGCATATAACGCCCAATGATCTTTGTGATATAATGTATCATATTTTTCAATGGATTATAGCTGGAATGAATTACAGAAAAAAGGGTGCAGAAGGTGTTGCAACCGCGAGTGTTGAATTCAAAAGGGGATTTGTTGTGACAGTGGCTGGTTTATACGGGTGAACAAGGGGTTGGAAGAGGAAGAGACCTCATAGTGCACCATGGGAATGAATGGAGTGCGTCAAACTGGCGAAAGGATCAGTGAATGACTTCTTCACTATCTGATACCATGTACTCACTTTGTTCCAACAATTGAAGTTCTAGTATTGTAAGTTAGCTACTTTATGTTTGACCAAGTTTATAAAAAAAGTAGCAACATCTAGAACAACAATTTAGTTTCATTAGATATATGAATATATTTTCATGCAGTATTGATTGGATGTTATAGATATTATTATTTCACCACCTAAATAAGGGAACCTATAGAAGTATGACATATGCGAACCTAAATAAGGGGACGGGAATTTAGGGTTGGGCACACCTATATTCATTGGCTTGACACTTCATTTATACATGTTACAACAAGAAGAGAGGGGGGGGGGGGGGGGGGGCAGACCCAAGTGTAGCTGAGTGGGGGCTTAGGCTCCCACTTAAATTTTTGAATCACTTTCATATTCATTTAAATTTGAACAAGATTTCTTTAAATTCTGCTAATTTATACATGAATGCCCCCAATCACTTTATTTGCCCCAACTCATTTTTTTCTGGGTCCGCCACTGCAGAGAGCAGCTAACTAACTCCTACAAACTAGAGTTATGATCTCCTTCATACCGAGAGCAACAATTTTGCCATCGCAGCTAGAGATGTTCTGAGTGCAGATCATGCCGTGTTCTCCAACTGGAACAACATACTGACAAGGATTGATGACAAAACAACACAGAACAACAAAATTCTGTTTCACTTAAAGTACTCAAATCATCAAGACTAAAGTTCACTATGCGTGACTGTCCAAAAGAAACGAATCAAACAAAACCTTTAGCAATATTAACACTGCATGAACACAATAGCGAATGAGTATCAGTGGCGCTCCGCATTGGTGCTCAGGATTACTATGCTGGTCGAGGAGCCACTCAAGGTAGTATTCCTCACATCGACGACGCGTGACTTTTTGAAGAGGGAGGCGACGATCGAAAGACTGATGCGTCGATCGACGGCGAGCGCAATTGCGCCGCCACGGCGGACGGTGCGCTCGATCTCAGCCGCGAACCGGGACGGGAAGAGCGCGCCCGTGAGCGCCGCCGGGTCGTCCGAGAGCACGAGGTCGAAGGCGTCATCGAAGAACGGAAGGTTGTGCGGGTCAGCGCGGCGCACGAGGGGAGGGAAGTCAACGAGATCAACGCCGGTGACGTCCCCCACGCCGGCCACGCGGAGCGCGTCCACTGCTTGCCCCGCGCCGGCGGCGATGCAGAGAACGCGGGAGGAGTTGCCTAGGAGGCGCAGGCGCCGGAGAGGTTCGACCACCGATGCGGAGAGGGCCGCGTTGTGACGTCGCCAGCGCGGGGTGGATCGGAGCTTGGCCAGGCGGAGGTCGGGGTCGACGACGCGGCGGGATGCGGCGTCGCAAGAGGTGCGGGGGAAGGGCGCCAGCGAGAGGGACGAATAGGCGGGCGAGCTGGTGAAGCAGAAGGTGGATGAGTGGCGGAACAGGTGCATCAGGGCGGCCGTGGCCACGGCCGCCAGAGCGATCGCCACGCGGTTCAGCAGCCGCCGGACGTGCCCGTCCATGGCCGGGGTGACCAGGTAAATGGACCGGTCTGTGCGTCGGAGGCTTTTTGTGTGTGTGTGTGTGTTTTTTGAGCAATGCTTTTTTGTGTGTGTGTGTGGTTGGGTTTTGTTGCGTTGGGCTGGGCTAACATTTGCATGGCCTGATATTTTTTGGAAATGGAAAGTTAGGCCCAGTCTCTGAATCTATTGATACATGCGGCTTTTTATTACTTTATTTATCTTCAAGTCTTACAAAAAAGATTACACCATGAGCCATCCAGATCAATGCATGTATCAACCATCTAAAGAAAAGAGACAACATAAGATGGATCTGCATCAACATATTATCCTAAGATCAAAACGACACTTGCACTGGATGTATATACATCGCTCAACTCTTTCTAGTTGGCTGCCAAGTATCCATGTATTATCGTCTTTGTCTGTGGGTTTCTGCTCCATCTCAATCTGAGTGGCATCTGCGTTCAGTTGCGCGTGAATCCGCTCGCTAGAACGGAGACCCATGTGCTTCTGTAAGTGGAATACTAGCGAATGCGATGATGTCGGTTTGCACCTCTCAGGAACACTCCTGCCCCTCGTTGAGTAGAAAATGTAGACGTACTCAAACCCGCACTCCCTCTTGGAGTACGTGGTGAGCTCACGTGCGAAATATCTTGGGCCGTGCAAGTCACCTCCTGCACCACATCGCCCCCTGCCCTATTAATGTGTTGCGGAATCTCAAGAACATGTCGACCAACGGCCTTCGGCGAGCTATGGTGTCCAACGATCTTCACAAAGTCTCTCTCAGCTTGAGAGGCTCTTGCATAGGTTGTTGGTCGTGCTCCAGAATAATGTAGACCTTGGTGCACTACAGTCCAGAGCTCGTCGTCTACGGGATCAGATGCATCGTCGGTCGCCCTACCTCCACCTGCAGCTCCATCCTTGGCATCCACAAGGCGGGAGAGGTGGAGGACCTTGTTCTGATGCCGATTGATACGTCCATTTTGCATCACTATTTTATATCATAATTTGCTGTTATGCATTGATATATTTCATATTTGGAGATGATACTTATGTTATTTCATCTATTTTGCATGTTTCATGATTATTTGGGGATCGCGCACCGGAGCCAGGATTCTGCTAGAAAAAGCACCGTCAGAATGCAATATTTCGGAAGATCAACAGTTGACGGAAATTATATGAAAAATCCTATTTTTTCCAGATGACGAAGGGAGCCAGAAGGGGGAGCCGAGGGGACCCGAGGTGGGCCCACCTCATAGGCCGGCGCGGCCCAAGGCCTGGCCGCGCCGCCCTGTGAGGAGGGGGCCCACAGCCCCCTCTCGCCTCCTTTTCTTCGCGTACGTCTTCGTCCCGAAAACCTAAGCCCCAAAGGATAGTCGCGAAGAGTCACAGCCGCCTCTGCGGGGCGGAGAACACCAGAGAGAAAAGAGCTCTCCGGCAGGCTGAAATCTGCCGGGGAAATTCCCTCCCGGAGGGGGAAATCGACGCCATCGTCACCGTCATCGAGCTGGACATCATCTCCATCATCATCTCCATCATCATCATCATCATCACCACCATCTCCACCGCTGCACCTCGTCACCGCTGTAACAATTTGGGTTTGATCTTGATTATTTGATAGGGGAAACTCTCCCGGTGTTGATTTCTACTTGTTATTGATGCTATTGAGTGAAACCATTGAACCAAGGTTTATGTTCAGATTGTTATTCATCATCATATCACCTCTGATCATGTTCCATATGATGTCTCGTGAGTAGTTCGTTTAGTTCTTGAGGACATGGGTGAAGTCTAAATGTTAGTAGTGAATTATGTTGGTTAGTATTCAATGTTATGATATTTAAGTTGTGGTGTTATTCTTCTAGTGGTGTCATGTGAACGTCGACTACATGATACTTCACCATTTATGGGCCTAGGGGAGTGCATCTTGTATTCGGTTGCTAATTGCGGGGTTGCCGGAGTGACAGAAACCTAAACCCCCGTTGGTATATCGGTGCAGGAGGGATAAACGGGATCTCGTAGTTTAAGGCTGTGGTTAGATTTATCTTAATTACTTTCTTGTAGTTGCGGATGCTTGCAAGGGGTATAATCACAAGTATGTATTAGTCCTAGGAAGGGCGGTACATTAGCATAGGTTCACCCACACAACACTTATCAAAACAATGAAGATTAATCAGCTATATGAAGCGAAAGCACTAGACTAAATTCCCGTGTGTCCTCAAGAACGTTTGGTCATTATAAGTAAACAAACCGGCTTGTCCTTTGTGCTAAAAAGGATTGGGCCACTCGCTGCAATTATTTCTCTCGCACTTTACTTACTTGTACTTTATTCATCTGTTATACTAAAACCCCCTGAATACTTGTCTGTGAGCATTTACAGTGAATCCTTCATCGAAACTGCTTGTCAACACCTTCTGCTCCTCGTTGGGATCGACATTCTTACTTATCGAAGATACTACGATACACCCCCTATACTTGTGGGTTATCAAGACTATTTTCTGGCGCCGTTGCCGGGGAGTGAAGCGCTATTGGTAAGTGGAATTGGTAAGGGAAACTTTTTACTGTACGTGCTGTTTTTATTTCTGCCTGCTGCTATAAATTATTATGGAGAGGTCTTCTCTTGAATTCCTCTTCGGGAAATCTACTACTACTGCAAGGGTAGTGGATGAGGCGCCAGGTGAGAAAGAGGTTCCATACAAAATACCTATGAAAATTATTGAACGTGTTGTGGATAACCGCTATGAAGGGGATGGAACTGTCCATCCTGGTGATCATTTACTGTTTTTACATGAATTATGCGGGTTATTCAAATGTGCAGGTATTGCTATGGATGAAGTTAGGAAGAAACTATTCTCTATATCGCTGTCTGGTAAAGCAACGCACTGGTATAAATTGCTGAAGAATAGGGATTCTCTTAATTGGGAGGACATTGTGCCTTTATTTTATTCCAAATTCTATCCTCCAAGTGAAATTCACAAAGATCGGAACCGCATATACAATTTCTGGCCTCATGATGGAGAAAGTATTGCCCAAGCTTGGGGGAGATTGAAGTCTTTAATGCTCAAATGCCCCATTCATGAGCTTCCTGGTAATATTATTATTGATAATTTCTATGCAAGATTGTCTTTTCAAGATAAGACTTTGCTGGATACTTCTTGTTCTGGATCATTTACACGCAATAAAGAAGAGTTTAAAAGAGACCTTCTTGATCGGATCCAGGAGAATACTGAAGGATGGGAGAACGACAAATATAGAGAGTCAGGTATAAACTTTGATTATAAATGCATTGAAGTTTTTATGGATACTGATAAATTTCGTAATATTAGTGCTACTTATGGTCTTGATTCTCAAGTCGTTGTAAATCTTTATAAAGCTTTTGCATCTCACTTTGAATTGCCTAGGAAGAATTTTGATAAGTATCATGAACCGTATAAAGATAAAGTTGATTAATCTATAAATAAATGTGCTATAATTGAAACTGTTGATCATATTCTTCCTGAAGCTTATATTGAGAAAACTCCTTTCCCTGCTAAAATGAAGGAGTACTCTGTTATACTAGTGCGGTTAATAAAAGTGCAAAGAAACCTATAGAACCTGAAGAACAAATAAAGGTTGAACCTGCTATTGCAATAGTTAAAGATCTTGTGACCGAAAATGTAGAAGATGGTCATATTATTTTCTGTGAAGATGCTTCTAATATTGTTTCGCATCCTAATAAGTCTAGGAAAGCTAGTGTTCCTATGCTCTCTGTTAGAATTGGTGATCATTATTATTATGGTTTATGTGACATTGGTGCAAGTATTAGTGCTATTCCTTATGAGCTTTATACGGAGATCATGCATGAAATTGGTTCTTGTGAACTTGAAGATATTGATGTGGTTATTCGGCTAGCTAATAGAGAAACTATCTCTCCTATTGGTATTGTTCGAGATGTGGAAGTTCTGTGTGGTAAGATTAAATATCCTGCTGACTTTTTGGTACTTGGTTCTGCTGCTAGTAAGTATTGTCCTATCATTTTTGGTAGACCTTTCCTAAATACTTGTGGCGCTGTTATAGATTGCAAGAAGGAAAAGATTGTTACTAAATTTGCTGGTGAATCTTATGAGTTTAATTTCTCTAAATTTGCCAAAACTCCTTATAAAGCTGATTTGCCTAATGATGATTTTAGAGTTGAACAGTGTGCGTCTATTGCTCTTGCTCCTAATAATCCTTTGCAGCAACATTTGGAGAATAGTGAGAGTGAAGTCTTTAGGGAAGAAAGAAATGAGCTTGATGAAATTTTCCTTCGTCAACCTATTCTTAAACATGACTTGCCAGTTGAAGATCTAGGTACAACACCACCACCAAAGGAAGATCCTGTTTTTGATTTAAAACCATTGCCTGATAATCTTAAGTATGCTCATATTGATGATTAGAAAATATATCCTGTTATTATTAGTTCTAAGCTTTCAGATATTGAGGAAGAAAGGTTATTGGAAATATTGAAGAAACACCGAGGAGCTATTGGCTATACTCTTGATGACTTGAAGGGGATTTCTCCCTCTATTTGCCAACATGCTATCAATATGGAAGATGATGCAAAGCCTGTTGTTGAACATCAACGTCGTCTAATTCCGAAGATGAAGGATGTGGTAAGGAATGAGGTATTAAAACTTCTTGAAGCTGGTATTATATATCCTATTGCTGGTAGTAGATGGGTTAGTCTTGTGCATTGTGTTCCTAAGAAAGGAGGAATGACTGTTGTGCCTAATGATAATGATGAGCTCATCCCCCAAAGAGTAGTTGTAGGGTATAGAATGTGCATTGATTATCGAAAAGTTAATAAGGTAACTAAGAAAGATCATTACCCTTTACCCTTTATTGATCAAATGTTAGAAAGGTTGTCTAAAAATACTCATTTTTGCTTTCTTGATGGTTATTCCGGGTTTTCACAAATTGCTGTTAAAACTAAAGATCAAGAGAAAACCACTTTCACTTGTCCTTATGGAACTTATGCTTATAGGCGTATGCCTTTTGGTTTATGTAATGCTCCTGCTACTTTTCAAAGATGCATGTCTGCTATTTTTCATGGCTTTTGTGAGAGTATTGTAGAGGTATTCATGGATGATTTTTCTGTCTATGGGAATTCTTTTGATAATTGCTTGCGAAACCTTGATAAAGTATTGCAGAGATGTGAAGAAACTAATCTTGTTCTTAATTGGGAGAAATGCCACTTTATGGTTAATGAAGGAATTGTATTGGGACATAAAATTTCTGAGAGAGGTATTGAAGATGATAGAGCTAAAGTTGAAGCAATTGAGAAGATGCCCTATCCTAGGGATGTTAAAGGTATTCGTAGTGTTCTTGGTCATGCTGGGTTTTATAGGAGATTTATTAAAGACTTCTCTAAGATTTCAAAGCCTCTTACTAATCTTCTTCAAAAAGATGTACCTTTTGTTTTTTATGATGATTGTAAGGAAGCTTTTGAAACTCTAAAGAAAGCCTTAACAACTGCTCCTGTAGTTGAACCTCCTGATTGGAATTTACCTTTTGAGATTATGTGTGATGCTAGTGATTTTGCTGTAGGCGCTGTTCTTGGACAGCGAGTAGATAAGAGATTGAATGTTATTCATTATGCTAGCAAAACTCTTGATGTTGCTCAAAGAAATTATGCTACAACTGAAAAAGAATTATTAGCTATAGTCTTTGCTTGTAATAAGTTTAGATCCTATATTGTTGATTCAAAAGTTACAATTCATACTGATTGATACGTCGAAAACGTATCTACTTTCCCGAACACTTTTGCTATTGTTTTGCCTCTAATTTGTGTATTTTGGATGCAACTAACACGGACTAACGCTGTTTTCAGCAGAACTGTTCTGGTGTCTCGTTTTTGTGCAGAAATCCAACTTTCAGGAAAATCCTCGGAATTTATGCGAAAGGTCCTATTTTCCCAGAATACTGACGGAGCCAGAAGGGCAAGCCAGGTGGGGGCCCGAGGGCCCCACACACTAGGCCGGCGCGGCCTAGGAGGGGGGCGCGCGGCCCTAGTGTGTGGCGGCCTCGGCCGGCCCCCGACGCCCTCCTTCGGACTACTTATTGCCTTCGACCTAAAAACGCACGGGAGGAAGTCGAAATCGCCAGAAACCATCCAGTACGCCGCCACCGTCGCGAAACTCCGTCTCGGGACCAGAAACTCCGTTCTGGCACCTCGCCGGGATGGGGAATTGGAGGAGATCATCGCCATCATCATCACCGACGCCTCTCCATCAACCAGCCATGTTTCCCCCATCCATGTGTGAGTAATTCCCCCGCTGTAGGCTGAAGGGGATGGTAGGGATTGGATGAGATTGGTCATGTAATAGACATAAGATTGTTAGGGCATGGTGCCTAGTATCCGTAGATGTTACTTTTATGATATTGTTGCAACTTGTTATGGTTAATGCTTGTCACTAGGGCCCGAGTGCCATGATCTCAGATCTGAACATGTTATTGATTCATGAAGATATTCGTTGTTTATGATCTTACCTGCAAGTTGTATACACGTATTGCTGTCCGGAACCCGAGGCCCCAAAGTGACAGAAATTGGGACAACCGAAGGGGATGGCGGTGATATGAGGATCACATGTGTTCACGGAGTGTTAATGCTTTGCTCCGGTGCTCTATTAAAAGGAGTGTCTTAATTTCCAGTAGATTCCCTAGAGGCCCGGCTGCCACCGGCTGGTAGGACAAAAGATGTTGTGCAAGTTTCTCATTGCGAGCACGTACGAGTATATATGGAACACATGCCTATTGATTGATTAGTACTTGGATACCGTTTTATTATTATCTGCAAATGCCCTGCTTTGATTGTTACATGAGTTTCTCTCATCCATGCAACGCCCGTTCATCCATCCCTGTGCCTACAGTATTTTAATCCTGCTGTTTACTATAATCACTATTGTTGTCTTTGTTACTCTGCTGCTGTTATTTCACTACCGCTACTGCTATAAAACTGTTACTACTGATAAACTCTTGCGAGCAAGTCTGTTTCCAGGTGCAGCTGAATTGACAACTCCGTTGTTAAGGCTTTCAAGTATTCTTTGTCTCCCCTTGTGTCGAATCAATAAATTGGGTTTTACTTCCCTCGAAGACTGTTGCGATCCCCTATACTTGTGGGTCATCAAGACTATTTTCTGGCGCCGTTGCCGGGGAGCATAGCTTTATTTGCAAGTTCACTTGGATTGATATTGTTCGCTGCAAATTCTCCATCATGGGTAAACCTCGCGATCCTAAAGTCGCCATATTACCATCCACTACAAGAAAAGGTACAACTCTGAGTACCTCTGCTGTTCTTGATTCACCATCTGTGATTGATAAACTTGTTTCACCACCACATGCTTCACATGCTGGTACTTCTGCTAGATCTGAAAATTCTTATAATATCGATGATGCTTCTGCTGTGCTTGATGATAGTGGTTCATTGGGATCTTTTCTAGATGCTACAATTGCTAGGTCTAGACAAATTGAAAATGCTGAAACTCCTAATGAAAATGCTGCTACACCTGTTAATTCACCTGAGTCTGTTGAATACTCTAGTGATGATCTTGATGAAGATTATGTAGAACTTGATGATGATTTTATTGATAAATGCAATGCTACTACTGATGCAAGAAAAATTAAAAATTTGCTTGCAGAACATACTGTTAGATATAAACTGTCTCCTGATCCTAAATTTGCCACATCTCCTATAAACATTAAGGATAAGGATTATGATTTTTCTCTTGATTTGTCTCATATATCTATTGTTGAGAAAACACCTTTTTGTGGTACTGAAAAAGAAAGTGCTGTAGAACACATGATTGAGCTATCTACTCTTAGTAGCTTGTTTTCTGATGATGTTAAGAAGCGTACTTATTTCGTGGCTAAAATTTTCCCTTTCTCATTAAAGGATGATGCTAAAACTTGGTATAATAATTTGCCACCTGATTCTATTAATAGTCCAAAAGAATTGCTTGATGTTTTCTTCCGGAAATACTTTCCTGCTAGTGCTCAACATATTGCTTTGCAGAGAATTTATAATTTTGATCAGGAAGATGGAGAGAAATTGCCTGAGGCTTGGGCTAGATTTTGCTCTTTCATTAGAGCTCGGCCTGACCATGATTTGGAAAAGCATGATTTACTTGATATATTTTATAGTGGACTAACCATTGAGTCTAGGGCATACCTGGATAGTTGTGCTGGTTGTGTTTTCAGGAAAAGAACTCAGCATTTACGCTGAAGAATTATTGGCGAGAATAGGCCGGAATCATGATGATTGGTCTACACCTGAACCAACCCCGACACCGATATTGAAGAAGAGGGGTATGATTAAATTAAATGATGAAGATATGAGGGAAGCCAAGAAATCTCTTAAAGAGAAGGGTATTAAATCTGAAGATGTGAAGAATTTACCTCCCATAGAAGATTCATGTAAGATCACTCCCCCTTCATCCATGATCGAGGTACACTCTCTTGAACGCTTTACTAGAGAAGATATTCCGTATTCAAAACCTCCTGCTCAATGCTTAGATGAGTTTGATAATTATATTGTTAAGCAAAGTAATTTCAATATGAGAGTAGAGAATCATTTAATGGAAAATTCTCGAGCTATTGGTGAATTGCATGGTATTGTGGAGAGAACCTCCAATGATGTTAAGATGTTTGTTAAACATTTTCAAATGGTTCAAACTCAAATTGATCAACTCACTAAAGTGCAAAATGACTTGTTAAAAGATAATTCTAAAGAAAAACATGCTTATGAAGTAACAACTAGAGGCGGTGTTTCTACCCAGGATCCTCTATATCCTGAAGGGCATCCCAAAAGAGTTGAACAAGATTCTCAACGAACTGAAACTAGTGCTCCATCTAAGAAAAAGAAAAAGAAACATAAAACTGTTGTAGAATCCTCTGAGCCTGTTAATGATCCTAATAGTATTTCTATTTCTGATGCTGAAACTGAAAGTGGTAATGAACATGATAAAGATAATGATAAGAATGATGCTTCTGATAAAGAAGAGGTTGAAGAAGAACCTGAAAAGCATGCTAAAAATAAGAAGTATACTAAAGAAGATTTTATTGCTAAGAAACATGGTAGTGAAAGAGAACCTTGGGTTCAAAAGCAAATGCCTTTTCCTGCTAAGAACTAAAATCAAAGGAAGAAGAACACTATAATAAATTTTGCGATTGGATGAAACCTTTATTCCTGCAAATACCTTTGACCGATGCTATTAAATTGCCTCCTTATTCAAAGTATATGAAAGATATTGTCTCTAACAAAAGGAAAATTCCTAATGAGGAGATTTCCACTATGCTAGCTAATTACTCTTTCAATGGTAAGGTTCCAAAGAAGCTTGGCGACTGATGTCTACTTCCCCCTCCTTTTCCTGTAGACAGTGTTGGGCCTCCAAGAGCAGAGGTTTGTAGAACAGCAGCAAGTTTTCCCTTAAGTGGATCACCCAAGGTTTATCGAACTCAGGGAGGAAGAGGTCAAAGATATCCCTCTCATGCAACCCTGCAACCACAAAGCAAGAAGTCTCTTGTGTCCCCAACACACCTAATAGGTGCACTAGTTCGGCGAAGAGATAGTGAAATACAGGTGGTATGAATATATATGAGCAGAGTAACAACGGTGCTAAAATAGCTTGCGGGCGTGTAGTTGATGGTGGTGGTATTGCAGCAGTAGTAACACAGTGAAACAGTAAACAAGCAGTAGTAACACAGCAGTATTTAGGAACAAGGCCTAGGGATTAGACTTTCACTAGTGGACACTCTCAACATTGATCACATAACAGAATAGATAAATGCATACTCTACACTTTTGTTGGATGATGAACGCATTGCGTAGGATTACACGAACCCTCAATGCCGGAGTTAACAAGCTCCACAATTTGTTCATATTTAAGTAACCTTATAGTGTAAGATAGATCAAAAGACTAAACCAAGTACTAACATAGCATGCACACTGTCACCTTCATGCATATGTAGGAGGAATAGATCACATCAATATTATCATAGCAATAGTTAACTTCTCAATCTACAAGAGATCATGATCATAGCATAAACCAAGTACTAACACGGTGCACACACTGTCACCTTTACACACGTGCAAGAGGAATAGAACTACTTTAATAACTTTGCTAGAGTAGCACATAGATAAATTGTGATACAAACTCATATGAATCTCAATCATGTAAAGCAGCTCATGAGATTATTGTATTGAGGTACATGGGAGAGATGAACCACATAGCTACCGGTACAGCCCCGAGCCTCGATGGAGAACTACTCCTCCTCATGGGAGCAAAGCAGCGGTGATGAAGATGGCGGTGGAGATGGCAGCGGTGTCGATGGAGAAGCCTTCCGGGGCACTTCCCCGCTCCGGCAGCGTGCCGGAACAGAGACTCCTGTCCCCCAGATCTTGGCCTCGCGATGGCGGCGGCTCTGGAAGGTTTCTGTGGTTTTCGTCGAACGTATCAGGGTTTTCGATCCAGGGGCATTATATAGGCGAAGAGGCGGCACAGGAGGGTCGAAGGGGCGACGACACCATAGGGCGGCGCGGCCAGGGCCTGGGCCGCGCCGGCCTATGGTCTGGGGGCCCAGTGCCCCCCCTCTGGTCCTTCCCGGGTGTTCTGGATGCTTCCGGTGAAAATAGGAACTTGGGCGTTGATTTCGTCCGATTCCGAGAATATTTCGTTACTAGGATTTCTGAAACCAAAAACAGCAGAAAACAGGAACTGGCACTTCGGCATCTTGTTAATAGGTTAGTTCCAGAAAATGCACGAATATGACATAAAGTGTGCATAAAACATGTAGATAACATCAATAATGTGGCATGGAACATAAGAAATTATCGATACGTCGGAGACGTATCAGCATCCCTGCTTAGTTCTGCTTCGTCCCGAGCAGGTAAAATGATAAATACGTATAATTTCTGGAGTGACATGCCATCATAATCTTGATCATACTATTTGTAAAGCATATGTAGTGAATGCAGCGATCAAAACAATGTATATGACATGAGTAAACAATTGAATCATATAGCAAAGACTTTTCATGAATAGCACTTCAAGACAAGCATCAATAAGTCTTGCATAAGAGTTAACTCATAAAGCAATAATTCAAAGTAAAGGTATTGAAGCAACACAATGGAAGATTAAGTTTCAGCGGTTGCTTTCAACTTATAACATGTATATCTCATGGATAATTGTCAACATAGAGTAATATAACAAGTGCAATATGCAAATATATAGGAATCAATGCACAGTTCACACAAGTGTTTGCTTCTTGAGATGGAGAGAAATAGGTGAACTGACTCAACAATGAAAGTAAAAGAATGGTCCTCCATAGAGGAAAAGCATCGATTGCTATATTTGTGCTAGAGCTTTTATTTTGAAAACATAAAGAGAGCATAAAAATAAAGTTTTGAGAGGTGTATGTTGTTGTCAACGAATGGTAGTGGGCACTCTAACCCCCTTGCCAGACAAACCTTCAAAGAGCGGCTCCCATTTTATTTTATTTTTGTATGGCACTCCTTCCAACCTTTCTTTCACAAACCATGGCTAACCGAATCCTTCGGGTGCCTGCCAACAATCTCATACCATGAAGGAGTGCCTTTTTATTTTAGTTTTATTATGATGACACTCCTCCCAACCTTTGCTTACACAAGCCATGGCTAACCGAATC
Source organism: Lolium perenne (assembly GCF_019359855.2). Lineage (NCBI taxonomy): Eukaryota > Viridiplantae > Streptophyta > Magnoliopsida > Poales > Poaceae > Lolium > Lolium perenne. Next base: position 266,297,335 of record NC_067246.2, on the reverse strand, counting down.
CTTCGGGTGCCGTCCAACAATCACATACCGTGGAGGAGTGTCTATTTTTGTTAATTAATTTGGGACTGGGAATCCCATTGCCAGCTCTTTTTGCAAAATTATTGGATAAGCGGATGAAGCCACTAGTCCATTGGTGAAAGTTGCCCAACAAGATTGAAAGATAAACACCACATACTTCCTCATGAGCTATAAAACATTGACACAAATCAGAGGTGATAAATTTTGAATTGTTTAAAGGTAGCACTCAAGCAATTTACTTTGGAATGGCAGGAAATACCATGTAGTAGGTAGGTATGGTGGACACAAATGGCATAGTGGTTGGCTCAAGTATTTGGATGCATGAGAAGTATTCCCTCTCGATACAAGGTTTAGGCTAGCAAGGCTTATTTGAAACAAACACAAGGATGAACCGGTGCAGCAAAACTCACATAAAAGACATATTGAAAACATTATAAGACTCTACACCGTCTTCCTTGTTGTTCAAACTCAATACTAGAAATTATCTAGACCTTAGAGAAACCAAATATGCAAACCAAATTTTAGCATGCTCTATGTATTTCTTCATTAATGAGTGTGATGTCTACGTTCCCCCTCCTTTCCTGTAGACAGTGTTGGGCCTCCAAGAGCAGAGGTTTGTAGAACAGCAGCAAGTTTTCCCTTAAGTGGATCACCCAAGGTTTATCGAACTCAGGGAGGAAGAGGTCAAAGATATCCCTCTCATGCAACCCTGCAACCACAAAGCAAGAAGTCTCTTGTGTCCCCAACACACCAAATAGGTGCACTAGTTCGGCGAAGAGATAGTGAAATACAGGTGGTATGAATATATATGAGCAGTAGCAACGGTGCCAGAAAATAGCTTGCGGGCGTGTAGTTGATGGTGGTAGTATTGCAGCAGTAGTAACACAAGAAACAAGTAAACAAGCAGCGATAGCAGTATTTAGGAACAAGGCCTAGGGATTACACTTTCACTAGTGGACACTCTCAACATTGATCACATAACAGAATAGATAAATGCATACTCTACACTCTTGTTGGATGATGAACGCATTGCGTAGGATTACACGAACCCTCAATGCCGGAGTTAACAAGCTCCACAATTTGTTCATATTTAAGTAACCTTATAGTGTAAGATAGATCAAAATACTAAACCAAGTACTAACATAGCATGCACACTGTCACCTTCATGCATATGTAGGAGGAATAGATCACATCAATATTATCATAGCAATAGTTAACTTCGCAATCTACAAGAGATCATGATCATAGCATAAACCAAGTACTAACACGGTGCACACACTGTCACCTTTACACACGTGCAGGAGGAATAAAACTACTTTAATAACATTGCTAGAGTAGCACATAGATAGTAGTGATACAAAACTCATATGAATCTCAATCATGTAAAGCAACTCATGAGATTATTGTATTGAGGTACATGGGAGAGATGAACCACATAGCTACCGGTACAGCCCCGAGCCTCGATGGAGAACTACTCCCTCCTCATGGGAGCAAAGCGGTGATGAAGATGGCGGTGGAGATGGCAGCGGTGTCGATGGAGAAGCCTTCCGGGGCACTTCCCCGCCCGGCAGGGTGCCGAACAGAGACTCCTGTCCCCGGATCTTGGCCTCGCGATGGCGGCGGCTCGGAAGGTTTCTGTGGTTTTCGTCGAACGTATCGTGGTTTTCGATCCAGGGGCTTTATATAGGCGAAGAGGCGGCGCAGAGGGTCGAAGGGGCGACGACACCATAGGGCAGCGCGCCAGGGCCTGGGCCGCGCCGGCCTATGGTCCTGGGGCCCAGTGCCCCCTCTCGGTCCTTCCCGGGTGTTCGGATGATTCCGGTGAAAATAGGAACTTGGGTGTTGATTTCGTCCGATTCCGAGAATATTTCGTTACTAGGATTTCTGAAACCAAAAACAGCAGAAAACAGGAACTGGCACTTCGGCATCTTGTTAATAGGTTAGTTCCAGAAAATGCACGAATATGACATAAAGTGTGCATAAAACATGTAGATAATATCAATAATGTGGCATGGAACATAAGAAATTATCGATACGTCGGAGACGTATCAGCATCCCCAAGCTTAGTTCTGCTCGTCCCGAGCAGGTAAAACGATAACACAGATAATTTCTGGAGTGACATGCCATCATAATCTTGATCATACTATTTGTAAAGCATATGTAGTGAATGCAGCGATCAAAACAATGTATATGACATGAGTAAACAAGTGAATCATAAAGCAAAGACTTTTCATGAATAGCACTTCAAGACAAGCATCAATAAGTCTTGCATAAGAGTTAACTCATAAAGCAATAATTCAAAGTAAAGGCATTGAAGCAACACAAAAGAAGATTAAGTTTCAGCGGTTGCTTTCAACTTGTAACATGTATATCTCATGGATATTGTCAATGCAAAGCAATATAACAAATGCAATAGGCAAGTATGTAAGAATCAATGCACAGTTCACACAAATGTTTGCTTCTTGAGGTAGAGAGAGATAGGTGAACTGACTCAACAATAAAAGTAAAAGAATGGTCCTCCATAGAGGAAAGCATCGATTGCTATATTTGTGCTAGAGCTTTTATTTTGAAAACATAAAGAGAGCATAAAAATAAAGTTTTGAGAGGTGTATGTTGTTGTCAACGAATGGTAGCGGGTACTCTAACCCCCTTGCCAGACAAACCTTCAAAGAGCGGCTCCCATTTTATTTTATTTTTGGATGGCACTCCTTCCAACCTTTCTTTCACAAACCATGGCTAACCGAATCCTCGGGTGCCTGCCAACAATCTCATACCATGAAGGAGTGCCTTTTTATTTTAGTTTTATTATGATGACACTCCTCCCAACCTTTGCTTACACAAGCCATGGCTAACCGAATCCTTCGGGTGCTGTCCAACAATCACATACCATGGAGGAGTGTCTATTTTTGTTAATTAATTTGGGACTGGGAATCCCATTGCCAGCTCTTTTTGCAAAATTATTGGATAAGCGGATGAAGCCACTAGTCCATTGGTGAAAGTTGCCCAACAAGATTGAAAGATAAACACCACATACTTCCTCATGAGCTATAAAACATTGACACAAATCAGAGGTGATAAATTTTGAATTGTTTAAAGGTAGCACTCAAGCAATTTACTTTGGAATGGCAGGAAATACCATGTAGTGGGTAGGTATGGTGGACACAAATGGCATAGTGGTTGGCTCAAGTATTTTGGATGCATGAGAAGTATTCCCTCTCGATACAAGGTTTAGGCTAGCAAGGCTTATTTGAAACAAACACAAGGATGAACCAGTGCAGCAAAACTTACATAAAAGACATATTGTAAACATTATAAGACTCTACACCGTCTTCCTTGTTGTTCAAACTCAATACTAGAAATTATCTAGACCTTAGAGAAACCAAATATGCAAACCAAATTTTAGCATGCTCTATGTATTTCCTCATTAATGGGTGCAAAGCATATGATGCAAGAGCTTAAGCATGAGCACAACAATTGCCAAGTATCACATTACCCAAGACATTAATAGCAATTACTACATGTATCATTTTCCAATTCCAACCATATAACAATTTAACGAAGAAGAAACTTCGCCATGAATACTATGAGTAGAAACCAAGGACATACTTGTCCATATGCTACAGCGGAGCATGTCTCTCTCCCATAAAGTGAATGCTAGGATCCATTTTATTCAAACAAAACAAAAACAAAAACAAACCGACGCTCCAAGAAAAGCACATAAGATGTGATGGAATAAAAATATAGTTTCAGGGGAGGAACCTGATAATTTGTCGATGAAGAAGGGGATGCCTTGGGCATCCCCAAGGTTAGATGCTTGAGTCTTCTTAATATATGCAGGGGTGAACCACCGGGGCATCCCCAAGCTTAGAGCTTTCACTCTCCTTGATCATGTTGCATCATACTCCTCTCTTGATCCTTGAAAACTTCCTCCACACCAAACTCGAAACAACTCATTAGAGGGTTAGTGCACAATAAAAATTAACATATTCAGAGGTGACACAATCATTCTTAACACTTCTGGATATTGCATAATGCTACTGGACATTAGTGGATCAAAGAAATTCATCCAACATAGCAAAAGAGGCAATGCGAAATAAAAGGCAGAATCTGTCAAAATAGAACAGCTCGCATTGAAGAATTTTAAAATGGCACCAGACTTGCTCAAATGAAAATGCTCAAATTGAATGAAAGTTGCGTACATATCTGAGGATCATGCACGTAAATTGGCTTAATTTTCTGAGCTACCTACAGGGAGGTGGACCCAGATTCGTGACAGCAAAGAAATCTGAAACTGCGCAGTAATCCAAATCTAGTACTTACTTTTCTATCAACGGCTTTACTTGGCACAACAAAACACAAAACTAAAATAAGGAGAGGTTGCTACAGTAGTAAACAACTTCCAAGACACAAAATAAAAACAAAGTACTGTAGCAAAATAACACATGGGTTATCTCCCAAGAAGTTCTTTTCTTTATAGCCATTAAGATGGGCTCAGCAGTTTTAATGATGCACTCGCAAGAAATAGTATTTGGAGCAAAAGAGAGCATCAAGAGGCAAATTCAAAACACATTTAAGTCTAACATGCTTCCTATGCATAGGAATCTTGTAAATAAACAAGTTCATGAAGAGCAAAGTAACAAGCATAGGAAGATAAAACAAGTGTAGCTTCAAAAATTTCAGCACATAGAGAGGTATTTTAGTAACATGAAAATTTCTACAACCATATTTCCCTCTCTCATAATAACTTTCAGTAGCAACATGAGCAAACTCAACAATATAACTATCACATAAAGCATTCTTATCATGAGTCTCATGCATAAAATTATTACTCTCCACATAAGCATAATCAATTTTATTAGTTGTAGTGGGAGCAAATTCAACAAAGTAGCTATCATTATTATTCTCATCATCAAATATAGGAGACATATTGTAATCATAATTAAATTTATCCTCCATAACAGGTGGTAACAAAAGACTACTATCATTATAATCATCATAAATAGGAGGTAAAGTATCATCAAAGAAAATTTTCTCCTCAATGCTTGGGGGACTAAAAAGATCATGAAAACCAGCTTCCCCAAGCTTAGAACTTTCTATATCATTATCAACAATGGTGTTCAAAGCGTTCATACTAATATTACTACCAGCATGCAAATAAGATTCCATAGGTTTTTTAATTTTCGCATCAAACAATCCATGTTTTAAATCAGGAAATAGCAATAGAAGCTCATTTTTGTCCATTATGCCAAACTAGTGTAAACAAGAAACAAAAAGATGCAATTGCAGGATCTAAAGGAAATAGCTTCGAGTACTTACAATGGCGGAAAATAGCTTAGTAGCCGAGGTCCGGAGTGTGAGTACCTTTTACCTTTCCTCCCCGGCAACGGCGCCAGAAAAATAGCTTGATGTCTACGTTCCCCCTCCTTTCCTGTAGACAGTGTTGGGCCTCCAAGAGCAGAGGTTTGTAGAACAGCAGCAAGTTTTCCCTTAAGTGGATCACCCAAGGTTTATCGAACTCAGGGAGGAAGAGGTCAAAGATATCCCTCTCATGCAACCCTGCAACCACAAAGCAAGAAGTCTCTTGTGTCCCCAACACACCAAATAGGTGCACTAGTTCGGCGAAGAGATAGTGAAATACAGGTGGTATGAATATATATGAGCAGAGTAACGGTGCCGTAAAATAGCTTGCGGGCGTGTAGTTGATGGTGGTAGTATTGCAGCAGTAGTAACACAAAGAAACAAGTAAACAAGCAGCGATAGCGATATTTAGGAACAAGGCCTAGGGATTACACTTTCACTAGTGGACACTCTCAACATTGATCACATAACAGAATAGATAAATGCATACTCTACACTCTTGTTGGATGATGAACGCATTGCGTAGGATTACACGAACCCTCAATGCCGGAGTTAACAAGCTCCACAATTTGTTCATATTTAAGTAACCTTATAGTGTAAGATAGATCAAAAGACTAAACCAAGTACTAACATAGCATGCACACTGTCACCTTCATGCATATGTAGGAGGAATAGATCACATCAATATTATCATAGCAATAGTTAACTTCGCAATCTACAAGAGATCATGATCATAGCATAAACCAAGTACTAACACGGTGCACACACTGTCACCTTTACACACGTGCAGGAGGAATAAAACTACTTTAATAACATTGCTAGAGTAGCACATAGATAGTAGTGATACAAAACTCATATGAATCTCAATCATGTAAAGCAGCTCATGAGATTATTGTATTGAGGTACATGGGAGAGATGAACCACATAGCTACCGGTACAGCCCCGAGCCTCGATGGAGAACTACTCCCTCCTCATGGGAGCAGCAGCGGTGATGAAGATGGCGGTGGAGATGGCAGCGGTGTCGATGGAGAAGCCTTCCGGGGGCACTTCCCCGCTCCGGCAGGGTGCCGGAACAGAGACTCCTGTCCCCCAGATCTTGGCCTCGCGATGGCGGCGGCTCTGGAAGGTTTCTGTGGTTTTCGTCGAACGTATCAGGGTTTTCGATCCAGGGGCTTTATATAGGCGAAGAGGCGGCGCAGGAGGGTCGAAGGGGCGACGACACCATAGGGCGGCGCGGCCAGGGGCACAGGCCGCGCCGGCCTATGGTCCGGGGGCCCACTTGCCCCCTCTGGTCCTTCCCGGGTGTTCTGGATGCTTCCGGTGAAAATAGGAACTTGGGCGATGATTTCGTTCGATTCCGAGAATATTTCGTTACTAGGATTTCTGAAACCAAAAACAGCAGAAAACAGGAACTGGCACTTCGGCATCTTGTTAATAGGTTAGTTCCAGAAAATGCACGAATATGACATAAAGTGTGCATAAAACATGTAGATAATATCAATAATGTGGCATGGGACATAAGAAATTATCGATACGTCGGAGACGTATCAGAGTGCAAAGCATATGATGCAAGAGCTTAAACATGAGCACAACAATTGCCAAGTATCACATTACCCAAGACATTATAGCAATTACTACATGTATCATTTTCCAATTCCAACCATATAACAATTAACGAAGCGGTTTCAACCTTCGCCATGAATATTATGAGCTAAGAACACATGTGTTCATACGAACCAGCGGAGCGTGTCTCTCTCCCACACAAGCATGATGTAATCCAATTTATTCAAACAAAAACAAAAACAAAAGCACACAGACGCTCCAAGAAAAGCACATAAGATGTGACCGAATAAAAATATAGTTTCAAGAGAAGGAACCTGATAATTTGTCGATGAAGAAGGGGATGCCTTGGGCATCCCCAAGCTTAGACGCTTGAGTCTTCTTGATATGTGCAGGGGTGAACCACCGGGGCATCCCCAAGCTTAGAGCTTTCACTCTTCTTGATCATAGTATATCATCCTCCTCTTTTGACCCTTGAAAACTTCCTTCACACCAAACTCGAAACAACTCATTAGAGGGTTAGTGCACAATAAAAATTAACATATTCAGAGGTGACACAATCATTCTTAACACTTCTGGACATTGCATAATGCTACTGGACATTAATGGATCAAAGAAATTCATCCAACATAGCAAAAGAGGCAATGCGAAATAAAAGGCAGAATCTGTCAAAACAGAACAGTTCGTATTGACGAATTTTAAAATGGCACCAGACTTGCTCAAATGAAAATGCCCAAATTGAATGAAAGTTGCGTACATATCTGAGGATCATGCACGTAAATTGGCTTAATTTTCTGAGCTACCTACAGGGAGGTAGACCCAGATTCGTGACAGCAAAGAAATCTGGAACTGCGCAGTAATCCAAATCTAGTACTTACTTTTCTATCAACGGCTTTACTTGGCACAATAAAACACTAAACTAAGATAAGGAGAGGTTGCTACAGTAGTAAACAACTTCCAAGACACAAATATAAAACAAAGTACTGTAGCAAAATAACACATGGGTTATCTCCCAAGAAGTTCTTTTCTTTATAGCCATTAAGATGGGCTCAGCAGTTTTAATGATGCACTCGCAAGAAATAGTATTTGAAGCAAAAGAGAGCATCAAGAGGCAAATTCAAAACACATTTAAGTCTAACATGCTTCCTATGCATAGGAATCTTGTAAATAAACAAGTTCATGAAGAGCAAAGTAACAAGCATAGGAAGATAAAACAAGTGTAGCTTCAAAAATTTCAGCACATAGAGAGGTGTTTTAGTAACATGAAAATTTCTACAACCATATTTTCCTCTCTCATAATAACTTTCAGTAGCATCATGAGCAAACTCAACAATATAACTATCACATAAAGCATTCTTATCATGAGTCTCATGCATAAAATTATTACTACTCCCAACATAAGCATAATCAATTTTATTAGTAACAGTGGGAGCAAATTCAACAAAGTAGCTATCATTATTATTCTCATCAAGTGTAGGAGGCATAGTATAATCACAACAAAATTTACTCTCCATAGTAGGTGGCACCAAAAGACCACTATCATTATAATCATCATATATGGGAGGCAAAGTATCATCAAAGAAAAATTTCTCCTCAATGCTTGGTGGACTAAAAAGATCATGCTCATCAAAACCAGCTTCCCCAAGCTTAGAATTTTCCATATCATTAGCAACAATGGTGTTCAAAGTGTTCATATTAATATGTTCCATGGGTTTTTTAATTTTCGGATCAAACCATCCATGTCTTAAATCAGGAAATAGAGTAAAAAGCTCATTGTTGTCCATTATGCCTTACTAGTGTAAACAAGAAACAAAAAGATGCAATTGCAGGATCTAAAGGAAATAGCTTTGAGTACTTATGACACCGGAAAATAGCTTAGTAGCCGAGATCCGGAGTGTGAGTACCTTTTACCTTTCCTCCCCGGCAACGGCGCCAGAAAATAGCTTGATGTCTACTTCCCCCTCCTTTTCCTGTAGACAGTGTTGGGCCTCCAAGAGCAGAGGTTTGTAGAACAGCAGCAAGTTTTCCCTTAAGTGGATCACCCAAGGTTTATCGAACTCAGGGAGGAAGAGGTCAAAGATATCCCTCTCATGCAACCCTGCAACCACAAAGCAAGAAGTCTCTTGTGTCCCCAACACACCTAATAGGTGCACTAGTTCGGCGAAGAGATAGTGAAATACAGGTGGTATGAATATATATGAGAAGTAGCAACGGTGCCAGAAAATAGCTTGCGGGCGTGTAGTTGATGGTGGTGGTATTGCAGCAGTAGTAACACAGTGAAACAGTAAACAAGCAGTAGTAACGCAGCAGTATTTAGGAACAAGGCCTAGGGATTAGACTTTCACTAGTGGACACTCTCAACATTGATCACATAACAGAATAGATAAATGCATACTCTACACTTTTGTTGGATGATGAACGCATTGCGTAGGATTACACGAACCCTCAATGCCGGAGTTAACAAGCTCCACAATTTGTTCATATTTAAGTAACCTTATAGTGTAAGATAGATCAAAAGACTAAACCAAGTACTAACATAGCATGCACACTGTCACCTTCATGCATATGTAGGAGGAATAGATCACATCAATATTATCATAGCAATAGTTAACTTCTCAATCTACAAGAGATCATGATCATAGCATAAACCAAGTACTAACACGGTGCACACACTGTCACCTTTACACACGTGCAAGAGGAATAGAACTACTTTAATAACTTTTCTAGAGTAGCACATAGATAAATTGTGATACAAACTCATATGAATCTCAATCATGTAAAGCAGCTCATGAGATTATTGTATTGAGGTACATGGGAGAGATGAACCACATAGCTACCGGTACAGCCCCGAGCCTCGATGGAGAACTACTCCCTCCTCATGGGAGCAGCAGCGGTGATGAAGATGGCGGTGGAGATGGCAGCGGTGTCGATGGAGAAGCCTTCCGGGGGCACTTCCCCGCTCCGGCAGCGTGCCGGAACAGAGACTCCTGTCCCCCAGATCTTGGCCTCGCGATGGCGGCGGCCTCGGAAGGTTTCGTGGTTTTCGTCGAACGTATTAGGGTTTTCGATCCAGGGGCATTATATAGGCGAAGAGGCGGCGCAGAGGGTCGAAGGGCGACGACACCATAGGCGGCGCGGCCGGGGCCCGGGCCGCGCCGGCCTATGGTCCTGGGGCCCAGTGCCCCCCCTCTGGTCCTTCCCGGGTGTTCTGGATGCTTCCGGTGAAAATAGGAACTTGGGCGTTGATTTCGTCCGATTCCGAGAATATTTCGTTACTAGGATTTCTGAAACCAAAAACAGCAGAAAACAGGAACTGGCACTTCGGCATCTTGTTAATAGGTTAGTTCCAGAAAATGCACGAATATGACATAAAGTGTGCATAAAACATGTAGATAACATCAATAATGTGGCATGGAACATAAGAAATTATCGATACGTCGGAGACGTATCAGCGACCCAGGTATACCGACTATTCCTTGTTCTATTAAGAATAATTATGTTAGAACTGCTCTATGTGATTTGGGAGCGGGTGTTAGTGTTATGCCTTTCTCTCTTTATAAGAGACTTTATTTAGATAAGTTGATACCGACTGATATATCTTTGCAAATGGCTGATAAATCTACTGATATTCCTGTTGGTATATGTGAGGATGTTCCTGTTCAAGTTACTAATAATTGCTTGATATTAACTGATTTTGTTGTGTTGGAAATGCCTGAAGATGATAATATGTCTATTATTCTTGGGAGACCTTTTCTTAACACCGCAGGGGCTGTTATTGATTGCAATAAAGGAAAAGTTACTTTCAATGTCGATGACAAGAAGCATACCGTTTATTTTCCCAAGAGAATTGAGAAAGCATGTGGAGTTAATATAATTTCTAATGTGAGAACTATCAAAGTGGGAACCATTGATTGTCCTATATATGAGCCTAAAGAAGAATATCAAACTCTTGTGATTGGATCCATATCAATACAATACAAGGTAACATGATTGATTTGAGGTTTAATTCTTCTTATGCTATGTAAAATTTATTTGGTGGCAAGACTTGATCAACCTTGTTAACAAATTTATTTTATATGCATAGAGGAACTAAACAACATCTCTTTCTCCTTCCACTTGATATACTTGCTGTAGCACTTTTATTTTGCAAAGTTCTTTAGTTAATTAGAGATTTCAAAATTTTTCCTGCCCAGTAATAATAATTTTGACACCCAAAAATGTGCATTATTCAAAGTTTTCAAAAATTCACAAAAATTATACCGTTGGTCCTATTTTTCGACGAGGCACCTGGGAACACCTGGGGATGACCAGTGGGGCACCCCAGGGTGGCACCCCACAGGCCGGCGCGGCCAGCAAGGGGGGCGCGCCACCCTGGTGTGTGGGTCCCTCCTTGCCCCACTTCATCACCTCTTCCTTCCACTCTCTTCTCTCTCCCGAAAAAACTCTCACCAGGTTCCTCTCACTCGCGTTTTTGCTCAAGAGCTCCAGATTTCTCGATCTCTTTGCTCAGCCCAGATTTCTGTCTGAAATTTGGCACATTTGCTCTTCGGTATGTGACTCCTCCGATTATCCAAGTAGAATTTTGTTTGGTGGAGTATATCTTGAATATTTTGCTGCTGTAGGTAACATGTTTAGTGAGCTTGCATGCTTGTTCTAATTGGTAGAAACTAGTTTTGATGCATGATTAGTACTCTAGCAAGTTCCTATGGTAGTTTCCCTCAATTATATGTCACCAAATCAAATTTTATATTGTTTGTTGATAAATTTCAGAAAATGGAAGGGAGTAGGCACCAACTCAACCAACAAGAATTGGAGGTGCAACAGGTCATGAGGGTTCACCGCGAAGAAGGAGTATACCCCGCTTACTACCCGTGCGTGGATTTTATGAGGAGTGCAGGAATCTTGCAAGATGTTCAAAGACTAATCTCTCGTGCAGGGTTGGATGATTTTGTTGTTGGTGAACCATGCCAATATGCAAAATTGACTATGTCTGTAGTGCAGGATTTTGAATTCAATTGGTCGCGATCTAACCCCATGGTTCGGTACAAAATTTATAATAAAACTGTCAACTTAACATTCAATGATTTTTGTGCAGCAATTAGAGTGCCTCAATGGGGATCATGCGAGAAGATAAGGGGATCGCCGCAAGAGTTCTTGGACCTCTTCAAGATGATTTGTCATGGAAGAAGTTTCTCAGAGGATGGTGGTAAAATCAGTAGCATTCAACTCCCAGCTATTCGTTACTTTGCTTATTTCATCACCAAGTGCGTTCTTGCTAGAAAGAATGGGAGTAAGTTATCTATCCAGGATCTAGCCTTTCTAGCTGCTGCATTACAAAGTGATAGGACTTACAACTTAGGTGCTTTGATAGCCAACAGACTTGCTACTAACCGTGAGAAGGGAGGAATTTGTGGAGGTCTCATCGCCTCTCGTTTATTAGCTATGCATGGTGTGGAACCTCACCATCTTGATATTCAACTTCCCATAGAGAAACTTGACATAGTCTCCATGATTAAGCATGAATTTGTTTCTGACTCATCCAATTTGAGTAACCTGTCTTACAGAATAACATTTTACAAGAAAACTTGGAAAACAACTAAGAAAACTGAAAAACTAGTAGGATTGCCTGCACCTGTTCTATTTAACCTTGATTCCAGGGAGGATTGGTCAGTCACGGAAGGTGCACTGAATGCATACATAGAGGGAGAAGGCCATCGTGTAAGAGACAACACGGAGGAGGCCGAGGAACACCTCGATTCGTCATCCGATGCAGCAAGTTCTTCGCATCAACAAGTTGGGCATGAGGAGCCTTCACGCTTTTCTTCTGCATCGGGACCTTATTATGACTACGCCATGTATGATCCACCGGCGTGGAACCCAGACCCTCGCTGGGATTGATCTCCACTTAAGCCAAAAGCCTAAGCTTGGGGGGAGGTATACCGGCATCACTCATTCTTTGCATATTATGGTTGCTGGATACTTGTACATACTTGTTTGGTTTCTTAGAGTGATTCTCTAATAAGAGGGAGATGATATTTGGGGAAGTGCTGCCTGAAAACAGATTCTGGGCTGTTACAAAAAAAAATTGGTGCGCACAGTCAGAACGTTATTTTGAGTTGCAAATTTTTGTGCATGTTCCCCAGGTTGTTATCTAACTTTCATTAGTTTAACACTTTTCGAACTGAGCAACGGAAGATTTTTGTAAAAATCGATTTCTGTACTGCTGTCAGGTTTTGGCAGATTTCTGCCATCCTGCTTTTCTATGTTTCTTTTAGTTTTCATTTTCTTGTTCTTGCTTTGGTTCTTTCCTAAAACACAAAAAGACCAAAAATATTTCTGTTGTTTCTCTTCACCATTTGTTTATTTTAGTTTCTTGCTTTTATCTTGCTTTATTTGCTATCGTTGGTTTGCTATAAGAAAATCCAAAAAGATTTTGCTTTATTTGCTTGTTTCCTTTTGTTCTTGTTTCTAATTCGAAAACACCAAAAATATTTGCTGTTCTTCTTTGGTTTTGTAAAGTTCATTATGAGTTCAATGGTCTTCGGTGGCTGGAGCGTGGTTTTCATTCCATATTATTCAAGCTACACAAGTGAAAAAGCAATAATGACGATATACGACGATCTGATTGTGGTGAGAGGCTGGTATGAACTCTATTTGTTTTCATTTTTGTACATATACTCATCCATGTGAGCATGCTTAGTTGGTTCATGTGAGGTATATGTCATTTAAGAAAGTCTAGTAGTTCATGATCTCTCATGATTAGCTCCAATTTATTAATATGAGTAGCATGTCATAAATATTTGCTTGCATTACTTTATTCATAGATAGGTATGACATTGTGGTATCCTCCTCTGAATAATTCTCTTGAATCAACTTGGCACATGCTCACGCATGCATATGACTGAACAAAATGTCAATTAAGCCTCGATGATTTGCTTTACCTCAGAGTTCTTCTATCACTTTTATGCCTCCGTTAATCTATTTTTGTCGCAAGCATGATTATGACAGTTACTGCTCTCTTGATTGTCGCTTCCCAGTCCATTGCTAGCCTTCACTTGTACTGAGCGGGAACGCTGCTCGTGCCTCCAAACACATGAAAACCAAGTTATTCCAGAGTGTCCACCATAAATACCTATGCATGGCATTTCAAACCATTCCAAGTAAATTCTCATGTGCTACCTTTAAACCTTCAAAATGCTTCTCAATTTGTGTTAATGTTTTATAGCTCATGGGGAAATATGTGGTGTTTATCTTTCAATCTTGTCATTTACTCTTGACAGACTTTCATAATGGACTAGTGGCACATCCGCTTATCCAATAATTTTGCAAAAAGAGCTGGCAACGGGGTTCCCAGCCCCAATTAATCAACTTTCATTAATAATTCTCTTCACATGTTTTGCCCTGATTCATCAGTAAGCAACTTAAATTGCAAATAGACACTCCTCCATGGTATGTGATTGATGGAAGGCACCCGAGGATTCGGTTAGCCATGGCTTGTGTAAGCAAAGGTTGGGGGGAGTGTCATCCATAATAAAACTAAAGTACGTGTGTAAACAAAAGAGAAGAGGGATGATTTACCTTGCTGGTAGAAATAACGTCCTTCATGGGAGCCGCTCTTGAAAGTCTGGTTGACGAGGTAGTTAGAGTACCCACTATCATTCGTTGACAACAACAAACACCTCTCAAAATAATTTTACTCATGTTTTACAAATGAAAAGCTCTAGCACATGTTAATCCCTGCTTCCCTCTGCGAAGGGTCAATCTTTTACTTTTACATTGAGTCTTCATCCTTTCTTTGAGCACTTTCTTGAGAGCACAACTGTCATTCTTAGTATAATATGCTTGTCCCAAAATGTGATTAATTGTGGTATAACTTTGATGCTTTTATCTTTGATAATCTCTATTTCCAGTCCTCTCATGAGCCTCAAAGGTGCCCAAGCATTTATGTTTTGCTGTACAGTTACGGGCAAGCGAGATACCACTTCATCATATCATTCTATGAACATTGCAATCCTGCTGATAGACATGATTCATGATGCTCATTATTAATTTGTTGGTACCTTTTCCATGATTGACATAGCTATTAGATGATTTTATTTGCATGTATCTTATTATGAACTGCTTAATTACTTGCCGTATCATGAGAATATTTACATCATATGAACAAATGTGTTCGTGAAAGTTCTTTTATCGCACTCAGTTGTCAACTGAATTGCTTGAGGACAAGCAATAAGCTAAGCTTGGGGGGAGTTGATACGTCCAAAACGTATCTACTTCCCCGAACACTTTTGCTATTGTTTTGCCTCTAATTTGTGTATTTTGGATGCAACTAACACGGACTAACGCTGTTTTCAGCAGAACTGCTCTGGTGTCTCATTTTTGTGCAGAAATCCAACTTTTAGGAAAATCCTCGGAATTTATGCGAAAGGTCCTATTTTCCCAGAATACTGACGGAGCCAGAAGGGCAAGCTAGGTGGGGGCCCGAGGGCCCCACACACTAGGCCGGCGCGGCCCAGGAGGGGGGCGCGCGGCCCTAGTGTGTGGCGGCCTCGGCCGGCCCCCGACGCCCTCCTTCGGACTACTTATTGCCTTCGACCTAAAAACGCACGGGAGGAAGTCGAAATCGCCAGAAACCATCCAGTACGCCGCCACCGTCGCGAAACTCCGTCTCGGGACCAGAAACTCCGTTCTGGCACCTCGCCGGGACGGGGAATTGGAGGAGATCATCGCCATCATCATCACCGACGCCTCTCCATCAACCAGCCATGTTTCCCCCATCCATGTGTGAGTAATTCCCCCGCTGTAGGCTGAAGGGGATGGTAGGGATTGGATGAGATTGGTCATGTAATAGACATAAGATTGTTAGGGCATGGTGCCTAGTATCCGTAGATGTTACTTTTATGATATTGTTGCAACTTGTTATGCTTAATGCTTGTCACTAGGGCCCGAGTGCCATGATCTCAGATCTGAACATGTTATTGATTCACGAAGATATTCGTTGTTTATGATCTTACTTGCAAGTTGTATACACATATTGCTGTCCGGAACCCGAGGCCCCAAAGTGACAGAAATTGGGACAACCGAAGGGGATGGCGGTGATATGAGGATCACATGTGTTCACGGTGTGTTAATGCTTTGCTCCGGTGCTCTATTAAAAGGAGTGTCTTAATTTCCAGTAGATTCCCTAGAGGCCCGGCTGCCACCGGCTGGTAGGACAAAAGATGTTGTGCAAGTTTCTCATTGCGAGCACGTACGACTATATATGGAACACATGCCTATTGATTGATTAGTACTTGGATACCGTTTTATTATTATCTGCAAATGCCCTGCTTT
This sequence comes from Lolium perenne, assembly GCF_019359855.2. NCBI lineage: Eukaryota > Viridiplantae > Streptophyta > Magnoliopsida > Poales > Poaceae > Lolium > Lolium perenne. The sequence continues at coordinate 266,281,066 of NC_067246.2, read as the reverse complement.
GATTGTTACATGAGTTTCTCTCATCCATGCAACGCCCGTTCATCCATCCATGTGCCTACAGTATTTTAATCCTGCTGTTTACTATAATCACTACTGCTGTCTTTGTTACTCTGCTGCTGTTATTTCACTACCGCTACTGCTATAAAACTGTTACTACTGATAAACTCTTGCGAGCAAGTCTGTTTCCAGGTGCAGCTGAATTGACAACTCTGCTGTTAAGGCTTTCAAGTATTCTTTGTCTCCCCTTGTGTTGAATCAATAAATTGGGTTTTACTTCCCTCGAAGACTGTTGCGATCCCCTATACTTGTGGGTCATCACTGATCATGCTGCAATTAGATACCTTATGACAAACAAAGATGCTAAGCCAAGGCTTATTAGATGGGTACTTCTTTTGCAAGAATTTGATCTGCATATTATAGATAGGAAAGGTGCTGATAATCCTGTTGCTGATAATTTGTCTAGATTGGAAAATATTACTTATGATCCTGTTCCTGTTAATGATAGTTTTCCAAATGAACAATTGGTTGTAATAAAGGTGAGCTCGCGAGATAGTCCTTGGTACGCTGATTATGCTAACTTTATTGTATCCAAGTACTTGCCTCCAACCTTTTCAGCTCAGCAAAGGAGGAAATTCTTTTATGACTTGAGGCATTATTTTTGGGATGACCCACACTTATATAAAGAAGGAGTGGATGGTATTCTGCGAAGATGTGTTCCTGAATATGAACAACAGGAAATATTGAGTAAATGTCATGGTAGTGTTTATGGAGGACATCACGCCGGAGATAGGACCGCACAAAAGGTTCTACAATCAGGTTTTTATTGGCCAACTCTCTTCAAAGATGCAAGGAAGTTTATTTTATCTTGTGATGAATGTCAAAGGGTTGGTAATATCTCCAGACGCAATGAAATGCCTATGAATTATACTCTTGTTATTGAACCATTCGATTGTTGGGGATTTGACTTCATGGGTCCTTTCCCTTCTTCAGAAGGTAACACTCATATACTTGTCGCTGTTGATTATGTTACTAAATGGGTGGAAGCCATACCTACAAAAAGTGTTGATGGTGAGACCTCTTTAAGAATGCTTTTAGATATTATTTTCCCTAGATTTGGAGTTCCTAGATATATTATGACTGATGGAGGTTCTCATTTTATTCATGGTGGTTTTAGAAAAACTCTTGCTAAATATGGTATTAATCGTAGAATTGCTTCTGCATATCATCCTCAAACTAGTGGGCAAGTAGAATTATCAAATAGAGAGATTAAATCTATCTTGCAAAAGACTGTTAATAAATCTAAATTGAAAGAAGCACTATGGGCTTATAGAACTGCTTATAAAAATCCCATGGGTATGTCACCGTATAAAATGGTTTATGGGAAAGCTTGTCATTTACCTTTAGAACTAGAGCACAAAGCTTACTGGGCTGTGAGAGAACTAAATAAAGATCCTAAACTTGCCGGTAAGAAGAGATTGCTACAATTGAGTTCTCTAGATGAATGGAGGAGTGAAGCTTATGAAAATGCTAAACTTTTTAAAGAGAAAGTTAAGAAATGGCATGATAGAAGAATTATTAAAAGAGAATTTAATGTTGGAGATAAAGTCCTATTGTATCGGTCTCGTCTCAGATTTTTTGTAGGGAAATTACTCTCAAAATGGGAAGGACCATATGTCATTGATGAGGTGTATCGATCAGGAGCAATTAAAATTAGCTCTCTGCAAGGTAATGCCACACAAGTGGTGAATGGACAAAGACTCAAGCATTATATCTCGGGTGATTCTTATAATGAAGATGTTGATGTTATTCAAGTGGTGACTCCGGAAGCTTTCATTAAAGGCCAAGTTGACAGTCCTGCAGAGTCCGACTTTGAATAGGTAACAGTTCTGGTAAGAAAAAGTCCGCGTTTAACTTTCCGAACAATGTTTTTGCAACTTTTGGAAAATATGAAAAATTACGAGATCGAAACGGAGTGGAGAAGTGATGACCCACAAGTATAGGGGGTGTATCGTAGTATTTTCGATAAGTAAGAATGTCGATCCCAACGAGGAGCAGAAGGTGTTGACAAGCAGTTTCGATGAAGGATTCACTGTAAATGCTCACAGACAAGTATTCAGGGGGTTTTGATGTAACAGTTGAATAAAGTATGAGTAAGTAAAGTGCGAGAGTAACAATTGCAGCGAGTGGCCCAATCCTTTTTAGCACAAAGGACAAGCCGGTTTGTTTACTTATAATGACCAAACGTTCTCGAGGACACACGGGATTTTAGTCTAGTGCTTTCGCTACATACGGCTAAATAATCTTCATTGTTATGATAAGTGTTGTGTGGGTGAACCTATGCTAATGTACCGCCCTTCCTAGGACTAATACATACTTGTGATTATACCCCTTGCAAGCATCCGCAACTACAAGAAAGTAATTAATAATAAATCTAACCACAACCTTAAACTCTGAGATCCTGCGATCCCTCCTGCATCGATATACCAACGGGGGTTTAGGTTTCTGTCACTCCGGTAACCCCGCAATTAGCAAACGAATACAAGATGCATTCCCCTAGGCCCATAAATGGTGAAGTGTCATGTAGTCGACGTTCACATGACACCACTAGAAGAATAACACCACAACTTAAATATCATACCATTGAATATTACTCAACCATAGTTCACTACTAACATTTAGACTTCACCCATGTCCTCAAGAACTAAACGAACTACTCACGAGACATCATATGGAACATGATCAGAGGTGATATGATGATGAATAACAATCTGAACATAAACTTGGTTCAATGGTTTCACTCAATAGCATCAACAACAAGTAGAGATCGATACCAGGAGAGTTTCCCCTATCAAACAATCAAGATCAAACCCAAATTGCTACGGCGGTGACGGTGTCCAGCGGTGGAGACGGCGGTGATGATGGTGGAGATGATGATGGTGGTGATGGAGATGATGTCCAGCTCGATGACGGTGATGATGGCGTCGATTTCCCCCTCCCGAGGAATTTCCCGGCGGATTCCTGCCCGCCGGAGAGCTCTTTTCTCTCTGGTGTTCTCCGCCCCGCAGAGGCGGCTGTAACTCTTCGCGAGGTACCCTCTGTGGCTTAGGTTTTCGGGACGAAGGATTTCGCGAAGAAAAGGAGGCGAAAGGGGCTGTGGGCCCCCCACACTACATGGCGGCACGGCCAGGGCATGGGCCACGCCGCCCTAGGGTGTGGGCCCACCCTGGGTCCTCCTGGCTCCTCCTTCTGGCTTCCTTCGTCATCTTGAAAATAGGATTTTTGGTATAATTTCCTTCCACAGTTGATCTTCCGAAATATTGCGTTCTGACGGTGCTTTTTCCAGCAGAATCCTGGCTCCGGTGCTTGATCCTCCAATAATGATGAAACATGCAAAATAGATGAAATAACATAAGTATTGTGTCCCAATATGAAATATATCAATGAATAACAGCAAATTATGATATAAAATAGTGATGCAAATTGGACGTATCAACTCCCCCCAAGCTTAGACTTCGCTTGTCCCCAAGCGAAACTGAGCTCGATAGACAGGACCACATGTTTATGGAGTGAAGAGTCGATAAATAAAATACGGACAAGAAGCATCATATTCATTCACACAAAACATTATAGTAAACAACCTCTTATAACTCAACTTGAAACAAGTATAAGGTAATCACAAATAAAGGTGCATAAGAAATCATAATTGGTGATGGCAAACTTCGTTCTTGGTCAGAGAACAATTAACAGATTATACTTATCTCATTGAGCAGCGCTCTCATGTTAAAGTTTATAAGGCACAACTTGCATACTCAATCATAATGGTCTTTTCATGATCATTGATAACTTGCAAAGCTATATTCATTCAGATAAAACTTGTACTAAACAAGGAAGAATAAAAGACATGATGAAGCAAATCACAATATAATGGTTTGATCACAACTACTCAAATGCTTGCTTGAGATGGAGGGAAATAGGTTTACTGACTCAACATAAAGTAAAAGACAGGCCCTTCACAGAGGGAAGCAGGGATTAAATCATGTGCTAGAGCTTTTTCAGTTTTGCAATCATATAAAGAGAATAAAAGTAACATTTTGAGGGGTGTTTGTTGTTGTCAACGACTGGTAGCGGGTACTCTAACCCCCTTGCCAGACAACCTCCAAAGAGCGGCTCCCATATTATTTTCATTTTGTGTGGCACTCCTTCCAACCTTTCTTTCACAAACCATGGCTAACCGAATCCTCGGGTGCCTGCCAACAATCTCATACCATGAAGGAGTGCCTTTTTATTTTAGTTTTATTATGATGATGACACTCCCCCCAACCTTTGCTTACACAAGCCATGGCTAACCGAATCCTTCGGGTGCCGTCCATCAATCACATACCATGGAGGAGTGTCTATTTAGTTTAATTAATTTGGGACTGGGAATCCCATTGCCAGCTCTTTTTGCAAGATTATTGGATAAGCAGATGAAGCTACTAGTCCATTGGTGAAAGTTGCCCAACAAGATTGAAAGATAAAACACCACATACTTCCTCATGAGCTATGAAACATTGACACAAATAAGAGATACTAAGTTTTGAATTGTTTAAAGGTAGCACATGAAGTATTTACTTGGAATGGCAGAAAATACCATGTAGTAGGTAGGTATGGTGGACACAAATGACATAGGTTTGGGTTAAGGTTTGGATGCACGAGAAGTATTCCCTCTCAGTACAGGTCTTTGGCTAGCAAGGTTAATTAGCAAGCATAAGAGTCGAGGGAAACAAACAAATATACATGTGATAGAAACAATCATGCATCTTCCTTGTAAGCACAAACAATTTTAACTTCAGAATAATAAGCTATGAGCTAACAAGAAAGAAAGACAACGAAACAACTACATGTATTTCTCTTTTCTACTTAAACCTCAAAGTGTTGTTGCTATTGACCGATGCTAAGTTTGCCAAAACCAAATAGATTTATTCAATGCTCCCAAAGTGATACCATTACTAGCAACAAGGTAAATCATATAATAGAGATTGCAAACTAAAATAAGATGTGCAATATGTAAATGATAAGACTTCTCATTAATATTCCATAACGATAACTCACACCAAGGGATACATAGATAACCAACTAAAGAAGAGATACTTCCAACTGCAACCCATCTTATATGATAACTTCCCTACTCATGATATGACACTACTTGACAATAAAAGTAAAAGGTAGTGATGATGTGATACCGCGGCACTCCCCCAAGCTTGGAACAAACCAAGGGGATGCCAATACCGATGATGAATTACTCCTACGGTGATGGTGGTGATGAACTCCCGTCATCAGACTTCCAAGAAAGAGGCTCTCCATCAAGAAACGACATCTTGGTCTCGGGAATCCTGAAACTAGCAGCACGGCTTATGTATTTAAACCTGTTTTCATACTCACAGTTCTGATTATGAACATCATAGAGTTGTGCTTGGAGCTTGTTGGTGGTGTCGTGAAGTGAGAGGATGTCGCTCCAAAGCTTTGCAGTTTCCTTTTCATGTTCAGCAATGAGTTCAGACACAATCCTGTGGAAGATATCCACCTCACGCTCAGCCATCTTCTTGTATTTGAAAACCTCTTGTTCTAGCTTCTCCATCCTGTCTTCCAAACTTCCTTCTCCTTTAGGACCCTGGACATCCTTGACCTGCAGTTCTCCTTCAACGAGCAGCAACTCCTTGGGGTGCATCCTCAGCTCCTCCATGTACAAGTTGCCAACATCCTTGCTGGAGCTGTCCTTCGGAGTTTCCGATGAAGACATGATAGCTCTAGATCTGAAACAAATCCTGGCAGAAACAACTCGAAACAAAACACGTCGAGAACACGATATACGGAACTCCAGGGGTCCGGGGTGTTATATAGCAAAAAATTTCATGACAAAAGGAAAGTACCAGATCGAACCAGAGTCGGAAAGGGGCGACGGGGCGGCCAGACCATAGGGCGGCGCGGGCCCAGGTCAGGCCGCGCCGGCCTATGGTGGCGCCCCCTCGTGCGTCCTTTCCACTCCGTTTCGAACTCGTAATTTTTCATATTTTCCAAAAACAGCAAAAATATTGTTCGGAAAGTAAATTGCGTACTTTTCATTACCGATCAAGTTACCTATTCAAAGTCGAGTTCTGGCGGACTGTCAATTTGCCCTTTGATGAAAGCCTCCGGTGTTTCCACTTGAATAATATCAACATCAACATTATAGGAATCACCTGAGATATAATGCTTGAGTCTTTGTCCATTCACCACTTGCGTAGCATTGCCTTGGAGAGAGCTAATTTTGATTGCTCCTGAACGATACACCTCCTCGACAACATATGGTCCTTCCCATTTCGAGAGTAATTTCCCTGCAAAGAATCTGAGACGAGACCGATACAATAGGACTTTATCCCCAATATTAAATTCTCTTTTGATAATCCTTCTATCATGCCATTTTTTAACTTTCTCTTTAAAGAGTTTAGCATTTTCATAAGCTTCACTTCTCCATTCATCTAAAGAACTTAATTGTAACAACCTCTTATCACCGGCAAGTTTAGGATCTTTATTTAATTCTCTAACAGCCCAATAAGCTTTGTGCTCTAGTTCTAAAGGTAAATGACAAGCTTTCCCATAAACCATTTTATAAGGTGACATTCCCATGGGATTTTTATAAGCAGTTCTATAAGCCCATAGTGCATCCTTCAATTTACTAGCCCAATTCTTTCTAGTTTTATTAACGGTCTTTCCCAAAATAGATTTAATTTCTCTATTTGATAATTCCACTTGACCACTAGTTTGAGGATGATAAGCGGAAGCAATTCTATGATTAATACCATACTTAGCAAGAGTTTTTCTAAAACCTCCATGAATAAAATGAGAACCTCCATCAGTCATAATATATCTAGGTACTCCAAATCTAGGAAAAATAATGTCTAAAAGCATTCTTAAAGAGGTCTCACCATCAGCACTTTTTGTAGGTATAGCTTCCACCCATTTAGTAACATAATCAACAGCAACAAGTATGTGAGTGTTACCTTCTAAAGAGGGAAAAGGTCCCATGAAGTCAAATCCCCAACAATCAAACGGTTCAATAACAAGAGTATAATTCATAGGCATTTCATTACGTCTGGAGATATTACCAACCCTTTGGCATTCATCACAAGATAAAATAAACTTTCTCGCATCCTTGAAGAGAGTTGGCCAATAAAAACCTGATTGTAGAACCTTTTGCGCGGTTCTTTCTCCATGTGATGTCCTCCATAAGCACTACCATGACATTTACTCAATATCTCTTGTTGTTCATATTCGGGAACACATCTTCGCATAATACCATCCACTCCTTCTTTATATAAGTGTGGGTTATCCCAGAAATAATGCCTCAAGTCATAAAAGAATTTCCTCCTTTGCTGAGCTGAAATGGTTGGAGGCAAGTACTTGGAAATAATAAAGTTAGCATAATCAGCATACCAAGGACTGTCTCGCGAGCTCACCTTTATTACAGCCAATTGTTCATTTGGAAAACTATCATTAACAGGAACAGGATCATAAGCAATATTTTCCAATCTAGACAAATTATCAAAGAACAGGATTATCAAGACCTTTCCTATCTACAATATGTAAATCAAATTCTTGCAAAAGAAGTACCCATCTAATAAGTCTCGGCTTAGCATCTTTCTTTGTCATAAGGTATCTAATTGCAGCATGATCAGTATGAATAGTAACTTTTGAATCAACAATATAAGATCTAAATTTATCGCAAGCAAAGACTACAGCTAATAATTCTTTTTCAGTTGTAGCATAATTTCTTTGAGCAGCATCAAGAGTTTTACTAGCATAATGAATAACATTCAGTTTTTTATCTACTCGCTGTCCAAGAACAGCGCCTACAGCAAAATCACTAGCATCACACATAATCTCAAATGGTAAGTTCCAATCAGGAGGTTCAACTATAGGAGCAGTTGTTAAGGCTTTCTTTAGAGTTTCAAAAGCTTCCTTACAATCATCATCAAAAACAAATGGTACATCTTTTTGAAGAAGATTAGTAAGAGGCTTTGAAATCTTGGAGAAATCTTTAATAAATCTCCTATAAAACCCAGCATGACCAAGAACACTACGAATACCTTTAACATCCCTCGGATAGGGCATCTTCTCAATTGCTTCAACTTTAGCTCTATCAACTTCAATACCTCTCTCAGAAATTTTATGTCCCAATACAATTCCTTCATTAACCATAAAGTGGCATTTCTCCCAATTAAGAACAAGGTTAGTTTCTTCACACCTCTGCAAAACTTTATCAAGGTTTCGCAAGCAACTATCAAAAGAATTCCCATAGACGGAAAAATCATCCATGAATACCTCTACAATACTCTCACAAAAACCATGAAAAATAGCAGACATGCATCTTTGAAAAGTAGCAGGAGCATTACATAAACCAAAAGGCATACGTCTATAAGCATAAGTTCCATAGGGACAAGTAAAGGTGGTTTTCTCTTGATCTTTAGCTTTAACAATTTGTGAAAACCCGTAATAACCATCAAGAAAGCAAAAATGAGTATTTTTAGACAATCTTTCTAGCATTTGATCAATAAATGGTAAAGGGTAATGATCTTTCTTAGTAACTTTATTAACTTTTCGAAAATCAATGCACATTCTATACCCTACAACTACTCTTTGAGGGATGAGCTCATCATTATCATTAGGCACAACAAATGCTCCTCCTTTCTTGGGAACGCAATGCACAGGACTAACCCATCTACTATCAGCAATAGGATATATAATACCAGCTTCAAGAAGTCTTAATACCTCATTCCTTACCACTTCCTTCATCTTCGGAATTAGACGACGCTGATGTTCAACAACAGGCTTTGCATCATCTTCCATATTAATAGCATGTTGGCAAATAGAAGGAGAAATCCCTTTCAAATCATCAAGAGTGTAGCCAATAGCGCCTCGGTGCTTCTTCAATATTTCCAATAACCTTTCTTCTTCAATCTCTGAAAGCTTAGAACTAATAATAACAGGATATATTTTCTTATCATCAATATGAGCATATTTAAGATTATCAGGCAAAGGCTTTAAATCAAAAACAGGATCTTCCTTTGGTGGCGGTGTTGTACCCAGATCTTCCACCGGTAAATCATGCTTCAGAATAGGTTGGCGGAGAAAAATTTCCTCAAGCTCATCTCTTTCTTTCCTAAAAACTTCACCCTCGCTATCCTCCAAATGTTGCTGCAAAGGATTATTAGGAACAAGAACAATAGATGCACACTGCTCCATTTTAAAATCATTACTAGGCAAATCAGCTTTATAAGGAGTTTTAGTAAATTTAGAGAAGTTAAACTCATAAGATTCACCAGCAAATTTAGTCAAAATTTTCTCTTTCTTGCAATCTATAATAGCTCCACAAGTATTTAGAAAAGGTCTACCAAAAATAATAGGACAATAATCACTAGCAGCAGAACCAAGTACCAAAAAGTCAGCAGGATATTTAATCTTACCGCATAATACTTCCACATCTCGAACAATACCAATTGGAGAAATAGTTTCTCTATTAGCCAGCTGAATAACCACATCAATATCTTCAAGTTCACAAGAATCAATTTCGTGCATAATCTCCGTGTAAAGCTCATAAGGAATAGCACTAACACTTGCACCAATATCACATAATCCATAATAGCAATGATCACCAATTCTAACAGATAGCATAGGAACACTAGCTTGTTTGGGTTTATTAGGATGTGAAACAATATTAGAAGCATCTTCACAGAAAATAATATGACCATCCTCCACATTTTCAAATACAAGATCTTTAACTATTGCAACAAAGGTTCAACTTTTATTTGTTCTTCAGGTTCTACAGGTTTCTTTTCACTTTTATGAACCGCACTATTTATAACAGAGTACTCCTTCATTTTAGCAGGCAAAGGAGTTTTTTCAATATAAGCTTCAGGAATAACATGATCAGCAGTTTCAACTACAACGCATTTATTAATAGATGAATCAATTTTATCTTTATAAGGTTCATGATACTTATCAAAATTCTTCTTTGGAAATTCATAATGAGAGGCAAAAGCTTTATAAAGATTTACAGCAACTTGAGAATCAAGACCATATGTAGCACTCATATTACGAAATTTATCAGTATCCATAAAAGCTTCAATGCATTTATAATCATAAATTATACCTGATTCTCTATCCTTGTCGTTCTCCCAACCTTCAGTATTTTCATGGATCCGATCAAGAAGGTCCCTTTTAAACTCTTCTTTGTTGCGTGTAAATGATCCAGAACAAGAAGTATCCAGCAAGGTCTTGTCTTGAAAAGAAAGTCTTGCATAGAAATTATCAATAATAACATTACCAGGAAGCTCATGAATGGGGCATTTGAGCATTAAAGACTTCAATCTCCCCCAAGCTTGGGCAATACTCTCTCCATCATGAGGCCAAAAATTATATATGCGATTCCGATCCTTGTGAATTTCACTTGGAGGATAGAACTTAGAATAAAACCGGGCACAATATCATTCCATTCAAGAGAATCCCCATTATCCAAGAATTTATACCAATGCGCCGCCTTACTGCATGTTGATTGAGAGAATAGTTTCTTCCTCACTTCATCCATAGCAATACCTGCACATTTGAATAACCCGCATAATTCATGCAAAAACAGTAAATGATCTCCAGGGTGGACAGTTCCATCCCCTTCATAGCGGTTATCCATAACACGTTCAATAATTTTCATAGGTATTTTATATGGTATCACTTCCTCACCTGGCGCCTCATCCACTACCGTTGCAGTAGTAGTAGATTTCCCAAATAAAAATTGAAGAGAAGATCTCTCCATAATGACTTATAGCAGCAGTGTAAATAAAATCAGCACAACAAGAAAGGTTTTCCTTACCAATTCCACTTACCAATAGCGCTTCACTCCCCGGCAAGAACGGCGCCAGAAAATAGTCTTGATGACCCACAAGTATAGGGGGTGTATCGTAGTATTTTCGATAAGTAAGAATGTCGATCCCAACGAGGAGCAGAAGGTGTTGACAAGCAGTTTCGATGAAGGATTCACTGTAAATGCTCACAGACAAGTATTCAGGGGGTTTTGATGTAACAGTTGAATAAAGTACGAGTAAGTAAAGTGCGAGAGTAACAATTGCAGCGAGTGGCCCAATCCTTTTTAGCACAAAGGACAAGCCGGTTTGTTTACTTATAATGACCAAACGTTCTCGAGGACACACGGGATTTTAGTCTAGTGCTTTCGCTACATACGGCTAAATAATCTTCATTGTTATGATAAGTGTTGTGTGGGTGAACCTATGCTAATGTACCGCCCTTCCTAGGACTAATACATACTTGTGATTATACCCCTTGCAAGCATCCGCAACTACAAGAAAGTAATTAAGAATAAATCTAACCACGGCCTTAAACTCTGAGATCCTGCGATCCCTCCTGCATCGATATACCAACGGGGGTTTAGGTTTCTGTCACTCCGGTAACCCCGCAATTAGCAAACGAATACAAGATGCATTCCCCTAGGCCCATAAATGGTGAAGTGTCATGTAGTCGACGTTCACATGACACCACTAGAAGAATAACACCACAACTTAAATATCATACCATTGAATATTACTCAACCATAGTTCACTACTAACATTTAGACTTCACCCATGTCCTCAAGAACTAAATGAACTACTCACGAGACATCATATGGAACATGATCAGAGGTGATATGATGATGAATAACAATCTGAACATAAACTTGGTTCAATGGTTTCACTCAATAGCATCAACAACAAGTAGAGATCGATACCGGGAGAGTTTCCCCTATCAAACAATCAAGATCAAACCCAAATTGCTACGGCGGTGACGGTGTCCAGCGGTGGAGACGGCGGTGATGATGGTGGAGATGATGATGGTGGTGATGGAGATGATGTCTAGCTCGATGACGGTGACGATGGCGTCGATTTCCCCCTCCCGGAGGGAATTTCCCCGGCGGATTCCTGCCCGCCGGAGAGCTCTTTTCTCTCTGGTGTTCTCCGCCCCGCAGAGGCGGCTGTAACTCTTCACGAGGTACCCTCTATGGCTTAGGTTTTCGGGACGAAGGATTTCGCGAAGAAAAGGAGGCGAAAGGGGCTGTGGGCCCCCCACACTACATGGCGGCGCGGCCAGGGCATGGGCCGCGCCGCCCTAGGGTGTGGGCCCACCCTGGGTCCTCCTGGCTCCTCCTTCTGGCTTCCTTCGTCATCTTGAAAAATAGGATTTTTGGTATAATTTCCTTCCACAGTTGATCTTCCGAAATATTGCGTTCTGACGGTGCTTTTTCCAGCAGAATCCTGGCTCCGGTGCTTGATCCTCCAATAATGATGAAACATGCAAAATAGATGAAATAACATAAGTATTGTGTCCCAATATGAAATATATCAATGAATAACAGCAAATTATGATATAAAATAGTGATGCAAATTGGACGTATCAAGAAGACGCACGAGGGCGTGCCCCCACAGGCCAGCGCGGGCCCCATCCTGGCCGCGCCGCCCTGTGAGGAGGCCGCCTCGTCGCCCCTCTCCGACTCTGGTTCGACCTGGTACTTTCCGTTTGTCGTGAAAATTTTTGCTATATAATCCCCCGGACCCCTGGAGGTCCGTATATCGTTTTCTCGACGTGTTTTGTTTTGAGCTGTTGCTGCCAGGATCCGTCTTTGATCTAGAAGCACCATGGCCTCCAACAACAAGGACAAGGAGCTTTTGGAGGAAGTGAGGGGGATGTCTTCAACAAAAAGGAAGCGACAAACTGCGGGGAGTGAGCCAATCTTGGTGGGATCGATTAACACTGGACGTTCTTTTTCTCATAACTTGCAGGGACTTCTACCGCCTGCCCTTGACCTTGGCTCTTTCCCTGCTGTGGAGGAAGCACTACGGGTTACCGATGAGTTTTGTGATCAATACCGTGCTCTGAGAAGAGAGGTGGAGATACTTCAGGAGGAGAACCACCGACTTCGCAGAATGCTGGAGTATCACTCAATTTCCATCACAAGGCCACCACCGACATCTGTGGTCAACAATGAACCTCTCCGAGTCTTAGTGCAGAATTGCCAAACTGAGAAGCTGAAGTTGAAGGAGATCTTTAAGAATCGCGGGAAGAATTCACCACCGCCGGAGGAGTAATTCATCATCGGTATTGGCACCCCCTTGGTTTGTTCCAAGCTTGGGGGAGTGCCGCGGTATCACATCATCACTATCTTTTACCTTTTTACTTTCAAGTAGTGTCATATCATGAGTAGGGAAGTTGTCATATAAGATGTGTTGCGGTATGGAAGTATCTCTCTTTAGTTGGTTATCTATGTATCCCTTGGGGTGAGTTATCGTTATGGAATATTAATGAGAAGTCTTATCATTTACATATTGCACATCTTATTTTAGTTTGCAATCTCTATTATATGGTTGATCTTGTTGCGAGTATTGGTATCACTTTGGGAGCATTGAGTATATCTATTTGGTTTTGGCAAACTTAGCATTGGTCAATAGCAACAACACTTTGAGTTTAAGTAGAAGAGATGAAACACATGTAGATATGTTATTATCTTTCTTGTTAAATTCTTGGCTTAGTATTCTGAAGTTAAAATTGCTTGTGCGTACAAGTAAGATGCATGATTGTTTTTATCACATGTATATTTGTTTGTTTCCCTCAACTCTTATGCTTGCTAATTAACCTTGCTAGCCAAAGACCTGTACCGAGAGGGAATACTTCTCGTGCATCCAAACCCTTAAACCAAACCTATGCCATCAGTGTCCACCATAACTACCTATTGTGTGGTATTTCCCTGCCATTCCAAGTAAATACTTCATGTGCTACCTTTAAATAATTCAAAAGCTATTACCTCTTATTTGTGTCAATGTTTTATAGCTCATGAGGAAGTATGTGGTGTTTTATCTTTCAGTCTTATTAGGCAGCTTCCACTAATGGACTAGTGGCTTCATCCACTTATCCTTTAATTTTGCAAAAAGAGCTGGCAACGGGGTTCCCAGCCCCAATTAATCAACTTTCATTAATAACTCTCTTCACATGTTTTGCCCTGATTCATCAGTAAGCAACTTAATTTTGCAATAGACACTCCTCCATGGTATGAGATTGTTGGAAGGCACCCGAGGATTCGGTTAGCCATGGCTTGTGTAAGCAAAGGTTGGGGGGAGTGTCATCCTTAAATAAACCAAAGTACATGTGTAAACAAAAGAGAAGAGGGATGATCTACCTTGCTGGTAGAGATAACGTCCTTCATGGGAGCCGCTCTTTGGAAGTCTGTTTGGCAAGGGGGTTAGAGTACCCGCTACCATTCGTTGACAACAACAAACACCTCTCAAAACTTTACTTTTATGCTCTCTATATGATTTCAAAACTTAAAAAGCTCTAGCACATGATTTAATCCCTGCTTCCCTCTGCGAAGGGCCTGTCTTTTACTTTATGTTGAGTCAGTAAACCTATTTCCCTCCATCTCAAGCAAGCATTTGAGTTGTTGTGATCGAACCATTTATATTGTGATCTATTTCATCATGTCTTTTACTCTTCCTTGTTTAGTACAAGTTTTATCTGAATGAATACAGCTTTGAAAGTTATCAGTGATTATGAGGAGATTATTATGATTGAGTATGCAAGTTTCCCATAAGCTTTAATATGAGAGCGCTGCTCAATAGATAAGTATAATCTGTTAACTGTTCTCTGACCAAGAACAAAGTTTGCCATCACCAATTATGATTCCTTATGCACCTTTATTTGTGATTACCTTCTACTTGTTTCAAGTTGAATTATATGAGGAAGTTGTTTACTAGAATGTCTTGTGTGAATGAATATGATGCTTCTTGTCCGTATTTTATTTATCGACTCTTCACTCCATAAACATGTGGTCTTGTTTACCGAGTTCAGTTTCGCTTGGGGACAAGCGAAGTCTAAGCTTGGGGGGAGTTGATACGTCCATTTTGCATCACTATTTTATATCATAATTTGGTGTTATTCATTGATATATTTCATATTTGGAGATGATACTTATGTTATTTCATCTATTTTGCATGTTTCATGATTATTTGGGGATCGCGCACCGGAGACAGGATTCTGCTGGAAAAGGCACCGTCAGAATGCAATATTTCGGAAGATCAACAGTTGACGGAAATTATATGAAAAATCCTATTTTTCCAGATGACGAAGGGAGCCAGAAGGGGGAGCCGAGGGGACCCGAGGTGGGCCCACCTCATAGGCCGGCGCGGCCCAAGGCCTGGCCGCGCCGCCCTGTGAGGAGGGGGCCCACAGCCCCCTCTCGCCTCCTTTTCTTCTCGTACGTCTTCGTCCCGAAAACCTAAGCCCCAGAGGACAGTCGCGAAGAGTCACAACCGCCTCTGCGGGGCGGAGAACACCAGAGAGAAAAGAGCTCTCCGGCAGGCTGAAATCTGCCGGGGAAATTCCCTCCCGGAGGGGGAAATCGACGCCATCGTCACCGTCATCGAGCTGGACATCATCTCCATCATCATCTCCATCATCATCATCATCATCATCATCACCACCATCTCCACCGCTGCACCTCGTCACCGCTGTAACAATTTGGGTTTGATCTTGATTGTTTGATAGGGGAAACTCTCCCGGTGTTGATTTCTACTTGTTATTGATGCTATTGAGCGAAACCATTGAACCAAGGTTTATGTTCAGATTGTTATTCATCATCATATCACCTCTGATCATGTTCCATATGATGTCTCGTGAGTAGTTCGTTTAGTTCTTGAGGACATGGGTGAAGTCTAAATGTTGGTAGTGAATTATGTTGGTTAGTATTCAATGTTATGATATTTAAGTTGTGGTGTTATTCTTCTAGTGGTGTCATGTGAACGTCGACTACATGATACTTCACCATTTATGGGCCTAGGGGAGTGCATCTTGTATTCGGTTGCTAATTGCGGGGTTGCCGGAGTGACAGAAACCTAAACCCCCGTTGGTATATCAGTGCAGGAGGGATAGCAGGATCTCAGAGTTTAAGGCTGTGGTTAGATTTATCTTAATTACTTTCTTGTAGTTGCGGATGCTTGCAAGGGGTATAATCACAAGTATGTATTAGTCCTAGGAAGGGCGGTACATTAGCATAGGTTCACCCACACAACACTTATCAAAACAATGAAGATTAATCAGCTATATGAAGCGAAAGCACTAGACTAAATTCCCGTGTGTCCTCAAGAACGTTTGGTCATTATAAGTAAACAAACCGGCTTGTCCTTTGTGCTAAAAAGGATTGGGCCATTCGCTGCAATTATTTCTCTCGCACTTTACTTACTTGTACTTTATTCATCTGCTATACTAAAACCCCCTGAATACTTGTCTGTGAGCATTTACAGTGAATCCTTCATCGAAACTGCTTGTCAACACCTTCTGCTCCTCGTTGGGATCGACATTCTTACTTATCGAAGATACTACGATACACCCCCTATACTTGTGGGTTATTGATACGTCTCCGACGTATCGATAATTTCTTGTGTTCCATGCCACATTATTGATGATATCTACATGTTTTATGCACACTTTATGTCATATTCGTGCATTTTCTGGAACTAACCTATTAACAAGATGCCGAAGTGCCAGTTGCTGTTTTCTGTTGTTTTTGGTTTCAGAAATCCTAGTAAAGAAATATTCTCGGAATTGGACGAAATCAACGCCCAGGGTCCTATTTTGCCACGAAGCTTCCAGAAGACCGAAGAGGAGACGAAGTAGGGCCACGAGGCGCCAAACCCTAGGGCGGCGCGGCCTGGCCCTTGGCCGCGCCGACCTGTGGTGTGGGGCCCTCGTGTGGCCCCCTGACCTGCCCTTCCGCCTACTTAAAGCCTCCGTCGCGAAACCCCCAGTACCGAGAGCCACGATACGGAAAACCTTCCAGAGACGCCGCCGCCGCCAATCCCATCTCGGGGGATTCAGGAGATCGCCTCCGGCACCCTGCCGGAGAGGGGAATCATCTCCCGGAGGACTCTACGCCGACATGGTCGCCTCCGGAGTGATGAGTGAGTAGTTCACCCCTGGACTATGGGTCCATAGCAGTAGCTAGATGGTTGTCTTCTCCCCATTGTGCTTAATTGTCGGGTCTTGTGAGCTGCCGAACATGATCAAGATCATCTATCTGTAATTTATATGTTGCGTTTGTTGGGATCCGATGAATAGAGAATACTTGTTATGTTGATTATCAAAGTTATGTCTATGTGTTGTTTATGATCTTGCATGCTCTCCGTTATTAGTAGATGCTCTGGCCAAGTTGATGCTAGTAACTCCAAGAGGGAGTATTTATGCTCGATAGTGGGTTCATGTCTCCGTGAATCTGGAGGAGTGACAAGAACCTCTAAGATTATGGATGTGCTGTTGCCACTAGGGATAAAACATTGGTGCTATGTTCGAGGATGTAGTCACTGATTACATTACGCGCAATACTTAATGCAATTGTCTGTTGTTAGCAACTTAATACTGGAGGGGGTTCGGATGATAACCTGAAGGTGGACTTTTTAGGCATAGATGCATGCTGGATAGCGGTCTATGTACTTTGTCGTAATGCCCAATTAAATCTCACAGTACTCATCATAATATGTATGTGCATGGTCATGCCCTCTCTATTTGTCAATTGCCCAACTGTAATTTGTTCACCCAACATGTTGTTTATCTTATGGGAGAGACACCTCTAGTGAACTGTGGACCCCGGTCCTATTCTTTACATCGCATACAATCTCTTGCCAATACTTGTTTTACTGTTTTACGCAAACAATCATCTTCCACACAATACGGTTAATCCTTTGTTACAGCAAGCCGGTGAGATTGACAACCTCACTGTTTCGTTGGGGCAAAGTACTTTGGTTGTGTTGTGCAGGTTCCACGTTGGCGCCGGAATCTCTGGTGTTGCGCCGCACTACATCCCGCCGCCATCAACCTTCAACGTGCTTCTTGACTCCTACTGGTTCGATTAAACCTTGGTTTCTTACTGAGGGAAACTTGCCGCTGTGCGCATCACACCTTCCTCTTGGGGTTCCCAACGGACGTGTCAACTACACGCATCAAGCAAATTTCTGGCGCCGTTGCCGGGGAGATCAAGACACGCTGCAAGGGGAGTCTCCACATCCCAATCTCTTTACTTTGTTTTTGTCTTGCTTTATTTTATTTACTACTTTGTTTGCTGCACTATATCAAAATACAAAAAAATTAGTTGCTAGTTTTACTTTATTTTACTGTCTTTATTGCACTCTATATCAAAAACACAAAAAAAAATTAGTTACTTGCATTTACTTTACTTGATTCATCATGTTTCCTTTTAATTTTACCACGAAAGACATACCGGTAGGACGTGGGTCTATAATTGGGAGAAATAATATAGAAGAATTTTTCAATCATGTCAGTACCGTTGAAGATTTTGAAGATAGACACTTGGTAGAACTTGCTCCTACTTATGAAATTGCCGCTGCTGCTTTAGTTCGTATGATGGAAACTAAATTTGTTAATCTCAATCCTATAATCCAACACATGTTTCTCACACTTGGTGATATGGAAGAAGGGGAAAAGAAAGATTTTGTTTTAGAAACCCTTCTTAGAGAATTTGGTGGTATAGCAAGAGAAGCTAGAAAGGTCTTTGCTAAATATGATATGCTTGGTTCTTATACCAATTTTGTTAGTCTCCTTGAAAAGATGGATATGGATAGAATAAAGTACACTAATAATATTAATGATGGTGGGGAGATCAAAGCACCAATACCATGTAAGCTCCTAGCGATGAATGATGCACTAGAAAATAATTATGCTTGGCTTGTTCCTGAAAATTTGTTTGATGAGAGTAGCAAGCCCAAGACTAATGGAAAGGGGGATGCTAAAACTTATGTATCTAATATACTATGCCTGGTTGAGAAAACTCCGCATCCCGTTGTAGATGCACCATCTCTTGATAATACTTGATACACACTTTCTGCGCCTAGCTGAAAGGCGTTAAAGAAAAGCGCTTATGGGAGACAACCCATGTTTTACTACAGTACTTTGTTTTTATTTTGTGTCTTGGAAGTTGTTTACTACTGTAGCAACCTCTCCTTATCTTAGTTTTGTGTTTTGTTGTGCCAAGTAAAGTCTTTGATAGTAAAGTTCATACTAGATTTGGATTACTGCGCAGAAACAGATTTCTTTGCTGTCACGAATCTGGGCTGTTTTCTCTGTAGGTAACTCAGAAAATTATGCCAATTTACGTGAGTAATCCTCAGATATGTACGCAACTTTCATTCAATTTGAGCATTTTCATTTGAGCAAGTCTGGTGCCTCGATAAAATTCGTCAATACAAACTGTTCTGTTTTGACAGATTCTGCCTTTTATTTCGCATTGCCAGTTTTGTTATGTTCGATTGATATTTCGATTCCATTGACTTTCAGTAGCTTTGTGCAATGTCCAGAAGTGTTAATAATGATTATGTCACCTCTGAACATGTATATTTTGATTGTGCACTAACCCTCTAATGAGTTGTTCTAAGTTTGGTGTGGAGGAAGTTTTCAAGGATCAAGAGAGGGAGATGATACAACATGATCAAGGAGAGTGAAAGCTCTAAGCTTGGGGATGCCCCGGTGGTTCACCCCTGCATATTCTAAGAAGACTCAAGCGTCTAAGCTTGGGGATGCCTTGGGCATCCCCTTCTTCATCGACAACATTATCAGGTTCCTCCCCTGAAACTATATTTTTATTCCGTCACATCTTATGTGCTTTGCTTGGAGCGTCGGTTTGTTTTTGTTTTTGTTTTTGCTTGAATAAATGGATCCTAGCATTCACTGTGTGGGAGAGAGACACGCTCCTCTGTTGCATATGGACAAGTATGTCCTTAGGCTTTACTCATAGTATTCATGGCGAAGTTTCTTCTTCGTTAAATTGTTATATGGTTGGAATTGGAAAATGATACATGTAGTAATTGCTAAAATGTCTTGGATAATGTGATACTTGGCAATTGTTGTGCTCATGTTTAAGCTCTTGCATCATATACTTTGCACCCATTAATGAAGAAATACATAGAGCATGCTAAAATTTGGTTTGCATATTTGGTCTCTCTAAAGTCTAGATAATATCTAGTATTGGGTTTTGAACAACAAGGAAGACGGTGTAGAGTCTTATAATGTTTTCAATATGTCTTTTATGTGAGTTTTGCTGCACCGCTTCATCCTTGTGTTTGTTTCAAATAGCCTTGCTAGCCTAAACCTTGTATCGAGAGGGATTACTTCTCATGCATCCAAAATACTTGAGCCAACCACTATGCCATTTGTGTCCACCATACCTACCTACTACATGGTATTTCTCCGCCATTCCAAAGTAAATTGCTTGAGTGCTACCTTTAAAATTCCATCATTCGCCTTTGCAATATATAGCTCATGGGACAAATAGCTTAAAAACTATTGTGGTATTGAATATGTACTTATGCACTTTATCTCTTATTAAGTTGCTTGTTGTGCGATAACCATGTTTCTGGGGACGCCATCAACTACTCTTTGTTGAATTTCATGTGAGTTGCTATGCATGTTCGTCTTGTCTGAAGTAAGAGTGATCTACCACCTTATGGTTAGAGCGTGCATATTGTTAGAGAAGAACATTGGGCCGCTAACTAAAGCCATGATCCATGGTGGAAGTTTCAGTTTTGGACATATCCTCAATCTCATATGAGAATAATAATTGTTGCCACATGCTTATGCATTAAAGAGGAGTCCATTATCTGTTGTCCATGTTGTCCCGGTATGGATGTCTAAGTTGAGAATAATCAAAGTGAGAAATCCAAAATGCGAGCTTTCTCCTTAGACCTTTGTACATGCGGCATGGAGGTACCCCATTGTGACACTTGGTTAAAACATGTGCATTGCGATGATCCCGGTAGTCCAAGCTAATTAGGACAAGGTGCGGGCACTATTAGTATACTATGCATGAGGCTTGCAACTTGTAAGATATAATTTACATGATACATATGCTTTATTACTACCGTTGACAAAATTGTTTCATGTTTTCAAAATCAAAGCTCTAGCACAAATATAGCAATCGATGCTTTTCCTCTTTGAAGGACCATTCTTTTTACTTTTATGTTGAGTCAGTTCACCTATTTCTCTCCACCTCAAGAAGCAAACACTTGTGTGAACTGTGCATTGATTCCTACATACTTGCATATTGCACTTATTATATTACTCTATGTTGACAATTATCCATGAGATATACATGTTATAAGTTGAAAGCAACCGCTGAAACTTAATCTTCCTTTGTGTTGCTTCAATACCTTTACTTTGATTTATTGCTTTATGAGTTAACTCTTATGCAAGACTTATTAATGCTTGTCTTGAAGTACTATTCATGAAAAGTCTTTGCTATATGATTCACTTGTTTACTCATGTCATATACATTGTTTTGATCGCTGCATTCATTACATATGTTTACAAATAGTATGATCAAGGTTATGATGGCATGTCACTCCAGAAATTATCTTTGTTATCGTTTTACCTACTCGGGACGAGCAGAACTAAGCTTGAGGATGCTGATACGTCTCCGACGTATCGATAATTTCTTGTGTTCCATGCCACATTATTGATGATATCTACATGTTTTATGCACACTTTATGTCATATTCGTGCATTTTCTGGAACTAACCTATTAACAAGATGCCGAAGTGCCAGATTCTTTGTTTCTACTTGTTTTTGGTTTCAGAAATCCTAGTAAAGAAATATTCTCGGAATTGGACGAAATCAACGCCCAGGGTCCTATTTTGCCACGAAGCTTCCAGAAGACCGAAGAGGAGACGAAGTGGGGCCACGAGGCGGCC
The DNA here is from genome assembly GCF_019359855.2 of Lolium perenne. NCBI lineage: Eukaryota > Viridiplantae > Streptophyta > Magnoliopsida > Poales > Poaceae > Lolium > Lolium perenne. The sequence goes on along the minus strand of NC_067246.2, from coordinate 266,259,266 downwards.
AAACCCTAGGGTGGTGCGGCCTGGCCCTTGGCCGCGCTGACCTGTGGTGTGGGGCCCTCGTGTGGCCCCCTGACCTGCCCTTCCGCCTACTTAAAGCCTCCGTCGCGAAACCCCCAGTACCGAGAGCCACGATACGGAAAACCTTCCAGAGACGCCGCCGCCGCCAATCCCATCTCGGGGGATTCAGGAGATCGCCTCCGGCACCCTGCCGGAGAGGGGAATCATCTCCCGGAGGACTCTACGCCGACATGGTCGCCTCCGGAGTGATGAGTGAGTAGTTCACCCCTGGACTATGGGTCCATAGCAGTAGCTAGATGGTTGTCTTCTCCCCATTGTGCTTAATTGTCGGGTCTTGTGAGCTGCCGAACATGATCAAGATCATCTATCTGTAATTCTATATGTTGCGTTTGTTGGGATCCGATGAATAGAGAATACTTGTTATGTTGATTATCAAAGTTATGTCTATGTGTTGTTTATGATCTTGCATGCTCTCCGTTATTAGTAGATGCTCTGGCCAAGTTGATGCTAGTAACTCCAAGAGGGAGTATTTATGCTCGATAGTGGGTTCATGTCTCCGTGAATCTGGAGGAGTGACAAGAACCTCTAAGATTATGGATGTGCTGTTGCCACTAGGGATAAAACATTGGTGCTATGTTCGAGGATGTAGTCACTGATTACATTACGCGCAATACTTAATGCAATTGTCTGTTGTTAGCAACTTAATACTGGAGGGGGTTCGGATGATAACCTGAAGGTGGACTTTTTAGGCATAGATGCATGCTAGATAGCGGTCTATGTACTTTGTCGTAATGCCCAATTAAATCTCACAGTACTCATCATAATATGTATGTGCATGGTCATGCCCTCTCTATTTGTCAATTGCCCAACTGTAATTTGTTCACCCAACATGCTGTTTATCTTATGGGAGAGACACCTCTAGTGAACTGTGGACCCCGGTCCTATTCTTTACATCGCATACAATCTCTCTTGCCAATACTTGTTTTACTGTTTTCTGCAAACAATCATCTTCCACACAATACGGTTAATCCTTTGTTACAGCAAGCCGGTGAGATTGACAACCTCACTGTTTCGTTGGGGCAAAGTACTTTGGTTGTGTTGTGCAGGTTCCACGTTGGCGCTGAATCTTCCGGTGTTGCGCCGCACTACATCCCGCCGCCATCAACCTTCAACGTGCTTCTTGACTCCTACTGGTTCGATTAAACCTTGGTTTCTTACTGAGGGAAACTTGCCGCTGTGCGCATCACACCTTCCTCTTGGGGTTCCCAACGGACGTGTCAACTACACGCATCAGTTATCACTGATCTATAGTGTAACGAGGGCCTCACACTGGCCTTGTTCTCGTAGAGCTTTAGGAAAATAATCCACATCGGTGTGTGGGACATATCGTACACCGCCGCCATAGGAGTCATGTATATTCCACACGTGGCGGCCAAATCGAGCCTCATGCTCGCCGCCTCATAACTTAGCAATGCCGTTGGCACAAACGACGTCCATGATGTACCCAGCAACACCTACAACCGCAGATCTCCGGCCTTGCCACCACCACGGCCACTCCTAATGTTGGGAGCAGCTTGATGTCTACGCACGCTTCTATTCCTGTAGACAGTGTTGGGCCTCCAAGAGCAGAGGTTTGTAGAACAGCAGCAAGTTTCCCTTAAGTGAATCACCCAAGGTTTATCGAACTCAGGGAGGTAGAGGTCAAAGATATCCCTCTCAAGCAACCCTGCAATTAAGATACAAGAAGTCTCTTGTGTCCCCAACACACCTAATACACTTGTCAGATGTATAGGTGCACTAGTTCGGCGAAGAGATAGTGAAATACAAGTAATATGGATGATTGTAAGTAGTAATTGCAATCTAAAATAAAGATGGCAGCAAGCATACATGTAACAGAACTTGTTGGAAACAGTGTTTTAATGCTTAGAAACAAGGCCTAGGGATCATACTTTCACTAGTGGACACTCTCAACAATGATCACATAATTAAATAAATAAATGCTACTCTCAAACACTCTCTTGTTGGATGACAAACATCATTCATTGTGTAGGGCTACAAGAGCACCCTCAAGCCGGAGTAAACAAGCTCCACAACATCATAAAGGAATCACACACAATGCGCACACTGTCACCGTCACACCGTGGAGAGTAACTCCGGAGTTCATATTAAAGTAACCTCTAGAGTGCATAATAGACAAGAGTAACATCTACATATTCAACTAGATTACAAAGCTCATGATCACATAAAGATCACACCATGGGAGAGAGAGATGAATGATGTCTACGCACGCTTCTATTCCTGTAGACAGTGTTGGGCCTCCAAGAGCAGAGGTTTGTAGAACAGCAGCAAGTTTCCCTTAAGTGAATCACCCAAGGTTTATCGAACTCATGGAGGAAGAGGTCAAAGATATCCCTCGCAAGCAACCCTGCAATTACGATACAAGAAGTCTCTTGTGTCCCCAACACACCTAATACACTTGTCAGATGTATAGGTGCACTAGTTCGGCGAAGAGATGGTGAGATGCAAGTGATATAGATGGTGATAATATTGCAGGAAATAAAGATGCAGTAAACGAACATGTAGTAGAACAGTAAATAAACGGTGTTTGCAGTGTTTGGAAACGGTGCTAGAAAATAGCTTGCTGGCGTGGGAGGCAATTCTCTGTGGTGTAGCTTTTCTACTCGGAAACAAGGCCTAGGGATCATACTTTCACTAGTGGACACTCTCAACATTGCAATCATAAAGAAATATAAATAAGCACTTGACTATGCTATTCTGAATTACTCTCTCGCAAGATAACGAACACTAATTCATCATGTAGGCAAACCTTAAAGATGTATTCCCAAGTACTAATAAACACCCCACGCTGTCACTGTGAGCATTCATAGGAGGTACTAACACACCACAATTTCATAGAGACATCCAACTCAAATCATAACTCAGTGAATAAGTATTCTGTGAAATATAGCCTAAGAGACCCACACGGTGCACACACTGTCACTGATACGTCTCAAACGTATCTATAATTTCTTATGTTCCATGCTACTTTTATGATGATACTCACATGTTTTATACACATTATATGTCATTATTATGCGTTTTCCGGAACTAACCTATTGATGAGATGCCGAAGTGCCAGTTCCTGTTTTCTGCTGTTTTTGGTTTCAGAAATCCTAGTAAGGAAATATTCTCGGAATTGGACGAAATCAACGCCCAGCATCTTATAATTCCACGAAGCTTCCAGAACACCCGAGAGGGATCAGAGGAGGGCCACAGGGGGCCCACACGTGTGGCCGGCGCGGCCAAGGAGCCAGGCGCGCCGCCCTACTGTGTGGTGGCCCCAGACCCCCTCCGACTCCGCCTCTTCGTCTATTTAAGCCTCCTCGACCTAAATCTTCGATACGGAAAAGCCACGGTACGAGAAACCTTCCAGAGCCGCCGCCATCGCGAAGCCAAGATCTGGGGGACAGGAGTCTCTGTTCCGGCACGCCGCCGGGACGGGGAAGTGCCCCCGGAACGCATCTCCATCGACACCACCGCCATCTCCATCAACGCTGCTGTCTCCCATGAGGAGGGAGTAGTTCTCCATCGAGGCTAAGGGCTGTACCGGTAGCTATGTGGTTCATCTCTCTCTCCCATGTACTTCAATACAATGATCTCATGAGCTGCTTTACATGATTGAGATCCATATGATGAGCTTTGTAATCTAGATGTCGTTATGCTATTCAAGTGGATTTTACTTATGTGATCTCCGGAGACTCCTTGTCCCACGTGTGTAAAGGTGACAGTGTGTGCACCGTGTGGGTCTCTTAGGCTATATTTCACAGAATACTTATTCACTGAGTTATGATTTGAGTCGGATGTCTCTATGAAATTGTGGTGTGTTAGTACCTCCTATGAATGCTCACAGTGACAGCGTGGGGTGTTTATTAGTACTTGGGAATACATCTTTAAGATTTGCCTACATGATGAATTAGTGTTCGTTATCTTGCCAAAGAGTAATTCAGAGTAGCATAGTGAAGTGCTTATTTATATTCCTTTATGATTGTAATGTTGAGAGTGTCCACTAGTGAAAGTATGATCCCTAGGCCTTGTTTCCAAATACTGCAATCATCGTTTATTTACTGTTTTACTGCATCTTTACTTCCTGCAATATTACTACCATCAACTGCACGCCAGCAAGCTATTTTCTGGCGCCGTTACTACTGCTCATATTCATTCATACCACTTGTATTTCACTATCTCTTCGCCGAACTAGTGCACCTATACATCTGACAAGTGTATTGGGTGTGTTGGGGACACAAGAGACTTCTTGTATCGTGATTGCAGGGTTGCTTGAGAGGGATATCTTTGACCTCTTCCTCCCTGAGTTCGATAAACCTTGGGTGATCCACTTAAGGGAAAACTTGCTGTTGTTCTACAAACCTCTGCTCTTGGAGGCCCAACACTGTCTACAGGAAAAGGAGTGTGCGTAGACATCAGTCACCTTTACACACGTGGGACAAGGAGTCTCCGGAGATCACATAAGTAGAATCGACTTGAATAGCATAACGACATCTAGATTACAAGCTCATCATATGGATCTCAATCAAGCAAAGCAATTCATGAGATCATTGTATTGAAGTACATGGGAGAGAGATTAACCACATAGCTACCGGTACAGCCCTTAGCCTCGGGGGAGAACTACTCCCTCCTCATCATAGGAGACAACAGCGTTGATGAAGATGGCGGTGGTTGATTGCGCGTAGTTAACACGTCCGTTGGGAACCCCAAGAGGAAGGTATGATGCGCACAGCAGCAAGTTTTCCCTCAGTAAGAAACCAAGGTTATCGAACCAGTAGGAGCCAAGAAGCACGTTGAAGGTTGATGGCGGTGGAGTGTAGTGCGGCGCAACACCAGGGATTCCGGCGCCAACGTGGAACCTGCACAACACAATCACAGAACTTTGCCCCAACGTAACAGCGAGGTTGTCAATCTCACTGGCTTGCTGTAAACAAAGGATTAGATGTATAGTGTGGATGATGATGGTTGTTTGCGAAGAACAGTAAAGAACAATTGCAGCAGATTGTATTTCAGATGTAAAGAATAGGACCGGGGTCCACAGTTCACTAGCGGTGTCTCTCCCATAAGATAGCAGATGTTGGGGGAACAAATTATAGTTGGGCAATTGACAAATAAAGAAGGCATAACAATGCACATACATATATCATGATGAGTACTATGAGATTTAATCAGGGCATTACGACAAAGTACATAGACCGCTATCCAGCATGCATCTATGCCTAAAAAGTCCACTTTCAGGTTATCATCCGAACCCCTTCCGGTATCAAGTTGTAAACAACAGACAATTGCATTAAGTATGGTGCGTAATGTAATCAACACAAATATCCTTAGACAAAGCATCGATGTTTTATCCCTAGTGGCAACAGCACATCCACAACCTTAGAACTTTCTGTCACTGTCCCATATTTAATGGAGGCATGAACCCACTATCGAGCATAAATACTCCCTCTTGGAGTCACAAGTATCAACTTGGCCAGAGCCTCTACTAGCAACGGAGAGCATGCAAGAACATAAATAACATATATGATAGATTGATAATCAACTTGACATAGTATTCAATATTCATCGGATCCCAACAAACACAACATGAAGGATTACAAATAGATGATCTTGATCATGATAGGCAGCTCACAAGATCTAACATGATAGCGCAATGGGGAGAAGACGACCATCTAGCTACTGCTGTGGACCCATAGTCCAGGGGTGAACTACTCACACATCGATCCGGAGGCGATCATGGCGATGAAGAGACCTCCGGGAGATGATTCCCCTCTCCGGCAGGGTGCTGGAGGCGATCTCCTAAATCCACCGAGATGGGATTGGCAGCGGCGGCGTCTCAGTAAGGTTTTCCGTATCGTGGCTCTCGGTACTGGGGGTTTCGCGACGAAGGCTTTAAGTAGGCGGAAGGGCAGGTCAGGGGGCCACACGAGGGCCCCACACAACAGGCCGGCGCGGCCAGGGCTTGGGCCGCGCCGCCCTAGTGTGTGGCCACCTCGTGGCCCCACTTCGTTTCCTCTCCGGACTTCTGGAAGCTTCGTGGAAAAATAGGACCCTGGGCGTTGATTTCGTCCAATTCCGAGAATATTTCCTTTGTAGGATTTCTGAAACCAAAAATAGCAGAAAACAGCAACTGGCTCTTCGGCATCTCGTCAATAGGTTAGTGCCGGAAAATGCATAATAATGACATATATTGTGTATAAAACATGTGAGTATCATCAATAAAGTAGCATGGAACATAAGAAATTATAGATACGTTTGAGACGTATCAAGCATCCCCAAGCTTAGTTCCTACTCGCACTCGAGTAGGTAAACGATAACAAAGATAATTTCTGAAGTGACATGCTATGATAATCTTAATCATACTATTGTAAGCATATGAGATGAATGCAGCGATTCGAAGCAATGATGAAGATAATGAGTAAACAAATGAATCATATAGCAAAGACTTTTCATGAATAATACTTTCAAGACAAGCATCAATAAGACTTGCACAAGAGTTACTCATAAAGCAATGAATTCTTAGTAAAGGCATTGAAGCAACACAAAGGAAGATATAAGTTTCAGCGGTTGCTTTCAACTTCAACATATTTATCTCATGGATAATTGTCAACACAAAGTAATATAACAAGTGCAATAGGTAAACATGTAAGAATCAGTGCACACAGTTGATACAAGTGTTTGCCTCTGGGATAGAAAGAATAGGTAAACTGACTCAACAATAAAGTAAAAGATTGGCCCTTCGCAGAGGGAAGCATGGATTACTATTTTTGTGCTAGAGCTTTTCATTTTGAAAACAAGAAACAATTTTGTCAACGGTTGTCGAGGGTGCTCCTCGGCAATGCCCTCCGATAGGGGCTTAGGGTTGATGGAATCCTGCAAGCTGACACGAGACATCGGTACACAGACAAGCGGGGAGAGCGATTTACCCAGGTTCGGGGCCCTCGATGAGGTAAAACCCTTACGTCCTGCTTGTCTGTTTTTGATTATGATGAAAACAGGTTACAATGGGGTGCCGAATAGTTTGGCTGTAATCTCGTCGAGATGCTAGTTGCTAGGGTAACCTAGTTCTAAGCTTCTGATGGCTAATATTGCTAAGGTTGATTGTGTCCCTCGATAGCCCCTCTCCTGGCCTTTATATAGGTGGCCAGGTCCCGAGAGGTCTAATCGAGTACGAGTAGGTTTACAATAGATCTATCTCCAATCTTTCCTTGCTCGGCTTCTTCCGTGTATTGTACTCCAAGTAATCTTCCGCCGCACCGTCCTAGTGGCCCATCTTGCCATCAGGTACCTTCATGGGCCTCCAGTTGGACCGTGTAGGGTAGAGCAACATTGGTTACCCGAAGGGTAATGCCCACGTCAGTAGCCCCCGAGTGTCTAGCCGAACATAGTTCGGGTAGAGACTAAAGCATGTCCTCTTCCGAAGTTCTTCTCCTCGATCATTCTTGCCTTCTGTCGGGTGCGCGTCAGCGCTCCCGATGGGAGTAGCCCCCGAGTCTAGGTACGGATGCTTGCAATCCGCGCGTAGACTCAAGTTGTTCTACTCGAACATCTTCTTCTGCCGAAGTTTTTCCTGCAAGTCTTTGTAGACCATCCGATACATTTTCTTTATGCAAGGGATAACGAATAACGTGCCCAACTTTTGTTGGTTAACTGCCGATGGCAAAACAACATTACCCTACACAGAATCAAGTCCCCGGGCATGATCCTGGAGTGAGAAAAAAGTTTTATCGGGTGCACGTTCAGCGCTCCCGATGGGAGTAGCCCCCGAGTCTGAGCACGGGCGCTTACGTCCGGGTGCAGACTCGAGTCACGTTTTTTCCTTCGAGTCTTTATTCTATCGGGTGCGCGCCAGCGCTCCCGATGGGAGTAGCCCCCGAGCCTAGGTGCGGATGCTCGTAATTCGTGCATAGGCTCAAGTTGAACACCCGATACTTTCTTATCTCTTCGTATGTAATCAACGGTGCCCATGACGTCACTGATGACACGCCGCTGTTGTGACCTGATTGACAAGACTTGACCTCCCGGGCCCACCCTAGTTCTGCGCAGGCAGTTTTTAGGTTTTGACCAGTGCACGCGCAGCGACTGAGGCGTTACCTCGATTTTCGCGCGACGTGGGAATAATGGGCCGCCGGTTCCATCCTGTTTTCAAGTGCCACGTGTACAGCTAGATTCGCTCCACCTCCCACGACGCCCACGGAGTTATGGCCATGATCTCATGTTAATCCTTATGGTATAAATAGAGGGCTTCCTCATTTTTACTTTTTTACACCTCCTACTGCTCATCTCCTTCGCGCATCCTCTCCTCCTTCCTGCATCCTTCCCTTAGAAGCTTTAAGCGCCGTGGGTAAAAAGAAGGGTGCTAGTGCTTCGGGCGCGGCCAAAGTTAGCCGTGATTGGAGTGCCTCCGCCATTTCCAACCGCGACATCAACAGACTGCGGGCCCTCGGATTCATCTCCGCGTCTGAGGACGATATTCGCCTTCCGAGTGCAGTTCTACTTCAAAGCCCCCAAAGGGCTTCACCATCGTGTTCACCGCTTTTTTGTTTCGTGGCCTCTCTCTTCCAGCACACGAATTCCTTCGCTCTCTTCTTTTCTTCTACGAGATTCAGCTCTGGCAGCTGACCCCAAACTCCATCCTCCACCTTTCTATCTTCATCACTGTCTGCGAAGCCTTCCTTGGCATCGACCCTCACTGGGGTCTCTGGAGGAAGATCTTCTACGTGAAGCGCCATAATGATAGCAACGCCCCCCCCCCCCCCCCCGTCGTCAGTGGCGTTGGCTTTGTTGTTAGGAAGGAAGTCGACTACTTTGACTATCCAATGAAGGAGTCCGTCCAAGGCTGGCGCAACAAGTGGTTTTACCTGCGAGACCCGTTGGTGCCTGGGCGACGCTTGAACCTTCCTCCCTTTGAAGATAAGCTGATAGCTAAGCCGAAGAAATCTTGGCAAAACATTCTTTCTCCCGAAGAGAGATTGACAGCCGACAGGCTGTTCGACCAAATAGTCATTCTGAAGAACACGGGAGGCTTGACAATGTGCGGTACTGAGGTTGTCTTGGTGTTCCTCCAACGTCGAGTGCAACCGTTAATGTCTCGCCCCCACCAGCTGTGGCTTTACACAGGCAAGGAGGATGAGTCCAGAGTTAGCTCTGGCGAACTTTCGGCTGAAGAGCTCCGGGACAATGTCCGCCGCTTAACATGCCTTAGTATGAGGGACAACATCGTCCTGATGTCGGCTCGCTCTCCTTATGACTCTGATCATCCTCCAACTGAGGTAATACTTTGTCTTGTTCCTTCTTTTCTGCTGTTATTATTCCTTTACCTGTTGTGTCTTCACAAACTTCTTTTCCTTCGGCAGGCGCTCGCTGCTGCCCGATGCTATCCTCCTACACCCGAAAGCGGTGTGGTACTAGAGGATGACGACGAGGATTCTGACGGAACCGAGGAGGCCCCGCACGCCCTTGAGGACAGCGATGTCCAAGAAGAAGAGGCTACTGAAGACGACGCCTACATCAGGAGTAGGCGTCAGAAGCAGGTGCACGATGAATTTATCACCACGGCTGAATCAAGTCCTAGCGGAGGAGATAATGATGCCGATGAAGCTGCCGCGCCACCTCCCGTCATGAAGAGTTCAACAAGCTTCTTTGCAGGCGAAGATGACCTTGACCTGTGAGTGCCTTATACTCCTTTCTCGATTTACTTCCTATCATCTTGCATGCTAACTGTGCACTGTTTCTATGTAGCTCTGATGATAACGATGATGAAGTCCCTCTTGCAAAGAGGGCCAAACTTTTCTCTGAGAGAGCCGCATCGGCCAAGGAATCCAATCCTTCTCCCGCGAAATCGACGCCTCCCTCGTGAACGGTTGTAGAGAAGGTTCCAGTGTCGACGGTTATTCCTCCTGGCGACGTTCCTACTTCATCGGCTGGTCGTGACCATGTAAGTATTCAACCTGCTCCACGTTACTGAGTTTTTCTTTATATCGACTGAATCCTTATGATCTTATTTTGCCGCAGCCAATTTATGCCACAGTCGATGCTGTGGTGGAGTTCGCCGAAGAGTTCACCCGACTTGAAGCCGAAAACTCCCAACTTCGAAAGACCATCAGATCTTCGGCTGGTCAGGTGCTTGAGGCCAACAGGCTTGCCACTGACGCTAAGAACGAGAACGTCTTGCTGAAGGAGGAAGTGAAGAAGCTGAAGCAGCGACTGAAGGATGAGCTAGATGCCAAGCACACAGCGGCGGCTGCGATCGACAAGAAGGAAGGCGCTCTTCGCGAGTCCATCAGGGATTTGTTAGGTAAAGCTCATAGTTCACCGTTTTTCGTCTTGGTGTTTCTATTATTGACTGCTGATCTGTCTTCCTTTCAGATGCTGCCGACCTAACTGTCACCCGACGTCATCAGCTTCGGGAGGACTCTACAGCCGATGCCTTGTCACTTGCTACCGAGTCTAATGTCCAAGTACTTAGTCTTTTGAAAAAGGCCAAGGAAGCGCTGTCGAGGTTATACTCGATGATCTTCCCGAAGATGAAGGAGGACAAGACTCTCGAGGAGATGGCGGCTTCTTTCCTCGTTGACCCTTCCGAGCCCGTGGAGGTATTGAAACGCCGTAGCCATTTATTTGGGGCGGTTCTTACTTTCCAATTGCTCATGGGCCATGGGATGGGATCAGAATTGGAGGAGTTGTCCAAGGCGTTGCCTGTCGATAACGACAATCATTTAGTCGACCTTGAACCTTACAAGCGATCGGCAGTTACTTGTGCCAACCGACTTCTGAAGCTAGTAGATGAAGCTCAAGCCAAGCCTGCTCCCGAATCTGCCCCTGACTCGCCATCTGCGAATCCTTGAACTTTTCATTCGACTTATTGTAAATAAGATCAGTCGTAACTTCGTCGTAGTCAAATTTTATTTCGGCTCTGTTGCCAATTTGAACATGCTTTTGAATGTATCACATATGCCCAGCGCTCCCGATGGGATTTTTACTTTGATACTAGTCTGAATTAAGGATTGCACTGCAGATTCCTCCGTCTTCTTCTCGTGCTGAACTTTTTCCGAATCCTTCAAGTAATGATGAGTCAAGCCTCGTTCGCCGCTTGCGTGACCAAGTGTCTAGTTTAGACAGAGATATCACTTCTCTTCGTGCGATGGCGGCCTTGGTGAAGAAAAAGGGGGAGATAGCAACAGCTATCGAACAGTACGCTCTTGATGGTCTCCATATTGCTACCGAAAGTTTGAGCTGTAAGTATTAACCCATGCTCTGCTTTCTGCAATAGTTTTGAGTATTCCCTAACTGGTTCTTATTCCTTTCCAGTCGTAGCTTCAGATGCGACTGAGGAGTACAAGAAGATCCATGAAGAGGTTGAGGCGATGACTGACGTTGGGCACCCGAATCACGGTTTGTGGCTGCATCGTCCGAAGGTTGTTGTCATGGCGAAGTTTAAGTATCGGGTGGGGAAGGCGCATTATTACTTTGATAAGTTCCATGCTCATCTCACGATGGTTTCGAACACCTTGTTTCCTCTGGACCAAGCACCCGAAACCTTATCTGCCTTGTTCACCCGATTCAAGTCTCCCGAAAGGGTTCGGCAACTGGTGCGGAAGGAACTCCTGGCTGGTGCGGAGCTTGCTTTTGCTTCAATATTGGCGTGTCATCCATCTCTAGACTTGGGAGCCGTAGCAAACACCGAGAGGAGCTTAGGCCAGTATTATGATGCCGCTAGAGGTCCTGCATACACCGTTGTTTCTCGGATGGAGTCGTGCCTTGAGAAGGATCTGAAGGCCCACTGGGACCGGGGAGCTCGACTATGAGTGTAATAGCCTTATTTCCTGCATAAGATTATTTATTGCGTACGTCGCACGCTATGTTAATTCGATTGATATTTTATTTGTCGGGGGCGGCTGAGTGATCAGTTCAACCTGCTCTCCCGACGACTTCGTTGGATTATGCAATGTTATTGCGAAGCCTTTGTGTAAGTTTTGTAAAAGCGAGACCCGTCGACTTAGTCGAGGGAATTAGACGCTTGGCATCGTCACGCGGTGCACCGGTTTGAGCCTTATTTTGTGATAATGTAACCATCGACTGCAGCACTCGCGTATTTTCTCGAGGCTTGGATTGGTTGTTTTCTTTTTGTGTATCACTAATCTTAGCTCCCGTTGAGAGTATTTAATTAATGACACTGCGTGTTTTCTGGGCCAGCGCTCCCGATGGGAGTAAGAGCTGAAGGTGGGGGCCGCAGTCGACCTGTTCAGGTGGTAGGGCCTAAATTGAAGAAAGGAGGCAGAAAACCTGATTAAAACTTTATTCATAAGGAAAAACAACCTTAAAGGCTATCCAAATAATAAAAACGATCATGCCCTAAGTGTAGAACCGTCGCAGGTGTGCGGTATTCCATGGATTTCCGACATCTTTTCCCGAAGTTGGATTTTTGAGCCTGTACGCTCCTCCTGGTATCACTTCGGTGATGATGTAAGGTCCTTCCCATGGAGACTCGAGTTTCGAGGGCCTTTTTTGTTTCAGCCGAAGTACCATATCCCCAACGCTAAAGCACCGGTTGCGTATTCGTCGACTGTGGTAGTTCCTCAGTGCCTGCTGGTATACCGTGGTCCTGGCTAAAGCAATGTCTCGAGCTTCATCTAGTAGGTCTACAGCATCTTGCAGTGCGATGTTGGAAGAGGGCTCTGTGTATGCCGTCACTCGAGGTGCTTCGAATCGAACATTAGCTGGCAGGACTGCTTCGGCTCCATGTACCAGAAAGAATGGGGTGTACTGCGTCGACCTGTTAGGCGTGGTACGCAAACTCCAAAGTACTGATGGTAACTCTTCGACCCAAGCTCCCTCTGCGCCTGTAAGACGTTTCTTGAGACCGTCCCCTATTAGACCGTTGATCCTTTCCACCTGGCCGTTTGTTTGCGGGTGAGCCACTGATGCGAATTTCAGTTTTATTCCCCTGTCATCACAAAATTCTTGGAATTCTTTGGAGTCAAAGTTAGTCCCGTTATCTGTGACGATACTGTGAGGCTCGCCGAATCGACATGTTATTTCCTTGAAGAATTGGACTGCTGTCTTTGCCTTCTGGTTTCGTACTGGTACTGCCTCGATCCACTTTGTGAATTTATCGACTGCGACTAATAAGTACGTGTGTCCTCCAGGCGATGATCTCGGCAGTGGTCCAACTTGATCGAGTCCCCATTGGGCGAACGGCCACGCCAAGGGTATCGTCATTAGGTCTGTTGCAGGGGCGTGCGGTTTTGGGGCAAACCGTTGGCAAGGGTCGCACTTCATGACCAGATCTCGAGCATCCGACGCCGCCGTTGGCCAGTAAAATCCTGCCCTGAAGGCTTTTGCTACGAGAGCCCTACTTCCCGCGTGATGCCCGCAAGTTCCCTCGTGTATTTCACGCAGCAGTGCTCTTCCGTCGTCGATGGCGATGCACCTTTGGAGGATACCGGAAATGCTGCGCTTGTAGAGTTCACCGTTTACTATGGTGAAGGCTTTCGATCGCCTGACGATTCGTTTTGCTTCTACTGGATCCGCTGGCAGTTCCTGCTTTGCTAGGTACGCCAGGAATGGTTTAGTCCATAGCGGCTCAAGGAGGAGGACTTGTTCGGCTGGGAGAGTTGGAGCTTCGTCGGCAACTTGCTGCGGGTTTGCCTCTGCTTCCTTAGTCGATGGTTTTAGAGGTGCTGGCGCCTTCTCTTTTATTGATCGCTGAGTGATCACCTCGTAAAATACTCCATCTGGGATGGGAGAGCACATGGAGCCGATGTTTGCTAAGGTGTCGGCTTCCTCGTTGCTGGCTCTGCCGATATGTTTGAGCTCACATCCCTCGAATTTGGCTTCCATATTTTGATACAGCCGCCGATAGGCGATCATGTTGTCGCTAACTGCGTCGCACAGATTCATCGACTGTTGTACTACCAAGTTTGAGTCCCCGTAGATTTCCAGGCGAGTCGCCCCACACGCCTTTGCCATCTTCATTCCGTGCAACAGTGCTTCGTATTCTGCTTCATTGTTTGTCGGCAGAGAGAAGTTCATACGTAGTATGTACTTCATCTTATCTCCTTGTGGTGATATCAGCACCACTCCTGCTGCTGCGCCTGTGCTTCGTTTCGACCTGTCGAAATACATTATCCACGATCCCGACATGTCGGGTGCCGCTGGTGTTTGGGATTGAATCCAGTCCGCCACAAAGTCTGGGAGGATTTGGGATTTTATAGCTGTCCAGTTAACGTAAGTTATGTCGTGAGGTGCTATCTCAATAGCCCATTGGGACACTCGACCTGTTGCCTCTGGATTGGTCATTATATTTTTCAACGGCGCTTCACTCACGACGACAATCGGATGCTCTGTGAAGTAGTGCCGTAGCTTGCGGGCTGACCTCCATACTGCATATGCGAGCTTCTGATGATGAGGGTACCTCTGTCTTGCGGGTGTGAGTACCTCGCTGAGATAGTAAACGGGCCTCTGCATGCCATGAACTCTCCCTGCTTCTTCCCGTTCGACGACCAAGACGCTGCTGAAGACTTGGGCTGTCGCAGCTATGTACATGAGCAGCGTTTCCTTCTCGCGGGGGGTTACAAGGACTGGAGATGTCGATAAGATTTTCTTTAGGTTGTCGAAATATTCCTGCGCCCCCTTTGTCCACTCGAACTTTTCCGATTTTTTCATCAAATTGTAGAAAGGCAAGGCTTTTTCTCCTAGCTTGGCGATGAACCTGCTGAGCGCTGCTAGACGTCCTACCAACTGCTGCACTTGATGCAGATTCTTTGGCGGCTCCATGTCGAGAATAGCTTTGATTTTCAAAGGGTTGGCTTCGATCCCCCTGGCTGAGATGAAGTATCCTAGCACTTGCCCCCTGGTACTCCGAAGAAGCATTTTTTGGGATTCAACTTGATCTTATACCTGTCTAGGTTATCGAAGGTCTCCCGCAAATCGTCAACGAGGGTGGCAGTGTGCTTCGTTTTTACCACGATGTCGTCAATATAGACTTCGATGTTTCGCCCGATCTGCTCTCCAAGGCAAGCTTGCATGCAGCGTTGGTAAGTTGCTCCCGCATTTTTCAACCCGAAGGTCATGACGTTGTAGCAGAAAACACCGTGTGGGGTGATGAACACGGTTAGCTCCTGATCTTCCTTCTTCAATTTGATCTGGTTATACCCAGAGTAGGCATCGAGGAAGGAGAGGCGGTCGCATCCGGCTGTGGAATCGACTATCTGGTCGATTCTAGGCAGCGGGAAGTGATCTTTCGGACAGTGTTTGTTGAGGCCGGTGTAATCGATACACATACGCAGAGCGGTGGTGTCTTTTTTGGGTACCATGACAGGGTTAGCTACCCACTCTGATTCCTTGAGCTCTCGGATAAATCCTGCTTTATGAAGTCGATTGATTTCCTCACCAATTGCTCTCCTCTTGGGTTCAGAGAATCGACGCATCGATCTTGCTGCTTGGTTTGGTTGTCGGGTCAACATTAAGGGCGTGCTCGGCGAGTTCCACAGGGATACCTGGCATGTCGGATGGTTCCCATGCAAATATCTCCCAGCGCTCACGGAGGAACTCGATGAGCGCGCCTTCCTATGCGACCGTAAGGTCAGCCGATATATTGACCGTTTTCTTCGGGTCAGTGGGGTGCACCTGCAGCTTCTTGGCTTCCTTTGTAGCGTCAAACTCGTCGGATCTTACATTTCGGTTGTCGGCTGGTGGCTGCGTATGATCCACGGCTGCGTTGATCGCATTGAGTTCCTCCTTAGCGCCGAATTTCGAGGTGATCTTCTGGAACTCCCTGTCACAGGTGTCTGATCGAGCAAAACTCCCGTGAACGGTTATTGGAGTTCCGTTGTTGCCTGGCATCTTCAGTTTTAGATACGCATAATGAGGCACGGCCATAAACTTGGCAAACGTCGGCCTGCCGAGGATGGCATGATACTGGGACTCCCAGTCGACAACTTCGAACTCGATCTTTTCTTTCCTGAAATTGGTGGGCGTGCCGAAGACCACATCCAATGACATTTTTCCAAGAGAATAAGCGGGTCGAGTCGGTATAATGCCATGGAATCCTGTGTCGGATTCCCTCAGCATATCGACTGTTAAACCCATTGCTTTCGTCGTGTTGGCGAATAGTAGGTTTAAGCCGCTTCCTCCGTCCATGAATACTTTGCTCATGTTGTACCCTCCGATCTGCGCCTCGAGGACCAGAGCTGCGTGACCTGGTCTAGGGACGGCTTTCGGGTGGTCTGTCCTGTCGTAGGAGATACTTTGCTCCGACCAGTCGATGAATTCGGGTGTGTCGACCATAGCGACTTCTGCGTACTTCACTTCTCGCGAGAATTTCTTGATTTCCCTTTTTGAAAAGCTGGTTTTATGAATCATGCTGACCTGCCCGCGCGGTTCTGGAAATACCTCGGCTGGTACATACTCGTCCTTTTCCATTGGTTCGTACGGCTCCGGCACGTACGGTTCTGTCCGATAGCTGTAGGATCTTGCCCTCTTCTCCATTATGTGAACTCTTGATATAGCCTCACTCCTGAGGTCATCACAGAACTGATGAATCTCTAGGAAGTGTCGGCAGTTCCTCAATAGGTGGCTGGACTTCTCCCGACCATCCTTTGGGTCGATATAAGAGTGGAGGTAGCATGGCGCATCGAGTTGCTCCGTGGCCGATAAGTGCGGTGAACGAGCGCGGCCATGAATCGATTGCACGCCCTCCTGAAGTGGGTGAGGCGCTGCACGTTCTTCTTCTCCATGGTATAACTCCCTTTGCCTTTTCTTTCGCCCTGTTGTGGGATCGAAACTTCCTCGGCTGCCTCCATGCGTGCTTCTGGATGGAATTCCCAAGGTTGCTGCCAGGGTATCCTCTGCCGAAGCCGAGGGCCCCACACCGGACGTATCTGTCCTAGGGAGGCGAAGAAAACCTCCGGAGTCGATGATGAAGTGGACGCCTCCAAAGGTGGTGGTCATGTCGTCACGTGATTCTGCAGGAATCGAGTGCGACGGCTTGAGGTGCGGTACGAACTCGAAGGATCCGCAGCGAATCGGATCTTTCGGGTCTGGAGGTGTCGGTGACTCGAGCACGAACGCTTCAGATGTGACTGGTACTGCCGATGCCCTGCCTTGTGCCGACAGGTTTCCCACAGACGGCGCCAATTGTCGAGGGTGCTCCTCGGCAATGCCCTCCGATAGGGGCTTAGGGTTGATGGAATCCTGCAAGCTAACACGAGACATCGGTACACAGACAAGCGGGGAGAGCAATTTACCCAGGTTCGGGGCCCTCGATGAGGTAAAACCCTTACGTCCTGCCTGTCTGTTCTTGATTATGATGAAAACAGGTTACAATGGGGTGCCGAATAGTTCGGCTGTAATCTCGTCGAGATGCTAGTTGCTAGGGTAACCTAGTTCTAAGCTTCTGATGGCTAATATTGCTAAGGTTGATTGTGTCCCTTGATAGCCCCTCTCCTGGCCTTTATATAGGTGGCCAGGTCCTGAGAGGTCTAATCGAGTACGAGTAGGTTTACAATAGATCTATCTCCAATCTTTCCTTGCTCGGCTTCTTCCGTGTATTGTACTCCAAGTAATCTTCCGCCGCACCGTCCTAGTGGCCCATCTTGCCATCAGGTACCTTCATGGGCCTCCAGTTGGACCGTGTAGGGTAGAGCAACATTGGTTACCCGAAGGGTAATGCCCACGTCAACGGTAGTAATAAAGCATATGTGTTATGTATAAGATATCTTATAAGTTGCAAGCCTCATGCATAGTATACTAATAGTGCTCGCACCTTGTCCTAATTAGCTTGGATTAACACGGATTATCATTGCATAACATATGTTTCAACCAAGTGTCACAAAGGGGTACCTCTATGCCGCCTGTACAAAGGTCTAAGGAGAAAGCTGGCATTGGATTTCTCGCTTTTGATTATTCTCAACTTAGACATCCATACCGGGACAACATAGACAACAGATAATGGACTCCTCTTTAATGCATAAGCATTCAACAACAGTTAATATTCTCATAAGAGATTGAGGATTAATTGTCCAAACTGAAACTTCCACCATGAATCATGGCTTTGGTTAGCGGCCCAATGTTCTTCTCTAACAGTATGCATACTCAAACCATTTGATCATGAAAATCGCCCTTACTTCAGACAAGACGAACATGCATAGCAACTCACATGATATTCAACAAAGGTGAAAGAGTTGATGGCGTCCCCAGAAACATAGTTACCGCTCAACAAGCAACTTATTAAGAAATAAGACACATAAGTACATATTCTTCACCACAATAATTTTTAAGGCTATTTGTCCCATGAGCTATATATTGTAAAGGCAAAGGATAGAATTTTAAAGGTAGCACTCAAGTAATGTACTTTGGAATGGCGGAGAAATACCATGTGGTAGGTAGGTATGGTGGACACAAGTTGCATAGTATTTGGCTCAAGGATTTGGATGCACGAGAAGAATTCCTCTCAATACAAGGCTAGGCTAGCAAGGTTGTTTGAAGCAAACTCAAGTATAAAAGGTGCAGCAAAGCTCACATATGAACATATTGTAACTATTATAAGACTTTACATTGTCTCCTTGTTGTTCAAACACCTTAACCAGAAAATATCTAGACTCTAGAGATCAATAATGCAAACCAAATTTTAACAAACTCTATGTAGTTATTCATTAATGGGTACAAGGTACATGATGCAAGAGCTTAAACATGATCTATGTGAGCACAACAATTGCCAAGTATCACATTATTCAAGACATTAAACCATTTACCACATGCGGCATTTTCCGTTTCCAACCATATAACAATGAATGAAATAGTTCAAATTTCGCAATGAACATTAAAGATAAAGCTAAGAACATATGTGTACATACGAAACAGCGGAGCGTGTCTCTCTCCCAAACAAAGAATGCTAGGATCCGATTTATTCAAACAAAAACAAAAATAAAAACAAACAGACGCTCCAAGTAAAGCACATAAGATGTGACGGAATAAAAATATTGTTTCACTAGAGGAACCTGATAAGTCTTCTTAAAATATGCAGGGATGAACCACGGGGGCATCCCCAAGCTTTGAATTTTCACTCTTCTTGATCATATTGTATCATCCTCCTCTCTTGACCCTTGAAAACTTCCTCCACACCAAACTCGAAACAAACTCATTAGAGGGTCAGTGCATAATTCATATATTCAGAGGTGACATAATCATTCTTAACACTTCTGGACATTGCACAAAGCTACTGAAAGTTAATGGAACAAAGAAATCCATCAAACATAGCAAAACAGGCAATGCGAAATAAAAGGCAGAATCTGTCAAAACAGAACAGTTCGTAAAGACGAATTTTAACGTGGTACCAGACTTGCTCAGATGAAAATGCCCAAATTGAATGAAAGTTGCGTACATATCTGAGGATCACGCACTTAAATTGGCAGATTTTTCTGAGCTACCTACAGGGAGGCAGGTCGAAATTCGTGACAGCAAGAAATCTGTTTCTACGCAGTAATCCAAATCTAGTATTGGCTTTACTATCAAAGACTTTACTTGGCACAACAATGCAACAAAATAAAGATAAGTAGAGGTTGCTACAGTAGTAAACAACTTCCAAGACTCAAATATAAAATAAACTGCATAAGTAAAATAATGGGTTGTCTCCCATAAGCGCTTTTCTTTAACGCCTTTCAGCTAGGCGCAGAAAGTGTGTATCAAGTATTATCAAGAGATGAAGCATCAACATCATAAGTTGTTCTAATAATAGAATCATAAGGTAACTTCATTCTCTTTCTAGGGAAGTGTTCCATATCTTTCTTGAGAGGAAATTGATATTTAATATTACCTTCCTTCATATCAATGGTGGCACCAACAGTTCGAAGAAAAGGTCTTCCCAATATAATGCGACAAGATGCATTGCATTCAATACCAAGACAACAAAATCAACGGGGACAAGGTTATTGTTAACCACAATACGAACATTATCAATCCTCCCCAAAGGTTTCTTTATAACATTATCAACAAGATTAACATCCAAATAACAACTCTTCAATGGTGGCAAGTCAAGCATATCATAAATTTTCTTAGGCATAACAGAAATACTTGCACCAAGATCACATAAAACATTACAATCGAAATCATTGACCCTCATCTTAATGATGGGCTCCCAACCATCTTCTAACTTTCTAGGAATAGAGGTTTCAAGTTTTAGTTTCTCTTCTCTAGCTTTTATGAGAGCATTTGTAATATGTTTTGTAAAGGCCAAATTTATAGCAATAGCATTGGGACTTTTAGCAAGCTTTTGTAAGAACTTTATAACTTCAGAGATGTGACAATCATCAAAGTCTAAACCATTATGATCTACAGCAATGGGATCATTGTCCCCAATATTTTGAAAAATTTCAGCAGTTTTATCAGTTTCAGCAGTTTTAGCAGTTTCAGGTAATTTTGCACGCTTTGCACTAGGAGTAGAAACATTGCCAACACCAATTATTTTACCATAGATAGTAGGAGGTGTAGCAACATGTGAAGCATTATCATTACTAGTGGTGGTAATAGTCCAAACTTTAGCTACATTATTCTCTTTAGCTAGTTTTTCATTTTCTTCTCTTTCCCACCTAGCATGCAATTCGGCCATCAATCTAATATTCTCATTAATTCGAACTTGGATGAAATTTGCTGTAGTAACAATCTTATTATCAATATCCCTATTAGGCATAACTTTCAATTTTAAAAGATCAACATCAGAGGCAAGTCTATCAACCTTAGAAGCAAGAATATCAATTTTATCGAGCTTTTCCTCAACAGATTTGTTAAAAGCAGTTTGTGTACTAATAAATTCTTTAAGCATGGCTTCAAGACCAGGGGGTACACTCTTATTATTGTTGTAAGAATTCCCATAAGAATTACCATAACTATTACCATTAGCAGAAGGATATGGCCTATAGTTGTTACCAGAATTATTCCTATAAGCATTGTTGTTGAAATTATTATTTTTAATGAAGTTCACATCAACATGTTCTTCTTGGGCAACCAATGAAGCTAAAGGAACATTATTTGGATCAACATTAGATCTACCATTCACAAGCATAGACATAATCACATCAATCTTATCACTCAAGGAGGAGGTTTCTTCAACAGAATTTACCTTCTTACCTTGTGGAGCTCTTTCCGTGTGCCATTCAGAGTAATTTGTCATCATATCATCAAGAAGCTTTGTTGCCGCCCCCAAGGTAATGGACATAAAGGTACCTCCAGCAGCTGAGTCCAATAGGTTCCGCGAAGAAAAATTCAATCCTGCATAAAAGGTTTGGATGATCATCCAAGTAGTCAGTCCATGGGTTGGGCAATTCTTTACCAAAGATTTCATTCTCTCCCATGCTTGAGCAACATGTTCATTATCTAATTGCTTGAAATTCATTATGCTACTTCTCAAAGATATAATTTTAGCGGGAGGATAATATCTACCAATAAAAGCATCCTTGCATTTAGTCCAAGAATCAATACTATTTCTAGGCAAAGATAGCAACCAATCTTTAGCTCTTCCTCTTAAGGAGAAAGGAAACAATTTTAATTTTATAATGTCACCATCTACATCCTTATACTTTTGCATTTCACATAGTTCAACAAAATTATTAAGATGGGCAGCAGCATCATCAGAACTAACACCAGAAAATTGCTCTCTCATAACAAGATTCAGTAAAGCAGGTTTAATTTCAAAGAATTCTGCTGTAGTAGCAGGTGGAGCAATAGGTGTGCATAGGAAATCATTATTATTTGTGCTAGTGAAGTCACACAACTTAGTATTCTCAACAGTACCCATTTTAGCTGTAGTAAATAAAGCAAACTAAATAAAGTAAATGCAAGTAACTAATTTTTTTTGTGTTTTTGATATGGAGAACAAGACAGTAAATAAAGTAAAGCTAGCAACTAATTTTTTTGTGTTTTGATATAAGTGCAGCAAACAAAGTAGTAAATAAAATAAAAGTAAAGCAAGACAAAAACAAAGTAAAGAGATTGGAAGTGGAAGACTCCCCTTGCAGCGTGTCTTGATCTCCCCGGCAACGGCGCCAGAAAAAGAGCTTGATTGCGCGTAGTTAACACGTCCGTTGGGAACCCCAAGAGGAAGGTATGATGTGCACAGCAGCAAGTTTTCCCTCAGTAAGAAACCAAGGTTATCGAACCAGTAGGAGCCAAGAAGCACGTTGAAGGTTGATGGCGGCGGAGTGTAGTGCGGCGCAACACCAGGGATTCCGGCGCCAACGTGGAACCTGCACAACAATATCACAGAACTTTGCCCCAACGTAACAGCGAGGTTGTCAATCTCACTGGCTTGCTGTAAACAAAGGATTAGATGTATAGTGTGGATGATGATGGTTGTTTGCGAAGAACAATAAAGAACAATTGCAGCAGATTGTATTTCAGATGTAAAGAATAGGACCGGGGTCCACAGTTCACTAGCGGTGTCTCTCCCATAAGATAGCAGATGTTGGGGGAACAAATTACAGTTGGGCAATTGACAAATAAAGAAGGCATAACAATGCACATACATATATCATGATGAGTACTACGAGATTTAATCAGGGCATTACGACAAAGTACATAGACCGCTATCCAGCATGCATCTATGCCTAAAAAGTCCACTTTCAGGTTATCATCCGAACCCCTTCCGGTATTAAGTTGTAAACAACAGACAATTGTATTAAGTATGGTGCGTAATGTAATCAACACAAATATCCTTAGACAAAGCATCGATGTTTTATCCCTAGTGGCAACAACACATCCACAACCTTAGAACTTTTCATCCTTTGTCCCAGATTTAATGGAGGCATGAACCCACTATCGAGCATAAATACTCCCTCTTGGAGTCACAAGTATCAACTTGGTCAGAGCCTCTACTAGCAACGGAGAGCATGCAAGAACATAAATAACATATATGATAGATTGATAATCAACTTGACATAGTATTCAATATTCATCGGATCCCAACAAACACAACATGAAGGATTACAAATAGATGATCTTGATCATGATAGGCAGCTCACAAGATCTAACATGATAGCACAATGGGGAGAAGACGACCATCTAGCTACTGCTATGGACCCATAGTCCAGGGGTGAACTACTCACACATCGATCCGGAGGCGATCATGGCGATGAAGAGACCTCCGGGAGATGATTCCCCTCTCCGGCAGGGTGCCGGAGGCGATCTCCTGAATCCCCCGAGATGGGATTGGCGGCGGCGGCGTCTCAGTAAGGTTTTCCGTATCGTGGCTCTCGGTACTGGGGGTTTCGCGACGAAGGCTTTAAGTAGACGGAAGGGCAGGTCAGGGGGCCACACGAGGGCCCCACACAACAGGCCGGCGCGGCCAGGGCTTGGGCCGCGCCGCCCTAGTGTGTGGCCACCTCGTGGCCCCACTTCGTTTCCTCTCCGGACTTCTGGAAGCTTCGTGGAAAAATAGGACCCTGGGCGTTGATTTCGTCCAATTCCGAGAATATTTCCTTTGTAGGATTTCTGAAACCAAAAACAGTAGAAAACAGCAACTGGCTCTTCGGCATCTCGTCAATAGGTTAGTGCCGGAAAATGCATAATAATGACATATAATGTGTATAAAACATGTGAGTATCATCAATAAAGTAGCATGGAACATAAGAAATTATAGATACGTTTGAGACGTATCAGTGGTGTCGATGGAGATGCCTTCCGGGGGCACTTCCCCGTCCCGGCAAGGTGCCGGAACAGAGACTTCTGTCCCCCAGATCTTGGCTTCGCGATGGTGGCGGCTCTGGAACTTTTCTCGTATCGTGGCTTATCCTCGTAGGGTTTTCGCGACGGAGTCCTTAAGTAGGCGGAAGGGCAGCCTCGGAGGGGCCCTGGTGGGGCCACACAATAGGAGGGCACGCCCCACCCCTTGGCCGCGCCGCCCTGGCGTGTGGGCCCCCTGGCTCCCCTCTGGTCTCTCTCCGGTGTTCTGGAAGCTTCCGGGAAAAATAAGGTTCTGGGCGTTGATTTCGTCCAATTCCGAGAATATTTCCATACTAGGATTTCTGAAACCAAAAACAGCAGAAAACAGGAACTGGCACTTCGGCATCTCGTCAATAGGTTAGTTCCGGAAAACGCATAAAATCATCATAAAGTATGAACAAAACATGTAGGTATTGTCATAAAAGTAGCATGGAACATAAGAAATTATAGATACGTTTGAGACGTATCAATGAACCACATAGCTACCGGTAGAGCCCTCAGCCTCGGGGGAGAACTACTCCCTCCTCATCATGGGAGACAGCAACGGCGATGAAGATGGCGGTGGTGTCGATGGAGATGACTCCGGGGGCAATTCCCCGTCCCGGCGGCGTGCCGGAACAGAGATTCTGTCCCCCGAAACTTGTCTTCGCGATGGCGGCGGCTACGGAACTCTTCGTGGAATATCGTCGGGTGTGTTAGGGTTTTCGGAGACGGAGCTTTATATAGGCGAAAGGGCGGCATCGGAGGGTTCCCGAGGTGGGGTCCCCACCTGGCGGCGCGGCCAAGGGGTGGCCCGCGCCCCCCTAGGGTGTGGGCTCCTCGCGGCCCCCCTTCATCTCTCCTTCGGACTCCGTGAAGCCCCTGGAAAAATAGGAACGTGGCCTTTTGTTTCGTCCAATTCCGAGAATATTTCCTGTGTAGGATTTCCGAAACCAAAAACAGCAGAAAACAGGAACTGGCGCTTCGGCATCTTGTTAATATGTTAGTGCCGAAAAATGCATCAAAATGATATAAAGTATGAATAAAACATGTAGGTATTGTCATAAAACTAGCATGGAACATAAGAAATTATAGATACGTTTGAGACGTATCACAGCTCCACCGCCATCACTACCTTGGAAAGGAGGACTGTTGCCTCCATGACCCCAGCCGGCTCGGCCCTTATTCATGTGGACTTCCCCCGCCATCAGAGCGGACTCGTATGATTGGCGATGATGTAGATCTCGATCTCGGCCCGTGCGCGCTCGCTGCCGGTGGCTTCGGTCTCCGAGTAGTCGGAGAAAACGGTAGGGGAGGATGAAGAGTAACTACGACTGGCGCCGTCGTCAGAGAGGAGGGCGTTGGATCGCCCCTCCACGATTCTCGGATCAGGAGGTTTTTTCATCTTCTATCGGTTAACCTCGAAGAGATGGAGGGTGGTCCTATTTGACGCTTCAAGCGGTGGTGAGCGTGTCGACGCACGCAACCAGCCATTATGGTAGCGGCCCGTAAAGCCACCGCCGTATTCTTCCTCGGTATACTATGCGTCGAAACAACCAGCTCCACACACCTCGTGGCCATTGTCGGCTAGGGCACCTGCTACCACCACCCTCTCGGTGCCTCGCCGACCCTCCTCGACCGCAGCTCATCATCGGTCCTCCGCCTACCCTCCCCGCGGTCTCCCTCTAAATACCCCCACCACAAACGTAGGCGAACCCTTTGCACACCCTAAACCCTAAGCCCAATTTGTCGGCAAATTCCTCGCATCCCACTCGCACCGCAAACCCTAAGCCCAACTCATCGGCAAACTCCTCGTGTGTGGTCTTCGTCTTCCAAGCGTCATCCTCTTCCCCTGCCACCACTGTGGCCATGTGGGCCAGCCAAAATCAACAACATGAGACGGGGAGGGATACGGGTCAAGTCGACACGTGAAGCGTCAAATTTTTTTTTTTTGAGAGAAACGTGAAGCGGCAAATAGGAATCAGCTAGCTACCCCCATTTCGCACTTTTGATAGTGGGCTTGGCCCGTTTAGCTCCTTCTCCCATTCCTCCTCGTCGACCTCTCAAAAAAAGAAAAAAAAAATCCTCCTCTTCCCCCAAACCGGCAAACCCCCATCCATGGCCGCCGCCGCCTCCGCCTCCGCCTCCACCCGGGCGAACACCCTCTCCCGCATTTTCGCTTCCTCCTCACCTACACCACCACCCAAGCCCAGTCCCAAGATCAAGCGCGCGCCGACCCAGAAACCGCCCGCCGTCGACGCTGACTCAATCGCAGGCAAGAAGCCCCCGAAACCCCTCGGCGCACAGCCGGCCGCCGAAGCTCCTTGCTCCGACGCGGGCCACCACAAGCCTCCGAATTCCCTTCGGGCGATCTTCAAGGGCCTCCTCCGGCAGCGCGACCCCGACAAGCTGGCCGCCGAAGCTCCTTGCTCCGACGCGGGCCACCACAAGCCTCCGAATTCCCTTCGGGCGATCTTCAAGGGCCTCCTCCGGCAGCGCGACCCCGACAAGCTGGTCTCCGAGTTCGTCGAAGCGTCGGCCGCATCGTCGCGCTTCCGCGACAAGCACCACGTGTACAAGGCAGCCGTGAGCCGGCTCGCCTCCTCCGGCCGCCAAGACGGTATCCAGGCCATCCTCGACGCGCAGAAGCGCTTCCTCGAGGCCTCCACCGAGGCGTTCGCCGCGCGTCTCATCCGCCTCTACGGCCGCGCCTCCATGCCGTCCCACGCCGTCGCGGCCTTCCACGAACTCCCCGCGAAGCATAAGTCCACCGGGACATTCAACGCCGTCCTCGCCGCGTGCGACGAAGGTGGAGACTTTGACGCCGTCGTCGCTGCGTTCCAGGAGATCCCAGCCTCCCACCCCTCGGTTGCCCCCAACGTATACTCTTACAACGTACTCATCCGCGCACTGTGCAAGAAGCCCGACCTTGCTGCTGCTCTTGAAGCTGTCTCGCTCATGGAGAAGCATGGTGTTTCGCCTGACACTATTTGTTTCAGCACGCTTTTGAATGGCTTTTACAAGCGTGGCCTCATGGATGACGCGGAGACGGTGTGGGATATGATGAAGGAGAGGAATCTGGAGCCAGACGCCAAGTGCTACAATGCCAAGCTGCGGGGTTTGGTTGCGGCAGGGAGGATTGAGGACGCAGCTGCTGTGGTTGAGAGGTTGGAGAAGGGTGGGCCCAAGCCTGATACGGTGTCTTACAATGAGCTCATTCGAGGATACTGCAAAGCAGGGAGATTACAGGATGCCAAGAAGCTGTTCGATGATTTGATAAAAAATGGGTGTGCCCCAAATAAGGGGACATATGGAACTCTCCTACCACTCCTTCTGCAGGCGCAAGAGCTGGATTGTGCACTGAGGTACTGCCATGATCTCTTAAGTAGTAAAAAGACCAATGGACTGGAGTGTGATCTCCTGCAGGATGTAGTGAATGCATTGATAGAGGCGTCCAGGGTGGAGGAGGCTACCAAGCTGGTCGAGCTCGGGCAGAATGGGTACTACCTCCGAAAGGGTTTGAGGATGCCACATACTGCACAAGACAACGAAGTAATAGCTGAAACTGATGAGGAAGAATCAATATCAGAAGAAAAGGTGCTTTAAGTGTAAGACCAGACTGAAAAATAACATTATTTGACGAGGATGTTCCTTCATTGGCTAGGCTTTGATCTGTCACACTGATGTAAGCCAGATCTCACCATCACCTGTTTTACCCAAAAAAATTATCTTGTTTTAATAGAAAAAGTGCAAGTTAATATAGTGCTGGTTAAATAAGACATTGCTTTATCTTGCCCTGTGCTGTAATACCTACCGAAAGTCTTTCTAGCCTCTGCTGATTTTTCTTCGTTACATTAAAATTAAATATATAAATCTAATATTTTGTGCTCATAAAAATTCTTCAAAGGTTGTTGTGTACTTTGTTATTAATTTCATTTTTGGCCTTTGATAATTCAACTGTTTGCTCTGTGATGAAGATAAACATGTACCTCAAGTTTGACCATTCTTGTTGTTGATGTGCTATTTTCTCTTTGAAGAATGGACAATGCAAATGTTATGAAGTTAAAGGGCCATCGATCAATGATCAGCTTCATGCCTCACTAGCTTGCTAAGCTAGAGGTGGAATAGTTGCAGCTACATCACAGAATGGGTCCATTGCACTGTCAATTAATTTGCTGTAGTGAGCTTCGTTTATTTTCTTTTATGAACCGATCTTCATAATTGATCAGATAACGAGCCGCTAGAGTTGTAAACCATACAATCACGAGCCATAGGGATTAGGATAGTAGGTGAACTACCCTTTTCTCACATTCAGTTTCTTGCTTGGCAGGACTGGACCTTCTTTAATTGTGGGATATGTAGAGAGTGCACTGTAGGATTTATCTATCTACCCATTTGAGTAAAGGTTTTGTTTTTGTGACAAATTTGACCTTCATTATGACACCACTAGGTTTTGTAATGATACTCGGAATTCGTCTAAGAGTTCAAACTATGAAACTAAGCATGAAGTCAAATAACCGTTTTCTGAGTTTATGTTAAAATACAAATGGCTTTGTGAAATGTTAGTATTAAAATCACATATGGATTATTATCTGAACAACTCAGTTAATGTTACTGTCTATATTTTAGAGGGAGTGAACCACCCTGGGTTCTAGGACTTCGTGAATATGAACTAAATCCTTTTGATTTTCTTCCATTCCATAAAATAAAATGTCTTGGTGTGTGGACCTTTTGATGCCACACGCCCACACCTCATCGGCCGAGCAGTGCTGAGGTGCTGTCCACTTGTTCATGTCAAATTTAGTATTTTTGCTGGCAGATGGTTACTTTCTCTGTGTTGTTCAGGTAGATCGTCATCATTTATCAGACATTTATTTGGGCAGTGGCACTTGTCTATCCATCTGAGCAATGGAAATGTTTCCTCAGTTTCTCTGATACCTAATGAGGTGTGTCTTTCAGTATTTGTCCAGATATTATGGAGTGCAGGTTATTTTCATGTTTCATTTTGCCATCTGGCTTTGTCATTCGTGTAAGATCATTGTGAACCACGAGAATATATCAGCCATCCTGTTGTTCATGCCTTCTCAGTTTTCCTGATCTTGATGTGCAAAGCTTACTGCTTACTGAAACATCTTTTGCAACTATGAGACATACTCCTATCAAACATTTGTCCTTAAGACCATTCGGAGGTAACTTTTCTGACCTACAATGTCCAAAGTTTGTGATTTAACAGTTTCCCAATCTCTGGTAGTTAATCATATCTAGTTGCTGTCATATATAAATTGTACCTTTTCGGTTCATTTTGGGAACTTATTGTTCTCACAGTTTCATTTTTTAGGGGAAAATGGGAATCCATTAACTAGAGGACTCAGCGATCTCCCTGGTCACCATGACAGATACAAAATCTGGGGCGCTCTGGGCCCATCCAACACACACATCATTAGCGCGCAGGCCGTGTTGAGCTAATTCATGTGCAATTTTATAACAGGAACAAGGACAGTAGCTAAACTCGTAGGATTCAGAAGAAACAATGCAGACGCTTCTAGCTTCACGGATAAGGGCTCCCATATCAGATCGTAACTCTCATTCTTCATCGCATTCACCAAAGTCTGGCAATCAGATTAAAAAACAACACGGTGCAGACCTAGAGCTGCTGGTCCTTCTGTTGCAGCTGCACAAGTTTCTGTTTCAGCCTGGAGCACAGTGCGGATATGTCTCAGCTTCCCAGCCCGCTGCCGCAATGAACTCACCCATATCATCTTTTGCGACAAAACCCCATGCACCACACTTGGTGGTATTCCCAATGAAGGATAAATCAAAATTTACCTTGACAAGGTTCAGTGGGGGTCTAGTCCATCTAGCTTTGACAGAGAGTTAGAAGGAGCTGGTGGGCTAGCTGACCCATCGTCCATGGTGGTAGGTTTAGTGAACTCTAGGAAGTGTTTCTGAATTATATGAAAGGGCACGTCTGTGGTACGCTCCATCTCCCATGCATTCACCTTATTTCTCACAGACTGCCAGTCTCATAGCAGAGTAGTAGCCAGCAGCTGTTTCTCCTTTGGCAAAGCCCATACCAATTCCATCATAGATCAGGGGGTCTGGTGCACTAAGCAGTGAGAGTCACTTATCCTCTAGAAGCAGGTTGCGCCACACCAGTTGAACCTCCTGGCACTTCAAAAACAGGGGATATTTAAAAAGAAAAAAAGGGATAAAGGGTTAATTTGTTCTTTATAGCCATTTCTTTAACAATTGAATAGGAATATACTCTGGATCGGAAGCTGAAGAAAGTACTACTTGATAATTTCCACAAATTTCAAGTCCTTATTATGATTCCTTTTATGGGAAAAATCTCTAATGTCTTAGATTCTCCATTACTAATCCTTTATGTACTTTAGTGTTTCTAACCCTTCACTAACTTTTGATGGATTCTTCTTATTATTATAAGTTCATAGTAATAACTAGAAATGTTCTAGTAATGGAATTCCATATTGCGAATCCTTTATTCTTGCCTGCTTCAAGATATGATGACTAATTTAAAAAGTGGCCGCCATCTTCATCATACCGATGACACATCAGATGTATGGTATTCATCTGGGTCGGTAGGATATTATGGCACAACCTTCTGATGATAATCCTAACTTTACCCGGCAGTTTTAATCTCTTCCACAACGGCGATGTTGCTGCCGGCGCAGACAAAGAGCTCAGATCCAGATCCTTCCTTGAGTTCCTCAACCGCTGATTTGTCCATCGCCGAGGCATCTCCACGGCCATGGGCCTGAGTTGGGGCGTAATGTCGGGAGGTACCCCAAATCATCAACATCTGTTCATTCTCACCCCCACACGTGGCTCACACTGTCACCCTCAATGTACTTCATTTTTTAGATGATTGATGAAAATAGCAGGTGATTAAAAGAGAGGGAGAGGGGGGTTACTTTGTTGTTCTCCCCCAGATGCAATCTGAGGAGAAAGAACAGTACGGATATGCATATGCATCGCACCAATCTGCTTCATGGTGACCGAGTACAGGCCTGTAGGTAACCATGGACTCATGCTTTTTTGAATTCAGATTCCACTGGAGCCTATTTGATCACTTCAATTTCTATCTTTAGTTTTATGGCATACTAAGCAACTTAATTACTCTGCATATATATTTGTATCTGAATTTGGATCCGTTTTATTTCCACGGATCTTTCACTTGGACTCAAGGTAGCTAATTTTCGTGGATTTGTTGCTAATGGATGGATGTGACTTCTCTTCTTGGTTTTCAAGGCATCGTTAAGGCGTTGCTGAGGCGCTTCTTAGGCGTTAGAGTGCCCCCCATCCGCCTTAGGATGCCTTACCGCCTTAAAAACCATGCTTCTCCTGCCTTTTCAGGAATACCAATATAGCTTTACGCTCAGCAAGTCTACAATTACAAAACTCCAAAATTGGATGTATGACTATTACAAATTTTCTTGCCAGATGCTTATTACTGGTACTATCTTAGTCGGACTTCTTTTGCTTTGTTTCTTAGTGATATTGATGTTCACAACATTCGTCCCTGCAGTTGGTGGCTCAATGCCCTTTCTGTAACATCTTAATTTTCCAGGTATGTTCACATGGACCACCTTCCAATCTTAATAATAATCAATATTTTCTTTGTACTGCTTTTCACATTTGTCATTTCTGCACATATCTGTAGTTATGCTTACATATTTTTTTCTCTCAGTCCACATATGTATCAATTTGAATGAGCTCAAACTTGATCCTTTGTTAAGTTTTCACTAAATAATTTAATGTCCACGTCAACGTCTCCAGAATAATTCTTCCCTTAATGAAAGTTTCACTACTAGGTACTTTTATTTATTGTTTGTTGAATATCAAATGATCCAACATACAACATGACCAGGTTGCAGTAAACAATTGACCCGGAGAACAAACCCTGCCCCACCGCGCGCCGAGACACGCAGAGGGAGCCCTTATTCCTCCACCACTGGCACCTCCTTGACTGACATCCTAAGACATGCCCCTGCGAAGCAACAACAGCAACAGCGTTCAGAAGGAGTGCTCAGAAAGCCATCAGGGATCACTCATGGAGAAGCTTAAGCTGGGCGATGCAAGGGTCTCTGCCTCCGTCTTATCCATGGTAAACAACATCAAGGGGCAGCAGCCTGAGCACGAATATGGGCAACAGCCTGAGCACAAACCGGAGCAGCACCCACAGTCCCGTTTTCTCCTCGAATCGCCTTTTTCAGCCGCCGGTCCATCCGATTATGTCTCCACCCACGGGACGCTGGTGTCAAGAAGCAAAGGGAATGGCGACAGTCATGACTGAGACATCCGTATAAGCGTGTCAGAGAGGGCTGACCAGCGGTACAGATGACAAGCATCATGACACTCCACACCCTGAGGCCCTAACCTCATGCTCCTTCCATCGGCGTGTAGCAGGTCCATCCTCTCTTCCTCTTCTCTTCACACTATACAATCGAGTATCCATTTGTTTCAATTGACATCTTCTGCTAGATGGTTGTGTGGGCTCATGTTTGGATTTGTTCCTTCATCACAATAGGAAAAATATGCCACTCCAACGTTGAAGAGTGTGATTGAATTCGTTGCCAAATTTCTTTCTCGGTTTGTTGTAGGATATGGCCTTAACCATGATTGACAAACTAATTAATTACCAGAATGCAAAAAAGCTTGGGTAGGCTAGATCACGGTACAAATCGTACTCTCATTTTTTAAATTTGTGGTTGAAAATATGACATTTTAATTGTCCAAGAAGAATTTTATATAAGCTACTTTCACTACTTCGGGCCATTAGTTCAGAGAAAACACTTTATGATTTTCCTTCTGATGCTACTCCCGACATTTGTAATTGCTTTCCATTGCGAGTGTTGTTCTGGCATTAGCCACTATCAAGTATCAACACCTTATATTTATGGGTATTTGAATTTAGATCTGTGATGGCCACGCTTGGATTCTTCATTTGTGGGCATTAGACACTATCAACACCTTATATATTGTACCCTGGTCTTTCATTTGCATCGGTCTATGTTTGTGGAATCTACAAGCACATTTACTCCTAATATCATTTCCTGATTCATCGATTTATTGACCGAGTTTTCGTTTATATCTATCTTACAGAGAATACAATCAATTGCTTGTGGATGTGATCTCACACAGTCATTGAGAGAATAGCGATGTCAATGGTACAGATGAATTCACTATAGAAGAAGAGAATGGTCAATTTTCCAGTTTAATATTCAACATATTACAACTAATTGCACACACTTGCGAAAAGGAAGACCAAAACCTAAGACAATCGGCTCGGCGAAGCTGACTCCAGAGTGTAGTTTTCATAGTAATAAAAATCAAGTTGTTTGAAAATATAGGGAAAATATCAATAATCTCAATGACAACTGCATGTTTTTATTTAGTTCGCGTTCTAATCTTTTTTAATGTCAAACATGATCAAGTTTGACCAAAAATATAGAGAAAAATATCAACAATCATAATGCATATAGCATGAAAATACAGCTGATGGCGATTCTAATACTATAACTTTTATGTTGTGGATGTTGATATTTTTCCTACATATTTAATTGAACTTTATAAAGTTGAACTTTGACTAAACCTAGAATGCAAATTAATTGTAAATAGATAGAGTATGATCACTCACCGATACACCGCACAAGACAGGGCATGCACCAAAGACTGGCAGCTGGCGCGGCGAAGCACACATACCAATCTAGTCATGACTTAACTACCCATGGATATAAAAATGTTCGTAACAAAAATGTTCGTAACCTGCCCATACGGGTACTATATACCCATGGCTGAAATTAAGATCCTTACGCCAGATTGAAAACTGAAGTATACTTACACTGCAACCCAGGTACAACCGGAATTGGAAATATAGAAAACAAAACCCAGGCATAACCGTAATTGGAAATATAAAAAACAAAACATTAAAACTGTCAACATATGATCTTGTCTTGAAGATATCAATGCACGCTAGTAGTTCAAAATTGAAAAAGATTCTCTATTATGATGAAAAATTAAAAGGATATTTCATTTTGAAAATTCATATCTCAAAAATAGATGCGAGTACAACCTCCCATCGTGGAATCCCACCAAGATTCCGGCACTTTCAAACATGGTGACCCTACAGAATCCTAGCAGAAAAAGAATATTACATTTAGCGAGACGACGACGGAGGCTTGGAGATGGGGCCTTGGAGGCGATGGAGACTTTGCTTCACAGGTTGGTGCTAGGATTTGGCTTGCGGGACTTTCCCGCCCGCATGTGAGTCTGGTGTTTGATGACTTCCAAAAGCAGTAGTGGCAAGTGGAGGCGGCAGCGTTGGATGTGTTCATTTTTGCTGGTGCTCATCGAGTTCTAAGTTGTGACTTTTAGGGTGAAAATCTAAGGTCTGTTTTTTATTGGTTGTGCCACACAATGTCCTTGCCGCATGAATTGTTTGAGGGCCTAGACTTCTTTAGAGTGAAAATCTAAGATCTTGAATCGGGTGACAATAGTATTTTTCACATTTTCCTTCATAGAGTCATCACTTTTAGAGACCTTTTCTGTATTTTGAGTGTTGTCTTCGGTAATGGTTTGTGTGCTCCTGCTGAGAGGAGTTGCTTTTGATTTGTTTGTTTTTTCAGTATGTGTGTATCCTATAGATGACTTTTATGATATTTAGTGGCCAGGCGTAATTGATATCTTCATCATATTAATATATTTTTTTAGAAAAGAAAAAACAGTCCGTATAGAAGAAGACACCACACCCAGCGAGACAGCGCGGTGCGGGCCTTTGCAAAAGTCGGTCTTTTTCTGGAGGTGTCCAGGTAATTTTTTTTTTGAGAAGTGGGTGACCGGGTAAATGGACCGGCCCGTACGTAGGAGGCTTTTTTGTGGTTGGGCTGTGTTCTGTTGGGCTGGGCTAACATTTCCACGGCCTGATTAAGAAGCAGTGAAGTGCGTCTCGCAAAACCCTCCCTCTCCCCATTCCTCCTCTCGACCCAAACCCCATCCGCCGTCTTCCCCATGGCCTCCCAAGCAGCGGCGGCCGCCGCCGCCGCCGTCTCGACCCGGGCGAACAGCCTCTCCCGCATCTTCGCCACCTCCACACCAACCGCAAAACCACCACCCAAGCACAAACCAAAGATCAAGCGCTCGCCGACCCCGAAACCCCCCGCCGCCGCCACCGCCACCGACTCCATCGCCGACAAGAAGCCCGCGAAACCCCTCGGCGCACAGCCGGCCGCCGACGCCCCTGCGTCCGGCGCGGACCACAAGCTCCCGAAGCCCCTCCAGGAGACCCTCAAGCGCCTCCTCCGGCAGCGCGACCCCGACAAGCTGGTCTCCGAGTTCGTGGAGGCGTCCACCTTATCCTCTCGCTTCCGCGACCGGCACCGCGTCTACGAGGTGGCCGTGAGCCGCCTCGCCACCTTCGGCCGCCAGGACGGGATCGAGGCCATCATCGACGCGCAGAAGCCCTTCCTCGAGACCTCCACCGAGGGGTTCGCCACGCGCCTCATCCGCCTCTACGGCCGCGCCTCCATGCCGTCCCACGCCGCCGCGACCTTCCGCGAGCTCCCCGCGCACCATCAGACCACCATGCCGTTCAACGCCGTCCTCGCCGCGTATGCCGAAGCCGGAGAATTCGACGCCCTCGCCGTCGCATTCAAGGAGATGCCAGCCTCCCACCCCGCCGTCGCCCCCAACGTGTACTCCTACAACATACTCATCCGCGCGCTGTGCGAGAAACCCGACCTCGCAGCTGCTCTTGATGCCGTCCAACTCATGGAGAAGAATGGCGTTTCCCCTGACGTTATTTCGTTCAACACGCTTCTGAACGGGTTCTACAACCATGGCCGCATGGATGAAGCCGAGACTGTATGGGGTATGCTCAAGGAGAGGAATCTGGAGCCAGACTCAAAGTGCTACAACGCCAAGCTTAGGGGTTTGGTTGCCGAAGGGAGGATTGAGGACGCAGTTGCTGTGGTTGAGATGTTGGAGAAGGATGGGCCAAAGCCTGATACGGTGTCCTACAATGAGCTGATTCGAGGGTATTGCAATGCTGGGAGGTTACAGGATGCCAAGAAGGTGTATGATGATTTGATTAAAAATGAGTATACCCCAAATAGGGGGACATATGAAACTCTTGTGCCACGGCTTCTGCAGGCTGGAGACCTAGATTGTGCACTGAGGTACTGCCATGATTTACTTACTGGCAAAGGGAGCTCTAGAGTAGCAGTTGGTCTGCTGCAGGATGTAGTGGATGCATTGGTGGAGGCATCGAGGGTGCAAGAGGCTACCAATCTTGTTGGGCTTGGGCGCAAGAAGTACTACCCCCGAAAGGGTTTGAGGATGCCACATACTACAGAGGACAATGAATCAGGAGCTGAAACTGATGAGGGAGAATCAATATCAGAACAAAAGGAGCGTGAAGTGGAAGACGAGGCTGAAAAATAAAATTATCTGATCAGGATTTTCCTTGTCAGGCTTTTATCTGTCACACTGATGTAAGCCAAATTTCATCATGACGTGTTTTACCCAATTTCTTCTCTTGTTCTGATAGAACAAAAAAAGTGCAAGTTAATGTAGTGCTTACACTAGTTTAATAAGGTTGCTTTATCTTGCCCTGTGCTGTAATACCTGTAAAATTTTCTATCCATTTTAGATGAGATCCACAGGAAGTCTTTATTGTTACTACAATATCTAGCTTGGTGCTGGTTTCCCCATTGCATCAGAAAAATTGATTTTATGAATGTAATATTTTATGTTTGGAAAGATTCCTCAACTGTTGTGTGTTTTATGGCTATTTTCATTTTTGTCCCTTGATAATTCAACTGTTAGCTCTGTGTCAAAGATAAACTTATACCATCCAATTTATTCGTTCATGTTTTTTGATTTAGCATTTTCTCTTTGAAGCATGGATAATGCAAATGGTATATGACATACATCAAGCTAAAAGGCTTTGATAGAAGTTTCTTAGTTAGTAGTCCTCTAAGTAGAGGTGGATTAGTTATAGCTCCATCCCAGAATGGATTCATGGCACTGTCAAGCACTATTTTCGTTTGCTGTAGTGAGCTGTCTTTTTTTCCCTTTATGAACTGATCTTCATATTTCATTAGATAACGAGCCACTAGAGTTGTAAACCAAACAAGCACGAAACCGTATGAATTAGGGTAGTAGGTGAACTACCTTTTTCTCACATTCAGATTCTTGCTTCCTGCAAAGATGATAGGAGTGTCCCTTCTTTAATTGTGAGAATATGTTCATAATGCACTGTAGCATTTATCTATCTACTCGTTTGAGTAAAGGCTGTGTTTAATGTGATGAATTTGACCTTCAGTATGACACTGCTAGGTTTTGAAATGATCCTCGAAATTCTTTGAAGAGTTCAAACTATGAAACTTAAGTATAAAGACAAATAACCAATTATTCTGAGGTTATATTAAAATAAATTACCTGATCAACTCAGTTAATGCTACTCTTTTTGCATATCTTTTAGAGGGAGGGAGCTACCCTGGGTTCACACCTCATCGGCTGAGCAGTGTTTTGTGCTGTTCATATCAATTTAGTATTTCTGGTAGCAGCTGGTTACTTTCTGTGTGTTGTTTAGGTGGATGGTCATCATTAATCAGATATTTATTTGGGCAGTGACACTTCTCTATCTATCCGAGCAATGGAAGTGTTTTCTCAATTCTCTGATACCTAATGAGGTGTGTTTTTGTCCAGACATTCTGGAGTGCAATTTATTTTCAAAAAAAAAATAACACCTGCCTTTGTCATGCATTAAAGATCATTGTGAACTATGAAAATACATCAGACATCTTGGTTATTCACGCCTTCTACAGGTCACTTTTCCTGATCTTGATGTACACAGCTTACTGAAGCGTCATTTGTAGCTATGAGAACATATCAAACATTTTATCCTTAAGGCCGTTCAGAGGTAAGTTTCCTGACCTACAATGTCCAAAGCTTGTGATTTAACAGTTTCCCTATCTCTGGTAGTTAATCATATCTAGTTACTGTCATATATGAATTGAGCCTTTTCGGTTCATTTGGGAACTTGTCACTCTCAATTTCATTGTTGAAGGTTAACATGTCGGAAGCCAACAACACGACTCTAATACTCCCAAAAGATTAACAATGCCCAGAGCATAACCTGGTACTACAATCTCCAAATCACAAGGATATTTTATTCCCTTTTTTTAGTTTTTTTAGCAGAGCTTTATTCTCTCTTTAGTGGTCCAGTGATGACGATGTTACAGTGTGTGTTGCTTTCTCTGCTCTCTGGTAGGTTGATTGCAAATCTGCATGCGAGAACACTCGGGGCCATTATCAGCCCCCCTGTCCCGGATAAGTAGCCCTGAACCAATAGGCCCAGCAGATTCTGCATCTGTTCAGCTATTTCAATGTCACGGACCATATTTTGCATACAAAAGCTTCTTTTGCATCTAAGACATTTTAAATGTCCCGGGATTTGCTCGATCCTCTTGTTTGCACATGTTTTCTCCAATCTCCATCTTCCTCTTCTTATATTGGTGCAGAGTCTTCTTCTTAGGAAGCTCCCAAACCGCCTTTGTAATCCACTCCTGAGCAAACTCATTCCCAGCATCATGAGGGATTCCTTTCAGGCTATAGTCGAATTTTGAATCCAAATCTGACCATGCAATATTCTTCAGGTTCCACAGCATGGACTTGTCATGTGAGTATCAGCCAAATGCATTTTACTGACTTCCGTCAAGGCAGGTGTGAACTCCAGCTTTTCCTTACTGACTAGCTTCCAAATCGCAAAAAAAGATGCTATCCCATCCTTCACGGAGCCAGTAGTCATGATCCAGGCTCCAGGGATGTGCTCTTTGTAAGCAGTGTAAGCTAAATACGGAGTCAGTTTGGGATATCTGGTCGTCATCATCAGTGCTTCGTCAGCTCCTCTAGTTTCCATCTCTGTCCACTCGTCTGATCCTTGATTCCCAATATAATATTTTAGCCAGTGGAGTTTTTCTGACATTATTTGAGGACGAGGTGGGGAAGTAAAATTATTTGATGATGATGTTCCTTGGCTTTTATTTGTCGCACTGATGTAAGCCAAATTTCATCATGGCCTGGTTTACCAAATTTCTTCTCTTGTTCTTATAGAACAAAAAAAGTGCAAGTTAATGTAGTGCTTAACTGCTTACACTGGTTGAATAAGGTATTGCTTTATCTAGCCCTGTGCTGTAATACCTATTGAAAATTTTCCATCCATTTTACGTAGATGAGATCCAGGAAGTCCTTATTGTTACTACACATTATCTAGCTTGGTGCTAGTCTTCCTGTTCCATCGAAAAATTGATTTTATGAATCTAATATTTTGTGTTTGGAATTATTTCTCAAATGCTGTGTATTTTATGACTATTTTCATTTTTCACCCTTGATGATTCAACTGTTAGCTCTGCGTCGAAGATAAACTATACCTTCCAATTTGTCCATTCCGGTTTTTGATCTAGTATTTTCTCTTTGAAGCATGAACAATGCAAATGGTATGACATACAACAAGTTAAGGCTTTGATAGAAGTTTCTTAGGTTACTGGTTTGCTAAGTAGAGGTGGATTAGTTGTAGCTCCATCCAGAATGGATTCATGGCACTGTCAAGTACTATTTTCGTTGCTGTAGTGAGCTTTGTCTTTTTATTTTCCCTTTTATGAACTGATCGCCATAATTGATTAGATAACGAGCCACTAGAGTTGTAAATCAAACAAGCTCGAATCATATGAATTAGGATAGTAGGTGAACTACCTTGTTCTCACATTTGGATTCTTGCTTCCTACAAAGATGGTAGGAGTGGCATTTCCTTAATTGTGAGAATATGTTCATAATGTACTGTAGCATTTATCTATCTACTTATATTTGAGTAAAGGTTGTGTTTACTGTGATGAATTCGACCTTCAGTATGACAAGTATGAAACTTACTATGAAGTCAAATAACCAATTATTCTGAGGTTATATTAAAATAAATTACCTGATCATCTCAGTTACTGTTACTCTTGTGCATAACTTTTAGAGGGAGCGAGACACACTGGGTTCAATGCTTGGTGGTGGACCGGTTGACTTCCACACCTCATCGGCTGAGAAGTGCTTTGTGCTGTCCACTTGTTCATCTCAAATTTAGTATTTCTGGTAGCAGATGGTTGCTTTCTGTGTACTGTTCAGGTAGATAGTCATCATTTATCAGACATTATTTGTGCAGTGCCACTTCTCTATCTCTCCGAGCAATGGCAGTGTTTTCTCAATTCCTCTCATACCTAATGAGGTGTCGCCATCCAGATATTCTGGAGTGCAGGTTATCTTCATTTTATTTTCATCTGGTTTGTCATCCATGAAAGATCGTTGTGAACTAGGAAAATACATCAGACATCTTATTATTCAGGCCTTTTGCAGGTCAGTTTTCCTGATCTTGCTGTACAAAGCTCACTGCTTAATGGAGCATCAATTGTAACCATGAGAACATATAATGATATAAAACATTTTGTCCTTCAGGCCATTCAGAGGTAAGTTTCCTGTCTTGCAATGTTCAAACCTTGTGATTTATCTGTGGTAGCTAATCATATCTAGTTGCTGTCTTCTTTATCTGTGGTAGCTAATCATATCTAGTTGCTGTCATATGTAAATTAAGCCTTTTCGCTTCATTTTGGGAACTTGTCCCTCCCAGTTTCATTGTTGAAGGTGTCAACTTAACGTGTTGGAAGCCAACAACACTACTCTAATATCCCCTAAAGATTAACAACACCCAGAACATAACTCGGTAGTACAATCTCCATATAACAAGGGCATTTTATTCCCTTTTTAGTTTTTTTAACAGAAGTAGTGGTGCAGTGTTGATGATGTTACGGAGTGTTGCTTTCTCTGCTCTCTGATAGGTTGATTGCATATATGCATGCGTCCCCGATAAATAGCCCTGAACCAATCGGCCAGCAGGCTCTGCATCTGTTCAGCTATTTCGATGTCCGGGACCATATTTTGCACGCAAGCTTCTTTTGCATCTAAAGACATTTTAAATGCCTACACATTGGTCACAGATCTTGCTTAGTGCAAGTGCTCAACGGTTCCACTGTTGGTTTGGCCTGCCTGTGAATGAACATTTGAGAGATGCAGTGATAGTGCAGACTGTAGAGCGTTGATGTCATTCAGCCCAGGCTCTGCTCTTTAAAACTCCAGCATTGTCTTTTTTGATGCAAAATATGCAAGCTCGACTCACTCCATCACTCCACCAGCTACCGTGAAACATCCTTTTTTGAGAGATTTTTTTACACAACGGGCTTTCCATTAGGTCAACAACATGTGCAACCACTGGATATGCAGAGACCATTACATTATGCATAGTACTTAGGCTTTGTTTACTCCTAGGGTATTTCCATCCCCTAGAGGTTTGGGGATGAGAGGGGATTGGGTGAAAACCCCCCTTTCACCCAATCCCCATTTTCTCCCTAATTTTCCCTCATGTCTCCACACCCTCCCCCACAGTCTCTAGTTACTTTGTTTCTGGGGATGAGAGGGAATATGACAGGATTGTGATCAGATGATAAAAACTCAACTTTTGTATCCCAAGACGTGATAATGGACACTCAATAAATTAAAAACTCCGTCTTTAACATAAACTCAGTGTCATGCAATTTTCTCAAATAAGAACACACATAGATAAATGCTCGACCCAACACATCCAACACATAGCAACCGCCGCCATAAACTCAATGTCATGCAGTTTGACAGAACATTAGAAGTCATGGTGCGCTCGTCGCCCAAAGCCAGAAACCACGTCGCCGAAGCAAGAGGATCTCCAGCTAGAAATACACGCAGAGGTAAAATTTAGTACTGATACATCGCTTATAGATACTTCAAAAGTATACTAACTGCAACTAGAGAGCATTGGTGCATTACTGTTCATTTAAAAGTAGTTCCAGATGCGGAGGATTGGTGCATTACTATACAGAATTTATGCGCATTTTTAGAATATCGAATGATATGTAGGCTTGGAGCAAAGACACAACCAGAGAACCTACATTAGCAGGATTAGTGTTGGCATGATAATTATAAGATGGTACATCATAACTTAACAGAGCTAGACATCATCTATGTGCTTCTAGTTCTAGGTCTCAAAATAGGAAATGGAAAAAATAACATCTACTCTATCAGGTTACCAAACTGGAGAACAAAGGCTTTCTTACTGTAAATGATTAACTTCAACAGTTTCAAAAGTAGCATCTACTTCATGTTACTTTACCAGGATACCAACTATAACATGATAGAACAGTTAGGTAACCTCATAAGTAACATACTTATGATGCCTCAGAATCATAATCAAGCACTAGAGGGAGCACGATCTTGCAGAAATTAAATCTTGTAAAGCAGAATACTAGAAAACAGAATGCAAATGCAAATTAATTTGGAGCTAATATCTAAGAGCTAAGAGCTAGCAGGTAGCACAAAAACATATGATTACCAAACTATACAAGATTACCAAACTGGAGAACAAATGCCCTCTACTCGAAATGACTGTGGTATATTGGTATTGCAGTGAAATATAGGTATTTCAGTGACTAGACTTGAAAAGGAATTTGCAGAACAGAAGTGTTACCTCAAGTCACAATTCTTGCAGCTCACCCCGGAGCCACATGATAGCCGACTCCTCGTCTTCAGCAACCCAAGTGAGGAAGGTCTCACGGTTTTAAAGACGACAATTCTTGCAACACATTATTTTTTATTAAAAAATACATAGAGACTACAATCAAGAATAAAACATCTAGTAAGGTTAATTGTATCATATATTCTTACAAATAAAGTGCAAGCAGAAAGTGCAGCTAGGCATATATTGTCTCCACTATTTTTATTAATAGCCAACAGAACATAAAATAGATGAAAATAAAACTACACAGGCTCAGCAACTATGGCATCTATATCTAGAGCCTTGCTCGGACCCGCAAAACCGTGTGACGAATCGTCAATTTGAGCAAGAACTAAACTCTTAACTGAAAAATATATTTTGCACATAACTATTTGATCATAGTATCATGGATTCGAACAAGTACTTCACTAAATTTTTACTGGACACATAATTTACTTACAAATTTTCTATTTATCAAGCGTTAATCAAACATGAGTGTACCATATACTTTCTAAAGCAGCTTCATAGTAAAATTTCTGAAACCAATCAGAGAAAAAACTAACACAAAATCTGTGCGATGATTAATGACTAATGAAGTGTTGGTTACACAAAGATTGAAATCCTCATTTCCGTGTCCATGTTGGTGTTGGTGTCTCAAAGCAAATATGAAGCCTAGGAGTATAAAGATCTATGCAATCTGAAGCGAACTGTATATGGATTCTGGTGAGCTAGCTGAGTAGAAAGTCCTATGGATTCTAGTGAGCTAGCTGCGCGAACTTCATTTCTTATAGAAGGACGATATCAGCTGGGAAAACAGACTCGTGCCCCGTCCTCTCCCGGCTCCTCCGTGGCTTCAAGCCTGCGCAACTGCCCATGCCTAGCTCCTACCAGCGAGCTCATGCACCGCTGCTACCGGCGGCTTGTCCAGGGAGCCGGCCGCTGACCCACCTCGCCCGTGGGTGGAAGCACGAACCGCGGATGGTCACCATGGCTGGACTCCTCGCCTACTCCACGGTGCTATTGCGAGGTGGCTCCAGATCCGAGCTCCGATGCAGATGACGGCGGCAACGACAATGAAAACCTAGCAGGGAGGGGAAAAGGGACGAGATGCGAGGACTCACCGGGGACCAGTCGCCGGAGGAGGATCTCGTCGACGCCGATTTGCTCCTTCTTTCCACGCCACCGTCTTCTTTCACGCCGCCGTCGGCTCCTGGCGCCACCGGTCGCGTCCCTCTCTACCTTTCCACGAGAAGAAACACGAGGGTACCCTCGTGGGTGAGGATACCCGAGGGTGAAGCTTAACGGGTCGAAAAGTTCGGGGATGGGCCGGAAATTTCCCCAGAAATACATGAGAAGTAAACGGGCCGTTCGGGAAATTTTCCCTCCCAGCCCCAAAAAAACCAGAGAAGTAAACATGGTCTAACTTGCTTCCGTGTGCACGTCGTCGCCCGTCCTCCTTCCCTCGATTGCTCCACCAAGCTTGTTCCTTGCATCGCAGCCGCAGCCGCCGTCCTCCTCCAGAGAAGGACCGGTGATCCGAGATGCTGCACGAGAAGACCATTCAATACGATCATCCGGACGGCACGGGCATCGGCGCCGATACCGGTTCAGGACAGTGGACGGGAGAGAATAAGCCCAAGCACCTCGGCTAATCTCCTCTGACGGTTTCCGGCGAGGTGTATACCAGCTCATCATTCTCTCCTGCCCAGGGGGTTCAAGAAGACCCTTCAACACGATTGCTGAGACGGATATGTAAGACTTGGACATCAGCCTTGAGGCCATAATTGATATCAAGACGGCTCTGAAGAGCAAGGATACCGTCCTAAGACGCGGCACCCTCGACGACGA
The DNA here is from genome assembly GCF_019359855.2 of Lolium perenne. Lineage (NCBI taxonomy): Eukaryota > Viridiplantae > Streptophyta > Magnoliopsida > Poales > Poaceae > Lolium > Lolium perenne. Next base: position 266,215,006 of record NC_067246.2, on the reverse strand, counting down.
GTCGCAGCGCCATGTCTACGAGCATCTCGTGCTCTACCGCCTCAGAGCTCACAAGCTGTCGACAAGGAGAGAGTCGTCAGACAATAAGCTGGATTACGATGACGAGACGCTGAGAAAGGAGCTACCTGGTTTTCTTGGCACCGTGTCATTATTTCGGCTCCACATCTACGTGCGCCGTTACTTTGAACATCTTGAGAAGGATGAAGATGGGCCCGTAGATTGGTGCTTCGACCCTGAATTCTCCAAGCTCAAGCACTTATCCAACTACCACCGGCTTGTTGTGGCAAACCGTGGCGGCGTTGAATACCTACGCTGGGAGGACTACCGCTCGAATTTCAGTACCTATGAAATGGACAAAGACTATGTCACCTTCTGTGACGAAATGTCAGAACAGCTCCAGTGGCTAAAACATTATATCGGGGATCAAGGATCGTATGGGTGGACAGAGATGGAAACCAGAGGCGCTGAGCAAGCGCTGATGATGACCACCAAATATCCCCAACTGACTCTTGATTTAGTTCACACTGCCTACAGGGAGCACATCTGGAGCCTGGATTGTGACTACCGGGTCCGTGAAGGATGGGATGTCATCTTCTTCGCGATCTGGAAGCTAGCCAGCAAGGAAAGGCTGGAGTTCGCACAGGCCTTGGCTGAAGTCAGCAAGATGGGGTTGATTGCCGCTCGACATGACGAGACCATGCTGTGGAACCTGCAGAATATTGCATGGTCAGGCTTGGAACCAAAATATGATTCTTGCGTGAAAGGCATTCCTCGTGATGCCGGGAATGAGTTTGCTCAGGAGTGGATTACAAAGGCGGTTTGGGAGCTTCCGAAGAAGAAGACTCTGCACCAGTACAAGAAGAGGAAGATGGAGATTGCACAAAACATCAGACTTGAAGGCCAATGTGTTTCAAATGGACACTGAGGTAGGGCGGCTGGTCGAAAACGTCGACCCAGTCTCATTTCTACCCACTAAGGCCTTGTTTACTTCTCTGGTTTTTTTGGGGGATGGGAGGGGAAATTTCCGGCCCATGACCAAATCCCAAAACTTCCCGAATGGCACGTTTACTTCTCATGTATTTCTGGGGAAATTTCCGGCCCATCCCCGAACTTTCCGACCCGCTAAGCTTCACCCTCGGGTATCCTCACCCACGAGGGTACCCTCGTGTTTCTTCTCGTGGAAAGGGAGAGAGGGACGCGACTGGTGGCGCCAGGAGCCGACGACGGCGTGAAAGGAGACAGCAGCGTGGAAAGAAGGAGCAAATCGGCGTCGACGAGATCCTCCTCCGGCGACTGGTCCCCGGTGAGTCCTCGCATCTCGTCCCTTTTCCCCTCCCTGCTAGGGTATCTTTGTCGTTGCCGCCGTCGTCTGCATCGGAGCTCGGATCTGGAGCCACCTCGCAGTAGCACCGTGGAGTAGGCGAGGAGTCCAGCCATGGTGACCCTCCGCGGTTCGTGCTTCCACCCACGGGCGAGGTGGGTCGGCGGCCGGCTCCCTGGACAGGCCGCCGGTAGCAGCGGTGCATGAGCTTGCTGGTAGGAGCTAGGCATGGGCGTCTGCGCAGGCTTGTAGCCACGGAGGAGCCGGGAGAGGACGGAGCGCGAGTCTGTTTTCCCAGCTGATATCGTCCTTCTCTGTCTGTCTATCTCAGAGGAAGAAGAAATGAAGTTCGCGCCACTAGAATCCATAGGACTTTCTACTCAGCTAGCTCACCAGAACAGTTCGTTTCAGATTGCATAGATCTTTATACTCTGAGGCTTCATATTTGCTTTGAGAGACCAACACCAACATGAAGGGAAATGAGGATTTCAAGCTTTTTGTAACCAACACTTCATTAGTCATTAATCATCGCACAGATTTTGTGTTAGTTTTTTCTCTGTTTGGTTTCAGAAATTTTACTATGAAGCTGCTTTAGAAAGTATATGGTACACTCATGTTTGATTACCGCTTGATAAATATAAAATTTGTAAGTAAATTATGTGTCTAGTAAAAATTTAGTGAAGTACTTATTCGAATCCATGATACTATGATCAAATAGTTGTGTGCAAAATATCTTTTCCAGTTAAGAGTTTAGTTCTAGTTCAAATTGACGAGTTTAGTTCTAGTTCAAATTGACGATTCGTCACAGAGTTTTGCGGGTCCGAGCAAGGCTCTAGATTTAGATGGCACAATTGCTGAACCCTGTGTAGTTTTATTTTCATCTGTTTTATATTCTGTTGGCTATTAATAAAAATAGTGGAGACTAGTTTTACCTAGTTGCTTCTAGCTGCACTTTCTGCTTGCACTTTATTTGTAATAATGTATGATACAATTAACATTACTAGATGTTTTATTCTTGATTGTAGTCTATATGTATCTTTTAATAAAAAATAATGTGTTGCAAGAATTGTCGTCTTTTTAAACCGTGAGACCTTCCTCAGTTGGGTTGCTGAAGACTAGGAGTCGGCTATCATGTGGCTCCGAGGTGAGTTGCGAGAATTGTGACTTAAGGTAACATCTGTTCTGCAAATTCCTTTTCAAGTCTAGTCACTGAAATACCTATATTTCACTGCAATACCAATATACGGGAAATACATTTGTACACCCAAGCATGAGTGTGGATGTTTCAACAGCCGTTGGATTCTTTGAGATTCGGATAAGATGTGAGGTGAGAGAAATCATTTTACATTATTTCCTTCAATTTTGCAAAGCTCGTAGGTCCCAAACAGAGGCAAAAAGCCTCAGGACACGGCTTTTGGCACCAGGAATCCCGGATGCAGGACGCACCGTACGCTCCTGCGTCTCCTCTGTTTCCCTGCCCGTCTCGTACACCTTCCTTGCGCGCCTCCATTTGCTGCACCATGTCACAGTCTACTATTTGCAGCCGCGATGCAGCACCGGCGGCGGATGTGGCGGCGGATGCGGATCGTCCTCCACGGGCACACCTCGAGCCGCTGAGCATGGCGTCCAGGAGGATGGCAGCGGCGCCAACGCACCGTCCGCGGCGAGCGCGCATCGAAAGATGTCCGGGTCGATGATCTTGGCCTCGGTGCTGGGCGACAGCAGCCCGGCCATCTCGTGCCGATGTCTTTCTCCGGCCGTGTCCGTGGACGCGCCGCTCTTTGTTAGCCCGTACCTGATCTCCACCTGCGGTAGCTGCCTCGGGTGCACGACCATGGCGATCAAGATCGGCGGACCCAGCGGCAAGTAGGTGACATCGTAGGCGCTGATGTAGCTCAGAGGATCTCGGGCAACTCGAACTTTGGAGACGGCTTCAGGTGCGCGATCATGACGACCGGCCTCCGACGACCGTCCAACTCTGACGACGGCTGCGGCAACATCATAGGGCGCCGACAGCCACCGGGGGAGGTGAAGCTCTCCTGTCTTCTTAACTTCACCAACGGCCTATCGTTGTGCTGCGGCGGCTGAGCCGGTGCCCGCCGGGAGGATGGACGTGCAGGTCCGCTCTGCGTGAAGTTCAGGTGTGCGTGCGTGCGGCCACCACCACCAACAGTGAGCAACTCCGTCGCTGACGTGAAGTCCAGGTGCGCGTGCGTGTGGCCGACGACGGCGAGCAGCTCGGCAGCTGACGTGAAGTCCATCCGCGTGCGTGTAGTCGTCGACGGCAAGCATCTCGGCCGGCGACGCGAAGGCCAGGTACGTGTACGTGCGGCCGTCGACATCGAGCAGCTCGGCCAGCTCCTTAAGATTCTCTAAATTTCTGTTCTGAACTTGATCACCAGCTCGACGTAGTAGCGCACGAGATGGGCCAATATCCATGTATTTCTCTTGCAGCCATGGGGCGAATTAAAGAGAAGGCAAACCCAAAACAAGACCGAATCACAAAACTGAGGGAACCCAAATCCAGATCGAATGCAAGCAAAGGGAACTCCTTAGATTTGTTTTTATTTTTCTGCAGGCCTAGCAATCCAGATCGTAGTAATCTTTTCTGGCATGGGGAAATTTTGCAAGCGCAGAGTAACTGCCGCGGTGAAATTGGGTTGGAGAGGTCTTCCTCGAGGCTGCGGGACTGATTCCATGCGGAGGTGGAGCCGCGCCGGCCGCACGGCGGAGAGGACGGGAGGCGGACTGGATGCACCGCCCAGCAGCCGCGCCGGCGGCTAAAAAAAGGCGGCGTGGCTCGGCCCGCGAGCGGGGAAATTCGGGGGTGGATAGAGAAAACTTGATTCTCGCCGGCGACAAGGAGTAATGGCTGGCGATGGCGACGACGCAAGGCCGACGTGCACGGCGACGGCGTACTGTACCTGCGCGTCGGCGGTGCGGTGCGGCCGACTCGCTGGCGACGGCGCACGGCGGCGGACGGCGACGGTGAAGGCGTGCTCTACCTGCGCGTCGGTGTCGCGGTGTGCCAGGCTCGCACGACGAACGGCGTGCTTTACCTGCGCGTCGGCCGCGTGGTGTGGGCGGCGGAGGCTACATCACGAGGAAAAACAGGTCAGAGAGGTTGGGGATGGAGAACCGCACCCTACTACTACTGTACTTCTGGACAGAATCAACATAGGCGTGTCTGCTGCTATATCCGACACGAACAGCCGCGGCCCATGTGGCGCGGCGAAAAGCGAGGAGAAAAGAATGCAGCGATGTGATGGAGAAATAGAGAAATGGAGGAAAATGTTCCATCGAACCTGCATTTGCACGAATCTCCAACACCAAATAAACGGCAAGGAGTACACCCACACCCATGCTTGGGTGTACAAAATCCACACTCACCAATATACCACATAGTTATTTTCAGTAGGGGGCATTTGTTCTCCAGTTTGGTAATCTTGTATAGTTTGATAACCATATGTTTTTGTGCTGACTGCTAGCTTAGCTCTTAGATATTAGCTCCAAATTAATTTGCATTTTGTTTTTTAGTAGTCTGCTTTACAAGATTTAATTTCTGCAAGATCGTGCTCCCTGTAGTGCTTGATCGTGCTCCCTAACTGTTCTATCATGTTATAGTTGGTATTCTGGTAGAGTAACATGAATTAGATGTTACTTTTGAAACTGTTGAAGTTAATCATTTATAATAAGGGAGCCTTTGTTCTCCGGTTTGGTAACCTGACAGAGTAGATGTTATTTTTTCCATTTCCTATTTTGAGACCTAGAACTGGAAGCACATAGATGATGCCTAGCTCTGTTAAGTTATGATGTACCATCTTATAATTAGCATGCCAAAACTAATCCTGCTAATGTAGGTTCTCTGTTTGTGTCTTTGTCCCAAGTGTACATATCATGTCGATGTTCTAAAAATGCACATGAATTTTGAATAGTAATGCACCAATCCTCGGCATCTGAAACTACTTTTAAATGAACAGTAATGCACCAATGCTCCCTAGTTGCAGTTAGTATACATTTGAAGTATCTATAAGCGATGTATCAGTACTAAATTTTACCTCTGCGTGTATTTCTAGCTGGATGTCCTCTGGCTGCGGCGACGTGGTTTCTGGCTTTGGGCGGCGAGCGCACCATGACTTCTAATATTCTGTCAAGCTGCATGACATTGAGTTTATGGTGGCGGTTGCTCATGTGTTTGATGTGTTGGGTCGAGCATTTATCTATGTGTGTTCTTATTTGAGAAAATTGCATGACACTGAGTTTATGTTAAAGACGGAGTTTTTAATTTATTGAGTATCCATTATCACGTCCTGGGATATAAAGGTTGAGTTTTTATTATCTGATCCCAATCCTGTCATATCCCCTCTTGTCCCCAGAAACAAAGTAACTTGAGGCGGTGGAGGAGGGTGTGGGGAAATAAGGGGAAAAATGGGAATTGGGTGAAAGGGGGGTTTTCACCCAATCCCCTCTCATCCCCAAACCTCTAAGGGATGGAAATACCCTAGGAGTAAATAAGGCTTTAGAATTGGGGGCATTCTTTTCTTTTGGCACGCGCCGGCTGATCCAAGTTTGTTCTGGGCGGTTGGAGAGCCGTACGGTCTGGGCGTTCGTTTAGTCCTTCTCTTCTTTCCGGGCTTTCTCCAACTTCCAGAACCGAACATGCCAGCCTCCCTCCAGGCTCCAGCGCTACCCGCCTGAAGAAACTAATCCAGCGTCAAGAAATTAGTATTCCAGCATCAGAGAGAAAATCAGAGAGAAATCCGATTTCCATCGGTACACACAACGTGTCTTGCCAACAAACCGAGAAAATCCTTACCCTAAAAAAACCTAGAAAATCCTTCCAACAAAAATCACCGACGAAAAGAAACATTGAGAAATTTTCATCAATAATTGTGCAATAACTCTATGCAATGGACCCGAAAAACATTTCCAACAAAAAAACACCAATGAATCCAACATTAAGAAAATTCTTATGTAGCATCAACGAAAAAAAAATCTATTTCATCAATACTTAGGTAGCATATCTTTTCAACAGAATCCAAAAAACTTCCAAGAAAAAGCACCAACAAATCCAATATTTGAAAATTCTTAGTATGTAGCATCAATGGCTCTCCTCCCGAGTCGCCTCCCCCGGGCGGCTCCGGAGGATCCCTCCTTCCCCACCCTAAGAGCCTCACCTCTCCTTCCTCTCCCGGTCGCCGACGCGGGCGGTGATGGTGGCGCCTACCCGTTCGGTGCGGTGGTGGGCAGGGGAGGTGGTTTTCTCGGCCGCTGTTCAGGGGAGTTGGTCGGCGGCGCAGCTGGCGTGGCCGGGGCCTGAGCGCCTCCACCGGATCGGCGACAAGGGGTGGTGCGCCGTCGGCGCCCTTCGCGCGGTGGTGCTCTGGGCCGCCTCGATCCAATCTAGGGTTTCGGCCAAGATCTGGACCGGGTGAGCCTAGGCAGGTGCATTCCTGGTGTTGGTCCTTGCCACACCATCGGGTCGTGCTGGACTGCCCTCTCCATGTCTTCTGATCTAGTTGGTAGTTGACCGGCGACGAGGGGGTTGCTAGTCTTGCCAATAATGGTGGTGGTCCTCGGATTCCTCTCGCGCCAAGTGAAGATCGGTCGGAAGCTTCTTCCCGCCGGGTTGGTTGGATTGTCGTGTTCCGAAAGGCCCTGCTGGCGAAATTCATTGTGCGATCAATGCCCGAAGATTGTTGGATTGTGTGTTTTCGGTCGTGCACCCATGTTTTTTATCTAACCGTTTGGTTTCATAGGAGCGCTTTGAAGCTCTGTTGGTTGTTAGTATCATTGAGCTCGTTTTCTTTCCATGGTGCTGGGGGAGAAGATCATGAAAGCCAAGACCAGTGGAAGAGCAATGGTGATTAGATCTTGGTGGTGAGTTGGAATTGGCTTAGTGCTTCGTGACTTCAAATAACGACTTGTATGCGGGGGCGACTGCATAGGAGAAGTTCAGAGTTTCATCTTTCAGGGTGAAAATCCAAGGTTTGGCCTTAATTGGTTGTGCCCGACAATGTTCTTGTTGAAGGCATTGTTTTGAGAGTGAGGATAAACCTAAGATCTATGATCGAGCGACAACAACGTTTGTGCACTGTTTTCTTCTTGGAGGCGTCGCTCAAACTGTTTCCTTGGAGGCGTCGCTTATGGAAAAGTTGATCTTTTGGTGTTGTCTTATGGAGAAGTTGATCTTTTGATGTTGTCTTGGTGATGCAAGTGTTGCTGTTTCAAGTTTTCGATCTCCGTAGCGGGACATTTCTGACATTTCTTTTTTTGTAATTCTTCTCTATTTTTTTGGCTGTGTCCATCCTTTGTGTCATTAGGGCATGATGTTGTTGCAGAGGTTGAGTGTAATTGGTATCTCCGCGATATTAATATATGCTCTTTATCGAAATTTTTTAGATCAATGAATTCAAATTTTAATAAATACTTAGGAAACAACAAATTCAAAAGTCTTTTTCAGCAAAAAACAACAACGATTCCAACATTTTGGAAATTCTTATGCAGCATCAACGAGAATTCTACTTTTCATAAATAGTAATATATTTTTGCAGTAAATCCAGACAAAAATTCCTAGGGAAAAGTACTAGGAAATCCAACATTAAGAAAAGTTCTTATGCACATGTAGTGAAAGAGACATGAAAGGTCCGGATCACATCACATCATTTGTAACCAACAACAATGCATTTATTTAAAAACATAAACTACAGGTAACCAAACACTGAGGTTGAGTTTCTCCTTCAATGTCAAAACAATGTGGGCAACTAAACTAGTTGCACAACATTGCCCAAACCGCGGGAACAAAACTGAAAAATAGGAAAAACTCTTTTTTTGACATAGGAAATAAATTAATATCATGGAGATACCAATTACATCTAGCCTATGCACCAACAAAATATCGAAAAACAAAATATCGAAAAGATATTACAATGCACATAACTAAAAAGCAAAAAAAGAAGAAGAAAAAAAAAAGCCTCACCACAGTGATCAATTTCTTGCATCTGTAGCGTAAATCACCGCCAAAGGCAGCATTCAGAGTCCACATTCCCCAAAAGTGACTCCTCGGACAACTCAAGAGTCGCCATTGCCTAATCATAGATTTTAGGTTTTGACCTGGAAGAAAGTTCGCGCTCTTAAAATAATGCTTTTAACAAGGACAAAAAAATTAATTAAAGTCAGATTATAGGTTTAGAGACAATACTTCGTACTCCTCCAGTGCTGCCCTTCCCACTTGATGAAACGGCTACTACAAGTCACGAATCACCAGCCTCACAAGTAACATGTATGGAATGGACGAGGATATCACCCCGTAATGCATGGGCAAAAACCTATGAAGCAAATTCTTCATCGCCTTTAGCCCTTTATGACCCCTCTACCATTATTGGTCCGCAAATCACAGCCGCCATGACATTATCCGCTACTGTATACCCATAGAAATAGAAACAGTAGGCTCGCACGCCGCCGGTCAGAGCAGCATAACGCCTTCACGCCAGCAGCACTCCATGAGCATGGTCGACTAGCCTAGATCGGTCCCTGACCTGCCACCAGCCCCGCCGGAAGATCACACTGCAGGAGCGGCGCGCCGCCCGTCTCCATCTCGCAGCTCCGGCATCAGGCCCTGACCCCCAAAACCGCGCCTTCTTGCACCGCCGCCACTGCCAGTGGAGCACCAAACACACCCCAGGGTTTCTCATTTTTTCCGAGAGTCACAATGCCATCAGGAACCAACCAATACTCATTTCAGTTAGGCAGGGCAATGAAGCAAGTAAACAAAGATGGCTAGGCTCTTAGGCCTTTTTTTTCATATCATACAAAAAAATTGGCTAGGCCTAGGCTATACTCCTAAGACTAGTCATAGTGGGGAGTAACATAGAGTAGTAACATGGTGTATGTTACTACCCTATGTTACTACCTTCATGGTGGGTAGTTACATATATGTGGTGTCATACATGCCATATTTATTAGATTGTAGACTCATTTTGTCTTGAGAAGTGTGATGTTATGGTAACATAGCTAGTTACCACTCCATTCTCTTTCTTCATTTATTGACATGCCATGTCACCAAAATGTTTTGGGGTGTGTGATGTTACTATCTATGTTACTCCCACTATGAGCAGTCTAAGTCCTAACCCACTAATTTGTCAAGGTGTGCCAAACTAGACACCGACGTGATTAGCGCGCGATGCGGACCAACACATGGAATTGTAGGCGGGCGTCCATGCGTGAGCGCAGTCAATGCGTCTGAATGCGAGTTCATGGTCAAAGGAACAGAGATTAGTGTCATGCCAAGAAGTTAGCGCCTGTCCTGAAGATCCTTGGGATGGCTAATCGGGATTAAACTTCAGTGATACTGAAGGCGAGATCTGGAGTTCCATACGATTGTCACGGTGCTAGTTGGGGCCCAAGGGCGTGCTAGGAGTGACATCGAGTAAACCAGAGCAGGATAAAAATCTAAGATCTGACCTTACTTAGTTGACCTTAATTAGTTGTGTCTAACAATATCTGAAGGCATTATTTTGATAGCGGAAATTATCTTCAGGGTGAAAACCTAAAATCTTTTGATCTGACGATGACGATTATGCACCGTTCTCTTCTTGAAGGCATCGCTTTTGGAGAGGCTGGAGTTCAGGTGTTGTCTTGGTGATGGTTGTATTATTGATGCTAGAGCTAACATACCGTAGCAAGACCTTTATTTTCTTAGTTTTATTTTTCTTGTTACGTCATCCGTACTACCATTACTGTATTACGTTGTTGCAGATGCTGGATGTAATCGTTTCTCTCAATATTAATATATTCTCTTTATCGAAAGGGATAAGTTTATAGGTTTGGGGACTTAATCAAGCTCATCAGCATGTTTGAAGGCTGTTAGTGCAATTCACCGTATCTGCGATTCTAGAACCTCGAATTAGGGTTGTAAGAGGATGTCTCATAATCTGGCCAAAGTATGGGGTAGTCTAAACTTTTCTAAAAAAAAAAGACGGTTCAACTAACCTAACTAAATTTAACTAGGAAGCGAGCTGGATCGGGCCTTCTCATCCCTCATCATCTCCACCAGCAGCCCAAGAGCGTCCCCAATATTTGTATTGGGATGCCGGTCACATTTTGGGTTCACATTAGCAATATTGGGGATGCCGGTCACATTTTGGGTTCACATTAGCGCGTCCAATAATGTGCCGGCTAGATCTGGAGCCTAATACAAGCGTCGTTAACCCCGTGTCGGACCCTTTCCACATGGTGTTGGATGGGCACGACGTCGCCTCGCGCCACGTCGAATGTAGTCGGTGGGACCAGCATGGCAGTGGCTCAAACATCGCTTTTCTATTAATGAGCCACCTCGGATACCATCGGAGTAGGTTGGCGTTTTTAATGGAAGCACCGGTTCCCTTAGGCGCCGCCTCGAATACCGCCGCCGTAAAAGCGCACACCGGCCTTATCCACCTATTTGTCACGCTCCCGGATCACCTCCGCCATAGTCGCCTCCAAACTTGCCGCATTCGCTTCCATACTCACTGCGCTCGTGTCCACGCTCACCGTGCCCTGGCTCGCCACCACCTACTCTATGCTGGGCCGCAACGACCGCACACCGCCAGCGCCCAGCCTGAGCAGGAGGAGTTCGGTATGGATGGATTCCTGACGACTCCGAGTTGGGTGCAATGAGGCGCTCGTAGCGGCCACGGAGTCCAAGATCGCAGAGGAGGCACAGTGGCTCGCGGAGGAGGAGTTTGTTGGGGACCCAGAGCATGCGGCGATCATGGCCTCCTTGAACTTGGTGCGGGAGTGGAGGATCGAAGCTCATGTCCTCGAGGAGACTAACACCACCATCTTCGAGCGCGTCTCCGAGATCTCGCGCGAATGGGCAGTGACGGAGGAGGTTGGTTGCCTGGCAGCACTCAGTGGCGCGCCGAGGCCGCCGCCCACGAAACAGCGCGGCTCGCCCAGAACGAGGCCTCCCACGAGTGGTGTACGACGCTGAAGGCCCAACGTCGCAGAGACACTCCAGCAAGGCCTACAGCAATGTTGCACCACTAGATGCGTGAAGCAAGAGCGGAGAGGCCAACCCGTTGTGCGCCTCCACCGATGTTGAGTAGGGTAGGATTTACTTATAATTTAGCCATTTTATTCAACTTTATAATATATAATGAAATCTGAAAGAAATTCGCAGTCTTCCCTTTGAAATTGTATCGACCCCTAAAAATTATAGGTAGTAGCCGGTGTGGGAATTCCTACCCAAATTAAGGCTGGTCATAGTGTGAGTAACTTAGACTAGTAACATATGCCATGTTACTAGTCTAGGTTACTCCATGTTACTAGTCTAGGTTACTATCTTCATAGTGGGTAGTAACTTATATTTGGTGTTAGTGTCATGCATTGTACTACCTCCGATTCAAGGAATAAGGCGCCCTCGTTTTACGTGCTTTTTATTTGACCAAGAATTACTTCAAATATATAAAGATTGTTTGTATAAAATTAGCATCATTAGAAAGTGCTTTTCAATACAAATCCAACGGTACTAATTACATATAATATAATCAAGATTATGTTGCTCAATTTTTATAGTCAAAGTTCGTCTTGGAATACGCGTGTGGCTTATTCCTTGGGACGGAGGTAGTATCATTTATTATGTTGTAGACTCATCTTGTCTTGAGGTGTGTGATGTTATGGTAACATATCTAGTTACCATCTTACTCTTTTTTTCATTTATTAGCATGCAATGTCATTAAAATACCTTGAGATGGCTGGCGGTCTAATAAAGCACTGTTGCTATTTAGGAGTTCGCACATGGATGCTCTTATTGTTCCAAGTAAAGGAATATGTAAGTGGGGAGCAACTTAAAGAGAGTTTGTCTCGCTTTTGTCTAGTTTGACAAATTTGGATGGCTAGTTTTCCAATCCAACTTCAAAAATTAGCACCGCCGCCCAAGACCAAACTTTCTTGTTTTCGGATGAAAGCAAACTTTCTTGTTTTTGGATGAAAGCAAAATATCCGTAAATAGGAAACGAACAGCGACGTGCAGCCCCATGTTCCTCGTTTTCTTACGTAGTACAGGGTGCTGCTGCAGCCCAGCTGGTCCATCGCATCGCTCTGATATATACTGTGTCTACAGACGCCTTGACAAAAAAGAGCATTAATGCCGTTCTGGTGCAGATGGCTGGTAGCGATCTAGACGCGAAGAGGATCGCCTGCACCTTTGGCAAATGATGAGATTTTGTTCAGAGGTTCGCAGCGAGTCAGCATGATTTTGAAAACGGAGAGGTCAGAGCATTTGTTCAGTTCAAGGAGGGCCGTCAAACAAATTTTGAAACAAGGAATGGCCGAGTCCATTCAGAATATACTATGCAGAAGTCAGATGGCATTCAAGGGAGCGCCGCGGAGCAGATTTGAAACACGAGGTGGAATCGAATCCATTCAAAGACGACTAAACTAAAGTCAGAGAAACATGTGATACCACCACCAGTCTACAACTACTATACGGAAATTTATAATACAACTCTGCATATGTTTCTGTTCCTTCTTTCATCTGTTGAAGGAACCTGCAGAAACCAGGAAGTTGCATTAACCCTCACGCTTAGATTAGATTATCTCTCCGTTACAAAGAATACGACTATAAATTTAATCAAAAGTTAACATCTTCTAAATTTGATCAATGTTATAGACAAAAAATACGAATATTTACAATACTAAATCGATATTGGTAGATTTACTCTTGAACATATTTTATAATATATTTGTTTCATGTTGTAGATGTACTCTCTCCGTCAAAAATAAGAGAGTCGAATTTGATTACATACATATAAATCAAGGCAAATGGGGTCACCCAATTTCTGAATGGAGAAAATGTATATTTTCTTGGTTGTTTAAACTTTTATTTTTTACTGAATATATAAGCCTTATTCATTAGAGTCGGTATCAACTCATCAATTCATCGATAAAAAGTAAGACCATTGTGGCCCGACGCAAATGGACCAACAAACCTGTGGCGATGCATTCCTAGCCCAAATTTTAGCTGCAAATATGTTACCAAGAACGAGGTGGAATTAATCCATTCGAAGACGACTACGCTAAAGTCAGAGAAACATGTGATACCACCAGACTACAACTACTATACAGAAATTTATAATACAGCTCTGCATATGTATCTGTTATTTTGTAGATGCACTCTCTCTGTCTAGAATAAGCGACTCGAATTTATTTAGGACGCCCGTTTGGTAGGCTGTGAGTACTTTGGCTCGCATCGGCCTAGCAAAAAACGGCCTGTTTGGTTGTCTATAAGTGGTTCGCGTTGTGGTCCAACCGGTTCTCAAAACACCCCTGGGACAGGCCCGGAGGAACATCCGAATCGGCAGTTTCCATCGGGCCTTTCGCGTTGTCGTGTCATTTTGCACGCCCGCCCTGTCCCATCAACCGCCGCCATGGCCTCCTCGCCTCCTCTGCCTCCTCCTCCGCCATCCTCTCCAGCGCCGACGGATCCAGCCGTCCGGCCGGCAGCCACCAGGTCCAACGAGGCGCTCATGCGCCTCGTCCGCGAGTACGAGGCCGGAGGCCGCGACTCGACGGCGCAAATCGATGTCGGCCGCGTGCCGGTGTTGAATCGGTAGTCGCCGTTCGCGAGCACGAGGCCGGCCGGTGTGGCAACCCGGAGCGCCGCCGTCCTGGCTCTTCAAGCCGCCGAGAATCGACCGGCGGATCCGTCGGGGGCGGGGTTTTTGGCCCCCTCCGCACTAGGGTTTTCGACAACGAGGGCGGCCGCAATGGCGGCCGGTGCACCGGGCTCCAGCAGGGAGATGGAGCCCCTACCGGGGTTTGTGTCGACCCCAATGCACGCGCCGATGCAATGGGGCATGCCGCGTCCGCCTGCACCCAATGGCGCGCCTCCCGTCGCGCCGCCGCCAGGGTTCAGCCGGCCTCGTGCTCGTCGGTAGGCGACAACACCATCGGCGCCCCGCTTCCCGACCGCTGCATCGCCCCCGTCGATGAGGACGTACGCTCTGGGTCCGCCTACTCCTCCTCCCGGATTTGGTCCGCGACCTCCTCGAGGACCTACCGGCGCCTGCGCGCGTCCTGTTCCTCCTCTGACTTGTGCAAGTCCATGCTTCTGATTGTCCATGTCATTGCTTGCTTGAGCTTGACATTGCTTCCTTGTGCTTCTGCAGAACTGGCCCTTCCTGGAACTGTTCTCGAAAGGGCCCATACTGGATGCTATCAACTATGTCGTCTGTGTGCAGTTGCGTGATCCCAACGTAGCGTTCATGGAAGCCCACCACCAGATCACAACGCCGAGGCTTCACGCCGGCCATCCTGCTGACCTGGGGCACGCTGCCAGTTAGCGTATGCCGGTGTTTTTCGTGTAGGTGGAAAGCCACGACCTCTGTGTCCTCGCCGTCCCACCGTACATGGAGCAGCCCCTGATCGCCAAGTACAAGCTCAAAAACAATGCCCCCCCCCCCCGATGAAGGTCTGCTTGTACTTGGGCCAGCGTTGCTACTGGAAGGTGCAGCTGCACTGGACAGGGCAGCGTGTCGGGTTCATCAAGTCCTAGAGCGAGTTCTGCTGTAGGATTTTGTTGCACGTCGACGATACGCTCGTCTTCACCCCTCAGGACGACGGCTTCAAGGTCGACGTCTTTAGGAAGGAGACATCCTGCTCCAGCGTCTTCGGCTGCAAGAGGCACCGCGAGGGCCCTTTTGCTGATCCTTGTCGTTAAGGTGCTGCTGCTCCATCGATGCCTCTGTTTATGTCTGATCCTATAGTTGTGCTAGCCTCTAGGAGGCTATTAAACACTTCTTTTGTGCATATCTCACTATTGTGCTGGCCTCTAGGAGGCTATTGAACACTGCTTTTGGACCTAGGTAGTCTGCCCCTGGTTTAGGCAAGCGTCTTACCACTCTGACGCTATATTAGGAACTGTTAAGTACTTTGTTCATTGTGTATAAGTGTTTGTTCTGCTTATGATCGTGTTTGAGCTGTTTGTGTGCCGTTATACGATGGTAAGGTCACCATATTTGGATGTGGTGAGGAGAAGTTGTTGTCAGGGTGCCAAAAATGGCAACCAAACACATGTGTTGTGGCTGAACAGAGATGGAATGCTGTCTCCAGACATCCAAACAATGTGCACTTCTGTTCGGGCTGATGCAGCACAGGCTACCAAACAATGGGCTAAAAGTGGCCCGTGGCCCGTTCGCGACGCGCAGGGGCGTCCATCTCGCTGTGCCAACCATGCAGGATTTCGGCCCAGGCAACCAAACACGCACTTAGATTCGCATTTATGTAGAAAATGAAAATTTCTGATTGGAGAAAATATATTTTTCTTGGTCAAACCCTGTAAACTTTGATTTGCTTAACCGAATATATAAAAATATATATGCCTTATTCTTCATTGGAGTCAGTATAAACCATAGTTTAAAATAGCCGGCTATCTCATTTAGCCGCGATTTTTTTAGAGGCTATAAAAGGCTGTAGTCGGGTTATAGCGGGCTATTCCATTTAGTTTTTTTTTTCAAAAAATTGGAATATTTCTGTCATATCTTACTAAAAGAAGAGGAAAACTGTGACTTAAATACGATTCGTGTTACAAATTATTCAACTACTCAAGGCATGAAAAAATTCAGTTATTCAACTCACAAGTTTTATCTAATTATATTGAATGCAAATTCGGAAAACAAGAAATAAAAAGAGAAGAGAAGAGAAATTCAAAATGCAGGGGTTTAGCGGCTAAATTAGAGGCTAAATAGAGGCTAAATTGGGCTATAGCCGGCTATTAGCGGTTTTTTCTCATTTAGCCTATAAAGGGCATAGCCGCAGCGGCAGGTCTCTCGGAAGGCTATAGCCGGCTATTTAAAACCATGGTATAAACTGATCACAAATGGAGCGCTTGCCTGCTGCCCAAAAGATTAAGGAGAGATTGGTGTCCATGACCTTGAAGTTAAGAACAGTGCCCTACTTGGTAAATGGCGGTTAAGATGCTTATCTAAGATGGGGTTTGGCAAACCATGCTGAGGAGAAAATATGTTGGCTTACATGCGATATCTCAAGTTTATTGGAAACCTAGGGATTCACATTTTTGGGTTGACCTATGGCGGTGAAGAAACACTTCTTCCCATATTATTTTTTCTCTATTAAGGATGTATTGAGAGATAAATGGTTAGCAAAATAGCACACTCTAGGAATAATATTCAACTTTATACAATATTTTGTGTCATAAAGGTGATACCTTAGCTAAGGTGGTGATGGATTCATCCCCACCGAATGTGACGTTCAGAAGAGACCTTAGCTAAGGTGGTGATTGCATGGCTTGAAGCTTGGAATGAATTTCTACAACGTTTTGCTTTCGCTTAATTGATCACAAGGGACATAAGAGTTTTATTGGAACCTAAATGATAATGGTAAATTATCTTAGGATTCCATGTATAAAGCAATGATCCAACCTATGGAGCTGGTTGTAATAATAAGAAGATTTGGAAGATAGAGGTACCTTTGAAGACGAATGTTTTTGCATAGTATCTTCGTCGAGAGGTTATATTCACTAAGGACAACCTTGCAAAACGTAAATAGCAAAAAAGGTAAAAAAAAGTATGTTTTTTGTCATGAGGATGAGACAACAAAACACTTATTTTTCGATTGCTAGTTTGCAAGATTTATTTGGTTATCATCCAAATAGGTTCTACCTTACACCCGACACGTAGCGTTGCCAATAGTTTTTGCAATTGGCTAAATAGGGTGGATCACAGGTTTAAAATACTTATTAGGTGGGATCGCTTGTCGTTATCTGGTTCCTTTGGCTATGTAGAAATGACAAGGTTTTTAACGATAAAAATCCATCTTTTATGCAAGTTATTTACAGGTGCACCACTTTGCTATATTCATGGCCGCCACTTCCGTATATAGAGAATCGTGAACTCTTTACGTAGGTGTGTATATGGTTGGAGGACACGCCGAGTGTCTCTATTATCCAACATGGCTCTATTATCCAACATAGGTGTCAGCCTTAAGAGTCGACACATTTTCTGTTGATTTTATGTATCGAGCCTTCTTATTTATGTATTTGCACTTTAGTTAAAAAATAATTGTGTATATTTAAGCTATACAGTGACCGGATATATATACTGATCACTTCATCGAAGAAAGTAATTGATCAACAGATGGGTGAGACATCTCAAAAGGTTTCAATCATGCAACAAGACGATAGGAAGTAGAGCCATATAAGAGCATCTCCAGTCGCGTCCCCCAAACCGTCCCCCAAACCGCGCCGGATCGAGCGTTTGGGGGACGTGTTTTGTTCGTGCCGCGTTTGGGGGACGTCGCTCCCCAGCCGCGTCCCCCAAACGCCGCCCCCAAACATTAAAAGTACTTTTTTTGGCTAGAAAAAAACTATTTACTAATATTCAAATCGGTTGAACATAAACAAATTATATATAAAACTTCGGAAAAATATAATTAAATACATATAAACTATCTACTTCTTCTTCTTCGCTGATGGCCCCGCCTCGTCGTCGTCATCGCGGTGGCGCTTCCTGCTCGCCACCTCTTCCGAAGAGGCGGTGTCGGCGCCCGACGCGTCGGAGTCCTCCTCGTCGTCGGCGGTGAACGTCGGCTGCGCCTTTGCCTTTGCCTTTGCCTGCTCCTTGGCCTTGGCCTTGGCCTTGGCGGCCTTGGCGGCCTTGGCCTTGGCCGCCTTGGCCTTGGCCGCCTTCGCCTTCGCACGGGCCACCGCCGCCGCCGCGTCCTCGCTCTCTTCTTCCTCCGCGTCCTCCTCCCAGCCCAGCCAATCCTCCTCGCTGTCAACTGGCGGCGGGGAATCGTCGTCGCTGCTCGGCGTCCTGGCTCTCTCCCACCAATGGCGCCAGCCAGCAGGCTTTCCCTCGCTGGAGGTGTCGGACGGGAGCTGGGAGATGTAGCTCATCGTCGCTGGAGGTGTCGGATGGAGGCTTGGATGAACGGCGGCGCAGAAGTCGAAGAGAGCAGCGGTTGCTCTTCCGAGGAGTCGGCGCTCCATTCCGGCGGGGTTGGCGCGCCATCGACGCGGTTGCCAATGCGACGGTTCCGCTTCCTGGCAACTGCACCGTCGCTACGTATGTGGCGGTTGAACGTCCGAGCCGCTGACGGGTCGGGCCCGCGCCTCCTCGCCTCTCATTTCGTTGTGTCCGGCGTGCCCGGTGCGTCCCCTGTGGGACGGGGACGGGCTCGGGACGCCGGACACCGTATCGGGCCGCGCCGGACAAAAAAGGCCTTTGGGGCGCGCGGCTGGGAACGTTTTTTTGTCCGACGCGCCCCAAATCGCTTTAGGGGACGGTTTGGGGGACGCGAGCATCTCCAGTCGCGTCCCCCAAAGCGTCCCCCAAAGGGATTTGGGGCGCGCCGGACAGGAAATGCGTTCCAGCCGCGTCCCCCAAAGCCCTTTTTTGTCCGGCGCGCCCCCATTCGGTGTCCGGCGCCCGAGCCCGTCCCCGTCCCACGGGGGACGCACCGGGGACGCCGGACACAACGAAAAGCGAGGCGGGGAGTGGCGGGGCCGACTCGTCGGCGGCACAATAAATTTTTAACCTAACCGCCGCCTACCTCGCGACGAAAGTTATTGGCGGTGCGGTTCCCGCAGCGACGCGGCGACGGTGCGGTTCGCGGCGACGCGGCGACGGTGCGGTTCCGCGGCGACGCGGCGACGCGTCCCATCGCGCCTAGCTCTGCGTGCCGGCGTTAATGAGCGCCACCGCTCCTCCGCCTCCCTCCGGCCTATAAAAAGGGGCGCCTCTCATCGTCCCTCTCACACACAAACCCTAGCGCCTCTCTCCCAAACCCTAGCCGCCACCATCTCTCAACAAGACTCGACGCTATGTCTGGTAGAGGCGGAGGCCGACCTCGCGGCCGCGGCCGTGGTCGTGGTCGTGGTCGTGGCCGCGGCATAGCTGAACGCTCGCCGTCGCCTTCCACTGCCGGCTTCATCATCGTCGGAGATGGACGTGGAGCCGGACGTCCTGTTCGAGTTCGTCCACGTCCTCAAGGGCGACCCGCGCGGCATCCAGAGGCTGCCGGACTCCTTCGCCGAGTACGTCGGCGGCGTACGCCCGCGCACGATGCATCTGCGGGAGCATTCGTGCGGCTACTGCCGGTGGATCGTCAAGGCGATCTACGACGCTCGCGGCAAGATGTAACTGAACCTCGGCTCGGAGAAGTTCGCGAGCCACCACCGCCTCGAAGCCGTCTTCATCCTCGTGTTCTCCTACTTCGGCAACGGGAACATGAGCGTCAAGGTCTTCGACGAGAGGCGCCGCCTCCGGGACTACCACGTCGACGGGGACTCCCACGACGACAGCACCGACGAGGAGGACGACTGAATGAGTGTTGTTTCTTCGCAGCGAATACGTGCACGGAGGTTTCTGCCTGTTCGCTTCATCGGTAGAACCAACAAGGGCACCATCCTCCCGCTGGATTTTCCAGTTTAGGTGACTGAGTGTGCCCTCGAGTGTTCTTTCTTAGCAGCGAACACAGGAAACCTTCGATGCACGGCCTAGTTAGGTTTAGTTTCTTTGCAAAATTTTATATTTGTGTCCACGACGGTTCAAACTATGTATTAGTTTGTGGAAAACCACGTTCCCAATTATGTTTTCGTGTAAACCACGTTCTAAATTATGTATTAGTTTGTGGAAATTGAAATAAAAAAGCCAAAAAAAAAGTATTTTAAATGTTTGGGGAGGCGTTTGGGGGACGCGGCTAGGGAGCGACGTCTCCCAAAGACGGCACGAACAAAACACGTCCCTCAAACGCTCAATCCGGCGCGGTTTGGGGGACGCGGCTGGAGATGCTCTAAACACGCTTGTAACCATCGGTTCCCACCAATGTCGTATAGTGAGTACCGAGCACTGACCACTTGGAAAATGGTGAAAGCAATCAGCTGTTACACGTGAAGGTACATTCACAGAAATATGGACAAACGCATCGCGCCGATGCTAGCTGCTGAGCAGCTACAGTACGTGTTATATAAGCTCGTGCAAACGTTAACAGAGTGGCAGCCGAGAAAGACGCACACCGAAAAAGAATGGTTAATTACTCGATTAGCATGGCGGGAATAGACTCTCATCGAGCCTCTCATGATCAAGGCTTGCATATGACGACGAAGCACGGGAGCAGCGCCCTCGGGTTCAGCAGGTAGAGCTCCTCGATGTTGGCGTAGGGCCCGACCTTGCCGGCCAGCGAGTCGAACCCCGTCTGCCCCACGAACTCCTTGAGGTTGTCCAGCGGCTTGTGCACCCTGCCGGCGATGACCCTGCACACCAGCAGCGCCTTGCGCGCGCCGCCGGTGGCCGCCTCCTTGGCGTCATCAACGCCGGCCGCGTCGGCGTCGAGGAGGACGGACTCGAACGCGCGGCCGCTGGTGGAGGTTGTGAAGACGCCGACGCCCGCTCCGGCCCTACCCTCCTTGTCCCTGGAGGAGGAGAAGCCGTGGCGGATGATGCGGCAGACGGCGCACCTGTCGGAGGCGCAGAGGCTGCTGCCGCCGCCGGAGCCGAGCGCGCAGGCGAGCGTGGCGCCGTGGAAGCGCAGCAGCTCGTTGCCGTCGGCGAGGCAGCGCGGGTGCTTCTTGGGCAGCTTCCCCGCCTTGAGCTTCACCGACTCGCGGTACTCCTCGAAGCGGGACAGCGTGCGCTGCGTGTTGTGCACCTTGAACACGCGCTCGATCCGCACGCAGCTGCTCTCCGACTTGAGCAGGCTCGTCCGGCAGATGATCTCCACGATCTTCCGGGACGAGTCCCCCTCAACCAGCTCAGTCACTGCGACAGAAGATCACCTCTTAGACATGATTATGTGAAGAAACAGAGAAGATCCGCTGCAAGATTTTCAACATGATTGCAGGTATGCATGTTGTTCGGTGAAAGATCGACAGCTTGTCCCTGATGTTTGCAATGCAAGCATGCTTTGCGAAGAAACAGAGAAGACACGCTGCAGGACTCTAAACATTATTATAGGTAGTACGTATACTGTAGGAGATTGATAGCATCTACTAAATGATGCTTGTAATGCAAGCATGTTATGAATAGCCTAAGCCTAGTGAACTCCATTCAGACAACATTGTGTACTACTCCACTGTAAATGTTCCATGGGCGCCATACATCATAATGGATGCGAAAAACATGAGAGTAATTATAGGCTACAACAAAACGAAAGATCTTTCAAGATCTCAAGCCACTGGATCGCAGTGAAACTAGTAGTAATTGAAGTGAGGTCGGAGGCGGAAGAGAAAAAAAGCAGATGTTTGGAGCAACCTAGCGGTGAAACTGTGAAAGTGATGCAGAAATCTATGGCAGCTTAACTTTTTTTGACATAAAGAAGTGACACTAGTAGTAATTGAAGTGAGGTCGGAGGCGGAACTACATATTGATTGCAAAGACTGAATCTTTATCCGACATGTGAAATGCGAAAACGACGGGAGTAACATTGGTGAAGATCTACCAACCGGGCGGGTCGATCTGGCGCCAACAAAAGCAATTCTGTACTTACTACTAGGAGATGCAATGCAATGGAGATGGAGATGTGTGATCCTGACCTGCATGTTTGGATAAGTGGTGCGCCTCGAGCGCCTCCCATTTGGCGAAGTGCTCGCTGCACCTGTGGCAGCTGAGTCCGGCGGCGGAGGAGCCCTTCTTGACGCCTGGGTCGGCGGCCTCGCAGGACGCCCGGTGTGCCGTGGGCGGGGCGGCCTCGCGGTCCCTGTCGAGCAGCGGGTTGGGCGACCTGGGCGGCGTGCACCGCATGCTGCCGCCCCGGCAGGAGCCGCTGTACTGCAGCCCGCCGCCGTGCGCCCACCCGGGCCCCGGCGTGCCCGGGCGGAGCGTGCCCACGAAGGACGACGAGACGACGCCGTTGTCTGCGTCGTGCGCGTGCGCGCCGGGAGCGGCGAGGCCGCCGAAGCCGGTGATCTTGAGCTCGCAGCGGGAGTTGGTGCTGAGCACGACCTCGTGCGCGATGGGGTTGAGGAACTCGCTGCTGCCGATGGAGCGCGGGCTGCAGCTGCTGGGCGGCTGGCCCGGGTGGCGCTTGCTGCCGTGGATGACGTCCCGCAGGTTGGCTATCGAGCGCGAGCACCCGGACCGCGGCGCCGCGCGCTTGGTGGCGATGGAGGACAGGTGGTGGCCGGCGCTGGAGCTGGTGGTGCTGGACTTGGGCTTGGGCACGTGGACTTCCGACGGCTGCGAGCGGCACTGCAGCGACTTCTTGAGCGCGAACCAGACCGTGGGCGCCGGCGCCGCGGGCTTGTCGTCGTCGGCCCGGGCGGCGCCGGCGGCCGCGCGCCTCCGCCTCTCGCCCATCTCCAGGCCGGAGAGCCGCGCGGGGAGGGAGGTGGAAGGGGGCGTAAATGCGTCGTCGGTCGGTCGGTCACGGCGGAGTGCGCATTACTTATGGCAGGGGCGCCGCAGCATCCGAGAGGGAGATAGCGAGGCAGAGGCAATTAAAATCCTGGGGCTGGGCGGCAGTAAAGGCGCACCACCAACACCAGCACCAGCACCAGCACCAGCACAAGCTCGGCGTGGCTAGCCTGTTTGTTGCTATGGCGACTTGGCGAGGACCATGGGTTGATGCTTGCGAGATTAGTTTTTGAGACTCGGAGCACATGAGAGACGGGGACCAACAAATGTGGAGGTCTAGCGAGTACGAACAAATTTGTTGAATTGTGTTGTGAATGGGGACGGAGGCGGCACTCAAGACAAGGGCGGCCATTATCACGAGCAACCCAGCGAAAATCACCCGGCACCGTGATACCATGGCGCACGGGACGGTTCTGCGTTTCCATGCTCGTGTCATCTCGTTTCCATGCTTGGTAGCGACGGATAGGTCGCGGTTCCTGCCCTCAGATGATGCAGAAGCCGGGTTTTCACCCTATTTCGAACAAAATATCTGTTTCTGCATTCTGATTGGATGCTAACAAAGTCTCATGCTACAAGAGAGTGCCATTGATGCCAAACTTGTTTGGTGTGCCACAAAGCGTGTTTTTAGGCGGGACCGATGCAACGTACAACGTTTGCGAATGCGCATAAGACCCGATATGGTCAATCAGCACCTCTACTTGGTGACTTTACCACCTACCAATTTATGGTTCTAGGTATTATAAGTGATCACACATGGTTAAGGTCACAACAAATACATGATTCAGATCCAAAGGCCGATAATGATGTAGTCTGCTAACCGTGATCTTCCGAGTGCCAGCACCTATGATCTTCGGAATGCCATGAACTGCAATATTAGGAGCTACATCATATCATAGCCATGTTGTTCCACTAAAAGCTTAAAGTAAGCTTGTTCTGCCTCCTCTTTAGTCTTATACACTTTCTACAAGTTATTCGGATAACTTGTCACCTGTGGGTCAACGTCCTCCCATGAACTATAAGCACTTAGAACTTTGTCGTAGAACATCATTCGTACCACTTGTATTTATACCAAGACAAAGGATATGAAACATAAAGTGCAGACTTTGGCAAAAAAAAAAAACTTAGAACGGATGCATGCATGATTAAATAGGCAAAAGCATCGAAAGATCAATCTGCCATCTAGTGTGATCCTACCACCACATCAAAAGAGGGTATAATACTACCACCACAAGTTGAACATCATGTGAGGGGTTAGTATATACCTCCTCATAAAATATACACACCTTGACAAATGTTTTCATCAAGTCCTAGCTACCTCAAAATATAGAACCAACATCATCATCACATCATTCATCACCATCACCCATCAAGCAACGGAAAACTACATGTAGTAGTGCCCATAAAGGAAGGTCCTCAGCCATGGTCTTTTGCCATATGGACAAAGCCGTTGCTCTGTGCCCTAATGTTGAATAGGTGGCTCAAATCCACCATGATAGCCTCTTGGCTAAACCCACGAGCATCCATGGCAGCATTGTAGAGGGAATGGTGAACATCTGGAGGTGAAGCATTGGTGATGGCGACCACCACATCTTTCACGGCCTCAGCCATGAAGGACATGTGGATGATGTCCTCCTCCGCAAGACTGACCTCATCCGCTTGTTGGCATTGATGGATGAATGCATACATGAACTTTGTAGTTATTGATACATATTCCCATACATTTGCATCTTATATAGTGTTATATCCATGGTTTATATTGATTTTGGAGATTTACCAATGATCCTCCTTATTTTGGTTATAAGTTTACAACTATGCAGAACATGAATTCCTTGTTTTGTGTATTTTTAAATTTTAGGGACCTAAACGAAGTCAAATTGACCTGGGATTTTTCGAGGATTATTATTTCATGAAGATATGACCTAGAGCATTGGAACCTCACGAGCGGGGCCGGGAGGCCCGAAAGAGACTAGGTGGCGTGGCCTAGGAAGGGGCCCACGCTACCCATGCTCTTTCCCTCCTCGGGCATCTTCAGCCGTCCATGCAAAGCCCTACAAGTCTTGACCTAAAAATGCCTATATAAAGGTCCCCCCATGCATCTCAGAAAGGAGACGGAGCATAACATATAAACACCGAAATAGAGTCAGAACCGGCGTCGATTAGAGAGATCTAGGTGATATGGACATCATCAACAATAGTGGAGAGAGAGTGGAAAGAGGTTAAACTCTTTCGGGGAAGAAGACTCACTTTTATAGGGCCCCACGGTTGCAACTGTTACCTCACATTTTATGTGATGACTGGTACGACCACTTGGGCGAGCGGTAGTACCACCCTGGTGTTAGTGTTGGCAACTAACAAACGTAGAAATGCGCACAATGTACTACCGGTACTGGGCACGGTAGTACCGCTTCCGTTTAAATGAATAAACTTGGGCGGTATTTTCAAGCTCGTTACCACCAGTACCAGTGCGTGTACTGAACTCTTGCCACCCTTGGGAGGTACCAAGGCAGCACCACACCCGGTATTGGCGCTCCAGGAGAAGCATCGATAGTGCCGTGGCAGGGGTTCCAACGCCAGTATGCCAACCACATGGGCATAGGTAGTACCTCCTGACATGGGCATACCCTTCGGGTACCCATTATTACTATACCTGGTTCGGCTCGGCCCAATATGGAGACAACCCGAAGAAGTAGTCGACTAGGACTCTTGTAAAACCCTAGGCTGGTTGCATATATAAAGCTAGCCAGGGCACCCGAAATAGGGAGGACAACAGATAAACAGAATAGAGACAACATAGATCTGGCGACACCCTGTAAACATACTTATGATCATATACTGGATTGCTAGCAGCACGTAGGGATCCTCCACCGAGGGGACCCGAAGCTGGGTACGTCGTGTGCCTAATCTCGTCCCCGGAATCTCCATCGTCGCTCTCCCGAAACCCTAGTCTACAATACGTAGGCATTGCCGAGGTGATCCCTCGTCAATTGGCGCCGTCTGTGGGAAATAGCGACGACTGGATTTTGTCATCCGGGCGAGATCCTTCATCATCAACAACGCGCAGATAAGCAGGATCAAGATGCGCAGCCATGGAATTTCACGAGATCCCGCGCCCGACCCACCCGACGGATCAATGTGCTGTGGCTCGTCAAGGAAAGAAAAGTTAGCTAGATATCAAAACATGTCGCGAAGATCGGTTGGGAACAAAGGTTCGAGTATTGCCACCCACGGTCGGATCAAGAGAAGACTGGTCAGATCTTGTATCAAATCTCAAAGTTCCGCCGGCCGCAACATCATACAAGGAAGGAAACACTACCAAGGCGACAACTATCATGATGGATCAAGTTTCCAGGCACTACACGCAAGTACTCCGTATGGAAGAAAAAAAAGGAAATTTAGATTGCAGACAAGACCCACGTGATGTCAGACTGGTGCTCCTCGCGAAGGGGAAATTCAACTTTACAACTTCTATCAGGTGCTAGTACTCCACAAAAAAAGAAAAGGGAAGGAAGAGGATCGATCAGCTAGCCAAACTGAAAGCATATACATACGAAGCTTACATGATTTTCCAAAGATGAAGACAACGAACAAGGTGGATTTTACCCGAGCCACTGAACCGACAAGTCGCTAGAGACTCGGACCGCCATCCGAATAAAATCCAGCTTCGTCGCAAATTCGTCTTCCGAAATAAGGATCAGGTGCTATATTTTCGATTACATAAAATTTATTTTGCTAAATATTTTTTTTTGGCTCGTATTATTTGCGCGTACTTTTTTGCGCCGTAATATAACTACAGATCGGAACAAGTTTCGACGACCTCATCGCGTATAGTCGCATGCTCGGGAGCTCGCTCGCTGTTTACCCGACAATACGCACTCACCTCGCCCGGGGGCTCGCCCGCCGCGAACTCGACGATTCTCTCTTCCATGCCGGTTACTTCTACCTTGTCGAATAATTTCGGCTAAATGGCGTACGGTTCCGCTGCATCGGTTGCGTCTACTTCTTCGACTACATTTGCCGGACAACTTACTTCCACGTCGACTCCGTCACACTTGATCAAAAAGCTAAGTGTTCCTTTCCCGGGTGTTAATTATTATTTACTTTCGCCATACCCGAATACTGCATTATTACAACAAATTCATCCAAACACTGGGGGCCGTGCCATTACTTCGTTACCACAAATATACTTGGTTACTTGGTGAATTTCTTTTCTTCGGCTCTAGATATATCTTCTCCGGCTCAATGGAATTATTTTCTCCGGTTCAGTAAAATTATTCGGCTTAGTGGATTTGTTTGGCTCAGTGGATTTATTTTCTTCGGCTTACTGGATATATTTCTTCGGTCAGTGAATTTATTCGGATTCATCTATATGGATATTACTGGTTTACTCCTATACAATATTACCCGATGCGTTTCCGGGTCAATGGATTCATCTTCTATGGTTAATACTGGAATTATTTTCTTCGGTTCAATGGATTCATCTTCTATGGTTAATACTGGAATTATTTTCTTCGGCTCAATGGATTCATCTTCTATGGTTACTATTGGATTCTTCGGTTCAATGGATTCATCCTCTTTGATATCAACGGATTCACTTTCTATGGATTACTACTAGAACTGTGGGTCAATGGATTCATCCTCTATGATATCAACGGATTCATCTTTTATGGTTATGACTGGATTCTTCGGGCCAATGTATTCATCCTCTATGATATCGACGGATTTATCTTCAATATATGCTCTATATTTGGTGGTGTAATCTTTAATATGAATCCATCTCAAGTACTTCATCTCGGATTCATCCTCGGTATTTCATCCTTAATGGTTTTCTTTCGGCGACACGGATAATACTCGGGGACTCGACAACGACTTCGCCCCGAGTAACAACTGTGACAAGGCGTCTAAACAACAATCATGACATCGCCCCAGCAGTGCTCGGGGGCTTGGCTATTTCTTCATCAACAATTTGGCGACATCTATTTTTTGCTATTTGGTGGTTCCTACTTCGGCTCGACTTCTTGGTTTCATTCGAAGACTTCATCGACTTAGCTACACGGCATATCTCCGTTAACTCCGTCGTATCTAATAAGCTAAGTGTTTCTTTTTAATAAAGTTGATTATCATTTACTTTTGCCGCACACGACACTCGGGGGCTGTGCGGCATAAATTTACTTTGCATATCATCGAAACCGAGCATCTGACACCGCATGCGAAAAAGAGAGTCAAGAAAAAGATAGAAAAAGTTTGTTTATTTGTGCAGGAAAATGCAAATTTCAAAGTATATAAAAGAGCACCCGACGAAATTTTCTTCAAGAGAGAACCCGATAAAATCTTCTTCAGCGAGGAACCTGACGAAATCAAAAGAGCACCCGACAAAATCTTCTTCAGGGAGGAACCCGACGAAATCAAAATAGCACCCGACGAAATCTTCTTCAGGGAGGAACCCGATAAAATTGTGAGAGAACCCGACGAAATTTTCTTCAAAAGAGAACCCAATGAAATTTTATTCAAGGAGGACCCGAAGAATTATCTTCAAGGAGTTGCCGAAGAATTATCTTCAAGGAGGTGCCGAAGAATTATCCTCAATGAGGTGCCGAAGAATTCTACTCAAGGAGGTGCCGAAGAATTGTCCTCAAATAGGACCCGAAGAAATTTTCCTGAAGGAGGAACCCGAAGTATTGTCCTCAAATAGGACCCGAAGAAATTTTCCTGAAGGAGGAACCCGAAGAATTGTCCTCAAAGAGGACCTGAAGAATTGTCCTCAAGGAGGACCCGAAGAAATTTTCCTGAGGGAGGAACTCGACGAAATTATCATCAAGGTGAAACCAAAAAAAAAAAAAAAAAAAAAAAAAAAAGAGGAGTAGAAAAAAAAGGTGAGGAAAAAAAGAGGATGGACAAATCTTCGGGTCCATTGACTCGTTATTTGTTCTGAGCAAGAGCATCGGCGATGTGCCTGACGACAATATAGAAGAACCAATATATTCGGCTGTCTCATCAAGCCCGAGAGAAAAATATAGAAGAACCCGCAAAATGGGTCATTGCATCAGCCGAACAAGGCACTCGACAATATATTCTCAGAACGCCAAAGTTGCGATCAATTTCTGAATGCCGCAAATTTGCGAAGGTAAGACCCCAGATTCGTTCTGCTGGGCGTGGCATCGCCGAAGACTGCGCTCTGCTACTTTTATCCGTATCAACAGATACGAAGAAAAATCCTAACGGACGCGTTAGGTACCCGATAAAATATGACTGGGACTCGACAGAATGGTAAGACCTTAAGCGGCACCTGTCGAGTTAGCACCAGTATCCCGAGATCATGTCCAGGGACGTGATCTTGAAGTAGGTTTTTGCGGATTGCCACTAGAGCAGTTAACTAGTACCTGATCCGTCAGATGAACTAGCCCCAACTACCATTATCCCTGTACAATATAGATATGGATGTCAAATAAAAATAGCAACGGCCTGGAGTCGATAAAAAGAGGGACTGCGCCAGGTTGTTTATCGAGTAGTACAACTTGAGCCTATGCCTAGGTGCAAGCACCTGCTCATAGGCTCGGGGGCTACTCTTATCAAGAGAGTTGTTTACCCTCCCGACGAGATACAAGTTTTTGCCCAAATGCTCGGGAGCTACTTTGAGAAAAAGAAAAATTCAAGTATGACAATATAGAATTGCGGGAGCCTATGATCAAACACAAGCATTTGTTCATAACCTCGGGGGCTACTCCCATCGGGAGCGCTGTTCGCGCACCCAATCAATATGAAGAAGTTCGAGAAAGAATGACAATATAGCGGCATAAAATGTTGAGCCTACAACCAAGCGCAAGCACTTGGCTGTAGCCTCGGGGGCTACTCCCATCGGGAGCGCTGGTCGCGCACCCGATAGAAAAATAACTTCGACAGCATCTACAACAGTCAATGTTTGTAGACTCAACTCGATTCTACGACTCGAGTGGAGCCTACTCCCATCGGGAGTACATAGATTTCATCGAATTCTCCAGAAATATAGTAAAAGTTCTTCATCGAGTAGTACAACTTGAGTCTATGCTCAAGCGCAAGCACTTGTCCATAGACTCGGGGGCTACTCCTATCAGGAGCGCTGGCGCGCACCCGACAGGAAAAATAATTTCAAGAATCATCGACATCATCTACGCATGATCTTCGGCATGGACCTCGCCTTGTTTTTCTTCGACTTCAGAGATGGTTATGCTTGGAGTTTCTACGCAAGTCTTCGACTTCCCTATAAACTCGGGGGCTACTGACATGGGCATACCCTTCGGGTACCCATTATTACTATACCTGGTTCGGCTCGGCCCAATATGGAGACAACCCGAAGAAGTAGTCGACTAGGACTCTTGTAAAACCCTAGGCTGGTTGCATATATAAAGCTAGCCAGGGCACCCGAAATAGGGAGGACAACAGATAAACAGAATAGAGACAACATAGATCTGGCGACACCCTGTAAACATACTTATGATCATATACTGGATTGCTAGCAGCACGTAGGGATCCTCCACCGAGGGGACCCGAAGCTGGGTACGTCGTGTGCCTAATCTCGTCCCCGGAATCTCCATCGTCGCTCTCCCGAAACCCTAGTCTACAATACGTAGGCATTGCCGAGGTGATCCCTCGTCACCTCCTTCATGGAGACAATAGTACTACCGCTATCCACACCGGTACTGCCGCCCAAACGGAGAAACTATTGGTAACTTCGGAAATTGAAGGTCTATTCAACCATTGTCTTTTTAGGAGGGTTTTGCCAGTGCATTTGGATTTGTGAAAGTGAAATTGACTCCATCCAAAACCTTCCATATAGTCCCCCCTCTTGATAGTACAGATCTCCCTAATTTTCTTTTGAGCGCAAGAATAGACATTTTACAAATAAAAGCAGGGGATTGGGATTCCATTGCTGTCATTCATCGAGAATCAATGTTTCCCTAGTTCTTATAACCCAACAACCACTTGCATTTATAGATATAAGGAATTAGAGCATAAAAATGCACACAACCCATGTGGTGAAGCAGCAAGGGAGGGAAAATATAAAATAAGCTCCACTGAGCATGATATCTAAGACAAGCCATACAAGATAAATAAAAATTCCTTAATAAATATTAAAGGTATGATGTCTTACACCACACAAGAGTGAGTTTCACGAAACGAGAAATAGAAGTTCATAAGTCATAATAATGCAAACGAAATTCCCGCATAACCTGCTAGAACTCTCTTCTCCCCCTTTGGCTTCAAGCCACCAAAAAGGGTGAAGAGCGATGCTAACGTCCCAAGGAATCACTCCTCGGACTCATCATCATCTTCACCATCAACAACAAGTGGCGACGTGGTGCACGACTCGGTGTGTTGGGAATAGACTCCTCAGAACTAGGCCATTTGTTGTGCGCGTAAATCCACTTCTCCCTCGGAGTGATATACCAACTTCATGGCCCTTGTCATATCCTTCTGGCGCTGACGGCTCTTCTGGCTTGCACACGCTTATAGTACATCTTCTCCTGGAAATCAATCTTGAGGCAAAATGATTTCCTGATCCTTGCTAGAAGCTTGGCAAGCATCCCTCTTGGATGACAGAGGCAACTCAAAGTATGAGTCACTAGCGCCATCAGACTTCCTGCTTCTACTCCTGGACCAAAACAAGGCTTATTATAAGTCTTAATCAAAGGTCCTTCACAGGGTGCAGTGGTGAGTGAGGCGACCACACTGTGTCACCAAGTCGCCAGGATCACGGTCAGCCCATTTCTTGCGAAGCATCCTCATCACATGTGGTGCAAAATGAGGCACCTTCCACATCACTACTTCATAGTGTATGTTATGCCATATATAGTTCATAACATCCAGTTGTAGCCTTTTCCCTTATTTTCGCGAGTCAAGACAAGAAGATCAACAAGAAAACCATGCACTTGTTAAAATTGCCCACTTTAGGATTGAGCACGACCCTGTATATGGGAAACATGATGTTATAGGTGGGCAGGAGATCTCTAGTTTGTCATTGGACGATGTTTGGTCTCTAAATATCAAAATGCAACACAACTATTAGATTGCATCCCTGCATCCCATTGCGTTGGGATATTTGGAGATCTCTAGTTGTTAGTAATTTTGGGCTTCAATATTATCTTGTTGATCTCGATGATCATACTCACTACGTTGTGGATTTTTTCCTTACATCGCAAACCTAATGTCTTGTTATTCTCACTTACTTTCGTGCATATGTTCGCACGTAGTTTTGAAAACCTATTCTCTCTTTGCAACAAAAAAATGATCCTAAACTCACATGTTCATGCACCTCCCCACCAAAATGACCACACTGGACACATCACTCGTCGTTCGTGCTCAATTTATTACTCCATCCTTCCCAATGTAGTATACCAATAATATTTCGATAAAGTCAATTTTAAGTTTGGTGAATTATATAAAAAGTGTCAACATTTATAATCTCAAATCATTATTTTTAGAACCTTCATGGATTCTATTTTCATATTAGATGGATTTAAAATTGTAGATGTCGATATTTTTTTTATATAGTTTCTCAAATTTTAAAAAGTTCAACTTTGACCAAATATCATAGGCATCCTAATTTAGAAAGAATGGAGTACTTGGCGTTTACACACTGAGCTTTATGAAATACCGAATGGTGATGCTATACAACTCAAACTAGACTCAAAATAAACATAAAAGTGCAAACCAATCCCTGGTTATTGCAAAGAGGACCCGAAACAAAAAAAAACTGTGGATTTCAATTGGTTCCAAAACAGCTAGAGCACGGAACCAACCTTGTCATCACCGGGACGAGAACACTTGGGATGAGCCGAACTCTATAGCGCCTCCTGGGAAAGCAAGAGGCCATGAACACTGCACGGAAGTTCTTTTTGGAATGGAAACAAGAGAAAGAGGAGAAGGTCAAGATGACCTGTTGACCATGTTTATAAGGAAAATTAGATCCAAAACCCATACAAGACGACCCTATTTATGAAACCACCAAGACAGGAAACTGCACAACCAACAGAACCTCGCCACCCGCACAACGCAAGGACACCATTGCACAATACAAACACATCCGTATTCGGAGACGCCACTCCGGCTTCCAACGCTCGGAGGCGAGCCACAATGTCGCGTGGTACAGACGTCTCGTTGCCCAAGCTATACGAGACAACCACCTGTAGATCAACAAACATAGCGCCACCTTATTTGTCTTGCTAGGCCACGACCATTGCCTATATAGTAGTAGTTGCAAATCCATCAAGGCCGCAGTGTCGACGCACATCCACCCCCGGAAACGACATTCCGGCCTCCACCACCCTCTGCCACAAGGCAGCCCCGTAAACCAGCCACGCAGCAAGTGTCAAAGAATCCAAAGACGACGCCTTGAAGAAAGTAGCAGAGGGTGGTCAACACGCTCTGCTGCAAAGAAGTCCGAGTTCGCACCCGAAGATCAGTTGACACCCACGGCAGGCCGAAAGCAAAAGGCCATAAACACTGCACTGAAGTTGGACTGGCTCTCATTTGGCATCCAGGCCGCCCGTCAGGAGAAATGAAAACAGCCGCCATTTGGATATAAGAATCTACGGGGTGTCGAAGACCGGCAGTCATCGCCGCCGAATGAGGTGTCTAAGACCGGGGCGTAGAACTCCCGACGATGAGTCTATGCTACAGATCTATTCTCATGTGCTTCCGTCGGAAAATCGAAGGAGCAACCCTGCCGATTTGCCTGTATGGTGGAGTGCACTGTTTGTAATATTATTGTTCCATTTATGGATATAATGATACTAGCTACTGCCATTTTTTCGCTGCCATGTGCGCCCTGTGGAAAGATGCAGACCCCAGTACTCCGGATTTGCTTCTTCTATATAATCAAAGGCTCAAGCTCCGTCCTTATGTCTAGTATGCATTCCATCGATACGGTTTTACTGCCTCGCCTAGCACTGAATCGATCACCCCAAATTCAAGCCCATGGGACATGCCCCAACTGTGCACATTTGCTCCTACGATTCTACAGTATTGCTCTGAACCTGTCGAAATATGCCACTGGCCAAAAAGGAGATCGAGCATATATGTGCCTTTTAAACTTCTCAACCGAAACGAATCAAGATTTGCTAGGAACACATCCGTGAAAACTCAACAGAAACACTGCAGACATTGCAGTTCACTACAGTAGTACATTGATTTAGTACCACAGCCGTAATGCTGTTGGAGTGGTCCATGGACGAAGGAGCATCCGTGATTATGTTGGCGCTAACGGCACAACTTTCTCAGGTTATTCGTGCCATTCTCCGTGCCAGACTCAACTTCCGTGCTTTCCCGCCAAAACCCGAAATCTGTAATTATTCCAAGTTCAGCTCCCATTTGCCGGTTAAAAGAAATGAACAGCGGCCGGTGCTCGTTACCAGCTTGTCAAAAGACGTGTAAGGATGTACACCCGCTGTCCCATGAAACATGTCTGAGATTCATCTAAATTTAGATATATTCGTACACTAAATAGTATCTAGATACATCTAAATTTTGATAACCCCTGACATGATTAACGAGACGGAGGAAGTACTAAACTCGTGAGATGGAAATTGTTCATACCCGGTTTTGCTGGTGATGCAGTACTGTCACACTGAAGCGCAAAACCTCGGCATTAAGTTTTCTTCAGACAAAGAAGGGCACTCAGATGCACCTATACCCACTTATGCCAGTTAAATGCGGCCTGCTTTTCGTGCATGGTGCTAGTACCAGTCTAGCTGAGCAGCAGTATTAGTGATAAGTTAGCCTGATGACTTCTACAGACTACACCTATATGGAAACATTTGGCACTATATGCAGGTTAAATGATGCAGGCGTCTTGTTTTCTTCAATCACAAGCGACCTGCCTGTGAATGATAGGATTGTACGCACGGAGCTCTGATAACCTCTGACTTTTGTTCGTAGTCCGGTTCGCCAATTCAATTGGTATATAGGACGATCATATATGCTTTACTTCCTTTGAGAACTGAAACCGAAATATGTCCCGAGGTAAGATGCTGAACTAAAATTGGTATGCTAACACCAATGACTGCAATGGTTTGGAAGCTTGCGCTCCTCCTAAATGCAACAACTTTGCTTAATTAGCGCTCAAAATTTGTGTTTGGATGACATATCAACATCATAAGCGGGCATGATGGAATTGTGGCAGTTGTAAGCTTTGCAACCAAACTCAAGAATCGGCCGCTCACCTTCTTCTCCATTGCTGTTTCACCGATCGCATTTGGACAAGCTTGAAATCTTGGTTTGGGCTAGAAGACATACAACCTCAAGAATTGACCATGCTTCACTCTGTCAAGGAATGGTGGTGCGATGTGATTCAAAAAATGGGTCAAGGAATGAAGGCTTTGGCCTCACTAGCAATGCTAGTGTTATGGGAAATTCGGAAGGAACACAATGTTCATGTCTTTAGGAACCCCAACATGATCACGTAGACCAAAGAGGAGGCGACTTTGTGGAGCCTCGCGAAACTAAAGCGCCTAGTAATATTATACCGCAAGAGTAGGCTTTTATATGGCCTTGGCTTTTTTTTGCCAAGGTGTGGTTTGTTAGATCTCCAACAACTTTTTAATCAATAAAAATGGGAAATCTTTTATTTTGTTTCAAAAAAATGGTACGCTAGAGTACAAGTGCATCAAAGAAGAAGGGTGTGCTTGTATGTGTTCAGACATTTTTCCGATCTGCATTGCAGTTTCATAAGATAATTAATAACACCCCCCTACATGATATTTACCAAGTTTGTGGAGTACTATATCTGAAACATGCCAGTTTATTCTTTATTTCCTTAAAAGCAGGAAAAGACCCCAACCTATGTATCGAAAATATACATACAAATTTATTTTATTAGTAAGAAAATGGTCATGAACACACAAAAGTACGCCCGTATTACATCTCATGGATTTCATGAGGTCGATATATCAACAATCTAATTAAAGAAAGACCAAATAAATACGCCAATGGATCAACATGCAATCCTACTATCAAGCTGCCAGTTTATTCTTCATGCTGGAGCTCATGTTTTATTTTCTGCCATGGAAATATTTATGCAGGTGGTGATATACTCACTACAACAATCCGATTGGATGTATTTAATTTTGGTGTTGAGTAGGGGTTCAACATGGGCTTGAAATCATAGAAAACAATTTCAACATCAGATTTGTGTTTTAATAAATAAATCCAGCAAAAACGACTATCTATGAAACTCACATAGTATCTGCTTCCCACAGAGGAAGAAATGGTAGGACACCACGCATCGGTATGAACAAGCTCAAGAGGCATAGTAAACACACGATGGGAATTATTATAAGGTATCCTCTTGACATGCATCACACATGAATGATTGAACTACATTATTTGATTGATGGCTAAGACGATGATGTCATTGACGCGAGGAGACCTTGCTGCTTGGTGAAGTGTGGCGATTAGTGGAAGCTCGAGAAAACTTGATTGGGTAGAGACCTTTGTGACATCTACCGTGTAGAAGAATTCTCCTTGTGCCCTTGTTCTTAATAAAGGGACATTCAGGATGAAATTCAATGAACACATGATTGGATGATCTAGAGCAAGAGCAAGTTTGTGACCTCCTCCTTCTCCTCCTTCTTCTTCCAGAAGTTTTGGGCTCGACGTGCAATTTATCCCTTTCCTCGTCAAATAATCTCTCTTTTTCCTTTAGTTTGACCTATACGTGTTCACAATTTTTCTAGAAATTTTCTGATGTGATAGCCTGTGGGCAGAGCCTCCCAGGCAGCACCACATGCGGCACTGGTACGAGATGCCACACCAAGAAGCCTCAAACGGCTGCACATTAGCAGCAACAACAAGCAGCTGGACTCCATTCAGATGTTAATTCCTTCACTTTTGTCTAGTTATATCACATCCACAATACTCCCATCTCATGCCATATTTAGAATTAAACTTTTGCTTGCAATGATCGATTTGTTTTTTCTCTATAGTATTAATATTTTAAAGCTCATGCTAAAGTCACCTGCTGAACCTGAAACCGACACAGGTGGGTAGGTAGAGAATACCTAGGGGCGCGAGACAACTCTCTCTAAGGAACTCGGCAAAATAGCACCGTAACTTCGGGAGAAGGGGTGCCCCCTCACAAAAGGGGGTTGCAGTGACCAGGCCCGGGCGACTGTTTACCAAAAGCACAGGTCTCCGCAAAGTCGTAAGACCATGTATGGGGGCTGATGCCTGCCCAGTGCCGGAAAGGTCAAGGAAGTTGGTGAACTGATGACAGGGAAGCCGGCGACCGAAGCCCCGGTGAACGGCGGCCATAACTATAACAGTCCTAAGGTAGCGAAATTCCTTGTCGGGTAAGTTCCGACCCGCACGAAAGGCGTAACTATTTGGCCACTGTCTCGGAGAGAGGCTCGGTGAAATAGACATGTCTGTGAAGATGCGGACTACCTGCACCTGGACAGAAAGACCCTATGAAGCTTTACCGTTCCCTGGGATTGGCTTTGGGCATTTCCTGCGCAACTTAGGTGGGTATTAGTTCAATTCAGGTCATGCGCACATTCTCAAGGAATGCCTACTAAACAGACCCGTGCTAAAACTGCTTGTCTTGATAGCAAACAGGTTGTTCAAGTCGATGTATATGATCCAAGGGAACTAGAGAAGATTTACAAGGGATATGTGCATTTTCTGTTAATTCACTATCTTCTTCTATTGATTTTTTTAGATAATGGGCGCTTTATTACTTATAAAGAAGCAATTACGGCCGATCTCTGCATAGCTAAGATGCACACAGCCGTTCAAAAAGTCTCAAAAGTCCGGAGTGCTAAAAAAGACGAATTACATATCAGACATGAGAAATTGTAAACCGCCTAAGGTGAAGGCGGGGCCCGAATCCGTAGATTATGCTGTCATCCATGTAGGGAAAAAGTATCCCTAGCCGTGTCCTCCAACCGTGTACAGACCTCCATAAACAGGTCATGGTTCTCCACCTTCTGCAGTGCAGACCACGAACGGAGAGTAGCGGCACATCTGTAGATCACCTGCAAGAGAGAACAATTGTTGTCATTAAAAACTTTTTCATTTCTACACAGCCATAGCGACCATATAATGGCAAGCGCTCACACCCTAATAAACGTTCTAAATCTATGATCCATACCATGAAGCCAATTACCAAAGATATTGGCCACACTAGTCAGGGGATACAAATCAGAAGCTATTTGGATGCATGACCATATAGACCTGGCAAAAAGACATTGGAAGAAAAAGTGTTTAATTGTCTCGTTGTGTTGACAAAAAAAAATACTACGTACTCCCGTCACAATTGTGTTTCGCAAGATTATCTTTGGTTAGGATTACTTCTCGACGCAAATACCTACCAAAATTTTAAATTTTGGGAGGTATTTTCATCTTATAAATCTTCTTGTTTTTATCAACTGGAATTTTCG
Source organism: Lolium perenne (assembly GCF_019359855.2). Lineage (NCBI taxonomy): Eukaryota > Viridiplantae > Streptophyta > Magnoliopsida > Poales > Poaceae > Lolium > Lolium perenne. The sequence continues at coordinate 266,176,922 of NC_067246.2, read as the reverse complement.
GTTGGATAATGGCGTTGTACAAAGAACTTACAGAGAATTTTCCATTGGAATGTAAGTTCCAACGAAATTCATCATGCCCTTCAGACAACTGAATGGATTCCAAACATAACTGTAAGACATTCCATGCGAGAAGTCTCGGACCGATTAAATCTCGTCTAAACCTCACTGTCAGGAGTGAGTTGCCATTACTAATGTAATGGTATCACTTTTGCGACAAACAATGCTATATAACGCTGGATATTTTTCAGAGAGAGGCCTATTACTTAGCCATGCATCCTCCCAGAACCGTATCTGCGATCCATTCTTAATACTGAAAGTACCATATCTGAAGAAGAATTTCTTCGTTGCCATTAGGCCAACCCAAAAATGCGAGTCTCCTGATTTTCAAAGGATCTGGGATAACATTTGGTGCCTATGTACATTCTTCTAACCATGGTCTGCTATACGCCATCTTCGGTTAGTATCTTATAAAGCCACTTACCTAATAAGGCTGAGTTCTTGACTTCAAGATCGTGAACTCCTAGCCCACCCATATCTTTAGGTTGGCATACGACAGACGACAGACCACTTGACAAGTCGATATTTCTTTTTTTTTCACTATTCCCTTGCCAAAAGAATCTCGATCAATAATAATCGAGCTTGTGTAATACACCTTTTGGTAGGATGAAGAAGGATATCATATACAACACCATATTGGTTAGAACTGCATTAATGAGAACCAATCTTCCTCGAAGGGATAGCATTTTACCTTTCCAACTACTAAGTCTCTTCTGAAGTCTTTCCTCGACTAGTTTCCACTCAACCATCGTTAATCTTCAATAATGAATCGGGATACCCAGATAGTTGATAGGAAACTGGCCTTGCCTACAGCTAAACAATTTTGAATATTTGGCGACTGAATCTTGAGCGTCGCCAAGACAAAACAATTCGCTTTTATGGAAGTTTATTTCGAGTTCCGATAAATGCTCAAAATCTGCCAAAATTAGCTTTAAATTTCGAGCTTTATCAAGATCATGTTCCATAAATAAAATTGTATCATTAGCGTATCGAAGAATTGATAAACCCCCATCTACTAGATGTGGGATCACTCCTTCAATTTGACCATCAGATTTAGCACGTTCGATCAAGATAGCGAGCATATCCGCCACAATGTTGAATAAAAGTGGTGATAGAGGATCTCCTTGGCGTAAACCTTTTCGTGTCTGGAAGAAGCGTCACGTATCATCATTCACACGAATCGCTACACTTCCTCCATACAAAAAATTATTGATCAACGCTCTCCACTCTGGTGAAAAACCTTTCATCCTGAGTGTCTGATTGAGAAAAGAGCAATTGACTTTATCATAAGCTTTCTCGAAATCAAGTTTCAAGATTACCCCATTCATATTTTTGTTATGCAGTTCATGAACCACCTCATGTAGAACCACAACTCCATCTAGGATATTGCGTCCTTGAATGAAAGCGGTTTGCGACGGCCTGACCACATGATCAGCCACTGTATTTAGTCTAATGGTGGCCACTTTCGTCAATGTCTTGAAACTTGGTTGGATCCTTTCTACGTCTTTAACTTTGGGTAACAAGATAACTTCACCAAAATTTAGACGGAGTAATTCTAGCTGTCCAGCGTGTAAAACACTAAACATTTCTAGGAGGTCGTCTTTAATGGTATCCCAAATAGTCTGATAAAATTCAGCAGAGAAACCATCTGAACCCGGGGCTTTATTATGTTCCATTTACAAAATAACCTTATTAACTTCCTCCTCCTAGTAAGGAGCCATTAAAACAGCATTCTCCTCCTGAGAGACTTGGGGTATATCTGCTATTTGGGACTCATCCAGAGGGAAGGAACTCTCATCTGGCGGACCAAATAGACCCTTATAATAATTAGTAACATAGGATTTGAGTTGCTCATGGCCTTCAATTAAACCCTCATCTTGTACTAGAGAATGAATACACTTTTTCATGTGACGGACATTGGCAATCCCATGAAAATATCTCGTATTTGAATCTCCTTCCAGAATGAATTGGGATTTTGAATGCTGGTACCATTTCAACTGTTCTTCCCGAAGAAGACCTACTATTTGAGCATTAGATTGATTTTTCAAATCCAATTCCATGCTCGATAGCGGTCTCACTTCAGCAAGCGCTTCTAACTCATATATGATAGTCAATAAGCGAAGCTTCTCCTTTTTAAGAATAGCATCTGTATGTCTCGCCCATCCAGAAAGGTGTTTGCAAACAGCTAGCATCTTTTTATTCCACCTTATAACCAGATTCTCAGCATACACTAGTCTTTCCCATACATTTTTTACCATCTCGTGAAAACCTTCCCGCTGTAACCATTCAAGTTCAAACTTAAATGGTTTCTTAGACAGCGGTCTTGTTAACCCGGTAGTTAAAAGTATGGGAGCATGGTTCGATAGTTTTTCAATACGTTCTAGAGCGCGGACTGACACCATCGGGTATTTATCCTCCCACCTGGTGTTCATCAACACGCGGTCTAATTTTTCGTATGTTGGGTCAGGTAAACTGTTAGCCCATGTAAACTTTCGGTCTTCCATCTCAGCATCTCTCAAGTCTAAGGGTCTGTTTGTTTGGGCTGCAGCTTTTGAGAAGCAGCTGTAGCTGTTGAGCTGTGGAAAAGCAGCTGTGAGAAGCAGCTGTGAGAAGCAGAGATTTGATGTTTGGCAGGAGTGCTGTTAATAGCTGCTGCAACTGTGATGAAGGATGAAATCTCTGAAACGCCCCTGAATTCTGAAGAAGTTGTATAAATGCAGTTTTGACACGGATCAACTATTTCCGACTGTTTTACGATACTTGTTCATATTAAATATAAAACATTACATATATTCATAGATCATCCGAGAGTGTCATGAAATTTATGTTACAAGATTTGTCCATATAAACCGAAAAGAGCAACAGAACCAGTGCTTCGCTACACATATATTACACATCTTTTTGTCTACAAATTGGTTTTTCCAGTACATAACATCGCTTGATTACACACAACGCAACAGATTTTAGAACTGAAATTTTCGAGTAATTAACACCCATCGAACAGAGCGCGGAACGGCGACCGGCGGGCGGCGTGGAACGGCGACGGAGGGCGGCGCGGAACGGCGGGGGGCGAGCTCAGGCGCTGGTGGCGAAGAACGTGGCGGCGGCGGGGCCCGAGCTCGGGCGCTCGCGGCGGAGAACGCGGCGGCGGCGGGGGCCGAGCTCGGGCGCTGGAGGCGGGAACGGCGGCAGGGACGAGGAGGTCGGGGACGGCGCGGGCATGAGGAGGCCGGGGACGGCGCGGGCATGAGGAGGCCGGGGAAGGCGCGCCGGACGACGGGGACGGCGGCGCCTCGACCTGCGTCGCCGGCAGCCGGCGGATCTGGCGCGACACGGCGGCGACCTTGAGGAGGATGGGGACGGCGCGGGCTTGAGGAGGCCGGGGACGGCGCGCCGGCAGCAGGGACGGCGGCGGCGGCCGGGAACGGCGGCGGCGGCCGGGGCGGGGAACCCTAGCCCTGCCTCTCCTTTGACCGGACGGGGGAGAAGGGAAAACGGGCTCGGGGCTGGGGCAAATTGCAAGGGCAAGCCGGTTTATATACGTGGGTATTTTTTTTGTAGTTTAGTTGAAAAGGGAGGGGTAGTTTGGTAACTGCCGCCCGGGAATCAGGTGGGAAGCTCGGGAAGCAGGTCTCGACCTGCTTCGCGGCTGGCAGTGCATTTCGTGGCAGCGCTTCTCACAAGTGCTTTGCAATTTTTTGCTGTTTGTTTGGGCTGCTGCTTTTTGGACCCCAAAAGCAGCAAAAGCAGAAGCAGAAGCCCAAACAAACAGGGCCTAAGCTATCTATGATATCATTAAACAAGAAAGGCCAATAGCCATTAAAAGGGCCTTTACTTTTCTCATGTCGGAATCTCAGAAAATTGGAATCCCCCCCTATGAGAATAGGGTGTGGATCATCCTTTGCAAGATTCACAAGCTCACGTAAAAAGTCAGGTTTAAAGTTGTCCCGAGCCTCACCATAAACGGAGACCAAACTCCAATTATCGGCTCTATTCCGAATAGTGAGTTTGATATGATACTCACAATCAGAATTAGCCAAAACTTCCATAGAATCTGTCGGGACTCCAATGAGCAAGCCGCCAGACCTACCTCTAGGTGGGCGAGCAAACCATTCAAAGTATATGCCACCGGATAATCGGTTTAAAAAACTTTGAAATTAATCACGCTTACCCATCTCAGAAATAGCAATAAAATCTAAATTATAGTCCTTACAAAAATTGGTAATATGAGAATGCTTAGCCAAGTCACGAAGACCTCTGCTATTTTTAAACATGCCATTCATTTGGAAACTAACTTTGATTTTGTAGCTAAACCTGACCTATGCTTCTTCTTCTTTTCCGTAGAGGACTTAGAAAACCGTCTAGAGACTTTTAGGTCATAAAATGACTCTAACCCCGGACTGTTCTAAGTCCACCTCCGAAATACCACCTACTAGAGTAGAAAGAAGACGACCATCTGAGATGACATCGTATAGTTTCGGTGGTACTTCAGTACAGACTGTTTATGCATTTGGTTTAAATGGTCTATGCTAGTATTGAAATATTCTGCTTAGCTGCTGGTAGTTTTGGTGGGTGCCACTTACAAGATTTGCCGTATAAGAATTAACGTTATTGGCTTAAACTAGAAATTTTAGTTTGTTCCTTCTCATGACCAACAAGTATTAATTTCTCCCTCGCGTTATTTGTATGGCTAAAACTTATTATAAGCTATGACTATAATCACACTTGTGATAAAATTTTAGATTTTTTTTGCTTCATGTTATAAGTGGCTCGCTTGAAGTGGGAATAGCGCTATGGCAACCAATAGATTTTCAAGCGATGGGAATAGTTTTTTAAGCTATTTCCATACTTTTATTACATGTTGTTTTCTTAAGAAGACATGTATGTATTCCTTGAAAGAGTTTAGACTTTAAATGTCTGCATCCTGCAAACTTTGGTTTCCTGAATGGGCTTCTACTTATGCCCATGAGATAGTTTAGCTTTATGATGATGTGATTGACCATTCTATCATTTATTTGATTAAAAAGTTTGATATGTTGTTAGATGGACAATCTAGTATATTGAAGTGTTTTGATCTTCTGTTTGATAGATTTGTTCATATCCCGTCGTGGTTATTTCTTATCCAGATATCGTTTCATATATTTTTATCTGTGTCCGATGGGCTATTTCAAATGCAGATAATAGCGAAAATATCTTAAACGCTTACTTAGTTGAGCTCATTATACCATAGACTATCTTTTGTCGCTTTGGTACTGAAAACAATTTTTTTTATTTGCAGGTTTCATACATGAGCTAGACTTTCTCTATTTGGATATCAACTCTGAGCATGCATGTTAGGAAAATAGTAGAATGAATATATAGATCTTGGCAGACTATCATGTTTCGATCCAAGAATGTGACTATCTACTCTCTATATGTAGGACTTGGTAGAATATTATATTTTCTTTATGGTAGATTGTAAATTGTATACTCCACATATATTTTATATGATTACTCATAGTGAAAGTAACTTCAGGAGTAACTTCGTGTCCAACTCAGCAAATTTGCTCATGTGGCAGTGAGTTAACGAGGAAAGATGATGATAGAGTAATATAGCTAGTTACTGTAACATCACACTTTCGAAGATACAATGAGTCTACAAGCTAATTAATGAAGCTATCTATGATACTACTCCCTCTATACCGGATTACAGGGCAAATAGAGGTTTTGAAGATATACCGAGATATTAGGATAAATTATGTTTTAATTACCCCCATTTACTCCCCTATGTGGCTCCTTTTCTCTTAAAAAATCCTCCCAGCCGGTCCCTCTTCCCACAATTTCCTCTCCATTTATTTGCATGCCATGTGAAACCAATCTGGAGTAGTGAACTAACCAATGCATGCAGGGAAGGAGGAAGAGAGAGCGGTCATGCATGCGCTAGCCGTGGGCCTAAGCACCTCCTTCGACTTCCTAACATAATGACCGCAACAAACAAGGCTGAACGCCAGCATGAACCACCTCCAATCAGGAGGAACCTAGGTCCCAGTGCTGAGCTAATTTTGCCTAACAATCCGGTATGGAGGGAGTACTTTGATGTTACTAACTACTATGAAGATAATAACATAAAGTAGTAACATGCATATATTACTACTCTATGTTACTTTTCACTATGACTAGTCTATATGAGACGGTGATTCCAATAATAAATATTGAATTCTTTATCACACAATGCATTTATACTCTATGATTTGTATGTTGTTGTATGTCACGCCTGAACTATGTTCTCTCGTTGAGAAAAAAAATCTATCACTTCCAAGAGTGATCAAACCATCACGTCCTGAAACTAATATTTGTACACAAAATTTTCAATATGTGTAGGATCCCTAGCAAAGCATGAAATTGTTAATTGATTTTTGTAGTTATTTTGCAACCCTTATCCTATTGGTTACCAACTCAGGAATATGCGGTGCATTGTGTCCTTACAACATCCAAAAATGCGACACATTATTATCCGCTGGTAAAGCCGATTGCAACGATCATATTAGCATTTAGATACGCATAAATGTGTTTCTTTAGGGGGTACCTCCTGTAGTGTACCTTGATTATCCCGTAGGCTCTCCATATCATTGCACCGGAGTATTACATGTGATGAGATAATACTGTTACAAGTTAGGCAATATACCACCATAATGATCCCTCAATATTTGGATCGATCGAGTATAACCCAGGACACGGGATATACTTATCCTATGTTACCAATTCTACACATTAACACTGCATGTCTACTAGTTTTGGTGGTCCCGTTCTAGCATATGAAGTGTCATGATTAATAAATTGGTGTATTAAATGATGATGACGGGTTAAACACACATATGAATACCATTTTTTATGACGAGTCTGAACTGCAGTATAGTTAACAATTTTTTAGCTCAGCTATGACGGCCCAACAATTGCAAATCAAATATAGGCAAACAATTTTGCCAATTTTTTGGTAGGTAAACTAGTTGTGGCAATAAGTTGCTAGGCCTAATTAAGGATCAAACCAGACACAACCTGATGTTCTTAACTTCTGAAGAAAGGGCACCGTCCGAATTATTATTTTACATGAGACTAAGTTTTGCTATTATTTTTCTAACTATAGATGTTAAACACAAAATTATTATAATCCATTTTCCTTTCTTAAGTAAATCATTTAAATTTAGTATATTCTTTAATTCTTACCTTTTTATTGTTAATGGATTAAACTGGAACAATGCATGAGATTATAATGCTGTATCAGGGTTCTATTTCTTCTATGAAAGGGTCTCAGAGCACTGTTGATTACCAAGCCCATTTGTGTTGCCTTGTTGTTGCAGCTTTTTTACCAAGCACAATTATTTTATATTGGTTGGTTTGAAGAGGAGGACGCAGAGGAGAGAGTTGTCCCCGACCATGCAAACCCTATAACATGAAATATGTATTCTAAAAAAATCAATTATACAACATCATGCCTCTAGCTAGAACGTTCCACTTGGTATATCTAGCTTAAAGTTTTCCAATTTGGCATGAATCATTGTATCTAGCTTATTCTAAAACTTATATGGCAAATATCTAGCATCTTGCAATTTTAGTAACATTTCAGTACTCTTCACATGTATGCATTGCATATTTTTCATCATGCACAATCCAATGTGCTAACTCGTGTGCAAATTACTTTAAATTTTGAAGTTAATAGTTACTGTCCTTGAATAATGTAGAAGCATATTTTAAGGATATCAGTGAGAGGTTAATTATTGTTGTTGGAGGAAAATGTTCTATAAGAGGATGTAGACTTGAAGCTTCACTTCAAGTTTCAGTTACATGATGATTGCAAATTTATCTTTCAAGGGGTCACATAGGCTTTACCAACCACAAAAAGCAGCCAGCGAGGCTTGGAGCCCAGTGTTGGTGGCACTCATCGGACCCTTTTTGTTTTCTGTTGTCTAACTTTGAACCCAACCTGATAGTAACTTATTAGTATTTTGAAAAACTTATGAAGATATTTGCTAAAAGTAGCAATAATCATAGTAATTCATTACACAATGGTTTACCAATAAACCATTACGATATATCAAAAAATATCCCATGTGGGCAACTGGAAATAAACTAAGAATGTGTAAAAGGCTGCAATTATTTGATAACATTTTTTAAAGAATAAGCCAAAATTATGTTAGATTGAAGTTTTGGTTTTGTTTCAGTCTCACACGTTATAAATGCTTAATTGTATGGACATATCATAAAGTAACTTTCTAAAAAATTGGGATGTTAAAAATTATTGTCACTAGGACCACTGGCGGAGCTTAGTTGGGGCTAAACTGGGCCATGGCCCGCCCAGATTTTTGGCAAAAAATAGTTTGACTTTTATGCATCCAAGGTCCAGCCCATTGGTCTGCCGTTTCACTCTCTGTCAGTCAAGTAATCGAGTCTGAATAAAATCCACAACCATGGGGTAGAAGATGCGTTATGGCTACTCGCAAGGTCTAGTGATTTAGATAGAAAAACAAGCAAGAATCGGGAGAACCTGTGGCCGGCACACGAGGCTGCAACGCTGCACCACCCCACCGGCAGCCAGGGGGCGGCAAGAGGAATGTCCGACCTGCAGCCTAGCCACATCGCACGGGCACAATGCTCTGGCCGGTGGTCTATCAGCTGGCAAGCGAAGCTACGAACCGAATCGAGCCCCAATTTGCCTGCTCAAAATACTCATTTCTTTTCCCCAATTCTTGGTTAGCAATTTGATAGCACGAATGATTGCTAATTCATTATTCAACTTTGCAATTTGTTGTGTTATATTTTAGCCTGGCCCGTCCAAGGCTTTCTTCCAAGCTCCGCCACTGACTAGGACTAGGTGTTGTCCGCTGGTTGCAGTCAGCCCCAGTACGGACACTTCCACTAGTGGTCATTGCCTGTCAGCCCCAGTACGGACACTTCCACTATGCTCTAATTCGTACCATATTGTTATTTTCGAGATTGGGGATGAGATGGATCATGATTCTTCCAATTGTTGTTTTTTTTTCCATCCGCTGTTTAAACTAACAGTTTGTTCTTTTTTTGAGATTTTTGTTAGTCTGCTAGAATTCCTCTGTGCTATGTTTGGATGCATAGAATTGAGAATGGAATTGAATTGGACTAGAAATTCCAAATCTAAGACGGAAATGAATTGGCTTCTAATTCAAATTCTGTTGTTTGGATGTGCTTGGAATTTCATGTTGGAATCAAATGGTGGTACCAATTCCAATTCATGTTTGGATGGTAGAAACTATGGAAAGTAATTAGTTCTGTTTTTTTGGTCAACCCAGTCGAGCTAAGGGGTCACCGGTGGAGTGCAGGAAGGGGAAGACTGGCTCGTGAGGGAGCTCGTGGCCGCCGGTGGAGTGCAGGAAGGGGCAGCGGTGGCCGGAGTAGTCTGGCGGTGGCCGGAGTCAACCGGTTCCCTCGAGGCAGGAGAGCACGACGGCCAGGGAGAAGGCTACCTCCCGCCGCCGTGACCCCTACCGCCGCCGTTCCCCCTCTAGCCCGGTCGCATCTAGGGTTAGAGGCAGGCTAACAGAGGGGATGGCGACCGTCGGACTGCGAGCATGGGAGGAGGGCGGAGATGGGATAGGAGGCGGGGATGGGGGCCGGGTGAGGAAGACAGGGGAGGGGAAGTTCTTACCGGAGCCGCCGCCGTCGGGTACCACCACCGGGAGGGTTGGGGACGACTCGAGCGAGGCTTCGCTCGCTCTCTCTCGACGAAGCGGTACGCGGAAGCTTTCCACGCGTTTCCGAGCCTGCGACCTCAGAAACTTGCGGGCGGAACTTACACGCGCGGGAGGGGGCCTCGGAATTGGGCCAAGTTTCCAGGCTCTAATTCTTAGGCCAATCCAAACGGTGGAAATGGACTCCAAATTCCAGATTCTATGATTCCAAGGCCAATTCTATGCATCCAAACACTGACTCTTTACATGTAAAAGAACACGGTGAAAGTATGGCACGGAGGACGACTAGTTGAGGGTACCAGCTATCCCATCCGAGACAGTGCGTAGCTCGCTAAGACAAGCAATTATTATCAACTCTTAACACAAATCTGAATACGCAATACAGTGGACGTTAACAGGGATGCAACATCTGACGGCCTCATGCAGGCCTAATCGAAAACCTCCCTTAGCTCACAGCGGCAGCACCGCAAACCAAAGAGCGAGAAGCCCCAGCGTGGCGCCGCCCCACTTTGAATGCCACACGGCTACAGCATCCGACGACATGGGCGCCGGCGGAGTAGGCGACGACATCGGCGCAACGGCCGCGAGCGGCAGATACGACTCCGACGACTGCACCACGGGAGCCAATGCCGGCGCAGGCTTAGGCGGGGAGCACCACTTCTTGTGCCTCTTGTGCCCCGCATGTCTTGGCGGTTCAGCGGCGGGCGCCGGAGCTGGTGGCAATGGCGAGGGTGGCAGCTGCGGCGGGGAGCTGGGCGCCGCGGGCGCAGGGCGGTCGGCGACGTCCACCTCCACTTTCATCCCGTTCTGACAGTGGCCCGGCCCGCCGCAGATGAAGTAGCGCTTCCCCGGCGCGGTGAGCGCGACAGTGGTGAGGCCGCTGTTGTCGAACGAGACGGGGTTGGCCGTGGAGCACGCCTCGTAGTCGTCGGCGGTCACCTCGACGACGTTGTGGTACGCGCTGTACTTGAACGCTGCTTAGCGTTTTCGCACGAGAACATGGATTAGCAGGATGAGTATGAATTGAACGATTAGAGCATTTGGTTGTTTAGAACAATAGGGCGCTTATGAGTCCGGTACAGCGGCACTCATGATCGAGTCATGACTTACTTAGGGTATCTCCGGGAGCAAAGCTCTGGGCCGCAGCCCAGGACTTGTAGTCCGTCCTCCCCTGCCAGCCGCCGGTCGGGTCGCCGACGATGTAATCGGCAGCGCACACGACGTGGATCATTGCTGCTACTGCGGCGATGCAGATCGCCGCCTTCGTCTCTGCCATCTTCGTCGCAGAAGGCATGTTCTGATGTAAAACGTGCATTCTGAGTCGCTATATATAGAGGAATCAGCCTGCACACTCCTACAGAATTTCGAGCGACAGACCAAACCAGGAAGTTGGTAGAAAAGAACAACCGGTAGAGCAGATCCAGTTTTTGGAGCATGCAGCAGCACCTGTATATACGTCCGTTTGCTGAATCGGGAAACATTCCGTATAATTCCCACTGAGCCGGCAGGCCATGCTGTTCATCAGGTCCAGCCGATCGAGCAGCGCATCTCGGACGCTCGTCGACAAGCATTTCCGGCCACGACGAGAGCCAGCTCACCGGTAACGGCGGCAGCAGCACGTTCAGGGCGGCGTAAAAAGAATGTTAAACCCAGCCGCAGTTCGCGCGTGCACCGCCCGCAAGGTACCTTTTCACCGCTGCGTATAATGGTCACCTACATTCCCTCCGGGACGCGCAACGCTACAGTTCACGCCGGAATCTGCTCGGCGGTGGATACGGCTAGATGAAATGTCCAAGAGCGTAGGGCGTGGAACGAACACTCTCGGCCGTCGGACCATGGACCGGTCCAGCTTGCACATGTGCCAACGGCTGCCAAATCGATTGAACACGAGGGAGATGGCGCCAATTGATACATCCCAAAGGGTGCACAAAAGCGACCCCAAGTGGCTCAATTCTCCCAGAAGCCAAGACCAGATCACGTTACAATTCATCAGGCTGGCTACAGTGTCCAAAACTTCAGAGTTCAGATTCTGTTGACGCAAGGAAAATACAGGGGATTTCTTGCAGCCTGAGGATTTCTTCTGTTTCCTTCCTAGCAGGGGAGCTCGAAGCCCATGTACTGCCCGCTCGTGTACTGCGCCCAGACACGAACTGCGCCGGAGTAAGCGATGCCGCCTTTGCTGACAGCCAAGACGGCAGCAACCAATAGGACGATGAGCGAAACCCTGCCCGACTTCCTCATGGCGCCCTCGATCACAACCAGTCCGAAGATCGAACCTACGAAGCAGGCGGTGGCATAGACCAACGCCCCCGCGATCCCGTCAACGCCCAGGATTATGAACTGGACCATCGACATGGATGCGCAGAAAAGAACCATAAACATCGTCGTCGCTGACGCTGTTTGAAAAAAAAAAGATTCAGATCGGATTATGCATCAGCTCAATGATAGCTACTGAGCTTGCCATTGCTTCTTGACTTGGAAAAAACAGGAACGCCACCGAGGAAGCACTCACTTTTGGAGGTACTCCAGTTTGGAGTAGGACAGGGTTCAGAAGCAGGCCACCTCCGATGCCAAAGAGGCCACTCATGACGCCGGTCAGCAGAGCAGCCACTGAGAAGACGTACACCGGCATAGCATCCAGTCTGCTCTTCACTGCAATTGCCTACGGGTTTTATCATAGAAGACATACAAATTTGCCTCAAGCTAACTGAAAAATCCTCGCTAACGAAGTTAACTGAACGAAATTATAGCTTGCTGTAGCGTACCAGCTCAACCACCTGGCAGTTTTCAGTTTGTAGTTTTCTTTTCTGGTGCACAATACACGCTGTGAATGCAATGGCGATAGGGATCTGGGCCACGGTGATGAGCCAGTATGCAACTCCACATGTCTGCATGTCAAATACCCCCTGAAGAAAGGATGTTTCCTCACAATCTTCAGTTAAGAACATACTAATTTGGCATGAGGTGCACGTATTTGCTTACAGTACTTTGCGTACTTCAGGAAGCAATTGCCTAATTAAGAATGAACTAGCAAGGTGGCCTCGTAAATGCGAGTGGCAACATCTGAATATGTCTAGAATAAATTATGGTTTAATAAATATTTGTATTATAAGATTGTAATTTCATAGCTGTATGGTCACCATAGATATCACAGTAAATAAAATATTACTTGTGTGGGAGGCATCTTTAATCATTTTAATTTTGTGGGAGAATAGTTAACGTTGCCATAAAAAAGAATTTATTAATGACTATATATGCTTTTTGCACATGGTAATATTAGATAAATACATAGAGCTAAATTTATATCGCGAGCAAAGATGTAGTTTTTATATGATGTTACTTTGATGTGAGGTTAAAAATCTGATTATGCCCACAAGTTTTTTTATCTATTCTATATGTTGATGTGTAAATAATGATTTATCGCTCGATGGTGTGTAATTAATAATACACTGTTGATAAAATATTCTCACCCGATGATGTTTATTTATACTATCGGTTGCGGCCAGCATGCTAAATATTTTGGTCTACAATGAAATTGTCCAGACCATTTCTCTATTTTTCTGGATTCATCATATGTGTTTTATTATAAAAATAATGGTTTCTTATAAACACGAATGAGGATGACTGTTTAATAGTGGAACGGTTAAACATAGAGCGGCATGATTATTGCATCTGGTGCTTGCATAATTTTTAATCATTTATTTGAAATTTAAATGGAATAACCAAAATATCATTTGCTCGTATAACTATAGGGAAAGTCTAGAGTGTGATTTTTCATCTGAATTTGTCATGATCAATTTCTTTCCTCATCACTTCCTGAACTATAAAATATTGACATTCTTTGTTTAATTTAAAATATGCCATGTTTTAGACAGAGACACTATCTCAAAGATTTAAAATTAATTTTTTTTACAAATATAATCTTCATAATGTAATTCTAAAATTAATTGATCTGCCTAAATTTCACGATGCTATTTTACTTAATCTCAAGAATATTCGACGATGTAATACGTAATCAAATGAAGGTAGTCATATTCTTTTATCTAATTTCTGTAACTCATTCCCCAGTATGTTCCACCTTTCGATAAATTTGTTCTATATTCACATTTACATGTATTTTTGTACCATGTAACATGATTAAGATAAATTTTAATTTAGTGATACTCAGTTTTATTGTGTGTCTTCCCACATGACATTTTCAAACCCAGCATAGCATTAAAAAAAATTATACTAGTTAGCCATTAACACTACCTATTAATAGTGTGATCATAACACCACAATACTTTAGGGAAATTGTTGTTTGATTCAAAATATTTTTAAAAACGTAACTATTAATCTCATCTTAAAGCGTAACCATAAATATCATGGAAAAAACAGCGCGCTATTTCGGCGCTAATAGCACGCTATAGCGTTTCTAGACAGCACACGCTACATCATTTCGGCGCTATAGCGCGCTATAGCACGCTAATAGCGTATTTTTCGCCCGACGCTATTTTGTTATAGCGTGCTTTTTTTTTCCTTGATAAATATTAGATCTAACTATTAAAAATTATTTGGATGAGGTGATTTAATGTGGCGCCTCTATTTTAGACTTCTATATTGCTTATATAATAGTAACAATATAATTTCAAACGGAGGAAAACCGAAAAAACATAGTCAAGAGAGATTATCATACCTTGGCGCCCTCACCTCTGATGAACAAGTGAATGATGAAGAAGAAAAGCCAGACCGTGCCAAGCACCACCAAGTCCATCCAGTGAAACCCGCGGCCCTTCCGGCCGATAAGCAGTTCCTCTATGCCCTCTCCGGCGCTCGCTCCCTCAGGCACCCTCCTCATCGCCGCCGTCTCGCCGCGCCACCGCCTCATCCCGTTACCATACGTCTTGAACGTCGCGAAAGACAGGAACGCAGAGAAAAGCGGGAAGATGAGCCACTCGGGGAACATGACGTTGCACGCCACCCCGATGCTGACTCCGAGGAGGAGGCACGGCTGCGAGACCACCGCGATGTCGTAGTCAATCAGCGGCTGGCCGTCCGACCCGGGGCCGCGGGCTAAGAGCGTGTAGAGCACGTTGGACAGGGTGCCGCCGGTGACCATGAAAGTCGAGAACGCCGTGGACGTCTTGAGGCTGAGCCCGGCCACGACGTTGAGGATAGGCACGTACAGGGAGCCGCCGCCGACGCCGACACCCCCGGCGCTGGAGATGGCCGCGGCCAAGAAGGAGAGGACGCATGGGAGGACCGTGTGGAGGTTGCTCTGCAGCTGTAACGAGGATTCCGTAGCCATCACATCTGATCTCCATGGGGACTGGGACTGGTAGATTGTTGAGTTGATCGCTCTTGCAGCCGCGAGCAACTGCGAGGAATTCATCTGGTCAGTGTGCTGGAGATGAGTTCTACTTCAGACTTCCGTGTTGGCTTCTTGAATTCTTCTTCTTCTTCCTAATGTACGACAAGAAAATAAGCACGAATCTTGGGTTCTGTTTGTCCACTGAGATCTGTTTTGGCAAAATGTCAACTAAGCTGCGTCTGCTATAGCAAAAAATAATCGTACACTTGTCTCTGCAAGTCGTCAAAACGGACAGAACTAACTATTTTCTAAGACTTTGGCACAAAATGAATCAGATCCCTAAATAATCACAATCTAACATTTTTTACATGGCCCACCAGTGAGGCGCCATGCTTACATTGCATGGCTCTGGAGGGGTACGGTGCCATGGTCTTGCATAATGCAATATAACCATGGTGCCCTACCCCACAACGTCATAAAAAATAATCAGATTTGGAAATCCTTTCAAATTAGTTTTATTTTGTGTTGGATTTTTCGAAAAGGATCAAATTTGTCCAATTTCACAAACAAGCCTGCATAATGCCAACATCGTGCAGTATGCTATAGCAACAAAAATAATCGTGAACTTGTTTTTGCAATGTGCTAATGGGCACCAAGAGTTGAATCTATATATAATAAGATCTACTTGTTTGTTCCGGTATTTGAATGAAAAAAATGAATGAGGAGTACCTTCTAGCTCGTGCGCTGATTTAAAAAGGGGCCATCAGGAGATGACCAGACTTTCCCCTCAACCCCCCCCCCCCCCCCCCCCCTAGCGCCACCATGGGTCCCCATGTCCTCCACCATCTGCTACGGTGGCGGAGCGTGGGGACTACGAGTTTTTGGTCTCTGGTGAAGGGGCATCAGAGGCAATGAGAATAAAAGTCATTCGGTTTCCCTAGATCAATTTTCTTTCTCGGAGGGACGTCGACGGGATGGAGGTTGATGTTGATTGTCGGGCATTAGGCTTGGTGTGATTAATGTCTGTCTACATCGGAGGCATCCTGCAGAGGGGATGGTGTCACAATGTATTGGTGTCCTCAAGTTTCTTCTCATCCAAATGAAGCTCATCCAGGTAAAGCACCTAGCAACTATTATGTCACCCATCTTTGTCTAGCCAAAATTGAGATTACCTACCATTCTACCTTGGTACTAGCTTCTCCGGGACGGAAATCTCTCAAGATCGTGGTTGCCGGCGTCTTCTCGTCTACATCAACGACTTACTGGCCGCTACTTCTACAACCACCTGGGATTTTTCATGCTTTCTGTGGTATGAGCCTTGCTACATCAGAGGTCCAGAGGTGGCAACGAGCTTTGCTCATGGTGCAACATCGAGGGATGCTGAAGGAAGATGGTGTTGATCTCTTCAAAGCCTTGTGAGTAATTTGCTATTCCTGTAAGGATGTTCTTGCAATGGTTTATTTTAGTTAACATTTGTCATTGGCCCTTTCCCGCAAAAAAATACAACCAGTATGTGAACTCGTCATCAAACGGCAACCATATAGGTACCAGAAATAAAATACAAGCACACCGGTCACAATGCTTCAGCCATGACGAGGCGCTTGCGTTCCCGTTATGTGGCGCGCCCGTGGCTCGGATGATTTGTTAGGGGACTAGCACTTCATCGTGGCATGGTGATGCTCGCCGCATTCTACAGCCTTTCGCCATCCTTCTTTCAATGCACAATCCACTCCTCCACCGTGATTGTTCGGCTCCTCCATCGTGGCTGAGAGACTGATGCTTCTGGTGGTGCCTCTATAGAGGTCATTGTTCCCGCTCTTACAGGAACCCGTTCCGATGCATGGACTGCCTCCATTTCAGACACATCACTCGATATTGTCATGTAGAGACCCACTTCAATAAAACTTCACATCTCTGGTGTGTCGCTCCTCCGCATACCTCACCGAATGCATATGCTAAAGAAGCAACCCGACAGATGTGGTGTTGTAGTATCTCCTTGCATGAGCTTCACTCTGATTATTGCAGGGAAGCCTAGTGCGAGTTGAGAGTTTTCTGTGAAGGATACTCTTGGAAGGGGGCATGTTTTCCTTGTCATGTGTCCACATTCCATGCTATGTGTTTCCGTTGTCAATGGAAAGGCAAACCTCTATGGTTGTTCCTTCCTTCAAGCTAGGCTCTATATGTCTCTGCTTCTTGTTGAGCCGATGATGACAACAAACTATGTGTCTACCAACTCGTTAGGATTTTAAGTGTAGAGTGTTGTTTCCCAGAAGGATGACTCGTGGTTAATATTTAACTCTCAGGAAAATAGTAGGCTCCTCCCCTTCCTCTCTTATATCAACCTACAAAAGAAAGATACATGCCTTGTGTCTCCAACTCCTATGTAGTTGTCAAGCACACAATGTGTAAGCGATATAAGAAAAAAAAAAGCTAAAGTAAAAAAATGCAACGACGCCATAGAAGTGACCACCGTGAACTAATGATGAAAACTAGAGTAAACCTATTAATTCAAGCAATATAAATATTTATGTGTTCTCGGAATAAATAATATCTAAAAATAAAATGAATTAGAAGGAAATAAAATGTTTTTCTTATGCTTAGACAAAGATTCATGGGTTCACTTGACTATTCTCTCATAAATATGATACAACTAATATAGCTTTTCTCGACAAGAAATTATAGATGCAAAAAAAAAGTTATGTAACCTTTGGTTTGCATTGATATGGGAATCAAGTCCTAACTTAGAAATCATAAAGACATCTCAATAATATTCACCTAGTAAGAGAAAATTTTGCATACTAAGAATTAAGTGGCTGCATTCACTTGGATGAAAAGAGTATTGCTTTAGGTGCTTTGATATGATATTGAATATCAAATATGCTACCTCGAAAAAAATGAAATCACCTTTATTGTCACTAGATTAATTAAAGCACATGCATTCATTTACCCCAGGCGAGGTAAAAGCCAAGAAAATGGCCAACTTGCCATATTTTATTCAACTTACCTTTTCCTAATTTTTACCTAGAAGACCAACCTGCTAGAGTCACTTTAGTTTTCGATAAAGGGCTTTATTGCTCAAGTAGTTTAAGTATTACACCCAGTCTCTGTATAACCACGATGCATACAGCCGTTCAAGTTCCGAGATATGAAATCATAAAGTCATAGGAACTAGATCTGAGGTGGTGCAATCCTAAGACTATGCAGTCACCCATGATATTGTTGGGTAATAAACTCCTTCACCGTATATTTCAACCGTGTAGACACATATGTAAAGAGGTCGCGATTCTCGATACATTGAAGAGACGACTAGGAACGGGGCATACCCGTACATCGGTAGATGGCCTGCAAAAGAGAATAATTTTTGTCACTAAAATCCTTGTAATTTCTACATAGCCAAAGCGACCATATAACGGCGATCGCCCCCACCCTGATAAGTAACTGTTATCACCAGAATTTGACCGGATCAGAGGTGGGCCGCGATTAAAGATGGGCTTGAAGGATATACATGGAAGAAATACATGAATCGGCCTTATATGCAAAGTTTGGGCTAGTTTGCCCGTGTATCTGTAATATAGTAGGATACGTGTCGGTTAGATAGAGTTTGGCTCGTGCCCGGTTGGGATTATTCCCACGTTAGAAAGTCTACGGACTATAAATATGTATCTAGGGTTTATGAAATAAACAACAATCACGTTCACCACAAACCAATCTAGGCGCATCGCCAACTCCCTTGTCTCGAGGGTTTCTTCCGGGTAAGCATCATGCTGCCTAGATCGCATCTTGCGATCTAGGCAGTATACGTTTATTCGTTGTTCATGCGTTGCTCGTGCTGAAGCCTTGTTGATGGCGAGCAACGTAGTTATCTTAGATGTGTTAGGGTTAGCATTGTTCATCGTATCATATGCTGTCGTCGTGCAACCCTTAGACATCTAGCCGCCCTTACACCTATCTTAGGTGTAAGGGCGGCATCCCGCTTGTTCGTTATTTAGTAGATCCGATCCGTTATGATTGCTCCTTGTTCTTCAAGGATTAGTTTAATATCTGCATAGTTAGGCCTTACAAACGGGTTGCAGGATCCAGTGGCGCGTAGGGTGTAGTTTGCTAGCCCTAGACAGGATGTTCCGGGGATCAACTTCGTGTTGGTTTTTAGGCCTTGTCTAGGGTCGGTTTACGATCACCGTGCGTGGCCGCCAGGCTCAATCACGAGTAGGATGTTCCGATTATGTGGTGAAAACCCTAAATCGTAGTATGTCGTTTTAGCTTTATTTTGATCAAGCAGGACCACCATATATTCGTACACCTCGTACGGATCATGGGTGGATCGGCTCTTTGAGCCGATTCACAGGACAACCTGAGAGCCGATCGAGGCTCGTATTTAATGTTTACGTGTATGCCATGCAGGAAACTAAGCGAGGCACATCCATCACCTTCCTGACCAGGTATAGGTCAGGTGGCACGCCCTTGCACCAGCATCGGACGTGCGTGCCGAGTCTTTGCGGGCCGTCGCTCGGAGGGACCAGGGCCAGCTGCAGTCCTGGGAGCCTCCCGGCTCTACTGTGTTGCCCGTCGCTGCTCGCCGGTGGGTTTCTGGCCGCAACACATTCTGGCACGCCCGGTGGGACAGTCTTCGACATCAACCGCATCGCCATCTACATCTGAGATGGCGGAAGGCACTCCAGTCACGTACGAGGATCTGACCGAGGAGCTCAAGAAGAAGTATGACGAGGTCAAAGCAATCCTCGAAGCCGACCTCATCGGCTCTTTTCACGTAACCCGCTCACATGGCATCAGGTGGAAAGGGTTCTCACCTGAAGGCGCGCTCGATGGAGTGGACCTGTCCGCCCCGTCAGAAGAACGCACCAGGTCTCTGCGTCAGGAGATTAACTTCATGGTAGCTCATTCGCTACACCGCCATTCTGAGAGCCTAGTGAACACTTTGGAGCGTGTCGCTCTTCGGGTGATCCAGGAAATCATGAGGCATCAGTACTCTCCGTCAAGACCAGCTCTAGGGACTTACCAAGGAGAGACGCCACTCCAGTCCCGACCGCCGCTGCCATTCGCGTTGGCAGCACCAGAAGTGCCGAATTCACCGGCATACGTCGTCTACAAGATCGGTGGTGACCCTAGTGACTACCAGTTCTTGCATGAGGCGCCTAAGGAGATCCCTCACGGATACACGTGCACATACGTGCCGCATCGCAAGAATCGGGCACTCACAAACCGCATCGCAACAAAGAGGGACTTCTGAACAGCGGGGAGGAACTTCGGGAACAGATCTTGAGAAGCAGACGTGGCTAGCTAAGTATGCCACTCCGACAAACCTCCAGAGCTCAGCTCCTGCAGTTGGCTCAGAGCTGGAAAAGCAAGCATGGCTGGCTAAGTATGCCACTCCGGCGAATCTTCAGAGTTCGACTCCTGCAGCCAGCACCGCGGATCAGATCAGTACAATCCTGAGAGACCAGTTCGGCATGGTGCCGAAAAGGAGGACAATCGGCTATTCCAAGCCGTACCCCAACGAGTACGAGTTGATCCCGCTACCACCCAAATATCGGCTCCCTGATTTCTCCAAGTTTAATGGATCAGATGGTTCCAGCTCCATCGAGCATGTGAGCCGATATTTGGCACAGCTGGGCACGATCTCAGCATCAGATGAGCTGCGTGTGAGGTTCTTCGCACGATCCCTCACAGATCGGCTTTCGGGTGGTACACATCGCTGCCACCGGACTCAATCCGGACTTGGAAGCGATTGGAAGAAGCAGTTCCACATGCGGTATCACTCGAGAGGCTTCCGAGGCCGGCATTGCCGATTTAGCACAAGTACGACGAGCGCGGAGAAACAGTGTCGAGAATACGTCCAGCGCTTCAGACCGTTAGGAACCGATGCTATTCGGCTCGTGTGACTGAAAAAGAAGCGATCGAGTTGGCGGTGGTGGGTCTCGCATCACCGATCAAGGACGTGGCCTCCCAAGCGTACTACCCTTCACCGGCGCACATGGTGCGAAGGCTGTCGATATGAACAGCGCCACCCAGATATATACCAGGATAAATTCAAGCGTGCGGTGGTCCTGGTTGAGGCAGATGAAGACGAAGGCTCTGCGGGAGATCAAGAGGTAGCAGTGGCTGAATGGACTCGGGGGGCAAGCCCCATGTCCTGCAAGTGGGTTAAGTCACAAGGTCCTCCAAGAGGGTTTGACTGCGACGTTACCAAAGCTGAGCAGATTTTTGACCTCTTACTTAAGGAGAAGCAGCTAAAGGTACCCGAAGGCCACAAGATCCCCACGGCGCAGGAGCTGAAGGGAAAGCCATACTGCAAGTGGCATAACACGTTCACCCATGCCACCAACGACTGCAGGGTGTGGCGGCAGCAGGTCCAAATGGCGATAGAACAAGGGCGTCTAATTTTCAGCCAGTACGCCATGAAAGTCGACACACACCCCTTCCCCGCCGTTAACATGGTGGAGTGCACTTACCCTAGAGGGTGCCAGCCAGGATTCTCGTTCAACATCAACATGGTAGGACCTGGACACCACTCTGGTAAGGACGGAGACGAGGGTAGCTGCTCTCATAGCAAGGACACAGAGGAAGCCGTTCCACGCGATCGGCTCCGTCACGATGGCAAGCGCTGCATCACAGAGGGAGAAGTGAGGAATGTGAGATATCAGCGACCTCTCTCTGATCACCTCCTCAACAAGTATGTGAGTCAATATGACCAACGCCGACGACCCAACGACGATGATGAAAGAGATCGTCTGGCTAGGGACGCCAGGAGACATCGTCAGCATGATCGCGACGAGGAGAGATATGAGCGCCACGCCAAGGAAAAGTCAAGAGAGCAAGACGACGAGGATAGGCACTGGGACTGTCCCTTCTTCAGACACTGCTGGGATTCAAGAATGAGCCGATTGCCTACGATCGGTAACTGCCCAGAATGTAGACAGAAGAAGAAGGATGCAGCTAACGTGTCCGTGTTCAAACGTCTAGGGCCTCTCCCGCCTCGGAACAAGCACGCTGAGTCCTCTCGGGTGGAAGATCTCGAGGATTTGGAAGACGATGATGAAGAAGAAGAAGATAAGTACCATCGGCCAAGGTGGTGCCCTAATGGACTCAGCCGTTCCCAAAAGCGTAGGGTTCAGCGACTACGTGGTTTGGAGGAAGCCGAAAGGTTATACCTGCACACGTTGAGGAAGGCGCGGCCTGATCTGGCCGCTAAAATTCAGCGAACCCTGGATGAAGAAGGTCGACCACAAAGGAAAGAGTGGCGCCCCAGACAAAAGAAAGCCGATGATGAAACATCGGCTGGCACAAACATGGTGTTCATTCTTCCAACGGAGTTTAGTGCTCCAGGATTAGACGAAGCACCTGTGGCAAAACTTGACTGCGGCCCACGGCCAGTTATCTTTGAGAAGCCACGAGAAAGAAGCTACAGACATCTGAAGGCCCTGTACTTGCGAGGTTATATCAATGGGCAGCCTGTCAACAAGATGCTGGTGGATACCGGAGCGGCAGTCAACATTATGCCATACTCCATGCTACGTCGGTTGGGACGCTCTAGCTCGGATCTGATCAAGACCAACGTGACACTGAGCGATTTCAACGGCCAAGAATCTGACGCACAAGGTGTTCTGAACGTGGATCTGACCGTAGGGAGGAAAACCATCCCTACGACGTTCTTTATTGTCGATAGCAAGAGCACCTATGCTGTCCTGCTAGGAAGAGATTGGATCCACGCCAACTGTTGCATTCCATCCACGATGCACCAATGCTTAATACAGTGGGATGGAGATGAAGTCGAGGTCGTCCATGCAGATGATTCGGCCGAGATTTCAACGGCTGGCATGAACGTTTGGGAGACAACAGGCCAAGAGCCACTCTCAGGCATCAATTTGGACGACTGCGAGCGCATCGACGTGACGAAGGACAGGGTTAGGCTGGTCTTATCCACCGGCCTGGCCGTATAGCAAGAACAAACCTATGGACAAACGTGGCGAGGCCGATCCTTGGGATCGGCCCCAAAGATCTATGGAGGAACATTGCAAAACCTTCATTGAGCGATTCAATCAACATGGAGGCCGATTCCAGCAATCGACCAAAATTATCCTAATCATACATTCCGCCTGTGTTCAACGTTGATCTAATGGGCAGCGGTTTTACGTCGGCTGATGAGCTGGAAAAAGTCAACATTAGTCCTAACGGAGCCGACGTTCAAATACAGTGCCTTGGCTAACTACAGAGCCGATATCCGCAGTTACCTGGCAGATTCGGCTCGGGGGACACCTAATCAGATAAACATGTGCGATACATGTGCAGTGAAATATTGGGGGGGCGATAGAAAAATCGGCCAGTAAAAAAAATTCTCATGGTATACAGCCGATGCACGGACATCGACTTTAGAGCTAAGAAACAAAGCCGATGCACATCCATCGACTCTAGTACAATTACACAGGATCTACCCGCTGCGTGTTCAAGACGCGGATTTTCACCAAGTCGGTCTTCAGTTCAGCTTCGAGGCCTTCTGCTTCCTTGAGGGAGTGAACAATGAGAGCTTCCTCAGCTGCAATGAGCCGATTTTGGTGCCCGAACCTTCTCTTCGAGGACTTCCAACCCTTTGCGCCAGTTCAGCAGTACTGTCAGAAGCGTCAGTTTTGGCATGCAAGGCAGCCTTTTGCTCATTAAGCCGTTGGTGTTTCATCTACAATATCGGCTTTCAACGGAAGAAAAGGTGATCGATGGGGGCAAGTTTGGCTGGCTCTGCATGGTGGCTGTCTCAGAATTACCTGAGTTCAAAGCCCTTTGTCTGATCTGTGCATCCTCACCGCTATTCTCGCCTTGACTGAGGCTCGGGGGGCAGCTGGCCTGGCAGATGCTCTGTTTTTAGAAGCCGATTGGGGTGTCATCGGCTGGTCCTGCGTCGCAACCTTCTTCAAAAATGGTGAGTTCTTGCAGAAGAGGATCACTGGAGCTGGTGGGAGGAATTTAAGGGCTCTCTTGAAGGCAAGGGTCTTCCACATTATCCACCAGATCTCAAAGTCATCAGTCAAAGAGTTGAAGGATAGATTGTGAAGGACCGATGCGTTGCCATCGGCTCATTGAGCATTGGCTAAGTGAACAATCGGCAAAGTCAGTATGAGGGGAAATCGGCTAAATTAGCTTAAAGGAAATCGGCAAAATCAAATTGGGGGAAATTCTTCATTGATAAACAGGATTTCTTACATAAAGAGCTGATTGCTCTCAAAAGGAAGTACCAGGGGATACATTGCCCCATCTACTACTACTGATCCTATGCTAAGGGTCCTATCTACGGGCCGTCGCTGCCCTCGTCGTCGCCGTCGTCGCCGCTGTCGGCGCTACTCCCGGCGGGCTCGTCGTCGCTGCTGCAGCGGCCGCCGGCAGGGCCCTCGTTGTCCTCGTCCTCCTCGTCAGCGTCGTCGTCGTCGCTGAGGTTCCCCGGCCAGGGGCAGAAGCGCTTGGCCGGCGGTTCGTCGGAGGAGGTGTCGTCCTCCTCCTCCTTCTCCTCCTCCTCCTCCTCGGAGGAGGTGAAGTCATCCCAGGAGAAGCGATCGTCATCGCTCTCCTCCTCCGTTTCCCCATCGGCAAGGAAGCGGAGGTCACTTTCCCCGTCGGTCGAGGACTTGTCGTCCTCAGACCGGACGGAGAAATCGTGACTGGACTCCTCCCCGGCTTCGATGGCGCGGCGGATGTTGGCCGCATGGGCCTCCTCCGGGTCCCACTCCGGCGTCGGCTCGTGGGAGGAGGAGGATTGGGTGGAAAGACCCGATGAGGCAGAGGAGGAAGAAGACATGGTGGCGCAGGAGGGCTTTTGGAGTGCTAATGCGAAGGGGATGAAGAAGCAAACTGTTTGGAGCGGTTAAATAAAAGGGGATATAGTGGAGATTCAATGCCACAGCAGTTTCCGAGGAAGTGGTGCCCAACAAAAAAAAAATTGCCAGGTCACGCGGAGAAGTGGAAGAGGCAAGGCATCATGATGAAGGATACTGCGACGGTTCTGCTCTGCCACGGCATGACCCGACGAAGGAAAAGCAGAATAATTTTGGAATTATCATTTCCAAAACCAGGGGGGCATGTGTTATCACCAGAATTTGACCGGATCAGAGGTGGGCCACGATTAAAGATGGGCTTGAAGGATATACATGGAAGAAATACATGAATCGGCCTTATATGCAAAGTTTGGGCTAGTTTGCCCGTGTATCTGTAATATAGTAGGATACGTGTCGGTTAGATAGAGTTTGGCTCGTGCCCGGTTGGGATTATTCCCACGTTAGAAAGTCTACGGACTATAAATATGTATCTAGGGTTTATGAAATAAACAACAATCACGTTCACCACAAACCAATCTAGGCGCATCGCCAACTCCCTTGTCTCGAGGGTTTCTTCCGGGTAAGCATCATGCTGCCTAGATCGCATCTTGCGATCTAGGCAGTATACGTTTATTCGTTGTTCATGCGTTGCTCGTGCTGAAGCCTTGTTGATGGCGAGCAACGTAGTTATCTTAGATGTGTTAGGGTTAGCATTGTTCATCGTATCATATGCTGTCGTCGTGCAACCCTTAGATGTCTAGCCGCCCTTACACCTATCTTAGGTATAAGGGCGGCACCCCGCTTGTTCGTTATTTAGTAGATCCGATCCGTTATGATTGCTCCTTGTTCTTCAAGGATTAGTTTAATATCTGCATAGTTAGGCCTTACAAACGGGTTGAAGGATCCAGTGGCGCGTAGGGTGTAGTTTGCTAGCCCTAGACAGGATGTTCCGGGGATCAACTTTGTGTTGGTTTTTAGGCCTTGTCTAGGGTCGGTTTACGATCACCGTGCGTGGCCGCCAGGCTCAATCATGAGTAGGATGTTCCGATCATATGGTGAAAACCCTAAATCGTAGTAGGTCGTTTTAGCTTTATTTTGATCAAGCAGGACCACCATATATTCGTACACCTCGTACGGATCATGGGTGGATCGGCTCTTTGAGCCGATTCACAGGACAACCTGAGAGCCGATCGAGGCTCGTATTTAATGTTTACGTGTATGCCATGCAGGAAACTAAGCGAGGCACATCCATCACCTTCCAGAAAGGGGCTAGGTGAGGTGACACGCCGTGCAACCAGCATCGGACGTGCGTGCCGAGTCTTTGCGGGCCGTCGCTCGGAGGGACCAGGGCCAGCCGCAGTCCTGGGAGCCTCCCGGCTCTACTGTGTTGCCCGTCGCTGCTCGCCGGTGGGTTTCTGGCCGCAACAGTAACTTAAACCTTTTATGCACCCCATTAAGCCAATTGCCAAAAATATTTGCAACGCTATATGAAGGAAGAACATATGTGAATGATTTACCATATATACCTCGCAAACTGACATTGGAAGAATAAATATTTTATTGTCTTATTTTGATGACAAAAACACATTTCTCACATCCATGCCAGTTGAGTTTTGCAAGGTTATCTTTGGTAAGAATAACACCGGGTACCAAGCAAAAAGCTTAGTTTTCAATGGTACCTTCATCTTCCAGATGAACTTATTGTTAATTGTCGGTTCAACTGGTTGAATTAGTGCTTTATACATGGAGTTTACGGAGAATTTATGATTCTCTATAAGATTCCACTTGAACCCATCAGACCCCGATGTCATATGGACATGAGCTAATCGTTGTAGAAAATCATTCCATGATGCCAACCGTGGTCCAACAAGATCCCATCTGAACATCAGAGTCGGTTGGACCGAATCCATCACCTTGGCTAAGGTATCTCCCTTATGAGGAACGATATTATACAATGTAGGTTATTGTTCGCAGAGCTTACGTGACATTGCCTAGCCATTTATCATCCGAGAACCTTATCTCAGATACATCCTTAATGGAGAAGGAGCCTAAAGGGAGAAAAAGTTTTTTTGTGGCCATAAGACCAGCCTAGAAGTGTGAATCCCCTGGTTTTCATAAAACCTGGGAAAATGCTTTTGAGCCAACATCTTTTCTCCTTAGTAAATTTTTCCAAACCCCATCTTAGGTTAACAACATGGCCAACCATTTACCTAGCAAGGCCATGTTCTTAACCTCAAGATCATGGACACCAAATCCACCTTGTTCCTTGGGGTGGCAAACAACACTCCATTTTGTTAACCGATATTTTTCTTATCAATATCTCCTTGCCAAAAGAATCTTGATCGGAAATAATCTAATCTATGCAAGACTCCTTTAGGTAATAGGAAAAAATAAATCATATAAAGTACCATATTTGTGAGTACCGGATTAATGAGAACTAATCTCCCCTAGAGATAGTAATTTGCCTCTCCAACTACTAAGACGCTTTTGTAACATTTCCTCGACATGTTTCCATTCAACAAGAGTAAGCCTCCGACAATAAATCAGAATACCCAAGTATCTCATAGGAAAACTGCCTAAAGCCCACAGCCAAATAGTTCGGCATATGAGTTTGCAACACCCTTATGAAAATTAATCTTCAGACCTGATAATTGATCGAAAGCTAATAGTATTAATTTCAGATTTCTTGCTTTTTTTCAAGTCATGTTCCGTAAAAAGAATTGTGTTCTAGATAGCCCCCCATTAACTAAGTGAGGTACCACGCCTTGAATTTTCCCATCATCTTTAGCGCGCTCGATAATTATGGTAAGCATATCCGCCACTATGTTAAATAACGTAGGAGACAGCGGATCACCTTGCCGCAAACCTTTTTTCGTCTGAAAGTATCTACCAACATCATCATAGGACAATGTCTAGTGGAAGTAGGATGCAAGTGCAACTTACTCTCCCTGTTCTTGGCATAGGACAATGTTCAGTGGTGGAGTTGAGATGTCTGGTGCGTAGCAGATTTGGCGATCTCGGGCCCTAGCCAAATGCATGGTTTTCCTATGGCTGGTGGTGTGGAATAGGTGTTGGACAGTTGGCCACCTCAGCCGTCATGGTCTCCCACACCTAGTGTTGTGCCCTTTATGTCATCAACATGAGGAATCCATCGACCACATCCTCCAGGGTTGCGTATTGGCGAGGCAAGTTTGGGGAGTTCGATTTCGCATGTAGAGAAGGAGGGTTGTATACCGGGAGCTCATAAGAGAATATGTCAAAATAGGTTGTGTAGTGGTGTGCTAGCATCCGCTCGGAACATGGCATGTGGATGGCCATGGCATTAACCAGCTTGTGCATGTGGTAGCTTCACAATAACATTTTCTTTGAAGGAGCCGCCCCCTCGGCAAAGGTGGTGTGCAGAAGGATTAACTGGGAGGAGAAGTTGTGTGTCTCGGCCAACCTTTTTTAGGGATGGGCTAACACCAGTAGATAGACGAAGGACAGGTGAGTTGTCCGTTTGATGTGTTTGACGTAAACGATATCCTTTCCCGCCAAAATTAACAACTTGCGCCTAAACTTTCTAGTGGACTACATCATCTAACTACTGACACATGTGACCTTGGTGAGCAACAACTTAATCAGATTTGAAAATCACATACCCCTGGGCACCAAGTCGTTCTGTTTTATTTAATCTATATAGCTCATCTATGCACTATTTTTTGTGTGTGATAATTTCAAAATTTTGCTTGTCGTAGTAGAGGCCGATCAGGCCAAAGGCTTGTCATGCCGTAATAGGCCTTTAAGTTACTGGGCTTCTAATGAGTGCATTTGATGGGCTAACCTACTCAGTTTTAAAATAGGATGTCCAACTCTATGGCATGGCGCGGGATTGGACTACTTAACGGGTCATAACTGCGTTGGGCGGACAACGACTGTACACTTTAACGTGTTATAGATGAGCCTTATCTGAAATGGGTCCAACAAACACCAATAACATTGTTAGACCTATGATGGGTCACATTAGTAGTGGGTCTCAGTTTGCCGAACCGATAGTGGATCACTGATGGGACCGTACAATTCTAGTCCTTCCTAGGAAAACAATACATTGGGTCTAGTCCCAACACAGGGGATCAGGTATAGGATGACCAACAAGGCTCACCGGATGAGCGGGTAGAAGATGGCAACAAGACCGAGCAGCTGCCGAAGCCCCGGAGACCAAGGAGAAAGCAGCCCACAAACACTTACTCGGTCACGAGGATTACATATAACACTTATGCATAACTAATATTATTTCTAAAACACGAGCAACGCCGATTGAATAAAACCCGTGCGACCATCTTTGGTTGGTTGCACAGAGAGTGCTAAAGCTCCCAAATTTCCATATGATGAAGTACCATGTACAATTCCAATATGAAGTTTTGTGTATGAGATGCAAAAGTTTGAAATATTTGACTTCCTTAAAGACAATATCATTAAGATGATTCCAACTTGACCGACATAAAGTGCATAATCCTACGCCGAGAGGCGTTTGTATGTTCTTACTAAGCTACCAGTTCCTAAACATATTTGTGATACTATTTAGTGGAGGTAGATTTAAATCAACTGAACAATTTTTCTATAGTAACACCGCACGAGACAATGAAGAACAAAATTGTGTATTGTTTTCTTAAAGAATAAAAAAAACACGCACTTCTTACTACCATTTCAATTCCTTTTTACCAAATTATCGTCTTAAGGATTGAACCACTACAAATCGAAAATCTTGATCGAGGACCTTCAACTTCCAAGTAAATTTTCTTGGAAACACAATGTTTTCACTTTGACGCAAAAGTTTACACCGTAGCAAACTCGCAGCCGTGAGGATGTCTGCTGTTTCTTTTAGCAGGGGAGCTTGAAACCCATGTACTGCCCGCTCGTGTACTGCGCCCAGACACGAACCACGCCGGAGCAGGCTATGATGACGGCGCTGACGGCCAGGACGGCGGCAACCATTAGGACGATGAGCGAAACCCTGCCGGACCTCCTAATGGCGCCCTCGATCACGACCAGCCCGACGATGGAAGCTACGAAGCAGGCCACGGCGTAGACCAACGCGCCCATGATCCCGGGAACTCCCAGGATTATGAACTGGACCATTGACATGGAGGCGCAGAAGAGAACCATAAACATCGTCGTCGCTGAGGCTGTCTGAAAAAAAAAAGATTCCGAACCAGAGATCATCAGCTATTGTAATTGCTACTGAGCTTTGCCTGTACTTGCTACTTTTAACATTCATTCATACCAAGGAAATACTTACTTTTGGAGGCACTCCAATTTGGAGCAGGACGGGGTTGAGAAGCAGGCCTCCTCCGATGCCAAAGAGGCCGCTCATGACGCCGGTCAGCAGAGCAGCCACCGGGAAGACGTACACCGGCAGAGCGTCTAGCCTGCTCTTCACTGCGATTGCCTACGCGTTTTTTCATCACGACAAACAAATTTACCTCAAGTTAACTGAACAATCCTCGCAAACAAATATAACTGAACTAGAATTATCTGTCTGAAGAACAGTGTGCTTGATTTTACCAGCTCAGCCACCTGGCTGTTTCGAGTATGTAATTTTCTTTTCTGGCTCACAATACACGCTGTGAAAGCCACGGCAATAGGGATTTGGGCCACGGTGATGAGCCAGTACGCGACTCCACATGGCTTCATGTCAAACACCCCCTGAACAAAGTATTCGTTCTCACACTCTTCAGTTAGGAAGAGACGAATTTGTCATGCGATACTACTACTACTCCTACTACAATTCCTCGCATTATTAGTTCTCTTCATTCAAGAAGTGATGACGGGGGAAATGTATATCAGGGAAATCAGTTTAGAACGGGAGAAATAGACTGTAAATAGATCATCATACCTTAGCGCCCTCGCCTCCTATGAAAAGATGCATGACAAAGAAGCAAAGCCAGACCGTGACAAGCACCACCAAGTCCACCCAGTGACACCCGTGGCCACCGCCTCCCTCCTTGCCAATAATAAGCGGTTCCTCCGTGCCCGCTCCGGTGCCCGCTCCCTCAAGAACCCTCCTCGCCGCCGCCGTCTCACCGCGCCACCGCCTCATCCCGGTGCCGTACGTCTTGAACGTGGCGAAGGACAGGAACGCGGCAAACAGCACGGTGATGAGCCACTCTGGGAACATGACGTTGCACACCACCCCGACGCTGACTCCGAGGAGGAGGCACGGCTGCGAGACCACCGCGATGTCGTAGTCGATCAGCGGCTGGCCGTCCGGCCCGGGCCCGCGGACCAGTAGGGTGTAGAGCACGTTGGACAGCGTGCCGCCGGTGACCATGAAGGTCGAGAACGCCGTGGACGTCTTGAGGCTGAGCCCGGCCACGATGTTGAGGATCGGCACGTACAGCGAGCCGCCGCCGACGCCGCCGGCGCTGGAGATGGTTGCGGCCAGGAAGGAGAGGACGCATGCGAGGACTGCTCGGGGGTTGATCTGCAGCTGTAGGGTGGATTCCATGTGCATCATCGCATCTGATCTCCATGGGTAGACTGTTGAGTTGAACGCTCTTGCAGCCGTGAGCAATTGCGAGGAATTCATCTGGTCAGTGTTTTGGGTGTAGAACTGTAGATGAGTTCTAGATTTCGGCGTTGGCTTCTTCCAAGTGTACAACAGCAAAATGAGCACCAGCCTTGAGTTGTGTTTGTCCATTCAGACGATTTAACGGTGTGTGTTGGCAAAATGTCAACGTAGCTTAGCGTGCGATATAGCAAAAACAATAATCCTACACTTGTCTATGCATAATGTCAACATGGTGTAGTGTGCTATAGCAACAAAAATAATCGTGCACTT
The DNA here is from genome assembly GCF_019359855.2 of Lolium perenne. Taxonomy (NCBI): domain Eukaryota; kingdom Viridiplantae; phylum Streptophyta; class Magnoliopsida; order Poales; family Poaceae; genus Lolium; species Lolium perenne. Next base: position 266,145,242 of record NC_067246.2, on the reverse strand, counting down.
GTCTCTGCATTTGTGCGAATGGGCAGCAAGTGTTGAGTGTGTCTATAATAAGATCAAGTTGTCTCTTGCGGTGCTTTTCTCTGAAGGAAGAATTGAATGATGAGCATCTTTTTTCTTCCACACAACCCATAGAGCCAGGTTCCACTATCATTGATAAACATGACAACATAATACCGTAAGTTCATATTTTCAAAGTAAAGAATAAGCGAAATGCCCGCACACCGCTAGGAAGCCATTATATCTACAAGGGCAGCATCAGAAACCGGCATCTCTCTCTTCTCTTCATCAGTGTTTCTACTCCAGGGACGTTGTTGTCGCTTTTTCACATTTCTTTGTCTTTTGAGGAGCATCTTCTAGTCCTAGCACTACAGGAATGGACCCATACGCCGACGGCCAGCTGCCCTCGGCATAGCCACGCCTGGTCCTCGGCGTAGGCTACGCCGACGGCAGCCCTCGGCGTATGGCGTCGGCGTTTAGGTCCCTCGGCATAGACAATATTACCGTCGGCGTAGCCCGGCCCTCGGCGTAGCACGCTACGCCGACGGCAAAACCGTCGGCACACAAATTTTACAAATTTGAATTTTCTTTTTTCCAAAAAAAAGTTCAAAAAACAAAATTCGAAAAAAAATTAAAAAATTTATATGCCGACGGCAAAGTCCTCGGCGTAGAGTTTTAAATTTTTTAAAATTTTAATTTTTTTACACCATTTTCTTTCTTTTTTTCTTTTTTTTACTTATTTATCTTTCACCCATACACTTTTAACTCTAAGTACACTTAATCTTAGGTAAAATTACAATCATGGTTAAACTTCCCAGTCGGTCACGCATCCTCACACTATTCCAACCTCAGCACGCTTAACTTCTTGGTTCCATTCGGATGAGCTTCCCTTAAAGAATTGACACCTTGCTAATAATAATAGCCTATCAACCCTATTAACCCTTGGACCGTGATGTCACAACTCATTATTTTTGAATTCCAAACAATTACTTAAGTAAACAATAATGGATATATAAGTAACAATGATTAACAATATTAAATTCAAATAACAATAAAATTATTTTATTTTTTGGTCTTTTTTCTATTTAATATGGAACACTTAATATCTTTAAATCGGAAAACCGAAATTCCACAAATAATATGTCTAAATCGATCAGAAAAATGAGAGGAATCTAAATATAACATGCATATAATCATTTGAACCTAAAAATTAGAGGAATCCAAATATGACGCCCAATTTGCCGTGTGGCCAAAACGGCCCAATCGGGAGATGCGAAATGGCCGTATCGGGCGGGCTGGTGCACCGTTCGCCAACACGCTAAACGGACAAAAATTAGCACATAAAGTGATGTGTTATAGACCTAAAAAAAAATTTGCGAAATTTATTGAGCGATGGAAAGTGTACCCCTAGTTCAAATTCGGTCAGTTTCCAGCGTATTCGGCGGGACACCGCAGGAAGCCGTAGGGATTGCCAGATAGCTAGCGCGTACATATGGCATGTGATATATGGTGCGGAGACGGTGTCCTACCACTACGCTGAGGTCTCGCGCAATACTAAAATGCGCCCCATGTAGCTGCTTCAGAAAAAACTGTTTTAGCACCTCGAAAATGAAAAAATCATCGCCCATGAGTCGGATTGGAAATCCGCTCCGGGGCCTTGCTTCCCATCCTAGGGACCACGCAGATGCCAAATATGACCTCGTTCGGACAAACTATGCGGTGTCACGGGTCGTTTCCTACTCATTTGCCCTAAAAGCCATAGAACTCCGGACGTGATAGCCCTTTTTGTGAAGGGTTTTCTAAAATAATTGTCGTATCCTAATTCCGAATTTTGGAGTGGTTACTAGGACACATAAAATGACACCATGCGGCTCCGCGGGATTTTCTGACTTTGTTTAAATTTCCATTTGGCCAAAACGGGCCCCCACGGAGACGCGGTAAGGCCGTACCGGGCGCGCTGGTGCACCCGTTTACCATCGCGCTAAACGAAAAAAAATTCGCACATAAAGTGATATGTTATAGACCTAAAAACATTTTTCCCGGAATTTATTGAGCGACGGAAAGTGTAGCCCTAGTTCAAATCCGGTCACTTTCCAGCGGATTCGGCGGGACACCGCAGGAAGCCGCAGGGATTCCCAGATAGCTAGCGCGTACATATGGAATGTGATATATGGTGCGGAGGCGGTGTCCTACCACTACGCGGAGGTCTCGCGTAATACTAAAATGCGTCCCATGTAGCTGCTTTACAAAAAAAACCCGTTTTGGCACTCCGAAAATGAAAAAACCATCACCCATGGGTCGGATTGGAAATCCGCTCCCGGGGCCTTGTTTCCCATCCCAGGGACCACGCACGTGCCAAATATGGCCTCATTCCGACAAACTATGTGGTGTCACGGGCCGTTTCCTACTCATTTGCCCTAAAAGCCATAGAACTCCGGACGTGATAGCCCTGTTTGTGAAGGGTTTTCCAAAATAATTTCAGTATCCTAATTCCGACTTTTGGAGTGGTTACTAGGACACATAAAATGACGCCATGCGGCTCCGCGGGATTTTCTGACTTCGTTTAAATTGCCATTTGGCCAAAACGGGCCCACACAGAGATGCGGTATGGCCGTACCGGGCGCGCTGGTGCCCCCGTTTACCATCGCGCTAAACGGAAAAAAATCGCATATAAAGTGATATGTCATAGACCTAAAAATATTTTTCCCGGAATTTATTGAGCGACGGAAAGTGTATCCCTAGTTCAAATCCTGTCACTTTCCAGCGGATTCGGCGGGATACCGCAGGAAGCCGCATGGATTCCCAGATAGCTAGCGCGTACATATGGCAGGTGATATATGGTGCGAAGGCGGTGTCCTACCACTACGCGGAGGTCTCGCGTAATACTAAAATGCGTCCCATGTAGCTGCTTCACAAAAAAAAACCCGTTTTGGCACCCCGAAAATGAAAAAATCATCACCCATGGGTCGGATTGGAAATCAGCTCCCGGGGCCTTGCTTCCCATCCCAGGGACCACGCACGTGCCAAATATGGCCTCATTCCGACAAACTATGTGGTGTCACGGGCAGTTTCCTACTCATTTGCCCTAAAAGCCATAGAACTCCGGACGTGATAGCCCTGTTTGTGAAGGGTTTTCCAAAATAATTGGCGTATCCCAATTCCATCTTTTGGAGTGATTACTAGGACACATAAAATGATGCCATGCGGCTCCGCGAGATTTTTTGACTTCGTTTAAATTGCCATCTAGCTAAAACGGGAACCTGAGGACATATAAGAAAGTGATTGAATTGTTTCTATATTAACATGGTATTGTACATGATTCAAATATGCTTGATTTTGACATAAACAGATAGATGATGTTTTTCTGAACATTTTGATACCTCATACGCATTTTTCTGGCATCATATGAATTAGTTATGATTTTTACAAAATTAGACAAATTTGAAAAATTGCTACGCCGAGGGTGGCCGTCGGCGTAGCCCTGTCTACGCCTAGGGCCAAAGATATGCCGAGGGCTGCCCTCGGCGTAGACCTCGCTATGCCGACGGCCGTGCTACGTCGAGGGTCAGATGAGGAGGCTGGCCAGGCGAGGCCATACGCCGAGGGCCCCGACTTTTGGCCGTCGGCGTATAAAAGGCCCTCGGCGTATCGCGCCATTCCTGTAGTGTAGGCAGCAAAAAATTATTACATCAGAGTACACAGAGTGGTCGGGGAACTTAAACAATATGGCTCAGAGAAATAAAATGCAAACACATCATGACACCAGTCCAACTAGTGAAACCCATCTCGAAGTCTCTTAGAAGTCGTTTGGTATCCATTATTTGGGCCTGGAATCCTGGAATTCATTTGGAATTTCATAGGTGGGCCGTTTGGTTGCCACAGAATTGGGCCATCATTTTATTTAGGAAATCCAGCAAAATGATGCCATGGGTAAACATGATTCCGAGCTGAGACCTGTCATTTGTGTTTCTCTATGGAAGCCATTTACAAATTCAATATTGAATTCTGTTGTCATTTGCAATTCATGTGGCAACCAAACAAGTGTCCATTTCTGGAATTACAATATAAATGAAATGAATAGATGTATTCATTTGAAATGCTACAAACGAAATGAAAGCCTGGCTTTCAAACGACTTCTTAGAAACAAGGTATCGTATCTTCGAAAGCAATGCACACGAGGTTCTGGTTCTAAATAGTAAAGGCCATGTCAGAATTTTTCATCCTAGAGGGTGCATAGCCTTGTTATCAAGTTAACCAATGATATGTTATAAAAATTATATCATTAGAAAGTTCATATGTTCTATTTTCTAATGATATAATTTTTATATTATATAATTTAAATTATATAGGTTAAATTGATGACCTCGGGGTACGTGCACGCCTAATAAACTGTGAAGGAGGGAGTAGTTAGAATATGTGCCTTGAAGACAACATCTTCAACAAGTAGATGATGTACATGTGTTGTGGATAGCATACCTAGTGCTACCACACATTTGCGTGCTACCTGATTCCAGGCCAAGAAATAGACGATCTGAGAGTTGCTCTCATGCTTATTCGTACATAATACTCTGATTACACTGGTAGAAAAACGGCCTTTGGTCGCGGTTCGTAACTGCCATTAGTCGCGGTTGCGCAACCGCGACCAATTAAGCGCGACTAATGCCCCCCCCCCCCTTTAGTCGCGGTTTCTTACGAACCGCGACTAAAGGCACATCCACGTGGCCGCCAGCAGTCCGTCGGGGCGGAGGATCTTTAGTCGCGGTTCTCCTGGCCAACCGCGACTAAAGGCCGCCGCAGGTTTAGGATTTTAGCCCCCCCCCCCCCTAAACCTGTTTTCTTTTTAATTTTTATTGTTTTATTTCTTTTGTGTTTTATTTTAATTTTGAAGGAGTTTCACATATTCTACGGTACTACATACATGCATATGAATGTATAATTTCAAACAAATTTGAAATTAGAACAAAAAAGAATTCAAGAGGAATATACAATATATATTCAATATCATCGGATGACCATATACAATTTTGAACAAGTTTCCATACATAATTTAATGCATATGAAGTTCTACGTCCTCTACATAGTGTTTTCCTTTAGGATCGACGACTTCCCTCCTGAACCATTGATACGCGTACAACACGCGTCCGTTGGGAACCCCAAGTGGAAGGTGTGATGCGTACAGTAGCAAGTTTCCCTCAGTAAGAAACCAAGGTTTATCGAACCAGTAGGAGCCAAGAAGCACGTTGAAGGTTGATGGCGGCGAGATGTAGTGCGGCGCAACACCAGGGATTCCGGCGCCAACGTGGAACCTGCACAACACAACCAAAGTACTTTGCCCCAACGAAACAGTGAGGTTGTCAATCTCACCGGCTTGCTGTAACAAAGGATTAGATGTATAGTGTGGATGATGATTGTTTGCAGAGAACAGTAGAACAAGTATTGCAGTAGATTGTATTCGATGTAAAAGAATGGACCGGGGTCCACAGTTCACTAGAGGTGTCTGACATAGGCATCCCAAATGGGCCTGCCGAAGATGGTACCCGGGGTTTACTGGAGGCCCAATACCCGAAGAATAAGAAGATTCGGGAGCCCAAGATTTACTAAGGAAAGATAGAGTTGTAATAGGAAGTGTTGTTTGTAATCTGGCGGGACGAGTTAGAAACCGTCCCGGACTCTGTAAACTTGTATAGCACGAATCCCTCGGCTTCACCTCATATATAAGGGGGAGTCGAGGGACAAAAGGAAAGACCCGAATCATTGTCTGCAAATCCTAGTTTTCACAATCGTCGAGTACTTTTCGGCTGAAACCTTCGAGATCTACTTACCCTCTACTTCTAACTAAACCCTAGCCTACAATCCATAGGCATTGACAAGTTAATCCCTTGTCAATTGGCGCCGTCTGTGGGAATTAGAGGCGTAAGGAGCTGATCTCGATGGCACGCTCAAGATCTTCGACATCGTCAACCGCAAGCAACACAATGGATCGAGGTAAACAGATCGCTACTGGTCTTGTCGATTTTGTTCCTCACCCACCCTCCCGTTTGGATGCATATGCGTATCTGGCGGAGCCCATGGAGATGACGTTCGGAAGGTTCCACTTTCGCGTCGAGAAGGAAGGATCGTATCGTGTCGAAATTCCGATTTCGTCGGGATCATCAGTGGCCGATTCCGATTTTTCAAGCTATGCATCGTCAAACGAGTCAGGAGAAGAAGAAACCTCGGCGACACGCTACGTCAGTATCAGAGCAAGAGAGAAACTCGCCAAGATCTTCAACGACATATCGTTTGAGTCATCTGCGGACTCGTATATAAGCGATGGCTCAAGCGATGTCGACAGTCATGACTTCATCGACAAATCTCTCACAGTGGGCAAGGTCTTCATCAATCTCAACGATGATGTCACCAAACCCAACATAGATCTGAGTACAAGGTATCATCAGATTTACGCCATCGAAGGTCAAGAGGAGACATCTGAGGCTTTCGACAGTTTGGGAAATCCATACGTCGATCCCTCCAATCTGCGACAAGGCTTGGGCAACAAATACGTCGGGCCAGAGCCGCGAGATAGAGTTCAACTTTCACAAGCAGCGTGGGACAGAGCTGCGAGAGCTATGAACGGCACAGAACCAATGGCTACCACAGCCACACCGGAAGAATTGCAAGCATATCAATATAGGCTCGCACGAGCTGCCGGAATTGGAAAAACAGACGGTGAGTTGAACGGGAGAAAGGAGGCAGCTTCGCATCCAGCGGGAGAAGGGCAGATCTAAGTCGACAATCTAGAACTACGGGTGATAGCCATCGGGAGGCGCGGAACAGAGCAAGATCAAGGCTGCAACACATACCCGAGGCGAGAAAGAGAACACTTGGTTCAAAACCTCGACATGTCCTTTATGTCGATAGATACAAGAGGAAACATCATCCCTAAGACACCGAGAGGCTGGGTATATGGCGACACATGCTTTTATCCTTGCATCTAAACCACCTCCGGGTGACCCAAGGGAAACAACTGTACAATATGGCGGTAGCAGGAGTTGGAGCTATGGGGACAGCGTTTATATCAACGCCTCCCGAAGGAGTGGCAAGGCAAAATAGTCCGCGACCCGCAGCAGACAACGGCGGCTTTGAAGGGCCAAGTGGAGCAAGAGACACAGCAGCACAAGCAAGAGTCGACGGAGCGCGGCAAAACGAAGGGATCATCGGCAATCCCCGAACTCAACGACGAAGATATGTGCGGCTTACCATGCTTCACGAGGAGAGTCCGAAAAACGCGAGTCCCCTCGGGATTCAAGTTACCCGATAATTTCAAGAAATTCGACGGCCTTCAAGATCCGAGAGGATTGGCTAGTCGACTATCTGAGACGGTGAAGGCGACGGGAGGAACTAGGGCAACAGCCATGCAAAGCATCCGGGTGCACCCGAGTGGTGCCGCACGATCATGGATAAAGAAACTCGCTCCGGGATCCATCGACGGTGGGAAAGTTTCGAGGACGTGTTCGTCAAGAACTTCAGATCCACGTGCAAAAAACCCGCATCGTTAGAGGAGTTGAGAGCGTGTCGACAAAAGCCGGATGAGCCAATGAGAAAGTACATCCGTAGATGGAATATCATCAAAAACTCGGCAGAAAACATATCGACGAGAGAGCAATAGATGCGTTTGTCGCAGAGTCGAGGCGTGGAGACTTTGTCGAGGATTTGGGAAGGACCAATCCAAGGACAAGATCCGCGTTAATGGAGATAGCAAATAAATGGGCAGATGGAGAAGACGCTGTCCACAACAAACGACACAGTCGCCGAGAGGAGGACCGTGGTCGAAACTATCCACCGAGGCGAAGCTTGACTCGGAGGTACCAGAACATCGACGCTCCAGGACAAATTTCGGCAGGTTTTCGGACAAATACAGGAGGCAATAGAGATGATTACCGAGAAGCGATGAACAGCGAGGTGATAATAGGGATGATTCACGCAACGAGGCAAAATAGTGGGCCGAGGTTTCCAAGACCTTTCGTGTCCCCGAGGAAATGCTGAACGGACCGTGCCGGATGCACTTCTTCCTCGACAAAGAACGGGAAAAGACAGTCGGGGCACCTGCAAAGACCGTCGAAATTTTCAGCAATGTTCGGATACGCGAGAAAATGCTCACGCTCGAGCAGCACGAGAGAAACCCTCGGGAGCCTAGGAGCGAGATTCATCTACCGCCACCTCCCGCGATTACAGAGGACAATCGACACCGGCTAAGAATAGCGGCAGCACTGCACCACCACCCTATGTTGATCCTAACTCCAACGGAGCAGTGTTGATGATTCGAAGGGAAGGCCGTCCAATAGAGCTCAAAAAGTAATCTCACGACAGGTGTTTATGGCGAGAAAATGCCTCCACCAACGATTGAGTACCTTAATTGGTCGGGACAAGATATCGGCTTCACAATAGCAGATCATCCGCAGCAAGTTCCTCGACCAGGGCAGTCAGCACTTATTCTCGCCAGGTTATCGCAGGATTTGATGTCTCTCGAGTGTTCATAGACGGCGGCAGCAGCTTGAACCTCATGTATGCAGATACATTGAGGAAGATGAACATATCCTTAGCAAACTTGAAACCAACAGACACAAGGTTCCACGGCATCACACCAGAGAAACCAAGTTATCCATTGGGAAAAATCAATCTCGATGTTCAATTTGGGACCCGAGAAAATTATAGAATCGAGAAGCTCGAATTTGAAGTCGTGGATTTTCCATCACAATACCACGCTCTGTTGGGACGACCAGCATATGCTAGATTTATGGCAGTACCACACTATACATACCTGTTGTGGAGGTTGCCCGGACCAAGAGGACCAATCACGGTCAAGGGAAGCTTTGCCTTAGCCGATAAGTGCGACAAGGATTTTCACAAAGTTGGCGAAACTTTCGGGATGCAAGCCGAGTACTTGGCGTCAAAAAGCATGACTGATTACGACGTCTTGCCCGGACGTTGGAAGGCCAAATAAAGAATCAACTTTCAACACGAGAGAAAAATTCTAAGGAGGTGCAGATTCACCCGACAGATCCAAAAAGACGACATCTATCGCAAACGATATGGATATCGCATAGGAAAGCGCGCTCGTCAAGTTCCTCCGTGAGAACTGGAAAATCTTTGCATGGTGTCCAGTGACATGCCAGGAGTACCCTGGAACTTGCCGAGCACCACCTAAATTTGGATCCAACAATGAAACCAATCGGACAACCTTTGCGGCGTTTTTCGGAACCAAACCGCAAAGCCATGCTTTCAGAAATAAATCGACTCGAAGAAGCTGGTTTTATCGTAGAGAAATATCTACGAAGCCACATGGGTAGCTAACCCAGTGATGGTGCCGAAGAAAAACACGACAGTCCTTCGCATGTGCGTCGACTTTACGTGTCTCAATAAACATTGTCCTAAGGATCACTTTCCCCTCCCAAGGATCGATCAAATTATCGACTCCACGGCAGGTTGCGAACGTCTTTCCTTCTTGGATGCATACTCTGGTTATAACCAGATCAGATTAAAAGAAGATGATGAAGCCAAGACAGCGTTTATTACACCTTACGGCGTGTTTTGCTACAAGACAATGCCCTTTGGTCTAAAAAATGCGGGAGCAACATATCAGAGGATGATGCAGAAGTGTTTAGCAACACAGATCGGGAAAAACGTGCAAGTATACATCGATGATGTCGTCATAACATCAAAAAAGGGGACAACGTTGATCGAGGATCTCAAAGAAACTTTTGACAACCTCGACAAATTCCGCCTCAAACTGAACCCGACGAAGTGTTCTTTTGGCGTCCCAAACAGGAGAACTTCGGGGTTTCTAGTTTCGGCAAGAGGGATTGAAGCAAATCCCGACAAAATACAAGCCATAGTAACAATGAGAAAGCCAACAAAGTTGAAAGAAATACAGCAGCTAATCGGGCGAGTCGCAGCTTTGAGCAGGTTCGTCGCCGAGGTTAGGAGAAAAAGCGCTACCATTTTATGCGCGATAAAACAAGGAGATAAATTCCGGTGGAACGAAGAGGCCGACGTGAGCTTTCGAGGATCTGAAGCGAAAAATCTCGACACCACCAATCCTGGTGGCTCCAAAGGAAAAGGAACCTCTCCTGCTATATATTGCAGCCACGCCCCAAGTGGTTAGCACGGTATTAGTTGTCGAAAGAGAAGAAGAAGGGAAAATCCATGGAGTGCAGCGACCAGTATACTTCGTGAGCGAAGTCTTGTCACCTTCAAAACAAAGGTACCCTCAGTACCAAAAACTAGCATATGGAGTGTTCACGACAGCACGAAAATTGCGCCACTATTTTTCGGCACACCCGATCATAGTGGTCAATGAAGCTCCCTTATCAAATATACTTGAATAACCCGAAGCTACGGGTCGTGTCTCCCTTTGGGGAATAGAACTTTCCCCTCGGGACATCACGTATGAAAAAGAAAAGCAATAAAGTCGCAAATCTTGCGGACTTCATCGCAGAATGGATGGAGTTGCAAAATACAGGACCTCCAGATTTATCGAGACCTTGGACCAGGACCTTGGATGTGTCCACGATACTAGCAGGAGAGGGCGCATGACTAGTACTCATCTCACCTGAAGGCGACAAATTAATGTTCATCCTCAGGATGACGTTCCTTAACGCATCTAACAATGACGCAGAATATTAGGCTCTCATACACGGGATGAAGATGGCAAAAGCACTGGAGCAACTCGATTAAAAATCTTTGGCGACTCACGATTGGTGGCTCGGCAAGTTATGAACCAATGTGATGCAATCAATGATAGCATGATGGCATACAAGGAGGTGTACAACGAGCTTGAGAAGTTATTCGATGGATGCGAAGTAAATCATATTAGCAGGTTGAGCAATGACGAAGCCGACGTTCTTGCAAACATCGGGTCACGGTGCCTTCCAATCCCGCAGGTGTATTCTGGGAAGAGATAACGAGAGAGATCCACTAAGCCAACAAAGTCAAAAAAGAAGGAGAAGAAACCCTCGGGGGCTGCCAAGGAAAAGCAAGAGGACGAAGAAGAAGATCAGGACTTGGTCATGGTGATACAGATACCGTGGATGCAGCCGTACATATCATACATCATGAGGAAAGAAATACCCGAGGATCCGGTTGAAGCAAGGCGAGTAATTCGACGCTCCAAAGCTTTTACGGTGGTCAAGGGAGAATTGTATAAGCGAAGTATTTCAGGCGTTTTGCAAAGGTGCGTTACACCCGAAGAAGGAAGAATAATCCGAAGGATGTACACGAAGGAATATGTGGCCACCACGCAAGTAGTCGAGCTATCGCAGCCAAGGTTTTTCGGGCAGGATTCTCTTGGTTGACAGCAATCGAGGACGCCAAGGACATAGTAAGAACTTGCGACGCATGTCAAAGGTTCGCCGCAAAACCTCACTCTCCAGCAGCAGAGCTAGCACCAATACCATTGTCTTGGCCCTTTGCTCAATGGGGACTTGATATGGTGGGTAAGTTACACAAATCCTGGCCAGGAGGAAAGGAGTACATGCTAGTAGCTGTCGATAAGTTTACAAAGTGGATAGAAGCGAAGCCGATAAATTCACCGAGATGGAGCATCCGCATGATAAAATTCGTAAAAGGCCTCGTCTTCAGATTTGGAGTGCCCCACAAAGCATCGTCACGCACAACGGCAGCAACTTCACATCCCATGAATTCAAAGATTATTGCGAAGAGGTGGGTATTAAGCTGAACTTTGCGTCGCCGCACATCCTCAAACCAATGGGCAAGTCGAGAAAGCCAATGGCATCATCTCGCAATGGTATTAAGAAACGCTTGTTAGGACCACTGGAAAAAGCTCGACATACCTGGCCGTAAGAACTACCAAGCGTGTTGTGGAGCATCCGAACAACACCAAACACAAGAACGCAGAAACTCCGTTTTTCTGGTTCATGGAGCGAGAGGCAGTACTACCAATCGAGATAGAGCACCCCACACCACGTCTCGCAGAATATGATGACGAACCGGCGAGACGAGTGCTAGACGACGACGTCGACGCACTTGCTGAAGCTCGAGATGAAGTATTATCTCGGGTAACCAAATATCAACGGGACTTGAAGAATTACCACGGTCGACGTTTGCGGCCAAGATCTTTTCGTGGGAGACCTAGTTCTTCGGCTCACGCAAAAAAGTCATGAAAAACTCGAGTCACCATGGCTTGGCCCTTACATTGTCACGGAAGTAATTGGAGGAGGAGCATACAGAATAAAGGACAAGAAGACAGGGGTGGAGGAGCCAAACCCCTGGAACGTGGCGCAACTTAGGCGTTTTTACGCCTAGAGTCAAAATATCGTCTTGGTAAAGCGTCACTGTCCTGAAACGCCCGCGAGTTTTCAGACGCACTCTTTTCCTTTTTCGGGGCACCGAGTGGGGCCGGAGAAGGTTTTTAATGAGGCGGGCTCGCGGTGCTGCAATATAATAAAGATAGTGACAATATAACTTTTCTTCCTTATCGACATGACCAAAGTCTTCGCTCCGACGAATTTCAATATAGTTCATCGACAAAAGGAAAAACTTGCCTTGGTATTCAAATACCTCGTGAGTCAACAAAAATACAAAATAGTGCTCAATAAAAAGCTTGGGGGCTCATATTCGCCTTAAATATATAAATGCCTTGGTTCAAAACCTCGCAAGTATACAAATATAGTAAAGAGTCACCGAAACACTCGGGGCTAAACAAACAGAGAAATATAATGATTGCTTTACAATATAGGCATGGATTACAACGAAGAAAGATCTACAAGAAGAAACTCACTAGTCTTGATTCAATATGTCCTCAAGAGTAACCCTGTTGTCCTCCGGAGCAGCACCAAGAAAATCGGCATAATGGCCATCGGCAAAAAAGTCGGCATCCATCCGAAGTAGGTCCTCAATCATTTCTTCGGCTATAGGCGTAACCTTCGTGTTAATCCTGTCAACACCAACTCTCCGCCGTTTTACTTTTTGGTGAACCTTCTCGACAACCTGGGTAAGGTCAAGCTTCGAGTGGCGATTTGGAGCATGATAAGAGCAAATCGGGCGCCAGCTACTAGTTGAGCTTTGACAAAATCATGGATACTGCGAGCATCCTTGAACCTTTCCATCAATTCAGGAAGAGTTTTTGGTTGGACGTTGCGAGGAAACATGGAGTTGTAAACCATGGACAAGGTCTTGGTACAGAAGTCGAGGAAATCGCGAGTTTGAGAGGCGCGATCTTGAAATCGACAATTTGGCGGGTCCTTTCCTGGGGTAGCCCAAAACAAAGAACCATGGTCCAAGGAGAGATTAACAAGGAGGGTTGTCCTAGCATTCACCCTCTCTTCCTCGGCAGCATCGGTAAAGGCACCTATCAAAACAAAAAAGCGGAAACCTTCAAAGAAACAATAGTATGCAAATAAAGGATATCGGCGGATGAAACAGGCATACCCGACATATCTGCACTGGCTTCATTCATTAATTCGAGCATGAAATTTTCTCGAATAGTCGCCTTTTCAGCCTCGGAAGCAGCAATTTCCTTAGCAGCTACGGCCTCGCGAGCTTGTTGAAGAGCAATTTTTTCGGCTTCAGATGACTTACGAGATTGCTCCATCATCACAAGTGTTTGCTTCTTCGCATACTGAAGTAGTTGCCGAAGTTCATCCAGCTTCTTGCGACAAGGTATCGTCGACAGAGCGGTATCACCAAAAGCTTTCCTCGCGCGGGAAGAAGAAGGCGAAACATTGGAAGGAGCGAGAAGATGGAGTATAGTTATCAAATATCAACTGAAAAATAAACAAGACAACATCAAATAACAAGCAAAGATAGAAGTCTTCATTAATCTCTTGGAATAATTACAAGGGCATTCCCGTGGAGTTAAGTAAGTACGTGTCGCCAAATGACTTCTGTGGCGACAGCCGCCCACGAGACAGAAAGAAAAACAGAGGGCTGCAACTAGACCTCCGGCCTAGAGGAGCTAGGAGGTGCAGGTGGCTGGATGCCCAGATACGCCAATATCTTCTTCGTGTTGGGCTTGGCCGCCTTGATCAGCGACCTCCATCTTGACTGCTCTATCTCGACCGGTGTCGCCAACCTTCATCCAATCAAGCGTACGGTTGGCTGTCGGCAACCAGGGCAACGGTACTCTCGACAAAGAACCTTCATATTCTCTGACGCATCTTCAATCCCAGGTCTTCCGAAGCATTAAACATCTTGGCGAGGTTAAGGAAAGTTGCGGGTTCTTCTTTCTTCGGGAAGAAATAAGGGAACAACGCCGACAATCCTGCATTAGCATTTGCCACGCCTTCACGAATTTCGCGCCCGTGAAACTCCGTAAGAGAAAGTGCGTCAAGGAGAGGATCGTTGACAGGATTATCCAGATCAAAATCCTGGTTTGTTTGGGCTGCCACACGAGACAAGACATCAGTCAACAACCAAGAAACAGGAAGTGCGAAAAAATAAAAGGGATTGATAATATTACTCGTAGTACGTCGACTTTGCGACTTCAAACGCTTGAGGATTCCTTCGTCACGAAGCCTGTGCAGCTTTGTGCTCATCCAAGGCAGCTGTCGCATCCTCAAGTTTCTTCTGCAGTTCCTCGACACCAGCAGCTTTCGCCTTAGCTTCATCAGCTTCGACCTTGGCTTTGCTAGCAGCGAGTTCAGCTTTCTTGCGAGCCGCCTCACTTTGCTCAAGTTTTTGAGCCAGTGCGTCGGCGCGTTCGTTAGCCTCTGCAAGTTTCTCTGTCGAGATATGGAAAAAAGAGAGAAGAAAGATCAAAAATCGCGGCAAGTAACGGGAGTGACAAATTAAGGAAAAACGACAAGTATGAAAGTCGTTACCTTCGGCTCTATTAGCATATTCACGGTACCCAATAAATTGGGAACCGATGCGGAGAAGATCCTTGATCATAGGCTGTTCAACGTGAACACAGTAAGAGAAACATCGGCATAAAAAAAAAAAAAAAAAAGATGTGAAGAAACAAAATAAAGAAAATATAGATGTCGACAAACTTACATCATCTAGGAGAGGGGGCGACGAACTGCCCAACTGAGGGGCAGGATCAACAATATTTTCAATCCGTGCCCTTTTTGGTGAAGGGGCACGGGGGCTCGAAGGAGTAGATGTATCAACATTTCTTTGAGGAGGCGACGATTCCTCCCCTTCAACTGGTTTTTCTGAAATAACTAAAGTATGTGACGTGCTCGTTCGAGCAGCCACATCTAAAGTTGGTGTTTCTTCATCATCACTGTGACAAAATAGTGGCAGCATAAAAGCAAGGCAAAATAAAATTCTTCAAATAAAAAAGGAAAAGAGCAAGGAACCTACGAGCTGATGATACTCTCGATGTATGGATCATAAGCTGCTTTTCGAGGTGCGGGAGCGGTTTCTTCGGGTTTCGAGGTCCCGGAATCTTCGGCATTGCTCCTTTTCCTTTTGCTCTTCGGAGAAACAGCAGGAGGAGGAGATTGTGCTGATGTTGTATCTTCGTAGGCAGCATCCTTCTCGGTAGATCCCGCAGATTTTCGAGAATCATGCGGGTTCATTCACAAAAGAGGGGGTCTCCTGGTTAACATCATCGACAACGGCTCTTTCTTCGACCTCTCCATCCTCGGGAAGAGGAGGAAGGGAAGCCATAGTAGGATGATTCTACAAAGAAATAGTGACAAAAGAGAATAAGTGAGATACCACCGCAAATAAGATACGAGGAACAGTTCAAAACAAGATAAAACTTCGAGAAGAGAAAATACCTCGGGAAGAGGATTGGAAGCACCGTATGGTTCCACTCGACGGGGAGGAGGGAATAGGATCCTTCTTGCCTAATCGAGAAATTCTTCGAACCAATTTTTCCAAGTCCTTTACAGAAAGATCACCGGAGATTCGTTGGCGTCATTTTCACCAGAATACGTCCAAAGGGGATTTTTGCGAGCCCGAAGAGGCTGCACTCTAATCCTAAGGAAGTAGGCGTAATTTGAACACCAGATAGCTCTTTGCCTCGAGTGTTTTGAAGATGACGGATACGAGCCATGAGCGCCTCTGTCGCTTTTTCTCTTCTTCGAAGCTTCGGCATCCCAGAACGGCGACGCTGAATCCACGGCACTTCCGTCGAAAGGAACTATGTTGTGCTCCACGATTGGCGCTTTCTTCGTGGATGTAGAGCCACTTTTTGCGCCATCCTTGGACAGAATCGGGAAACTTGACGTCGAAATAATCGACATCAGTTCGAACACGAGATAACAACGCCACCTATGTTATAAGTGACGTTGTGGGAGCCATTACGGCGGAGGCGGAAAATGCGCTTCCACGAGCCCAATTGGGAGTGATTCCGAGGAAGCATTCGCAAAGTGTGATAAAAATAGAAATGTGAAGGATGGAATTGGGAGTCAACCGGTGCGAGTTGAATCCCATAAACAAAAAGAAGGCCGCGGAGGAAATCGTGGATTGGGGTTGAAAGGCCGCGGATCGGGTGATCAACAAAACTAACCCGATACTCCATTGGAGGCTTGGGGTAGCTTTCTTCGCTAGGAAAGCGGATGGCGTCCTCCTTCGTCATGAGGCCGAGCCTCTTCAGCGTGTTGATGTCTTGATTGGAGATTTTGGATCTCTCCCACTCAAGATCCTCGGCGGCCATCTTGGATTCCGGCGTGCGTGGCGAGTCGAGACGCGTGCGTGGTGGCATCAACGGCGGTGGGCGAGCAATGTATGTGCGTACGGAAGATTGGAGAGAGTTGGGCGCGGGGAAGTTTTGCGAAGAGGAACAGTGAGCGGCGCAAGTGAGGGGATGAACGAAGGTTGAAGAAGGGTTTATATAAGATTCGGGTGAAGCAGTGTGCCGTTGGATGAAGAAATCGTGTGGTGAGGATGGATCTTCTAGACACAAGGGCAAAAGAGTATTTTAACTGAAATAGGCGTTACCGTACGTGCGCCAGAAAGCGGAGGACGTGTGTCCACTACTTGCACGACGTGTCAACGTAGTCGAAGCAATGGACCCACAGGGCAGAAAAATCACGACTATTCGAGGAGGATGAAGTAAATTTGATTAAGGGAAGTATGTCGACAAGAAAAACGGCGACGTAAAGAATTATTCAATACCTCGGGAACCTTTGGTCAAATACAAGTTTTTGCCCAAATGCTCGGGGGCTACTTCAGAAAAAAGTAAATTTTCGAGTATGATAAATATAGAAATTGCGGGAGCCTACAACCAAGCACAAGTCCTTGGCTGTAGCCTCGGGGGCTACTCCCATCAAGAACGCTGTTCGCGCACCCGAGAGATAAAAAAAAAGAGAGAAGAAGAAAGAGATCATATTGGGAAGTAATGAAAATATAGCGACAAGGTGGACTAAAATGTTGAGCCTACAACCAAGCACAAGTTCTTGGTTGTAGCCTCGGGGGCTACTCCCATCGGGAACGCTGTTCGCGTGCCCGATGAAATTAACAAAAATAGAAAAACAAGAGAGTATATTTCGAGTTATAATTAACTCTACATATACTCCCATCGGGAGAACAATATAAGTCATATATGACTCGATAAAATGTGCCATTCCAACAGCCGGAAAAGCACTCGACAATATATTCTCAGAACGCCGAAGTTGCGATCAATTTCTGAATGCCGCAAATTTGCGAAGGTAAGACCCCAGATCCGTTCTGCTGGGCGTGGCATCGCCAAAGACTGCGCTCTGCTACTTTTATCCGTATCAACAGATACGAAGAAAAATCCTAACGGACGCGTTAGGTACCCGATAAATTTGACTGGGACTCGACAGAATGGTAAGACCTTAAGCGGCACCTGTCGACGTTTACACCAGTATCCCGAGATCATGTCCGGGGACGTGATTTTGAAGTAGGTTTTTGCGGATTGCCACTAGAGCAGTTAACTAGTACCTGATCCGTCAGATGAACTAGCCCCAATTACCAGTATCCCTGTACAATATAGAATTTTATGTGAAGAAATATAAAAGGTTAAAGCTTTTGAGTAAAAATAAACAATGGAGATTTTCCACGACTCTACGATTCAAGCAAAATCTCGGGGCTATCGACATAGGCATCCCAAATGGGCCTGCCGAAGATGGTACCCGGGGTTTACTGGAGGCCCAATACCCGAAGAATAAGAAGATTCGGGAGCCCAAGATTTACTAAGGAAAGATAGAGTTGTAATAGGAAGTGTTGTTTGTAATCTGGCGGGACGAGTTAGAAACCGTCCCGGACTCTGTAAACTTGTATAGCACGAATCCCTCGGCTTCACCTCATATATAAGGGGGAGTCGAGGGACAAAAGGAAAGACCCGAATCATTGTCTGCAAATCCTAGTTTTCACAATCGTCGAGTACTTTTCGGCTGAAACCTTCGAGATCTACTTACCCTCTACTTCTAACTAAACCCTAGCCTACAATCCATAGGCATTGACAAGTTAATCCCTTGTCAGTGTCTCTCCCATAAGATAAATAGCATGTTGGGTGAACAAATTACAGTTGGGCAATTGACAAATAGAGAGGGCATGACAATGCACATACATGACATGATGAGTATTGTGAGATTTAATTGGGCATTACGACAAAGTACATAGACCGCTATCCAGCATGCATCTATGTCTAAAAAGTCCACTTTCAGGTTATCATCCGAACCCCTTCCAGTATTAAGTTGCAAACAACAGATAATTGCATTAAGTATGGTGCGTAATGTAATCAATAACTACATCCTCGGACATAGCATCAATGTTTTATCCCTAGTGGCAACAGCACATCCACAACCTTAGAACTTTCTCACATCGTCCCAGATTTAATGGAGGCATGAACCCACTATCGAGCATAAATACTCCCTCTTGGAGTTAAGAGTAAAAACTTGGCCAGAGCCTCTACTAATAACGGAGAGCATGCAAGATCATAAACAACACATAGGTAATAGATTGATAATCAACATAACATAGTATTCTCTATCCATCGGATCCCAACAAACACAACATATAGCATTACAGATAGATGATCTTGATCATGTTAGGCAGCTCACAAGATCCGACAATAAAGCACATGAGGAGAAGACGACCATCTAGCTACTGCTATGGACCCATAGTCCAGGGGTGAACTACTCACACATCAATCCGGAGGCGACCATGGCGGTGTAGAGTCCCCCGGGAGATGATTCCCCTCTCTGGCAGGGTGCCGGCGGCGATCTCCTGAATCCCCCGAGATGGGATTAGCGGCGGCGGTGTCTCTGGAAGGTTTTCCGTATCGTGGCTCTCGGTACTGGGGCTATTATCGACGGAGGCTTAAGTAGGCGCAAGGGCAACGCGGGGGGCCACACGAGGGCCCCACACGCCAGGGCCGCGCGGCCAGGGCCCAGGCCGCGCCGCCCTGTTGTGTCGGCGCCTCGTGGCCCCACTTCCTTTCCCCCTCGGTCTTCTGGAAGCTTCGTGCAAAAATAGGACCCTGGGCGTTGATTTCGTCCAATTCCGAGAATATTTCCTTACTAGGATTTCTGAAACCAAAAACAGCAGAAAACAGCAACTGGCTCTTCGGCATCTCTTTAATAGGTTAGTGCCGGAAAATGCATAATAATGACATATAATGTGTATAAAACATGTGAGTATCATCATAAAAGTAGCATGGAACATAAGAAATTATAGATACGGTTGAGACGTATCAAGCATCCCCATGCTTAGTTCCTACTCGTCCCGAGTAGGTAAACGATAACAAAGATAATTTCTTAGTGACAATGCTACCAACATAATCATGATCAATACTATTGTAAGCACATGTAATGAATGCAGCGATTTGAAACAATGGTAAATGACATGAGTAAACAATTGAATCATAAAGCAAAGACTTTTCATGAATAGTACTTCAAGACAAGCATCAATAAGTCTTGCATAAGAGTTAACTCATAAAGCAATAATTCAAAGTAAAGGTATTGAAGAAACACAAAGGAAGATGAAGTTTCAGCGGTTGCTTTCAACTTGTAACATGTATATCTCATGGATATTGTCAATGTAAAGTAATATAACAAGTGCAATATGCAAGTATGTAGGAATCAATGCACAGTTCACACAAGTGTTTGCTTCTTGAGGTAGAGAGAAATATGTGAACTGACTCCACATAAAAATAAAAGAAAGGTCCTTCAAAGAGGAAAGCATCGATTGCTATATTTGTGCTAGAGCTTTGGTTTTGAAAACAAGAAACAATTTTGTCAACGGTAGTAATAAAGCATATGAGTTATGTAAATTATATCCTACAAGTTGCAAGCCTCATGCATAGTATACCAATAGTGCCCGCACCTTGTCCTAATTAGCTTGGATTTACATGGATTATCATAGCATAGCACATGTTTCAACCAAGTGTCACAAAGGGGTACCTCTATGCCGCCTGTACAAAGGTCTAAGGAGAAAGCTCGCATTGGATTTCTCGCTTTTGATTATTCTCAACTTAGACATCCATACCGGGACAACATAGACAACAGATAATTGACTCCTCTTTAATGCATAAGCATTCAACAACAGATAATATTCTCATAAGAGATTGAGGTTTGTTGTCCAAACTGAAACTTCCACCATGGATCATGGCTTTAGTTAGCGGCCCAATGTTCTTCTCTAACAATATGCATACTCAAACCATTTGATCATGATAAATCACTCTTACTTCAGACAAGACGAACATGCATAGCAACTCACATGATATTCAACAAAGAAATAGTTGATGGCGTCCCCAGGAACATGGTTATCGCACAACAAGCAACTTAATAAGAGATAAAGTGCATAAGTACATATTCAATACCACGATAGTTTTTAAGGCTATTTGTCCCATGAGCTATATATTGCAAAGATAAAGAATAGAAATTTTAAAGGTAGCACTCAAGCAATTTACTTTGGAATGGCGGAGAAATACCATGTAGTAGGTAGGTATGGTGGACACAAATGGCATAGTGGTTGGCTCAAGGATTTTGGATGCATGAGAAGTATTCCCTCTCGATACAAGGTTTAGGCTAGCAAGGTTTATTTGAAACAAACACAAGGATGAAGCGGTGCAGCAAAACTCACATAAAAGACATATTGTAAACATTACAAGACTCTACACCGTCTTCCTTGTTGTTCAAACTCAATACTAGAAATTATCTAGACCTTAGAGAGATCAATTATGCAAACCAAATTTTAGCATGCTCTATGTATTTCTTCATTAATAGGTGCAAAGTATATGATGCAAGAGCTTAAACATGAGCACAACAATTGCCAAGTATCACATTATCCAAGATATTTTAGCAATTACTACATGTATCATTTTCCAATTCCAACCATATAACAATTTAACGAAGAAGATTCAACCTTCGCCATGAATACTATGAGTAAAGCCTAAGGACATATTTGTCCATATGCAACAGCGGAGCGTGTCTCTCTCCCACACAGTGAATGCTAGGATCCATTTTATTCAAACAAAACAAAAACAAAAACAAACAGACGCTCCAAGCAAAGTACATAAGATGTGACGGAATAAAAATATAGTTTCAGGGGAGGAACCTGATAATGTTCGATGAAGAAGGGGATGCCTTGGGCATCCCCAAGCTTAGACGCTTGAGTCTTCTTGATATATGCAGGGGTGAACCACCGGGGCATCCCAAGCTTAGAGCTTTCACTCTCCTTGATCATGTTGTATATCATCCTCCTCTCTTGATCCTTGAAAACTTCCTCCACACCAAACTCAAAACAAACTCATTAGAGGGTTAGTACACAATCAAAATTTACATATTCAGAGATGACACAATCATTCTTTACACTTCTGGACATTGCACAAAGCTACTGAAAGTTAATGGAATCGAAAAATCCATCAAGCATGACAAAACAGGCAATGCGAAATAAAAGGCAGAATCTGTCAAAACAGAACAGTACGTAAAGACGTATTTTTAAGAGGCACCAGACTTGCTCAGATGAGAAAACTTAAAACTAATGAAAGTTGCGTACATATCTGAGGATCACTCACGTAAATTGGCATAATTTTCTGAGTTACCTACAGAGAATTAGACCCAGATTCATGACAGCAAAGAAAACTGTTTCTACGCAGTAATCCAAATCTAGTATCATCCTTCTATTAGAGACTTTACTTGGCACAACAATGGAATAAAACTAAGATAAGGAGAGGTTGTTACAGTAGTAACAACTTCCAAGACTCAAATATAAAATAAAAGTACTGTAGTAAAAACATGGGTTGTCTCCCATAAGCGCTTTTCTTTAACGCCTTTCAGCTAGGCGCAGAAAGTGTGTATCAAGTGTTATCAAGAGGTGGAGCATCAACAGCGGTGTTCGGGGTTCTCTCAACTATGCATTGTATCTTATCTATGTAAGTTTCAGAGGCTCCCTTTTCATTAGTCTTGGGCTTGCTATTTTCATCAAAGAAATTTTCAGGAACAAGCCAATCATAGTTATTTTCTAGTGCCTCACACATCCCTAAGAGCTTACAAGGTATTGATGTTTTAATATCCCCCTCATAATTAACTTGATTAGTGTACTTTTGTCTATCTTTTTCCATATAACTTAGTGTAAGAAACATATGTTGAATCACGGGATTAAGATTAACAAATCTAGCTTCTAATGCGTGTACTAAAGAAGCAACAGCAATTTCATAAGTAGGAGCAAGTTCTACCAAGTGTCTATCTTCAAAATCTTCAACCGTACTAATATGAGTGAAAAAATCTTCTATATTATCGTTCCCAAGGATAGATCCTCGGCCTACCGGTACATCTTTAAGAATAAAATTAGGAGGAAACATGATGAACTAAGTAAAGTAAATGCAAGTAACTAATTTTTTGTGTTTTTGATATAGCAAACAAGATAGTAAATAAAGTAAAACTAGAAACTAATTTTTTTATGTTTTGTTTTAGTGCAGCAAACAAAGTAGTAAATAAAATAAAGCAAGACAAAAACAAAGTAAAGAGATTGGATTGTGAAGACTCCCCTTGCAGTGTGTCTTGA
This sequence comes from Lolium perenne, assembly GCF_019359855.2. Lineage (NCBI taxonomy): Eukaryota > Viridiplantae > Streptophyta > Magnoliopsida > Poales > Poaceae > Lolium > Lolium perenne. The sequence goes on along the minus strand of NC_067246.2, from coordinate 266,122,319 downwards.
TCTCCCCGGCAACGGCACCAGAAGTTTAGCTTGATACGCGTACAACACGCGTCCGTTGGGAACCCCAAGTGGAAGGTGTGATGCGTACAGTAGCAAGTTTCCCTCAGTAAGAAACCAAGGTTTATCGAACCAGTAGGAGCCAAGAAGCACGTTGAAGGTTGATGGCGGCGAGATGTAGTGCGGCGCAACACCAGGGATTCCGGCGCCAACGTGGAACCTGCACAACACAACCAAAGTACTTTGCCCCAACGAAATGAGGAGGTTGTCAATCTCACCGGCTTGCTGTAACAAAGGATTAGATGTATAGTGTGGATGATGATTGTTTGCAGAGAACAGTAGAACAAGTATTGCAGTAGATTGTATTCGATTAAAAGAATGGACCGGGGTCCACAGTTCACTAGAGGTGTCTCTCCCATAAAATAAATAGCATGTTGGGTGAACAAATTACAGTTGGGCAATTGACAAATAGAGAGGGCATGACAATGCACGTACATGACATGATGAGTATTGTGAGATTTAATTGGGCATTACGACAAAGTACATAGACCGCTATCCAGCATGCATCTATGCCTAAAAAGTCCACTTTCATGTTATCATCCGAACCCCTTCCAGTATTAAGTTGCAAACAACAGACAATTGCATTAAGTATGGTGCGTAATGTAATCAATAACTACATCCTCGGACATAGCATCAATGTTTTATCCCTAGTGGCAGCAGCACATCCACAACCTTAGAACTTTCTGTCACTGTCCCAGATTTAATGGAGGCATGAACCCACTATCGAGCATAAATACTCCCTCTTGGAGTTAAGAGTAAAAACTTGGCCAGAGCCTCTACTAATAACGGAGAGCATGCAAGATCATAAATAACACATAGGTAATAGATTGATAATCAACATAACATAGTATTCTCTATCCATCGGATCCCAACAAACACAACATATAGCATTACAGATAGATGATCTTGATCATGTTAGGCAGCTCACAAGATCCGACAATGAAGCACATGAGGAGAAGACGACCATCTAGCTACTGCTATGGACCCATAGTCCAGGGGTGAACTACTCACACATCAATCCGGAGGCGACCATGGCGGTGTAGAGTCCTCCGGGAGATGATTCCTCTCTCCGGCAGGGTGCCGGAGGCGATCTCCTGAATCCCCCGAGATGGGATTGGCGGTGGCGGCGTCTCTGGAAGGTTTTCCGTATCGTGGCTCTCGGTACTGGGGCTATTATCGACGGAGGCTTAAGTAGGCGGAAGGGCAACGCGGGGGGCCACACGAGGGCCCCACACGCCAGGGCCGCACGGCCAGGGCCCAGGCCGCGCCGCTCTGTTGTGTCGGTGCCTCGTGGCCCCACTTCCTTTCCCCCTCGGTCTTCTGTTAGCTTGATGCAAAAATAGGACCCTGGGCGTTGATTTCGTCCAATTCCGAGAATATTTCCTTACTAGGATTTCTGAAACCAAAAACAGCAGAAAATAGCAACTGGCTCTTCGGCATCTCGTTAATAGGTTAGTGCCGGAAAATGCATAATAATGACATATAATGTGTATAAAACATGTGAGTATCATCATAAAAGTAGCATGGAACATAAGAAATTATAGATACGTTTGAGACGTATCAACCATCCAGCTAGTTCCTCTTGAAGTGGTCGGAAGCGAGCTTCTGGACTAAGCATCTTCCGGAGGTTATTCATCTTCTCATTGTTTTCACACGGAACCCGCTCAGAGGTGTATCTCCGGATCATCTCACAGACATAGTATCCACATAGATTGGTCCCCGCTGGCTGAATATCCCCACCATTCACAGCCACTGACCTTTTAAATTGTAGCTCCTTTTTGAATTCACCGACCTTTGTATCTACGAACCGTCTCCAAACCTTACGAGGCAAAGAAAATTAAATGAACAAGAGAGTTATTAGTTACTTGATATTAGGAAATGTACGAAATAGGCCGATCGATATAGAGCGCAAATGAATGAAAATAATTACTTCTGCATCATTCTTCTCATGTTGGCCCAAGGCTTTGCATCCATATTCAGAGAGTCGTGGACGAGAACTGTGGAGTCGTGAAATTTAATTACTAGCAGAATCCAGTGGAACCTGCGGACACGATACATGCACAGTCATGCATAACTCATCGATTAGCCACATACCATGCATGGAGTAAATTACAAAAGAGAATGTGCTCAAGACAGAAACACTCACCCAAAATGGTAAGAAAATAGAATATCACTTTTGAGTTCCTGCCTTGTAAGAAAACGCCACAGGTCTTGCTCCACGTCGGCAGGGTGATTTTCTAACACATATCCATTAACGATTTGTGGGTCAATGAACCCAACATCATGGATGTTCCTTATTCTGCATTCCCTAAGCTTCATTCTGCATAATTAATAGCGTACACAACAATATAGTTAGGACAATATATATATATATATATATATATATATATATATATATATATATATATATATATAGTGCAGGCAATGAACGAGATGGGGTAGAAATAAATCACTTACAGGACGTAGCAATTGATGATAGATTTGTCGAGCTCGCGCAGATTGAAAAGCTGGAACAATTCACTCATATGAATTGTTACATAGTAATGTTTGAAGTGATGCTCATGTCTAACTTCCGCATAAATATATTCTTTGGCGTTTTTATTTTTTATGTAACCCTTGTACCAATTTAGCAGATTTTTCATTTGTGGAGGTAGATCCTCTTCCTGCGCAGGCTCGACGAGGGGCCCATTCCGCACATATGTAATTACTACCTCACTCATTGGCGCCTACTCAAGGCCTAACAGTGCACGAAGAGTCATACCTAAGTTGGCCGCTTGTTCGCTGGCACTCGTTACAGTCAATCCCTGTGCTGCCGCAGTTGCTATGATATCGGGGTCACCGGACCGGAGGCTTTCACTATGAGCGGGGCAATCGATTGTTTACTTTGTTCCCCGAGCTGGGCAACTCGTTTCCCGCTTTTTTTACTTGCTAATTCTTTCTCGGCCTCCACCAAGGCTTTCTTCTCCTGGTTCTCCGCCCGCTCTTTCTTCTCCTTCAACATGAGTGCCTGCCTACGAAGTTCACGTGCATAGTCGTCAGGAAGATTCTTCGCGGCTTGGGACAGTGTGCTCAAAAATGACTTAGCCCATTTCTTTTGCTCATCAGAAAATACTGGCTTGGGCTCGGGCTCTCTTTTCTTCTTGCAGTCCGCCTTCCATTTATCATAATCAGCAGCCGCGGCCGCGGCAGTTTCCTCGGCACTACGTTCCCAAGGCCTTGTGGGGAGAGGCTTCAGTGATGGCTCCGGTACCTTTGTGGTCTTAATTATAAAGAGAGAGGGCGACGAGGGAGGCGAGAGGGGCGACGCGTATTAGACGGTGGCGGTGGCGGTGGCGAAAGGGCGGTGGCGGTGACAAAAAATACCCCGCGCGTATACGGAGGGGGCGGCGAGGGCCTCGCCGCCCCCTCCGTATACACGCGGGGTCGGTGGCGAAAGGGGGGCGGTGGCGGTGGTGTTGTCAAAATTTGCGCGAAGGTGAGGGTGGCGACGGCAGCATCGTCCTAATTGCGCGACGACGAGGGTGGCGACGGCAACGACGGCGAGTGCACCGCCCCCTCCGATCCTCTCTCTCTCGTAAAAAAACAAAAAAAATACCCGGCCCACGCGTACACGGAGGGGGCGACGAGAGGGGCGCCCCCTCCGTATACGTGCGGGCCGGGTATTACAAGGTTTAAGTTTTTTTTTGTTAATTATCAAGTTTTATATTTTTTTGTTAACTATAGTTACTAATTCATTAATTATAATTAAAAGTTTTAATTTTTTTTGTTAATTAAGTATAGTTAAAATTAACAATAACAAAGAAAACAAAAAAAAAGAAAAAAAACCGGCGGCGCGCCGGCCCTCTCTCTCTTCCTCTCCCTCTCACTCTCTGTAGGCGCGCGCGTGCGTGGCCGGGCAGCGTGTGCGGCGGCGCGGCGGTCGTTTGTGCGGCGGCGCGTGCGAAACGCGTGCGAAACGACGCAACAGCGTGCGAAACGGCGGCGGCGGTCGTTTGTCGACGGCGCGCGCGCGTGCGGGAAACGACGGCGGCGCGCGCGAGACACGTACGTCGACGACGTACGGCGGTCGTTTGTCGCGGTCGAAGGCGGGTCGCCGGCGGTCGTTGTCGCGATCGAAGGCGGCGACGCCGCGTGAAGCTTCGGCGGCGCGGTCGGCGAGCAGGCTTCGCTTTGTGATGGTCGCGCGGAGAAGATCGAGAGATGGGAGCGGCGGTTTCGTGCGCGATATTTATAGCCCCCCTTTGGTCGCGGTTGGTGTGGCCAACCGCGACTAAACCTTTAGTCGCGGTTGGCCACACCAACCGCGACTAAAGGTATTTTCGGCAGGTTTTTGGTTCCCGCGCGGAACCACCCTTTAGTCGCGGTTGGCGAGGCCAACCGCGACTAAAGGCCATTTTCCAAATTATTTTGATTTCAAAATCTTAAAAATAAAAATAATATATCAAAAAATTCAGAAAAATAAAACTAATTCATTTCAAAATCTTAAAAATACAAATAATGTATCAAAAAATTCAGAAAAATAAAACTAATTCATTTCAAAATCTTAAAAATATAAATAATGTATCAAAAAATTCAAAAAAATAAAACTAATTCATTTCAAAATCTTAAAAATACAAATAATATATCAAAAAATTCAGAAAAATAAAACTAATTAATTTCAAAATCTTAAAAATACAAATAATACATCAAAAAATTCAGAAAAATAAAACTAATTCATTTCAAATTGTTAAATATACAAATAATACATCAAAAAATTCAGAAAAATAAAACTAATTCATTTCAAATTGTTAAAAATACAAATAATACATCAAAAAATTCAGAAAAATAAAACTAATTCATTTCAAAATCTTAAAAATACAAATAATACATCAAAAAAATCAGAAAATAAAACTAATTCATTTTAAAATGTTAAAAATACAAAAAAATATATCAAAAAATTCATAAAAATAAAACTAATTCATTTCAAAATGTTAAAAATAAATTTATTCCCGCCTTTGTCTTCCCGCCCCCTCTTCCCAACAGTTCTTTCCGGCCGCCTCTGTCTTCCCGCCCCCTCTTCCCACCAGTTCTTTTCGGCCGCCTCTGTCTTCCCGCCCCCTCTTCCCACCAGTTCTTACCGGCCGCCTCTATCTTCCCACCAGAGGAGATGGAGTCTTTCACGGGTTTGAAGGAAAATTTTCCCGAGTAGCAACTTCTGAAGATGTCGTAGGGCGTGTGCAGCGACGACATCTTCGAGAAGCTGCGCCACGGGAGATTTTCCAACCCTTTACCCAGCACTGTTAGAGGAGATGTAGTATTTCATGGGTTTGCAGGAAAATTTTCCCGAGGAGCAACTTCCGAAGATGTCGTAGGGCGTGTGCACCGACGACATCTTCGAGAAGTTGCGCCACGGGAGATTTTCCAACCCTTTACTCCATCCATGGGGATGAAACTCTCCCTACCTGCTAGGTTGGCTTGTTGGTCTGCTTGCCAAGGCGTATCGATGCTCCTTTTATAGGCACGGCGCCGCTGCTGCTTTGTCTTGTTCCTCCGACAGGGTGTCGTGCGCTACATGCTTTATCTCATCGAGCAGTGCGTCCACCCACGTGTCCTTATCCTGCCGACAGCTTTAGTCACGGTTGCAGTCTCCAGCCGGGACTAAAGCTTACCCAAACGTCCTTATCCCACCGACAGTTTTCTTAGATGACACAAAAACCACATTTAGTCCCGGTTGCACCCACCAGCCGGGACTAAAGCTTACCCAGATGTCCTTATCCCACCGACAGTTTTGTTAGATGATACAAAACCACCTTTAGTCCCGGTTGCACCCACCAGCCGGGACTAAAGGTTAGATGACCAGCTCTGGATTCCTCTTCTTCTCGCCATTTTTCCCTGTCTTCCCGTCTCTTTCTTCCCGCCACTTTCTTCCCGCCTCCTGTCTTCCCGCTCCCATTTTTCCCGCCATTTCTCACTACATATATGTAGCCCGGCTTGGCCAGCATTATCACATCTCTACAATCTCTCATCACTCTCACATGGCTTCCACCGCACCCACTCTAACCTACCAGCAGGTGGAGGAGCTTTGCGCCTCGAACTACCCTTGCCCACCGGGCTACCGCGTCCCCGCCGGCTGGAGCCTAAGCGCCGGAGGCGTGCCGGTCCCTCCCGTCCCTCGAAGTGCGTGCGCGCGGGCGGCCATCACGAACCACTACTACCTCGACCTCACGCCGGAGCAACGGATGAATCCCCGGCGGCATCCCGATAACCAGCATACTTGGGACGCCTTCTTCATCAATCGGCGTGACGGGCGCTCGCCGGTATGAGGAGGACGGTCCGCCTCCAGGAACTTCCACGAGGCCGGCCGTCGGCTATGGTGGTACGGCCGGACTCTGCAGAGCGTCATGGACTACATCACGGCCGGCGATATCCCCCGCCTGCGCTACCCTCAGTTCGAGCCACGAGCACCACCCGACGACAGCAACGACAGCAGCGACGACGATGGCGGCAACTTAGAAGGCGACGACTACCAGTACAACGGCGGCGGCTATGAAGACTACGAGTATGCATATTATACGCCTAGGCAGGAGTATGACTAAATCACTCCAAATTTCATGTATCATCAGTGTGGTTTCTCGAATCAATCGAATCATTCGAAAATGGACACCAAACACATCACGGGTAATATAATTCACATGATCCATTCAATAAAGTTTGGTACAATAAATTATTACACATCATTTCTTTCCTTGTGTCCCTGCTTGCTTACGATTGTGCCATATCCATGGAGCATCCTCATCATTTAACTTAATGCTTGGGTCGGTGTTCACTTTGAAGGGCGGAATTTCAGCAAACATATTATAATCTTCTGACATGTCTATCTTGTCCTCCACTCCACGATGTTTCTTTTCCCTGAAAGAACAATGTGGCGCTTTGGATCATCACATGATGTACTGATCGTTTTCTTATCTTTCCGTTTCCTCGGTTTGCTACTCATGTCCTTCACATAGAAAACCTGAGCGACATCTTTCGCTAGGACGAATGGTTCGTCAAGGTAACCAAGATTGTTGAAATCCACCATTGTCATTCCGTATTGCTGGTCCACCTTTACCCCACCTCTTGTTAGCTTGAACCATTTACACCGGAACAAAGGGATCTTAAAGGAGGGTCCATAGTCAAGTTCCCATATCTCCTCTATGTAACCATAATATGTGACCTTTTGCCCATTCTCGGTTGCTGCATCAAAGCGGACACCACTGTTTTGGTTGGTGCTCTTTTTATCTTGGGCGATCGTGTAAAATGTATTCCCATTTATCTCGTACCCTTGGAAAGTCGTTATAGTCGAAGATGGTGTCTTGGCCAACATGTACAGCTGATCTACAACATCATTGTCATTCATTAAATGTTTTCTCAACCAACTGCCAAAATTCTCCATGTGGGCCTTCCTAATCCAGGATTCAGGCTTCCCTGGGTTGTCCGAGCGTAAAATATTCTTGTGTTTCTCAAAGTACGGAGCCACCAAGCTGGAATTGGTCAGAACTGTGTGGTGTGCTTCAGTCATAGAATGGCCGTCCATACATATCGTTGATTTCCTTCCGATCGTGCCTTTTCCACTTAGTCTCCCCTCGTGCCGCGATCGAGGAAGACCAATCGGCTTAAGGTCAGGAACAAAGTCAACACAAAACTCAATTACCTCCTCATTTCCATAGCCCTTGGCGATGCTTCCTTCTGGCCTAGCACGGTTACGAACATATTTCTTTAATACTCCCATGAACCTCTCGAAGGGGAACATATTGTGTAGAAATACAGGACCGAGAATGGAAATCTCTTCGACTAGGTGAACCAGGAGGTGCGTCATAATATTGAAGAAGGATGGCGGGAACACCAACTCGAAACTGACAAGACATTGGACCACATCGTTGTGTAACCGTGGTAGAACTTCTGGATTGATTACCTTCTGAGAGATTGCATTGAGGAATGCACATAGCTTCACAATGGCTACTCGAACATTTTCCGGCAGGAGCCCCCTCAAAGCAATCGGAAGCAATTGCGTCATAATCACGTGGCAGTCGTGAGACTTCAGGTTTTGGAACTTTTTCTCCGCCATGTTTATTATTCCCTTTATATTGGACGAGAATCCAGACGGGACCTTCATACTGCTCAGGCATTCAAAAAAGATGACCTTCTCTTCTTTGGTCAGAGCGTAGCTGGCACGACCTTGAAACCATTCTGGATGCCGGTCATCAGGGTCTTTCAAACGTTGCTGGTCCTGCCATGCTTCCTTTGTATCATTTGTCTTCCCATACACGCCCAAGATGCTCAGGAGGTTCACGCAAATATTCTTCGTAACATGCATCACGTCGATTGCAGAGCGGACATCTAGGACTTTCCAATATTCTAGCTCCCAGAATATAGATTTCTTCTTCCACATGGCTGCGTGCCCGTCAGCTCCCTTCGGAACTGATTGTCCGCCAGGACCCTTTCCAAAGATGACTTTCAAATCCTTGACCACATCAAATACCTCAGCACCAGTGCGTTCCGCAGGCTTCGGCCGGTGATCTGCCTTGTCGTTGTAATGCTTGCCTTTCTTTCTTACTGGATGAATTTTCGGAAGAAATCGATGATGCCCAAGGTACACGTTCTTCTTACAATTTGGCAAATGTACACTTTCAGTCTCATGTAAGCAGTGTGTGCATGCATTGTATCCCTTATTTGACAGTCCCGAAAGGTTACTAAGAGCAGGCCAATCGTTGATGGTTACGAAAAGCAACGCTCGTAGGTTAAATTCCTCTTCTTTGTGCTCATCCCACACACGGACACCAGGTCTGCCCCACAACTGTAAAAGTTCATCAACTAATGGCCTTAGGTACACATCGATGTCGTTGCCGGGTTGCTTCGGACCTTGGATGAGCACTGGCATCATAATGAACTTCCGCTTCATGCACAACCAAGGAGGAAGGTTGTATATGCATAGAGTCACGGGCCAGGTGCTATGGCTGGAGCTCTGCTCGCCAAAAGGATTCATGCCATCTGTACTTAGACCAAATCTTATGTTCCTTGCGTCAGCTGCAAAATCTTTGAACTCTCTGTCGATCTTTCTCCATTGTGTTCCATCTGCGGGGTGTCTCAACTCCCCGTCCGACTTACGGTCCTCTTTGTGCCATCGCAACAACTTGACATGCTCTTTGTTCCTGAACAGACGTTTCAACCGTGGTATTATAGGAGCATACCACATCACCTTGGCGGGAACCCTCTTCCTGGGTTTCTCGCCCTCAACATCGTCACTAGGGTCATCGCCTCTGATCTTATAACGCAATGCAGTGCATACCGGACATTCATTCAAATTCTCTTATTCACCGCGGTAGAGGATGCAGTCGTTGATGCATGCATGTATCTTCAGAACCTCTAAACCTAGAGGGCAGACAACCTTCTTTGCTTCGTACGTACTGGCGGGCAACTCGTTATTCTTTGGAAACATATTCTTCAACATTTTCAGCAAGTTTTCAAATGCCGAGTCAGCTACACCTGCATGTGCCTTCCATTTCAGCAAATCCAGTGTGCAGCCCAGCTTTTTCAGACCATTATCGCATCCGGTGTACAGCGACTTTCTGTGATCCTCTAACATGCGATCCAAATTCTCCCTCTCCTTTTCAGTTTCGCAGCGTCTCCGTGCATCAGCAATGGTCCGACCAAGATCATCAACGGGCTCATCACGTGCCTCTTCTTCACCTTCCCCTTCCCCTTCACCTTCCCCTTCACCTTCAGCATCCTCCATGAAAGTATCACCGAAATGATCAAGATAGTTTTCATCGATGAAATCATCCCCTTCTTCATCTTCTTCCATTATAACCCCTCTTTCTCCATGCTTGGTCCAACAATTATAGCTTGGCATGAAACCGTGCCGAAGCAGGTGCATGTGAACTTCTCTTGAGGAAGAGTAACCCTTCTGATTCTTACAGTCAACACATGGACAGATAACAAAACCCTTCTGCTTGTTCGCATTAGCCACTACGAGGAAATCTTTCAAACCCGTAGTGAACTCGCCGGAGAGTCGGTTACCGTACATCCATTGCCGATTCATCTGCATTATTATAATATAAAATATATAATTAACCATCATGCATTTGTTAAACTAACTAACTATAAACAATAGAAATTAAACAATAAACTACACACATGCATATTTTATCAATGACACATATGAAAGGTTCAAGTTGCTAACCGCGATCGAGGAGGAAAAAATAAATGAGGAAGCTCAAGTGTGGCTCCGACACTTCATATCATGTTTGTTTCATGCTCTTGGGGCATTTCATCAAACACTTTGTGTGCATAAGAGGAGCCAAAAGCAAACCTAACACCCCCTTGTGAAGTTTGTGAAGAGAAGTGGCACCAAATGGCTAAGTGAGTGTGCTGAACGGGTATATATAGGGGAGGGGCTTTAGTCGCGGTTGGCCTGGCCAACCGCGACTAAAGCCCCTCACGTGCACCAGCTGGCCACCGAGCGCCCTGGGCCCAGGCCTTTGGTCGCGGTTCGCCTCCCGAACCGAGACTAAAGACTCCATTAGTCGCGGTTCCTATAGTTTCGCGACTAATGGGGCTGGACGGAAGCCTCTTTTTCTACCAGTGTTAGACTCCGGTGCATTTGCATATTTGTGTCACAGGATGATTCATTTAAAGCACAAGGGTCTATCTGAAAAGGGTAGAAATAAAACATGAAATTTGTGACTTGGTGAATAACTTAGAAGCATTGACCTTTTATACTCCATCTATTCGGGGATGGGACAGTATAGGTATAGCACTAGTCACAAGGGCATAGATAGTTTCAGAATCAGCCTGTTATCTCTCTCAAAAAAAAAAAAGAATCAGCCTGTTATCCTCATGTGGCTCTTCCTATGATCACTAGTGCGAACCGGTTTGCCAAAAAAAGAATCATGCAAACTTCTTTCTAGGTACATAATATTTTCTATTTTTAAGTGTATTGATCTATTGATAATCTCATCTATGGTAGTATAAATAAGTCAAAAGGTAGTAAAAATTGCAAATAGGTTCTCAGACCACCTAATCTTTGTATTATAAGATCCACTTTCTATTTAGTACTTCAAGGTCTGAAATGTTCAGTCATCTTTGGTTTGGAGACACGAACTACACTTTTATATGTTGCTCATTAAGCGACAATTTAGTTTGGTCAACTATGTATTCAGACGCTTTGTAGTTGTGGGGGGGGGGGGGGGGGGGGAGGTTCTTTGTTTCGCAAACTAAAACATGGATAACTTTAAGAAGTGCTGGTAATACGCTGGCGTTATTTAGTTTGGCCACTGGCTGGGGCTTTGCTCCCATTTCGAAAAGAAAAAAAAGTTCGGCCACTTTGAGCGAGTCAAAGGGTACCGGACATGCAAGCATCTTTGTTCAGAAGTAGTACAGACTTATTTCAGACAAACATATGTTATGCCTAAAACCCAGATAAAGCCATAACAGCATCAAAGATCAAAAAAACTTCCTTCAGAAAAAATTCTACGCCAAGCCAAAAGCAGCCATAAAACAAACACCTCTCCACAGACATGCTCCCAATATATATGTCACTTAGCAAGGTAACTTGAATCCCATATATGCTCCACCGATGTACTGCGTCCAAACATCTAGGGCTCCAAAACAAGTGACGATCACGGTGCTGAGCGCCATGATGGCAGTGACCAAGAAGACGATCATGGAGACCCGACCGGACTTCTTGACGGCCCGTGCAATCAGAATTACCCCGGTGAGCGAAGCGACGAAGCATATCCCTGCGTAGACTGCAGCCTCCCCGATCCCCTCCATGCCCAGGAGAATGAACTGAACCATCGACATGGACGCGCAGAAGAGAACCATGAAGGAAGACGTCGCTGCTGCAGTCTGCAGTTCAGAAAATAGCACATTTCATTTACCTTTAGGAATTTCAAAATTCAGAACATTGATTGGTTATAACATGTCCTACAATACCTGCGGGGGTATTCCGATCTGAAGGAGAACTGGGTTCAGAAGTAGCCCTCCCCCGATGCCGAAGAGGCCACTCAAAGACCCGGTCACCAAAGCGGCTAGAGGGAGTGCGAGCGGCGGCAAGGTTTCAGTTTTAGTAACGAAAGAATTTGGTTCCTACATGAGCACATTGACAGCCGTGAAAAGATTCAGTCCCATCTTCTTCGTGATTCAAGTTCTGCCACACAAACACTCAAAAGACCATGCGGGATTGGCCCACGTACCTTGCCATCTTCGTTCTCGTGGCGACCCTGTTTATTTCTCTTTGCATATACGATATAGGCTGTGAAGGCCACGGCGAAAGGCACCTGGAATATAGTGACAAGCCAGTATGCTATTCCACAAGGCTTAATCTTGATCACGCCCTGGACACACAAACCACGGTAACGAAATCAGATACGCGTTTCATATGAGTCACTGATGTAAACGTCTACCTTCTGAATTGGGAGTTTCCACTAACGTCTTCCATCAGTTGAATTCATGTACAATGAATGTGGACAGGCATAATGACCCGATTCATAGCACAAAATACTGCTTCCAAGTTCCAACACACACACACTGACGTGAATTTTAAATTAGTAATAGGCTGTCAGGGAAATAATCCTGACTTAAAATAGCACTTGGTGCTGTCCATTCGTTGGATAATAACTTTAGTAAACATAAGTTGAAGAGGTGATCCCCACTTCGACAAAGTTTGACATGAATATCCATGGCTAGCTGGCTCTAACTTTAAAGAATAGAAGGCAGATTGCTAGCTGAATTGCACTACTAGAATGAACCTAGACGGCTGCCTATACTCCATGATCTTTTCCATACCGCCGACCTTTTGAAGTGATCCACCGTTGGCTGAGCTAAAAGGGCGCCTCGGGAGGTGCAGTAAGAGCAAGTTCAATAGTAGAGCCAACTATTGATTATAAGTCAAATGTCATGTCATTTATAGTCAACCTAGAGCTAACATGTACTACTACAATAGTGAGCTATAGAATTATACTATTTTATCAATGCATGGCCCACCATTCACTCTTACAAAGTGTCTAGGAGCACGTGCTAGAGCTGGCTCTTGCATAAGAGCTCACTCATCTTCTCTCTCCTCCAACTAGGTAACAATATATTATTCTAATCCTTGTAGCCAGCTGACTAGGACTTATCACCGCTACATGATTTTGAACCGGTGGCAAGCAATGAAAAAGAAATGACAAGATGGATGCCGACAATCTTGCTACAAAGCAAAACAATGGATATACAATATTAACTGACAACAAACATGTTAGTTTTAATTAGAACGTTGGTTCTAGTGTCACCACGCTAGGGACAACCTGGTGGTCTCTAATGACATGGTTGTGTTGGACCAAGGAGAAGCAAAGCTGGTTTACTGAAGACAACAATGAGATAGCAATTTGTTTGTTACTTTTTTTGTTTGTTAATGTTAAGAAGATAATATTTTAGTTTGTTACTCTTTTTTTCCTTTTCTTGTGCATGTCTATTTGTTATGCCTACCATGTGTGGTAGATGAGGGGCTTGAACTTCCCATATGGTGTCTACCTTCTCCATTATAACTGCTAATGGATAGATACATATAGTGAAAGAGAAACCAAACAATTTCTATTGTGAAAAGGCACCCACCTTTCCAACCCAATCTCTAGTAGGAGTGATCTTCCTTTCAATTTCTCACCGGTCACTCTTTCATGGCATCATAAACTACCCACTGGATGAAGATCTACCATTCTCATCTCTAGCAGCTCCGTAGTGGACGCACCATTGACAAGCATTTTGCGACTTTGAGACGTCATTGACATGTCTAGTTACTCATCCCAACATTGACCTATGTTCTAACAACGTGTCGGCCTAAAATTTTAGTCGTGTCGTGCTCTGGTTAATATGAATATTGATTTCATTGGTAACATTTATCTTGAGTTACATCAGGATATAATGCAATTATGTTGCCCCAAAACATGTACAACCAGTTTGTACAAAGTAATGATGAAAGCTCAAAAGGAGGCAGTGACGGTTTAACCTTTTTGCCAATTTTAAGCCTAGCTAATAAGAAGCAAACAGACATGACATAAGATTTGTGACACAGATTGTAAAGGTTAGAAATTCGGTTTTCCTATTTCTCACATAAATAACTTGATCCAACTATTATAATATCCTCAAGTGCATAAGTTCGAGAAAATCTTGATCCGACAAACTGACAACTTATCAACAAATGGCTATTTTTAAATCGACGGACCCATAGTCAGTACATAAGAGACATGAGAATATTGATGTTAGAAATTGACCAGGTGAAAAATAATTAGCTAGACATATTGTTTTTAACACATAACATAAAGCTAGCCCTGTTTTCCTCCGCTGCAGCATGTTCTAGAGAGCTACAAAGGCTGACAATGAAATTCAAAGCTAGCGTCGGAGTGGCAAGGCACAGTGTCATTTCGCTAAAGCATAAAGAAGTAAACAAGCAAGCTATCCACTACTTTCCGCCGCATCAGAGAAAGGAGAGCATAATGCCAGTGAAAAAATGACAAGCGAAACGACGTATGATTACGAGTGCGCCACTATCTTGGCTTTTGGCAACCCATACTCTTGCGTACTGCCGACCGATCTCTATCTGCATTTTGTGCCTCAATAGATTCTACGGTGATCTACGCGTCACAATCCTAACTTTTGGCTGCTGGCATGAGCAAACCGTGCACAGCAGCGCATGCAGTTGTACTGTAACGGCAGCACCAAAACAAAACAGAAAGCTTACGCGGAGAAGGGAACACGTCGGCCATACATACCTTCCCGTGCTTATCTCCAATGAAGACATGGAGCAAGAAGAAGCTGAGCCAGACCACGAGGAGCACCGCTATGTCCTTCAACGGGAACCTCGGGCGGTCACCGGCCAAGGAACCTCCATTGATAGACCCTTCGCCGCCGACCTGGCCGGGCAGCGGGAGGCCGCCGCCGATCAGCAGCGGCACCTTGTGGTCGTGCCGTGCTGCCACGGTCTCGGTCCTCCAGATCTTGACCCCGGCCCGCCACGTCTTGGCGGTGCAGAAGGCGAGGAAGAGCGAGAAGAGCGCCGTGATGAGCCACTCCGGGAACATGACGTTGCACACCACCCCGAGGCTGACGCCCAGCAGCAGGCACGGCTGGAAGAGCAGCGCGATGTCGTAGTCGATGAGGCCACGCGTGCAGAAGAGGTTGTAGAGCACGTTGGAGACGGCGCCTCCGGTGACCATGAAGGAGGAGTAGGATGTGGCGCGCTTCAGGCTCAGCCCTGCCACCAGGTTCAGGATGGGGAGGAACAGCGACCCGCCGCCCACGCCGCCGGCGCTCGACACGGACGCCGCCAGGAAGGAGAGGATCCACGCGAGGACGGTGTTCCGGCGCACACTCCCGGTGCCGGCCTGCGAGGCCGCCTCGGAGAGGTAGTCTTCCCGCCATTGCGAGAGCTTCACGAGGAAGTGGCTGTGGGGTGGCGAGGTTGAATTGGGCGATGCTGCTGCTGCTGCCGCGGCGAGCAAGGTGGCAGCGACGACGACTCGAGCAGTCCAGGACATGGCTGGTCTCTGCTTCTTGGGGAATGTTTTTGCACTTCTGTGTGGATGCCCATACGCTCGTGACCTGCAGGTTTTATATGCAGGTTCAGGTGTGCGTGACACGAAAAGACTGGGTTAAGAAAAACAGATACAAATATTACACAAATACAGAAATGCAGCAGTTTCTGATCCTTAGAAAAAGATAGCATGCGCTGCTTTAAAACGTCCAAAATCGCAAATGTCCACTCAGTTATATGAAACATGCCAGTCGGCACTGCTACTTACCATTATCTCCTATTTCCCCCAATTAATATCCTACTACAATGAAGCTCCCAAATGCCCCTTCTCTTTGTCAATAGTTAAATTTCTTGTGACCTAATTAACGACTATACCCGTACTGTCTTCCAACACGATCTTTCTCAAACAAAACAGGAGTTGATCCCTGTGCAAACTTGTCAACGCTTTAAATATAGTATTTCTCTCGGTTGGAATGAGCGAACATCCCTGAAGAAGGCCCATTCATGGCTTCGTGGATGAGAACAAGCACAGCGCAAGTACATGGACAGAATCTGGGGCTGAATTCATTTTCGCTGCCTCCGTCTCACCCAGCTGATGCGGCATCCTCCAAGTCCACCTGGCTTGTAGAGCGGGGACGGTCTCAAAGCGTGGGACAGCGTATTAGGTCGCGCCAGGTGGAAAGGGGCTTTGACATGCGCGACTGGAGCTAATTAAATTTTCGGCGTGCCCCAAAAACCTTTGAGGAACGCGACTGGAGATGCTCTTAGTTTGGCCACATGGGCATAGGTGGACGCAGCGGTGGGGGGAGAGGAGGGGGGGATTTTGCCGACCCTAATTATACCCCATGGAAAAAAGGCCCGATTAGGCCGGACTCTTGGAGGAGTCGTGGAGATAGCGTCGAGATCACAAGGACGAGGCTCCAGTCACGCATCGCATTCGGCACTTCCCCACTAATCCCCACGCACCGACCGCCGCCGCCCTGCCCTGGCGCCACCGCTGCCCGCCGGCCCCGCCTGCCCTCGACTCTGCTTCTCTGCCCAGTCCGGTTGTCCGCCCGGCGCTCGCCCGCCCTCTGTAGCTTTGCCCTCACGCCGTCACCCAGCCCCGCTGGCCGCCGCAGTGCCGCACTGACCACCGGCCACTGGCCGCTGCACTGAACGCCGAGCGCCGCCCCTGATCTTCCCACCGAGGCCGCGGCCAGAAGTGAGCCCCTATTCTGCTATTGAGCATCTCAACTATTTTCATATGAACTGCTCTATATACATGTCTCTTGTATGTCTGTGTTCTCTGTATGTTAAGTCTTATAATGATGAAGAACACATAAAATTGCTAAAGTGCTAATGTTTGAATGTTTCAATTGTGTAGAAATGAAGAGGAATAGCTAAATTGCGCTACTTTTTTAGAAACAAGCATCAAAGAAGATTGGATCTCCGGTCCAATCCGATATTGTACATAATGAAGAAGTCGAATCCGATATTGCGATTGAGATTGACATTGAAGATACAACACCACATCCACCTTCACCCAAACAGCCAAATGCAAGGTCATATGATGCTCACTTTCTTCCACATGATCCGGGGGAAAGGATTTCTATTTCAAGTTATGATTTTAATAATCAAGATGATGTGCGGAGAGGGTATATCCTAAAAGGGCCATTGACATAGGCATCCCCAATGGGTCTGCCAAAGATGGTATCCGGGGTTTACTGAAGGCCCACGACTCGAAGAATATGAAATTCGGAAGCCCAAGATAGTGTTAAGGAAAGCTAGAGTTGTATTAGAAAATATAGACTTGTAATTTTACGGGACGGGTTAGAAACCCTCCCGGACTCTGTAACTTGTGTATTAGGAATCCATCGGCTCCGCCTCCTATATAAGGGGGAGTCGAGGGACAAAGAAAGCATCGATTCATTGTCTCACGCAACCCTAGTTTTCATAATCGTCGAGTACTTTTCGGCTGAAACCTTCGAGACCTACTTGCCCTCTACTTCCAACTAAACCCTAGTCTACAATCTGTAGGCATTGATAACTTAATCCCTTGTCAATTGGCGCCGTCTGTGGGAACTAGAGGTGTCAAGGAGCTGATCCCGATGGCACGTTCAAGATCATCGACTTCGTCAGCTGCAAGCAACGCGATGGACAGAGGTAAACAGATCGAAACTGGTCTAGTCGATTTTGTCCCTCACCCGCCCTCCCGTTTGGATGCATATGCGTATCTGGAGGAGCCCATGGAGATGACGTTCGGAAAGTTTCACTTCCGTGTCAAGAAGGAAGGAGCGTATCGTCTCAAAATTCCGATCTCGTCGGGATTATCAGCGGTCGATCCCGATTTTTCAAGCTCGACATCGTCAATCGAGTCAGGCGACGAGGAAACTTCATCGCCACGCTTCATCAGCACCAGGGCAAGTGAAAAACTCGCCAAGATCTTCAGCGACATGTCCTTCGAGTCATCCGCGGACTCCGATATAAGCGATGACTCGAGCAACATAGACAGCTTCAACTTCATCGACAAATCCACTATTGTTGGAAAGGTCTTCACCAATCTCTATGATGGTGTCACCAAACCCGACAAAGTTCAGAGTCCAAAATATCATCAGATCTACGGCATTGGAGAAACAAGTCGCGAACAGGAGGAGACGTCGGAGAACTTCGACGATGCGGGAAATCCGTATGTCGATCCTGCAGATCTCACGCGAGGTCTAGGAACAAAATATATCGGCACGGGGACACGAGAGATGGTACGATTTCCGCAGGCAATATGGGATCGAGTCGAAAGAGCTATCAATGGTACAGAGGCAATGACCGTAACAGCGACACCTGAGGAGTTACAAGCGTATCAGTATAGGCTTGCACGTACCAGGCGAGAACTCGAGAAACAGAAGATCGCGTTGGATAGGAGGCAAGAAGCGGCATCAGCATCAAGTAGGCGAAGAGCGGAGCTGAGTCGACAATCAGGTATTTCGGGAAGCAGTCACAGAGAAGCTCGCAACAGGGCAAGGTCTCGACTAAACAACATACCTGAAGCTGAGAGGGAAAATCTAGTTCAAAACCTCGATATGTCCTTTATGTCGATAGACACGAGGGGGAATATTATCCCTAAGACACCAGAAGCTGGGTACATGGCGACGCAAGCCTTTATCCTCGCATCCAAACCACCTCCCGGAGATCCAAGAGAAGCACTGTACAATATGGCTATGGCAGGAGTTGGAGCCATGGGAACGGCGTTTATAAATTCGCCTCCCGAAGGATCAGCAAGGCAAAATAGTCCACGACCTACTCCAGCAGCACCAGGTCCCGAGAGAACAAGTGGAGCAAGAGACACAGCAGCACAAGCACGGGTGGACAGAGCACGACAAAATAGAAGGGAACATCAGCACTCTCCAGAGATAGATGACGAGGATATGTGCGGGTTACAAGGAGGGTCCGGAAAACTCGAGTCCCTGATGACCCAAGAGTATAGGGGATCGCAACAGTCTTCGCGGGAAGTAAAACCCAATTTATTGATTCGACACAAGGGGAGACAAAGAATACTTGAAAGCCTTAGCAGCGGAGTTGTCAATTCAGCTGCACCTGGAAACAGACTTGCTCGCAAGAGTTTATCAGTAATGTGATTTATAGCGATAGCGATAGTGAAATAACAAAGAGCAGAGTAACGAGACAAGCGTAGTGATTTTAGTAAACAGCAGGATTAAAATACTGTAGGCACAGGGATGGATGACGGGCGTTGCATGGATGAGAGAAACTCATGTAACAATCAAAGCAGGGCAATTGCAGATAATAATAAAACGGTGTCCAAGTACAAAGCAATCCATAGGCATGTGTTCCATATTTAGTCGTACGTGCTCGCAATGAGAAACTTGCACAACATCTTTTGTCCTACCAGCCGGTGGCAGCCGGGCCTCTAGGGAATCTACTGGAAATTAAGGTACTCCTTTTTAATAGAGTACCGGAGCAAAGCATTAACACTCCGTGAACACATGTGATCCTCACATCACCGCCATCCCCTCCGGTTGTCCCGATTTCTGTCACTTCGGGGCCTTTGGTTCCGGACAGCGACATGTGTATACAACTTGGAGGTAAGATCATAAAACAATGCATATCATGATGAAATAATAACATGTTCAGATCTGAGATCATGGCACTCGGGCCCTAGTGACAAGCATTAAGCATAACAAGTTGCAACAATATCATCAAAGTACCAATTACGGACACTAGGCACTATGCCCTAACAATCTTATGCTATTACATGATCAATCTCATCCAATCCCTACCATCCCCTTCAGCCTACAGCGGGGGAATTACTCACACATGGATGGGGGAAACATTGCAGGTCGATGGAGAGGCGTCGGTGGTGATGGCGGCGATGATCTCCTCTAATTCCCCGTCCCGGCGGAGTGCCAGAACAGAGACTTCTGGTCCCAGAGACGGAGTTTCGCGATGTGGCGGCGTTCTGGAGGGTTTCTGGCGACTTCGACTTCTCTCCGTGCGTTTTTAGGTCGAAGGCGTTAAGTAGTCCAAAGGAGGGCGTCGGAGGCCGGCCGAGGGGGCCACACGCTAGGGCCGCGCGCCCCCCTCCTGGGCCGCGCCGCCCTAGGGTGTGGGGCCCTCGGGCCTAATCCCGACTTGCCCTTCTGGCTCCGTCAGTCTTCTGGTAAAATAGGACCTTTCGCATAAATTTTGAGGATTTTCCTGAAAGTTGGATTTCTGCACAAAAACGAGACACCAGAACAGTTCTGCTGAAAACAGCGTTAGTCCATGTTAGTTGCATCCAAAGTAAACAAATTAGAGGCAAAACAATAGCAAAAGTGTTCGGGAAAGTAGATACGTTTTGGACGTATCAGTCCCCTCAGGGTTAGCTTATTGCTTGTCCTCAAGCAATTCAGTTAACAACTGACGCGATAAAAGAACTTTCACGAACACATTTGTTCATATGATGTAAATATTCTCATGCTATGGCTAACACTTAGGCGATTCATAATAAGATACATGCAAATAAGATCATCTAATAGCTATGCCAATCATGGAAGAGTACCAAAAATTAATAAGCATCATGAATCATGTCTATAAGCAGGATTGCAATGTTCATAAAAGGATATGATAGAGTGGTATCTCGCTTGCCTGTATTTGAGTAGCAAAACATAAATTCTCAGACACCTTTGAAGTTCATAGAAAGACTAGAAATAGAGATTGTCAAAGATAAAAGCATCAAAGTTATACCACAATCAATAATATTTTGAGACAAGCATATTATACTAAGAATGACAGTTGTGCTCTCAAGAAAGTGCTCAAAGAAAGGATGGAGACACAACATAAAAGTAAAAGATTGACCCTTCACAGAGGGAAGCAGGGATTAACATGCGCTAGAGCTTTTCATTTTTAAAACAGGAGTAAAATTATTTTGAGAGGTGTTTGTAGTTGTCAACGAATGGTAATGGGTACACCAACTACCTCGCCAACCAGAATTTCAAGAGCGGCTCCCATGAAGGACGTTATTTCTACCAGCAAGGTAGATCATGCCTCTTCTCTTTTGTTTACACACGTATTTTAGTTTTATTATGGGTGACACTCCCCCCAACCTTTTCTCACACAAGCCATGGCTAACCGAATTCTCGGGTGCCTTCCATCAATCTCATACCATGGAGGAGTGTCTATTTGCAAAATTAAGTTGCTTACTGATGAATCAGAGCAAAACATGTGAAGAGAATTATTAATGAAGTTTGATTAATCGGGGCTGGGAACCCCGTTGCCAGCTCTTTTTGCAAAATTATTGGATAAGCGGATGTGCCACTAGTCCATTATGAAAGTCCGTCAAGAGTAAATGACAAGGTTGAAGGATAACACCACATACTTCCTCATGAGCTATAAAACATTAACACAAATTGAGAAGCATTTTCAAGGTTTTAAAGGTAGCGCATGAGAATTTACTTGGAATGGTTTAAAATGCCATGCATAGGTATTTATGGTGGACACTTTGGAACAACTTGGTTTTCAGGGGTTTGGAAGCACGAGCAGCGTTCCCGCTCAGTACAAGTGAAGGCTAGCAATAGACTGGGGAGCGACAATCAAGAGAGTAGTAACTGTCATAATCATGCTTGCGGCAAAATAAATTAACTGAGGCATAAAAGTGATACAAGAACTCTGAAGCAAATTAAGTCATCGAGGCTTAGTTGACTTTTTTTTAGTCATATGCATGCGTGAGAATGTGTCAAGTCGATTCAAATGAATTATTCAGAGGAGGATACCACAATGTCATACCTATTCATGAATAAAACAATGCAAGCAAACATCCATGACATGCTACTCATATTAATAAATTGGTGCTAATCATGAGAGATCATGAACTACTAGACTTTCTTTAAATGACATATACCTTACATGAACCAACTAAGTATGCTCACATGGATGAGTATATGTACAAAAATGAAAACAAATAGAGTTCATACCAGCCTCTCACCACAGTCGAATTGTCGTAGATCGTCATTATTGCCTTTCACTTGTGTAGCTTGGATAATATGAAATGAAAACCACGCTCCAGCCACCGAATACCATTGAACTCACAATGAACTTTACAAAACCAAAGAAGAACAGCAAATATTTTTGGTGTTTTCGATTTTGAAACAAGAACAAAAGGAAACAAACAAACAAAGCAAAAAAAAATTGGATTTTCTTATAGCAAACCAATGATAGCAAATAAAGCAAAATAAAAGCAAGAAACCAAAATAAGCAAATGGTGAAGAGAAACAACAGAAATATTTTTGGTCTTTTTGTGTTTTAGGAAAGAAACAAAGCAAAGACAGGAAAATAAAAACTAGAAAAGTCACATAAACACAAAGCAGCAGGAATTCGTCAAACTTGACAGCAGTACAGTAATCGATTTTTAAAAAATTCTTCCGCTGCTCAAATCGAAAAGTGTTCAACTAATGAAAGTTAGATAACAACCTGGGGAACATGCACAAAAATTGGCTTCGCAAAATAACACTCTGACTGTTTTTGAGAATTTTTATGGTGACAGTCCAGAATCTGTTTTCAGGCAGCACTTCCCCAAATATCATCTCCCTCTCATTAGAAAACCACTCAAAGAAGCAAAACAAGTATATAGAAGTATCCAGCAATCATAATATGCAAAGAATGAGTGATGCCGGTATACCTCCCCCCAAGATTAGGCTTTTGGCCCAAGTGGAGTTCAATCCCATGGTGCCCATGAAGTAGCACCTCCGTAGTACGACGAAGATGGATCATATTCCGGGTATGTGTGGAAGAAGCACCCGGATACGTGACGGTGTAGTCGTAGGAGGGTTCGGCGTCCTCGGAATCATGCTGCTGGTGGAAGTCTTGTATCTTCATCTTCTCATCCACCTCCTCCTTAGAGCGCGACCATGGTTTCCTGTCAATACTGAACAAATCTGGCTGGGGCAAAGGGATTTCCCTCTCATCCCGTTCAGCAAACAACATTCTATAGACCATATTATCTGAACTAGAATCAGATGTAACAAATTGATGGCTCTTCATAGCAGCAATATCAAGTCTTATAGGAGTTAATGGCACATCAGTAGGATCAACAGGAAATTCTAGATGTGCTAAAATGCGTGATGCAATAATTCCTCCAAAAATAGGCCCCTTGCTAGACAAGCGGCGAGCAATAAGAGCACCAAGATGATAAGGTGTCTCTCCAGTGAGTGCAGAAATTAAGAAAGCAAGATGATAGCTAGAAATATTGCTAGTGTTCTCCCTACCAAGAATGCTAGTAGCAAGGTAATAAGCAAAATACTTAATGGCGGGGAGTTGGATGTTTCTTATCTTGCCACGCTGAATGGTGCGGCAATCATCGTTGGTGATCTCTCGGTAGAGCTCAAGCAAAACCCTCGGATTGTCCTCGATCCTCTTTACGGTACCTATAGGGGCAATACCCAATGCAGCACAAAAATCTTTCAACTTCATAGTAATGGCTTTACCATAGATCTTGAATGCAACTGTTGGGTGGTAGTGCTTATTGTTGAACTTGAAGCTCTCCACAAAGATTTTAGTGAGCATATAGTATTGCTCCCTTTCATCTTCCATATAGGCGGTTAAACCCGCCTTGCCAATGAGGGTCAAGAAATCATCCATCAACCCTGCATTATTCAAAAAGTCATAACATGGGAAAGATGAAGCGTTAGGAACTCCATCGTCTTCTTCGGGATCGAAACTTGGCGCGATGATATCCTCATTATAGGATTGCCTAAATCGAGTGGCGGTCCTAGAGGGCCTTCCAGTGCTTGTAGTCTCTCTCTCAAACACTTCTCCAAAGTTATAGTTGTCCATCTCCCTTTTCTGAAATTTTTCAACAATCAATATAAAATTTGATTTGGTGACATATAATTGAAGGGAACTACTATAGGAACTTGCTAGAGTACTAATCATGCATCAAAACTAGTTTTTACATCATAGAACAAGCATGCAAGCTCACTAAACATGTTACCTACAACAGCAAAATATTCAAGATATACTCAACCAAACAAAATTCTACTTGGATCATCGGAGGAGTCACATACCAAGGAGCAAATGTGCCAAATTTCAGCAAGAAATCTGGGCTGAGCAAAGAGATCGAAAAATCTGGAGTTCTTGAGCAGAAACACGAGTGAGAGAAAGCTGGTGTTGATTTTTTCGGGAGAGAGAAGAGAGTGGGAGGAAGAGATGGGAAAGTGGGGCTAAGGGGGGCCCACACACCAGGGTGGCGCGCCCCCGTTGCTGGCCGCGCCAGCCAGGTGGGAGCCACCCTGGGGTGCCCCACTGGTCATCCCCAGGTGTTCCCAGATGCCTCGTCGAAAAATAGGACCAACGGTATAATTTTTGTGAATTTTTGAAAACTTTAAAAAATGCACATTTCTGGGTATTAATTTTATTATTACTGTGCAGGAAATTTTTTGAAATCTCTATACAACAAAAAACTTTGCAAAACAAAAGTGCTACAGCAAGTAGAACAAGTGGAGGAAGAAAGAGATGTTGTTTAACTCCTATATGCATATAAAATGAATTTGTTAAAAAGGTTGATCAAGTCTTG
Source organism: Lolium perenne (assembly GCF_019359855.2). Taxonomy (NCBI): domain Eukaryota; kingdom Viridiplantae; phylum Streptophyta; class Magnoliopsida; order Poales; family Poaceae; genus Lolium; species Lolium perenne. The sequence continues at coordinate 266,097,696 of NC_067246.2, read as the reverse complement.
TCACCAAATAAATTTTACATAACATATGAAGAAATAAACCTCAAATCGATCATGTTACCTTGTATTGAATTGATATGGATCCAATCATAAGAGTTTGATATCCTTCTTTAGGCTCATATATAGGACAATCAATAGTCCCAACTTTGATAGTTCTCATATTAGAAATAGTATTAACTCCACATACTTTATCAATCCTCTTGGGGAAATAGACGGTATGCTCCTTATCATCAACATTGAAAGTAACTTTCCCTTTATTGCAATCAATAACAGCCCCTGCGGTGTTAAGAAAAGGTTTCCCAAGAATAATAGACATATTATCATCTTCAGGCATTTCCAACACAACAAAATCAGTTAATATCAAGCAGTTAGTAGTAACTTGAACAGGAACATCCTCACATGTACCAACAGGAATAGCAGTAGATTTATCAGCCATTTGCAAAGATATATCAGTAGGTATCAACTTGTCTAAATAAAGTCTCTTGTAAAGATAAAAAGGCATAACACTAACACCGGCTCCCAAATCACATAGAGTAGTTCTAACATAATTATTCTTAATAGAACAAGTAATAGTAGGTATACCTGGGTCGCCCAACTTCTTTGGAACTTTGCCATTGAAAGAGTAATTAGCAAGCATAGTGGAAATCTCCTCATTAGGAATTTTCCTTTTATTAGTGACAATATCTTTCATATACTTTGAATAAGGAGGCAATTTAATAGCATCAGTCAAAGGGATTTGCAAGAATAAAGGTTTCATCCAATCGCAAAATTTATTATAGTGTTCTTCTTCCTTTGATTTTAGTTTCTTAGCAGGAAAAGGCATTTGCTTTTGAACCCATGGTTCTCTTTCATTACCATGTTTCTTAGCAATAAAATCTTCTTTAGTATACTTTTTATTTTTAGCATGCTTTTCAGGTTCATCTTCAACTTCTTCTTTATCAGAAGCGTCATTCTTATCATTATCTTTATCATGTTCATTACCACTTTCAGTTTCAGCATCAGAAATAGAAATACTATCAGGATCATTAACAAGTTCAGAGGATTCTACAACATTTTTATGTTTCTTTTTCTTTTTCTTTGAGGGTGCACTAATTTCTTTAGTTCGTTGAGAATCTTGTTCAACTCTTTTGGGGTGCCCTTCAGGATATAGAGGATCCTGGGTAGAAACACCGCCTCTAGTTGTTACTTCATAAGCATGTTTTTCTTTAGAATTATTTTTTAACAAGTCACTTTGCACTTTAGTGAGTTGATCAATTTGAGTTTGAATCATATGAAAATGTTTAACAACCATCTTAACATCATTGGAGGTTCTCTCCACAATATCATGCAATTCACTAATAGCTTGAGAATTTTCCATTAAATGATTCTCTACTCTCATATTGAAATTTTCTTGCTTAACAATATCAAACTCATCTAAGCATTGAGCAGGAGATTTTGAATACGGAATATCTTCCCTAGTAAAGCATTGAAGGGAGTTTACCTCAATCATGGATGAAGGGGGAATTATCTCACATATATCTTCTATGGGAGGTAAGTTTTTCACATCTTCGGATTTAATTCCTTTCTCCTTAAGATACTTCTTGGCTTCCCTCATATCTTCATCATTTAATTTAATCAAACCCCTCTTCTTCAATGTAGGTGTCGGAGTTGGTTCAGGTGTAGACCAATCATCATGATTCCGGCCTATTTTAGCCAATAATTCTTCAGCTTCGTCCGGAGTCCTTTTTCTGAAAACACAACCAGCACAACTATCCAAATATGCTCTAGACTCAATGGTTAGTCCACTATAAAATATATCAAGTAGATCATTCTTTTCCAGGTCATGTCCAGGTCGATCTCTGATAAGAGAACAAAATCTTGCCCAAGCCTCAGGCAATTTCTCTCCATCTTCCTGGTCAAATCTATAAATTTTCTGTAAAGCAATATGTTGAGCACTAGCAGGAAAGTATTTTCGAAACAAAACATCACGCAAATCAGTTGGACTTTTAATAGAACCAGGAGGCAAATTATTATACCAAGTTTTAGCATCATCCTTTAATGAGAAAGGAAAAAATTTAGCAGCAAAATAAGTACGCATCTTGATATCATCAGAAAACAAGCTACTCATAGAAGAAAGTTCAATCATGTGTTCTACAGCACTTTTTTTTTCAGTACCACAAAAGGGTGTTTTCTCAACAATAGCTATATGAGATAGATCAAGAGAAAAATCATAATCTTTATCCTTAATGTTTATAGGAGATGTGGCAAATTTAGGATCAGGAGATAGCTTATATCTAACAGTATGTTGTGCGAGAAACTTTTTAATTTTACTTGCATCAGTAATAGAATTGCATTTATCAATAAAATCATCATTAAGCTCCACATAATCCTCATCGGGATCATCACTAGAATAATCAACAGACTCAGGTGAACTAACAGGTGTAGTAACATTAGGAGTTTCAGTATTTTCAATTTGTCTAGACCTAGCAATTGTAGCATCTAGAAAAGATCCCAATGAACCACTATCATCAAGCACAGCAGAAACATTATCAATATTATAAGAGTTTTCAGATTCAGCAGAAGTACCAGCAAGTGAAGCTTGCGGCGGTGAAATAAGTTGACTTATCACAGATGGTGAATCAAGAGCAGCACAGGTACTCAGAATTGTACCTTTTCTTGTAGTGGATGGTAATATGGCGACTTTAGGATCGCGAGATTTACCCATGATAGAGAATGTGCAGCGAACAATATCAATCCAAGTGAACTTCCAAATAAAGCTATGCTCCCCGGCAACGGCGCCAGAAAATAGTCTTGATGACCCACAAGTATAGGGGATCGCAACAGTCTTCGCGGGAAGTAAAACCCAATTTATTGATTCGACACAAGGGGAGACAAAGAATACTTGAAAGCCTTAACAGCGGAGTTGTCAATTCAGCTGCGCCTGGAAACAGACTTGCTCGCAAGAGTTTATCAGTAGTAATGTGATTTATAGCAGTAGCAGTAGTGAAATAACAGCAGCAGAGTAACAGAGACAGCAGTAGTGATTTTAGTAAACAACAGGATTAAAATACTGTAGGCACAGGGATGGATGACGGGCGTTGCATGGATGAGAGAAACTCATGTAACAATCAAAGCAGGGCAATTGCAGATAATAATAAAACGTTGTCCAAGTACAAAGCAATCCATAGGCATGTGTTCCATATTTAGTCGTACGTGCTCGCAATGAGAAACTTGCACAACATCTTTTGTCCTACCAGCCGGTGGTAGCCGGGCCTCTAGGGAATCTACTGGAAATTAAGGTACTCCTTTTTACCGGAGCAAAGCATTAACACTCCGTGAACACATGTGATCCTCACATCACCGCCATCCCCTCCGGTTGTCCCGATTTCTGTCACTTCGGGGCCTTTGCTTCCGGACAGCGACATGTGTATACAACTTGCAGGTAAGATCATAAAACAATGCATATCATGATGAAATAATAACATGTTCAGATCTGAGATCATGGCACTCGGGCCCTAGTGACAAGCATTAAGCATAACAAGTTGCAACAATATCATCAAAGTACCAATTACGGACACTAGGCACTATGCCCTAACAATCTTATGCTATTACATGACCAATCTCATCCAATCCCTACCATCCCCTTCAGCCTACAGCGGGGGAATTACTCACACATGGATGGGGGAAACATTGCTGGTCGATGGAGAGGCGTTGGTGGTGATGGCGGCGATGATCTCCTCCAATTCCCCGTCCCGGCGGAGTGCCAGAACAGAGACTTCTGGTCCCAGAGACGGAGTTTCGCGATGTGGCGGCGTTCTGGAGGGTTTCTGGCGACTTCGACTTCTCTCCGTGCGTTTTTAGGTCGAAGGCGTCAAGTAGTCCAAAGGAGGGCGTCGGAGGCCGGCCGAGGGGGCCACACGCTAGGGCCGCGCGCCCCCCTCCTGGTCCGCGCCGCCCTAGGGTGTGGGGCCCTCGGGCCTAATCCCGACTTGCCCTTCTGGCTCCGTCAGTCTTCTGGTAAAATAGGACCTTTCACATAAATTTTGAGGATTTTCCTGAAAGTTGGATTTCTGCACAAAAACGAGACACCAGAACAGTTATGCTGAAAACAGCGTTAGTCCGTGTTAGTTGCATCCAAAGTAAACAAATTAGAGGCAAAACAATAGCAAAAGTGTTCGGGAAAGTAGATACGTTTTGGACGTATCAGTCCCCTCAGGGTTTAAATTACCCGATAATTTCAAAAAATTCGATGGCCTGCAAGATCCCGAGGATTGGCTAGTCGATTACCTCGAGACGGTAAAGCTGATAGGCGGAACCAGGGCAACAGCCATGCAGAGCATTCAAGTACACCTGAGTGGAGCCGCGCGATCTTGGATAAAGAAGCTTCCTCCGGGTTCCATCGACAGCTGGGACAGCTTTGAGGACGTATTCGTCAAGAATTTCCGATCCACCTGCAAAAAAACCCGCATCGCTAGAAGAGCTGAGGGCGTGTCGACAAAAGCACGATGAATCAATGAGAAAGTACATCCAAAGGTGGAACATCATTAAAAACTCGGCAGAGAACATATCTGACAAGAGAGCAATAGATGCGTTCGTGGCAGGAATTCGACGAGGAGATTTCGTCGAAGATTTGGGAAGAACCAACCCAAAGACAGTATCAGCGTTAATGGAGATAGCAAACAGGTGGGCAGATGGAGAAGATGTTATTCACAAGAAATGGCACATGTCACCGGAGGAGGACCGTAGTCGAAATTTTCAAAATAGACAATGTTTTCCTCGACAGTTCTCGAGTTATGATGCTCCTGGCCAAATATCGGCTCGTTTTCGAGGAAACAGTGGAGGAAACAATAGAGATGAATATCAAAGGAGCAGCGAGCAACGAGGCGACAATAGAGAGGATTCTCGAAATAACAGGCAAAATAGTGGACCAAGGTTCCAGAGACCATATGTATCTCCCGAGGATATGATGAACGGTCCATGTCAGATGCATTTCTATCTCGACAATAACGGGAAGAGGCAGTCAGGACATCTGCAGAATGATTGTCGAAACTTTCAAGCAATGTTGAGGTTTGCAGGGCAAGCCAATGCTCAGGCAGCAAGTAGAAATCCCCAGGGACCTAGGAGTGAGATCCACCTACCACCTCCTCCCGCAATTACGGACGAAAATCGGCACCAGCTGAGAATAGCGGCAGCACCACACCCACCTCCATATGTTGACCCCAACTCCAACGGTGCGGTCTCGATGATTCAGAAAGCTAGGCCGTCTAACAGAGCTCAAAAAGTAATATCGCGACAAGTGTTCATGGCAGAAAAGATGCCTCTACCAACGATTGAGTACCTAAATTGGTCGGGACAGGACATTGGCTTCACAATAGCGGATCACCCGCAGCAAGTTCCTCGACCAGGGCAGTCAGCACTTATCTTACCAGCAATAATCGCAGGATTCGACGTATCTCGAGTATTCATAGATGGAGGCAGCAGTCTAAACCTTATGTATGCAGATACACTAAGGAAGATGAACATATCCCTGGCAAACCTAAAACCCACGGACACACGTTTCCATGGCATCACGCTAGAGAAGCCGAGTTATCCGCTGGGGAAGATCAATCTCGACGTTCAGTTTGGAACCCGAGAAAATTACAGAATAGAAAGGCTGGAGTTCGAAGTTGTGGATTTCCCGTTGCAATACCACGCCCTGTTGGGACGACCAGCATATGCCAGGTTTATGGCGGTACCACATTACACGTACCTGTTATGGAGGCTACCTGGACCTAAGGGACCAATTACAGTCAAAGGCAGTTTTGCGTTAGCTGATAAATGCGACAAGGATTTCCATCGACTGTCAAAAACTTTCGGGATGCAGGCAGAATATATGGCGTCAAAACTAACAACTGACTACGACGTGTTACCAGACGTAGGAAGGCCACTCAGGGAGCCAACCTTTAGCACCACCAAGAATTCTAAGGAGGTGCAGATTCACCCGACAGATCCAAAGAAAACAATGTCCATTGCAACAGACATGGACCTCGCATAGGAAAGCGCGCTCGTCGAGTTCCTCCGTGAGCACTGGAAAATCTTTGCATGGTGTCCAGCTGACATGTCAGGAGTACCCAGGGAACTTGCTGAGCACCACCTAAATTTGGATCCAATAGCGAGACCAATTAAACAACCTTTGCGGCGTTTCTCGGAACCAAACCGCAAAGCTATGCTGTCGGAGATTGATCGACTCAGAAAAGCTGGTTTCATCAAAGAATTACATACAGAGGCCACATGGGTAGCTAACCCAGTCTTGGTGCCGAAGAAAAACACAAAAGTCCTTCACATGTGCGTCAACTTCACGTGTCTCAATAAACATTGTCCAAAGGATCACTTTTCCCTCCCAAGGATCGATCAAATTATCGACTCCAAGGCAGGCTGTGAACGTCTTTCCTTCCTGGACGCATATTCTGGTTATAACCAGATCAGGTTAAAAGAAGAGGATGAAGTCAATACAGCGTTCATAACACCTTATGGCGTGTTTTGCTACAAAACAATGCCCTTTTGTCTTAAAAACGCGGGAGCAACATATCAGCGGATGATGCAGAAGTGTCTTGCAACACAGATTGGGAAAAACGTACAAGTATACATCGACGATGTCGTCATAACAACAAAAAAGGGATCAACGTTGATCGAGGACCTAAAGGAAACTTTCGACAATCTAGACAAGTTCTGCCTCAAGCTAAACCCGACAAAGTGCTCCTTCGGCGTTCCTGCGGGAGAACTTCTTGGGTTCCTAGTTTCAACAAGAGGGATCGAAGCCAATCCAGAAAAAATTCAAGCTATCATAACAATGAGGAAGCCAACAAAGTTGAAAGAAATACAACAACTAACTGGGTGAGTCGCAGCTTTAAGCAGATTCATCGCCAGGTTAGGAGAAAAGGCGTTGCCGTTCTACCCTTTAATCAAGCAGGGAGAGAAGTTTCAATGGAACGAAGAGGCAGACAGATTCGAGGATCTCAAGCGCACAATCTCGACACCACCAATCTTGGTGGCGCCTAAGGAGAAAGAAACCCTGTTGTTATACATTGCAGCCACGCCTCAGGTGGTCAGCACAGCACTCGTAGTCGAAAGAGAGGAAGAAGGAAAACTCCATGGAGTACAAAGGCCGGTATATTTCATCAGTGAGGTTCTATCGCCTTCAAAACAGCGGTATCCGCAGTACCAGAAGCTAGCATATGGAGTGTTTATGACCGCAAGAAAATTGCGGCACTATTTTTCGGCACACCCGATAATAGTGGTCAATGAGGTGCCTTTATCCAATATACTAAACAACCCAGAATCTACGGGTCGTGTCTCCCTTTGGGTAATAGAACTTTCCCCTCGGGACATCACGTACGAAAAAAGAAAAGCAATAATGACGAGGCGGTTCCTCGGCAATGCCCACCATGAGGGGCTTGGGTTTTAGAGAAAGGCGACGATGGAAGTTCCGGGAGCGAGGCGATACACGACGTACCCAGGTTCACGTCCCCGCGGTGGAGGATCGCTACGTCCTGCTAGCAATCCAGTATATGAATATATGTGTACAAGGGGCCGCCATAGGCGGAGTAGTTGTATCTAGTCTAGTTCTAGTTCGCGGGTTGCGATGTCTAGGCGTGTCGCCTCTATGATCTATGTTTCTGAATATGTCCCCTAAGGGGTGCCCCTGCCTGGCTTTATATATCAGCTAGGCTAGGGTTTACAAGAGTCGTAGTAGGATTCGTATTGGAGCCTTCTTTCCTTGTAGTCCAAGTCAAAGCGCGTGCAAGTCCAGCTTGTTGAGTCCTTGTGCTGGTCCAGCTTCATAGTTTGCACCGGGTATGGCAATGTCGAGTACCCGAAGGGTTATGCCCACGTCAGTAGCCCCCGAGTGTCTGGCCGAAGTGAAGCTTCGGGCAGGGACTAAAGTTGTCTTCGCCGAATGTCTTGATCATCTGTTTGAATCTTGTGCTTGATGTAGAGTCGAAGTTGCTTTCGGTCGGGTGCGCGAAGCGCTCCCGATGGGAGTAGCCCCCGATTCTATGGGCGGGTGCTTGCAGCCACGCATAGACTCAAGTTGTACTACTCGAAGATCTTGATGCTGATGTCTTCGGGTTTATTCTTTATTGTCGACGAGGTTTCCTGTTTTTTTTATCGGGTGCGCGACTAGCGCTCCTGATGGGAGTAGCCCCCGAGCATGTAGATAAATATGAAATAGTTATGTATAGGGTGTAAAAAATGCTAAGTCAAATACCGTAAATGTCTCGGAGGAGACGATGATTTGGACGATGGCCCAGAGGAGCCGATGATTTGGATGATGGCCGAGAGGAGCCGATGATTTGGATGATGGCCCAGAGGAGCCGATGATTTGGATGATGGCCCAGAGGAGTCGATGATTTGGATGATGGCCCAGAGGAGCCTATGATTTAGATGATACCCAGGAGGAGCCGATGATTTTGATGATGGTCCAGAGGAGCCGATGATTCGGATGATACCCAGGAGGAGCCGATGATTTTATCGGGTGCGCGCCCAGCGCTCCCGATGGAAGTAGCTCCCGAGTCTAGGCACTGATGCTTGCAACCGTGAGTAGACTCAAGTCGAGCAACCCGATGTTTACAGTTTTCTTCAGGTGTCGTTCACACATTGTTGTTTACTTCAAGGGGCAATTCTTAATGCACCTTGAGCATCGTTGATGCCATTATTTGTAAGTTTATCGGCAGCAAATCTTTTGAGTGATCAGCTCGTGTTGCGGGTCTTGCTAAACCCGTTGTATGTGCAACTTTGATTTCAACCGATGCATGTCCTGACAGCAGCTCCCGAACATATCGGTAGCACTAGCTCTGCCGATGACTCCGTCGTTCTTTGATGCTTCCATAGGTGAAGTATCGAACGTGGGTCGTTTTATATACGTATTTCCAGACTCTTGCTATTTACGGCACTCTTAGTGGCATCTATAGCAGAGGGAAAGGTCAACGTCCTTATTTGTTTCATGATCCTTGCTATCTGCGGCACTCTTTGAGGCATCTATAGCAAAGGAAAAGAGCAAGGTCCCTGCTGTTTCATGATCCTTGCTATCTGCGGCACTCTTTGAGGCATCTATAGCAAAGGAAAAGAGCAAGGTCCCCGTTGTAGTCTTCAGGGGACCGTGAGCACAGTCAAATCTTCAGGGGACTGTGAGCACAGTCGAATCTTCAGGGGACCGTTAGCCTAGTCGAATCTTCAGGGGACCGTTAGCCCAGTCGAATCTTTAAGGGACTGTGAGCACAGTCAAATCTTAAAGGGACTGTGAGCACAGTCAAATCTTCAAGGGACTGTGAGCACGGTCAAATCTTCAAGGGACCGTTAGCCCAGTCGAATTTTCAAGGGACCGTTAGCCCAGTTGAATCTTCAAGGGACTGTGAGTACAGTCGAATCTTCAAGGCACAGCGAAATAGTCGGCTATCTTCATGTCTTCTTGAATTCCAATGCTCCCGATGGGAGTAAACACAATAGTTTGAAAATACTCCAAGAGCTCCCGACTAATTGCAGCGCTCCCGACAAGAGCACATCGGGTCAATATAATATGATATTCATTGAATACTCCAGATGATGAATCCACCGACTCGAGAGTGCATCGGGAGAAGATATACCAGAGTTGAAGAAGATAAATCCAGTAGCCCGGCTGCGGCGAGGCCAATATGAAAGCAGGTCGCACTGCGAGCGCAGTCGAAGTAATCATCCGTACAGAAATAGTTGTCATGGCGGGCGCAAATGAAACGCCACCAAAGATAATCCATGTGGCAGGCGCGGCCAAAATAATTCCGCGGCCAGAGATAGTCCGATAGTCCATGCGGCAGGCGCAGCCGAAATAATTCCATGGATAGAAATAGTCCATGCGGTAGGCGCAGCCGAAATAATTGCACCGCCAAAGATAGTCGATGAAGAGGACGGGTGAGCACTCGAATATATCGGGTCCGTAATGTCGGATCCGCAATATCGGGTCCAAGACAGGCGAGCCCCCGAATATGTTGACTGCGTGCGGCAACGCAGTCGAAGCTTGTTCCGATATGTAATTATATTACGACGCAAAAACTGATAGTCCTTTGTCAGATGGCGAATCTAGCGGATCCGTATGTCGTCGTTTCCACCGGAAATTTTATGCACGCGAGCTAGCTCTACTAGCAAGCAAATTGATCAACCTCTTGTATTTTCCTTTGGAATTTCAGAAATTGTAGTTCTTGCACGGCTGCTTGGGACTTGATTCGGTTGTGCAGCCTTATACGTATATTTACTTTCCTTTGGCGGGGAAACAATAACATGGAATGGAACCGCTCCTCCTACTCCAATTTGCTTCTACCTGCAACAACGTTTTGACGTTTTCTCCTTGGGATTTGTGCAAGTGTTGGATGATGAGTTGCCGTTTTCTCTAAGCCCACTTTTCTTGATCGGTAGTTCGACGGAGACAGATTGTTTAGAATTTCCCATGCAATTGTGAGCGATTCTTTTCCTTCTCGGGTTTTGCATAAACTCGTGTTGCATCGATGTCCTGGCGTGCTTGTCGTTTCCATGATTGATAGATCTGCCTGAACGATGCCGAGAGACCTTGATTTTGTAGCATGATATGCCAGGAGCAGACCGCCGGCGTAGCCCACGAATTTGCACTGCTCCAACTTGCTTTGTTGTGCTTCGTGAAACGTGGCCACGTCTGATGACTGCGGCGACCGCCCGCTTTCATTGAATCGGGCATAATTTTCGATCCTTCGGCTTGGAGATTAATCTTTAGCTTGATGACGATGGTGATGGATCCCGCCCGGATGACAAAATCCGTTCGCCACGTTTCCCATAGACGGCGCCAATTGACGAGGCGGTTCCTCGGCAATGCCCACCATGAGGGGCTTGGGTTTTAGAGAAAGGCGATGACGGAAGTTCCGGGAGCGAGGCGGTACACGACGTACCCAGGTTCACGTCCCCGCGGTGGAGGATCGCTACGTCCTGCTAGCAATCCAGTATATGAATATATGTGTACAGGAGGCCGCCATAGGTGTAGTAGTTGTATCTAGTCTAGTTCTAGTTCGCGTGTTGCGATGTCTAGGCGTGTCGCCTCTATGATCTATGTTTCTGAATATGTCCCCTAAGGGGTGCCCCTGTCTGGCTTTATATATCAGCTAGGTAGGGTTTACAAGAGTCCTAGTAGGATTCGTATTGGAGCCTTCTTTCCTTGTAGTCCAAGTCGAAGCGCGTGCAAGTCCAACTTGTTGAGTCCTTGTGCTGGTCCGGCTTCATAGTTTGCACCGGGTATGGCAATGTCGAGTACCCGAAGAGTTATGCCCACGTCAAATAAAGTCGCAAATTTTACCAGACTTCATCGCAGAGTGGATGGAGCTACAAAATACGGGACCCCTAGGTTTATCGAGAACCTGGACTATGAACTTCGACGGGTCCAAGAGATTGGAGGGAGCTGGAGCAGGCGTGATACTAATATCACCTGAAGGCGACAAGTTGAAGTATGTCTTGCGGATGACGTTCCCAAATGCATCTAACAATGAGGAAGAATACGAAGATCTCATACACGGGATGAAGATGGCAAAGGCTTGTGGCGCAACTCGACTAAAAATCTTCGGTGACTCACAGTTGGTGGCTCAGCAAGTCATGAATCAATGTGATGCAGTCAACGATAGTATGGTAGCATACAAGAAAGTTTATAACAAGCTAGAGAAGCTGTTCGATGGATGCGAGGTAAATCACATCAGCAGGCTGAGCAATGATGAAGCCGATGTTCTTGCAAACATTGGGTCGCAGTGTCTCGCGATTCCACCAGGAGTGTTCTGGGAAGGGATAGCCGAGAGATCTACAAAGCCGAAGAAAGCACAGAAGAAACAGAAGGACGAGAAACCCTCGGGGGCTACAAAAGAAGCACCAGAAGAAGAAGAGGAAGAGGACCTAGTAATGATGGTGCAAATTCCATGGATGCAAGCATACATATCATACATCCTAAGGAAACACATACCCGACGATTCAGTTGAAGCAAGGCGAGTTATTAGGCGTTCTAAAGCCTTTACTGTGGTCAAAGGGGAGTTATACAAGGGAAGTATTTCGGGAGTGTTACAAAGGTGCGTGACACCCGAAGAAGGAAGGATAATTCTGAAGGATGTACACGAAGGAATATGTGGTCATCATGCAAGCAGCCGAGCTATAGCAGCTAAGGTTTTCAGAGCAGGATTTTATTGGTTGACAGCAATTGAGGATGCGAAAGAAATAGTTCGTACTTGCGATGCGTGCCAGAGATTTGCCGCAAAACCTCACTCTCCGGCAGCAGAGCTGATGCCAATACCGCTGTCTTGGCCCTTTGCTCAGTGGGGTCTCGATATGGTGGGAAAACTACACAAAGCTTCGCCAGGAGGATACGAGTGCATGCTCGTCGCTGTCGACAAATTTACAAAGTGGATAGAAGCGAAGCCGATAAATTCGCCAGACGGAGCGTCTGTCGTTAAGTTCGTGAAAAGTATCGTTTTCAGGTTTGGAGTACCTCACAGCATCGTCACGGACAATGGTAGTAACTTCACATCCAAGGAATTCAAGGCATATTGTGCAGAGGTAGGCATCAAACTACACTTTGCGTCAGTTGCACACCCGCAGACCAATGGACAAGTCGAGAAAGCCAATGGTATCATCTGCAATGGTATCAAGAAGCGTCTGTTAGAACCATTGGAAAAAGCTCGACATACTTGGCCAGAAGAGTTGCCCAGTGTGTTATGGAGTATTCGAACAACACCAAATACAGCGACACAGGAAACTCCATTTTTTCTGGTCCATGGAGCTGAGGCAGTACTGCCGATAGAAATAGAGCATGATTCTCCAAGGATAACGGAATATGACGAAGAAACTTCAAGAAAAGCACTAGAGGATGATGTCGATGCACTTGATGAAGCTCGAGATGAAGTGCTATCACGGGTCACCAAGTACCAGCAAGACTTGAAAAACTACCACAGTCGATGTTTGCGACCAAGATCCTTTCAGGTGGGCGACTTAGTTCTTCGGCTCACACAAAAAAGCCATGAAAAACTCGAGTCGCCATGGCTTGGCCCTTACATTCTCACAGAAATAATTGAAGGAGGAGCATACAGGATAAAAGACAAGAAGACAGGGGTTGCCGAGCAAAACCCCTGGAACGTGGCGCAACTCAGGCGGTTCTACGCTTAGAGTCGAAATATAGTTACTCCTTTGTAAAAATACAATGTACTGAAACGCCCGCGAGCTTTCAGACGCACTCTTTTCCTTTTCAGGGCACCGAGTGGGCTGGAAAGGTTTTTATTGAGGCGGGCTCGCGGTGCTGCAATATAGTAAAGATATTGATGACATACATCTTCTTTTTCGACATGCTCGGGGGCTCACGCCCAGCAATTACAATATAGATCTCCAAATTACAAAAGGATAGTTTTGCCTTGGTACAAAGCACCTCGCAAATCAATGAAGATACAAAATAGTGATCAACAAAAAGCTCGGGGGCTCATACCCGCAAATACAATATACTCAATAAAAATATTTGCCTTGGTTCAACCTCGCAAACACAATAAAGAAAATCGCCACCGAAACACTCGGGGGCTAGGGAAAAAAATATATCTCTTTGTCTTACAACATATATACAACAAGTTACAGTTCCTTTCGACAAAGAAGTTATCTACCGAAGAAATAAATTTAGTCGTGCCTTAATAGATCGTCAATGTTGACTTTGCCTTCTTCGGCAGAGGCACCCAGAAAATCGGCATAGTGGCCGTCTGCAAAAAAGTCGGCATCCATTCGAAGAAGATCACCAATTATTTCTTCAGCCACTGGCGTAACTACTGCATCAATTCTATCGACACCCATCCTCCGTCGCCTCAGCTTGGTATGAACTTTTTCAACCACCTTGGTCATATCAAGTTTTGAGTGGCAGATCTGAAGCATGATAAGGGCAAATCTGGCACCAGCTACTAGTTGAGCTCTTACAAAACCATGGATTTTGTGCGAGTCCTCAAATTTGTCCATCAGCTCAGGAAGAGTCTTAGGCTGAACATTACGAGGAAACATGGAGTTGTAAATCATGGACAACGTCTTGGTACAGAATTCGAGGAATTCACGAACTTGGCATGAGCGGTCTTGAAATCTGACGATTTGTCAGGTGCGTTCAGGGGTAGCCCAAAAAAGGATGCCATGATCAAGTGCAAGGTTAATAAGGAAATTTGATCTTATGTCAACTCGTTGATCTTCGGCATCAGCGTCTAAAAAGTGACCTATTTGGCGACAGTACACCAGTTAAAGACAGAGAAACAGGCAAAGAAAAAGAGGAAGGTTAAGTTTGGGGAATATACCCGCCATCTCCTGGCTTGCTTCAGTCATCAACTCAAGCATGCAGTTTTCTCGGGAGGCAGCCTGCGTAGCTTCAGCAACTGCAGCTTCTTTTGAAGCTATAGCTTCCTGAGCTTGATGTAGCACAACTTTTTCCCTCTCAGATGACTTTCGAGATTGTTCCATTATCACGAGAGCCTACTTTTTCATCGACTGTAGTTGTTGTCGGAGCTCGTCCAAGTCTTCATTATGTGCAGCACTCGAAGAACCTTCAATAAACTCGCCAGCAGAGGATTTTTTCGAACAAGATGCAGGAGGCAAAGCAGCCGAGGAAGGCACCGCGGTGTAGTTGTCAAAAATCAATTGGAGAGGAATACTTTGATATCAATAACTCAGCAACATAGCTTTTCATTCATAAGATCAAATATTTACATGACTATTACAAAAGAGGGTTCTTAATGGACTAAGGAGTAGTTGTCGCCAAAGCTACTATGGCAACAGCATCAAAAGAGAAACAAAACAAAAAAAGAGACAAGGTGGTCTACTTGACTTCCGGCTTCGACGAACTAGGAGCTAGAGTTGGCTTGCATCCAAGGAAGGCAAGGATTTTCTTCGAGTTTGGCTTGGCAGCCTTGATCAAAGATTGTCATCTCTTCTTCTCCATCTTCTGCACATCGCCAACTTTGGCCCAGTCGACGTCTTGTTGGCTGTCAGCAACCAAGGCGATGGTGCCTTCAACACCAATCTTCAAACCTTCTTGTCGAATACCGTGCCCAAGATCTTCTTGAGAGTTGAAGCACTTGGCCAGAGCAGCAAAAGTGTCGGACTTTTCTTTCTTTGCGAAGAAGTACGGAAAAAGCCGCGATAGACCTGCTTTAGCGTCGGTAAGGCCTTGGCGTGCCTCGTCTCCATGAATTTCAAGAAGGGAGAGCGCATCAAGAAGACGATCCCCATCAGGATTCTCGAGATCATATTCCTGATGCGTTCTCCCTGATAAAGCAAAATACAGCTTGTCAGCAAATAAGCAAAGAACAATATAGTTACCCGAGAAAAACACAGTGGTCAAGGTACTTACTAACAAAATGTCGACTTTGCGACTCTAAACGAGCGATGATTTCCTCCTCGCGAGCAGTTTGCTGCGTGATGTGTTCACTCAAAGAGTTTTCCGCGTCATGAAGTCTTCTTCAAAGATCTTTGACAGCGGTAGCATCTGATTCAGCTTTCTTGCGGGCTTTTTCGCTTTGCTCCAATTTAAGAGCAAGAGCATCAGCACGTTTGTTAGCTTTCGCAAGATTGGCTGGAAAAACAATTGACATCAGCAAATGTCATGACAAAAGTGATGGCGAATTTATTCACCAAGAAAAAGCAGCAAAAATGGTACCTTCAAGCTTGATAGCATGGTCACGGTACCTGATGAATTGGGTACCGAGACGGATAAACTCCTTCATCAGAGGCTGAAAAGAAAAATAGAGGAAGAGAAATCAATATAGAAAGTGAAAGTTCGACAGCAACAAGCAAAGGAGAAGCAAGATACAAAAAAGAGTCAAAAACATAGAAATGTTCAAAGGGAAACTTACATCATCCAGTGAGGGAGTCGTGGAACCACCAACTAATAGGGTGGGTTCCTTGGCTGGCTCGACCCTAGCTCTCTTCGGTGAAGAGGCACGGGGGCTCACAACTGGAGCAGGGGTCTCGATGTCTTGTTGAGGAGTCGAGGTTTCATCCCAATCAGGTTGAGCTTCAGAGACAACCAAAGTACGGGATGTACTCGTTCGAGTAGTCACGTCAATGGGGGAAGAAAGGCCGCGGATGAGGTGGTCAACGAAACTGACCCGATACTCGATAGGAGGGGATGGATAGCTCTCCTCGCTGGGGAAGCGCAGCGAATCTTTCTTCTTGCTGATCCCAAGTTTCTTTAGCAAGTTGATATCTTGGGCGGAGATCTTGGATCTCTCCCACTCAGTGCTCCCCAGATCTGTTGTCGCCATCTTCGCTTCGGGGGTGGTGTGCCTTGAAAGTCTTGGCCGTGGCGGTATCAACAATGGTGTGGAGAAAGTGTAGCAGTACGTGTGCGCTAGAACTTGGCTGTTTGCAATGGAGATTGGAGCAGAGAAAGTATGCGCAAAGGTGCGGTGAAGGGGAATACGCGAGGAAGAAGAAGAATATTTATAGCAGGTTTAGTTGGAACGCCGCACCGTTGGATGTTTTCCAAATAGACTTGATGCTTTACACGTGGATCAAAGGGTACAATGGTACTTTTATCATGATGGAACTGGACAGGCGCTACAGCGCGTAGAGCAGAAAAAGTGGAGGACGTGTGTCACCCACTTGCACGACGTGTCAAATTGATGAGGATTCTGGGCCCGCAAGACAGAGAGAGCAGTACTCGCGTCTTCCCGATACAGTGGTCGTGGTTATCGTCAGTAATGATGTCACTTTGACTAAAGGGAAAATCTCGGCAGTGAAGATTAAGGAAATTGGCGGCAGGGAAAAATTATTTATTATTTTGAGAGCCTTTGATCAAATACAAGTTTTTGCCCAAATGCTCGGGGGATACTTTGGAAAAAGAAAAATTCGAGTATGACAAAATAGAAATGGCGAGAGCCTATGATCAAACGCAAGCATTTGTTCATAGCCTCGGGGGCTACTCCCATCGGGAGCGCTGGTCGCGCACCCGATAGATGTGAAAAGCTCGAGAAAGAATGACAATATAGCGGCATAAAGCGTTGAGCCTACAACCAAGCACAAGTCCTTGGCTGTAGCCTCGGGGGCTACTCCCATCGGGAACGCTATTCGCGTGCCCGATGAAATTATAAAAAGAAGTGAGCATATTTCGAGTTATGCAAATAACTCGACATATACTCCCATCGGGAAGGCAAGATAAGTCATCCGTGACTCAATAAAATGTGCTATTCCAACAGCCGAAAAAGCACTCGACAATATATTCTGAGAGCGCCAAAGCTGCGAACAATCTCTGAATGCCGCAAAACTTTGCGAAGGTAAGACCCCAGATCCGTTCTAAGCGGCGTGGCACCGTCTCTGGCGTCAGTTTGCTACTTTTTTCCGTATCAATAGATATGAAGAAAAATCCTAACGGACGCGTTAGGTACCCGATAAAATATGACTGGGACTCGACAGAATGGTAAGACCTTAAGCGGCACCTGTCAAGTTAACACCAGTATCCCGAGATCATGTCCAGGGACGTGATCTTGAAGTAGGTTTTTGCGGATTGCCACTAGAGCAGATAACTAGTACCTGATCCGTCAGATGAACTAGCCCCAACTACCATTATCCCTGTACAATATAGAATTGTATATCCAAAGATATATGATAAGCTTGGCAAAGTTATTGAATGCTTATAAAATTGGAGATTTTCCCTGATTCTTCGATTCAAGCAAAATCTCGGGGGCTACTGACATAGGCATCCCCAATGGGCCTGCCAAAGATGGTACCCAGGGTTTACTGAAGGCCCACGACTCGAAGAATATGAAGTTCGGAAGCCCAAGATAGTGTTAAGGAAAGCTAGAGTTGTATTAGGAAATATAGACTTGTAATTTTACGGGACGGGTTAGAAACCCTCCCGGACTTTGTAACTTGTGTATTACGAATCCCTCGGCTTCGCCTCCTATATAAGGGGGAGTCGAGGGACAAAGAAAGCATCGATTCATTGTCTCACGCAACCCTAGTTTTCATAATCGTCGAGTACTTTTCGGCTGAAACCTTCGAGATCTACTTGCCCTCTACTTCCAACTAAACCCTAGTCTACAATCTGTAGGCATTGATAAGTTAATCCCTTGTCAGCCATGCCAACCATATGATCATGCTTTCCCAACAACAACAAAGAAGGCCAAAATCGACACTTTAGTTTTGTTTGGTTCAATCACTACAATTGGCTATAATATAGTATCAGGAAGGATGCTGCATTTTGCTTTGTGTGTTACTTGTTCAAAGAGAGAGCCAATGGAGGTCCCAGAGGAGATGCCTTTGTTAAAGATGGTTTTAGAAATTGGAAAAGACACAAATCATTTAAGAAGAATGTGGGTGGTGTTACTAGCATCCACAACCAAGCTCAAGAGAAGTACAACGTATTTGTTGCACCCAACACCAAAATTGATAATGTTATTATAAAGGTGTCTAAGAAGGATGTACTTCTTTACAAGACTAATCATTGAAGATCTTGATGGTGACCACTATGCAATTCTAGCCGACGAGTCTAGTGATATGTCTCACAAAGAACAACTTGCTCTTTGTTTGCGTTATGTGGATAAATTGGAAAGAATATGTGAGAGGTTTCTTGGAGTATTTCATGCTTCCGATACTACTTTGTTATCTCTCAAGGTTGCAATTATATATTTGCTAAAAGATCACCATTTGTCTCCCACTCAAATTCGTAGACAAAGATATGATGGGGCTAGCAACATGAAGGGTGAGATTAAGGGGTTGAAAGCATTGGTCATGAAAGAGTCACCATCTTCTTATTACATACATTGCTTTGCACATCAACTTCAATTGGTTCTTATTGTACGTTGTTGCAAAGGACAATGAAGCATGTGTGTGGTTCTTTGATCATGTTTCTTATTTGTTCAATATCATTGGAGCTTCTTGCAAGTCATGGCATGCTTCGAGATGTTAGAGCTCAACAAGTTTTACAAGCACTTCAGATGGGTGAAATTGAAAGTGGAAGTGGACTAAATCAAGAGATGGGTTTATCTAGACCCATAGACCCGGTGATACTCGATGGGGCTCTCATTACAATACCATTCTACACATTGTTGATATGTACCCCATAATCCTTGAGGTGCCTGTAAGGATTGGAAAAGATCATTCGCAAAAGAGTGAGTGGACAAGAATAAGAGGAGTTGTCACGGCCTTTGAATCATTTGACTTTGTTTTCAATCCCAACTTGATGCTTGTTGTTCTTGGCTACACAAATGACTTTTTCTATATCTTTGCAAAAGAAGGATCAAGATATTCAATGCAATGGCGCCTGTTGGATTGGCAAATGACAAAATGAAGGATATGAGGTCATCACTTGGATGGGAAAGATTTCTTGCAAAGGTGACATTCTTTTGCAACACACATGGCATTGAAGTTCCTTCACCGGAGTCCAATTATGTGGATCATGGAAGATCACAGCGGTATTATGAAAAACGAAGAAATGATGATCGTTTTAGAAGAGAAGTGTATTTTGGTGTTGTTGATCAAATTATTCAAGAGCTTGATGATGACCCACAAGTATAGGGGATCGCAACAGTCTTCGCGGGAAGTAAAACCCAATTTATTGATTCGACACAAGGGGAGCCAAAAAATATTTGTAAGCCTTAACAGCGGAGTTGCTAATTCAGCTGCACCTGGAAACAGACTTGCTCGCAAGAGTTTATCAGTAGTAACAGTTTTATAGCAGTAGCAGTAGTGAAATATCAGCAGCAGTGTAACAAAGACAGCAGTAGTGATTATAGTAAACAGCAGGATTAAAATACTGTAGGCACAGGGATGGATGAACGGGCGTTGCATGGATGAGAGAAACTCATGTAACAATCAAAGTAGGGCATTTGCAGATAGTAATAAAACAGTATCCAAGTACTAAACAATCCATAGGCATGTGTTCCATATTTAGTCGTACGTGCTCGCAATGAGAAACTTGCACAACATCTTTTGTCCTACCAGCCGGTGGCAGCCGGGCCTCTAGGGAATCTACTGGAAATTAAGGTACTCCTTTTAATAGAGCACCGGAGCAAAGCATTAACACTCTGTGAAAACATGTGATCCTCACATCACCGCCTTCCCCTCCGGTTGTCCCAATTTCTGTCACTTTGGGGCCTCGGGTTCCGGACAGCGACATGTGTATACAACTTGCAGGTAAGATCATAAAACAATGAATATCATCATAAAACAATAACATGTTCAGATTTGAGATCATGGCACTCGGGCCCTTGTGACAAGCATTAAGCATAACAAGTTGCAACAATATCATCAAAGTACCAATTACGGACACTAGGCACTATGCCCTAACAATCTTATGCTATTACATGACCAATCTCATCAAATCCCTACCATCCCCTTCAGCCTACAGCGGGGGAATTACTCACACATGGATGGGGGAAACATGGTTGGTCGATGGAGAGGCGTCGGTGGTGATGATGGCGATGATCTCCTCCAATTCCCAGTCCCGGCGGAGTGCGAGAACGGAGTTTCTGGTCCCGAGACGGAGTTTCGCGATGGCGGCGGTGTTCTGGATGGCTTCTGGCGATTTCGTCTAACCCCCGTGCGTTTTTAGGTCGAAGAACTTAAGTAGTCTAGAGGGGGGCATCGGAGGCTAGCCAAGGCGGCCTCACCATAAGGCGGCGCGCCCCCCTCCTAGGCCGCGCTGGCCTATGGTGTGGAGGCCGTGGGCCTCCCCCTGGCCTTCCCTTCTGGCTCCGTGAGTCTTCTATGAAAATAGGCCCATTGGCATTAATCCCGGGGATTTTCCTGAAAGTTGAGTTTCTGCACAAAAACAAGACACCAGGGCAATTCTGCTGAAAACATCGTTAGTCCGTGTTAGTTGTATCCAAAATACACAAATTAGTGGCAAAACAATAGCAAAAGTGTTCGGGAAAGTAGATACGTTTTGGACGTATCAACTCCCCCAAGCTTAGCTTATTGCTTGTCCTCAAGCAATTCAGTTAACAACTGAGTGCGATAAATGAACTTTCACGAACACATTTGTTCATATGATGTAAATATTCTCATGATATGGACAAGTACTTAGGCAATTCATAATAAGATACATGCAAATAAAGTCATCTAATAGCTATGTCAATGATGGAAAAGGTACCAACAAATTAATAATAAGCATCATGAATCATGTCTATTAGCAAGATTGCAATATTCATAAATGGATATGATAAAGTGGTATCTCGCTTGCCCGTATTTGTACAGCAAAACATAAATGCCCGGGCACCTTTGAAGTTCATGGAAAGACTAGAAGTAGAGATTGTCAAAGATAAAAGCATCAAAGTTATACCACAGTTAATCACATTTTGGGACAAGCATATTATACTAAGAATGACAGTTGTGCTCTCAAGAAAGTGCTCAAAGAAAGGATGGTGACTCAATGTTAAAGTAAAAGATTGACCCTTCGCAGAAGGAAGCAGGGATTAACATGCGCTAGAGCTTTTCATTTTTAAAACAGGAGTAAAATTATTTTTAGAGGTGTTTGTTGTTGTCAACGAATGGTAATGGGTACTCCAACTACCTCGTCAACCATGTCGGGGGGAAGACCCCGGGTAGGGCAATGGACGCGGAGTGGCCGGCTTGAGGCTGGCCGGCTCGCGGCAAAGGCCGGCTGAGGAGCAGCCGGCTGGAGCCGTGGCCGGCTGGTCCGGAAGCCGGCTGGTTCTAAGTCCTAGTCGGCCTGGCTGTAGCCGTCTGCGATGTGGCTGGGCCGGCTTCTACAAGCCATATCCGACTGGGGTTTGTACTCCAGACCGACTCGAGGCTGGCGAGTCTTGCATGAGAAGGAACTGGGTAGGTGGTCCGGGTTCAAAGGTCCACGCTGACCTCACTTCCCGTAAAGCGCGGGGCACTGTGGAGCAATAGTGCCACGCGCCGGACAGGCCATCATGGCTTACGGCGATCCGTACCGGCTACAGTGCATGATGGCGATAGGGACACCTCCTCTCCATACCGCTGACCCTGCAGTCGGATGGGACAGGCCATGAGGCCTCAACGGCTCCTGACGTCACCGCCTCGGGAAGGAGCGGAAGCCGGAGCCGGCCAAGCCGGCCAGTAGACTATAGGGTCTTTTATGTAAAGTGCCGGTGCCTATATAAGCTGCACTACCCCCTCTCGTGTAGGGGATGGATCATTCTCATTTCATTCTAGTCTTAGCGCTGCCCTGTGAGAGAGACCTTTGTCTACCTTAGCCTCCCAGGGCAAGCCGGATACAGCTCTAGGAGCACCATTGTACTGTGTGATCATCATATACACTCATAGCAGGAGTAGAGGTGTTACCTCCACAGGAGGGCCTCGAACCTGGGTACGTCGACCGTGTCACTCGTCCCCATACCCGCATCCGGATACCGCCGTGAGATCATCTAGGAACCACCTTTAGCCATCCTATGGCATATGCCGTGACGATACCACGACATTTGGCGCCCACCGTGGGGCCTTCAGCGTCCTCGGCCGGTGTCTTCATCCGGACGGGCCTCACCATCACCACCGGCGAGCGAGTCGCTTCAGGCTTGATCTGGAGATTCGGCTCCCTCGACTGCGTCAGCGACAACGCTGGCTGCTTCGCCGACCGGCCCTTCCCAGCCGGCGGCAACGTCATCTCCTTCGGTGGCCACGACGTCTACGTCGCCACCGTCGCACCGCCGCGCTACCCGCAGCAGGTGCTGCGCTGCGCAAGCCCTCCTCCAGGAGCCGGCGCCAGCATCGTCCCCGCCAGCCCCTGCGTCGAAGTCATGATGGCTGGCGAGGAGCTCCCCGCCAAGTCCACTCGCGTTCGCGGCCCCAACCTCGAGCGCAACGTCGACCCCCACGCATCCGGCTCGGGCCCAAAGGAGCCCCCGCCACCGTCCCGGCTGGACGAAGTCCGGGCAAAGCTGAGCTCTCCGCTCACAGCCGGCGGCGACGCCACCGTCGTCGAGGCGGACCTGGAGGCGCACCGCCAGCTCCTCCTCAAGCGCCAGCTGGAAATCACCCGGCGCGAGTACGAGCGCGCCCACGGCTTCACGCCAGGCGGCAACAACCCCAGCCGAGCCGGCATGATCCGCCGGCGAGGAGGCGGCCTGGGCGCCAAGATCGACCGCGATGGCGCGGAAGCGCCGGCTCCATCCACGGAGCTACCCGTCTACAACACCCCCGACAAGAACATGCGCGCGGCCGAAGCCGCCGCAGAAGAGCTGAACTCCCTCCAAGGAGAAGAGCTGCGCTGCCAAACGAGGCGGGTGGCTGAGCTGTGCCATGCGGCAGCCGAACAGGCAAAGAACCCAAGGTATGCCAACGCTCCCAGAGCTTCTCACGCTCACGGTGCTGCAGGCAACGGCAAGGAAGGCCCCAGGGACACGGCCGAGTCCTCCTCGCCAGCACCAAGCCGGCGCCGAGACTCCCGCGCCACGCACGCAGGCTCTAGCCGGACAAGCCGGCTGGACAGCGGCCACCAAGCCGGGATCAGGAGCACGACTCCAAACTCGCGGGGCCACGACGCCCACACCGGCCGGCTCCAGAAGATCGCCAGCCGGCACGCTCCCGGCTGGGCCCACGTGTCGAGCCGGTCGACGCCCGAGACCGCCTCGACCGGCTGGTCGAATCCCGCATCGCGGAAGAAGTAGGACCTGCCGGCCCAAAGTGCTTCGGGCCCCGCATCGCCAACGAGCCCATGCTCGACGGCTTCCATCTCCCGCGCGACACCCCCAAGTACGACAGCACCACCAAGCCGGAGGACTGGCTGCTGGACTACTCCACCGCAGTCGGCATCTCCAGGGGCAACAAGCGTTGGGCGGTGCGGTACTCCCCCCTGATGCTGGTCGGCTCCGCCCGCACTTGGCTCAACAACCTGCCAGCCGGCAGCATCAACGGCTGGCTGGACTTCGAGGAAGCCTTCATCAGCAACTTCACCGGCACCTACCATCGGCCGGGTCGCCCTCAGCAGCTGGAGATGTGCAAGCAGGGCCCGGACGAGACGGATCGCGTGTACCTAACGCGCTGGTGCGAGATGCGCAACTCTTGCGAGGGTGTGCACGAGATTCAAGCCATCAGCTTCTTCATGGGAGGCTGCCGGCCCAACACCATGCTGTGGCACAAGTTGCGCCGCAGCGAACCCAAGACCATGGCGGCCCTGATGGCCATCGCCGACAAGTACGCGCTGGCTGAAGAAGCCGGCAAGGCGCCGGCTGAGGCATCGCCGGCTCCCTCCAGGCGGGACCACCACAAGTCGGCCGAGAACAAACCGGTCGAAGGCGCCTCTCATGGCAGCCGGCGGGACAACTACCGCGGCAAGCGGCACAGCGACCAGCCGGACCGCCGGTACGGTTCTGCCCATGTGGCAGTCGTGTCGGACCACGCGGCTGGCGGCAGCCGGCGCCAGAAGCCAGACCGGCCCTGGAAGCCGAAGTTCACTTTTGAGCAGATGCTCGACTCGCTGTGCAAGTACCACAGCGGCAAGAACCCCTCCAACCACACCACCCGTGACTGCCACTTCATGAAGCGGCTGACCAGCGGCGAACCTATCCCACCTCCACCCCCGCCCCCTCCAGCCGGCGGGCCGGGTGGCGCAGCCGGCGCAGAGAACGCCAACCTCGAGCACCACGAGGCTAACCAAGTGCACCATGGCAGATACCTGCCTGAGGATGCTACCTACATCATCTTCACCTCCGAGCCCGAGGACAGGACGAGCCAGCAGAGCCGTTCCCTCGAGGTCAACGCGGTCATACCGCCGGTCCCCCAGTACCTAAACTGGTCCGAGCAGGCCATCACCTTTGATCGCCGCGACACACCGGCTGTCCTTCCGAAGCCGGGCAGCTACGCCATGGTCCTCGACCCCACCATCGGCACAACCCGGCGCAGCGTGCGCTTCTCGCGCGTCCTCATCGATGTGGGCAGCAGCATCAACATCCTCTACCGCGACACCGCCCGCAAGCTGGGCATCCAGGAGGCCGAGTTGCGTCCCACCTCTACCGTTTTCCATGGCATCGTGCCAGGCCACTGCTGCCAGCCGATCGGCCGGATCACGCTGGAGGTGATGTTCGGGAAGCCGGATCACTTCCGCACCAAGAAGATCGAGTTCGAGGTGGTGGACCTCGTCAGTCCCTACCACGCGCTCCTGGGCAGGCCGGCCCTGACCAAGTTCATGGCGGTGCCCCACTATGGGTACCTAAAGATGAAGCTACCTGGCCCAAAGGGGGTCATCACCGTAGCCGGCGACAACCGCCGCTCCATGGACTGCGCCACGCAGAGCTCCAAGATGGCCCAGACGCTGGTCATCGCCACCGAGAAGCAGCTCATCCACGACGCGGTCGCCTTGGCCAAGGCCGCACAGGCGGACATGCCGGCTGCAGGCAACCCGGCTGGGACGACTCACTTCCAGCCGGCCCACAACACCAAGAAGATCCTGCTGGACCCGGCGCAGCCGGACAAGTACGTCACCATCGGTGCCGACTTGAACAGCAAATAGGAAAGCGAGCTCACCAGCTTCCTCCGTGAGAATCGGGACATCTTCGCATGGACTCCAAGAGACATACCGGGTGTGCCGAGGGAGTTGGCTGAGCACCACCTCCACGTCCGGCCTAAAGCCAAGCCGGTGAAGCAGCCTCTCAGGTGCTTTGCCGAAGAAAGAAGAAAGGCCATTGGTGAAGAAATCGCCCGGCTGCTGGCAGCCGGCTTCATCATGGAAGTACTGCACCCGGACTGGTTGGCGAACCCGGTCCTGGTCCTGAAGAAGAACGGCTCCTGGCGCATGTGTATCGACTACACTAGCCTGAACAAGGCTTGCCCAAAGGACCCCTTCCCCCTGCCGCGCATAGATCAAGTCATAGACTCGACTGCCGGCTGTGAATTGTTGTCTTTTCTAGATGCCTATTCAGGCTACCACCAGATTCCTTTGAATCCGGATGATCAAATAAAGACTTCGTTCATCACCCCGTATGGGGCTTATTGCTACACGACTATGCCGTTCGGCTTGAAAAATGCAGGCACCACCTACCAAAGGTGCATGCAAAAATGCTTGCAGGATCAAATCGGCAGAAATGTCCACGCATATGTGGATGATGTCGTTGTAAAGACCAAGGAGACGACTACCCTCCTTGATGATCTGAGAGAGACCTTCACCAATCTGCGAAGATTCCGGATGAAGCTCAACCCGGCCAAGTGCACGTTCGGCGTGCCATCCGGCCAACTCCTTGTCTACCTCGTCTCTCAGCGAGGGATCGAAGCCAACCCGGAAAAGATCAGTGCCCTGGAGAAGATGGAGCTGCCGCAGTGCCTCAAGGACGTCCAGAAGTTCACCGGTTGCCTGGCCTCCTTAAGCCGCTTCGTCAGCCGGCTGGGGGAGAAGGCACTACCCTTGTACCAGTTGTTGAAGAAATCGGACAAATTCGTCTGGTCACCGCAGGCGGATGAAGCCTTCCGTGACTTGAAGCGCGTGCTCTCAACCGCGCCCATCCTCGCATCGCCGGCTTCAATGGAGCCGATGCTGTTATACATCGCTGCCACCAATCGAGTGGTTAGCGTCGTCCTGGTGGTGGAGCGCAAAGAAGCCGGCAGGGAGCAGCCGGTCCAGCGCCCAGTCTACTACCTCAGCGAGGTGCTCTCCCAGTCGAAGCAGAACTACCCTCACTACCAGAAGGTCACCTACGTTGTGTACATGGCGGCCAAGAAGCTCAAGCATTACTTCCAAGAGCACCCCATCAAGGTGGTCGCCACAGCACCCCTGGCGGAAATCATCGGCAGCAAGGACGCCAACGGCCGGGTTGCCAAGTGGGCCCTGGAGCTAGCCGCCCACACCATCCTCTACGAGGCACGCACAGCCATCAAGTCGCAGATCCTCGCGGACTTCTTCGTCGACTGGGCCGAGATGCAGTACCTGCCGCCTGTGCCGGATTCCACACATTGGAAGCTGCACTTCGACGGCTCGAAGATGCGCAACGGCTTGGGAGCCGGCATCGTCATCACTTCTCCCAAGGGAGACCGGCTGGACTACGTCCTGCAGATCCACTTCGCCGCATCCAACAATGTGGCGGAGTACGAAGCGCTCATTCATGGGCTGAGGCTGGCCAAGGAGATAGGCGTGCGTCGCATACTCTGCTTCGGCGACTCCGACTTGGTTATACAGCAGGCCTCTGGCGACTGGGACACGAAGGACGCCAATATGGCCTCGTACCGCTTCCTCGTCCAGCAGCTATCCGGCTTCTTCGACGGCTGCGAATTCCACCATGTGCCACGAGCAAACAATGAGGCGGCTGACGCCCTATCCAAGATTGGCTCAACCCGGCAAGCTATTCCGCCAGGCGTTGCCCTGGCGTTCCTCAAGAAGCCATCCATCACACAGTCACCGGACTCGGATTCAATATTCGTGCCGGCTGACCCGGGGGATGCTCAGCCGAACCCGGGGGCTTCATCGCCCAAGTCGGGGGCTCCAAAGCCAAACCCGCCGGCTTCCATGCCGAACCCGGGGACTTCTCAGTCCAACCCGGGGCCTTCAACGCCAAACTCGGGGGCTAGCAAGCCGAACCCGCCGGCTTCCAAGCCGAACCCGGCGACCAAGCAGTCGAATCCGGAAGCTCCCACGCAGGAGGCCTTGTTGGTTAGCGTATTCGAGATACGATGCGTACCTTCATGGGCACAAGATTTCCTCTCCTACCTCACCGACGGTGTGTTGCCTGATGACAGAGTCCAGGCCAGGCAGATTGAGAGAAGGGCCAAGGCCTATACCATCATCAACCACCAGCTGTACAAACGCAGCGTAAGTGGGGTGTTCCAGCGGTGCGTCGAGCCGGCTGAAGGGATTGAACTCCTACGGGAAATCCATCAGGGAGAGTGCGGCCATCACGCCTCCTCCAGAGCCATAGTGGCCAAAGCTTTCCGGCATGGTTTTTACTGGCCGACTGCGCTCAGAGACGCAGAAGAATTGGTGAAGAAGTGCAACGGCTGCCAGCGCTTCGCAAAAAAGAGGCACCAGCCGGCTTCTGCCCTGAAAACCATCCCCATCACATGGCCGTTTGCCGTATGGGGTCTGGACATGGTGGGCCCGTTCAAAACGGCGCGAGGCGGCATGACACATCTCTTGGTGATGATTGACAAATTCACCAAGTGGATTGAAGCCAAGCCGATCAAGAAGCTGGATGGATCCACAGCCGTCACATTCCTCAAGGAAATCATTGTGAGATACGGCTACCCCCACAACATCATCACCGACAACGGCAGCAACTTCGCCCAAGGCATCTTCGCTCGCTATTGCAAGGAAATGGGGATTCGGATGGACCTGGCCTCCGTGGCGCATCCGGAGTCCAACGGACAAGTGGAGAAGGCCAACGTCTTGATCCTAGCCGGCATCCGGCCCCGGCTGGTGGAGCCGCTCGAGCGGTCAGCCGGCTACTGGATTGAAGAGCTGCCCAGTGTACTATGGAGCCTGCGCACAACGCCAAACCGCTCAGTCGGCTACACGCCCTTCTTCCTCGTATATGGGGCCGAAGCCGTCCTGCCGATTAATATCGAGCACGACGCGCCAAGGATCAAGCTCTACACAGAAGCTGAAGCTAAAGAAGCTCGCAAAGATGGAGTCGACCTGGTCGAAGAGGCCCGGCTGCTGGCCGCATCCAGATCTACCATTTATCAACAAAGCCTCCGACGCTATCACAGCCGGAAGGTCCAGCCCTTAGCATTCCGAGAAGGAGACCTAGTGCTCCGGCTGATCCAACGGACAGCCGGACAGTATAAACTGTCATCCCCATGGGAGGGTCCCTTCATCGTGAGCAAGGTGGTAGACAATGATTCCTACTATCTCATAGATGCCCAAGAGGCTAGAAAAAACAAGCCGGACAAGGCTAACGAGGAGACTAAACGTCCCTGGAATGTCAACTTGCTTCGCCCATTTTATGCTTGAGAGCAGGAATGTATGTATCCCTTGTACTCCTTTTGTAAGCTATGAAAAAGCAAGCGCCAAGAGCGCCGTTTCCGACAAGTTTTTCGCGTACTCTACTTCGTTTCGCCGATTGGCTAACACGCTCTCACGCGGCTGGCTCAGTAACTGTAGGATAACGTTGCATAGAAAACAAAAATTTTCCTACCGCGAACACGCAATCCAAGCCAAGATGCAATCTAGAAGACTTGCAAAAGCGCGTAGAAGATCTTGATCACGATCGGTTCCGGCGCCACGAACGGGCAGCACCTCCGTACTCGGTCACACGTTCGGTTGTTGATGAAGACGACGTCCACCTCCCCGTTCCAGCGGGCAGCGGAAGTAGTAGCTCCTCTTGAATCCGACAGCACGACGGCGTGGTGTCGGTGGCGGTGTAGAAGTCCGGCGGAGCTTCGCTAAGCTACGCGGGTAATATGGAGTGGAGGAGCAAAGCTAGGGTTTGGGAGGGGGTGGCCGGCCACTCAAGGGGGGCGGCCAGCTTATGGTCTTGGGGTGGCCGGCCCCCTCCCTTGGCCCCTCATTATATAGGTGGATCCCAAGTGTTGGTGTCCAAGTCTTCGAATAAGACCCGAAACCAAAACCTTCCATAGGAGGGGGGAAACCTAGCCCAACTAGGACTCCCACCCAAAGGTGGGATTCCCACCTCCCATGTGGGGTTTGGCCGGCCCCCTATGGTGGAGTCCACTTGGGACTCCACCCCATCTAGGGCTGGCCGGCCATGGTGGTGGAGTCCCATGTGGACTCCACCTTCCTTGGTGGTTTCTTCCGGACTTTTCTAGAACCTTCTAGAACCTTCCATAGAACCTTCCGCGACATTTTATTTCACATAAAATGACATCCTATATATGAATCTTATTCTCCGGACCATTCCGGAACTCCTCGTGATGTCCGAGATCTCATCCGGGACTCCGAACAAATATTCGAACTCCATTCCATAATTCAAGTGCTACCATTTCAACATCCAACTTTAAGTGTGTCACCCTACGGTTCGAGAACTATGCGGACATGGTTGAGTACTCACTCCGACCAATAACCAATAGCGGGATCTGGAGATCCATAATGGCTCCCACATATTCAACGATGACTTTAGTGATCGAATGAACCATTCACATACATTACCAATTCCCTTTGTCTCGCGATATTTTACTTGTCCGAGGTTTGATCTTCGGTATCACTCTATACCTTGTTCAACCTCGTCTCCTGACAAGTACTCTTTACTCGTACCGTGGTATGTGGTCTCTTATGAACTCTTTCATATGCTTGCAAGACATTAGACGACATTCCACCGAGAGGGCCCAGAGTATATCTATCCGTCATCGGGATGGACAAATCCCACTGTTGATCCATATGCCTTAACTCATACTTTCCGGATACTTAATCCCACCTTTATAGCCACCCATTTACGCAGTGGTGTTTGGTGTAATCAAAGTACCTTTCCGGTATAAGTGATTTACATGATCTCATGGTCATAAGGACTAGGTAACTATGTATCAAAAGCTTATAGCAAATAACTTAATGACGAGATCTTATGCTACGCTTAATTGGGTGTGTCCATTACATCATTCATATAATGATATAACCTTGTTATTAATAACATCCAATGTTCATGATTATGAAACTAATCATCCATTAATCAACAAGCTAGTTTAAGAGGCATACTAGGGACTTCTTGTTGTCTACATATCACACATGTACTAATGTTTCGGTTAATACAATTATAGCATGATATATAAACATTTATCATAAACATAAAGATATAAATAATAACCACTTTATTATTGCCTCTAGGACATATCTCCTTCAGTCTCCCACTTGCACTAGAGTCAATAATCTAGTTTACATTTGTAAAGATATAACACCTTGGCCTTCCGGTGCTTTATCATGTTTTGCTCACGGGAGAGGTTTTAGTCAACGGATCTGACATGCTCAGAACCGTATGTATTTTGTAATTCATTTGCGTCTCAACGCGTCACTCATTTCCAAATGAGTCGGCATTTAATATGTTTGGTCTTCTGGTGGAACCTTAATTCCGCGGTCTGAAATATGTCACTAACATTGTCACACACAATATAGCTTCAAAGTTCTGACTCTGTCGGAACTACACCAAGTTCTCAAAGAACCTCTTGACTTAACATCCTTTGTCATTGTCAAAACAATGACATACTCTGCCTTCTTTTGTAGAATCCGTCACAATATTTAGAACTCTTCTAAATCTAGCATAAACTACTTCTAGCTCATTGTGCTACCTTTTAAACAATACTTAGTCTAATTTGAGATTGAAATTATATTTTATATGTGACAAAACCAATATCGGTGTAACACCTTACAGCGATTTGTTTGTCATTTCTTCATACAAATATATATATATATCCTTAGTTCTTCTAAAGTACTCAAGGATATTCTTACTGTTGTCCAATGATCATCATATGAATCATT
Organism: Lolium perenne; assembly: GCF_019359855.2. Lineage (NCBI taxonomy): Eukaryota > Viridiplantae > Streptophyta > Magnoliopsida > Poales > Poaceae > Lolium > Lolium perenne. Next base: position 266,066,366 of record NC_067246.2, on the reverse strand, counting down.
CTGGTATATGCTCATAACACTTTATAGCACATGATATCTGATTGTGTACATATTATTCGTGATCTAAAATCACTCATGTGTTTTTACTCATCGAGTGTCAGACACACTCAAGTCTTGTTAATCCTTCACATGACAAGAACATTTTCTTAATATTTCTATATTGAACTACTTCAATATCCATTCTATGTACTTTGACTTAAACTTATTATGTGTTTCAATCTATCTTCATAGATCTTGACACTAGATATGTTTCAGTCCATATCCTTTCATTGAAATTAATTTCTCAATGAAACCTTTTAATCAAGTATATAATTACATCATTTATAACCAACTATATGTCACCTACATAAAGTATTATAAATATGTCTTAGCGCTCCCACTTAATTTCTTGCAAATGCAAGCCTCTTCATCGTTTCTGATGAAATCAAAAAACTCTTTGACTATTTCATCTGGTGAAGATTCTAACTCCGTGATACTTACTTCATCCAATTGAAGCTTGTATAGCTATCTAGTATTCCACGGACCAGCAAAATTCTTGGTTGTATCTTGTATACATACTTCTGTTAAGTAGTGTATTTTGCCATCCTACTAGCATATCTCATAAAAGAAATATGTAGTGATTACTAGAATAATCCACATAGACTATAAGCATTGCTACGGAAGATCTAATCTTATCGTATTCAACTCTTTGAATTTTGTCGTAAACAATTTTTCGACAAGTCAAGATTTCTTCAAGGATATTTCATCCAAGTCTATCAATTTCATAGATCCATTTACTTTCATAAAGTATTCATCTATCTTGGATTTCATGGCGTATAGCCATTTTAACGGAGTCAGGGCCCATCATAACTTCTTTGTTTGTAGTTGGTTTATCATTGTTCAAAATCAATCCTTTGTTCATAAATCATTTATTTGATCACAAAGTAAACCATACCTACAAGGTTCAATATGTACTTCGATCTCCATGGCTAAAACACTTTGTAGTCATGGGAGCCATGATCGTCGTGGCCGCTTCCGAAACAAATTCCGATGCTGCGCTACTCTGATCATTATGCTCAGGTTCATAAACCTTATCAAATTATATTGTCCTCCCACTCAAAAACTTCACTCGAAACAATTTCTCGGAAATAAGAAACATTGACAAACACTTTTGTCTTTGTCTCGTGGGAAGAATTCCCAATGAAATCTCTGGGATAACCAACAAAGACATTCATCCGATTTTGGTTGACTCTTAGGGTTTATACCCATGCCATAACTTGTATGGTGTCATTTCAACGGATCATGATGATGCTCTATTCAGTGTAAAAGCGGTAGTCACTAAAGCATAATCCACAAAAATATAATGGCATCAATATTTTATCTCATCATTGATCCAACAAAGTTTGGATATATCTCTTGGATACTTCATCATCACTATGATACTCCAAGAAACGTAAGTTGTAGAACAATTTCATAACTCTCTTAGATGTTCGCTAAAACTCGTAATTCAAATATTTCCACCATGATCCAATCATAGATATTTGATTTCTATTACGATGATTTCCACTTCATGCTGAAATTTATTTGAATCCTATTCAAATGTTTCAAACTTTTCCTTATTGAATATATCCACATATATACTCAATTCATTGTTTGAAAGTTTTCATGAAGTAGAAGAATCTTTCGCACACAACTATGCCCAGTGAACCACATATATCATTATGTATGTTTTCATTAAGTTAGTTGCCCGTTCAACTCTTCGGCCTATGAACGGTATTTCAGTCATTACCTTTTAGAAAAGATTTTGCAAGTGCCAAACGATTCAACAAATCGAATGACTCCAAAAATCCATTTTCATGGAGTTCCTTCATGCGATCCTTTCTAACATGACCTAAATTGCGGTTCCACAAATAAGTGGAATTCAAATCATTTGCCTTATGGCATTTTTAGCGTCAGTGTTATGTATGTGTGTTTCACCATTTAAGATTTATAATAACTTATCCATCATACATGGAGTAATGTCATAATTTGAACAACTCATTGTTTTCATTTGACCAGAGCAAAATAACAATTTATTAAGCTCTTTATTATAAATCCTAAGGGCTAGATAGAATGCCAACGACGAACATAATAACACTTTATTTTTGTTCCAGGCGAACATTCTTATCATATTCCTTGTTAGTCACTTAGGCCATTGTATTCTTGAATTGCGTTGTTTTGTATGACACTTCATACCAACCAATATGGTATTAATACCCAAGAATTTCATTGTGTGACTTAACTAGGAATACAACCATAACATGTATATCATTTATATACACCTGAGCTAGACTTTCTAGTCTTTTCTTTTCTGTTGCCAAAATATCTTTTGCGCTTTCTCTTTTAGCTTTCCTCATTATTCAGAAAAACATTTCAACATCAATAACTTCTAGGTTTGTTGGTCAAATACCAATAACCTTGAGGTTCTTACTTTGAAGTTGATCATCATATGACAAGTGTTCTAGATTTCACATATTAGTAACTATGATGAACAATTTCACTCATAATTTTATCCATCAATTCATGACAACTTTTTGAGACCATGTCTGTACATGCTAGGCTCATAAAGTTTAACCTTAGTATTCGCATGTGCAAATCAGGCTTGCACCCATTGTAAGCACACGTAGAATCTATAACACCCGATCATCACGTGATGCTTCGAAACGACGAGTCTTAGCAACGGTGCATACTAAGGATGATAACTTCATGGATATGCGAATATCATTAGTGCCCCAATAGCTGGAGGATTGTGACGTCTTGCGTTTTCAACCTTCATACATTCCCATAAAACTTATGAGTTTATGTAGTCTCACCAAATTATATTCTATCATCTTGCAATAAGGTCTTAGATATCACATATATCTCATACCTTGATTATTTCTGAAAACTAAATTTTCAGCTCCTTATTTTTCAAACATATTTGAACTTTCAAGTTTCATGGAGACAAGATAACTTTAGGTACTAATTGAAACCATAGCTCTTTGAATCAACAATGTGAGGTTTACTAAAAATTTGCAATAGGACTTAATCAATTCTTGATTCTTTAACAATACGGTACCAATCCGTAAAGTTTCTTGTCAGATTTTAACAGTATTTCTATCTCAATAACAAGACTAGCGCATAGTAGTAAACGGATGCCAATACTACAAATTAATTCAAAATACTACTCAGACTATGTTTATGATAATTAGTTCATGTTTTAATCTAATTACTAATGAACTCCCACTTAATACAACATCCCTCATAGTTGTTAAGTGGTACACGATCCAAATCCACTACACCAATAACCGATCATCACGTGAGATGATGTAGCTTCAATGGTGAACATCAACATGTTGATCATATCATCCATATGACTCGTGTTCAACCTTTCGGTTTCCGTTGTCCCGAGGCCATGTCTATACATGCTAGGCTCGTCAAGCAAACCCAAGTATTCCGCGTGTGCAACATGGCTTACACCCGTTGTATGTCAAGTTTTATCACACCCGATCATCACGAGATGCTTCAAAACGTCGAACAATGCAACGGTGCATACGAGGGAAGAACACTTTATTATCTTGATATTAATGTGAGGGATCATCTTATAATGCTACCGTCGCGATCTAAGCAAAATAAGATGCATAAAAGGATTAACATCACATGCAGTTCATATGTGATATGATATGGCCCTTTTGTCTTTGCGCCTTTGATCTTCATCTCCAAAGCACGGATATGATCTCCATCATCTTCGGGCATGATCTCCATCATTGTCGGTGTAGCGTCAAGGTTCATGGCGCCGTCTTCATGGTTGTTCACCTCATGTAGCAACTATAACAACTACTTTGAAATACTACTCAACATGAAAATTAAAGACAACCATAAGGCTCCTGCCGGTTGCCACAATACAATAATGATCATCTCATACATATTCATCATCATATCATGGCCATATCACATCACCAAACCCTGCAAAAACAAGTTAGACGCCTCTAATTTGGTTTGCATATTTTACGTGGTTTAGGGTTTTCGAGAGATCTAATCAACCTACGAACATGAACCACAACGTTGATACTAATGTTTTCAATAGAAGAGTAAATTGAATCTTCACTATAGTAGGAGAGACAGACACCCGCAAAGCCTCTTATGCAATACAAGTTGCATGTCGAACGAGGAACAAGTCTCATGAACGCGGTCATGTAAAGTTAGTCCGAGCCGCTTCATCCCACTATGCCACAAAGATGCAAAGTACTCAAACTAAAGATAACAAGAGCATCAACGCCCACAAACCATTGTGTTCTACTCGTGCAACCATCTATGCATAGACACGGCTCTGATACCACTGTAGGATAACGTTGCATAGAAAACAAAAATTTTCCTACCGCGAACACGCAATCCAAGCCAAGATGCAATCTAGAAGACGGTAGCAACGAGGGGGTATCGAGTCTCACCCTTGAAGAGATTCCAAAGCCTACAAGATGAGGCTCTTGTTGCTGCGGTAGACGATCACTTGCCGCTTGCAAAAGCGCGTAGAAGATCTTGATCACGATCGGTTCCGGCGCCACGAACGGGCAGCACCTCCGTACTCGGTCACACGTTCGGTTGTTGATGAAGACGACGTCCACCTCCCCGTTCCAGCGGGCAGCGGAAGTAGTAGCTCCTCTTGAATCCGACAGCACGACGGCGTGGTGTCGGTGGCGGTGTAGAAGTCCGGCGGAGCTTCGCTAAGCTACGCGGGTAATATGGAGTGGAGGAGCAAAGCTAGGGTTTGGGAGGGGGTGGCCGGCCACTCAAGGGGGCGGCCAGCTTATGGTCTTGGGGTGGCCGGCCCCCTCCCTTGGCCCCTCATTATATAGGTGGATCCCAAGTGTTGGTGTCCAAGTCTTCGAATAAGACCCGAAACCAAAACCTTCCATAGGAGGGGGAAACCTAGCCCAACTAGGACTCCCACCCAAAGGTGGGATTCCCACCTCCCATGTGGGGTTTGGCCGGCCCCCTATGGTGGAGTCCACTTGGGACTCCACCCCATCTAGGGCTGGCCGGCCATGGTGGTGGAGTCCCATGTGGACTCCACCTTCCTTGGTGGTTTCTTCCGGACTTTTCTAGAACCTTCTAGAACCTTCCATAGAACCTTCCGCGACATTTTATTTCACATAAAATGACATCCTATATATGAATCTTATTCTCCGGACCATTCCGGAACTCCTCGTGATGTCCGAGATCTCATCCGGGACTCCGAACAAATATTCGAACTCCATTCCATAATTCAAGTGCTACCATTTCAACATCCAACTTTAAGTGTGTCACCCTACGGTTCGAGAACTATGCGGACATGGTTGAGTACTCACTCCGACCAATAACCAATAGCGGGATCTGGAGATCCATAATGGCTCCCACATATTCAACGATGACTTTAGTGATCGAATGAACCATTCACATACATTACCAATTCCCTTTGTCTCGCGATATTTTACTTGTCCGAGGTTTGATCTTCGGTATCACTCTATACCTTGTTCAACCTCGTCTCCTGACAAGTACTCTTTACTCGTACCGTGGTATGTGGTCTCTTATGAACTCTTTCATATGCTTGCAAGACATTAGACGACATTCCACCGAGAGGGCCCAGAGTATATCTATCCGTCATCGGGATGGACAAATCCCACTGTTGATCCATATGCCTCAACTCATACTTTCCGGATACTTAATCCCACCTTTATAGCCACCCATTTACGCAGTGGTGTTTGGTGTAATCAAAGTACCTTTCCGGTATAAGTGATTTACATGATCTCATGGTCATAAGGACTAGGTAACTATGTATCAAAAGCTTATAGCAAATAACTTAATGACGAGATCTTATGCTACGCTTAATTGGGTGTGTCCATTACATCATTCATATAATGATATAACCTTGTTATTAATAACATCCAATGTTCATGATTATGAAACTAATCATCCATTAATCAACAAGCTAGTTTAAGAGGCATACTAGGGACTTCTTGTTAATACAATTATAGCATGATATATAAACATTTATCATAAACATAAAGATATAAATAATAACCACTTTATTATTGCCTCTAGGACATATCTCCTTCAGTAACGTGATCCGGTTTCCGACAGCCGGCTTCCGATCCAGCTACAGACCGCAACCCGGCTGTCCGGCTGGCGGGAGTAAGGCCTAGGGAGCCGGCACGCGAAAGACGGCTAAGGGAAAGAGTGAAAGCGAATTGACTTGCAACTTTTCATAAAAGTGCCGGATTGCTGAAGTCGGCTTGTTCGACTGAAATACTGCCGGTCTCACCCAGCGGCCCGCTCTTGATCCGGCGACGGATCGCAAGTCGGACGTACGATCGGCAAGAGCAAAGCCAAAGAGTGGGACGGATGGGAAAAAGCGAACGAGTCGAAAGAAAGCAAGCCGGCACACAAATGATTAACAAACACATTAAAGTGTGCCTTAATAAAAGGATAATAATATTCTTTACATATGCACCCGGCATTCCGGGGATTTAACAAATTGTCTTGCAAAAGTCAAGCCTGAAACAGGTACATCTAAGCACCGGCTGGATTAGGACCAGCCGGGGGAGCATCAGCGGAGCCGGCCGCCGGGTCGTCCTCAGGCACTTCCTCCGCCTCCTCGTCTTCTGGCTCCTCGCCCTCGCCTTCAGACGGTGGGTTTGGATCCTCGACGAAGATGCCCTTGTCGACGAAGTCGGCGATGGCGCAGGCTCGGGCAAGCCGGGATGTCTTGGTCTCGGCCGGGAGCGAGTCCTCCACGCCGGCCCACCGGCACTCGAGCTGCTCGAGGTCGACCTCGCTGTACCAGGAGAGCACGAAGGACAAGGCCATGTCGGCTCCAGCGCGCGCGGCGGACTCCTTCCAGTCGAGGAAACGGTCAGGCGCCCTCTCCAGCCAGGAGATGAGATTGGAGAGGTCCTGCGGCAACGTCTCCGTCGGCCACAGCAGCCGGATCAGTTCCTCCGCCGCCTTCCGAAGCTCCCAGCCAAGCTTCGTGATGGGCTCGACGCGGGCGGCCATGGACGCCATGTAATCCTCCATGGAGAAGTACTCAGAGCTGCCCTCGCCGGTCTCCCGCCTCCGGGCGTCGCGCGCAGCACCAACGGCCGCTAGCGCCGCCTCCTGCGCCTCTGGGAAGGCCGCTGCAAAGAAGAAGTGCGTCAGAAATCTATCAAAGCCGGAAAAAGCTGAAAAATGCAAATTTTCGAAGTCCTAAAGTAAGACTGGCGGCAGCCGGCAAGAGCCGACTGCCTCCAGCCCGAAGATGTAGATTCCGAAGCTCTAAAGTAAGCCTGGCGGCAGCCGGCATAAACCGACTGCCCCCAGCCCGAAGATGGAGATTTCGAAGTAAAAAAGAAAAAGTAAGACTGGCGGCAGCCGGTAAGAGCCGACTGCCCCCAGCCCGAAGATGGAGATTCCGAAGCTCTAAAGCAAGCCTGGCGGCAGCCAGCATAAACTGACTGCCCCCAGCCCGAAGATGGAGATTTCGAAGTAAAAAGAAAAAATTAAGACTGGCGGCAGCCGGCAAGAGCCGACTACCCCCAGCCTGAAGATGGAGATCTCGAAAAACACAAGTTTCCGCCACCGGCTGCCAACCTAAGCCGACAGCCGCCAGCCGAAAGCCGGCAAAGGGAAAGGAAGAAAGAACGTAAAAACTCACCCGCCAAGCCGCGGTCGAGCGCGCTAATCTCCTCCACCCACCGCTTGGCGGTGGCCGACAGCTCTGCGGACTTAGCAGTCACCTCTTGATGAAGCGCAAGCCGCTGCTTCTCCACCTCCTCCAGCCGCTTGCTCAGGCCCTCCACCTTCTCCTCCTCAGTCTTCCTGAGGGCGGCAAGCTCCTGGAGGTGGTTGGCTTCTGGCCGGCGCAGCCGCACCAGCTCCCCCTCAGCCACCTTGAGCTTGGTGGCAGCGGACCGGCCCGCCTCCTCGCTCTCGGCACACTAGGCGCGGGCAGCTCGGAGATCCGCCTCCAATCGCGGAACCTTGGCGGCTTCAACTACAGGCCAGCCGAAAAAATCGTTAGCCGAGGAAAATCGAAGAAAAAGAAACCAAGTCAAAAGGAGAAAACCCTACCCTTGACGGCCTCCAGCTCGCGAGCCAAGACGGCCCGCTCAACTTTGGCCTTGTGATAGTGGGTGACGGCCCGGTTGTACAAGATGGTACGCCGCTTCGTAACCGTCTGAGAAGAAGCATAATCAGATATCTAAAGCGAAACCCGGACCGGCTCCAAGCAGCCGGCCCATGCCTCGGAGGGCTACCAGGATAATAACCAAAAATTGTAAAAAATAAGATAAAACACCTACCTTGTCAGCCGCCTCCAGCTTGGCCAGGTTGGCGGCAGCCTCCGCGGCCTGAGCCTCCAGGTTGGCGCGGAAGCCGGAGAAGAACATCTTCATGGGCGCCACGCCTGGCTGCCCCTCCCGGCTGGTCACCTCACAGGCATCCGCCTGATGCCACGCCTTCTCCATGGTGCCAGCCGAGGCGAGGCTGGAGTCAGAGGCGGACGCCACGTTCAGAAGCCGGGCGCCCTTGGCCACATGAAGGCCCTCAAGCGGAGCCGACGGGCCCTCCCTCCTCACCAACGCCCGCGAGCCGGTATCCCCTGCGCGCGCCGGCTCGTCCCTCGCTGGCTCCTGCCCGGCCGGCTCCTCCCTTGACGGCTCCGAAGATGGAGGCGCTCCGGGCGAAGCAGTCGGCCCGGTCGGGGCAGCCGCCTCCGGGCTCTCCTCCAACACCACCACGCTGGGCGCGGCTCCACCGATCCCAGCCGCAGGTGGCGCAGACCCGCCGGCTCCGGCTCTGGTTGCAGGCGGCATGCCCCTGCCGGCTCCAGCCGCTGGATCCAGGTGGCGGGCGCGGCGCGGGAACATGTCGTCAAGAGTTGGCCGCCGCGCCGGCTCACTCTGAGCGCCGCGACCAGGCACTGTAGCCAGAGGCACGATGGAAGAGGATGCCCCTGCGGAAGTCGGCGTACCCGCAGGCGGCACAATGACGAGAGGCGGCGTGGGCGCACGCGCCGAAGGTTGTGGCGTCGGCTCTCTCCTTTGCCGCTGGAGCGGCGACACGACGGGGGCAGCCGGCCGAGAGCCGCCGCCCTTGGCAAACTTGATGGCAGCCCTAGTCGGACAGACAAGAAAAAATAAGTATAAAGCAAAAGGAAAGAAAAGGAATCAAATAGCGTAAAAGAGAGACTCACCCGGCTCGCTCCGGAACCTGCTTGGGCGCCTGGCGGCGTTGCTTCTTGGCCTTCGCCTCCAAGGCGGCCGTAGAGCGGTCGCTGGCCCGCTTCCTCCCTTGAGGCGCAGAAGTCGCCGAGGCGGTAGGCGGCCTCACACGCAGAGGCACCGCAGGGATCGGCCCCGTGGTGGACGTCGCTGGCTCCTCCTCCTCCTGCTGCTCTGGCGAAGGGGGCGGATTGTGCTCCCCCTGGCCGCCTTGGTCAGGCGCCTGCGGCAGATCATCGTCGCCGGCTTGGTCAGCCGGATCGGCGTAATCCGGCGTCCAGACCTTCTGCGCCAGGTCGCCGTCCTCTATGCCCTGGCGGTCGAAAAGCTTAAGAAAAAACAAGGATGAGCAAGTTGCGAGCCGGAAGTCGGTGAAAAGAGAAGCCGGCCATGTAGCCGCAAGCCGGAAGTCGGCCGCAACGCAAACTTACCAACTCAGGCGGCAACGCCCGGCTGCAGGGCACCAGCCCATAGTCCCAGGCCTCGGGCATGTTGGCCTTGGTGATGTTGTTCACCCGGCGGGCCACCTGGGCCTTGGAGAGCTCCGCCTTGGACGTCCGGGTCGGATCGAACCGGCCGGACATATGCCTAATCTTGTGGGTGCGCAGCTGGAGCGGCAGCACTCGGCGCTCGGCGTAGGTGCAGAGGAGGTCCTCGGCGCTCAGCCGGCCTCCGGTGACGCAGTTCCCCAGGAAGTCCCAAAGCTGGTTCACCTCCGCGTCCGGGTCCGCGGTCCGAGCGTTGTAGCCCCAGTTGATCCGGCCGACTGGCGGTGCCGGGTTGTACTCCGGCAAGTTGATCCGGTCGAAGGCTGGGTTCTCGTTGCGCACATAGAAGAATGACATCTGCCAGTTCTTCACCGAGTCAACGGTAGGGATTTTCGGGAAGGGCGTACCCGGCCGGGAGTAGATCGAGGCGGCGCCACAGGTCCGCAGGTGGCCGTCAGTCGTCTGCGCCTTGATATAAAAGAGGCGGCTCCAGAAGTCGAGGTCCGGCCACAATCCGGCATACGCCTCCATAAAAGTCACATAGCAGCTGAGGAGGACGCACGCGTTGGCCGGCAGGTGGTGAGGCTGCAAGCCGAAGTAGTCGAGGAAGTCACGGAAGAAGTTGGAGGCCGGCAGGCCCAACCCGCGGTCGAAGTGCGCGCCGAAGACGACGCGCTCGCCAGGCTCCGGGTCGGGCGCTGTCTCCGCGCCGGGAGCCCTTGTGATCACCACCGTCGGGATCCGGCGGAGGCGCACCAAGCGCTCAATGTCGTCCTCTCGCATATACGAGCCTCTCCAGGACCCGCTGGCTTGGGCCATCGACGAAGAAGAGGAGGAAGAAGACCACGACAAGCGGAAGGGCGAGGAAGAACCACGCGACGGCGGCGACGGCGGTGGCGGAGGACGTACCGTGGATACGCGCGGCCCCGTCGTGCCGGATTGATGAAGCGGCGGCGGCGGATTCGCGGAGGAGTGCCGGGGCTGCCGCCGGCCGGAGCTCGTCAGGGAGATGGTGTGAGAACTTCCACCGACGCAACGGAGAGCTCGAGCTCGAGGAAGAAGATGCTGGGAGCGGGAGTGCGAGGAAGACGAAGTGGGCAGGGAGACCGCCTCGGTGCCACCTGACCGCTGGCGGTTGGCCTCCAAGTGGCGATCGAGGCCACGTCCTCCGGATTAACTGCACCATATCGTCTCCCACGACCGCTGCAGTTACTAGAAACCGCCACACCACGTCCCCCACGACCGCACCAGATCCGGGGGAGACAGCGATGTGACCAGACGAAACGACCGCAGCAGCCTGACGTCAGACCTGTCAAGTCGGGCGCAGGACCCGAGGCGGCAACGGCTCCGGCGTGCCCAAGCCGGAGCCGGACATTAAATTCAATCCGGTCCAAAGCTTTCCCAGCAAGGCGGAGGCATCGCCAAGACTTGTGAAAAAGCGAAAGCTGCAAAAGCAAAAATAGCGTCCGGCTAGGAGCAGCCGGACGAGGCGAGCCGGATGAGGGTGCAGCCGGCTGGATGGGAATTCTCAGTCGGACCCTCCGAGTGCCGTCAAACATGGTCAAGAGATCTAAGAGCCAGGAAAACCTGCCTAGGTCCCTCTTAACGCAGGACCTTGCTAGCTTCGGGGGCTAATGTCGGGGGGAAGACCCCGGGTAGCGCAATGGACGCGGAGCGGCCGGCTTGAGGCTGGCCGGCTCGCGGAAAAGGCCGGCTGAGGAGCAGCCGGCTGGAGCCGTGGCCGGCTGGTCCGGAAGCCGGCTGGTTCTAAGTCCTAGTCGGCCTGGCTGCAGCCGTCTGCGCTGTGGCTGGGCCGGCTTCTACAAGCCATATCCGACTGGGGTTTGTACTCCAGACCGACTCGAGGCTGGCGAGTCTTGCATGAGAAGGAACTGGGTAGGTGGTCCGGGTTCAAAGGTCCACGCTGACCTCACTTCCCGTAAAGCGCGGGGCACTGTGGAGCAATAGTGCCACGCGTCGGACAGGCCATCATGGCTTACGGCGATCCGTACCGGCTACAGTGCATGATGGCGATAGGGACACCTCCTCTCCATACCGCTGACCCTGCAGTCGGATGGGACAGGCCATGAGGCCTCAACGGCTCCTGACGTCACCGCCTCGGGAAGGAGCGGAAGCCGGAGCCGGCCAAGCCGGCCAGTAGACTATAGGGTCTTTTATGTAAAGTGCCGGTGCCTATATAAGCCGCACTACCCCCTCTCGTGTAGGGGATGGATCATTCTCATTTCATTCTAGTCTTAGCGCTACCCTGTGAGAGAGACCTTCGTCTACCTTAGCCTCCCAGGGCAAGCCGGATACAGTTCTAGGAGCACCATTGTATTGTGTGATCATCATATACACTCATAGCAGGAGTAGAGGTGTTACCTCCACAGGAGGGCCTCGAACCTGGGTACGTCGACCGTGTCACTCGTCCCCATACCCGCATCCGGATACCGCCGTGAGATCATCTAGGAACCACCTTTAGCCATCCTATGGCATATGCTGTGACGATACCACGACAAACCAGACTTTCAAGAGCGGCTCCCATGAAGGACGTTATCTCTACCAGCAAGGTAGATCATCCCTCTTCTCTTTTGTTTACACACGTATTTTAGTTTTATTATGGATGACACTCCCCCCAACCTTTGCTTACACAAGCCATGGCTAACCGAATCCTCGGGTGCCTTCCAACATTCTCATACCATGGAGGAGTGTTGATACGTCCAAAACGTATCTACTTTCCCGAACACTTTTGCTATTGTTTTGCCTCTAATTTGTGTATTTTGGATACAACTAACACGGACTAACGTTGTTTTCAGCAGAATTGCTCTGGTGTCTCGTTTTTGTGCAGAAATTCAACTTTCAGGAAAATCCCCGGAATTTATGTCGAAGGGCTTATTTTTACAGAAGATTCACGGAGCCAGAAGGGCAGGCCTGGGGGAGGCCCAGGGGCCCCACACACCAGGCCGGCGCGGCCTGTAGGGGGGGCACGCCACCCTAGTGTGTGGCCCCCTCGGCCAGCCTCTGACGCCCCCCTCTGGACTATTTAAGGGTTTCGATCTAAAAACGCGAGACGAGAAGTCGAAGTCGCCAGAAACCATCCAGAACACCGCCGCCATCGCGAAACTCCGTCTCGGGACCAGAAACTCCGTTCTGGCACTCCGCCGGGACGGGGAATTGGAGGAGATCATCGCCATCATCACCACCGACGCCTCTCCATCGACCAGCCATGTTTCCCCCATCCATGTGTGAGTAATTCCCCCGCTGTAGGCTGAAGGGGATGGTAGGGATTGGATGAGATTGGTCATGTAATAGCATAAGATTGTTAGGGCATAGTGCCTAGTGTCCGTAATTGGTACTTTGATGATATTGTTGCAACTTGTTATGCTTAATGCTTGTCACTAGGGCCCGAGTGCCATGATGTCAGATCTGAACATGTTATTGTTTCATGATGATATTCATTGTTTTATGATCTTACCTGCAAGTTGTATACACATGTCGCTATCCGGAACCCGAGGCCCCAAAGTGACAGAAATTAGGACAACCGGAGGGGAAGGCGGTGATGTGAGGATCACATGTGTTCACGGAGTGTTAATGGTTTGCTCTGGTGCTCTATTAAAAGGAGTACCTTAATTTCCAGTAGATTCCCTAGAGGCCCGGCTGCCACCGGCTGGTAGGACAAAAGATGTTGTGCAAGTTTCTCATTGCGAGCACGTACGACTAAATATGGAACACATGCCTATGGATTGTTTAGTACTTGGATACCGTTTTATTATTATCTGCAAATGCCCTGCTTTGATTGTTACATGAGTTTCTCTCATCCATGCAACGCCCGTCATCCATCCCTGTGCCTACAGTATTTTAATCCTACTGTTTACTATAATCACTATTGTTGTCTTTGTTACACTGCTGCTGATATTTCACTACTGCTACTGCTATAAAACTGTTACTACTGATAAACTCTTGCGAGCAAGTCTGTTTCCAGGTGCAGCTGAATTGACAACTCCGCTGTTAAGGCTTTCAAGTATTCTTTGTCTCCCCTTGTGTCGAATCAATAAATTGGGTTTTACTTCCCTCGAAGACTGTTGCGATCCCCTATACTTGTGGGTTATCAAAACTATTTTCTGGCGCCGTTGCCGGGGAGCATAGCTTTATTTGGAAGTTCACTTGGATTGATATTGTCCGCTGCAAATTCTCCATCATGGGTAATCTCGCGATCCTAAAGTCGCCATATTACCATCCACTACAAGAAAAGGTACAACTCTGAGTACCTCTGCTGCTCTTGATTCACCATCTGTGATAAGTCAACTTGTTTCACCACCACAAGCTGCACATGTTGGTACTTCTGCTGAATCTGAAAACTCTTATAATTTTGATGATGCTTCTGCTGTGCTTGATGATAGTGGTTCATTGGGATCTTTTCTAGATGCTACATTGCTAGGTCTAGACAAATTGAAAATACTAAAACTCCTAATGAAAATGCTGCTACACCTGTTAATTCACCTAAGTCTGTTGAATACTCTAGTGATGATCCTGATGAAGATTATGTGGAACTTGATGATGATTTTATTGATAAATGCAATGCTACTACTGATGCAAGAAAAATTAAAAAGTTGCTTGCACAACATACTGTTAGATATAAGCTATCTCCTGATCCTAAATTTGCCACATCTCCTATAAAAATTAAGGACAAAGATTATGATTTTTCTCTTGATCTATCTCATATAGCTATTGTTGAGAAAACACCCTTTTGTGGTACTGAAAAAGAAAGTGTTGTAGAACACATGGATGAGCTTTCTACTTTGAGTAGCTTGTTTTCTGATGATGTCAAGATGCGTACTTATTTTGTTGCTAAAATTTTCCTTTCTCATTAAAGGATGATGCTAAAACTTGGTATAATAGTTTCCCTCCTGGTTCTATTGATAGTCCAAGTGGTTTGCTTGATGTTTTCTTTCGGAAATACTTTCCTGCTAGTGCTCAACATATTGCTTTGCAAAATATTTATAATTTTGACCAGGAAGATGGAGAGAAATTGCCTGAAGCATGGGCAAGATTTTGCTCTCTTATTAGAGCTCGACCTGGACATGATTTGGAAAAGCATGATTTACTTGATATATTTTATAGTGGACTAACCATTGAGTCTAGAGCATACCTGGATAGTTGTGCTGGTTGTGTTTTCAGGAAAAAACTCCAGACGAAGCTGAAGAATTATTGGCTAAAATAGGCCGGAATCATGATGATTGGACTACACCTGAACCAGCCCCGACGCCGATATTGAAGAAGAGGGGTTTGATTAAATTAAATGATGAAGATATGAGGGAAGCCAAGAAATCTCTTAAGGAGAAAGGTATTAAATCTGAAGATGTGAAGAACTTACCTCCCATATAAGATTTGTGTAAGATAATTCCCCCTTCATCCATGATTGAGGTAAACTCTCTTCAACACTTTACTAGGGAAGATATTCCGTATTCAACACCTCCTGCTCAATGCTTAGATGAGTTTGATAATTATATTGTTAAGCAAGAAAATTTCAATATGAGAGTAGAGAATCATTTAATGGAAAATTCTCAAGCTATTAGTAATTTGCATGGTATTGTGGAGAGAACCACCAATGATGTTAAGATGCTTGTTAAACATTTTCATATGATTCAAACTCAAATTGATCAACTCACTAAAGTGCAAGATGACTTGTTAAAAAATAATTCTAAAGAAAAACATGCATATGAAGTAACAACTAGAGGCGGTGTTTCCACTCAGGATCCTCTATATCCTGAAGGGCATCCCAAAAGAGTTGAACAAGATTCTCAACGAATTGAACCTAGTGCTCCTTCTAAGAAAAAGAAGAAGAAACATAAAACTGTTGTAGAATCCTCTGAGCCTGTTAATGATCCTAATAGTATTTCTATTTCTGATGCTGAAACTGAAAGTGGTAATGAACATGATAAAGATAATGATAAGAATGATGCTTCTGATAAAGAAGAGGTTGAAGATGAACCTGAAAAGCATGCTAAAAATAAAAAGTATACTAGAGAAGATTTTATTGCTAAGAAACATGGTAATGAAAGAGAACTGTGGGTTCAAAAGCAAATGCCTTTTCCTGCTAAGAAACTAAAATCAAAGGAAGAAGAACACTATAATAAATTTTGCGATTGGATGAAACCTTTATTCTTCCAAATCCCTTTGACTGATGCTATTAAATTGCCTCCTTATTCAAAGTATATGAAAGATATTGTTTCTAACAAAAGGAAAATTCCTAATGAGGAGATTTCCACTATGCTTGCTAATTACTCTTTCAATGGCAAAGTTCCAAAGAAGTTGGGCGACACATGTATACCTACTATTCCTTGTTCTATTAAGAATAATTATGTTAGAACTGCTCTATGTGATTTGGGAGCAGGTGTTAGTGTTATGCCTTTTTCTCTTTACAAGAGACTTTATTTAGATAAGTTGATACCAACTGATATATCTTTGCAAATGGCTGATAAATCTACTGCTATTCCTGTTGGTATATGTGAGGATGTTCCTGTTCAAGTTACTAATAACTGCTTGATATTAACTGATTTTGTTGTGTTGGAAATGCATGAAGATGATAATATGTCTATTATTATTGGGAGACCTTTTCTTAACACCGCAGGGGCTGTTATTGATTGCAATAAAGGAAAAGTGACTTTCAATGTTGATGACAAGGAGCATACCGTTTATTTTCCCAAGAGGATTGATAAAGTATGTGGAGTTAATACAATTTCTAATGTGAGAACTATCAAAGTTGGAGCTATTGATTGTCCTATATATGAGCCCAAAGAAGGATATCAAAATATTATGATTGGGTCCATATCAATACAATTCAAGGTAACATGATTGATTTGAGGTTTATTTCTTCTTATGCTATGTAAAATTTATTTGGTGGCAAGACTTGATCAACCTTGTTAACAAATACATTTTATATGCATAGAGGAGCTAAACAACATCTCTTTCTTCCTCCACTTGTTTTACTTGCTGTAGCACTTTTTGATTTGCCAAGTTCTTAGTTGTATAGAGTTTCAAAATCTTTTCCTGCCCAGTAATAATAAATTTAGTACCCAGAAATGTGCATTTTTCATAGTTTTCAAAAATTTACAAAAATAACACCGTTGGTCTTATTTTTCGAAGAGGCACCTGGGAGCACCTGGGGATGACCAGTGGGGCCCCCCAGGGTGGCTCCCCACCAGCCGACGCGGCCAGCAAGGAGGGCGCGCCACCCTGGTGTGTGGGCCCCTCCTTGCCCCACTTCTTCATCTCTTTCTCCCATCTCATTCTCTCTCCCGAAAAAACTCGCACCAGCTTTCTCTCACTCGCGTTTCTGCTCAAGAGCTCAAGATTTCTCGATCTCTTTGCTCAGCCCAGATTTCTGTCTGAAATTTGGCACATTTGCTCTCCGGTATGAGACTCCTCCGATTATCCAAGTAGAATTTTTTTTGGTTGAGTATATCTTGAATATTTTGCTGTTGTAGGTAACATGCTTAGTGAGCTTGCATGTCGTCATGGCGAACGAGCAGATGCCATGGGATGGCTTAAGTTGGGGCCGAATGGGCGCTAGAGGATTCGGGGGAGGGTTTGCAACTAGATGGGATGAACTTCCGGATGCTTTCCTCAAGAACACAACACAAGGTAGGTATGCAAGAAGAAAGACAAGAGGAAGAACTCTGCTCTAGATCGCTTGCTTCATTGATCTCAACATGGTTACAGGTTTCTGAACGTACACGAGCCTCTAGGAATCGACCTTCCAATCATCTAAGCCTTTTGAATACGGGTGTGCCCCCTCTCCTTATATAGGGGAGAGGGTGGCTTACAGAGCAAGAAACCCTAATGGCATCTTTGACTGGACAAACTACTTTACAAAGCTACTTTAATCATGGATGACGCCAGGGTCTTCTTTAATCAAGGACGCTGACGTCCTCCGGCTTCTTTCAGCGTCATCCTTCTCTTTGGCGCCAGGGCTCCGATTAAAGTCACTTTGCTTAGCTCAGCCTTGTCCTTTAGCTCTGAAGAGAATCTTTGACTGGTCTTGCCGACTTGCCTTCCTTCCGGTATCTTCTTCATCCGGTTCCGGTATACCCCTCTGGGGATACCGGCCTGCCTTTACTTAGCCAAGCTCTTATCTTTGTGCTCTGGTAAGAATATTAAATCGGTATCTTGATGGCTCAAACCATCCGGTTTGGCATGCCTTTGGCATACCGGGGGTCGTCCCCCCAACATTAGTCCCCGAAGCTGGTATAGTCTGACGGATTTTATCCTACAGACCATGCCAGGTTCTCATATCGTAGGATATCGGTTTAATCATTCCGGCGTTTAACTTGGATCCGGCATCTTTGCCCGGACTTACGTTTTCTCTCTTTACGCGGTGTCTCCCGGTATCTTATGCTCCGGTATCTTAGCCATTAATTGCCTCCTCGGCGAGGTCGAGAATTTCTCGGGCCTCGCGCCTGTCAGTGACATGCGCACTATGACTGACATGCCAGTGTCAGGGGTCACTTCCCTTCGGCTCCCGCGCCCTCATTAAATGCTTCACAGCGGATCCCAGTCACTGTTCCGGATCCCTGTGCTCCTTCCTGTGGCTTTTCGTTTCTTTGCGTGTATCACCGCGCCACGTGGCGGCCCGTGGTGCGAACCGTCGCGGCCCGCGGAGCGAACCGCTGCGGCCCGACGGTTTTCGGCCCACCTTCTCTCTTCCTTTATAAGGCAGAACCGCCCCCTCTTCTTCCTGTTCTCGCATTCTCTGTTCTTCGCGCACAGTGCCTCTTGCTCTCTGTGCCTCCGCCGCTCCTCGTCCGCCGTTCTTCGCTCGAGCTCCGCCGCCCGGGGAACTCGCGCCGCTTCTTCGCCGGACTTTACCGCGCGGAGATTCTTCGCAGTGCTCCCGTTGTGACCGCTGCATTCACGCTTCTTCGAGCTCTTCTCCGCTCCGCCGTGGACGAAACTCCTCGGCGACCGTAGGCCCGCTACTTCACCGGCGAACCTCTTCTGCAGCGACCGCGTCGCCTCAGGTTAGGTTCAATCTGAGTTTGCTCCCCTTTTGCTTGTTTTCTAGATCTTGGGTCGATAGTATATTTATTTCCCCTTTTCTTTTGATTTTTCTCTTACTCGTAGATCTTCGCGCGGGGGCAAATTGTGGGATTCCTGTTTTTCTGCATCTAACCTTATGACTAGCGAGGAGTCTTCCTCTTCCTCCTCCTCTGCTTCTTCTTCTGCCTCTCCTTCGGCTTCTTCTTCCGGTAGCCGGCGTAGCGAATCTTCCGATAGATCTGCCGTTGATCCTGTTTCGATGGACACCGGCTCCGGTAGCCACCAAGAATCCGGTAGCTCCAGCCAAGCTTCCGGTGTAGATCCTTCCGGTGTGACACGTGGAGCCTGGATGGGCTCCAATGTCACCCAGTATGAGATTGACTGGCTATACCGGTCCCGCAGGATTCCGGAGGGAGTAACCTGCCGGCTTCCTGGCGACGAGATTGAACCGGTGCTTGAGCCCGGCGAACACGTTGTTTTCCTCGCTCACTTTGAACGCGGCTTCGGCCTTCCTGTCTCCGAGTTCTTCCGGAAGTTCTTAGATTTCTACGAACTCCAACCTCATCATCTTCCCGGCAATGCCGTTTTTTATCTTTCTTGCTTTGCCACCTTCATGGAGGCTTATATTGGCATTCGTCCCCTTCGCGAGACGTTTGCCCGTTTCTTTGCTCTGCGGATCAATTCCGTTCAGGGCAAGGAAATCCCTGCGCCCAAGCCCCCCGTTCAATGCGGGTCCTGTATCATCGGCTCCCGCCAAGGGAGCCCTTTCTTCAAATTTTCCGGTCTCGAGTCATGCCGGCTATGGCAAGGGACCTTCTTCTACGTGAAGAACAATGGCGCTGCAAATCTTATCGATCTGCCGCCTTTCAATCCGGCGCCGCCCAGCAAAGCCAACTGGAGCTACAACCCGAAGTCGGATCATACGGAAACCAGCCGGGTGGTACGCTTCATGGCGAACCTGATGAAGGAGACTAACATTTGCTCCGATGATATTATCCGCACCTTCATCTCGCGCCGGGTGCTTCCTCTCAAGCGCCGGCAGCACAAGATGAGCGAGATGTACGGCCCTGGTGATCCCACCAAGATTACCGGCCTTCCTCTCAGCAAAAAGGACGTCGTCCGCAAGGCTAAGCAGATCTGCCAAACTGCCATGCCGGATGATTGGGAATGGGGCCTTCTGCCTCTCAGTACTACTAACCCTCCGACCCAAGAAGTAAGAGATTACGCAACTCGGGTCGGCTTACCGGTAACGTTCATGCTATTGTTAACCTTCTTTCTGTTTGTTTCAGGCCAATGACCGCTTCCCCTCTATTCTCGCAGAGCGACGAGGCCCCTGCGTGAAGCGTGCCCTAGATTCCGTTGACCCGGATCCTTTCATCCGTTGGCAGGACCTGAAGATGGGCAAGACCAAAGCTTCGCGCCTCGGCCCGTCCGTGTCGAAACCAACCGGTTCCTCGGATGACCTGACCTTGCTTGAGGTAGTTTTCTTTTTCGATCTCTTATACTTTTTCATTATTGTTCCTTTGTAGATGTTTTCTTAGCTATCTTGAACCCGCGGATTCACGAGCACGCGCCGCCCCTGCGAGCCGAGGTCGGTCACGAGTTCGTGGACAAGCTCCTGGCCCAGGGCCAGAAGAACAAGGTACCGGCATCTGACGCCGGTTCCAGCGAGGCCCCTCTCCCAAAGCGCTTTCGGACGGAACCTTTGGGGCAGAAGGAAGTAGGTATGAGGCGCTATAAGCACAAGCAGATGCCGACCTCCTCTGGGTAAGCTCCCGTTTCCTTGCTTGTTTCTTTTTACTAAGTTCTTTTTTCGGTTTCTTTTTTCCAACTCTCTCTTTCTCTTTTACTCAGCCCTGCGCTCAAGCTTGGCCCAAGGCCTGGGGGCTCTGAAGGTACTGCGGGGACCTCAACTCCTCCTCCTCACTCAAGCCCGGCACCATCTGGTGCCGGCAACATCTCAGCCTCCCCTCTGGGGGGCACTTCAAGTTCGGGGCGCGCGGCCCCTACACCGCCAGAACACCGCGCAGAGGAGGACTTTGTCTCCCCTCCTGAGAACCAAGACACCGGCGCCAGCAACATCGGCGCCGAAGAAGAAGCTGCCGGGCGGGCGGAACCTCTGGTTCCTCCCGTCCTTGAAAAGAAGAAAACTTCCGCGCCGGTAACTTCCGTGCCAGGAAGTTCCAACTTAGGTGACGCGCCTAGCGCTCCCCCTTCTCCAAGAAACGCTCCTCGCAACGAGCCAACCGGCGCCACCCCAACTCCGCCGCTGCCCAAGACCTCAAAGCTCATCAAGGGAAAGGCGACGGCCTCCAGCGCCCCCTCCGGCGGTCCGCAGCCCTTGGTGCTGCACGTTTCCCGCGCCACCAGCACTGCCAACGAAAAAGCGACCGGCCTGCTTGGCCAGATCACCGAGTTTAAGCGCGAGGGCCGGGAGCTGGGGCACCTGCTGCCCTATGCGCAGAAGTGGAACGCCGCGGACATGTCTCCGGCGACCCGCGGTATGGGCAAGGATAGGCTGCCGGCGCCTGACCCTGTTGGAGACCGGTCCTTCGAGGAGCACTTCATGCGGCTGCGCCGGGCCGTCAAAGAGCTGGACAGCGCGTGGTATGACGCCACGAACAACCTGATGGTAAGCCCCACCAACTCTCTTCAACTTTTACCGGTTTCCCAGTTTCCGGATCCTTTCTATCTTTTCTTTAATTTCATGCCGGTTTTCTCTCATTTTTACTGAATCTTGTCTATCTTCCCAGTCCCCGAGTTTTGTGTTGAGAGCGTAGCTCTTAGCACGAAACTCAACTTAGAAACGCGCAAAACCGGCATAGCCAGTCCCCGAGTTTCGGGTTAAGATCTTTGGTCTTAGCGCGAAACTTATCTTAGAAACGCGCGAAACCGGCATAGCCAGTCCCCGAGTTTCGGGTTAAGATCTTTGGTCTTAGCGCGAAACTTATCTTAGAAACGCGCGAAACCGGCATAGCCAGTCCCCGGGTTTCGGGTTAAGATCTTTGGTGTTAGCGCGAAACTTTAACTAACTTCTTTTTCTTGAACAGCTCACGGCTGACGCTGGGAAGGTCCTCTTTGAGGAGCTTCTATGGGAGCACCGGGAGCTTGCTGAGGCACATGACAAGTGCCAAGGTAAACTTTTTTGTACCTCCGGCATCTTTTTACCGGAAAGTTTTCTTTCTCTTAACACTCATGATTTTTGTTCAACAGTCATCCCGGAAGCTTCTATTGAGGCCCTCAAGGCGCAGCTCGCCACCGCCCAACGTACGACTTCCTGTTTTCCGGTTGACTTGCTCCTTCTTCATTTTATCGGTGCAACTTTTACTAACATTTTCCTTCCGGGTTCCAGAGGAAAAGGACCAGCTTATCCGGCAGCACCAGGAGGAGCTGAGCGCTCAGAGGACCAGCTACCAGGAGCTCAAGGGTCAGCTCATCCAGCTTGGTCTTGACCATGCCACGGCGCTGAAGGCTGCCGAAGCCGATGCGGCGACCAAGCTGGATGAAGCGCTGGAGGATGCCAGCAACTCCAATGCGGTGTTGCGGGCTGAGCTGGAGGAGCTTGCCAAGGCACGGAAAGCTGCCGAGGACAAGGCCGCGCGGCTGCAGGCGGAGCGGAAGGAGTTTGACCAGCTAATCATGCAAACTGATGCACATGCCTTCCGTAAGTTTCTTCCTTTTTTCTTTTTCGGTTTCTGCTTATAAGCTTGTTTCTTCCTGTTGCATTTCTTTAGCCTCTTTCTTTTTTCGTGTAGGTCTCTTCCCGGACTCCCAGGCGTTTGCCATGAAGAGGGTTGAAGAGCATCGCGTTGGCCAGGCCCACGAGAATCTTGGTGCGTCATGGGACCCTTATGACCATCTGGTTGCTCTGAATGCGCGGGTCTCCCATATGCGCGCTATTGATCGGAATCTTTCTGACATTCCTGATGTAGCTACCCAGCTCTTCAGGACTCTCTGGCCTGGAGAAGTAGTGCCAGGCACCTTCTCCCTCATCAGCGACCGCCTCAAGGGTGCCGGCAGAAGGGTCCGTGAGTGGCAGTGCTTTGCTGCCCGTGCCGGAGCGGACACTGCGCTGCGCGTGGCTTGCTCCTGGTATCCGGAGGTGGACTTGGACGCCCTCACTGGAGTACGCGAAGGTGCCGAAACCGATCTAGACCCGGTCCTTACCGCTAAGCGGCAGGATCGTGCATACCACATCGCGGAGTATGCCGACGCGCGCACCTTCATCTCCGCCCCGCCAGATGTCAAAGATTATCTGAGCGACGAGGAGGAAGGTGAAGGCGAGGAGGAGGCCGGAGCTGATGACGAGCCTCTGGATGGTCCTGGTGCTGGCGACGCTCCCCCTGAAGCTCCTGTCGCTTGATTACCTGCCGTTAACTATTTGCCTGTGAAATGCATGTTGGTCCTGTTTGACTCAAAACATCGTTGGTTAAATTCTACCCCGGTATGCCGGGGTTCGTGATGTAAAACTCTAAGTTCCCTTTTGGTTGTGGCACAACAGTTTCATGCCGGTATGTTTCATGCCGGGGTTAATTATCTTATGTTTGCCTTAGCACATTTTCTTATAGTTTCGATTTTATCCTGCACTGTGAAGATTCTGGAATTGCTTCGGCATCCAATCCAATGCACACTTGGTTCTTTTGCTTTGGCTCTGCCTACCCTCTGGGTTTTTTGGCGTATGAGTCACAAAGTTCTTTTGCCAAGCAAGCACTTTCTTGAACTTAGAAATAATTCGAATTTTTTCACAAAAAACCGGTATAACCGGGGTTAGTTAAACTTTCCGGATTGTTTGTTCCCATCTCCTCTCTTCGTCGTTCGCATGCTCAGTTCCTACCGGTTTATCTTGCTTGCCATGAAGCCGGGTTTCGGACAGCAGCAGAGTTGAAGACTCCGGTAGGTTTAGCACGCTACTGAGCCGGAAAGAAAAGATGTTCTGCAACCAACCGGTAACTGAAAAAATAAACATATTACATGGAATTTCGGTAAAGGCAGTCCCCGAGATTTAATCGAGGGTACCGGCATCTTTTATTCATAGCATATAAGGTACAAAAAGGAACTTCTTACAACACAGCCTCATGCATAGAAGGGACGCAAAAGAGCGACATTCCATGGGCGCTTGGTTTCTTCTCCGGACCTGTCCGCCTTTCCTTCCTTTGCTTCCTGTGCGTCAACCAAGTAATAGGCATCATTGTGTAGAGCCTTGCTCACAATGAAAGGTCCTTCCCATGGGGGAGATAGCTTATGCCGGCCTTCAGTGCGCTGCACTAGACGTAGCACCAGATCTCCTTCCCGGAATGTTCTCGGGTTAACTTTCCGGTTATGATAGCGTCTCATGTTTTGTTGGTAAATGGCTGTTCTTGCCAAGGCTAGTTCTCTTGCTTCTTCTAGCAAGTCCACATCATTTTCTCTTGCCACTTTTACCTCTTCTTCGGTATATTGTTGAACTCTTGGTGAGTCATGTATGATATCGGTTGGGATCACGGCTTCAGCCCCATAAACCATGAAAAATGGGGTGTATCCGGTAGACCGGTTTGGAGTCGTTCTTATGCTCCACAACACTGATGGTAGCTCATCGAGCCAACATCCCGGTGTCTTTTCAAGTGGTTCAATTAGCCTGGGCTTGATACTGGATAGTACCAAGGCGTTTGTTCTTTCCACTTGGCCATTGCCTTGCGGGTGCGCAACCGAGCACAAATCCAACCGGATATTGTTGTCCTCACAAAATCTTTTGAACTCACCTTGAGCAAAGTTTGTGCCATTGTCAGTAATTATGCTATGCGGGTATCCATACCGCAAGATAACATCTTTTAAGAATTTTACGGCTGTGTGCCCATCACATTTTGCGATAGGTTTTACTTCTAGCCATTTGGTGAACTTATCCACCATCACTAGGATGTGGGTAAAGCTGCTTCTAGCGGTTTTGAATGGACCAACCATGTCAAGGCACCAAACAGCAAATGGCCAAGTTAATGGTATTGTTTTTAAGCCGGATGCTGGGGTATGAATTTGCTTGGCGTACCTCTGGCACCCATTGCATTTTCATACTAAGTCCTCAGCATCCTCCAAAGCAGTGAGCCAATAGAAGCCATGCCGGAATACCTTTGCAACCAGCGCTCTTGATGAAGCATGGTGCCCACATTCTCCTTGGTGAATCTCCACGAGCATTTCCTTTCCCTCTTCCGGTTCCACACATCTTTGAAGGACACCGGTGACACTCCTCTTGTACACCTCGCCATTGATAATGGTGTAAGCTTTGGACCTCCTCTGGATCCTTCTTGATTCATTTTCGTCAACCGGCAAGGTACCGCTGATCAGGAATTCCTTAATAGGTTTAACCCAAGATGGTGCCTCTCGAACTGTGAACACCGGTACATCTATCTCCATATTATCCACCAACATTGCTTCTTCCGGTATGGACACAGCAGTCCCCGAGTTTGCCGGAGCAGTCCCCGAGTTTACCGGAACAGTCCCCGGGTTTACTTCATCAATATCCATTGGTACAACATGTGATTCCGGTACAAAAATTGATTCCGATTCCGGGCTCGGTTTGATCGATGGTTCTCTTAAGTGTACCAAGGCTATTCCGGGTGGAATTTCTTGCCTAGACGAGCCCAGTTTGGACAAAGCATCCGAGGCTTCATTTTCTGCGCGCGGCACATGGTGAAACTCACAACCTTCGAAGAAGCCGGAAATCTTTTGCACGTGAAACCGGTATGAGGCCATGTTGGCATCTTTTGCGTCCCAATCTCCGGAACACTGCTGCACTACAAAATCTGAATCACCATAGCAAATGATCCGGTGCGCACCGATTTCTTTTGCGACTTTGAGTCCATGTATCAGAGCCTCGTACTCAGCCACATTGTTTGATGCTCTGAAGTGCACTTGCAAGACATACCGGAGATGATCTCCCTTGGGTGAGGTAAGTACCACACCAGCACCTAGCCCCTCCTTGAGCTTGGATCCGTCAAAGTGCATCTTCCAGTACTCTATCTTTTGGTCTGGCGGCTTGTATTGCATTTCCGCCCAATCAACAAGGAAATCAGCCAAAGCTTGCGATTTTATGGCATATCTCCTTTCGTACTCCGGTACATACGGTGATATCTGGATTGCCCATTTTGCGATCCTGCCGCTAGCATCTTTGTTACACATGATGTCGGAAATGGGAGCCTCGCTCACCACTTTCATGGGGTGTTCTTCAAAGTAGTGCTTAAGCTTCGTGGCGGCCATGAACACGCCATAAGTCATTTTTTGGAAGTGAGGGTAGTTTTGTTTCGAGAGGGAGAGCACCTCTCTCAGGTAGTATACCGGTCTTTGCACGGTTTTTCCTTCCTCTTCTCTCTCAACTACAACCACTACACTCACAACCCGGTTTGTTGCTGCTATGTATAACAACATGGGCTCCCTTTCCAAAGGTGAAGCCAATATAGGCGCAGTGGCCAACATCGTTTTTAGCTCTTTAAACGCTGCGTCTGCCTGAGGGGTCCAGACGAAGGTATCGGATTTTTTCATCAAGGCATAAAGGGGCAGAGCTTTTTCTCCCAACCTGCTTATGAACCGGCTTAGCGATGCCAAGCTTCCGGTAAACTTTTGCACGTCTTTGAGGTCGTGCGGTATGGTCATTCTTTCGATTGCCCGGATTTTTACCGGATTTACCTCTATTCCCCGGCTTGATACGAGGAAACCAAGCAACTTGCCGGCTGGGACACCAAAGGTGCATTTTGCTGGATTAAGTTTCATCCGGAACCTTCTTAGGTTATCAAATGTTTGCCGGAGATCGTCGATTAAGGTTTCTTTTTTCTTAGTTTTTATCACGACATCATCTACATAGACTTGCACGTTTTTACCGATTTGATCATACAAACACTTTTGCATACAGCGCTGGTACGTTGCACCAGCGTTGCGCAAACCGAAAGGCATTGTGACATAGCAGTAAGCCCCGTGCGGGGTGATAAACGCAGTCTTTATTTGGTCCTCCTTTTTCAAGGGGATTTGGTGGAAACCGGAATAGGCATCCAGGAAAGACAACAGTTCACATCCAGCGGTGGAATCAATCACTTGATCGATTCGGGGCACAGGAAAGGATCCTTTGGGCAAGCCTTGTTTAGGTTAGTGTAGTCGATGCACATGCGCCATACCTTTGGAGCTTTTGCTTCAAGGTTCACTTCTTTCTTCTTCTCGACCATCACCGGATTGGCTAGCCATTCAGTGTGTAGCACTTCCACGATGAAACCGTCAACTAGCATTTGTTACCTCCTCTCCAATGATCTTTCTTCTGTCTTCAGCAAACCGGCGCAGCGGCTGCCTTACCGGCTTAGCATCTTTCCGGACATTCAGACAGTGCTCAGCCAGCTCCCTCGGAACACCTACCAAGTCATTAGTAGACCAGGCAAAGATATTCCGATTCTCACGGAGGAAGCTGGTGAGCGCGCTTTCCTATGCCTCAGTAAGGCCGTCACCGATGCGAACGGTACGCTCAGGGTGAGCCGGGTCCAGCACGATGTCCTTTCTTTCATTGGTTGGCTTGAATGCCGGTGTGCCCAAGCTTCCACTCATTGCCACTAAGCTCAACTGTGAGGACTAAGCTAGCGCAACCGCAGTTTGCATTCTTTTCTTTTCCTCCGCAATCACGAGTGATTCAGCCAGATTTGATCCGGCGGAAGCTGTTTCCAGTGAGACCTTGTAATTTCCCACCACGGTTAAGGGTCCACGAGGTGCCGGCATCTTCATCTTGAGATAGGTTGTGTGAGTTGTTGCCATAAAGGCGGCCAGCGCCGGTCTTCCCAGCAGTGCATGGTAAGGACTATCCAGATCCACCACTTCGAACAGAAGGTTTTCCACCCGGCAATTGTCACGTCCACCGAATGAGACATCCACCCGGACTTTTCCCATGGGCTAAAGCAAGACAGCCCCGGAACGATTCCATGGAAAGTTGTGTGCGTTGGCTGCAGCATGTTTTCAGTTATCCCGAGTGTGTGCATGGTGTGCCGGTACATAATGTTTATGCTGCTCCCATTGTCTATCAGCACTTTGCTGAATTTGACTCGAGCATTTGGCCCATGCATGATAGGGTCCACAACCAGAGCGTAACCACCCGGATTAGGCATTATTTTTGGGTGATCCTTGAACGACCAGCTGATCTCTTGATCAGACCACAACATGTATTTTGGAACTGCCGGCATCTCCGCGTTCACTTCCATGGAACGACGCCGCAGGCTTTGTTTATCTGTTGGCTCAGTGACGAATACAACACAGCACATATCTGGGTCATAGTAAACATTCCGGCCCAAAGGTGCCGGTGGAGGTGGTTGGCCGTTGGCGCCTTCCACCTGATGAACTTGTTGTGGTGGAGGCCGGTTCTGCTGAGGCTGCACCGGTATAGCATTTGGTCCGGTAAGCGGGGGTGGTGGTGGTAGTTTTCCGGCATCTTTTGCTGCACCTTGGCCCATCAACCTTCTGGTCCAAGTACAATCTTTCGTCAAGTGGTTTGCCGGCCTTCCGGGGTTTGGTGTGTGCCACCGACATGGCTGGTCCATAGCGGATTCCATGGTGTACCGTTCCTCCTTATTTTGCCACGGTTTCTTTTCAACCCATTGTTTCTTAGGACCCGCCCATGGCTGCGATCCGGTTTTTTACCTTTGGCTTCCGCCGGCGCTGGAGTTTTCCTGCACCGCGGCTACTTGTTGTGGACCATATCTTCGATCCGGAAATTCTTCCCTTCGCTTGTTTTGCCGGTTATCCCGGTGTTGCTCTTGGCGGTGCTGAGGCGGGTTTGATTGTTCCGGTTCGATTTGCACAGCCGGCTGCATTGGGTCTCCCAATGCGTAGCTATCGGCTACACGTATCATTTCCGCCAAAGTCGTGGGCATGCTCCGCTTTAGCTTTTGCCACAACGGTGATCCTCTTCTGCACCCACTGCTGAACCAAGCTATGGCTTGAGCCTCTATCACCCCTTCACAGGAGTTTCTTGTGGTGTTCCACCGGGCCAGGTAATCCCGGTCTGTTTCGTTCGGACGTTGCACGCACAAAGCGAGCTGCTGCGGCCTGTTTGGCCTCCGGTAGGTGCTACTGAAGTTGCTCACAAAAGCTTCCTCAAAGTCAAGCCAGCCGTTTATGCTTCCGGCTGGCAAATTGTTCAGCCAGATTCTTGTCGGTCCCACCAGGAATGACGGTATGATTCTCACAGCCCAACGGCGATTTCCTCCTCCGGCTACAGTTCCTCCGCCACCAGCGACATAGACCGCGGTAACGTAATCAGCGAGCCAGTCTTCCGGCTTAGTGGTCCCATCGTACGTTCTTGTGTCACGCGGCAACTGGAAGTTGCGAACCGGCGGTCCCTCTTTCATGATTCTTGGACCAAAACACTTTGGGCCCGGAGGTCCTTCTTCCTCGATTATTTCAGACAGATACACCCTGTCCAGACGGTGCCTCGCATCCCGTGCTGGTAGGTGTCTTTCTCCCACGCGTTTGCCCAACGGGTTCCGGTATGCCACGGGTCGATCAGCTGTTGAGTCAGCCTCATCATAAGGTTCCGGTACCGCGGCCCTTGCCTGCCGGTACCTTGGGGGAATCACATCTTCTTCTTCATACGCAGCCCTTGCCGCTAGATAATTTTTCCCTGTTTCGTGTTTACCGGCATGATTGTTTCCGGCATAGCCCCTTTTGGCGTAGCCTCGATCTGCCCCTTGGCTTTTTCTTCCGGCATCATATTGCCCGGCTTTCTGTTTTCCGGCAAGGACCGGATCGTACACAGTCATCTGCTGCGCATTCACCTCTTTTTCCCTTCTTTTATCCGGATGAGGGGACGATGCTTGCCCCTGAGACTTGCTGCCGGCATTCTTTGTTGAACGCGCGGATTTTGAAGCCACAGCTTTGTTCAGCTTAGCCAGCTGCTCAGCGTTTTACTGCTCGATGGTTTCAAGCAGCTCCCGGACACGCTCTTGCTGTTTTACCAGAGCATCCCCGGAAAGCGATTCGCACAGCTCTACCGCAGCCTTAGCAGCTTTTATAGTTTTATCCGGGCTACTTACTTAGGCTTCTCTATGATGCTTACAGATGCAGAGGCACTTTTGCCGGCTAGAATTTCTTTGCGCAGATCCTGATCTAGATTGCGAGCCTTAAGCCGGTTTTCCGGTACCC
Organism: Lolium perenne; assembly: GCF_019359855.2. NCBI lineage: Eukaryota > Viridiplantae > Streptophyta > Magnoliopsida > Poales > Poaceae > Lolium > Lolium perenne. The sequence continues at coordinate 266,036,467 of NC_067246.2, read as the reverse complement.
TAGCAGCATGCGCGCTAACAGAAGCAAAGCCATGGGCAGCGTTATACTCACGTAGGGTTAGGTTCAGCTCGCGCTGCGCCCAGATGATATCCTTGCCGTTCTCGAGCAGCTTCTGGCGCTGCGCCTCCAGCTCCACCTGAGCAGCTGCTGGGTCGATGTTCTGCGCGATGGGGGTGGCGAGGACGTTCATCGCCGCTTGGAGTGGTGCCTCCGGTAGCGCTGAAGATGCTCCCGCAACGTCGGGGTCGCGCTCCAGCGGTGGCTTGGCTGCGCGGGTTGAAACCGCACGCCCAGGTTCTTCTCCCACAGCATCCTTGCCGGTGACGACTGCGCCAGCCATCATCACCTCCACACTGCCAGGAGCGCGGCCAGCATGTAGCCATCTTGGCGGATCCGGCGCCACCAGCACCGGCGAGAGGCGCTGGCGCACAGGGACAGTGTCGAAGTAGAGGCGGTGGCTGCCGAACTCGATGATGCGGCCGTTCTTGGGGAAGATGCCGCCGTTGGCGAAGCAGCCCGCGTTGTCGTTGATGAAGTCCATGGAGTAGAAGCGCTGCACCAGCGCGGAGACCGTTCGCTGGCCGGCGACGTCGAGGATGCCCGCCCGAATGTGAACTCCAGCAAGCGCCACTTCATGCCCCACGGTGGGCGCCAACTGTCATCGTGGCGAACGAGCAGATGCCATGGGATGGCTTAAGTTGGGGCCGAATGGGCGCTAGAGGATTCGGGGGAGGGTTTGCAACTAGATGGGATGAACTTCCGGATGCTTTCCTCAAGAACACAACACAAGGTAGGTATGCAAGAAGAAAGACAAGAGGAAGAACTCTGCTCTAGATCGCTTGCTTCATTGATCTCAACATGGTTACAGGTTTCTGAACGTACACGAGCCTCTAGGAATCGACCTTCCAATCATCTAAGCCTTTTGAATACGGGTGTGCCCCTCTCCTTATATAGGGGAGAGGGTGGCTTACAGAGCAAGAAACCCTAATGGCATCTTTGACTGGACAAACTACTTTACAAAGCTACTTTAATCATGGATGACGCCGGGGTCTTCTTTAATCAAGGACGCTGACGTCCTCCGGCTTCTTTCAGCGTCATCCTTCTCTTTGGCGCCAGGGCTCCGATTAAAGTCACTTTGCTTAGCTCAGCCTTGTCCTTTAGCTCTGAAGAAAATCTTTGACTGGTCTTGCCGACTTGCCTTCCTTCCGGTATCTTCTTCATCCGGTTCCGGTATACCCCTCTGGGGATACCGGCCTGCCTTTACTTAGCCAAGCTCTTATCTCTGTGCTCTGGTAAGAATATTAAACCGGTATCTTGATGGCTCAAACCATCCGGTTTGGCATGCCTTTGGCATACCGGGGGTCGTCCCCCCAACATTGCATGCTTATTCTAAGTTGTAAAAACTAGTTTTGATGCATGCTTAGTAATCTACCAAGTTCCTATAGTAGTTTCCCTCAATTATATGTCACCAAATCAAATTTTATAATGTTTGTTGAAAAATTTCAGAAAAGGAAGATGGATAACTATAACTTCGGAGAAGTATTTGAAAGAGAAACGACAAGCACGAGGAGGCCATCAAGGGCATCCACCCGAATTAGGCGATCCTACAATGAGGACATCATCGCACCAAGCTTCGAAGCCGAAGAGGACAATGGAGTCCCTAACGCTTCATCTTTTCCATGTTATGATTTTTTTGCGCAATGCAGGGCTGCTGGATGATTTCTTGGTCCTCACCAACAATGTGGGCTTAACCACCTACATGGGAGATGAGAGGGACCAATACTACATGCTGACAAAAATCTTTGTTGAGAGCTTTCAATTCAACAACTCGCACTACTCACCAACAGTTACATTCATGATTTATGATAATCCTATCACTATGAAGTTGAAGGATTTTTGTACTGCATTGGATATTGCCCCTGTAGGTACATCAAAGAAGATTGAGAAGAGCCCCAAGGCTTTGATGGAGCTCTATCGAGAAGTCACCAATGATGACAGTCGCACCATTCAGCGCGGCAAGATAAGAAACATTCAACTCCCTGCTATTAGATATTTCGCTTACTATCTTGCTACTAGCATTCTTGGTAGGGAGAATACTAGCAATATTTCTAGTTATAATCTTGCTTTCCTAGTTGCTGCACTTACTGGAAAGACACCTTATCATCTTGGTGCTCTTGTTGCCCGTCGTTTGTCCACTAAGGGGCCTATTTTTGGAGGAATTGTTGCCTCGCGTATTTTAGCACATCTAGATCTTCCTCTTGACCCTAATGATGTGAAATTAACTCCTATAAGGCTTGATATTGCTGCTATGAAGAGTCATCAATTTGTTACAACTAACTCTAGTATAGATAATATTGTCTATAAAATGTTGTTTATTGACGGGGATGAGAGGGAAATCCCTTTGCCGCAAATAGTTTTGTTTGATGTTAACAGGAAACCATGGTCGCGCTCTAAGGAGGAGGTGGATGAGCAGCTGAGGATACAGGGCTTCCACCAGCAGCACGACTCCGAGGACGTCGGGCCCTCCTACGACTACACCGTCACATATCCTGATGCTTCTTCCAGCACATACCCGGAACAGGATCCATCTTCGTCGTACTACGGAGGTGCCACTTCCATGGCACCATAGGATTGAACTCCACTTAGACCAAAAGCCTAAGCTTGGGGGGAGGTATACCGGCATCACTCATTCTTTGCATATTATAGTTGCTGGATACGTGTACATACTTGTTTAGCTTCTTAAAGTGGTTTTCTAATAAGAGGGAGATGATATTTTGGGAAGTGCTGCCTGAAAACAGGTTCTGGACTGATACCATAAATATTCTCAAAAACAGCCAGAACGTTATTTTGTGAATCCAATTTTTGTGCATGTTCCCCAGGTTGTTATCTAACTTTCATTAGTTGAACACTTTTCGAGCTGAGCAGCGGAAGAATTTCTTAAAAATCGATTACTGTACTACTGTCAAGTTTGACGAATTTCTGTTGCTTTGTGTTTATGTGACTCTTTTAGTTTTCATTTTCTTGTTTTTTCTTTGTTTCTTTCCTAAAACACAAAAATACCAAAAATATTTCTGTTGTTTCTCTTCACCATTTGTTTATTTTGGTTTCTTGCTTTTATTTTGCTTTATTTACTATCGTTGGTTTGCTATAAGAAAATCCAAAAAGATTTTGCTTTGTTTGCTTGTTTCCTTTTGTTCTTGTTTCCAATTCGAAAACACCAAAAATATTTGCTGTTCTTATTTGGTTTTGTAAAGTTCATTATGGAGTTCAATGGTCTTCAGTGGCTGGAGCGTGGTTTTCATTCCAAATTATTCAAGCTACACAAGTGAACGGCAATAATGACGATCTACGACAATTCGACTGTGGTGAGAGGCTGGTATGAACTCTATTTGTTTTCATTTTTGTACATATACTCATCCATGTGAGCATTCTTAGTTGGTTCATGTGAGGTATATGTCACTTAAGAAAGTCTAGTAGTTCATGATCTCTCATGTTTAGCTCCAGTTTATTAATATGAGTAGCATGTCGTAGATATTTGCTTGCATTGTTTTATTCATAAATAGGTATGACATTGTGGTATCCTCCTCTGAATAATTCATTCGAATCGACTTGGCACATGCTCACGCATGCATATGACTGAACAAAAGTCAATTAAGCCTTGATGATTTAATTTGCCTCAGAGTTCTTGTATCACTTTTATGCCTCCGTTAATTTATTTTGCCGCAAGCATGATTATGACAGTGACTACTCTCTTGATTGTCGCTTCCCAGTCTATTGCTAGCCTTCACTTGTACTGAGCGGGAACCCTGCTCGTGCTTCCAAACCCCTGAAAATCAAGTTATTCCAAAGTGTCCACCATAAATACCTATGCATGGCCTTTCAAACCATTCCAAGTAAATTCTCATGCGCTACCTTTAAACCTTCAAAATGCTTCTCAATTTGTGTCAATGTTTTATAGATCATGAGGAAGTATGTGGTGTTTATCTTTCGGCCTTGTCATTTACTTTTGACAGACTTTCATAATAAGAGCTGGCAACGGGGTGCCCAGCCCCAAATTAATCAAACTTAATTCTCTTCACATGTTTTGCCCTGATTCATCAGTAAGCAACTTAATTTTGCAAATATACACTCCTCCATGGTATGAGATTGATTGGAAGGCACCCGAGGATTTGGTTAGCCATGGCTTGTGTAAGCAAAGGTTGGGAGGAGTGTCACCCATAATAAAACTAAAGTACGTGTGTAAACAAAAGAGAAGAGGGATGATCTACCTTGCTGGTAGAAATAACGTCCTTCATGGGAGCCGCTCTTGAAAGTCTGGTTGATGAGGTAGTTGGAGTACCCATTACCATTCGTTGACAACAACAAACACCTCTCAAAATAATTTTTACTCATGTTTTAAAAATGAAAAGCTCTAGCGCATGTTAATCCCTGCTTCCCTCTGCGAAGGGTCAATCTTTTACTTTTATGTTGAGACACCATCCTTTCTTTGAGCACCTTCTTGAGAGCACAGCTGTCATTCTTAGTATAATATGCTTGTCCCAAAATGTGATTAATTGTGGTATAACTTTGATGCTTTTATCTTTGACAATCTCTACTTCTAGTCTTTCCATGAACCTCAAAGGTGTCCGAGCATTTATGGTTTGCTGTACAAATACGGGCAAGCGAGATACCACTTTATCATATCCTTTTATGAACATTGCAATCCTGCTGATAGACATGATTCATGATGCTTGTTATTAATTTGTTGGTACCTTTTCCATGATTGACATAGCTATTAGATGATTTTATTTGCATGTATCTTATTATGAATTGCCTAAGTACTTGTCCATATCATGAGAATATTTACATCATATGAACAAATGTGTTCGTGAAAGTTCTTTTATCGCACTCAGTTGTTAACTGAATTGATTGAGGACAAGCAATAAGCTAAGCTTGGGGGGAGTTGATACGTCCAAAACGTATCTACTTTCCCGAACACTTTTGCTATTGTTTTGCCTCTAATTTGTGTATTTTGGACACAACTAACACGGACTAACGTTGTTTTCTGCAGAATTGCTCCGGTGTCTCGTTTTTGTGCAGAAATTCAACTTTCAGGAAAATCCCCGGAATTTATGTCGAAGGGCTTATTTTTCCAGAAGATTCACGGAGCCAGAAGGGCAGGCCTGGGGGAGGCCCAGGGGCCCCACACACCAGGCCGGCGCGGCCTGTAGGGGGGCGTGCCGCCCTAGTGTGTGGCCCCCTCGGCCAGCCTCTGACGCCCCCCTCTGGACTATTTAAGGGTTTCGATCTAAAAACGCGAGACGAGAAGTCGAAGTCGCCAGAAACCATCCAGAACACCGCCGCCATCGCGAAACTCCGTCTCGGGACCAGAAACTCCGTTCTGGCACTCCACCGGGACGGGGAATTGGAGGAGATCATCGCCATCATCACCACCAACGCCTCTCCATCGACCAGCCATGTTTCCCCCATCCATGTGTGAGTAATTCCCCCGCTGTAGGCTGAAGGGGATGGTAGGTATTGGATGAGATTGGTCATGTAATAGCGTAAGATTGTTAGGGCATAGTGCCTAGTGTCCGTAATTGGTACTTTGATGATATTGTTGCAACTTGTTATGCTTAATGCTTGTCACTAGGGCCCGAGTGCCATGATCTCAGATCTGAACATGTTATTGTTTCATGATGATATTTATTGTTTTATGATCTTACCTGCAAGTTGTATACACATGTCGCTGTCCGGAACCTGAGGCCCCAAAGTGACAGAAATTGGGACAACCGGAGGGGAAGGCGGTGATGTGAGGATCACATGTGTTCACGGAGTGTTAATGCTTTGCTCCGGTGCTCTATTAAAAGGAGTACCTTAATTTCCAGTAGATTCCCTAGAGGCTCGGCTGCCACCGGCTGGTAGGACAAAATATGTTGTGCAAGTTTCTCATTGCGAGCACGTACGACTAAATATGGAACACATGCCTATGGATTGTTTAGTACTTGGATACCGTTTTATTATTATCTGCAAATGCCCTGCTTTGATTGTTACATGAGTTTCTCTCATCCATGCAACGCCCGTCATCCATCCCTGTGCCTACAGTATTTTAATCCTGTTGTTTACTATAATCACTACTGCTATTTTTGTTACACTGCTGCTGATATTTCACTACTGCTACTGCTATAAAACTGTTACTACTGATAAACTCTTGCGAGCAAGTCTGTTTCCAGGTGCAGCTGAATTGACAACTCCGCTGTTAAGGCTTTCAAGTATTCTTTGTCTCCCCTTGTGTCGAATCAATAAATTGGGTTTTACTTCCCTCGAAGACTGTTGCGATCCCCTATACTTGTGGGTTATCAAGTGTCTATTTGCAAAATTAAGTTGCTTACTGATGAATCAGGGCAAAACATGTGAAGAGAATTATCGACGAAAGTTAATTAATTGGGGCTGGGAACCCCGTTGCCAGCTCTTTTTGCAAAATTATTGGATAAGTGGATGTGCCACTAGTCCATTATGAAAGTCCGTCAAAAGTAAATGACAAGGTTGAAAGATAAACACCACATACTTCCTCATGAGCTATAAAACATCGACACAAATTGAGAAATATTTTGAAGGTTTAAAGGTAGCGCATGAGAATTTACTTGGAATGGTTTGAAATACCATGCATAGGTATTTATGGTGGACACTTTGGAATAACTTGGTTTTCAGGGATTTGGAAGCACGAGCAGCGTTCCCGCTAAGTACAAGTGAAGGCTAGCAATAGACTGGGAAGCGACAATCAAGAGAGCAGCAACTGTCATAATCATGCTTGCGGCAAAATAAATTAGCAAAGTAAATCATCGAGGCTTAATTGACTCTTGTTCAGTCATATGCATGCGTGAGCATGTGCCAAGTCGATTCAAGTGAACTATTCAGAGGAGGATACCACAATGTCATACCTATTTATGAATAAAACAATGCAAGCAAATATCTATGACATGCTACTCATATTAATAAACTGGAGCTAAACATGAGAGATCATGAACTACTAGACTTTCTTAAATGACATATACCTCACATGAACCAACTAAGCATGCTCACATGGATGAGTATATGTACAAAAATTAAAACAAATAGAGTTCATACCAGCCTCTCACAACAGTCGAATTGTCGTAGATCATCATTATTGCCATTCACTTGTGTAGCTTGAATAATTTGGAATGAAAACCACGCTCCAGCCACTGAAGACCATTGAACTCCATAATGAACTTTACAAAACCAAATAAGAACAGCAAATATTTTTGGTGTTTTCGAATTGGAAACAAGAACAAAAGAAAACAAGCAAACAAAGTAAAATCTTTTTGGATTTTCTTATAGCAAACCAACGATAGTAAATAAAGCAAAATAAAATCAAGAAACCAAAATAAACAAATGGTGAAGAGAAACAACAGAAATATTTTTGGTCTTTTTGTGTTTTAGGAAAGAAACAAAGAAAAAACAAGAAAATGAAAACTAAAAGAGTCACATAAACACAAAGCAGCAGAAATTCGTCAAACTTGACAGTAGTACAGTAATCGATTTTTAAGAAATTCTTCCGCTGCTCAGATCGAAAAGTGTTCAACTAATGAAAGTTAGATAACAACCTGGGAAACATGCACAAAAATTGGCTTCTCAAAATAACGTTCTTGCTGTTTTTGAGAAATTTTTTGGTATCAGTCCAGAATCTGTTTTCAATCAGCACTTCCAATAACATCTCCCTCTTATTAGAAAACCACTTTAAGAAGCTAAACAAGTATGTACAAGTATCCAGCAACTATAATATGCAATGAATGAGTGATGCCGGTATACCTCCCCCCAAGCTTTGGCTTTTGGCCTAAGTGGAGATCAACCCCAGCGAGGGTCAGGGTTCCACGCCGGTGGATCATACATGGTGTAGTCATAATAAGGTCCCTGTGCAGAAGAAAAGGGTGAAGGCTCCACATGACCAAAATGCTGATGCGAAGAGCTCGCTGCATCGGATGACGAGTCGAGGTGTTCCTCGGCCTCCTCCGTGCCATCCCCTTCATGATGGTCATCCCCCTCTATGTATGCATTCAGTTCATCTTCCGTGACCGACCAATTTTCCCTGGGATCAAGGTTAAACAAAGCAGGTGCAGGCAATACTACTAGCCTTTCGGTTTTCTTAGTTGTTCTCCAATTTTTCTTGTAAAATGTTATCTTGTAAGACAGGTTACTCAAATTAGACAAATCAGAAACAAAGTCATGTTTAATCATGGAGACAATGTCAAGTTTCTCTATGGAGAGCTGAATATCAAGATGGTGAGGTTCTACACCATGCATAGCTAATAAACGAGAGGCAAGTTGACAGTTTTATTATAAATTTTGTATCGAACCATGGGGTTAGATTGAGACCGACTGAATTCAAAATCCTGCACCACTGACATGGTCAGTTTTGCATATTGGTAAGGTTCACCAACAACAAAACTTTCCAACCCTGCATTGGAAATCAGATATTGAACATCTCGCAAGATTCCTGCACTCCTCATAAAATCTGTGCATGGGTAGTAAGAGGGGTATACTCCCTCTTCGCGGTGAACTCTCATAACTTCTTGCACCTCCAATTCTTGTTGGTTTAGTTGGTGCCTATTCCACTCCATTTTCTGAAATTTTTCAACAAGCATTATAAAAGTTGATTTGGAGTCATATAATTGAGGGAAACTACTATAGGAACTTGCTAGAGTACTAAACATGCATCAAAACTAATTCTTACAACTTAGAACAAGCATGCAAGCTCACTAAACATGTTACCTACAGCAGCAAAATATTCAAGATATACTCAACCAAACAAAATTCTACTTGGATAATCGAAGGAGTCACATACCGGAGAGCAAATGTGCCAAATTTCAGACAGAAATCTGGGCTGAGCAAAGAGATCGAGAAATCCTGAGCTCTTGAGCAAAAACGCGAGTGAGAGAAAGCTGGTACGAGTTTTTTCGGGAGAGAGAGTGAGATGGGAGGAAGAGATGAATAAGTGGGGCAAGGAGGGGCCCACACCACAGGGTGGCGCGCCCCCCTCCTTGGCCGCGCCGGCTGGTGGGGTGCAGCCCTGGGGTGCCCCACTGGTCATCCCCAGGTGCTCCCAGGTGGCTCTTCGAAAAATAGGACCAACGGTACAATTTTTGTGAATTTTTGAAAACTTTGAAAAATGCACATTTTTGGGTATTAAAATTATTATTACTGAGCAGAAAAAGATTTTCAAATCTCTAAATAACTAAAGAACTTTGCAAAACAAATAGTGCTACAGCAAGTAAAACAAGTGAGGGAAAGAAAAAAAAATGTTGTTTAGCTCCTCTATGCATATAAAATGTACTTGTTAACAAGGTTGATCAAGTCTTGCCACCAAATAAATTTTACATGACATAAGAAGAAATAAACCTCAAAACAATCATGTTACCTTATATTGTATTGATATGGATCCAATCATAATACTTTGATATCCTTCTTTAGGCTCATATATAGGACAATCAATAACTCCCACTTTGATAGTTCTCACATTAGAAATTGTGTTAACTCCACATACTTTATCAATCCTCTTGGGGAAATAAATGGTATGCTCCTTGTCGTCAACATTGAAAGTAACTTTTCCTTTATTGCAATCAATAACAGCCCCTGCGGTGTTAAGAAAAGGTCTCCCAAGAATAATAGACATATTATCATCTTCAAGCATTTCCAACACAACAAAATCAGTTAATATCAAGCAATTATTAGTAACTTGAACAGGAACATCCTCACATATACCAACAGGAATAGTAGTAGATTTATCAGCCATTTGCAAAGATATATCAGTCGGTATCAACTTATCTAAATAAAGTCTCTTGTAAAGAGAAAAAGGCATAACACTAACACATGCTCCCAAATCACATAGAGCAGTTCTAACATAATTATTTTTGATGGAACAAGGAATAGTCGGTATACCTGGGTCGCCCAGCTTCTTTGGAACTTTGCCATTGAAAGAGTAATTAGCAAGCATAGTGGAAATCTCCTCATTAGGAATTTTCCTTTTGTTAGAGACAATATCTTTCATATACTTTGAATAAGGAGACAATTTAATAGCATCAGTCAAAGGGATTTGCAAGAATAAAGGTTTCATCCAATCGCAAAATTTATTATAGTGTTCTTCTTCCTTTGATTTTAGTTTCTTAGCAGGAAAAGGCATTTGCTTTTGAACCCAAGGTTCCCTTTCATTACCATGTTTCTTAGCAATAAAATCTTCTTTAGTATACTTTTTTTATTTTTAGCATGCTTTTCAGGTTCATCTTCAACCTCTTCTTTATCAGAAGCATCATTCTTATCATTATCTTTATCATTTTCATTACCACTTTCAGTTTCAGCATCAGAAATAGAAATACTATTAGGATCATTAACAGGCTCAGAGGATTCTACAGCATTTTTATGTTTCTTTTTCTTTTTCTTAGAAGGAGCACTAGTTTCAATTCGTTGAGAATCTTGTTCAACTCTTTTGGGATGCCCTTCAGGATATAGAGGATCCTGAGTAGAAACACCGCCTCTAGTTGTTACTTCATAAGCATGTTTTTTTAGAACTATTTTTTAACAAATCATTTTGCACTTTAGTGAGTTGATCAATTTGAGTTTGAATCATATGAAAATGTTTAACAAGCATCTTAACATCATTGGAGGTTCTCTCCACAATATCATGCAAATTACTAATAGCTTGAGAATTTTCCATTAAATGATTCTCTACTCTCATATTGAAATTTTCTTGCTTAACAATATAATTATCAAACTCATCTAAGCATTGAGCAGGAGGTTTTGAATACGGAATATCTTCCCTAGTAAAGCGTTGAAGAGAATTTACCTCAATCATGGATGAAGGGGGAATTATCTTACATAAATCTTCTATGGGAGGTAAGTTTTTCACATCTTCAGATTTAATACCTTTCTCCTTAAGAGATTTCTTAGCTTCCCTCATATCTTCATCATTTAATTTAATCAAACCCCTCTTCTTCAATATCAGCGTCGGAGCTGGTTCAGGTGTAGTCCAATCATCATGATTCTGGCCTATTTTAGCCAATAATTCTTCAGCTTCGTCTGGAGTTCTTTTCCTGAAAACACAACCAGCACAGCTATCCAAATATGCCCTAGACTCAATGGTTAGTCCACTATAAAATATATCAAGTAAATCATGCTTTTCCAGATCATGTCCAGGTCGAGCTCTGATAAGAGAGCAAAATCTTGCCCAAGCTTCAGGCAATTTCTCTCCATCTTCCTGGTCAAAACTATAAATTTTCTGCAAAGCAATATGTTGAGCACTAGCAGGAAAGTATTTCCGAAAGAAAACATCAAGCAAACCACTTGGACTATCAATAGAATCAGGAGGCAAACTATTATACCAAGTTTTAGCATCATCCTTTAATGAGAAAGGAAACATTTTAGCAAAAAAAATAAGTACGCTTCTTGATATCATCAGAAAATAAGCTACTCAGAGTAGAAAGTTCATTCATGTGTTCTACAGCACTTTCTTTTTCAGTACCACAAAAGGGTGTTTTCTCAACAATAGCTATATGAGATAAATCAAGAGAAAAATCATAATCCTTATCCTTAATGTTTATAGGAGATGTGGCAAATTTAGGATCAGGAGACATCTTATATCTAACAGTATGTTGTGCAAGAAGCTTTTTAATTTTACTTGCATCAGTAGTAGCATTGCATTTAACAATAAAATCATCATCAAGTTCCACATAATCTTCATCAGGATCATCACTAGAGTATTCAACATACTCAGGTGAATTAACAGGTGTAGTAGTATTTTCATTAGGAGTTTCAGTATTTTCAATTTGTCTAGACCTAGCAATTGTAGCATCTAGAAAAGATCCCAATGAACCACTATCATCAAGCACAACAGAAGCATCATCAAAATTATAAGAATTTTCAGATTCAGCAGAAGTACCAGCATGTGCAGCTTGTGGTGGTGAAACAAGTTGACTTATCACAGATGGTGAATCAAGAGCAGCAGAGGTACTCAGAGTTGTACCTTTTCTTGTAGTGGATGGTAATATGGCGACTTTAGGATCGCGAGGTTTACCCATGATGGAGAATTTGCAGCGAACAATATCAATCCAAGTGAACTTCCAAATAAAGCTATGCTCCCCGGCAACGGCGCCAGAAAATAGTCTTGATGACCCACAAGTATAGGGGATCGCAACAGTCTTCGCAGGAAGTAAAACCCAATTTATTGATTCAACACAAGGGGAGCCAAACAATATTTGTAAGCCTTAACAGCGGAGTTGTCAATTCAGCTGCACCTGGAAACAGACTTGCTCGCAAGAGTTTATCGGTAGTAACAGTTTATAGCAGTAGCAGTAGTGAAATATCAGCAGCAGTGTAACAAAGACAACAGTAGTGATTATAGTAAACAGCAGGTTTAAAATACTGTAGGCACAGTGATGGATGAACGGGCGTTGCATGGATGAGAGAAACTCATGTAACAATCAAAGTAGGGCATTTGCATATACTAATAAAACAGTATCCAAGTACTAAACAATCCATAGGCATGTGTTCCATATTTAGTCGTACGTGCTCGCAATGAGAAACTTGCACAACATCTTTTGTCCTACCAGCCGGTGGCAGCCGGGCCTCTAGGGAATCTACTGGAAATTAAGGTACTCCTTTTAATAGAGCACCGGAGCAAAGCATTAACACTCCATGAACACATGTGATCCTCACATCACCGCCTTCCCCTCCGGTTGTCCCAATTTCTGTCACTTTGGGGCCTCGGGTTCCGGACAGCGACATGTGTATACAACTTGCAGGTAAGATCATAAAACAATAACATGTTCAGATCTGAGATCATGGCACTCGGGCCCTAGTGACAAGCATTAAGCATAACAAGTTGCAACAATATCATCAAAGTACCAATTACGGACACTAGGCACTATGCCCTAACAATCTTATGCTATTACATGACCAATCTCATCCAATCCCTACCATCCCCTTTAGCCTACAGCGGGGGAATTACTCACACATGGATGGGGGAAACATGGCTGGTCGATGGAGAGGCGTCGGTGGTGATGATGGCGATGATCTCCTCCAATTCCCCGTCCCGGTGGAGTGCCAGAACGGAGTTTCTGGTCCCGAGACGGAGTTTCGCGATGGCGGCTGTGTTCTGGATGGCTTCTGGCGATTTCGTCTAACCCCCGTGCGTTTTTAGGTCGAAGACCTTAAGTAGTCCAGAGGGGGGCGTCGGAGGCTGGCCAAGGCGGCCTCACCATAAGGCGGCGCGCCCCCCTCCTAGGCCGCGCCGGCCTATGGTGTGGAGGCCGTGGGCCTCCCCCTGGCCTGCCCTTCTGGCTCCGTGAGTCTTCTATGAAAATAGGCCCATTGGCATTAATCCCGGGGATTTTCCTGAAAGTTGAGTTTCTGCACAAAAACAAGACACCAGGGCAATTCTGCTGAAAACAGCGTTAGTCCGTGTTAGTTGTAACCAAAATACACAAATTAGAGGCAAAACAATAGCAAAAGTGTTCGGGAAAGTAGATACGTTTTGGACGTATCACTTGACAATCGGTTTGGTGAGGTTAACATGGAGTTGCTTATTTGTATGGCGGATTTGAATCTCGTCAATTCATTTGCTTCTTATGATGAACAAAAGGTAATGAGACTTTCCCAATGACATATCGTAGATTGAAGAAATAATGTAATTTTCTATTTACGTTGTATTCTATCGTGTAAGACTCTTTTCATGTTTTGAATTATTTGTATTGTAATCGTGAAAATTTGATATATGTATTGAAATTCAATGTTTACAATGATTTTGTCTTGTATATTGTTCATTACTTCACTATACAAAGGATTTCACATTTTGGGGGCGCAAAAAAAATTGAGGTGTGCCCACTCCAATTATTTCCTACGTCCGCCACTGATGCATGCTCCTATTAGTTTTTGATCTTGCGTGAACTTGTGATGCTTTTAAATTTGCTTGCTTTTGATCATGTACATTACCTTCTCTTCTTTCTTCTATTTAGTGGTATGTGGTGTTCAAAGGGAGTCAGCCAAGGATCTACAATTCATGGAAGACCTGCCAAACACAAGTGAATGGCTCCTCCAACAATAGCTATTGAGGGTATGATACTCTGGAGAAGGCACAAGAGGATTTACAAAATTTCTTGGCTGATCTAGACATAGCTCTTCAAGATATGCTTGATCAAGCTATGCCTCATCAGCCAATTCAGTAGGAGCCAATGTCTCATCATCCTATGCATCATCAGCCACATCACCTTATGGTTGTTATAGGAATGCCATTGCTAGAGGCAACTCCTCGGGCAAGAGCAAAGATTTCATCATCATTGTTCTTTTCCCAGTGATTGTCAAGTTCATGATGTACTAGTAGGTAGAGTGCATGACCGGATGTAGCTATGTGGCAAGATATGTTGGTTACCTCACCAAAACTTCATGCAAGGTGACCATAACAACCCTCATATGGGCAGCCATACAACTTTATTTTGCACTGCAAAGGTTAAAATAAAGTTGCACAGGCAACCAAACGAAGCAGAGAAATTGTCCAGCCCATGCAATCAATAGGCATGCTGGCAACCAAACGGACTACATAACTATCGCATACGGGCCACCAAAAGGGCTACAACTTGGCCCAATTCCTTTTTTCCAGAGCAAGTAGTGAGGGCACTTCACAGGTGAAGCAAGTTCTACAGAAATATTGTATGGCCTCGGATCAGAGAATTAATATGGATAAGTCTTCGGTGTTTTCAGCAATGGCTGTCCAGTGGTGGTGCGGGAGAGTATCAAGGCCGAACTTGATGTGCAGCGTGAGACTCTCAATGAGAAATATCTTGGGCTACCATCTGATGTTGGTAAGTCAAAGAGTGGAGCTTTTAAGTACCTGAAGGATAAAGTCTAGAAGAAGGTGTTAGGGTGGATGGAACAACTTCTATCTGTGGGTTGCAAGGAGATCTTGATCAAGTCTGTGGCCCAAGCCGTTCCTACCTTTTCCATGTCCTGTTTCAAATTACCCCGAGGCCTGTGTGATCATATCAATGCAATGTTGAGGAATTTTTTGTGGAGGAGCAAAGAGGGAAAAAAGAAGAACATGTTGGGTCTCGTGGGAGAAGATGACTCAACCGAAGTATGATGGGGGTTTGGGTTTCCGCGACATTGAACTCTTTAATATTGCTTTGCTGGCTCGGCAAGCATGGAGAATCTTGACGGAACCTACTTCTCTCAGTGCAAGGATTCTTAAGGAAGTTTATTTCCCTTGTTCAGACTTCCTATCAGCGGACCTTGGCTCACATCCATCACAGATTTGGCGGGCTATAATGGAGGGGAGGGGCGCGCTGAAGCTCGAGCTCATCGGGAGGATAGGCGATGGGAGGAGCACGGATGCATGGAGTGATCAGTGGCTGCCCAGGGATGAGAGACTTACCCCAGTGGCATCATTGCATGATAATGCACCGCGGAAAGTCAGTGATTATATTGATCATACTCGAGCGTGTTGGAATGTGGAGAAACTAGAGGAGTTTTTCCTCCCGATGGACATCGAAGCTATACGAGGGATTCCATTGTGCACTCCGAACCAAAGTGATTTTTGGGCATGGCATTTCGAGAAGTGGGGCATTTTTACAGTCTGCTCAGCGTATCGGCGTCTTGTGTCTGTAAAGAAGACAAGGGAAGATTTGGCATCATCTGATGGTGGAGCGAATGGCAAGCTTTGGCTGAAACTATGGAGCTGCAAAGTCCCTGCAAAGGTCAGAATTTTTCTGTGGAGGTTGGCACATTGCTCTATTCCAACTGGAGATGTCCGCCATCATAGAAATATGGCTACCACGGATGCTTGCTCAATCTGTGGCCAAGCGAATTCATGGCGCCACTCTCTCTTCAAATGCACCATGTCTCGCTGTGTGTGGGCTTTGGCGGATCAAGATGTCGTGGAACATGTTAGTATGACTACCGAACCCTCTGCACGACAGTGGCTGTTCACGATGATCCAGTCGATGAAGCATGATGAATTTACTTGCGTGGTAGTCACGACGTGGGCTTTGTGGCGTGCAAGGAGAAAGGCGATCCATGAGGACTGTTTTCAGAGTCCGAAGGCAACGCATATGTTCGTTCAATCCTTCTTGAAAGATCTGTTGTCCAGCAAGGAGAAGAAGCCTACTCGAGTTGGAGCAGCTACGGTGAGGTGTGCACCAGGCTGGTTGCCGCCGCAGGCGGGTGAATGCAAGATGAATGTTGATGCAGCGGTGGCGAAAATGGCTAATAAAGGAGTTGTGGGAGTTGTTTGCCGATCGTATGAGGGAGGCTACCTGGGAGCTTCGGTGATCGTTTTTTAAGGGATCATAGATCCAACGTGTTTGGAGGCTTTGGCTTGCAGAGAGGCACTTGCATTGGTTGCTGATCTGAATTTGGGCGATATTACAGTAGCCTCTGATTGCCTAGAAGTGGTGAAGGGGCTGCATGATCAATACTTGGGACTGTCAAGTCATATTTTGGTGGAGATCAAGGACACGGCGAGAGCACGAGGAGGTGTTTGTTTTCGTCATGAAGGCCGCAAGATGAACACGGAGGCTCATAATTTAGGTCGGTTTGCCTCCTCTCTACCACAGGGACGCCATGTGTGGTTGAATCATGTAGAGGGTCTGAATTTCACATTTTTGAAAGTCTTTAATAAAGTGGTGCGATCTCACAAAAAAAAATCTAACACTGCCCAACTGACCAAAGATATTGCTACAGCCTACCAATGCCTTTTTCTACCGAGCAATGCCCATCTAACACTGCCCAACTGACCAACTGATCAAAGATATTGGTACAGCCTACCAAACGTGTCCCAAGTATCTTACCGCATACCAAAAACACACCATCTCACTAGTTAAAACTTTTAACTTAAAAGTTAGACCAATCTCCTCTAAGAAAAGAGACGAACTTCTTTAGGGCAAAAGGAGAGAACATAGTTAGTGCTGTCAAATAGGTGATCTCTTTAGGCTGAACAAAAAGCTTATACGAACAAAATTCTTTAAACATGAAACGACAAAAGAAAGGGTGGCTAATCACCAAAGCAAAAAAAATAATGTTGGCTACCAGTACATCGCCATGATAGGCTATTTACCAGAAGCTAATCTTTCCTTATTTGTCTTAGCAAGTACCAACAGCACAAGATATAAGTGGCACAGAATACCCTGTGCCATTGGTCCAGTTGCAAGTTTGCAACATGAGAAGACATCACATCAGTTATCGTACTAACTGATGGGAAATCTCTAGTAGCTGCCACTAGTATGGACACGTATGCGTTCAAATATTCACAAATTAAGAGCTATTATTGAAAATGTAATGAACATTCTCATTCTGTACAGATTTTTGCAAGATAGAAACCCCAACTTTACATCACTAGAGCTTCCATATCCATAGGGCCATAATTCGACCTCCCTTCATCCTTTCATCGGTAAACTCACCACGAATGCATATAAAAATAGCAGTATACAAGAGAGGCCAAGAACTCCAGATGGAGATATGAAAGAATAACAGTTACACAAGCATAGGACTTTGGCGATTGAACAAGCTCCTCCATCGCGACCATAACCAGTGATCATCTGCAAGGCACGTCAAGAGTCCATGACCATGATTACCAAATGAAATGATTCAGTGCCCCAAATATACCAGCTATAAATCTAGAATGTCTACATAGTGGTGCAGAATAAAGACTAGGTAAGACATGTGCTGACAATTGAGAAGATCTAAACCAGCAGGAGGTGTGATAGCAAACCAATTCAGGTATATAGGTGGCTAAGTACTTATTTGCAAAGTAGGATGTTCAGATGCAATGGCACACTACCTCACAAGTTTCAACAACATAATATGTATGCCATTCTTGAATAATATTTTGTGTCTGTTACCTTTGACAACAGTCACTATCACAGGTCTGGGAGTAGCTCTCTATCGACACAATCCTCTTTGCTATTTACAACTCCGAGCAGGGCCTCCATGTTCAGGCTCTCAGTGTTATTTACAAGCTCGGCTTGGTGGTTAAGAATTGAGTTCTTATTTACAGCAGCAGCACTATCTTCTACTAAATATTGACCAGAGCTGTTATCATCAGCGCTATTTGGAACTTCAGACATGCAGTCCAAAGAACTAGAACTGCTTCTGCGAGAGAGTCTACCATCTGCTGAAAATCCAGACTTCTGTCGCTGCAGCAAACCAGTTCTGTTACTATCAGGCATGTTCACCCTATAAAGGGGGAAAAGAAAATAAGTTAGCACAGAAGAAATATAGTGAAAATTATTAATACCGGCAAGCCATTATCATTACAATGACGAAGATTGCAATTATCCGAGAACAAATGCAACATCAGAGCATACCTTGTCTGTTGATACCTAGATGTGTGAAGAGAGTCAAAGACTGGTGTGAGATTCTTTGACCTTGATTCTATATTACGAGTCCAGACTTTTTCTATTTCGGTTTCCCCTGAAATATCATCACTGGTGTCTGCTTCCAAAGTTCCGCCCCCTATTACTTGAAAGTGTACCTGGCAACCAATTAGTGCAAGTTTTATGATCATGCATACATGGAAGTCAAACAAAAAGGACAAATTTGGTATTGGATGAGAACAGATAAACAAAATTACCCCAGATCTTGACCAGACCGGAATTTGCAAAACATGTGTCTGCAGTTCACTCTCAGAAATATAATATTTATGATTTTCATCAGCACTAAGCTTCAGCCTTTCAACAGCAGCACTATTGGACGGGTAGATACTATTTCCTTTCCTGACAACTTTCTGGAAAAGTTTATTATTTTCTCCACTATCATAATCATTATATAAATTACTCTCAGCAGTGTCTCGTCTATTTCTCTTTTGACAAACATCCCACTTCTGAAGAGCTTCAATAACAAACTTTGTATCAGTTTCCCTTTGGGATCCGTAAGAAACGGCATCTGAAGGAAAATCAACTCCGGAATCCTGTTCAGCCGAGTGATGGAGAACATATTGTATGATACTTCCAGATGGGGAAAACACTAGCAAATAATACTTCATGCAAAGTGAACTGCCATCTGAGTGAACACCACCCTTGCAGTTGTGAAATGTTGAAGCAATAGCACCAGCGATTGGGCTGGAAACACCTGTCGCAAATGCTGCAGCACCATGGACAGCACCCTTCAACAAGTTACTCCCATTTCTTATTCTACTAACAACAGACAATGAGACAGGGGGGCCTGATACAGAAAGCATTTTCTGACTGAGGCCCAGAGAGGTAGGTGTGTTCTGTGACCACTGAGCGGCATGCTTGACTGATGAATCCACTATATGATTATTTTCTGCAAGGCTGTTATCACTATAGTGAAAGCTTGTGGATCCACTATATGGAGATATTGCAAAGAAATGACTTGTTCCCCTCGACGAGCTAATCAGTATCCATTCACTGTCGTCGCTGAAGCTGATATCTTTTATGACCTATCACAAAGGTCATACTGTTACAAGTCATCAAACATACAAGGAAATGGTTAAGTAATGTGAATATGTTTATCTATTAAAAGTAACATGAATGTAAGCTTACCGCATTAGTGATGCCTCTTTGCAGTTTATACAAATGAACACAGGTGCCATTTGGACCATCTTCTGATGTATTGCCATCCACAGAAGGCATAATGCGAAAAACATTGATGTTTCGGCCATGAATAGAAGCTGTCACGAGCAAAGTTCCACTGGGATCAAAACAGAGTGCTGAAATTGGACTAGTATGTGCCCTGAACTGAACTATCATTGATTTAGAGACAATATCTCGGACAATGACCTGCCATTGAGAGGGAACAGGTGCTGTCACATTTCATGAAGTCACAAGACAAATAGAGCATATAGTCACATAATTCTAATATATCAAGAGAAAACTCGTTTGCAGCTAATCAAAACTAGTTATTCAACATAACCAGAAGGATAAGTTTCGCCATCCATCATTCATCAGATTATTATATTTCAATCCCACAAACAACCAAGGCGGGAGGGATTTACTTTTCAAATGTCCTGCTAAACCAATAGCTGGAAGCAAACTACCAAATAAAACCTTAGGTTTGTACAATGAAATATAGATAAACTACCATAACCAGTTTTGCACGGCATCTACAGAGGTTCAGAATCGAGCAGAGAAAACTCTTGAGGAATACCAACAGCAATTTTGTACCCATGGTGAGGTGCGTGCTTAGGACCCTAACAGTCTTAAAATTTGATGGTGTACATACGATTAGCATGATGAAACATCCTAATAGAGTATGCCAAAGGTCATGACCAATAGTTTAACTACCTTTAAGATATATAATAGAGTTAATGAAAAAAATGTATTTGCCGTGATAAATTACATACCATTCCAGCATATTCACTGTCAATAGTATGTCCATTTGTTACTCCATTTGCTTTGAAGCCATTCCCCTGCTTCATAGTACCACTACCATTCAAGTCTGAATAATACTTGGAAAGCTTCTTATATCCAACATCACCGAGCGTTACAATGCCAGCCGCCAATTGCTTGCTTGATTCTTTTGCATAGTATGCCACCACACTGCCGTTTGAACCAGGAGATGGGACTAAGGGAGACACACTAAGAAGTTGAGGGCTAACACGGCCAGTATTTGGAACTGGAACTGGACTCCCAGAATATGCAATCCATCTAGGACCTAATCCAAGTGGGCCATAACCTGAAACCGGTGAAACTATAGGGCTTGTAAGAAGTGTATATTCCAGCTCCAATGTTGCAGCATCAAAACAATGTATCTGCAAAAGGTATTGTTTCATTAAGATTATTTATGAACCAAACGCCGAGTTAGAACAGTGAAGCATGCATACCTGAGTAGCCTGAGAAACAGCTACAACTCTAGAACTGCACCTAATGGAATAGACGGCTGATCTGAACTTCATTGAATGGACGTAAGCATGGTCCTTCAGTGAATAAAAGCGAAGGATGGTAGGCAGTTTTTCACCGCCAATACTATGCTGAGTGCCATTTGTTCCATTGAAGACAGGGCCATTGGTATCATTGCTGTTTCCATTTCCAGTGCTAGTTCCACCACCAGCAAGGGCTAGCAAGGGCCGTGAATCTACAAATCTGTCTTCGCCTCTCTTCGAGGCAACTGGTCTCTTTAGCAGCTGCATGAAAGAAACCGCACCATCGTGTCTGGATTCCAGCTGTCTGACATCATCAGCATGCTCAACATCCCATACTTGGAAGCCAGATCTGTACGCCAGAAGCAAAACCTGCCGCAGTGTGTCACCCCCACATTCGAGTTTATCAAACCCAGCCCATTGTACCTGCAAATCAAATGACAAATGGGACATGTATTAGCACATTTTTACATGGAGAATACAGATTGTCGGAATCACGCATTCAAAGAAATTAGAAGCCGCTAAGGGTGTAAAATACTGGCAGTGTTCTTACTAAAATACTCCACATTTAACATCCAGATATGATTGTTTCTTTTCTACTCGCAATTTAATGATAGTAGTTGCAAATATGAAACTCTAACCATCCGTCTCAAGATCACGAGCAATATCTTTTGTCTTACATACAGTATACTCCAACGCAGTATACAGAATGCGGTGAAGCTGGTGGTTTAACCTGCCTAGCTTAAGAAATCTGAGTACAGCTCCATCGCCCTTATCTTGCAATTATAGTAGATTCGTTATGCATAATGTATGATTACAAGGGCAAGAAATGATTTATTGAATTGTCACAGTGTCCTGACCTGACGAACAACCTGACCAAGCAGGAACATTTCGGAGGCAGATAAGTGCAAACCAGAAGTGAAAGCTAGCTTGTTGTATATTCATTCATGGTAACTCTAGGATAATCCACATCTGGCACTTGTCTTGATAAGATTCTAATGAGCCGACCACTTTGCATTACTGCTAGATATTAGCTAGGACAATAACATACCGAAAGAAGAGCAGTAGTGTACAAACATGAGCAGTTTTTGGTATATGGTGCTAAGCATAGATGGGTCGATACTAACAATAAATAGTGATATTGCCACATACGAAAAGAGCAGCAGTGTACAAACACATGAGCAGTTTTGGCATATGTTGCTAAGCACAGATATGTCGATACTAACAATAAGTAGTAATAGTGCCACATTCGGTGCGTCTGTGGTGTAGAGGGAACAAAATTGGCAGTGCCGTGCAGGTACAATAAAATCTTTGCTCGTTTAGGATCGGTTACCAATTAATGCACACGTGGAACAACTAAAAGTGTGCAAAGGTTAGAATTAAGAGCAATCTAACAGTACATACGGTAGAAAACTCAGACGGGTGAAAAACAATCGAAAGAGAGGAGGTAGGACACACAACCTGGTCGCGGGTCCCGTCGTCGTCGTGTGTGGCGATGGAGTTGACGAGGGAGGCTCCGGCGGAGCGCAGGGAGGATGCGGCCGTGGACGCCCCCGAGGACATGATCCGCATGTAGCTGGATAGGGAGCGCGCGGAGAAGAGGCCGAGGCCGCCCCCGCCCCCGCCGCCGCGAGGAGCCTGCGCGCCGTTGTTCCGCATCAAGCCGGCAGCCGGAGGCAACTAGTCGTATTACACCAGCAGCAGAGCTCCCTTCTCCTCCTCGGGCAGTCAGATTCAGAACCGAGACTTCTTGGGGTGGAAGCAAAAAAAAAAAAAAATTGAACCAGACCTAGAGGGGAAGGAAGCGGTTGCTTGACTCGTGAGGAGAAGGAGGCGATGGATCGAAATCGGCAAGCAAGTGACGGTAGCCCCCGGGCTGTTTCTTCTTGGGACTCGGGGGAGACTCTTGCAAGAAACAGCCCACCGACCGTATCCTCAGGTGAGCGACATGGCCGAGGTCGGAGGCGTGGGGAGGGGGGAATCGGCGGGGGCGAGAGGCCTGGATGAGCGGGCGCGGGGCGGGGACTGGTGGTGGGGAGGCCGGCGGCGAACTGGTGGTGGTGGCGAGCGAGAGGGAGAGGGAGAGGGAGAGGGAGAGGGGGGAATTCGATCGGAGAAAGCGAGGGTTTGCGGGTTTGGGCCCCTGCTGCTTGTTTTTGTTTTGTGGGAAGCGAGGAGTTGATTGGATTAGGTCCGTGAAATAGATAGAATAGGCGGACGGAGTAATAATAATAAGTAATCCTGTCTCTGAGTTCAAAAAGAAAGGAAGGAAGGAAGAATAAACGAGAGCGGTTGGTGTTCCGCAGTTTTGCTTGGCTTCGTGCGGGAGTTTTAATGCGGCAAGGAAACGAATACGAGGCGGCCAAGGTAGGCCGAGAAGGATTATCTCGTCGCCTACGTTTCCCTGCTCTGCTCTGCTCTGCTCTTTGGTTTGGGCACTCGTGTCGTGTCGTGTCGTCCTCTCCTTCCGGTCGCTGCTTGCTTTATGGCTCGTGCGCGGCAGATCTGGGGCGATTCACCGCGCCGGGCCGGAGACAGGTAGGTCGGACCGCTCCATTTTCTCCTCCTCGGTTGCTTGCCTGGTCTGGCCTGCCATGCGTACCAATCAAAACGGTACACTATACTTTTTTTTGACAATCAATACCACATATATTCATAGTAACAAATAGTACATGGTAGAGATACACGAGCTGACTCTAGCGATTACAAAATATAAAGTCTAAAAGATACTAACAATTCTTCGAGGTCTTCAAATTTTTCCTTCTTCCAGAACATAATCTTGTACTTTTCTGAAGACAGCCAAAGATAGATACCTGTAAATACCCACGAAGGTTCTCCCATAATTTTTATTTGAGCCGCAATGCCAAGGATGCGTGCACGCGCGCAACCATTAAAGTAGTCATTCAACATCGGCAAGAGTACCAACACCAGTATGTCAGGAAATAACAATCAAAACGGTACACTATACTAGTAGTACGGTACAATCGAGTTTTATATATTAGGATAGGAAAGCCGGTACTGCCGATCGTCCAACATTGTAGGCAGTACGGTTCACCCAACATTTAGTCAACGAGATCGTACATACTTCCTCCATCCACAAATAAGTGGACATCTAGCTTTAAATTTTGTGTTGTGTATGATCACACATGCATTCACCACCTCCCACATCTGAGAATCGGACCAGGTTAGAGAAGGGTCAAAGTAACATCCTTTGTTGTATGTGTGACAACTGATCTCATAGTTGATCGTAACGGCATGGTCTTCAACAAGTATACCAAAGACTCGTGAGCGCGGGAGCACACCGATGTCATTGTGTGATCCAACCATGTCAAAAAAAAAACATGTCAAATCTGTAGATCATAGTCAACCACATCTTCAAGCACGACACTGCACTATCCAGTGTGACCCTTGTTAGATCGTATTGTCGTTTGGGTGGAACGGCGTAGCCCTCCTGGACCACCGGGTACGTGTTTATATGAGCGAGGAATAACCCCTCGCTGGGTAATACAAGGTTGTATACGTATACGTGTGGTGTACTACACCATCTCGTATACGTATAGGACTACATGTCTAATACCCATTAATCTAGACTTGGGAGAGGTGTAGATTACGCTTGAACTCATCGAGTTTCCTAGTACATAATGTTTTCGTGAAACCATCAGCAATTTGATCCTTACTGGAGATGAACCTGATAGCAAGCTGCTTTCAAGCAACTCGTTCACAGACAAAAGCAAAATCAATCTCAATATGCTTAGTTCGAGCATGAAAAAACTGGATTAGCTGATAAGTAGGTAGCACCAAGATTACCACACCATAAACATGGCCTTTCATTAAGAGATACTCCAAGTTCACGAACAAGAGCTTCAACCCAGATGAGCTCAGCAGTTGCATTAGCAAGCGCTTTGTATTCATCCTCCGTACTAGAACGAGAGACAGTCGGTTGTTTGCGAGCACTCCAAGACACCAGATTGGGACCAAAAAATATAGCAAAAGCTACAGTAGAGCGACGATCATCTAAGTCACCTGCCCAGTCGGCATCAGAATAGGCACTAAGGAGAGTAGAGGAAGACCTTTGAAAAGTTAAACCCACTCGCTGAGTGCCATGAATATACCTCGAAATCCTCTTAACAGCAGTCCAATGTGCAGTTGTTGAAGCATGCAGATATTGACACACTTTGTTAACTGAGATGGAAAGATCAGGGCGGGTCAGTGTCAAGTACTGAAGAGCACCAACTATACTCCTGTAACGAGAAATATACTCAGAGCCAAGAGGTGTGCCATCCGTCAAGGCCAATGTGTCAGTAGTTGATAATGGTGTAGGGCATGGCGTGCAGGAACTCATACCGACGCGTGTCAACAAATCAGTAACATATTTTTCCTGAGTTAACAACAAACTTGTGTCATGCTTGTGAACTTATAGACCTAAAAAATAATGAAGGTCTCCAAGATCCTTAAGAGAAAAATCAGCACTCAAATGACGAAGAAGAGCTAAGATCGCCGCTGATACGTCTCCAACGTATCCATAATTTCTGATGTTCCATGCTTGTTTTATGACAATACTTACATATTTTGCTCGCACTTTATGATGATTTTATGCGTTTTCCGGAACTAACCTATTAACAAGATGCCACAGTGCCAGTTCCTGTTTTCTGCTGTTTTTGGTTCCAGAAAGGCTGTTCGGGCAATATTCTCGGAATTGGACGAAATCAACGCCAAACATCTTATTTTTCCCGGAAGCATCCAGAACACCGAAGGAGAGTCGGAGGGGAGCCAGGGGGCCCCACCCCACAGGGCGGCGCGGCCAAGGGGGGGCGCGCCCCCCTACTGTGTGGGCCCCCCAGAAACCCTTTTGCGCCGCCTCTTCGCCTATTTAACCCCTCGCGACCTAAATCTTCGATACCAATTGACGAAACTCCAGAAAGACTCCAGGGGCGCCGCCGCCATCGCGAAACTCCAATTCGGGGGACAGGAGTCTCTGTTCCGGCACCCTGCCGGGACGGGGAAGTGCCCCCGGAAGCCATCTCCATCGACGCCATCGCCTCCATCATGCTCCGTGAGTAGTTCCCCCATGGACTACGGGTTCTAGCAGTAGCTAGTTGGTATTCTCTCCTCCATGTACTTCAATACAATGATCTCATGAGCTGCCTTACATGATTGAGATCCATCTGATGTAATCGGTGTTGTGTTTGTTGGGATCCGATGGATGATACATTATGATTAGTCTATCTATAAAGTTTGTGAAGTTATTGTTGCTGCAATCTTGTTATGCTTAATGCTTGCACTAGGGCCCGAGTGGCATGATCTTAGATTTAAGCTCTATATTATTGCTTAGATTGTATCTACAAGTTGTATGCACATGTCTATGTCCGGAACCAAAGGCCCCAAAGTGACAGAAATTGGGACAACTGGAGGGGAAGGCATAGGTATGAGGATCACATGTTTTCACGGAGTGTTAATGCTTTGCTCCGGTACTCTATTAAAAGGAGTACCTTAATATCCAGTAGATTCCCTTGAGGCCCGGCTGCCACCGGCTGGTAGGACAAAAGATGTTGTACAAGTTTCTCATTGCGAGCACGTATGACTATATATGGAAAACATGCCTACATAATTAATAATCTTGATGTTCTGTCTTAATGCTTTGAATCCTATCAATTGCCCAACTGTAATTTGTTCACCCAACACTTGTCACTTATTGGAGAGTTACCACTAGTGTAGATCGCTGGGAACCCCGGTCCATCTCTCATCATCATATACTCGTTCTATATGTCATTGGAAGTAGTATCAACTATTTGTTGGTGCCATTGCCTCTGTGTTACTGTTACTGCTGCTGTGTTACTGATACGTCTCCAATGTATCCATAATTTCTGATGTTCCATGCTTGTTTTATGACAATACTTACATGTTTTGCTTGCACTTTATAATGTTTTCATGCGTTTTCCGGAACTAACCTATTAACAAGATGCCACAGTGCCAGTTCCTGTTTTCTGCTGTTTTTGGTTCCAGAAAGGCTGTTCGGGCAATATTCTCGGAATTGGACGAAATCAACGCCAAAGATCCTATTTTTCCCGGAAGCATCCAGAACACCGAAGGAGAGTCGGAGGAGAGCCAGGGGGCCACCAGAGGGGTGGGCCACGCGGGCCAGACCCTGGCCGCGCCCCCCTATGGGGAGGCCACCCTGTCGACCCTCCTGCGCCGCCTCTTCGCCTATATAACCCCTTTCGACCTAAAAACGCAATACCAATTGACGAAACTCCAGAAAGACTCCAGGGGCGCCGCCGCCATCGCGAAACTCCAATTCGGGGGACAGAACTCTCTGTTCCGGCACCCTGCCGGGACGGGGAAGTGCCCCCGGAAGCCATCTCCATCAACGCCACCGCCTCCATCATGCTCCGTGAGTAGTTCCCCCATGGACTACGGGTTCTAGCAGTAGCTAGTTGGTATTCTCTCCTCCATGTACTTCAATACAATAATCTCATGAGCTGCCTTACATGATTGAGATCCATCTGATGTAATCGGTGTTGTGTTTGTTGGGATCCGATGGATGATACATTATGATTAGTCTATCTATAAAGTTTGTGAAGTTATTGTTGCTGCAATCTTGTTATGCTTAATGCTTGTCACTAGGGCCCGGGTGGCATGATCTTAGATTTAAGCTCTATATTATTGCTTAGATTGTATCTACAAGTTGTATGCACATGTCACTGTCCGGAACCAAAGGCCCCGAAGTGACAAGAATCGGGACAACCGGAGGGGATGGCGGTGATGTGAGGGACACATGTTTTCACGGAGTGTTAATGCTTTGCTTCGGTACTCTATTAAAAGGAGTACCTTAATATCCAGTAGATTCCCTTGAGGCCTTTGCTGCCACCTATTTGGTAGGACAAAAGATGTTGTGCAAGTTTCTCATTGCGAGCACGTACGACTATAATTGGAAAACATGCCTACATGATTAATGAATTGATGTTCTTTCTTAATGCTTTATCAATCCTATCAATTGCCCAACTGTAATTTGTTCACCCAACACCTGTCACTTGTTATTGGAGAGTTACCACTAGTGTAGATCGCTGGGAACCCCGGTCCATCTCTCATCATTATATACTCGTTCTATATGTCATTGGAAGTAATATCAACTATTTTCTGGTGCCATTGCTCTCATATTGCTATTACTGTTCTTTGTATTCTTGTTACTCTGCTCTCATATTACTGCTACTTTCACATCACCCCTGTTACTAGTGCTTTTCCAGGTGCAGCTGAATTGACAACTCAGTTGTTAAGGCTTATAAGTATTCTTTACCTCCCCTTGTGTCGAATCAATAAATTTGGGTTTTACTTCCCTCGAAGACTATCGCGATCCCCTATACTTGTGGGTCATCAGTTACTGTTACTATTGCTCTCATATTACTGCTGCTTTCACATCACCCCTGTTACTAGTGCTTTTCCAGGTGCAGCTGAATTGACAACTCAGTTGTTAAGGCTTATAAGTATTCTTTACCTCCCCTTGTGTCGAATCAATAAATTTGGGTTTTACTTCCCGCGAAGACTGCCGCGATCCCCTATACTTGTGGGTTATCAAGACTGTTTTCTGGCGCCGTTGCCGGGGAGGCATAGCTCTACTCATAAGTTCACCTGGGGAGTACACTCTACCTCTCTCTCTGTTTTTATTTTATTTTATTTTGTTTTGCTTAGTTTACTTTTGTTTAGTTTATTTGTGCTTAGTTTATTTCTGTCTAGTATTACTTTGCTTAGTTTCTTTTTGTCTTGTTTTATTTTTCTCATATACCCAAAAATCCATAAAAATTTGAAAAACCAAAAAATTTAAAAACTGCTGTTATGGGAGAACCCACAACCTACTTGGAGCTTATAGAATATTATAATAATTATAGAGAATCAAGAACTGGTAAAGTAATGAGTGCTATGATAGAAAAATTGAATACAATTGCTAAAATCTTGCTTAAACGCCATGATATAAATTATGAAACTTGTGCTGCTTGTAAGGACCTTAAAGATTATGTCTCTTCTATCCTTAATTTTTGCAATGAAAGTTACACTGATAATCCTTATATCATTGATTATAAAGAGAGACTCATTAATGCACAAGAATGCACTCACAATTTGCAGGAACCTGTGGAAGAAGAAATTGATGAACCTGAAAGCTCATTGGATGAAAAAGAGGAGGAAATTGATGAACCTGAAAGCTCATTGGATGAAAAAGAAGAGGAGAGTGATGAACAAAAGGAGGAAGAATGGATTAGCTACCCATGCCAACCTTCTAATGAGAGTAACTCTTTATCTCTTACACTATTTGATTGTCCTCCATGCTTACCGAAAGAGGTTGAATGTTATGTTCCTGTGGATTCTCTTGAAATATTACCTATAAGTAAACTTGTGAGAATAATTATGCTACTGTTATCTATGATAATCCATACTACTTTGATAAATCTTATGATAATGCTTTGTTTGTGCCTGATGTCGAAATGCATGGTACTAAAAAGTTTTGCGTAGCAAATGTTTATGATAAAGCTCTTGATGATGGTCCTATGTTACTTGATAATATTAATTGTACTACTAATGAAAATGGGATTGGAGAGTTCTTGACTTCATGTATGAGTCCCATATCTCTTGAGATTGACCAATCATCTTGTTACATTATTGATAAAAGTGGGTTTGAAAGTTTTAATCCTATTATTTTTTAGCTTGATAAAAGTTATGTGTTTATGGATCATGATAAACATGCTTTATGTGATGGTTATATTGTTGAGTTTGTTCATGAAGCTACTGAAAATTATTATGAGAGAGGAAAATATGGTTGTAGAAATTTGCATGGTATTAAAACACCTCTCTATATGTTTAAAATTTTGAAGTTACTCTTGTTTTATCTTCTTATGCTTGTCACTTTGTTCTTCATGAATTTATTTGTGTACAAGATTCCTATGCATAGGAAGTGGGTTAGACTTAAATGTGTTTTGAATTTGCTTTTTGATGCTCTCTTTTGCTTCAACTCTTATTTCTTGCGTGTGCATCATTAAAATTACTGAGCTCATCTTAATGGCTATAAAGAAAGCACTTCTTGGAAGATAACCCATGTGTTTATTTTGATACTGTTTTGTTGTGTTTTGGAAGTTGTTACTACTGTAGCAACCCCTCCTTATCTTTATTTTATTGCAATGTTGTGCCAAGTGAAGCCTCTAATCGAAGGTTGATACTAGATTTGGATTTCTGCGCAGAAACAGATTTCTTGCTGTCACGAATCTGGGTAGTGTTCTTTGTAGGTAACTCAGAAAAATATGCCAATTTACGTGAGTGATCCTCAGATATGTACGCAGCTTTCATTAGTTTTGAGTTTTCTGATTTGAGCAACGGAAGTACCTCTTAAAAATTCGTCTTTACTGGATGTTCTGTTTTGGCAGATTCTGTCTCTGTTTTTTGCATTGTCTCTTGTGGACTTTAAGCAAGGCTTTCTAGACATGGAGAGCTGTAGCTAATGTTTTATTGAGTTCTTGCAATGTGTCACTACAGGACTAAAAGTGGATTCAAGTTTTTCGAGTACTAACCCCTCTAATGAAGTTTATGAGAAGTTTGGTGTGAAGGAAGTTTTCAAGGGTCAAGAGAGGAGAATGATATATGATCAAGAAGAGTGAAAAGTCTAAGCTTGGGGATGCCCCCGTGGTTCATCCCTGCATATTTCAAGAAGACTCAAGCGTCAAAGCTTGGGGATGCCCAAGGCATCCCCTTCTTCATCAACTTATCAGGTTTCTTCTATTAAAACTATATTTTTATTCGGTCACATCATATGTGCTTTACTTGGAGCGTCTGTGTGCTTTTATTTTTGTTTTTTGTTTGAATAAGATCGGATCCTAGCAATCCTTGTTTGGGAGACAGACACGCTCCGCTTTTTCATATGAACACTTGTTCTTCGTTTTACTTTTAATGTTCAATGATAAAAGTTGGAAGCTACAATACTTATTGTTATTTGGTTGGGAATAGAAAATGCCTCATATTGTCTTGGATAATTTGACACTTGGCAATTGTTTTGAGCTCTCAAGTAGATCATGATTAAGTTCTTGCACCATGTAGTTTGAGCCTATTAGTGGAGAACTACCGTAGAGCTTGTTAAAATTGGTTTGCATGATTGGTCTCTCTTAAGGTCTAGATATTTTCTGGTAAAAGTGTTTGAGCAACAAGGAAGACAGTGTAGAGTATTGTAATGCTTGCAATATGTTCTTATGTAAGTTTTGATGTACCGGTTCATACTTGTGTTTGCTTCAAACAACCTTGCTAGCCTAAGCCTTGTACTAAGAGGGAATGCTTCTCGTGCATCCAAAACCTTGAGCCAAAACCTATGCCATGTGTGTCCACCATACCTACCTACTATGTGGTATTTCCTGCCATTCCAAGTAAATACTTCATGTGCTACCTTTAAACAATTCAAAATGCTTCTCAATTTGTGTCAATGTTTTATAGCTCATGAGGAAGTATGTGGTGTTTAATCTTTCAATCTTGTTGGGAAACTTTCACCAATGGACTAGTGGCTTCATCCGCTTATCCAATAATTTTGCAAAAAGAGCTGGCAACGGGGTTCCCAGCCCCAATTAATCACAAATAGACACTCCTCCATGGTATGTGAAATGTTGGAAGGCACCCGAGGATTCGGTTAGCCATGGCTTGAGAAAGCAAAGGTGGGGAGGAGTGTCATCTAAATAAAACTAAAATAAATAGACACTCCTTCATGGTATGTGATTGTTGGAAGGCACCGAGGATTCGGTTAGCCATGGCTTGTGAAAGCAAAGGTTGGAAGGAGTGTCACCCAAAAATAAAAATAAACTACATCATGGGAGCCGCTCTTCGAAAGTCTGTTTGGCAAGGGAGTTAGAGTGCCCACTATCATTCGTTGACAACAACAAACACCTCTCAAAACTTTACTTTTATGCTCTCTATATGATTTCAAAACTTAAAAAGCTCTAGCACATGATTTAATCCCTGCTTCCCTCTGCGAAGGGCCATTCTTTTACTTTATGTTGAGTCAGTTTACCTACTTACTTCCATCTTAGAAGCAAACACTTGTGTCAACTGTGCATTGATTCTTACATACTTGCTTATTTGCACTCATCATATTACTTTGTGCTGACAATTATTCATGAGATATACATGTTGAAAGTTGAAAGCAACCGCTGAAACTTATATCTTCCTTTGTGTTGCTTCGATGCCTTTACTTTGAATCTATTGCTTTATGAGTTAACTCTTATGCAAGGCTTTTGATGCTTGTCTTGAAAGTACTCTTCATGAAAAGTTTTGCTATATGTTATCTATTTGTTAGCAACTATAAATCATTTCCTTGAGTCACTTCATTCATTTCATATGCTTTGTAATAGTATGATCAAGGTTATGTAAGTAGCATGTCACTACAAAAATTATTCTTTTTATCGTTTACCTACTCGAGGACGAGTAGGAACTAAGCTTGGGGATGCTGATACGTCTCCAACGTATCCATAATTTCTGATGTTCCATGCTTGTTTTATGACAATACTTACATGTTTTGCTCGCACTTTATGATGATTTTATGCGTTTTCCGGAACTAACCTATTAACAAGATGCCACAGTGCCAGTTCCTGTTTTCTGCTGTTTTTGGTTCCAGAAAGGCTGTTCGGGCAATATTCTCGGAATTGGACGAAATCAACGCCAAACATCTTATTTTTCCCGGAAACATCCTGAACACCGAAGGA
The DNA here is from genome assembly GCF_019359855.2 of Lolium perenne. Lineage (NCBI taxonomy): Eukaryota > Viridiplantae > Streptophyta > Magnoliopsida > Poales > Poaceae > Lolium > Lolium perenne. Next base: position 266,003,890 of record NC_067246.2, on the reverse strand, counting down.
GAGTCGGAGGGGAGCCAGGGGGCCCCACCCCACAGGGCGGCGCGGCCAAGGGGGGCCTATTGTGTGGGCCCCCCAGAAACCCTTTTGCGCCACCACTTCGCCTATTTAACCCCTCGTGACCTAAATCTTCGATACCAATTGACGAAACTCCAGAAAGACTCGAGGGGCGTCGCCGCCATCGCGAAACTCCAATTCGGGGGACAGGAGTCTCTGTTCCGGCACCCTGCCGGGACGGGGAAGTGCCCCCGGAAGCCATCTCCATCGACGCCATCGCCTCCATCATGCTCCGTGAGTAGTTCCCCCATGGACTACGGGTTCTAGCAGTAGCTAGTTGGTATTCTCTCCTCCATGTACTTCAATACAATGATCTCATGAGCTGCCTTACATGATTGAGATCCATCTGATGTAATCGGTGTTGTGTTTGTTGTGATCCGATGGATGATACATTATGATTAGTCTATCTATAAAGTTTGTGAAGTTATTGTTGCTGCAATCTTGTTATGCTTAATGCTTGTCACTAGGGCCCGATGTGGTGACCCTGCATACCACTGCATGTTGTAGTATGCCAGTCGTTGATATAACATTCGCGAAGTACCATTCCGCAAATATCACATCCCTCAGAGTAGTACAACAGAACATAGCAAGGTCCATAACTCATTCACATATTATTACAATACCCATACACAAGTCGTCTCGAAGCTCCTCTTGGGTCCTAAGAGGATATCTCCTGGGTTCGAGGTGAACCCAACTTAACTTACAATACCATTGTCTCATTAAACAAAACATTTATTTAATCGAGCAGCTACATGGTAAGAGTGTGTGCTGCTCGGCTACTACTACTCCTCAGATATCTCTAGGCTTGTTCTTCTCCGGAAGCCTCCCCGGATCCGTAGACGATGATGTAGTCTACGCCTTCAACTCCTCCTGAGAGGTCAGGTGCATCATAGCCGATAACCTCGGCTCCTTCATTGTTGTCGTAGTCCTCCTCCAGACGGTTCAGACAATCTAAGCATGGGATTTAAGAGTGGTATGAGTACGAGCGTACTCAACAAGTTCATTATAGATAAGAGGTGTTTAATGCACTAGCTACGATATTAGACCAGAAAATCTAATACCAATGCAAGTTTTAATAAACATTTCTTCAAGAGATTTCTTTTATTTCAAAGAGCTATGTCCGTCAGCCTTCACCGGTTTACTAGAACTTCATGGAGCTCCTTTCCGGCCGCGTTCGCAGTTCCTCAATCCCGGAACAGGGAGTGACAGTCACGATTCTTTACACTCTGCAGAGGTGTGTTGCTTTACCCATAAGAGATCTTAACCTTGGTGCCAACCGGGCAGCTTTCCCGTCCACACTTCCTTTGGTGTGAGGCCCGGTATAAGGTCTAGCCAATCATGTTCCTCCGCTACCTCGCACACCCACCCTTTGTTGCATACCCCGACCCTGGGTCCTCGTCGGTCCTCTTATACCACTTAAGGATGGACCCCGACCACGACAACAGTTTGGGACTCGTTAACCAAACTCCTTCGCCGGTAGCTGCAACCCATCATAGACCACTTACCGTGGGGAATTAGAATGGGATCCCCACCCCACCGCTTGCCCAACCTGGGTCAAGTGTCTACGGTAAGCGCATCCGTTGATGTACGAGAGGTGGAAACACTTTTGACTACTCCGTCCCACTCCAGATCTTATGGTTAACACGGGTATTACGGCACAAGAATCACTGGCGACATTTGTTGTTTAATCCTAGATGGATATAAACCCTTGCAATGGAACCTCCACCATATCAACACAATCCATGGTTCCATTGCCCACCACATAGTCATATTCATAGTTATGAAAATAGTGGTTTTGGTTTTTTATGCAATAGTGATAAACATAATACTTTGCAAGTAATTTGGTAAAAATACTCAAATGACATGAGCAAGTGATGAACTTGCCTGAACACTGCAAAGTTCTGCAGTTGGAAGGTATGGACTGACCCTTGTCCTCTTGTTCTGAAAAATAGCATCATTGTCCGATAAGGGCAATGGTTAAAGAAGCAATTATGCATGATTCCATTTTTAGGGTTTGTTCCCCCCTTCCGATGTCGTTATTATTTCATGTAAGAGGTTAATACTAAGAATGATTTGGGAATACTTGATTTAGGGTAAAATACAACCTTGAAATGTTGTCAAGGTGTTTTTAAAGTCCAAATGCATTATTGGACTATTTTCATTATTGAAATTAATATGTGTGATTTAAATCAGTATTTTAAGTCATCGAATTAAGACTTATTCTTCATTGTCTTCAAAAATTCTCTCTGATATTTTATTTGGATAGAGAATTTTATGTTGATCTATTTTCATATTTTTAATTATTTTTTTAGAGCTATTTAACATTTCTTACATAATTTCAAAGTTTCTGTATTTTTTTGGAATTAGGAAATGACCTAAATGCCCTTGGGCCCCACCTGTCAGGGTGGCCCAACGGGTTAGGTCGCACCCGAGCCACCCTTTGGGCTCGGTCGGCCCATTCGTTCTCTCCCCTCTCCTCGCGCAGAAACCCTAATCTCTCTCTTGCTCTCGCGACACCGTGGTCGCCTCGCCGTCGCCGAATTATTCCGACCGCCACCGGCCGTCCCCGCCGGCGAGATCGGACGTAATCGAACGGCCGCACGACGGCGCGTCGATTGGTCCGCGCCGATCCGTGTTTCCTCGCCGCCACCGCTCTTCCCCAACATCTCTGCGACATGGCCGAGGGTTTCCGCGGCCACCTCGTCGCAGCCGTTGATCCTGACGCCGTGGCGTGGCCGTGTGCCCCGCCGTGGTTGCGCTGGAGCCCTGCGCCTCGGCGACCGCCTGGCTTGGCCGCGGCTTGGTGCTGCCGTGGCCGGTCCGTACCGCCGTGCCGCCATGGCAAGCTGTAGTGCTGCTGCTCCAGGTAAGTGTTCCGCCACCCTCTTTCTCCTGTGCCTCTCTTCTTCCTCCTCCAGTATCCCTGGCCATGGCTTCCCTCCTTGTGGAGGTGCTGGCCTGCTGTTGTTGATGCTCTGCTGTGCTTGGCTTACTGCTGTCGCCATAGATCCTAGCTTACTGGGCTGTGCTGTTCTTGCTCAATTGCTCACTGTGCTTCCTAGCTATTTCTGTTCATTGTAATCTCTGGCTGTGGTCCTCCTGTAATTGCTCATGAGCATCCAGTGATGCTCATGGCCTACTGGCATGCTCCTATTCTTTTTACTGTCACTAGGGCATACTGTGTGTGCTTAATCTTGTCCCTGGCTTGATTGTGGTGGTTAATCCTTGCATACTTGCAAGTGCCAGTGCCTCTGGGCTAGTTCATTTAGTTCAGATTCATGATTATGCTCAATTGAGCATTACTGTTGGCTTAGCAGTGTGATCCAGTGAAGAATTGATATGTGCTTTTCTTGTGTATTATGATCCTTTGGTTCATCCAGCCTTTGATGTGCTTCTGGATACAATTATAAAGCCTGATGCCCCTATCTGTGATGCAATTGTTTAGTTATTTAATTATCTGTTCATGTGTTAATTGCTTAGAATGAGTTCTAGCATGCAGTAGCATGCTCTAACAAGCTTCTGGTGTTCATATGATCACCAGTTGCTTGTAACAGCTGCCCTTTGGTGTCTGTGCCTCACTGTTGCTCACTTGTGTATCACACAGGCCTGGCACGATGTGTCTTGTTGCTTGCTTAAGCATCAATTGATGCCTGTCATGATCCATTTGATCATTTGCAAGACCCTGGTGCATCAATTGCTTGTCTCTTTTATTTATCTGTTTAACCTTGCTTGATTAAATGGATAAATAATGTGAACTGAGATTCATTGATGATCATTTCAATGAATTTGTTAGGGCTAGCAGGATGCCAACCACTGGTTGGGTACCCTAGCCCCCTTTTGAACCCTACTGGGTGATGATATCTGGGCATGGTTTCTTTGTTGGAATTGGTTAAGTGGTTGAGGTGATCCTGGCAGTATTTATGTGTCGCTCTGGGATGGCTCCCTGTTTGGTGGCTTTCGTGATGGGTAGATGCTCACCGGCTTGATCCAATCTTTGGACTTCCAGTGGCTTTTGATGTTGAGAAATTCTATAGACAAGAATTTGTCTCTAGTCTGATGGCCTAGCTAGCTGTAGGTGATTAGTGAGTGGGTTAGGCTAGCTATGGTTGCATTCTTGGCTGGATTCCTCTAGTTATGCATGGATTTGCATAACTGTTGTTCCCCTAGGATGTTTACCTAGTGGTCTTACCCATCTATGCTTGCACCAAATGGCCTGGTAGCCAGATGATGACACACACAGGGTATTCTACCCTTCTGTGCTCCAGTGATGCATTGTATGCTTATTTATGAGCAAGATATGATCTTGCTCAGGCTTTTGTGTGGTATACCTCACTCCAGCTCCTAGAATTAAGTGTTGTTGTAGAGGATTGCTTCTGTGATGCTTGGTTTGCTTGCCCTTCTCCTCCTTACAAGCTTGTGGTGCTTTACTCCATCCGGTACTTGATCACGGATTGATGAGTTCTTGGTGAAACTGTCCTTGGATGGTTTCTGATGGCTTGTGGTTTTTTCCTGTTCTAAGTGTTCTTGGTGTTCTTGATGAACTTACCACTGCTGCTGTCGATGGATGAACAAATGGCTAGGGTTTGGCTCTGAAAAGGTTATATATGGTGCTCTCTTGCATCCCTGGTCGACAGCTCCTGCTTGTCACCTTAGTGACTCACTGTGTGTGTGTGCAGCATGCACACAGCCCTGTGAGCAGGCTGTGTGTGTGTGTTGTCAAGTGCTATGCACCTGAACCTGGAACTTGGCTTTGGCCTGGATCAGCTCGGCCACATTGAGCTTATCTGCTCATTTCTCCTTTCCATTTGATTTCTAACTTGCCAAGTGGCTTTGCCACTTGGCATAACTTCTCTTTGTTGTGTTTTTGTGCAGGGATCAACAATGGCTCAAAATGGACTTGGAATTCATCAAGTTCAAGATCAAATGAAGATGATCTTGTAGAATTTAGACTAGGATCATTAACTTGTAATTTTTCTTTATTTTTCTTTCTTCTATTCTGCCCATTTATGTAATGTGTTGTAATTCATTTATTTCCATTATGAATAATGTAAAGACAATGTATCTTGTGTGTTATTCAATAAAGCTCAAGGTTTTCCCTAATGAGCTCCACTTTATTAAAATTGTTCATCTTGTTTATTATTGATTATATACATAATAAATTTCTTCATTTGAATTATTTAAGTAATTATTTAATGTTTGAATTTGAAATTCAAATTCAACCTTGGTTTGAATTCAACCATGTCATATCATTTAGAATTCAATCAAGTAAACTCTCCCCTCTCTTCTCAAAACCCTAAACTAGTGAAGTGAGATGCAAGTTTGTCGCACTCTCGAAACCCTTAACCCTGTAAGGTGTCGAGAGAGAAACTTGTCCCCCTTCGATGCGCTTTTGTTTAAAAGCGCGAAATTTCCCTGAATTTACTATGCAATGCACATCCCTTTCTAAAATCTATCCCTCGATCGTCTCTAAACCTGGGACATTACAGCCTTTCCCCCTTAAAGAAAACTTCGTCCCGAAGTTGTGGTTGTAATACCTGAACAGCTCGGGGTATGTTTTCCTCAGGTCTTCCTCTTTTTCCCAGGTGGCCTCCCCTCTCGGGATGATGCTTCCATTGTATCTTGCAATACTTGATCGCCTTATTTCTGAGTTGTTTCCAGCTCTCTTCGAGAATCTTGGCTGGCTTCTCAATGTACGTCAGGTCTGGTTGTAACTCAAGCTCCTCATGTGATATTGGTTCATCTGGGGTCTTCAAACATTTCCGAAGTTGTGACACATGGAATACATTATGAACTTGAGCTAACCTTCCCGGTAAATCCAACTCAAAGGCTAAACCTTGATTCTGACTCAGTATCTTGAAAGGTCCTATATATCTAGGACTGAGTTTCCCTTTAACTCCAAATCTCTGGAGTCCTTTCATCGGGCTTACCTTAAGATAAACCATATCTCCAACTTGTGGCTCCCATGTCCTTCTCTTTTGATCGGCATAACTCTTTTGCCGACTCTGGGCTATCTTGAGCCTGTCTCTGATAATGTCAATGATTTGTTGTTTTTCCTTGACATAATCAGGGTTGAACTCTTTGCTTGCTCCGGCTTCATACCAACATATTGGTGATCTACACTTCCTCCCATACAGAGCTTCAAATGGTGCCATCTTGATGCTGCTTTGATAACTATTGTTGTATGAAAACTCTGCTAAAGGTAGATGCTCCTCCCATGATCCTCCGAAGTCTAGGGCACAAGCCCTAAGCATATCTTCTAAGATCTGATTGGTTCTCTCAGTTTGTCCACCTGTTTGTGGATGATACGCGGTACTATAATCCAACTTGGATCCTAAAGCTTCGTGAAGCTGCTTCCAGAATGCTGATGTGAACACGGATCCTCGATCCGATACTATCTTCTTAGGCACTCCATGCTTACTCACGATCTCTTTGATGTAAAGATCGATAAGTTTCTCTCCTTTATCCTGCTGGTTTACCGCTAAAAAGTGTGCACTTTTCGTCAACCGGTCCACGATTACCCATATCATGTCCTTCTTTTTATTAGTCATGGGTAGTCCGGTGATGAAATCCATCCCTATTTCCTCCCATTTCCACTCTGGAATAGGTAGAGGTTGTAACTTCCCTGCCGGACTCTGATGTTCAGCCTTCACTCGCTGGCAGGTATGGCATTCTGCCACATATTGTGCTATCTCCCTCTTCATGTTATTCCACCAGAATAATTCCTTTAAGTCCATGTACATCTTTGTACTTCCCGGATGTATTGAATATGGTGTTTGATGAGCTTCCCGGAGTATTACTTCCTTAATTTCAGCAATATCCGGAACGCAAATTCTTTTCTGGAACCATAAGGATCCAGATTCTCCTCGGTGAAATTCTGATGGCCTCCCCTCATCTATTCTTCTCATCTCTTCTACAATGAATGGATCGTCCATCTGACCCATCATTATCTCATTCTTCAAGTTGACATTCAACTCATCGGCTACTTGCAACGCCGATAATCCTTCATGGGCTTCCTTCTCCCAAAGTTGTATTTGGGCTTGGCTTATTTCCTTCCTCAACTCCGGTGATATTTCTTGTTCCACTCCTCCGGTACTCTTCCTACTCAGGGCATCTGCTACAACATTAGCCTTCCCTGGTGTGTAATTGATTGTCAAATCATAATCCTTAATCAATTCTAGCCATCTTTTCTACCTCATGTTGAGTTCCTTCTGAGTGAAGAAATATTTGAGGCTTTTATGATCTGTATAGAGCTCACACTTAGCTCCATAGAGAAAATGTCTCCAAGTTTTTAATGCAAACACGACAGCTGCTAATTCCAAGTCATGTGTTGGATAGTTCACTTCATGAGGTCTGAGTTGCCTCGATCCATAGGATATCACTTTCCGATCTTGCATGAGTACGCAACCCAATCCATGTTTGGATGCGTCACAGTACACGGTGTAATCCTTGCCAACTTCCGGAACTGCTAACACCGGTGCCGTGGTGAGTTTCTCCTTCAGAGTTTGAAAACTCTACTCACACTCCTCTGACCACACGAATGGTGTATTCTTCCTTAGCAACTTTGTCATAGGTCCTGCTATCTTAGAGAATCCTTCAATGAATCTCCGATAGTATCCTGCCATTCCTAGGAATCCTCGGATTTCCTTGACAGTCTTGGGTGCTTCCCATTCTAGAACTGCTGCTACCTTGCTCGGGTTGACAGCGATTCCATCCTTGCTAATGACATGACCAAGAAATTCCACTTGATCTAGCCAAAATTCACACTTACTGAATTTGGCATAAAGTTGGTGTTCCCTTAGTGTTTGCAACACTAACCTCAAATGTTCGGCATGTTCTGCCTTGTCCTTGGAGTATATCAGAATATCATCGATAAATACGATGACAAACTTGTCAAGATATGGCATGAAAATCTTATTCATGAGATTCATGAATATTGCTGGGGCATTGGTTAATCCAAAAGGTACTACAAGGTATTCATGGTGTCCATACCTTGAGACAAAGGCAGTTTTCGGAACGTCCTCCTTCTTGATCTTTATCTGGTGATAACCCGATCTTAGATCAATTTTGGAAAAGACTCCCGCTCCTCTAACCTGATCAAATAGATCTTGTATTCTTGGAAGTGGATACTTGTTCTTGATTGTGACGTTGTTCAGATTTCTGTAGTCTCCGCACATCCTTCTTCCTCCATCCCTTTTATCCACGAAGATCACAGGTGATCCCCATGGTGAAACACTCTCTTGAATGAATCCCTTTTGTTCCAAGTCATCCAGTTGCTCCTTAAGTTCTTTCAACTCCTTAGGCCCCATTTTATATGGTGCCTTGGCAATCGGAGTCGTTTCGGAATTAGGTCGATAGTGAATTCTATCTCCCTATCTGGTGGCATACCAGGTAATTCCGCAGGAAACACATCCTGGAATTCATTTACTACAGGTATATCTTCTAATTTCACCTCCTTCATGCTATTCAGCTGTAGCTCAACTTCAATCTGTGTGTGTTTGTCGCCTTGGTAGATCATTCTACCTCCATCGGGACTTTTCAATGACACCGTCTTGTTCATACAGTCGATCAATGCTCCATTAACTTCCAACCAGTTCATACCAAGAATGACATCAATGTCCTTCATCGGTAAAATGAACAGGTCCGCGTCAAACGCGCACTTATTGATCATAATGACTTGTTTTTGTTTGACATGGTTTACTACTATCGTTCCCGACATAATCCCCCTAGTTTTGCAACACAAAATGATACTCATAATTACTCCATGCGCAAGTTTTCTGAGCTCAACTTTGTGCACAGAACTAGTCACGCAATGGAAATCAAGAAGCAAATCCAAATCATACAAAACATATACCCTGTATATACATACATAAGTGGTCTTATTACAATACTCAAGTCGATGTGAGTATGCAAACTCACTTATTAAAGTATATGTACAAATTTATACAAATATTACAAACTATAATACACGTGGTACTTGTGTATTATAGCCACGCCTCCCTTGGTGGACTTCTAATCGGTCTTCACTCCCGGTACATTCCAGGCTTCCATCCGGTCGAACGTGTCGTCCTCCTGATAGACCCTGGAACATAAGGTCTCCCCGTTGGCTTGTAGTCCGAATCCGATGATGACCCTAAGGAGAAATCAGTGTTCACAAACTGATCGTTGAGTGCATCATAGTCCACCCATCGGGTGTACTCTCCTGTAGCCCCACCATAAGGGTTACCAAAACCCATACCTGACTCAACCTGTGTCGGATATCCTCCATCCACTCCTTCATTACTAGGATAACTCTGGTTCTGGGTTGTTGCATCATCGTTCATCTCTCCATCATAATACTCAGTAGTACTATGGGTTCCAGTATCATTTCCCCAACGCCAACCCCTGGAATTCTCGATTGGAGTCTCGGAACGCTGGTTGTTTCCGGATTCCTCTCCGCCTTCGTATCCCCCATAGGAACTACCCAGGTAGTTCCCAGGTGTAGCAGGTGTAGGTTCACGTGCAAGTGGATCAAAGCTGATGTAGTCACCAGCTGAATAAACTGGTGTGTGCACTACATTATCCATAGGTTCTTTCTCCCTACTCTCCTCCTTGGGTTCGGTAAATTCCTCTAGCATCGTATCAATAGCTCCTATCAGATGATGATTCAGCTAAAAGAGTAATGATATGAAGTTACGGCTATTATCCATATATTTTGCCGCTGCTATGGGTTTGCGTTTGGCGTATTTGTAGTGGTTGAGCATGGGATCTTCCTCCTCCTGATTATGAGGAATATGGGAGAACTCGGAATCCATAAGCTCTTTTGTCTTATGTTCCCGTATGTCGGTTATGGCTCTCATAACAGCTATATGATAGGCTGTGTTGGTTGTCCTAGCTTCTCCAGCTGGCATGACTATGCTCATTCCCAAAGATTCGGGAAGTCGCAGTCCTACTCTGCACTTGGCCAACACCGGTCCATCATAGAACATGTACTTCTTTACTGGAATCTGGGGATCACACCCAAATTCCAATAGCATGGCTCGTAGGATATCAGCAAGTCCTCCTTGGTATTCGTTCAATGTGGAATCCATAACTTTCACGTTTCTTCCCGGTCGTGCACTTGCCATGTTGGCTGTAGAAATAGAAAGATTATAAGATTAGTAATAATGCATCATAATAGAGATAATAAAGAATTATCGCACTAAAAGATATGGTTGTTGTATTCTCAATTGAATATACACCATATTTTTTGAGAATTCTTTACTAATCCTATTTGACTCCTAACGTTTGGTCCCATTTACTAGGTTCCAACCTAAGGTCAAAGCTTTTGCTCTGATACCAACTGTGGTGACCCTGCATACCACTGCATGTTGTAGTATGCCAGTCGTTGATATAACATTCGCGAAGTACCATTCCGCAAATATCACATCCCTCAGAGTAGTACAACAGAACATAGCAAGGTCCATAACTCATTCACATATTATTACAATACCCATACACAAGTCGTCTCGAAGCTCCTCTTGGGTCCTAAGAGGATATCTCCTGGGTTCGAGGTGAACCCAACTTAACTTACAATACCATTGTCTCATTGAACAAAACATTTATTTAATCGAGCAGCTACATGGTAAGAGTGTGTGCTGCTCGGCTACTACTACTCCTCAGATATCTCTAGGCTTGTTCTTCTCCGGAAGCCTCCCCGGATCCGTAGACGATGATGTAGTCTACGCCTTCAACTCCTCCTGAGAGGTCAGGTGCATCATAGCCAATAACCTCGGCTCCTTCATTGTTGTCGTAGTCCTCCTCCAGACGGTTCAGACAATCTAAGCATGGGATTTAAGAGTGGTATGAGTACGAGCGTACTCAACAAGTTCATTATAGATAAGAGGTGTTTAATGCACTAGCTACGATATTAGACCAGAAAATCTAATACCAATGCAAGTTTTAATAAACATTTCTTCAAGAGATTTCTTTTATTTCAAAGAGCTATGTCCGTCAGCCTTCACCGGTTTACTAGAACTTCATGGAGCTCCTTTCCGGCCGCGTTCGCAGTTCCTCAATCCCGGAACAGGGAGTGACAAGTCACAGTTCTTTACACTCTGCAGAGGTGTGTTGCTTTACCCATAAGAGATCTTAACCTTGGTGCCAACCGGGCAGCTTTCCCGTCCACACTTCCTTTGGTGTGAGGCCCGGTATAAGGTCTAGCCAATCATGTTCCTCCGCTACCTCGCACACCCACCCTTTGTTGCATACCCCGACCCTGGGTCCTCATCGGTCCTCTTATACCACTTAAGGATGGACCCCGACCACGACAACAGTTTGGGACTCGTTAACCAAACTCCTTCGCCGGTAGCTGCAACCCATCATAGACCACTTACCGTGGGGAATTAGAATGGGATCCCCACCCCACCGCTTGCCCAACCTGGGTCAAGTGTCTACGGTAAGCGCATCCGTTGATGTACGAGAGGTGGAAACACTTTTGACTACTCCGTCCCACCTCGGATCTTATGGTTAACACGGGTATTACGGCACAAGAATCATCGACATTTGTTGTTTAATCCTAGATGGATATAAACCCTTGCAATGGAACCTCCACCATATCAACACAATCCATGGTTCCATTGCCCACCACATAGTCATATTCATAGTTATGAAAATAGTGGTTTTGGTTTTTTATGCAATAGTGATAAACATAATACTTTGCAAGTAATTTGGTAAAAATACTCAAATGACATGAGCAAGTGATGAACTTGCCTGAACACTGCAAAGTTCTGCAGTTGGAAGGTATGGACTGACCCTTGTCCTCTTGTTCTGAAAAATAGCATCATTGTCCGATAAGGGCAATGGTTAAAGAAGCAATTATGCATGATTCCATTTTTAGGGTTTGTTCCCCCCTTCCGATGTCGTTATTATTTCATGTAAGAGGTTAATACTAAGAATGATTTGGGAATACTTGATTTAGGGTAAAATACAACCTTGAAATGTTGTCAAGGTGTTTTTAAAGTCCAAATGCATTATTGGACTATTTTCATTATTGAAATTAATATGTGTGATTTAAATCAGTATTTTAAGTCATCGAATTAAGACTTATTCTTCATTGTCTTCAAAAATTCTCTCTGATATTTTATTTGGATAGAGAATTTTATGTTGATCTATTTTCATATTTTTAATTATTTTTTAGAGCTATTTAACATTTCTTACATAATTTCAAAGTTTCTGTATTTTTTTGGAATTAGGAAATGACCTAAATGCCCTTGGGCCCCACCTGTCAGGGTGGCCCAACGGGTTAGGTCGCACCCGAGCCACCCTTTGGGCTCGGTCGGCCCATTCGTTCTCTCCCCTCTCCTCGCGCAGAAACCCTAATCTCTCTCTTGCTCTCGCGACACCGTGGTCGCCTCGCCGTCGCCGAATTATTCCGACCGCCACCGGCCGTCCCCGCCGGCGAGATCGGACGTAATCGAACGGCCGCACGATGGCGCGTCGATTGGTCCGCGCCGATCCGTGTTTCCTCGCCGCCACCGCTCTTCCCCAACATCTCTGCGACATGGCCGAGGGTTTCCGCGGCCACCTCGTCGCAGCCGTTGATCCTGACGCCGTGGCGTGGCCGTGTGCCCCGCCGTGGTTGCGCTGGAGCCCTGCGCCTCGGCAACCGCCTGGCTTGGCCGCGGCTTGGTGCTGCCGTGGCCGGTCCGTACCGCCGTGCCGCCATGGCAAGCTGTAGTGCTGCTGCTCCAGGTAAGTGTTCCGCCACCCTCTTTCTCCTGTGCCTCTCTTCTTCCTCCTCCAGTATCCCTGGCCATGGCTTCCCTCCTTGTGGAGGTGCCGGCCTCGCCGTTGTTGATGCTCACGTGCTTGGCTTATCGCTGTCGCCATAGATCCTAGCTTCTTGTGGCTGTCTTGTTCTTGCTCAATTGCTCACTGTGCTTCCTAGCTATTTCTGTTCATTGTAATCTCTGGCTGTGGTCCTCCTGTAATTGCTCATGAGCATCCAGTGATGCTCATGGCCTACTGGCATGCTCCTATTCTTTTTACTGTCACTAGGGCATACTGTGTGTGCTTAATCTTGTCCCTGGCTTGATTGTGGTGGTTAATCCTTGCATACTTGCAAGTGCCAGTGCCTTTGGGCTAGTTCATTTAGTTCAGATTCATGATTATGCTCAATTGAGCATTACTGTTGGCTTAGCAGTGTGATCCAGTGATGAATTGATATGTGCTTTTCTTGTGTATTATGATCCTTTGGTTCATCCAGCCTTTGATGTGCTTCTGGATACAATTATGAAGCCTGATGCCCCTATCTGTGATGCAATTGTTCAGTTATTTAATTATCTGTTCATGTGTTAATTTCTTAGAATGAGTTCTAGCATGCAGTAGCATGCTCTAACAAGCTTCTGGTGTTCATATGATCACCAGTTGCTTGTAACAGCTGCCCTTTGGTGTCTGTGCCTCACTGTTGCTCACTTGTGTATCACACAGGCCTGGCCTGATGTGTGCTGTTGCTTGCTTAAGCATCAATTGATGCCTGTCATGATCCATTTGATCATTTGCAAGACCCTGGTGCATCAATTGCTTGTCTCTTTTATTTATCTGTTTAACCTTGCTTGATTAAATGGATAAATAATGTGAACTGAGATTCAGTGATGATCATTTCAATGAATTTGTTAGGGCTAGCAGGATGCCAACCACTGGTTGGGTACCCTAGCCCCCTTTTGAACCCTACTGGGTGATGATATCTGGGCATGGTTTCTTTGTTGGAATTGGTTAAGTGGTTGAGGTGATCCTGGCAGTATTTATGTGCTGCCCTGGGATGGCTCCCCTGTTTGGTGGCTTTCTGTGATGGGTAGATGCTCACTGGCTTGATCCAATACTGGACTTCCAGTGGCTTTTGATGTTGAGAAATTCTATAGACAAGAATTTGTCTCTAGTCTGATGGCCTAGCTAGCTGTAGGTGATTAGTGAGTGGGTTAGGCTAGCTATGGTTGCATTCTTGGCTGGATTCCTCTAGTTATGCATGGATTTGCATAACTGTTGTTCCCCTAGGATGTTTACCTAGTGGTCTTACCCATCTATGCTTGCACCAAATGGCCTGGTAGCCAGATGATGACACACACAGGGTATTCTACCCTTCTGTGCTCCAGTGATGCATTGTATGCTTATTTATGAGCAAGATATGATCTTGCTCAGGCTTTTGTGTGGTATACCTCACTCCAGCTCCTAGAATTAAGTGTTGTTGTAGAGGATTGCTTCTGTGATGCTTGGTTTGCTTGCCCTTCTCCTCCTTACAAGCTTGTGGTGCTTTACTCCATCTGGTACTTGATCACAGTTGACAGTTCTTGGTGAAACTATCCTTGGATGGTTTCTGATGGCTTGTGGTTTTTTCCTGTTCTAAGTGTTCTTGGTGTTCTTGATGAACTTACCACTGCTGCTGTCGATGGATGAACAAATGGCTAGGGTTTGGCTCTGAAAAGGTTATATATGGTGCTCTCTTGCATCCCTGGTCGACAGCTCCTGCTTGTCACCTTAGTGACTCACTGTGTGTGTGTGCAGCATGCACACAGCCCTGTGAGCAGGCTGTGTGTGTGTGTTGTCAAGTGCTATGCACCTGAACCTGGAACTTGGCTTTGGCCTGGATCAGCTTGGCCACATTGAGCTTATCTGCTCATTTCTCCTTTCCATTTGATTTCTAACTTGCCAAGTGGCTTTGCCACTTGGCATAACTTCTCTTTGTTGTGTTTTTGTGCAGGGATCAACAATGGCTCAAAATGGACTTGGAATTCATCAAGTTCAAGATCAAATGAAGATGATCTTGTAGAATTTAGACTAGGATCATTAACTTGTAATTTTTCTTTATTTTTCTTTCTTCTATTCTACCCATTTATGTAATGTGTTGTAATTCATTTATTTCCATTATGAATAATGTAAAGACAATGTATCTTGTGTGTTATTCAATAAAGCTCAAGGTTTTCCCTAATGAGCTCCACTTTATTAAAATTGTTCATCTTGTTTATTATTGATTATATACATAATAAATTTCTTCATTTGAATTATTTAAGTAATTATTTAATGTTTGAATTTGAAATTCAAATTCAACCTTGGTTTGAATTCAACCATGTCATATCATTTAGAATTCAATCAAGTAAACTCTCCCCTCTCTTCTCAAAACCCTAAACTAGTGAAGTGAGATGCAAGTTTGTCGCACTCTCGAAACCCTTAACCCTGTAAGGTGTCGAGAGAGAAACTTGTCCCCCTTCGATGCAGTTTTTGTTTAAAAGCGCGAAATTTCCCCAGAATTTACTATGCAATGCACATCCCTTTCTAAAATCTATCCCTCGATCGTCTCTAAACCTGGGACATTACACCCGAGTGGCATGATCTTAGATTTAAGCTCTATACTTATTGCTTAGATTGTATCTACAAGTTGTATGCACATGTCTATGTCCGGAACCAAAGGCCCCAAAGTGACAGAAATTGGGACAACTGGAGGGGAAGGCGTAGGTATGAGGATCACATGTTTTCACGGAGTGTTAATGCTTTGCTCCCGTAGTCTATTAAAAGGAGTACCTTAATATCCAGTAGATTCCCTTGAGGCCCGGCTGCCACCGGCTGGTAGGACAAAAGATGTTGTACAAGTTTCTCATTGCGAGCACGTATGACTATATATGGAAAACATGCCTACATAATTAATAATCTTGATGTTCTGTCTTAATGCTTTGAATCCTATCAATTGCCCAACTGTAATTTGTTCACCCAACACTTGTCACTTATTGGAGAGTTACCACTAGTGTAGATCGCTGGGAACCCCGGTCCATCTCTCATCATCATATACTCGTTCTATATGTCATTGGAAGTAGTATCAACTATTTCTTGGTGCCATTGCCTCTGTGTTACTGTTACTGCTGTTGTGTTACTGTTACTATTGCTCTCATATTACTGCTGCTTTCACATCACCCCTGTTACTAGTGCTTTTCAGTGCAAATTTGAATTGACAACTCAGTTGTTAAGGCTTATAAGTATTCTTTACCTCCCCTTGTGTCGAATCAATAAATTTGGGTTTTACTTCCCGCGAAGACTGCCGCGATCCCCTATACTTGTGGGTTATCATCCGCATCCGAGGAGCTGGTCACAATAATGTCATCAAACGTAAATAAGAAGGTATACTATGAGTCCCGACTTATCATATAGGAACAGAGAGGTGTCAGCCTTGGAGGGACGAAAACCAAGAGTTTGAAGCTTAGAACACCATGTAGAAACGCGTTCTTGACATCTAGCTGCCGTAAACTCCAACCTCTAGAAACTGGTATGGAGAGAACAATGCGAATAGTAGCAGCCTTAACAACAGGAATAAAAGTATCTTCATAATCTAGGCCATACCTCTGCTTAAAACCTTTCGCAACAAGGCGTGCTTTGTATCTGTCCACAGTACCATCGGCATGTTTCTTGATACGGTAGACCCATTTGCAGTCAATGACATTATGGTGTTTGCTAGGCGGAACCAAATGCCACGTGTTATTGGCAATAAGGGCATCATATCCATCGTGCATAGCACTCCTCCAATTTGGATCAGATATAGCCTCAGTAAGTTTGGTATGTTCACTGGTAGATGTGAGCAGAGCATAACGAATAGTGCCATCAGTATATTTTTGGGTTGGCATATTCCTTTTTGCAAACGAGTACGAACTCCTTGTGCAGCAGCAAGTGGAGCAACAGGGTCAGGTGTGTAGAAGATCCCAGAGGATCAGCTGCTGCAGAATCAGTAGCAGGGGCAGCTGAACTGCTAACAGCAGTGCTACCGTGACGCCTGGGTTGCATGCCATCCAGGGGTGGCAGCTGTTGTTGCATGCCAGGAGATGGCCCGCCAGGACCAGCGCCAGGGGACGACGCGTCGGGTCCATGCGCATACGGAGTGGAGAGTGACGTGGCGACGCCGGACGGGCTGGCAGACGGCAGGGACCATGCAGGCGACAGGGAGCTGTCGGGCGTGTGTGCATGCGCGGGAGAATCTGCGCCAGCGGCAGGAGGCTCCAGATCCAAGGCAGATTCTCTACCATAATCAGCTTGGAAGTCAGCAGCAGATTCGTTTGTCCGTTTCTCTGTGCTGGAAGCATCATTTGATGTGCTGTTTTGAGCAGTTTCTTCAGAATTTGAAGCAGAATTTGAATCCGAATGTAAGTAATTATCATCAGCAGTGACCTGTGGAGGAGGAACAATAGGAACAATTTGCAAGTAATGATCGTTAGATTGCATACCCCTATCCTGAGATGCCGATGATGTATTGTCTAGAGGAAGAAGCAAAATTTCATCGCGAAGACGACTACCAGCATTTGGATTCAGAGAGGCAAAAGGAAAGATGTTTTCATCAAACACCACATCTCGAGAAACATAGACACGACCAATGCTAATGTCTAGATACTTAACACCTTTATGACGAGGACTATATCCAAGGAAGACACAACGTTTGGAACGAAACGACAGTTTGTGTTTGTTGTATGGTCGAAGGTTGGGCCAACAGGCACTACCAAAAAACATGAAGGGACTCATAATTTGGTGTAGTATGAAGGAGTTTTTCAGTGGGAGTAGCGAAATTAAGAACTTTGGTGGGAAGGAGATGAAAAGTTGTTGTAATGAAAGCATCATCCCAAAATTCTAATGGCATAGAGGCATTGGCAAGTAAAGCAAGGCCAACTTCAACAATATGTCGATGTTTCCGTTCAGCAGAGCCATTTTGTTGATGAGCATGAGGACATGACACATGATGAACAATGCCTACACGTTGAAATAAGCTGTTTAATTTTTCATATTCACCTCCCCAATCAGTTTTCATGGTGAGAATTTTGCGACCAAATTGGCGCTCAACATATTGTTGGAAGTCAAGAAACACTTGAAACACCTCAGAACGTTTCTTAAGCAAATATATCCAAATAAAATTGCTAAAATCGTCAATGAATCTTACATAATATGCATGTTTGCCTACAGAAAGAGGATTTGGACCCCATACATCAGAAAAAATTATTTCAACGGAACTGTAGACACACTAGTGGATCACATATGGTAGCTGGTGACTCTTAGCCTGTTGGCAGGGATCACATTGATGGCGTGTATTTCACACGTTCGTTGGGCAACCCCAAGAGGAAGGTATGATGCGCACAGCAGCAAGTTTTCCCTCAGAAAGAAACCAAGGTTTATCGAACCAGGAGGAGCCAAGAAGCACGTTGAAGGTTGATGGCGGCGGGATGTAGTGCGGCGCAACACCAGGGATTCCGGCGCCAACGTGGAACCTGCACAACACAACCAAAGTACTTTGCCCCAACGAAACAGTGAGGTTGTCAATCTCACCGGCTTGCTGTAACAAAGAGTTAACCGTATTGTGTGGAAGATGATTGTTTGCAGAAAACAGTAGAACAAAGATTGCAAGAGATTGTATTTCAGTAAAGAGAATTGGACCGGGGTCCACAGTTCACTAGAGGTGTCTCTCCCATAAGACGAACAGCATGTTGGGTGAACAAATTACAGTTGGGCAATTGACAAATAAAGAGAGCATGACCATGCACATACATATTATGATGAGTATTGTGAGATTTAATTGGGCATTACGACAAAGTACATAGACCGTCATCCAACTGCATCTATGCCTAAAAAGTCCACCTTCAGGTTATCATCCGAACCCCCTCCAGTATTAAGTTGCTAACAACAGACAATTGCATTAAGTATGGTGCGTAATGTAACTAGTGACTACATCCTTGAACATAGCACTAATGTTTTATCCCTAGTGGCAACAAAGACATCCGTAACCTTAGTGGTTCTTGTCACTCCTCCAGTTCACAGAGACATGAACCCACTATCGAGCATAAATACTCCCTCTTGGAGTTACTAGCATCAACTTGGCCAGAGCATCTACTAATAACGAGAGAGCATGCAAGATCATAAACAACACATAGACATAACTTTGATAATCAACATAACAAGTATTCTCTATTCATCGGATCCCAACAAACGCAACATATAGAATTACGTATAGATGATCTTGATCATGTTAGGCAGCTCACAAGATCCGACAATGATAGCACAATGGGGAGAAGACAACCATCTAGCTACTGCTATGGACCCATAGTCCAGGGGTAGACTACTCACACATCACTCCGGAGGCGACCATGGCGGCGTAGAGTCCTCCGGGAGATGATTCCCCTCTCCGGCAGGTGCCGGAGGCGATCTCTGGATCCCCCGAGATGGGATCGGCGGCGGCGGCGTCTCTGGAAGGTTTTCCGTATCGTGGCTCTCGTCGGGGGTTTCGTCACGGAGACTTTTTATAGGCGGAAGGGCAGGTCAAGAGGCGGCACGGGGCCCCACACTACAGCCGGCGCGGCCAAGGGGCGCCGCCCTATGGTGTGGCCCCTCCGTGGCCCCTCTTCGTCTCTCCTTCGGACTTCGAAGCTTCGTGAGAAAATAGGCCCCCGGGCTTTGATTTCGTCCAATTCCGAGAATATTTCCTTACTAGGATTTCTGAAACCAAAAACAGCAGAACAAAGAATCGGCACTTCGGCATCTTGTTAATAGGTTAGTTCCGTAAAAATGCACGAATATGACATAAAGTGTGCATAAAACATGTAGATAACATCAATAATGTGGCATGGAACATAAGAAATTATCGATACGTCGGAGACGTATCGGCATCCCCAAGCTTAGTTCTGCTCGTCCCGAGCAGGTAAAACGATAACACAGTTAATTTCGGAGTGACATGCCATCATAATCTTGATCATACTATTTGTAAAGCATATGTAGTGAATGCAGCGATCGAAACAATGTATATGACATGAGTAAACAAGTGAATCATATAGCAAAGACTTTTCATGAATAGCACTTCAAGACAAGCATCAATAAGTCTTGCATAAGAGTTAACTCATAAAGCAATAATTCAAAGTAGAGATATTGAAGCAACACAAAAGAAGATTAAGTTTCAGCGGTTGCTTTCAACTTGTAACATGTATATCTCATGGATATTGTCAACATAGAGTAATATAATAAGTGCAATAAGCAAATATGTAGGAATCAATGCACAGTTCACACAAGTGTTTGCTTCTTGAGGTGGAGAGAGATAGGTGAACTGACTCAACATTGAAAGTAAAAGAATGGTCCTCCATAGAGGAAAAGCATCGATTGCTATATTTGTGCTAGAGCTTTGATTTTGAAAACATGAAACAATTTTGTCAACGGTAGTAATAAAGCATATGCATCATGTAAATTATATCTTATAAGTTGCAAGCCTCATGCATAGTGTACTAATAGTGCCCGCACCTTGTCCTAATTAGCTTGGACTACCGGGTCATCACAATGCATTGTTTTTACCAAGTGTCACAAAGGGGTACCTCTATGCCGCCTGTACAAAGGTCTAAGGAGAAAGCTCGCATTGGATTTCTCGCTATTGATTATTCTTCAACTTAGACATCCATACCGGGACAACATAGACAACAGATAATGGACTCCTCTTTTATGCATAAGCATATACCAACAATTAATAATTTTCTCATTTGAGATTTGAGGATTGTTGTCCAAAACTGAAACTTCCACCATGGAGCATGGCTTTAGTTAGCGGCCCAATGTTCTTCTCTAACATATGCATGCTTAACCATATGGTGGTAGATCTCTCTTACTTCAGACAAGACGAACATGCATAGCAACTCACATGAAATTCAACAATGAAAAGTTGATGGCGTCCCCAGTGAACATGGTTATCGCACAACAAGCAACTTAATAAGAGATAAAGTGCATAATTACATATTCAATACCACAATAGTTTTTAAGCTATTTGTCCCATGAGCTATATATTGCAAGGGTGAATGATGGAATTTTAAAGGTAGCACTCAAGCAATTTACTTTGGAATGGCGGAAAAATACCATGTAGTATAGGTAGGTATGGTGGACACAAATGGCATAGTGGTTGGCTCAAGTATTTTGGATGCATGAGAAGTATTCCCTCTCGATACAAGGTTTAGGCTAGCAAGGCTTATTTGAAACAAACACAAGGATGAACCGGTGCAGCAAAACTCACATAAAAGACATATTGAAAATATTATAAGACTCTACACCGTCTTCCTTGTTGTTCAAACTCAATACTAGAAATTATCTAGACCTTAGAGAAACCAAATATGCAAACCAAATTTTAGCATGCTCTATGTATTTCTTCATTAATGGGTGCAAAGCATATGATGCAAGAGCTTAATCATGAGCACAATAATTGCCAAGTATCACATTACCCAAGACATTTATAGCAATTACTACATGTATCATTTTCCAATTCCAACCATATAACAATTTAACGAAGAAGAAACTTCGCCATGAATACTATGAGTAGAAACCAAGGACATACTTGTCCATATGCTACAGTGGAGCGTGTCTCTCTCCCATAAAGTGAATGCTAGGATCCATTTTATTCAAACAAAACAAAAAACAAAAACAAACCGACGCTCCAAGAAAAAGCACATAAGATGTGATGGAATAAAAATATAGTTTCAGGGGAGGAACCTGATAATGTTGTCGATGAAGAAGGGGATGCCTTGGGCATCCCCAAGCTTAGACGCTTGAGTCTTCTTGATATATGCAGGGGTGAACCACCGGGTGCATCCCCAAGCTTAGAGCTTTCACTCTCCTTGATCATGTTGCATCATACTCCTCTCTTGATCCTTGAAAACTTCCTCCACACCAAACTCGAAACAACTCATTAGAGGGTTAGTGCACAATATAAATTGACATATTCAGAGGTGACACAATCATTCTTAACACTTCTGGACATTGCATAATGCTACTGGACATTAGTGGATCAAAGAAATTCATCCAACATAGCGAAAGAGGCAATGCGAAATAAAAGGCAGAATCTGTCAAAACAGAACAGTTCGTATTGACGAATTTTAAAATGGCACCAGACTTGCTCAAATGAAAATGCTCAAATTGAATGAAAGTTGCGTACATATCTGAGGATCATGCACATAAATTGGCTTAATTTTCTGAGCTACCTACAGGGAGGTGGACCCAGATTCGTGACAGCAAAGAAATCTGGAACTGTGCAGTAATCCAAATCTAGTATTTACTTTTCTATCAACGGCTTAACTTGGCACAATAAAACACTAAACTAAGATAAGGAGAGGTTGCTACAGTAGTAAACAACTTCCAAGACACAAAATAAAAACAAAGTACTGTAGGTAAAAACATGGGTTGTCTCCCATAAGCGCTTTTCTTTAACGCCTTTCAGCTAGGCGCAGAAAGTGTGTATCAAGTATTATCAAGAGACGAAGTGTCAACATCATAATTTGTTCTCATAATAGAGTCAAAAGGTACCTTCATTCTCTTTCTAGGGAAGTGTTCCATACCTTTCTTGAGAGGAAATTGATATTTTATATTACCTTCCTTCATATCAATAACAGCACCAACAGTTCGAAGAAAAGGTCTTCCCAATATAATGGGACAAGATGCATTGCATTCAATATCCAAGACAACAAAATCAACGGGAACAAGGTTATTGTTAACGGTAATGCGAACATTATCAACTTTCCCCAAAGGTTTCTTTGTAGAATGATCAGCAAGATTAACATCCAAATAACAATTTTTCAGCGGTGGCAAGTCAAGCATATTATAAATTTTCTTAGGCATAACAGAAATACTTGCACCAAGATCACATAAAGCATTACAATCAAAATCTTTAATCTTCATCTTAATGATGGGCTCCCAACCATCCTCTAACTTTTTAGGAATAGAGGCTTCACGCTCTAGTTTCTCTTCTCTAGCTTTTATAAGAGCATTTGTAATATGATGTGTAAAAGCCAAATTTATAGCACTAGCATTAGGGCTTTTAGCAAGTTTTTGCAAGAACTTTATAACTTCAGAGATGTGGCAATCATCAAAATTCAAACCATTATAATCGAAAGCAATGGGATCATCATCCCCAATGTTGGAAAAAATTTCAGCAGCTTTATCACAGGCAGTTTAATGAGCTTTAGCAGCTTTCGGGCAGTTTTTCGCGCTTTGCATTAGAAGTGGAAACATTGCTAACACCAATTCTTTTATTAGTATGAGTAGGAGGTGCAGCAACATGTGTAGCATTAGCATTACTAGTGGTGGTAATAGTCCAAACTTTAGCTATATTCTTTTCTTTAGCTAGTTTTTCATTTTCTTCTCTATCCCACCTAGCACGCAGTTCAGCCATTAATCTTATATTCTCATTAATTCTAACTTGAATGGCATTTGCTGTAGTAGTAATTTTATTATGATGATTCTCATTAGGCAAAACTTTTGATTTCAAAAGATCAACATCAGCAGCAAGACTATCGACTTTAGAAGCAAGTATATCAATTTTCCCAAGCTTTTCTTCAACAGATTTGTTAAAAGCAGTTTGTGTACTAATAAATTCTTTAAGCATGGCTTCAAGTCCAGGGGGTGAATTCCTATTATTGTTGTAAGAATTACCATAAGAATTACCATAGCCGTTGCCATTATTATAAGGATATGGCCTATAGTTGTTACTAGAATTGTTCCGGTAAGCATTGTTGTTGAAATTATTATTTTTAATGAAGTTTACATCAACATGTTCTTCTTGTGCAACCAATGAAGCTAACGGAACATTATTAGGATCAATATTAGTCCTATCATTCACAAGCATAGACATAATAGCATCAATCTTATCACTCAAGGAAGAGGTTTCTTCGACAGAATTTACCTTCTTACCTTGTGGAGCCCTTTCCGTGTGCCATTCAGAGTAGTTGATCATCATATTATCAAGAAGCTTTGTTGCTTCACCAAGAGTGATGGACATAAAGGTACCTCCAGCAGCTGAATCCAATAAATTCCGTGAAGAAAAATTTAGTCCTGCATAGAAGGTTTGGATGATCATCCAAGTAGTCACCCATGGGTTGGGCAATTTATAACCAGAGATTTCATTCTTTCCCAAGCTTGAGCAACATGTTCAGTATCTAATTGTTTAAAATTCATTATGCTACTCCTCAAAGATATAATTTTAGCAGGGGATAATATCTACCAATAAAAGCATCCTTGCATTTAGTCCATGAATCAATACTATTCTTAGGCGAGAGATAGCAACCAATCTTTAGCTCTTCCTCTTAATGAGAAAGGGAACAATTTTAGTTTAATAATATCACCATCTACATCTTTATATTTTTGCATTTCACATAATTCAACAAAATTATTAAGATGGGCAGCAAGATCATCGAACTAACACCGAGAAAATTGCTCTCGCATAACAAGATTCAAGAAAGCAGGTTTAATTTCAAAGAATTCTGCTGTAGTAGCAGGTGGAGCAATAGGTGTGCATAAGAAATCATTATTATTTGTGGTTGTGAAGTCACACAACTTAGTATTTTCAGCGTTGGCCATTTTAGCAACAGTAAATAAAGCAAACTAGATAAAGTAAATGCAAGTAAACTAATTTTTTTGTGTTTTAGATATAGCAAACAAGATAGCAAATAAAGTAAAACTAGCAACTAATTTTTTTGTATTTTGATTTAGTGCAGCAAACAAAGTAGTAAATAAAACTAAGCAAGACAAAAACAAAGTAAAGAGATTGAGAAGTGGAGACTCCCCTTGCAGCGTGTCTTGATCTCCCGGCAACGGCGCCGGAAAATATGCTTGATGGCGTGTATTTCACACGTTCGTTGGGCAACCCCAAGAGGAAGGTATGATGCGCACAGCAGCAAGTTTTCCCTCAGAAAGAAACCAAGGTTTATCGAACCAGGAGGAGCCAAGAAGCACGTTGAAGGTTGATGGCGGCGGGATGTAGTGCGGCGCAACACCAGGGATTCCGGCGCCAACGTGGAACCTGCACAACACAACCAAAGTACTTTGCCCCAACGAAACAGTGAGGTTGTCAATCTCACCGGCTTGCTGTAACAAAGAGTTAACCGTATTGTGTGGAAGATGATTGTTTGCGAAAACAAGAGAACAAGATTGCAAGAGATTGTATTTCAAGAAAGAGAATTGGACCGGGGTCCACAGTTCACTAGAGGTGTCTCTCCCATAAGACGAACAGCATGTTGGGTGAACAAATTACAGTTGGGCAATTGACAAATAAAGAGAGCATGACCATGCACATACATATTATGATGAGTATTGTGAGATTTAATTGGGCATTACGACAAAGTACATAGACCGTCATCCAACTCGCATCTATGCCTAAAAAGTCCACCTTCAAAGTTATCATCCGAACCCCCTCCGGTATTAAGTTGCTAACAACAGACAATTGCATTAAGTATGGTGCGTAATGTAACTAGTGACTACATCCTTGAACATAGCACTAATGTTTTATCCCTAGTGGCAACAAAGACATCCGTAACCTTAGTGGTTCTTGTCACTCCTCCGCATTCACGAGACATGAACCCACTATCGAGCATAAATACTCCCTCTTGGAGTTACTAGCATCAACTTGGCCAGAGCATCTACTAATAACGGAGAGCATGGAAGATCATAAACAACACATAGACATAACTTTGATAATTAACATAACAAGTATTCTCTATTCATCGGATCCCAACAAACGCAACATATAGAATTACAGATAGATGATCTTGATCATGTTAGGCAGCTCACAAGATCCGACAATGATAGCACAATGGGGAGAAGACAACCATCTAGCTACTGCTATGGACCCATAGTCCAGGGGTAGACTACTCACACATCACTCCGGAGGCGACCATGGCGGCGTAGAGTCCTCCGGGAGATGATTCCCCTCTCCGGCAGGGTGCCGGAGGCGATCTCCTGGATCCCCCGAGATGGGATCGGCGGCGGCGTCTCTGGAAGGTTTTCCGTATCGTGGCTCTCGGTACTGGGGGTTTCGTCACGGAGACTTTTTATAGGCGGAAGGGCAGGTCAAGAGGCGGCACGGGGGCCCCACACTACAGGCCGGCGCGGCCAAGGGGGGGGCCGCGCCGCCCTATGGTGTGGCCCCTCCGTGGCCCCTCTTCGTCTCTCCTTCGGACTTCTGGAAGCTTCGTGAGAAAATAGGCCCCTGGGCTTTGATTTCGTCCAATTCCGAGAATATTTCCTTACTAGGATTTCTGAAACCAAAAACAGCAGAAAACAGCAACTGGCACTTCGGCATCTTGTTAATAGGTTAGTTCCAGAAAATGCACGAATATGACATAAAGTGTGCATAAAACATGTAGATAACATCAATAATGTGGCATGGAACATAAGAAATTATCGATACGTCGGAGACGTATCACACATATGTAAGGGTTTATTTCTGGAGAATATGAAAGATTATGTTTCCTAAGTATCTGCTGAACTGTAAAGGAGGAGGGATGTCCTAGACGACGATGCCATGTAGAAGATGAAGGCTTCATGGTGACAAGGGCATGCTTGGCGGACTCCAAAACAGGGACAAGAGGATACAAGCCACCATGACACGGACCTTTAAACACAATTTGCTTTGTTGCCTGATCCTTTATCAGAAAAAAGAATGGGTGAATTTCCATGAAGGCATTGTTATCAAGGACAATTTTGTGAGCAGAAAGTAAGTTCATGGAGGCATCAGGAACATGTAAAACATTACGAAGATGTAAGGAGCTAGTGGGGGTGTGCAATATAGAATGACCAATGTGAGCAATGTTCATACCTTGTCCACCAGCATTGTGAACTTGATCACGTCCTTGATAAGTTTCATGCACATTGAGCTTGTTAAGTTGTCCAGTGACATGATGAGTAGCACCTGTATCAATGTACCAGTTTGTGTCAACGCCATAAGCACCCTAGCTTGGTGTCCTTCGATGTGTCATCATCACCATGAACGCCATAGCGCCACCAACACTCATTAGCAGAGTGGCCCTCTTTCTTGCAGATTTGGCAAAACACCCCTTCCTGCCAGGGTGATGCTACCCGGACTTTGTCCTTGCGCCCCCTTTTCTGACGCCGAGGCTGAGACTGGGGACGAGAAAAAACAGTCGGTCATGGTCCTGGTCCTGAGAGGATTAGGGTTTGAGGGTGGGAAGGTTCCTTGACGGAAAAAAAACTTGGGAATTGAACAAGGGTCCTGCAGAGGTTGAATTCCTTGCGTCCTTGACGATGGAGATCTTGCGAGGCGTCGCAGCGGCAAGTAAGAACACCGGCGGCGACGCAGAGCTAGACGAGCGGAAGAGGACGGCTCGATACAATGTTAGATCGTATTGTCGTTTGGGTGGAACGGTTTAGCCCTCCTAGGCCACCGGGTACGTGTTTATATGAGCGAGGAATAACCCCTCACAGGGTAATACAAGGTTGTATACGTATACGTGTGGTTTACTACACCATCTCGTATACGTATAGGATTACATGTCTAATAACCCTTATACATCATCTACCAACCAAACAGATAATTCTTCCAACCCCAATGCATGCAGTCGATGCTTCCAACCATACTAGAAATCCTCCCATTGCATTTTGAGCCAATATCCGAGTTGTGTCCTCTTCATTGGGTCCCCGAGATAGTGTGTCCCAAATACTGCCACCACCTCTCGACAAAACTTGTACATGGTCTCTGACAAGCGGTAACCTGGGCAATGTTCATGGTTATACACTTGGGTTTCAGAAGGAGAGGTGCGTTGGTGGTTTCGTCGGCTTATCAAACAAACAAGGTGGTCTGATCTATATTTCTTATAAAACAAAACCTCAATAAGTGCAATTAATATTTGTCTATCTCAACATGCAAGCTATAGACATCACCTATTCCTTTTACCAATCATTTGTCTACCTCATCCCACTAATAGTTCTTATATATTATGTATCTCTATAGGCAAGATATCCATATTATCTATTTTTAATCATTAAACTAGCAGTGCCATCTTTTGTTTTTCGCTCGACTGATAATATCGCACCCTCCTATTATATCATTATATAGTTAAGTCATATGCAACTTGAACACCAAAATAGTTTGACAACGAAAAGAACTCTTTGTGAATTAAACTCAATGTTAATTATGTGCTCTTATATGTAACCACATATGATGTTTTTAAAAACATGCGGCAATGTGCATGAATTTTTCATGCAAGTCATCAATATCATTTGGTTCTTTACCTTATCTAAATCAATCAAGTACACCTCTGGAATATATGATCTTCAAATTTTCAAATACCTATCTATTTCATGGCTATTAAATTTAGTGTCTCAACTCCTATGGCCAACTAAATATTGCATATTCTATAAACCAATTTTATATGTTTTATTAGATTTCTTAAAGCGATACCCGCTGCAATGCGCGGGGTATTGTTCTAGTCGTTATTGATGGAAGAACACAAAGTTGCTGAGTTACTAGAGTACATCTAGGGTTACAACAATGATGCTATGAGTTGATCTGTCCTCCCCGTTGCTCCTCCTGACATTTATATGAGAGGCCACGTCCAAGAGTTTAATCCGGGTCGGTTACAAAATAAACATACACTAATGTAGGCTACTTTTATGGGCTTTGACTTTCTCTTTATGTCAGGTTCTTGGGCCTCGGATGCTTCCAAATCCTCTATTTTCTTATGGACTTCATAGGCTCCTTCCTCAATTCATACCACATACGCCAAAGATGCAGACCCAATAAGTTATCACCATGTTAGTCTTGAAGATAGTGGACTCAGACATGCATATGTAATCGTCATGAGCATCTGCTGGAGCTCCATACGCAAGACACCACAAAGCAACCATGCACTTCTGTTCAGAAGTGAAACCATATAATCCAATGCAATATTTTTTGCATATGAAATAGGTATCATACTACCTCACACCTTGCACAATCTTCCGGGATGTTTCTTTGTTCATCTGAAAGCGACGCTGAAAGGTTTTGGGGCCATTTGTGGCGCCATCTTTGAAATAATCATCTTCAAGCGTCTCGGCTCCATCCATTCGGTGGTCGTCTATGTTCTTTCTCTTTCCTTTACTAAACCACCCATGGGAGGCGATAGCAACATCGCGCATAGGCGAGGAAGAGTGACAAGGAGTAGGAGGCGTTTCTTCCTCTTGGTTGCTGCCTCGGCCTCCTCTTGCATCATTTTTTGAACCATCATCTCTTCGTCGCTATCTATTTATACATATCACATAAAAACAAATCAAATATTTCAACACTAGCTAATTTACCGACCATAATTAGCAAGAAAACACCCACCTACTCAATGCGTCGAACATCTTGTGTGCACGGCGACTGTGGGGGGGGGGTGTCGGCCCGATTCTTGTGGTGGTGGCCTCAGAGAACAAACAAAAGTTTGGTTGCTCCTTCTGGTGACGAAGTCTAGCCGGGGCGGCGACTGATGTGGTGCTCAGAGGTAGTATTGGGGACGAGCGGTACACGCAACACCGCGGCCACCACCGGTGGCAGACGTCCAAGGAGGGGTGGGGCATGCCCGACGAGACTAGGGGTATAGGATAGGGCCAGAGAGAGCTTTTTTGCACGGCCTTCACGAGAGCTATCACCGTCGATGCGGGACGACGGCGGGCGAGCTTCGCGGGGTGGAGAGAAACCGCATCTTGCATAAAGGAGGGGCGGAGCAGGCTGGATGGTGTATTTATATATTATTTTAGAATTATAGATGAATGTATTATTGATGATTGAGTGTTAAGGAACGGAAGCAGACCGCGATGTCAGACCGCGATGTATCTAACAACCATACAATGGAAGGCCACTAGTGATGCCCTTGCAGCCACAGTGGCACACCAAAAAATCCTCATGCTCAACCTAAATAGCTAGCCGAAGCACTAGGCATGACCATCAGCAGCACCGTGATGACGCGTAAAGCACACGCCCGTTGGGAACCCCAAGAGGAAGGTGTTATGCGTACAGCGGCAAGTTTTTCCCTCAGTGAGAAACCAAGGTTATCGAACCAGTAGGAGTCAAGAAGCACGTTGAAGGTTGATGGTGGCGGAGTGTAGTGCGGTGCAACACCAGGGATTCCGGCACCAACGTGGAACCTGCACAACACAACCAAAGTACTTTGCCCCAACTTAACAGTGAGGTTGTCAATCTCACCGACTTGTTGTAACAAAGGATTAGATGTATAGTGTGGATGAATGATGTTTGCAGAAAATAGTAGAACGAGTATTGCAGTAGATTGTATTTGATGTAAAAGAATGGACCGGGGTCCACAGTTCACTAGTGGTGTCTCTCCCATAAGATAAATAGCATGTTGGGTGAACAAATTACAGTTGGGCAATTGACAAATAAAGATGGCATGACAATGCACATACATGTTATGATGAGTAGTGTGAGATTTAATTGGGCATTACGACAAAGTACATAGACCGCTATCCAGCATGCATCTATGCCTAAAAAGTCCACCTTCAGGTTATCATCCGAACCCCCTCCAGTATTAAGTTGCAAACAACAGACAATTGCATTAAGTATGGTGCGTAATGTAATCAACAAATACATCCTTAGACATAGCATTGATGTTTTATCCCTAGTGGCAACAGCACATCCACAACCTTAGAACTTTCTGTCACTGTCCCAGATTTAATGGAGGCATGAACACACTATCGAGCATAAATACTCCATCTTGGAGTTACAAGTAATGACTTGGCCAGAGCCTCTACTAATAACGGAGAGCATGCAAGATCATAAACAACACATATATGATAGATTGATAATCAACATAACATAGCATTCAATATTCATCGGATCCCAACAAACACAACATGTAGCATTACAAATAGATGATCTTGATCATGTTAGGCAGCTCACAAGATCCAACAATGATAGCACAATTAGGAGAAGACGACCATCTAGCTACTGCTATGGACCCATAGTCCAGGGGTGAACTACTCACACATCACTCCGGAGGCGACCATGGCGGTGAGGAGTCCTCCGGGAGATGATTCCCCTCTCCGGTAGGGTGCCGGAGGCGATCTCCTGAATCCCCCAAGATGGGATTGGCGGCGGCGGCGTCTCTGAAAGGTTTTCCGTATCGTGGCTCTCGGTACTGGGGTATTCGCGACGAAGACTTTAAGTAGGCGGAAGGGCGGAGTCGGAGGGCTGACGAGGGGGCCACACGCTAGGGCCGCGCCGCCCTAGTGTGGCGGCGCCTCGTCGCCCCACTTCGTTTCCCTTTCGGTGTTCTGGAAGCTTCGTGGAAAAATAAGCCCCTAGGCATTGATTTCGTCCAATTCCGAGAATATTTCCTTACTAGGATTTCTGAAACCAAAAACAGCAGAAAACAGCAACTGGCTCTTCGGCATCTTGTTAATAGGTTAGTGCCGGAAAATGCATAAATATGACATAAAGTATGTATAAAACATGTGTGTATCATCATAAAAGTAGCATGGAACATAAGAAATTATCGATACGTTGGAGACGTATCACACCGCCTTGGTGGTGAGCTCGGGATCGTACACTTCTTCCATAGTAGGCCTCCTCCACAAAACCGCACTACCACCACGCTTCTCTTGCTAGCCTCAGCACAAGTCACTAGAGATAGACGAGTCCATGCCGACTGCATCCACCTTGCCGTCCTTCACCTCAATGCTCCACCGGTAGCCAATGTGGCACCGATGCTACCTTCTATGCCCCCTAAGTACTCCTAGCTAGCTCGTACCTAGCTCCTGCAACCTATTCGCAGAAATGGTGCCCCCAATTTAGCTAGCCCCGATGCAGCTGCCCCTGACACCGACCGACCCAACCTCCTATCATGAGGATGTCGTAATGGAGAACATTGTCAATGGTGTCCAAGGGTCTTAACATGATGGGGTCAATATCCATGATTAGCAATTGTTTGAGGATGAGCTCACCCAACACACCAATGCTCAAATGAACAACATACACGGAGGGTGAGGACATGTTGATATGCGAGGCATGAATGAAAATTGGAAAATATCTAGCTTGTGGTGCCGAGAAAAAGGGAGGAGCATATTGAAGGAGAGTCCATGATTTTTTCCACGAGCATGGATACTTGGACCCCTACAACTATGAGATTGATCGGAACTAACAGATTGATCGGAACGAACTATCCATTTAAAAGAGGTGGTCTTTTATCCAAGCGGAATGCAACAAGGGTTGTGGAGCGTTAGAGCATGTGCTCGGCCGGACCGTGATTGATGTTTATGTCAATAATATGGTAATTTTTTCATTTTCTCCGATGAATTTATGTTCCTACGCACACGTGTAATTCTATCTTATAGGTTTTCATGTATATTTGAAGGCATTTCAATCTTTGGACTACTTGAAGATATATTGTACATGGGGGTTAAACCTATACCTTGACGCATTGTTGGAAGGATTTAAAAGGATGTCTGATGCGTGTAGTTGACACGTCCGTTGGGAACCCCAAGAGGAAGGTGTGATGCGCACAGCGGCAAGTTTCACTCAGTAAGAAACCAAGGTTTAATCGAACCAGTAGGAGTCAAGAAGCACGTTGAAGGTTGATGGCGGTGGGATGTAGTGCGGCGCAACACCAGGGATTCCGGCGCCAACGTGGAACCTGCACAACACAACCAAAGTACTTTGCCCCAACGAAACAGTGAGGTTGTCAATCTCACCGGCTTGCTGTAACAAAGGATTAACCGTATTGTGTGGAAGATGATTGTTTGCAGAAAACAGTAGAACAAGTATTGCAGTAGATTGTATTTCAGTAAAGAGAATTGGACCGGGGTCCACAGTTCACTAGAGGTGTCTCTCCCATAAGACAAACAGCATGTTGGGTGAACAAATTACAGTTGGGCAATTGACAAATAAAGAGAGCATGACCATGCACATACATATCATGATGAGTATAGTGAGATTTAATTGGGCATTACGACAAAGTACATAGACCGCCATCCAACTGCATCTATGCCTAAAAAGTCCACCTTCAGGTTATCATCCGAACCCCCTCCAGTATTAAGTTGCAAAGCAAATGTACAATTGCATTAAGTATGGTGCGTAATGTAATCAACAACTACATCCTTAGACATAGCATCAATGTTTTATCCCTAGTGGCAACAAGACAACACAACCTTAGAAATTTCTCACTGTCCCTGTGTCAATGCAGGCATGAACCCACTATCGAGCATAAATACTCCCTCTTGGAGTTACAAGCATCTACTTGGCCAGAGCATCTACTAGTAACGGAAAGCATGCAAGATCATAAACAACACATAGATATAACTTTGATAATCAACATAACAAGTATTCTCTATTCATCGGATCCCAACAAACGCAACATATAGAATTACAGATAGATGATCTTGATCATGTTAGGCAGCTCACAAGATCCGACAATGATAGCACAATGGGGAGAAGACAACCATCTAGCTACTGCTATGGACCCATAGTCCAGGGGTAGACTACTCACACATCACACCGGAGGCGACCATGGCGGCGTAGAGTCCTCCGGGAGATGATTCCCCTCTCTCCGGCAGGGTGCCGGAGGCGATCTCCTGGATCCCCGAGATGGGATCGGCGGCGGCGGCGTCTCCGGAAGGTTTTCCGTATCGTGGCTCTGCATCGGGGGTTTCGTCACGGAGGCTTTAAGTAGGCGGAAGGGCAAGTCAGGAGGGGGCACAGGGGCCCCACACCATAGGCCGGCGCGGCCAAGGGGGGGGCCGCGCCGCCCTAGGGTTTGGGCACCCTGTGGCCCCACTTCGTTTAGTCTTCGGACTTCTGGAAGCTTCGTGGCAAAATAGGCCCCTGGGCGTTGATTTCGTCCAATTCCGAGAATATTTCCTTACTAGGATTTCTGAAACCAAAAACAGCAGAAAAACAAGAATCGGCACTTCGGCATCTTGTTAATAGGTTAGTTCCAGAAAATGCACGAATATGACATAAAGTGTGCATAAAACATGTAGATAACATCAATAATGTGGCATTGAACATAAGAAATTATCGATACGTTGGAGACGTATCAGCATCCCCAAGCTTAGTTCTGCTCGTCCCGAGCGGTAAAACGATAACACGTATAATTTCGGAGTGACATGCCATCATAATCTTGATCATACTATTTGTAAAGCATATGTAGTGAATGCAGCGATCAAAACAATGTATATGACATGAGTAAACAAGTGAATCATATAGCAAAGACTTTTCATGAATGGCACTTCAAGACAAGCATCAATAAGTCTTGCATAAGAGTTAACTCATAAAGCAATAATTCAAAGTAAAGGCATTGAAGCAACACAAAAGAAGATTAAGTTTCAGCGGTTGCCTTCAACTTGTAACATGTATATCTCATGGATATTGTCAACATAGAGTAATATAATAAGTGCAATATGCAAGTATGTAGGAATCAATGCACAGTTCACACAAGTGTTTGCTTCTTGAGGTGGAGAGAAATAGGTGAACTGACTCAACATTGAAAGTAAAAGAATGGTCCTCCATAGAGGAAAAGCATCGATTGCTATATTTGTGCTAGAGCTTTGATTTTGAAAACATGAAACAATTTTGTCAACGGTAGTAATAAAGCATATGTATCATGTAAATTATATCTTACAAGTTGCAAGCCTCATGCATAGTGTACTAATAGTGCCCGCACCTTGTCCTAATTAGCTTGGACTACCGGATCATCACAATGCACTGTTTTAACCAAGTGTCACAAAGGGGTACCTCTATGCCGCCTGTACAAAGGTCTAAGGAGAAAGCTCGCATTGGATTTCTCGCTATTGATTATTCTTCAACTTAGACATCCATACCGGGACAACATAGACAACAGATAATGGACTCCTCTTTTATGCATAAGCATGTAACAACAATTAATAATTTTCTCATTTGAGATTGAGGATATATGTCCAAAACTGAAACTTCCACCATGGATCATGGCTTTAGTTAGCGGCCCAATGTTCTTCTCTAACAATATGCATGCTTAACCATAAGGTGGTAGATCTCTCTTACTTCAGACAAGACGGACATGCATAGCAACTCACATGAAATTCAACAATGAATAGTTGATGTCGTCCCCAGTGAACATGGTTATCGCACAACAAGCAACTTATTAAGAGATAAAGTGCATAATTACATATTCAATACCACAATAGTTTTTAAGCTATTTGTCCCATGAGCTATATATTGTAAGGCGAATGATGGAATTTTAAAGGTAGCGCTCAAGCAATTTACATTGGAATGGCGGAAAATACCATGTAGCAGGTAGGTATAGTGGACACAAATGGCATAGTGGTTGGCTCAAGTATTTTGGATGCATGAGAAGTATTCCCTCTCGATACAAGGTTTAGGCTAGCAAGGCTTATTTGAAACAAACACAAGGATAAACCGGTGCAGCAAAACTTACATAAAAGACATATTGAAAACATTATAAGACTCTACACCGTCTTCCTTGTTGTTCAAACTTAATACTAGAAATTATCTAGACCTTAGAGAAACCAAATATGCAAACCAAATTTTAGCATGCTCTATGTATTTCTTCATTAAGGGGTGCAAAGCATATGATGCAAGAGGTTAAACATGAGCACAACAATTGCCAAGTATCACATTACCCAAGACATTTATAGCAATTACTACATGTATCATTTTCTAATTCCAACCATATAACAATTTAACGAAGGAGAAACTTCGCCATGAATACTATGAGTAGAAACCAAGGACATACTTGTCCATATGCTATAGCGGAGCGTGTCTCTCTCCCATAAAGTGAATGCTAGGATCCATTTTATTCAAACAAAACAAAAAACAAAAACAAACCGACGCTCCAAGCAAAGCACATAAGATGTGATGGAATAAAAATATAGTTTCAGGGGAGGAACCTGATAATGTTGTCGATGAAGAAGGGGATGCCTTGGGCATCCCCAAGCTTAGACGCTTGAGTCTTCTTAGAATATGCAGGGGTGAACCACCGGGGCATCCCCAAGCTTAGAGCTTTCACTCTCCTTGATCATGTTGCATCATACTCCTCTCTTGATCCTTGAAAACTTCCTCCACACCAAACTCGAAACAACTCATTAGAGGGTTAGTGCACAATAAAAATTAACATATTCAGAGGTGACACAATCATTCTTAACACTTCTGGACATTGCATAATGCTACTGTACATTAGTGGATCAAAGAAATTCATCCAACATAGCAAAAGAGGCAATGCGAAATAAAAGGCAGAATCTGTCAAAACAGAACAGTTCGTATTGACGAATTTTAAAATGGCACCAGAATTGCTCAAATGAAAATGCTCAAATTGAATGAAAGTTGCGTACATATCTGAGGATCATGCACGTAAATTGGCTTAATTTTCTGAGCTACCTACAGGGAGGTGGACCCAGATTCGTGACAGCAAAGAAATCTGGAACTGCGCAGTAATCCAAATCTAGTACGTACTTTACTATCAAAGACTTTACTTGGCACAACAAAACACTAAACTAAGAGAAGGAGAGGTTGCTACAGTAGTAAACAACTTCCAAGACACAAAATAAAAACAAAGTACTGTAGGTAAAAATATGGGTTGTCTCCCATAAGCGCTTTTCTTCAACAGATTTGTTAAAAGCAGTTTGTGTACTAATAAATTCTTTAAGCATGGCTTCAAGTCCAGGGGGTGAACTCCTATTATTGTTGTAAGAATTCCCATAAGAATTACCATAGCCGTTGCCATTATTATAAGGATATGGCCTATAGTTGTTACTAGAATTGTTCCGGTAAGCATTGTTGTTGAAATTATTATTTTTAATGAAGTTTACATCAACATGTTCTTCTTGTACAACCAATGAAGCTAATGGAACATTATTAGGATCAATATTAGTCCTATCATTCACAAGCATAGACATAATAGCATCAATCTTATCACTCAAGGAAGAGGTTTCTTCGACAGAATTTACCTTCTTACCTTGTGGAGCTCTTTCCGTGTGCCATTCAGAGTAATTGATCATCATATTATCAAGAAGCTTTGTTGCTTCACCAAGAGTGATGGACATAAAGATACCTCCAGCAGCTGAATCCAATAAATTCCGTGAAGAAAAATTTAGTCCTGCATAGAAGGTTTGGATGATCATCCAAGTAGTCAGTCCATGGGTTGGGCAATTTTTAACCAGAGATTTCATTCTTTCCCAAGCTTGAGCAACATGTTCAGTATCTAATTGTTTAAAATTCATTATGCTACTCCTCAAAGATATAATTTTAGCAGGGGGATAATATCTACCAATAAAAGCATCCTTGCATTTAGTCCATGAATCAATACTATTCTTAGGCAGAGATAGCAACCAATCTTTAGCTCTTCCTCTTAATGAGAAAGGGAACAATTTTAGTTTAATAATATCACCATCTACATCTTTATATTTTTGCATTTCACATAGTTCAACAAAATTATTAAGATGGGCAGCAGCATCATCGTAACTAATACTGGAAAATTGCTCTCGCATAACAAGATTCGTATAAGCAGGTTTAATTTCAAAGAATTCTGCTGTAGTAGCAGGTGGAGCAATATGTGTGCATAAGAAATCATTATTATTTGTGGTTGTGAAGTCACACAACTTAGTATTTTCAGGGTTGGCCATTTTAGCAACAGTAAATAAAACAAACTAGATAAAGTAAATGCAAGTAAACTAATTTTTTTTGTGTTTTAGATATAGCAAACAAGATAGCAAATAAAGTAAAACTAGCAACTAATTTTTTTGTATTTTGATTTAGTGCAGCAAACAAAGTAGTAAATAAAACTAAGCAAGACAAAAACAAAGTAAAGAGATTGAGAAGTGGAGACTCCCCTTGCAGCGTGTCTTGATCTCCCCGGCAACGGCGCCAGAAATTTGCTTGATGCGTGTAGTTGACACGTCCGTTGGGAACCCCAAGAGGAAGGTGTGATGCGCACAGCGGCAAGTTTCCCTCAGTAAGAAACCAAGGTTTAATCGAACCAGTAGGAGTCAAGAAGCACGTTGAAGGTTGATGGCGGCGGGATGTAGTGCGGCGCAACACCAGGGATTCCGGCGCCAACGTGGAACCTGCACAACACAACCAAAGTACTTTGCCCCAACGAAACAGTGAGGTTGTCAATCTCACCGGCTTGCTGTAACAAAGGATTAACCGTATTGTGTGGAAGATGATTGTTTGCAGAAAACAGTAGAACAAGTATTGCAGTAGATTGTATTTCAGTAAAGAGAATTGGACCGGGGTCCACAGTTCACTAGAGGTGTCTCTCCCATAAGACAAACAGCATGTTGGGTGAACAAATTACAGTTGGGCAATTGACAAATAAAGAGAGCATGACCATGCACATACATATCATGATGAGTATAGTGAGATTTAATTGGGCATTACGACAAAGTACATAGACCGCCATCCAACTGCATCTATGCCTAAAAAGTCCACCTTCAGGTTATCATCCGAACCCCTCCGGTATTAAGTTGCAAAGCAACAGAGACAATTGCATTAAGTATGGTGCGTAATGTAATCAACAACTACATCCTTAGACATAGCATCAATGTTTTATCCCTAGTGGCAACATCACAACACAACCTTAGAACTTTCATCCTTGTCCCTGTGTCAATGCAGGCATGAACCCACTATCGAGCATAAATACTCCCTCTTGGAGTTACAAGCATCTACTTGGCCAGAGCATCTACTAGTAACGAAAAGCATGCAAGATCATAAACAACACATAGATATAACTTTGATAATCAACATAACAAGTATTCTCTATTCATCGGATCCCAACAAACGCAACATATAGAATTACAGATAGATGATCTTGATCATGTTAGGCAGCTCACAAGATCCGACAATGATAGCACAATGGGGAGAAGACAACCAACTAGCTACTGCTATGGACCCATAGTCCATGGGTAGACTACTCACACATCACACCGGAGGCGACCATGGCGGCGTAGAGTCCTCCGGGAGATGATTCCCCTCTCCGGCAGGGTGCCGGAGGCGATCTCCTGGATCCCCCGAGATGGGATCGGCGGCGGCGGCGTCTCTGGAAGGTTTTCCGTATCGTGGCTCTCGGTACTGGGGGTTTCATCACGGAGGCTTTAAGTAGGCGGAAGGGCAAGTCAGGAGGGGGCACAGGGGCCCCACACCATAGGCCGGCGCGGCCAAGGGGGGGCCGCGCCGCCCTAGGGTTTGGGCACCCTGTGGCCCCACTTCGTTTAGTCTTCGGACTTCTGGAAGCTTCGTGGCAAAATAGGCCCCTGGGCGTTGATTTCGTCCAATTCCGAGAATATTTCCTTACTAGGATTTCTGAAACCAAAAACAGCAGAACAAAGAATCGGCACTTCGGCATCTTGTTAATAGGTTAGTTCCAGAAAATGCACGAATATGACATAAAGTGTGCATAAAACATGTAGATAACATCAATAATGTGGCATGGAACATAAAAAATTATCGATACGTTGGAGACGTATCAATGTCCCAAGTGGCAAGAGAGCTATGAGGACTATATGAAGACATTGCTAGGGAGCAAGCATGCCAATGATTGAACAACCATTGACCTTGATGTGGCCACACATATCGCAAGCACGGGCAACCGTGCGGATTGGCCAAGATTTGAAGCTCATGCTTCAACACTTGAATTGCGAGAGATACTGAAGGGGTTGATAGCGGACAAAGATGTGTCAAGTGAGAAGAGGAAAGAGACAAAACATCGGGAGAAGGAGGAACAGACGAAGATCTACATTGAAGTACGGAAAATGAAGCTTGGCATTGATGAGATCAATGCTTTGTCAATAGTCCAGGAAGTAGATCTCAAGTAAAAGGAAAAATAGTTCAATGCATTGGCAAGGGCCAAGGACGTAGAGATCAAGCAATAAGTAGATCTCAAGATACTCTCCGAGGAGAAAATGATCATGTCGGCCAACTTGATCGTCATGGCCCGGAGAGAAGGGCTTGGTTCAAGGAGAAATAATCGAAGATCTATCATGATTGAGTTTATCACTTGATATTTATCTCACTGTATGTGTTTGTTCATAAACTATGCCCCATATATTGTCATCTTTTTTGGTAATTTGGTTGAATGCTGCAGAGGCTTGAATCTATTTGCTATTATTTCCTATCTAGCTTTCATTTATGATGAAATGAAGAAAATGGTGATTTTTTGCAAAATAGTAAACAGATTGAGGCTGACCAAATGGGTGACGGGTCTAGACGTATACTACTATGACATATCCATGTGGCCACTCAAACGAATTAAAACGGATATATTTTATGTTCAAAATAAGTGGTGGCGTTGACTGCCATGTAATAATAAAGTGGATTTGTTGGGAAAGTTGTCAAAGGTTGGCAAGTGGTGGTGATGAAATAGACTACTGATGGCGAGACGTGTGATGATAAATCTGTTCACAGAATACAGAAAGGATCAGCCGAGTAGGTAGTAGAAAATTTATGCACGTAGTAGTAGTTCTCAGAACCATTTGGCTCGGGCGCTCGGCTAAACTGGTTGAGGAGTCCACGAGACTAAAGAAATCTGGCAATGGAATGGACGAGAGCGCCAATGCATAAACAGTCGGTGCAACTTTTTCTTTTAATTCATTCACTACGGGTTTCTTGGTATCCAAGACGGACACCTCGAGACAGAATTAAAATACTCGAGACACTACTCTGTCTATACTCCTGCCGTCCATTAATAAAGGTATACTTTCTTTTTTGAAGGTCAAATATCTTTTAAATTTAATTAAATTTTACACAAATCAATGTAGCAACGTCTGGCATCAAATTACAATATTGTTGAACTACATATTAAAATGAATCAGTATAATAAATGCTGCTAATCTTTTAGGAAGTTGATTAAGATTAATAACATAATTTAATATAAAACATGTCTAAACGTATATCTGTGAAGAAGAAGATAGGTTATAGCTGCGCTAAAGTCCGCGTGATTTTCTCCCAGGCAGCCAACAACCCAAGTGGTACGACCTAGAATGGATTGATGCAGCTGTGCGCCCACTGCATTACGTCATGGATTAGCACAAATCGCACAATCACACGAGAAAAAAATACTGGTGTTATTCGCAATGCTCCCACAGGAAGAAAGATTTTCAGAAGTTAGGTCCGTGTAACTGGACCGCATACTCGGGAGCTCCTATACGCCGAGCTGGTCGGTGCGGGGGAACGCACCGCACACCCCCGACGTGGCTTACTAGGCCCGGCCCAACAGAAAACAGGTAGGCTTTTCTTTTTTCGTTTCTTTTCTGTTTGTTAAATTTTTACTATTTGAATATTTTTGAAAATAAAAAATTATCAAAATCTGAATACTTTAAAAATTAAAATTGAGCATCTATGCTTTGAACAATTTTAAAAGATTTTCGCTTAAAAAAAAACTTTTGAACAATTTTCAAATTGAAACAAATTTTAAATTTGAACAATTTTAAGTTTCAACAATTTTCTAATCTGAACAATTTTAAATTTAAACTATTTTCTAATTTAAACATTTTTTTAATTTGAACAATTTTCTACTTTGAACAATTTTCGATGTGAACAAATTTTAAATTTAAACAAATATTACATTTGAACATTTTTAAAATTTGAAAAAATTTAAATTTGAACATTTTAAAATTTTAAACAATTTTTGAATTTGAACAAATTTCATATTTGAACGGTTTCTAAATTTGAACGGTTTTTAGATTTGAACGGTTTTCAAATTTGAACATTTTTTAATTTAATTTTTTTCAATTTAAACATTTTTTAAAAATTAAAATTTTCGAATCTAAAAAAATATAAACAAAACCAAAAACAGAAAAAAGAAAAGAAAACAGAAAAAGAAACCAGAAAAGAAAAAAGCAAAAAGCAAAAACAAACTGCACAGGCTAAACAGACCTAAATGGGCCTGGCCCATACCAGACCAGGGGGTGTGCGGTGGCCGGTAGCCACCGACCTGGTCGGTGTATAGGTTTTGCCGCATACTCACCATCCATCGATTCCTGCTGCTGGATTGCCCAATGGGCCGAAAAGTTTCACGGCCCATTTAGTTCAAATGGCTGAGGAAAAATATCGTTATTCTTCCACGCACGGATGTGAACTAGCCGTCGACCTAGAGCCAGATAAGGTACACAAATTATTTTGTTCCTAAACTCGTTGCATATCTTGCTTCAAAGTAATTTATCGTATCCTGGTTTAGCTCTTTTAATGTCTAGGTTCCATATTTACTGTTTTTCTTTTCTGTTTTTGATTTGAGCATACCATAATTTTTTTAAGGTTTGGTTAGTTTTTTGTTTCTTCCTGCTTTGTAGGTGGTAGTTAGCATAATGAACAGAGCCACGTTGGGGTTAATTCAAGAAGTTACAAACACTAAATATAACGGCGTTCGATATTTTACATATGAACGCCCTAAAGCAAGGCTAACATGACTATTTGTTAGCTCGGTCTTGTGGACCTTAACCGTTTTCATCGTTGTGGGAATCATTAATGTTGGGAGGTAGCTATTGGGTCAGTAAACTCCTTCATCCTACTGCAGTGCTTCGATAATCTTGGCCTAATGATTTACGTGAAATGCACCGCGGGGTTGAGAAGGACTTCGAGCACATCGTAATGAAGGAAGGTAAGTGCATGAGTGCCTTTGGCCACCACATCAATATCCATCTTAACATGATCAGAACATCAAGTAATGCAATCCGCACAAACATTGCTCCATGGAAGCTGTTGTGGAAACGCGGCACTCAATCCAACATTATATGGAAATAGGCAAGATGTTTGCCG
Organism: Lolium perenne; assembly: GCF_019359855.2. Classification (NCBI taxonomy): domain Eukaryota; kingdom Viridiplantae; phylum Streptophyta; class Magnoliopsida; order Poales; family Poaceae; genus Lolium; species Lolium perenne. The sequence continues at coordinate 265,961,340 of NC_067246.2, read as the reverse complement.
AAGTCCTAAAAGAAACAATATCATCAACATGAGATTGACCATCCTTAAGTCAAACCATCAAGACGACCCAAAGAAGCAAAAGTGTGTGAGTCTCTTGGCTAGATATCATCGATCTGATCGAACTGATGAGGAATTCAACTCACCTAATTAAAAACTAGGTGGAGAAGGTGCAGCAAAAGAAACTCGAAAGGAAAGGAGAAGCCATGACTATCACAATAACTACAAACTTACAAGGATCTTTGCACCTTCCATAACAATAATGCCTCCCAATCTCCCATGGCTACGAAAAATATAGTGTACCCATTCAGATTGTCTAGCAAGTTGGATAAGAATGAGGCTAAGTTTTCATAGGCGAACAAAGGTGACAAGGGTGGGATCGATGCCTTCGTCAACAGTGCACACCAACCATTTGAAGTGGAGGGGAAGGGGGTGGGTGTGAGGGGAGGGTCCGTGAGTTACAAGTCAAAAAGGCACGGGTGCACAACTAGGGCTTGATTAGTAGCCCGTAGCACCCCAACGAGGCACCGGGGTGCAAATTTACGTGGATTAAATGCCAACATGCTTGGCTAGGCCATGCCAGGGCGAAGCTCAAAGCACCCCATAGATAGGCCCACTAGGAAAACTTGAATCGACTGTTTTCGTGAAGCCCCCCTCCGAGTTACAATCACATGAGGAAGTGAAAACATAAGTGGGTGAAGGTGTGCAAACTTAGAGAACTTGGAGGAGCCATATGGTGTAAGGGAGGCCAGGACCATTATGAGGAATCTCATGGTTAGATAACTTACCACTATTTATTTATTTCTTTTGTTCCTAGACTATATATAAAGCACAACTAACACACACTGCCTTCATAATCTTAGGAGAGCTTAAGGACGATGAGGTCTGGACAAGTTTATAGTGAATTATGCTGAAACGAAGATGTATGATCTACGTCCCTAAGAATGTTCTTACTCTCTATTTCTTCAATCGGCTTTGTTGCTTTGCTTATAGTCATTTACGGAAAAACTACATCTCGTGAAACTCATAATAAACTATATATGCTCAGATGAACATCTACTACCCTGAGAATGCCATTGCTGTCAATTTTTGAATCCCTACAGGGATCGCCGGAAGGGAGACATAAATCTCCAGTCAACTTTTCTCGCGGTTTTGGTTACTCAGCAATTGCGCACAAGAACAAAGATATGACCATAGCAAGCAAACAATTACAGCTCACTGAATGTCAAAGGCCAAGCGGTCAAGAACAAAGATATGACTTTTTAAAAACAAAACCTAGTCCTGCCGATGGCGAGGAAAATTCGCCGCGTGGCGATGTCAAATTCCCTGACCAGGTCGACAGAATATTGCAAAGTGCCGTGCGGCTGGCTCCCACGCACCGCGCGTAGTGGCCGGCCGCGTCAACGCGCGCGAGACATGACGATCATCAATCCAAGCACTTGCACCACCAACTCTCAAATCAACCAACCGCGTGTGCTGGCTTTCCAATTAGTCAACGTAGGCGCCGCAGATCTTCCTGATCTCGCCGTTGTCGCCGGTGAGCACCTCCATCCTGCCCATGTTGATCATGGCGGCGGCGTAGTCGGCGAAGAACTCGTCCGGCGACTCCGCGGTCGCCATCCTCTCCACGTAGTCGTGCGTCCACCTGTCGTCGAGGAGCGCCTGGTCGGAGACGAAGATGCCCTTGTTGCTGTACACGTTCCGGTAGTAGCTCAGGTCGAACTCGTACGAGCTCCCGGGGTCCATGTCCGCTGGCGTCTCGTCCTTCAGGTTGCCCGGCTCGCACAGCGCCCGCAGGTCCGGGGCGTACTTCTTGTCCAGCGTCGGGTCCTGCACCCCTTTCCCGCTGTTGTTGTACAGCCGGTCCGCCGCGAACGCCGCGCACTGCGCCGTCCCGATCGTGTGGCTCCCGGAGAGGACGACGAGGTCCTTCCAGGACAGGCTCTTGAAGCTGAAGTAGGTCTTGAGGTCCACAATGTTGGCGCCCGGAGGCGCCAGGTCGTTCTCGGCGTCGGCGCAGGAGGACACCTTGCCGTCCCGGCGCCCGGTTTCCACCGGGAAACGTGGCCCGTTGGTCTGGAACATGGGAACAAACCACTTGATCAGAGAAAGCTTCAGAAAATCGATCCATGGCGCAGATAATTAGAGAGGGGGAATTGATCGATGTTGTGCTGCAGTAGTTACCAGGTACACGGCGTCTCGGGCGGCCATGATGATGATGTCCGCGCACGATACGGTGAGCGGGCACGCGTCCTCCAGCTTCGCCTTGATCCTCTCGACCTCGTTGAAGCCGCGCAGGCTGATGCTCATCGGTATGGCGTCCCTCTCCCCTTTCAGGCTCTTGGATTTCAGCATGATCGACCCGTCACACCCCTGCGCATCACGCATACACAGTTAAGCAAAGCACCGACGAGCCTCACATCTCAACCACCGCGCCACCAACCCGTAGGCACATGAGAATCGAGAAGAAGCAAGAACGCACCCTGACGAAGCAGTCGTGGAAGAGGAGCCGGAGCAGCGCCGGCCCGAGGCTCCTGTCTTTGTGGACGATGGCCCGCATCTCCTCCAGCACCAGCTCCTCCGCGTTCGGGCACGTCTCGTTGTAGAACCCGATCGCGAGCCCGGCGCCGGCGCCCGCGCGGGCCGGGGCCACCAGGACGCTCGCGACGGCCGCGACGAGCAGCAGCCACCGGACGATTATCACGTCCAATGCCATCCCGTCGGACGGGGGAGAAGAGAGCCGAAGAATCGAATCGAACCGCCGGAAGTCGTCGCCGAGGTTGCTTGATCACGGCTCAAGAACGTTGAAACTGTCTCTGGTCAGCCGGGAAGGGGAAGATTTGCCGGCACCGATCGACCTCCCGTAAAATAGTACCGAGGAATAGCGAGTAGGAGTAGTATAAAGAAACCACGACAAGTCTCTGCCGCCGCGTGCTAGGGATCCACGGTAGGTTGGCGATCGCTGTCGAGAAGCTCGGAATTGGCTAGTTTGTTAAAAACTGAGGCTGCCAAGGGCTAGCTGGAAGTGTGAATGGAGGGTCGGAAAGGGAAGGAATTGGCAGAACGGAACAAAAATCCCCATTTCGCGCGGGACAGAGGACTGGACCAGGATTTGGTGTGTCGACGGACGGCGGTGGTGGTGGAGCTTGTCAACGCATATTTTTTTCACACGCCTAGTCGACCGCCAGAGGAGCAGAGCAGGGGCTTGACTTTTCTGTTGTTATGTTCAGCCCACTACAGAGGAGCCTATGTTCGAATGACACCATTTTTGAGTTCGCTACCTTTTCTGTTCTTCTGTAAACGCGGAGTTCATGATTCATGAAGGTTGTATTGCCTGACCAAATTAACAGACTTATACATACATGGTCAGTTTGGCTGCTTGCATCGTTTTTCCCCTCTCATTCAACTTAGACCTTTTTAGGGTGTATTTGGTAGCTTGCATGGAAATCGTGGCTTACTGGCGCAGCGGGAAGAAATCCCCTGCGCGTCGCAGACGGGCCATGGACAATTCGCAGACGTCGATGTATGCGTTATCGCCTTCTCTCACCGTAGTTATCCTCTAGTAGCAGCCAGTGTTGGTGGTGACGATGATGTTCGAAGGGATTTCTCCGAATCACCTGACGAAATCATGAGGGATCCGTAGCCGGGTGAAGGTGGGCCTCAAGACGATGCGCAGGAACTGGTCCGGCCCTACGTCCGGCTGGAAGTGGCCGACGTTAGCCGCCCTTCGCTTTTGGACGGTCCCTCGTCGGGGGTCTCAGTAGGTGACCCAAGCTTGAGCTTCTCAGTCTGCCACAAGAACACATGGCATTAAAGGTATGCATGCTCACCAGTATATAGATGAAAATGAACATTGAAAACATGTGATGCCTCATACATTTGTTCACACGGTAGCTCAAGGGACTGCCCTCAAACTAAGTCTAATGTGCAAGTAATCACACACACACGACTAAGTTTGAGGGCAACACCTTGCCTTCTAGTGTGCCATTGTTCAATCATTGGCCAATGCACTAGACAAACAAAATGAGGCCTCATATATTGAATCACATGGCAGGTAAATGGACTGTCTGCAAACTAAGTATAGTGTGCAAGTAATATGGCACACATGACTAAGTTTGAGGGAAGCACCCTGCCTTCCGTTGTGTCATACTTAAATCATTGACCATTGCACAACTGAAGAAGTACAAACATGGAAAGCAAGGTAGCATAGGCCGCATACAATGAGCACATACGTATGAGATGTTTGATCAGAACCAATGGCATGGTGATGTTCAGTCATGACATAGGTTCTGATCAATCATGTCCTCACACTATGATTTCCGGTTACAATCATCGGCCTAGTTCAATCAGAAACAATCTGAATATGCTAAATCCCAGCACAAAAAACCCTTCCCCTCTTTGCATGCATAGTAAGATCTGGCAGTTTCAACAATCCACAGTCCGATCTAGGAAGGATCTAGCGCAATCCGATACTAGAGTAACATATCTAAGCAAATCGAGACCGTGAAAAGCAAGAACTGGATAAGAACAGCAAGAAATGTGGATGAACACCTTGCAAACATCAATCCGAATGCTATCCTAACGGAAACCCCAAATGACCGACAATGGCATGTTATGGCAGAACGAGTACGAAGGTGAGAAGGAGAGGTCGTTACCGCCATTGTTCCGACCGAGGACGAGCTCCAGGTCGCGGGCGAACTCGAGATGCCGATGAAGACTGTGGAGCAGGTTGCGGCCGATGTCCCGATGATGCTCGCCGACGTCTCCTCCTCCAGTACCGGTGCTCCTCCGTGCGGCGGTGCGGTGGGTTGGTCGACGGGAGGGGAACCGCCGGGTGATGTGACAGTTTGTGGGAGGTGAGAGTGCGGTCGCGAGTGAGAGGAAGAAGAGGGGTGCAGTGAGGCTAATTATGACGTGTGTTCCCAAAGGGACGCGGCGTCTCTGCCTCCCTTCTTCACGCGTGCAAGTTTCTGGCCGCAACGGGCTTGGCCCCGGAGAAATTGCCATTCCGGGCGTTCCTCCAGAGTCTGTCCCAGGGGTGCTTTAAAACCCGATTCATGCAAGAACACAGTATCCCGCAGGCATCCAAACGGATCGAAATTTGTTGGCCCGATGCGAGCTAAGGTCCATCCAGCCTTCCAAGCGCGCCCTTAGATGATCAACCACGCAGGGACTGACCTCCGTGAACTGCATGAGTGAAAACGTGGCTTGAGTCTATTTCTGCACATCGATTGGTTGCATCAAACTCATTTTCGCACCGTGGGAGAAAGGCAAACCCATCGTTTGGTGACTTATTTTACGCTTGCAACAAACTGAACTTGATGTGCCTCTTCCCTAAGTGGCAAGGATACCAACACTTTCGTGGATAACTATGGACCAATTACAATACAACGATATAAGCTATAGCACTGTGTTCAAGAGATGATCTTGCAAAATTTAGTGCCGTGAACAAATAGATTGCTTGTGCATGATCCTTGGTTTTGTTGGATCATCTCTTAACCACTTTGTGTGGTACGTAAATATGAGGCTACAACTGTTTAACACAATGCTTCTGCATGTTACAATTTCCACATCTTCTAATTGGCTACATTTTTGCAGTGCTCAAAGATGATGATGGGCGTAGTGTGCACAACCTAAGCAAATGATGCTTCAAAGATGCTGGAGAAGGCAACGCCTCCAAGAGGGAGAGGGGAAGGCCATACAAGATGGAGCACTTTCATAACGATGTGGGGTCCAACCCACTTCCATAAGGTGATCATGGCACCAGGGTTGGATTTACTTCCAATTATTGATGCCTTGCATCCTTATCTTGGCATCGTTCGCTAGAAAGAAATGAACATATTTGGGCCTCATACTTACGTTGGACACACAAATCTTAGGGATGAAGAACCAAGTAGAATGCACAAAATTTGTCTTTGTGCTTATCAGATGGTTCGACAACACCATCCGGGATCACAAGTAATGCCATAATATTATAATCATCGGCATAACAAGCGCAATCATTTGTCGACCATTGCAAAATGGATAACAGTAAGAAAGTCTCATAGAACATAGCACAAAGAGATGGAAGAGACGATTGTACCGAACAAATGGCATGATCAAAATATGGTCTTTAATCATACAACTAGGTTCGATATGAATGTCTACCTTCACCTTCATGTTCTTCAGATTAATCATGAGCACCACAACAAAGTGCCTCATATAGACATCGTATGCCACAGATCAAACATAGTAGGCAATAATTCGTGCAACCAATTGAGATCTTGGTCATAGAATGTGAATTAATCATAGGCTATAGCAGATGAAACTGTGAAGTGCGAAAAAAAATCCCCAAAATTTGCATCAATCTAACCTAAAAATATATTCAAATCTAGACCAATAGGGCCGAATGTAACCATAAGCCATATATATGCACACATAGATATGTTAATTAGAAAGCCTAGTGACATAGTACAAGAAAAAAAAAGATAATCGACCATATGTACTGATAGTTTACCTTAGCACTACAAATTTAACATGCATGTCATGAATAAGCATAGAACTAAGCTAACACGAACACATATACGCATTTATAATCGTCTGAGAGTGGATGCAAGACTTACCGAAATTGATGAACCATGGGAAGTAGAGCTTGAACCGGGGGAATTGCGCAGGCGTCTGTGTCGATGATGGATTGCCGTCACATGCTTTCGACTGCCCGCTGTTCCGATGTCCCAGCGGTGGTCTTCGATCTCCCGGCGGCGGTGCAACCATCGATGGCGAGAGGAGGGAGAGGGAAGATCGAGGGAAGGGTGAGATGCGAAAGGGCAAGTGAGAAGGGAGAGTGGGCAATGACGAGATTTATGGTGCGTGTCATATGCGCCGGCGCGTTGCCACTTTGCTCTTTCCAACGTCTGTCCCGTCGAGAACGGTTGAATCAACCGTGCCTCTTGGGCCAATATTTTACCTCCTTTAAGTGGGCAATAATAGTCCGCTGGCATCCAAACGGCCAGAAGTCGGCCCGCTGAATGAAAAACCGACTTCATGGGCAACTAAACGGAGCCATAGAAATCTGCAAGCATCGTATTAAAATTGAAATTACCCAATAAAGAAATATATACAACAGCCTATAATTTAACAGGTCTGGCCGGCTTTGTTTTTTGACCAAAGTAAGATACGAAGTTAACGTTATAGATGTATTTGGATCAATGTTAGGATACTCTCTACCATTTGTAGTTTAAAAAATGCACTAACTTTTCGGTTACATCATTATTCGATAAAAGTTTGTTTAATTTTTTTTTGAAACAAGGCAACCGGTTTGCTATTTTCATTGAGTAAGGAGAAGTTTTTAAAAGTCTTACAAACCGTCTCGGCTATAAGCTAAGACCAAATACTAGAAACAACTACTATCGCGACATTATATTACTGAGAGCCTTGTGTCGACGAGTCGCTATATTTCTGCCTTCTCTTTGATTTTCGCCACAAGAATAGCAACGGTGATGGACTTGTTACGAAAAAACCCAAACATTTCTTTCTTTTCAATTTTTTCAAGAGACGAGCATTACGATAGCCGAAGCTTCTTTTAATTACCGTCTCTTGCACTAAGGAGGGCATATGTATGCTAACTTTGACCCGTTCACCAAGCACTGCAAGCACTAGATTCTTCGTGGTGAGCTACTCCACCTGCTGGGTCATCGCTATTTGTGTCTACTACTACAAGTCTAGAACTGGATCAGAGTTAAAATACTGCCGTTCGACAGAGTAGATGGATTTCGTCGTAAAGGCACCTGATGGTTCCATCCGCCAAGACACCTCATCATTGAAAGTAGAGGAAGAGGGGTCCATGTGTAATTTCCTACACAGGTTATCCCATTCCACCTTCTCCGCGAGACCCAACCGCCGGCGGAAACCCACCCTCCATCCTGCGGAGGAGTGGACCCCACTAACCATGATGTGCGGGTTCAAGCAGCAACTATAGAGAAGTGGAAACCGATCCCGACTTGGTGCATTCCCAATCCACCAATCCGACCAAAAATAGGTTCTTTTCCCATTTCGAACCATATGTTTCGCCTCCAACTTAAAATACCACTTGATTTTATGAAGGGAGTTCCAAAACTGAGAGCCCTTGGTAGGGACATCACCAGCGAAGAGGTCTCGATCCCCCAAGTATTTAGCGCGGATCAGGTATGCCCACAAACCATCACCTCGTTGATATAACTTCCAGATCCATTTAAGCATGAGCGCGATGTTCATGAATCTGGTGTTGAGGATCCCCAGACCCCCAAACGCCTTAGGCCGGCATACCATCGGCCAGTCCACTAGATGGTACTTTCTCTTTGGTCCCACTCCTTCCCAAAAGAAACAGGCCCAAGCAGAGTCCATCCTGACGTGAGTAGCTTCATGTAGAAGGTAAATACCCATGGCGAAGAGCGGAAGGCTCGACAGACATGAGTTGGTCAATTCCAGGCGGCCACCCGAGGCCAGGAATAGACCCTGCCAGGGGTCAACCCTATGAGCCACCTTGTCTGGCAGAAAGTCCCAATCAGCCACCCGCAGCTGACGATCACTAACCGGAAGCCCAAGGTATTTGATGGGAAACTTACCCAATTTACAGTTGAGCAGGTTAGCGACATGTCTTTGTTCGTCTGGTGGAACCCCTATTACCACCGTCTTGCTTTTGTTGAAATTAATCTTGAGGCCAAACATGTTCTCGAAACATAGCAAAAGCAGTTTCAAGTTAGCAATCCCCACTTCCGACGGTTTGATGAGGATCATCGTGTCGTCGACGTATTGTAGGTGTGCCACTCCTCCGGGAATGAGATGTTGAACCACCCCTGGATGTGATGCGACTCGTTAGCTCGGGAGAGCATCGCAGCGAGCGCTTCCACCATGAAGTCGAACAAGATTGGTGATAGCGGTCCCCCTGCCACACCCCACGCATGTTCCTGAAAAACGGGCTGATCTCACCATTAACATTTATCGCAGTCTGTCCACCCGAGACCAACCGCATCAATCGATGTACTAGCATCGCGTAGAAGCCCTTGCGGGTGAGGACCTCCCGCAAGAAATCCCAGTTAACCCGGTCGTAGGCTTTTTCAAAATCGATCTTAAGGAGTAGCCCCCTTAGCTTTTTACTCCTCAACTCGTGAACAATCTCGTGCAGGGCCACAACCCCTTCGTGCAGGCATCTACCCTTAATAAACGCAGTTTGACTACGGTCAATCGTCCTATGAGCTAGCGGAGATAAACGTATGGCGTAAGCTTTGGTCACAAATTTAAAGATCACATTAATGAGCGCAATAGGTCGAAATTTCTTAATGGAGTCTGCGCACTTCACTTTAGGGATCAAGGAGATAATCCCAAAGTTCAACCGGGAGATGTCGACCCTCCCTAGGACGAAATCATTCACCAGACGAAGAATGGGTCCCTTCAAGCTTCCCCAGAAATGCTTGAAGAGCGCAACAGGCAGACCATCCGGCCCCGGAGCTGTGTCTTGTTTCATACTGCTCAACACCTCATCAAGCTCATCAAGGGTGGAGGTGAGCTCCAAGGCCAGGTTCTCCCCCGCGAAGATCCTTTTATCCACCGGCCATAGCTGGGATGAGAGTGAGAATGCCCTCGGTTCACCTTCCGCACCCATGAGGCCCTGGCAGAAAGCAACCACATGATTTACCAGGTCCTTTTGATCCGAGACTTCCCCCTATTCTATGATTATTCGAGGGATCAAGCATTTTCGACGCCTGCGATTGGCAATGGTGTGAAAAAAGCAGTGTATGAGTCCCCTGGACTGTCCACTTCACCCTGCTCCGCTGACGCCAATACTCTTCCTCCATGCGGTCAAGGTGGATTAGTTGGTCCTCCAGAAAGTAGCGGAGAGCCCAACCGTCTTCATCCTAGCCCGCGACGTCTGCAACAGCGTCTAGCTCCGCCACCTGGCGAAGAAGGTCCTCCTTCAAATCCCTTTTATCCTTCCCAAGGTTGGCACCCCACCCCTTAAGGAATTGCCGGGAGTTGCGCGCCACGCTCTGCCAGAGGTCGATACTGCTTCTGCTGTGCCCAGGGTTAGCTAGGAATTCTCCTTGTTTTCCTAGCATAAGATCCCCAAACCCATTCACATGGAACCACCAGGTTTGGAAGAAGAACCTTGCCTAGCGGCACACCACTCCCTTTCCATCACATAACATCAGCGGCGTGTGATTCGAGCCGTTCCGGGTCACCGTTGTAAGAGTACAGAGAGGGAACCGGGCCTCCCAGGCCCGGGACACCAAAACCCTATCGAGAACGCATCTGACCGGGTTGAGCTGTTTATTAGTCCAGGTGTACCGAGCCTCTGCTCAAACAATCTCTCTCAGTGCGAGCGAAGCGATGACATCATTAAATCTCCGCACCCGCGACCAATTGATGTTATCATTATTCTTATCCCTCGCTCCCCTGATCAGGTTAAAGCATCCCCCAACAACGATAGGGAGGGAGCTAGCCTGCACCTCTCTGAGAAATTCACACAAGAATTCCTCCGTTCGACTATGGTCAGCCTGACCATATACCAACATAAAGCGCCATTTCATTTTGGTGGAGCGATGCAAAACCGCCGCACTGAGGCAAAAGTCGCCCATCGACCATCCTCCCACTTTGAAGGTGTCATCCCGGAAGCCTAGAAGCATACCCCCTGAGTGGCCGTTTGCCGGGAGCCATTTCCACACAAATTGACCCCCATGTTCCAGATTCCGCAACTGATGCGTGCAGTTAACACACGTCCGTTGGGAACCCCAAGAGGAAGGTGTGATGCGTACAGTAGCAAGTTTTCCCTCAGTAAGAAACCAAGGTTTATCGAACCAGTAGGAGCCAAGAAGCACGTTGAAGGTTGATGGCGGCGAAATGTAGTGCGGCGCAACACCAGGGATTCTGGCGCCAACGTGGAACCTGCACAACACAATCAAAGTACTTTGCCCCAACGTAACAGTGAGGTTGTCAATCTCACCGGCTTGCTGTAAACAAAGGATTAGATGTATAGTGTGGATGATGATGATTGTTTGCGAAGAACAGTAAGAACAATTGCAGTAGATTGTATTTCAGATGTAAAGAATAGGACCGGGGTCCACAGTTCACTAGTGGTGTCTCTCCCATAAAATAAACAGATGTTGGATGAACAAATTACAGTTGGGCAATTGACAAATAAAGAAGGCATAACAATGCACATACATATATCATGATGAGTACTATGAGATTTAATCAGGGCATTACGACAAAGTACATAGACCGCTATCCAGCATGCATCTATGCCTAAAAAGTCCACTTTCAGGTTATCATCCGAACCCCTTCCGGTATTAAGTTGTAAACAACAGACAATTGCATTAAGTATGGTGCGTAATGTAATCAACACAAATATCCTTAGACAAAGCATCAATGTTTTATCCCTAGTGGCAACAGCACATCCACAACCTTAGAACTTTCTGTCACTATCCCAGATTCAATGGAGGCATGAACCCACTATCGAGCATAAATACTCCCTCTTGGAGTTACAAGTATCAACTTGGCCAGAGCCTCTACTAGCAACGGAGAGCATGCAAGAACATAAACAACATATATGATAGATTGATAATCAACTTGACATAGTATTCAATATTTATCGGATCCCAACAAACACAACATGTAGCATTACAAATAGATGATCTTGATCATGATAGGCAGCTCACAAGATCTAACATGAGAGCACAATGAGGAGAAGACAACCATCTAGCTACTGCTATGGACCCATAGTCCAGGGGTGAACTACTCACACATCGATCCGGAGGTGATCATGGCGATGAAGAGACCTCCGGGAGATGATTCCCCTCTCCGGCAGGGTGCCGGAGGCGATCTCCTGAATCCCCCGAGATGGGATTGGCGGCGGCGGCGTCTCTGGAAGGTTTTCCGTATCGTGGCTCTCGGTACAGAGGGTTTCGCGACGAAGGCTTTAAGTAGGCGGAAGGGCAGGTCAGAGGGCGTCACGGGGGACCCACACGCTAGGGCCACGCGGCCAGGACCTGGGCCGCACCGCCCTAGTGTGGCATCGCCTCGTGGCCCCACTTCGTATCTCCCTCAGTCTTCTGGAAGCTTCGTGGAAAAATAAGCCCCTGGGCGTTGATTTCATCCAATTCCGAGAATATTTCCTTCCTAGGATTTCTGAAACCAAAAACAACAGAAAACAACAACTGGCTCTTCGGCATCTCGTCAATAGGTTAGTGCCGGAAAATGCATAATAATGACATATAATGTGTATAAAACATGTGAGTATCATCATAGAAGTAGCATGGAACATAAGAAATTATAGATACGTTTGGGACGTATCAAGCATCCCCAAGCTTAGTTCCTACTCGTCCTCGAGTAGGTAAACGATAACAAAGATAATTTCTGAAGTGACATGCTATCATAATCTTGATCAATACTATTGTAAAGCACATGAGATGAATGCAGCGATTCGAAGCAATGATGAAGACAATGAGTAAACAACTGAATCATATAGCAAAGACTTTTCATGAATAATACTTTCAAGACAAGTGATGTCTACGGGTGCTTCTATTCTTGTAGACAGTGTTGGGCCTCCAAGAGCAGAGGTTTGTAGAACAGCAGCAAGTTTCCAAGGTTTATCGAACTCAGGGAGGAAGAGGTCAAAGATATCCCTCTCAAGCAACCCTGCAATCACGATACAAGAAGTCTCTTGTGTCCCCAACACACCTAATACACTTGTCAGATGTATAGGTGCACTAGTTCGGCGAAGAGATAGTGAAATACAAGTAGTATGAATGAATATGAGCAGTAGTAACGGCGCCAGAAAAGTGCTTGCTGGCGTGCAGTTGATGGTAGTAATATTGCAGGAAGTAAAGATGCAGTAAAACAGTAAACAAGCGATGATTGCAGTATTTAGAAACAAGGCCTAGGGATCATACTTTCACTAGTGGACACTCTCAACATTGCAATCATAATGGAATATAAATAAGCACTTCACTATGCTATTCCGAATTACTCTCTGGCAAGATAACGAACTCTAATTCATCATGTAGGCAAACCTTAAAGATGTATTCCCAAGTACTAATGAACACCCCACGCTGTCACTTTGAGCATTCATAGGAGGTACTAACACACCACAATTTCATAGAGACATCCAACTCAAATCATAACTCAGTGAATAAGTATTCTGTGAAATATAGCCTAAGAGACCCACACGGTGCACACACTGTCACCTTTACACACGTGGGACAAGGAGTCTCCGGAGATCACATAAGTAAAATCCACTTGAATAGCATAACGACATCTAGATTACAAAGCTCATCATATGGATCTCAATCATGCAAAGCAACTCATGAGATCATTGTATTGAAGTACATAGGAGAGAGATTAACCACATAGCTACCGGTACAGCCCTTAGCCTCGATGGAGAACTACTCCCTCCTCATGGGAGACAGCAGCGTTGATGAAGATGGCGGTGGTGTCGATGGAGATGCCTTCCGGGGGCACTTCCCCGTCCCGGCGGCGTGCCGGAACAGAGACTCCTGTCCCCCAGATATTGGCTTCCCGATGGCGGCGGCTCTGGAAGGTTTCTCGTACCGTGGTTTTTCCGTATCGAGGTTTTAGGTCGAGGAGGCTTAAATAGGCGAAGAGGCGGAGTCGGAAGGCTGACGAGGCGGTGACACAATAGGGGGGCGCGACCCAGGCCCTGGCCGCGCCACCCTATCATCTGGTGGCCCTGTGGCCCCCCTCTGCTGGCTCTCGGGTGTTCTGGAAGCTTCGTGGAAAAATAGGATGCTGGGCATTGATTTCGTCCGATTCCGAGAATATTTCCTTACTAGGATTTCTGAAACCAAAAATAACAGAAAACAGCAACTGGCCCTTCGGCATCTCGTCAATAGGTTAGTTCCGGAAAACGCATCAAAACGATATAAAGCATGAACAAAACATGTAGGTATTGTCATAAAACTAGCATGGAACATAAGAAATTATAGATACGTTTGAGACGTATCAAGCATCCCCAAGCTTAGTTCCTACTCGCCCTCGAGTAGGTAAACGATAACAATGATAATTTCTTAAGTGACATGCTACCAACATAATCTTGATCAACATTATTGTAAAGCATATGAGATGAATGCAGCGATTCGAAGCAATGATGAAGACAATGAGTAAACAACTGAATCATATAGCAAAGACTTTTCATGAATAGTACTTTCAAGACAAGCATCAATAAGTCTTGCATAAGAGTTAACTCATAAAGCAATAGATTCAAAGTAGAAGGTATTGAAGCAACACAAAGGATGATTAAGTTTCAGCAATTGCTTTCAACTTGTAACATGTATATCTCATGGATAGTTGTCAACATAAAGCAATATAACGAGTGCAATAGGTAAACATGTAAGAATCAATGCACACAGTTGACACAAGTGTTTGCTTCTAAGATAGAAAGAAGTAGGTAAACTGACTCAACAATAAAGTAAAAGAAAGGCCCTTCGCAGAGGGAAGCAGGGATTAAATCATGTGCTAGAGCTTTTTAAGTTTTGAAATCATATAGAGAGCATAAAAGTAAAGTTTTGAGAGGTGTTTGTTGTTGTCAACGAATGGCAATGGGTCTCTAACTACCTTATCAACCAGACTTTCAAGAGCGGCTCCCATGAAGGACGTTATCTCTACCAGCAAGGTAGATCATCCCTCTTCTCTTTTGTTTACACATGTATTTTAGTTTCATTATTTATAGATGACACTCCTCCCAACCTTTTGCTTACACAAGCCATGGCTAACCGAATCCTCGGGTGCCTTCCAACATTCACATACCATGGAGGAGTGTCTTATTTGCAAAATTAAGTTGCTTACTGATAGATCAGGGCAAAGCATGTGAAGAGAATTATTAATGCAAGTTAATTAATTGGGGCTGGGCACCCCATTGCCAGCTCTTTTTGCAAAATTATTGGATAAGCGGATATGCCACTAGTCCATTGGTGAAAGTCTGTCCGAAGTAAATGACAAGATCGAAAGATAAACACCACATACTTCCTCATGAGCTATAAAACATTGACACAAATAAGAGATAATAGCTTTTGAATTGTTTAAAGGTAGCACATGAAGTATTTGCTTGGAATGGCAGAGAAATACCATGTAGTAGGTAGGTATGGTGGACACAAATGGCATAGTTTTTGGCTCAAGGATTTGGATGCACGAGAAGAATTCCTCTCAATACAAGGCTAGGCTAGCAAGGTTGTTTGAAGCAAACTCAAGTATAAAACGGTGCAGCAAGACTCACATATGAATATATTGTAAGAATTATAAGACTTTACATCGTCTCCTTGTTGTTCAAACACCTTAACCAGAAAATATCTAGACTTAGAGAGACCAATCATGCAAACCAAATTTTAACAAGCTCTATGTAGTTCTTCATTAATAGGTACAAAGTACATGATGCAAGAGCTTAAACATGATCTATATGAGCACAACAATTGCCAAGTATCAAATTATTCAAGACATTATACCAATTACCACATGCAGCATTTTCTGTTTCCAACCATATAACAATGAACGAAGCAGTTTCAACCTTCGCCATGAACATTAAGAGTAAAGCTAAGAACACATGTGTTCATACGCAACAGCGGAGCGTGTCTCTCTCCCACACAAGCATGAATTTATTCAAACAAAACAAAAACAAACAGACGCTCCAAGTAAAGTACATAAGATGTGACCGAATAAAAATATAGTTTGAAGAGAAGAAACCTGATAAATTGTTGATGAAGAAGGGGATGCCTTGGGCATCCCCAAGCTTAGACGCTTGGGTCTTCTTGAAATATGCAGGGATGAACCACGGGGGCATCCCCAAGCTTAGACTCTTCACTCTTCTTGATCATAGTATATCATCCTCCTCTCTTGACCCTTGAAAACTTCCTCCACACCAAACTTAAAACAAACTCATTAGAGGGTTAGTGCATATTAAAAATTCACATGTTCAGAGGTGACACAATCATTCTTAACACTTCTGGACATTGCCCAAAGCTACTGGAAGTCAATGAAACAAAGAGATCCATCCAACACAGCAAAAGAGGCAATGCGAAATAAAAGGCAGAATCTGTCAAAATAGAACAGTCCGTAAAGACGAATTTTTTAGCGGCACTGGACTTGCTCAGATGAAAATGCTCAAATTGAATGAAAGTTGCGTACATATCTGAGGATCACGCACGTAAATTGGCAGATTTTTCTGAGTTACCTACAGAGAACCCTGCCCAAATTCGTGACAGACAGAAATCTGTTTCTGTGCAGTAATCCAAATCTAGTATCAACATTACTATCAAAGACTTTACTTGGCACAACAATGCAATAAAATAAGATAAGGAGAGGTTGCTACAGTAGTAACAACTTCCAAGACTCAAATATAAAACAAAAGTACTGTAGCAAAATAAAAACATGGGTTATCTCCCAAGAAGTTCTTTCTTTATAGCCATTAAGATGGGCTCAGCAATTTCAATGATGCTCGCGCAAGAAATAAGAGTTGAAGCAAAAGAGAGCATCAAAAAGCAAATAAGAAACACTTTTAAGTCTAACCCACTTCCTATGAAAAGGAATCTTGTAAATAAACAAATTCATGAAGCATAATGCAACAAGCATAGAAAGATAAAACAAGTGTAACTTCAAGATTTTCAGCAAAAAGAGAAGTGTTTTAGTAACACGAAAATTTCTACAACCATATTTTCCTCTCTCATAATAACTTTCAGAGGTATCATGAACAAACTCAACAATATAAGTATCACATAAAGCATTCTTATTCACATGCATAAAAGTATCATTACTCTCCACATAAGCATAATCAATTTTATTAGTTGTAGTGGGAGCAAATTCAACAAAGTAGCTATCATTATTATTCTCATCAAGTGTAGGAGGCATAGTATAATCATAATCAAATTTACTCTCCATAGTAGGCGGCACTAAAAGACCACTATCATTATAATCATCATATATGGGAGGCATATCATAATCAACATAAACTTTCTCCTCAATACCCGGAGGGCTAAAGAGATCATTTTCATCAAAACCGACTTCCCCAAGCTTAAATTCTTCCATAGCATTAGCAACAATGGTGTTCAAAGCATTCATACTAATAACATTCCCATTAGCATGCATAAGTTCCATGGGTTTTTTAATTTTCTCTTCAAACTCATCATGTCCTAATTCAAGATAAAGTTCATAAAGATCTCTCATTTTGTTGTTGTCTTCCATTAAGCCTTACTAGTGTAAAACAAGAGACAAAAAGATGCAATTGCAGGATCTAAAGGAAATAGCTTCGAGCACTCACACACCGGCAACAGTGCTAGGAAATAGCTTAGTAGTCGGAGGATGTGAATACCTTTTACCTTACCTCCCCAGCAACGGCGCCAGAAAAGTGCTTGATGTCTACGGGTGCTTCTATTCTTGTAGACAGTGTTGGGCCTCCAAGAGCAGAGGTTTGTAGAACAGCAGCAAGTTTCCCTTAAGTGGATCACCCAAGGTTTATCGAACTCAGGGAGGAAGAGGTCAAAGATATCCCTCTCAAGCAACCCTGATACAAGAAGTCTCTTGTGTCCCCAACACACCTAATACACTTGTCAGATGTATAGGTGCACTAGTTCGGCGAAGAGATAGTGAAATACAAGTAGTATGAATGAATATGAGCAGTAGTAACGGTGCGTAAAAGTGCTTGTCAAGCGTGCAGTTGATGGTAGTAATATTGCAGGAAGTAAAGATGCAGTAAAACAGTAAACAAGCGATGATTGCAGTATTTGGAAACAAGGCCTAGGGATCATACTTTCACTAGTGGACACTCTCAATATTGCAATCATAATGGAATATAAATAAGCACTTCACTATGCTATTCCGAATTACTCTCTGGCAAGATAACGAACTCTAATTCATCATGTAGGCAAACCTTAAAGATGTATTCCCAAGTACTAATGAACACCCCACGCTGTCACTTTGAGCATTCATAGGAGGTACTAACACACCACAATTTCATAGAGACATCCAACTCAAATCATAACTCAGTGAATAAGTATTCTGTGAAATATAGCCTAAGAGACCCACACGGTGCACACACTGTCACCTTTACACACGTGGGACAAGGAGTCTCCGGAGATCACATAAGTAAAATCCACTTGAATAGCATAACGACATCTAGATTACAAAGCTCATCATATGGATCTCAATCATGCAAAGCAACTCATGAGATCATTGTATTGAAGTACATAGGAGAGAGATTAACCACATAGCTACTGGTACAGCCCTTAGCCTCGATGGAGAACTACTCCCTCCTCATGGGAGACAGCAGCGTTGATGAAGATGGCGGTGGTGTCGATGGAGACGCCTTCCGGGGGCACTTCCCCGTCCCGGCGGCGTGCCGGAACAGAGACTCCTGTCCCCCAGATCTTGGCTTCGCGATGGCGGCGGCTCTGGAAGGTTTCTCGTACCGTGGTTTTTCCGTATCGAGGTTTTAGGTCGAGGAGGCTTAAATAGGCGAAGAGGCGGAGTCGGAAGGCTGACGAGGCGGTGACACAATAGGGGGGCGCGGCCCAGTCCCTGGCCACGCCACCCTGTCATCTGGTGGCCCTGTGGCCCCCCCTCTGCTGGCTCTCGGGTGTTCTGGAAGCTTCGTGGAAAAATAGGATGCTGGGCATTGATTTCGTCTGATTCCGAGAATATTTCCTTACTAGGATTTCTGAAACCAAAAACAGCAGAAAACAGCAACTGGCCCTTCGGCATCGCGTCAGTAGGTTAGTTCCGGAAAACGCATCAAAACAATATAAAGCGTGAACAAAACATGTAGGTATTGTCATAAAACTAGCATGGAACATAAGAAATTATAGATACGTTTGAGACGTATCAACAAGCATCAATAAGACTTGCATAACAGTTAACTCATAAGCAATAAATTCTTAGTAGAAAGTTTTGAAACAACACAAAGGAAGATATAAGTTTCAGCGGTTGCTTTCAACTTCAACATGTATATCTCATGGATAATTGTCAACACAAAGTAATATAACAAGTGCAATAGGTAAACATGTAAGAATCAATGCACACAGTTTAAACAAGTGTTTGCTTCTGGGATAGAAGGGATAGGTAAACTGACTCAACAATGAAGTAAAAGAATGGCCCTTCGCAGAGGGAAGCATGGATTACTATATTTGTGCTAGAGCTTTTCATTTTGAAAACAAGAAACAATTTTGTCAACGGTAGTAATAAATCATATGTGTTATGTATAAGACATCCTATAAGTTGCAAGCCTCATGCATAGTATACCAATAGTGCTCGCACCTTGTCCTAATTAGCTTGGATTAACATGGATTATCATTGCATAGCATATGTTTCAACCAAGTGTCACAAAGGGGTACCTCTATGCCGCATGTACAAAGGTCTAAGGAGAAAGTTCGCATTGGATTTCTCGCTTTTGATTATTCTCAACTTAGACATCCATACCGGGACAACATAGACAACAGATAATGGACTCCTCTTTAATGCATGAGCATTCAACAACAGATAATATTCTCATAAGAGATTGAGGATTTGTGTCCAAACTGAAACTTCCACCATGATTCATGGCTTTAGTTAGCGGCCCAATGTTCTTCTCTAACAATATGCATACTCAAACCATTTGATCATGAAAATCTCCCTTACTTCAGACAAGACGAACATGCATAGCAACTCACATGATATTCAACAAAGGGTAAAAGTTGATGGCGTCCCCAGAAACATGGTTACCGCTCAACAAGCAACTTATTAAGAAATAAGACACATAAGTACATATTTTTCACCACAATAGTTTTTAAGGCTATTTTCCCATGAGCTATGTATTGTAAAGGCAAAGAATAGAAGTTTAAAGGTAGCACTCAAGTAATGTACTTTGGAATGGCAGAGAAATACCATGTGGTAGGTAGGTATGGTGGACACAAATGGCATAGTTTTTGGCTCAAGGATTTGGATGCACGAGAAGAATTCCTCTCAATACAAGGCTAGGCTAGCAAGGTTGTTTGAAGCAAACTCACGTGTAAAAGGTGCAGCAAAGCTCACATATGAACATATTGTAACTATTATAAGACTTTACTTTGTCTCCTTGTTGTTCAAACACCTTAACCAGAAAATATCTAGACTCTAGAGAAACTAATCATGCAAACCAGATTTTAACAAGCTCTATGTAATTCTTCATTAATGGGTACAAGGTACATGATGCAAGAGCTTAAACATGATCTATATGATCACAACAATTGCCAAGTATCACATTATTCAAGACATTATACCATTTACCACATGCGGCATTTTCCGTTTCCAACCATATAGCAATGAATGAAATAGTCCAACTTTCGCAATGAACATTAAAGATAAAGCTAAGAACACATGTGTTCATACGAAACAGCGGAGCGTGTCTCTCTCCCAAACAAAGAATGCTAGGATCCGATTTTATTCAAACAAAAACAAAAACAAACAGACGCTCCAAGTAAAGCACATAAGATGTGACGGAATAAAAATATAGTTCACTAGAGGTGACCTGATAAGTTGTCGATGAAGAAGGGATGCCTTGGGCATCCCCAAGCTTAGACGCTTGAGTCTTCTTAAAATATGCAGGGATGAACCACGGGGGCATCCCCAAGCTTTGACTTTTCACTCTTCTTAATCATATTGTATCATCCTCCTCTCTTGACCCTTGAAAACTTCCTCCACACCAAACTCAAAACAAACTCATTAGAGGGTCAGTGCATAATTCATATATTCAGAGGTGACATAGTCATTCTTAACACTTCTGGACATTGCACAAAGCTACTGAAAGTTAAAGGAACAAAGAAATCCATCAAACATAGCAAAACAGGCAATGCGAAATAAAAGGCAGAATCTATCAAAATAGAACAGTCCGTAAAGACGAATTTTTTAGAGGCACCAGACTTGCTCAGATGAAAATGCCCAAATTGAATGAAAGTTGCGTACATATCTGAGGATCACGCACGTAAATTGGCAGATTTTTCTGAGTTACCTACAGAGAACCATACCCAAATTCGTGACAGCAAGAAATATGTTTCTGCGCAGTAATCCAAATCTAGTATTGACTTTACTATCAAAGACTTTACTTGGCACAACAATGCAATGAAATAAAGATAAGGAGAGGTTGCTACAGTAGTAAAAACTTCCAAGACTCAACAAAATAGTAATAAAAACATACATGGGTTATCTCTCAAGAAGTGCTTTCTTTATAGCCATTAAGATGGGCTCAGTAATTTTAATGATGCTTGCGCAAGAAAGAAGAGTTGAAGCAAAAGAGAGCATCAAAAGCAAATAAGAAACACTTTTAAGTCTAACCCACTTCCTATGAAAAGGAATTTTGTAAATAAACAAGTCATGTAAGCATAATGCAATAAGCATAGGAAGGCAACACAAGCGCAACTTCAAGATTCTCAACATAAAGAGGGGAAACTTAATATTATTAAGATGCATATAACCATGTTTCCCTCTCTCATAATAACTTTCAGTAGCATCATTGATGAAATCCACAATATAAATATCACATGAAACATTCTTATCATGAGCTACATGCATAAAATTATTACTCTCCACATAAGCATAGTCATTACTATTAATTGTAGTGGGAGCAAATTCAATAAGATAGCTATCATTATTATTCTCATCACCATAATCATCATATATAGGAGGCATATTGTAATCATAATTAATTTTCTCCTCCATGATTGGGTGACTAAAAATATCATGCTCCTCAAAACCAGCTTCCCCAAGCTTAGAATTTTCCATAGCATTAGCAACAATGGTGTTCAAAGCATTCATACTAGTAACATTGCCATTAACATGCATATAAAGTTCCATAGGTTTTTTAATTTTCTCTTCAAACACCTCATGTCCTAACTCAAGATAAATACTATAAAGATCTCTAATATTTTTGTTGTTTTCCATCAAGCCTAACTAGTGAAGTCACACAACCTAGTGTTCTCAGGAGTATTCATTTTAACAGTAATAAAAATAAGTAAAGCAAAACCGAATTAAGTAAAGTAAAACAAGTAACTAATTTTTTTTGTGTTTTAATATAGAGAACGCAAACAAGATAATAAATAAAGTAAAGCGAGTAACTAATTTTTTTGTGTGTTTTTGATATAAAGAGCAAAAAAAGCAGTAAATAAAATAAAGTAAAGCAAGACAAAAACAAAGTAAAGAGATTGGAAGTGGAAGACTCCCCTTGCAGCGTGTCTTGATCTCCCCGGCAACGGCGCCAGAAAATATGCTTGATGCGTGCAGTTAACACACATCCGTTGGGAACCCCAAGAGGAAGGTGTGATGCGTACAGTAGCAAGTTTTCCTTCAGTAAGAAACCAAGGTTTATCGAACCAGTAGGAGCCAAGAAGCACGTTGAAGGTTGATGGCGGCGAAATGTAGTGCGGCGCAACACCAGGGATTCCGGCGCCAACGTGGAACCTGCACAACACAATCAAAGTACTTTGCCCCAACGTAACAGTGAGGTTGTCAATCTCACCGACTTGCTGTAAACAAAGGATTAGATGTATAGTGTGGATGATGATGATTGTTTGCGAAGAACAGTAAGAACAATTGCAGTAGATTGTATTTCAGATGTAAAGAATAGGACCGGGGTCCACAGTTCACTAGTGGTGTCTCTCCCATAAGATAAACAGATGTTGGGTGAACAAATTACAGTTGGGCAATTGACAAATAAAGAATGCATAACAATGCACATACATATATCATGATGAGTACTATGAGATTTAATCAGGGCATTACGACAAAGTACATAGACCGTTATCCAGCATGCATCTATGCCTAAAAAGTCCACTTTCAGGTTATCATCCGAACCCCTTCCGGTATTAAGTTGTAAACAACAGACAATTGCATTAAGTATGGTGCGTAATGTAATCAACACAAATATCCTTAGACAAAGCATCGATGTTTTATCCCTAGTGGCAACAACACATCCACAACCTTAGAACTTTCTGTCACTATCCCAGATTCAATGGAGGAATGAACCCACTATCGAGCATAAATACTCCCTCTTGGAGTTACAAGTATCAACTTGGCCAGAGCCTCTACTAGCAACGGAGAGCATGCAAGAACATAAACAACATATATGATAGATTGATAATCAACTTGACATAGTATTCAATATTTATCGGATCCCAACAAACACAACATGTAGCATTACAAATAGATGATCTTGATCATGATAGGCAGCTCACAAGATCTAACATGATAGCACAATGAGGAGAAGACAACCATCTAGCTACTGCTATGGACCCATAGTCCAGGGGTGAACTACTCACACATCGATCCGGAGGTGATCATGGCGATGAAGAGACCTCCGGGAGATGATTCCCCTCTCCAGCAGGGTGCCGGAGGCGATCTCCTGAATCCCCCGAGATGGGATTGGCGGCGGCGGCGTCTCTGGAAGGTTTTCCATATCGTGGCTCTCGGTACAGAGGGTTTCGCGACGAAGGCTTTAAGTAGGCGGAAGGGCAGGTCAGAGGGCGTCACGGGGGACCCACACGCTAGGGCCGCGCGGCCAGGACCTGGGCCGCGCCGCCCTAGTGTGGCATCGCCTCGTGGCCCCACTTCATATCTCCTTCCGTCTTCTGGAAGCTTCGTGGAAAAATAAGCCCCTTGGCGTTGATTTCGTCCAATTCCGAGAATATTTCCTTACTAGGATTTCTGAAACCAAAAACAGCAGAAAACAGCAACTGGCTCTTCGGCATCTCGTCAATAGGTTAGTGCCGGAAAATGCATAATAATGACATATAATGTGTATAAAACATGTGAGTATCATCATAAAAGTAGCATGGAACATAAGAAATTATAGATACGTTTGGGACGTATCAGCAACTCAGCCGTAGAGAAATCACCCTTGATTGTCTCTTGCGGGCCAATGATGTCTAGCCTATCTTTCTTAGTGTAATCTCTAAGTTGGGTATGCCGCCCTGGCGCCCCAAAACGTTGATCATTATAAATGAGGCATCTCATTTCCTGCACTTGCATTTAGTCATCGTCCTCTGGACCACCAGACCCGCTTTTCTCGCCTTCCCCTGGGGCACCCTGCCTCTCAGGGGGTTGGGAGATGCCTCCTTCTCCACCGCTGGTGCCACGGATGGTCCGGCTCCCTCACCAGAACCAGCCGCAACCACATGAGAGGCTGCAGCATCCCTAGCTGCTTGGCATTCCTCCATCCTCTCCTTACGGTACGCAGCCTCCGCAAGCGCCGCTTGTGCCTGCTCCTTGGCTCTAACAAGCGATATAATCTCACTCACCGAACCCATGCTCAGATTAAAAATCACACATCTATCTTGAATCACAGAAGCTAACTAACCATCCGATCGAGAGCCAAGAATCGCGAAGGACGTACCTGTCTCCAGGTTCTTCTCCGCCGTCAGCTTCTGCGCTCGCTCCATGATCGGCATGGACGTCACTCCTCCATTCCTTGAGATCTTCCTCACCGGGGTGTGATGGCGTGTAACTCACACGTTCGTTGGGAACCCCAAGAGGAAGGTATGATGCGCACAACAGCAAGTTTTCCCTCAGAAAGAAACCAAGGTTTATCGAACCAGGAGGAGCCAAGAAGCACGTTGAAGGTTGATGGCGGCGGGATATAGTGCGGCGCAACACCAGGGATTCCGGCGCCAACGTGGAACCTGCACAACACAACCAAAGTACTTTGCCCCAACGAAACAGTGAGGTTGTCAATCTCACCGGCTTGCTGTAACAAAGGATTAACCGTATTGTGTGGAAGATGATTGTTTGCAGAAAACAGTAGAACAAGTATTGCAGTAGATTGTATTTCAGTAAAGAGAATTGGACCGGGGTCCACAGTTCACTAGAGGTGTCTCTCCCATAAGATAAACAGCATGTTGGGTGAACAAATTACAGTTGGGCAATTGACAAATAAAGAGGGCATGACCATGCACATACATATCATGATGAGTATAGTGAGATTTAATTGGGCATTACGACAAAGTACATAGACCGACATCCAACTGCATCTATGCCTAAAAAGTCCACCTTCAGGTTATCATCCGAATCCCTTCCAGTATTAAGTTGCAAAGCAACAGACAATTGCATTAAGTATGGTGCGTAATGTAATCAACAACTACATCCTTAGACATAGCATCAATGTTTTATCCCTAGTGGCAACAAAGACAACACAACCTTAGAACTTTCTCACATCGTCCCAGTGTCAATGCAGCATGAACCCACTATCGAGCATAAATACTCCCTCTTGGAGTTACAAGCATCTACTTGGCCAGAGCATCTACTAGTAACGGAGAGCATGCAAGATCATAAACAACACATAGATATAACTTTGATAATCAACATAACAAGTATTCTCTATTCATCGGATCCCAACAAACGCAACATATAGAATTACAGATAGATGATCTTGATCATGTTATGCAGCTCACAAGATCCGACAATGATAGCACAATGGGGAGAAGACAACCATCTAGCTACTGCTATGGACCCATAGTCCAGGGGTAGACTACTCACACATCACACCGGAGGCGACCATGGCGGCGTAGAGTCCTCCGGGAGATGATTCCCCTCTCCGGCAGGGTGCCGGAGGCGATCTCCTGGATCCCCCGAGATGGGATCGGCGTTGGCGGCGTCTCTGGAAGGTTTTCCGTATCGTGGCTCTCGGTACTGGGGGTTTCGTCACGGGGGCTTTAAGTAGGCGGAAGGGCAAGTCAGGAGGGGGCACAGGGGCCCCACACCATAGGTCGGCGCGGCCAGGGGGTGGGCTGCGCCGCCCTAGGGTTTGGGCACCCTGTGGCCCCACTTCGTTTCGTCTTCGGACTTCTGGAAGCTTCGTGGCAAAATAGGCCCCTGGGCGTTGATTTCGTCCAATTCCGAGAATATTTCCTTACTAGGATTTCTGAAACCAAAAACAGCAGAAAACAAAGAATCGGCACTTCGGCATCTTGTTAATAGGTTAGTTCCAGAAAATGCACGAATATGACATAAAGTGTGCATAAAACATGTAGATAACATCAATAATGTGGCATGGAACATAAGAAATTATCGATTCGTCGGAGACGTATCAGCATCCCCAAGCTTAGTTCTGCTTGTCCCGAGCGGGTAAAACGATAAACACGTATAATTTCTGGAGTGACATGCCATCATAATCTTGATCATACTATTTGTAAAGCATATGTAGTGAATGCAGCGATCAAAACAATGTATATGACATGAGTAAACAAGTGAATCATAAAGCAAAGACTTTTCATGAATAGCACTTCAAGACAAGCATCAATAAGTCTTGCATAAGAGTTAACTCATAAAGCAATAATTCAAAGTAAAGGCATTGAAGCAACACAAAAGAAGATTAAGTTTCAGCGGTTGCTTTCAACTTGTAACATGTATATCTCATGGATATTGTCAACATAGAGTAATATAATAAGTGCAATATGCAAATATGTAGGAATCAATGCACAGTTCACACAAGTGTTTGCTTCTTGAGGTGGAGAGAAATAGGTGAACTGACTCAACATTGAAAGTAAAAGAATGGTCCTCCATAGAGGAAAAGCATCGATTGCTATATTTGTGCTAGAGCTTTGATTTTGAAAACATGAAACAATTTTGTCAACGGTAGTAATAAAGCATATGTATCATGTAAATTATATCTTACAAGTTGCAAGCCTCATGCATAGTGTACTAATAGTGCCCGCACCTTGTCCTAATTAGCTTGGACTACCGGATCATCACAATGCACATGTTTTGACCAAGTGTCACAAAGAGGTACCTCTATGCCGCCTGTACAAAGGTCTAAGGAGAAAGCTCGCATTGGATTTCTCGCTATTGATTATTCTTCAACTTAGACATCCATACCGGGACAACATAGACAACAGATAATGGACTCCTCTTTTATGCATAAGCATGTAACAACAATTAATAATTTTCTCATTTGAGATTGAGGATATATGTCCAAAACTGAAACTTCCACCATGGATCATGGCTTTAGTTAGCGGCCCAATGTTCTTCTCTAACAATATGCATGCTTAACCATAAGGTGGTAGATCTCTCTTACTTCAGACAAGACGGACATGCATAGCAACTCACATGAAATTCAACAATGAATAATTGATGGCGTCCCCAGTGAACATGGTTATCGCACAACAAGCAACTTATTAAGAGATAAAGTGCATAATTACATATTCAATACCACAATAGTTTTTAAGCTATTTGTCCCATGAGCTATATATTGCAAAGGTGAATGATGGAATTTTAAAGGTAGCACTCAAGCAATTTACTTTGGAATGGCGGAAAATACCATGTAGTAGGTAGGTATGGTGGACACAAATGGCATAGTGGTTGGCTCAAGTATTTTGGATGCATGAGAAGTATTCCCTCTCGATACAAGGTTTAGGCTAGCAAGGCTTATTTGAAACAAACACAAGGATGAACCGGTGCAGCAAAACTCACATAAAAGACATATTGAAAACATTATAAGACTCTACACCGTCTTCCTTGTTGTTCAAACTCAATACTAGAAATTATCTAGACCTTAGAGAAACCAAATATGCAAACCAAATTTTAGCATGCTCTATGTATTTCTTCATTAATGGGTGCAAAGCATATGATGCAAGAGCTTAATCATGAGCACAACAATTGCCAAGTATCACATTTCCCAAAACATTAATAGCAATTACTACATGTATCATTTTCCAATTCCAACCATATAACAATTTAACGAAGAAGAAACTTCGCCATGAATACTATGAGTAGAAACCAAGGACATACTTGTCCATATGCTACAGCGGAGCGTGTCTCTCTCCCATAAAGTGAATGCTAGGATCCATTTTATTCAAACAAAACAAAAAACAAAAACAAACCGACGCTCCAAGAAAAGCACATAAGATGTGATGGAATAAAAATATAGTTTCAGGGGAGGAACCTGATAATGTTGTCGATGAAGAAGGGGATGCCTTGGGCATCCCCAAGCTTAGACGCTTGAGTCTTCTTAATATATGCAGGGGTGAACCACCGGGGCATCCCCAAGCTTAGAGCTTTCACTCTCCTTGATCATGTTGCATCATACTCCTCTCCTGATCCTTGAAAACTTCCTCCACACCAAACTCGAAACAACTCATTAGAGGGTTAGTGCACAATAAAAATTAACATATTCAGAGGTGACACAATCATTCTTAACACTTCTGGACATTGCATAATGCTACTGGACATTAGTGGATCAAAGAAATTCATCCAACATAGCAAAAGAGGCAATGCGAAATAGAAGGCAGAATCTGTCAAAACAGAACAGTTCGTATTGACGAATTTTAAAATGGCACCAGACTTGCTCAAATGAAAATGCTCAAATTGAATGAAAGTTGCGTACATATCTGAGGATCAAGCACGTAAATTGGCTTAATTTTCTGAGCTACCTACAGGGAGGTAGACCCAGATTCGTGACAGAAAAGAAATCTGGAACTGCGCAGTAATCCAAATCTAGTACTTACTTTTCTATCAAAGACTTTACTTGGCACAACAAAACACTAAACTAAGATAAGGAGAGGTTGCTACAGTAGTAAACAACTTCCAAGACACAAAATAAAACAAAGTACTGTAGGTAAAAACATGGGTTGTCTCCCATAAGCGCTTTTCTTTAACGCCTTTCAGCTAGGCGCAGAAAGTGTGTATCAAGTATTATCAAGAGACGAAGTGTCAACATCATAATTTGTTCTCATAATAGAATCAAAAGGTAACTTCATTCTCTTTCTAGGGAAGTGTTCCATACCTTTCTTGAGAGGAAATTGATATTTTATATTGCCTTCCTTCATATCAATAGTAGCACCAACAGTTCGAAGAAAAGGTCTTCCCAATATAATGGGACAAGATGCATTGCATTCAATATCCAAGACAACAAAATCAACGGGGACAAGGTTATTGTTAACGGTAATGCGAACATTATCAACTTTCCCCAAAGGTTTCTTTGTAGAATGATCAGCAAGATTAACATCCAAATAACAATTTTTCAATGTGGCAAGTCAAGCATATTATAAATTTTCTTAGGCATAACAGAAATACTTGCACCAAGATCACATAAAGCATTACAATCAAAATCTTTAACCTTCATCTTAATGATGGGCTCCCAACCATCCTCTAGCTTTTTAGGAATAGAGGCTTCGCGCTCTAGTTTCTCTTCTCTAGCTTTTATGAGAGCATTTGTAATATGATGTGTGAAAGCCAAATTTATAGCACTAGCATTAGGACTTTTAGCAAGTTTTTGCAAGAACTTTATAACTTCGGAGATGTGGCAATCATCAAAATTCAAACCATTATAATCTAAAGCAATGGGATCATCATCCCCAATGTTGGAAAAAATTTCAGCAGCTTTATCACAGGCAATTTCAGCAGTTTTAGCAGTTTCAGGCAGTTTCTCATGCTTTGCATTAGAAGTGGAAACATTGCTAACACCAATTCTTTTATTATTATTAGTAGGAGGTGCAGCAACATGTGTAGCATTAGCATTACTAGTGGTGGTAATAGTCCAAACTTTAGCTACATTCTTCTCTTTAGCTAGTTTTTCATTTTCTTCTCTATCCCACCTAGCACGCAGTTCAGCCATTAATCTTATATTCTCATTAATTCTAACTTGGATGGCATTTGCTGTAGTAACAATTTTATTATGATGATTTTCATTAGGCATAACTTTCGATTTCAAAAGATCAACATCAAGCGACAAGACTATCGACTTTAGAAGCAAGTATATCAATTTTCCCAAGCTTTTCTTCAATGATTTATTAAAAGCAGTTTGTGTACTAATAAATTCTTTAAGCATGGCTTCAAGTCCAGGGGGTGAACTCTTATTATTGTTGTAAGAATTCCCATAAGAATTACCATAGCCGTTGCCATTATTATAAGGATATGGCCTATAGTTGTTACTAGAATCGTTCCGGTAAGCATTGTTGTTGAAATTATTATTTTTAATGAAGTTTACATCAACATGTTCTTCTTGTGCAACCAATGAAGCTAATGGAACATTATTAGGATCAATATTAGTCCTATCATTCACAAGCATAGACATAATAGCATCAATCTTATCACTCAAGGAAGAGGTTTCTTCGACAGAATTTACCTTCTTACCTTGTGGAGCTCTTTCCGTGTGCCATTCGGAGTAGTTGATCATCATATTATCAAGAAGCTTTGTTGCTTCACCAAGAGTGATGGACATAAAGGTACCTCCAGCAGCTGAATCCAGTAAATTCCGTGAAGAAAAATTTAGTCCTGCATAGAAGGTTTGGATGATCATCCAAGTAGTCAGTCCATGGGTTGGGCAATTTTTAACCAGAGATTTCATTCTTTCCCAAGCTTGAGCAACATGTTCAGTATCTAATTGTTTAAAATTCATTATGCTACTACTCAAAGATATAATTTTAGCAGGGGGATAATATCTACCAATAAAAGCATCCTTGCATTTAGTCCATGAATCAATACTATTCTTAGGCAGAGATAGCAACCAATCTTTAGCTCTTCCTCTTAATGAGAAAGGGAACAATTTTAGTTTAATAATATCACCATCTACATCTTTATATTTTTGCATTTCACATAGTTCAACAAAATTATTAAGATGGGCAGCAGCATCATCAGAACTAACACCAGAAAATTGCTCTCGCATAACAAGATTCAGTAAAGCAGGTTTAATTTCAAAGAATTCTGCTGTAGTAGCAGGTGGAGCAATAGGTGTGCATAAGAAATCATTATTATTTGTGGTTGTGAAGTCACACAACTTAGTATTTTCAGGGTTGGCCATTTTAGCAATAGTAAATAAAGCAAACTAGATAAAGTAAATGCAAGTAACTAATTTTTTTTTGTGTTTTTGATATAGCAAACAAGATAGCAAATAAAGTAAAACTAGCAACTAATTTTTTTGTATTTTGATTTAGTGCAGCAACAAAGTAGTAAATAAAACTAAGCAAGACAAAAACAAAGTAAAGAGATTGAGAAGTGGAGACTCCCCTTGCAGCGTGTCTTGATCTCCCCGGCAACGGCGCCAGAAAAAGATCTGCTGGCGTGTAGTTGACGTGGGAGTAAGAAATCTTTGTGGTGTAGCTTTTCTTCAGTTCCCCGGCAACGGCGCCAGAAAAAGAGCTTGATGGCGTGTAACTCACACGTTCGTTGGGAACCCCAAGAGGAAGGTATGATGCGCACAGCAGCAAGTTTTCCCTCAGAAAGAAACCAAGGTTTATCGAACCAGGAGGAGCCAAGAAGCACGTTGAAGGTTGATGGCGGCGGGATGTAGTGCGGCGCAACACCAGGGATTCCGGCGCCAACGTGGAACCTGCACAACACAACCAAAGTACTTTGCCCCAACGAAACAGTGAGGTTGTCAATCTCACCGGCTTGCTGTAACAAAGGATTAACCGTATTGTGTGGAAGATGATTGTTTGCAGAAAACAGTAGAACAAGTATTGCAGTAGATTGTATTTCAGTAAAGAGAATTGGACCGGGGTCCACAGTTCACTAGAGGTGTCTCTCCCATAAGATAAACAGCATGTTGGGTGAACAAATTACAGTTGGGAAATTGACAAATAAAGAGGGCATGACCATGCACATACATATCATGATGAGTATAGTGAGATTTAATTGGGCATTACGACAAAGTACATAGACCGCCATCCAACTGCATCTATGCCTAAAAAGTCCACCTTCAGGTTATCATCCGAACCCCTTCCAGTATTAAGTTGCAAAGCAACAGACAATTGCATTAAGTATGGTGCGTAATGTAATCAACAACTACATCCTTAGACATAGCATCAATGTTTTATCCCTAGTGGCAACAGCACAACACAACCTTAGAACTTTTACATCCTTTGTCCCGGTGTCAATGCAGGCATGAACCCACTATCGAGCATAAATACTCCCTCTTGGAGTTACAAGCATCTACTTGGCCAGAGCATCTACTAGTAACGGAGAGCATGCAAGATCATAAACAACACATAGATATAACTTTGATAATCAACATAACAAGTATTCTCTATTCATCGGATCCCAACAAACGCAACATATAGAATTACAGATAGATGATCTTGATCATGTTATGCAGCTCACAAGATCCGACAATGATAGCACAATGGGGAGAAGACAACCATCTAGCTACTGCTATGGACCCATAGTCCAGGGGTAGACTACTCACACATCACACCGGAGGCGACCATGGCGGCGTAGAGTCCTCCGGGAGATGATTCCCCTCTCCAGTAGGGTGCCGGAGGCGATCTCCTGGATCCCCCGAGATGGGATCGGCGTTGGCGGCGTCTCTGGAAGGTTTTCCGTATCGTGGCTCTCGGTACTGGGGGTTTCGTCACGGAGGCTTTAAGTAGGCGGAAGGGCAAGTCAGGAGGGGGCACAGGGGCCCCACACCATAGGCCGGCGCGGCCAAGGGGTGGGCCGCGCCGCCCTAGGGTTTGGGCACCCTGTGGCCCCACTTCGTTTCGTCTTCTGACTTCTGGAAGCTTCGTGGCAAAATAGGCCCCTGGGCGTTGATTTCGTCCAATTCCGAGAATATTTCCTTACTAGGATTTCTGAAACCAAAAACAGCAGAAAACAGCAACTGGCACTTCGGCATCTTGTTAATAGGTTAGTTCCAGAAAATGCACGAATATGACATAAAGTGTGCATAAAACATGTAGATAACATCAATAATGTGGCATGGAACATAAGAAATTATCGATACGTCGGAGACGTATCAGGGTGCTGGCAGTGGCGGCTGGCTTCCTTGTCGTTGGCACTGACACCGTGCGTGTGCGCTTGCCCTTGATCATCGCCAACCGCACCTCCTCCTACAAGTTCAATATCGCCGCATCTCCGCTCCCCTCCACCAGCGCCGCCTGCTCCTTCCCCTGCACCTCTAGCTCCTTCACCACCTCCGCCGAAGGCTTCACATCACGCATGTCCTTGGTCGGGGAGTCCAACACCCAAGAAGTGACCGGGTCTGTCACATGGGACTCCGTCTTGAGCGACGCCACCGAGTCTTCCCCAGGCTCAACGACGACTAGCTTCTCCTTTGCGCCCGCCTCCTCCATGGTCACATCCGTGCTCATGTACCCTGGCCGCAGCTCAACCCCACTTAGCTGGGATGGGAGCGACGAGTCTCGCAGCATCGCCACCAAGGACGGCACCGTCCTTCCGTCCAGGTTGCTCCCGTACTGGAAGATGGAAGGGGATTGCTCCCTCGCTCCCGTCTCCACCATGGCCAGTCTCGGAGCGTCGCAGGTCGCAGGTCGCAGCAAGACCTGTCGAGCTCAGCCCATGTCCCTTGGCACCGGGGGCGCCCTTGCCCGTGTCGCCGGTGGCTGCTTCCCCTCCTTTGTCCTTGCTCTTGTCGCGCCACCCATGGCGGTTCCACTCCTCGTCGGACAGGTCATCCGAGTCTTCATCCTCCATGTCGTTGTTAGCCGGCGGCGGCAGCCCCCGGAGCCACCCGCGCCACCACCCCGGCTAGGAGCTTACGCTTGCACCCCACCGTGTATCCCTCGCCATTGACAAAATTCTGGACTGTGCCCTTGATTCTCTCCGAGTGGCGACACTGAAACCTCATGTGGATCGGCTCCCTGTCCCTCTTCTGCACTAACAACTCGTCCACATCAATGGGGCGGCCGATCATGGTGAATGCCGCCATCAGCCTCTCACGCTCAGCCAGGTCCTCCGGTACCCCAGTAAGCTTGACCCAGCCCGCAGGGAGCACCAGGCTAGGCTTCGGCGCGACAAAAGCCTCGCGGATGTCGACTTCCGTCTTGCTCAGAGGCAGATAGAGCTTGCCGCTCCGCGTACTCATGCGGAGTGTCTCCCGCGACGGGAAGATGATGCTAAACTCGGAATCTGTCATCTTCCGCACCTGCCAGTCCTACAGTTCATCAACCAAGTGCTTCAGTTCGTCCACCACCTGCAGCTCTAACAACGGTTTTTCTTGAACCTGATGGCAGCGACAAACACCTCCCCTGGGCGTGGACCGCCACGGATGGGCTCAACGTCGATGTTGTAAAACCCGCCGCCCGTGATAGCATGGCCCATCGTCATCAACCTCAGCTGCTTACCCCTTGTTGGGCAGTTGGCCGATGTGTGACCCTCCCCACTGCAGAGGACGCAGAGCAGGTCAAACGTGCACACCGACTGGAAATGGCCCTCGCGGCCGCACTTGAAACATTCGACGCCAGCGGGAGCCCCTGTCACCGCGGCAGCCGAAGCCTTGTTCTTTCCTTTGCCCTGTCCCTGCGCAGCAGCCGCACCACCCTGGACGGCTTTTCCCTTGCCCGCAGCTGGCGGTGGCTGCTGCTGCAGTTGTTGTTGCTAGCGCCCACCGTTGCCAGCCCGGTCACCCTGACCGTGCCCACGCCGCGCCTTCTCGTCCCTCCTCTATTGTTCCTTCCACCATGGCGGAGGGGAACCCTAGTCCTCCCTGCCAAGGCCTTGGAAACGATTCTCCTGCTCGTTGCTGTAGTGGCGGTAGCCTCCATCCTATCGTCGGCCGCTCGAGTCCCCGTCGTACCTTCTCTTCCTGCCGTCGTAGCCTCGGTCGTCGTAGCCGCGGTCCATCACGACTTCGGCGAAGGAGCGACTCAACGGTGGTGGTTCGGGGATGCAGAAGACACACCAGAAACCAAAGATCTTCCGCCGCCGCACCTCGCTCTCTCTGGCTGGGAACCCTAGCGAAAGATTAGGGCATCCCTTCCGCAGCCAATGCCACTTAAATACCGGTTCGTTGATGAGCCCACCCTCCAGCCCAGAAGGATAGCTCACCAAAGTTTCCCCAGAACCGGCCTCCCACAGCCCAACTTGTACCTGTAACGTCCCGGGCCTTCCGCCTCGGAGCAGGCCTCCTTCCCACCCAGAATTTCCCTCTAACCTCAATAAACCAAAGCACTCACTAGAATAAATCACAGCTTGCGCTGATCTGGGTGTTGAATCCAACTGTTCAGAACGCTCCATGTGGCGTGCACATTTGACTTCGGATACATGATTATTCAAGCCTATCCTCCCTAATAAAGGACCCATGAGCTCCTCCAACGCGACCACGCGGTTCATATAGTATGCCCGCTCCAAAACGTCGAGATCGAGCAGCTGTATAAATCCGTCATCCGCATCGACTCCGACGCCTAGACTTCAAATCCACAGCGACAAACACACAAGAACTACAGAGCCACGCATGCACATGGAGGCTCCGGCGGGCAAAGCTGCATGCAGCAAGCACATCGTCCTGGTGCACGGCGCATGCGCGGGCGGCTGGTCCTGGTACAAGGTGGCCACGCGGCTCCGGTCGGCCGGGCACCGCGTCAGCACGCCTGACCTCGCGGCGTCGGGCGTTGACCCCAGGCCGCTGCGCGAGGTGCCCACGTTCCACGACTACACCAAGCCGCTGCTGGACCTCCTGGAGTCCCTCCCTGCCGGGGAGAAGGTCGTGCTCGTCGGCCATAGCCTCGGCGGAGTGAACATCGCCCTGGCCGCCGAGATGTTCCCGGAGAAGGTCGCCGCCGCGGTGTTCGTCACCGCCTTCATGCCGGACAGCAGCTCGCCACCGTCCTACGTGCTTGAAAAGGTATATAGAGCGTGACATCATCGTATCTGCAGAGGCTCTCCATGCATGATCTGTCTAGCAGTATTCCGAGATACCCAATTTGCTTGTCTCTTTCTTGCGTGGGAGTCTAAATTCGGACACAGAAATTGTCTGTACTTTTTTGCACTAGTGATTACTGAATGATTGTACCATCTATTTTGTCGTCCTAAGACTGCTCATAGTGGGAGTAACTTAGGTAGTAACATCACACATTTCAAGTCATTTTGGTGACATGGCATAGCAATAAATGAAGAAAGAAAGGGAGGTGGTAACTAGCTATGTTACCATAACATCACACACCCCAAGATAAACTGAGTCTACTAACAAATAAATGAGACTTTGCATGATACCATCTCTAAGTTGCTTTCCACTATGAAGGTAGTAACATAGACCAGTAACTTATGCATGACACCACCTTATGTTACTCCCCACTATGAGCAAAGTTTGTGGAGGGGAGGACCATGGACTGGATGGACACGGAGTTCAAGCCTCAAGATCCTGTGGGCAAGCTGCCTATTTCCATGCTGTTCGGGCCGCTGGTCATACAAGCAAATTTCTGCCAGCTGTGCTCGCCGGAGGTACCCTGTTGCTTTGTTATCTATACAACCTATTTGAGCATCAGTTGACAAGAAAATAACATATTAGAATCGATCAAATGTTCCTCCTAATTAATCTCTACACTGAGATTGACGAAGAATTAGAGTTTTCAAAATTCTATGATATACTCCCTCCGCAGTCAACGTTGAGTTCATTGGGTTTTGGAAATGAAACTTTGCATGGTCCAATCGTATGTCAGGACCTAACGCTCGGAGGATCCCTGATGAGAGTGGGTTCGATGTTCGTCGACGACCTGAGGCTGCAGCAGCCGTACACCGAGGCTCGCTACGGGTCGGTGCGTAAGGTATTCATCGTCTGCAAGGACGACCGCGCCATCGTCGAGAGCTTCCAGCGGTGGATGATAGAGAACTACCCCGTCGACGAGGTGATGGAAATAGACGGCGCAGACCACCTGGCGTTGTTCTCGAGGCCGGCTGAGCTCGCGAGCTGTCTCGCTGACATCGCGGAGAAGTATGATTGATGGTGGTGTGTGGCCGTACGTCGCTTGCTGATCTATCCGTTTGGCGTCGACATTTGTGATTTGTCGCAGCTACTCCTCCTGTTTTACAATTCCGGGTGGTTTGTCCCCTTCGTTGTGTTTCCGCGTCTTCTATTGCAGTCATTTCAGACGGATGGTGTTTCAACATCGTGGTGTGACTTGTCGCTGTGCTGTGTAACAGTATGTAGACAAATAAAGGAAAACCAAAACTGATCCCGGGTGCATATGCACCCTATATGTATAAAACATATTTTAAAAACGTAAAAAATTTAGGAAAAAAATTTAACATGTAGAGAGACATGTTCTATGTCTGCGCGTCAAGTTTCACATAAAACCGACAATTTTTGTATCCTATGTAAAAAAGACAAACAATGCTTCGAGAAATAGACTTTTTTAGCACCAAAAATTTATCTTTTTTGCACAGGGCACAAAACATATCGGTTTTTGCTGAAACAACTTTATAAGCATGTATCATGTCAAGGTATACGCGAGGCATTTTTATTTGTATTTTTTAACATTTGTAAATATATTTAATATGTATTTTAAATAAAGGGTGCATATGCACCCGGGTGCAGAAACACCATGGTTAGGTATCTACGCCCACACACTATATAATCGTTGTCAACACGATATATAAACGTTTGATCTTTTCCTCCGGCCGGCGTTCTCACCGGCGGCAGGCGGACTAAATGGTGGAGCAGGGGTCGAGATCAGAGGGTTGTTGGACCTAGTCTCTACTTGTACAGCGATCAGCCGAGTACTTTCCAACAGACACGCGTACTAGCAGAACTCCGGCGAGTCGGCTGGCTCACGAAACACGCGCATGCGAAACCAATTGACACTAGTAGAAAATGGACCTTTTGCACCGGTTGATAAAGGCTATATGCACCGGATACCCAACCGGTGCAAAGGTTCCGGTGCAAAAGGCTCCTCCTTTTTTTTCCAGAATTTCTAATATTTTAGTTATTTCACAAGTTTAGTCTCTAACTACCCTTATCTCTAGTCCAATTACTTACTCCTGCTCAAACTTTCCGCTCGGTTACCCATCCTCCCACTACTCTAGCACTAGCACACTTAACTTCGAAGTTCCTTTTCATCCCGCATCTAAGTGCTTCGCGCATATGTATGTGATACTAGTATCATATCAATCCTATTAACATGTCGGTCGATGTCATATTCCTTTATTGTTCGAATTTCAAATAATTATTTTAATAAACAAAAGTAATGTTGTAATAATAATCTTGAATAAATAAACATTAACTTTATAATTTGTATTATTTTTTAAATATTTTCATTTTTTAATTTTTTAATTTTTTTTGCCAAACCAAAAACCTGAAATTTTGAAAATCTTATAATTTGCTAAAAGTAATAGTAATCTTTATGCAGGATGCAATTATTAATTTAATTAAAAAAATAAAAAAATATATAAAATCCTAAATTTCTGGGAAAAAACTAAAATCTTCCTGCTTTCATAGTTTCATTTGGAATTTTTAGAATCTAAAAATTAGCTAACCGAGTAAGCCCCGGTGAATTCGGATGTAACTTTTTCCCAGGATTTTTTTGATATATTATGCGTTTTTTTTCGACGTCATATGGAAAAGTTAATGCGGTTTTACCATTTTTCAAACATTTTTTGCAATAAAAGTGGAAATTTAAATTTGTTAATTTTCCCTAATAGTAGGTTGCATAACATACAGGAATCTCAAAAGATTTTATTTTTTGAATTTCCTATCATTTTCTTTTCTATTTTACAGTGTCAAAAAAGGCGATCCACGGGGGGTGGAGATGCGTGGGGAGGCGAAAAACTGTTACGAACCGGTGCAAAAGGGTTCGCAGATGCCGCCAACCCTTTGCAAAAGGTCCCGCACGAACCGGTGCTAATGTCGCGGCTGGTCCCCTGGACGTCCAGACTTCACGAACCTGGACGACACACGGATCAGATCGTGAATGTGTATGCATAACGGGAGTTTCGGACAGCTAGTCCGAGGCCCCACCGGTTATCCAGAAAAGCAACATGAAGAGGGACGCCGGGTTAGATTCAAAAAGATGGAAGGGCCTCGGTGTAAAAAGAATGAGATCCAGATATGGGGATGTTTTCTCACCAACGAGGGGACTAGCCCGAGCCGTTGACGCGTGGGACTAGCGACGACGTGGTGCCAACGTGGCCGACAACATGGCAACCTTGCACGCGCGCGTCGACGATGGCGGTGCCCACCAGCGGCGGCGTGGTTGCGCGCGGAGAAAAAGCACGCTCCAGGAAGCGAGAGCTGGCACGTTCGACGCGCCTCATCGGCGCGGACCATATGGAGGCGTCACTGATACGTCTCAAACGTATCTATAATTTCTTATGTTCCATGCTACTTTTATGACAATACTCACATGTTTTATACACACTTTACATCATTTATACGCATTTTCCGGCCCTAACCTATTAACGAGATGCCGAAGCGCCAGTTCCTGTTTGTGCTGTTTTTGGTTTCAGAAATCCTACACAGGAAATATTCTCGGAATTGGACGAAA
The DNA here is from genome assembly GCF_019359855.2 of Lolium perenne. Taxonomy (NCBI): domain Eukaryota; kingdom Viridiplantae; phylum Streptophyta; class Magnoliopsida; order Poales; family Poaceae; genus Lolium; species Lolium perenne. The sequence continues at coordinate 265,922,179 of NC_067246.2, read as the reverse complement.
CAAACGCACAGGGTCTTATTTTTCCACGGAGCTTCCAGAAGACCGAAGAGGATACGAAGTGGGGCCACGAGGTGGCGACACGCTAAGGCGGCGCGGCCAAGGAGGGGCCCGCGCCGCCCTAGTGTGTGAGCCCCTCGTGAGTCCCCCGACTCTGCCCTTCCGCCTACTTAAACTCTCCGTCGCGAAAACCCTATTACCGAGAGCCACGATACGAGAAAAGTTCCAGAGACGCCGCCGCCGCCAATCCCATCTCGGGGGATTCTGGAGATCGCCTCCGGCACCCTGCCGGAGAGGGGAATCATCTCCCGGAGGACTCTACATCACCATGATCGCCTCCGGACTGATGTGTGAGTAGTTCATCCTTGGACTATGGGTCCATAGCAGTAGCTAGATGGTTGTCTTCTCCTCTTGTGCTATCATGTTAGATCTTGTGAGCTGCCTATCATGATCAAGATCGTCTATTTGTAATGCTATATGTTGTGTTTGTTGGGATCCGATGAATATGGAATACAATGTCAAGTTGATTATTGATCTATCATATATGTGTTGTTTATGTTCTTGCATGCTCTCCGTTGCTAGTAGAGGCTCTGGCCAAGTTGATACTTGTGACTCCAAGAGGGGGTATTTATGCTCGATAGTGGGTTCATGCCTCCATTGAATCTGGGACAGTGCCAGAAAGTTCTAAGGTTGTGGATGTGCTGTTGCCACTAGGGATAAAACATCAATGCTTTGTCTAAGGATATTTGTGTTGATTACATTACGCACCATACTTAATGCAATTGTCTGTTGTTTGCAACTTAATACTGGAAGGGGTGCGGATGCTAACCTGAAAGTGGACTTTTTAGGCATAGATGCATGCTGGATAGCGGTCTATGTACTTTGTCGTAATGCCCTGATTAAATCTCCTATTAGTCTTCGTGATATGTATGTGCATTGTTATGCCCTCTTTATTTGTCAATTGCCTAACTGTAATTTATTCACCCAACATGCTATTTCTTATTGGAGAGACACCACTAGTGAACTGTGGACCCCGGTCCATTCTTTTACATCTGAAATACAATCTACTGCAAACTCTGTTCTTTGTTGTTCTTCGCAAACAAACATCATTTTTCACACCATACGTTTAATCCTTTGTTTACAGCAAGCCGGTGAGATTGATAACCTCACTGTTAAGTTGGGGCAAAGTATTTTGATTCTCTTGTGCAGGTTCCACGTTGGCGCCGGAATCCCTGGTGTTGCGCCGCACTACACTCCTCCGCCAACAACCTTCACGTGGCCTTCATCTCCTACTGATTCGATAACCTTGGTTTCATACTGAGGAAAAACTTGCTGTTGTACGCATCACACCTTCCTCATGGGGTTCCCAACAGACGTGTGTCAACTACACGCCAGCAAGGATTTTTCTGGCGCCGTTGCCAGGGAGATCAAGACACGCTGCAAGGGGAGTCTCCCACATCCAATCTCTTTACTTTGTTTTTGTCTTGCTTTACTTTACTTTATTTACTGCTTTGTTTGCTTTCTCTATATCAAAAATACAAAAAAAATTAGTTACTTGCTTTACTTTATTTACTATCTTGTTTGCTCTATATTAAAAACACAAAAAAAATTAGTTACTAGTTTTACTTTATTTTATTCTGTTCTGCTTAGTTTATTTACTGCTAAAATGGGTACTCCTGAGAATACTAAGTTGTGTGACTTCACTAGCACAAATAATAATGATTTCCTATGCACACCTATTGCTCCACCTGCTACTACAGCAGAATTTTATGAAATTAAACCTGCTTTACTAAATCTTGTTATGAGAGAGCAATTTCTGGTGTTAGTTCTGATGATGCTGCTGCCCATCTTAATAATTTTGTTGAACTTTGTGAAATGCAAAAGTATAAGGATATAGATGGAGACATTATAAAATTAAAATTGTTTCCTTTCTCCTTAAGAGAAAGAGCTAAAGATTGGTTGCTATCTTTGCCTAAGAATAGTATTGATTCATGGACTAAATGTAAAGATGCTTTCATTGGTAGATATTATCCTCCCGCTAAAATTATATCTTCGAGAAGTAGCATAATGAAATTTAAGCAATTGGATAATGAACATGTTGCTCAAGCATGGGAAATAATGAAATCTTTGGTAAAGAATTGCCCTACCCATGGACTAACTACTTGGATGATCATCCAAACCTTTTATGCAGGATTGAATTTTTCTTCGCGGAACCTATTGGATTCAGCTGCTGGAGGTACTTTTATGTCCATCACCTTAGGCGCGGCAACAAAGCTTCTTGATAATATGATGATCAAATAGTCTGAATGGCACACTGAAAGGGCTCCACAAGGTAAGAAGGTAAATTCTGTTGAAGAAACCTCCTCCTTGAGTGATAAGATTGATGTGATTATGTCTATGCTTGTTAATGGTAGATCGAATGTTGATCCTAATAATGTTCCTTTAGCTTCATTGGTTGCCCAAGAAGAACATGTTGATGTGAACTTCATTAAAAATAACAATTTCAACAACAATGCTTATAGGAATAATTCTGGTAATAACTATAGGCCATATCCTTCTAATAATGGTAATGGTTATGGTAATTCTTATGGTAATTCTTACAACAATAATAGGAGTGTACCCTCTGGTCTTGAAGTCATGCTTAAAGAATTCATTAGTACACAAACTGCTTTTAACAAATCTGTTAAGGAAAAGCTTGGTAAAATTGATATTCTTGCTTCTAAGGTTGATAGTCTTGCTGCTGATGTTGATCTTTTAAAATTGAAAGTTATGCCTAATGAAGATAAATATATTAAGTCATTTGCTACAGCAAACGCCATACAAGTTCGAATTAATGAAAATATTAGATTGATGGCTGAATTGCATGCTAGGTGGGAAAGAGAAGAAAAACTAGCTAAAGAGGATAATGTAGCTAAAGTTTGGACTATTACCACCACTAGTAACGATGATGCTTCACATTTTGCTAAACCTCCTACAATCAATGGTAAAATAATTGGTGTTGGCAATATTTCTACTCCTAGTGCAAAGCGTGCAAAATTGCCTGAAACTGCTAAAACTGCTGAAACTGTTTGTGATAAAACTGCTGAAATTTTTCAAAATATTGGGGACAATGATCCCATTGCTGTAGATCATAATGGTTTAGATTTTGATGATTGTCATATCTCTGAAGTTATTAAGTTCTTACAAAAACTTGCTAGAAGTCCTAATGCTAGTGCTATAAATTTGGCCTTTACAAAACATATTACAAATGCTCTCATAAAAGCTAGAGAAGAGAAATTAAAACTTGAAACTTCTATTCCTAGGAAGATGGAAGATGGTTGGGAGCCCATCATTAAAATGAGGGTCAATGACTTTGATTGTAATGCTTTATGTGATTTTGGTGCAAGTATTTCTGTTATGCCTAAGAAACTCTATGATATGCTTGACTTGCTGATGACCCACAAGTATAGGGGGTGTATCGTAGTATCTTCGATAAGTAAGAATGTCGATCCCAACGAGGAGCAGAAGGTGTTGACAAGCAGTTTCGATGAAGGATTCACTGTAAATGCTCACAGACAAGTATTCAGGGGGTTTTGATGTAACAGATGAATAAAGTACAAGTAAGTAAAATGCGAGAGAAATAATTGCAGCGAGTGGCCCAATCCTTTTTAGCACAAAGGACAAGCCGGTTTGTTTACTTATAATGACCAAACGTTCTCGAGGACACACGGGATTTTAGTCTAGTGCTTTCGCTACATACAGCTGATTAATCTCTATTGTTTTGATAAGTGTTGTGTGGGTGAACCTATGCTAATGTACCGCCCTTCCTAGGACTAATACATACTTGTGATTATACCCCTTGCAAGCATCCGCAACTACAAGAAAGTAATTAAGATAAATCTAACCACAGCCTTAAACTCTGAGATCCTGCGATCCCTCCTGCATCGATATACCAACGGGGGCTCAGGTTTCTGTCACTCCGGCAACCCCGCAATTGGCAAAAGAGTACAAGATGTATTCCCCTAGGCCCATAAATGGTGAAGTATCCTGTAGTCGACGTTCACATGACACCACTAGAAGAATGACACCACAACTTAAATATCATAACATTGAATATTACTCAACCATAATTCACTACTAACATTTAGACTTCACCCATGTCCTCAAGAACTAAACGAACTACTCACGAGACATCATATGGAACATGATCAAAGGTGATATGATAATGAATAACAATCTGAACATAAATCTTGGTTCAACGGTTTCACTCAATAGCATCAATAACAAGTAGAAATCAACACCGGGAGAGTTTCCCCTATCAAACAATCAAGATCAAACCCAAATTGCTACAGCGGTGACGAGGTGCTGCGGTGGAGATGGCGATGATGATGATGAAGATGATGGTGATGGCGATGGAGATGATGTCCAGCTCGATGGCGGTGACGATGGCGTCGATTTCCCCCTCTGGGAGGGAATTTCCCCGGCGGATTCCTGCCCGCCGGAGAGCTCTTTTCTCTCTGGTGTTCTCCGCCCCGCAGAGGCGGCTGTAACTCTTCGTGAGGTACCCTCTGTGGCTTAGGTTTTCGGGACGAAGGGTTTCGCGAAGAAAAGGAGGAGAAAGGGGCTGTGGGGCCCCCACACCACAAGGTGGCGCGGCCAGGCCATGGGCCGCGCCGCCCTATGGTCTGGGCCCACCTTGGGTCCAGCTGGCTCCCCCTTCTGGCTTCCTTCGTCATCTGGAAAAATAGGATTTTTGGTATAATTTCCTTCCGCAGTTGATCTTCCGAAATATTGCGTTCTGACGGTGCTTTTTCTAGCAGAATCCTGGCTCCGGTGCTCGATCCTCCAATAATCATGAAATATGCAAAATAGATGAAATAACATAAGTATTGTGTCCCAATATGAAATATATCAATGAATAACAGCAAATTATGATATAAAATAGTGATGCAAATTGGACGTATCAACTCCCCCCAAGCTTAGACTTCGCTTGTCCCCAAGCGAAACTGAACTCGGTAAACAGGACCACATGTTTATGGAGTGAAGAGTCGATAAATAAAATACAGACAAGAAGCATCATATTAATTCAGACAAGGCATTCTAGTGAACAACTTCCTCATATAATTCAACTTGAAATAAGTATAAGGTAATCACAAATAAAGGTGCATAGGGAATCATAATTGGTGATGGCAAACTTTGTTCTTGGTCAGAGAACAGTTAACAGATTATACTTATCTATTGAGCAGCGCTCTCATATTAAAGCTTATGGTAAACTTGCATACTCAATCATATTAATCATTGATGACTTTCAAAGCTATATTCATTCAGGTAAAACTTGTACTAAACAAGGAAGAGTAAAGACATGATGAAGCAAATCACAATATAATAGTTTGATCACAACAACTCAAATGCTTGCTTGAGATGGAGGGAAATAGGTTTACTGACTCAACATAAAGTAAAAGACAGGCCCTTCGCAGAGGGAAGCAGGGATTAAATCATGTGCTAGAGCTTTTTCAGTTTTGAAATCATATAAAGAGAAATAAAAGTAAAGTTTTGAGAGGTGTTTGTTGTTGTCAACGAATGGTAGCGGGTACTCTAACCCCCTTGCCAGACAAACCTTCAAAGAGCGGCTCCCATATTATTTTCATTTTATGTGGCACTCCTTCCAACCTTTCTTTCACAAACCATGGCTAACCGAATCCTCGGGTGCCTGCCAACAATCTCATACCATGAAGGAGTGCCTTTTTATTTTAGTTTTATTATGATGATGACACTCCCCCCAACCTTTGCTTACACAAGCCATGGCTAACTGAATCCTTCGGGTGCCATCCATCAATCACATACCATGGAGGAGTGTCTAATTAGGTTAATTAGTTTGGGACTGGGAATCCCATTGCCAGCTCTTTTTGCAAAATTATTGGATAAGCGGATGAAGCCACTAGTCCATTGGTGAAAGTTGCCCAACAAGATTGAAAGATAAAACACCACATACTTCCTCATGAGCTATAAAACATTGACACAAATAAGAGATACTAAGTTTTGAATTGTTTAAAGGTAGCACATGAAGTATTTACTTGGAATGGCAGAAAATACCATGTAGTAGGTAGGTATGGTGGACACAAATGACATAGGTTTGGGCTAAGGTTTGGACGCACGAGAAGTATTCCCTCTCAGTACAGGTCTTTGGCTAGCAAGGTTAAATAGCAAGCATAAGAGTTGAGGGAAACAAACAAATATACATGTGATAGAAACAATCATGCATCTTACTTGTAAGTACAAACAGTTTTAACTTCAGAATACTAAGCTAAGAACTGATAAGAAAGATAATAACATCTTCTACATGTATTTCCTCTATTCTTCTTAAACTCAAAGTGTTGTTGCTATTGACCATTGCTAAGTTTGCCAAAACCAAATAGATTTACTCAATGCTCCCAAAGTGGTACCAATACTAAAATCAAGATCAATCATATAGTAGAAATTGCAAACTAAAATAAGGTGTGCAATATGTAAATGATAAGACTTCTCATTAATATTTCATAACGATAACTCACACCAAGGGATACATAGATAACCAACTAAAGGAGAGATACTTCCAAACTGCAACCCATCTTATATGATAACTTCCCTACCCATGATATGACACTACTTGACAGTAAAAAGTAAAAGATAGTGATGATGTGATACCGCGGCACTCCCCCAAGCTTGGAACAAACCAAGGGGATGCCAATACCGATGATGAATTACTCCTTCGGCGATGGTGGTGATGAACTCCTCCCGCGCTTCTTACAGATCTCTTTCAGCTTCAGTTTCTCAGCTTGGCAATTCTGCACTAAGACTCGAAGAGATTCATTGTTATCTGAAGTTGGTGATGATGACCTTGTGATGTGAATCGAGTGGTATTCCAGCATTCTACGGAGACGGCAATTCTCCTCCTGGAGTATCTCCACTTCTCTTCTTAGAGCCCGATATTGATCACAAAACTCATCGGTAGTCCGTAGAGCTTCTTCCAACACAGGGAAGGAGTCGAGGCTAAGAGCGGGTGGTAAGGGTCCCTGCAAGTTATGAGAAAAAGAACGTCGAGTGTCAACAGATCCCACCAAGATTTGCTTGCTCCCAACAGCTTGCTGCTCTTGTTTTGATGGCACCCTCTTCACTTCTTCCTCCGAAAACCCCTTGCCCTTGTTGTTGGAGGCCATGGTGCTTCTAGACCGAAAACAGATCCTGGCAGAAAACAGCTCGAAACAAAACACGTCGAGAAAACGATATACGGACCTCCAAGGGTCCGGGGGATTATATAGCAAATATTTTCACGACAAAAGGAAAGTACCAGATCGAACCAGAGTCGGAAAGGGGCGACGAGGAGGCCAGACCATAGGGCGGCGCGGGCCCAGGCCAGGCCGCGTCGGCCTATGGTGGCACGCCCTCGTGCGTCTTTTCCACTCCGTTTCGATCTCGTAATTTTTCATATTTTCCAAAAACAGCAAAAATATTGTTCGGAAAGTAAATTGCGAACTTTTCATTACCAGTACTGTTACCTATTCAAAGTCGAGTTCTGGCGGACTGTCAATTTGTCCTTTGATGAAAGCCTCCGGTGTTTCCACTTGAATAATATCAACATCAACATTATAAGAATCACCCGAGATATAATGCTTGAGTCTTTGTCCATTCACCACTTGCGTAGCATTGCCTTGGAGAGAGCTAATTTTAATTTCTCCTGAACGATACACCTCCTCAACAACATATGGTCCTTCCCATTTCGAGAGTAATTTCCCTGCAAAGAATCTGAGACGAGACCGATACAATAGGACTTTATCCCCAACATTAAATTCTCTTTTGATAATCCTCCTATCATGCCATTTTTTAACTTTCTCTTTAAAGAGTTTAGCATTTTCATAAGCTTCACTTCTCCATTCATCTAGAGAACTTAATTGCAACAACCTCTTATCACCGGCAAGTTTAGGATCTTTATTTAATTCTCTAACTGCCCAATAAACTTTGTGCTCTAGTTCTAAAGGTAAATGACAAGCTTTCCCATAAACCATTTTATAAGGTGACATTCCCATGGGATTTTTATAAGCAGTTCTATAAGCCCATAGTGCTTCTTTCAATTTACTAGCCCAATTCTTTCTAGATTTATTAACGGTCTTTCCCAAAATAGATTTAATCTCTCTATTTGATAATTCTACTTGACCACTAGTTTGAGGATGATAAGCGGAAGCAATTCTATGATTAATACCATACCTAGCAAGAGTTTTTCTAAAACCTCCATGAATAAAATGAGAACCTCCATCAGTCATAATATATCTAGGCACTCCAAATCTAGGAAAAATAATGTCTAAAAGCATTCTTAAAGAGGTCTCACCATCAGCACTTTTTGTAGGTATGGCTTCCACCCATTTAGTAACATAATCAACAGCAACAAGTATATGAGTGTTACCTTCTGAAGACGGAAAAGGTCCCATGAAGTAAAATCCCCAACAATCAAATGGTTCAATAACAAGAGTATAATTCATAGGCATTTCATTACGTCTGGAGATATTACCAACCCTTTGGCATTCATCACAAGATAAAATAAACTTTCTCGCATCCTTGAAGAGAGTTGGCCAATAAAAACCTGATTGTAGAACCTTTTGCGCGGTTCTTTCTCCGGCGTGATGTCCTCCATAAGCACTACCATGACATTTACTCAATATCTCTTGTTGTTCATATTCGGGAACACACCTTCGCAGAATACCATCCACTCCTTCTTTATATAAGTGTGGGTCATCCCAGAAATAGTGCCTCAAGTCATAAAAGAATTTCCTCCTTTGCTGAGCTGAAAAGGTTGGAGGCAAGTACTTGGAAACAATAAAGTTAGCATAATCAGCATACCAAGGACTGTCTCGCGAGCTCACCTTTATTACAGCCAATTGTTCATTTGGAAAACTATCATTAACAGGAACAGGATCATAAGCAATATTTTCCAATCTAGACAAATTATCAGCAACAGGATTATCAGCACCTTTCCTATCTACAATATGTAAATCAAATTCTTGCAAAAGAAGTACCCATCTAATAAGCCTCGGCTTAGCATCTTTCTTAGTCATAAGGTATCTAATTGCAGCATGATCAGTATGAATCGTAACTTTTGAATCAACAATATAAGATCTAAATTTATCACAAGCAAAGACTACAGCTAATAATTCTTTTTCAGTTGTAGCATAATTTCTTTGAGCAGCATCAAGAGTTTTACTAGCATAATGAATAACATTCAGTTTTTTATCTACCCGCTGTCCAAGAACAGCGCCTATAGCAAAATCACTAGCATCACACATAATTTCAAAAGGCAAATTCCAATCAGGAGGTTCAACTACAGGAGCAGTTGTTAAGGCTTTCTTTAGAGTTTCAAAAGCTTCCTTACAATCATCATCAAAAACAAAAGGTACGTCTTTTTGAAGAAGATTAGTAAGAGGCTTTGAAATCTTGGAGAAAAATCTTTAATAAATCTCCTATAAAACCCAGCATGACCAAGAACACTACGAATACCTTTAACATCCCTCGGATAGGGCATCTTCTCAATTGCTTCCACTTTAGCTCTGTCAACTTCAATACCTCTCTCAGAAATTTTATGTCCCAATACAATTCCTTCATTAACCATAAAGTGACATTTCTCCCAATTAAGAACAAGGTTAGTTTCTTCACATCTCTGCAAAACTTTATCAAGGTTTCGCAAGCAACTATCAAAAGAATTCCCATAGACGGAAAAATCATCCATGAATACTTCCACAATACTCTCACAAAAGCCATGAAAAATTGCAGACATGCATCTTTGAAAAGTAGCAGGAGCATTACATAAACCAAAAGGCATACGCCTATAAGCATAAGTTCCATAAGGACAAGTAAAAGTGGTTTTCTCTTGATCTTTAGTTTTAACAGCAATTTGTGAAAACCCAGAATAACCATCAAGAAAGCAAAAATGAGTATTTTTAGACAATCTTTCTAGCATTTGATCAATAAATGGTAAAGGGTAATGATCTTTCTTAGTAACTTTATTAACTTTTCGAAAATCAATGCACATTCTATACCCTACAACTACTCTTTGAGGGATGAGCTCATCATTATCATTAGGCACAACAGTCATTCCTCCTTTCTTGGGAACGCAATGCACAGGACTAACCCATCTACTATCAGCAATAGGATATATAATACCAGCTTCAAGAAGTTTTAATACCTCATTCCTTACCACCTCCTTCATCTTCGGAATTAGACGACGCTGAGGTTCAACAACAGGCTTCGCATCATCTTCCATATTGATGGCATGTTGGCAAATAGAGGGAGAAATCCCCTTCAAATCATCAAGAGTGTAGCCAATAGCACCTCGGTGTTTCTTCAATATTTGCAATAGCCTTTCTTCTTCAAACTCTGTAAGCTTAGAACTAATAATAACAGGATATATTTTCTTATCATCAATATGAGCATATTTAAGATTATCAGGCAGAGGTTTTAAATCAAAGACAGGATCTTCCTTTGGTGGCGGTGTTGTACCCAGATCTTCCACCGGTAAATCATGCTTAAGAATAGGTTGGCGGAGAAAATTTTCCTCAAGCTCATCTCTTTCTTTCCTAAAAACTTCACTCTCGCTATTCTCCAGATGTTGCTGCAAAGAATTATTAGGAACAAGAACAATAGATGCACACTGTTCCATTTTAAAATCATTACTAGGCAAATCAGCTTTATAAGGAGTTTTGGTAAATTTAGAGAAGTTAAACTCATAAGATTCACCAGCAAACTTAGTCAAAATTTTCTCTTTCTTGCAATCTATAATAGCTCCACAAGTATTTAGAAAAGGTCTACCAAAAATAATAGGACAATAATCACTAGCGGCAGAACCAAGTACCAAAAAGTCAGCAGGATATTTAATCTTACCACATAGAACTTCCACATCTCGAACAATACCAATTGGAGAGATAGTTTCTCTATTAGCCAACTGAATAACCACATCAATATCTTCAAGTTCACAAGAATCAATTTCGGGCATAATCTCCGTATAAAGCTCATAAGGAATAGCACTAATACTTGCACCAATATCACATAAACCATAATAGCAATGATCACCAATTCTAACAGATAGCATAGGAACACTAGCTTGTTTGGGTTTATTAGGATGTGAAACAATATTAGAAGCATCTTCACAGAAAATAATATGACCATCCTCCAAATTTTCAGTCACAAGATCTTTAACTATTGCAACAGCAGGTTCAACTTTTATTTGTTCTTCAGGTTCTATAGGTTTCTTTTCACTTTTATGAACCGCACTATTTATAACAGAGTACTCCTTCATTTTAGCAGGGAAAGGAGTTTTTTCAATATAAGCTTCAGGAATAACATGATCAGCAGTTTCAACTACAACACATTTATTAATAGATGAATCAATTTTATCTTTATACGGTTCATGATACTTATCAAAATTCTTCTTAGGCAATTCATAATGAGAGGCAAAAGCTTTATAAAGATTTGCAGCAACTTGAGAATCAAGACCATATGTAGCACTCATATTACGAAATTTATCAGTATCCATAAAAGCTTCAATGCATTTATAATCCTAAATTATACCTGATTCTCTATCCTTGTCGTTCTCCCAACCTTCAGTATTTTCTTGGATCCGATCAAGAAGGTCCCTTTTAAACTCTTCTTTGTTGTGTGTAAATGATCCAGAACAAGAAGTATCCAGCAAGGTCTTGTATTGAAAAGAAAGTCTTGCATAGAAATTATCAATAATAACATTACCACGAAGCTCATGAATGGGGCATTTGAGCATTAAAGACTTCAATCTCTCCCAAGCTTGGGCAATACTTTCTCCATCATGAGGCCAGAAATTATATATGCGGTTACGATCTTTGTGAATTTCACTTGGAGGATAGAATTTAGAATAAAATAAAGGCACAATGTCCTCCCAATCAAGAGAATCACCATTCTTCAGCAATTTATACCAATGCGCCGCTTTACTGCACAGCGATATAGAGAATAGTTTCTTTCTAACTTCATTCATAGCAATACCTGCACATTTGAATAACCCGCATAATTCATGCAAAAACAGTAAATGATCACCAGGATGGACAGTTCCATCCCCTTCATAGCGGTTATCCATAACACGTTCAATAATTTTCATAGGTATTTTATATGGTATCACTTCCTCACCTGACGCCTCATCCACTACCGTTGCAGTAGTAGTAGATTTCCCAAATAGAAATTGAAGAGAAGATCTCTCCATAATGACTTATAGCAGAAAGTGTAAATAAAATCAGCACAAACAGTAAAGGTTTTCCTTACCAATTCCACTTACCAATAGCGCTTCACTCCCCGGCAACGGCGCCAGAAAATAGTCTTGATGACCCACAAGTATAGGGGGTGTATCGTAGTATCTTCGATAAGTAAGAATGTCGATCCCAACGAGGAGCAGAAGGTGTTGACAAGCAGTTTCGATGAAGGATTTACTGTAAATGCTCACAGACAAGTATTCAGGGGGTTTTGATGTAACAGATGAATAAAGTACAAGTAAGTAAAATGCGAGAGAAATAATTGCAGCGAGTGGCCCAATCCTTTTTAGCACAAAGGACAAGCCGGTTTGTTTACTTATAATGACCAAACGTTCTCGAGGACACACGGGATTTTAGTCTAGTGCTTTCGCTACATACAGCTGATTAATCTTCATTGTTTTGATTAGTGTTGTGTGGGTGAACCTATGCTAATGTACCGTCCTTCCTAGGACTAATACATACTTGTGATTATACCCCTTGCAAGCATCCGCAACTACAAGAAAGTAATTAAGATAAATCTAACCACAGCCTTAAACTCTGAGATCCTGCGATCCCTCCTGCATCGATATACCAACGGGGGCTCAGGTTTCTGTCACTCCGGCAACCCCGCAATTGGAAAACGAGTACAAGATGTATTCCCCTAGGCCCATAAATGGTGAAGTATCGTGTAGTCGACGTTCACACGACACCACTAGAAGAATGACACCACAACTTAAATATCATAACATTGAATATTACTCAACCATAATTCACTACTAGCATTTAGACTTCACCCATGTCCTCAAGAACTAAACGAACTACTCACGAGACATCATATGGAACATGATCAGAGGTGATATGATAATGAATAACAATCTGAACATAAATCTTGGTTCAACGGTTTCACTCAATAGCATCAATAACAAGTAGAAATCAACACCGGGAGAGTTTCCCCTATCAAACAATCAAGATCAAACCCAAATTGCTACAGCGGTGATGAGGTGCTGCAGTGGAGATGGCGATGATGATGATGAAGATGATGGTGATGGCGATGGAGATGATGTCCAGCTCGATGGCGGTGACGATGGCGTCGATTTCCCCCTCCGGGAGGGAATTTCCCCGGCGGATTCCTGCCCGCCGGAGAGCTCTTTTCTCTCTGGTGTTCTCCGCCCCGCAGAGGCGGCTGTAACTCTTCGTGAGGTACCCTCTGTGGCTTAGGTTTTCGGGACGAAGGGTTTCACGAAGAAAAGGAGGCGAAAGGGGCTGTGGGGCCCCCACACCACAAGGTGGCGCGGCCAGGCCATGGGCCGCGCCGCCCTATGGTCTGGGCCCACCTTGGGTCCAGCTGGCTCCCCCTTCTGGCTTCCTTCGTCATCTGGAAAAATAGGATTTTTGGTATAATTTCCTTCCGCAGTTGATCTTCCGAAATATTGCGTTCTGACGGTGCTTTTTCTAGCAGAATCCTGGCTCCGGTGCTCGATCCTCAAATAATCATGAAATATGCAAAATAGATGAAATAACATAAGTATTGTGTCCCAATATGAAATATATCAATGAATAACAGCAAATTATGATATAAAATAGTGATGCAAATTGGACGTATCACTTGCCACCATTGAAAAATTGTTATTTGGAAGTTAATCTTGCTGATAATTCTATAAAGAAACCTTTGGGGAGGATTGATAATGTTCGCATTACGGTTAACAATAACCTTGTCCCCGTTGATTTTGTTGTCTTGGATATTGAATGCAATGCATCTTGTCCCATTATTTTGGGAAGACCTTTTCTTCGAACTATTGGTGCTATTATTGATATGAAGGAAGGGAATATTAAGTATCAATTTCCTCTCAAGAAAGGTATGGAACATTTCCCTAGAAAGAGAATGAGGTTACCTTTTGATTCTATTAATAGAACAAATTATGATGTTGATGCTTCATCTCTTGATAATACTTGATTCACACTTTCTGCGCCTAGCTGAAAGGCGTTAAAGAAAAGCGCTTATGAGAGACAACCCATTATTTTACTTCTGCACTTTTATTTTTTTTATTTGAGTCTTGGAAGTTGTTACTACTGTAGCAACCTCTCCTTATCTTTATTTTATTGCATTGTTGTGCCAAGTAAAGTCTTTGATAGTAAGGTTAATACTAGATTTGGATTACTGCGCAGAAACAGATTTCTTGCTGTTACGAATTTGAGTAGAATTCTCTGTAGGTAACTCAGACAAATCTGCCAATTTACGTGTGTGATCCTCAGATATCTACGCAACTTTCATTCAATTTGAGCTTTCTCATCTGAGCAAGTTAAGTGCCCCTGAAAAATCCGTCTTTACGGACTGTTCTGTTTTGACAGATTCTGCCTTTTATTTCGCATTGCCTCTTTTGCTATGTTGAGTAGATTTCTTTGTTCCATTAACTTTCAGTAGCTTTGTGCAATGTCCAGAAGTGTTAAGAATGATTGTGTCACCTCTAAATACGTGAATTTTTGATTATGCACTAACCCTCTAATGAGTTTGTTTTGAGTTTGGTGTGGAGGAAGTTTTCAAGGGTCAAGAGAGGAGGATGATACAATATGATCAAGAAGAGTGAAAATTCTAAGCTTGGGGATGCCCCCGTGGTTCATCCCTGCATATTTCAAGAAGACTCAAGCATCTAAGCTTGGGGATGCCCAAGGCATCCCCTTCTTCATCGACAACTTATCAGGTCACCTCTAGTGAAACTATATTTTTATTCCGTCACATCTTATGTGCTTTACTTGGAGCGTCTGTATGTTTTTGTTTTTGTTTTTGTTTGAATAAAATCGGATCCTAGCATTCTTTGTTTGGGAGAGAGACACGCTCCGCTGTTTCATATGAACACTGGTGTTGTTAGCTATACTTTTAATGTTCATGGCGAACGTTGAAACTGCTTCGTTCATTGCTATATGGTTGGAAACAGAAAATGCTTCATGTGGTAATTGGTATATTGTCTTGAATAATTTGATACTTGGCAATTTTGGTGCTCAAATAGATCATGTTTAAGCTCTTGCATCATGTACTTTGTACCTATTAATGAAGAACTACCATAGAGCTTGTTGAAATTTGGTTTGCATGATTGGTCTCTCTAAAGTCTAGATTTTTTCTGGTGAAGTGTTTGAACAACAAGGAGACAGTGTAGAGTCTTATAATGCTTGCAATATGTTCTTATGTAAGTTTTGCTGTACCGGTTCATACTTGTATTTACTTCAAACAACCTTGCTAGCCAAAGCCTTGTACTGAGAGGGAATTCCTCTCGTGCATCCAAATCCTTGAGCCAAAAACTATGCCATTTGTGTCCACCATACCTACCTACTATGTGGTATTTCTCTGCCATTCCAAAGTAAATTACTTGAGTGCTACCTTTAAAATTTCATTCCTTGTCTTTGCAATATATAGCTCATGGGAAAATAGCCTTAAAAACTATTGTGGTATTGAATATGTAGCTTATGTGTATTATTTCTTATAAGTTGCTTGTTGAGCGGTAACCATGTTTCTGGGGACGCCATCAACTATTACACCTTTGTTGAATATCATGTGAGTTGCTATGCATGTTCGTCTTGTCTGAAGTAAGGGTAATTTATCATGATCAAATGGTTTGAGTATGCATATTGTTAGAGAAGAACATTGGGCCGCTAACTAAAACCATGAATCATGGTGGAAGTTTCAGTTTGGACATTAATACTCAATATCTTATGAGTATATTATATGTTGTTGAATGCTTATGCATTAAAGAGGAGTCCATTATCTGTTGTCTATGTTGTCCCGGTATGGATGTCCTAAGTGGAGATTTATCAAAAACGAGAAATCAAATGTGATCTATCTCCTTGGACCTTTGTACAGGCGACATAGAGGTACCCCTTTGTGACACTTGGTTGAAACATATGTTATGCAATGATAATCCATGTAAATCCAAGCTAATTAGGACAAGGTGCGGGCACTATTGGTATTCTATGCATGAGGCTTGCAACTTATAGGACATCTTATGCATAACACATATGAATTATTACTACCGTTGACAAAATTGTTTCTATGTTTTCAAAATGAAAAGCTCTAGCACAAAAATAGTAATCCATGCTTCCCTCTGCGAAGGGCCATTCTTTTACTTTATGTTGAGTCAGTTTACCTATTTCTTCTATCTTAGAAGCAAACACTTGTGTCAACTATGTGCATTGATTCCTACATACTTGCTTATTTGCATTCATCATATTAC
This sequence comes from Lolium perenne, assembly GCF_019359855.2. Taxonomy (NCBI): domain Eukaryota; kingdom Viridiplantae; phylum Streptophyta; class Magnoliopsida; order Poales; family Poaceae; genus Lolium; species Lolium perenne. Next base: position 265,905,705 of record NC_067246.2, on the reverse strand, counting down.
TTTGTGTTGACAATTATCCATGAGATACACATCCATGAGATAAACATGTTGAAGTTGAAAGCAACCGCTGAAACTTATATCTTCCTTTGTGTTGCTTCAAAACTTTCTACTAAGAATTTATTGCTTTATGAGTTAACTCTTATGCAAGACTTATTGATGCTTGTCTTGAAAGTACTATTCATGAAAAGTCTTTGCTATATGATTCAGTTGTTTAAGTCATTGTCTTTACCATTGCTTCGAATCACTTCATTCATCTCATATGCATTACAATAGTATTGATCAAGATTATGATAGCATGTCACTTCAGAAATTATCCTTGTTATCGTTTACCTACTCGAGGGCGAGTAGGAACTAAGCTTGGGGATGCTTGATACGTCTCAAACGTATCTATAATTTCTTATGTTCCATGCTACTTTTATGACAATACTCACATGTTTTATACACACTTTACATCATTTATACGCATTTTCCGGCACTAACCTATTAACGAGATGCCGAAGCGCTAGTTCCTGTTTTGTGCTGTTTTTGGTTTCAGAAATCCTACACAGGAAATATTCTCGGAATTGGACGAAACAAACGCCTAGGGTCTTATTTTTCCACGGAACTTCCAGAAGACGAAGAGGATTGATAACCCACAAGTATAGGGGATCGCAACAGTCTTCGAGGGAAGTAAACCCAAATTTATTGATTCGACACAAGGGGAGGTAAAGAATACTTATAAGCCTTAACAACTGAGTTGTCAATTCAGCTGCACCTGGAAAAGCACTAGTAACAGGGGTGATGTGAAAGCAGCAGTAATATGGGAGCAATAGTAAAAGTAACACATCAGTAGTAGCAGTAATATGAGAGCAATGGCACCAGAAAATAGTTGATACTACTTCCAATGTCATATAGAAACGAGTATATGATGATGAGAGATGGACCGGGGTTCCCAGCTATCTACACTAGTGGTAACTCTCCAATAACAAGTGTTGGGTGAACAAATTACAGTTGGGCAATTGATAGGATTGAAATAGCATTAAGACAGAACATCGAGATTATTAATCATGTAGGCATGTTTCCAATATATAGTCATACGTGCTCGCAATGAGAAACTTGTACACCATCTTTTGTCCTACCAGCCGGTGGCAGCCGGGCCTCTAGGGAATCTACTGAAAATTAAGGTACTCCTTTTAATAGAGCACCGGAGCAAAGCATTAACACTCCGTGAAAACATGTGATCCTCATATCTAAGCCTTCCCCTCCAGTTGTCCCAATTTCTGTCACTTTGGGGCCTTTGGTTCCGGACATAGACATGTGCATACAACTTGTAGATACAATCTAAGCAATAAGTATAGAGCTTAAATCTAAGATCATGCCACTCGGGCCCTAGTGACAAGCATTAAACACAACAAGATTGCAGCAACAATAACTTCATAAACTTTGTAGATAGACTAATCATAATGTAACAATCCATCGGATCCCAACAAACACAACACCGATTACATCAGATTAATCTCAATCATGTAAGGCAGCTCATGAGATCATTGTATTGAAGTACATGGGGGAGAGAATACCAACTAGCTACAGCTAGAACCCGTAGTCCATGGGGGAACTACTCATGGAGCATGATGGAGGCGGTGGCGTTGATGGAGATGGCTTCCGGGGGCACTTGCCCGTCCCTGCAGGGTGCTGGAACAGAGACTTCTGTCCCCCGAAACGGAGTTTCGCGATGGTGGCGGCGCCCCTGGAGTCTTTCTGGAGTTTCGTCAATTGGTATCGCGTTTTTAGGTCGAAAGGGGTCTTATAGGCGAAGAGGCGGCGCAGGAGGGGCACCAGGGCGCCCTCCCCATAGGCCGGCGCGGCCAGGGGCCTGCCCGCGCGGCCCTATGGTGTGGGGGCCCTGGGCCTCCTCTCCGGGTCTCCTTCGGTGTCATGGTCCGTCTCGGTGAATTATGATGTTTGGTCTTCGTTTCGTCGAATTCCGAGAATATTGCCCGAACAGCCTTTCTGGAAACAAAAACAACAGAAAACAGGAACTGGCACTTCGGCATCTTGTTAATAGGTTAGTTCCGGAAAATGCATAAAAACATTATAAAGTGCAAGCAAAACATGTAAGTATTGTCATAAAACAAGCATGGAACATCAGAAATTATAGGTACGTTGGAGACGTATCAGCATCCCCAAGCTTAGTTCCTGCTCGCCCTCGAGTAGGTAAACGATAAAAAGAATAATTTCTGTAGTGACATGCTACTTACATAATCTTGATCCTATTATAAAGCATATGAGATGAATGCAGTGACTCAAGGCAATGATCTATAGTTGCTAACAAATAGATAACATATAGCAAAACTTTTCATGAATAGTACTTTCAAGACAAGCATCAAAAGTCTCGCATAAGAGTTAACTCATAAAGCAATAAATTCAAAGTAAAAGCATTGAAGCAACACAGAGGAAGATTTAAGTTTCAGCAATTGCTTTCAACTTTCAACATGTATATCTCATGGATAATGGTCAACACAAAGTAATATGATGAATGCAAATAAGCAAGTATGTAAGAATCAATGCACAGTTGACACAAGTGTTTGCTTCTAAGATGGAAGGAAGTAGGTAAACTGACTCAACATAAAGTAAAAGAAAGGCCCTTCGCAGAGGGAAGCAGGGACTAAATCATGTGCTAGAGCTTTTTAAGTTTTGAAATCATATAGAGAGCATAAAAGTAAAGTTTTGAGAGGTGCTTGTTGTTGTCAACGAATGGTAGCGGGCACTCTAACCACCTCATCAACCAGACTTTCAAGAGCGGCTCCCATGAAGGACGTTATCTCTACCAGCAAGGTAGATCATCCCTCTTCTCTTTTGTTTACACATGTACTTTAGTTTTATTTATGGTTGACACTCCTCCCAACCTTTTGCTTTCACAAGCCATGGCTAACCGAATCCTCGGGTGCCTTCCAACATTCACATACCATGAAGGAGTGTCTATTTGCAAAATTAAGTTGCTTACTGATAGATCAGGGCAAAACACGTGAAGAGAATTATTAATGCAAGTTAATTAATTGGGGCTGGGAACCCCATTGCCAGCTCTTTTTGCAAAATTATTGGATAAGCGGATGTAGCCACTAGTCCATTATGAAAGTCTGTCAAGAGTAAATGACAAGATTGAAAGATAAACGCCACATACTTCCTCATGAGCTATAAAACATCAACACAAATTGAGAAGCATTTTGAAGGTTTAAAGGTAGCACATGAAGTATTTACTTGGAATGGCAGGAAATACCACATAGTAGGTAGATATGGTGGACACAAATGGCATAGGTTTTGGCTCAAGGTTTTGGATGCATGAGAAGCATTCCCTCTCAGTACAAGGCTTTGGGCTAGCAAGGTTGTTTGAAGCAAACACAAGTATGAACCGGTACAGCAAAACTTACATAAGAACATATTGCAAGCATTATAAAACTCTACACTGTCTTCCTTGTTGCTCAAACACTTCTACTAGAAAATATCTAGACCTTAGAGAGACCAATCATGCAAACCAGTTTCAACAAGCTCTACGGTATTTCTCCACTAATAGGTTTAAACTACATGATGCAAGAGCTTAATCATGATCTACTTGAGAGCTCAAAACAATTGCCAAGTATCAAATTATCCAAGACAATATGAGGCATTTTCTTTTTCCAACCAAATAGCAATAAATGCAATAGCTTCCAACTTTTGTCATTGAACATTAAAAGTAAAACGAAGAACACAAGTGTTCATATGAAAAAGCGGAGCGTGTATCTCTCCCACACAAGGATTGCTAGGATCCGAATTTATTCAAACATAAACAAAAATAAAAACACACAGACGCTCCAAGTAAAGCACATAAGATGTGACCGAATAAAAATATAGTTTCAATAAAAGAACCTGATAAGTTGATGAAGAAGGGGATGCCTTGGGCATCCCCAAGCTTAGACGCTTGAGTCTTCTTGAAATATGCAGGGATGAACCACGGGGGCATCCCCAAGCTTAGACTTTTCACTCTTCTTGATCATATATCATCCTCCTCTCTTGACCCTTGAAAACTTCCTTCACACCAAACTTCTCATAAACTTCATTAGAGGGGTTAGTACTCAAAAAACTTTAATCCACCTTGGCCCTGTAGTGACACATTTCAAGTACTCAATAAAACATTAGCTACAGCTCTCCACGTCTAGAAAACCTTGCTTAAAGTCCACAAGAGACAATGCAAAAAACAGAGACATAATCTGTCAAAACAGAACAGCCAGTAAACATGAATTTTTAGGAGGTACTTCCGTTGCTCAAATTAGAAAACTCAAAAAATGAAAGTTGCGTACATATCTTAGGATCACTCACGTAAATTGGCAGATTTTTCTGAGTTACCTACAGAGAATCATACCCAGATTCGTGACAGCGAGAAATCTGTTTCTGCGCAGAAATCCAAATCTAGCATCAACCTTCTATTAGAGACTTCACTTGGCACAACATTGCAATAAAATAAATATAAGGAGAGGTTGCTACAGTAGTAACAACTTCCAAGACACAACAAAACAGTAGCAAAATAAACACATGGGTTATCTCCCAAGAAGTGCTTTCTTTATAGCCATTAAGATTGGCTCAGCAATTTTAATGATGCACTCGCAAGAAATAAGAGTTGAAGCAAAGGAGAGAATCAAAAAGCAAGTTCAGAACACATTTAAGTCAAACCCACTTCCTATGCATAGGAATCTTGTACACAAATAAATTCATGAAGAACAAAGTGACAAGCATAAGAAGATAAAACAAGAGTAACTTCAAAATTTTCAGCATATAGAGAGGTGTTTTAGTACCATGCAAATTTCTACAACCATATTTTGCTCTCTCATAATAATTTTCAGTAGCTTCATAAACAAACTCAACAGCATAACTATCACATGAAGCATGCTTTTCATGATCCATAAACACATAATTTTTATCAAGCTCAGAAATAATAGGATCAAAACTTTCAAACTCACTTTTATCAATAATGTAACAAGATGATTGATCAATCTCAAAAGATATGGGACTCATAGATAAAGTCAAGAACTCTCCAATCCCATTTTCATTAGTAGTACAATTAATAGTATCAAGTAACATAGGACCATCATCTAGAGATTTATCATAAACATTTGCCAAGCAAAACTCTTTAGTACCATGCATATCGACATCAGGAACAAACAAAGAATTATCATAAAATTTATCAAAGTAGCATGGATTATCATGAATAACAGTAGCATAATTATTCTCGCAAGTTTTACTCATAGGGAATATTTCAAGAGAATCCACAGGAACATAACATTCATCCTCCTTGGGCAAGCATGGAGGACAATCAAATAGTGTAAGAGATAAAGAGTTACTCTCATTAGAAGGTTGGCATGGGTAGCTAATCCATTCTTCCTCCTTTTGTTCATCACTCTCCTCTTCTTTTTCATCCAATGAGCTTTCAGGTTCATCAATTTCCTCCTCTTTTTCGTCCAATGAGCTTTCAGGTTCATCAATTTCTTCTTTCACAGGTTCCTGCAAATTGTGAGTGCATTCTTGTGCATTAATGAGTCTCTCTTTATAATCAATAATATAAGGATTATTGCTGTAACTTTTTATGCAAAAATTAAGGATAGAAGAGACATAATCTTTAAGGTCCTTACAAACAACACAAGTTTCATAATTTTTAGACATGAAGGATTCTATCTCAGAGGCTCCCATAAATATGACAAATTGTTCTACCTCTTCGAACCCAAGATGAATATAGCTATTCCAATTATAGTTCTTAATTAAAACTTCCTCACTAAAGCCACATTGAAATTTAAGATGTTTAGTATCCTGTTGAGAGCAATAGTTTATATCATGGCGTTTAAGCAAGATTTTAGCAATTGTATTCAATTTTTCTATCACAGCACTCATAACTTCACCCGCTCTTGATTTTCTATAATTATTATATAATTCAATAAGCTCCAAGTAGGTTGTAGGTTCTTCCATAACAACAGTTTTTAATTTTTAGGTTTTTCAAATTTTTATGGATTTTCGGGTATATAGGGAAAATAAAACAAGACAAAAATAAACTAGACAAAAGTAAACTATGCAAAACAAAACAAAATAAAACAAAATAAGAGATAGAGGTAGAGTGTACTCCCCAGGTGAACTTATGAGTAGAGCTATGCCTCCCCGGCAATGGCGCCAGAAAATAGTCTTGATAACCCACAAGTATAGGGGATCGCAATAGTCTTCGAGGGAAGTAAACCCAAATTTATTGATTCGACACAAGGGGAGGTAAAGAATACTTATAAGCCTTAACAACTGAGTTGTCAATTCAGCTGCACCTGGAAAAGCACTAGTAACAGGGGTGATGTGAAAGCAGCAGTAATATGGGAGGAATAGTAAAAGTAACACAGCAGTAGTAGCAGTAATATGAGAGCAATGGCACCAGAAAATAGTTGATACTACTTCCAATGTCATATAGAAACGAGTATATGATGATGAGAGATGGACCGGGGTTCCCAGCTATCTACACTAGTGGTAACTCTCCAATAACAAGTGTTGGGTGAACAAATTACAGTTGGGCAATTGATAGGATTGAAATAGCATTAAGACAGAACATAGAGATTATTAATCATGTAGGCATGTTTCCCATATATAGTCATACGTGCTCGCAATGAGAAACTTGTACACCATCTTTTGTCCTACCAGCCGGTGGCAGCCGGGCCTCTAGGGAATCTACTGGAAATTAAGGTACTCCTTTTAATAGAGCACCGGAGCAAAGCATTAACACTCCGTGAAAACTTGTGATCCTCATATCTAAGCCTTCCCCTCCAGTTGTCCCAATTTCTGTCACTTTGGGGCCTTTGGTTCCGGACATAGACATGTGCATACAACTTGTAGATACAATCTAAGCAATAAGTATAGAGCTTAAATCTAAGATCATGCCACTCGGGCCCTAGTGACAAGCATTAAACACAACAAGATTGCAGCAACAATAACTTCATAAACTTTGTAGATAGACTAATCATAATGTAACAATCCATCGGATCCCAACAAACACAACACCGATTACATCAGATTAATCTCAATCATGTAAGGCAGCTCATGAGATCATTGTATTGAAGTACATGGGGGAGAGAATACCAACTAGCTACAGTAGAACCCGTAGTCCATGGGGGAACTACTCACGGAGCATGATGGAGGCGGTGGCGTTGATGGAGATGGCTTCCGGGGGCACTTCCCCGTCCCGGCAGGGTGCCGGAACAGAGACTTCTGTCCCCCGAAACAGAGTTTCGCGATGGTGGCGGCGCCCCTGGAGTCTTTCTGGAGTTTCGTCAATTGGTATCGCGTTTTTAGGTCGAAAGGGGTCTTATAGGCGAAGAGGCGGCGCAGGAGGGGCACCAGGGCGCCCTCCCCATAGGCCGGCGCGGCCAGGGGCCTGCCCGCACGGCCCTATGGTGTGGGGCCCCTGGGCCTCCTCTCCGGGTCTCCTTCGGTGTCCTGGTCCGTCTCGGTGAATTATGATGTTTGGTCTTCGTTTCGTCAAATTCCGAGAATATTGCCCGAACAGCCTTTCAGGAACCAAAAACAACAGAAAACAGGAACTGGCACTTCGGCATCTTGTTAATAGGTTAGTTCCGGAAAATGCATAAAAACATTATAAAGTGCAAGCAAAACATGTAAGTATTGTCATAAAACAAGCATGGAACATCAGAAATTATAGGTACGTTGGAGACATATCAAGGATACGAAGTGGGGCCACGAGGTGGCGACACGCTAAGGCGGCACGACCAAGGAGGGGCCCGCGCCGCCCTAGTGTGTGGGCCCCTCGTGAGTCCCCCGACTCTGCCCTTCCGCTACTTAAACTCTCCGTCGCGAAAACCCTATTACCGAGAGCCACAATACGAGAAAAGTTCCAGAGACGCCGCCGCCGCCAATCCCATCTCGGGGGATTCTGGAGATCGCCTCCGGCACCCTGCCGGAGAGGGGAATCATCTCCCGGAGGACTCTACATCACCATGATCGCCTCCGGACTGATGTGTGAGTAGTTCATCCTTGGACTATGGGTCCATAGCAGTAGCTAGATGGTTGTCTTCTCCTCTTGTGCTATCATGTTAGATCTTGTGAGCTGCCTATCATGATCAAGATTGTCTATCTGTAATGCTATATGTTGTGTTTGTTGGGATCCGATGAATATGGAATACAATGTCAAGTTGATTATTGATCTATCATATATGTGTTGTTTATGTTCTTGCATGCTCTCCGTTGCTAGTAGAGGCTCTGGCCAAGTTGATACTTGTGACTCCAAGAGGGGGTATTTATGCTCGATAGTGGGTTCATGTCTCCATTGAATCTGGGGGAGTGACAGCAACCCCTAAGGTTGTGGATGTGCTGTTGCCACTAGGGATAAAACATCAATGCTTTGTCTAAGGATATTTGTGTTGATTACATTACGCACCATACTTAATGCAATTGTCTGTTGTTTGCAACTTAATACTGGAAGGGGTGCGGATGCTAACCTGAAAGTGGACTTTTTAGGCATAGATGCATGCTGGATAGCGGTCTATGTACTTTGTCGTAATGCCCTGATTAAATCTCATATTAGTCTTCGTGATATGTATGTGCATTGTTATGCCCTCTTTATTTGTCAATTTCCCAACTGTAATTTGTTCACCCAACATGCTATTTCTTATTGGAGAGACACCACTAGTGAACTGTGGACCCGGTCCATTCTTTTACATCTGAAATACAATCTACTGCAAACTCTGTTCTTTGTTGTTCTTCGCAAACAAACATCATTTTCCACACCATATGTTTAATCCTTTGTTTACAGCAAGCCGGTGAGATTGACAACCTCACTGTTAAGTTGGGGCAAAGTATTTTGATTGTGTTGTGCAGGTTCCACGTTGGCGTCGGAATCCCTGGTGTTGCGCCGCACTACACTCCTCCGCCAACAACCTTCACGTGGCCTTCATCTCCTACTGGTTCGATAACCTTGGTTTCATACTGAGGGAAAACTTGCTGTTGTACGCATCACACCTTCCTCTTGGGGTTTCCAACACACGTGTGTCAACTACACGCCAGCAGTCACCATCGTCAGGTACTTGATGACCCACAAGTATAGGGGATCGCAACAGTCTTCGAGGGAAGTAAAACCCAATTTATTGATTCGACACAAGGGGAGACAAAGAACACTTGGAAGCCTTAACAGCGGAGTTGTCAATTCAGCTGCACCTGGAAACAGACTTGCTCGCAAGAGTTTATCAGTAGTAACAGTTTTATAGCAAGAGTGTAGTGAAATAACAGCAGCAGAGTAACAAAGACAGCAGTAGTGATTTTAGTAAACAGCAGGATTAAAATACTGTAGGCACGGGGACGGATGACGGGCGTTGCATGGATGAGAGAAACTCATGTAACAATCATAGCAGGGCATTTGCAGATAATAATAAAACGGTGTCCAAGTACAAAGCAATCAATAGGCATGTGTTCCATATATAGTCGTGCGTGCTCGCAATGAGAAACTTGCACAACATCTTTTGTCCTACCAGCCGGTGGCAGCCGGGCCTCAAGGGAAACTACTGGATATTAAGGTACTCCTTTTAATAAAGTACCGGAGCAAAGCATTAACACTCCGTGAACACATGTGATCCTCACATCGCTACCATTCCCTCCGGTTGTCCCGATTTCTGTCACTTCGGGGCCATTGGTTCCGGACAGCGACATGTGTATACAACTTATAGGTAAGACCATAACAATGATTATCTTGATGAAACAATAACATGTTCAGATCTGAGATCATGGCACTCGGGCCCTAGTGACAAGCATTAAGCATAACAAGTTGCAACAATATCATCAAAGTACCGATTACGGACACTAGGCACTATGCCCTAACAATCTTATGCTATTACATGACCAATCTCATCCAATCCCTACCATCCCCTTCGGCCTACAGCGGGGGAATTACTCATACATGGATGGGGGAAACATGGCTGGTTGATGGAGAGGCGTTGGCGGTGATGGCGGCGATGATCTCCTCCAATTCCCCGTCCCGGCGGAGTGCCAGAACGGAGACTTCTAGCTCCCGCGACGGAGTTTCGCGATGTGGCGGCGTTCTGGAAGGTTTCTGGCGACTTCCACTTCTCTCTGTGCGTTTTTAGGTCGAGGCCGATAAATAGTCCGAAGGAGGGCGTCGGAGGCCGGCCGAGGGGGCCACACCACAGGGCCGCGCGGGCCCCCCTGGGCCGCGCCGCCCTATGGTGTGGGGCCCTCGGGCCTCCACCTCAATTGTCCTTCTGGCTCCGTCATTATTCTGGGAAAATAGGGCCTTCTTTATAAATTCCGAGGATTTTCCCGAAAGTTGGATTTCTGCACAAAAACGAGACACCAGAACAGTTCTGCTGAAAACAGCGTTAGTCCGTGTTAGTTGCATCCAAAATACACAAATTAGAGGCAAAACAATAGCAAAAGTGTTCGGGAAAGTAGATACGTTTTGGACGTATCAACTCCCCCCAAGCTTAGCTTATTGCTTGTCCTCAAGCAATTCAGTTAACAACTGAGCGATAAAAGAACTTTTACGAACACATTTGCTCATATGATGTATATATTCTCATGCTATGGCTAATACTTAAGCAATTCATAATGAGATACATGCAAATAAGATCATCTAACAGCTATGTCAATCATGGAGAGGTACCAACAATTAATAATGAGCATCATGAATCATGTATATAAGCAGGATTACAATGTTCATAAGAGAGTATGATAGAGTGGTATCTTGCTTGCCTGTATTTGATTGGCAAAACATAAATGCCCGGGCACCTCTGGAGTTCATAGAAAGACTAGAAGTAATGATTGTCAAAAGATAAATGCATCAAAGTTATACCACAATCAATCATATTTTGAGACAAGCATATTACACTAAGAATGACAGTTGTGCTCTCAAGATAGTGCTCAAAGAAATAATGGAGACACAACATAAAAGTAAAAGATTGACCCTTCGCAGAGGGAAGCAGGGATTAACATGCGCTAGAGCTTTTCATTTTTATAAAGACAAGAGTAAAATTATTTTGAGAGGTGTTTGTTGTTGTCAACGAATGGTAATGGGTACACCAACTACCTCGCCAACCGGACTTTCAAGAGCGGCTCTCATGAATTATTTGCATATTTATGTGGCACTCCTTCCAACCTTTCTTACACAAACCATGGCTAACCGAATCCTCGGGTGCCTGCCAACAATCTCATACCATGAAGGAGTGCCTTTTTATTTTATTTTTATTATGATGATGACACTCCCCCCAACCTTTGCTTACACAAGCCATGGCTAACCGAATCCTTCGGGTGCCGTCCAACAATCACAAACCATGGAGGAGTGTCTATTTAAGTTAATTAATTCGGGACTGGGAATCCCATTGCCAGCTCTTTTTGCAAAATTATTGGATAAGCGGATGTGCCACTAGTCCATATGAGAATCCGTCAAAAGTAAATGACAAGGTTGAAAGCTAAAGACCACATACTTCCTCATGAGCTATGAAACATAAACACAAATTGAGAAGCATTTTGAAGGTTTTAAAGGTAGCGCACGAGAATTTACTTGGAATGGTTTGAAATGCCATGCATAGGTATTTATGGTGGACACTTTTGGAACAACTTGGTTTTCAGGTGTTTGGAAGCACGAGCAGTGTTCCCGCCAAGACAAGTGAAGGCTAGCAATAGACTAGGGAGCGACAAATCAAGAGAGCAGTAACTGTCATAATCATGCTTGCGGCAAAATAAATTAACGGAGGCATAAAAGTGATACAAGAACTCTGAAGCAATATAGATCATCGAGGCTTAATTGACTTTTTGTTCAGTCATATGCATGCATGAGCATGTGCCAAGTCGATATAAATGAATTATTCAGAGGAGGATACCACAATGCCATACTTACTTATGAATAAAACAATGCAAGCAAACATCCATGACATGCTACTCATATTAATAAATTGGAGCTAAACATGAGAGACCATAAACTACTAGACTTTCTCAAATAACATTTACCTCACATGAACCAACTAAGCATGCTCACATGGATGAGTATATGTACAAAAATGAAAACAAATAGAGTTCATACCAGCCTCTCACCACAATCAGATTGTCGTAGATCGTCATTATTGCCTTTTCACTTGTGTAGCTTGGATAATATGAAATGAAAACCACGCTCCAGCCACCAAAGACCATTGAACTCATAAAGAACTTTACAAACCAAAGAAGAACAGCAAATATTTTTGGTGTTTTCGAATTAGAAACAAGAACAAAAGGAAACAAGCAAACAAAGCAAAATCTTTTTGGGTTTTCTTATAGCAAACTAGCAATAGCAAATAAAGTGAAACAAATGCAAGAAACCAAAGCAAACAAATGGTGAAGAGAAACAACAGAAATATTTTTGGTCTTTTTGTGTTTTGGGAAAGAAACAAAGCGAAAACAAGAAATAGCAAACTAAAAGAAACACAGAAAAGCGAGATGGCAGAAATCTGCCAAAACCTGACAGCAGTACAGAAATCGATTTCTACAAAAATCTTACGTTGCTCAGATCGAAAAGTGTTCAACTAATGAAAGTTAGATAACAACCTGGGGAACCTGCACAAAAATTGGCAGCTCAAAATAACGCTCTGGCTGTGCGTACGAATTTTTCTAGTAACAGTCCAGAATCTGTTTTCAGGCAGCACTTCCCCAAATATCATCTTCCTCTCATTAGAAAACCACTCAAACGAACAAAACAAGTATGTACAAGTATCCAGCAACCATAATATGCAAAGAATGAGTGATGCCGGTATACCTCCCCCCAAGCTTAGGCTTTTGGCCTAAGTGGAGTTCAACCCCAACGAGGGTCGTTGTTCCTCGCCGGTGGGTAATTCATGGAATAGTCATAATAAAGCTCCTGTGCAGAAGAAAAGCGTGGAGGCTCCGCATATCCACCATGTTGATGCGAGGAACTTGCTGCATCGGATGATGAGTCGAGGTACTCCTCGACCTCCGTGTCGTCTCTTGCATGTTGGCCTCCTCTCTCTATGTGTGCATCCAGTGCACCTTCTTTGACCGACCAATCTCCCCTGGAATCAAGGTTAGACAGAACAGGCGCAGGCAATCTTACTAGTTTCTCAGTTTTCTTAGTTATTCTCCAAACTTTCTTATAAAATATCATCTTGTAATACAGGTTACCCAAGTTGGAGGAATCTGAAACAAATTCATGTTTAATCATAGAGGCTATGTCAAGTTTTTCTATGGGGAACGGAATATCAAAATGATGAGGTTCTACATTATGAAAAGCTAATAAACGAGAGGCGATGAGACCTCCACAAATTCTACCTTTCTCACGGTTAGTAGCAAGTCTATAAGCTATCAATGCCCCCAAATTATAAGTCTTACTATTTTGCAGTGCCGCAGCTAGAAAAGCCAAATCTGGGATAGAAAGTTTACCACCAATCCTTTTAGCAAGAACGCATTTGGTAATAAAATAGGCAAAGTAGCGGATAGCCGGGAGCTGAATACTAGTGATTTTACCATTATCCCCTAAGAAACTCCTTCCATCGCAAATCATCTTGAAGAGGTCCAAGAGTTCTTGCGGCGATCCCCTTATCTTCTCGCATGACCCCCATTGCGGTACTCTAATTGCTGCACAAAAAGCACTAAATGGCAAGTTGACAGCTTTATTGTAAATTTTATACTGGACCGTGGGGTTAGATCGCGACCAATTGAACTTGAAGTCCTGCACAAAAGACATAGTTAATTTTACATATTGTCTTGGCTCTCCTTCAACAAAGTCACTCAGCCCTGCACGAGAAATTAGACTTTGAACATCTTCAAGTATTCCCGCACTTCTCATGAAATCCGCGCACGGGTAATAAGAGGGGTATACTCCCTCTTCACGATTGACTCTCATAACTTGTTGGACTTCCAATTCTTGCTGGTTCAAGTGATATCTATTCCACTCCATTTTCTGAAATTTCAACAAACAATATAAAAAATTTGATTTGGTGACATATAATTGAGGGAAACTACCATAGGAACTTGCTAGAGTACTAATCATGCATCAAAACTAATTTCTACCACTTAGAACAAGCATGCAAGCTCACTAAACATGTTACCTACAGCAGCAAAATATTCAAGATATACTCAACCAAACAAAATTCTACTTGGATGGGTGGAGGAGTCACATACCAAGGAGCAAATGTGCCAAATTTCAGCAAGAAATCTGGGCTGAGCAAAGAGATCGAGAAATCTGGAGCTCTGGAGCAAAAACGCGAGAGAGAGGAACTTGGTACGAGTTTTTTCGGGAGAGAGAAGGTGCTGGGAGGAAGAGATGACAAAGTGGGGCAAAGGGGGGCCCACACCACATGGTGGCGCGGCCACCTCCTTGGCCGCGCCGGCCTGTGGTTTGGCGCCCTCTGGTGCCCCACATGTCATCCTCTGGTGCTCCCAGGTGCCTCGTCGAAAAATAGGACCAACGGTATAATTTTTGTGAATTTTTGAAAACTTTGAAAAATGCACATTTCTGGGTATTTAGTTTATTATTACTGGCCAGGAAAAATTTTGAAATCTCCAAATAACTAAGGAACTTTGCAAATTAAAAGTGCTACAGCAACTAGAGCAAGTGGAGGAAGAAAGATATGTTGTTTACCTCCTCTATGCATATAAAAAGTATCCGTTAACAAGGTTGATCAAGTCTTGTCACCAAATAACTTTTTCATAGCATAAGAAGAAATAAACCTCAAATCAATCATGTTACCTTGAATTGTATTGATATGGATCCAATCACGAGAGTTTGATATTCTTCCTTAGGTTCATATATAGGACAATCAATAGTTCCCACTTTGATAGTTCTCACATTAGAAATAGTATTAACTCCACACGCTTTCTCAATCCTCTTGGGAAAATAAACGGTATGCTCCCTATCATCAACATTGAAAGTAACCTTTCCTTTATTGCAATCAATAACAGCCCCTGCGGTGTTAAGAAAAGGTCTCCCAAGAATAATAGACATATTATCATCTTCCGGCATTTCCAACACAACAAAATCAGTTAATATCAAGCAATTAGTAGTAACTTGAACAGGAACATTCTCACATATACCAACAGGAATAGCAGTAGATTTATCAGCCATTTGCAAAGATATATCAGTAGGTATCAACTTATCTAAGTAAAGTCTCTTATAAAGAGAAAAAGGCATAACACTAACACCGGCTCCCAAGTCACATAGAGCAGTTTTAACATAATTATTCTTGATAGAACAAGGAATAGTAGGTATACCTGGGTCGCCCAACTTCTTTGGAATTTTGCCATTGAAAGAGTAATTAGCAAGCATAGTGGAAATTTCCTCATTGGGGATTTTCCTTTTGTTAGTAACATAATCTTTCATATACTTTGAATAAGGAGGCAATTTAATAGCATCAGTCAAAGGGATTTGCAAGAATAAGGGTTTCATCCAATCACAGAATTTATTATAGTGTTCTTCTTCCTTTGATTTTAGTTTCTTAGCAGGAAAAGGCATTTGCTTTTGCACCCAAGGTTCTCTTTCATTACCATGTTTCTCAGCAATAAAATCTTCTTTAGTATACTTTTTATTTTTAGCATGCTTTTCATGTTCTTCTTCAACCTCTTCTTTATCAGGAGTATTATTCTTATCATTATCATTATCATTATCATGTTCATTACCACTTTCAGTTTCAGCATCAGAAATAGAAATACTATTAGGATCATTAATAGGTTCAGAGGATTCTACAACATTCTTATGTTTCTTTTTCTTTTTCTTCTTAGAATGAGCACTAGGTTCAATGCGTTGAGAATCTTGTTCAATTCTTTTGGGATGCCCTTCAGGATATAGAGGATCCTGGGTAGAGACACCACCTCTAGTTGTTACTTCATAAGCATGTTTCTCTTTAGAGTTATTCCCCAACAAGTCATTTTGCACTTTAGTGAGTTGATCAATTTGAGTTTGAATCATATGAAAATGTTTAACAAGCATCTTAACATCATTGGAGGTTCTCTCCACAATACCATGCAATTCACTAATAGCTCGAGAATTTTCCATTAAATGATTCTCTACTCTCATATTAAAATTTTCTTGCTTAACAATATAATTATCAAACTCATCTAAGCATTGTGCAGGAGGTTTCGAATACGGAATATCTTCCCTAGTAAAGCGTTGAAGGGAGTTTACCTCAATCATGGATGAAGGGGGAATTATCTCACATATATCTTCTATAGGAGGTAGATTCTTCACATCTTCAGATTTAATACCTTTCTCCTTGAGAGACTTCTTGGCTTCCCTCATATCTTCATCATTCAATTTAATTAAACCCCTCTTCTTCAATATTGGCGTTGGAGTTGGTTCAGGCGTAGTCCAATCATCATGATTCCGGCTTATTTTAGCCAATAATTCTTCAAAGATCGTCTGAGTTCTTTTCTGAAAACACAACCAGCACAACTATCCAGGTATGCCCTAGACTCAATGGTTAGTCCACTATAAAATATATCAAGTAAATCATGCTTTTCCAAATCATGGTCAGTGAGCTCTAATAAGAGAGCAAAATCTCGCCCAAGCCTCGTGCAATTTCTCTTCATCTCCTTGGTCAAAATTATAAATTCTCTCGCAAAGCAATATGTTGAGCACTAGCAGGAAAGTATTTGCGGAAGAAAACATCAAGCAATTCTTTCGGACTTTTAATAGAATTAGGTGGCAAATTATTATACCAAGTTTTAGCGTCATCCTTTAATGAGAATGGAAAGATTTTAGCAACAAAGTAAGTACGCATCTTGACATCATCAGAAAACAAGCTACTTAGAGTAGATAACTCAGTCATGTGTTCAACAGCACTTTCTTTTTCAGTACCACAAAAGGGTGCTTTCTCAACAATAGCTATATGAGATAGATCAAGAGAAAAATCATAATCTTTATCCCTAATGTTTATAGGAGATGTGGCAAATTTAGGATCATGAGACAGTTTATATCTAACAAAGATGTTCTGCAAGCAACTTTTTAATTTTTCTTGCATCAGTAGTAGCATTGCATTTTTCAATAAAATCATCATTAAGCTCCACATAATCTTCCTCAGATCATCACGAAAATAATCAAGTTCAGGTGAACTAACAGGTGTAGTAGCATTAGGAGTTTCAGTATTTTCAATTTGTCTAGACCTAGCAATTGTAGCATCTAGAAAGGATCCCAATGAACCACTATCATCAAGCACAGCAGAAACATTATCAATATTATGAGAGTTTTCAGATTCAGCAGAAGTACCCGCATGTGAAGCATGCGGCGGTGAAACAAGTTTATCAATCACAGATGGTGAATCAAGAGCAGCAGAGGTATTCAGAATTGTACCTTTTCTTGTAGTGGATGGTAATATGGCGATCTTAGTATCGCGAGGTTTACCCATGATGGAGAATTTGCAGCGAACAATATTAATCCAAGTGAACTTCCAAATAAAGCTATGCTCCCCGGCAACGGCGCCAAAAAATAGTCTTGATGACCCACAAGTATAGGGGATCGCAACAGTCTTCGAGGGAAGTAAAACCCAATTTATTGATTCGACACAAGGGGAGACAAAGAACACTTGGAAGCCTTAACAATGAGTTGTCAATTCAGCTGCACTGAAACAGACTTGCTCGCAAGAGTTTATCAGTAACAGTTTTATAGCAAAGAGTAGTGAAATAACAGCAGCAGAGTAACAAAGACAGCAGTAGTGATTTTAGTAAACAGCAGGATTAAAATACTGTAGGCACGGGGACGGATGACGGGCGTTGCATGGATGAGAGAAACTCATGTAACAATCATAGCAGGGCATTTGCAGATAATAATAAAACGGTGTCCAAGTACAAAGCAATCAATAGGCATGTGTTCCATATATAGTCGTGCGTGCTCGCAATGAGAAACTTGCACAACATCTTTTGTCCTACCAGCCGGTGGCAGCCGGGCCTCAAGGGAAACTACTGGATATTAAGGTACTCCTTTTAATAAAGTACCAGAGCAAAGCATTAACACTCTGTGAACACATGTGATCCTCACATCGCTACCATTCCCTCCGGTTGTCCCGATTTCTGTCACTTCGGGGCCATTGGTTCCGGACAGCGATATGTGTATACAACTTATAGGTAAGACCATAACAATGATTATCTTGATGAAACAATAACATGTTCAGATCTGAGATCATGGCACTCGGGCCCTAGTGACAAGCATTAAGCATAACAAGTTGCAACAATATCATCAAAGTACCGATTACGGACACTAGGCACTATGCCCTAACAATCTTATGCTATTACATGACCAATCTCATCCAATCCCTACCATCCCCTTCGGCCTACAGCGGGGGAATTACTCACACATGGATGGGGGAAACATGGCTGGTTGATGGAGAGGCGTTGGCGGTGATGGCGGCGATGATCTCCTCCAATTCCCCGTCCCGGCGGAGTGCCAGAACGGAGACTTCTGGCTCCCGCGACGGAGTTTCGCGATGTGGCGGCGTTCTGGAGGGGTTCTGGCGACTTCCACTTCTCTCTGTGCGTTTTTAGGTCGAGGCCGATAAATAGTCCGAAGGAGGGCGTCAGAGGCCGGCCGAGGGGGCCACACCACAGGGCCGCGCGGGCCCCCCCTGGGCCGCGCCGCCCTATGGTGTGGGGCCCTCGGGCCTCCACCTCAATTGTCCTTCTGGCTCCGTCATTATTCTGGGAAAATAGGGCCTTCTGCATAAATTCCGAGGATTTTCCCGAAAGTTGGATTTCTGCACAAAAACGAGACACCAGAACAGTTCTGCTGAAAACAGCGTTAGTCCGTGTTAGTTGCATCCAAAATACACAAATTAGAGGCAAAACAATAGCAAAAGTGTTCGGGAAAGTAGATACGTTTTGGACGTATCAGTACTCGCCGGAGGTTCGCCGACGACGAGAACTGCGGAGGGGGCGTCGGTCACCACGCTGAAGGAGCAAAGCATGAAGCAAAGGAGGAGAAGAGGATGTACAGGGGGATGCGCGGGATTACCCTGAAGCTCGAGGTGAACTCAGAATGGCCGGTGAAAGTCCACGGTGGCCGGAATCGATGTCGGAGCGCGGTTGCCGGCGCGCGGAATCGGTGATCTTGGCGACGACACGAGGTGCTCGGGCTCGATTTGCTCAACCAGAAGCAAGAGGTGGACGAGGCGCACCCGCCGATGCCCTTGGAACAACACGGGGGAGTGTTCGGAGATGGCGGGTCGACGGTGTTACCGTGGCGGCGGTGCTCGGTGGCCTCACAAAGAGGAGGGAAAAAGGGGAAGATGGTTGGCGGCGCTGAGGGATGAAAGAAGAGGAGGGATAGGGTTTTGGAAGGAGCTTTATGGAAGGGGAAAGGTTGAAGGTGAAGGCAGGCGCGGTGTGGTCCTGGTAGCAATGGCGATGGCGACAAGCACAGGGGGCTTCACCCCACTCTCGTGAAGGGGAAACGATGAACATGGACGGTGGTGTACCGTTTCGTTTTGCTTTGGGCCGGGTCAGGCCGAAAAGAGAAGATGAGGGAGAGAGATGGGCCAAGGAAAAAGATGCGGAGATGGGCCGCCGGGAAGGACTAGGCCAGAGAGGAGAAAGCCAGGTTAGGGGTAGGGTTTTGCTTTAAAGTTTTCTTTTTCTTTTGATTAAAAAACTGTTTTACAAATTGATTTGAAAACAATCCCAACAAGGGTTTGAATTTTGAAAACAAAGGTGGAGGGAGAGAAAGGTTTTATTATATCACCCATATGAGAAAGAAATAAAATAATTTAGTGTTTATAAAATATTTTACTTAGCAAAATCATGGATGATATGATGCATGACATCATGATGATGCACAAAAAGAAAAAGAACAAAAAATTCTAATATGGGTATGATCCTGGGCCACTACACACCTGCGCCTTGAATTCTCCGGCTTCTTTGATCTTCACGAATTCTTGTAGGGCTTGATCCTTACTTTTCAGCAACACAATCCACATGTATTGATTGTAATCATCCACCACAAGCATGAAGTACTTATTGCCAGACGGGGTCGTGGGTGAAATTTCAACACATAGATCGCCATGAACAAGTTCTGAAGCTTCTTCACATGGAAACGGGGCACTCCGCTGCTGATCCGTGTGATCCACCATCTCCGGAGCCTGTGCCGGAGGAGCTAACTCCTCTGTGTCCTTCTGCTCGCATCCTTCGAGCATCAACATCATTGGTCCATCATCTCCTTCATGTGCCATGAGCCCTTTCCTTCGATGGTTTCTGGCAATCAGCCTTGAAGTGACCAAGCTTTCCCAAGTTATGATAACGTACTTTCTTTATGTCAAATTCCTCTACGACGGAGCTTCGTCATCTTCCTCTTGTTCGCCAGGCGCTACTTCTCCTTCCCGTTGCGGCTTGTTGACCCTCCTTGGTTTTCTTTTGAAAGAGTCATCCACTGCTGCTTCGTGAGCATCAAGTGCTCACTCTGGTCCGGATCGCCAAAGGTAAGCCAAACTCTCTCGTCTTGTGCCTTGAACCTTCCGACGAGATCACCAACCGTTACTGTATTCAGGTCGAGACACGGTTCGATCGACATAACAATCTGCATATAGCGCGACGGTGCGGCACGCAAGAACCTTCTGACGTTCTTGACCTCATCCAACTTCTCGCCATAACCCCCGATTGCATTGACGAGGGTAACGAAATGGGCGGCAAACTGATCAACCGTCTCGCTTTCCTCCATCTTAAGATCTTCATAACTTTTCGTCAAAGTTTGAAGATGTGCTTCCCTCATGCGGGTATGACCTTGATGCAAGGTCTTGATCGTCTCATATGCATCCTTCGCCCATTTCTTTCTGACGAGGTGATGCATCACATCCTTCAGCACGACAGATTAGATCGTTGTTAGTGCTTTGCGATCCTTCGTGTACTTCGCGCCTCCCTTGACGTAGTCATTGCTGCCGGGATCGACTGCCTCCAGATCTCCGCAGCTTCTATGGCCACACCTCCATGTTGATGGCCCAAAGCATGTAGTTCTTGTGATCAAGGCGCGAATACAAAGCCGCCCCCACCGTCTCCACCACCGATGCCGATTCCGAGCTCTTGAATGCCTTCACCATCGCCGTGGTCTTCTAGTACTTTCAGAAAATCACGGACGAATAACTCGGGTTCTGATATCAATTGTTGGACCTGGTCCCTACTTGTACCGCGATCAGCCGAGTACTTTCCGACAAACACACGTACTAGCAGAACTCCAGCGAGTCGACGCTCCAGCGAGACTAGCAAACACACACCAAGTCGCCGATACACGTACGTACTAATAAGCTGGCTCATGAAACACACGCAGGCAAAATCAATTGGATTGATAGAGGCTCATATCGAGCCTCGTAGTTGTCTTGCTTTATTTCTTCCAACTTGATACAAGATTACAAGGTCTTGGGTGCATTTACATACCAGCTTCCCTCCCTCACGTTTGACCGCGAGCGCGGTCGTTTTTGTGCGCGAAGCGCTTACGCAATTTAATTCCCTTTCTCTGCTCTTTTTTTTGTTATTTTCTGCATGCAGTCCCGCACTAATCGCACATGCATATGCAAACTCCACTAATACACATGCGATCATGCATATTTTATTGGTTTCTGCACTCCCTTTTCACATGCCCAATACCCACCGTTATACACAATAGTGCGTCAACAAAATATTAGTGTGGCTGATGTTTTGACCCAAACACTGTTGAACATTGGCTTTACTCCTGTGTTGAGGGACGGAAGATGGGAGTGTTGGCTGCAGTTAGTTGAACGGTTAATGTGGGTTCACCTAGCGGATGAACCGGATATCTTCAAGTGGCATCTTGCAATGCCTTGAACATTTATTTTGGCGAAACCACTGTAGTGGAGTATATGAACGATCACACTGGCATCGTTCCAATAAGATACAAGATGCATATTGTGTTTTTTATTCTTTATGTTGATGGCCGATTTATGTCGCCACTTTGGGTGTCCCGTGAGTTGTAAAATTGAAGTTAGTTTGAAACTTGCTTAATAAAAGAGTTGTGTGCATCATTTTGATGCAGACCTGGGCAACCACCGTTTCTAAAAACAAAAATCAAGCACGAATCACAAAGCATCCAACGGTCCAATGAACTTACCTCACTTGCAACCATATGTGTAAGTGGAAAATAAAACACATTGCAACCCATGATAACACGAATCATGAAACAATTAGACGATTTAGAAGTCGACCGAGACTTAGAAAGACCTTAAGATGAGACTGTTCTGCTAGCGAGACAGTTCAGCCCATATGTTCACAAAACCAGGCGGCGGCACAAAAATTGTGCAAATGTCATTTGGCTCGTTGGGCAAAAGCGGGACATGTGCAGCCACGCGAAGATGACATCCGATCGCATTTCCCTCGCCGAAAGCAACCGCCGACTTGCGATTAATTGTCAGAGTTCGTATGTGAATCGGTGTTGCTTAGCTCAATTATTTTTTCTAACACAAAACAGAAAGGTGATTCCTTGCGTTGTGCCGCTTTCTTCCCTGGTTCTGCTTTGTTCTTGTACTGAAGCCCCTCTACCTTTCCTCCCTATCTGCCCTTCCGTCCACTACGGGCGTGAGATCTACGCGACTGGGATAAAGGCAAAGCGATGCAGAAGTTCATTCGACTGCTGAAAGAAAATCGTTTATCCCATACAGCAACGCGCAACGCCGCCGCGTCTACAAATAGCCCGCGTAGCGGCGGAAGTGCTCGTGCTCCGTCGCCTCCGCAGGGCATAGAATAGAACACGAGAGATCGAGCAGCACGCGCAGAGGCATGGACGGGCAGGGGAAGGAGGGAGGTGGAGCGGGGAGCGAGTACGAGGTGGTGGCTAGGGCCTTCGTGGACTACTACTACCAGACGTTCGACACCAACCGCGCCACGCTCGCCGCGCTCTACGGCAACACCTCCATGCTCTCCTTCGAGGGCCACCTCGTCGCCGGCGCCGAGGGGATCGGCCTGAAGCTCGCCCAGCTGCCCTTCGAACAATGCCGGCACTCCATCTGCACCATCGACTGCCAGCCCACGCCGTCCTTCCCGGGCGGCATCCTCGTCTTCGTCAGCGGCAACCTCCAGCTCGGCGGCGAGGAGCACCAGCTCAGGTTCAGCCAGGTAAAATCAATCTTGGGCGTGCCTGCATGCATGGTCAGCCGTGCGCAGCGTGATCGCAGTCATGCTTGATTTTTGCATTGTGAGCGGGGGGTTTGACATGATTTTACCTCTGGGTACAGATGTTTCAGCTGGTGCCCAACCAGCAGGGAAGCTTCTTCGTGCAGAATGACATCTTCCGGCTCAACTACGGATAGCATGGTAGCGTGCGATTGCCGAACGGATGTGGATGCTTGGATGCTTTGGTCCCTGATGGACGCGAGGCACTTGCTTTCCGTCTTTTCCTTTCTCGCTTTTGTTCTTCTTTTACAAATTAGGTTCATGTGGCATCCTGAATAAAGTTGGTCATGGCCGTGGTGCAAGTCAGACTGAATTTCCAGTTTTTTCCACTCTGTTACCACTTATCAGAAGAGATCATTTTGGGGCAACTCTGATATGCTGCCGTACTGTTTCTACATTTATCAAAACCATGTTTTGTATATTATAGATTCTCTGTTGTATAGAAGGTGTTGATCTAGATGCCAGATGCGTTAACGCAATAGGGAGATTAGAAAATAGGCTCTTACAGTTTTCCAAAAGAAATGGCAGAACTCTCGACCTTTGCACACAATCATAACTCTATCAAGGTAGATATATGTAAGGAGAAAACTCTTTAAGTTTTTGTTTCTTGAAATGTAACCCATGCGAATCGAAAAAGAATGTAAGGCAACAAGGTAAAAACAAAAGTTTAATTACATGTAACGAAAGTCAATACTCCCTCCGGTTTAAAATAATTGCCTAAAAATGGATGTAAGTACACACTGAACATGTGTAGATATATCTATTTTCAGCCAAATATTTTAAACCCGAGGGAGCAGAAGAACCACAACATGATATGAAAAATATCCACTCGCAGCTAAGTCGTTGTTTTTCCATAACAATGTCTTCAAGAAAGAAAAGCACAATCGTATGTGACATCTAAACTAAATCCCCCCAAAAATCGAGGACAACAAATTTCATTCTGAATATTGGGTCGAGAAGTCGATCACCTAGGAACTTACTGGCTAGATGATGGTGAGCCCCATGTCCACCTCAGGTCATCTGCTGCCAACTCAGCCCTGACGAGTGGGCCCTACTGGACAGTTAAGGTGTCAAAACACCATTAAACAAGAATCGACATGATTTGTAACACCAGTAACGGTAGATTTTTTTTTAAAAAAAAAGCATAATCGGTACTGACTTATCATCCTAGCCCTAATTATGATAGTTTTGTGTAATTTACTCGGAATATGAAATCCAAACTTTTTAGGATATTGGGATATTGAAGCATGCGTCTTATCCTAGCCCCAATTATGCCATGTCACATTATTTATTTTATGAGTTTTTTGTTAAACTTATTTTATCAAATAAATTTGGTTGTATGGTTTCCCCGTCTATTTATGCGTGTACATATCTGGTTAATTTTGTTTCCTTTCGAGTCTGCTCCATTTTTGTTCCGAATCTGCAGTATCGTATATCCGTATTTGAATCCGAAACCACTCATTATCCGATCCTCGCCGAATCCATCGAGAAAATATGGACCATGGTATGTTAACAACAAAATTCGATGTGATTACATCCCCAGTTGTTGGCTAAAAATCAGTACCTAAATTTAGTGGATAAGTCTGGTACCGTTTATTTCCTCTTTTTGAAGAAGTATGTGAGGTACCTGTTCTTACGCGATACAGTAATACAAGAGGAAAATAGTCAGGCTGCCAGTGCTAGGTGTGCTATACGGTTAGCAGTAATGCCACTTGCCGGAAAAGAATCGGCCATGGAACATAGATCACGATCGCACTGATGGACGAAACAGAGAAACATAACACAGCATAACACATTAAGGCACATTTTTCTAGAACTACTTATTAGGTATTGGACGAAATTTACACAAAGAAGTTTGGAGTGTGCGGGCCCGACGCCAACCCTAGGTGGCCCAGGGGCGAACGCGCTACCAGCGTCCTCCTCCCCGTCCCGCCGCCGCCAGAGATCCCGCCAGGCAAAGCCCGGGTGGTGGGGACCTATCCGTGCACGTGCGGCAGTGGCTATGGCTCTTGTGGCCCGGCGGCGAGGTGTTGCATGCTCCTGGCGGCGAGCGCGTTTCGACGGGGACGGACCTGGCCCGGCTGCCTCGCAACGGAGGCGCTCCTGCAAGCGCGGTAGTGAGCTCCGGACCCGCTCGGGCCCAGATGGGCTTGGTTGGGCCGACGCTTCTGGCCGCGGTGGCAGGCATGTGTAGTGGTGGTCCCCGGTAGCGCTTGGCCGCGGTTGCTGGCTAGCACCGTGGGGTTGCTAGCGGCGCCGGTCTAGGCTTCGGAGGCTGTGGTGGTGGTGGTTAGCGCCCTTCTCCTACGCTGGTGTTCCTCTCCTCTCGGCGGTGGTGGCCCAAGCTATTGGTTCTCATCTTCGCCCACCATCTCCAGTTCAGCTTTGGCAGGTCACGGTGATTGGCCGAGGAGAAAGCCCTATTTGGCAGAAGCCGAGGCTGAGCACTGCGTCGCCTGAGCAGGGATGGAGCCAAGAATGAAGTATAAGGGGAGCAATCTTAGTATGAGGGGGGCAGAACTAACTAAAATCACACAAATAAGGAGTTGTCATGGCTTGTGTTCAACAAAAAATCATGAGCATGGGGGGCTGCGCCCCCCCCCCCCCCACCCCTCGCCCCCCCTTGTCTCCGTTCCTGCGCTTGAGGGCGTCGTTTTCTTCTTGAAGGCATGTTCATGGCCTTCACCGTGCCTCCCCTCCCATTAGATGCTGGTCCGCCTTAGTCGAGGTCATGCTATTGTGTTTCTTGCTTGGTTCGTGACGCAGCTCTGAAGACTTGCTCCTCTTCTCGCCATTCGTGGTACAATATTGGGTAAGGCGAGTCGTTTATCATTAGGTGTGTAGAGGTATGTTGTTTGCCGCTTGGCATTATATCATGGAGTTGCGTTGTTCCGTGGAGTGTCGTTTATCTTAGCCTTTCTTCTATAAGATTGATATATACACTTTGAAGAAAAAAACTAATTATTAAATCTTTTATTTTCAATACAACAGTAGTCTCTGCTATCCTAAACAATGACGCTGGCCTACCAAACGCGACGGCGATGCATCGCCGTAATGCACACAATTTAATTTTGCACATGCACGGTGTCTTCCATGGTATGCAGCGGTGGCCGGCGACGGGATCATCCTACAGGACCTGAGGATCGAGAACACGGCGGGGCCAGAGAAGCACCAGGCGGTGGCGCTGCGCGTGAGCGCCGACCGCGCCGTGGTCAGCCGCTGCCGCGTGGACGGGCACCAGGACACCCTCTACGCGCACCAGCTCCGGCAGTTCTACCGCGAGTGCGCCGTCTCCGGCACGGTGGACTTCGTCTTCGGCAACGCGACGGCGGTGCTCCAGCGCTGCGTGCTCGCCGCGCGCCGGCCCGCGCGGGGCCAGAAGAACGCGGTCACCGCGCAGGGGCGGACGGACCCGAACCAGAGCACGGGCACGTCGCTGCAGCGGTGCCGCGTCGTGCCGGCGGCCGACCTGGCGCCGGTGGCGGAGGCGTTCCCGACGTTCCTGGGCCGGCCGTGGAAGGCGTACTCGCGGACGGTGTACCTGCAGTCGTACCTGGGCGGGCATGTCCACCCGAGGGGCTGGCTGGAGTGGGACGGCGACTTCGCGCTCGGCACGCTGTTCTACGGGGAGTACCAGAACGAGGGGCCGGTTGCCGGCACGGCTGGACGGGTCCGGTGGCCGGGGTGCCGCGTCATCACGGACCGGAGCGTGGCGGCGCAGTTCACCGTCGGGCAGTTCATCCAGGGCGCCTACTGGCTCAACGGCACCGGCGTGGCCTACGACGAGGGGCTCTGAAGGGTATTACTGACCCTTCCTTTCACTGGTTATTTACTATCTCGAATCCTCACCACCAGTTCTGTCGATTGGGGTTGTTCCTCAACCACAAATTTAATAAACCCAATTGCTAAAAAGTGCTTGGATGCTCCTTAGCATTCGGAGCACTCGTTTTTTATCCGTCCGATCCGCCCGATCAAAACGCGTCGCGTGTTTGGTTCCGACACAATACCACCTGGCCACGTTCTGCACAGGATACCCGCAAACCTTAGGAACCCCGCCGCCGCCAAACTCGCTTTCGACGCGTCGCCCGCCGCCGGCCTGGTTCCCCGCTCGCCGCCGGCGAGGTTCTCCCGCGCGCCTCGCGCCACCCTCTGCCGGCCCGGTTCTCCCACGCGCCTAGCGCTGCCCGGGGCCGGCCCTGTTCTCCCGCGGGCCTCGCGCCGCCCATCGTCGGCCCAGTTCTCCCACGCTCTCCCGAAGCCGGCGGCCGGGTTCCCTCGTGCGCCACCAGACCGGATCCCCAGTGCGCCGCCGCTCTAGGCCCCGTGGCCGCCGGTCCAGATACCATCACCGCCCCCAGGGCCCCGGCCATCGCGTCCGCGGTGATCGCGTTTTGTCGACCCGCGCGCTGGATTCACGGTGGTTCGGGCAGATTCTATGGCGAGGATGGAGGGGGTGACGAGGCGGAGCTAATACATAGATTAGATGTACGCCGGAGAGGTCTTGGCGGCGGCACGACGCAATGGCGTGGCGGCGGAGGAGATTGGACGGCAGCGGTGGTAGGAGGTTGGGGAGGCAAGGAGGCACGCTGGAGATTGGCTGCGCGGCGGCGGAGGAAGCAGGAGCCGGCGAGTAGGCTGCTCTTGCTCAAAGGTGGCGGGGGAGGAACGGGGTTGCACGCTGTGGAGAAGGCGAGGCCGCGCTCGGCCGGCTCGGCCACAGCAGTTCTTCTTCGTGAATCCATTCGGGAGAGACAGCCGATCTTATCTCTTCATTTTCCTTTTGCAACTCAGTCCTCCAACTTCAAGGATATTAGGCACAAATTATCCCCTACAAATTTTGTCAGCAATATTATTGGTTCCACGTATGATGTAAGTTGCATTTTTTGAACAACAAATTATCCCTATAATTTTGTGAAGTTGCATTTTTGGAACAACAAATTATCCCTATAATTTTGTGAAGTTGCATTTTTGGAACAACAAATTATCCCTATAATTTTGTGAAGTTGCATTTTTGGAACAACAAATTATCCCTATAATTTTGTGAACTTGCATTTGCCAAAAGATAAATTATTGCTTCAAGCTTATTCTAAGTTGAATTTTGTCGGTGGTATTATTGGCTTCACGGATGAGCTAAGTTGCATTTGCACACGATAAATTGTTGTCTCGCACATTTGTTAATTCTGCTTTTTAAATAGATGTCCCGCCCACATACGTCAAGCTAGACGTCCCGCCCTCCCTCTTAGTCATCCTAGAGCTATGACTTACCATCGTTCGGCTAGCTCCGTAGAGGGTTGGGTACCGTTAATCTCAAAGCGACATCCACTTCAGCTTCTTTGTGGGTTGTGTATTTGTTTCTGCACACATGTGCTAACTTGTATTTTTGTCACTGATATTATTGGTTCAAAAATGAACTAAGTTGTATTTTACACATAATAATTTGTTCTCCCACACATTTGCTAATTTGTATTTGTAGAAAGTAAATTGTTGATTCACACATATACTAAGTTGCATACCCATTATCTCTAAGTTGTATACCCCATTGTGCTAAGTTATATACCCCATCTAATTCACACATGTAGTAAGTTGAATACTCATTATTACTAAGTTCATATACCACTAGTGCTAACTTGCATACCCATTATTGTTAAGTTATATGCACCATCGGTGCTAAGTTGTGTACCCCATATGTGAAGTTGTCTATCTCTACACACAAGAGTTGCAACAACTTAATTCAAGGAGTGGTCATACCTATATAAGTACATGTATTCTCGTGCCAAGTTGTCTACCGCTAGTGCTAAGTTGCATGAATTGCCTATCGCGATGTCACAACCTCTTTTCATCTCACTCGATTCACTCTTGTCGCCGACATATGCCAAAGAGTTGGTCACAATACTTTTTTTGTATATTGGGTACCAACTTAGTTTCCATGATATTTTTTTGTTGGTTTCGGTTGCTCATCAAGCATATCGCTCGATTAGTTTTCAAGATACTTAGTTAGAAACAACAGCCATTAAATCTATAGTACTGAGACATCAAACCATATTTTCTAGTATCGTCAGTAACTTGGTTTTAGAGGTAGACAACTTAGGAGCAACAAAAATAGAACATCATATGAAATAGTGTGCAACTTTAGTTCATCGGTATGCAACTTCACGATAAGCCGACACGGGTTCACAGACAGTGATGCTTGCTGACTTAGTACTAGTAAAAGACAACTTAGACACATTGATACATAAGTTCATGATAATAGACCGCAACTTCACCATATTTGTGCTAGCCAACTCAATACTAGTAGAACACAACTTAAGTGTGATGCTAGCTGACTTAGTACTACTAGTTGTAGGCAACTTTAGCATGGTGATAGCCAACTTAGTACTAGTGGTAATCAACTTCAACGCAGTGGTAGCCGTTCCCACTATAGGCAAATTACGTCAAATGGAACTAAACCTTGTAGGGGGTGTTTAATTGTCTCTAAGCACATTGGATCATGAGATAGGCAACTTATCAGGTTTATAAAGTGTAAAATAAGAAAATGCCCAAAAACATATTAAATATGAATAAAAATGCAACTTTAACTATTCTATCTACAAGTAGATTGGACAATGGATGCAACTTAATGTTACATTTGTTGGCACTTAAACTAATAATAGGCGGAATAGAATCTTGTAGTCAGTGAAATTTAACTTAATAATGGATGCAACTAAACCTGTAGTTGTTGCAACTTAACCTACCAATGAATGCAACTAAAACCTATTGTTGTTGCAACTTAACCCTAGAGAGTATACAACTTAACATTAGTTTGTATGCAACTTAACACTGGCACTCAACGTAATCATGACGCTACCACCACCCCGCTGCAGTGTCCTCTGCCCTGATGCCCACCGACAACAAAAGCTCGAGCATGCGACTACCAACGGGAGAACGATAAGAGCTATGCTACATAATGGGTATAAAGAAATAGCACATAACTTAGACGTTGTGGTAGACAAATTGACGTGGTGAAACCATATTTGATAATGCATGCAACTTAATCATAGTTGGTATGCAACTTAACAAGAGTTTATATGTGAAACCCATAGTACCACAGGCAAAAATACAACCTATCGCATGTGTGGAGAAATAAATTTCTTGTCTGCATGGCAGTTGTCGCCTCGAAGTACATGACTCCATCTCGATCCACACGAATGTGGCCGATCCCACAGGCCAAGAAACACGGCCCTATGCGAGCCGCAAGAAGCCGAATGTGATATCGCTTTGATACCGATGGTGCTTAGGTGCGAGCTCTAGTACAATGGATAGGACGAGATGTGGACAAGATGTCTAGTTTGGCATATGTCGGCGACAAGAGTGAATCGAGTGAGATGAAAAGAGGTTGTGACATCGCGATAGGCAATTCATGCAACTTAGCACTAGCGGTAGACAACTTGGCACGAGAATACATGTACTTATATAGGTATGACCACTCCTTGAATTAAGTTGTTGCAACATTCGTTTGGATCGAGATGGAGTCATGTACTTCGAGGCGACAACTGCCATGCAGACAATAAATTTATTTCTCCACACATGCGATAGGTTGTATTTTTGCCTGTGGTACTATGGGTTTCACATATAAACTCTTGTTAAGTTGCATACCAACTATGATTAAGTTGCATGCATTATCAAATATGGTTTCACCACGTCAAGTTGTCTACCACAACGTCTAAGTTATGTACTATTTCTTTATACCCATTATGTAGCATAGCTCTTATCGTTCTCCCGTTGGTAGTCGCATGCTCGAGCTTTTGTTGTCGGTGGGCATCAGGGCGGAGGACACTGCAGCGGGGTGGTGGAAGCGTCATGATTACGTTGAGTGCCAGTGTTAAGTTGCATACAAACTACTGTTAAGTTGTATACTCTCTAGGGTTAAGTTGCAACAACAATAGGTTTTAGTTGCATTCATTGGTAGGTTAAGTTGCAACAACTACAGGTTTAGTTGCATCCATTATTAAGTTAAATTCCACTGACTACAAGATTCTATTCCGCCTATTATTAGTTTAAGTGCCAACAAATGTAACATTAAGTTGCATCCATTGTCCAATCTACTTGTAGATAGAATAGTTAAAGTTGCATTTTTATTCATATTTAATATGTTTTTGGGCATTTTCTTATTTTTACACTTTATAAACCTGATAAGTTGCCTATCTCATGATCCAATGTGCTTAGAGACAATTAAACACCCCCTACAAGGTTTAGTTCCATTTGACGTAATTTGCCTATAGTGGGAACGGCTACCACTGCGTTGAAGTTGATTACCACTAGTACTAAGTTGGCTATCACCATGCTAAAGTTGCCTACAACTAGTAGTACTAAGTCAGCTAGCATCACACTTAAGTTGTGTTCCACTAGTATTGAGTTGGCTAGCACAAATATGGTAAAGTTGCGGTCTATTATCGTGAACTTATGTATCACCGTGTCTAAGTTGTCTTCTACTAGTACTAAATCAGCAAGCATCACTGTCTGTGAACCGGTGTCGGATTATCGTGAAGTTGCATACCGATGAACTAAAGTTGCACACTATTTCATATGATGTTCTATTTTTGCTGCTCCTAAGTTGTCTACCTCTAAAACCAAGTTACTGACGATACTAGAAAATATGGTTTGATGTCTCAGTACTATAGATTTAATGGCTGTTGTTTCTAACTAAGTATCTTGAAAACTAATCGAGCGATATGCTTGATGAGCAACCGAAACCAACAAAAAATATCATGGAAACTAAGTTGGTACCCAATATACAAAAAAAGTAGTGTGACCAACTCTTTGTACGAAGTTGATTCGCCACAACACTAGAGTTGCTTTTCCACAACAACTAAGTTGGGTTTCGAAAAAAAAGTTTATCAAAACTTATACAAATGAGATCTAGTTTTGAAGATCTTGATGCGAGAAGTCCAATGGTGAAAACGGATTGCAAATCCGGTACACGGTTTACAAGTTGTGACTTTTTTAATTTTCTTTTCTATGATATTAAATGCACGTCTGGTACTTTCGGGTAATTCTGTGAGCTGCCATATACTTTCCCTTTTTAAACGTGGGGTTCCTTTTAGGGGTGAGTGCTAGGATAGACAAACCAGCACTCAAATGGGTGGATGCTGCCTAGCCACGTCCTTTAATAAAAGTGAGCAAGCATAACATCTTTATTTTTCTTTTCAAAGTTTGCTGGCCATGCTTCCGCATTTGGCCTATGCTCTGCTCTAGTTTGGATTAAGCTGTAAGCATTGCTCCCCTAAAAGACAGAAAAAAAAAGGATAAGCATTGCAATTTACAGCAGAAAAGCAAAAGCAGAGCACACACTCTAAAAAACAGAGCACAAACAAGACCTGAACCTTACGCACTGCTCTCATCCATTCCCGAACCACCGATTTTACAAACCAAGGACAAAAGTTTTAGCAAGACAAAAATGAAAGAATGAAAGGATTTGGTGGCATCCGCCAATGATACATACAGAGTTAGACAGATCAACACACTCAGCAAGTACTGCCACATACTCAGACTAGCACCTGTTTATCAGTGGTATGATCCATTCACGGGGTGGAATTGTGGAAAATTACAACACTGCTTAATGCCCATCTACTAATTATGAACAACGACTATGGAAAATTACAACACTAATTAACTGCACACCATGCAGTTCTAGAAGTATATCCAGATGGGAAAGATAAGACATCTGTGAACTACACAATGTGATCTGAGGAGCATCAATGTTTAAATCGTGGACTGGCCATCGGAGAAGGGCACACATCAATCTCTGAATTCAGTGCAGTCTCTACCACACAATAGAGGCCGGAGTTGACAAAATATGAAATTCCGGATGAATATAACGTAGTAGTTCGAGCTGAAATTCAGTGAATAGGACGGAACAGTGGCTCGTAAGATGCTTTGACTTCCTCATCGTCCCACTCCAGCTCATCCCACCACACTCTTGTGCATTGTACTTCATTCAGCTCTCCAGCAGTGAGCTTCAGCTTCTTCAGACTTGGACACTCAACGATCTTCAGGCTCTCCAGTGAGGGGAAGCGCAGCATACATGTGCCACTGCTCAGCGTCCTGAACTTTGCCAGGCCATGGAGATACAATTCCTTAAGGTTAGGGAAGGGTGTGATCACTTTACAAATCCCTGGAGCTTGTTCAAATTCGTTCGTCGCCGTTTCTTGTTCTTCGTCGACGAGTGTAATCAGCTCCTCAAGTCCATGGCAATACCAGATGAACAGTGACGACAGATTCTGGACGCACCCACCTTTGTAGATGATCTTTACCTTAAGAAGGCTCTGAAGGATGACACCCTGCAGGTTTGGAAGGATCGGCTGATCTTCATCGACAAGTTCGCCCCGCCTTTGCAAGAAATCATTGGGGAGCACGAGGCTGGGATCAGTCTCTTTGCTACCGTCAATGACCAGCTCCTCTAGATTGCTGCAGCTTGCGATCCACACTCTCTTCAGGTTTGTCATGTTCTTCCATAGGCTGCTTGAAGGAAGCTCTATCTTTTTCAGGCTAGCACATGTCCTTATCAGCAGATTTCTTGTTGAACCAGCGAGGCGAATCGAACGTGACAGCTTCTCCAGGGCATCAACCGACTGTATTGTGATATCGATTGCCTTGAGCCTGCGCAGGCTCTCTAGCTCCTGAAAATCAACACCGTTTCCACTTTCACCGACTTTCCAGTCTCCATAACTGAGATCCATGTACAGAACTTGCAGCATTTTGAGGCTATCTATAACACCACCTGGGATCATTTCAAGGGCGGGCATATTGGAGAGAAGCAGGAACCGCAGAGTGACCAGAGAACCTAGCTCCCTTGGCAATGATTTGATGTTTGTGTTATACAAATCAAGGTACTGCAACTCAACTAATGCACTGATCCCTGAAGGTAATTCACTGATAGAGGTATGTGAGAGATCTAACACCCTGAGAGATGGCATGAATTGGAAGAAGCCGTCGCATATCTTATCCAGTGCCGGGTTACCTTGTAGCATCAGGGTCTTCAACAAAGGGCAATTAGGTCTCTCATACAGCTCAAGGATGTTGTTCCGCATGAAGCCAATCCGCTCAGCATCGCTCCACTTCTCTACACCCGGCGCCTCCTTGAGTCCAACTCCGGCACGGACAAGCCATTTGGTCTCTTTAGTGCCGAACTCCGATGCTATCCACAGAGCCATCGCACGGACCATGGGATGCATACTGATGTGTTCCTCGTCTTTACCTCTGTCCAACAAAGATGCAATCTTGAGGTCGCCGAGAAGGTCATGCCCTTTGTTGTATATCTCATCCATCTCTGTGTATAGGTCATCTATGAAACCTTCACCAATGCAGTAGCCTATGATCCAATCCTTGGAAATGGAGAAGTCCTCTGGAAACAGGGCGCAATACAGCAGGCAGAGCCTCAGCTTGTCAGTGGGCAAGTTATCATAGCTGTTCTTGAGAGGCATAAGAACGTCCACCTCCATGCCAAGAAGTTGCCATGGGGCAATCTTTAGAACAGTGATGGCGTGCTTCCACTCCTTTGCAGTGTGCTTGCTGGCCATCGCCCGGCCGACGGTGATGAGAGCCAGTGGAAGTCCACCACACTTCATGGCCAGTTCCTGGGCATGGTGCCGAATCTCTGTGCTGGCACGCATGAGGTGTTCCCCAACTTTCTCTCGAAAGAGCTCCCACGCGGGCTCCCATGGCAGGCACTCTATCTTGAGCTTGCGACGGACATCCATTCGGTCGCACACATCCTCGATCCTCGTCGCCACAATGATCTTGCTCTTGGAGTTTGGCTTGGGAACCGGAATGCCGAGCATCCGGAAGTTGAGTGGCTCCCAGAGGTCGTCGAGCAGCAGCACAAAATTCATCTTGGTGAGCACCCTGTAGAGCACTCCAGCGCGCTCCTTGGGCGTCCTGTTCTCCCAACTGACGCCGAGCCTGTCGCCGATGATCTTCTGGATGTCGTCCAGATTGAACTCCTTGCCGACTTCAATGTAAATGACCACATTGATGTCCTGCGAGCTGATGAGGAACTCGTTGTTGAACTTGTTGAGCAGAGCCGTCTTGCCGACCCCGGCCATGCCGTAGATGCCGACAACGCCCACATCGCCGCCCCGGACGCACGCGTGGAGCTCCTGGAGCAGCGCGTCCATGCCGACGACGGGCACGCTGGGCATCTCCTCGAAGCGTACCTGCACGAGCTCGTCGGCGACCTTGTGGAAGGCGCCCTTCTCCTTGAGGCCAGTGGCCTCGGTGCGCATCTCGTCGGCCTTCTGGCTAAGGAGGTAGGTGGCCTTGAGGCCGGCCGCCTGGTCGGGCGGGAGCTGCAGGCGCGCCTGGTACTCGGCGTCGACCCGAGCGGCGGCGTCCTCGAGCTTGGCGACGCACTCGAGCCACCACTTGACCTGGCTGGTGGCCTCCATCCCCTGGCGCTCGGCGGTGTCCACCATGCGCTTGACGTCGTCTCGCTTGCTCTTGAGCTCGTCCATCTCGTGGCCCAGCGCGTCGATGAAGTCGCCGCAGGACATGACGTACCCGAAGGTCCGAGCAAAGTAGTCCTTGAGCGGCCGGAACACCGTGTCCATGATGGACGCCACGAACTCCATTGCAGCGAATCAAAAGCTGCAATCGTTACCAAGAGAGATCTGGGAGATTTGATTGCGCGCAAGGCCAAGAACCTGATTTGGGCACGAATTGAAGGATCCGAGTGCCGGGCTGCCGATGGGAGATAGCTGAGCCGGAATGGGGGACAATTTCCTGGAATGGGCGCGCGTAGGATGCGTAGAGTGAAAGAATCCGGCGAGATGCAGGTAGTGTGGGCGGGGGTTCTGGGAAACTCATAAGGTACAGACAAATCGGGTCTCATCGGGTGAAGGTTCTGCGAGAAGACATAG
The DNA here is from genome assembly GCF_019359855.2 of Lolium perenne. Lineage (NCBI taxonomy): Eukaryota > Viridiplantae > Streptophyta > Magnoliopsida > Poales > Poaceae > Lolium > Lolium perenne. Next base: position 265,869,673 of record NC_067246.2, on the reverse strand, counting down.
GAAATGGACAAATTGGTGGCTGGGTTGTGAGCTCTGCGATGTGGAAGATGTTGCCGCGCTGACTCAGGCGAAGACTTGACAAAAATTCGAGTCTCCGGCAGGCTTAGGGCATCTTAGGCCAACGCAAAACGGATGTCTATATTAACCGTCTGCATAACTGCGTTTGTTGGCATCAGTCCGCGGACACCATATGGGCTGTGTTGACCGTTTGCGTCGAGTATCACGCGGTGTAGACGTATTTTTTTACTGACACCGTCAAGCTTGGTACTGACGGTTTAACGTCCCGTCGAGGCTTGCCGCCGCCGATTACCGGTTCCAGCGCGAGGGCGGTGGTTTCCGTGCAGCCAACAGATTGGGGCGTTTCGCTGTGATGTTCCACGCGTGCGGGAAACGACCTGCACACGAATGCCGTTTCCCGCCCCACCATGATTATATATGGTGGACGCCCGCGGGCGAGACGGGCACACCTCAACATAACCATAGCCTTCATCCATGGTCGAGCACAACCGCACCTAGGCCCGCCTTGTTGAGATGGACCGCCACGTCTACCTGGATGATGCGGACCTTGCCGCCCTCCGCGCGATGGAGGCGTTTGATGTTGTGCAGGGCACACCGTTGGAGAACCCCAAGAGGAAGGTATGATGAGCACAGTAGCAAGTTTTTCCTCAGTAAGAAAACAAGGTTTAATCGATCAGTAGGAGAAATAAATCACTTCTGAAGGTGTTGTTAGCTGACTTTTCGCAGGGCGCACTACCGGCGTTAGCAACAAAGTGGAACCTGCACACAACACAACCAAAATACTTTGCCCCAACTTACAGTGAGATTGTCAATCTCACCGGTTTAGCTGAAAACAAAGGATTAACCGTATAGTGTGGAAAGAGATATGGAAAGAGATGTTTGTTTCCAGTGAAATATAGAGAACAGTACTTGCAGTAAGTAAACAGAACAGATGTTTGTAGTAGATAAATTTATCAGTGTAAAAGAAAGAACTTGGGTCTACAGTTCACTAGAGGTGTCTCTCCATAAAGATAAATAACATGTTCGGTGAACAAATTACAGCTGGGAAATTGACAGAATAAAGACCATACATAACAAGATGATTACTATGAGATTCATTTGGCCATTACAACATAATACATAGACTGTAATCCAACTGGGTCTATAACTAATAACCCACCTTTCGGTTAGCGTCTGCACCCCTTTCAGTATTAAGTTGCAAGCAACAGATTATCGCATTAAGCAAAGTGTGTAAAGTAAAGAATATAATTATCCTTAGACAAAGCATTGTTATTTTCTCCCTAGTAGCAACAACAAATCTACAACCTTAGAAGTTATTGTCACTCTCCCAGATTACTAGAGGCATGAACCTACTATCGAGCATAAATACTCCCTCTTGGAGTCACAAGCACATACTTGGCCAGAGCATCTACTAGTAATGGAGAGCATGCAAGATCACAAATAGCATATGACAAGTATATAATCAATCTCAACCATAGTATTCAATATTCATCAGATCCCAACAAACACAACATGTAGCATTACATAAAGATGATCTTGATCATGATAGACAGCTCACAAGATCTAAACATGAGCATAAAGTGGAGAAGACAACCATAGCTACTGCTATGGACCCGTAGTCCAGATATGAACTACTCACGCATCACTTCGGAGATGGTCATGGCGATGTAGAGGTCTCCGGTGATGATCTCCCTCTCCGGCAGGGTGCCGGGAAGAGCTTCGGAATCCCCGAGGTAAGTTCAATGTAAGTATCATGCATTGTAGAATTTCAAGTATCGTGCATTGCAGGATTTCATTATTTCCATTCCTTTTTTCCATACCTCGCAACTGTTGCGTTCAAGGGGTTGAGTTAGTAACCATGAAGACAGTTCGCGGCACTCAAAGAAGGTGCCGTCGCCACCATCCAGGGACGCGTCAACAACGAGGGCTGACCAGTTTTTAATTCGCTACAATACCTCAGGAGTGCATTTCCTAGATTGTACCAAGGCGACATGAACACATCCTCAGTTGTCATACGTTGTTTGCAAGAAAACAGGAAGATGGCAAACTGTCAGTAATGTAGGAAACTAATTTCACCTTTTTTTAAACGAGGCAAAACTTGCCATTTTCATCAATAGAGAAGAATATGTGGCCAGTTTATTAACGGAAAACCGGCGAAAAACCAGTACAAACACTCTTAGAGACCGTCGTGGAATAAGACTGACGCGAGGGTGCACACAGCCACCCTGGCTACCCACGGAAGATGTTGATGCATGTAAAATGCATACATGAACTTTGTACTTTATTAACACATATTCCCGCATATTTGCATTATATATGATGTTACTTCTAATTTTATATTGATTTACGAGGATTTACCAATGATCCCTGTTATTTGGGTTATAACTCTCCAAAACAGAAATCATGTTTTGTGTATTTTTCACTTTCAGAAACCTATACGAAGTTAAATTGAGCTAGGATTTCGGGGACGTCACTTTTTCATCAAGAGAAGCACCTGGGCATCTGGAAATCATGAGAGGGGCCTGGAGGCCAAAAAATAGACCAGGTGGTCGGCGCGCCCAGCATGGGGGCGCCACCCAGGCTCTTTTCGCCATCGATCGTTCAAATCGCTTTATTCTTTGACGAACCAACTTATTTTGCCCTAAAAACCCCTACATGTATCAGCCTCAAAGGTTTCCACCAGGGAACACCCCAAAAACAAAGAAACATGAAAACAGAGGATGCAACATCGAATATTGGAGGGTGGAACTCCGCCGGAGCCGCCGAAGGAGGGATCTCTACCTTCTCCAACGTCTTCCTGATCAACATCATGATTAAGGGGGAGTATTTCACCTCTAGACAACGGGTTTGTGGCAATAGCTTGATATGTTTCTCTCTTGTTCTTCATAGATCTTTGTACCATATGAGCTTCCCAACATGATTATGGTCATATATCTAATTCCTATGTGGTGGATCTTTATTTTATGATATTGTGATATTAGATTGGAATCTATTATGTGTAAGATATATTGATAGATGCATATTATGTACCCCGTAGTATTGGTTTTGATCCAACTAGTATGCAAGAACATGTGTGGGGAGATGTCTGTGTTATATGAAGTAGCATGATTTTAGTGATTGGATAGTGACAATAAATTCATGATCTATTATGGCTTTGTCTTTTCTTTTGCTACCTCACTAGTGATAAAGTGAATGCATGTGCTATGTTTATCACATGACAAAAGTGATGATCTTGTTTATTCAAGGTAGCATATTTGGTATTCAAACATCATGTCGAAGTACTTGTGGCTATGCTCTCTTAATTCTTAATACAAGATGTCATGGATTTTTCCCTTTCTTGTGGAGTATAAGAGAGATGTGTTGCATCATCTGTATGTTAGGACGTTGATGCGTGTGGTTGACACGTCCGTTGGGAACCCCAAGAGGAAGGTGTGATGCGCACAGCGGCAAGTTTCCCTCAGTAAGAAACCAAGGTTTAATCGAACCAGTAGGAGTCAAGAAGCACGTTGAAGGTTGATGGCGGCGGGATGTAGTGCGGTGCAACACCAGAGATTCCGGCGCCAACGTGGAACCTGCACAACACAACCAAAGTACTTTGCCCCAACGAAACAGTGAGGTTGTCAATCTCACCGGCTTGCTGTAACAAAGGATTAACCGTATTGTGTGGAAGATGATTGTTTGCAGAAAACAGTAGAACAAGTATTGCAGTAGATTGTATTTCAGTATAGAGAATTGGACCGGGGTCCACAGTTCACTAGAGGTGTCTCTCCCATAAGATAAACAGCATGTTGGGTGAACAAATTACAGTTGGGCAATTGACAAATAAAGAGGGCATGACCATGCACATACATATTATGATAAGTATAGTGAGATTTAATTGGGCATTACGACAAAGTACATAGACCGCCATCCAGCATGCATCTATGCCTAAAAAGTCCACCTTCAGGTTATCATCTGAACCCCCTCCAGTATTAAGTTGCAAAGCAACAGACAATTGCATTAAGTATGGTGCGTAATGTAATCAACAACTACATCCTTAGACATAGCATCAATGTTTTATCCCTAGTGGCAACAGCACAACACAACCTTAGAACTTTCTCACATCGTCCCTGTATCAATGTAGGCATGAACCCCCTATCGAGCATAAATACTCCCTCTTGGAGTTACAAGCATCTACTTGGCCAGAGCATCTACTAGTAACGGAGAGCATGCAAGATCATAAACAACACATAGACATAACTTTGATAATCAACATAACAAGTATTCTCTATTCATCGGATCCCAACAAACGCAACATATAGAATTACAGATAGATGATCTTGATCATGTTAGGCAGCTCACAAGATCCGACAATGAAGCACGATGGGGAGAAGACAACCATCTAGCTACTGCTATGGACCCATAGTCCAGGGGTAGACTACTCACACATCACTCCGGAGGCGACCATGGCGGCGTAGAGTCCTCCGGGAGATGAATCCCCTCTCCGACAGGGTGCCGGAGGCGATCTCCTGGATCCCCCGAGATGGGATCGGCGGCGGCGGTGTCTCTGGAAGGTTTTCCGTATCGTGGCTCTCGGTACTGGGGGTTTCGCGACAGAGGCTTTAAGTAGGCGGAAGGGCAGGTCAAGAGGCGGCACGAGGGCCCCACACCACAGGGCCGCGCGGCCAAGGGGGGCCGCGCCGCCTAGGGTGTGGCCACCTCGTGGCCCCACTTCGTCTCCTCTTCGGACTTCTGGAAGCTTCGTGGCAAAATAGGACCCCGGGCGTTGATTTCGTCCAATTCCGAGAATATTTCGTTACTAGGATTTCTGAAACCAAAAACAGCAAAACAAAGAATCGGCACTTCGGCATCTTGTTAATAAGTTAGTTCCAGAAAATACACGAATATGACATAAAGTGTGCATAAAACATGTAGATAACATCAATAATGTGGCATGGAACATAAGAAATTATCGATACGTCGGAGACGTATCAGCATCCCCAAGCTTAGTTCTGCTCGTCCCGAGCAGGTAAAACGATAACACAGATAATTTCTGGAGTGACATGCCATCATAACCTTGATCATACTATTTGTAAAGCATATGTAGTGAATGCAGCGATCAAAACAATGTATATGACATGAGTAAACAAGTGAATCATATAGCAAAGACTTTTCATGAATAGCACTTCAAGACAAGCATCAATAAGTCTTGCATAAGAGTTAACTCATAAAGCAATAATTCAAAGTAAAGGCATTGAAGCAACACAAAGGAAGATTAAGTTTCAGCGGTTGCTTTCAACTTGTAACATGTATATCTCATGGATAATTGTCAACATAGAGTAACATAATAAGTGCAATAAGCAAGTATGTAGGAATCAATGCACAGTTCACACAAGTGTTTGCTTCTTGAGGTGGAGAGAAATAGGTGAACTGACTCAACATTGAAAGTAAAAGAATGGTCCTCATAGAGGAAAAGCATCGAGTGCTATATTTGTGCTAGAGCTTTGATTTTGAAAACATGAAACAATTTTGTCAACGGTAGTAATAAAGCATATGTATCATGTAAATTATATCTTGTAAGTTGCAAGCCTCATGCATAGTATACTAATAGTGCCCGCACCTTGTCCTAATTAGCTTGGACTACCGGATCATCACAATGCACATGTTTTAACCAAGTGTCACAAAGGGGTACCTCTATGCCACCTGTACAAAGGTCTAAGGAGAAAGCTCGCATTGGATTTCTCGCTATTGATTATTCTCAACTTAGACATCCATACCGGGACAACATAGATAACAGATAATGGACTCCTCTTTTATGCATAAGCATGTAACAACAATTAATAATTTTCTCATATGAGATTGAGGATATGTGTCCAAAACTGAAACTTCCACCATGGATCATGGCTTTAGTTAGCGGCCCAATGTTCTTCTCTAACAATATGCATGCTTAACCATAAGGTGGTAGATCGCTCTTACTTCAGACAAGACGAACATGCATAGCAACTCACATGAAATTCAACAAAGAGTAGTTGATGGCGTCCCCAGTGAACATGGTTATCGCACAACAAGCAACTTAATAAGAGATAAAGTGCATAATTACATATTCAATACCACAATAGTTTTTAAGCTATTTGTCCCATGAGCTATATATTGCAAAGGTGAATGATGAAATTTTAAAGGTAGCACTCAAGCAATTTACTTTGGAATGGCGGAAAAATACCATGTAGTAGGTAGGTATGGTGGACACAAATGGCATAGTGGTTGGCTCAAGTATTTTGGATGCATGAGAAGTATTCCCTCTCGATACAAGGTTTAGGCTAGCAAGGCTTATTTGAAACAAACACAAGGATGAACCGGTGCAGCAAAACTCACATAAAAGACATATTGAAAACATTATAAGACTCTACACCGTCTTCCTTGTTGTTCAAACTCAATACTAGAAATTATCTAGACCTTAGAGAAACCAAATATGCAAACCAAATTTTAGCATGCTCTATGTATTTCTTCATTAATAGGTGCAAAGCATATGATGCAAGAGCTTAAACATGAGCACAACAATTGCCAAGTATCACATTACCCAAGACATTATAGCAAATTACTACATGTATCATTTTCCAATTCCAACCATATAACAATTTAACGAAGAAGAAACTTCGCCATGAATACTATGAGTAGAAACTAAGGACATACTTGTCCATATGCTACAGCGGAGCGTGTCTCTCTCCCATAAAGTGAATGCTAGGATCCATTTTATTCAAACAAAACAAAAACAAAAACAAACCGACGCTCCAAGCAAAGCACATAAGATGTGATGGAATAAAAATATAGTTTCAGGGGAGGAACCTGATAATGTTGTCGATGAAGAAGGGGATGCCTTGGGCATCCCCAAGCTTAGATGCTTGAGTCTTCTTGATATATGCAGGGGTGAACCACCGGGGCATCCCCAAGCTTAGAGCTTTCACTCTCCTTGATCATGTTGCATCATACTCCTCTCTTGATCCTTGAAAACTTCCTCCACACCAAACTCGAAACAACTCATTAGAGGGTTAGTGCACAATAAAAATTAACATGTTCAGAGGTGACACAATCATTCTTAATACTTCTGGATATTGCATAAAGCTACTGGACATTAATGGATCAAAGAAATTCATCCAACATAGCAAAAGAGGCAATGCGAAATAAAAGGCAGAATCTGTCAAAACAGAACAGTTCGTATTGACGAATTTTATCGAGACACCAGACTTGCTCAAATGAAAATGCTCAAATTGAATGAAAGTTGCGTACATATCTGAGGATCACTCACGTAAATTGGCATAATTTTCTGAGCTACCTACAGAGAGGCAGGTCGAAATTCGTGACAGCAAAGAAATCTGAAGCTGCGCAGTAATCCAAATCTAGTATGAACTTTACTATCAAAGACTTTACTTGGCACAAAAAAACACAAAACTAAGATAAGGAGAGGTTGCTACAGTAGTAAACAACTTCCAAGACTCAAAATAAAAACAAAGTACTGTAGGTAAAAACATGGGTTGTCTCCCATAAGCGCTTTTCTTTAACGCCTTTCAGCTAGGCGCAGAAAGTGTGTATCAAGTATTATCAAGAGACGAAGTGTCAACATCATAATTTGTTCTAATAATAGAATCAAAAGGTAACTTCATTCTCTTTCTAGGGAAGTGTTCCATACCTTTCTTGAGAGGAAATTGATATTTTATATTACCTTCCTTCATATCAATGATAGCACCAACAGTTCGAAGAAAAGGTCTTCGAACTATAAAAGGGACAAGATGCATTGCATTCAATATCCAAGACAACAAAATCAACGGGGACAAGGTTATTGTTAACGGTAATGCGAACATTATCAACTTTCCCCAAAGGTTTCTTTGTAGAATGATCAGCAAGATTAACATCCACATAACAATTTTTCAGCGGTGGCAAGTCAAGCATATTATAAATTTTCTTAGGCATAACAGAAATACTTGCACCAAGATCACATAAAGCATTACAATCAAAATCTTTAACCTTCATCTTAATGATGGGCTCCCAACCATCCTCTAGCTTTTTAGGTATAGAGGCTTCGCGCTCTAGTTTCTCTTCTCTAGCTTTTATGAGAGCATTTGTAATATGTTGCGTGAAAGCCAAATTTATAGCACTAGCATTAGGACTTTTAGCAAGTTTTTGCAAGAACTTAATAACTTCAGAGATGTGGCAATCATCAAAATTCAAACCATTATAATCTAAAGCAATGGGATCATCATCCCCAATGTTGGAAAAAATTTCAGCAGCTTTATCACAGGCAATTTCAGCAGTTTTAGCAGTTTCGGGCAGTTTCTCGCGCTTTGCATTAGAAGTGGAAACATTGCTAACACCAATTATTTTATTATTAATAGTAGGAGGTGCAGCAACATGTGTAGCATTAGCATTACAAGTGGTGGTAATAGTCCAAACTTTAGCTACATTCTTCTTTTTAGCTAGTTTTTCATTTTCTTCCCTATCCCACCTAGCACGCAGTTCAGCCATTAATCTTATATTCTCATTAATTCTAACTTGGATGGCATTTGCTGTAGTAACAATTTTATTATGATGATTTTCATTAGGCATAACTTTTGATTTCAAAAGATCAACATCAAGTGACAAGACTATCGACTTTAGAAGCAAGTATATCAATTTTCCCAAGCTTTTCTTCAACAGATTTGTTAAAAGCAGTTTGTGTACTAATAAATTCTTTAAGCATGGCTTCAAGTCCAGGGGGTGAATTCCTATTATTGTTGTAAGAATTCCCATAAGAATTACCATAGCCGTTGCCATTATTATAAGGATATGGCCTATAGTTGTTACTAGAATTGTTCCGGTAAGCATTGTTGTTGAAATTATTATTTTTAATGAAGTTCACATCAACATGTTCTTCTTGTGCAACCAATGAAGCTAACGGAACATTATTAGGATCAATATTAGTCCTATCATTCACAAGCATAGACATAATAGCATCAATCTTATCACTCAAGGAAGAGGTTTCTTCGACAGAATTTACCTTCTTACCTTGTGGAGCTCTTTCCGTGTGCCATTCAGAGTAGTTGATCATCATGTTATCAAGAAGCTTTGTTGCTTCACCAAGAGTGATGGACATAAAGGTACCTCCAGCAGCTGAATCCAATAAATTCCACGAAGAAAAATTTAGTCCTGCATAGAAGGTTTGGATGATCATCCAAGTAGTCAGTCCATGGGTTGGGCAATTTTTAACCAAAGATTTCATTCTTTCCCAAGCTTGAGCAACATGTTCAGTATCTAATTGTTTAAAATTCATTATGCTACTCCTCAAAGATATAATTTTAGCAGGGGGATAATATCTACCAATAAAAGCATCCTTGCATTTAGTCCATGAATCAATACTATTCTTAGGCAGAGATAGCAACCAATCTTTAGCTCTTCCTCTTAATGAGAAAGGGAACAATTTTAATTTTATAATGTCACCATCTACATCCTTATACTTTTGCATTTCACATAATTCAACAAAATTATTAAGATGGGCAGCAGCATCATCAGAACTAACACCAGAGAATTGCTCTCGCATAACAAGATTCAGTAAAGCAGGTTTAATTTCAAAGAATTCTGCTGTAGTAGCAGGTGGAGCAATAGGTGTGCATAAGAAATCATTATTATTTGTGGTTGTGAAGTCACACAACTTAGTGTTTTCAGGGTTTGCCATTTTAGCAACAGTAAATAAAGCAAACTAGATAAAGTAAATGCAAGTAACTAATTTTTTTGTGTTTTTGATATAGCAAACAAGATAGCAAATAAAGTAAAACTAGCAACTAATTTTTTGTATTTTGATTTAGTGCAGCAAACAAAGTAGTAAATAAAACTAAGCAAGACAAAAACAAAGTAAAGAGATTGGGAAGTGGAGACTCCCCTTGCAGCGTGTCTTGATCTCCCCGGCAACGGCGCCAGAAATTTGCTTGATGCGTGTGGTTGACACGTCCGTTGGGAACCCCAAGAGGAAGGTGTGATGCGCACAGCGGCAAGTTTCCCTCAGTAAGAAACCAAGGTTTAATCGAACCAGTAGGAGTCAAGAAGCACGTTGAAGGTTGATGGCGGCGGGATGTAGTGCGGCGCAACACCAGAGATTCCGGCGCCAACGTGGAACCTGCACAACACAACCAAAGTACTTTGCCCCAACGAAACAGTGAGGTTGTCAATCTCACCGGCTTGCTGTAACAAAGGATTAACCGTATTGTGTGGAAGATGATTGTTTGCAGAAAACAGTAGAACAAGTATTGCAGTAGATTGTATTTCAGTATAGAGAATTGGACCGGGGTCCACAGTTCACTAGAGGTGTCTCTCCCATAAGATAAACAACATGTTGGGTGAACAAATTACAGTTGGGCAATTGACAAATAAAGAGGGCATGACCATGCACATACATATTATGATGAGTATAGTGAGATTTAATTGGGCATTACGACAAAGTACATAGACCGCCATCCAGCATGCATCTATGCCTAAAAAGTCCACCTTCAGGTTATCATCCGAACCCCCTCCAGTATTAAGTTGCAAAGCAACAGACAATTGCATTAAGTATGGTGCGTAATGTAATCAACAACTACATCCTTAGACATAGCATCAATGTTTTATCCCTAGTGGCAACAGCACAACACAACCTTAGAACTTTCTGTCACTGTCCCAGGTATCAATGTAGGCATGAACCCACTATCGAGCATAAATACTCCCTCTTGGAGTTACAAGCATCTACTTGGCCAGAGCATCTACTAGTAACGGAGAGCATGCAAGATCATAAACAACACATAGACATAACTTTGATAATCAACATAACAAGTATTCTCTATTCATCGGATCCCAACAAACGCAACATATAGAATTACAGATAGATGATCTTGATCATGTTAGGCAGCTCACAAGATCCGACAATGAAGCACGATGGGGAGAAGACAACCATCTAGCTACTGCTATGGACCCATAGTCCAGGGGTAGACTACTCACACATCACTCCGGAGGCGACCATGGCGGCGTAGAGTCCTCCGGGAGATGAATCCCCTCTCCGGCAGGGTGCCGGAGGCGATCTCCTGGATCCCCCGAGATGGGATCGGCGGCGGTGGTGTCTCTGGAAGGTTTTCCGTATCGTGGCTCTCGGTACTGGGGGTTTCGCGATGGAGGCTTTAAGTAGGCGGAAGGGCAGGTCAAGAGGCGGCACGAGGGCCCCACACCACAGGGCCGCGCGGCCAAGGGGGGGCCGCGCCGCCCTAGGGTGTGGCCACCTCGTGGCCCCACTTCGTCTCCTCTTCGGACTTCTGGAAGCTTCGTGGCAAAATAGGACCCTGGGCGTTGATTTCGTCCAATTCCGAGAATATTTCGTTACTAGGATTTCTGAAACCAAAAACAGCAGACAAAGAACTGGCACTTCGGCATCTTGTTAATAAGTTAGTTCCAGAAAATGCACGAATATGACATAAAGTGTGCATAAAACATGTAGATAACATCAATAATGTGGCATGGAACATAAGAAATTATCGATACGTCGGAGACGTATCAGACGTGATGCCTATATGAATGTGTATCTTACACATATTGAAGTTCTATTCTTATTATCTCATTGATGAATTGCTATTATCCACTACAGCTTTGAAGAGAGAGTAGACAAGTGAACCCATGAACCATGGTCCAATTTTAATCATAAGAAACACCTTTCCATTGCATTCATATTACTTTCTATTTGCGGCAATATTTTAATCTAAATATACAAAAATATTTGGTTCACTTAATTACACACAAAACCCAAAAAAAACTATCGCTTTATCACTTTTACTTAGTTCCATTTATTTGTTTAGTTTAATTACTTGTGTTACCTCTTTTATTTACTATTACTATTATGAAACCTTGTGCTTGACAACAACACGGTGGAGTTGGGGACACAAGGTGTTATTTTACTTTGCATGATTGCTATAAGAAGAGAAAAGGAGACGACTATTTCCTAATTCCCCGAGAGTTCGATATAAACCCTCGAGTTACCCTTGTGGGAAAAATTCTTTGCTGACACAACAATCTGCATTTGCAGTCCCAATGTCATCAGCTACACAAACACCATTGACGGAAGATCATCATCAAGCTTAACCACCAGTGTTATCATCATCACTCTGCAGCCCCTCTAGATGCGCAAACGGCTATACGCCAGATATCTCTACTGCAGTCAGCTGCAAAAAATGTGGTAGCCTGGGTAATGGGATTTGCTCATGTTTGATCAAAAGGGACAAAATCTGGAGAGTTAAATCCCTTCCTGCTTCGAGAATGGGACCGTATCATCAGGGGGGAAATCTGGGTGGATAAAGGGAAAAAGGAGGTTGATTTTCTGCTCAACAGCAAACAGCCCCTGCAGCCTCTTCCTTTTGCTGAGCACGGAGTTGATGAAGGAGAATTTATGCGCAATGTTGAGTGGAACCCCAAGAGGAAGGTATGATGAGCACAACAGGAAGTTTTACCTCAGTAAAAAACCAAGGTTTATCGACCATTAGGAGAAAAACGTTCTCTCCTGAGGTGTTGCGAACCAACTCGTGGCAGGGCGCACTGCCGGCATCAGCAGCAACGTGGAGACCTACACAAAAACAACCAAGTACTTTGTCCCCAACTTTCAGCGAGGTTGTCAAGATCACTGGTTTTGCTGAAAATAAAGGATTAAACGAACCGTGTGGAAGAAGAATTGTTTGAACAGAACAGAACAGAACAGGAAAATGCTTTAGAAGATTGCAATTAAAAGAAGAAGGACCGGGGTCCAGAGTTAACTAGAGGCGCCTACCCAATAAAATAAATATGCTGGATAAACAAATTACAGATGGGCAATTGACAAACAGAGATTCTACGCTAATAGTTGGTGCAGAATATGTCAACACCCGGGTTTTTAAGTCCGGATGCCTATTATGTCATACATCGCAATCCCAGGAAATTGTTGTTGCGAGGCATAATAGTCAAGTATCACAGTCATCATTCATTACAAACCATAATGTCTTACAACTTGGAATCACATGATCCATATTACACGAATAGTTGATCTAATGATCAACGGACAAACACAAGTTCATAGCGGAAGCGTAAGATACAAGGACTCTCTAGTCCACAGGCCAACGCTTGACGTTAGAAGCTCCTAGTTGTGGTAGACGTCCTGCTGATCGTCATCCTCATACTGCTGCTCGGCTTCATATTCTGGCCATTTGAATAGCCAGGGACAAAGCCGTGAGTACTTTAGGTACTCGCAATCTAATACTAAAGTAAGTACTAGCATTACTATTGAGAGTGTTCTAAGCTCTAAGTTTATTTGCATAAAGCCAATTTTAGTTGATAAACCTTTTTGTAAACAACTCCTCATGTGCTAACTAACTCAAGTGGGAACATTAGTGTCATTCCCACAACTCTGTTGTGATTCAAAACTCAAAATCACCGTTCAAGTTCCAGTTCAAAAATCACCAGTCACAAGGATATAAATTCTGATGACGGAAATAGTATGGCCTTTCCAATTGTCCATATCCGCGGACGCGGCTATTCGAATAGTTCTACACTCTTAAGAGGTTGCACACTTGTGCCACAACATTTGATTACATCCGTCAGGGATAAAACCCCGAATAATCGTAACTCAGTACGCGGATCATCAACCGTTAACCTTTCACTTACACACCCTAGTATAGGCACCTCTCCCCATGAGCTTGGCCTCCCGGTGAAAACCAACTGTTAACCCAGGAACTGCACAGGGCTTGGCCGTACAATTCACCTCAATTCACATCATTTCTCAACAACGGAGGCAGCCTCAAGCATAACCCCTATGACGTGTGTTCAGAGGGAACCCATACTAAGACACATAAATTTCCAGCTAAGCCTTACCCATAATCAGGTATTGTGGGGGTACTTAATATTGGTAAGGTATCGCATCCAACTCAATCATCAGTTTTAGCTAAAATCACCCAGTCAATTTCAGGGTCATATTCACCTTCAAAATCTTTCAATGGTAATGACTCATCATTCCAAGGTTTTCACCATCATCATTTCATAAACACCTGTTCCCATCTAGAGTAGTCATTTTTCATTTAGCACTAGCAACTATGTATGAGGGGTGCTAAGTATTTGCTTTGCTTCTAGGCTAAGTTTGATACTCTTGTACTAACTCAATACTAAACAGGTAACTCATAAACCAAAGAGTACTTTGATAAAACAAAGGTAATTAAAGCTTGTAAAGTAAAACTGGGAAGTAGGATCATAAGCATAAAGTAAATGGGGTAATGCCTTGCTCATGGTGAGCTTTGCACTTTGCAAGAGTATTATCTTGCCTTGGTTGGGGAATTGGTCAAAGTGGTCTTCTTCTCCTTGGAAGTAGACCTCCTCCTCCTCCTGGTACTCCTCGGTACTAGCGTCTAAAATACGAATACGGGGTACACAATCATCACACCAAACTATTTTATAAACTAAACACAAACATGGTTCACACACTTAAACTAGCATCACATATTACTATTAAGTTGGTGGATGTGTTTTTCTTATTATTTAAGAAAAATAATTTCCTCTCATACCAATCTTAAATGTTACTTTAAATTATTCAGAGAAATAAATTCCTCTCATCATCTTACTAAGATTTAATTTCTCTTATGCATAATATGTGACCTAGGTTGACCCAAGTCAACCTCTTCACACTTATCATTTTGAGAAAATGATTTAAATGAGGTGAGCACCTCATACTATTTAGTTTTAGCATAGCAAAGATTTAATATCACCAACAATTCCTATGAGACCTAAATGACCAGAGTCTCCACTTCATTTGGAATTGGTGGTGACAAGATTTAAATGAGAGAAACTCTCTTACAAGATTTCTTAATAGTTTTGGACGATATCTTTGACTAGAAATAGCCATAAAGTCATTTAAATCAACTAAACCATGATCATTCAAGGGAAGCATGGCATATTTTTGTAGAAACAATTAGTATAAGTGAAATGTGAATTATTGGAGGTGGAATTAACTGAAAAGCATTTATAGTTGAATTTTAAGAATTATTATAAGGCAGAAAAGCCCCTGCCTTGTTTATTTTGTCACTTTAATTCTACAATAGATCAAGGGTTCTATCCAGTGGCATTGTGTAGATAAAATCCTAAGCTTTCCAACAATATCGAGTTTGTAAAATTTGGCCGAGTAGATTTGTCCCTATTGAAATTCAAAGTTTGCATCAGATTAGGGTATTTTTCTATTTTCCAAATTTGAATTCAAACTGTGGGCTGGCGCGAGAAACTAGCTGGGCTGCGAGAAAAAAAGGAATTGGGCCGGCCCAGTACTGCGTCCAGCGCAGCGGGCCAGCTGACAAGGTGGGGGCCACCTGTCTGTGGGCTGTAACGCCCGAAGCGGTACGGGGAGAGGAGAGCCGTGCGATTAGAACGCGATCGCACGGTCGAGAAGCGTCGTCATCGACGACGAGCGAGGGACTCACTGGCGGCGGCGGTAGGGGGTCGGCGAGCTCGTCGGAGCTCCGGCGGTCGTCGGCGATGTGCGCAGGGACGTTGTCGACGACGGTGAAGCAGATGGAAGCAGCGGCGTCGCCTGAGGTGGCCTCCTGCTCCGGCTTGCTCCGTGTACTGGTGGCGGCGGCGAGCTTGCGATTGGAGGCCTCCGGCGACTAATTGGTGAAATTGGAGTGGCGAGGAGTTCTGTGGTGAGGAGGGGAAGGTGTTGGCGTGCTCAGTTCAGTGGGAGGGGCTCCCCTTTTATAGGCGCGGGAGGTGGCCGCGGCGCTCAGCTAGGGTCGTCATCGTCGTCGTCGTTCCAGGGCGGCGAAGAGGCAAGGGATGGGCGCATCATGTTACTGGTGTCCTGGCGAAGATGACGCGCTTGCTGGCAGTGAAAACGAGGCTCTGAGGCGACGGTGAGCTTGACGGGAGCGTGCGTCACCGTGGCGGAAGCTCATCGTCGTGGTCGTCGCGCCTGGTGTTCCCGCGGGCCAGTGAGCGTGTCCAGGCGGTCCAGTGAGCCGTCGTGCGTCGACTGGTGCTGAGAGGAGGGGTCGAGGTGGCGCAGGGACGTGGGCGTCAGCGCGCTCTGGCGCGTCCAGGGTGAACGCCATGCGCGCTCTGGCGCGGCATGGGCGTGCCTGGGCGTGTCTGGGCGCGACGGTTTCTACACGTTGCGGTAATATTTCTCGTCGAGGCAGTGTTGGGTCTTGCTCAGGTGAGTGAGAGGAAGGTGATGGACAAGGTGGTGCATGCTGGAATTGACCAGAGGGAGAGAGAGCGTGAGGGTGGCATGACATGCCACGGCATGGCATGTCTTGGTCAAATGTAGCTTCTCCAGTGCTGGGCAGGTGAGAGAGAGGTGGCAGGGAGGTGATAGGAAGCTCCAGGGGTGCTGTGGAGGCTCAGGCTTGGACTAAGTCTCCACAAATTTCAGTATGGGCACAAATTGATTCCCTGCATACAAGGTGTTTGATAGAATGCCCGCAAGAAATTAATTTTTGAATTTTGAAATTCTTTTTGGTGGGTTGTAATCATATATTAAAGGGAGTAGAATGGTGGTGGTTTGGTTCAATTTGGAGTTGGTTTGCAAAATCTCAAATTGCATATGATCTTAGTTTTGTTTCAAAGTCCTGACTTTGCTTGCTTGCCATTTGAATTTGAGACAGGGTTAGAGGTGGGTCCCTTGAGCAAAGTTGTAGTCCTTGATGAGATCTTGGAAGAGGTGCAAAGAGTTGGCCAAGTGTAGAAAGAGAAAATTGAAAACCAGGGGCTCAAAGTGGGTATCTTGCTGAAATTGCCCCACATGACCATAATCACATGTGATCACAAATTTGGTTCAAATTTGATTTGAATTGAGTTTGGTTGTTTCCAAAAGTGTTAATAAGTGTTTAGTATCCATTTACAACTAATGGTGCAAACCAAATTGGTCTAGATCAAAGATTTGTAAAAATGGCATAGGCCTTATGTGAGTGTGAAGTTGATTTTTAGAATTTCTTTTCTATTTCCTTTTTATTTGACTTTGGAAGATCAAGGGATCATTGCTAGGGTTTTAGAATGAGAGTAACACACAAACAAGCATCATGGCAAAAGCACACTCAAATAAATTCATAAGGTGAGCTAATATGCATAGTCCTATATGATGAGAAAAACTTTTTGTTGGCTCGGATTTTTGGATTCTTGAAATCTCTCTCTTGTTCCTTTTATTGAAACTTGGGATGTTACAAACCCTTCCCACTTACAAAAGATCTCGTCCCGAGATCTAGAGAAAACTAAGTACTAAAGAGATCTGGGTATTCCTTCTTCATGTCTTCCTCGCGTTCCCAAGTTGCTTCTTCTTCGGTGTGATTACTCCATTGTATCTTCAGGAACTTGATACTTCTGGTGCGGGTGGTCCTGAATGCTTCTTCAAGGATGCGAATAGGCACTTCGCGGTTGGTTAGATCCTTGTTGATATCAATGGCTCTGTGGTCGATGTTCTTGAATACTTCGGTCTTCTCCGGCACTTCTAGGCACTTCCGAAGCAGTGAGATGTGAAACACATTGTGTACGGCGGACATCTCTTCCGGCAGTTCCAGCTGGTATGAGACTTCTCCTCGGCGACTCAGAATCTTGAATGGTCCGACATATCTGGGGGCGAGCTTTCCTTTGAGTTGAAATCTCTGCATTCCTTTGAGGGGTGAGACTTTGAGATACACAAAATCTCCGATCTCGAATGTCATCTCTCGGCGTCTCTTGTCGGCATAGCTCTTCTGTCTTGACTGGGCGGTCTTGAGGTACTCTCGGATCTTGTGCACCTTCTCTTCGGCTTCGCGGAGAACATCGGGGCCGAAGACTTGACTATCTCCGACTTTCGACCAGTTCAGAGGGGTACAGCATTTCCTCCCATACAGAGCTTCAAAGGGGGCCATCTGTAAGCTGGCTTGATAACTATTGTTGTAGGAGAATTCTGCATATGGTAGGCAGTCTTCCCATTTGGATCCGTACTCTAGCACACAGGCTCTCAACATATCTTCTAGTATCTGGTTGACTCTCTCGGTCTGTCCGTCAGTCTGCGGGTGATAAGCTGTGCTGAAATTCAGATGGGTTCCTAGTCCTTCATGCACTTTCTGCCAGAACCTTGAGGTGAATTGTGATCCTCTATCTGACACAATTGACTTCGGGGTTCCGTGCAGGCTGACTACTCTGGAGATGTATAACTCTGCAAGCTTTGGGCCTTGGTAGGTGGTCTTGACAGGGATGAAATGTGCAACCTTAGTCAACCTATCGATGACTACCCAAATGGAGTCATTTCCTCGGCTAGATTTGGGCAATCCTGTGATAAAGTCCATACCGACAGAATCCCATTTCCACTCAGGAATATGTAAGGGTTGCAACAGTCCTGCGGGTCGTTGATGTTCTGCTTTGACTCGTTGACAGATATCACACTTGGCGATGTAGCTTCCTATCTCTCGCTTCATTCCGTGCCACCAGAATTGTTCCTTCAGGTCTTGGTACATCTTGGTTCCTCCGGGATGAATGGAGTACAGTGTATCATGAGCTTCTTTCAGAATGACTTGCTTTAACTCTGAATCTGATGGTACACACATGCGTCCGTTGTACCAAAGAACTCCTTCTTCATCTATGGTAAATCCTGGTGCCTTTCCTGCAGCTATTTGACTCTTTATTCCGTCAATGCTGGCATTTCCCTTCTGGGCTTATTTTATCTGGCTCATCAAAGTGGGTTGGAGTTCAATGCTGGCGAGGAACCCTTCGCTCACTAGCTCTAGTCTGAATTGTTCAAACTCTTGGTACAGGCTTGGTTGCTCTATTGCGATCATGGAGTTCAACTGATACGGCAGTCTGCTCAAGGCATCCGCTACCACATTGGCCTTGCCGGGGTGGTAGTGAATTTCCATGTCATAATCCTTGATTAATTCAATCCATCTGCGCTGTCTCATGTTCAGCTCCTTCTGGGTGAAGATGTACTTCAGGCTCTTGTGATCTGAATATATCTCGCATCGATTACCCATGAGGTAATGACGCCAAACCTTCAGGGCTAACACTACGGCTGCTAACTCCAAGTCATGGGTTGGATAGTTCTGTTCATGTTGCTTCAGTTGCCTTGATAGGTAAGATATCACTTTGCCTTCTTGCATCAACACACATCCAAGACCAGTCTTGGAGGCATCACAATAGACATCGAATGGTTTGGTGACATCGGGCATGATCAATATTGGGGCTGTGGTTAATCTGAGCTTGAGTAGCTGAAAGCTTTCTTCACATTTTTCATTCCAGTCAAATTTCCGGTCCTTCTTCAGCAGTTGAGTCATTGGTCTGGCGATGCTTGAAAATCCTTCAACGAATCGGCGTTAATATCCCGCTAATCATAGAAATGCTCGGACTTCAGTCTGGGTGGTTGGGGCTTTCCATTCCTCAACGGTTTTGATTTTTGCGGGATCTACCGCAATTCCTCCTGCAGACAAGATGTGTCCCAGGAATCCTACTTCTTTCAACCAAAACTCACATTTGCTAAACTTGGCGTACAACTGATGCTGCCTAAGGGTTTCTAGAACCACTTCCAAATGTTGCTCATGTTCTTCTTCGGATTTGGAGTAGATAAGGATGTCGTCGATGAAGACAACGACAAACTTATCCAGGAATTCCATAAAGATCGTATTCATGAGATTCATGAAGTAAGCGGGGGCATTGGTCAGTCCAAAGTACATGACATTGTACTCATATAGTCCATATCTGGTGGTAAAGTCAGTCTTGGGAATATCTGTTGCTCGGATCTTCAGTTGATGGTAACCTGTCCTCAGATCAATCTTTGAGAATACTTGGGCACCGGTTAGCTGGTCAAACAGGTCTTCTATCTTTGGCAAGGGATATTTGTTCTTGATGGTGACATCGTTAAGCTTACGATAATCCGTAACCAAACGAGTGGCACCGTCCTTTTTATCCACAAACAAAACTGGTGATCTCCAAGGCGACGCACTTGGTCGAATCAGACCTTTGTACAGCATATCATCCAGTTGCTTCTTCAGTTCCATTAACTCTGCGGGGTTCATGCTATAGGCTCTCTGGGCTATAGGTCCTGTTCCAGGGATTAACTCGATGATAAACTCGATATCCCGATCCGGGGGCATACCGGGTAGATCATCCGGAAACACATCAGGGTATCGACAAACGACCCTGATTTGATCCAGAGTTGGCTTAGCTACACTTTGGTTGCAGGTGAAATTTCTGGGTAGTTTTTCAGACAAGTGTTCTATTATTATTCCGGTGCTACTTGTCATGGTGATGGCCTTCTTGGCGCAGTCTATCAATCCATGATGTTTCGCCATCCAATCCACACCCAGGACTACTTCCAATCCTTTTGTTCCCAGAACAATCAAGTTTGCATAAAAGTCTATTTCATGGATTCTGATGGGTACATCTTTGCAAAATTTTCTAGCTTTAGTTGTTGATCCAGGTATTTGAACTACCATGACATGTTTCAAGCTGATTGGTTGAATCTTACTAGTGCACACAAAATCTTCTGTAATGAACGAATGCGATGCTCCAGAATCAAACAACACTCTTGCTGGTATTGAGTTAACAGAGAACATACCCAGCACCACGTCAGGTGCTTCCTGGGCTTCCTCAGCATTCATGTGGTAGAGGTGACCTCCGCGGTTGTTCGGGTTGTTGGGGGCGAACTTCTTGCCGGTGGAGACACGGCGTTGCTGCTGAGCTGGTGGTGCGGGGTTGCCTGCGAGCTTGGCGAGCCTCTTGGGACACTCATTGGAGTAATGCCCCACTACACCACACTCATAGCAAGTGATGGTGGTCTTGTCCTGCTTGTTCGCGACGGGGATTGCATTGCTCCCGGTCCTTGGTGCGGTGTTGGTGTTGTTGTTGCTGTTGTTGTTATTGGGGGCTCTCGGCGGAGCGCGGTTGAAGTTGTTGTTGGTGTTGTAGTTTCTGTTGTTGTGGTGGCCTCCTGGCCTGGGGTTTCCTCCACTCCGGTTCTGATAAACCGGACGTGACATCTGTGCATTGGGCTTGTTGGTCCTGAAACCTCCTCCTGAGTTGGGGCGATACCTTGGGGCATTGCTAGGCCCACTCTGGTTCATCATGCGGCGCTTGCGGTTCTCGCTGGCTTGGTGCAGTTTGCCTTCCATTTGGATGGCGGAGTCAACAAGGGCTTCGAGGTCGGCGAAGGGGATGTTGATCAACACAGTCTGCATCTCATCATGCAGTCCGTTCAGGAACCTTTCCTTCCTCTTCTCAGTATCGCTTCATCTGGGCGTACCTTGACAAGCAGGAGAAACTTGTCGCGGTATTCCACCACGGACATCCGGACTTGCTTCAGTTCACGGAATTCATCTCTCATCTTCTTGATCAGACCCGGGGGCACATGGTACTTGCTGAACTTGAGCTTGAAATCAGTCCAAGTCATAAACTGTCCGGCGTTCATGGCACGGGTGCTTGTCCACCAAGCTCTTGCTGGTCCTGCTAAGTAGTGCGTGGCAAACAGCACTTTCTCATTCTCTTCAACTCCAGCTACTTCTAGATTGTTCTCCATAGTTTGGAGCCAATCATCTGCATCAAGTGGTTCCTCAGTCTTGCTGAAAACTGGCGGGTTGGTATTCTGGAAGTTCTTGAGCTTGGATCCTGGATGATCATGGTGGCCTTGATTGTTGTTGGCAAGCTGTTGAAGTGCTGCAAGGTTGGCTTGCCTTTCAGCTCGTTCTGCTTCTCTATCTTCCAGCATAACTTGCAACATCTGCATCATAGCGTCTTGATTCGCGTTGCGAGTTGGAGGGGCCATCTGAGCGTTGAGATAGATCATGAGATAAGAGGGAAATTTTCTATGGCTTGTTTTGTGTTTAAGTTAAAAAGCTTAAAACTTGAAGTCTTTTCATGATGGCACAACATACATTCATTCATAGCAAACAACACACATTCCAAGCTAACACACTAAGGGTTTTAAGAACCCTTCTTCTCCAAGCTACGATACATGGGGCGGGATACAACTCACACCTACGATAGTGCATAAGTGAACTACTCCTCATCCTCATCCACCTCTATGTCAACATGGTCATCTTCTCCAGCATCGAGGAACTCGTAGTCTTCCTCCTCGGTGTTCTCATCTTCCTCAAAGTCATCGTCGTCACTCAGGAAGGCACTTCCTCCCTGAATGTCATCTCCATCTTCCTCCATCTTCTTCATCTGCTCCTCCTGGGCCTTGACAGTGGCCTCGAGTGCTGCTATCTTCGCGCGGAGGCGGGTGATAGTGGCATCCTTCTTCGCCCGCTGCTGGCGGAGAGTCCTGCGGTCATTGGCGAGCATCTTGATGGCGTCTCCTTGCTCGATGATGCGGGCGTGAGTCTGGTTGGCGTACTCACGGGAGTGGTCGAGATCCTGCTGAGTGTGGTACAGCATGAAGTCGAGATGCTCCACATGGTGCTTCAGCTCCGGGTGGGATGACATGTCCATGGGCTCTCCAGCAGAGTTACGCCTCGCGAGGTAGGAAAAGCGAGGGTCCTTGAGTGCCTCCCCGCTCATCCCGCACAGGCGTGCGAGTCCCTCCTGAAGGGCGCGGGCAAGTCCGTCCAGCCAGTTGCTCTCCATGAAGGAGAAGAGGATCCTCTCAGAAGTGGGAGGCTCCATCTTGCCCCTCAAGTCAGCGGTGATGATCCACTGCAGCTCGCCTCCTGGCTGGTCTGTGATCTGAGATCCGTGGAACTCGGGGTGCGGGCGACCAAGGTGGTCGGAAAGGGCGTTGAGGTCGTGCTCGAAGATCAAGCTTCCCCCATTCCCAAGCTGGTAAAACTTCGTGTTCACGGGCTCCATCTGAAAGTGAAGTGACGGATTAAGTTAGAGAAGTGAACAAGTGTGGCAAACTTTTAGTTATATTTCTAAGGAAGAGCATGACTTCTTGTTTTCCAAAGAACTCAAAGAGAAGACAAAGACTTAAATTTTCAGAAATACTTCATTCCTTTTTGAAACTAAATTTTCAGAACGTCCATTTCTAACTAGGGTCTCCTAAGGTCAAACAATGGCTCTGATACCAACTTGTCAACACCCGGGTTTTTAAGTCCGGATGCCTATTATGTCATACATCGCAATCCCAGGAAATTGTTGTTGCGAGGCATAATAGTCAAGTATCACAGTCATCATTCATTACAAACCATAATGTCTTACAACTTGGAATCACATGATCCATATTACACGAATAGTTGATCTAATGATCAACGGACAAACACAAGTTCATAGCGGAAGCGTAAGATACAAGGACTCTCTAGTCCACAGGCCAACGCTTGACGTTAGAAGCTCCTAGTTGTGGTAGACGTCCTGCTGATCGTCATCCTCGTACTGCTGCTCGGCTTCAAATTCTGGCCATTTGAATAGCCAGGGACAAAGCCGTGAGTACTTTAGGTACTCGCAATCTAATACTAAAGTAAGTACTAGCATTACTATTGAGAGTGTTCTAAGCTCTAAGTTTATTTGCATAAAGCCAATTTTAGTTGATAAACCTTTTTGTAAACAACTCCTCATGTGCTAACTAACTCAAGTGGGAACATTAGTGTCATTCCCACAACTCTGTTGTGATTCAAAACTCAAAATCACCGTTCAAGTTCCAGTTCAAAAATCACCAGTCACAAGGATATAAATTCTGATGACGGAAACAGTATGGCCTTTCCAATTGTCCATATCCGCGGATGCGGCTATTCGAATAGTTCTACACTCTGCAGAGGTTGCACACTTGTGCCACAACATTTGATTACATCCGTCAGGGATAAAACCCCGAATAATCGTAACTCAGTACGCGGATCATCAACCGTTAACCTTTCACTTACACACCCTAGTATAGGCACCTCTCCCCATGAGCTTGGCCTCCCGGTGAAAACCAACTGTTAACCTGGGAACTGCACAGGGCTTGGCCATACAATTCACCTCAATTCACATCATTTCTCAACAACGGAGGCAGCCTCAAGCATAACCCCTATGACGTGTGTTCAGAGGGAACCCATACTAAGACACATAAATTTCCAGCTAAGCCTTACCCATAATCAGGTATTGTGGGGGTACTTAATATTGGTAAGGTATCGCATCCAACTCAATCATCAGTTTTAGCTAAAATCACCCAGTCAATTTCAGGGTCATATTCACCTTAAAAATCTTTCAATGGTAATGACTCATCATTCCAAGGTTTTCACCATCATCATTTCATAAACACCTGTTCCCATCTAGAGTAGTCATTTTTCATTTAGCACTAGCAACTATGTATGAGGGGTGCTAAGTATTTGCTTTGCTTCTAGGCTAAGTTTGATACTCTTGTACTAACTCAATACTAAACAGGTAACTCATAAACCAAAGAGTACTTTGATAAAACAAAGGTAATTAAAGCTTGTAAAGTAAAACTGGGAAGTAGGATCATAAGCATAAAGTAAATGGGGTAATGCCTTGCTCATGGTGAGCTTTGCACTTTGCAAGAGTATTATCTTGCCTTGGTTGGGGAATTGGTCAAAGTGGTCTTCTTCTCCTTGGAAGTAGACCTCCTCCTCCTCCTGGTACTCCTCGGTACTAGCGTCTAAAATACGAATACGGGGTACACAATCATCACACCAAACTATTTTATAAACTAAACACAAACATGGTTCACACACTTAAACTAGCATCACATATTACTATTAAGTTGGTGGATGTGTTTTTCTTATTATTTAAGAAAAATAATTTCCTCTCATACCAATCTTAAATGTTACTTTAAATTATTCAGAGAAATAAATTCCTCTCATCATCTTACTAAGATTTAATTTCCCTTATGCATAATATGTGACCTAGGTTGACCCAAGTCAACCTCTTCACACTTATCATTTTGAGAAAATGATTTAAATGAGGTGAGCACCTCATACTATTTAGTTTTAGCATAGCAAAGATTTAATATCACCAACAATTCCTATGAGACCTAAATGACCAGAGTCTCCACTTCATTTGGAATTGGTGGTGACAAGATTTAAATGAGAGAAACTCTCTTACAAGATTTCTTAATAGTTTTGGACAATATCTTTGACTAGAAATAGCCATAAAGTCATTTAAATCAACTAAACCATGATCATTCAAGGGAAGCATGGCATATTTTTGTAGAAACAATTAGTATAAGTGAAATGTGAATTATTGGAGGTGGAATTAACTGAAAAGCATTTATAGTTGAATTTTAAGAATTATTATAAGGCAGAAAAGCCCCTGCCTTGTTTATTTTGTCACTTTAATTCTACAATAGATCTAGGGTTCTATCCAGTGGCATTGTGTAGATAAAATCCTAAGCTTTCCAACAATATCGAGTTTGTAAAATTTGGCCGAGTAGATTTGTCCCTATTGAAATTCAAAGTTTGCATCAGATTAGGGTATTTTTCTATTTTCCAAATTTGAATTCAAACTGTGGGCTGGCGCGGGAAACTAGCTGGGCTGCGAGAAAAAAAGGAATTGGGCCGGCCCAGTACTGCGTCCAGCGCAGCGGGCCAGCTGACAAGGTGGGGGCCACCTGTCTGTGGGCTGTAACGCCCGAAGCGGTACGGGGAGAGGAGAGCCGTGCGATTAGAACGCGATCGCACGGTCGAGAAGCATCGTCGTCGACGACGAGCGAGGGACTCACTGGCGGCGGCGGTAGGGGGTCGGTGATGTCTACTTCCCCCTCCTTTTCCTGTAGACAGTGTTGGGCCTCCAAGAGCAGAGGTTTGTAGAACAGCAGCAAGTTTTCCCTTAAGTGGATCACCCAAGGTTTATCGAACTCAGGGAGGAAGAGGTCAAAGATATCCCTCTCATGCAACCCTGCAACCACAAAGCAAGAAGTCTCTTGTGTCCCCAACACACCTAATAGGTGCACTAGTTCGGCGAAGAGATAGTGAAATACAGGTGGTATGAATATATATGAGCAGTAGCAACGGTGCCAGAAAATAGCTTGTTGGCGTGTAGTTGATGGTGGTAGTATTGCAGCAGTAGTCACGCAGTAAAACAGTAAACAAGCAGCGATAGCAGTATTTAGGAACAAGGCCTAGGGATTACACTTTCACTAGTGGACACTCTCAATATTGATCACATAACAGAATAGATAAATGCATACTCTACACTTTTGTTGGATGATGAACACATTGCGTAGGATTACACGAACCCTCAATGCCGGAGTTAACAAGCTCCACAATTCGATGTTCATATTTAAGTAACCTTATAGTGTAAGATAGATCAATACAACTAAACCAAGTACTAACATAGCATGCACACTGTCACCTTCATGCATATGTAGGAGGAATAGATCACATCAATACTATCATAGCAATAGTTAACTTCGCAATCTACAAGAGATCATGATCATAGCATAAACCAAGCACTAACACGGATGCACACACTGTCACCATTACATCGTGCAGGAGGAATAGAACTACTTTAATAACATTGCTAGAGTAGCACATAGATAAATTGTGATACAAACTCATATGAATCTCAATCATGTAAAGCAGCTCATGAGATTATTGTATTGAGGTACATGGGAGAGAGATGAACCACATAGCTACAGCGGAGCCCTCAGCCTCGGGGGTGGATTACTCCCTCCTCATCATGGAGGCAGCGATGGCGGTGAAGATGGCGGTGGAGACGGCGATGGAGATGGCTCCGGGGGCAATTCCCCGTCCCGGCAGGGTACCGAAATAGAGTTCTGTCCCCCGAATTGGAGTTTCGCGATGGCGGCGGTGCCCCTGGAGTCTTTCTGGAGTTTCGTCAATTGGTACTGCGTTTTTAGGTCGAAAGGGCTTTTATAGGCGAAGAGGCGGCGCAGGGGGGCACCTGGGGGCGCCACACCCTAGGCCGGCGCGGCCAAGGCCTGGCCCGCGCCGCCATGTAGTGTGGTGGCCCCCTGGCCCCTCTCCGACTCTTCTTCGGTGTTCTGGAGCCTTCCGGGAAAAATAGGAGGTTTGGCGTTGATTTCGTCCAATTCCGAGAATATTGCCTGAACAGCCTTTCTGGAACCAAAAACAGCAGAAAACAGCAACTGGCCTTTCGGCATCTTGTTAATAGGTTAGTTCCAGAAAATGCACGAATATGACATAAAGTGTGCATAAAACATGTAGATAACATCAATAATGTGGCATGGAACATAAGAAATTATCGATACGTTGGAGACGTATCAGCATCCCCAAGCTTAGTTCTGCTCGTCCCGAGCAGGTAAAACGATAACACAGATAATTTCTGGAGTGACATGCCATCATAACCTTGATCATACTGTTTGTAAAGCATATGTAGTGAATGCAGCGATCAAAACAATGTATATGACATGAGTAAACAAGTGAATCATATAGCAAAGACTTTTCATGAATAGTACTTCAAGACAAGCATCAATAAGTCTTGCATAAGAGTTAACTCATAAAGCAATAATTCAAAGTAAAAGCATTGAAGCAATACAAAGGAAGATTAAGTTTCAACGGTTGCTTTCAACTTGTAACATGTATATCTCATGGATGTTGTCAACATAGAGTAATATAATAAGTGCAATATGCAAGTATGTAGGAATCAATGCACAGTTCACACAAGTGTTTGCTTCTTGAGGTGGAGAGAAATAGGTGAACTGACTCAACATTGAAAGTAAAAGAATGGTCCTCCATAGAGGAAAAGCATCGATTGCTATATTTGTGCTAGAGCTTTGATTTTGAAAACATGAAACAATTTTGTCAACGGTAGTAATAAAGCATATGTATCATGTAAATTATATCTTACAAGTTGCAAGCCTCATGCATAGTATACTAATAGTGCCCGCACCTTGTCCTAATTAGCTTGGACTACCGGATCATCGCAATGCACATGTTTTAACCAAGTGTCACAAAGGGGTACCTCTATGCCGCCTGTACAAAGGTCTAAGGAGAAAGCTCGCATTGGATTTCTCGCTATTGATTATTCTCAACTTAGACATCCATACCGGGACAACATAGACAACAGATAATGGACTCCTCTTTTATGCATAAGCATGTAACAACAATTAATAATTTTCTCATTTGAGATTGAGGATATATGTCCAAAACTGAAACTTCCACCATGGATCATGGCTTTAGTTAGCGGCCCAATGTTCTTCTCTAACAATATGCATGCTTAACCATAAGGTGGTAGATCGCTCTTACTTCAGACAAGACGAACATGCATAGCAACTCACATGAAATTCAACAAGGAGTAGTTGATGGCGTCCCCAGTGAACATGGTTATCGCACAACGAGCAACTTAATAAGAGATAAAGTGCATAAGTACATATTCAATACCACAATAGTTTTTAAGCTATTTGTCCCATGAGCTATATATTGCAAAGGTGAATGATGGAATTTTAAAGGTAGCACTCAAGCAATTTACTTTAGAATGGCGGAAAATACCATGTAGTAGGTAGGTATGGTGGACACAAATGGCATAGTGGTTGGCTCAAGTATTTTGGATGCATGAGAAGTATTCCCTCTCGATACAAGGTTTAGGCTAGCAAGGCTTATTTGAAACAAACACAAGCATGAACCGGTGCAGCAAAACTCACATAAAAGACATATTGAAAACATTATAAAACTCTACACCGTCTTCCTTGTTGTTCAAACTCAATACTAGAAATTATCTAGACCTTAGAGAAATAAAATATGCAAACCAAATTTTAGCATGCTCTATGTATTTCTTCATTAATGGGTGCAAAGCATATGATGCAAGAGCTTAATCATGAGCACAACAATTGCCAAGTATCACATTACCCAAGACATTTATAGCAATTACTACATGTATCATTTTCCAATTCCAACCATATAACAATTTAACGAAGAAGAAACTTCGCCATGAATACTATGAGTAGAAACTAAGGACATACTTGTCCATATGCTACAGCGGAGCGTGTCTCTCTCCCTCACAAGCATGATATAATCCAATTTATTCAAACACAAACAAAAATAAAAGCATACAGACGCTCCAAGTAAAGCACATAAGATGTGACCGAATAAAAATATAGTTTCAAGAGAAGGAACCTGATAATTTGTCGATGAAGAAGGGGATGCCTTGGGCATCCCCAAACTTAGACGCTTGAGTCTTCTTGATATATGCAGGGGTGAACCACCGGGGCATCCCCAAGCTTAGAGCTTTCACTCTTCTTGATCATAGTATATCATCCTCCTCTCTTGACCCTTGAAAACTTCCTTCACACCAAACTTCTCATAAACTTCATTAGAGGGGTTAGTACATAATCAAAAACTCACATGTTCAGAGGTGACACAATCATTCTTAACACTTCTGGATATTGCTCAAAGCTACTGGAAGGTAATGGAACAAAGAAATCCACCCAACACAGCGAAAGAAGCAATGCGAAATAAAAGGCAGAATCTGTCAAAACAGAACAGTCCGTAAAGACGAATTTTTAATAAATACTTCCGTTGCTCAGATCAGAAAACTCAAAACTAATGAAAGTTGCGTACATATCTGAGGAACACGTACGTAAATTGGCATATTTTTATGATTTTTCTACAGAGAAAACAGCCCAGATTCGTGACAGATAGAAATCTGTTTCTGCACAGAAATCCAAATCTAGTATCAACCTTCGATTAGAGGCTTCACTTGGCACAACAAAACACAAAACTAAGATAAGGAGAGGTTGCTACAGTAGTAAACAACTTCCAAGGCACAAAATAAAAACAAATTACTGTAGCAAAATAACACATGGGTTATCTCCCAAGAAGTTCTTTCTTTATAGCCATTAAGATGGGCTCAGCAGTTTTAATAATCCATTCGCGGGAAATAGTATTTGAAGCAAAAGAGAGCTTCAAGAGGCAAATTCAAAACAAATTTAAGTCTAACATGCTTCCTATGAAGAGGAATCTTGTACACAAATGAATTCATGAAGAACAAAGTGACAAGCATAAGAGGATAAAACACGAGTAACTTCAAGATTCTCAACATAAAGAGGGGAAACTTAATATTATTAAGATGCATACGACCATATTTCCCTCTCTCATAATAACTTTCAGTAGCATCATTGATGAAATCCACAATATACCCATCACTTAAAACATTCTTATCATGGTTCATATGCATAGAAGTATCATTAATTTTGGCATAAGAAGAGTTCTTCTCACTAATAGTAATTGGAGTAAGATTATTATCAAGAATTTGAACATGGTAAACAAGTTGCATATTAAGGGAATTGTTTTTGGTAATCCAATCATGACTATGACAAGTTTCATAAGGATTGTTATAACCTATATCATAGCATTCTTTATAATAATCATCAAAGATCGGAGGCGCAGTGTCATCATAAGAAATAGAATAGTTATCTTTCACAGTTGGTTTATCTATGTCCATACCATCATTGTTATTAGAAGGAGATGTATCAAGAACATAATGACCAGTAGCAAAAGGATTTTCAAACACCTCTTCCCCAAGCTTAGAGCTTTCTATATCATTATGGGAGGAAGCATGGATAGCACTGACACTATGGCAATTATTATCATCATCATTTTCAGAAGTAGTTTCCCAGAGATTTGCAATATCAAAAGTAGTGTGCTCATTCAAATCATGATTGCTAATGTATGTAAAGGGTATAGGAAGATCATCGTATTCAGATTCATTATCACAATAATCATTAGGAGCAACATACTTACGGTTACCTAGCGTTATCTCATTCACGCGGGGATACGCCGTTACCTCTTTCTTTTTATTCTCCTTCTTCTTCTTCTTCTTCTTCTTCGTTCCCTTCTTCTTCTTCTTCTTCTCTTCCTTCTCCTCGTTCCCTTCTTTAGGAGGAAGAGGCTTGAAGGGTGGCTCGTCCGCATAACCTGATTTACTTTCAGAAACAATAGAAGAAACTTGGGAGGATCCCTCCTTTTCATTAATTAGTTGAAAACACACAGCGGTCCTATCATATTTTGGCAAGGTGTCATCTTCTAAAATATTTTGTATGTAAGTATTTGTATGGCTATTATCAATGCAATAAGAAAAACACCTATGCAGGACATCATCAATATCAAGATCACTCATATGTAACAAAGAGATTTTTCTCGACAATTCTTCACACCCCAAAAATAAAGTAAGTTCATCATGCTGATTAGGAGTAATTTCATCATCACAATACAAATTTGCAGCACTCATTGGGTTCAAATTATCATTGGAGGGGCATTGAAAATTAAAATGACCCACTTCATGGCAAACTTCACAAATAAAAGGATAGAGGGCACAAACTTTTTTACCAAGATCATCTAGAGCCCTAGACCACTTTCTAGTTTTTTCATTAATATGATGGATGCAATATTCATCTTTGACTTGATTAATTCCACAAGGTCTATGCATTCCACAAAAATTAACATGCTTATAGGAAATAGCATTCTTAGGAGTTTGAGCATGCTTATTGCAATAATTAACAACGATTTCATTCTTCATGCAAGCCTCTTTAAAAGGTTCATGATACTTATCAAAATTCTTCTTGGGCAATTCAAAATGAGAAGCAAAGGATTTATAAAGATTTGCAGCAACTTGAGAGTCAAGACCATAAGTAGCACTCATATTTCGAAATTTATCGGTATCCATAAAAGCTTCAATGCATTCATAATCATAATTTATACCTGACTCTTTACCTTTGTTGTTCTCCCATCCTTCCGCGTTGTCCTCAATCCGATCAAGAAGATCCCACCTGGCTTCAACCTCCTTGCTTGTGAAAGATCCCTTCGAACACGCGTCCAGATAGTCCTTGTGTTGTCCTGAAAGCCTCGCATAAAAATTATTAACAATAATATTACGGGGGAGCTCATGAATGGGACATTTGAGCATTAGTGATTTCAATCTCCCCCATGCTTGAGAAATACTCTCTCCATCACGAGGATAAAAGTTATAAATATAATTCCTATCAATATGCACTTCATGCGGAGGATAAAATTTAGAATAAAAGAGAGATGCAATTTCCTCCCAACCAAGAGAATGTCTATTCTCCAACAATTTATACCAATGCGCCGCTTTACCAGACAAATAAACAGAATAGCTTCTTCCTCACTTCATCCATAGAGATACCTGCACACTTGAATAACCCGCATAATTCGTGCAAAAACAGTAAATGATCTCTAGGATGGACAGTTCCATCCCCTTTATAGTGGTTGTCCATAACACGTTCAATAATTTTCATAGGTACTTTATACGGAATACTTTCAGCAGGCGGTTTTAAAATATCAGAAGCATCATTAGAGTTATCGCATATGGGAGATAAAGCATTATCAGAACAAATTTTCTCCCCTAAAGATGGGAAGCTAAAAAGATCACAAAAACTAGCTTCCCCAAGCTTAGACTTCTTCATAGCATTAGCAGTAATTGCATTCATACTAATAACATCGCTACTAGCATGCAAATAAGGTTCCATAGGTTTTTTAATTTTCGCATCAAACAATTCTAAATCAGGAAAAAGATTAAAAAGCTCACCAATTTTTTTGTTGTTTTCCATTATGCCTAACTAGTGTAAACAAGAAACAAAAAGATGCAATTGCAGGATCTAAAGGAAATAGCTTCGAGCACAAACACAATGGCGTCAGGAAAGTACTGTTACCTGGAACCGGAGTATGAGTGCCTTTTACCTTTCCTCCCCGGCAACGGCGCCAGAAAATAGCTTGATGTCTACTTCCCCCTCCTTTTCCTGTAGACAGTGTTGGGCCTCCAAGAGCAGAGGTTTGTAGAACAGCAGCAAGTTTTCCCTTAAGTGGATCACCCAAGGTTTATCGAACTCAGGGAGGAAGAGGTCAAAGATATCCCTCTCATGCAACCCTGCAACCACAAAGCAAGAAGTCTCTTGTGTCCCCAACACACCTAATAGGTGCACTAGTTCGGCGAAGAGATAGTGAAATACAGGTGGTATGAATATATATGAGCAGTAGCAACGGTGCCAGAAAATAGCTTGTTGGCGTGTAGTTGATGGTGGTAGTATTGCAGCAGTAGTCACGCAGTAAAACAGTAAACAAGCAGCGATAGCAGTATTTAGGAACAAGGCCTAGGGATTACACTTTCACTAGTGGACACTCTCAATATTGATCACATAACAGAATAGATAAATGCATACTCTACACTTTTGTTGGATGATGAACACATTGCGTAGGATTACACGAACCCTCAATGCCGGAGTTAACAAGCTCCACAATTCGATGTTCATATTTAAGTAACCTTATAGTGTAAGATAGATCAATACAACTAAACCAAGTACTAACATAGCATGCACACTGTCACCTTCATGCATATGTAGGAGGAATAGATCACATCAATACTATCATAGCAATAGTTAACTTCGCAATCTACAAGAGATCATGATCATAGCATAAACCAAGTACTAACACGGATGCACACACTATCACCATTACATCGTGTAGGAGGAATAGAACTACTTTAATAACATTGCTAGAGTAGCACATAGATAAATTGTGATACAAACTCATATGAATCTCAATCATGTAAAGCAGCTCATGAGATTATTGTATTGAGGTACATGGGAGAGAGATGAACCACATAGCTACAGCGGAGCCCTCAGCCTCGGGGGTGGATTACTCCCTCCTCATCATGGAGGCAGCGATGGCGGTGAAGATGGCGGTGGAGACGGCGATGGAGATGGCTCCGGGGGCAATTCCCCGTCCCGGCAGGGTGCCGAAACAGAGTTCTGTCCCCCGAATTGGAGTTTCGCGATGGCGGCGGCGCCCCTGGAGTCTTTCTGGAGTTTCGTCAATTGGTACTGCGTTTTTAGGTCGAAAGGGCTTTTATAGGCGAAGAGGCGACGCAGGGGGGCACCTGGGGGCGCCACACCCTAGGCCGGCGCGGCCAAGGCCTGGCCCGCGCCGCCATGTGGTGTGGTGGCCCCCTGGCCCCTCTCCGACTCTTCTTCGGTGTTCTGGAGCCTTCCGGGAAAAATAGGAGGTTTGGCGTTGATTTCATCCAATTCCGAGAATATTGCCCGAACAGCCTTTCTGGAACCAAAAACAGCAGAAAACAGCAACTGGCCTTTCGGCATCTTGTTAATAGGTTAGTTCCAGAAAATAGACGAATATGACATAAAGTGTGCATAAAACATGTAGATAACATCAATAATGTGGCATGGAACATAAGAAATTATCGATACGTTGGAGACGTATCAGTCGGCGAGCTCGTCGGAGCTTCGGCGGTCGTCGGTGATGTGCGCAGGGACGTTGTCGACGACGGTGAAGCAGATGGAAGCAGCGGCGTCGCCTGAGGTGGCCTCCTGCTCCGGCTTGCTTCGTGTACTGGCGGCGGCGGCGAGCTTGCGATTGGAGGCCTCCGGCGACTAATTGGTGAAATTGGAGTGGCGAGGAGTTCTGTGGTGAGGAGGGGAAGGTGTTGGCGTGCTCAGTTCAGTGGGAGGGGCTCCCCTTTTATAGGCGCGGGAGGTGGCCGCGGCGCTCAGCTAGGGTCGTCATCGTCGTCGTCGTTCCAGGGCGGCGAAGAGGCAAGGGATGGGCGCATCGTGTTACTGGTGTCCTGGCAAAGATGACGCGCTTGCTGGCAGTGAAAACGAGGCTCTGAGGCGACGGTGAGCTTGACGGGAGCGTGCGTCACCGTGGCGGAAGCTCGTCGTCGTGGTCATCGCGCCTGGCGTTCCCGCGGGCCAGTGAGCGTGTCCAGGCGGTCCAGTGAGCCGTCGTGCGTCGACTGGTGCTGAGAGGAGGGGTCGAGGTGGCGCAGGGACGTGGGCGTCAGAGCGCTCTGGCGCGTCCAGGGTGAACGCCATGCGCGCTCTGGCGCGGCATGGGCGTGCCTGGGCGTGTCTGGGCGCGACGGTTTCTACACGTTGCGGTAATATTTTTCGTCGAGGCAGTGTTGGGTCTTGCTCAGGTGAGTGAGAGGAAGGTGATGGACAAGGTGGTGCATGCTGGAATTGACCAGAGGGAGAGAGAGCGTGAGGGTGGCATGACATGCCACGGCATGGCATGTCTTGGTCAAATGGAGCTTCTCCAGTGCTGGGCAGGTGAGAGAGAGGTGGCAGGGAGGTGATAGGAAGCTCCGGGGGTGCTGTGGAGGCTCAGGCTTGGACTAAGTCTCCACAAATTTCAGTATGGGCACAAATTGATTCCCTGCATACAAGGTGTTTGATAGAATGCCCGCAAGAAATTAATTTTTGAATTTTGAAATTCTTTTTGGTGGGTTGTAATCATATATTAAAGGGAGTAGAATGGTGGGGTTTGGTTCAATTTGGAGTTGGTTTGCAAAATCTCAAATTGCATATGATCTTAGTTTTGTTTCAAAGTCCTGACTTTGCTTGCTTGCCATTTGAATTTGAGACAGGGTTAGAGGTGGGTCCCTTGAG
Source organism: Lolium perenne (assembly GCF_019359855.2). Classification (NCBI taxonomy): domain Eukaryota; kingdom Viridiplantae; phylum Streptophyta; class Magnoliopsida; order Poales; family Poaceae; genus Lolium; species Lolium perenne. The sequence goes on along the minus strand of NC_067246.2, from coordinate 265,834,389 downwards.
CAAAGTTGTAGTCCTTGATGAGATCTTGGAAGAGGTGCAAAGAGTTGGCCAAGTGTAGAAAGAGAAAATTGAAAACCAGGGGCTCAAAGTGGGTATCTTGCTGAAATTGCCCCACATGACCATAATCACATGTGATCACAAATTTGGTTCAAATTTGATTTGAATTGAGTTTGATTGTTTCCAAAAGTGTTAATAAGTGTTTAGTATCCATTTACAACTAATGGTGCAAACCAAATTGGTCTAGATCAAAGATTTGTAAAAATGGCATAGGCCTTATGTGAGTGTGAAGTTGATTTTTAGAATTTCTTTTCTATTTCCTTTTTATTTGACTTTGGAAGATCAAGGGATCATTGCTAGGGTTTTAGAATGAGAGTAACACACAAACAAGCATCATGGCAAAAGCACACTCAAATAAATTCATAAGGTGAGCTAATATGCATAGTCCTATATGATGAGAAAAAGTTTTTGTTGGCTCGGATTTTTGGATTCTTGAAATCTCTCTCTTGTTCCTTTTATTGAAACTTGGGATGTTACAGAATACATGCTATGAAAGTATGCGGGCATTACAACAATATACATAGACCGTAATCCAACTGCATCTATGACTAATAATCCACCTTCAGGATTGCATCCGCGACACCCTCCAGTATTAAGTTGCAAGCAACGGACTATCGCTTTAAGCTATGTGTGTAAAGTAAACGATGAAACTACCCTTGAATAGAACACCGTTGTTTTCTCCCTAGTTGCAACATCACATCTACAACCGTAGAGAACAAGGTCACTTCCCATGGTTAAATAGAGGCATGAACCCACTATCGAGCATAAATACTCCCTCTTGGAGTCGCTAGCATCTACTTGGCCAAAACATCTACTAGGAACGGAGAGCATGCAAGATCATAATAACATAATACATAATCTCAACCAAAGCAATCTCTCTATAATCGGATCCACATCAAACCAACATGTAGCAATTACAAATAGATGATCTTGATCATGTTGGGCAGCTCACAAGATCTATACATGAAGCACAACAAGGAGAGGACAACCATCGAGCTACTGCTATGGACCCATGGTCCCGTGGAGGACTACTCACGCATCATCTCAGATGAAGACACGGCAATGTAGAGGACTCCGGCGGTGATTTCCCTCTCCGGCAGGGTGCCGGGATGGACTGCAGAACCCTCCCGAACTAGGGTCTCGATTGACGCCGGCGTCGGAACTTTTCGTGGATGGAGGCTCTCGTCCCTAGGATTTTCCCGATACGAGGAATAAATAGGCGGAAGGGCGGAGCAAACGAGGCGACGAGGCGCCAATACATGGGCTAGGCGTGGCCAAGGGTGGGGTCGCGCCTGCCCAATGTACTGCCATGTGGCAGCTCTCCTGCGCGTGTCCTTCTGGCTCCGTCTTCGTCCCGGGAAAATAAGACTCTGGGCTTTTGTTTCGTCCAATTCCAAGAAACTTTCATGTACAACTTTTCTGAAACCCAAAAACAGCAGAAAACAGGAACTGACACTGCGTTAATAAGTTAGTCCCAGGAAATGCTAAAAAATGTGGAAAAGTGCACATAAAACATATAAGAATTATAACAAAACAAGCATGGAGCAACAAAAATTATAGATATGTTTGGGACATATCACCTTTCCTTCTCCCCCTGCTACAGTCCTTCCTTCAGAAGACGTCACCGCCATGTCCAACTTCCCGGTTAATCCGCTCGCCTTCTTACTAGAGGGGATGACGATCGACCAAGGGCCACCAGATCACAAGGTACGCACCAACTTAGTGGTGCCCGCTGTGGCACCATTGCAGCATGATAGGGTATCGCAGAGATAAATTGATTCATCCCAATTCAACACAGAGAGCAGATGAGATAAGATCTTAGGAATTTGTCGGTCACTAAGTGACACATAGTTCGTTATTATGATGATCACCCATTTGACTTAGGTGTTTATACTTTGAGAGATACAATGGCTGCAGATGTCGTAGTAGGTCTGACCTATGAGCTTGATGAAGATACAAATATCAACTTTGTTAAGCATAATGAGGCTAAGAATATGAGCTTAACTACTTTTGGGAGAGAAATGTGGATCTTTTATCTAGGTTTTCCCCTAGACTACCAGACTACCCAGTACATTCACAATGTTGTTGAAGATTTTGGACTATTATCGATTTCGCATAATCAGAGAGGTATCAAGAATTTTTTTGGTGAATGCATGGATTATGGACCCTAAGTTTGTGCCCAAAAGCATGGTGGTACATCAGTTAGGTGGTGCTCGCCATAGTTGGACAGTCCCGGTTATAATGCTTAGGAGTTCTGACTGGAATGGACATGAAGCTTATGTCCCACCTCCTCCACATGAACCTGAGCCAGATAATGGAGATCCTCATCCTCTCTATATATGTGCCTGACATGTCTGTTGAGCAACTCTATCAACAACAGATAGCAATATGGTGGCAACAGAATCAACAGTTTGGGGCAGCATGATAGCAGCAACAAGGACATCAGCATGCACAACACATTCATCTGCAGCCAGTACAAGAGCAGCTTCCTCCTTTCCAAGTTGTCCAAGAGCAAGATCCTCCTTAGTTTAATTTCCAAACAATGTTAGCTGAATAAGGAGTTCATTTCTCTGCTGGTTTACCTCATCCTTCCAACAATATTACTGACATCTTTATGAACGCCTGGCATGATAGCTTGTCTGGTTCTACTTCCTCCAGTTCTTCTGGTGGGGATAACATGCTAATTGATGCTCGTACTATTGTCCAGCTTAGCACATTCATTGTTAATGAGGGCTCCTTTGCTGATCTGCATGCAGAAATCTAGGCCATAATTACCCTAGCAAGAACTGCTTTGGAGACATGTCAATAACCAAATGTTCTCCTTGAAAACTGTAGGTTTATTTCTTTTTCTATTAATATGCCTACCTCCATGTGCATGACCTTACTAGTGATCTCTACTCACTTTATCAGAGGAGGAGGGTGGCTAGGAGAATTGAGCTTTTGGATAGCCCCTCCACTAGTAACCTGGCATATTCTTCTGCTGCATTAACTGAAAAATTTGCTGCAAAAGAATCGCCACAATCCTTTGCTGACATTACTGTTCTAGGACATAAGAGGAAAGGAAGTTCTGCAAATGCTGCTAATTCTATTGTGCCTACTTGCAGCAGCCAAGTCAAGAGGAGTACACGTAGTAGCAGGTATCAAGGCTTCAGGCCCAAGAATGTATCTGATGCCAGGCCATCGGTATCAAAGGTAAAGCTTAGGAAAACACCTGCAGTGGTTATCAAGGAAATAGTGGTTGACGATCTTGAGAATCCAGAGGTGGAGGAAACTATGAATATTCTGGATACTCCAATACGAGTGATCCAGGATATTGGAGTCAACCTTTGTGATGTCCCTCTTGAAGAACTCTCCCCCAAAAAGCTTTTTTGGCTGCACTCCAGGACAAGACAAAATATTGAGATCTTCTATTTCTGTTTATATCAGTATGAATATTTTTGAAGAAATGGATTGTACTTTGTTGGAACATTCGTGGTTTAAATGCTAAATCTAAACAACTTTCTTTGAGAAATATTATTGATATAAGTGGGTGTTCTGTGATTTTCTTGCAAGAGACCAAGAAAGAGTTCTTTGATATGGCTTTTATTAAATCAAGTTGTTCTCCATGTTTTGATGATTTCCTTTATGTCCCTTCTTCTGGTGCTTCTAGTGGGATAGTTGTGATTTGGAAGAGTTCTATGTTCACTGGCATGATAATCCACCGTGAACCATTTGCTTTATCTAATCACTTTACCTCTATTGTCTCCTCACAATCTTAGACTCTGGTAAATATTTATGGCCCAGTGCTGGTGAACAAAAAGATGAGTTTGTGAAGTGGTTATTTGACCTAAACATCCCTCCTAAGGAAGATCAGTTGTTAGTAGGAGATTTTAATTTTATAAGATCCCCACACGATAGAAATAAACCAGGTAGTAACATTAATGACATGCTCACTTTCAATGACTTTATTAGAGAGCAAAACATCACTGAATTACCCCTTAAAGGAAGGACGTTCACTTGGAGTAATTTGCAGGACAATCCATTGTTGGAGAAATTAGACCGGTTATTTTCCTCTTTGCATTGCACAACTTCTTAAGCTGACACTTTAGTCACTCCACAAGGAAGACCAACCTCTGGTCATATTCCTTGTATTATTACTATATAGATAGCTATCCCTGGTAGCAGAATCTTTAGATTCTCTAATCAGATTTTGCATAGGGCCCATGTCACATAATGTAAATCAACAAGCAGTGGGGGTCCAATCCCAAGAACCATGAACGGCTAGGATAGAGAGTGACCTACGCGTATGCTTACTAAATCATTTCTCCATGTGCCACCCAACTCAGGCTCCCACCCTACTCGGCACCGGAGGTAGTAGATAGCCCGCCAGCCCTCTCCCTGCTCCTTCGTCTGCAACTCTAGCGGCAGAGGCGGAAGCAACTAAAGTAGAACCATAGAAGGTACCACCTCCTCCATTGATCAAGTGTCAGATCTCCTAGTCAGCTCCTACCGGGCGGTGGGGATGATTTGTAGGGCGCAGGTGGAACAAAACTAGGCATGGCGGCCGGATCGTCAATGGAGGTGGGCGGAGGGGGAAAGCCTGAAGCTTCGACAAAACATGCAGGGAAGCGGGCCGCAGTTGCGGCGTGAAAGGGGCCTGGGTACGTGGGGAAGCGAACGATGTGGGAATGGGAAAGGGGACGCCTGATAATTGCGTGAAGGTTGAACTCTTGGTGGAGCTACTAAGGGCGAGCGAAACAGACAAGAAACGGAATACGGAACTTTTTTTTGCAGAAATTCAATTCGGCACTTGGGAGCATATGCTCCTACCACCAAAAAAACATTTTGAAATGTCAAAAAATTCAAACAAAAAAATTCTCACTTACGTATCGACATTTTACGTGTGCACATCAAGTTTTGCGAAAAATGACATTTCTTGCGAAAAAAACAAACAAAACGTTTCGTACACAACTTTTTTTTACAGCTCGTTTTTACAGATGACAATCAAAATGTCGGTTTTCTGTGGAACCACTTTGTGAACGTGTAAAATTTCGAGATGTACCCACTAAATTTTGCGTTCGAATTTTTCAAACATTTTGAAACTACATTCAAAAAGAAGTTTAAAAACCGAGATCATATGCTCCCAGGTGCCAAAACACCGCTCCCACTTTTTTGTTCTTTTAAGTAGAGATAGAGAGATAGTTAATTTCAGATACGGCGTAATATTAACAATTAACAAGCTTAATTCAAACCAACGGTTACACGATTTCGATACACAGGTAGCTGTACTGTTAACCACACTTGTTATTCCGCACGCACGCGTATACATATGGACAAAACGTAGGTATCAAACAAGTGCGTAGAACATGGCCCCGATGACGAACGCGGCCGTGCCGGCCATGCCTGCCGCCTTGACGACCGCGGCGCTCGGCTCGCTTGCCGTGGGCGAGATGTCTATTCCGAAGGGAGGTGGCGGCGACGGCGGCGAGAAGGTGACGCCATTGTAAGCGGGCGAGGGAGCCAGCGCGGTGTGTGTGGCCGTGCCGTTGTCGGCGGCGCGGGGGCCCATGACGACGACGACGAGTTTCTCGTTGCGGTTGCAGTTGTCCTTGTTGCCGCTGATGAAGTAGAAGGGCCCGGACTTGGTGAAGGTGAAGACGGTGTTGCCGTCGGAGAAGGTGTCCACCGGCGAGCCCGTGTCGCAGGCGTCGTAGGCCTTCTCGTCGACGATCAGCACCGAGTCCTTGCCGGGCTCGTACGTGAACGCTGCATTGGTTGATGAGCAAACCAATAAGGACCGCGATCGGTTGGCAAGGATGATGCAGAAGTCATTAATCATGTATAGCAGAGAGAAGTAGCTTGCCTATGGCGTCACCGACGCGGAACCGGGTGTGCTCCGCCCACGTGTTGTAGGACGCAATGTTGCCGCCGCTGGCGTTGGCCTGGCCCGGCACGCGCCACTCGCCCGTGCCACCGGCCTTGAACACGAACGCCGACGCGGTGGACATACACATCGCCACCAGGCACGCCAAAGCCAGGCACCGTTGCTGCTGCCCGCGTGCCATGGCGTCGCGCAACCACGAGAAATCTGAAAGTTCGAGCTTAATTTGGGCAGCGTTGCCGGTGTGAGTAAGCTGGTTGACGATCACGGCTGTTTTGGGCTCAATCGATCGGTTGAGATGGTTATATATACACGCGTGCGCGCGAGCTAAAGTGCTCGTCATCGATCAGCTGTTCCTTTCGTGTGTGTTTTGTGCGAATAATGCAGTACTGTTCTTTTCGTGAAAGTTAGGGAACGTGACAGCCGATGAATGGTATATATCTCCGCGCTCACTTTGTGTCCTGGACGTGTCTCGCCCTGCATGGTGTGAACTTCCGCTGGCATCAGAGCTTTTACTTATACCTCCCTTCTTGCGTCATGATGGAATTTCGTGCCTTGCGAGAGTAAAGGATTCAGGATTCTCTCCAGAGGAAGGTTCGCCAAGTGTGTCTCCACCGGGTGGGTGTCGATGACGGGTCTCCACTAGTCCTTTTTTGTTTTGTGTGTGGGCCACATCCTGACTACTTTTACTAGAGTTATCTTGCTTTGATTTTGAGAGTACTCCAAACTTCGCCAAATTCTTTTAAGTCTCAGTCCGGTTTTTTCCACTAACCAATTACGTTACGAAGACAGAAAGGCAAGTGCAAGACGGTTACAACTCGCTGCGAACAACGAGCATAGCAAGAACTCGACACCCAATGAAAACACAATTACAAACTATTCGCCAAATTCTTTTAAGTCTCAGTCCGGTTTTTTCCACTAACCAATTACGTTACGAAGACAGAAAGGCAAGTGCAAGACGGTTACAACTCGCTGCGAACAACGAGCATAGCAAGAACTCGACACCCAATGAAAACACAATTACAAACTAAACTGAAAAACATGGCCACGTCTCGACCAACGCCGGTCACCTACGAAGAGCAACAACTCCCTCTGAACTTCTCTCGTCGAAGCACCATCCACTCTTTATGCCTAAAGTGGCAAGTGGATGGCGGGAGTTGATCAGCCTTGACGAAGCACCGTCTTGGACTCACCGCCGATGATGTACATTTGGTGGATGAACTATGAAATCCATATAATTTATATCATATTGTCTGTTGTTGGTGCATCTGATCATATACATGTTTGAATGCAATGTTGGATTATGTGCTACTGAGAACATCTGAGTAATGCTTAGTGCATTGATAAACCGTCTACAATGCTTGCTGAAATCATAAAGTTGGCTTATACAAACGTGTGTCATCTCTGCTGAACTCATACGCCTAGCTAAATTAAAAACGTATGTGATCTTCATGTCCGCTGATGGTTAAGCTTAACCCATCATGTGCCCTATCGCACATGGTTCCTTGCACTCAATTGTTTGCAACAGGATAATCAGTTGGCCCATGCTCGACTTCTCCGAGGAAGCCACCTAGCTAGCTCGCCATGGTGCACCCCACCCCCACCCCCACCCCGTGCCTCGAGATCATGCGTCTCCACTGGGGCCTTCCTCCGGCCCATCCCGTACCGCGCCGTCTATTCTTTCTAGGCCTTCATCGCGTATATGCTACTAGAATTTATCTTTAGGCGGACGTGTAGACGAACCCCATGCACCATGAGGAGGATAGACATTGACGCGACTGGAACTGCCAGAGCTGCCGTTGTTTCTATCTAGGGGAATGGGAATCAATGGCATCTCCTCGGTCTCTTCAACGTTGAAATGGACACCAAGCATGCCATGACTAGGATGATGAGCGGCGTGGATACCTGGAGGAGGTGGATTAAACTTGTGGTGTAGTGCGCTCCGTGGTGAGACTAATATATCTCCCTTCTAGGTCACTTTGCATCTCTCTAGTACGCGCGGAGACGACGCTACGCAACTAGTTAGTTCAATAATCTTTTTTCTATTGTTGCACATAGATTGGGGAAAGAGTAATTTGGTATAAGAAAAATATAAGTGACAGTAGGGACTAACGAAATGGATGACTGTGTCATACCAGGAAAGAATATATTGGGGAAAGGTTAATTTGGTGTAAGAAAAATAAAAGTGACGGTAGGGACTAACGAAATGGATGACGGTGTCATACTAGGAAAGAATAGATTGGGGAAAGGGTAAATTTGGTATAGGAAAAATAAAAGTGACAGTAGGGACTAAAGAAATGGACGAGGGTGTCATACCAGGAAAGCAATTTGCATCTAGTGTCAAATAGTGAATACAAACTTTTTTATTGTCAAATAGGAAACCTAATTTAAGGCATTGTCAAATAAGGAATTCTCTCTAAACTATAACAAGAAATTTTGCTGGTGTATAAAAATACTACTAGTACAAAAGAAGGACCAAAGTGAAACCTAAGATCTTCTACCGATAATAAATGCCTTATTTTCTCTTTGTTAAAACTTATCGATTTATTTCGCAACCGTTTCAATGCACGTTGATTTCCCTTGTAACTAATAGAGAAAAACAAAGTTTGCAGGCGCTCAATCACGATGGACGACGTCAACCTTGGTCATATCAGTAATCTGACAACAACAGATGCTGTCGTTCTTGTCCTTGCTGCAAATCGTGCCCTTGTTGAAACCCTTGGTAAGACAGAAACTCTTGCACTTGGTGCATTCTTCTGAAATCCATTGGCACATATAACCTACACGAAAATATTAAATGAATTAACACAGGGTATTCAAATATATGCAATGGGTTCAGCGTTTTTTTTTTCAATGCGTGCTATCAGTTGCAAACAAACCTCGAAGCAAAACGGACGCAGTGAAATCTTAAGTATATAAACACTCTATTTCTATCTAATCGATTGGCAGTTTGACTGGCCGTTCCTGAAAAAAAAAAACTTAAGTATATACACAATGGGAAAATTAAACAGGATGTTAACCTGGGCCTGAACCAGCAGCATCACATGACAGCATCACAGCTGCCATCACAACCAACACGAGGGTTGCCAAGCATACGACGCTTGTGTTTCTCTTGCTTACCGCCATGGCTACGTCGTACTTATTGTTCTCGATCTTCCCTTCTTTTCCTTTGCTCTTTCGTATGTTCTGCCAAATGTGTTGACCGTAGTCCGCAGCTAGCAGTTTTGCCAGCGTTTATATAGATGGGAGCACGCAAATTTTGCCAGCATTTATAAATATGGGAGCACGCAAATTGATCCTGCGTTTTATGGTGTGAAATTCCATCCTAATTTGAGGCTGGAGTTAATGGATTGATCCCTGCATATCCTTGGCGTGAATACTTATCGCCTCGCTGATTTATGACCTTATTACTAGCATTATGCCCACGTATTACTAGCATTATGGCCTTATTACTAGTATTAACTTTATTTTTTAAATATGGTCAATATGCCTGCGTGGTAGGGCGTGATATCAAGAAAAATAAAAAAAAATGAATGTAATTAAATTGAAAACTACACTGCTGGATCACCCTGATATGTTGTGCTAGATATGCCACTGCTTTGTGACCCGGGCGACAAAGTGGCACGGGAGGTATAATCATCTGAAAATTCTCGCATACTGCCACTAAAACCATAGCCTCAGCCCTCGAGCTATGGTTGTACTGCACGCTAGCAAAGAGCAAACTGCATCGATTCTGCACGGTAGCAAAAGAGCAAACTGCATCGATTTTAGATCCTCGAGCCAAAACGGTACATGCTGCCAATACATCGTCCATCATGGCGCAGGACACCATACTATGACTTTGTGTCTAATTTGAAATGGTACATTCTGTAGTAGGTGGCCGCAGACACCTGTAGTATGACTTTGTTTGTGATCTGTAGCAATTTGAGAGGAATTACAGTCAACAGCACATCAAATTAGAATCAGCGGGTGTGTGGTTTTTGTGATTTATAGAAGCAGTGCGGTGGAGAGCCCACCTTTGTTTTGCAGGCCCACGTTGAGGATCGGAAAGATGGATGAATAAGGTAGTCATAGTGGTAAGTACCGTGAAGATGTAGTATCGTGCATATGATAGTTGTGTATGCTACTATCTATATAGTAGTTAGTATCATGAAGTAGTATCATAGTTGTGCTATATTTATTACTTTTTAGAATCTCAATGCAAATTTGTACACAAAATTTGTTTGGTATTAACTTTTCTCGTGACATGCGCTATGATACAATCCACCTATTACTTTAATCTCATATCTTCTCCTTAATTAGCTGCCACATCAGTATTTTTCCGAGATCAATATGCATGATACTAGCTATGATACTAGCACCATGGCTAACCTAAAACGAAGGGGAAAATGGACTGCGGGTTGACTTTCAATTTTATGAGGAGCTCAAGCGTAAACTGGAGAACGTACCATCACCTCATTCCCTACTTTCGCACTCAGTCCGTCTAAAAACAGGGGACTGCTGATCAGCGTCCCCTGGACGATAAAAACATCAAATCCGCCGCCTCCGTAGCCGTTCGATGGGGCCGCTCTTTGCCGTTGATCGCGCTTGCTTCGTTATAAAGTGAAACAAAGTGAAACTGGTCGCATCGCTTCAGAAGAAAAGAAAATCTCCCACGACATCTCTCCTGCAGAGAAAAGGTCCCCATCCCTCGCGACTCAGGGTGCAAGCGGACGTGGGTTGCCTTGCCTGCAGCGCCCCACAACCCACTCCGCAAATAACCGTGCGCGGACGCCCGCAGTAGACAAGATGAATTAAGTTCGATTAAGCGGCTAATCACAGGGCCCACTTCCAAGGCCGCGTGTCTCGCAAATGAGGTGGAGATGAGGCGATGGGGAAGCGCCGGCGCACCTGACCATCTTGCCTAGCACCGGGCGCCAGAGCTGCTCTTCCCGCAGTTGAAGCACACCTCCCGCTCCGGCACCACCTGCCGGACAAATGACCTGCTGCCAGCCTCCCGCTAAGCCGGTCTTGAAGCTGCCAGCCTCCCCCAATCAACGGTGCACTTGCGAAGTGAGCCGGTCTTGGAGCCGGCCGCGCGCTGCCTCCGCAGGGACCGCGACAGGTGCTGTCGCCGGAAGATGACCTCCGCCAGGCCACCCATTACCAGATCCCGCCGACGAGGAGCCCGCCATGGGGAGGGAGGGTGGGAGAGGGGGAACCTAAGGAGTCTCGGGAAAGGGGCGGGGTCGGGAAGGCCGGCGGCGTGGAGACAGGCTTACCTGGTCATGTCCTCCATGGGGGAGGAGCAGATCATTGAGCACGACGCAGTAAGCCATTGACAGAGTAACATAATTCCTTCAGATCTGCGCACGGTTTGCGGGCTTTAGGCGGGGGGCCACTTTAAGGCGTTTAGTTTATGCAGGCTGTTGCGGCATCCTGTTTATCAGTTGCGGGCAAGTGTGACACATATGTGGGCCCCCGTATGTTGTCCAACTTGCACCCTGACTCACGACATCTCTCATGCACGAGGCGCATCAAAAGGCTTCGTCGCGGGCGTAGCTCCGTCGGGAAAACTCCGGGCGTCAGCGTAGCTCCACCTTGAGCAATCGTTGGGAAAACGCTCGTTGCCGGAGTAGAGGTCTGTCGCAGCGCCGCATCCTGATAAGGGGTGGCCCGATCTTCTCAATAAGCAACGGTGGTGATGATGATCACGGGATAAACACAACGGAGATAACATGATGATGAAGTGGATGATAACTTGTATAACACAACAAGATCTCTCGATTGCTCCGTGTCGCCAATGCAATAGCTCTCTATTAGAGTAATATGCTTGTTGTATTATCAGGGGGCCAAAGGCCACAATATATAGTACATGTACAGGTGCACATATGCAGAAAGCCCCCTAACATATGGGGAAACTACAATAGACAGATATATACATCTAACACCCCCCCTCAAACTCATGGTGGATCAACAACACTGAGTTTGGAGAGTAAGAAATCATGCTACGCTCGAGTCTGTGCCTTCGTAAAGAAATCCGCCAACTGCAAATCTGAAGGCACATAATGAACCGCAACAACATCATCCTGTACCTGTGCACGTGTGTAAAAAACATCAACACCGATATGCTTGGTCAGCTCATGCTTGACCGGATCACGTGCAATACTGATAGCACCTGTACTGTCAGACAAAAGTGGAGTGGGTGTCGTAACAGAGACCCCAAAATCTGCAAGCAACCACCGTAACCAAGTCACCTCAGCAATCAACAAAGCCATAGCCCGCAACTCAGCCTCAACACTCGAACGGGAAACTGCGACCTGTTTCTTCGTCTTCCAAGCAACAAGCGAACCACCAAGAAACACACAGTAAGCAGAAAGCGAACGACGATCTGTAGGATCACTCGCCCATGTAGCATCCGAATAGCACTGGAGCTGGAGAGAGCTGGAACGGGGAAAGAAAAGGCGACGAGTGATCGTGCCGCGAAGATAACGAAGAACACGGAGAAGATGACTATAGTGAACAGTGGTAGGAGCTGAGACAAACTGACTCAGAATATGAACAGAATAAGAAATATCAGGACGAGTGACAGCAAGATAAACAAGACTCCCAACAAGATGGCGATAACGGGTGGGATCAGGAAGAGGATCACCATCAGTAGGACGAAGCTTAACATTAAGCTCCATAGGAGTATCGACTGTGCGCTCATCCCCAAGAGCAGCACGAGCAAGAAGATCCTGAATGTACTTTTCTTGAGAGATAGAAAAACCATCAGAAGTGGAGGAAACCTCAATGCCAAGAAAATAGCGAAGAGGACCAAGATCAGTCATAAGAAACTGATCACGAAGACGAGCCTTGACAAAGGCAATATACTCAGGATCATCACCAGTAATGATCATATCATCAACATAGAGAAGAAGAAGAGTACGTCCACGAGGAGAAGTGTGAACGAAAAGTGCTGGATCATGAAGACTAGGAGAGAAACCAGCGGCGATCCACGACAGAGGCGAAGCGCTCAAACCAGGCACGAGGGGCCTGTTTGAGACCATAGAGAGAACGTCGAAGACGACAAACCATCCCATCGGGAACAGAATACCCAGGAGGAGGCTGCATGTAAACCTCCTCACTCAACTCACCATTAAGAAAAGCATTCTGAACATCAAGCTGGGAGACAGACCAGTGGCGAACAGAAGCAACAGCAAGAAGGGTACGCACAGTAGTCATATGAGCCACAGGGGCAAAAGTCTCATCATAGTCACGGCCGTGCTCCTGCTGAAAACCACGAGCCACAAGACGCGCTTTATAGCGCTCAAGAGATCCATCAGAGCGAGTCTTGATTTTATAGACCCACTTACACGTGATGGGACGAACACCAGAAGGGGGAGAAACAAGATCCCAAGTGCCAGTGCGCTCAAGCGCAGCGATCTCCTCAGCCATGGCAAGCTGCCATTCAGGATGACGCTCGGCATCCCGATAAGAAGTCGGCTCGGAAACAACAGAGAGACCATACTGACTAGGAGAGTAACGAACTGGAGCACGACGCTGACGAACAGGCCGGGAAGGGGGAAGCTCATCTGCAGAAGACAAGTCATCAGAAGAAGAGGAAGAAGGGACAGCATCGGAAGGAGCCGAAGCCGGAGAACGGGGAGTACTAGGTGGACTAGACGAACGAGAGGATGGCGCCGAAGGGGGCGCATCAGAAGTAGGAGGGAGGGGAGGAGGGACAGCAGGGGGTGCATCCGGAAAAAGAAGAAAAGAGATATCATCCACCGGGTAAGTACCCGAGGTGGGGCGAGGATAGAAGGGACGCGTCTCATCAAATGTGACGTCACGAGAGATGCGCATCCGACGACCAACGGGGTCCCAACAGCGATAGTGAAAGATCGAGATGTCTCCTAGAGGGGGGGGGGTGAATAGGCAATTACAAACTCTTGCGGATTTGTCTTGTATGAATGCGGAATTAAGCTATCGTTTAGTTTACAAGCACAAACCCTAAATATGCTAAGCTCAACTAAGTGTAACAATAGTAAATAGAGCTAAGCAAGATAGGCACAAGATATATGTAGCACAAGTGATAGCAAGATATATGTACTTCAAGCACGATGGCTATCACAAGGAAAGAGAGCTCGGGTATAGAAATAACCGAGGCACGCGGAGACGAGGATGTATTCCCGTGTTCCCTTGCTTTGCAACAAGGTACGTCACGTTTGGAGGAGTGGAGGTCCCACGAAGGATTCCCCGCGCCACGAAGGCTCACCCTATTCTCCGAACCACACCCACGAAGGATAATGGCCCTTTCCTTATGGTTAGCTTTTCCTCCGCTCCGGAGATGGCAAGCTCCACAACCACTTCACAAGCTCCACGAAGGAGAAGCCCGGGCCTCTTCACAATCTTCTTGAAGAGATCACCGGAGCACCAATCACCAAGCCAACTAGGAGGTCACCCTCCAAGAGTAACAAGCTCACGGTCTCTCACTCGAACAAATCGTGGTGGAGAGCTCAACACTATGCAATGATGCAAAGCAAGAACACCGGAGGTGTTCAAGTCCTTCACACTCAAATCCCACCAAAGCAACGAATGCTAGGATGAGATTGGAGAGGAAGAACAAGGGGGAAAGTCAACCAAAGACTCCAAGATCTAGATCCCAAGAGATTCCCTCAATTAGAGAAGAAACGGTTTGGTGGAAGTGTAGATCTAGATCTCCTCTCTCAAATCCTCAAATATGAGCAAGAATGGTTGGAGGAATCAAGGGGGAGAGCAAGTTCTTCAAATAGCAACAATGGAGGTGAGAGAATGGGAAGAACTAGTTGTCTCAAGGTAGAAGAAAGGTATTTATAGTGGGGGAAGAAGAAATAACCGTTGGGGAAGAAACGGGGTGGAAAACGCATAAAAAACGCCTAAAAAAGTCGCCCAGCCGGTCAGCAGGCCGGCCGACCGGATCTGGGCCGGAGAGGCCGGTGGCCTGTCCGGTCGGACCGGCCCACCGACCGGGAGCGGTGCACGCCGCGCCGGGCGGCCGATTTGCCACAGGCGCGCGGGGAGAGCAGCAGGCCGCGTGGGCCAAGTCGCGTGGAGGCGGCCCGGTCCGGATTCCGGTCGGACCGAGGAGCAGGCCGGGCGCCGGTCGCGGACTGGCCCAAGACCGGTCACGGGCCGCGCGGGGGAGAGGCTGGCGCGTGGGCCGGTTGAAGTCCGGTCTGACCGGAGGGGGAGCTGGGCCAGGCTGGCGCATGGGCCGGTGGCCGCCCGGTCGACCGGGTGGGCCGGCATGCGGTCCGGCAGGCCGGGCGGCAACCGGCCGCCTCCCCCCTTTTTTTCTTTTCTTTTTCTTTTTCTCTTTTACCTTTTCTTTAATAACTATTGCTCCCGAACTCCGATTAACATGAAACCAATTTTGTTGGAAAGATAACGACGAATAGAACCCCAACTAGGAGGTCACCCTCCAAGAGTAACAAGCTCACGGTCTCTCACTCGAACAAATCGTGGTGGAGAGCTCAACACTATGCAATGATGCAAAGCAAGAACACCGGAGGTGTTCAAGTCCTTCACACTCAAATCCCACCAAAGCAACGAATGCTAGGATGAGATTGGAGAGGAAGAACAAGGGGGAAAGTCAACCAAAGACTCCAAGATCTAGATCCCAAGAGATTCCCTCAATTAGAGAAGAAACGGTTTGGTGGAAGTGTAGATCTAGATCTCCTCTCTCAAATCCTCAAATATGAGCAAGAATGGTTGGAGGAATCAAGGGGGAGAGCAAGTTCTTCAAATAGCAACAATGGAGGTGAGAGAATGGGAAGAACTAGTTGTCTCAAGGTAGAAGAAAGGTATTTATAGTGGGGGAAGAAGAAATAACCGTTGGGGAAGAAACGGGGTGGAAAACGCATAAAAAACGCCTAAAAAAGTCGCCCAGCCGGTCAGCAGGCCGGCCGACCGGATCCTGGGCCGGAGAGGCCGGTGGCCTGTCCGGTCGGACCGGCCCACCGACCGGGAGCGGTGCACAGCGCGCTGGGCGGCCGATTTGCCACAGGCGCGCGGGGGAGAGCAGCAGGCCGCATGGGCCAAGTCGCGTGGAGGCGGCCCGGTCCGGATTCCGGTCGGACCGGAGGAGCAGCTGGCTGGGCGGTCGCGGACCTGGCCCAAGACCGGTCACGGGCCGCGCGGGGAGAGGCTGGCGCGTGGGCCGGTTGAAGTCGGTCTGACCGGAGGGGAGCTGGGCCAGGCTGGCGCATGGGCCGGTGGCCGCCCGGTCGACCGGGTGGGCCGGCATGCGGTCCGGCAGGCCGGGCGGCAACCGGCCGCCTCCCCCCTTTTTTCTTTTCTTTTTCTTTTTCTCTTTTACCTTTTCTTTAATAACTATTGCTCCCGAACTCCGATTAACATGAAACCAATTTTGTTGGAAATATGGAGACTCCTCACAGAACATTTTAGATGATTTTAGAGAGGGAGTCTCCCACCGTCAAGAAACGGTGAAGACGTCCAAACTCGAAAACGCAATAGAAGATGCATGCGGATTCCGTTTTCGATGAACTTGGGCTTGTTGTAAAGCTAGCAACAAGCTCAAGAACCTCACATAGAGAAACACCAAGAAGCAATAAGGATATGCAAAGTATGCAAGGGGTTGAGCTCCCTAAGACGATGTGATCAAGTTACTCAACCGAAAGCCCCTCTTAATAGTGCGGCTATCTATCCTATAATCCGGTCTCCCAACATCCACCTTGAGACCGGTAAAAGGAAAACCTAGCAAGGTCATACCTTTGCCTTGCGCATCCCGCTTGATCTTGATGATAACTCTTCAAGCTTCACTCAAGCCGGAATGCCTCTCTTGACCAATGTTGCTTCGTGAAGACTCACAAATGCTCCCCATACACTATGATGGGAAAGCTCCATTGATGCACATCTTCACAAGTCCATTATCATCAAATGGACGGCAAGCTTCAAGTATGTGATTTACTTGAGACGCTCATCTTGAACTTGCCCAACTCAACCTTGTATCTTCACATACTCACATAAGATAGAGCATGGCTAATATTGAGTTCCACATAAGAACTCCATCTTCATTTCTTCTTATTGATCATATCACATATATATATCTTCATACCGATGATCTTGATGCCAATACACAAGATATACCTTTATCTTCATGGCATCCATACTTGAATCCAACACATGGAGAGCAAGTAGTACCTATGGAATATTCCTTCATATAAACTCAATGAAAACATTAGTCCATAGGGGTTGTCATTAATTACCAAAACCACACATAGGGGCAATGTACCCTTACAGATAGCCCTTATGCTCATCACTGTATCCGAGAAAAACACACTCAACAGACTAAGCGGTCAATTTGGTGCGTTCGCGAGGAGGCAGAAGGACATAGCATACGCAACCAAATGAACGGAGAGTCGAGTAGTCTGGAGAAACACCAGAGAGACGCTCGAGAGGAATGCCACCCTGTAGAGCAGCGGAAGGCTGAATGTTAATGAGGTGGGCCGACGTAGCGACAGCCTCAGCCCAAAAATGTGGCGGAAGAGAAGAGGCAATCATCATAGCACGGGTGGTCTCAAGAAGATGACGATGCTTACGCTCGGCGACGCCATTTTGAGCATGCGCGCCGGGACAAGAAAACTGAGCGAGGGTGCCCTCCTCAGCAAGGACACCACGAAGGTGCTGAGAGATATACTCACCAGCAGAATCAGCACGGAACATGCGAATGGGTGAGGAATACTGAGTGCGGACCATGGCCGCAAAACGCTGATAAATAGAGAGCACCTCACTGCGAGAGTGCATGAAAAACACCCAGGTGTACCGTGAAAAATCATCAATGAATAAGATATAGTATCGATGGCCCCCTTTCGAAGCGAAGGGAGCCGGACCCCAAACATCTGAATGGACTAAATCGAACGGTCGCTGAGAGACAGACACACTAGTAGGATAGGGAAGCTGGATCTGTTTGCCTAACCTACAACCCTGACAGTGTAACGACCCATCTCCAGAGACAGACCCCAGAAGGCCACGATGAACCAAAGACGACAGGCGAGAGTCACAAAGGTGACCAAGACGATGATGCCACTGCTGAAAAGAGCCGGTGACAGAGGCAACAACCGGAGGAGAACTGGCAGATGAAGTGGCAGCGGAAGGAACACGAAGCCAGTCTAACTCCCAAAGCCCCGGAGACTGACGGCTACGAGGGCCAGCTCCAACCAGGGCCTGTGTGCGACGATCCTGAACTGCACAAGACTCAGCATCAAGAATGACGCGACAACCAGAATCGGTGAGCTGGCTAGCAGAGAAAAGGTTCATCTGAAGGCGAGGAACATGAGAAACATCAGGGACAGAGAAAGAGGGAGTAGAAAGGGTGCCTGTACTAGAAACAGGAATAGAGGTACCATCAGCCGTGACAACACGGACAGGAGAAATAAGAGACCGAAGAGCAGACAGAATAGAAGACTCAGAGGTCATATGAAAGGAAGCTCCAGAATCCAGATACCACGGGGACGTACCTGACTGTGTAGAAAGTGGTGGTCGCGCAGTGCCAGAAGATTCAGTCACAGAACCAGCAGCGCCCGGCGAGGAAGAGTCTGTAGTAGCGAGCAGACCACGAAGACCCCTGAGAATGTCCTGATCAGAGAGTGCAACTGCAGAAGATCCTGAAGAGCTAGCCTGCTGACGATCCTGGAACTGCTGACGTAAACTGGGATCCCGCGTCCAGCAGGTGGAGGAAGTGTGGCCAACCTTGCCACAGTAGGTGCAATGAGGACGAGGGCGGAGACTCGAACCGCGAGGCTGCTGACGTAAACTGGAATCCCAAGCATCAAGCACGCGGTGAAGCTGCGCTATCTCATGCGCAGAGAGGGGCGTAACTGGAGAGGTCGACGTACAATCAGGTGCCGACGAGGAGCTATCACCCACACACACAGAGGCCACCAAAGGGGGCGACGGAGAGCAACACGCCGATGAAGAAAGAATCGGCAAAGCGCGGTCATAACCACGTGAAGGGGCCGCGAAAGTCGATGAAGAGCGGCAGGCCGACATAGACGAAGTCGGCGAAGCGCGGGCAGAGCCGCGTGAAGAGGCCGCGAAAGTCGATGTAGAGCGGCAGGCCGACATAGACGAAGTCGGCGAAGCGCGGGCAGAGTCGCGTGAAGAGGCCGCAAAAGTCGATGTAGAGCGGCAGGCCGACATAGACGAAGTCGGCGAAGCGCGGGCAGAGCCGCGTGAAGAGGCCGCAAAAGTCGATGTAGAGCGGCAGGCCGAGGGAGACAAAGTCGGCGAAGCACGGCCAGAGCCGCGGGAAGAGGCCGCGAAAGTCGGTATAGAGCGGCGAGCCGACGTAGACGGAGTCGGTGAAGCGCGGGCAGAGCCGCGTGAAGAGGCCGCAAACGGCGACGAAGAATGGCTAGCTGTCATACACGGAGGCGGCGGACAAATACCAAGTACCGAAGGAGCTGGGCGAGGACGAGGACGATCAGCGGAAGAAGACATCGGGTAACAACAGCTTTTTTATTTTATTTTCTTTTTGATTTTTTTTTTTGGAACTAAGTCAACTGCAGACGGAACAAATCAGGCCGAAGAGCAGAGCAGGCGGGCGGCGCCTGGGCGGATCGAAGCACAGGGAGAGCAGAGCGGAAGAACAGAGCGGGCCAAAGAGCAGAGCGGGCGGGCGGGCTCCCAGCGAATTCCAAGTAGACCGAAGAGCAGAGCGTCCTGGCGGATCGAATGTAATGTCCCAGGTTTAGAGACGATCGAGGGGTAGATTTTAGAAAGGGATGTGCATTGCATTGTAATTTACGGGGAAATTTCGCGCTTTTAAAACAAAACTGCATTGAAGGGGGACAGGTTTCTCTCTCGACACCTTACAGGGTTAGGGTTTCGAGAGTGCGATGAACTTGTTCCTACTTAACTAAATTAGGGTTTTGAGAAGAGAGAAGTGATAATTGCATTGGAATCTTAAGTTGTATGATTGAATTACAAGTTAAGTGATATGTTTGAATTCAAACCAAATTGAATTTGAATTTCAAATTCAAACATTAAATAATCATCACATAATTCAAATTTGAGATAATTTCACAAACAATTACCATTAAGCAATAATATAAGTAATACAACAATTACATTAAGCTCAATAAGGAAAACTTGAGCTTTATTGATCATCACACACATAATACATTGTCTTTACAATATTCAGATTTGAATTATGGAATTACAACACATTACAAGAATTGAATCAATAGAAAAAGAAAAAGGAAGATTACAAGTTATCTAAATAACCTAAACTACATTGTGATTTTCATGAACTCTATGAACTTGATGATTTTGAATTCATCCTGATCAGCACTTGGTACCTGCACACATACACAAACCATCAAGTATTAAGCCAAGTGGCAAAGCCACTTGGCAGGTTAGCAAATATATGGTGAAGAGTGGATATGATCAAGTCTCTGCCGAGCAAAGCCATGCCACAGATAGGATCAAGTCCAAGTGCACAGCACTTGCACACACACACAGCCTAGCAGCTCACCAGGCTATGTGCATGCACAACAGCACACACCAGCCAGGGGAGTCACCAAAATGGTGCCAGGCTCAGCTGTCGACCAGGAGAGCAAAGAGAGGATGATATAAAACCTTTTTCCATCCAAACCCTAAACATTCCATCGACACAAGCTCCTGGGTAAGTTCACCAAGAACAGCAAGAACACTTAGAACAGGAAGCACAACAAGTCACCAGAAACCATCCAGGGACAGTTTCACCAAGAGCTGTCAACTGTGAGCAAGCACCAGATGGAGTAAAGTAACACAAGCTTGCAAGGACGAGCAGGGCAAGCAAACCAAGCATCACAGAAGCAATCCTCTACACCAACACCCATATCTAGGAGCTGGAGTGAGGTATAAACAAGATCAACCTGAGAAAAACCCTGTTTTGCTCATAAATAAGCATGTGCATATGTCCCAGAAGCAAAGAGGGTAGAATACCCTATTTGTATCATCATTTGGCTATCAGCCATATGATGCAAGCAAAATAAGGGTAAAACCATTAGGAATGGATCCAAGGGAACACTGATCAAGCCAACAGAATTAAAAGGGACTTAACCAGGGAAATCCAGCAAGGAACTAATCCCTAACTAGCTACCCAGATTCACCTAACAACACACAGCTAGCAAAGCCATCAGATTAATGGACAGATATCTGTCCAGTATGATTTCAACATCAAATAACCTGGCAGCCTATGAATGACTACCAGGATTAGTGCACAGAAGCATCCAACAGGGGTAGGAGCAACCATTTCTAGCAGACAGAGCCTGCTAGGGTGTTGATCGCCAAAACCCACCGGCGGGCAGCGGCCTGTCAACACGGTAGAGCCGGGAAGAGCCTAGAGCTGCGGCTGGCTGAGACCCCTCTGAGCGACGGCCCGCAATGCTCTTCTGGTCACACGCGGCGATGCGAAGTGCAAGGGCGTGCCACCTGACCTATACCTGGTCAGGAAGGTGATGGGGATGCCTCGCTTAATTCCTGCATGGCATACACGTAAACATTAAATAAGAGCCTCGATCGGCTCTCAGGTTATCCTGTGAATCGGCTCAAAGAGCCGATCCACCCATGATCCGTACGGGGTGCACGAATACTTGGTGATCCTGCTTGATCAAGATAAAGCTAATGAGATCTACGACGATTTAGGGTTTTCACCGCATAATCGGATCATCCTACTCCAGGTTGGGCCTCGCGGCCACGCACGGTGCTCGTAAGCCGATCCTAAACAAGGCCACACAACCAACGTGACGTTGATCATCGGAACATCCTGTTTAGGACTTGCGAACGCCACCCTACGTGCCGCTGGATCCTCCCCCCCTTCGTAAGGCCTAACTATTGCAGATATTAAACTAATCCTTGCAGAGCAAGGATCAATCGTAACGGATCAGATCTACTAGATGATGAACAAGCAGGGTGCCGCCCCCACGCCTGAGATAGGCGTGAGGGCGGCTAGACATGCGAGGGTTGCACTACGTAAGCATGTTTATACGAAGAGCTATGCTAACCCTAACACATCTATGATAACTACGTTGCCCGCCATCAAAGACGCTTCAGTACGGGCAACGCATGAACAACGTGGAGCTTGTGCTGCCTAGATCGCAAGATGCGATCTAGGCAGCATGTCGCTTACCTGATTGAAACCCTCGAGACGAAGGAGTTGGCGATGCGCCGAGATTGGTTTGTTTTGGGGTGAACGTTGTGTTGTTGTTTATTCCATAAACCCTAGATACATATTTATAGTCCAGCGGACTTTCTAACGTGGGAATATCCCACCGTGTGCGATACAAATTCTAAACTTTGATCTAAGATATAATCTACTATACTTAAAGATACACGGGCAAACTAGCCCAAATTCTCCGTGCAAGGCCGCTCCAGAGATCTTCCACGCGTAGTCTTCTAAGCCCATCTCTCTTACGGCCCACCTCTGGATTTGTCCAAAATCTGGTGATAACACATGCCCCCCTGGTTTTGGAAATAATTTTTCCAAAATCATTATATTTTCCTTTCGAAGGGTCATGTCGTGGCAGGACAGAGCCATTTGCAGCCTCCGTCATCATTATGCCCTGTCCTTTCAGCTTCTCTGCAAAATTTGACAGCTCTGAC
The DNA here is from genome assembly GCF_019359855.2 of Lolium perenne. Lineage (NCBI taxonomy): Eukaryota > Viridiplantae > Streptophyta > Magnoliopsida > Poales > Poaceae > Lolium > Lolium perenne. Next base: position 265,811,864 of record NC_067246.2, on the reverse strand, counting down.
ATTACCCCTTCGGAAACTGTGATGGCAGTAATTCCCACCAGGTTTCTCATTATTTAACCGTGCCGACTAAATAGTCATCTTTATCCTCTTCCTCTGTTCCAGCCATCGGCACTCCAAAAAAAAAAAACCCTTCTGCGCACCATGTCCTCTTCTTCCTCTGCCTCGTCGGGACTTTCCTTCGAGTCCTCTTCTCCCGAGCCGATGCCAGCACCGAGCCCACAAGAAGTCCATGTGGCCAACATCCGCCGCGCCATTGAGGCCGGGGAGGAGTCAGACCATGACTTCTCCATCTGGTCCGAGGACGACCAATCCTCGACGGACGGGGAGAGCGACCTCCGCTTCCTCGCCAACGGGGAATCGGAAGAGGAGAGCGATGACGATCGCTTCTCCTGGGATGACTTTACCTCCCCCGAGGTGAAGGAGGAGGGAGAGGAAGAGGAGGACGACGACGACAGCCTCTCCGACGAGCCGCCGGCCAAGCGCCATTGCCCCTGGCCAGGAAATCTCAGTGATTATGATAGCGACGACGACGACGACGACGTGGAGGACGAGGACAACGAAGGTCCTGCCGGCGGCCGCTACAGCAGCGACGACGAGCTCGCCGGGAGCAGCGCTGACAGCGCTGACGACGGTGACGACGAGGGCAGTGACGGCCCGTAGAATAGGACCTCTAGAATAGGATCAGCAACAGTAGACGGGGCAATGTATCCCCTTAGTACTTCCTTTTGAGAGCAATCAGCTCTTCTATGTAAGAAATCTGGTTTATCGTTGAAGAATTCTTCCCCAATCTTAATTCTGCCGATTTCTTCTGAGTTTGATTGAGCCGATTCTCTCTTCTGCTGACCCCACCGATCGTCACTTAGCCAATGGCCAACAAGCCGATGACAACGCACCGGTAACTTAATGCCCCATCCCTTTGAGTTCTGGCGGACAACTAGGCAAATCGACGTTCTCACGAGAGAACCAGAATTACTGCCGAAAACGACTTGATCCTGAAGACGATACCATTGTGTTTTCAGCCTGATGAAATCTCAATCGGCTTCTTAAGAACGGCAAATTCTGCGCCATCAGTTGCCCCCCGAGCCTTTATCAAGGCGAGCATATCAGTGGACTAACCAAATGTGTCGCCATCGGTTTCCAAGTCATGACGCGGAACCAGCCGATTTCAGCAAAATCGGCTCTCCAGAGCAGAGAACCTTCAGGGTGAGCTGCCCCCCGAGCTTCTTCAGTCCACTTTCGCGCTTTGCAAGTCAGATCGGCTCCTCCCCTGTGGTGGATCTGATGTAACCCATCCTTAACCTGATCTGCACATTGCTCGCAAAGAGGAAACCAGAGGTTCTTGAAGAGAAAATCGAAGTTATCAAGCCACTCAATTGAGGAGCTCTTCCATTAGAGTCTCTTTTCGTGACTCACTTCCTGCTCCGTTGACCCTTTCTGCTCATAACAGCTGTAACTGTACCTCCTGAGTCGATGGCCACGTATCTGCATCGGCTAAACTTTTGTGTTGTGTTTTTTTTTTGTTTGGCCGATTTTTCTTAATCGGCCCCCAATGTTCCACCGCACGCATGTCTGCACATGTTTATCCGCACATGTTCATCTGACTATATGCCCCCCGAGCCGAATCTGCCAAATGATTGCAGATATCGGCTTTCTTGGTAAGTCAGGGCACTGCACTTGCACGTCGACTTCGCAAAGATTCATGCTGACTTTCATCTGCCGACGTGGCCGCTGCCCAGTAGATCGTTGCTGACCATAAACAGAATATGTGCAGAAGATAATTTTGGCCGATTGCTGGAATCGGCCTCCACATTGCTTGCTCGATGAAGGTTTTGTAATGTCCCTCCATAAACTTCTTTTTTTTTTTTTTTTGGGGCCGATCACAAGGATCAGCCTCACCCGGTTTGCTCATTGGTTTAATCTTGCTACTCAGTTAGGCTGGATAAAACCAACCCAACCTCTGACTTGATGCGCCTACTGTCGTCCACCTTGAGTGCATCGTATAATCGTGGAGCACTAAACTCTGTCGGCAAGACAAGCACCATGTTTGTGCCAGCCGATATTTCATCATCGGCTTTCTTTTGTTTGGGACGCCACTCCATTCTCCGTGGACGACCCTCTTCATCCAGGGCTCGCTGAATCTTCGCAGCCAGATCAGGCCGTGCCTTCCTTAGCGTATGCAAGTATAACCTTTCGGCTTCCTCCAGGCCGCGCAACCGCTGAACCCTGCGTTTCTGTGAACGGCTGAGTCCGTCAGGGCACCACCTTGGACGGTGGTACCTGTCTTCTTCTTCTTCTAGTCCCTCGTCTTCTGAATCCTCAAGATCTGCCCAACGAGGTGACTCAGCGCGTTTGCTTGGTGGTGGGAGAGGCCCTAAGCGCTCAAACACAGACACGTTGGCTGCCTCCTTCTTCTTCTCGTTGCATTCTGGGCAATTGCCGATTGTGGGCAATCGGCTCATTCCTGAATCCCAGCAGTGTCTGAAGAAAGGGCAGTCCCAGTGTCTGGCGTTGTCATCTTGCCCCCTTGGCCTGTCCGTGGCACGGCGCTCGTGCTCCTCCTCATCGCGATCCTGCCGACGATCTCTTCTGGCTTCTCTAGCCAGACGATCTCCTTCATCATCATAGTTGGACCGTCGGCGTTGGTCATACTGACTCACATATTTGTTGAGGAGGTGATCAGAGAGAGGTCGCTGATATCTTATGTTCTTCACTTCTCCCTCTGTGACGTAGCGCTTGCCATCATGATGGAGCCGATCGCGTGGAGCGGCCTCTTCTGTGTCCTTGCTATGAGAGCAGCTGCCCTCATCTCCATCTTTGCCAGAGTGGTTCCCAGGCCCTACCATGTTGATGCTGAACGTGGGACCTGGCTGGCAGCCCTCGGGGTAGATGACTTCTACCATGTTAACGGCGGGGAAGGGCTGGGTGTCTACCTTCATGGCGTACTGGTTGAAAATTAAACGCCCCTTCTCTATCGCCGCTTGGATGTGCTGACGCCACACCCTGCAGTCATTGGTGGCATGGGAAAGCGAGTTGTGGAATTTGCAGTACGGCTTTCCGTTTAGCTCTTGCGCCGTAGGGAACTTGAGACCTTCAGGAATCGTCAACTGTTTCTCCTTAAGCAGGAGGTCGAAGATTTGTTCAGTCTTGGTCACGTCAAAATCAAATCCCCTGGGCGGCCCTGGTGGCTTTACCCATTTGCAGGATACGGGGGTTCCTCCCCGAGTCCACTCAGCCACTGCTACTTCTTGGTCTCCCGCAGGCACTTCACCTTCCTCTGCATCGACCATGACTACTGCACGCTTGAACTTGTCTTGGTACAGGTCTGGGTGGCGCTGTTCATATGCTGATAGTTTCTGAACCATGTGCGCCAGCGAGGGATAATCTGCTTGGGAGGCCATGTCCTTGAGCTGTGTTGCAAGGCCAGCTACTGCCAATTCGACTGCTTCCTTTTCAGTTATACGAACCGAATAACATCGGTTCCTAAGATTCCTGAAGCGCTGGATGTACTCTGTCACCGTTTCTCCGCGCTTCTGACGTAGTTGTGCTAGATCGGCAATGCTAGACTCGGAAGCTTCTGAATGGTATTGCGTATGGAACTGTTCTTCCAATTGCTTCCAAGACTGGATGGAGTTTGCTGGCAAAGAGGTATACCATCCAAAAGCCGATCCTGTGAGGGACTGTGAAAAGAGCCTCACGCGTAGCTGATCCGACACTGAAGCCGGTCCTAGTTGCGCCAAATATCGGCCGATGTGCTCGATGGAGCTGGAGCCATCCGATCCACTGAATTTGGAGAAGTCAGGGAGCCGATATTTAGGTGGCAGCGGGATCATCTCGTACTCGTCGGGGTACGGCTTGGAATAGCCGATTGCCCTTCTTTCGGCACCATGCCGAACTGGTCTCTCAATATGGTACCGATCTGATCCGTCGTGTCTTGGCTGCAGGAGTTGCACTCTGAAGATTCGCCGGGGTGGCGTACTTAGCCAGCCATGTTTGCTTTTCCAGCTCTGAGCCAACTGCAGGAGCTGGGCTCTGGAGTTTCGTCGGGGTGGCGTACTTAGTTAGCCACGTCTGCTTCTCAAGCTCTGTTGCTGACGTTCCTCCTGTTTGCGCCGGAGTCCCTGACGTTGTGGCCTGGTTTGAGAGTGGCCAGTTGCCACAATCTGGCACATACGTGCACGCGTATCCTTGAGGGATCTCCTTGGGCGCCTCAGCCAAGAACTGGTAGTCACTAGGGTCACCACCGATCTTGTAGACGACGAATGCCGGTGTAGCCGGCACTTCAGCTGGTGCTGCCAACGCATATGGCAGCGGTGGACGGGACTGGAGTGGCAACTCTCCTTGGTGCGTCCCGAGAGCTGGTCCTGACGGCGAGTACTGGTGGCTCATGATCTCCTGGATCACGCGCAGAGCGAGACGCTCCAACACGTTGACCAAGTTTTCAGAGTGGCGGTGTAGCGAGTGAGCCACCAAGTAGTTGATCTCCTGCCGTAGGGCCCTGGTGCGTTCCTCCGACGGGGCAGAGAGATCTATCCCATCGAGTGCACCTTGTGGTGAGAACCCCTTCCATCTGATGCCATGGGTACGGGTTCTCTGAAAAGAGCCGATGAGGTCGGCTTCGAGGGTGGCCTTGATCTCGTCATGTTTCTTCTTGAGCTCAGCAGGCAGCTCCTCGTAGGTGACTGGCGTGCCGTCCGCCGCCATCTCAGATGTAGATGGCGATGTGGTTGATGTAGATGATTGTCCCACCGGGCGTGCCAGAATGTGTTGATCGCCAAAACCCACCGGCGGGCAGCGGCCTGTCAACACGGTAGAGCCGGGAAGAGCCTAGAGCTGCGGCTGGCTGAGACCCCTCCGAGCGACGGCCCGCAATGCTCTTCTGGTCACACGCGGCGATGCGAAGTGCAAGGGCGTGCCACCTGACCTATACCTGGTCAGGAAGGTGATGGGGATGCCTCGCTTAGTTCCTGCATGGCATACACGTAAACATTAAATAAGAGCCTCGATCGGCTCTCAGGTTATCCTGTGAATCGGCTCAAAGAGCCGATCCACCCATGATCCGTACGGGGTGCACGAATACTTGGTGATCCTGCTTGATCAAGATAAAGCTAATGAGATCTACGACGATTTAGGGTTTTCACCGCATAATCGGATCATCCTACTCCAGGTTGGGCCTCGCGGCCACGCACGGTGCTCGTAAGCCGATCCTAAACAAGGCCACACAACCAACGTGACGTTGATCATCGGAACATCCTGTTTAGGACTTGCGAACGCCACCCTACGTGCCGCTGGATCCTCCCCCCCTTCGTAAGGCCTAACTATTGCAGATATTAAACTAATCCTTGCAGAGCAAGGAGCAATCGTAACGGATCAGATCTACTAGATGATGAACAAGCAGGGTGCCGCCCCCACGCCTGAGATAGGCGTGAGGGCGGCTAGACATGCGAGGGTTGCACTACGTAAGCATGTTTATACGAAGAGCTATGCTAACCCTAACACATCTATGATAACTACGTTGCCCGCCATCAAAGACGCTTCAGTACGGGCAACGCATGAACAACGTGGAGCTTGTGCTGCCTAGATCGCAAGATGCGATCTAGGCAGCATGTCGCTTACCTGATTGAAACCCTCGAGACGAAGGAGTTGGCGATGCGCCGAGATTGGTTTGTTTTGGGGTGAACGTTGTGTTGTTGTTTATTCCATAAACCCTAGATACATATTTATAGTCCAGCGGACTTTCTAACGTGGGAATATCCCACCGTGTGCGATACAAATTCTAAACTTTGATCTAAGATATAATCTACTATACTTAAAGATACACGGGCAAACTAGCCCAAATTCTCCGTGCAAGGCCGCTCCAGAGATCTTCCACGCGTAGTCTTCTAAGCCCATCTCTCTTACGGCCCACCTCTGGATTTGTCCAAAATCTGGTGATAACACAGGGTCACAACAGCTACCTATCCACACAGGAAATTCACCAAAGCATCACATCATTATCCAGTAGGATTCAGTAGGAGCTAGGGTACCCAACCAATGGTTGGCATCCCTCTAGCTACATCAAATTCATCCATATGATCATTACTGATAAACAGTTCACATCATTTATCCATCTAGTAAAGCAAGGAATTACAGATAAATGAAACAGTTAAGTAACCAAAGCACCAACATCTTGCCAGTGAACCAATGGCTCACTGCAAGCATCAGATGATGCTTGAGTAAGCATTAACACACAACAGCACAAGTATAAGTGTCACACAGACACCAGGTGAAGCACCAGTAAGGCACAGGCAATAAGCAAGTGATGATCATTTGATCATCAGAGCCTGCTAAAGCATGCCAAGGCAGGCTAGAATCAATCACTGGTATCCCACATGAATTCCATGAATTAAACAGCCACAGATAAGCAACACTTGTATTACAGACTAGCACATAACCATTTTTATGGTTATAACCAGAAGCATATCATCAAGGAATTGATGTCTATGAACAACAATTAAGCAAGGCCAAACCTACTATAAGCCATGACTTAATAATCATCACATAAATAACACTGTCTCTTGCTAAACAGCAAGAACCACTCACAGTAATGAACCAGGGGAGCTAGAGCTTAATACAGCATAAGCATGCAAGCATCAGCAATGGCTAGTGATGCTCAGATGAGCATCTAGCCAGATAATAACATGTATAACCCAAGGGTGAGCAGAGACAAGAATCAAAGGAAGCACATGCCACAGCAAGATTTGCACAAGCACATAGACTAGAGCAGGCATGGTAGTAGCAGACAAAGAGGCAGCATACGCAGACGGCAAGCACAAGCAGTAGCACAGCAGCATGTCTAGCTCGATTGGCGCAGCAGAGCACCAGCATGGCAACCACCTCCATGAGGTGGAGCAGCCACGGCCAAAGCTCGAGGATGAAGATGAGGAGCAGGCAAGACAGAGAGAGAGGAGGAGAGCAGTAGGACGTGTACCTGGAGCAGCGCACCGGCGTGCCATGGCGGCACATGCCATCAGGGTAGCGCCAAGCCGCGCCTGGCCTGGCGTCGCCGAGCAGGGGGGCGCTCCAGCATCGCCACGACGCCTGGATCGACGGCGGCCGACGAAGCGCCAGGAATCGCCTCGGTCAGGATCACAGGCGAGGTGCGGATGCACGATGATGAAGGCGAAGAACGAATCGGCGCGGACCACCTTGTTCGCCGTCGAGCGGCGGATCAGATCCACCTGATCTCGCCGGCGGCGACGGCCGGAGCTGGTCGGAACAAATCGGAGAAGACGGCGGCGACAAAATCGCCAGAGCTCGCTAGGGTTAGGGTTAGGACGAGCGGCACGAGAGAGAGAGAGAGAGAGTGACCGGGTTGGGCCAGACCAGGTGGGTCGGCCAAACCTAACCCGTTGGGCCACCTGACAGGTGGGGCCCAAGGGTATTTCAGTCATTTCATAATTCATATAAATGCAGAATCTTTGAAATTAAATAAGAAATGCTTAGAAGCTCAAAAAAATAAATTAAAAATATGAAAAAGGATCAGCATAAAATTCTCTATTTAAATAAAATATCAAAGAGAATTTTTGAAGAAAATTAAGAATAAGTCCTATTTTGAGGATTTAAATAATGATTTAAATCACACATATTATTTTCAATAATGAAAATAAGTCCATTAATGCAATTGGACTTTAAAAAACACCTTGACAATATTTCAAGGTTGAATTTACCCTAAATCAAGTATCTCCAAGATGTTCTTAGTATTTAACCTCTCACATGAAATTACAACGACATCGGAAGGGGGGAACAAACCCTAAAACTGGAATCATGCATAATTGCTTCTTTAACCATTGCCCTTATCGGACAATGATGCTATTTTTCAGAGACAGAGGACAAGGGTCAGTCCACACCTTCCAACCGCAAAACTTTGCAGTGTTCAGGCAAGTTCATCACTTGCTCATGTCATTTGAGTATTTCTATCAAATTACTTGCAAAGTATTATGGTTATCACTATTGCATAAAAATCAAAACCACTACTTTCATAATTATGAATATGACTATGTGGTGGGCAATGGAACCATGGATTGTGTTGATATGGTGGAGGTTCCATTGCAAGGGTTGATATCCATCTAGGATTAACAACAAATGTCGTCCAGTGATTCTTGTGCCGTAATACCCGTGTTAACCATAAGATCTGGAGTGGGACGGAATAGTCAATTGTATTTCCACCTCTTGTACATCAACGGATGCGCTTACCGTAGACGGTTGTATCTTGCGGAGCAATTGGTGGGTGGGGAGCCCCTTCTAATTCCCCACGGTATAGCTGTTGCTTACCGTAGCGGTTGCTGCTTGCGGAACAATTGGTGGGTGGGGATCCCCTTCTAATTCCCCACGGTAATGTGGTCTATGATGGGTTGCAGCTACCGACGAAGGAGTTTGGTTCAATCCCAGACTGTCGTGGTCGGGGTCCACCCTGAAATTACGGGAATAATGGGACCGGCGAGGACCCAGGGTCGGGGTTTGCAACAAAGGGTGGGTGTGCGAGGTAGCAGAGGAATATGATTGACTATGACCTTATACCGGGCCTCACACCGAAGGAAGTGTGGACGGGAAAGCTGCCCGGTTGGCACCAAGGTTAAGATCTCTTATGGGTAAAGCAACACCCCTCTGCAGAGTGTAAAGAACTGTGACCTGTCACTCCCTCGTTCGGGATAAGGAATCGCGAACGCGGCCGGAAAGGAGCTCCATGAAGTTCTAGTAAACCGGTGAAGGCTGACGGACATAGCTCTTTGGAATAAAAGCAATCTCTTGAAGAAATGTTTATCAAAACTTGCATTGGTATTAGACTTTCTGGTCTAATATCGTAGCTAGAGCATTAAACACCTCTTATCTAAAATGAACTTGTTGAGTACGCTCGTACTCATACCACTCTTAAATCCCATGCTTAGATTGTCTGAATCGTCTGGAGGAGGACTACGACCACAATGAAGGAACCGAGATCATCGGCTATGAAGAACCAGACCTCTCTGGAGGTATAGAAGGCGTAGACTACCTCATCGTCTACGGATCCGGGGAGGCTTCCGGAGGAGATCAAGCCTAGAGATATCCAGTAGTAGTAGTAACCGAGCAGCCCGAACTCTTAGTATTTAGCTGCTCGAGGAAATAAATGTATAACTTAATGAGACTCTTATATTGTAAGCTAAGTTGGGTTCGCCTCGAACCCAGGAGTATTCCTCTTAGGACCCAAGAGGAGCTCCGAGATGACATGTGTATGATAGTTGTAATAATAAATGAATGAGTTATGGACCTGCTATGTTCTGTTGTACTACTCTGAGGGATGTAATATTTGCGGAATGGTACTTCGTGAATGTTATATCAACGACTGGCATACTACAACATGCAGTGGTATGCAGGGTCACCACAGTTGGTATCAGAGCCAAAGCTTTGACCTTAGGTTGGAACCTAGTAAATGGGACCAAACGTTAGGAGTCAAATAGGATTAGTAAAGAATTCTCTAAAAATATGGTGTATATTCAATTGAGAATACAATAATCATATCTTTTAGTGCGATAATTCTTTATTATCTCTATTATGATGCATTACTACTAATCTTATAATCTTTCTATTGCTACAGCCAACATGGCAAGTTCACGTCCCGGACGAAACGTGAAAGTGATGGATTCCACACTGAGTGAATACGAAGGAGGACTTGCAAATATTGTACGAGCCATGTTACTTGAATTTGGGTGTGATCCCCAGATCCAAGTAAAGAAATACATGTACTATGATGGTACTGTATTGGCCAAGTGTAGGGTAGGACTGCGACTTCCCGAATCTTTGGGAATGAGCGTAGTAATGCCAGCAGGGGAAGCCCGAACTATCAACACAGCCTACCATATAGCAATTATGAGAGCCATAACCGACATTTGGGAGCATAAGACGAAAGAGCTTATGGGTTCAGAATTCACCCATATTCCTCATATGCAGGAGGAAGAAGATCCCATGCTTAACCACTACAAATATGCAAAACGCAAACCAATAGCAGCTGCAAAATACATGGATAATAGCCGCACCTTCATATCATTACTCTTTCAGTTGAACCATCATCTGACGGGAGCAATTGATACGATGCTAGAGGAGTTTACTGAACCCAAGGAGGAGATTAGGGGGAAAGAACCTATGGAGAATGTGGTGCACACACCAGTTTACTCAGCTGGTGACTACATTAGTATTGATCCACTTGAGCGTGAACCTACACCTGTTACACCTGGGAACTACCTGGGTAGTTCCTATGGGGGATATGAGGGCGGAGAGGAATCCGGAAACAATCAGCGTTCCGAGACTCCTATAGAAAATTCCACGGGTTGGCGTTGGGGATCTGATACGGGAACTCATAGTACTTCAGTGTATTATGATGGAGAGATGAATGATGACGCCACAACCCAGAACCAGAGTTATCCTAGTAATGAAGGAGTTGATGGAGGGTATCCGACACAGGTTGAGTCGAATGCAGTGTTGGAAACACCTATGGTGGAGCTACAGGGGAGTACACCCGATGGGTGGACTATGATGCACTTAACGATCAGTTTGTGAACACTGATTTCTCCCTAGGATCATCATCTGATTCGGATTACCAGCCAACGGGGAGACCTTATGTTCCAGGGTCTATCAGGAGGACGACACGTTCGACCGGATGGAAGCCTGGGATGTACCGGGAGTGAAGATCAACTAGAGTCCACCAAGGGAGGCGAAGCTATGATACACAAGTACCACGTGTATTATAGTATGTAATATTTGTATAAATTTGTACATATACTTTAATAAGTGAGTTTGCATACTCACATCGACTTGAGTATTGTAATAAGACCACTTAAGTATGTATATACATGGTATATGTTTTGTATGATTTGGATTTGCTTCTTGATTTCCATTGCGTGACTAGTTCTGTGCACAAAGTTGAGCTCAGAAAACTTGCGCATAGAGTAATTATGAGTATCATCTTGTGATGCAGAACTAGGGGGTTATGTCGGGAGCATTAGGAGAGGAGACCGAAGCGCAGCGCATGGAGCGCGAAGCAAAACAAAAGGAAGAGGCTGAGGGAGCAGCCAGAGATCAGTTTCCACCACCACCACCAGCCATGATGCAGCAGAATTTTGTTCAGTACATGCAGCTGGTGGAGGAAAGACAACGTGTAACGTTGGAGCAGCAGAACAAATTCTTCCAAGAATTGCTGCAACAGAACCGGGTAGAGAGACCCGAGAATCAGGGAGTCACCTTAGCAGACTTCCAGAACACCAAGCCTATATCTTTCGCATACGCGCCCGAGCCAATGGACGCGGAAGATTGGCTTATGGACACTGAGCGAAAGCTCAATACCGTTGGAGGTAACGACCAAGAGAAGGTCCGTTATGCTACCCATCTGCTGTGTGGACCTGCCGCATCATGGTGGGACAATATAGTAGCCGTTTATCCGGCTGGAAAGGTCTTTACCTGGGAGGAATTTGCAAGGAAGTTCAGGGAATCCAATGTCCCTGAAAGTATTGTGGAACTAAAGCGTCGAGAATTTGAAAGTCTTGAGCAGAAGGATAAGGCAATCCTGACTTATGCTAGGGAGTTCTCAAAGCTGTCCCGGTATGCTGTTGAAGAAGTCAACACCGAGGACAAGAAGAAGAAAAGGTTTCTGAGGGGGTTAAGTCCCCAGTTCAAGATTCAGCTCCGTATGATGAGAGCTACGGAGTTTCAAGAGTTGGTGGATGCTGCCATCACCCTGGAAGATGATTTCAAACAACTGCAGGAGGAGAAGAGGAAAAAGGCCAAGTTTGAGCCTAAGAGATATGTCAGTAACAAGCCTAATACTGGCTTGAGTTTGATACGTCTCCGACGTATCGATAATTTCTTATGTTCCATGCCACATTATTGATGTTATCTGCATGTTTTATGCACACTTTATGTCATATTCGTGCATTTTCTGGAACTAACCTATTAACAAGATGCCGAAGTGCCAGTTGCTGTTTTCTGCTGTTTTTGGTTTCAGAAATCCTAGTAAGGAAATATTCTCGGAATTGGACGAAATCAACGCCCAGGGGCCTATTTTTCCACGAAGCTTCCAGAAGTCCGAAGACGAAACGAAGAGGGGCCACGAGGTAGCCAGAGCATAGGGCGGCGCGGCCCCTGCCCTGGCCGCGCGGCCCTATGGTCTGGGCCCCTCACGCCGCCTCTTGACCAACCCTTCCGCCTACTTAAAGCCTCCGTGACGAAACCCCCAGTACCGAGAGCCACGATACGGAAAACCTTCCAGAGACGCCGCCAACACCGATCCCATCTCGGGGGATCCAGGAGATCGCCTCCGGCACCCTGCCGGAGAGGGGAATCATCTCCCGGAGGACTCTACGCCGCCATGGTCGCCTCCGGTGTGATGTGTGAGTAGTCTACCCCTGGACTATGGGTCCATAGCAGTAGCTAGATGGTTGTCTTCTCCCCATTGTGCTATCATTGTCGAATCTTGTGAGCTGCCTAACATGATCAAGATCATCTATCTGTAATTCTATATGTTGCGTTTGTTGGGATCCGATGAATAGAGAATACTTGTTATGTTGATTATCAAAGTTATATCTATGTGTTGTTTATGATCTTGCATGCTCTCCGTTACTAGTAGATGCTCTGGCCAAGTAGATGCTTGTGACTCCAAGAGGGAGTATTTATGCTCGATAGTGGGTTCATGCCTGCATTGACACATGGGACAAGGATGAGAAAGTTCTGAGGTTGTGTTGTGCTGTTGCCACTAGGGATAAAACATTGATGCTATGTCTAAGGATGTAGTTGTTGATTACATTACGCACCATACTTAATGCAATTGTCTGTTGCTTTGCAACTTAATACTGGAGGGGGTTCGGATGATAACCTGAAGGTGGACTTTTTAGGCATAGATGCAGTTGGATGACGGTCTATGTACTTTGTCGTAATGCCCAATTAAATCTCACTATAATCATCATGATATGTATGTGCATGGTCATGCTCTCTTTATTTGTCAATTGCCCAACTGTAATTTGTTCACCCAACATGCTGTTTGTCTTATGGGAGAGACACCTCTAGTGAACTGTGGACCCCGGTCCAATTCTCTTTACTAAAATACAATCTACTGCAATACTTGTTCTACTGTTTTCTGCAAACAATCATCTTCCACACAGTACGGTTAATCCTTTGTTACAGCAAGCCGGTGAGATTGACAACCTCACTGTTTCGTTGGGGCAAAGTACTTTGGTTGTGTTGTGCAGGTTCCACGTTGGCGCCGGAATCCCTGGTGTTGCGCCGCACTACATCCCGCCGCCATCAACCTTCGACGTGCTTCTTGACTCCTACTGGTATAAACCTTGGTTTCTTACTGAGGGAAACTTGCTGCTGTACGCATCACACCTTCCACTTGGGGTTCCCAACGAGCGTGTGCTTTACGCGTCATCAGAGTTTCAAACCAAGGTACAACAACAACAACAACAACAACAACAATAATAGGAGGAACCAAGGAAACCAAGCCGCAAACCAGATTGTTTGCCGCATTTGTGGGTTTAGAGGGCATCTTTCACAAGATTGCCGGAAACCCAAGATAATATGCTTTGGGTGTCGTCAGGAGGGGCACATGCTGAAGGACTGCCCCAAGAGAAACACCGGAGGAGGTCAGTCTGGAGGAGGTGGAAGCCGAGGAGGAAACACCGGAGGGAACTGGAAGAATAAGAAGCCCTTCGGCAAGCTGAATTGCACCAGTCTGGAGGAGGTGGTCAACTCCGATCAGGCGGTGATAGGTACGCTCCAGATACTCACTCATCCTGGCAAAGTACTTTTTGATACTGGTGCAACTACATCATTCATTTCTCAACAATTCATCATCAAACATGGGATTAGTTGCACTAAGCTAGACACACCCATAACCATACTTTCTGCGGGGGGAACAATAGTAGTAACTGTTATCACCAGAATTTGACTGAATCAGAGGTGGGTCGCGATCAAGATGGGCTTGAAGAATATACATGGAAGAATATACGTGAATCGGCCTTATATGCAAAGTTTGGGCTAGTTTGCCCGTGTATCTGTAATATAGTAGGATACGTGTTGATTAGTTAGAGTTTGGCTCGTGCACGGTTGGGATTATCCCCACGTTAGAAAGTCTACAGACTATAAATATGTATCTAGGGTTTATGAAATAAACAACAATCACGTTCACCACAAACCAATCTAGGCGCATCGCCAACTCCCTTGTCTCGAGGGTTTCTTCCGGGTAAGCATCATGCTGCCTAGATCGCATCTTGCGATCTAGGCAGTACAAGTTTATTCGTTGTTCATGCGTTGCTCGTACTGAAGCCTTTTTTATGGCGAGCAATGTAGTTATCTTAGATGTGTTAGGGTTAGCATTGTGCTTCGTATCATATGCTGTCGTCGTGCAACCCTTAGACATCTAGCCGCCCTTGCACCTATCTTAGGTGTAGGGGCGGCACCCCGCTTGATCATTATTTAGTAGATCCGATCCGTTATGGTTGCTCCTTGTTCTTCAAGGATTAGTTTAATATCTGCATAGTTAGGCCTTACAAAGGGTTGAAGGATCCAGTGGCACGTAGGGTGTAGTTTGCTAGCCCTAGACAGGATGTTCCGAGGATCAACTTCGTGTTGGTTTTTAGGCCTTGTCTAGGATTGGTTTACGATCACCGTGCGTGGCCGCGAGGCTCAATCACGAGTAGGATGTTCCGATTATGTGGTGAAAACCCTAAATCGTAGTAGGTCGTTTTAGCTTTATTCTGATCAAGCAGGACCACCATATATTCGTACACCTCGTGCGAATCATGGGTGGATCGGCTCTTTGAGCCGATTCACAGGACAACCTGAGAGCTGATCGAGGCTCATATTTAATGTTTACGTGTATGCCATGCAGGAAACTAAGCGAGGCACATCCATCACCTTCCTGACCAGGTATAGGTCAGGTGGCACGCCCTTGCACCAGCATCGGACGTGCGTGCCGAATCTTTGCGGGCCGTCGCTCAGAGGGACCAGGGCCAGCCGCAGTCCTGGGAGCCTCCCGGCTCTACTGTGTTGCCCGTCGCTGCTCGCCGGTGGGTTTCTGACCGCAACACATTCTGGCACGCCCGGTGGGACAATTTTCGACATCAACCACCTCGCCATCTACATCTGAGATGGCGGACGGCACTCCAGTCACGTACGAGGATTTGACCGAGGAGCTCAAGAAGAAGTATGACGAGGTCAAAGCAATCCTCGAAGCCGACCTCATCGGCTCTTTTCACAGAACCCGCTCACATGGCATCAGGTGGAAAGGGTTCTCACCTGAAGGCGCGCTCGATGGAGTGGACCTGTCCGCCCCGTCAGAAGAACGCACCAGGTCCCTGCGTCAGGAGATTAACTTCATGGTAGCTCACTCGCTGCACCGCCACTCTGAGAGCCTGGTGAACACTTTGGAGCGTGTCGCTCTTCGGGTGATCCAGGAAATCATGAGGCATCAGTACTCTCCGTCAGGACCAGCTCTCGGGACTTACCAAGGAGAGATGCCACTCCAGTCCCGTCCACCGCTGCCATTCGCGTTGGCAGCACCAGAAGTGCCGAGCTCACCGGCATACGTCGTCTACAAGATCGGTGGTGACCCTAGTGACTACCAGTTCTTGAATGAGGCGCCTAAGGAGATCCCTCACGGATACACGTGCACATACGTGCCAGACTACAGTAACTGGCTACTCACAAACCAGACTGCAACAGCATGGACTTCTGGAACAACAGGAGGAGCTTCGGGAACAGATCTTGAGAAGCAGACGTGGCTAGCTAAGTATGCCACTCCGACAAACCTCCAGAGCTCAGCTCCTGCAGTTGGCTCAGAGCTGGAAAAGCAAGCATGGCTGGCTAAGTATGCCACTCCGGTGAATCTTCAGAGTTCGACTCCTGCAGCCAGCACCGCAGATCAGATCAGCACGATCCTGAGAGACCAGTTCGGCATGGTGCCGAGAAGGAGGACAATCGGCTATTCCAAGCCGTACCCCAACGATTACGAGTTGATCCCGCTACCACCCAAATATCGGCTCCCTGATTTCTCCAAGTTTAATGGATCAGATGGTTCTAGCTCCATCGAGCATGTGAGCCGATATTTGGCACAGCTGGGCACGGTCTCAGCATCGGATCCACTACGCGTGAGGTTCTTCGCACAGTCCCTCACAGGATCGGCTTTCGGGTGGTACACTTCGTTGCCACCAGACTCGATCCGGACTTGGAAGCAGTTGGAAGAACAGTTCCACATGCAGTATCACTCAGAGGCTTCCGAGGCCGGCATTGCCGATCTAGCACAAGTACGTCAGAAGCGTGGAGAAACTGTGGCAGAATACGTCCAGCGCTTCAGAACTGTTAGGAACCGATGTTATTCGGCTCGTGTGACTGAAAAAGAAGCAGTCAAGTTGGCAGTGGTGGGCCTGGCATCACCAATCAAGGATATGGCTTCCCAAGCAGACTACCCTTCACTGGCGCACATGGTTCAGAAACTGTCGTTATATGAACAGCGCCACCCAGACTTGTACCAGGACAAATTCAAGCGTGCGGTAGTCCTGGTTGAAACAGAAGAAGATGAAGGGTCTGCGGGAGATCAAGAGGTAGCAGTGGCTGAATGGACTCGGGGGGCAACCCCCATATCCTGCAAATGGGTTAAGCCACCAGGTCCGCCCAGAGGGTTTGATTTTGACGTAACTAAAACTGAGCAAATTTTTGACCTCTTACTCAAGGAGAAGCAGTTGAAGTTACCCGAAGGCCTCAAAATCCCCACGGTACAGGAGCTGAACGGAAAGCCATACTGCAAATGGCATAACTCGTTCTCCCATACCACCAACGACTGCAGGGTGTGGCGTCAGCAGATCCAAATGGCGATAGAACAAGGACGTCTAATTTTCAACCAGTACGCCATGAAAGTCGACACGCACCCCTTCCCCGCCGTTAACATGGTGGAGTGCACTTACCCTGGAGGGTGCCAGCCAGGATTCTCGTTCAACATCAACATGGTAGGACCTGGACACCACTCTGGTAAGGACGGAGACGAGGGCAGCTGCTCTCGTAGCAAGGACACAGAGGAAGCCGTTCCGCGCGATCGGCTCCGACACGATGGCAAGCGCTACATCACAGAGGGAGAAGTGAAGAATGTAAGATATCAGCGACCTCTCTCTGATCACCTCCTCAACAAGTATATGAGTCAATATGACCAACGCCGACGACCCAACGATGATGATGAAAGAGATCGTCTGGATAGGGACGCCAGGAGACATCGTCGGCATGATCGCGATGAGGAGGAGTACGAGCGCCGTGCCAAGGAAAAGTCAAGGGAGCAAGACGACGAGGATAGGCACTGGGACTGCCCCTTCTTCAAACACTGCTGGGATTCAGGAATGAGCCGATTGCCTACAATCGGTAACTGCCCAGAATGTAGACAGAAGAAGAGGGATGCAGCTAACGTGTCCGTGTTCCAACGTCTAGGGCCTCTCCCGCCTCGGAACAAGCACGCTGAGTCCCCTCGGGTGGAAGATCTCGAGGACTTGGAAGACGATGATGAAGAAGAAGAAGACCGGTACCACCGGCCAAGATGGTGCCCTGATGGACTCAGCCGTTCCCAAAAGCGTAGGGTTCAGCGACTGCGTGGCTTGGAGGAAGCCGAAAGGTTATACCTGCACACGCTAAGGAAGGCGCGGCCTGATCTGGCCGCGAAAATTCAACGAACCCTGGACGAAGAGGGTCGACCACAAAAAATGGAGTGGCGCCCCAAGCAAAGGAAAGCCGATGATGAAACATCGGCTGGCACGAATATGGTGTTCATCCTTCCGACGGAGTTTAGTGCTCCAGGATTAGACGAAGCACCTGTGGCACAACTTGACTGCGGCCCACGGCCAGTTATCTTTGAGAAGCCACGAGAAAAAAGCTACAGACATCTGAAGGCCCTGTACTTGCGAGGTTATATCGATGGGAGGCCTGTCAACAAGATGCTGGTGGACACCGGAGCGGCAGTCAACATTATGCCATACTCCATGCTACGTCGGTTGGGACGCTCTAGCTCGGATCTGATCAAGACCAACGTGACATTGAGCGATTTCAATGGCCAAGCATCTGACGCACAAGGTGTTCTGAATGTGGATCTGACCGTAGGAAGGAAAACCATCCCTACGACGTTCTTTATTGTCGATAGCAAGAGCACCTATGCTGTCCTGCTCGGAAGAGATTGGATCCACGTCAACGGTTGCATTCCATCCACGATGCACCAATGCGTAATACAGTGGGATGGAGATGAGGTAGAGGTCGTCCAGGCAGATGACTCAGCCGAGATTTCAACGGCTGGCATGAACGCTTGGGAAACAGCAGGCCAAGAGCCACTCTCAGGCATCAATTTGGACGACTGCGAGCGCATCGACGTGACGAAGAACGGGGTTAGGCTGGTCTTATCCACCGGCCTGACCGTGTAGCAAGAGCAAACCTATAGAGAAACGTGGCGAGGCCGATCCTTGGGATCGGCCCCAAAGATCTATGAAGGGACATTGCAACACCTTCATTGAGCGCTTCGATCAACATGGAGGCCGATTCAAGCAATCGGCCAAAATGATCCTCACCTTACGTTCTGCCTGTGTTCAACGTCGATCGGATGGGCAGCGGTTTTACGTCGGCTGATGAGCTAGGAAAAAATCAACATTGGCCCGACCGGAGCCGACGTGCAAATACAGTGCCTTGGCTAACTACAGAGCCGATATCTGCAGTTACCTGACAGATTCAGCTCGGGGGGGCACCTAATCGGATGAACATGTGCGATACATGTGCAGTGAAATATTGGGGGCCGATAGAAAAATCGGCCAGTAAAAAAAAATTTCTCATGATATATAGCCGATGCACAGCCATCGACTCTAGTACAAATTACACAAGATCTACCTGCTGCGTGTTCAAGACGCGGATTTTCACCGAGTCCAGTTCAGCTGCAAGGAGCCGATTTTGGTGTCCGAACTTTCTCTTCGAGGACTTCCAACCCTTTGTGCCAGTTCAGCGGTACTGTCAGAAGCGTCAGTTTTGGCTGTCCCGAGAATTACCTGAGTTCAAAGCCCTTGGACTGAACTGTATATCCTCGCCACTGTTCTCACCTTAACTGAGGCTCGGGGGGCAGCTGATTTGGTAGATACTCTGCTTATGGAAGCCGATGGGAGTTTCATCGGCTGACCCTGCATCATAACCTTCTTCGAAAGCGGTGAGTTGCTGCAGAAGAATAATACTAGAGCTGCTGAAAGGAGCCTGAAAGGGAGGCCGTCATCACCTACAGGGTCAGAACCGTTTCTGTTGCCGCGAAAGGTAGAGCAAGACGCTATGTTCGGACAGCAAGGAGCAGTTAAGGATCACCTTCAGGCTGAAAACCGGAACGTGGGCATTGGATGGTGTTGCCCATGGATCCATTGCAATTGCGAACCTGCGTGATTGACATTTGAGGTTCACATGGCCGTGGGTTGGACCGGCTCAAGTGGCGTTTTGGGGATTTGGGCTTTGCCCTTACGGACAAGTCACAGATTACCATTTGGATAGACAATGGAGTTGGCTGTGCTCGCGTTTCATGGCAAGGTCCGATGCGCTGCCATCGGATCGTAATTTTTTGGCTTGTTTTAGCAATCGGTAAATTTGGTGAAAGGACAGAATCAGCTGAGAAGTTCCTTCTTCATAATAAGAGGGGTTTTTTACAGTGAAGAGCCGATTGCTCAAGAAAGGAAGAACAAAAGAAGAGCCGATTGCTCATGGGGCTACTAGTCCTACTTTACTAATCCTCGCTGGCCTCGTCATCGACATCGCTGCCGTCGGCGCTGCTTCCGGAGAGCTCCTCGTCGCTGCTACCCCAGCCCTCGGCTGGAGCCTCTTCTTCCTCGTCATCATCATCATCCTCGCTGTCCGCCCAAGCGCGGAAGCGCTTTGCCGGCGGATACCCAGCGGAGGAGGAGGAATCATCCTCCTCCTCTTCCTCTTCTTCCTCTACTTCTTCTTCTTCCTCCTCCTCGTCGGAGGAGGTGGATTTCGCCCAGGGGTGGAGGTCGTCTTCGCTGTCGCTCTTTAGTTCCCCTTCGAGGAGAAACCCGAGGTCGTCCTCCCCATCGGTCAGAGGTAAGTCACCATCTAACCCGACGAGTGCCTCGGGTGGGCCGTCTGGCACATGATCAAAGTTCCACTCTTGCTCGCTCGAGGAGGAAGACTGGAGGGAGAGGCCTGAGGAGATGGATGAAGAGGACGACATTGCTGCAGGGGAAGAGGGTTTTCTTGGTGCCGATGGCCAGAACAGAGCAAGGGGATGAAGTGGCGAACGGTTCAGAGCGGTTAAATAGAAGGGGATATAGTAGAAATTCAATGCCATAGCAGTTTCCGAAGAAGTGGTGCCCAACGAAGAAAAAATTGCCAGGACACGCGGAAGTGGAAGAGGCAAAGCATCATGATGAAGGATACTGTGACGGTTCTGCCACGACATGACCCAACGAAGAAAGAACGGAGTGATTTTGGAATTATCAATTCCAAAACCAGGGGGGCTTGTGTTATCACCAGAATTTGACCGAATCAGAGGTGGGCCGCGATCAAGATGGGCTTGAAGAATATACATGGAAGAATATACGTGAATCGGCCTTATATGCAAAGTTTGGGCTAGTTTGCCCGTGTATCTGTAATATAGTAGGATACGTGTTGATTAGTTAGAGTTTGGCTCATGCACCGTTGGGATTATCCCCACGTTAGAAAGTCTACGGACTATAAATATGTATCTAGGGTTTATGAAATAAACAACAATCACGTTCACCACAAACCAATCTAGGCGCATCGCCAACTCCCTTGTCTCGAGGGTTTCTTCCGGGTAAGCATCATGCTGCCTAGATCGCATCTTGCGATCTAGCAAGTACAAGTTTATTCGTTGTTCATGCGTTGCTCGTACTGAAGCCTTTTTGATGGCGAGCAACGTAGTTATCTTAGATGTGTTAGGGTTAGCATTGTTCTTCATATCATATGATGTCGTTGTGCAACCCTTAGACATCTAGCCGCCCTTGCACCTATCTTAGGTGTAGGGGCGGCACCCCGCTTGATCATTATTTAGTAGATCCGATCCGTTATGGTTGCTCCTTGTTCTTCAAGGATTAGTTTAATATCTGCATAGTTAGGCCTTACAAAGGGTTGAAGGATCCAGTGGCACGTAGGGTGTAGTTTGCTAGCCCTAGACAGGATGTTCCGAGGATCAACTTCGTGTTGGTTTTTAGGCCTTGTCTAGGATTGGTTTACGATCACCGTGCGTGGCCGCGAGGCTCAATCACGAGTAGGATGTTCCGATTATGTGGTGAAAACCCTAAATCGTAGTAGGTCGTTTTAGCTTTATTCTGATCAAGCAGGACCACCATATATTCGTACACCTCGTGCGAATCATGGGTGGATCGGCTCTTTGAGCCGATTCACAGGACAACCTGAGAGCCGATCGAGGCTCGTATTTAATGTTTACGTGTATGCCATGCAGGAAACTAAGCGAGGCACATCCATCACCTTCCTGACCAGGTATAGGTCAGGTGGCACGCCCTTGCACCAGCATCGGACGTGCGTGCCGAATCTTTGCGGGCCGTCGCTCAGAGGGACCAGGGCCAGCCGCAGTCCTGGGAGCCTCCCGGCTCTACTGTGTTGCCCGTCGCTGCTCGCCGGTGGGTTTCTGACCGCAACAGTAACCCATACCAAACAAAAACAAGTCATCATGATCAATAAGTGCGCGTTTGACGCGGACCTGTTCATTTTACCGATGAAGGACATTGATGTCATTCTTGGTATGAACTGGTTGGAAGCTAATGGAGCATTGATCGACTGTGTGAACAAGACGGTATCTTTGAAAAGCCCCGATGGAAGTAGAATGATTTACCAAGGCGACAAACATACACAGATTGAAGTGGAGCTACAGCTGAACAGCATGAAGGAAGTGAAATTAGAGGATATACCTGTAGTGAATGAATTCCAGGATGTATTTCCTGCGGAATTACCTGGTATGCCACCAGATAGGGAGATAGAATTCACTATCGACCTAATTCCAGGAACAGCTCCGATTGTATGGTGCCTAAGGAGTTGAAAGAACTTAAGGAACAATTGGATGACTTGGAACAGAAAGGATTTATACAAGAAAGTGTTTCACCATGGGGATCACCCGTGATCTTCGTGGATAAAAGAGATGGAGGAAGAAGGATGTGCGGAGACTATAGGAATCTGAACAACGTTACAATCAAGAACAAGTATCCACTTCCAAGAATACAAGATCTATTTGATCAAGTTAGAGGTGCGGGAGTCTTTTCCAAGATTGATCTAAGATCCGGATATCACCAGATAAAGATCAAGAAAGAAGACGTTCCGAAAACTGCCTTTGTCTCAAGGTATGGACATCATGAATACCTTGTAGTGCCTTTTGGATTAACCAATGCCCCAGCAATATTCATGAATCTCATGAATAAGATTTTCATGCCATATCTAGACAAGTTTGTCATCGTATTCATTGATGATATCTTGATCTATTCCAAGAACAAGGCCGAACATGCTGAACATTTGAGATTAGTGTTGCAAACACTAAGAGAACATCAACTCTATGCCAAATTTAGCAAGTGTGAATTTTGGCTAGATCAAGTGGAATTTCTAGGTCATGTCATTAGTAAAGATGGAATAGCTGTTAACCCGAGCAAGGTAGCAGCAGTTCTAGAATGGGAAGCACCCAAGACCGTCAAGGAAATCCGAGGATTCCTCGGAATGGCAGGATATTATCGGAGATTCATTGAAGGATTCTCGAAGATAGCAGGACCCATGACGAAACTGTTAAGAAAGAACACACCTTTCGTGTGGTCAGAGGAGTGTGAGAAGAGTTTTCAAACTCTAAAAGAGAAACTCACCACGGCACCGGTGTTAGCAGTTCCGGAAGTTGGCAAGGATTACATCGTGTATTGTGACGCATCCAAGCATGGATTGGGTTGCGTACTCATGCAAGATCGGAAAGTAATATCTTATGGATCAAGGCAACTCAAACCTCATGAAGTGAATTATCCAACACATGATTTGGAATTAGCAGCAGTTGTATTTGCACTCAAAACTTGGAGACATTTTCTTTATGGAGCCAAGTGTGAGCTCTATACGGATCATAAGAGTCTCAAATACTTCTTCACTCAGAAGGAACTCAATATGAGACAGAAAAGATGGCTTGAACTGATCAAGGACTATGATTTGACCATCAATTACACTCCAGGAAAGGCCAATGTTGTAGCAGATGCCCTGAGCAGGAAGAGCACCAGCGGAGTGGAACAAGAAATCTCACCGGAGTTGAGGAAGGAAATAAGTCAAGCCCAAATACAACTTTGGGAGAAGGAAGCCCATGAAGGATTATCGGCGTTGCAAGTAGCCGATGAGTTAAATGTTAACCTGAAGAATGAGATCATGATGGGTTAGCTGGACGATCCATTCATCGTGGAGGAGATGAGAAGAATAGATGAGGGAAGACCATCAGAATTTCACCGAGGAGAATCTGAATCATTATGGTTCCAGAAAAGAATTTGTGTTCCGGATATTGCTGAAATTAAGGAAGTAATACTCCGGGAAGCCCACCAAACACCATACTCCATTCATCCGGGTAGTACAAAGATGTACATGGACCTAAAGGAGTTATTCTGGTGGAATAATATGAAGAGAGAGATAGCACAATATGTGGCGGAATGCCATACCTGTCAGAGAGTGAAGGCTGAACACCAGAGTCCGGCAGGAAAGTTACAATCTTTACCTATTCCAGAATGGAAATGGGAGGAAATAGGGATGGATTTCATCACCGGACTACCCATGACTAATAAAAAGAAGGACATGATATGGGTAATCGTGGACCGGTTGATGAAGAGCGCACACTTCTTAGCAGTAAATCAGCAGGACAAAGGAGAGAAACTCATCGATCGTTACATCAAAGAGATCATGAGTAAGCATGGAGTGCCTAAGAAGATCGTGTCGGATCGAGGATCCGTGTTCACATCAGCATTCTGGAAGCAACTACACGAAGCTTTAGGATCCAAGTTGGACTATAGTACCGCTTATCATCCCCAGACAGGTGGACAAACCGAGAGAACCAACCAAATCTTAGAGGATATGCTTAGGGCTTGTGCCCTAGACTTCGGAGGATCATGGGAGGAGCACTTACCACTAGCAGAGTTTTCATATAACAATAGTTACCAAAGCAGCATCAAGATGGCACCATTTGAAGCTCTGTATGGAAGAAAGTGTAGATCACCGATATGTTGGTATGAAGCCGGAGCAAGCAAAGAGTTCAACCCTGATTATGTCAAGGAAAAACAACAAATCATTGACATTATCAGAGATAGGCTCAAGATAGCCCAAAGTCGGCAAAAGAGTTATGCCGATCAGAAGAGGAGAACATGGGAGCCACGAGTTGGAGACATGGTATATCTTAAGGTAAGCCCGATGAAAGGACTCCAGAGGTTTGGAGTAAAAGGAAAGCTCAGTCCTAGATACATAGGACCTTTCAAGATTTTGAGTCAAAACCGAGGGTTAGCCTTTGAATTGGAATTACCGGGAAGGTTATCTCAGGTTCACAATGTATTCCATGTGTCGCAACTCCGAAAGTGTCTGAAGACCCCCGATGAACCAGTATCACATGAAGAGCTCGAGTTGCAACCAGACTTGACCTACATCGAGAAGCCAGCAAAGATTCTCGAGGAGAACTGGAAACAACTCAGGAATCGAGCCATAAAATACTGCAAGATACAATGGAAGCACCATCCCGAGAGGGAAGCTACCTGGGAAAAAGAGGAAGACCTGAAGAAAACATACCCCGAACTCTTCAGGTATTACAACCACAACTTCGGGACGAAGTTTTATTTAAGGGGGAAAGGCTGTAATGTCCCAGGTTTAGAGACGATCGAGGGGTAGATTTTAGAAAGGGATGTGCATTGCATTGTAATTTACGGGGAAATTTCGCGCTTTTAAAACAAAACTGCATCGAAGGGGGACAGGTTTCTCTCTCGACACCTTACAGGGTTAGGGTTTCGAGAGTGCGATGAACTTGTTCCTACTTAACTAAATTAGGGTTTTGAGAAGAGAGAAGTGATAATTGCATTGGAATCTTAAGTTGTATGATTGAATTACAAGTTAAGTGATATGTTTGAATTCAAACCAAATTGAATTTGAATTTCAAATTCAAACATTAAATAATCATCACATAATTCAAAATTGAGATAATTTCACAAACAATTACCATTAAGCAATAATATAAGTAATACAACAATTACATTAAGCTCAATAAGGAAAACTTGAGCTTTATTGATCATCACACACATAATACATTGTCTTTACAATATTCAGATTTGAATTATGGAATTACAACACATTACAAGAATTGAATCAATAGAAAAAGAAAAAGGAAGATTACAAGTTATCTAAATAACCTAAACTACATTGTGATTTTCATGAACTCTATGATCTTGATGATTTTGAATTCATCCTGATCAGCACTTGGTACCTGCACACATACACAAACCATCAAGTATTAAGCCAAGTGGCAAAGCCACTTGGCAGGTTAGCAAATATATGGTGAAGAGTGGATATGATCAAGTCTCTGCCGAGCAAAGCCATGCCACAGATAGGATCAAGTCCAAGTGCACAGCACTTGCACACACACACAGCCTAGCAGCTCACCAGGCTATGTGCATGCACAATAGCACACACCAGCCAGGGGAGTCACCAAAATGGTGCCAGGCTCAGCTGTCGACCAGGAGAGCAAAGAGAGGATGATATAAAACCTTTTTCCATCCAAACCCTAAACATTCCATCGACACAAGCTCCTGGGTAAGTTCACCAAGAACAGCAAGAACACTTAGAACAGGAAGCACAACAAGTCACCAGAAACCATCCAGGGACAGTTTCACCAAGAGCTGTCAACTGTGAGCAAGCACCAGATGGAGTAAAGCAACACAAGCTTGCAAGGAGGAGCAGGGCAAGCAAACCAAGCATCACAGAAGCAATCCTCTACACCAACACCCATATCTAGGAGCTGGAGTGAGGTATAAACAAGATCAACCTGAGCAAAACCCTGTTTTGCTCATAAATAAGCATGTGCATATGTCCCAGAAGCAAAGAGGGTAGAATACCCTATTTGTATCATCATTTGGCTATCAGCCATATGATGCAAGCAAAATAAGGGTAAAACCATTAGGAATGGATCCAAGGGAACACTGATCAAGCCAACAAAATTAAAAGGGACTTAACCAGGGAAATCCAGCAAGGAACTAATCCCTAACTAGCTACCCAGATTCACCTAACAACACACAGCTAGCAAAGCCATCAGATTAATGGACAGATATCATTCAAAGATGATTTCAACATCAAATAACCTGGCAGCCTATGAATGACTACCAGGATTAGTGCACAGAAGCATCCAACAGGGGTAGGAGCAACCATTTCTAGCAGACAGAGCCTGCTAGGGTCACAACAGCTACCTATCCACACAGGAAATTCACCAAAGCATCACATCATTATCCAGTAGGATTCAGTAGGAGCTAGGGTACCCAACCAATGGTTGGCATCCCTCTAGCTACATCAAATTCATCCATATGATCATTACTGATAAACAGTTCACATCATTTATCCATCTAGTAAAGCAAGGAATTACAGATAAATGAAACAGTTAAGTAACCAAAGCACCAACATCTTGCCAGTGAACCAATGGCTCACTGCAAGCATCAGATGATGCTTGAGTAAGCATTAACACACAACAGCACAAGTATAAGTGTCACACAGACACCAGGTGAAGCACCAGTAAGGCACAGGCAACAAGCAAGTGATGATCATTTGATCATCAGAGCCTGCTAAAGCATGCCAAGGCAGGCTAGAATCAATCACTGGTATCCCACATGAATTCCATGAATTAAACAGCCACAGATAAGCAACACTTGTATTACAGACTAGCACATAACCATTTTTATGGTTATAACCAGAAGCATATCATCAAGGAATTGATGTCTATGAACAACAATTAAGCAAGGCCAAACCTACTATAAGACATGACTTAATAATCATCACATAAATAACACTGTCTCTTGCTAAACAGCAAGAACCACTCACAGTAATGAACCAGGGGAGCTAGAGCTTAATACAGCATAAGCATGCAAGCATCAACAATGGCTAGTGATGCTCAGATGAGCATCTAGCCAGATAATAACATGTATAACCCAAGGGTGAGCAGAGACAAGAATCAAAGGAAGCACATGCCACAGCAAGATTTGCACAAGCACATAGACTAGAGCAGGCATGGTAGTAGCAAAGACAAAGAAAGATACGCAGCAGCGAAGCAAGCACAAGCGATAGCACGAAAGATGTCGAGCTCGAGTGGCGAAGCTGAGCACCCGCATGGCAACCCCCTCCGTGCGGGGGAGCAGCGACGGCCATAGCTCGTGGATGAAGATGAGGAGCGAGCAAGACAGAGAGAGAGGAGGAGAGCGATGGGACGTGTACCGGAGCAGGCGCACCGGCGTGCCATGGCGGCACGGCGGCACAGGCCATCAGGGCAGCGCCAAGCCGCGCCTGGCCTAGCGTCGCCGAGCAGGGGGGCGCTCCAGCATCGCCACGACGCCTGGATCGACGGCGGCCGACGAAGCGCCAGGAATCGCCTCGGTCAGGATCACAGGCGAGGTGCGGATGCACGATGACGAAGGCAAAGAACGAATCGGCGCGGACCACCTTGTTCGCCGTCGAGCGGCGGATCAGATCCACCTGATCTCGCCGGCGGCGACGGCCGGAGCTGGTCGGAACAAATTGGAGAAGACGGCGGCGACAAAATCGCCAGAGCTCGCTAGGGTTAGGGTTAGGACGAGCGGCACGAGAGAGAGAGAGAGTGACCGGGTTGGGCCGGACCAGGTGGGTCGGCCAAACCTAACCCGTTGGGCCACCTGACAGGTGGGGCCCAAGGGTATTTCAGTCATTTCATAATTCATATAAATGCAGAATCTTTGAAATTAAATAAGAAATGCTTAGAAGCTCAAAAAAATAAATTAAAAATATGAAAAAGGATCAGCATAAAATTCTCTATTTAAATAAAATATCAAAGAGAATCACACATATTATTTTCAATAATGAAAATAAGTCCATTAATGCAATTGGACTTTAAAAAACACCTTGACAATATTTCAAGGTTGAATTTACCCTAAATCAAGTATCTCCAAGATGTTCTTAGTATTTAACCTCTCACATGAAATTACAACGACATCGGAAGGGGGGAACAAACCCTAAAACTGGAATCATGCATAATTGCTTCTTTAACCATTGCCCTTATCGGACAATGATGCTATTTTTCAGAGACAGAGGACAAGGGTCAGTCCACACCTTCCAACTGCAAAACTTTGCAGTGTTCAGGCAAGTTCATCACTTGCTCATGTCATTTGAGTATTTCTATCAAATTACTTGCAAAGTATTATGGTTATCACTATTGCATAAAAATCAAAACCACTACTTTCATAATTATGAATATGACTATGTGGTGGGCAATGGAACCATGGATTGTGTTGATATGGTGGAGGTTCCATTGCAAGGGTTGATATCCATCTAGGATTAACAACAAATGTCGTCCAGTGATTCTTGTGCCGTAATACCCGTGTTAACCATAAGATCTGGAGTGGGACGGAATAGTCAATTGTATTTCCACCTCTTGTACATCAACGGATGCGCTTACCGTAGACGGTTGTATCTTGCGGAGCAATTGGTGGGTGGGGAGCCCCTTCTAATTCCCCACGGTATAGCTGTTTCTTACCGTAGCGGTTGCTGCTTGCGGAACAATTGGTGGGTGGGGATCCCCTTCTAATTCCCCACGGTAATGTGGTCTATGATGGGTTGCAGCTACCGACGAAGGAGTTTGGTTCAATCCCAGACTGTCGTCGTGGTCGGGGTCCACCCTGAAATTACGGGAATAATGGGACCGGCGAGGACCCAGGGTCGGGGTTTGCAACAAAGGGTGGGTGTGCGAGGTAGCGGAGGAATATGATTGACTATGACCTTATACCGGGCCTCACACCGAAGGAAGTGTGGACGGGAAAGCTGCCCGGTTGGTACCAAGGTTAAGATCTCTTATGGGTAAAGCAACACCCCTCTGCAGAGTGTAAAGAACTGTGACCTGTCACTCCCTGTTCCGGGATAAGGAACTGCGAACGCGGCCGGAAAGGAGCTCCATGAAGTTCTAGTAAACCGGTGAAGGCTGACGGACATAGCTCTTTGGAATAAAAGCAATCTCTTGAAGAAATGTTTATCAAAACTTGCATTG
This sequence comes from Lolium perenne, assembly GCF_019359855.2. Classification (NCBI taxonomy): domain Eukaryota; kingdom Viridiplantae; phylum Streptophyta; class Magnoliopsida; order Poales; family Poaceae; genus Lolium; species Lolium perenne. The sequence continues at coordinate 265,782,559 of NC_067246.2, read as the reverse complement.
GTATTAGACTTTCTGGTCTAATATCGTAGCTAGAGCATTAAACACCTCTTATCTAAAATGAACTTATTGAGTACGCTCGTACTCATACCACTCTTAAATCCCATGCTTAGATTGTCTGAATCGTCTGGAGGAGGACTACGACCACAATGAAGGAGCCGAGATCATCGGCTATGAAGAACCAGACCTCTCTGGAGGTATAGAAGGCGTAGACTACCTCATCATCTACGGATCTGGGGAGGCTTCCGGAGGAGATCAAGCCTAGAGATATCCAGTAGTAGTAGTAACCGAGCAGCCCGAACTCTTAGTATTTAGCTGCTCGAGGAAATAAATGTATAACTTAATGAGACTCTTATATTGTAAGCTAAGTTGGGTTCGCCTCGAACCCAGGAGTATTCCTCTTAGGACCCAAGAGGAGCTCCGAGATGACATGTGTATGATAGTTGTAATAATAAATGAATGAGTTATGGACCTGCTATGTTCTGTTGTACTACTCTGAGGGATGTAATATTTGCGGAATGGTACTTCGTGAATGTTATATCAACGACTGGCATACTACAACATGCAGTGGTATGCAGGGTCACCACATCGAAGCACAGCAGAAGTCGGGCGGCTTGGGCGGATCGAAGCGCAGCAGAAGTCGGGCGGGATCCCGGCGAAGTCCTGGCGCTGGAGATCGAGGCGAATCGGCGCAGAGGCGAATCGGCGCACCGAGCGGGGGCGTCGGGCGAGAGGCGGGCCGCGGATCGGGGCGAATCGGCGCACCGAGCGGAGGAGATCAGCCAGATCGGGCGAGCAGAGCACGGAGGAGATCGGCCAGAGGACGGGCGACGGACAAGCAACGTCGGCCGGGACTAGAGAATCAATTTTGGCTCTGATACCATGTTAGAGTAATATGCTTGTTGTATTTTCAGGGGGCCAAAGACCACAATATATAGTACATGTACAGGTGCACATATGCAGAAAGCCCCCTAACATATGAGGAAACTACAATAGACAGATATATACATCTAACACTCTCAACCCTGCAAGATATTCGCAACTCCACACACTTGCGCACGTAGCCGCCGACCACGAAGCGGTAAGTTGCAACCTTCTAATTTCCAATGAAACAACAGATCACACAAGAGTTTCACAGTTTACACCAAATCAAGGCAATATGGTATAGGGATTCAATAGAGTTGCAAAGCAATCAACTATGAACTAGGGTTTATCTTAAACATGGTCTAAACCTAATTTGGGGCCGTCCTGGGCACTTATTATATAGGGGTTCAGGACGACCTCAGGTCAAAAAGATACATAGAAAACCGACCCAGATCGGATCTAGTCGAGACAGACTCGAAGTCGGCCGGTCATACGGCCGGTCAACCAGGTCTGGGACCAGGCCATCCGGTTTCAACCGGGTCTGGCACCGGGTGCAGGCCCGAGCGAGAGGGGGTGCAAAGTGTGCAAGGGCACTGGGCCCAATTTTTTTGGGGCCCCAAATTTTGGTATAAACCTAATATAAATATTCAGTAAAAAAAGTAAAACAGCCGGGCCCAGCCTTTGCCCTTCCAATCGATGGAGAGAGCGAACCAGCGAGGCCGACCGTCGACGCGATCGAGTCCACCAACCACCGATTCGATCGACAGATGGAGAAACTTCGTGTCTGGCCCGACTCCCTAGATGAAGTGGAAGCCAAGCCATGGAGGCAGTTCGTCAATCGTCGTCGACTCATCCTCTCCCTTCCATGGCGCCGTGGCGGCAGTTCTGCTTCTGCACTGCCATTGCCCCTCCGAGTCCCTCTCCCTCCTGATCGATCTTGCGATCAAGCACAGCAGGTGCGGCCGATCTCTCTCTCATCGCATGACTCTTCCTGTTTCTTTTCATGTCTGCCTTTTTCCCATAAGCCTTAGTAGACTAGTACTCCCTCCGTTCTGAAATACTCTACATTCTAGTTCTAAATTTTGTTCTGAAATACTCTACATTCTAGTTTTTAGTCAACAATAACACTAAAAACGAAGTGGTTTTGCTCTTTTTATTGGTTGTTATTATTTTCAATGTAGTTTAGATTGGTTGTTTACATATCCAAGTAGTACTAATAAACGCAATACTAGTTTGTCTTATTTTTTCTAGAATGTAGACTAAATTAGAACGGAGGGAGTACTCTACTAGATGCCCTACGTACTGGCCTAGGTGGTTTTCTCCTAATTCCCAAATTCGTTTAATTATGATGTATTTTTGTTCATCTCTTTTGTAGGGGTCAACATGGAAAAGCTCGAATCCGATTTTCAGAAGCATAACAAAAAAGAAAAAAGGGAATTTTTTTTATTCAATCTCAAAGAGAGGCACAATTGACAAGTTTGTTAAAAAGAAACCAAAAGCATCCTTCGATAATCAATTAGTTGAAGTTGGCTTCGACCATTGCACTTGAGAGTGAAGTGTTGAAGAAGATTTATTATGACGATATGATTGAAGATTTTTCAAAGAACCCGGAAAGAATGAAGTTGTTCAAAAAAAATCATGCAACCGGAAGTTTAATAGGTATGCTTCTTAATGTTTCCAATTTCTATGTAAGATACTCTGATATATAAGTTATAATATGTTGAGTCGATTTTTTTATTATACGGCCCATTTTAGTATTTCGCACAGGGCTCCGGATTAAGCCGGCTCGGCCCTGCCGGGTGGGAACCGGGCTAGGCGTCCAGGCTTTCTGGATAGTGCCCTGCTGGTACAAGCGTGGCGTCCGGTCGGCGCCGGACTGGGCCGGTCTGGCGCCCGGTTGACCGGGCCTGGGACCGGGCGCGCCGGCGTGGCGGCCGGTCTGACCGGGCCTGGCGCCGTCCTGGACTTCTTCTTCTTCCCTCGCGCATGCCTCCCTCTTCTCCCTCGCGCTTCCATGGAATGTCTTCTTGTCCAGCTTCAGGGCTAGCTCCATGTCTAGCTTCACGTCCAGCTTCTTGTCCAGCTGCTCCTCTCATCCTCGTGTGATGCTTGCTCTCTCTTCATACCTGATCATACATAAGTAATAGGACTTAGGCAGTATAAAGTTCTCATCGATCAAAGTATCACTTAGGAACAAATTCACCTGTTGTTTAAGTAGCTTCGCACGAGCTCGTGTCATTGGTCCAATCCTGACTTTATTAGGCTTGAGCTTCACAGCAGCATCGTCTTCATCTTGGAATGACAGAGGTAGTAGTGTAGTAGGGATGTCTTCATCATCTCCCCCCCCCCTTCAAAAGGCGTCGACCTCGACGCTCCAAGGTCTTCTCCGTCATATGGTGTCAAATCAGCCACATTGAAAGAGTTGCTGACACCAAACTCATCAATTGGAAGATCTATCGAGTATGCACTATTATTGATCTTGGCAAGCACTTTGTAAGGACCAGCACCACGAGGAAGCAACTTGGACTTCCGCAGCTTCGGGAACCTATCCTTGCGAAAATGTACCCAGACCATATCACCAGGCTTGAACAATATCTCCTTGCGCTTCTTGTTCATCCTTGCAGCATTGCTCTTGCCTTTCTTCTCTATCAACTCTTTAGTCTTCACATGAATCTTTCGCACAAAATCTGCCCTCTTTGATGCATCCATATTGACTTTCTCATGTATGGGTAGAGGCAACAAATCAAGCGGAGTAATTTGTTTGAAACCATACACCACCTCAAAGGACACAGCTCTGTGGTAGAATGTACTGCCCTGTTGTAAGCACACTCCACATGCGGCAAACAATCTTCCCACTCCTTCAGGTTCTTCTTGATCATGGATCTCAACAGTTGTGACAATGTTCTATTCACCACTTTAGTTTGACCATCAGTTTGGGGATGACAAGTAGTACTGAAAAGTAGCTTCGTCCCCAGCTTTCTCCAAAGCGTCTTCCAGAAATAACTCATAAACTTGATGTCACGATCCGAAATAATAGTCTTCGGGACTCCATGTAGATGTACAATCTCCCTGAAAAATAGGTTAGCAATATGCAATGCATCATCGCTCTTGTCACAGGCAATGAAATGTGACATCTTAGAGAATCTATCCACTACCATAAATATAGAATCATGGCCTCTCTTAGTACGCAGCAAACCCAACACAAAATCCATACTAATATCCTCCCAAGGTGTAGTAGGTGCCGGTAAAGGAGTATACAAACCGTGAGGCTTCAGCTTGGACTTGGACTTGTTGCAAGTAATGCACCTCTTCACATACATGTCCACATCCCGCCTCATCTTTGGCAAATAAAAGTGGTCAGCGAGCATGAGTAGCGTCTTCTCACGCCCAAAGTGACCCATCAAACCTCCAGCATGTGATTCCTGCAATAAGAGCAAACGCACAGACGATTCTGGAACACATAGTGTTTGTTAGCTCTAAACAAGAACCCATCATGTATGTGATATTTTTCCCATGCTTTACCAATAGCACACAACGATATGGTTCAGCAAAATCATGATCAGTAGCATACAAATCACATAGTACTTCTAATTCAGGAATTTTAACATCAAGTTGAGTTAATAGCATATTCTTCCTAGATAGAGCATCAGCAACAATATTATTTTTCCCCTTCTTATGCTTAATAATGTATGAATGTATGGAAAAGACTCAATGAACTCAAGCCACTTAGCAAGACACTTATGCAAAGTAGATTGAGCTTTCAGATATTTTAAAGCTTCATGATCAGAATGTATGATAAATTCTTTTGGCCACAAGTAATGTTGCCAAACCTCAAGAACTCTAATTAAAGCATATAATTCTTTATCATACATAGGATAGTTCAACTTAGCACCAGAAAGTTTCTCAGAAAATTATGCAATTGGGCGACCCTCTTGCATCAACACACCACCAATTCCAATACCACTAGCATCACATTCAATCTCAAATTGTTTATTGAAATCAGGAAGTGCAAGCAATGGTGCAGAAGTTAACAATCGTTTTAGTTCATCAAAAGCATGATCTTGGGCTACGCCCCACTCAAAGACAACATCCTTTTTAGTAAATTCATTCAAAGGTGCAGCAATAGTACTAAAATTGGACATAAATCTTCTATAAAACCCAACAAGACCGTGAAAACTTCTGACTTGACTCACATTCATGGGAGTGGGCCAAGTTTGAATAGCTTCAATTTTAGACACATCTACTTCTACTCCATGCTTAGAGACAACATAACCCAGAAATATGACCTTATCTTTGCAAAATGTGCACTTCTCAAGATTACCATAGAGTTTATTATTACGCAACACTTGCAAAACATGTTGAATATGTATAGTATGGTCAGATTCATTGTAGTTGTAGATTAATATGTCATCAAAGTACACAACCACAAACTTGGCAATAAAATTACGCAAAACATGGTTCATTAGTCTCATGAAAGTGCTAGGAGCATTAGTCAAACCAAAAGGCATTACTAACCACTCATACAAACCAAAATTTGTTTTAAAGGCTGTTTTCCACTCATCCCCCTCTCTCATCCTAATTTGATGATAACCACTACGCAAATCAATTTTAGAGAAAATAGCAGCACCACTCAATTTATCTAGCATATCCTCTAAACGGGGAATAGGATGACGGCATCGAATAGTAATGTTGGTTATCGCTCTACAATCTACACACATGCGCCATGTACCATCTTTCTTAGGAACTAGAATAACAGCAACAACACAAGGACTAAGGCTTATGCGGATATAACCTTTGTCGAGTAGCGCTTGTACTTCCTTCTGTATCTCCATCATTTTTTCGGGGTTCGTTCTATATGACGCCCTATTAGGCAGTGAAGCTCCGAGTATGAAGTCAATTTGATGCTCAATACCATGCAATGGTGGTAGTACTGCAGGCACCTCCTCCGGAAACACATCGCTGAATTCCTGCAACACATTAGAAACACCAAGAGGAATAGGGGTCATGTCGTTAGAAACCAAAACCGTACCCCTGTACATGAGCACAAGAGGCATGGTTGTAGGATCCTCACTAAATTCTCTCATATCTTCTTTGGTGGCTAATAAGACTAAGGAATTCACTCTCTCACTTTTCGTTATATCACTCACGGTATTACAATTCTCTCGCCTATCTATAGGTGCATACTCCAAGTTTACTTCAACTTTCTGACGAGATTGATTGACAATTTGCTATGGTGACATAGGCTGTAAGTTGATTTATTTGCCCTTAAACTCCAAGTGATATGTATTGGCACGGCCATTGTGTTGCACAGAACGGTCATAGAGCCAAGGCCGACCCAATAGTAGGCGACACACCGTCATAGGAACCACATCAAAATCAATGGAATCCTTATACGGTCCAATCGCAAACTCAACACGCACCATGTGGTTTACCTTTATCTCACCATTGTCGCTCAACCACTGAATATAGTATGGATGCGGGTGCGGTAGATACTTCAAATTCAGCTTGGTACACAACTCCTTGCTTGCTAAATTGCGGCAACTCCCGCCATCAATAATGACCTTGCAAGCCTTGTCAGGACCAACTAAAGCCTTTGTTTGGAATAAATTGCAGCGCTGAGTAGATGCACTAGGAAACACATTAAGAGCACGCTGAGACACAACAATAGTGCGAGCTTCAGACGGATAAGCATCTACACCATCACTGTCATAGTCATCATCTTCTGGAGCATATGGATCAACATCATCTCCAATCTCATACTCATTGTCCTCACTGATAATCATGACCTTGCGGTTAGGACAATCTCTCTTGAACTGACACTTGCCACCACAGGTATGGCAATTCATATCGCGGTTGCACGCAGTAGACATGCTAGAACCACTCGTACTTGCAGCAGGTTCGGGCTTCTTTGTGTTGGACACATTGGAGACCGGCTTGCTAGACGGAGTCGAATAAGGTGCGGAGCGCGTAGATGGCACCGGCGCCATAGATGGAGGCGCCCTAGGCATGTAGCGCCCAGCTCCCATAGCACGACCTTTAACTTTTGCTTCTTCAGCCAACTGTGATTCAGCTTCTCTTGCATGATGTAGCAACTCATTCATAGTGGTGTAACTGTAATGACGAATAATGCCTTTGATATCATACTTCAAACCATCGAGAAAACGCTGCATTGTCATCTCAAGTGACTCACGGACACGGCCACGCTGCATAAGCATCTCCATCTCCATGAAATATTCATCAACAGTCTTCACACCTTGTCTCAATAGGATCAACTTATCATAAATAGTACGCAAATAATTAATGGGCACGAAACGAGCTTGCATTGCCGCCTTCATAGCACACTATGTGATAATGGGCAGCTCACCATCCTCTTCGCGAGCACGAACAAGTCCATCCCACCAACGCAATGCATAACCATCAAATTCGGAAGAAGCAAGCCTGATCTTCCTATCTTCAGTGTAATTATGTAAGCGCCATAACTTATCAATCTTCAGCTCCCAAGAGAGATATTCTTCAACATCAGCACCTCCTTCAAATTTGTGTATCGAGAACTTTGGCATACCCAATCCATCTTCTTCCTCAAACCCACGACCATGGCGTCCGAGTTCAACGAAACCACGACCGCGGTTACCACGTCCAGCACCACGACCAACACCAGGTGCTTCATCCTGAAGATTAGGGTCTTCTGCTTCTTGTTGCTGTTTTTGGGTGAGATTATCAACAACTAGTTGCAAAACTTGAAGACTGCGCTGGATATCCGTTATTTGATCTTTCATTGTAGTGACGGTCTCACTAGTAGCATCCAGCTTCTCGGAAACCCCTAAATAGTCCCCCTAAGTTCATCGTCTTGAGTGCAGAATTCACGTCGCATCTCATTACGAAGAGCTTCATACTCCCTCCATGTCATCACATCAGCAGAATTCTTGTTTTTCTGATTAACAATTTTCTCATCACTAGAAGACATGGTTAGTAGGTTAGTGCACTAAAATAAATATATATGGTGGTACTCTCACAACGCACTCAAAACTGATAAGAAAAGGAAATCTTACCGCTCCAAAGTGAATTAGTATTGCTTACCACTTGTAATGATGACTAGTGCACGGATGTAGCGAAGCGAATATCAAGGGTATAAGAACAATCACACGACAAAGCAGGGTATATGTGGGGTTGTAGGTGGGCTACCTATTTGCACCAATAACAAGCTCTAGCGCTAACTGTAGACAACCAATGATACTCACACAAGACGATAAATGTGGCAATACAACTATATGGATGAAAGGTTGCACTGCACTCGAGAGACGCTAGCAAAACTCAACGGGACAGGCACAAGATTGCTCAACTACAGGTGCAGTAAAGTAAACTTAGGCCTTCACTTGATTCTACTAGCACTTCACTTTTTCTTTTTGGATTTTCTTTTTGTATAACACGCAGCTATGTAGCTATTTTTTCTTCTTTTCAATTTTCTTTTTTTACGACTCAACTACTTGATAACACGGCCAACAGATAATGCAAAGCACCAAAACCCTAATGAGCAGCCTGTCGAGCGGTAAAACTAGTCTCTTCTGGGGAAGTTCCTAGTCACGTATATCGAAAGGATGCGGCTATGGTTTGGACCAACACACTGTATGCTATGTAGACTCGAAGCAACAAAAACTGACTCTAGATGAAAGCGGAGACACAAACCCTAACAATACTAGATGAAAGAAAAAGATACGCAAAAACAACTACGAAAAGCAACTAGAACTCAAAATTAGTGCAATCTAAGGCTATGGCAAACCCTATCCCTAATATTTGTATGACTTTTTCTGGATAGGAAAACACTCACAACTCAACTATGGGGTGGATTGTGGATGTCTTACCGAGGAAACGCTAAAATCTGATACCAAGATGATAAGGGGTTGCCCGATCTTCTAAGTAAGCAACGGTGGTGATGATGATCACAAGATGAACACGGCGGAGATAACTTGATGATGAAGTGGATGATAACTTGTATGACGCAACGAGATCTCTCCATTGGTCCCTGTCGCCAATGCAACAGCTCTCAACCCTGCAAGATATTCGCAACTCCACACACTTGCGCACGTAGCCGCCGATGAAAGTGCATGGAGCCCCCATGTGTGGTTTTGGTAATTAATGACAATCCCTATGGGCTAATGTTTGCATTGAGTTATATTTGTAGGAGTTGTCCATAGGCAATGCTTGAACCATTTGTTGGCTTCAAGGTTGCAATAAGAAGAAATTGATGAAGGATATCAAGTGTCAAGTATGTCTTGAAGATGAAGATGAAGTGAGCCCTCAAGTTACTTCAAGACATCAACATAATGAAGTGCATGTTCAAGATGAGCCAACTCGAAGAGATCATAAGCTTGAAGCTTGCCATGAAGAAATGCTTGAACCATATGTTGGCTTCAAGGTTGCAAGAAGAAGCAATTTATGAAGGATATCAAGTGTCAAGTATGTCTTGAAGATGAAGATGAAGTGAGACCTCAAGTTACTTCAAGACATCAACATGATGAAGAATGAAGAAATGAAGTGCAAGTTCAAGATGAGCCATCTCGAAGAGATCCTTTGCTTGAGTCTTGCCATCCAAATGAAGAAGATCAAGTGTCAAGTATGTCTTGAAGATGAAGATGAAGTGAGCTCTCAAGGTTAACTTCAAGACATCAACGAAATGAAGTGCAAGTTCAAGATGAGCCATCTTGAAGAGATCATTGATGACCCACAAGTATAGGGGATCGCAACAGTCTTCGAGGGAAGTAAAACCCAATTTATTGATTCGACACAAGGGGAGCCAAAGAATATTTGTAAGCCTTAACAGCAGAGTTGTCAATTCAGCTGCACCTGGAAACAGACTTTCTCGCAAGAGTTTATCAGTAGTAACAGTTTTATAGCAGTAGCAGTAGTGAAATATTAGCGGCAGTGTAACAAAGACATCAGTAGTGATTATAGTAAACAACAGGATTAAAATACTGTAGGCATAGGGATGGATGAACGGGCGTTGCATGGATGAGAGAAACTCATGTAACAATCAAGGTAGGGCATTTGCAGATAGTAATAAAACAGTATCCAAGTACTAAACAATCCATAGGCATGTGTTCCATATTTAGTCGTACGTGCTCGCAATGAGAAACTTGCACAACATATTTTGTCCTACCAGCCGGTGGCAGCCGGGCCTCTAGGGAATCTACTGGAAATTAAGGTACTCCTTTTAATAGAGCACCAGAGCAAAGCATTAACACTCCGTGAACACATGTGATCCTCATATCGCCGCCTTCCCCTCCGGTTGTCCCAATTTCTGTCACTTTGGGGCCTCGGGTTCCGGACAGCGATATGTGTATACAACTTGCAGGTAAGATCATAAAACAATGAATATCATCATGAAACAATAACATGTTCAGATCTGAGATCATGGCACTCGGGCCCTAGTGACAAGCATTAAGCATAACAAGTTGCAACAATATCATAAAAGTACCAATTACGGACACTAGGCACTATGCCCTAACAATCTTATGCTATTACATGACCAATCTCATCCAATCCCTACCATCCCCTTCAGCCTACAGCGGGGGAATTACTCACACATGGATGGGGGAAACATGGCTGGTCGATGGAGAGGCGTCGGTGGTAATGATGGCGATGATCTCCTCCAATTCCCCGTCCCGGCGGAGTGCCAGAACGGAGTTTCTGGTCCCGAGACGGAGTTTCGCGATGGCGGCGGTGTTCTGGATGGCTTCTGGCGATTTCGTCTAACCCCCCGTGCGTTTTTTAGGTCGAAGCCTTTAAGTAGTCGGAAGGGGGGCACCTGGGGCTGCCCGAGGCGCCGCCACCATAGGCCGGCGCGGCCCAGGGGCCTGCCGCGCCGCCTGGTGGGGTGGCTGCCTCGTGGCCCCCCTCCTTCTGGTCTTCTGGCTCCGTCAATGTCATGTGAAAATAGGCCCATTGGAATTAATCCCGGGGATTTTCCTGAAAGTTGAGTTTCTGCACAAAAACGAGACACCAGAGCATTTCTGCCGAAAACAGCGTTAGTCCGTGTTAGTTGTATCCAAAATACACAAATTAGAGGCAAAACAATAGCAAAAGTGTTCGGGAAAGTAGACGTATCAACTCCCCCAAGCTTAGCTTATTGCTTGTCCTCAAGCAATTCAGTTAACAACTGAGTGCGATAAAAGAACTTTCACGAACATATTTGTTCATATGATGTAAATATTCTCATGATATGGGCAAGTACTTAAGCAATTCATAATAAGATACATGCAAGTAAAATCATCTAATAGCTATGTCAATCATGGAAAAGGTACCAACGAATTAATAATAAGCATCATGAATCATGTCTATCAGCAGGATTGCAATGTTCATAAAAGGATATGATAAAGTGGTATCTCGCTTGCCCGTATTTGTACAACAAAATATAAATGCTCGGACACCTTTGAAGTTCATGGAAAGACTGGAAGTAGAGATTATCAAAGATAAAAGCATCAAAATTATACCACAGTTAATCACATTTTGGGACAAGCATATTATACTAAGAATGACAGTTGTGCTCTCAAGAAGGTGCTCAAAGAAAGGATGGTGAGTCAATGTAAAAGTAAAAGATTGACCCTTCAGAGAGGGAAGCAAGGATTAACATGCGCTAGAGCTTTTCATTTTAAAACAGGAGTAAAATTATTTTGAGAGGTGTTTGTTGTTGTCAACGAATGGTAGTGGGCACTCCAACTACCTCGTCAACCAGATTTTCAAGAGCGGCTCCCATGAAGGACGTTATCTCTACCAGCAAGGTAGATCATCCCTCTTCTCTTTTGTTTACACACGTACTTTAGTTTTATTATGGATGACACTCCCCCCAACCTTTGCTTACACAAGCCATGGCTAACCGAATCCTCGGGTGCCTTCCAACATTCACATACCATGGAGGAGTGTCTATTTGCAAATTAAGTTGCTTACTGATAAATTAGGGCAAAACATGTGAAGAGAATTATTGATGAAAGTTAATTAATTGGGGCTAGGAACCCCGTTGCCAGCTCTTTTTGCAAAATTATTGGATAAGCGGATGTGTCACTAGTCCATTATGAAAGTCTATCAGGAGTAAATGACAAGGTTGAAAGATAAACACCACATACTTCCTCATGAGCTATAAAACATCAACACAAATTGAGAAGCATTTTGAAGGTTTAAAGGTAGCACATGAGAATTTACTTGGAATGGTTTGAAATGCCATGCATAGGTATTTATGGTGGACACTCTGGAATAACTTGGTTTTCAGGGGTTTGGAAGCACGAGCAGCGTTCCTGCTCAGTACAAGTGAAGGCTAGCAATAGACTGGGAAGCGACAATCAAGAGAGCAGTAACTGTCATAATCATGCTTGCGGCAAAATAAATTAACGGAGGCATAAAAGTGATACAAGAACTCTGAGGTAAAGTAAATCATCGAGGCTTAATTGACTTTTGTTCAGTCATATGCATGCGTGAGCATGTGCCAAGTCAATTCAAGTGAATTATTCAGAGGAGGATACCACAATGGAATACCTATTTATGAATAAAACAATGCAAGCAAATATCTATGACATGCTACTCATATTAATAAATTGGAGCTAAACATGAGAGATCATGAACTACTAGACTTTCTTAGATGACATATACCTCACATGAACCAACTAAGCATGCTCACATGGATGAGTATATGTACAGAAATGAAAACAAATAGAGTTCATACCAGCCTCTCACCACAGTCGAATTGTCGTAGATCGTCATTATTGCCTTTCACTTGTGTAGCTTGAATAATATGGAATGAAAACCAAGCTCCAGCCACCGAAGACCGCTGAACTCCATAATGAACTTTACAAAACCAAAGAAGAACAACAAATATTTTTGGTGTTTTCGTATTGGAAACAAGAACAAAAGGAAACAAGCAAACAAAGCAAAAAAAAAATTGGATTTTCTTATAGCAAACCAACAATAGCAAATAAAGCAAAACAAGAGCAAGAAACCAAAATAAACAAATGGTAAAGAGAAACAACAGAAATATTTTTGGTCTTTTTGTGTTTTAGGAAAGAAACAAAACAAAAACAAGAAAATGAAAACTAAAAGAGTCACATAAACACAAAGCAGCAGAAATTCGTCAAACTTGACAGTAGTATAGTAACCGATTTTTAAGAAAACCTTCCGCTGCTCAGCTCGAAAAATGTTCAACTAATGAAAGTTAGATAACAACCTGGGGAACATGCACGAAAATTGGCTTCGCAAAATAACGTTCTGGCTGTTTTTGAGAATTTTTTTGGTATCAGTTCAGAATCTGTTTTCAATCAGCACTTCCCCAAATATCATCTCCCTCTTATTAGAAAACCACTTTAAGAAGCTAAACAAGTATGTACAAGTATCCAGAAATTATAATATGCAATGAATGAGTGATGCCGGTATAACTCCCCCCAAGCTTAAGCTTTTGGCCTAAGTGGAGATCAACCCCAGCGAGGGTCAGGGTTCCACGCCGGTGGATCATACATGGCGTGGTCATAATAAGGTCCCGGTGCATAAGAAAAGGGTGAAGGCTCCTCATGCCCAAAATGTTGATGTGAAGAGCTCGCTGCATCGGATGACAAGTCGAGGTGTTCCCCGGCCTCCTCCGTGCCGTCCCCTGCATGATGGCCATCCCCCTCTATGTATGCATTCAGTTCACCTTCCGCGACTGACCAATCTTTCCTGGAATCAAGGTTAAACAAAACAGGTGCAGGCAATCCTACTAGCCTTTCAGTTTTCTTAGTTGTTCTCTAATTTTTCTTGTAAAATGTTATCTTGTAAGACAGGTTACTCAAATTAGACAAATCAGAAACAAAGTCATGTTTAATCATGGAAACAATGTCAAGTTTCTCCATGGAGAGCTGAATATCAAGATGGTGAGGTTCTACACCATGCATAGCTAATAAACGAGAGGCGATGAGACCTCCACAAATTCCTCCCTTCTCACGGTTAGTAGCAAGTCTATAGGCTATCAAAGCACCCAAATTATAAGTCCTATCACCTTGCAATGCAGCAGCTAGGAAAGCCAAATCCTGGATAGATAACTTATTTGCATTCTTTCTAGCAAGAACTCACTTGGTGATGAAATAAGCAAAGTAACAAATAGCTGGGAGTTGAATACTACTGATTTTACCACTATCTTCTGAGAAGCTTCTCCCTTGACAAATCATCTTGTATAGACTCAGGAGCTCATGCGGCAGTCCCCTACCTTCTCGCATGATCCCCATTGTGGCACTCTAATTGCTGCACAAAAATCATCAAAAGGCAAGTTGACAGTTTATTATAAATTTTGTATCGAACAATGGGGTTACATTGAGACCAATTGAATTCAAAATCCTACACCACTGACATGGTCAGTTTTGCATATTGGTAAGGTTCACCAACAGCAAAACCTTCCAACCCTGCATTGGAAATAAGGTTTCGAACATCTCGCAAGATTCCTGCACTCCTCATAAAATCAACGCATGGGTAGTAAGAGGGGTATACTCCCTCTTCGCGGTGAACTCTCATAACTTCTTGCACCTCCAATTCTTGTTGGTTTAGTTGGTGCCTATTCCACTCCATTTTCGGAGAACAAATGTGCCAAATTTTAGACAGAAATCTGGGCTGAGCAAAGAGATCGAGAAATCCCGAGCTCTTGAGCAAAAACGCAAGTGAGAGAAAGTTGGTACGAGTTTTTTCGGGAGAGAGAGTGAGATGGGAGGAAGAGATGAATAAGTGGGGCAAGGAGGGGCCCACACCACAGGGTGGCACGCCCCCCTCCTTGGCCGCGCTGGCACATGGGGGGCAGCCCTGGGGTGCCCCACTGGTCAGCCCCAGGTGCTCCCAGGTAGCTCTTCGAAAAATAAGACCAACAGTATAATTTTTGTAAATTTTTGAAAACTTCAAAAAATGCACATTTCTGGGTGTTAAAATTATTATTACTGGGCAGAAAAAGATTTTCAAACCTCTAAACAATTAAAGAACTTTGCAAAACAAGTAGTGCTACAGCGAGTAAAACAAGTGGAGGAAGAAAGAAATGTTGTTTAGCTCCTCTATGCATATAAAATATATTTGTTAACAAGGTTGATCAAGTCTTGCCACCAAATAAATTTTACATGGCGTAAGATGAAATAAACCTCAAATCAATCATGTTACCTTGTATTGTATTGATATGGATCCAATCATAATATTTTGATACCCTTCTTTAGGCTCATATATAGGACAATCAATAACTCCCACTTTGATAGTTCTCACATTAGAAATTGTATTAACTCCACATACTTTATCAATCCTCTTGGGAAAATAAACAGTATGCTCCTTGTCATCAACATTGAAAGTAACTTTTCCTTTATTGCAATCAATAACAGCCCCTGCGGTGTTAAGAAAAGGTCTCCCAAGAATAATAGACATATTATCATCTTCAGGCATTTCCAACACAACAAAATCAGTTAATATTAAGCAATTATTAGTAACTTGAACAGGAACATCCTCACATATACCAACAGGAATAGCAGTAGATTTATCAGCCATTTGCAAAGATATATCAGTTGGTATCAACTTATCTAAATAAAGTCTCTTATAAAGAGAGAAAGGCATAACACTAACACCTGCTCCCAAATCACATAGAGCAGTTCTAACTTAATTATTCTTGATGGAACAAGGAATAGTCGGTATACCTGGGTCGCCCAGCTTCTTTGGAACTTTGCCATTGAAAGAGTAATTAGCAAGCATAGTGGAAATCTCCTCATTAGGAATTTTCCTTTTGTTAGAGACAATATCTTTCATATACTTTGAATAAGGAGGCAATTCAATAGCATCAGTCAAAGGGATTTGCAAGAACAAAGGTTTCATCCAATTACAAAATTTATTATAGTGTTCTTCTTCCTTTGATTTTAGTTTCTTAGCAGGAAATGGCATTTTCTTTTGAACCCAAGGTTCCCTTTCATTACCATGTTTCTTAGCAATAAAATCTTCTTTAGTATACTTTTTATTTTTAGCATGCTTTTCAGGTTCATCTTCAACCTCTTCTTTATCAGAAGCATCATTCTTATCATTATCTTTATCATGTTCATTACCACTTTCAGTTTCAGCATCAGAAATAGAAATACTATTAGGATCATGATACGTCTCCGACGTATCGATAATTTCTTATGTTCCATGCCACATTATTGATGTTATCTACATGTTTTATGCACACTTTATGTCATATTCGTGCATTTTCTGGAACTAACCTATTAACAAGATGCCGAAGTGCCGCTTGTCGTTTTCTGCTGTTTTTGGTTTCAGAAATCCTAGTAAGGAAATATTCTCGGAATTGGACGAAATCAACGCCCAGGGGCCTATTTTTCCACGAAGCTTCCAGAAGTCCGAAGACGAAACGAAGTGGGGCCACAGGGAGCCCAAACCCTAGGGCGGCGCGGCCCACCCCTTGGCCGCGCCGCCCTGTCATCTGGGGCCCCTGTGCCGCCTCTTGACTTGTCCTTCCGCCTACTTAAAGCCTCCGTGACGAAACCCCCAGTACCGAGAGCCACGATACGGAAAACCTTCCAGAGACGCCGCCAACGCCGATCCCATCTCGGGGGATCCAGGAGATCGCCTCCGGCACCCTGCCGGAGAGGGGAATCATCTCCCGGAGGACTCTACGCCGCCATGGTCGCCTCCGGTGTGATGTGTGAGTAGTCTACCCCTGGACTATGGGTCCATAGCAGTAGCTAGATGGTTGTCTTCTCCCCATTGTGCTATCATTGTCGGATCTTGTGAGCTGCCTAACATGATCAAGATCATCTATCTGTAATTCTATATGTTGCGTTTGTTGGGATCCGATGAATAGAGAATACTTGTTATGTTGATTATCAAAGTTATATCTATGTGTTGTTTATGATCTTGCATGCTCTCCGTTATTAGTAGATGCTCTGGCCAAGTTGATGCTAGTAACTCCAAGAGGGAGTATTTATGCTCGATAGTGGGTTCAGGTCTCCGTGAATCTGGAGGGGTGACAAGAACCTCTAAGGTTATGGATGTGCTGTTGCCACTAGGGATAAAACATTGGTGCTATGTTCAAGGATGTAGTCACTAGTTACATTACGCGCAATACTTAATGCAATTGTCTGTTGTTAGCAACTTAATACTGGAGGGGGTTCGGATGATAACCTGAAGGTGGACTTTTTAGGCATAGATGCATCTTTGGATGGCGGTCTATGTACTTTGTCGTAATGCCCAATTAAATCTCACTATACTCATCATGATATGTATGTGCATGGTCATGCTCTCTTTATTTGTCAATTGCCCAACTGTAATTTGTTCACCCAACATGCTGTTCGTCTTATGGGAGAGACACCTCTAGTGAACTGTGGACCCCGGTCCTGAAATACAATCTACTGCAATACTTGTTCTACTGTTTTCTGCAAACAATCATCTTCCACACAATACGGTTAATCCTTTGTTACAGCAAGCCGGTGAGATTGACAACCTCACTGTTTCGTTGGGGCAAAGTACTTTGGTTGTGTTGTGCAGGTTCCACGTTGGCGCCGGAATCCCTGGTGTTGCGCCGCACTACATCCCGCCGCCATCAACCTTCAACGTGCTTCTTGACTCCTACTGGTCCGATTAAACCTTGGTTTCTTACTGAGGGAAACTTGCCGCTGTGCGCATCACACCTTCCTCTTGGGGTTCCCAACGGACGTGCCAACCACACGCATCAAGCAAATTTCTGGCGCCGTTGCCGGGGAGATCAAGACACGCTGCAAGGGGAGTCTCCACTTCTCAATCTCTTTACTTTGTTTTTGTCTTGCTTAGTTTTATTTACTACTTTGTTTGCTGCACTAAATCAAAATACAAAAAAATTAGTTGCTAGTTTTACTTTATTTGCTATCTTGTTTGCTATATCAAAAACACAAAAAAATTAGTCACTTGTTTTACTTTACTTAATATCATGCATGTTTTTATTTCACTAGTTTGGCATAATGGACAAGAATGAGCTTCTATTTCTATTTCCTGATTTAAAACATGGATTGTTTGATGCAAAAATTAAAAAACCTATGGAATCTTATTTGCATGCTGGTAGTAATATTATTATGAACGCTTTGAACACCATTGTTGATAATAATATAGAAAGTTCTAAGCTTGGGGAAGCTGGTTTTCATGATCTTTTTATTCCCCCAAGCATTGAGGAGAAAATTTACTTTGATGATACTTTGCCTCCTATTTATGATAATGATATTGGTCTTTTAGTACCGCCTGTTATGGAGGATAAATTTGATTATGATTACAATATGCCTCCTATATTTGATGATGAGAATAATAATGATAGCTACTTTGTTGAATTTGCTCCCACTACAACTAATAAAATTGATTATGCCTATGTGGAGAGTAATAATTTTATGCATGAGACTCATGATAAGAATGCTTTATGTGATAGTTATATTGTTGAGTTTGCTCATGATGCTACTGAAAGTTATTATGAGAGAGTAAAATATGGTTGTAGAAATTTTCATGTTACTAAAACACCTCTCTATGTGCTGAAATTTTTGAAACTACACTTGTTTTATCTTCCTGATCTTGTCACTTTCCTTTTCATGAATTTATTTGTGTACAAGATTCCTTTTCATAGGAAGCATGTTAGGCTTAAATTTGTTCTGAATTTGCCTCTTGATGCTCTCTTTTGCTTCAAATACTATTTCTTGCGAGTGCATCATTAAAACTGCTGAGCCCATCTTAATGGCTATAAAGAAAGAACTTCTTGGGAGATAACCCATGTGTTATTTTGCTACAGTACTTTGTTTTTATTTTGTGTCTTGGAAGTTGTTTACTACTGTAGCAACCTCTCCTTATCTTAGTTTTGTGTTTTGTTGTGCCAAGTAAAGCCGTTGATAGAAAAGTAAGTACTAGATTTGGATTACTGCGCAGTTCCAGATTTCTTTGCTGTCACGAATCTGGGTCTACCTCCCTGTAGGTAGCTCAGAAAATTAAGCCAATTTACGTGCATGATCCTCAGATATGTACGCAACTTTCATTCAATTTTAGCATTTTCATCTCAGCAAGTATGGTGCCATTTTAAAATTCGTCAATACGAACTGTTCTGTTTTGACAGATTCTGCCTTTTATTTCGCATTGCCTCTTTTGCTATGTTGGATGAATTTCTTTGATCCACTAATGTCCAGTAGCATTATGCAATGTCCAGAAGTGTTAATAATGATTGTGTCACCTCTGAATATGTCAATTTATATTGTGCACTAACCCTCTAATGAGTTGTTTCGAGTTTGGTGTGGAGGAAGTTTTCAAGGATCAAGAGAGGAGTATGATGCAACATGATCAAGGAGAGTGAAAGCTCTAAGCTTGGGGATGCCCCGGTGGTTCACCCCTGCATATATCAAGAAGACTCAAGCGTCTAAGCTTGGGGATGCCCAAGGCATCCCCTTCTTCATCGACAACATATCAGGGTTCTCCCCTGAAACTATATTTTTATTCCATCACATCTTATGTGCTTTTTCTTGGAGCGTCGGTTTGTTTTTGTTTTTGTTTTGTTTGAATAAAATGGATCCTAGCATTCACTTTATGGGAGAGAGACACGCTCCGCTGTAGCATATGGACAAGTATGTCCTTGGTTTCTACTCATAGTATTCATGGCGAAGTTTCTCCTTCGTTAAATTGTTATATGGTTGGAATTGGAAAATTATACATGTAGTAATTGCTATAAATGTCTTGGGTAATGTGATACTTGGCAATTGTTGTGCTCATGTTTAAGCTCTTGCATCATATGCTTTGCACCCATTAATGAAGAAATACATACAGCATGCTAAAATTTGGTTTGCATATTTAGTTTCTCTAAGGTCTAGATAATTTCTAGTATTAAGTTTGAACAACAAGGAAGACGGTGTAGAGTCTTATAATGTTTTCAATATGTCTTTTATGTGAGTTTTGCTGTACCGGTTCATCCTTGTGTTTGTTTCAAATAACCTTGCTAGCCTAAACCTTGTATCGAGAGGGAATACTTCTCATGCATCCAAAATACTTGAGCCAACCACTATGCCATTTGTGTCCACCATACCTACCTACTACATGGTATTTTCCGCCATTCCAAAGTAAATTGCTTGAGTGCTACCTTTAAAATTCCATCATTCACCTTTGCAATATATAGCTCATGGGACAAATAGCTTAAAAACTATTGTGGTATTGAATATGTAATTATGCACTTTATCTCTTATTAAGTTGCTTGTTGTGCGATAACCATGTTCACTGGGGACGCCATCAACTATTCATTGTTGAATTTCATGTGAGTTGCTATGCATGTCCGTCTTGTCTGAAGTAAGAGAGATCTACCACCATATGGTTAAGCATGCATATGTTAGAGAAGAACATTGGGCCGCTAACTAAAGCCATGATCCATGGTGGAAGTTTCAGTTTTGGACATATATCCTCAAATCTCAAATGAGAAATTTATTAATTGTTGTTACATGCTTATGCATAAAAGAGGAGTCCATTATCTGTTGTCTATGTTGTCCCGGTATGGATGTCTAAGTTGAAGAATAATCAATAGCGAGAAATCCAATGCGAGCTTTCTCCTTAGACCTTTGTACAGGCGGCATAGAGGTACCCCTTTGTGACACTTGGTAAAAACAGTGCATTGTGATGATCCGGTAGTCCAAGCTAATTAGGACAAGGTGCGGGCACTATTAGTACACTATGCATGAGGCTTGCAACTTATAAGATATAATTTACATGATGCATATGCTTTATTACTACCGTTGACAAAATTGTTTCATGTTTTCAAAATCAAAGCTCTAGCACAAATATAGCAATCGATGTTTTTCCTCTATGGAGGACCATTCTTTTACTTTCAATGTTGAGTCAGTTCACCTATTTCTCTCCATCTCAAGAAGCAAACACTTGTGTGAACTGTGCATTGATTCCTACATACTTGCTTATTGCACTTATTATATTACTCTATGTTGACAATATCCATGAGATATACATGTTATAAGTTGAAAGCAACCGCTGAAACTTAATCTTCTTTTGTGTTGCTTCAATGCCTTTACTTTGAATTATTGCTTTATGAGTTAACTCTTATGCAAGACTTATTGATGCTTGTCTTGAAGTGCTATTCATGAAAAGTCTTTGCTTTATGATTCACTTGTTTACTCATGTCATATACATTGTTTTGATCACTGCATTCACTACATATGCTTTACAAATAGTATGATCAAAATTATGATGGCATGTCACTCCAAAAAATTATCTGTGTTATCGTTTTACCTGCTCGGGACGAGCAGAACTAAGCTTGGGGATGCTGATACGTCTCCGACGTATCGATAATTTCTTATGTTCCATGCCACATTATTGATGTTATCTACATGTTTTATGCACACTTTATGTCATATTCGTGCATTTTCTGGAACTAACCTATTAACAAGATGCCGAAGTGCCAGTTGCTGTTTTCTGCTGTTTTTGGTTTCAGAAATCCTAGTAAGGAAATATTCTCGGAATTGGACGAAATCAACGCCCAGGGGCCTATTTTTCCACGAAGCTTCCAGAAGTCCGAAGACGAAACGAAGTGGGGCCACAGGGAGCCCAAACCCTAGGGCGGCGCGGCCCACCCCTTGGCCGCGCCGCCCTGTCATCTGGGGCCCCTGTGCCGCCTCTTGACTTGTCCTTCCGCCTACTTAAAGCCTCCGTGACGAAACCCCCAGTACCGAGAGCCACGATACGGAAAACCTTCCAGAGACGCCGCCAACGCCGATCCCATCTCGGGGGATCCAGGAGATCGCCTCCGGCACCCTGCCGGAGAGGGGAATCATCTCCCGGAGGACTCTACGCCGCCATGGTCGCCTCCGGTGTGATGTGTGAGTAGTCTACCCCTGGACTATGGGTCCATAGCAGTAGCTAGATGGTTGTCTTCTCCCCATTGTGCTATCATTGTCGGATCTTGTGAGCTGCCTAACATGATCAAGATCATCTATCTGTAATTCTATATGTTGCGTTTGTTGGGATCCGATGAATAGAGAATACTTGTTATGTTGATTATCAAAGTTATATCTATGTGTTGTTTATGATCTTGCATGCTCTCCGTTATTAGTAGATGCTCTGGCCAAGTTGATGCTAGTAACTCCAAGAGGGAGTATTTATGCTCGATAGTGGGTTCATGTCTCCGTGAATCTGGAGGGGTGACAAGAACCTCTAAGGTTATGGATGTGCTGTTGCCACTAGGGATAAAACATTGGTGCTATGTTCAAGGATGTAGTCACTAGTTACATTACGCGCAATACTTAATGCAATTGTCTGTTGTTAGCAACTTAATACTGGAGGGGGTTCGGATGATAACCTGAAGGTGGACTTTTTAGGCATAGATGCATGCTGGATGGCGGTCTATGTACTTTGTCGTAATGCCCAATTAAATCTCACTATACTCATCATGATATGTATGTGCATGGTCATGCTCTCTTTATTTGTCAATTGCCCAACTGTAATTTGTTCACCCAACATGCTGTTCGTCTTATGGGAGAGACACCTCTAGTGAACTGTGGACCCCGGTCCTGAAATACAATCTACTGCAATACTTGTTCTACTGTTTTCTGCAAACAATCATCTTCCACACAATACGGTTAATCCTTTGTTACAGCAAGCCGGTGAGATTGACAACCTCACTGTTTCGTTGGGGCAAAGTACTTTGGTTGTGTTGTGCAGGTTCCACGTTGGCGCCGGAATCCCTGGTGTTGCGCCGCACTACATCCCGCCGCCATCAACCTTCAACGTGCTTCTTGACTCCTACTGGTCCGATTAAACCTTGGTTTCTTACTGAGGGAAACTTGCCGCTGTGCGCATCACACCTTCCTCTTGGGGTTCCCAACAGACGTGCCAACCACACGCATCAGATCATTAACAGGCTCATAGGATTCTACAACGGTTTTATGTTTCTTCTTCTTTTTCTTAGAAGGAGCACTAGGTTCAGTTCGTTGAGAATCTTGTTCAACTCTTTTGGGATGCCCTTCGGGATATAGAGGATCCTGAGTAGAAACACCGCCTCTAGTTGTTACTTCATAAGCATGTTTTTCTTTAGAACTATTTTTTAACAAGTCATTTTGCACTTTAGTGAGTTGATCAATTTGAGTTTGAACCATATGAAAATGTTTAACAAGCATCTTAACATCATTGGAGGTTCTCTCCACAATATCATGCAATTTACTAATAGCTTGAGAATTTTCCATTAAATGATTCTCTACTCTCATATTAAAATTATCTTGCTTAACAATATAATTATCAAACTCATCTAAGCATTGAGCAGGAGGTTTTGAACAAGGAATATCTTCCCTAGTAAAGCGTTGAAGAGAATGTACCTCAATCATGGATGAAGGGGGAGTTATCTTACATAAATCTTCTATGGGAGGTAAATTCTTCACATCTTCAGATTTAATACCTTTCTCCTTAAGAGATTTCTTGGCTTCCCTCATATCTTCATCATTTAATTTAATCATACCCCTTTTCTTCAATATTGGCGTCGGGGTTGGTTCAGGTGTAGTCCAATCATCGTGATTCCGGCCTATTCTAGCCAATAATTCTTCAGCTTCGTCCGGAGTTCTTTTCCTGAAAACACAACCAGCACAACTATCCAAGTATGCTCTAGACTCAATAGTTAGTCCACTATAAAATATATCAAGTAAATCATGCTTTTCTAAATCATGTCCAGGTCGAGCTCTGATAAGAGAGCAAAATCTTGCCCAAGCTTCAGTCAATTTCTCTCCATCTTCCTGGTCAAAACATCAAGCAAACCACTTGGACTATCAATAGAATCAGGAGGCAAACTATTATACCAAGTTTTAGCATCACCCTTTAATGAGAAAGGAAAAAATTTAGCAACAAAATAAGTACGCTTCTTGATATCATCAGAAACAAGCTACTCAAAGTAGAAAGTTCATTCATGTGTTCTACAACACTTTCTTTTTCAGTACCACAAAAAGGTGTTTTCTCAACAATAGATATATGAGATAAATCAAGAGAAAAATCATAATCCTTATCCTTAATGTTTAGAGGATATGTGACAAATTTAGGATCAGGAGACAGTTTATATCTAACAGTATGTTGTGCAAGAAGCTTTTTAATATTACTTTTACCAGTAGTAGCATTGCATTTATCAATGAAATCATCATCAAGTTCCACATAATCTTCATCAAGATCATCACTAGAGTATTCAACAGACTCAGGTGAATTAACAGGTGTAACAATATTTTCATTAGGAGTTTCAGTATTTTCAATTTGTCTAGACCTAGAAATTGTAGCGTCTAGAAAAGATCGTAACGAACCACTATCATCAAGCACATCAGAAGCATCATCAAAATTATGAGAATTTTCAGATTCAGCAGAAGTACCGGCATGTGAAGCTTGTGGTGGTGAAACAAGTTGACTTATCACAGATGGTGAATCAAGAGCAGCAGAGGTACTCAGAGTTGTACCTTTTCTTGTAGTGGATGGTAATATGATGACTTTAGTATCGCGAGGTTTACCCATGATGGAGAATTTGCAGCGAACAATATCAATCCAAGTGAACTTGCAAATAAAGCTATGCTCCCCGGCAACGGCGCCACAAAATAGTCTTGATGACCCACAAGTATAGGGGATCGCAACAGTCTTCGAGGGAAATAAAACCCAATTTATTGATTCGACACAAGGGGAGCCAAAGAATATTTGTAAGCCTTAACAGCGGAGTTGTCAATTTAGCTGCACCTGGAAACAGACTTGCTCGCAAAAGTTTATAAGTAGTGATAGTTTTATAGCAGTAGCAGCAGTGTAACAAAGACATCAGTAGTGATTATAGTAAACAACAGGATTAAAATACTGTAGGCATAGGGATGGATGAACGGGCGTTGCATGGATGAGAGAAACTCATGTAACAATCAAGGTAGGGCATTTGCAGATAGTGATAAAATAGTATCCAAGTACTAAAAAATTCATAGGCATGTGTTCCATATTTAGTCGTACGTGCTCACAATGAGAAACTTGCACAACATCTTTTGTCCTACCAGCCGGTGGCAGCCGGGCCTCTAGGGAATCTACTGGAAATTAAGGTACTCCTTTTAATAGAGCACCGGAGCAAAGCATTAACACTCCGTGAACACATGTGATCCTCATATCACCGCCTTCCCCTCCGGTTGTCCCAATTTCTGTCACTTTGGGGCCTCGGGTTCCGGACAGCGATATGTGTATACAACTTGCAGGTAAGATCATAAAACAATGAATATCATCATGAAACAGTAACATGTTCAGATCTGAGATCATGGCACTCGGGCCCTAGTGACAAGCATTAAGCATAACAAGTTGCAACAATATCATAAAAGTACCAATTACGGACACTAGGCACTATGCCCTAACAATCTTATGCTATTACATGACCAATCTCATCCAATCCCTACCATCCCCTTCAGCCTACAGCGGGGGAATTACTCACACATGGATGGGGGAAACATGGCTGGTCGATGGAGAGGCGTCGGTGGTAATGATGGCGATGATCTCCTCCAATTCCCCATCCCGGCGGAGTGCCAGAACGGAGTTTCTGGTCCCGAGACGGAGTTTTGCGATGGCGGCGGTGTTCTGGATGGCTTCTGCCGATTTCGTCTAACCCCCCGTGCGTTTTTAGGTCGAAGCCTTTAAGTAGTCGGAAGGGGGGCACCTGGGGCTTCCCGAGGCGCCGCCACCACAGGCCGGCGCGGCCCAGGGGCCTGCCGCGCCGCCTGGTGGGGTGGCTGCCTCGTGGCCCCCCTCCTTCTGGTCTTCTGGCTCCGTCATCATGTGAAAATAGGCCCATTGGAATTAATCCCGGGGATTTTCCTGAAAGTTGAGTTTCTGCACAAAAATGAAACACCAGAGCGATTCTGCTGAAAACATCGTTAGTCCGTGTTAGTTGTATCCAAAATACACAAATTAGAGGCAAAACAATAGCAAAAGTGTTCGGGAAAGTCGATACGTTTTGGACGTATCAATCATATGCTTGAAGCTTGCCATGAAGAAATGAAGTGCAAGTTCAAGATGAGCCATCTCGAAGAGATCCTTTGCTTGACTCTTGCCATCCATATGGTGATCATGGATATGTGAAGATGCGCCGAAGAAGAAGCTCGATCTCCCATGGTGGATTATGGGGGAGCAATCCACAAGACTTTGTCAAGCAAGCACAATCAAGAAATGCGTTCCATCTTGTTGAGGTCAAGATCGTCATCATCGAGCTCAAGTGGAATGTGCAAGTATAAGGTTTGCTCTTGATAGGGTTTCTTTCTCACCGGTCTCATAGTGTAGTTGGAGACCGGTTTATAGTTTACTTGTCGTACTATCAAGAGGGCTCTCGAGTGAGTAACTCGATCGTATCGTTCGGAGAGAGCTCAAACCTTTGCATTCTTGCATCATCTTTCTTGGTTGTTATTTGGATCTTATCCATGTGATGTTTTAGATCTTGTACTTATTCTCATGACAAGCTCTAGTTCATCAATAATGGTTTTTGCACGGGCAACTTGTTGCATTTTCAAGGTAGGAGGTTTTTACCGCTATGTCTTTTTTAGATAGGTCAAACCTTTCATCATTTTTTTCTATCCTACATTGGTGGATTATGATGGATCCCTTCATGATCTTGTAGAGCTTGTTCCTAGCTTTAAAACAAGCCCAAGATCATCAAAATCGGAGTCCGGATGCTTAAGTTATGCCCGTTTCAGTTTGATGTTTCTACCAGTTTTCAGGGGGGAGGATATTCCGGCCCAAGTTTTGGGCGGATAATCCCCCCCCCCCCCCCCCGCCCGCAAAAAAAATCCGGCCTCTGGGAAAATCCGGTCAAATATCCGGCCCCCATCCAGGGGCATGTTTTTTCTGGTCCTTAGCTGTTTTTCGGGGCCCGGATATTTTGCAAATATCCGGCCCGGAAAATCTGGCCTGAGCATACCCAAACGGTCATATTTCGATGGGAGGGGTATTTAAGCACCCCTTCTTCCTCCTTGGGCTGGTTGGTTCACTCTCTCTCTCCCCTCCATTGTTGTCCTTCAAAGCTTGCCCTAGTTCTTGATTCCTCCCATGATTCTTGCATATTCTTGAGGGAAAAGAGAGAGGAGATCTAGATCTACATCTTCACCAATCAAATCCCTCTCTTTGTGAGGGGAACCCACTAGATCTTGATCTTGGAGGATTTTGTGTTCTCCTATTTGTTCTTCCTCTCTTATTCCCCCAATAGCTTTTGTAACTTTGTTGGAATTTGAGAGAGAAGGACTTGAGCATCTTTGTGGTGTTCTTGCCATTGCATTTGGTGCATCGGTTTGAGTTCTCCACGGTGATTCGTGGTCGTGAAAGCAAGAAGGTTGTTACTCTTGGGTTCTTGGAACCCTAGACGGATTCTAGGCCTTTGTGGCGATTTGTTGGGATCCTCCAATTAAGTTGTGGAAGTGTGCCCCAGCCTTTGTGTAAGGCCTGGTTTCCGCCTCGAAGGAAATCCCTTAGTGGAACCGTGACCTAAGCCTTTGTGGCGAGGGTCACCGGAGATTTAGGTGAGGCGCCTTCTTGGTGCTCGGTGTGTGGTGTGACTACCGCATCTTGGGGTGAGGCCTTTGTGGCGTTGGTGTGCATCGAGCAACCCATCTCAAGGTGAAGCCAGTTGTGGCGTTCGGGAGCACTGATACGTCTCCGACGTATCGATAATTTCTTATGTTCCATGCCACATTATTGATGATATCTACATGTTTTATGCATACTTTATGTCATATTTATGCATTTTCCGGCACTAACCTATTAACGAGATGCCGAAGAGCCAGTTGCTGTTTTCTACTATTTTTGGTTTCAGAAATCCTAGTAAGGAAATATTCTCGGAATTGGACGAAATCAACGCCCAGGGGCCTATTTTCACACGAAGCTTCCAGAAGACCGAAGAGTCAACGAAGTGGGCCACGAGGCGGCCAGAAGGTAGGGCGGCGCGGCCCAAGCCCTGGCCGCGCCACCCTGTCTCCTGGGCCCATCGTGTGGCCCCCTGACCTGCCCTTCCGCCTACAAATAGCCTTCGTCGTGAAACCCCCTGTACCGAGAGCCACGATACGGAAAACCTTCCAGAGACACCGCCGCCACCAATCCCATCTCGGGGGATTCAGGAGATCGCCTCCGGCACCCTGCCGGAGAGGGGATTCATCTCCCGGAGGACTCTACACCGCCATGGTCGCCTCCGGAGTGATGAGTGAGTAGTTCACCCCTGGACTATGGGTCCATAGCAGTAGCTAGATGGTTGTCTTCTCCTCATTATGCTTCATTGTCGGATCTTGTGAGCTGCCTAACATGATCAAGATCATCTATCTGTAATGCTATATGTTGTGTTTGTTGGGATCCGATGAATAGAGAATACTATGCTATGTTGATTATCAATCTATTACCTATGTGTTGTTTATGATCTTGCATGCTCTCCGTTATTAGTAGAGGCTCTGGCCAAGTTTTTACTCTTAACTCCAAGAGGGAGTATTTATGCTCGATAGTGGGTTCATGTCTCCGTGAATGCGGGAGTGTGAGAAACCTCTAAGGTTATGGATGTACTGTTGCCACTAGGGATAAAACATTGATGCTATGTCCGAGGATGTAGTTATTGATTACATTACGCACCATACTTAATGCAATTGTCTATTGTTTTCAACTTAATACTGGAAGGGGTTCGGATGATAACCTGAAGATGGACTTTTTAGGCATAGATGCATGCTGGATAGCGGTCTATGTACTTTGTCGTAATGCCCAATTAAATCTCACAATACTCATCATATCATGTATGTGCATGGTCATGCCCTCTCTATTTGTCAATTGCCCAACTGTAATTTGTTCACCCAACATGCTATTTATCTTATGGGAGAGACACCACTAGTGAACTGTGGACCCCGGTCCATTCTTTACATCTGAAATACAATCTCGCAATTGTTCTCTTGTTTTACGCAAACAATCATCATCCACACTATACATCTAATCCTTTGTTACAGCAAGCCGGTGAGATTGACAACCTCACTGTTTCGTTGGGGCAAAGTACTTGGTTTGTGTTGTGCAGGTTCCACGTTGGCGCCGGAATCCCTGGTGTTGCGCCGCACTACATCTCGCCTCCATCAACCTTCAACGTGCTTCTTGACTCCTACTGGTTCGATAAACCTTGGTTTCTAACTGAGGGAAACTTACTGCTGTATGCATGATGCGCGTGGTTGACGTATTGTCTTTCCGTTCGACACGCGTCCGTTGGGAACCCCAAGAGGAAGGTGTGATGCGCACAGCGGCAAGTTTCCCTCAGTAGAAACCAAGGTTTATCGAACCAGTAGGAGTCAAGAAGCACGTTGAAGGTTGATGGCGGCGAGATGTAGTGCGGCGCAACACCAGGGATTTTGGCGCCAACGTGGAACCTGCACAACACAAACCATGTACTTTGCCCCAACGAAACAGCGAGGTTGTCAATCTCACTGGCTTGCTGTAACAAAGGATTAGATGTATAGTGTGGAAGATGATTGTTTGCAGAGAACAGTAGAACAAGTATTGCAGTAGATTGTATTTCAGTATAGAGAATTGGACCGGGGTCCATAGTTCACTAGAGGTGTCTCTCCCATAAGATAAACAGCATGTTGGGTGAACAAATTACAGTTGGGCAATTGACAAATAGAGAGGGCATGACCATGCACATACATATTATGATGAGTATAGTGAGATTTAATTGGGCATTACGACAAAGTACATAGACCGCTATCCAGCATGCATCTATGCCTAAAAAGTCCACCTTCAGGTTATCATCCGAACCCCCTCCAGTATTAAGTTGCTAACAACAGACAATTGCATTAAGTATTGCGCGTAATGTAATCAATAACTACATCCTCGGACATAGCATCAATGTTTTATCCCTAGTAGCAACAGCACATCCATAATCTTAGAGGTTTCTCTCACTCCCCCAGATTCACGGAGACATGAACCCACTATCGAGCATAAATACTCCCTCTTGGATTTACTAGCATCAACTTGGACAGAGCATCTATTAATAACGGAGAGAATGCAAGATCATAAACAACACATAGATATAAATTTATAATCAACATAACATGGTATTCTCTATTCATCGGATCCCAACAAACACAACATATAGAATTACAGATAGATGATCTTGATCATGTTCGGCAGCTCACAAGACCCGACAATTAAGCACAATGAGGAGAAGACAACCATCTAGCTACTGCTATGGACCCATAGTCCAGGGGTAGACTACTCACACATCACTCCGGAGGCGACCATGGCGGCGTAGAGTCCTCTGGGAGATGATTCCCCTCTCCGGCAGGGTGCCGGAGGCGATCTCCTGAATCCCCCGAGATGGGATTGGTGGTGGCGGCGTCTCTGGAAGGTTTTCCGTATCGTGGCTCTCGGTACTGGGGGTTTCGTGACGAAGGCTATTTGTAGGCGGAAGGGTAGGTCAGGGGGCGTCGCGAGGGGCCCAGGAGACAGGTCGGCGCGGCCAAGGGTGGGGCCGCGCCGCCTACCCTCCTGGCCACCTCGTGGCCCCACTTCGTTGACTCTTCGGTCTTCTGGAAGCTTCGTGGCAAAATAGGACCCTGGGCGTTGATTTCTTTCAATTCCGAGAATATTTCCTTACTAGGATTTCTGAAACCAAAAACAGCAGAAAACAGCAACTGGCACTTCGGCATCTTGTTAATAGGTTAGTGCCAGAAAATGCATAAATATGACATAAAGTGTGCATAAAACATGTAGATATCATCAATAATGTGGCATGGAACATAAGAAATTATCGATACGTCGGAGACGTATCAACATCCCCAAGCTTAGTTTCTGCTCGTCCCGAGCAGGTAAACGATAAACAAAGATAATTTCTAGAGTGACATGCCATCATAACCTTGATCATACTATTGTAAGCATATGTAGTGAATGGAGCGATCAAAACAATGTAAATGACATGAGTAAACAACTGAATCATATAGCAAAGAATTTTCATGAATAGTACTTCAAGACAAGCATCAATAAGTCTTGCATAAGAGTTAACTCATAAAGCAATAATTCAAAGTAGAGATATTGAAGCAACACAAAGGAAGATGAAGTTTCAGCGGTTGCTTTCAACTTATAACATGTATATCTCATGGATATTGTCAATGTAAAGTAATATAACAAGTGCAATATGCAAGTATGTAGGAATCAATGCACAGTTCACACAAGTGTTTGCTTCTTGAGGTGGAGAGAAATAGGTGAACTGACTCAACAATAAAAGTAAAAGAATGGTCCTTCAAAGAGGAAAGCATCGATTGCTATATTTGTGCTAGAGCTTTGATTTTGAAAACATATAGAGAGCAATAAAAGTAAAATTTTGAGAGGTGTTTGTTGTTGTCAACGAATGGTAGTGGGCACTCTAACCCCCTTGCCAGACAAACCTTCAAAGAGCGGCTCCCATTTTATTTTATTTTTGTGTGGCACTCCTTCCAACCTTAATTTCACAAACCATGGCTAACCGAATCCTTCGGGTGCCTGCCAACAATCTCATACCATGAAGGAGTGCCTTTTTATTTTAGTTTTATTATGATGACACCCCTCCCCACCTTTGCTTTCTCAAGCCATGGCTAACCGAATCCTTCGGGTGCCGTCCAACAATCACATACCATGGAGGAGTGTCTATTTTTATTAATTAATTTGGGACTGGGAATCCCATTGCCAGCTCTTTTTGCAAAATTATTGGATAAGCGGATGAAGCCACTAGTCCATTGGTGAAAGTTGCCCAACAAGATTGAAAGATAAACACCACATACTTCCTCATGAGCTATAAAACATTGACACAAATCAGAGGTGATAAATTTTGAATTGTTTAAAGGTAGCACTCAAGCAATTTACTTTGGAATGGCGGAGAAATACCATGTAGTAAGTAGGTATGGTGGACACAAATAGCATAGTGGTTGGCTCAAGTATTTGGATGCATGAGAAGTATTCCCTCTCGATACAAGGTTTAGGCTAGCAAGGCTATTTGAAACAAACACAAGGATGAAGTGGTTCAGCAAAACTCACATAAAAGACATATTGTAAACATTATAAGACTCTACACCGTCTTCCTTGTTGTTCAAACTCAATACTAGAAATTATCTAGACTTTAGAGAGACCAAATATGCAAACCAAATTTTAGCATGCTCTATGTATTTCTTCATTAATAAGTGCAAAGAATATGATGCAAGAGCTTAAACATGAGCACAACAATTGTCAAGTATCACATTATCCAAGACATTATAGCAATTACTACATGTATCATTTTCCAATTCCAACCATATAACAATTTAATGAAGAAGAAACTTCGCCATGAATATTATGAGTAAAGCCTAAGGACATACTTGTCCATATGCAACAGCGGAGCGTGTCTCTCTCCCACACAATGAATGCTAGGATCCATTTTAGTCAAACAAAACAAAAACAAAAACAAACCGACACTCCAAGCAAAGCACATAAGATGTGACGGAATAAAAATATAGTTTCAGGGGAGGAACCTGATAATGTTGTCGATGAAGAAGGGGATGCCTTGGGCATCCCCAAGCTTAGACGCTTGAGTCTTCTTGATATATGCAGGGGTGAACCACCGGGGCATCCCCAAGCTTAGAGCTTTCACTCTCCTTGATCATGTTGTATCATCTCCCTCTCTTGATCCTTGAAAACTTCCTCCACACCAAACTCAAAACAACTCATTAGAGGGTTAGTGCACAATCAAAATATACATGTTCAGAGGTGACATAATAATTCTTAACACTTCTGGACATTGCACAAAGCTACTGAAAGTCAATGGAATCGAAAAATCCATCGAACATAACAAAACATGCAATGCGAAATAAAAGGCAGAATCTGTCAAAACAGAACAGTTCGTAATGACGAATTTTATTGAGGCACCAGACTTGCTCAAATAAAAATTCTCAAATTGAATGAAAGTTGAGTACATATCTGAGGATCACTCACGTAAATTGGCATAATTTTCTGAGTTACCTACAGAGAATTTTGCCTAGATTCGTGACAGCAAAGAAATCTGTTTCTGCGCAGTAATCCAAATCTAGTATGAACCTTACTATCAACGACTTTACTTGGCACAACAATGCACAAAACTAAGATAAGGAGAGGTTGCTACAGTAGTAAACAACTTCCAAGACACAAAACTAAAACAAAGTACTGTAGTAAAAACATGGGTTGTCTCCCATAAGCGCTTTTCTTTAACGCCTTTCAGCTAGGCGCAGAAAGTGTGTATCAAGTATTATCACAAGATGGTTCATCTACAGCGGGGTGTGGAGTTTTCTCAACCATGCATAGTATGTTGGATACATAAGTTTTAGCGGCTCCCTTTTCATTAGTCTTGGGCTTGCTACTCTCATCAAACAAATTTTCAGGAACAAGCCAAGCATAGTTATTTTCTAGTGCGTCATTCATCGCTAGGAGCTTACATGGTATTGGTGCTTTGATCTCCCCACCATCATTAATATTATTAGTGTACCTTACTCTCTCCATGTCCATCTTTTCAAGGAGACTAAAAAAATTGGTATAAGAGCCAAGCATATTATATTTAACAGAGACCTTTCTAGCCTCTCTTGCTATACCACCAAATTCTCTAAGAAGGGTTTCTAAAACAAAATCTTTCTTTTCTCCTTCTTCCATATCACCGAGTGTAAGAAATATGTGTTGGATTATAGGATTGAGATTAACAAATTTAGTTTCCAACATGCGAACTAAAGCAGCAGCAACAATTTCATAAGTAGGAGCAAGGTCTACCAAGTGTCTATCTTCAAAATCTTCAACGGTACTAACATGATTGAAAAATTCTTCTATATTATTTCTCCCAATTATAGACCCGCATCCTACCGGCATGTCTTTTACGGTAAAATTAAAAGGAAACATGTTGAAATAAGTAAAGCAAATACAAGTAACTATTTTTTTTTGTGTTTTTGATATAGCAAACAAGATAGCAAATAAAGTAAAACTAGCAACTAATTTTTTTGTATTTTGATTTAGTGCAGCAAACAAAGTAGTAAATAAAACTAAGCAAGACAAAAACAAAGTAAAGAGATTGGGATGTGGAGACTCCCCTTGCAGCGTGTCTTGATCTCCCCGGCAACGGCGCCAGAAATTTGCTTGATGCGCGTGGTTGACGTATTGTCTTTCCGTTCGACACGCGTCCGTTGGGAACCCCAAGAGGAAGGTGTGATGCGCACAGTGGCAAGTTTCCCTCAGTAGAAACCAAGGTTTATCGAACCAGTAGGAGTCAAGAAGCACGTTGAAGGTTGATGGCGGCGAGATGTAGTGCGGCGCAACACCAGGGATTCCGGCGCCAACGTGGAACCTGCACAACACAAACCAAGTACTTTGCCCCAACGAAACAGCGAGGTTGTCAATCTCACTGGCTTGCTGTAACAAAGGATTAGATGTATAGTGTGGAAGATGATTGTTTGCAGAGAACAGTAGAACAAGTATTGCAGTAGATTGTATTTCAGTATAGAGAATTGGACCGGGGTCCACAGTTCACTAGAGGTGTCTCTCCCATAAGATAAACAGCATGTTGGGTGAACAAATTACAGTTGGGCAATTGACAAATAGAGAGGGCATGACCATGCACATACATATTGTCAACACCCGGATTCTTAAGTCCGGATGCCTATTATGTCATACATCGCAATCCCAGGAAATTGTTGTTGCGAGGCATAATAGTTAAGTATCACAGTCATCATTCATTACAAACCATAATGTCTTACAAATTGGAATCACATGATCCATATTACACGAATAGTTGATCTAATGATCAACGAACAAACACAAGTTCATAGCGGAAGCGTAAGATACAAGGACTCTCTAGTCCACAGGCCAACGCTTGACGTTAGAAGCTCCTAGTTGTAGTAGACGTCCTGCTGATCGTCCTCCACGTACTGCTGCTCGGCTTCATATTCTGGCCATTTGAATAGCCAGGGACAAAGCCGTGAGTACTTTAAGTACTCGCAATCGAATACTAAAGTAAGTACTAACATTACTATTGAGAGTGTTCTAAGCTCTAAGTTTATTTGCATCAAGCCAATTTTATTTGATAAACCTTTTAGTAAACCACTCCTTATGTGCTAACTAACTCAAGTGGGAACATTAGTGTCATTCCCACAACTCAGTTGTGATTCAAGTTCAAAGTCACCGTTCAAGTTCAAGTTCAAAAACACCAGTCACAAGGACATAAATTCTGATGACGGAAACAGTATGGCCTTTCCAATTGTCCATATCCGCGGACGCGGCTATTCGAATAGTTCTACACTCTGCAGAGGTTGCACACTTGTGCCACAATATTTGATTACATCCGTCAGGGATAAAACCCCGAATAATCGTAACTCAGTACGCGGATCATCAACCGTTAACCTTTCACTTACACACCCTAGTATAGGCACCTCTCCCCATGAGCTTGGCCCCCCGGTGAAAACCAACTGTTAACCCGGGAACTGCACAGGGCTTGGCCGTACAATTCACCTCAATTCACATCATTTCTCAACAACGGAGGCAGCCTCAAGCGTAACCCCTATGACGTGTGTTCAGAGGGAACCCATACTAAGACACATAAATTTCCAGCTAAGCCCTACCCATAATTAGGTATTGTGGGGGTACTTAATATTGGTAAGGTATCGCATCCAACTCAATCATCAGTTTTTTTTTGCCCAAAGTCACTAAGTCACTTTCATGTCATATTCACCTTCAAAATCTTTCAATGGAAATGACTCATGATTCCAAAGTTTTCACCATCATCATTTCATAAACACATGTTCCCATCTAGAGTAGTCATTTTTAATTTAGCACTAGCAACTATGTATACGGGGTGCTAAGTACTTGCTTTGCTTCTAGGCTAGGTTTGATACTCTTGTACTAACTCAGTGTAAATCAAGTAAATCAAAAATACTTTGATAAAACAAAAGTAATTAAAACTTGTAAAGTAAAAACTGGGAAGTAGGATTGTAAACATTAAGTAAATGGGTAATGCTTTGCTCATGGTGAGCTTGCACTTTGCAAGAGTATTATCTTGCTTGGTTGGGGAATTGGTCAAAGTGGTCTTCTTCTCCTTGGAAGTAGACCTCCTCCTCCTCCTGGTACTCCTCGGTACTAGCGTCTAAAATACGAATACGGAGTACACAATCATCACACCAAACTAATTTACTAACTAGGCACACTCAAGAGCTACACACTTTAAACTAGCATTACCTATTACTATTAAGTTGGTGGATGGGTTTTTCTTATTATTTAAGAAAAAAATAATTTCCTCTCATAGTAATCTTAAATGTTACTTTGAATTAGTCAGAGAAATAATTTCCTCTCATTATCTTATTAAGATTTAATTTCTCTTATGCATAATATGTGACCTAGGTTGACCCAAGTCAACCTCTTCACACTTATCATTTTGAGAAAATGATTTAAATGAGGTGAGCACCTCATACTATTTAGTTTTTTTGCATAGCAAAGATTTAATATCACCAACAATTCCTATGAGACCTAAATGACCAGAGTCTCTACTTCATTTGGAATTGGTGGTGACAAGATTTAAATGAGAGAAACTCTCTCACAAGATTTCTTAATAGTTTTGGACAATATCTTTGACTAGAAATAGCCATAAAGTCATTTAAATCAACTAAGCCATGATCATTCAAAGGAAGCATGGCATATTTTTGTAGAAACAATTAGTATAAGTGAAATGTGAATTATTGGAGGTGGAATTAACTGAAAAGCATTTTTGGTTGAATTTTAAGAATTATTATAAGGCAGAAAAACCCCTGCCTTGTTTATTTTGTCACTTTAATTCTACAATAGATCTAGGGTTCTATCCAGTGGCATTGTGTAGATAAAATCCTAAGTTTTCCAACAATATCAAGTTTGTAAAATTTGGCCGAGTAGATTTGTCCCTATTGAATTTCAAAGTTTGCATCAGATTAGGGTATTTTTCTATTTTCCAAATTTGAATTCAAACTGTGGGCTGGCGCGGGAAACTAACTGGGCTGCAGAGAAAAAGGAAATGGGCCGGCCCAGTACTGCGTCCAGCGCAGCGGGCCAGCTGACAAGGTGGGGGCCACCTGTCTGTGGGCTGTAACGCCCGAAGAGGTACGGGGAGAGGAGAGCCGTGCGATTAGAACGCGATCGCACGGTCGAGAAGCGTCGTCGTTGACGACGAGCGAGGGACTCACTGGCGGCGGCGGTAGGGGGTCGGCGAGCTCGTCGGAGCTCCGGCGGTCGTCGGCGATGTGCGCAGGGACGTTGTCGACGACGGTGAAGCAGATGGAAGCAGCGGCGTCGCCTGAGGTGGCCTCCTGCTCCGGCTTGCTCCGTGTACGGGCGGCGGCGGCGAGCTTGCGATTGGAGGCCTCCGGCGACTAATTGGTGAAATTGGA
This sequence comes from Lolium perenne, assembly GCF_019359855.2. Taxonomy (NCBI): domain Eukaryota; kingdom Viridiplantae; phylum Streptophyta; class Magnoliopsida; order Poales; family Poaceae; genus Lolium; species Lolium perenne. The sequence continues at coordinate 265,745,333 of NC_067246.2, read as the reverse complement.
GTGGCGAGGAGTTCTGTGGTGAGGAGGGGAAGGTGTTGGCGTGCTCAGTTCAGTGGGAGGGGCTCCCCTTTTATAGACGCGGGAGGTGGCCGCGGCGCTCAGCTAGGGTCATCGTCGTCGTCGTCGTTCCAGGGCGGCGAAGAGGCAAGGGATGGGCGCATCGTGTTACTGGTGTCCTGGCGAAGATGACGCGCTTGATGGCAGTGAAAACGAGGCTCTGAGGCGATGGTGAGCTTGACGGGAGCGTGCGTCACCGTGGCGGAAGCTCGTCGTCGTGGTCATCGCGCCTGGCGTTCCCGCGGGCCAGTGAGCGTGTCCAGGCGGTCCAGTGAGCCGTCGTGCGTCGACTGGTGCTGAGAGGAGGGGTCGAGGTGGCGCAGGGACGTGGGCGTCAGCGCGCTCTGGCGCGTCCAGGGTGAACGCCATGCGCGCTCTGGCGCGGCATGGGCGAGTTCTGGGCGTGTCTGGGCGCTCGTGTGCTGAAGCGTGCGAGCTCGGTCTCGGTCAAGGGATGGCATGAGCGTGTCCAGGGAGGTGAGAGGAAGCCAGTGGACATGAGGGTTCGAGCCAGAGGTGGCCAGAGGCAATGGTGGCATGATGGTGGCATGCCATGCCACGGCATGGCATGGTTTGGTTGATTAAATCAAACAATGGCCAGTGCAAGTGGTGGAACTGATGTTGTGAAGTGAGAGGAGGGTCCAGGGGTTGCTGTGGTGGCTTAGGTTGGACTTGGTCCTCTCCAATTTTCAGTATGGGCAACAATTATACCCCTGCCTGCAAGCTGTTCGATCAAATGCCCGAAAGAAAATAATTTTTGAATTTTGAAAATCTTTTTGGTGGGTTGTAAACATATATTAAAAGGAGCATTTTGGTGGTGGTGGTGATCAAAATGGAATTGAGATGCAAAATCACATTTTGCATATGATCTTGCATATGTGAATTTGTTCCAACTTTGCTTGATTCTCATTTGAATTTGGTACAGAATTTGGGGTGGTGGTTTTGTGCAAAGTTGAAGTGCTTGATGTTGTCTTGGATGAGGTGAAAAGGGTTGACAAGGTGTAGAAGTGAAAAGTAAAAATCCAGGGGCTCAAAGTGGGCATCAGGGTAAAATTGACACATATGACCATAATCATATGTGAGCTCCATTTTGATTCAATTTTGTTTTGAATTGAGTTTGATTGATTCTTTAAGTGTTAAAAGGTGTTTAGTATCCATTTACAACTAATGGTGCAAACCAAAATGGCCTAGATCAAAGATTTGTGAAAATGGCATAGGCCATATGTGAGTGTGAAGTTGATTTTTAGAAGTTCTTTTCTATTTTACTTTTATTTGACTTTGGTTGATCAAATGATCATTGCTAGGGTTTTAGAGTGAGACTAACACACAAACAAACATCATGGCAAGAGCACACTCAAATACAATTAATAAGGTGAGCTAATATGCATAGTCCTATATGATGAGAAAAGTTTTTGTTGGCTCTGATTTTTGGATTCTTGAATTTTTCTTTTGTTCCTTTTTATTGAAAACTTGGGATGTTACAAACCCTTCCCCCTTACAAAAGATCTCGTCCCGAGATCTAGAGAAAACTTGGTACTAAAGAGATCTGGGTATTCCTTTTTCATGTCTTCCTCGCGTTCCCAAGTTGCTTCTTCTTCGGTGTGATTACTCCATTGTATCTTCAGGAACTTGATACTTCTGGTGCGGGTGGTCCTGAATGCTTCTTCAAGGATGCGAATCGGCACTTCGCGGTAGGTTAGATCCTTGTTGATATCAATGGCTCTGTGGTCGATGTTCTTGAATACTTCGGTCTTCTCCGGCACTTCTAGGCACTTCCGAAGCAGGGAGATGTGGAACACATTGTGTACGGCGGACATCTCTTCCGGCAGTTCCAGCTGATATGAGACTTCTCCTCGGCGACTCAGAATCTTGAATGGTCCGACATATCTGGGGGCGAGCTTTCCCTTGAGTTGGAATCTCTGCATTCCTTTGAGGGGTGAGACTTTGAGATACACAAAATCTCCGATCTCGAATGTCATCTCTCGGCGTCTCTTGTCGGCGTAGCTCTTCTGTCTTGATTGGGCGGTCTTGAGGTACTCGCGGATCTTGTGCACCTTCTCTTCGGCTTCGCGGAGAACATCGGGGCCGAAGACTTGACTATCTCCGACTTCCGACCAGTTCAGAGGGGTACGGCATTTTCTTCCGTACAGGGCTTCAAAGGGGGCCATCTGTAAGCTGGCTTGATAGCTATTGTTGTAGGAGAATTCTGCATATGGTAGGCAGTCTTCCCATTTGGATCCGTACTCTAGCACACAGGCTCTCAACATATCTTCTAGTATCTGGTTGACTCTCTCGGTCTGTCCGTCAGTCTGCGGGTGATAAGCTGTGCTGAAATTCAGACGGGTTCCTAGTCCTTCATGCACTTTCTGCCAAAATCTTGAGGTGAATTGGGATCCTCTATCTGACACAATTGACTTCGGGGTTCCGTGCAGGCTGACTATTCTGGAGATGTATAACTCTGCAAGCTTTGGGCCTTGGTATGTGGTCTTGACGGGGATGAAATGTGCCACTTTGGTCAACCTATCGATGACTACCCAAATGGAGTCATTTCCTCGGCTAGATTTGGGCAATCCTGTAATAAAGTCCATACCGACAGAATCCCATTTCCACTCCGGAATCTGTAAGGGTTGCAACAGTCCTGCGGGGCGTTGATGTTCTGCCTTGACTCGTTGACAGATATCACACTTGGCGATGTAGCTTCCTATCTCTCGCTTCATTCCGTGCCACCAGAATTGTTCCTTCAGGTCTTGGTACATCTTGGTTCCTCCGGGGTGGATGGAATACAGTGTATCATGAGCTTCCTTCAGAATGACTTGTTTTAACTCTGAATCTGATGGTACACACAGGCGTTCGTTGTACCAAAGAACTCCTTCTTCATCTACGGTGAATCCTGGTGCCTTTCCTGCAGCTATCTGGTTCTTGATTCCGTCAATGCTGGCATTTCCCTTCTGGGCTTCCTTTATCTGGCTCATCAAAATGGGTTGGAGCTCAATGCTGGCGAGGAATCCTTCGCTTACTAGCTCTAGTCTGAATTGTTCAATCTCTTGATACAGACTAGGCTGCTCTGTTGCGATCATGGAGTTCAACTGACACGGCAGTCTGCTCAAGGCATCCGCTACCACATTGGCCTTGCCGGGGTGGTAGTGAATTTCCATGTCATAATCCTTGATTAATTCAATCCATCTACGCTGTCTCATGTTCAGCTCCTTCTGGGTGAAAATGTACTTCAGGCTCTTGTGATCTGAATATATCTCGCATCGATTACCCATGAGGTAATGACGCCAAACCTTCAGGGCTAACACTACGGCTGCTAACTCCAAGTCATGAGTGGGATAGTTTTGTTCATGTTGCTTCAGTTGCCTTGATAGGTAAGATATCACTTTGCCGTCTTGCATCAACACACATCCAAGACCAGTCTTGGATGCATCACAATAGACATCAAATGGCTTGGTGACATCGGGCATGATCAATATTGGGGCGGTGGTCAATCTGAGCTTGAGTAGCTGAAAGCTTTCTTCACATTTGTCATTCCAGTCAAATTTCCGGTCCTTCTTCAGCAGTTGAGTCATTGGTCTTGCGATGCTTGAAAATCCTTCAACGAATCGGCGGTAATATCCCGCTAATCCCAGAAATGCTCGGACTTCAGTCTGGGTGGTTGGGGCTTTCCATTCCTCAACGGTTTTGATTTTTGCGGGGTCTACGGCAATTCCTCCTGCAGACAAGATGTGTCCCAGGAATCCTACTTCCTTCAACCAGAACTCGCATTTGCTAAACTTGGCGTACAATTGATGCTGCCTAAGGGTTTCTAGAACCACTTCCAAATGATGCTCATGTTCTTCTTCGGATTTGGAGTAGATAAGGATGTCGTCGATGAAGACAACGACAAACTTATCCAGGAATTCCATAAAGATCTTATTCATGAGATTCATGAAGTAAGCGGGGGCATTGGTCAGTCCAAAGGACATGACATTGTACTCATACAGTCCATATCTGGTGGTAAAGGCAGTCTTTGGAATGTCTGTTGCTCGGATCTTCAGTTGATGGTAACCTGTCCTCAGATCAATCTTTGAGAATACTTGGGCACCGGTTAGCTGGTCAAACAGATCTTCTATCTTCGGCAAGGGATATTTGTTCTTGATGGTGACATCGTTAAGCTTACGATAGTCCGTAACCAAACGAGTGGTACCGTCCTTTTTATCCACAAACAAAACTGGTGATCTCCAAGGCGACGCACTTGGTCGAATCAGACCTTTGTACAGCATATCATCCAGTTGCTTCTTCAGTTCCATTAACTCTGTGGGGTTCATGCTATAGGCTCTCTGGGCTATAGGTCCTGTTCCAGGGATTAACTCGATGATAAACTCGATATCCCGATCCGGGGGCATACCGGGTAGATCATCCGGAAACACATCAGGGTATCGACAAACGACCCTGATTTGATCCAGAGTTGGTCTAGCTACACTTTGGTTGCAGGTGAAATTTCTGGGTAGCTTTTCAAACAAGTGTTCTATTATTATTCCGGTGCTACTAGTCATGGTGATGGCCTTCTTGGCGCAGTCTATCAATCCATGATGTTTCGCCATCCAATCCATACCCAGGACTACTTCCAATCCTTTTGTTCCCAGAACAATCAAGTTTGCATAAAAGTCTATTTCATGGATTCTGATGGGTACATCTTTGCAAAATTTTCTAGCTTTAGTTGTTGATCCAGGTATTTGAACTACCATGACATGTTTCAAGCTGATTGGTTGAATCTTACTAGTGCACACAAAATCTTCGTAATCTAACGAATGCGATGCTCCAGAATCAAACAACACTCTTGCTGGTATTGAGTTAACAGAGAACATACCCAGCACCACGTCAGGTGCTTCCTGGGCTTCCTCAGCATTCATGTGGTAGAGGCGACCTCCGCGGTTGTTCGGGTTGTTGGGGGCGAACTTCTTGCCGGTGGAGACACGGCGTTGCTGCTGAGCTGGTGGTGCGGGGTTGCCTGCGAGCTTGGCGAGCCTCTTGGGACACTCATTGGAGTAATGCCCCACTACACCACACTCATAGCAAGTGATGGTGGTCTTGTCCTGCTTGTTCGCGACGGGGATTGCATTGCTCCCGGTCCTTGGTGCGGTGTTGGTGTTGTTGTTGCTGGTGTTGGGGTTGGGGGCTCTCGGCGGAGCGCGGTTGTAGTTGTTGTTGTTGTTGTAGTGGCCTCCTGGCCTCGAGTTTCCTCCACTCCGGTTCTGATAACTGGGGCGCGAGTTCTGCATCGGTGGCTTGTTTTTCCTCAGAGTGAAACCTCCACTTGAGCTAGGGCGATACTTCTGTGGGTGGCTTGATCCACTCTGGTTCATCATGCGGCGCTTGCGGTTCTCGCTGGCTTGGTGCAGTTTGCCTTCCATTTGGATGGCGGAGTCAACAAGGGCTTCGAGGTCAGCGAAGGGGATGTTGATCAACACAGTCTGCATCTCATCATGCAGTCCGTTCAGGAACCTTTCCTTCCTCTTCTCAGTAGTGTCGGTCTCATCCGGGGCGTACCTTGACAGTGTGAGAAACTTGTCGCGGTATTCCACCACGGACATCCGGCCTTGCTTCAGTTCACGGAATTCATCTCTCATCTTCTTTATCAGACCCGGGGGCACATGGTACTTGCTGAACTTGAGCTTGAAATCCGTCCAAGTCATAAACTGTCCCGCGTTCATGGCACGGGTGCTTGTCCACCAAGCTCTTGCTGGTCCTGCTAAGTAGTGTGTGGCAAACAGCACTTTCTCATTCTCTTCAACTCCAGCTACTTCTAGATTGTTCTCTATAGTTTGGAGCCAATCATCTGCATCAAGTGGTTCCTCAGTCTTGCTGAAAACTGGCGGGTTGGTATTCTGGAAGTTCTTGAGCTTGGATCCTGGATGATCATGGTGGCCTTGATTGTTGTTGGCAAGCTGTTGAAGTGCTGCAAGGTTGGCTTGCCGTTCAGCTTTTTCTGCTTCTCTATCTTCCAGCATAACTTGCAACATCTGCATCATAGCGTCTTGATTCGCGTTGCGAGTTGGAGGGGCCATCTGAGCATTGAGATAGATCATGAGATAAGAGGGAAATTTTCTATGGCTTGTTTTGTGTTTAAGTTCAAAAGCTTAAAACTTGAAGTCTTTTTATGATGGCACAATCATACATTCATTCATAGCAAACCACACACATTACAAGCTAACACACTAAAGGTTTTAAGAACCCTTCTTCTCCAATCTACGATACATGGGGCGGGATACAACTCACACCTACGATAGTGCATAAGTGAACTACTCCTCATCCTCATCCACCTCTATGTCAACATGGTCATCTTCTCCAGCGTCGAGGAACTCATAGTCTTCCTCCTCGGTGTTCTCATCATCCTCAAAGTCATCATCGTCACTCAGGAAGGCACTTCCTCCCTGAATGTCATCTCCATCTTCCTCCATCTTCTTCATCTGCTCCTCCTGGGCCTTGACAGTGGCCTCGAGTGCTGCTATCTTCGCGCGGAGGCGGGTGATAGTGGCATCCTTCTTCGCCCGCTGCTGGCGGAGAGTCCTGCGGTCATTGGCGAGCATCTTGATGGCGTCTCCTTGCTCGATGATGCGGGCGTGAGTCTGGTTGGCGTACTCACGGGAGTGGTCGAGATCCTGCTGAGTGTGGTACAGCATGAAATCGAGATGCTCCACATGGTGCTTCAGCTCCGGGTGGGATGGCATGTCCATGGGCTCTCCAGCAGAGTTACGCCTCGCGAGGTGGGAAAAGCGAGGGTCCTTGAGTGCCTCCCCGCTCATCCTGCACAGGCGTGCGAGTCCCTCCTGAAGGGCGCGGGCAAGTCCGTCCAGCCAGTTGCTCTCCATGAAGGAGAAGAGGATCCTCTCAGAAGTGGGAGGCTCCATCTTGCCCCTCAAGTCAGCGGTGATGATCCACTGCAGCTCGCCTCCTGGCTGGTCCGTGATCTGAGATCCGTGGAACTCCGGGTGCGGGCGACCAAGGTGGTCGGACAGGGCGTTGAGGTCGTGCTCGAAGATCAAGCTTCCCCCATTCCCAAGCTGGTAAAACTTCGTGTTCACGGGCTCCATCTGAAAGTGAAGTAAAGGATTAAGTTAGAGAAGGGAACAAGTGTGGCAAAATTTTAGTTATATTTCTAAGGAAGAGCATGGCTTCTTGTTTTTCCAAAGAACTCAAGGAGAAGACAAAGACTTAAATTTTCAGAAATACTTCATTCCCTTTTTTTTTTGAAACTAAACTTTCAGAACGTCCATTTCTAACTAGGGTCTCCTAAGGTCAAACAATGGCTCTGATACCAACTTGTCAACACCCGGATTCTTAAGTCCGGATGCCTATTATGTCATACATCGCAATCCCAGGAAATTGTTGTTGCGAGGCATAATAGTTAAGTATCACAGTCATCATTCATTACAAACCATAATGTCTTACAAATTGGAATCACATGATCCATATTACACGAATAGTTGATCTAATGATCAACGAACAAACACAAGTTCATAGCGGAAGCGTAAGATACAAGGACTCTCTAGTCCACAGGCCAACGCTTGACGTTAGAAGCTCCTAGTTGTAGTAGACGTCCTGCTGATCGTCCTCCTCGTACTGCTGCTCGGCTTCATATTCTGGCCATTTGAATAGCCAGGGACAAAGCCGTGAGTACTTTAAGTACTCGCAATCGAATACTAAAGTAAGTACTAACATTACTATTGAGAGTGTTCTAAGCTCTAAGTTTATTTGCATCAAGCCAATTTTATTTGATAAACCTTTTAGTAAACCACTCCTTATGTGCTAACTAACTCAAGTGGGAACATTAGTGTCATTCCCACAACTCAGTTGTGATTCAAGTTCAAAGTCACCGTTCAAGTTCAAGTTCAAAAACACCAGTCACAAGGACATAAATTCTGATGACGGAAACAGTATGGCCTTTCCAATTGTCCATATCCGCGGACGCGGCTATTCAAATAGTTCTACACTCTGCAGAGGTTGCACACTTGTGCCACAATATTCGATTACATCCGTCAGGGATAAAACCCCGAATAATCGTAACTCAGTACGCGGATCATCAACCGTTAACCTTTCACTTACACACCCTAGTATAGGCACCTCTCCCCATGAGCTTGGCCTCCCGGTGAAAACCAACTGTTAACCCGGGAACTGCACAGGGCTTGGCCGTACAATTCACCTCAATTCACATCATTTCTCAACAACGGAGGCAGCCTCAAGCGTAACCCCTATGACGTGTGTTCAGAGGGAACCCATACTAAGACACATAAATTTCCAGCTAAGCCCTACCCATAATCAGGTATTGTGGGGGTACTTAATATTGGTAAGGTATCGCATCCAACTCAATCATCAGTTTTTTTTGCCCAAAGTCACTAAGTCACTTTCATGTCATATTCACCTTCAAAATCTTTCAATGGAAATGACTCATCATTCCAAGGTTTTCACCATCATCATTTCATAAACACATGTTCCCATCTAGAGTAGTCATTTTTAATTTAGCACTAGCAACTATGTATACGGGGTGCTAAGTACTTGCTTTGCTTCTAGGCTAGGTTTGATACTCTTGTACTAACTCAGTGTAAATCAAGTAAATCAAAAATACTTTGATAAAACAAAAGTAATTAAAACTTGTAAAGTAAAAACTGGGAAGTAGGATTGTAAACATTAAGTAAATGGGTAATGCTTTGCTCATGGTGAGCTTGCACTTTGCAAGAGTATTATCTTGCCTTGGTTGGGGAATTGGTCAAAGTGGTCTTCTTCTCCTTGGAAGTAGACCTCCTCCTCCTCCTGGTACTCCTCGGTACTAGCGTCTAAAATACGAATACGGAGTACACAATCATCACACCAAACTAATTTACTAACTAGGCACACTCAAGAGCTACACACTTTAAACTAGCATTACCTATTACTATTAAGTTGGTGGATGGGTTTTTCTTATTATTTAAGAAAAAAATAATTTCCTCTCATAGTAATCTTAAATGTTACTTTGAATTAGTCAGAGAAATAATTTCCTCTCATTATCTTATTAAGATTTAATTTCTCTTATGCATAATATGTGACCTAGGTTGACCCAAGTCAACCTCTTCACACTTATCATTTTGAGAAAATGATTTAAATGAGGTGAGCACCTCATACTATTTAGTTTTTTTGCATAGCAAAGATTTAATATCACCAACAATTCCTATGAGACCTAAATGACCAGAGTCTCTACTTCATTTGGAATTGGTGGTGACAAGATTTAAATGAGAGAAACTCTCTCACAAGATTTCTTAATAGTTTTGGACAATATCTTTGACTAGAAATAGCCATAAAGTCATTTAAATCAACTAAGCCATGATCATTCAAAGGAAGCATGGCATATTTTTGTAGAAACAATTAGTATAAGTGAAATGTGAATTATTGGAGGTGGAATTAACTGAAAAGCATTTTTGGTTGAATTTTAAGAATTATTATAAGGCAGAAAAACCCCTGCCTTGTTTATTTTGTCACTTTAATTCTACAATAGATCTAGGGTTCTATCCAGTGGCATTGTGTAGATAAAATCCTAAGTTTTCCAACAATATCAAGTTTGTAAAATTTGGCCGAGTAGATTTGTCCCTATTGAATTTCAAAGTTTGCATCATATTAGGGTATTTTTCTATTTTCCAAATTTGAATTCAAACTGTGGGCTGGCGCGGGAAACTAACTGGGCTGCAGAGAAAAAGGAAATGGGCCGGCCCAGTACTGCGTCCAGCGCAGCGGGCCAGCTGACAAGGTGGGGGCGACCTGTCTGTGGGCTATAACGCCCGAAGCGGTACGGGGAGAGGAGAGCCGTGCGATTAGAACGCGATCGCACGGTCGAGAAGCGTCGTCATCGACGACGAGCGAGGGACTCACTGGCGGCGGCGGTAGGGGGTCGGCGAGCTCGTCGGAGCTCCGGCGGTCGTCGGCAATGTGCGCAGGGATGTTGTCGACGACGGTGAAGCAGATGGAAGCAGCGGCGTCGCCTGAGGTGGCCTCCTGCTCCGGCTTGCTCCGTGTATGGGCGGCGGCGGCGAGCTTGCGATTGGAGGCCTCCGGCGACTAATTGGTGAAATTGGAGTGGCGAGGAGTTCTGTGGTGAGGAGGGGAAGGTGTTGGCGTGATTAGTTCAGTGGGAGGGGCTCCCCTTTTATAGACGCGGGAGGTGGCCGCGGCGCTCAGCTAGGGTCATCGTCGTCGTCGTCGTTCCAGGGCGGCGAAGAGGCAAGGGATGGGCGCATCGTGTTACTGGTGTCCTGGCGAAGATGACGCGCTTGATGGCAGTGAAAACGAGGCTCTGAGGCGACGGTGAGCTTGACGGGAGCGTGCGTCACCGTGGCGGAAGCTCGTCGTCGTGGTCGTCGCGCCTGGCGTTCCCGCGGGCCAGTGAGCGTGTCCAGGCGGTCCAGTGAGCCGTCGTGCGTCGACTGGTGCTGAGAGGAGGGGTCGAGGTGGCGCAGGGACGTGGGCGTCAGCGCGCTCTGGCGCGTCCAGGGTGAACGCCATGCGCGCTCTGGCGCGGCATGGGCGAGTTCTGGGCGTGTCTGGGCGCTCGTGTGCTGACGCGTGCGAGTTCGGTCTCGGTCAAGGGATGGCATGAGCGTGTCCAGGGAGGTGAGAGGAAGCCAGTGGACATGAGGGTTCGAGCCAGAGGTGGCCAGAGGCAATGGTGGCATGATGGTGGCATGCCATGCCACGGCATGGCATGGTTTGGTTGATTAAATCAAACAATGGCCAGTGCAACTGGTGGAACTGATGTTGTGAAGTGAGAGGAGGGTCCAGGGTTCTTTGTGGTGGCTTAGGTTGGACTTGGTCCTCTCCAATTTTCAGTATGGGCAACAATTATACCCCTGCCTGCAAGCTGTTCGATCAAATGCCCGAAAGAAAATAATTTTTGAATTTTGAAAATCTTTTTGGTGGGTTGTAAACATATATTAAAAGGAGCATTTTGGTGGTGGTGGTGATCAAAATGGAATTGAGATGCAAAATCACATTTTGCATATGATCTTGCATATGTGAATTTGTTCCAACTTTGCTTGATTCTCATTTGAATTTGGTACAGAATTTGGGGTGGTGGTTTTGGGCAAAGTTGAAGTGCTTGATGTTGTCTTGGATGAGGTGAAAAGGGTTGACAAGGTGTAGAAGTGAAAAGTAAAAATCCAGGGGCTCAAAGTGGGCATCAGGGTAAAATTGACACATATGACCATAATCATATGTGAGCTCCATTTTGATTCAATTTTGTTTTGAATTGAGTTTGATTGATTCTTTAAGTGTTAAAAGGTGTTTAGTATCCATTTACAACTAATGGTGCAAACCAAAATGGCCTAGATCAAAGATTTGTGAAAATGGCATAGGCCATATGTGAGTGTGAAGTTGATTTTTAGAAGTTCTTTTCTATTTTACTTTTATTTGACTTTGGTTGATCAAATGACCATTGCTAGGGTTTTAGAGTGAGACTAACACACAAACAAACATCATGGCAAGAGCACACTCAAATACAATTAATAAGGTGAGCTAATATGCATAGTCCTATATGATGAGAAAAGTTTTTGTTGGCTCTGATTTTTGGATTCTTGAATTTTTCTTTTGTTCCTTTTTATTGAAAACTTGGGATGTTACACATATTATGATGAGTATAGTGAGATTTAATTGGGCATTACGACAAAGTACATAGACCGCTATCCAGCATGCATCTATGCCTAAAAAGTCCACCTTCAGGTTATCATCCGAACCCCCTCCAGTATTAAGTTGCTAACAACAGACAATTGCATTAAGTATTGCGCGTAATGTAATCAATAACTACATCCTCGGACATAGCATCAATGTTTTATCCCTAGTGGCAACAGCACATCCATAATCTTAGAGGTTTCTCTCACTCCCCCAGATTCACGGAGACATGAACCCACTATCGAGCATAAATACTCCCTCTTGGAGTTACTAGCATCAACTTGGCCAGAGCATCTACTAATAACGGAGAGCATGCAAGATCATAAACAACACATAGATATAAATTGATAATCAACATAACATGGTATTCTCTATTCATCGGATCCCAACAAACACAACATATAGAATTACAGATAGATGATCTTGATCATGTTCGGCAGCTCACAAGACCCGACAATTAAGCACAATGAGGAGAAGACAACCATCTAGCTACTGCTATGGACCCATAGTCCAGGGGTAGACTACTCACACATCACTCCGGAGGCGACCATGGCGGCGTAGAGTCCTCCGGGAGATGATTCCCCTCTCCGGCAGGGTGCCGGAGGCGATCTCCTGAATCCCCCGAGATGGGATTGGCGGCGGCGTCTCTGGAAGGTTTTCCGTATCGTGGCTCTCGGTACTGGGGGTTTCGCGACGAAGGCTATTTGTAGGCGGAAGGGTAGGTCAGGGGGCGTCGCGAGGGGCCCAGGAGACAGGTCGGCGCGGCCAAGGGTGGGGCCGCGCCGCCTACCCTCCTGGCCACCTCGTGGCCCCACTTCGTTGACTCTTCGGTCTTCTGGAAGCTTCGTGGCAAAATAGGACCCTGGGCGTTGATTTCGTCCAATTCCGAGAATATTTCCTTACTAGGATTTCTGAAACCAAAAACAGCAGAAAACAGCAACTGGCACTTCGGCATCTTGTTAATAGGTTAGTTCCAGAAAATGCATAAATATGACATAAAGTGTGCATAAAACATGTAGATATCATCAATAATGTGGCATGGAACATAAGAAATTATCGATACGTCGGAGACGTATCAACGCATCACACCTTCCACTTGGGGTTCCCAACGGTCGCGTGCTGTACGCGTGTCAAGCTAAATTTCCGGCGCCGTTGCCGGGAAGATCAAGACACGCTACAAGGGGAGTCTCCACATCGCAATCCCTTTTATTTTGTTTTTGTCTTGCTTTATTTTCTACTTTGTTTGCTGCATTATATCAAAATACAAAAAAAATTAGTTGCTAGTTTTACTTTATTTGCTATCTTGTTTGCTATATCAAAAACACAAAAAAATTAGTTACTTGCATTTACTTTATCTAGTTTGCTTTATTTACTATTGCTAAAATGAGTAATCCTGAAGTTGAAGTTCGTTCGTTTAAGCAACAAGGTGGAGAATGTTTAAGAGATGCTTGGTATAGAATTAGTAATGCCCATAATAGGTGCACTAAGAAACACTCAACCACTATTTTACTTAGGAATTTTTATGTTGGTATCTCTAGCTGGAATAGGTATGTTCTTGATTGTCTCGCGGGAGGTAACTTCCTAAGTACTCCTGCCTTAGAAGCTAGTTGCATTATTGAGAGTTTATTTGGAATACCACCTGTCAATGAAGTTAAAACTGAAACCTCTCTTGAAGATTTCATGAAAAAGTTGGAAATCATAGAACAAAACCTTCCAAGTATTGATACTACTTTGGGAGCATTACTTGATAGCACTGATAAACTTGATAAATCTCTAGGTGGAATTAATGAGAAAATTGCCATTTTGGAATCTTTTGCTATTCATGATAATCAAACCCAAAGGATTAGTGAACTTGAAGAGGCTATGGGAACATTGGGTTCAACATTTTCATCTATAAAATTTAGAGAGAAAGCTTATGTGGGTAAGGAGCAAAAGTTCATGTATGTCTCTAAAGGGCCTAAACCAAAAAGCTATTATAGGCCTAAAATTGATAAAACTCTTAAAACCACTATAGATAAGGGAGCATCTAATACACCTAATGGGATAAATTTTGAAAATGATGTTGACACTTCATCTTTTGATAATACTTGATACACACTTTCTGCGCCTAGCTGAAAGGCGTTAAAGAAAAGCGCTTATGGGAGACAACCCATGTTTTTACTACAGTACCTTTGTTTTTATTTTGTGTCTTGGAAGTTGTTTACTACTGTAGCAACCTCTCCTTATCTTAGTTTTGTGCTTTGTTGTGCCAAGTAAAGTCGTTGATAGTAAGGTTCATACTAGATTTGGATTACTGCGCAGAAATAGATTTCTTTGCTGTCACGAATCTGGGCAAAATTCTCTGTAGGTAACTCAGAAAATTATGCCAATTTACGTGAGTGATCCTCAGATATGTACGCAACTTTCATTCAATTTGAGAATTTTCATTTGAGCAAGTCTGGTGCCTCAATAAAATTCGTCTTTACGAACTGTTCTGCTTTGACAGATTCTGCCTTTTATTTCGCATTGCCTGTTTTGATATGTTCGATGGATTTTTCGATTCCATTGACTTTCAGTAGCTTTGTGAAATGTTCAGAAGTGTCAAGAATGATTATGTCACCTCTGAACATGTATATTTTGAATGTGCACTAACCCTCTAATGAGTTGTTTTGAGTTTGGTGTGGAGGAAGTTTTCAAGGATCAAGAGAGGGAGATGATACAACATGATCAAGGAGAGTGAAAGCTCTAAGCTTGGGGATGCCCCGGTGGTTCACCCCTGCATATATCAAGAAGACTCAAGCGTCTAAGCTTGGGGATGCCCAAGGCATCCCCTTCTTCATCGACAATATTATCAGGTTCCTCCCCTGAAACTATATTTTTATTCCATCACATCTTATGTGCTTTGCTTGGAGCGTCGGTTTGTTTTTGTTTTTGATTTGTTTGAATAAAATGGATCCTAGCATTCTTTGTGTGGGAGTGAGACACGCTCCGCTGTTGCATATGGACAAATATTTCCTTAGGCTTTACTCATAGTATTCATGGCGAAAGTTTCTTCTTCGTTAAATTGTTGTATGGTTGGAAACGGGAAATGTTGCATGTGGTAGTGTATAATAAAATACTTGTAGAACATTGAGCTTTGATAACTTGATTCTTTGCAAATGTTTTGAGGTATTTAGATGGTAAGGCTTGCTGGATAAATAAGTTAAAATTAGTAGTGGATTGTTGTCTTTAAGCTTGTGCCGTACTACAAATTCTATTTAAATAGTTGAAGGTGTAGTTGGACTTGATAGCTTTCCATGTTTGAGAGTTCATCGTAATAACTAAGTTGTGCTGAAGGTCGAGGGAGCTAGCGGGGTACTTGTGCCACCGTGAACGGCCCTCCTTGGAGTAAATTTTAATCATGCTCTTAATGATGAACCTGCTAGTTGTTTGCAATAAGCTTGTGAGTTCTTTTTGACTAATGTTAAGCTACGGTTTTTGGCACTTCCACCATCCAAATTTGCTAGCCTCTTCGGTACTGTGCATTGCCTTTTGCTCACATTGAGAATTGTGCATACTTCGCCGGTACATCCAAACCCGTGGGAGAACTTTCTCTTGTTCTCCTACACATAAGCCCATACATCTCCTCAAAACAGCCACCATACCTACCTACCACAGCATTTCCATAGCTGTTCCGAGATATATTGCCATGCAACATCCATTTTTACATTACATGCCATGTTGTCATTTATTATTTATATATTGCTTTGCATGATCATATACAGCTGATGTGTGGTTTACCCATGTTACGCTAGATCATTGCACATCCTGCTACACTGGCAGAGGCATACAGTTTCATACATCATGTTTCATTCATTATGAGTTATTTGTACCAAAAAGTGTGTTGTCATATTAGGATGTTGCCCCTAAAAATGAAAAGAGCCGTGGAGGCCATCAAAAAGAAAAAAAATGAAAAAAATGAAAAGAAAGAAAAAAAGAAAAAAAGAAAAAAAAGGAAAAAAGAGAATAAAAAAAGGGGGCAGCATTACTATCTTTTATCCACACTTGTGCTCATGTTTTAGCACCCGCATTATTCATAGTCATCATTTGTGCTCATGTTTAGCACCTACATTCATATGAGAGAGTTTTCATGTTTTACTAGTATAACTATGTGGGGAATTTACACTATAGAACTTGGGTTGTATATTCCAATGATGAGCCTCCTCAAGTGCTCTAGGTCTTCCTGAGCAACCAAGTTGGATGCACCCCCACTAGTTCCATTGGAGAGCTTTCATACACATATAGCTCTATGTGCATCCGTTGCATGGCAATCACTACTCCTTGCATAGCTTCGATCATAAGGCTTCCTCTTGTCTAATGGTCATTTACAGCTTTGCAAGCCTTTCTTCCATTTGGCCTTCCAAACCCCCATTAACGTTCTTTATGCCATAACATCCTGGTGCTAATACCAAATGCTTGCGCTCACCGGTTGAGTAGACTTCGAAACAGTTGATTCATGACGTTCATGTTTATGTTTACTTGACTGAATCCTTCTTATGTTGTGAAAATTTACTTGATGCTTGGAATGAAGGATAGAACTTCTATGCTGAATACTTAATACATCTTTAATGAACTTTGTACGGTTGCATGTCTTTAAAGCAATAGTTCATGAAAACTTCTAGCTTGTCTAACTCTTGCATTATCATCTCTTATATCAATATAGATACTTGCTTTGAATAATTTGATCTCAGCTCATATGCTTTACAATAGTATGATCAAGGTTATGATGGCATGTCACTCCAGAAATTATCTTTGTTATCATTTACCTGCTCGGGACGAGCAGAAACTAAGCTTGGGGATGCTGATACGTCTCCGACGTATCGATAATTTCTTATGTTCCATGCCACATTATCGATGATATCTACATGTTTTATGCATACTTTATGTCATATTTATGCATTTTCCGGCACTAACCTATTAACGAGATGCCGAAGAGCCAGTTGCTGTTTTCTACTGTTTTTGGTTTCAGAAATCCTAGCAAGGAAATATTCTCGGAATTGGACGAAATCAACGCCCAGGGGCCTATTTTCACACGAAGCTTCCAGAAGACCGAAGAGTCAACGAAGTGGGGCCACGAGGCGGCCAGAAGGTAGGGCGGCGCGGCCCAAGCCCTGGCCGCGCCACCCTGTCTCCTGGGCCCCTCGTGTGGCCCCCTGACCTGCCCTTCCGCCTACAAATAGCCTTCGTCGCGAAACCCCTAGTACCGAGAGCCACGATACAGAAAACCTTCCAGAGACGCCGCCGCCGCCAATCCCATCTCGGGGGATTCAGGAGATCGCCTCCGGCACCCTGCCGGAGAGGGGATTCATCTCCCGGAGGACTCTACACCGCCATGGTCGCCTCCGGAGTGATGAGTGAGTAGTTCACCCCTGGACTATGGGTCCATAGCAGTAGCTAGATGGTTGTCTTCTCCTCATTATGCTTCATTGTCGGATCTTGTGAGCTGCCTAACATGATCAAGATCATCTATCTGTAATGCTATATGTTGTGTTTGTTGGGATCCGATGAATAGAGAATACTATGCTATGTTGATTATCAATCTATTACCTATGTGTTGTTTATGATCTTGCATGCTCTCCGTTATTAGTAGAGGCTCTGGCCAAGTTTTTACTCTTAACTCCAAGAGGGAGTATTTATGCTCGATAGTGGGTTCATGTCTCCGTGAATCTGGGGGAGTGACAGAAACCTCTAAGGTTATGGATGTACTGTTGCCACTAGGGATAAAACATTGATGCTATGTCCGAGGATGTAGTTATTGATTACATTACGCACCATACTTAATGCAATTGTCTGTTGTTTTCAACTTAATACTGGAAGGCGTTCGGATGATAACCTGAAGGTGGACTTTTTAGGCATAGATGCATGCTGGATAGCGGTCTATGTACTTTGTCGTAATGCCTAATTAAATCTCACAATACTCATCATATCATGTATGTGCATGGTCATGCCCTCTCTATTTGTCAATTGCCCAACTGTAATTTGTTCACCCAACATGCTATTTATCTTATGGGAGAGACACCACTAGTGAACTGTGGACCCCGGTCCATTCTTTACATCTGAAATACAATCTACTGCAATTGTTCTACTGTTTTCTGCAAACAATCATCATCCACACTATACATCTAATCCTTTGTTATAGCAAGCCAGTGAGATTGACAACCTCACTGTTTCGTTGGGGCAAAGTACTTGGTTTGTGTTGTGCAGGTTCCACGTTGGCGCCGGAATCCCTGGTGTTGCGCCGCACTACATCTCGCCGCCATCAACCTTCAACGTGCTTCTTGACTCCTACTGGTTCGATAAACCTTGGTTTCTAACTGAGGGAAACTTACTGTTGTACGCATCACACCTTCCACTTGGGGTTCCCAACGGTCACGTGCTGTACGCGTGTCAAGCACTAAGCCACCGCACCTCTCCACCGGAGATTAGCACTCGCAAGAGTGTGAACTTCAAGATAAATCATCGTGTCCCGCGTGCCTCGGTTATCTCTATACCCGAGCTCTTTACTTATGCACTTTACCTTGTGATAGCCATCGTGCTTGAAGTTATATATATCTTGCTATCACATTAGTTGCTTGTATTGCTTAGAATAAGTTGTTGGTGCACATAGGTGAACCATAGTATAGGCTTTGGGCTTGACAAAGTAAACGCTAGTTTTATTCCGCATTTGTTAAGCTCATCTCGTAAAAGTTTAAATCGCCTATTCACCCCCCCCCCCTAGGCGACATCTGTGTCCTTTCAATTGGTATCAGAGCAAGGTCTCTCATTCTTAGGCTTCACTGCCTTGAGAGTAAAGATGTCGGTTAGGGGATTAGTGCACAATAACTTGTTTATATTTGATGGCACAAATTATGAACTATGGAAAATTTATGTGCTTAATATTTTGCGGGGTATTTCCCCGGACATGGAGCGATTTCTTGACATGGGTTTTTCTTCTCCTAAGGATCCTCAAAATTTATCTCTTGAGGAGAAGAAAAACTCTTGCCTCGATGCTCTTGCTTCTCATGTGTTTTCCATTGCTGTGAGCAATGTAGTTACTTCATCAATCATGCCTTTTGGGAGCTCTCATGAATTATGGACAAAGCTTCAAGATAAATATGATTTTTTTTTTTTGACCGTGGAACCGTAGGGGAAGCCCCTACGGTGTAATTTTTATATTAATATAAGCCGAAAGGCTAACAATAATACAGAAGACTACAATCAAGGTGGGAAGAAATGGAAAAGAGACATAGTCTAAATAAAAATGGAAGCTACCCAATCAACCAGAGGTTGAACCAAGGCCGTTTTGACTCTAAACTGATGCAACATAAGATCACTTTGGACTCTCACCCTCCAGCGCTGGAATGAAGGCAAAATACCACTGAATATGTGATCATTACGTTCCTTCCACACATTCCATGCAACACAGGCAACGATCTTCAAGATAAATATGATGTGTGCAATATTATTGAGGATGATTGTATTGCTTCCGCTTCCGGCCGTGATGAGTTCTCATCTTCATCCACTTCACCAATGTGTGGCAAGACACAAGGTAATGATATGGTGAGTAGTGATGGAAATTGCAATGTTGGTATTGAGCTTACGATTGATGATCCTTCATCTATATCTCATTGCAATGGTTCATCTTTGGACTCAAACACATCTAGCACTAGAAATGATTGACATGCTTGTGTTGATAGTCCTTGCATATCATGTGTAAGTTGCTTCAATAAATCTAATGATGATATTCTTGCTTTGTCTTGTGGCCATGACAAAAATGCTTCTCTTTCCTCTACTTGTTCTGTGTCTAACAATGTAGAGGAAACCAAAGATTCTATTGGTCAGGACAAGATCTTGAAAGGAGCCTGAAGTAACTCCTCATATTTATCTCACGGTCCTCATATATGCCTTATGGCCAAGGGTTCCACGGTACCTCCTACCATGGAACCTAATATGTCTCGTGGTGATAAGGATGAGGATGAATATGAAGAAGAGGATTGGGTTGTCTCTCTACGCGATAAGGGTAAGAGTGTACTCAAGGTTCTTTGCAAAGATAAAATTGCTAGCACTCACTTCTTTGAAATCTTGACTACCGCTATTGAGAGCCAAAAATGTATTTGGTTGCATGAGAACACCATTGATAAAATGGGTGCTCTTGAACGTGAGTACGCCAATGATGTGGCATCCCTAAAGGATGAACTTGAAGAAGAACAAACCACCAAGGAAGCTCTTGAGGAAACCTTTGCTCTAGAATTGTCTAGAGAAAAGGAAAACCATGATAGAGCTCTTGAGGTGGCAAATGAACTAAAGCTAAAAAATGATAAGCTTGTGTTTGTTAATGCTAAACTCCTTGAGGATTTTGAGCAACTCAAAAAGGGCTCAAGGGTCATTGAGAGTGCGCTCACCAAACTCACCGAGTCGCATGAGCAACTTAAAGCTTCTTATCTAAAAGAGCATGCCAACTTGCCTTCTCCCATTGCTATTAATAATGATGCTTGTGCTACTAACTCTACTTCTTGTGAAGCATCTATCTTGAAGGAGAATGTTGAGCTAATGGCTCAACTTAATTTGCTAACTAGCAATTATGGGAAATTGGAAGAAAATCATGGAAAGCTTTCTAGCTCCTATGAGGATCTTCTAGCTTCTCATGATAGGCTAAAGTTAGCTCATGAGGCTATCATATCAAAGGCAACACCTTGTGAGCCTCATGTGGATACTAGCACTACTACTCAAAATGCTATATTGCCATGTGTTAGTCCTAGTAATTCATCCACTCATAGTATTGCTAAATCTTGTGATGAATTATCTTCCTTGTCTTGTTGCTCTAACAATGAAGGTTCTAATTCCTCTATTACTTGTGTTGTTACTAACCATGTAGATGAAATCAAAGAGCTCAAGGCCCAAGTCACTTCTTTGAAGAACGACTTGGTAAAGAGTCATGAAGGGAAATGCAAACTTGACAAGATGTTGAGTGTGCAACAATCCCCCAATGAAAAGAGTGGACTTGGATTCAACTCCAACAACAAGAACAAGTCCAAGAACAACAAGATTAAGAAGGGCCAACTACAAGTCAAAGACCCGGCCAAGATTATTTGCTTCAAGTGCAAAATTGAAGGGCATCTTGTTAGATCTTGCCCTTTGAAGAAGAAGCAAAAAGGGAAGCGGCCTCAAGCTCAAACTCATATTCAACCTCAAGTTGAAGAAATGCCACTTCCCAAGAAGAATCAAGCCAATGCTCCCATTGTGGAGAAATCTAGTGAGAAGGAGTAGAAAAGAACTTGCTACATATGCCGTGAAAAGGGCCACATCTCCTCCTTTTGCACTATTGGTACCTCATCCAACTCTATCACCATAGATGATGTTTACTCTCTTCGTAAGGATGAGGGTGGCAATGTGTTTGCCAAATATGTTGGTGCTCAAAGTGGTGTCAAGAAAAGAACCATTTGGGTTGCCAAGCCTATCGTGACTAACCTCTTAGGACCCAACTTATTTGGGGACCAACAATCCAAAACTTGATCAATAGGTGCTTGTTGGAGGACATTGGAGACTTGACTACACCATGAATAATTAAGGGATCTTCATCTTTTATATTAGGGTTTTTTTGTTCTCGTGCCCCTGGTTCGTAAGTTGTACTCAGTTTTCCCTAGCCTCTTAACTTTTCCTCAGTTTTCCCCTCCCTCTAGTTTGAAACCCCTCTCAGACACTCGGACGGGAGGGTTGTCGTCTGGTCAGAGGCCTTCTGTTACCGGTGACGGCTAGAGAGCCGCGGTGGTTTTTACTTGACTGTTGCTTTCGAAATGTGTTGACTGTTGACTGGAAGAGCTGACCCAAAGCTTTCCCCTCCGCCAGAGACTGGAGGAGCTCACACACCGCCCCTCCGCCGCCACACCGTCCTGCCCACCTACCTTATGGCGTCGTCCGCCGCGGAGCCGACCCCACCCCCACCACCACCCCTGGGAGGCGGAGAGGGCTCCGCCTCCACCAGATCTGGATCTACCCCTGTCCTCTTTGAATTTCCGTCTGGTGTGCCGCCTAATCCCGTCAGCCGTGGAGAAGATTGGGAATCGGAGGGATCTAACGCATGGAATCCATCTGGGTAAGCATCGTCTGCCCATGTGAATTAACAGTAGGAAGTTTTTGAGCGCCAATCGTTGTTGCTCAACTAACAGCGTTGCTTTTCGAATAGGATGGATCCAGCGCTGGCTTTTCGGCTGGTGGTTAGGCTGGATTCTAGCTTTACGCGTGATTCTAAACGCTATAAGAATGGGTTTTACTTCCCTGCGGTGGTTGCAACCACCATCTCGTTGAGGTATTTCAAAGCTAACATCTACGATAAGTACACCTGGAGCTCTTTCGATGCAGTTCATTTCGAATATTTCAACAGCCCGGAGCGAAGATTTGTTCCACTAATTTCCGAAGATGATCTGGGAATTCTTTTTTGCTTTGAATGCTTCTTGCCTGTTCGGTAAAATTCGCATCCATGTGGACAGGGGCCAGGCATCATCTGGTGCTGGGGCATCATCAGGTGGTCGGGCGTCATGTCTCCCTACTGCTGCTGCCTCTGCTAATAGTGTGCGCCGCGGTGCTCCTTGTAGGTCCACAGCAGCACCATCTGTCCCCAGTGCTAGTGGTAGCCTGATCGTTCGTACGGTCGATGTGGAGGACGATGCATACATTGAGGATCAGTCTCCTCAAGATGATGAGGATGAGTTGATGTTTCCTGAATTGGTAGATCGATGCAGTAAGCAGGCAATGGAGGATCAATACATGGAAGATATTGCTTTTGGTGCCAGATTTGATGACACTGATGATGAAGAGAAGAATGAGAACAATGACAGCCTCGTTTTAGCCGATTACGAAGGTGATGACTTGCCAACAATTGAGTGGAACAGGGAGGATCCTCAGCTTGCAGAAGGCACCGTGTTTTAAACGATGATGGACTGCTGTAATGAAATTACTACATATTGCATTCTCTCTAAGAATAATTATGAGGTTATTAAAAGTGAGCCAGGTAGGTTCACAGTTAAATGCCCATACAAGAGGTGTAGGTGGAGGCTGCATGCATCCACAATGCGCAGAAGCAGCTTGGTTCAGGTACTACGCCAACCAGTTGTGTATTTTAGATCACGGTGTAAAATTTGTTATCTATTACTGACATCCCTTATCATTATGTTTCAAATAAATAAGAACATGTCCATGCTTGTCCACCTCTAGGGGGAGAGCCAGAGCTGAAAACAAAACTAGCGAAGACTAGGTGGTTGGCAGATATAATCCTAGATTGGCTGAGAGAAACTCCTTCACTTGGTCCAACAACACTCCAGAAAAAGATGGTTGAGAAGTTTAAAATGAAAGTACCTTACATGAGGATGTTCTATGCAAAGGAAATGGCTCTTGACAAGATCAATGGTCCATGGAATGAAAGCTTTCAGTTGCTTTACACTTTCAAAGCTGAAGTGGAGATGGCTAGTCCAGGCAGTGTTGTAGCGATAGACAAGCATACAGTTCCCTACAAATTGAAAAGCGGGAAGGTAATGCACAAGGAATGTTTTAGAAGGGATTTTGTTTGTTTCAAAGCTTGCTGGAAAGGCTTTTTGGACGGTTGCATGCCTTATTTGGCCGTGGATGCAACAGCTCTTCATGGCAGGTTTAAAGGACAGCTAGTTGCTGCTACTGCAGTTGATGGACATAATTGGATGTTCCCTGTTTCTTATGGAGTTTTGGAGGTTGAGTCAGAGGAAAGTTGGACTTGGTTTCTGCAGAATTTGCGCGACCTTATAGGTCATCCACCAGGACTTGTTATCCACACAGACGCTTGCAAAGGTTTGGAGAGTGCGGTATAAGCATTATTCCCTGGAGTGGAGCATAGGGAATGTATGCGACACTTGGTACAGAATTTTACAAAGAAATTCAAGGGTAAAGTTTTTACTGACAACCTATGGCCAGCTTCATACACATGCAGCTCTAGGAAGCATCTGTTTCATTTGGATGTGTTGTAGAAACAAAAACCTGGGGTGAAGGAGTACTTGGATGAACATCATGGTAGGGTGTGGTCAAGAAGCCAATTCAATGAAATTTGCAAGGTAGACTATGTAACAAGTAACCTTGCGGAGAGTTTCAATTCAAATGTCAAGTCATTGAAAGGGCTTATGCTATGGCAAATATTTGATAAGATTAGGCAGATGATCATGATAAAGATCGATCTGCATCAAAGAATTGCATCCACAAAATATGTTGGACATCTCATGCTCCCATCTTTGATTAACTCTTTGCATGACAGGGCAAAACAATTGAGGATGCAATGCCTCAAAAAAGGAATGGAGGCCGAGGTAACCTACACTGACAGTAAAAACAGGCAGTGGAGGTATCCATTGAGTTTGGTTGATAGGACATGCCATTGTAAGGGATGGCAGATCCGTGGGATACCCTGCATACACGCATTGTTTTTCATGAGTGTTATAGGGGGTGAAGATGGTGAAGTTGATCAGTATGTGTCAGAGTATTTCTCTGTTGCCAAATTTAGGGATGCATATGCTATGAATGTTCCTACCTTGTTGGGAAAAGACCAATGGATGAAAGTCGATCTAGGCTTCAAACTGTACTCTCCAGTATTGACTAGACCGGCAGGTAGGCCGAGGAAGAATAGGATCAGAGGTAGTGCAGAGGGAGGTGCACCGATTCGAAAACGTAAATGCAAACGTTGTGGAATCCCTGGACACATTGCTAGGCTTTGTAAAAATGGAGTTGACCCAGCTTTTGGAATGGAAGATCAGGCGGGAGCAGCAAATGCAGAGGAGAATGAAGCAGCAATTCAACTTGAGATTGAAGCAGCAGTTCAACATGAGGAGATTGAAGCAGCAAATGCTGAGGAGATTGAAGCAGCAATTGAACATGAGGAGATTGAACCGATGGATCGAGAGCAGAGGGAACAGATGGATGTAGAGCTGCTTGAACCGATGGATCGATAGCAGAGGGAACAGATGGATGTAGAGCTGCTTCAACCGATGAGTCCAGAGGAGAGGGAACAGTATAATCGAGATTGCTTCGGAAGTGGTATGGCCCAGACTAGTGCTCACTTCGAAGAGCTGATGGCAGAAGAAAAAGCACAAGCTTCGCTGAAGAAGAAGAACAAGAAAGAGGGCAAAAGGAAGGTAGACACCGGTAATATCCCTGGTAGGGTTACCCAGAGTAAGGTGGTGGCCCCAGCGAGTCACACCAGGAGCAAGAGAAAGATTGTATTCTGAACAACTAATTTGAATTTGTATGAACAATTTGTATTGGGGTTCCCTTTGTATTGGGGATCCCTTTGTGTTGAACAATTTGTATTGGGGTTCCCTTTGTATTGGGTATGCCTTTGTGTTGAATAATTTGAATTTGTATGAACAATTTGTATTGGGGTTCCCTTTATATTGGGGATGCCTTTGTGTTGAACAATTTGTATTTGTATGCCACATTTAAGCCACATTTATCATTTTCTCTAGGGTTTAGGGTTTTAGGGTTTTAGGGTTTTAGGGTTTAGGGTTTAATTCAAAATAATTCAAAACATGGTGGAACCTTCCCATGGAGTCTTGTTATGTTACCTAAAATCTAGACAAATAATAATGGAAAAGGAAATATAGAGATATGAAGTTTTTATGCCAAAAGCTTCAGAATCACTTCCTAGTCCATGAGCTACTAGCTATGAAGATGCAGGGCTTTCTGCTCAATACACCTCCCAAATACCCACTATGCTTACAAACTTTGTCCAAATGAGTCCAAATTCGTCACACTTGTGTATCTTTGAATTGCAAACAATATCACGTTGGCCAAAATGTAATATATTGTTCAAATAACACAATTTTACAATTTTTATGCCAAAAGCTTCAATTTCCCTTAGTCCCTTTATTATTTGGGTGGCCCTGTTTTACTTAGTGTTACTCAGTTTTCCCCCTCCGGGCCCACTTGTTTTACTCAGTCCTACTCAGTTTTGCCCTTCCGATAAACATTTCCTCACTTTCCCCCCTCTTAGTTCTACTCAGTTTTCCTAACTTGTACTCACTGGCTGATCTCTGATTGGTCGAGATGTATGTCACACGGATCTTGGTTGGTTGAAAGCTCAACGAACGCTTGCACCGTTCAATCATTTATGATCGGACGACCTGTATATCTCTCTCTACCACGATGGACACATACGGAGAGAAGAGCAGAGCACATACCTACCAACCCTGGCAGTCGCATATTCCAGTCGCATCTTCCTCTCTCATATTTCCTCTCTTACTCCGGCGGTCGCGGTGGCGCGGATCTAACCGTGCGTGCGGCGGCGCGGATCTAACCGTGCGTGTTGCGTGGATCTAAGAGTGCCGGTGAGGATCTAACACCAAGACGGCGGCCGCGCCGACAGTGGTCATCGATGCCACGAACATTGAAGCCATCGCCTACAACATCGCTTCGATGGCGCAGATCCAGCATTCAATGTCGGAGCCTGTTGATGTCTCACTTCCGTTGCCCTCCTCAGATCCGTTGCTGATGAAGGACAACAAGACGGCGGCCGTGCCGGCAGTGGTCATCGATGCCACGAACATTGAAGCCATCGCCTACAACATCGCTTCAACGGCGCCGAGAGTGCGAATCGATGCCAAGACGATTGAAGCCATCGTCTACAACCGCGCTGCAAAGCCGCCGATCCAGCCCTCCGCAGATCCGTCGCTGATGAAGTACACCAAGACAGTGGCGGTTCCGACAGTGGTCATCGATGCCACGAACATTGAAGCCATCGCCGACAACATCGCTTCAATGGCGGATGGCGCACATGACCACCCCTCAGCCGCCCGTCGTCCCGGCCTTTCTTGCCCATTGTTGCGCGGCCGTGTTCGACGCCACAAATTGGGATAAATTATGATAAATTTGTATTTTTCAATTTCCAATTGGGATAAAATTGTTTGAACTACTACCTCCATCTAAAAAAAAGCTTCTCCACGTTCTTGATGTGTCCATGTACATCTGTATGTATGATTTGAATTCTATCCCAACTTGATTGGGAAGATATTGATATGTATGTGATCCGGGAGGCTGGTACATGCTTTCACTTTTGGGATCCCTTCACTTTTATAAAATGTTCATGCATGCTAAAATTATCGTGCGCATTACTTAGCACAACTAGGAAATTGTACGCCAAAATAGAGTGCTTAGAGCCACAACAAAATACAGTGGTTAGAGCCATCTACTGAATAACAATTCTATACTAAATCGTCTACCAGAACCACATAACTGTTAGGATAGGGATGACACCTAATAAAACTGCCCAGATGAATCTACTTTTCTCCTCTCCCATCACTTGAAGTTCATGTTCTAGATTTTCTACCACTTGATCAAATACGTCAAGATCTGTCTCAACTCTCAACTTCTCCTTGTGAATAAGCTCTGAATTCTTCTTTTCTTCCTCCACAGTATGCTTCAGCTCGAATAGCATCAGGTTTTTACGGGCCAATTCATCACCTAAATTGGCCACCTTCTCCTCCAAATCCATCCTCTGGCTACACAACTGGGTTGATTCATCTTGGTATGCAATGTACCATGGATCATTGGCTTGCCTGGCTAACTGTAACAATAATGGAAAAAAGAACAACTGAAATCACTCCAATAGGCCATGGCGGCACTTCAAATTCAACGGTACTACAGCGATCTAAAGCTATATACCTGCACTTCCGACGAGGTAAGAGAAGTAGAACGTGGCCACGACATGATCGAATCCCCACCCTCGCCGGTGTACCCGCTACGACCAGACATTGAGGACTATTTCGTACCTGCAAACTCCAATAATTTACGGGAACCGAATCGATTAGGGGGTGGGGGAGGCAGAAGCGGAGGTCTTACCAATCTATACTACCAATTGGTGCGCGGAACAAATCCCGGTCGTCGTGGGCAGCGGATCTGCTTGCGGCGGACTTTCCTGCGGTGGGTACAATGCGTGCGGACGAAACAAGTGCTGGAGCCGTGGTTGACGTGCAGCGCCGCAGTCCGTCCGACGCCACCGGGGGACAGAGCCGGTGGCGCGACGAGGCGCTGACGATGGCTGCTCCGTCCGACGGTGGGGAACGAGCTGCCAGCGGTTCTCCGGTGACTAATGATCGGTCTAGCTTAAGAATAATTAATTAGCAAACTTGTTGCTTCTCTCTATGATATTCTCTAAATAAATAGACGACCCCACTGGTCATTGGCTGCGGCGCAGCCCCACAGAATATGTCTTTTCCTGAAAAATAAACGACCCCACTGGTCATTGGTTGCGGAGGCCCCACAGAGCGGCAATATATGATTTTCTCTAAATAAATAGATGACCCCACTGGTCATTGGCTGCAGCAGCCCCAGAGAGGGGCAATATATGTCTTTTCCTAAAAAATAGACGACCCCACTGGTCATTGGCTGCGGCAGCCCTATAGAGCGGCCCCATTTGTCATTGGCAGCACCGCGTATAAAATCATGAAATAAAATGGCCCACACGTCAGCCATAGATGGATGACTGCTCCGACGTGTCTCCTGACCCTGCCCGTCAGCACGAGACGGTCAGGGAGGAGCTGCCCCTGTGCAGCCCCACCCGGTCAGACTAACGGTCAAGGCCTCTGACCTGACGGCTACCGGCCGTTCCAGCACTTGTGCGTGTTTCAAACTAGAGGAGGGGAAAACTGAGGAAAAACTAAGGGGCTGGGGAAAACTGAGTACAACTAACGAACTAGGGGCACGAAAATAGAAATCCCTTTATATTATATCAAGGCAAGTCTTTTGGTTATCTTGCCTCTATCATATATTGAATGTTCCTCCTTGCGGTAACATGTTCTCAACTCATATATATTGAAAGTTACTCGCCCCTTTGCATGTGTTAGTTTTGTTCCTAACATGTGTTTGTATATGTTGTGCTTCCTACTTGTTTTTCTTGAGAAATCAAGTCTATGCATGTTGGGTTGCACACCATGTATTTGTGTTTGTGTTGGAGCCTCTTTGCATCTTGTTGTATCTTATATGGCTCTTTTGAGCGATTAATGGACTATCCCATTTTGGGGGAGTGATATTCCTTTGGGAATTTCATGATCCTAAACAATGTGTGTACATGAGGAATATCACTTAGAATTGATATTGTGAAATTATCTAGTCGCTATGTGGTATGTCATCTTCATGAGAAATTCAAATTCTAATGTCCATTAATATCTCTAGTTGGATCTTATTTGCCTGTTATGAAAATAAATTCCTTATCACATTATGGGGGAGTAATAAGCTTTGTGCATATTACAAGCCTAGAAAATGTGAACATTTGAGGTTGTGTCACATAGAATTGATACCGTAAATTATCTCTCTCCTATGTGGCATGTTTGCTCAAACAAGTTCCAATTTGCTTAAATGGCTTCATTGCTAATATCTTTGTGGATCTTATTTGTGAAAGTTTTTCTTGGCATGGTTTTTCACAACGTGTCCCTCAATACATTTTTGGAAAACCATGTGCTTCAAGTCATACTATTAATTGCTTTGCATGTTGGTATGAATACTATTAATTGCTTTGCATGTTGGTATGAATACTATTAATTGCTTTGCATGTTGGTATGACTAAATGAAGCTATCAAGAAACTATCTTTGCATGATGGTTAAATCTTATCTTTTACCATATGCTTTATTCGTTGTAAATATGATCTTATGTATAATTACAAACTACCACCGGGAAATATTTCCTAATACCTCTTGTCCTAGGACAAGTGGTAATCAATTATGAGTTAGATATTTATTGATCATATCTACATTGGCTCTTGTGTTCAAATTGCCTTATTTATTGCCATGAATTTGTTTTGCTTTGACTCCCATGTGTCTTCCTTGCATCTTATGGATCTTATTTGTCTATTCAAACTTTCTTAGCATTTTAATAGATATAGTAGCGTGATGATCCTAGTTTTGTGCATTTTGTATTCATATGAAAAATCCTAGATAATGCACCAATCTTGGGGGAGCTCTTCTATATTTGTTAGAATGCTTAACATCTCTTGATCTTTATCAAAAATTTGGTTTTGGGAGACATAAAGTTTTTTTGGTACTTCGTGCCATCATAAAAAGTGTCGAGGTTTTGGTTTATTTGTTGGAACCTTGCTCTCTTGGGAGTTGGTTATCTCATTCCTTCGTGTTTAGGCTTAATTAGCTTCTTATAATGAGATAAGTCTTTGGAGTTAATCTTGTGTTGATTTGATTCTTTAATATAATTTGGGCAACCATTGTCTCTTGATTTATTTTGTATTTTGTCCAAATTGTATCTCCATTTGGTTCTTGAAAGTATTGTGCATGCATATTTAATATATGTATATGTTATGGCATGTGTTACTTTCTTTGATCCAATATATAGGGTAAACTCCATCAAATCCTAATTTGGCTAAGATGTGCATGAAATTCAATTTCATATCTATATGCACATAGAATTGTGGAGTTTGTCCTATATGTTGTAGTGTGTCTAACTACTTCGGACCCAATTAGTTTGGGGACCATTTTGTACTTACCTTTGTGTTAGGTACAATGGATATGCACTGGATGCTTGTCTCACTCTTGGAAAGAAGTGGTGACTCAATGGTAACTTGAGGCAAGCTAGGATGGTCAACGAACACATATCTACTACATCCACACCAATGCTATCTTGGTAACAAGTATCTTCTCATGCATACTTTTCTTGTATCCAACCTTATGGTTGCATCTTGGCATGAATCTCTTGATTTGCAAATATTGTGCTTCTTGAAAAAAAAATTATGAAACCTCTTTATTGTGAATGTGAGTAATTTGAGACGAGTGCATTTGTTGGGAAGTATTTTAAATCATGCTCATGATTCATCCATCCCAACTATGCCTATCTAGCAATTTTATTGCATATCAATTCCTCAAGGCTCTCACGTGTGCAATATAGATGAAAGTGCAAATTTAGTTATTTCTTTTGGTATCCTCGTTTGTGATACTTGTTGCCTTTCTCAAATGCATCCCAACTATCTTCTATCCCTTGTTATATTTGTGATGTATTTTAGATGTTTGTGGTTGAAGTTCATGAATGTACAATAAGATAAAATTGAGCCTTTGGTCATGCTATTAAGCAAAAATTCTTATTGGTATATTGCATGACTTCGTCTTGGATATCATGCTATATGTCTTGTGTGTCTATTTTGTGTGTGCATGTTTCTTTGTGGATAAATATCTTAGTGATTTTGTCCACTTAGAGAAACTTATACACATAAGATATGATACATCTCCATTTGATATCTTATTTATTTGTTGCATGTTGATTGGTCATGCTAAGCAATATAATTCATTGAAGATTATGATGATGCTTTTTGCTCATCCATATAATAGTCTTATAATATGCTTTGTCATGCCTTTCACATATTCTCTTGGTTGAGCCTATTATTATGGTGCATGTTACTTGTTGCTCAACCATTTGTTTATTGTAAGTGTTAAGCTTAATTTTCTATCTATGATCTATTGCAAATGTTTGTGTTTTAAATGGTAATGAGGGAGTGAGGATTCCATGTTATGCATATTGTATTCAAATGCAACATTTTAATTTATGGATGTACCTTGCGGAGCTTTCTCATTTTATTTAAGGCACTATTTTGTGGTGATCATTAGAGTTTGATTCACTTGGTATCTTTTGTTTTTGAATGATATTATGGGAGTGATGATTCCATGTTTGTGCACTTTATACTCCAATGCAAATTGTCTAGTTTTGTGCACAAACCTTGGGGAGCTTCCTCATATTATTTAGAGCAATCTTCTTGATCTTATCATAATATCTATCTTTATTTTGGTATCTTCTTTGTGGTCCATTTGGTTGCTTGCTTCATTTGTTGAAGCTTCTTGACTTCGTTATCTTTTTGCGATCTTTGATCCTATCTATAGTGTGATTCCTTCCGAATATTCGTCATTGGATACGTGCATTTGATTCCACTCAAATTATGAGAAATGCACACGCTATTGAGGAACTCTCACTATATTGGCCTTCTAATTTTTCACCCATTTCGGCAATTGGTGCTTATAGGGGAGAAGTTTGGAGGGTTTGAGGGAATTTGGTTATGTCTTTGCTTTGTGCTTAAGCATGTGCCTTTATTGCATTGCAGCTTGTTGCTTTGCATAGTTGAATATTTAGAGGAAACTCCACTAGGCTTTGAAGGCCAATATATGCAATGAAAGTCAAGATCATTCACACATGCATATATTATGGGGGAGTTTTCTCTATATATTCAACTTGTTTGATACTTAAATTCCTTATATAAACCCTCTCAAAGAGATTGTCATCAATTACTAAAATGGGGGAGATTGAAAGTGCATGGTGACGAGGGATCACCTCGCCAATGCCTATGTATTGTAGACTTGGGTTTCGGGAGAGAGCGACGATGGAGATTCCGGGAGCGAGATTAGGCACACGACGTACCCAGCTTCGGGTCCCCTCGGTGGAGGATCCCTACGTGCTGCTAGCAATCCAGTATATGATCATTTGTATGTTTACAGGGTGATGCCATAGGCGGAGTTATGTTGTCTATCTATTGTCTATCCGTTGACCTCCTTCTATCGGGTGCCCTGGCTGGCTTTATATATGCAACCAGCCTAGGGTTTTACAAGAGTCCTAGTCGACTACATCTTCGGGTTACCTTGTTGGGCCTTCTCCATATTGGGTCTTCTCCATATTGGGCCGAGCCGGGTATACTAATAATGGGTACCCGAAGGGTATACCCATGTCAGTAGCCCCCGAGTGTCTAGGGAAGTCGAAGACTTACGTAGAGACTCCAAGAATAACCATCTCCGAAGTCGAAGAAAAACAAGGCAAGGTCCATGTCGTAGATGATGTCGACGATTCTCAAATTTATTTTTCTATCGGGTGCGCGACAGCGCTCCCGATGGGAGTAGCCCCCAAGTCTATGGGTAAGTGCTTGCACTTGGGCATAGACTCAAGTTGTTGACTGTACTTCTGGAGAACTTGATGAAATCCATGCGCTCCCGATGGGAGTAGACTCCACTTGAGTCGCAGACTTGAGTTGAGTCTACAAACCTTGAATGTCATATATCATGTATAGTACTTATATTGTCAACAATTTTCAAAGTTATTCTTTATCGGGTGCGTGACCAGCGCTCCCGATGGGAGTAGCCCCCCAGGGCTACAACCAAGTGTTTGCACTTGGGTGTAGGCTCAACTCCACAATTTTTCCTCTATCTTGTATCTTATCGGGAGGGTGAACAATACTCTCAATAAAAGTAGCCCCCGAGATTTTGCTTGAATCGAAGAATCAGGGAAAATCTCCAAATTTATAATCATCAAATAAAATTTTCAAGCCATCACACATTTTTTAAATAAACAACTATATTGTACAGGGATAATGGTAATTGGGGCTAGTTCATCTGACGGATCAGGTACTAGTTAACTGCTCTAGTGGCAATCCGCAAAAACCTACTTCAAGATCACGTCCCTGGACATGATCCCGGGATACTGGTGTTAACTCGACATGTGCCGCTTAAGGTCTTACCATCTGTCGAGTCCCAGTCATCTTTTATCGGGTACATAACGCGTCCGTTAGGATTTTTCTTCGTATCTGTTGATACGGAAAAAAATAGCAAACCGACGTCAGAGACGGTGCCACGTCGCTCAGAACGGATCCGTGGTCTTACCTTCACAGAGTTTTGCGGCATTCAGAGATTATTCGTGACTTTTGGCGCTCTGAGAATATATATTGCCGAGTGCCTTGTTCGGCTGATGCAATGACCCATTTTGCGGGTTCTTCTATATTTTTCTCGGGCATGAATGAGACAGCCGAATATATTGGGTTATTCTATATTATCAGGTACATCACCGATGCTTTTGCTCGGAACAATATCACCGAGTTAATGGACCCAGTTTTTTTGGTTCCTCCTTGATGAAAATTTCGTCGAGTTCCTCCTTGAAGAAAATTTCTTCGGGTCCTCTTTGAGGACAATTCTTCGGGTCCTCCCTGAGGACAATTCTTCGGGTCCTCGTTGAGGATAATTCTTCGGGTCCTCCTTGAGGATAATTTTTCGGGACCTTCCTGAGGATAATTCTTCGGGTCCTCCTTGAGGATAATTTTTCGGGTCCTCCTTGAGGATAATTTTTCGGGACATCCCTGAGGATAATTCTTCGGGACATCCCTGAGGATAATTCTTCGGGTCCTCCTTGAGGATAATTTTTCAGGTCCTCCTTCAGGATAATTTTTTGGGTCCTCCTTGAGGATAATTTTTCGGGTCCTGTTCTTTCTTGAAGACAATTTCGTCGAGTTCTCCCTGTAGACAATTTCGTCGGGTTCTCTCTTATATACTTTGAATTTTGCTTTCTCCTGCACAAATAAACAAACTTTTTCTATCTTTTCCTTGACTCTCTTTTTCGCATGCGGTGTCAGATGCTCAGATTCGATGATATGTAAAGTGAATATATGCCGCGCAGCCCCCGAGTATCGGGTGCGACGAAAGTAAACGATAATCAACTTTGTACAAAATAAAAGAACTCTTAGCTTTTTGGACACGACGAAGTCGATGCATGATGAAGTCCTTGAGTGTAGATAAGAAATCTAGCCAAAGTAGAAACCACCAAATAGCAAATAATGGATGCCATCAAATTGTTGATGAAAAAATAGCCGAGCCCCCGAACGTTGCTGGGGTGATATCATGATTGTTACTTAGACGCCGTGTCACAGTTGTTACTCGGGGTAAAGTCATTATCGAGCCCCCGAGTGTTAGCCGTGATGTCGGAAGAAATTAATGGAGTCGTGGCGTCATATAAGGTGAAGCCATTTAAGACGAAACCATTGAATATAATATGGATCCATATAGAGGATGAATCCATTGAGCCGAAGAATCCAATAATAACCATAGAAGATGAATCCGCCGAAGAAAATAAATCCAGTAATAATCCTCGATATTAAATACACTGACCCGAAACGCCTCGGGTAATGTTGTATAAGAGTAAACCAGTAATATCCATATAGATGAATCTTATAAGATGAATCCGATGAAGAAAAAATCCAATAAGCCGAAGAAAATAAATCCACTGAGCCAAAGAAGGTAATTTCACTAAACCGAAAATAAATCCACTAAGCCGAAGGAGATATATCCACTAAGTCGAAGAAAATAATTCCACTAAGCCGAAGAAAATAATTCCACTGAGCCGGAGAAAATATATCCAGAGCCGAAGATAAGAAATTCACTCAGTAACCGAGTATATTTGTGGTAACGAAGTAATAGCGCAGCCCCAGATGTCGGGTGAATTTGCTATAATAATGCAATTGTGTAGACCCCGAGTATTCGGGTGTAGCGAAAATACAGAGATAATTGAATCTTAGAGAAAAATGAAAACTTAGCTTTTTATCGGCTGCGCCGATGTGGACGCAAGTCGTGCCGCGGACACGGTCTGTAGTTGTGCGGCGCCTGGCTGGAAGTAGTGGATGTAGCCGACATAATCGATGAAGAAGACGTAATCGATCCGACGGATCCACGACGGATAAGCCCCCAAGTATGATGAGTGCGCGATGACGGGTGTGGTCGACCGAGCAGACCAGTCAAATCTTTGTTTCAGTATCACCATGATCAGATGAGGTAACGTTGTCTACTTCTGATTTTGGCGCTGAGTCATGAATAGTCTTTGTTGAAGATGATGATGCGCTGTTGACCGGTATGTACATGCAGCGTTGAAGCCGCCGAGTTGAGCTCTGTTCTCCTACTCATGAAGCCATGAGCACTTTCGCCTTGGTGGTCTGACTCAGATCATGCGGTTCATGCAAAGCAAATCAACACGTGGAGAATTAGAAAGCAAAAATAAAAAAATAAAAACAAAGGAATTGGCTTTGAGGCCTCCACGATGGAATAGTCAGGCTTATGATTCATTAATCTTCTCCGTTGGAACTTGAGCAGCTTGTATCCTTGCGACGTGATGATTCACGTGATAGGAAGTAGAGCTGATTCTTCTTCGAACTTGTAACTTACGCACGCAACGTGCTGCTCTAGGACATAGCTACCATATCCTTCCCGTGATGATGGATGATGCCTCGCTGCTCCGCGTCTCCGTCTGCTCCCGAAGGAATTCAACGCGAGATTTTTCGGCCACGACGGAGCTACGCGCACACGCATTGCAAACTATTGGATCGCCAACTCTGCTGCCGCCATGAAGTTGTTGTTTCTTGAAGAAGACGAAGATTCTCGCCCAGATGACAAAATCCAGTCGCCGCGATCCCCACGGTCGGCGCCAATTGACGAGGGATTACCTGCCAATGCCTACGTATTGTAGACTTGGGTTTCGGGAGAGAGCGACGATGGAGATTCCGGGAGCGAGATTAGGCACACGACGTACCCAGCTTCGGGTCCCCTCGGTGGAGGATCCCTACGTGCTGCTAGCAATCCAGTATATGATCATATGTATGTTTACAGGGTGCCGCCATAGGCGGAGTTATGTTGTCTATCTATTGTCTATCTGTTGACCTCCTTCTATCGGGTGCCCTGGCTGGCTTTATATATGCAACCAGCCTAGGGTTTACAAGAGTCCTAGTCGACTACATCTTCGGGTTGCCTTGTTGGGCCTTCTCCATATTGGGTCTTCTCCATATTGGGCCGAGCCGGGTATACTAATAATGGATACCCGAAGGGTATACCCATGTCACATGGAGCCCCATGTGTGGTTTTGGTAATTAATGACAATCCCTATGGACTAATGTTTGCATTGAGTTATATTTGTAGTTGTCCATAGGCAATGCTTGAACCATTTGTTGGCTTCAAGGTTGCAATAAGAAGAAATTGATGAAGGATATCAAGTGTCAAGTATGTCTTGAAGATGAAGATGAAGTGAGCCCTCAAGTTACTTCAAGACGTCAACATAATGAAGTGCATGTTCAAGATGAACCAACTCGAAGAGATCATAAGCTTGAAGCTTGCCATGAAAAAAAATGCTTGAACCATATGTTGGCTTCAAGGTTGCAAGAAGAAGAAATTGATGAAGGTATATCAAGTGTCAAGTATGTCTTGAAGATGAAGATGAAGTGAGCCCTCAAGTTACTTCAAGACATCAACATGATGAAGAATGAAGAAATGAAGTGCAAGTTCAAGATGAGCCACCTCGAAGAGATCCTTTGCTTGAGTCTTGCCATCCAAATGAAGAAGATCAAGTGTCAAGTATGTCTTGAAGATGAAGATGAAGTGAGCTCTCAAGGTTAACTTCAAGACATCAACGAAATGAAGTGCAAGTTCAAGATGAGCCAACTTGAAGAGATCATATGCTTGAAGCTTGCCATGAAGAAATGAAGTGCAAGTTCAAGATGAGCCATCTCGAAGAGATCCTTTGCTTGACTCTTGCCATCCATATGGTGATAATGGATATGTGAAGATCGCCTAAGAAGCTCTCCCATGGTGGATTATGGGGGAGCAATCCACAAGACTTTGTCAAGCAAGCACAATCAAGAAAGGCGTTCCATCTTGTTGAGGTCAAGATCGTCTTCATCGAGCTCAAGTGGAATGCGCAAGTATAAGTGAAAGATCGAGATGTCGCCTAGAGGGGGGGGGGGTGAATAGGCAATTACAAACTCTTGCGGATTTGTCTTGTAAGAATGCGGAATTAAACTATCGTTTAGTTTACAAGCACAAACCCTAAATATGCTAAGCTCAACTAAGTGTGACAATAGCAACTAGAGCTAAGCAAGATAGGCACAAGATATATGTAGCACAAGTGATAGCAAGATATATATACTTCAAGCACGATGGCTATCACAAGGAAAGAGAGCTCGGGTATAGAAATAACCGAGGCACGCGGAGACGAGGATGTATTCCCGTGTTCCCTTGCTTTGCAACAAGGTACGTCACGTTTGGAGGAGTGGAGGTCCCACGAAGGATTCCCCGCGCCACGAAGGCTCACCCTATTCTCCGAACCACACCCACGAAGGATAATGGCCCTTTCCTTATGGTTAGCTTTTCCTCCGCTCCGGAGATGGCAAGCTCCACAACCACTTCACAAGCTCCACGAAGGAGAAGCCCGGGCCCCTTCACAATCTTCCACGAAGAGATCACCGGGACACCAACCAGGCCAACTAGGAGGTCACCCTCCAAGAGTAACAAGCTCACGGTCTCTCACTCGAACAAATCGTGGTGGAGAGCTCAACACTATGCAATGATGCAAAGCAAGAACACCGGAGGTGTTCAAGTCCTTCACACTCAAATCCCACCAAAGCAACGAATGCTAGGATGAGATTGGAGAGGAAGAACAAGGGGGAAAGTCAACTAAAGACTCCAAGATCTAGATCCCAAGAGATTCCCTCACTTAGAGAAGAAATGGTTTGGTGGAAGTGTAGATCTTGATCTCCTCTCTCAAATCCTCAAGTATGAGCAAGAATGGTTGGAGGAATCAAGGGAGAGAGCAACTTCTTCAAATGCAACAATGGAGGTGAGAGAAAGGGGAAGAAGTTATTGTCTCAAGGTAGGAGAAAGGTATTTATAGTGGGGGAAGAAGAAATAACCGTTGGAGAGAAAACCGGGTGAAAATCGCATAAAAAACGGGTTAAAAAAGTGCCCAGGCCGGCCAGCAGGCCGGCCGACCGGAGCCTGGGCCGGAGAGGCCGGTGGCCTGTCCGGTCGGACCGGCCCACCGACCGGGCGAGGCGGAAGAGGCCACCGAGCGGCAGAATGCCCAGGGGCGCGCGGGGCGCGTCGAGGGCGCAGGCCGTGTGGGCCTCCGGACGGATAGGCGGCCCGGTCAGATCCCGGTCGGGCCGGGGAGGCTGTTGGGCTAGGCCAGCGCGTGGGCCGGATGGCGCCCGGTCCGGTTGGCGCCCGGTGCGGACCGGGTGGGCCGGCGTGCGGCCCGGCAGGCCGGGCGCCCAACCGGCAGCCTTCCCCTTTTTTCTTTTCTTTTTCCTTTTTATATTTTCTTCTTTTCCTTTTTCTTTAATAACTATTGCTCCCGAACTCCGATTGACATGAAACTAATTTCGTTGGAAAGATAACAACAAATGCTATCCAATAGAAAGTGCAAACACAAGAAACTGTAGGAGGGGATTTTATCATGAATATAAAAGGGTAGAACCTTATATCATGAATAACCGGTAAAATCACCCAACCTCGAAAACGCAATAGAAGATGCATGCGAACTCCGTTTTCGATGAACTTGGGCTTGTTGTAAAGCTAGCAACAAGCTCAAGAACCTCACATAGAGAAACACCAAGAAGCAATAAGGATATGCAAAGTATGCAAAGGATTGAGCTCCCTAAGACGATGTGATCAAGTTACTCAACCGAAAGCCCCTCTTAATAGTGCGGCTATCTATCCTATAATCCGGTCTCCCAACATCCACCTTGAGACCGGTAAAAGGAAAACCTAGCAAGGCCATACCTTTGTCTTGCGCATCCCGCTTGATCTTGATGATAACTCTACAAGCTTCACTCAAGCCGGAATGCCTCACTTGACCAATGTTGCTTCGTGAAGACTCACAAATGCTCCCCCATACACTATGATGGGAAAGCTCCATTGATGCACATCTTCACTAGTCCATTATCATCAAATGGACGGCAAGCTTCAAGTATGTGATTCACTTGAGATGCTCATCTTGAACTTGCCCAACTCAACCTTGTATCTTCACATACTCACTTAAGATAGAGCATGGCTAATATTGAGTTCCACATAAGAACTCCATCTTCATTTCTTCTTATTGATCATATCACATATATATATCTTCATACCGATGATCTAGATGCCAATACACAAGGAATACCTATATCTTCATGGCATCCATACTTGAATCCAACACATGGAGTACAAGTAGTACCTATGGAATATTCCTTCATATAAACTCAATGAAAAACATTAGTCCATAGGGGTTGTCATTAATTACCAAAACCACACATAGGGGCAATGTACCCTTACAATCTCCCCCATTTTGGTAATTGATGACAACCACAATAAGAGGGTTTATAAAATGAATATTAGTGACAAGTACGCAACTTATCCGAGAATAAGTTGTATACAAGAGGTTGTATTTGATATGGTCAAGTAACACAAAGCTACAAGCCCATATCAAAACCGACTCTACTCACACAACTACAACAAATGCAAGAGATGTGAGTAGAACCAATATATATAGAGAAAACTCCCCCACAATGTATGCACGTGTGATGAACATGAATTCATTGCATATATTGTCAAGATTAACCTTTGGGATAGTTTCCACTATATATATACAACCATGCAAGACATATAAATATGAAATGCATGAGAGGACAAAACACTTAAGCACAAACCAAACTTATGTATAAAACCATTCCCTTAAACCCTCCAAACTTCTCCCCCATTGGCATCGATTGTCAAAATGGGTGAAAAATTTAGAAGGCCAATATAATGTGAGTTCCTCCCCAAAGTGTGCACTTCTCATAATTTGAGTGGAATCAAGTGCACATATCCAATGATGAATACTTGAAGGAAGTCAAACTATATTGAGGATCAAAGATTGCAAAAAGATACCATGGTGAAATGAGCTTCAACAAGTAAAGAAAGCAATCAAAGATCCAATTGGACAAACAAAGATATCATGATAAGAGAGATATAGTGCTTCTAAAAATGAGAAAGCTCCCCAAGGTTCGTGCACAATTTATAATGTTTGCATTTGAATACAATATGCACAAACATGGAATCCTCACTCCCTATATATCATTTAGAACACAACTAAGATAAAGAGAGTATGCTTATCAAGAACAACTTTAGTCCAACAATTACGAGATATGAGTGCATGAAGAAAATAAATAAACCAAGCACTCATAAATTTTCTTTACCAACCCACTAAAAACAAAAGGGGTAAAAGATGGTCGGCAAAGAACAAGGATATCAAGATGATGGATTAACGCTCTTATGTATATGAGTTTCTAAAGTGGACAAAGTGATCCATAAAGAAACACGCACACACAAGAGGTTAACAAAATAGATAAGACAAGATATCCAAGATGAAGTCATAAAATATACCAAATGATGTTTACTTAAGAAGCATATATAGCCTATGGCTCCAATTTTCACTTATGGTATATGAATGAACTTCAACCAAGTTAAACCTCAAAAACATCACAACTAACAATAAGGGAAATAGAGCTAGTTGGAGTGTTTTGAGAAAGGCAACAAGTATCATAAATATGGATTTATTTCGCAATTTCATCAATATTGCACATAAGAGCTCTTTGAGGAATTGATATGCAATAAATTGCTAGAGGGCATATTTGGGTAGGTGAATCATAAACATGATGTATATATATTCCCAACATATGCATCTTCTCAAATTACTCAAATGTACAATAAAAAGTTTTACTTTAAAAATGAGTTTTCAAGAACCGCAATATTTTTGAAATAAATAATTTCATGCCAAGATACAACCTACAAGACGTTGGATGCTATATGAGAATGCATGAATAAGATACTTGTTACCGAGATAGCAATGGCTTGATGTAGTAGATAAGAGTTCATCGATCATCCTAGCTTGACTCCAATTCTCATATGGTGACAACACCTTCCTTATAGATGAGACAAGCCTCCATTGCATCTCCAATGTACCTAAAACATTATTCAAGTACATCTTGGTCCCCAAACTTATTGGGTCCAACATGGTTAGACTAACCACAATATATAGTACACACTCCATATAAACATGTGCATATTTAGATGAAGTTTGAATTTCATGCACATCTTAGCCATTTAGGATTTGATGGAGTATATCCTACATAATGGATCAAAAGAAAGCAAGCATGCTACAAGTATAAACAAATTACATATAAGCATGCACCAAAACTTTTAAAGATCCAAGAAAGATATACTTTGGACAAAACACCAAAAGAATTAAATAAGGCATAGAGGTGCCACAAAACAAATTTGTTGTCCAAGTTATATCTAAGAAGAAAATCTCAAAAGATTTGTTCAACAAAGTTCAACAATTGAACTAAGAAGAAACCATTGAGCATAGAGGATGAAATAACGCAAACACGCTCAAAGATTTATCTCATTCAAGCTAATAAAATATGTAAGAAGGAATGAGATAGCAAACTCCCCAAAAGAGCAAGGTTCGAACAAATAAACCAAACCCTCACTTTTCACAATGGCACAATGTACCCTTAAAGAAAAGGTATGTATTCCAAAACAAACACTTGATATGAATCAAGAGGATTTATCAAAAGATTTTTCAAAGGGACAAGGAAGACATATGGGAGATATAAAGATTTCTTGGAAATAAAAAAAAGGAAGTAAGAAACAATCCAAGGTGAAGATGATCCAAAAATTCAACCACATACAAGGTTATCAATTGTCAAAGACAATGAGTATATTGGAAATAATTTCCGGTGGAGTATTGACAATGATAGTAAGGATCAACTTCGCAATAAAGGGCATAGGATAAGTATATAGAATTAAGTACTATGCATGGATGAAGATTCTTGATAACTTCAACTAGTCACACAATCACGCACGGCAATGATTAGAATAACTTGAAGCAAACGGTGTCCCAAATAAGATATAGAGATATGTACTTGAGGAAAAACCGCACCAAGAATTTCTTATTCAAACAAGAACCAAAAGATGAGCAATAAAATCTTTTTACTACAAGTGGAGCTTGTTTGAGCAAACATGCCACCTAGGAACAAGATAATTAAGAGCATCAACTCTAAGTGGCATAACCTCATATGTTCACATTTTCTAGGCTTGTGATATGTACAAAACATATTACTCCCCCATAATGTGATAAGTCATTTCTTCCCAAACAAGAGGCAACTAAAATTCAACTAGAGATGATTAATGGATATTTTAGAATTTGAATTTCTCATGAGTATGACACACCACATAGTGACTAGATAATCTTGCAATATCAATACTAAGTGGTGGTACCCATGTACACATTTTAAAGAAAGAGAGATGCACAAAGCATATCACTCCCCCAAAATGGGATGTTCCATTAATCACTTCAAAGAGAGCCAAATAAGATATCATCAAGATGCATTAGGCTCAAAACAATACACAAGTATATGATGAGTCAAACAAACATACTTGAATGCACAAGATAGGCAAGTAAGACACAACACATACATACACATATTTGGTACAAAAACCAAACATGCAAAGGGGCAAGTAACTTACAATAAACATGAAGAGTTGAAATATAAGTTACCGCAAAGAGGAACATTGGATATAAGATATAGATGATAATCCATACGACTTGGCTTGGTAAAAATATAATATATGAAGATCCCTTAATTCTTCATGAAGTGGCCAAGTCTCCAATGACCTCCACATACACCTATTGATCAAATTTGAGCTTGTTGGTCCCCAACCAAGTTGGGTCCTAAGAGGTTAGTCACAATAGGCTTGGCAACCCAAATGGTTCTTTTCTTGAAACCACTTTGAGTTCCAACAAAATTGGCAAACACATTGCCATCCTTATCCTTCCCTAGAGAATATTCATCAGCAACAATTATAGGGTTAGATAAGGTACCACCTAAGCAAGAAGAAGCAAAGTGCCCCTTCTCACGGCATAAGTAGCAAGTGTTCCCCTTTTTCTTCTTTATTGATTTCTTCTCTTGGGGAACAATATCTTGATTCTTCTTGGGAAGTGGCCTATCTTCAACTTGAGGTCGAGCATGAGCTTGACCTTGACCTTGTGGCCGTTTCCCTTGTTGTTTCTCACTCAAGTGCTTCTTCTTCTTCAATGGGCATGATCTAACATGATTCCCTTCAACTTTGCACTTGAAGCAAACCAACTTGGCCGGATCATTGACTTTATCTTGGCCCTTCTTCTTGTTGCTCTTGCTCTTGGACTTGATCTTGTTATTGGAGTTGAA
Organism: Lolium perenne; assembly: GCF_019359855.2. NCBI lineage: Eukaryota > Viridiplantae > Streptophyta > Magnoliopsida > Poales > Poaceae > Lolium > Lolium perenne. The sequence goes on along the minus strand of NC_067246.2, from coordinate 265,701,795 downwards.
TCCAAGTCCACTCTTGTCATTGGGGGATTGTTGCGCACTCAACATCTTCTCAAGTGCGGATTTCCCTTCATGACGCTTTTCCAAGTCTTTCTTCAAAGAAAGGACTTGGGCCTCGAGCTCTTTTATTTCCTCTACATGGTTAGTAGAAATACAAGAACTAGAGGAAGTAGAAGCTTCATTGTTAGAGCAACAAGGCAAAGTGAGTAATCCAACACAAGGTGTATCACTAGTTTGACTAGATGGATTACAAGGACTAGCACATGGCAATATAGCGTTTGTAGTAGAGATTGTGCTAATGTCCACATGAGGCTCACAAGATGTTACCTTAGTGATACTAGCCTCATGAGCTAACTTAAGCCCACCATAGGAAATTAGAAGGTCATCATGAGAGCCCGAGAGCTTTTTATGACTTTCTTCCAACTCCCTATAATTGCTAGTTAGCAACTCAAGTTGAGCCCTCAACTCAACATTCTCCTTTAAGATAGATGCTTCACAAGAAGTAGAATTAGTAGCACAAGCATCAACAATAGTTTTCTCATTTTCATGCATATAGGATTCAATTTTTTGTGTAAGCATAAAATTAGTATGCTTCTCATCTTTTAGCTCATGCTTGAGGAGAGTGAATCTCATTTCCCCATTTTCAACATGGGACTCCAACTCCACTATGGTTTCCCTATATTTATACAAGGTATCCATAGAGTGTTCGAGATTAGCACGAGCTTCTTTATTGCCACGAAGAGAAGCATACACCATTGCCATATTATGCACCAAGGTATTATATTCTTCATCATTATCATCATCATCATTCTCATCATTAGAGGACGTGTTAGGAGTCAAAGTAGGAGATACCTTTGATCCATTTGCCATAAGGCACATGTGCATACCGGAGGATGAAGATGAAGATATTCTTGAATCCTCATTTGAAATCATGTCTTGATCCATAGAGTGTTCGGTTTCCTCTACATTGTTAGTCAACAAGCAACTAGAGGAAATAGAAGCATTTTGATTATGGGAGCAAGACAAGGCAAGCATATCATCATGAGATCTATGTAAGCAATTTACACATGATATGCAAGGACTATCAACACAAGCATGTAGATTATTTTCAATGCCCGATGTGTTTAAGTCCAAAGAGGAAACATTGCAATGAGATAGAGATGAAGAGTCATCACTATTGAGCACAATATAAATATTGCAAATTTCCTCACCACTCACCATATCATTACCTCGTGTCTTGCTACACGTTGGTGAAGTGGAAGAAGATGATAACTCATCACGACCGGAGGTGGAAGCAACTTGGAGCTCTTCATGATGTGAAGGGGAAGAGAGCTCCTCGAAGTCACCACCGACCAATTGAGAAGTGGATCCACCAAACATTTCCTTAAGCTTGATCCACATCTCATGAGATGATTTTCGCTTTATATATATCAAGAACCTACGAAAATTGGGTCTCAAGGAGAATAAAAGCTCATTAGATACTTGAGCTTCAAGATGTAAGTTTTTCTCATCCTCTAAAGATAGATTTTGAGAATCCATCGGAGGAGAAAAACCTACATCTAGAAATTGCTCTATATTTGGACACAAGGTCCGAAGTTTATAAAGCAAGCAATTTCTCCATAAAAGATAATTTGTGCCATCAAAGATAATTGTGTCATTGTGCACTAAATTACTAGCCGACATCTTTACTCTCAAGGCGGTGAAGCCTTAAACAAGGAGAGACCTTGCTCTGATACCAATTGAAAGATCGAGATGTCGCCTAGAGGGGGGGGGGTGAATAGGCAATTACAAACTCTTGCGGATTTGTCTTGTAAGAATGCGGAATTAAACTATCGTTTAGTTTACAAGCACAAACCCTAAATATGCTAAGCTCAACTAAGTGTGACAATAGCAACTAGAGCTAAGCAAGATAGGCACAAGATATATGTAGCACAAGTGATAGCAAGATATATATACTTCAAGCACGATGGCTATCACAAGGAAAGAGAGCTCGGGTATAGAAATAACCGAGGCACGCGGAGACGAGGATGTATTCCCGTGTTCCCTTGCTTTGCAACAAGGTACGTCACGTTTGGAGGAGTGGAGGTCCCACGAAGGATTCCCCGTGCCACGAAGGCTCACCCTATTCTCCGAACCACACCCACGAAGGATAATGGCCCTTTCCTTATGGTTAGCTTTTCCTCCGCTCCGGAGATGGCAAGCTCCACAACCACTTCACAAGCTCCACGAAGGAGAAGCTCGGGCCCCTTCACAATCTTCCACGAAGAGATCACCGGGACACCAACCAAGACAACTAGGAGGACACCCTCCAAGAGTAACAAGCTCACGGTCTATCACTCGAACAAATCGTGGTGGAGAGCTCAACACTATGCAATGATGCAAAGCAAGAACACCGGAGGTGTTCAAGTCCTTCACACTCAAATCTCACCAAAGCAACGAATGCTAGGATGAGATTGGAGGGGAAGAACAAGGGGGAAAGTCAACTAAAGACTCCAAGATCTAGATCCCAAGAGATTCCCTCACTTAGAGAAGAAATGGTTTGGTGGAAGTGTAGATCTAGATCTCCTCTCTCAAATCCTCAAGTATGAGCAAGAATGGTTGGAGGAATCAAGGGAGAGAGCAACTTCTTCAAATGCAACAATGGAGGTGAGAGAAAGGGGAAGAAGTTATTGTCTCAAGGTAGGAGAAAGGTATTTATAGTGGGGGAAGAAGAAATAACCGTTGGGGAGAAAACCGGGTGAAAATCGCATAAAAAACGGGTTAAAAAGTGCCTGTGCCGGCCAAAGGCCGGCCGACCGAGCTCGGGCCGGAGAGGCCGGTGGCCTGTCCGGTCGGACCGGCCCACCGACCGAGCGAGGCGGAAGAGGCCACCGAGCGGCAGAATGCCCGGGCGCGCGGGGCGCGTCGGGGGCGCAGGCCGCGTGGGCCTCCGGACGGAGAGGCGGCCCGGTCGAGATCCCGGTCGGGCCGGGAGGCTGCGGGCTAGGCCGGCGCGTGGGCCGGATGGCACCCGGTCCGGTTGGCGCCCGGTGCGGACCGGGTGGGCCGGCGTGCGGCCCGGCAGGCCGGGCGCCCAACCGGCAGCCTTCCCCTTTTTTCTTTTCTTTTTCCTTTTTATATTTTCTTCTTTTCCTTTTTCTTTAATAACTATTGCTCCCGAACTCCGATTGACATGAAACTAATTTCGTTGGAAAGATAACAAAAAATGCTATCCAATAGAAAGTGCAAACACAAGAAACTGTAGGAGGGGATTTTATCATGAATATAAAAGGGTAGAACCTTATATCATGAATAACCGGTAAAATCACCCAACCTCGAAAACGCAATAGAAGATGCATGCAACTCCGTTTTCGATGAACTTGGGCTTGTTGTAAAGCTAGCAACAAGCTCAAGAACCTCACATAGAGAAACACCAAGAAGCAATAAGGATATGCAAAGTATGCAAAGGATTGAGCTCCCTAAGACGATGTGATCAAGTTACTCAACCGAAAGCCCCTCTTAATAGTGCGGCTATCTATCCTATAATCCGGTCTCCCAACATCCACCTTGAGACCGGTAAAAGGAAAACCTAGCAAGGCCATACCTTTGCCTTGCGCATCCCGCTTGATCTTGATGATAACTCTACAAGCTTCACTCAAGCCGGAATGCCTCACTTGACCAATGTTGCTTCGTGAAGACTCACAAATGCTCCCCCATACACTATGATGGGAAAGCTCCATTGATGCACATCTTCACTAGTCCATTATCATCAAATGGACGGCAAGCTTCAAGTATGTGATTCACTTGAGATGCTCATCTTGAACTTGCCCAACTCAACCTTGTATCTTCACATACTCACTTAAGATAGAGCATGGCTAATATTGAGTTCCACATAAGAACTCCATCTTCATTTCTTCTTATTGATCATATCACATATATATATCTTCATACCGATGATCTTGATGCCAATACACAAGGAATACCTTTATCTTCATGGCATCCATACTTGAATCCAACACATGGAGTACAAGTAGTACCTATGGAATATTCCTTCATATAAACTCAATGAAAAACATTAGTCCATAGGGGTTGTCATTAATTACCAAAACCACACATAGGGGCAATGTACCCTTACAATAAGGTTTACTCTTGATAGGGTTTCTTTCTCACTGGTCTCATAGTGTAGTTGGAGACCGGTTTATAGTTTAGTTGCTGTACTATCAAGAGGGTTCTCGAGTGAGTAACTCGATCGTATCGTTCGGAGAGAGCTCAAACCTTTGCATTCTTGAATCATCTTTCTTGGTTGTTATTTGGATCTTATCCATGTGATGTTTTAGAGCTTGTACTTATTCTCATGACAAGCTCTAGTTCATCAATAATGGTTTTTGCCCGGGCAACTTGTTGCATTTTCAGGGTTGGAGGTTTTTACCGGTATGTCTTTTTAAGATAGATCAAACCTTTCATCATTTGTTTCTATCCTACATTGTTGGATTATGATGGTTCCCTGCATGATCTTGTAGAGCTTGTTCCTACCTTTAAAACAAGCCCAAGATCATCAAAATCGGAGTCCGGATGCTAAAGTTATGCCCGTTTCAGTTTGATGTTTTTGCCAGTTTTCAGGGGGCGGATATTCCGGCCCAAGTTTGGGGCGGATAATCCCCCCCCCCCCCCCCGAAAAATCCGGCCTCTGGGAAAATCCGGCCAAATATCCGGCCCCCATCCAGGGGCATGTTTTTTCTGGTCCTTAGCCGTTTTTCCGGGGCCGGATATTTTGCAAATATCCGGCCCGGAAAATCCGGCCTGAGCATACCCAAACGGTCATATTTCGATGGGAGGGGTATTTAAGCACCCCTTCTTCCTCCTTGGGCTGGTTGGTTCACTCTCTCTCTCTCCCCTCCATTGTTGTCCTTCAAAGCTTGCCCTAGTTCTTGATTCCTCCCATGATTCTTGCATATTCTTGAGGGAAAAGAGAGAGGAGATCTAGATCTACATCTTCACCAATCAAATCCATCTCTTTGTGAGGGGAACCCACTAGATCTTGATCTTGGAGGATTTTGTGTTCTCCTCTTTGTTCTTCCTCTCTTATTCCCCCAATAGCTTTTGTAACTTTGTTGGAATTTGAGAGAGAAGGACTTGAGCATCTTTGTGGTGTTCTTACCATTGCATTTGGTGCATCGGTTTGAGTTCTCCACGATGATTCGTGGTCGTGAAAGCAAGAAGGTTGTTACTCTTGGGTTCTTGGAACCCTAGACGGATTCTAGGCCTTTGTGGCGATTTGTTGGGAGCCTCCAATTAAGTTGTGGAAGTGTGCCCCAACCTTTGTGTAAGGCCCGGTTTCCGCCTCGAAGGAAATCCTTAGTGGAACCGTGACCTAAGCCTTTGTGGCGAGGGTCACCGGAGATTTAGGTGAGGCGCCTTCGTGGCGCTCGGTGTGTGGTGTGACTACCGCATCTTGGGGTGAGGCCTTTGTGGCGTTGGTGTGCATCGAGCAACCCATCTCAAGGTGAAGCCAGTTGTGGCGTTCGAGAGCACTAAGCCACCGCACCTCTCCACCGGAGATTAGCACTCGCAAGAGTGTGAACTTCGGGATAAATCATCGTCTCCCGCGTGCCTCGGTTATCTCTATACCCGAGCTCTTTACTTATGCACTTTACCTTGTGATAGCCATCGGGCTTGAAGTTATATATATCTTGCTATCACATTAGTTGCTTGTATTGCTTAGAATAAGTTGTTGGTGCACATAGGTGAACCATAGTATATAGGATTTGGGCTTGACAAAGTAAACGCTAGTTTTATTCCGCATTTGTTAAGCCCATCTCGTAAAAGTTTAAATCGCCTATTCACCACCCTAGGCGACATCCGTGTCCTTTCAGCCGACCACGAAGCGGTAAATGCAACCTTCTAATTCCCAGTGAAACAACAGATCACACAAGACTTTGAGAGTTTACACCAAATCAAGGCAATATGGTGTAGGGATTCAATAGAGTTTCAAAGCAATCAACTATGAACTAGGGTTTATCTTAAACGTGGTTTAAACCTAATTTGGGGGCGTCCTAGGCACTTATATAGGGGTTCAGGACGACCTCAGGTCGAAAAGATACATAGAAAACCGATCAGATCGGATCTGGTCGAGACAGACTCGGAGTCGGCCGCTCATACGGCCGGTCGACCGGACTTGGGACCGGGCCATCCGGTTTCAACCGGGTCTGGCGCCGGCGGGAACCAGGCTAGGCGTCCAGGCTTACTGGATAGTGCCCGGATGGCACAAGCGTGGCGTCCGGTCGGCGCCGGGCTGGGCCGGTCTGGCGCCCGGTTGGACCGGGCCTAGGACCGGGCGCGCCGGCGTGGCGGCCGGTCTGACCGGCCCTGGCGCCGGCCTGGACTTCTTCTTCCCTCACGCATGCTTCCCTCTCCCCCGTCGCGCTTCCATGGAATGTTTTCTTGTCCAGCTTCAGGGCCAGCTCCATGTCCACCTTCACGTCCAGCTTCTTGTCCAGCTGCTCCTCTCCTCCTCGTGCGATGTTTGCTCCCTCTTCATACCTGATCATACATAAGTAATAGGACTTAGGTAGTATAGAGTTCTCATCGATCAAAGTATCACTTAGGAACAAATTCACCTGTTGTTTAAGTAGCTTCGCACGAGCTCGTGTCATTGGTCCAATCCTGACTTTATTGGACTTGAGCTTCACAGCAGCATCGTCTTCATTTTGCAATGACGGAGGTAGTAGTGTAGTAGGGATGTCCTCATCACATCCTCCACGGAAATCCCTTCCTGGTGTCCTCGCTAGCCACCATCTCCTTGCAGCAGTACAGCAGCAAGCCGGGACGTAGGCAAGGGACGAGTTCGGGGAAATTTTCTGGACGCGGGGGAGACTGTTCATCGGGAAGACAACGACATAGTGATAAGGTGGGCCCTTCACCGTTTTCTCTCCACGTGGGCACGTAGGTGGACACGCGGCATGCAAAGGAGGCGGGGGATCACGAGGTCTCATCCACCGGTTGCTAGTCAGCATTTTCCCTAAAAATAGGTGTCTCACTTTTATCTAGGACTAGTAAAGATGCACGTGCCACGCACGATTATATTTTATAATAAAATATTTCATTCTAAATCTTATTTTCATTTTTGGGAGTACTATTTTTTACCGAGCCATTTAAATGTGTAATGCCAAACCAGGCCAATAGTAACTGTAACACATGATCCACACATGCCTTCACATAAAATTTGTGATCATATAAATATATGTATCATAATTTAATTGTAAAAATACTTAAAAATAACAAGTAAGCATCTTTGTACCTTCTGCTTATTTGTTGATGTTGGTTCTTTCTTAAAGATCCACCTATTTACGCCGAAAATTCAATTCGGCTCCCGGGTGCGTATGCTCCCTCTACCAAAAAAACATATTTTAAAGTGACGAAATTTTTTGACGAAAAAATCTACATGTACATCTCCATGATATATGTGAGTTCGTCAAGTTTCACGAAAAACCAATATATTTTGTGGTCTATGTAAAAAAGAGAAAAAAAAATCTTGTTAAAACCATTATTTTTAGCACTTAATTTTATCTTTTTCACACACGTCACATGATAAGTTGATTTTTTTATGAAACAACTTTGTGAGCGCGTAGCACGTGAAGATGTACGTGCGAATTTTTTGTTTCAATTGTTTGAAATTCAAAATTTGTGTAAGATGCATTTCAAAATATAGGGAGCATATGCTCCCATGTTCCAAAACATCACTCCCCTATTTACGCGATCTATAAGAAGGCTCCGTTCAATAGCTGGAATAGTGCTTAAAGGTTCAAAGATTGGGGAGATTGCACATGTTTATCAAATTGATGTCATTCTCTTTTAGTAGCATTTTCCTTAGAGAGCCACATCATTCATTTTCAAGTAGACTAAATTTTTTTTAGTGTCATACATTGTGTAGGTGTGGCATGCACTTAGCAAGTAGTAGTATATTTCTAAAGGGTTAAGTGCACTTTTAGTCCCTCTAGCCTTGTAAAAGTTTGACTTTGGTCTGTCAACTCTGTTTTAGTCTAAATATACCCTCAAACTATTAATTGAGAACCAATTTTGGTCCCTGACAATTGTTTAATACGATGGCTGACCGATTTTGACTCTTTTTTTTGCCATCGTGGACAAAATTGGCCGGTTTTAATATACGTGGGATCATTTGTCCTCCGTCAACAAATAAAAGGAATTCCCTTGCCCTAACAGACATATGTGCCACCTCCGCCTTTCTTGCTTGGTGCAGCCGTCCTCTCCACTTTAGCCGCATCCGCCTTCCTCCGGGCACAAAAGCCCTCGCATGTCCACCGTGCCTTTCTCGCCCGACTTATCCATCCTTGTAGTGTTAGGCCACCGCTAGGTGTCAGGAAAGAGTTAGGGTTATTACGTCAAATGGATAATAATCATGGTCTCGCCGACGAACGTTCGTAATGCCAATTGCATAACTGATCTCGAGGTGAGATGGTCCTACCTGGAAAAAAAGAGTCAAAAAGCGGCCAACCAACGTTAAAGCGCTACCAGGGACTAAAATTAGACTTAATTAAGAGTTTGAGGGCATATTTAAACCAAAACAGAATTGATGGATCAAAATTAGACTTTTGTAAGACACGTGGGACTAAAAATGCACTTAACCTATTTCTAAATAACATTACAACATATAACAAATATCATGATTTCAGGAGGGAGACAAAATATCCCCTTTATTACTCCACAAAGAACCCAACTCCACTCTCTAGCTAGCCCCAACTCCACACTCTTATCTCTCTCGTCATGGTCGTCGGACGCCCCCTCACTTGCATCTCCATCCCCACCGCCGGCGGGAGGACGGCTCCCCTCCTCCGCCACATCCGCGACAACAACCCCCTTCCCGCCACTTCCGCAAGGCAACCCAGTGCTAGGCGCTGACCGGCCGATGGAGACGGAGGCGCGGCCACGGCCACCACACGCGTGTTAGATGGCTCCGCACCGCCGACCTCCTCCTCTCGCGGGACACCTGCGAGGGTTGGCTGTGTCGCGAGCCTTCCTGGGCGTCGCAAGTACGGCATACTCCTGGTGGACACCCCTTCCCACGTTGCCCGTGACTGGCAATCTCCCCTCCCCCTGACGCAGTTCTGCTCGATTGGTTGTTGTCCGACCTCGCACCTGAGTTCTGAAAACGCCATAGGGTGGCTATCAAGTTTAATAAAAACGAGGAAGAGATGATATGCGCATGTACTTTGCTTATCTTTCATATTGGTATAATTATGGATTTCCCTTTCGCTGGATGGTGCTAGTGTAGCTGGGGAATTGGTAAATGCACTATCCGGACACAAGTGATAGGCTATATGTTATAGTTTGTCCGATGGACCGATAGCATTTTTTTTATTCATATACCGTAGTTGCAGATTTTCCATTGCTTCATGTAGTTTCAGAAAGAAAAAAATGATTTATATGTAAATTTTGTTGATTAAGTCACATAGATTTTCTTCACTCTTGTTTCTCCAAGTTTTCATGAGTATGTATCATGGTTTAAAAATTTTGTGTCCAAAACATTTTGGCCACCACTGAATTGTCTCAAAATTTTGGTTTTCGACCCGGCCAAATAGTTTCACTTCAGTTCTACGACATTGGAATATTCTTTGGGCTGTTCCTAGTTTGCAACTTAATTTCCAACACTCTCCTCTGTGCTATATGTTAGTTTTTTATGGCCATTTTCTATTATAGGGGCATGTCTACTCCTTTTGCAATATTCATTACAGTTATGTCAGTATACCTTGTGTTTTTCTTGGATTTTTTTCTCTAATCAGCTGGATGTACAAGTACATCTAGAAGTTCGAGCCTCTCCAGTTTTATATTAGAGGCATGTGTACACCGTTACTTCATTTTGTTGAATTGTGACAATGCACAATAAGCTTTTTGTTTTACATCTCTATCTTTGGTTCACTTGCCTATTTGTGATCTAAACATCATGTTTTTCAGGTCCGTATTGGTTATTTCGCTAGAGACGTTGCCATGATATTTGGGATTTAACCTTTCATCGGTGGAATGGAGTCATTAAGTAAACATATTTTGTCTTACCCTTCCTTCCCCTTCCACTTCTCCCATTTTCCATTCAAATTGAATATATAACCTTTACCTACTACTCTCACTCAACTTTTATAAAGTTCATTTTCTGTATCTGCTGCTTACTTTTAGGTTGTGAACCACACGTCTATCTTTTATAAATTGCGAAGATGATTCCCTCTCATCTCCACACTCAGTACTTGATAACAGCATAGTTGAGTATGTGCAGTTCATTTGCCTTCTCCAAATTGTAAATAGGTTGGTGTCCTGCAGTATAACAATTAGTGTAAGCTTGTACATGGATCCTTTGCCATCTCAATGAAATATTATTGGCCAACATGTAATTGATACTACTGATTGTGCTCGCTCTCATTCTTGAGTAGATTTTTATACTGGCAGTTTTTTTGGTCATTCCAGGCCCTTACAACAACCGCTAAACAGATCTTTTGTAATTACTATTTTTTGCATAGATCATTCTTCCATCACGATCTTTTATCAGAGCAACAAAGAGAGGTTTTTATTTCATACAAACCTGTATTTCATTGCATACTACATTCACTTGCAATATGTTTTACAGTCTTGATTCTGCTCTTACAACCAGAAGTAACTCTGTTGGAATGAATGAGAAAAGACATTCTGTTGAAGCAAAGTATTAAGCTCTTAGAAAATTTGCAAGCATGTTGTAGTGATGGAGTCCTTGCAGCTAGTATTTCAAGGTATGACTATCATAAAGGATGTTTATGTTCCTTAATTTTACAAGATTTGGCATCTCGAGGCTGACCTTTATTTTCTCCATGTCCTTTTTTAATTAGGTATACAAAATATGGCTCCCTTTTGGTCTGGATGGACCTAAAGGTTCTGGCGGGAGCTCAAGTTATCCTGTAGGTTCTGACTGAGCATTCTCTATACATGTCAAAGATTTCATATAGGTATGTTGCATTTGCAAAATTCTTTGAACCCTTACCATGTAATTTTAGTGTTCAAGACTCACACTTTTCAGTACTATGTGTTATCATCTTAGCTGTGTGCATGTGTGTTACCCTTGCCACTAATGGGATAAAGTCCTGATGTACAAGCTAATCATGGTGAATGCACTTATGTTCAAGCAATCAATGCATATGGACTTTTTGGGAATGTCTGCTGAGAATCTAGACAAAGCCTTAGTCTCGTCAAGTCTGGTGTTTCACTTTCTAGAGGTTAAAGCTCTACTCCATCTAGAGTTGTTTTTCTTTTTGGAGGATGTATCCACACAAAAAAAACATAATATAGATTGCATTGAATTAGGAGGTGTACCCATCTGTCTGCAGGTTGCTCTTAATTCACTCTTCCCTGGGCTATGTGGTGATGGTTAGGTCCTTCCACTCATCAAATTTTAGTTCCATGTGAAGCGATGAAAGTTTGAATATATTCTCTAGTCCTTCAAGCTGTTGCACGAATAAATGACAAATAATTAGCATCGCAAGCGAAGAATAATTCTCTAATTGAGATACATATAATAATCTCCATATAGATGTTTTTAGGTTCATGTTACATACCTTTGGACTCATTGTCCACACCGACCAAAGAGACCCCACCTAATAGTTGTGACGACTGGCTATAGTAGTCCCCAGAGATGCCCCGCTTTGCTGAACAATTAGATCCATACCTACAATTACATTTTATGCAAAAAATCAGCATTCCGTATATACATTTGCAATACAAAAACATGACAGCCGTATGTTGGGAGTTTAGAACACATGACCTCCTGCTGGTGCTCTGTACTGCTGTTGGGTGACTTCGAGTTTGTCCAGTAGCTGGAGTATCACAGAAGGTGTTTTCAAAATTCACCAGGTGGGTTGACTGTTTTTTAAACTCCGGTACCTGTCGCTGGCACTTGGAAATCTCATCTTTATATTTGCCTACCACTCCCTATCCCTCTGTTTTTTGACTTCTTTAGGATCTTCAGTTGCGTAATTGCCCACGGTTTTTAGATTGCCCACATTGCTGTTGCATATATGGCATATTTAGATTCTTGTTAATTACCTTGTTCTTTCCTGTTGGTTGTGTTCTGAAATGGATTATGGCTGGAAGGTGACATTATGATCTGTCCAAGAAAAGTAACTGACAATAACTCGAACAGTTATGCTTATGGTTCTGATTTAAAACCCCAGAATCACCACTAATACCAAGATACCATGATACATGGGAAAATAGATTGCATTGTTCTGCAATTCTGAAATGAAACCTTGATTTTCCAGACTACAAAAGAAACGTGCAGAGATGTAGCGTGCAAGTCTGAAATAAAACCTTGATTTTGCAGACTTCAAAAGAAGCATGCAGGGATGCAGCGATGGCAGTGGTTGGAGGCTGGTGCAGGGGACGCGACTGCGGGCAGCAGTGGCGGCAGTCGGCTCCTGGCGGTGCAGAGCAGCGGCCGTGCGCGAGGCGTGGTGTAACGGACACGGCGGCAGACAGCGCCGCAGTGGCAGCGATCACCTCCTGGCAGTGCAGAGCAGGCGGCCGTGTACGCCAGGCGGCGTGCAGAGTCAAGCTCGGCGGCGACAGGAAGGTCGCGACAGAGGTGTCGCCGGCGGGCGCACGACTGCGTCTGCGGATGCACGGCCACGGTTACGCACGATCTGAGGGGGGAAAGTCACGGGAGCGGGAGCTGCGGTTATGGACGCCTCTGATCTGAAAAAATAGTCACGGCAGCGGAACATTGTCCGTCCCTGTCCGTGAGAGTGCTAGTCGTTAGATGAAGGATGTATGGCCCTGATTTGTTGGATCACCACCCTCTCTTCCTTTTAATAGTAGTGGTGATGTATCTAGATACATTTTAATTAAAAATACATTTATATTTACATATAGTTGAGACAGCTATTTTTGGAAAAAGGATTACAAAGATTTATAAAAAAAATCGATAAAGACAAAGATTTATAAATACTTGATTATAACTCCACTTTAGGAGAAGTAATTGGATATACCCCAAGATATAGCTTATTTGGTTGAGTGTGTCCTAATCATGTCGCTAGCAATCATATAGTGGGTTTTGACTAATTGTTTGTGTTCCACATACTAACTATTTTTCATTCATCCGGATGAAGCCTCCCGGCTAGCTTGTCGTGCCCCCCTCCCCCGCCGAGCTCATGCGCCTCCGCTGCTCCGTGCCATCTATTCTTTCCATGTCCTCCATGCCCATGGGTAGAGGAACCCCACCATGAGCAACAAATGTAAGAAAATTAGGAGGAGCAAACGTTGGCGCAGCCGGGACTGCTTGAGCTGCCGCAATTTCTGTCCAGGGCATGGGGATCAACCGTATCGCCTTGGCCTCTCGACCGCCGACATGGACACCCAGGGTGCCACAACTAAAAAGATGAGCGGCGTGGATGCATGGAGGAGGAAGGTGAAATTCGCGGCGCCATGCGCACACGGCGCTGAGAACCACAACTCCATGGTGGGAGCAATATGTCCCCCTTCCAGGTCACTTTGCAGCTCTCTAGTACACGTAGCGATGGCGCTGCCCAGCTAGCTAGCTCACAGATGTTTTTCTTTCAATGATTGCATATAAACTGGGGAAAGGGTAATTTGGTAAAAAAAAAATAGAACTCACGGTAGAGACTAATGGAAAGAAATTTGCATTTATTGTCTACAATAGGGAAGAAAATGTTTTTCAGTATCGAATGGGGAACCCAAATTTACAGTAGTGTCAAATAAGGAATTCTCTATAAGTAATATTTTCAAATAATTCATTATAACTCCACTTGAGGATAAGTTTGGTAAATGGGTCTCCACCAGAATATAGCCTACTAGGTTGAGGGTGCCCTAAGCATCTCACCAGTCAGTCATCCATATAGTGGGTTTAGGCTAAAAAATCACCTTATCCTCAAGTTAAGGTTGGGGGCTATTTTGGAACTACCAAAAAAATCACCTTCAAGTTATATACCAGAGAATAAAAACTATTAAGACAGAATATTGATATCATGTTCTATTCTGCTATTCCAGATTAATTTCAAAACAGATCTCTCACAATATTTCTAGAAATCTAAAATAAGTTCACATCTCACAGTTAATTATCCATCTCCAAATCTCGAGCACTACCGTACAGAGCAATTGATCCATTATTAATTCCTTGGGCTCTAGGGTTTAGGAGCATGAAGAGGTAGCAGTAACACAAATGGTCTGGAAACACCGTTAAAAACAGAACTATCCAATGGTTTGCAAAATTGGTTAGAAATAAAAATAAAATATGTCTACTTAAAAGCAGGCATAAGAAAAGAAGTGGAACTGCCGTAACTTAAAAACTGGAGTTTCTTTAAGAAAAGCAACTAAAAATAATAATATTCGCTGAAACCATGACTAATTTGTAACAGTTAAATCTAAGAAATAAGTAGGTCCAGGACAAAAATCGCTTCGAAGGTGCAAAGGCTAAGGAACAGCTGAGACTAATGCTCTGTATCTTCTAGTACAATGATGTACAGCCAATTTTCAAATCAATGGAGCACAATGTTGCGTAAAGCATTTTTGGTCTATTGTGGTTCAGTTTTAAATGCTCCACAACTATTTTTAACTTATTTCACTTCGCAGATATTAAGATACTATCCAAGTGCACAAATGATTCATCTGATCACACCTCAAGATCTCACCTTGAGCCGACCTAAGGCGGCCATCAAGCAAGGGACTGAATAAACTCAGCGAGATCAATTCAATGTCGAAGTATTTTTTCAATGGATCTACAAATGAACAAAGACAATACAATCTAAGACTGAAAATGGAAAAAATCTAGCATGTAAAAGCAGCAACGTCAAGCGCGAAAATGTATGTATGTACCACCAAAGCAATATACTTTTGTGCAAACTTGCTCATCAGTAACTTGTTAAGAGCTCTTGGGTCTTCAGTTCTACACCTTTGAATTTTTTAAGGTTCTTAATGCCTTACAAAACTATGAAAGTTCTAGAAACTTCTTTTGCCTGCACCAAATAATATTTCTAATATTGCCATGATGATCAAAGATTAGTTTACACTTTTGTCGACAACTCGAAAGCAATATATCCACAACCCTGATTGATGAACATTAAATGTTACACTTGTATTTGGAGTCTAATTGTCTAGTACATGGTAAGTAAATTTTGGTTATACACAAATAGAAGACAAACCAAAAAGCACATAAATTTCCGATTCCTGGCATGAGTCACGGTAGATGTACATGGACATAACTGCTGCGAAGCACAAACATCAAAGAATCATGTGAATACAATAGTTGAGCAAGATATTACCTCGTCTGCACGCAGGAGCTTGAACAGCTACTGCCTTCGGGTGGGATGACCTGCCCGGCTGTTATTCCTGCGGAGTGTTGTGCGGATATGTTCGTCGCCGTGATTCCTTCTCCGCAGATCGTCGGCTGTCTTGCCTCCACCTGCACCGAAAACTGCCCACGCCTATTCCATAGTTGTTGCCAGTTTAAGTGGAGCGGAGGACAGCTAGCCGGCTTGGCTCCACCTCCATCCTAGTGAGTTTTGTCATTCTCGGATGTTGTACACCGCCGCCTGAATTCCTCGTCCCCTTGCGCCGATTTATAACGGCGGTGGCTGCTTGCAACCCCGGGTCGTGTGGCCTTGTCGTCGCATCCTCCATCGACCTCTCCTCCGACGCAGACCTCCCTCCTGTCGGGGAGCGCCAGCCACCGGGTGTGCGACACGATCAATGCAGGGAGGTTGAGGAATTGGGGATTTTCCCTGCTATTTTTAAACCTCACTTTGTTCATTAATTTGCACTGCACAATGCTGTATTAGGGTTTTGAAACCCCTTTAGACACAGAGTTAGCATACAGTTTCCCTGCTAGATGCCCAACAGAGAAATCCCAAATCTCACAAGAAGTCCTACTGTTGACCATTATACACTTCATATCTTCAGTACCACCTCAACGCCAATTTTAGAACGGACTCGATTTTAATATCGTGGCGCTTTGTGGAGTCTTATAAGTTCAAGTTTGAATGATTTCCAATTTTCAAACCCGGTTGTTTCTACCATTTTTTCTGGTTTTTGGTAGTTATTCCTGCCTTCACTTGTCCACACTAAGGGGCTATTTGGATTGGTTCCAATATATCTATGTCCACCTGTATTTAGCTCATAACCAATCCAAGCAGGCCCTAAGGGAGGCCCCAGATTTCTGTTGTACTGCAGTCCGTATGTTCTGTAGAATTAATTTAGGAGGAGGCTCCATGACAATTTGCATTGAACAGTAAGCGGAGAGTGAAAACATTAAATAATAGCGTATTGGAGAAAACTGGGGGAAATTTATCAGTAAATATCATAGTGTTTATCACCAGTTCACAACAACAGCTTCTGCATCCTTGAGAAGCATTTGAGGGAAAACTTATTATAATTTATTTACATGGCTTAGAGACTTATCTATCTTACATGGGTTTGGACTTTGGAGGTTAGAACAAGCTAGTTAGAAAATAGTATGAAGTCAAGTCAGCCAGTAAATTAAATGGTCCATAAAGTAAAACAGCTATACCTAGAAACAAAATAAGAGAAGACAAGTGCACTAGCTTCCCTAACCTCATAGTGTACTTATCATGATCACATATCACCTACACTTGTTCATCTCTGGTGGTTTTTAGCTTGCTACAGCTTCCAAAAGGATTTGGATTGTCATCTCACAGAAATATGCCTGATCAAATTACGCCAGGAATAGCATGATAGGTTGCAATGTTATGAATTAAGACCAGCCCAGTTCTTGAATGCGATTAGAGCTTCCATTTTCCTGAAGTTGCGCTTTCTAAGCTTCGCCACTTTAAGTTTCTTGTGGGTTTCCATGAACGCCTGTTTGTGCCTCCACTTATCCACAAATATTTTCAACTCTTGTGCCTTCTCAATCACCTGCATTGCCATATCAAAAAATCCACCCTTGACCAAAGCATATAGAAAGGAATCAATCAACTCATGGTTAAAATCAGCCCCCTTCCTCTTCACTTCTGTCCATAATATGAGCACATAAAAGTACTTCTCAGCTGAGAGATACCCATTGATAAGTGAGAGGTATGTCTGATTGTTCGGTACAAATAACAGGAATACCATCCTTCGATATGTCCTTCGAGCATCCTCTAACCTCCCTACCTTGCAAAATGCATGTATTATGGAGTTCCAATCGTGTGTGGCGATCTCTATTCTCGGGTCATCAACCACTGCATCCAAGAACGATGCCATGAGCTCAGGCCGGTTGTTCTCTGTCAAGCCAGTCATAATAGTAAGATAACTTGTCCTAAGATCTGGTAGCCTCGCCTCCCTCATATCCTTGAAAAGAGCAAATGCAGACTGGAAATCATGGGCTGTCATGGAAGCATCGATAAGAGCATCATAACTGGCAGCATCTAGTTGTAGCCCTGCTGCACTAATCTCCGCCACAAGCTGTGCAGCCTCTGCAGTCTTTTGCTCCTTGCAATATGCTTTCAGGATTGGGGAGTATATACCGAGCCCCACAGAGGCTCCTTGAGCAGTCATTTCATCGAGTATGTTGTGAGCCTTGTTCAACAGACCAAGCCCAACACAAGCATTGACAATTCCAAACCCAACAGACTCATCCACTACCAGCAATTGATTGGTTAACTCAATCTCCTGTGCTTGGATGATCAGCTGAGCCAACTCCCTGATCCTTCCATTGTCAACAAAGCATTGCGCAACCTCTGTATAGCACTCATCATCAAATGCACTGGCATCCCCAGCTCTTCTCTCTTCCACCGCACGAAGCATGACAGATGAAACTGACTCGAAGCTGCAACATTTCAGATACCCACTCACTAATTTCTTGAAAAATCCCTTCTTGCTGAAGCCCAGAGCCTCCAGCAGCTTATCGAGCTCATCAACCCGGCTAGGAACAGCCCTCCATGCATACAAGAATGCGAGATACCCAAAGCTCTCGGCGTCCGGCGACACCCCAACAGCTGACATAATCTCCAAGACCCTCTCGGCGTCTTTAACTGAGCCGAGCAGGCAGCAGCATCCCTGGAGAACAGCGTTGCAGGCAGCAAGGTCGGGCCGCATCAGCGCTACCACAGACTGGGACTTCTCCTCCGCCATGAGCCTGCAGGCTTCGTCGAACACCTTCAGGAAGGCAGCGAAGGAGGGCGCGTCGGCGCGGGTGAGCTCTACCAGCGGACGGCCCCAGGCGGAGAAAGCCGGGAGGCGGCGACCGCAGCCGAGAAGAGCGCGCGCGAGCGCCAGCGCCGGGCCGGCGGAGCCCGACGAGGCGAGGGAGGAGAAGAGGGCCTCGAGCGCGGGCTCCGGGAGGGGGGAAGCGTGGGGGCTCCTCTCCAGCAGGAAGACGGCGGCGGCGAAGGCGCGCTTGAGGCCGAGGCGGTGGCTCCCCGCGACGAGGTGGGCGACGAGGGCCGCCGCGGCGGGCGGCGACGGCGGGAGCGAGGCGGCGGCCAGGGACTTGAACGCGAGCCACGCGTCGTCCGAGCGGTCCTCGGCGACGGCCGCGAACAGGCCTGACTCGAGCGCGGCGGCGTCGGTGACGGGCAGGGGTCTGGGGGCGGGGTCCGGCGCGGGAGGTGGCGGCGGCGGTTGGGGCCTGGGGCGCGGCGCGAAGATGGATGGCTGGAGGAAGGAGTAGACGGTTGGGATCTCGTGGGTTGCGGCGGGGGAGGAAGACGACGA
Source organism: Lolium perenne (assembly GCF_019359855.2). Classification (NCBI taxonomy): domain Eukaryota; kingdom Viridiplantae; phylum Streptophyta; class Magnoliopsida; order Poales; family Poaceae; genus Lolium; species Lolium perenne. Next base: position 265,683,126 of record NC_067246.2, on the reverse strand, counting down.
CGACGACGAGGAGGAGGAGGAGGAGGGCCTCGCGTTTAGGGGCAGATACAGCCGGCGCCGGAGGCGAAGGCGGAGGCAGTGGAGAGCGCGCATCGGTGGAGAGGTTCTGTCGTTAAGGTGCTCGAGCGTTGGCGAAGGAAGAGATTTGCAGCTAGTTTGAGATTTTACTTGAAAAGCCATCTCGAGTCAGCTTTGCAAAATGAGCGTGAAAAAATTGTACTAGTTGGTCAGCATTTTGATAACTTTCAGCATCTACAAAGGTATAAACTTAGTGACTGTTCTTATCAGCTAACCACCTCCATTCAATTGCGGAGATGTACATGTTAAATTTTTTTGACTATTAGAAATATGTTTCTTGGGTGAGGGAGCATATGCACACGGGTACCGAATTGAATTGAATTTCCGTTACAAAGCATCTTATGCTAGAGAACAGATGAAGTAAAAAACAGCATCTAAGTTCACTCCTACAATGAAGTGTCAAGGCTCCAAGCCTTCCATTATTTTGCCTCTCTGATGTAACTCTTGCTCCTAAATTCTAGTGTGTATTACATTTCAGTGCTTCTTATATGTTTTTATATTTGGATCATGTACAACAACATATCGTGAGTCTCGCCTTTGTGTATGCCCTAAAACTTGTACACATATTTGTGCCATAGGGAGTGAGCTCATAGGAATAACATTTCGCTCTACCATGGGATGCAATGGTGGGGGAGAAATTTCCGCTACGAAGGAAGCGGGTTGGAGGGGAAGAGCTCATTGGGGAGTGGGGATTGGGTCCTCCCTAATTGAGGGGAGGGGGGTAGTGTTGTCGATTGACCTTTTTTTTGTTATTGGGCCCAAAATAAATTTTTTTTAGGGGCGTTTGGACACATGTCCGGACCAACAGGAGCTGGTGCCCCTAGCGGCACCCACAATCAAATGGTTCTTCTCATTTTATGGATATTTTCATTTAATTTTAATGTTATATCCAAATGAGACAACTCTATTGCATGGTAATTTTTAAAACACTAATTAATTTAACAACAGTTCAAACATAAAAATAATAGTTCATATGGTAATTTAAATTCAGATTAAAATTTGGGAAGTTCTAGAAAAATAGATAGCACAATCCACTACAACACATGACAAATCAAACTATTTGCTTCCTTACATTGTCCACATGTGCTTAACTAGATCATCTTGTAAATTTGCTCGTTGATGAAATGCTCATCACGAATCCGCTGATGCATCGCGAGGAGGCCAACGAACTTGGCTAGGACTCCCATATTGGGCTCTCCAAGAGGGCTTTGGTAGTCCCATTGTTGATCAAACACTTGATGATTATCATGCTCGCTCTCCACGATCATGTTGTGCATGATGACACAAGCATTAATGACTTCCCACATCAAATAGGGACAGATGGTGACAAAGGCGGCGATTCGACGGGAGAAAGGGGAGATGGGGCACATGAGAGGGGATGAGTGGGGCCAAATGGCTGGGCCGCTTGCAAGTGGTGGCCATATGTCGGCGTCTAGCTTGCGGAGCATTTTCGGACACCCCTTGACCTCCACAAATGTTGGGGGACAAAACAAGGCAACTTCGAAGGCGGCGGCGATTCGTCAGGAGAAAGGAGAGATGGGGCACGGGAGAGGGAATGAGTGGGGCCAAATGGCTAGGCCGCTTGCAAGTGGTGCCCACATGTCGGCGTCTAGCTGGCAGGGCATTTTGGACACCCCTTGACCTCCACAAATGTTGGGGGACAAAACAAGGCAACTTCAAAGATGACGGCGATTCGGCAAGAGAAAGGAGAGATGGGACACAGGAGAGGGAATGAGTGGGGCTAAATGGCTAGACCGAGTGGGGCTAAATGGCTAGACCGCTTGCAAGTGGTGCCCACATGTCGGCATCTAGCTAGCGGGGCATGTTCGGACACCCCTTGACCTCCACAAATGTTTGGGGACAAAACAAGGCAACATCTTGGAGAGTGAGAAATGTTAGGGGACAAACAATGCAACTCCTTGGAGTGAGGAGGCCTGCTAGAGCATGTTTTTTGTGTCCGGATTTTGAAGATGCTCTTAGTAAGAGTATGCATCCGTTCTTCTAATTGAATTTTCTCGAATTTAGTGGTTCCTTTTTTTATATAGCGAAATGGAGTGATAGTTATTTTCTTCAAACTAATTTGCTGGAACAGCTTAGCGCGCAACCCACATTTAGATGCACTTGGTTCATTGGCTGGTTCAAGGTAGGTTGTGAAGGGTTCCCTATGTTAGTGAAAGCTGTATCCACAGCACAACGCAAAACACCATCCATCCAGCGGTAAGCATTTTGCCCACCTAATTCATGCAAAAAGGTCAAATTAAGTTGATTTTTTTTTAAACCAAACGACATCCAGATCAACGGCATGAACACAGTTGAGTGTAGAGTATTCTCTGCTCAACAATAATGCAGAACTGTGGAAATACAGGACAGCTATGGTAACTATTCAGCAATTCCCGCATCCATAAGCATGTTTAAATGAATCAACAAAATAGACAGCAATATTTCACATATAGAGAAGTAAAATATAACATGCAGTAAGACAGCTGTTTCTCAGAAAAGCTCCCAAGAACATATCACGGCAAATATCACTACAAATCTCTACCATATCGAAGTTGTTCTTCATAACAAGATTCATGGCATAGGGACACAGATTAGCTGATACAAAACATTATGAGGCCAAAACTGCAACTATATGATTCGACCAAACTCATTCAATACCTTTCTGCCAACCTAGCAGATACAGCCCTTAGCTTCGAGTAGACCTTGCCAGCAGGAGAACCTAAGATAAGACTACAAAGAGAATCCCTGGCAACCTTGATGTTGACGAAGGACCCAAGTATGTGGATCTTGGTGTCAGCAATGACTATGCGAGTCCTGGTAGAGTTCTCGATGGCGTACTTGGTCTTGCCTCCTTTCCCTGATAGACGGCCAATAGCACGCGACTTGTGCTCCCCTCGAAGAGTCTTCACATCCTTGATCTCAAAGGAATCCACGTAGAGGTCATCGAGACGAAGCAAGGCAACGGCGTCCGCAATGTCGAATCCGAGCATGAAAGCATGCACAAAGTCTGCGCATTTTTGGAGGTTGCTCACATCTGGTGTGTCTTTCCTTGTTTTCAGCTCAACCCTTTTTGCCTGGGGAAGAGGAAACAGATTAATGAAATTGCTTCAGAGGAGAGAGCTTAAGAGTTCAGCATTAAGGAGATATTAAAACTCGTTTTTTTTCTTCAGGGAAACTCGTTATACTCCATGGGAGGAATTAAAGGTGCATGTTTGAGCTGAGCAGGTAACAACCACCAGTCACAAGGCAAACCAACTAAGGCCGATGTATCTATCTAAACACCAAATGATATGTCTATGTTTTTGTAGACAGAAGTAAGCTAATTGTTCCTCATCTGCTTTATTGATGAATTTGATATAATATATGCAAATAATTATGTATCCAGCAAACATGTTCATCAATTAGTAGTATACTGGCTTCAATACATATTGCTAACAGTTTATCCAAAGATCACTGGGAAGGTTGCCACGGGCATGGAATAGACACTAATCGAACCGAACCCTGTCCTAATTGCAGAACCGGTAGCAAATCGATCCGAATTACCCACCTTGAGGTTCATGCGGATGTCGACCTTCATGTGCTCGTAGACGGGCGTGTAGATCTCCAGCCACGCCTTCTTGAGCGGCGCGAAGCGGTGCGGCGGCACCTGGACCTTCCGGTACTGAGGCCTCCCGCCGCCCATCTCGCTGGGCATCAGAGCGCCGAACAGAGGCTTCTGCACGCCGCCGGCCGCGTCCACCGCCATCGCGCCGGATGAGGACGCACTCGGCGTAGCGGCCGTCGGGGCTTTGTCGACTTCCATCCTGAACTGCGGCGGAGGTGGGAACTGGGAAGGCGCGGCCGCTGAGGGTCTCGAGGGGGCTAGGGTTTGGCGACCGAGAGGAGAGAAAACTTTGGAGGCGGAGAGGGTTATAAACCACGAGATACTGGGCCGAACAAAAGCAGTATGGGCCAGCCCAATATGGCAGGCTGCTTCCAGAGAAGAATTGGCGTAACACGGTGGGCTGCTTTAGGAGAAGAATTCCATTACCCAAATCAAAAACACCAAAAAAAGTGCCGTTCTACTTCTACAGCCTTGTTTACTTCTAGAGTATTTATGGGGAGGGGATTATTTCGTATCCCGAAAAATCCCTACTAATCCGTTTACTTCTCCGATTTTGAACGACATAATCCCGAGATATCCCCTTCCATTCCCTCCCATCCCCACATTTTTTTGGCTAAATCAAAAACTCTCCATCATACTAGTGTATTTTTTGGGGGGGTATTTGAGGGGATTGGGTAAACACCAAATCCCCTCCCATCCCCATACCCATTGGGAAGGAAAATACGGGAGAAGTAAACAAGGCCTACATGTGTTCTGACTCCTGACAACGATATACATCCTCGCAAAGATACTATTTTTTAATTCAAGAAGATCAATGGTGATGTTTCCAGTTAATCATAAGGAAAGACATGGTTTAAGTTACCAATTTCTCCATGGAGAAACGACAACTCATGTCTTGCCATGATCTTGGCCATATTTCCCGCTCAGGCCTTGTTTACTTCTCTCGTATTTTTCTTCCCAATGGGTATGGGGATGGAAGGGGATTTGGTGTTCACCCAATCCCCTCAAATACCCTTCCCCAAAAATATACTAGTATGATGGAGAGTTTTTGATTTAGGCAAAAAATGTGGGGATGGGAGGGGATGAGAGGGGATATCTCGGGATTATGTCGTTCAAAACCGAAGAAGTAAACGGACTAGTGGGGATTTTCCGGGATACGAAATAATCCTCTCACATCCCCATAAATACCCTAGAAGTAAACAAGGCCTCACCGTCTAAGGGAGGATACTAGGACAAGTATGCTCCAGCAATAGTTAGCAAAGTTTAAAAAATCATCTGAGATGCCGATTTATCGTAGATCAAGTGGTAATCGATAAGATTTACTGATGAAAGCGATATTTCGGTTGATTTAGCTGATATTTCGCTCGATTTTCAGTGTCATGGGCAATATTTTGGCCGATTTTTAGTGAAATTTTGTTGAAATTTGGCATGGCAGTCGATATTTTCGTCCTATTGTTTTGTAAAACTGTGCATTAGCTCAAATTTCCATTTTTATTGATTCAAATGCAAGAAATTAAGGTAATAGTTATGTTCAATGCTCTAATGTTATTTTTACATAACATATTATAGATAATTCAGTGCCAAAAAATAGGATTTGCAAACAAAAAAAAAGCTGATAAATGGTCGATAGATAAAATCGATCAGTCCGCCGATAAACGATTAATCAGCAAAGACACCACACAGCTATGTTCAAACAGTACAAATGCTTATAGCACACCGACGACTTGTTCATAATCCTGCAGACACCAATTTCCAGAACACGGTAAAACAAATGATCAAAGATGAATGTGAACAAAAGGGCTACTATTGGTGGGTAAAAAGTAACCCTGCAGGGATCAACAAATTTCATGGTACTCCTCAAAAGTCATCAAAATCGTCGGATTCGTCGCTTTCAGGGTCACTCTTTTCGCTGTCACCGCCACTCTGCTCGCTGTCGGGGTCACTCTGCTCGCTGCTGGGGTCATCATCTTCCCATTCTGGATTTTCCTTCACCCTCTTCTTCGGCCGTTCCTCTTCGGCACGGATCTTCTCAGCATGAGCCTTGTTGTTTATATCTTCACACGAAGTAACCGTTATCTTGTCTGAACTAATCCCGTTCGCTACCAGAGCATTCACCAACTTATCAATTCCAACGTCGCCCTCTGAACACTGAATGATGACACTTCCAAGGAGTGGGCATTGGAAGGTCACCCCGTCAGTTGGCATACCATCTGTTTCTGCTCCTTTGTCAGGCTAGAGATAAACAGGAAACAGAGAAATGAGAACCTTATTTTTCCAAATCAAAAAATAATGGAACAATTGTATATGCTCCGTACCGGTCCATGCATCAAAGTTAGTTCTTCAAGTCTTGGTGAAAGCTGCAGAAAGCGAAGCACGGCGTACAAGTCCTTGGTTAAATCCCATCTACCAAGTTCAAGAGTTGTAAGGTTCTGAAACACTGAACATGTAGGCAGCTCCTTTTCCAGCATAACCTTGCATTGAGTGAGTGAGCAAGTTATAACTAGGACAAAGCAAAAAAAAAAAAAAAAGTGCTTGTATGATAATATATAGTAACTTGGAGCTATATTGGGAAAGCATGAAATGATCATTGCCACACAAGACATCATGAAAATGTAGCAACAAAAACTTGTGCTCCAGAAGTAACAACTAAAGGTGAAACTATAAAGAGCTAATGACCAAATGCCCCACTATGAAAGAATATGAAACATTGCCATGTGTTCACACAACAGCTGCACCTTGAACTTATCAAACAAAATCTCTGAAGTTGATTTTTTGTTCTTCCAAATCAGTAAGTGCTTAAAATATCCATATCAAGCAGAACGACATTTTCTTCATATCCGATGAACTTTTACTTGAATTGAAAGTGTGCTCTATTCTAGTAAAATGACTAATATAGGAAAATTAAATCACGAAAACATATCAATAGAGCAAAATATTAATTCAGTTTTTGTTAGAACTTAGGCCAACATGCAATATCAACACTAATTCAGATTTAATGGAGCAATACGATGAGTTCAATGATATTAGTTTGCATATAAGCATATTCACATCAACTTCAGAAGACTATACAACAAAAAGAAAGGTAGACCAACATTAAGCATGTCACACCAACATTAAACTCCAACAAACGTAGCTTATGAAGAACCTCCCAGAAAGAAAGCTGACAATTTCTGAGTTCACGTACACCCCAGTAAATACATGGCTGCAATTTGGTAATGTTAATTCGACCAATTTTTTTGCAAAAAAAAAACAACCAATATTCAAGAATCGATTGCAACAAACATAACAAATGAAGAGCCTTAAGAACAAATAAAGCAAATGATCTCAATTACGCCCAAAATAGGGTAAAATCTATTACTGCATTTTGAGGATATAAGGGAACAAATATTCAATCCATCAGGGTATGAAACTATGCATGTAATACCCAAGTTTGTCCTGCAGGCATTTCCATATATGTGTTCATATCTTGAAAACATTGTAAAAAAAGTAAAAGATTCAATCCTCGGAACTTCTCCGGAGGTAAATTAAGCAAAGCATCAACAATTGTTCATTCTTATTTAACACAGCTTTGAAAATTTGTCAATCAAATTATACTTTAGCTGCGGCAGAAATATTTAACTTTTAAGTAAACCTTCATTACTGGCTTACATTTTTCTTTCGGGAAACATGGTAATACGCACAACAACTCTAGATAGAGAGCAGATTAGTTATATTTAACCCTTTATCATATATGATTTGTAATAGTAAAAGAGAATCCATGCCATTAAAAAAAAGTGGAAAATAACATGAAGAAATAACGGGCTTCACTTCTGAAAAGCATACCTTTATGTCAGAACCAAATAATGCAAGTTCTTTGGCATACACAAGAACCTCTGTGAACCTAGATTCATCACAAAATGTAGGCCCCCAAGTATCTATGCGTGCTCTCTCTAGGGATGGCTGGTCTCTCCAGGAAATATCATTCAGTGAACAACCTGTGCACTCAAAGCTAATGAGATGAGGGGCAGAAATTTCAAGGCTCTCAAATCCATACATGGAACCATCAAGTGTCAGCCTTTTTAGTGCTTTTGAAGCTATGCGTTTAAGATACGTTACAGAATCTATCAAATGCAAGTCTTCTAGGCCAGGGCTCCGGTCAGTGAAACTGCTCAGAGAAAGCTCATCCACTTCCACATCACGTAGAGTCAATTTTTTTAGAGAAGGAAGCTTGATTATGTCAGGCAGCACAAGTCCCTTATGTTCATAATCTCGATAAGGAGCTCCACCCCACTGCAAATTTAGCTCCTGAAGTGAGCGGCAGGTGAAAATGCCAGGAGGTAAATTAGTCTTATCATACAGACAAAGTTCCACATCAAGCACTTTAACATTATGATTCACCGCATAGCGAATCCACAATCTGAGATCATTGCAATTCAGGGGAACATGAGGATCCCAATGTAGATAGAATGTGTGCAAGTCTACATTTCGACGGGCGAGCAGTAGGTTGCTAACATAACGAGCAAACTTTTCAACCTTCCAACGTCCAAAATCTCTGTAATCAAGGTGTATGATCTGATCACTGTCAATTTTCATGACCTGCTCGTTACCTTTCTCCATAGCAACCCTACCTCAGGTTGCTTACCTCATAGGCCGGAACACCTGCCATGTTTCACATTCCACAGTTAGTACATGAAGTAATGATGCAACAGGGGATTAAATGTGTCCGAAAAAGAAGAGCAAAGCAAAGGTAGCATGACCAAAAGTGAGGGTCCATGTTAATGTTATCATGCTACATCAATATGGAGGTTTTGTTAAACGTGACCAGGGGGACGGATCCCTCCCTTGGTTGTCCGTTGTTGGGTAGAAGATGAGACCTCTCCAGCGGCGGATTTATATGCCCTAGATAGCACCCTGTTTAATTCGATCACACCTACGACTCGAACCTGGGTGGGCGAGCTCACCACCGTGAGCTCAAGCCACCAAGCCAGCGCTTGGTTCTCAGCATGCAGCAAATCATGGTTAGTACTCATAAATCATAATTGTTATGACTTGATCACCAAATTGGAGGTCAGGCAGCAGAGCAATTTACAGCCACCTTGGGCAATCGACCTAAACAGACAGTGTGTGCATAGCACAATAGGGCATAAAACAATTCAATAGACAAGTAAGAAATCTTGCTTGCATTACGCAATTCCTAGCCAGCTATGGACTCAGATCCAAAAGTCGAAACCATGACATGATTTCTATAACACTACACCACTACATGAGTAAGGAGCTCACCTATAAGAATCTAAAAGAAAAATCCAAATGTAAAAAAACCATCACTAATGTTTGGTCTGAACTCTGAAGGACCCTCATAACAGGATGGGGTTTGATCCGGTCGATCGTATACAGTATTTCGCAGTTTAGCAAGCACGTGCGCATAGATTATCAGTGTCGCAGCAAAGTGATCTGGAAAACTACGATGGACTGAAATGGGAAATGCGGATTTTTATTTTTTACAGAGGGCATCTTGGTCTGACGATCCAAGAAGCTTGGGAATCTAACAAAAGGGGGAAATGAGAGCCAGAACTAGATCTGAGATGGAACCAATCTATGCTCATAAGAAACCGCAAAAATATGATGTATTCTCACCGGCAAGAGAGAGAAGTGCTCCCGCGGAATCGCCGGCCAGGACGGGAGCCGATGGCTTTCCTAGGGTTTAAGGCGAGCTCCTCCCTAGTTCGGAGTTTGTTGGGTTTAGGGTAGAGCTAAACCGGGTGTCCGGCTTTAACAATGGAGTTATCCTACCACCGAAAGAAAAATATTTACCCTCTCAAGATTTATTATAGTACCCTACATATGGCAGTTGTGAGTTTGTGACTATTTTTCTCTCGAAAGAACCCGGATCTGTTATAATGATTCAATATAAAGCACCCAAAACTTAATAAAAATTACATCAATCTCCATGGACCGCCAAATGACCACTTTCGCCACCGCAATGAGCCTCTGACGCGTTGTTGTCGCCGCTCCCTTGCTGGAGCCAACTTAACTTTGTTGATGACAGTCTCTTCGTGCACGAGGCCCTAAGGACTAGCGCCCTAGAGCTGAAGTCGTCACTATTGAATCCTTTGATTCGTCTGAAGCACCTGACACCAAATCTTGTCGTCTTGCACGAACATGGAGAAACCTTCTCGCATCCATTCTTGTCAAAGCATAAACCTCTGAGATTTCCCTCTTTGGTGTTCCAATCTTGTTAATACTTTAGAAAAATATAGAAAGAGATATAGATCTTGTGATTCACCAAAGGAATTGAATCCACCTTGCTAGATATTGTTACCCTTGGGTGCTTGGGCACCGTAAACAGAAGAGGTTTTCACGGAGCTCAATCATCGCGGTGTAAAGCTTTGTTGCGTTCTTGGGAACTTTCAACTGAATTGTGTAGCTTGTTCTGAACTTGTTTGTGAATATTTGGTTGCCGCTTCCAAAAGCACCACATAGATATCAAGATACCTCACTATGGGAGGCCATTATGGCCATTGGTGGACATTTTGTGACCACACCACTTCAACGGAGACTACCATCCTCAAAGTTTTGAACTTTGGGATACATCACTGTTTCAGTTGCGTGGTTATCTCTATAATTTTACTTATACTAGCTTGCTAGATTGCATATCTTATGTAGTCAGTTGTATCTTGCCATACAATTTACTCAATTAGTTGCATGATCTAGAAAACATATATTCTTGTCAATCCCTAATTTTCTACAAAGATATGAAATTTGTAGTCACCTATTCAACCTCTATAGTTGGCATCTTCCATTCTTTCAACTTGTTTAAAATAGCAGGATGTTTCCTGAATGTGTTATGGGCATGCAAAAAAATAGCGTCATATTTCGACCATAATAGCTCGCTATAGTATACCTAGAGAGTTCATGCTAAATTTTACTATTTTTCCTCGCTGTGGCGCTATCTGCGAAATAGGATGCTACATCGCACTAAACATCGTAGGGTTATCGCATTATTTTTCCTCCCGCCTATTGGCCCAAAGGCCAGAGTTTTCCTCCTTAGGAAGAATAAACTTATTCATGTTTGTCATGGTGATGCTACAATATGTTGGTTCCTCTTCTGAATTAGAAGCTAACATCGCTAATTGATGATTCTTCATAAGTAATTTATGATATGTTGTTTCCACCTAGGATGATGTCAGGCTTCTAAACAATTGAAGAATGACATTTTTGGACTATACTTTATTCTTGCTGAAATATTTTAGTTTTGGGCTATATCTTGTATCTTTTTAGCTATAGAATGATATTAGCGCGATATGGCTTGTATATCATTTGGTGGAGGCCGTCGCTATATCTCTTAGCATGCTATTTTAAACATTAGTTACAGATCACTCTAAACATCTGGTTATGATCTACAACATGAATAAACATATCAACTTACTCTTCCACAAAAGTGTGGATGTTATCTTATAAAAATCTCCTCTTCTTGAACCTTTTGACAAGCTCGTAAAAAGGGGCTTTTCTCATCCAGAACATTCCAACAGCCTCTACATTGTTGCAATTGTGGATATACGTAATATTTGGATTCGGCTCATATTCTCGGGCCAACATAGAACCAGTAAGACCTATACCTGAGTCACAACTATGAGTGATATTTCATGCATGGTAAGAATCATCCGGTCGACCAAATGAAACCGAGGTTGCTTGAGTGTTGGCCAAATCGACCTACACATTTACATACACACTATGGTAAAGGGGGGTTACCGACGCCTTGGGAGATGGGTGAGAGGAACCGGGGTCGTTGAAGGAGAGGAGCTCGTGCTGGAGATGAGGGAGAGGGTTCCATGCTGGAGACGAAGGGGTAGGAGACGAGGGAGAGGGTTCCATGCTAGAGATGAAGGGGCTGCGTCCGCGCCACCACCATCGCCAAAAGAGAAGGTGATGATTTCTGCTATGCTCCTATGTCGCGAGGTGACCAAATAGAGAAGGTGAGACTAGCTTAGCCGCTGAACAGAGTTGGAAATTGCGTGGGACTCCACGCCGGTTCAGCTATTAGAGCAAGAGAACAATAGGGCTATAACAGACTAGCATGGCATCTATAGCTAACTTATAGCTATCATATACAATACTCTCTCCATTCTGAAATACTCTGGATTCTATTGCCAAAATTTATTCTGAAATACTCTACTTTTTTTGATAAAGGGAATATATTAATATCAAAAGATACCAATTACACCCAGCCTCTGCAACAACGCACCACCCTAATGGCACTACGGATGCACACAGCCAAAAAAAGGAAAAGAAAACTAAGAAACAAAAGTCCCGCTACAGTATCTCGGGCCTAACAACAGCAATACATCCACCGCCAAGACAACACCTGAAATACAGACTCTCCAAAAACGACGCCTCCAAGAAGGGAACAGTGCTCTAACACCGACGTCGCCCGATCAAAGATCTTAGGTTTTCACCCTGAAGATAGTCCCCACTCTCAAAACAATGTCTTCAACAAGGTCATTGCCAGACACAACCAGTTAAGGCCAGACCTTGGGTTTTCACCCTGAAAGGTAGGACTCTGAACTTCACCTGTGTTGTCGCCCCCACTTTCATATCGCTGTTGTGAAGCCCGGAACACCAAGCAACTCCCTCAACAGCACGGAGACTTAAACCTCCCTTAGCTAGTCCTCCCCTCCGGCCTTTATGAAATTCTCTTCTTCCGACTTTCATCATGGATCCATAGTCACTTGATGTCGACACAGAAAAAGAGCTTCGCGCCGCTCCCTCCAGAACCAATCGGTCAGAATAAAAGCATGGTGCGCACGGCCGAATACCATCGATCCAGCAAACTTCAGGCAAAAGCACTGTTACATTCTAGCTTTTAGTTAACAAGAATACGGAAAACGAAGTGTTCCTCCTTTTATAGTATATTGGATGTCACTATTTCCAATGTAGCTTGAATATGTTTACCAATTTAAGTAGTACTAATAAATGCACTACCATTTTGTTAGATTTTTCCTAGAATGTAGACTAAAAGAAAACGGAGGGAGTACTTGACTCTAAAAATATATTACATATTTTACTCTCGCAAAGTGCTGTAATTCCTTGATGTAATCCGGCTGTTTCCTCGCAAAAAAAAAAAAAAAAAAAAAAAAAGTGCATAGGAGCACGTACTAGAGCTGGCTAAAAATCCACTTATCTTCTCTCTCTTATTCCCGCTCCTCCAAACTAGACCTTATTTTATTTGTTCTTACCCTATTACCCTCGGCCTCGGGCTTGTATCAAAGCAATCAAAGGGCTTTGAGCACCACGGTCCTCGTGCACACATCCAAACAATAACTTTTACATCCCGGGTACTGTACACCATGTAGGCCTCCGACAAGATGCAACACGAACTCTAGATTCTGAGATATCACTAACAGCTAACTAAGCAGAGCTAACGGCAGAGCAACTGCGAGGACAACACTGATGTTCACAACAGGTCAAGATATTTCGGCCGAACAACAGAGGCGAAAATCGAATGCGGAGCAAATACACCACGCAGCTACTATGCTGAAACAGTGCAAATGATTACAGCATACAGATAAGAGCAAGACTCGTTGCTCCATAATCCAGCAGTCACAAGGTTCCAGTACATACTTAAAAGGACTGAAAATGAAGTCTCATGCAAAGCTCTACTTAGAAAACAAAGGACGCCTATTGTTCGGTAAACAGTAAAACCTGCAGAGCTCTACTTAGAAAGCATCATGGTCAGAATCATTGGTGCCAAGGCCACACTCCTCAAAAGTCATTAGGATCATCATCTGCTCGCTAACAGGGTCACTCGGGGTCCGCAAGGATCATCATCAAACCATTCTGAGTTTTTTCTTCGGCCGCTCCTGTTCGGCACGTATCTTGTCAGCGTGAGCCTTCTTCTGGATATCTTCATAGGAAGTAACCCTTATCTTGTCCGAACTAACCCCATGCGCAACCAGAACATCCACCAGCTTATCAACTCCAGTATCACCCTCTGAACGTTGTATGGTCACACTTCCAAGGAATGGGCACTGGAAGCTCATTTCGCCAATTGGCATAACATCTGTTCCAGCTTCTTTGTAAGGCTGGAGAGACAAACAGTAAGCAAAGAATGAAAGAAAAAGGTACATGTTAGCGAACTCTTTATTTCCAAAATAATAATTGAATAATATACTACATGATGCATACCAGCCTATGCATTAAAGTGAGTTCTTCTAGTCTTGGTGAAAGCTGGAGAAAGCGAAGCACAGCATAGATGTCCTTGGTTAAATCCCATTTACCAAGTTCAAGAGTTGTAAGGTTCTCAAACACTGAACATGTAGGCAGCTCCTTTTCCAACATAACCTTGCATTGAGTAAAGCAAGTGAGTTATAGCTAGGACAATGGAAAAACAAGTATGATAATATATAGTAACTTAGAACTATAGAGAGCAAGCATCAAATGACCATTGCCACACAAGAGACCATCAGAAGTGCAGCAACAAAAAAAAATTGCACCACAATTAACAATTAAATTTGAAACTATAAGAAGCCAACAGACCAAATGTCTCACTATGGGGAAAAAATGAAACATTGCCTTATGTTTGCACAATAGCTGCACCTTGAACTTATCGAACCAAATCTCAGAAGTTGACTTTTGTTCTTCCAAATTATTACGCACAGCAAGTCAGTAAGTGCATAAACTATCCATATCAAGCAGAGTAATGTTTGACATCCAGCTTTCATCCTCTGAATGTTTCCTTCATATCTGATGGACAGTTACTTGAATCGAAAGTGTGCTCTATTATGGTGGAAATGGCTAATACAGGAAAATTAAACCACGAAACGTGTCAATAGAGCAAAATACTAATTTGACTCAATATCAGCGCTAATTCAGATTCACATCCACTTCAGCAGCTATAACAAAAAAGGTAGACCCACATTAAGCATACCCCACCAACATTAAACATTTAAACTCCAACAAACGTAATTTACGAAGGACCTTCCAGAAAGAAAACTGACAATTGCTAATTTCAAATACACCGCAGTAAATACATGAGTGCATTTTGGAGCTCAACAAACATAACACATGAAGAACCTTCAACAAATAAAAATAAAGCTATTGATCACAAATACGCCTAAAAATAGTGCAAAACCCGTTGCTGCATTTTGAAAATGTAAGGCCAACCAATATTCAATACATCAGGGTACGAAACTAAGCAATGCATGTGATACCCCAAGTTTATCTTGCAGACATTTCCATATACGTGTTCATATCTTGAAAAACATCATAAAAAACAACAGAATCAATCTTCGCAACTACTCAGACAGTAAAATAAGCAAAGCATAAAAAAAATGATCATTAATATGTAACACAACTTTGAAATTTTTTCAATCAAATTATATTTGACATTTAGCTGCGGCAGAAATGTTTAACTTTTAAGCAACCACTCATTATTGGCTTCCATTTTTCTCTCAGGAAACATGGTAATACGCATGTTAGTAAGTAGTAACGACTGGAAGCAACAGTTCACATGCACCACAACTCTAGATAGAGTTCAGATTAGTTATATTTAAAGTCTTTCTCATATATAAATTTGTAGTAGTAAAACAGAAACCATGTTATTCTAGAAATAAAGTAGAAAATAACATGAAGAAACAATAAGCTTGTCTTCTGATAAGCATACCTTTATGTCAGAACCAAATAATGCAAGTTCTTTGGCGTGCACGAGAACTTCTGTAAACCTAGATTCACCACCAAATGTACTCCCACAAGTATGTATGCGTGCTCTCTCTAAGGATGGCTTGTCTCTCCAGGAAATATCCTTCAGTGAACAACCAGTGCACTCAAAGCTAATGAGATGAGGGGCAGAAATTACAAGGTTCTCGACTCCATACATGGAACCATCAAGGGTCAGCCTTTTTAGCACCTTTGAGGCTATGAGCTTAAGACATGTTGCAGATTCTATCAAATGCAAGTCTTCTAGGCCAGGGCTCCGGTCAATGAAACTGCTCAGAGGAAGCTCGCTCACTTCGACATCGCGCAGAGTCAATTTTTTTAGAGAAGGAAGCCTGATTATGTCAGGCGGTACAAGTCCCTTATGTTCGATGTCTTGGTAAGGAGCTCCACCCCACTGCAAATTTAGCTCCTGAAGTGAGCGACAGGTGAAAATGCCAGGAGGTAAATTAGTCTTATCATACATACGAAGTTCCACGTCAAGCACTTTAACTTTATGTTTCACCGCGTAGCTAATCCACGATCTGAGATCTTTGCAGTTCAGGGGAACATCAGGATCCCAATGCAGACGGAATGTGTGCAAGTCCACGTTATGACGGTCGTGCAATAGATTGTTAACATAACGAGCAAACTTTTCAGCGCCCCAACCCCAAAAATCTCTGTAATCAAGGTCTATGATCTCATCACTGTCACTTTTCACTGCCTGCTTGTCACCTTTCCCCATAGCAACCCTACCTCGGATTCCTCAACCAAAGGCTGGAACACCTGCCATGTATGTACATATTCCACAATTAATACATGAAGTAATGAGACAACAGGCGGGAAATTCAATGATCATAAGGGGTCCATGTTAATGTTATCATCAATCAATATATTGGTTTTAGTTGTTTAGTTGGACCCTTCATATGCAGCAATGCAGGTCATGGTTAGTACTAAATAAATGACAATTGTCAACAAACTGGGGGTCACGCAGCAGAGCAATTTCCAGACACCCTGGGTAAACGACCTACAGAAACAGTGTGCGCAGGCATGCAAAGAAATCTTGCTTGGCATTGAGCAATTCCTAGCCAACTATGAACACAGATCCAAAATTCCAAACCATGACATGATACTTTCTCACCACTACCTGAGTAAGGAGATTGCCTAAGACTCTAAAAGAACCAAAATGGAAAAGAGAACATCTCCAATGCATGGTCTGAAGGAGACTCATAGGATGGGGTTTGGTCCGCTCAATCATAGATTAAGCAGTTTGGCAAGCACGTGCGCATAGATCATCCGTAGAGCAGCAAGATAACCTGTAAAACTATGATGGATCCAAATGGGGAAGGTGGGTCTTTCCACAGAGGGCATCTTCCAAGAAGCTTGAGCACGCACAGTACAGCAAAAGGGGGGAAATGGAAGCAAGAACCAGATCTGAGATGGAGCGAACGTATGCTTACAAGAAACTGGCAGAAAGATGTCGTGTTCTCACCGGCAAGGGAGAGAAGCGCTCCCGCGGAATCGCCAGGACGGGAGTCAGCGGCGGCCGACGGCTTTGCTAGGGTTTAAGGCGAGCCACTTCCTAGTTCGGACTTCGGAGTTTGGGTTTTGCGCAGCACCGAACCGGGAAGTCCGGCTTTAAGAACAGAATTATTTTGGACCCGAAAGAAATGATTCCAAGGTAGGAGTAGCCAGTAGGACAGTTCTGGCAGTGTCACAGTGAGTACTTTATTTAAGAAAAGTGCCACCAATGTAGTACTCATTTACAATACTTATTGATACAACTCGTTTTGAAATTTTATCGACACACTGTAAGGCTGCTCATAGTGGGAAGTAACTTAGACTAGTAACATATGTCATGTTACTAGTCTAGGTTACTACCTTCATAGTGGATAGTAACTTATATGTGGTGTCATGCACTGTGTTATTTATTATGGTGTAGACTCATTTTGGCTTGGGGTAGCTAGTTACCACCTCACTCTCTTTCTTCATTTATTTGTATGCCATGTCACCAAAATGTCTTGAGATGTGTGATGTTACTAGCTATGTTACTCCCACTATGAGCAGTCTAACACTCAGTTGAGGAACTGATGTAATGGCACAAACTAACAAAACCTATAAAAGACAAAATAATTAAAAAATGTGCATTATCAAAAAATACACAATATACACATTTACAGTTTATTTCTAAAATCCAAAATTGTCGAGATATGCAAACTACCGGTTACACATTTCTAAATCCAAAAATGCACAAATATAATTATGTGCACTTTCATGGACCAGTGCAAATAACCCAATTACACATTTCTAAAGCCAATATCATTAAACTTGTGCAATGTCATGATTTAAAAAGTGTAAACTGCATATTTCTAACACCCAAATTGCACAAAACAATTAAGTACACTTATTTTTGGCTTCAATCCTTAAGTTTCAGATTTGAAAATATGCAACTTCTACTGCCTAGTTACGCGTTTTTAATCCTAAATCTGCACAATCTGAAAATGAACAATTACGTAATGAATGGATAGAAAACTCGTAAGAAATCTAAACTCGTAGTCGGTAACAAATAAAGCTTCCAAATGCAAATTCAAAACTTTAAATAAATATGTAGATACCAAAAACATAAACATCACTACTCCTTACACTGTAAATGTGTTAAAAATGGTTAGATAGAAATGTAATGATGACTACAAAACATAAAGGTAAAGAAGATGAACTTGGTCTAAAAAACACTAAACCTTCATAGTTCGATTGGAAACTGGAATCACAAAATTGGAAAATCCATCGTTTCTGACCGAATATGTAATTACCTTTAGCAATAAAAATTCCTTCAACACAATATTCTTCATCATCAAAACCCTTCAAAAAAATAATACAAGGCTTATTTCTCTTACTGCATTACCTGAACACACTGTAGTTTGTTGCTAATGCCCTAAGGCTGGTGCCAACGCACCGCCCCGCTCCCGCCCCGCCACGTCAGCTTTTGGCCCACTCTCACCCCACTCTCACCCCACTCTCACCACACGGTGCCAATGCATGGGCTATAGTCCCCACTCTCACTTCTCTCTCCTCCACATCACCATTTCTTTTCCACATTAAGTTATTTCACTCGATTTTGTTTAGACATTCAAAATAATGCAAGAAATTATTCAACTAAAAATGTTACCGATTACATAATAATTAATAAAAATACAAATTATGTTTCTTGTTTTTCTAAATAGCCTATATGACAAGTGTGTACTTGTGTTTGTATTTTGAACTGAAAGAGTAAAAAAAGGAAAGAAAATAAAAGAAAGAAAGAAAATAAAATAAAAACTGACATTTAAAGAATAAAAGAAGGAAAGAAAAAAAGAAAAAAAGAAAAAAAACCGACCAGGTCTCTTCTTCTACCTCCCGCCCCGCCTCCCGCCCCTCTCCCGCCCGCGTCGCCATCGCGCCGCCCCGCCTCCCGCCCCTCTCCCGCCTCCCTCCCGCCGCCAATGCGGGCGCCGGCCGGCGGGAGCGGGCGCCACCGCCGGCGCCCCGCCGCGCGCCCTCCCTCCCGTCCCGCCCGCCTCCAGCCCCTCTCCCGCCCCGCCCCGGGCGGTAGCGCCCCGGCTGCCGCCCGCGTTGGCACCAGCCTAAGGTAGCTAGGAGTTTGAGATTAAGCTAACACGGCCAATTCTTTGCCTGGTCGCTCCTACCTCGCTCTTATAGCATCTCCAGTTGCGTCCCTCAAAAAACGTCCGGCACAACGATTTGGGACTCGTTTGGAGAGAGCACCGGACAAAAAGAGACTAAAAATATTTACAAAAAAGAGACTCTTCCCAGCCGCGTCCCTCAAACAGCGTCCGAATGCATGCATTTTAATAGAGGGGACCACCCCATGTGAAAAAAGTAGGTGAGAGAAAGTGTGGGGAAAGAGAATGACATGTGGGGAGTAGGGCTGCATGCATGGTCCGGACGCTATTTTTTTATAGAATCTCTACCGGGGACGCCGGACATAAAATGAGGCACTATTTAGCTTTGGGGGACGCGACTGATACGTATTTTTCTCCATTTTTTGTCCGCCGTCCCTCAAACGTCATTTGGGGGACGCTACTGGAGATGGTCTGTAACATCCCAACCTTGTTTATCTAAATAAATGAGTGTTCATGTGCATCTCATGCATGTAGTTTGAGTTTGAACAAAATTTGCATCTCCATTTTCAATTATGCAAATCCCTCTAATTCAATCTTATTCAAAATCTCTCAAGTTTTCAAAATGGACAACATGGCATTGTTCATTAAACCAGTCCATGTGTGTTTATTACTTCCCTGGAAAAGTTGAGTGTCAAACAAAATTCAAAAAAAACATATTTGAGTTTGGGTTAGATTTGGAGAAATAAAAATAGAAAAAGAAAACTAGAAAAAAAGGGGAGAAACCCCTCCTCTCTCTCCCTGGGCCGCAGCCCACTTCTCCCCTTCCTCTCTCTTTTCTCTCCCTGGCCAGAACGGCCCAAGAGGCCCAGGCCGCACCCCCACACAGCCCAGGAAAACCCCCAGGGGGGTTTTTGCAAAAATGGCATCGTCTTCCCGCCGACCGAAGCAGCTCGGTGGCTGCTCGCCGGCCACCCGATGGCCTGGCCGGCCAGGATCCTCTCCGCCGCCCCCCGGCGGCTATAAGAGGCGCGCCGCCGGCGAGCTCCTCCCGGCGCCGCCGTCGACTCCATCTCGCTCACGGTGAGATTCCGCGCCTCCCGGTCCCCTCGCCCGCCTCCTCTCCTCTCGTATCGCCGCCGCGCCGCACCACTCGCCTCGCCGCCGCCGCCCATGGCCGCTGCGCCGTGCTCCGGCGACCAAACGCGGGCGGCGCCGCCACCCCTGGACTCCCCACGTCGAGGCCGGTCGTTTGCCCCCGCACACGCGCGCTATCGCGCCCTGAATCGCCGGATTGCATCCCGGCCGAGCTCAATTGTGAGCTCATGGCCATGCTGACGTCAGCATGACGTCAGCATGACGCCATAATTGCTTTTTCCTATTTTTTCTGTATTTTCAGTAAATACCTTCTGTAATTCTTTAAATAGAAAATAATATGACATGTGGGTCCCCTGGTCAGGATTTTAATAATTTCATAAATGTTTAGAAAAGAATAAAATTATGACATGTGGGTCCAACTTTATTATTATTTGTTTAATTTTCTGAAATTGATTTAAAATGAATTAAATTTTGGAAATTCATAAGTAATTCATTTTAAATCAGAAAAATATAAAATTATATATCAAAATGATCAGAAAAACATTTCCTAATTGTTTATCCATGATTCATACATGCTTGAACCACTTAATTGTGAGCCTTAGTAGAAACCCTAAATCAACCCCTCTCATATGTCGGGTTCGATGCCGAACCCCCTTTAAATTCCGTCGATGCACCTAGGGTTTAACCCAACCCCTTTAATATGACATGTCATCATATTGTATGTGCATTGCATTGTACCTTGTCTTGATCGTGCTATTCCTTTCCGGTGTTTGGTTCTTCTCGATAGGGACCGAACGCGAGCCTGAGATCAACGCCCCCGAAGAGCAGCATCAGAACAACGAGGGACAAGGCAAGCCCTAACCTGGTTCATATATGGTTTCGAAATGCTTTACTTCTGGTTCTTACATATTGCATCCGCTTCAAATATGTTTTATCGGCAGTTGTAGATATCCTATGTGTGCATAATTCCATCCTTGTAGCCCAGAGTTACTGATCCACCGCTCCCAGCAAAACTAGGTCTGAGCTTATTCGCATCGCTAGAGCCGTATATGTGTTATGCTTAGCCATGCTTAGCTATTAAAGTCTGATCCATCTGGTTGATGAATCAGAGCTACGAATGAACCTAGTTTGACAGGATGACGTGGTAAGATCAGTGATGATGTTAATAAACATGCTAAAGGCTTGGATGGGCCGCCACATGGGGATGTGGTGATTTGACTCGTTCTCGCCGATACTAGGACCTGAGTTCTTGCCTCTGGAACCAAGACTGAGCGTACAACCACACGGGGCCCATGGGAACCCCTTGGCCCGAACTTACCTAGCTTACCCATGAGTCAATTAGTTTGCGAGTTCCATTTGCCATACGCATGGGGGGAAGATGGAAAAGGTTTTCAAAGTGCATCATACAGGGCGTGGCCGGGGTGAAGGATGCTGGAGGCATTGAACTGGATCCCCTGCGCACAATGACCGGGACCGCCTCGGAGAATGGCTACCTACGATGACGGAGCTCCCCAGTTAGTTTGACTCATGGAATAGGCGAAGTAAGGGAAAGGTTTTGGTCGACCACCCTCTGCCGGCACACCAAGGAAGTGTGCTAACGATCTGGCATTAAGAGTCGGTCGGCGCGTGTGGGTAAAGTTGTACACCCCTGCAGGGTAAATCTTTTCGAAAAGCCGTGTCCACGGTTAAGGACGACTTGGGAAAGGACGTGATGATCATAGACAACTTGAACCTGATCGTAAAACTTGATATCTATGTGTGTTTAACGATCCCTTCTCAGGGTGTCGAGGGGTGATCCTAGGTAACAGGTTCAGGTGATGATGAAGATTCGGTGGATTCAACATGATGATCTTAGAGCTAGAGTTGATATCGCTCTCTTACCCCTTTTGAAAATGGTCTGAATAGACGAGCTTCTGCTCCTTCCTGTTTACAAAGGAAAACTGGCTTTCCGCAAAATAAGCTCCACATAAAGCCTCGCATACCCGCTTTGCTAATAGGTTGTACTAAGTCTTGCTGAGTCCCTGTACTCAGCCTTGCATGCTTTGTTTCAGAGGAAGCTCTTCCAACTGATGGTGGCTTCTACCTCGACGTCGACGAGTAGTTCGGAGTTCCTCAGGCGGCAGCCTGAGACTTATGGGCTGGGACGTCGCCTTATGTTATGGCCTCTTAGGCCCTTTGCAGTCTTGTTATCTAGATAACATAATTTGCTTTCCGTTGCTTGTTGAATTGTGGTCAGTGACCTCTGCGTGTAATAAATTTGGATCTTAACTCTGCTAAGAGTTGTAATATATTTGCTTTCAGTCGTAGAGTCACTGTTGTGTTACCAATTCTAACCCTGTAGGCCCTAGAGATCTAGGTTAGGCTTATGCCAGATGTGATATCTGGGTTTGTCTAGCCCTGACCTCCGGGGTCGCGACAGGTTTTGGTATCAGAGCAGGACTGCCTATAGGAAACCCTTTCAACTGGTCGATGTTGAGTCTAGTAGTTGTGAAAACTATTTGAAACATAAAAGTAATTGCAAAAACATCTGAATAGGATTCTTTTTACTCCTTATCTGGTGTCACTCTAATGCTGAGTCATCTTACCTTGCTTTGATTGAAAAAGGTTTACCTCTACCCTGTTATTTTCAAACTTATAGGATCTACGGGTTTGGGTTGTTTTCTCTAAAAAGTACTCCGTACTTGGTTGCTTAGCTCAGTGTTTCTAAAGTTACCTCAGTTGATATGAATCTTGTTCCTTCCATTCAGTGAATGTTATCATTCCGTTGAATCCTTTCCAAGGTATCTATTTCTCATGGTCTTTGTCTTTCTCTTCAGGATGGCTGGTCGTGGTCGTGGTCGTAACCGACGTGGACAAAACAATGCTGAACCGGAACTGCCGCCACCTCCCACAATGGCGCAGGTTCTTAACAACATTGAGACCAACCGCCTGAGGAATGAACAACTCCTGGAGCGTGTAGCTCAAAACACAGAGCGTCGTCCCGACAACTGTGTCACACTTGGGGACTTCATCCGTGCACTGCCTCCTGTCTTCACCCACCCCAAGGAGCCTCTTGATGCTGATGATTGGCTTCGCACCATCGAGCGCAAGTTCAACGCTCTTCATGTTCCACCAGGTGAACGCGTGAACTTCGCCACCTACCAGTTAGAAGGTGCCGCTGGTTCTTGGTGGGAAGGTTTTCTGGCTCTTCAAGCGCCCGGACATGATGTTACCTGGGAGGAGTTCGTCACAGCTTTCCGTGCAGCCTATATCCCAAAGACTGTCATGGACATCAAAAGGAGGGAGTTCCTGGACTTTTCTCAGGGGAAGCTGGATGTGGAGACATATGGACGTGAGTTCACTCAGCTGTCTCGCTATGCACCCCGTGATGTGGTTGATGATGCTGATAAGCAAGATCTGTTCCGCAAGGGACTTAACCCTGAGCTTCGCTATGAGATGCTGCCTTTCACCTTCCAGTCATTCCAAGACCTACATAACCGTGCTCTTCTGATGGAGAACGGGAGGAAGGATATGGAAAAATCCAAGAAGCGTGAAGAAGGTGATTCTCGTGCGTCTTCCTCTCACAACAAGAAGCGCCGAGTCTGGATCCCTTACAGTGCTGTACCTCGTGCTCCCTATGCACCAAGGTCTTCTGGCAATAACTCTAAGCCACCCTCTGGTGGTTCAAGCTATCGTCATGCCATGGGTACTGTGCCTAGTGGTGCTTGCTACTCTTGTGGTCAGCCTGGCCACTACTCAAAGGAGTGCCCCCATAAGCCAGCTGGTCGTGGATATTCCCAGCCCAAGAAGGATGACAAATATTCCTCTGGTCGTGCTCGTTTGACCCATGTCTCGCCGATGAGGTGAAGAGGATCCAAGCGTCCTAATGGGTACGCTCTATATAAACTCAATCCTAGCTACGCTTCTGTTTGATTCCGGAGCATCGCATACATTCATATCTCAAGAGTTTGCAAGAAAGCATGATATACCCTTTGAGACAATGCCCTCCCCTCTAGAGATCACAACTCCTGGGTCTCGTTGGCAGACCATTTGGATTACCCGTGAGGTCATAATCAGTATAGGGCCAGTGTGGTTCCCCACCTCTCTCATTGCCCTCAAGTCAACTGACATTGATATCATCTTGGGCATGGATTGGCTAGTAAAGCATAAGGCAGTCATTGATTGCGCAGCTAGGTCTATTGTGCTGACCAATCTTTCTGGCAAAAGTGTTCTGTACTGGGCTCCATCCGCAATACCTCCGTCGGCAAGGTTTACCCCTGAAGCCGAGTTATATGCCATTGAAGCTCTACCTAAACCAGAAATCTCCGATGTCTGGGTGGTCCGTGACTTCCCAGATGTCTTTCCTGAAGAGTTACCTGGCATGCCACCTGATCGAAGTGTGGACTTTGTCATTGAGTTAGTCCCTGAATCGCTCCTGCTTTCCCGGAGACCATATCGTATGCCTCCGGAAGAGCTGGTTGAACTGAAGAAGCAGTTAGAGGAGTTAGAAGAGAAGAACTTCATACAACCCAGTACTTCTTCCTGGGGTTGCCCTGCCCTCTTTGTCAAGAAGAGAGATACCAACATTCCGCGGCTGGTTGTTGATTACCGTCCGCTCAACGCAGTGACAATTAAGAACAAATACCCTCTTCCTATAATCAATGACCTTTTTGATCAGTTGTCCGGTGCCACAGTCTTCTCAAAGATGGATTTGAGATCAGGGTACCATCAAATCAAAATCCGCAAGGAGGACATTCCGAAGACAGCGTTCACAACTCGTTATGGTCTTTACGAGTATACTGTCATGTCCTTTGGCCTCACAAATGCTCCTGCCACTTTTATGCGGCTCATGAACTCTGTTTTCATGGAGTATCTTGACAAGTTCGTCGTGGTCTACATCGACGATATTCTGATCTACTCCAAAACTGAAGATGAACATGAGGAACATCTCCGTCTGGTGCTAACCAAACTTCGTGAGCACCGTCTCTACGCCAAATTCTCAAAATGTGAGTTCTGGTTAAGAGAGCTCATATTCCTTGGTCATGTTATCTCTGAAAAAGGTGTTGCAGTCATTCCAGATAAAGTTCAAGCCGTTCTTGACTGGAAGACACCTAAGTCAGCTAAGGAGATTCGGAGTTTTCTTGGTCTGGCGGGTTATTACCGCCGATTCATTGAGAATTTCTCCAAGATTGCCAAACCAATGACCGATCTTCTCAAGAAAGACAAGAAGTTCGAATGGTCAGAAAAGGCTGAAGAAAGTTTCCAGGTTTTGAAAACCAAGCTGACTACTGCTCCTGTGCTCGTCCTTCCGGACACAAGCAAAGACTTCGTTGTCTATTGCGATGCCTCTCTCCAATGGCTCGGATGTGTGTTGATGCAAGATGGCCATGTGGTGGCCTATGCCTCTCGACAGTTGAAACCACATGAGCTCAATTACCCTACTCATGATCTCGAGCTTGCAGCTGTGATCCATGCTCTTAAGCAATGGCGACCTTACCTTTATGGTAATCGTTGCGAGTTGTACTCAGATCATCAAAGTCTGAAGTATCTTTTCACCCAAATTCGGATCTGAATAATGACGAGAGAAGATGGCTAGAAGTCATAAAAGATTATGACTTGGGTCTCAACTATAAACCCGGCAAAGCCAATGTCGTTGCTGATGCGCTAAGTCGGAAGTCCTATTGCAACAATCTTATGGTTAAGCAAGCGCAACCTTCTCTCTATGAGGAACTTGCAAAACTCAACCTTGAGATTGTTCCTAGTGGATTCCTTGCTAATCTTGAGGTGAAGCCCTCTCTTGAAGACCAGATCAATAAGGCTCAGAAGCAAGATTCTGGCATTACCGAGATCAAGAAGAACATTGCTAGCGGAGTTGCTAAATGTTTCTCCATTGATGATCAAGGTACCGTTTATTTCGGTAAGCGTCTAGTCGTGCCGGATAAATCGGATCTCAAAGAGCTAATCCTTAAAGAAGCTCATGAATCACCACTCTCCATCCATCCTGGTAGTACCAAGATGTATCGGGATCTTCGCCAAAGATTCTGGTGGTCCGGGATGAAGCAAGAGATCGCTAAGTTTGTTGCTGAATGCGACGTTTGTCGTCGCGTAAAAGCTGAACATCAAAGACCTGCTGGCACTCTGCAACCTCTATCAATTCCAGAGTGGAAATGGGATGAAATTGGCATGGATTTCATTACCGGTCTCCCCAAGACCAAAAATGGAAAAGATGCTATATGGGTAGTGGTTGACCGTCTATCCAAGGTTGCTCATTTCCTTCCTATTCGGGAAGATATTCGTGCTAATCAACTGGCCGATCTATACACGTCCCGGATAGTCACTCTTCATGGTGTTCCCAAGAAGATCATCTCTGATCGTGGAAGCTTGTTTACTTCCAAATTTTGGGAAAGTTTTCAGAAAGCTATGGGAACTCGTCTTTCCTTCAGCACTGCCTATCATCCTCAAACCGGTGGTCAAACCGAAAGAGTGAATCAAATTCTTGAAGACATGCTCAGGGCCTGTGTTATATCCTTCGGTAAAGATTGGGAAAAGTGCCTTCCATTTGCTGAGTTCACCTATAACAACAGCTTCCAATCTAGCCTAGGCATGGCACCTTTTGAAGCTTTGTATGGCAGAAGGTGTAGAACTCCTTTGAACTGGTCCGAAACTGGAGAAAGAAAGTTCTTTGGACCAGATATAATCAACGGCGTAAGATCAAGTTCGCATCATTCGCGAGCGTCTGAAAACTGCTCAGTCACGTCAAAAGAGCTATTATGATCGCCATCATCAAGAAGTGAAGTATGAAATTGGTGATCAAGCTTATCTTCGGGTCACTCCTCTCAAGGGTGTCCATCGTTTCGGTATAAAAGGAAAACTAGCTCCTCGCTATGTTGGTCCTTTCCGCGTCCTTGCCAAGCGTGGTAATGTTTCCTACAAGTTGGAGTTACCTTCCAATTTTCCTGAAGTTCATGATGTCTTCCATGTGTCTCAACTCAAGCGTTGCTTCAAAGATCCTATCCGTGGTGTTGATCACGAGACTCTTGACCTTCAAGAGGATCTGACTTATCGAGAACATCCTGTTCGTATCCTTGATGAAGCCGAGCGTAAAACTCGACGTCAGAGCATCAAGTTCCTAAAAGTTCAGTGGTCTAATCATTCTGAGCAAGAAGCAACCTGGGAACGAGAAGATCGTTTACGATCTGAGTACCCTTCCTTCTTTTCTAAAATCTAGGAATCTCGAGGACGAGATTCTTGTAAGGGGGGTAGAGTTGTAACATCCCAACCTTGTTTATCTAAATAAATGAGTGTTCATGTGCATCTCATGCATGTAGTTTGAGTTTGAACAAAATTTGCATCTCCATTTTCAATTATGCAAATCCCTCTAATTCAATCTTATTCAAAATCTCTCAAGTTTTCAAAATGGACAACATGGCATTGTTCATTAAACCAGTCCATGTGTGTTTATTACTTCCCTGGAAAAGTTGAGTGTCAAACAAAATTCAAAAAAAACATATTTGAGTTTGGGTTAGATTTGGAGAAATAAAAATAGAAAAAGAAAACTAGAAAAA
Source organism: Lolium perenne (assembly GCF_019359855.2). Taxonomy (NCBI): domain Eukaryota; kingdom Viridiplantae; phylum Streptophyta; class Magnoliopsida; order Poales; family Poaceae; genus Lolium; species Lolium perenne. Next base: position 265,655,518 of record NC_067246.2, on the reverse strand, counting down.
AAGGGGAGAAACCCCTCCTCTCTCTCCCTGGGCCGCAGCCCACTTCTCCCCTTCCTCTCTCTTTTCTCTCCCCGCCGTAACGGCCCAAGAGGCCCGTGCCGCACCCCCACACGCCCCAGAAAACCCCTGTGGGGGTTTTTGCAAAAATGGCATCGTCTTCCCGCCGACCGAAGCAGCTCGGTGGCTGCTCGCCGGCCACCCGATGGCCTGGCCGGCCAGGATCCTCTCCGCCGCCCCCCGGCGGCTATAAGAGGCGCGCCGCCGGCGAGCCCTCCCCGGCGTCGCCGTCGACTCCATCTCGCTCACGGTGAGATTCCGCGCCTCCTGGTCCCCTCAGCTCGCCTCCTCTCCCTCTGTATCGCCGCCGCGCCGCACCACCTGCCCCGCCGCGCCGCCCATGGCTGCCGGCCGTGCTCCGGCGACCAAACGCGGGCGGCGCCGCCACCCCTGGACTCCCCACGTCGAGGCCGGTCGTTTGCCCCCGCACACGCGCGCTATCGCGCCCTGAATCGCCGGATTGCATCCCGGCCGAGCTCAATTGTGAGCTCATGGCCATGCTGACGTCAGCATGATGTCAGCATGACGCCATAATTGCTTTTTCCTATTTTTTCTGTATTTTCAGTAAATACCTTCTGTAATTCTTTAAATAGAAAATAATATGACATGTGGGTCCCCTGGTCAGGATTTTAATAATTTCATAAATGTTTAGAAAAGAATAAAATTATGACATGTGGGTCCAACTTTATTATTATTTGTTTAATTTTCTGAAATTGATTTAAAATGAATTAAATTTTGGAAATTCATAAGTAATTCATTTTAAATCAGAAAAATATAAAATTATATATCAAAATGATCAGAAAAACATTTCCTAATTGTTTATCCATGATTCATACATGCTTGAACCACTTAATTGTGAGCCTTAGTAGAAACCCTAAATCAACCCCTCTCATATGTCGGGTTCGATGCCGAACCCCCTTTAAATTTCGTCGATGCACCTAGGGTTTAACCCAACCCCTTTAATATGACATGTCATCATATTGTATGTGCATTGCATTGTACCTTGTCTTGATCGTGCTATTCCTTTCCGGTGTTTGGTTCTTCTCGATAGGGACCGAACGCGAGCCTGAGATCAACGCCCCCGAAGAGCAGCATCAGAACAACGAGGGACAAGGCAAGCCCTAACCTGGTTCATATATGGTTTCGAAATGCTTTACTTCTGGTTCTTACATATTGCATCCGCTTCAAATATGTTTTATCGGCGATTGTAGATATCCTATGTGTGCATAATTCCATCCTTGTAGCTCAGAGTTATCGATCCACCGCTCCCAAAGAAACTAGGTCTGAGCTTATTCGCATCGCTAGAGCCGTATATGTGTTATGCTTAGCCATGCTTAGCTATTAAAGTCTGATCCATCTGGTTGATGAATCAGAGCTACGAATGAACCTAGTTTGACAGGATGACGTGGTAAGATCAGTGATGATGTTAATAAACATGCTAAAGGCTTGGATGGGCCGCCACATGGGGATGTGGTGATTTGACTCGTTCTCGCCGATACTAGGACCTGAGTTCTTGCCTCTGGAACCAAGACTGAGCGTACAACCACACGGGGCCCATGGGAACCCCTTGGCCCGAACTTACCTAGCTTACCCATGAGTCAATTAGTTTGCGAGTTCCATTTGCCATACGCATGGGGGGAAGATGGAAAAGGTTTTCAAAGTGCATCATACAGGGCGTGGCCGGGGTGAAGGATGCTGGAGGCATTGAACTGGATCCCCTGCGCACAATGACCGGGACCGCCTCGGAGAATGGCTACCTACGATGACGGAGCTCCCCAGTTAGTTTGACTCATGGAATAGGCGAAGTAAGGGAAAGGTTTTGGTCGACCACCCTCTGCCGGCACACCAAGGAAGTGTGCTAACGATCTGGCATTAAGAGTCGGTCGGCGCGTGTGGGTAAAGTTGTACACCCCTGCAGGGTAAATCTTTTCGAAAAGCCGTGTCCACGGTTAAGGACGACTTGGGAAAGGACGTGATGATCATAGACAACTTGAACCTGATCGTAAAACTTGATATCTATGTGTGTTTAACGATCCCTTCTCAGGGTGTCGAGGGGTGATCCTAGGTAACAGGTTCAGGTGATGATGAAGATTCGGTGGATTCAACATGATGATCTTAGAGCTAGAGTTGATATCGCTCTCTTACCCCTTTTGAAAATGGTCTGAATAGACGAGCTTCTGCTCCTTCCTGTTTACAAAGGAAAACTGGCTTTCCGCAAAATAAGCTCCACATAAAGCCTCGCATACCCGCTTTGCTAATAGGTTGTACTAAGTCTTGCTGAGTCCCTGTACTCAGCCTTGCATGCTTTGTTTCAGAGGAAGCTCTTCCAACTGATGGTGGCTTCTACCTCGACGTCGACGAGTAGTTCGGAGTTCCTCAGGCGGCAGCCTGAGACTTATGGGCTGGGACGTCGCCTTATGTTATGGCCTCTTAGGCCCTTTGCAGTCTTGTTATCTAGATAACATAATTTGCTTTCCGTTGCTTGTTGAATTGTGGTCAGTGACCTCTGCGTGTAATAAATTTGGATCTTAACTCTGCTAAGAGTTGTAATATATTTGCTTTCAGTCGTAGAGTCACTGTTGTGTTACCAATTCTAACCCTGTAGGCCCTAGAGATCTAGGTTAGGCTTATGCCAGATGTGATATCTGGGTTTGTCTAGCCCTGACCTCCGGGGTCGCGACATGGTCTTAGGCCTTCCTCAATACTGTCTCTTAAGCTGATGTGATTTGCCCTTCCAGTAATCCTTGACCACATTGAGCCGACCCTCTACCGTTGATGCTTCCTCTTGGCCGCCTCGCCAAGGCCAACAGCGGGAGCCGGAGAAGATCATGAGAGCATCTCCAGTCGCGTCCCCCAAATGAGGTTTGGGGGACCGCGGACAAGAATTGGGGAAAAAAACGGTCCAGTCGCGTCCCCCAAAACTAATTAGCGCCTCATTTTGTGAGTCTCTACCGGGGACGCCGGACACAAAAATAGCGTCCGGACGCATGCATGCAGTCCCTAGTCCCCACATGCTAGTCTCTTTTCCCACACTTTCTCTCACCTACTTTTCCCACATGGGGTGGCCCCCTCTATTAAAATGCATGCATCCGGACGCTGTTTGAGGGACGCGACTAGGAAGGGTCTCTTTTTTGTACAGATTTTTGGTCTCTTTTTGTCCGGCGCGATCCAAAACGTGCCCCAAATCATTTGTGTCGGACGCTTTTTGAGGGACACGACTGGAGATGCTCTAAGGATGGGTCAGGGGTGGTCTCGATCAGCGCGCTAGAGGGGAGGGGGTTGTTTACAAGTGGGGTCCACCTCAACATAAAGAAATTGGGAGTAGAAGGCGCTGTTGGAGATGAAAAAAGGAGCCCAAAATCTTCTCTCGTTTCTCCCAAAAATCAGTTTATAGGATCCATTTTGGGGACTCTAGTGAAGATGCTATTAGCACAGAAGCTGACACCAACAAAAGAGCTGATGTGATTTGTCCTTCCAGTAGTTTGATAAGCACAGTTAAGCAAAAGTACAACCAATTCTACAAAAGCTTTTAATCTAGTACATTGCCACATGTACTCCCTCCGTTTTGTTTTATAAGACGTTTTGCTCTTTTGAAGATTCACTCACATTTGTGTGTATCTAGTCTATTTTTAGTATGTTGATTCACTCCTTTTAGTATGTATCTAGTCAATTTTGAAAGTAGCTACAACATCATATGAGAAGAGACTAATTAGCTATCCCGGAGAGGTCCTAAATGCCCAACATCTGCTGATTTCATTCAAAAAAATCCTTCTATTTTTTAAAAATTGAACAGGCCATGGAGCATTGGCTGCAAACGCTGATAGGAACCCAAAGGACTCCTGTAAGATGAAAGATCGCACAGTCTACACATGTCACTAACCATATAAGAATTCACATGGTTTAAGATGGAGCAATTGCAAAAAAAATTACATGTTAAGGTAATCATTAATTAGCATGGGCGAAAATCAAACTAGAGCAAAGACAGAACACAGCTTTGCCCAAACAGTACAAATGCTTAAAGCATAAATATAAGACCTCTTGCTTCACAATCCACAAGTCCCAAATTTTGAGAACGCGGTAAAAGGAAGGATCCAAGAGATGGATGTCTCATGCAGAACGGAAGGAGGAATGTTGGTTGGGTAAACAGTAACCCACCCTGCAGATCTTTATAATACAACAAACGCTCAAACTCATCTCCAAGAAAGCCATACTCGCTCAAAAGTCATCCTCATCATATTCGTCACTGTAAGCATCATTCTGGTCGCTATCAGGCTCACTCACTGCGTAACGATCCTCATCTATCCATTCTCGATTTTTCTTCGCCATCTTCTCGAAGATGAACAGCTCCTTCAATCGTTCCTCGTCAGCACGTCTCCTCACCAGATGTTCCTTTTTTTTAGTATCTTCATAGAAAGTAATACTTATCTTGTCTGCACTAATCCCATTCACTACCAGAACATTCACCAGCTTATCAATTCCATCATCGTCCTTTGAACATTGTATTATGACATTTTCAAGGAATGGGCATTGGAAGCTAATCCCGTCAATTGACATAGCATCTGTATCTGCTCCTTTGTCATGCTAGAGACAAACATCAAGCAAGAAAGAAAAATACATTTTAGCAAACTTTCTCGATTCAATAATGCAATAAATATTGCATGTAGCTTACCGATTTATGCATCAAAGTGAGTTTTTCTAGTCTTGGTGAAAGCTGGAGGAAGCGAAGCACAATGGACAAGTCCTCGATTAAATACCAATCACCAATCTCAAGGTTTGTAAGGCTTTCAAACACTGAACATGTTGGCAGCTCCTTCTCCAACATAACCTTGCATTGAGGAGCATGTGAGTTATAGGTAGGGCAAAGGTAAAACAAGTACCCCCTCATTCCCAAATGTAAGCCCTTTTTGTTTTGTCCTAAGTCAAGCTTTCTTGAGTTTGATCTATATCAAAAAATTATGACATCTACAATACCAAATCAATATCAAGATACATCATGAAATATATTTTCAGAGTGTATCTATTTGGTACTATAGATATTCGATAATAATTTCTGTAAACTTGGCCAAACTTTTTTTTTTAAAATGACTTAAGCCAAAAAAAAAAGTACTTACATCCTGGGAAGGAGGGAGCATATAACAGTGTATCAATAGCTTGAACAATAGCAGGAAAACATCAAATGGCCATTGCCGCACAAGGTATCATGAAAGTGAAGCAGTACAAAAACTATCGTGTCACAGTTGACAATTAATGCTCAAAGCTATAAGAAGCCAACAGACCAAATGTCTAGCTACAAAACCAACCAAAATTTATACGGTTCAGTGTATGACTTTTATGTTACCACTCTCAGTTTAAACATTTTTTCCTGGCCACAGATTTTTTTTTCATGTGTCATTTTTTCTTCTACTCGGTTGTATGTCCCCTCTGCAAAATTTATACAGTTCAGAAAACAAGTATATTGTTATGAATTTATGTTACCACTTTCAGGTTAAACATTTTTATCCCTGACCACAGATTATTTAAATGTATGTCATTTTTCTTTTCGTTTAGTCGGTTGTATGTCCCCTCTGCGATCAGAACTGCTCACTATGTGCGATTTCTCGAGGCAAGTTTGGTATCGAGTCTTAGTGTCCTCCTGGCAGTCTATCTGTCCAAAACTGGCAGGCAACTACAACTCATAGTTTGAGAGCACGGCGGAATACGCTGGCATGAAAAAGATGGGTGCATATTTGATGACATGTCACCTAACTGTACAGGCACTGGCAGACTTAGTTCTATGCGAGGCAAAGCTATGGCTGCTGTCTGGAGCCAAGGATCTACTGTGGCTTCCATGGCATGTGTGGCCCTCCTACCTTAGATTCTCAATGGATGGCTGTATAGTTTGGGTCTTTTTTGCTCTTTCTCTACAGCTTTGGTAGCTTGGCTTAGTTTTCATTTGCTTTTGTTTTCTGGTTTCTTGTGGTGTGGAGTTGTAGGATTTGCATCATCTTGATGTTTATTCGAATAAGTAACAGTTGCATTTGGGCACATGATCAAGAAAAATATGATTATTTTGCTAAATGTACCCAAAATCACTAGGCGAACCATCCCAGACAAAAAGAAACGCCCATCACGTTTCTACAAAGTAGCAACATTGCCCTATGTTTACATAACAAGTACAACTTGAACTTATTAAACACAATCTCTCAAAGTTCATTTTTTCTTACGCACAAGTCACTGGGTGTTTACAGCCTTAAAAGCGTCCGTATCAATTTCAAAGTCTGAATATTTCCTTCCTATCTAAACCACTTATACCTCTAAAGTGTCCTTTATTCAGATGGAGATGAGTTATGAGTAAGGTTAAAAAATGATATAGTGAAAAATCAGTATAGAAAAATATTAATTCGACTCCAATAGTTGTTTGTTATACTGTAATAACTTAGACAAACATACAATATTAATACTATGATGAACTCACAGATATGGGTTTTCACATTCAAATCCCCGTCAGCAGCAAAAATATAACATAGCACGCCAGCATTAAACGTCACAAACATAACTTGGGAAAAATCCCACAAAAACAAAACTGGCAACAGCTAGTAAAAATCATGACTGCACTTTGACAATGTAAAGGCAACAAATACTCAACCATCGATTCAACAAAAAATGACACATGAAAAGCCTTTAAGGAAAACTATAAGCTACTGATCTTAAATATAGCCTCCAAGATAGGTTAAAATACACTACTACTGTTCGAAAACTAATATTCAATATTTCAATCCATTAGGGTAGCAAATGAAGTAACGCATGTGATACAAGAGTCTGTCTTGCTGTCATTTTCAATAACGTGTTTTCATATTAGAACAATCAGCAAAAAATTAATTAAATGATCAATCTACACGACTTTTCAAGTGGTATATTAAGTAAAGCATCAACAGATCTTCACTGATATTAACACAGCATTGACAACCAGACAATCACTTTATATATCTAATTTTCTGTTGCAGCAGAAGTGTTTTAACTATTAAGTGAATCTATTATGTTGGCTTCCACTTTATTTTGGGGAACATGGTAACAGCAAAAGGTGAATAATATAAGAAATGCACCACAGCTCCAGATACAGAACACAGTAGTTTACTAACAATTTTTCACATAGTTTTACAAGAATAATAAAAGATAATATGTGTTCTAGAAAAAATAAAGTATAGAACTGCAGGCTTTTGTTTTGATAAGCATACCTTTATGTCGGAACCAAATAATGCAAGTTTCTTGGCATGCGCAAGAACTCCAGTGAACTTAGATTCACCATCAAACGTAGACCCGCAAGTATCTATGCGTGCACTCTCTAGAGATGGCTGGCTGCTCCAAGAAATATCATCCAGTGAACAACCCGTGCACTCAAAGCTGATGAGATGAGGGGCAGAAATTGTGAATCCATTGCATCCATCCAAGAAGCCATCAAGGGTTAGCCTTTTAAGCGCTTTTGAGGCTATGCGATCAATATACATGGCAGAATCTATCAAATTCAAGTCTTCTAGGCCAGGGCTCCGGGCAATGAAACTGTTCAGAGCATCCTCATGCACTTCGACGTCGCGTAGTGTCAATCTTTTGAGAGAAGGAAGCTTGATTATGTCAGGCAGTACAAGTTGCCTATGTTCGTAATCTCGAAAGGGAGCTTCACCCCACTGCAAATTTAGTTCCTGAAGTGAGCGGCAGGTGAAAATGCCAGGAGGCAAATCAGTCTTATCATAGAGATCAAGTTTGACGTCAAGCACTTTAACATTATGCTTCAGCGCGTAGCCAATCCACATTCTAACATCATTGCAGTTGAGGGGAGCATGAGGATCCCAATGCAGCTGGAATGTATGCAAGTCTACTTTACGACGGATGAGCAATAGGTTGTTAACAAAACGAGCAAACTTCTCGTACTTCCAATGCTGAAAATCTCTGTAATCAAGGTGTATGAACTGCAAGCTTTCACACTGTTTCCTCCACTTCCTAGACAGCCTGCGCATCCGCACAACAGCTCTAATCATGACGCGGGACAGGATTTCCTGTAGGATGTCTCCAGGCAGCTCACTGATCCAATCGGTGTCACTTTCATTATCACTTTCTGTGGCATACTCATCACCTGACTCCATAGCAAAAGCAACCCCGCCTCAGATTCCTGACCTGAAGGTTTAAAAACCTGCCATGTATGTACATATTCTACGATTAGTACATGATGAATTGATGATGCCCTAGGAAAGATATTCAATGACCCCAGTTTTATCATGATGAGTTAGTATGAAGAGTCTACTTGCTAGGTCCTTGGCACGAAGTAATGCAAGTTTGGACAATCTTATAATTCTTATGATCCCATCACCAAATTAGGGGTCACAAAGCAGAGCATATTTCCAGCCTCCCCTGGGTAAGGCCGACCAAAACTGAACTTTTTTGCATACCACAATAGGGTACTTCATTCTCTAACAATCTAACAGAAAGTAAACCATCTCGCTTCACATTGAGCATTTTCTAGCCAGCTAATGAATACAGATCCAAATCTCCAATCAATGATGAGATATTATAGCAGAACTACGGTTACCAACAAGAAAATTATCTGAGAGAGAGAGAGAGGATTGCGCTAACGCTCATCGTAGGAAGGGTTTGGTCTGGCCCATCACAGATTTAAGCAGTTGCGTAAGGGGAAATGCGCGTCTTGGCAACGAGGGACGTAAGATTCGAGATTTAAGCAGTTCGCAAGAAGCTTGAGCAAGTACAGTACAAGTAAGAGTGGGGAAATGAAAGCAAGAACCAGATCTGAGATGGAAAGAATGTATGCTTACAAGAAATGGCAGAGAGATGTTCCGTTCTCACCGGCAAGGGAGAGAAGAGCGCCCTCGGAATCGACAGGACGGGAGCCGCCGGCACCTTGAGGGCTTCTCTAGGGTTTAAGGCGAGTTCGGAGTCTGGGTTTGGGCCAAATGGACTCATCCCCCAACGTTTTTCTAAGGTATCCTCCTACGAATTTATCGCTCGTTTTAGAAACTTTATTTTTTTAACAATCAATACCACAATATTAAATAAATAGTACGTGGTAGAAATACACGGGCTGTTTTCAACAATTACAAAATAAAATCTAAAAACTAATAGTTATCTTTGAGATCTTTAAACTCTTTATTTGTTTAGATGGAATTGAACTCTTTATTCTTGAAAGACACAATTTTGTACTATTCTGAAGGTAGCCAAAAATAGATAACAAATCATAGATCTTTAAATACCAAGAAAGGTTCTCCATAATTTTAATTTGACCCGCAATACCAAAGTTACGTACACGCGCACAACATTAAATTAATCAATCAACATCGGTAAGAGTACCAACAACTGCATGTCAGAACAACCGACCAACCTTGTTGACGTTACTAGAGAGCCGAGAGTACGAATCACCGTTGTCGAGGATGTAGCAGCCGGGTTAAAAACTGCGAGGATAATCCTCCTCACGGCAACCAGGAGAAAAGATTCAAAATCGATCTGGCCAAGCAAGATCCGAAAAGCCCATACCTAGAGAATTGTAATCTTTCAGCATCACCATTGACGCGGGAAAGGAGATCTCTTCGTCGAACGGAAAGCTCAAGATCACTTATTGTAGACAATAGCATCTTCATTGAGAGAAAACCAACAAGAAGATGGCTACCAAACTCTAACATAATCTACTGAAAACACTATTTTTATTAAAATCTTCACGCATAGATTGGGTTCCGCACTTCTCCCAACGCCGGCCGGAGGAGGCGGGACGGATCTATTGAGGAGCCCGAAGTGAAGGCGGCTAGGGTTTATCTAGTGGGGCGGGCGTCTTCTGTGCCTTACGTACGATTAGATTAGGCTCCCGGTTATCTAAAAAAAGAAAAGATTAGGCTCCCGGTGACCTCTCGGTTCTTTGCGTTATACGGAGTATTAGCTTATCGACATTGTGTTTTTTTTCGCCTATCCTGCTCGTTTTAGAACCGTTAATGACTTGGTGGGAATGACCTGATTTGAACAAACTTCTGTGTTCAGGTGCACTACAAACGCGCTGCTCTGGCCCGACTTGATTCTAATAAAAGCAAGGGAATTTATATGGTGAGAATGTTTGGATTTAATCCCTACGCAAAATATGGTCACGTGAAATTTCATTGTCTACTGGGATAAAAACAATTCAACTGCATAACTACACTCAGAACATGAGACAACCTGTCGGCTTCAACCAATTTATGCTGGCATCTGGAGAGGGACCAACCACTAGTCAACCTCCACCGGTCCTGATTCTCTCATAATTAGCACAGAAGCTCTGATAATATACACACTGGCAACAGAGTTGATGTCATTTGCTCTTCCAGTTTGATAAGCACTCTTAAGGGGGAAAAATCTACATAAACTTTAATATCTAGTCAGTGGCTACAAGTATAACTAACCAGACTAATTGGCTACTCAGGAGAGAGGCCCTAATATATCAATATCGTCTGGTTTCATTAAAAAGACTCTTCTATTTCTTCAGATTGACCGGGCCATGAACTCACAGGTAAATGCTGAATCCACAATTTGTAATATTGCTGGTATTTAACATCCTGTTGTAAAAAGGTGGTCGACTCCACTTAGTTTTGCACCAGTAGCCGAAGACATGCTCTCACTAGCAGCAGCACAATCAGGCATCAAGAAGAAAAAATGCAGGCAATAACAGTCATCGTCTCGGTCTGAGCTGATAGTATTTCACACCATAACCTACGGTGGATGCCATTGTTGTTGTAGCTACCAACCAGCTGCAGTTACAAAAAGATAGACTTAGCATGTATCACTGCAATAAAAATGCTCATAAGACTTTCTGAATAATCACTTGTTGGTCATCAAGTATTCTTCTGATTCAATATTATTTTCTGAAATTATCAAGTCAACAAAGGATGACATAGGAAATGCTTCTGAGTAATGGCAGATAAATCAGTAGTTTGCCTGGTTTAATGTAAAAGTAGAATTGCATAAAAATAAGCAGCATTCTATCAAACTACAAAGACAACGTTTGAAATAGAATTACCTCAAGTATGTAATATAATTCTGAGTCTCTTCTGTGCCATATTCTGGCTGAAGGAGCGCACCAGCAACCAACATCAACTGGAATACTGTATTCACCTGTATTAAAAAATATTGACATGGTCTCAAAGGTCTACAAGATCAAATGATTTAATAACACAGGACTACATACCTTGCTGATGAATAGGGGCTCAACCTTCTCACGGTGAATTGCGTCTAAGTTGGTGAAGTCTGACCAACTGTTCCACTGGTGCAAGGATAATCAGGGTGTGAATTCATTTTAACGCTTCCAAAGATATACCTCAATATTGGGTAAGTAGTACCTTCCATCCTAGGCTCGAAGCTCGTTTGTAGAAAGCACCACCCACCAGGAGAAAGTCTCTTACAACCACCAGGCCAACAAGGCCAGCTTCAAGCAAAGCAAACAATGTGCAACTTAATGGATTGATTCGTCAAACAATTGAGTTAAGGGCAAGTATAACACAACAACATAAATTGAGCTATCTGCAATCACATAATTGTATTTTACTTAGATGAGGCTAGTGAATGGTTTTGCTTTTTTGAATGTCACTTTGTATTTCTAGTTGGGATTGATCAATATGTTAGATGTTTATGCAAGCAAGCTGTGTATCAATATCTCTGTGTAGCAAAGATGCAAAAAATAAAGAGAGTGCAGGTTGATCTACTCACGATGTAAGAGCTCCTTTTCAACCATTGCTACGGCGACACTGCAAATCAATACCTAAGCAACACAACAAATAAAGCAGACCAGCTTAGCAGCACAGATGTAATTTAATAAGGAAACATAAAGCTTATAAATGTCGATTTTGAAGTTTGAACCTTGTCAGCCAACGGGTCCAGATATGATCCAATTACAGAATTGATGCCCATCTTTCTTGCTAAGAACCCATCCAACTATGATTAGAGAACAAACGATGAGCAAGTTTTTGAACATATGATGTCAGTATGGTCGCATAGAAGGGTGTAATCTTACCCAATCACTAGCACCAGACAAAGCTAGTGTGCCAAAAGCAGGAAGATACCATCCATTCACAATCATCCTACATAACATATGTAGATCGTCAAAACCAAGACTATAGGCAAGAAAGATAGATAAGACCATATCCCCTGTAAATTTAAAAAATAACATGGCAAGAAAAAATATCCAGAACCACAAATTAATCAAGGAGATATAGATACAAGCATGGGAATCCTGTATTTGACAGCTGTTGCATGCTCTGACATCCTAAAAGACCAAGTAATTCAAAATCCTTGTTAAAACACCCAAACCAACTAATGTGACAATAAACACAGTTTCAGACGTCCAGTACTGAAGCAAGACAGCACAAATAACAAGAGGATGGTGCAGTGTTAAAGTACATAATGAGAGCCTACGGTTTGAGAACTTCTTCAGATTCAACGCTGATAAACTGTACTGGAGCAATAAGCAATACAGCTGATTCTAACCTGAAGGGTAACGATAGGTTTACTCATGAATGAAACATTTATGTTATGGAATATCGCATTGGCATAAGAACACGACACCTCCCAGTGTCTTCTATCTGATATATGGTGCAAAAACCTGACTGGTCAAAAAGGTATTTACATGACCAACATGGAGAAAGGCTCAACTATTGGTTAACATGTTTCGACCCTAAAACACCGCAATCTTGGTGAAAACTAACAGGTTCCAACATCCTATTTATGTCCTGACTCAATATGTGGTTTGGCAGCTTCTCACTCTCCTGAAATGCTAATGTTTAGTTCCCGAATCTATGAAATTCAAAAGGAACTCTTCCATACCTATGTAAGACTTCAGACTTGTAAATCAATCAATTATAAAATTTCCATAAAGCATCAGAAATTCATTTCATTTTAGGGTATAGAAGTATATCACAAGATGCACAGGAACACAATTTGAAATAGCTCGGTTGCACAAAAATGAATGGGGAAAAATTACCAATCCAAAGAGTACGCGTTTTGTTTTCCGATAAAGAGTATGCATGAAACTAAACTTTTTCATGAATGTAGGTATGCACAAGTACAGAACCCTCAGATCATGGCAATTTATGGCTCAAGTCTGCACACTTAGGATTCGAATCAATTGGGGCATGCCTCCAAACCAACAAACTATTAACACGACGAGTTGAATGCACTTGAGTTCAGTTCTAGCTGAATGCAGTAACAACTAAACCCCAGTTAGAAACTACTATGATTTTGGTCGAATGAACCCAACCATAAGCTTAAGCAACTGCGTTAGTGCATATAAGGTTCGACAGCATAGCGATAACTGAAGGTGAGCACTCACCATCCAATGAGCGGACCCGACGCCATGCGCCCGAGCGACACCAAATTGGGCAGATTCAGAAACCTCTCGCCTCGACCGGCACCCTCGTCCGCAGCCCCGCTTCCGTATACCCGCTTGGGCTCCCACCGCACCGCGTCCGCCACGGCCTGCGCGCCGCCGCCGGCAACGGCGCGAGCCCTGTGGGGCTTCGCGCGGAAAGCGGCGGCGGCGGCGGTGAACGGCCTGGGGGACTGCGAGGGCATCCATGGGGCGGAGCGGAGGAGTAGGGGTTCGGGGGAGCTGGCGAGGACGTGGGGGCGAGCGGCCGCGAAGGGCGGGGCGGCGGGGTGGGAAGGGGCGGAGAAGGTGTGGTGGGAGAGGGGCGAGCTCGGATTCGGGAGGGCGCGGGTCCGGCGGAGGAGAGGGTTTAGGGTTTTGAGGAATGCCATGGCCGTGGACGGACTGCGGAGCTTTGGAGTTGGAGGGGGTCGGGCCGTATGTCGGGGTCGCCGGAGGCCGGAGGCCGGAGGGAAGAGCTTCTTGCGCCGGGGGTTGCTGGAAGGTGACGAGAGCACGGCGATCGGCGGCTGGTAGGTGGGCCGCCGCCGGTGTTACAGCAACTTTAGCATATTCCGGTCCGTTTTCTGATTTTGGGCTGTTTTTTATTTTTCCAGAAGATCAGATCCACTAAAATGGCCCGGTCTATCCAAGTACCCGATATTGGCCCACACCTCCCCCTATATACCCGGGTCCTCCTACAGCGACGACAGCGTGGTGGGCCAAGGCCGCACCACCCTCCTCCATCTGCCGCCACCCAGGCCTTTCTCTAAACCCACCCACCTCCTCCCAACTTCGGTGAACCCCACCTCCCAAATCCCTACGTATGGACGTCGGCGAGCACCCCGCACCTGAACCCGACCCTTAGCCCTCGAAACCCTAGGTACCATTCCTCGCCTCCGACATCGATACCACGGACAGCCACACCATCCCCATCTCCGGCGGGCTCCTTTCCTCGGATCCAACGACGACGTTCTGGCCAGCCGCACCGTCTCTAGCTCTAGCACCGTGTGGTTGTCAAGCACAAGGTTTAGTGTAAGTAAATAAAACACAAGTAAAAAAATAAAGCGAGTAAAAGTAGATAAAATATAGTAACTAAGTAAAAAAATGTAAAGGGGTTGGTTGTTTTTAGTGTTTTGGATGCAAATAAGAAAAGTAAATATTTTTGTATTTTCGGATTAAAATAGTGCAACAAATAGCAAACAAGATAAAAACTATATAACGTGTTTCTTATGATAAAAAGTGGACCGGGGTTCATGAGTTCACTTGAGTATTCTCTCTTTTAAGTTGTAGTGGACATATAGTAATTCATCAATGAGATATGAGGATGCAAAATAATTACATAAGTAAGATACACATTCATATGTGCATCATGTCCTAACATAGAGATGATGCAACACATCTCTATTGTACTCCACAAGAAAGGGAAAAACTCCATGCAATCTTGTATTAAGAATTAACAGAGCATAGATATAAGTACTTTAACATGATGTTTGAATATCAAATATGCTACCTTGAACAAACAAGATCATCAGTTTTCTCACGTGAGGAACATAGCACATGCATTCACTTTATCCCTAGTGAGGTAGCAAAAGAAAAGGCAAAACCATAATATCATGAATTTGATGTCACTGTTCAATTACTAAAGCTATGCTATTCCATCTAATACGCACATCACCTCACACATACTCTTGCATAGATGTTGGATCAGAACAAATACTTAATACTTAAGAAAGCGGTACATAATATGCATCTATCAATACATCTTACACATAATACGATCAGATCTCATAGCATAACATTATAGAATAAGAATCCATCACATAGGTATTACAAATATGGTCATAACTATGTAGGGCAGCTCATATGGCACTAAGAATTATGAAGAACATGAGAGAAACAGATCAAGCTACTGCCATAAACCCGTAGTTCAGATGTGAACTACTCCCCCTTAATCATGGTGATGATGATAACAACGTTGGAGAAGGTGGAGCATGGGAATCCTATATTTGACAGTTGTCGCATGCTCTGACATCCTAAAAGACCAAGTAATTCAAAATCCTTGTTAAAAACCCGAACCAACTAATCTGATGATAAATACAGTTTGAGTCATCTAGTACTGAAGTAAGACAACGAAAATAACAAGAGGATGGTGCAGTGTTAAAGTACATAATGAGAGCCTACGGTTTGACAGCTTCTTCAGATTCAACGTTGATATTGTCCCACACCTCCCCCCTATATACTAGGGTCCTCCTACAGCGACAGTGTGGTGGGCCAAGGCCGCACCGCCCTCTCCATCTGCCACCGCCCAGACCTTCCTCTAAACCCACCCACCTCCCCCAACTCCGGTGAACCCCACCTCCCAAAACCCTAAGCACGGACGTCGGCGAGCACCCCGCACCTGAACCCGACCCCAACACCCGAAACCCTAGGTACCATTCCTCGCCTCCGACATTGATACCGCGGGCAGCCACGCCATCCCCGTCTCTGACGAGGTCCTTTCCTCAGATCCAACGGTGACGTTGTGGCCAGCCGCACCGTCTCTAGCTCTGGCAAGGTCGGTCGTCGTCGTTCATCTTCCACCCGATGTATGTCCACCTAAAATAGGTCAAGACCCAACTCCATCCTCACACAAGCGATATGCCTTTTCCTAGTAGTGTGCTCTTACACACTCCATGTCTGGCCCGTGGGAAACTATAGCAAAAGGCGACATGACACCATTATCGGAACTGCCCTAAAAGAAAGGATCAATGTATAATGATCCTTAGAAATAATGCCGAGCATAGTCGTGAGTGCAACAAATGTTGAACCTTCTTATAAAAAATATACACTGTTATAATAAATTTTGCATCATTTTTCCAAGAGATGTTACAAAAAAATGCAAAAAAGTTCTGCAATAATTCAAATTGGTATTGTAACAAATCGGTGGTTGTATAACAATTTTACAACATTTTTCCCGTGAAGATATTGTAATAGTGCAAATTAGTCTAATTTTTTTGGAAAATAGTTAATGATTAATCAACAATTATTTGCTGCAGATTCATTATGGCAACAAAAAAAGACACTAACAATTATAATAAAAATCGCCAACGATTGCATGATTTTCTATGGAAGATGCCGTTTCGAAGATGCAAGTAGACCAATTTCCACCGTTCCAAATTTGGCTTCAGAGGCAGGTCATCATGCGTCCACACTTCCTATATTCTTGGTGCTGAAACTGCGGGCGTCGCATGAGCCAAAAGGAACAGTGCCAAATTTGGGTCGGTGCCTCCAGCCCCAAACAATAAGCAGCACCATTCTCGTCCACAGATCCTTCGCCTCGTCGCTGTTGAAGTATCCCACGAAACTCTGCATTCGTGCCCCGCGGATCGGTACGGGAGTGTGTCGCCCGCCACTCTCTCGTCGTCGATCCCGCGATGGGGTTGTTGTCGGTGGCCGTGAGGAAATGTAACAGCAAGACGATCCTCCGTGGCGCCTGCGCCGGCTGTTGCTCTTCATCTCCATGTGGTGTCCGTGGCAAGGAAAAGGCGTACACGCCCGATAAGCACAAGCGGTGGAGGAAGAACCGGTTCTGGAGGAAGAAGAAGAGGTCCAGCAGGAAGTACATCGGCGACTGCACCTGCGTCAGCCTCAGCGAGCTCGCCAGGCGCGGCGAGAGCGAGGCCATCGCCGACCTCGTCAACAACATCTCGGCCAAGTCAGATGTTACCAAGCACGTGTACGCGGCGGAGGAGATCCTACGGATCACCACCCAGAACATCCCCAGCCGTGTGCTCACGTTCAAGGAGCTCTCCGACGCAACCGACAAGTTCAGCTGCAACAACCTGGTCGGTGAAGGCGGCTTCGGAATGGTCTACAAGGGGTACCTCAAAGACACCAAGGAGGTCATCGCCGTCAAGCAGCTCGACAAGGAGGGGTTCCAAGGGAACCGCGAGTTCCTGGTGGAGGTGCTGATGCTCAGCCTCCTGCGCCACTCCAACCTCGTTAAGCTCGTCGGGTACAGCACCGATCTCGACCAGAGGATCCTCGTCTACGAGTACATGCAAAACGGCGCACTCGAGAATCATCTCCTAGGTAAGGCCGGCCGGCACCAGATCCAAGCCTTGCACTCCAACGTTTGATTGATCACTAGTTCGTTCACATCGGCTGATCGATTCGATGGTGCAGATCTCCCACCAAATGCCAAGGCACTCCCCTGGCAGACACGGATGAAGATCGCGGTCGGCGCGGCAAAGGGGATCCAGTACCTGCACGAGGTGGCCAACCCGCCGGTGATCTACAGGGACCTCAAGGCGTCCAACATCCTCCTGGACAAGGACTTCAACTGCAAGCTCTCCGACTTCGGGCTCGCCAAGCTCGGCCCCGTCGGCGACCAGAGCCACGTCAGCACCAGGGTCATGGGCACATACGGCTACTGCGCCCCCGAGTACGCCATGACCGGCAAGCTCACCAAGATGTCCGACATATACAGCTTCGGCGTCGTGCTGCTGGAGCTCATCACCGGGAGGCGAGCCATCGACACCTCCAGGCCGACAGAGGAGCAGGTTCTTATCCACTGGGTGAGTATTATATTATTACAGCAACGAAAACATACGCTCCAATCGAAAACACGCTCCGGCTCACGCGCGGTTAACGTTTGCAGGCGGCTCCTCTCTTCAAAGACAGGAAAAGGTTCGTGAGGATAGCTGATCCGTTGCTGCAGAAGCAGTACCCGGTGAAGGGGCTGTATCAAGCACTCGCGATCGCCTCCATGTGCCTCCAGGAGGAGCCAAGCAACAGGCCCAAGATCAGCGACGTCGTGGACGCGCTCACCTTCCTCTCCGAGCAGAAATTTCATCCTCCACAAGACCGGGAAGCTGGTCACGCGAAGGGCAGAGACTGCAGCACCAATCCTCCCAGAACAGACATGGTTTCTGAGATCAAAGCCGATGATGAAATGAAGCAGAGGTGAGATCAGACGACCATAGACAGGATAATGCAAAAAGGGATCGAGGAGATGCAGCAGGACTATATATCTCTGCTCCCCTCACATTTCTTGTGTACAGTACACCACATAGGCAGGATGTAACAACAAGGGGTCATCTTGACTGATACTACTACCGATTTGTTAGTCAAGACCTCAATTTTCAGCCGCAAAAGACGAATGTTGAGCTGCTGTTTATTCCTGAGTTCATCAAATGACTGTCTCATTCATTAGCTTCTAGATCAACATGCAACCGCCATCATTTCCAACTCTTTCTCCCTATGCAATCTAATATATATGCGACTTAATAACCTGTGGAATTGTTTGACCCTGTTAGAATACTGAAACAAAAATAATCTAAAAAGTTCCAAATAATTCTCGGTGCTAAATTAAGCTGTGGGCATGAGGCGGAAGGAACAACACCAGATTTGGGTCCTTGCTGTCCAGCCTTTGAGGGCATGTGCATAAAAATCAAGGAAAAAAATATCACGCTATAACAAAATAGCATCGGCCGAAAAATAACGCGCTATAGCACGTCATAGCGCCGGAATGATGTAGTGTGGTTTATCTAGACTAGAAACACTATAGCGTGCTATTAGCACCGAAATAGCGCCCTATTTTTTCCATGATAAAAATAAGGGTGTGAATAGTTCTCTGAGAACTAATAACCCATCTCGGTTGCAACCCATGTTGCAGCTCACCATTAGCATAGATGGCAAAGAAAATCTATTCGTAGTTGTAATTGCAACCTCATTTAACCCCACTTGCAACTAAAAAAAATCTCAGTAGCAACCCAACTTGTATCTTAAGTGCACAAATCGCGATGCAAATTTGTCGTTGACATAATAGGAGTCTATTGAGCACTAGCTTAGCCATCAGTCTACTGAGAACTAGCAATTCCATAAAAATAAGTTGCATCATTCCCGTCCACAGATCCTTCCCCTCGTCGATGTTGAAGTATCCCACCAAACTCCCCATTCGTGCCCCACGGATCCGTAAGGGAGTGTGTCCCCCAACCACTCTCTCGTTGACAATCCCGTGATGGGCTTGTTGACGATGGCCGTGAGGAAGTGTAACAACAAGACACTCCTCCGCGGCGTCTACACCAACAATTTCTCTTAATCTCTGTGTGGTGTTCGTGGCAAGGAAAAGCGTACACGCTCGATAAGCACAACCGGTGGAGGAAGAACCAGTTCTGGAGGCAGAAGAAGAGGTCCAACAGGAAGTACATCGGTGAATGCGCATGCATCAGCCTCAAAGAGCTCGCTAGGCCTTTTGCTGCTTCCCACTTACCCGCCTCGCTTCATGTGGCCTTAAGACCCCGGAGGTGCAGTGGATCCGGTTCTTGTCAGTGGGAGGACTCCTTTTATGTTGTTTTCCTCGGTCTTTTAGGCTTTGTGTCCTACTTAGGAATGTGTGGCCATGGCATCTCCCGGAACAGAAGGTAGAATAAATTTCTCTCGGTCTAGCCTCTGTTCCGGTGCACGTTTAGCATCCCTGGAGGGCGTGTGGAGGTTTGTCTCGGGCGGTTCTCACTAGATTTGGTCTATGTTCCTTCAGATCTATGATTTTCTTCATCGAAGATGGCTCTGTTGCGTTGGTCCATTGGGGTCTTATGTTAGCACATGAATTCCTCGTATGTCTACTACAACAAGCTCTAGCATGACAAGCTTTGCTTGCCTCCAATGAGGAAGGGGTGAGGACATCGACATGCCTTCGGCTCTTTTGAGTGTTTGCAGTCATCGCTAGGTGGTTCAAAGACCTTTTTGTAATTTTTATTACTTTTGGCTTTTGTTGTACTGCTCTTGAGGATCTGTGGAGTTTTTTAAACAGATCGATATATTTCTTGTGAATAATAGCTAAACTTTTATTTTACTGCTTTTGAGTGTCGCCGAGATGCACATGCTACGATGGATGTGCGGCCATAGAAGAAAGGATCGGATTAGGAATGAGGTAATTCACGATAGGCTAGTGGTGGCACCGATCGGCAAGAAGCTAATCCAATACCAACTAAGGTGGTTTGGGCATATCCAGCGGAGGCCTCCAGAAGCTCCCATTAAAAGTGGAATTCTAAAGAGTATGGAGGAGACTAGAAGGAGTAGAGGACGACCAAAATTGACGTGGGCGGAGGTGATAAAAAGAGACTTGAGGGATTGGAATGTACTAAAGTCTTCACTCTTGATAGGACTGCATGGAGATCAGCGATCCATGTGCCGGAACCTTAGTTACTTTTCTTTCTTTCTTTCTTTCTCCTTATTTGGTTTTATTTTTTTGTTGGGTTTCATATCTAGCCTACGCAACTTGTTTAGGAAAAGGACTTTAATGTTGTTGTTGTAATAGCTAAACTAAGTCGAACTATGAATTCAACCCGTCATGGATAAAGGGAGTAAATTTTTACTAGGGACTGGCATAGAAAGAAATACACATAACCCCTTATGTATTGTGTTTGGGATACTGCTTGTGACGGTAAAGCACACGTCCGTTGGGAACCCAAGAGGAAGGTATGATAAGTACAACAGCGAGTTTTCCCTCAGTAAGAAACCAAGGTTATCGAACCAGTAGGAGATGAAGATCACGTGAAGGTTGTTGGTGAAGGAGTGTAGTGCGGCGCAACACCAGGGATTCCGGTGCCAACGTGGAACCTGCACAACACAATCAAACTACTTTGCCCCAACTTAACAGTGAGGTTGTCAATCTCGGTTGTCAATCTCACCGGCTTGCTGAAAACAAAGGATTAAACGTATGGTGTGGAAAATGATGTTTGCTTGCAGAAAACAAAAGAGAACAATGATTGCAGTAGGTTGTATTTCAGATGTAAAAGAATGGACCGGGGTCCACAGTCCACTAGTGGTGTCTCTCCAATAAGATAAATAACATGTTGGGTAAACAAATTACAGTTGGGCAATTGACAAATAGAGAGGAATGCACATACATATCATGATGACTACTATGAGATTTACTTAGGGCATTACGACAAAGAACATAGACCACCATCTAGCATGCATCTATGCCTAAAAAGTCCACCTTCGGGTTAGCATCTGCACCCCTTCCAGTATTAAGTTGCAAGCAACAGACAAATGCATTAAGTACTGTGCGTAATGTAAACAATACAAATATCCTTAGACAAAGCATTGATATTTTATCCCTAGTGGCAACAGCACATCCACAACCTTAGGGGTTGCTGTCACTCCCCCAGATTCAGTGGAGACATGAACCCACTATCTAGCATAAATACTCCCTCTTGGAGTCACAAGTATCAACTTGGTCAAAGCCTCTACTAGCAACGGAGAGCATGCAAGATCATAAACAACACATATATGATAGATCAATAATCAACTTGACATAGTATTCCATATTCATCGGATCCCAACAAACACAACATGCAGCATTACAAATAGATGATCTTGATCATGATAGGCAGCTCACAAGATCTAAACATGATGGCACAATAGGAGAAGACAACCATCTAGCTACTGCGATGGACCCGTAGTCCAAGGATGAACTACTCACGCATCAGTCCGGAGGCGGGCATGGTGATGTAGAGCCCTCCGGTGATGATTCCCCTCTCCGGCAGGGTGCCGGAGGAGATCTTCTGAACCCCCGAGTTAGGGTTGACGGCAGCGGCGTCTCTGGAACTGTTCTGGTATTTTTGGCTCTCAGTACTAGGGTTTTCGGGGACGAAGGAATAAATAGGCGAAGGGGCGGCGTCGGGGGAGCTAGGGGGCTCCCTCCCCACGTCACGGCGCGGCTGTGGGGCCCCGCGCGCTGCCATATGGGGAGGGCCCCCTGCTGGCCTTCCTCGACTCCTCTTAGGTCTTCTGGAATACTCCGTGGAAAATAGGGCCGTGGGCTTTTGTTTCATCCAATTCCGAGAATATTTGTAAAACAACTTTTCTGAAATCAAAAACAGCAGAAAACATGAACTGGCACTATGGCATCTTGTTAATAGGTTAGTCCCAGAAAATGCATAAAACATTATAAAGTGTGAATAAAACATGTAGGTATTGTCATAAAACTAGCATGGAACATAAGAAATTATAGATACGTTGGAGACGTATCAGATACTAAACCCCCTAACTACTAACTGGGACACATTACCATGTAGGTATGGAATACCATGCAATTAGGCACTCACAACATGTTTTGCTATTTTAGGAGCGGTTTTAGCCACGTGTACCAATGCCTAGTGGTATTAGCCATCCTCCGATTCGCAAGGTACCTAGTTCGGATGAATCCTCCTCCTCCACTTCGCACTGCACCGCCCCGTGATTCTTCTTGAAACAAGCTTCCGCTCCGCTTTATAAATAAAGCCACACACAGCCGAACCGATACAAGGTGATGAAGAGAACCTTTTACACAACAGATCAAGGATAAACAAAAAAATACAACAAAAGCCAACACTTGCGACGGAAGCCATCGAAGCGAAACCGAGGAGGATCGTAGCTCCACCACGATGCCCCTCCTCCTTCCGCGACGAGCTCCAATGATTGTCACCACTTCTTGACGATTCGAGGACTAGGTTGTGGTGACACAGCATACCACTGCATGGTGTAGTACGCAAGTCATTGACATAACACAAGTGAAACACCGTTCCACTCATATTACATCCCTCAGAGTGGTACAACAGAAACATATGCGAGTCCAAGGCAGGTCTATAGAAGGATACCCAATTTGTTTACAGAAGATCAACACAACCTCCTACTTTACAGTGAGGTAAAACTTCAAATAAAGCTCCATAAGAACGACTCGTAGTCTAACTTATTTCTAATCCTAGCTCTATAGATACTTGGGTTGCAATAGAACTCTAGCTACTTATGTGCTAGGATTAGGGAAATGTTCCCTTCTATTACTAGTATAAGTTTCCACTCTAACTGATGCAGAAGTTGACTCCATTGATTTCTTTGATTGGATTCTTCATCTGGTTGCAGTTGACTCCTTTGTCTTCGAGTTCCACGGTAGTTTCTCCTTCGGTGCCTTGATCTAAGAAGGGGGTTCAAATGGGAGGGAATGAGTACGAGCATACTCAGCAAGTTCATATTAGGAAATAGGTGTATCATGCACTAGCTACAGCCACATACCAGAAAGTCATAGGCGAATGCAAGTTTTTGTAAACATTTCTTCAAAAGGTTTATTTTATTCTGAAAACTATGCCCGTCAGTCTTCACATGTTGAACAGAACTTCATGGAGTTCCTTTCCTGTCGTGTTCGTAGTTCCCTTCCCGGAACAGGGAGTGACAGCCATAATTCAATACACTCTGCAGAGGTGCGTTACTTTTCCCATAAGAGAACTTATCCTTGACACCAACCGGGTGCGCAACCCGTCCACACTTCCTTGGTGTGAGGCCAGGTGTAAGATCCAAGCCAATCACTGCCTTCTCCGCGACCCTGCATACCCACCCTTTTGTCCATCCGTACAGCCCCGGTAGACCTCTCCCGATCATACGGCTTTACGCCCGATGTACTATGGACAATCCATCATAGACGGTAGAGCCTCTCATCCACACGGACGGGGATTCTAAATGATTTCCCAACCTACTGCAGTGTTACCCCAACACCCAGCCATGCTCTATCATGTCCGTTGATATGCAAGAGGGAAAAGATACAACTGACTTCCCCAGAGCCATTATAGATCTTATGGTTAACGCGATATGTACGACGCTAGAATCACTGGACGATATTGGTACTTAGTCCTAGATGAGTAGTACCCTTGCAATGGAACCTCCACCAATCAACACATACCATGGTTCCATTGCCCACCACATAGTCATATTCATAATTGTAAAATAATATTTTGCTTTTCAATGCAGGAGTGATAAGTATAGTACTTTGCATATAGTTTGATAAAAATAATCAAATGACATGAGCAAGCGATGAACTTGCCTTTCTTGAGTGCAAGATTGTGCAGGCAAAAGCTTCGATACGTGATAACTCCAAATTCTGAAATACCATCATTGTCTGGTAAGGACAATGTTTAAAGAACGGGCAAAGATGTTGTAATGCATAGTATGAGATGCAATCGCCCCGAGCGTAACTTAACCCCGATGATTTAGGATTGGTGAATTGTAAATATTTCTTTAGAGTGTGTTGCACTTTTAGGATGATTCTCAAACAAGGTTCTTATTAGGGTTGGTTGTATTAGCATCATAAAAAATGATATAATGCATCATAATAAGCAAACACATAATAGAATTGTAGTTGAATAATATGTAAAGAACAGTTGTCAATTTTAAGTTCTATGGTGCATGGTTGATGATTACATATATAAAGAACAAGAATTACTACAAATAGGAGCTAAGTGCTTCTAGGGTTTACTATAACTTCTCATTTTCCTCACTAAGTAACCCAATAATGGACTTCTAAGCTAGGTGGGTTATGATCCTTAAGTAGAGTTTAGTTGAGTAGGAGCATGTGATGTGAATTACTACACAAGATTGGTATTAGGGTTGATAATTATGATTCTACTAGGGTAGGATGTTTGAGGTTGATTCTAATGGTGTGATACTAATAATGGTTATAAATGGTGCTAATATGTGGGTAACTGATACGTCCAAAACGTATCTACTTTCCCGAACACTTTTGCTATTGTTTTGCCTCTAATTTGTGTATTTTGGATGCAACTAACACGGACTAACGCTGTTTTCAGCAGAACTGCTCTGGTGTCTCGTTTTTGTGCAGAAATCCAACTTTCGGGAAAATCCTCGGAATTTATGCAGAAGGCCCTATTTTCCCAGAATAATGACGGAGCCAGAAGGTCAAGTAAGGTGGAGGCCCGAGGGCCCCACACCATAGGGCGGCGCGGCCCAGGGGGGGCCCGCACGGCCCTGTGGTGTGGCCCCCTCGGCCGGCCTCCGACGCCCTCCTTTGGACTACTTATCGGCCTCGACCTAAAAACACACGGAGAGAAGTCGAAGTCGCCAGAAACCCTCCAGAACGCCGCCACATCGCGAAACTCCGTCGCGGGAGCCAGAAGTCTCCGTTCTGGCACTCCGCCGGGACGGGGAATTGGAGGAGATCATCGCCGCCATCACCGCCAACACCTCTACATCAACCAGCCATGTTTCCCCCATCCATGTGTGAGTAATTCCCCCGCTGTAGGCCGAAGGGGATGGTAGGGATTGGATGAGATTGGTCATGTAATAGCATAAGATTGTTAGGGCATAGTGCCTAGTGTCCGTAATTGGTACTTTGATGATATTGTTGCAACTTGTTATGCTTAATGCTTGTCACTAGGGCCCGAGTGCCATGATCTCAGATCTGAACATGTTATTGTTTCATCATGATATTCATTGTTTATGGTCTTACCTATAAGTTGTATACACATGTCGCTGTCTGGAACCAATGGCCCCGAAGTGACAAGAATTGGGACAACCGGAGGGGATGGTAGCGATGTGAGGATCACATGTGTTCACGGAGTGTTAATGCTTTGCTCCGGTACTCTATTAAAAGGAGTACCTTAATATCCAGTAGTTTCCCTTGAGGCCCGGCTGCCACCGACTGGTAGGACAAAAGATGTTGTGCAAGTTTCTCATTGCGAGCACGCACGACTATATATGGAACACATGCCTATTGATTACTTTGTACTTGGACACCGTTTTATTATTATCTGCAAATGCCCTGCTATGATTGTTACATGAGTTTCTCTCATCCATGCAACGCCCGTCATCCGTCCCCGTGCCTACAGTATTTTAATCCTGCTGTTTACTAAAATCACTATTGTTGTCTCTCATTACTCGCTGTTATTTCACTACTGCTATCGCTATAAAACTGTTACTATCGATAAACTCTTGCGAGCTAGTCTGTTTCCATGTGCAGCTGAATTGACAACTCCGCTGTTAAGGCTTCCAAGTGTTCTTTGTCTCCCCTTGTGTCGAATCAATAAATTGGGTTTTACTTCCCTCGAAGACTGTTGCGATCCCCTATACTTGTGGGTCATCAAGACTATTTTCTGGCGCCGTTGCCGGGGAGCATAGCTTTATTTGGAAGTTCACTTGGATTAATATTGTTCGCTGCAAATTCTCCATCATGGGTAAACCTCGCGATACTAAGATCGCCATATTACCATCCACTACAAGAAAAGGTACAATTCTGAATACCTCTGCTCCTCTTGATTCACCATCTGTGATTGATAAACTTGTTTCACCGCCGCATGCTTCAAATGCGGGTACTTCTGCTGAATCTGAAAACTCTCATAATATTGATAATGTTTCTGCTGTGCTTGATGATAGTGGTTCATTGGGATCCTTTCTAGATGCTACAATTGCTAGGTCTAGACAAATTGAAAATACTGAAACTCCTAATGCTACTACACCTGTTAATTCACCTGAACTTGATTATTTTAGTGATGATCCTGATGAAGATTATGTGGAGCTTAATGATGATTTTATTGAAAAATGCAATGCTACTACTGATGCAAGAAAAATTAAAAAGTTGCTTGCAGAACATGCTGTTAGATATAAACTGTCTCCTGATCCTAAATTTGCCACATCTCCTATAAACATTAGGGATAAAGATTATGATTTTTCTCTTGATCTATCTCATATAGCTATTGTTGAGAAAACACCCTTTTGTGGTACTGAAAAAGAAAGTGTTGTTGAACACATGACTGAATTATCTACTCTAAGTAGCTTGTTTTCTGATGATGTCAAGATGCGTACTTACATTGTTGCTAAAATCTTTCCATTCTCATTAAAGGATGATGCTAAAACTTGGTATAATAATTTGCCACCCAATTCTATTAAAAGTCCAAAAGAATTGCTTGATGTTTTCTTCCGCAAATACTTTCCTGCTAGTGCTCAACATATTGCTTTGCAGAGAATTTATAATTTTGACCAGGGAGATGAAGAGAAATTGCCTGAGGCTTGGGCGAGATTTTGCTCTCTTATTAGAGCTCGGCCTGATCATGATTTGGAAAAGCATGATTTACTTGATATATTTTATAGTGGACTAACCATTGAGTCTAGGGCATACCTGGATAGTTGTGCTGGTTGTGTTTTCAGGAAAAGAACTCCAGACGACGCTGAAGAATTATTGGCTAAAATAAGCCGGAATCATGATGATTGGACTGCGCCTGAACCAACTCCAACGCCAATATTGAAGAAAAGGGGTTTAATTAAATTGAATGATGAAGATATGAGGGAAGCCAAGAAGTCTCTCAAGGAGAAAGGTATTAAATC
The DNA here is from genome assembly GCF_019359855.2 of Lolium perenne. NCBI lineage: Eukaryota > Viridiplantae > Streptophyta > Magnoliopsida > Poales > Poaceae > Lolium > Lolium perenne. Next base: position 265,627,965 of record NC_067246.2, on the reverse strand, counting down.
TGAAGATGTGAAGAATCTACCTCCTATAGAAGATATATGTGAGATAATTCCTCCTTCATCCATGATTGAGGTAAATTCCCTTCAACGCTTTACTAGGGAAGATATTCCGTATTCGAAACCTCCTGCGCAATGCTTAGATGAGTTTGATAATTATATTGTTAAGCAAGAAAATTTTAATATGAGAGTAGAGAATCATTTAATGGAAAATTCTCGAGCTATTAGTGAATTGCATGATATTGTGGAGAGAACCTCCAATGATGTTAAGATGCTTGTTAAACATTTTCATATGATTCAAACTCAAATTGATCAACTCACTAAAGTGCAAAATGACTTGTTAGGGAATAATTCTAAAGAGAAACATGCTTATGAAGTAACAACTAGAGGTGGTGTCTCTACCCAGGATCCTCTATATCCTGAAGGGCATCCCAAAAGAATTGAACAAGATTCTCAACGCATTGAACCTAGTGCTCATTCTAGGAAGAAAAAGAAGAAGAAACATAAAAATGTTGTAGAATCCTCTGAACCTGCTAATGATCCTAATAGTATTTCTATTTCTGATGCTGAAACTGAAAGTGGTAATGAACATGATAATGATAAGAATGATACTCCTGATAAAGAAGAGGTTGAAGAAGAACCTGAAAAGCATGCTAAAAATAAAAAGTATACTAAAGAAGATTTTATTGCTGAGAAACATGGTAATGAAAGAGAACCTTGGGTGCAAAAGCACTTGGGTGCAAAAGCAAATGCCTTTTCCTGCTAAGAAACTAAAATCAAAGGAAGAAGAACACTATAATAAATTTTGTGATTGGATGAAACCTTTATTCTTGCAAATCCTTTTGACTGATGCTATTAAATTGCCACCTTATTCAAAGTATATGAAAGATATTGTTACTAACAAAAGGAAAATCCCCAATGAGGAAATTTCCACTATGCTTGCTAATTACTCTTTCAATGGCAAAGTTCCAAAGAAGTTGGGCGACCCAGGTATACCTACTATTCCTTGTTCTATCAAGAATAATTATGTTAAGACTGCTCTATGTGACTTGGGAGCCGGTGTTAGTGTTATGCCTTTTTCTCTTTATAAGAGACTTTATCTAGATAAGTTGATACCTACTGATATATCTTTGCAAATGGCTGATAAACCTACTGCTATTCCTGTTGGTATATGTGAGAATGTTCCTGTTCAAGTTACTACTAACTGCTTGATATTAACTGATTTTGTTGTGTTGGAAATGCCTGAAGATGATAATATGTCTATTATTCTTGGGAGACCTTTTCTTAACACCGCAGGGGCTGTTATTGATTGCAACAAAGGAAAGGTTACTTTCAATGTTGATGATAGGGAGCATACCGTTTATTTTCCCAAGAGGATTGAGAAAGCGTGTGGAGTTAATACTATTTCTAATGTGAGAACTATCAAAGTGGGAACTATTGATTGTCCTATATATGAGCCTAAGGAAGAATATCAAACTCTCGTGATTGGATCCATATCAATACAATTCAAGGTAACATGATTGATTTGAGGTTTATTTCTTCTTATGCTATGTAAAATTTATTTGGTGACAAGACTTGATCAACCTTGTTAACAAATACTTTTTATATGCATAGAAGAGGTAAACAACATATCTTTCTTCCTCCACTTGCTCTAGTTGCTGTAGCACTTTTAATTTGCAAAATTCCTTAGTTATTTGGAGATTTCAAAATTTTTCCTGGCCAGTAATAATAAACTAAATACCCAGAAATGTGCATTTTTCAAAAGTTTTCAAAAATTCACAAAAATTATACCGTTGGTCCTATTTTTCGACGAGGCACCTGGGAGCACCAGAGGATGACCTGTGGGGCACCAGAGGGTGCCAAACCACAGGCCGGCGCGGCCAAGGAGGTGGCCGCGCCACCATGTGGTGTGGGCCCCCCTTTGCCCCACTTTGTCATCTCTTCCTCCCAGCACCTTCTCTCTCCCGAAAAAACTCGTACCAAGTTCCTCTCTCTCGCGTTTTTGCTCCAGAGCTCCAGATTTCTCGATCTCTTTGCTCAGCCCAGATTTCTTGCTGAAATTTGGCACATTTGCTCCTTGGTATGTGACTCCTCCACCCATCCAAGTAGAATTTTGTTTGGTTGAGTATATCTTGAATATTTTGCTGCTGTAGGTAACATGTTTAGTGAGCTTGCATGCTTGTTCTAAGTGGTAGAAACTAGCTTTGATGCATGATTAGTACTCTAGCAAGTTCCTATGGTAGTTTCCCTCAATTATATGTCACCAAATCAAACTTTATATCATTTGTTAAAAATTTCAGAGAAGTTATGAAGAAGTTCAACTTTGGAGAGTTGTTCAAGAAAGGGACAACCAGCACCGGGAGGCCTTCTAGGGCCGCCACCCGGATTAGGCGATCATACAATGAAGACATCATCGCGCCTAGCTTCGCGCCCGAAGAGGACAACGGGCCTCCTAATGCTTCGACTTTTCCATGCTATGATTTTCTAAGGAATGCAGGGATATTGGAGGATTTCTTCGCCCTTGTCAACAGGGCAGGGTTAACCACCTATGTGGGCGATGAAAGGGAGCAATACTACATGCTCACCAAAATCTTCGTCGAGAGTTTCCAGTTCAACAACAAACAATATGAGCCGACGGTTGCATTCAGGATCTATGGTAATCCTGTTACTATGAAATTGGAGGATTTTTGTCTTGCATTGGATATTGTCCCTGTAGGTACAGCAAGTAGGATTGATGACAACCCCCGGGACTTGTTGGAGCTCTATCGAGGGATTACCGATGATGATTGTCGCACCATTCAGCGTGGCAAGATAAGGAACATTCAACTCCCCGCTATTAAGTATTTTGCATACTACATTGCTACTAGCATTCTTGGTAGGGAGAACACTAGCAATATTTCTAGTTACCATCTTGCTTTCTTGAATATTGCACTTACTGGTCAGACATCTTATCACCTTGGTGCTCTTATTGCTCGCCGCCTGACTACCAGGGGGCCTATTTTTGGAGGAACTATCGCACTGCGTGTTTTAACATATCTAAATCTTCCTATTGATCCTAATGATGTGCCATTGGCCCCTAGGAAACTTGATATTGTTGCTATGAAGAGTCATCATTTTGTTACCACTGATTCTACTTTAGATAATATGGTGTATAGAATGTTGTTTTCTGACGGGGATGAGAAAGAAATTCCTCTTCCCCAACCAGGTTTGTTAAGTATTGACAGGCAATCATGGTCGTGCACTAAGGAGGAAGTGGATGAGCATTTGAAGATAAAAGACTTCCACCAGCAACATGACTCCGAGGACGCCAGGGCCTCCTACGACCACACCGTCACGTATCCGGGTGCTTCTTCTAGCACATACCCGGAATACGATCCATCTTCGTCATACTACGGAGACACTACTTCATGGGATCGATGGGATTGAACTCCACTTAGACTAAAAGCCTAAGCTTGGGGGGAGGTATACCGGCATCACTCATTCTTTGCATATTATGGTTGCTGGATACTTGCACATACTTGCTTTGTTCGTTTGAGTGGTTTTCTAATGAGAGGAAGATGATATTTGGGGAAGTGCTGCCTGAAAACAGATTCTGGAACGTTACCGTAAAAATTCTCAAAAATAGCCAGAGCGTCATTTTGATCTGCCAATTTTTTAGCAGGTTCCCCAGGTTGTTATCTAACTTTCATTAGTTGAACACTTTTAAATCTGAGCAGCGTAAGATTTTTGTAAAAATCGATTTCTGTACTGCTGTCAGGTTTTGGCAGATTTCTGCCATCTCGCTTTTCTGTGTTTCTTTTAGTTTGCTATTTCTTGTTTTTGATTTGTTTCCTTTCCAAAACACAAAAAGACCAAAAATATTTCTGTTGTTTCTCTTCACCATTTGTTTGCTTTGGTTTCTTGCATTTGTTTCACTTTATTTGCTATTGCTAGTTTGCTATAAGAAAACCCAAAAAGATTTTACTTTGTTTGTTTGTTTCTTCTTGCTCTTGTTTCTAATTCGAAAACACCAAAAACATTTGCTGTTCTTCTTTGTTTTGTAAAGTTCTTTATGAGTTCAATGGTCTTTGGTGGCTGGAGCGTGGTCTTCATTTCATATTATCCAAGCTGCACAAGTGAAAAGGCAATAATGACGATCTACGACAATCTGATTGTGGTGAGAGGCTGGTATGAACTCTATTTGTTTTCATTTTTGTACATATACTCATCCATGTGAGCATGCTTAGTTGGTTCATGTGAGGTATATGTTATTTGAGAAAGTCTAGTAGTTTATGATCTCTCATGATTAGCTCCAATCTATTAATATGAGTAGCATGTCATGGATGTTTGCTTGCATTGTTTTATTCATAAGTAAGTATGGCATTGTGGTATCCTCCTCTGAATAATTCATTTATATCGACTTGGCACATGCTCACGCATGCATATGACTGAACAAAAAGTCAATTAAGCCTCGATGATCTATATTGCTTCAGAGTTCCTGTATCACTTTTATGCCTCCGTTAATTTATTTTGCCGCAAGCATGATTATGACGATTCTTTGCTCTCTTGATTTGTCGCTCCCTAGTCTATTGCTAGCCTTCACTTGTACTGAGCGGGAACGCTGCTCGTGCTTCCAAACACCTGAAAACCAAGTTGTTCCAAAGTGTCCACCATAAATACCTATGCATGGCATTTCAAACCATTCCAAGTAAATTCTCGTGCGCTACCTTTAAAACCTTCAAAATGCTTCTCAATTTGTGTTTATGTTTCATAGCTCATGAGGAAGTATGTGGTGTTTAGCTTTCAACCTTGTCATTTACTTTTGACGGACTCTCATATGGACTAGTGGCACATCCGCTTATCCAATAATTTTGCAAAAAGAGCCGGCAATGGGATTCCCAGTCCCGAATTAATTAACTTAAATAGACACTCCTCCATGGTTTGTGATTGTTGGACGGCACCCGAAGGATTCGGTTAGCCATGGCTTGTGTAAGCAAAGGTTGGGGGGAGTGTCATCATCATAATAAAACTAAAATAAAAAGGCACTCCTTCATGGTATGAGATTGTTGGCAGGCACCCGAGGATTCGGTTAGCCATGGTTTGTGTAAGAAAGGTTGGAAGGAGTGCCAAATAAATATGCAATAATTCATGGGAGCCGCTCTTGAAAGTCCGGTTGGCGAGGTAGTTAGTGTACCCATTACCATTCGTTGACAACAACAAACACCTCTCAAAATAATTTTACTCCTGTCTTTATAAAAATGAAAAGCTCTAGCGCATGTTAATCCCTGCTTCCCTCTGCGAAGGGTCAATCTTTTACTTTTATGTTGTGTCTCCATTATTTCTTTGAGCACTATCTTGAGAGCACAACTGTCATTCTTAGTATAATATGCTTGTCTCAAAATATGATTGATTGCGGTATAACTTTGATGCATTTATCTTTTGACAATCACTACTTCTAGTCTTTCTATGAACTCCAGAGGTGCCCGGGCATTTATGTTTTGCCAACCAAATACAGGCAAGCGAGATACCACTTTATCATACTCTCTTATGAACATTGCAATCCTGCTTATATACATGATTCATGATGCTTCTTATTAATTGTTGGTACCTCTCCATGATTGGCATAGCTTTTAGATGATCTTATTTGCATGTATCTCATTATGAACTGCTTAAGTATTAGCCATAGCATGAGAATATATACATCATATGAGCAAATGTGTTCGTGAAAGTTCTTTTATCGCTCAGTTGTTAACTGAATTGCTTGAGGACAAGCAATAAGCTAAGCTTGGGGGAGTTGATACGTCCAAAACGTATCTACTTTCCCGAACACTTTTGCTATTGTTTTGCCTCTAATTTGTGTATTTTGGATGCAACTAACACGGACTAACGCTGTTTTCAGCAGAACTGCTCTGGTGTCTCGTTTTTGTGCAGAAATCCAACTTTCGGGAAAATCCTCGGAATTTATGCAGAAGGCCCTATTTTCCCATACTAAGGACGGAGCCAGAAGGTCAAGTAAGGTGGAGGCCCGAGGGCCCCACACCATAGGGCGGCGCGGCCCAGGGGGGGCCCGCGCGGCCCTGTGGTGTGGCCCCCTCGGCCGGCCTCCGACGCCCTCCTTTGGACTACTTATCGGCCTCGACCTAAAAACACACGGAGAGAAGTCGAAGTCGCCAGAAACCCTCCAGAACGCCGCCACATCGCGAAACTCCGTCGCGGGAGCCAGAAGTCTCCGTTCTGGCACTCCGCCGGGACGGGGAATTGGAGGAGATCATCGCCGCCATCACCGCCAACACCTCTACATCAACCAACCATGTTTCCCCCATCCATGTGTGAGTAATTCCCCCGCTGTAGGCCGAAGGGGGTGGTAGGGATTGGATGAGATTGGTCATGTAATAGCATAAGATTGTTAGGGCATAGTGCCTAGTGTCCGTAATTGGTACTTTGATGATATTGTTGCAACTTGTTATGCTTAATGCTTGTCACTAGGGCCCGAGTGCCATGATCTCAGATCTGAACATGTTATTGTTTCATCATGATATTCATTGTTTATGGTCTTACCTATAAGTTGTATACACATGTCGCTGTCCGGAACCAATGGCCCCGAAGTGACAAGAATTGGGACAACCGGAGGGGATGGTAGCGATGTGAGGATCACATGTGTTCACGGAGTGTTAATGCTTTGCTCCGGTACTCTATTAAAAGGAGTACCTTAATATCCAGTAGTTTCCCTTGAGGCCCGGCTGCCACCGGCTGGTAGGACAAAAGATGTTGTGCAAGTTTCTCATTGCGAGCACGCACGACTATATATGGAACACATGCCTATTGATTACTTTGTACTTGGACACCATTTTATTATTATCTGCAAATGCCCTGCTATGATTGTTATATGAGTTTCTCTCATCCATGCAACGCCCGTCATCCGTCCCCGTGCCTACAGTATTTTAATCCTGCTGTTTACTAAAATCACTACTGCTGTCTCTGTTACTCTGCTGCTGTTATTTCACTACTGCTACTGCTATAAAACTGTTACTACTGATAAACTCTTGCGAGCAAGTCTGTTTCCAGGTGCAGCTGAATTGACAACTCCGCTGTTAAGGCTTCCAAGTGTTCTTTGTCTCCCCTTGTGTCGAATCAATAAATTGGGTTTTACTTCCCTCGAAGACTGTTGCGATCCCCTATACTTGTGGGTCATCAGTAACAAGCTAGGGTTTGCTCCAAAGTGGCCCTAATGGATCATACAAGGTTTATATATTCCAGAATGAAGACATGGAATGATGACTTCATGTGAATTGTCCTATTTTTATTTTAGTAGATCATGAGCATGTATTTGTTGGTTGAATAATAAGGATCTATAGGTAAATGTGAAGTTCACATGATCACATGTTATAAACACTAGGGTTTTAGAGTTGCATCTAATTTGGGATGATCACATAAAATGATAGAATCAAGATCCTTTCTTATATTAGAACTAGGGTTTCTAAATTGTGATATCACTTATAAAATTATACTTGGTAATGGAGTTTTGATTACTAATTATTTTGAAACAAAAGTAATAATTGTATTAGCATTCTATTAATTTTAAAAGATTTACTAATTAAGATAATTACAATTTAGGGTTTAATTCAGGAATAAGGGTTTTATAATTGTCATTAAGTTTTTAAAATAATAACTTGCTAATTGAAAAGGTTAAAGTAAATAAACAACTTGTGAAACACCAAAATTAATATTAGTTCTTGACATTTTCTTGTTTTGATATTAATTAAAAGAAATAATAAATGGTAATTTGCAAATTAGGGTTTATGGATTATCACTAATATTTAAGTTGATGCTATATGATAAAGAATTCAATCTTAAAATTTTAATTATTTACTAAATAGCTATTATTCAATTTTGAAACTTAACTAATTACTGAATTCAAATTGTATTTAAAACAAATAAAAAGGCAGATTTAATAAAGGTTAAAAATAAGTGAATTTTTATTTTTACACAGATTTTTATTTTATATTTTTATTGAGTAGGGTTTATTTTTGTGAGCATTTTGATATATATTTTTATATTTTTCTGAGCAAAAATGAATTTTACTTATTTCTACAAAGTTTCAGTTATTTACTGGTTTTCAAATTAAACCAAAAACACTAAACGTACCAACGTAGACTCTACCCCTAGTCACTGACTAGTGGACTAGTGTCCACGTCAGACGCCACGCGAGAGTGGACCAGGTCAAAATTGGGGACGTGTCAACGGTGCTCTCTGTCGGCGGTCAGCCGTGGTCGGCACCGGCGATTCGGACCTTCCCAGGATGATTGGGGACTAACGTTCTCCTCAGCACGCGATAAGGAAGTGATACGTCTCCGACGTATCGATAATTTCTTGTGTTCCATGCCACATTATTGATGATATCTACATGTTTTATGCACACTTTATGTCATATTCGTGCATTTTCTGGAACTAACCTATTAACAAGATGCCGAAGTGCCAGTTGCTGTTTTCTGCTGTTTTTGGTTTCAGAAATCCTAGTAACGAAATATTCTTGGAATTGGACGAAATCAACGCCCAGAGTCCTGTTTTGCCACGAAGCTTCCAGAAGACCGAAGAGGAGACGAAGTGGGGCCACGAGGTGGCCACACCCTAGGGCGGCGCGGCCTGGCCCTTGGCCGCGCCGACCTGTGGTGTGGGGCCCTCGTGTGGCCCCCTGACTTGCCCTTCCGCCTACTTAAAGCCTCCGTCGCGAAACCCCCAGTACCGAGAGCCACGATACGGAAAACCTTCCAGAGACGCCGCCGCCGCCAATCCCATCTCGGGGGATTCAGGAGATCGCCTCCGGCACCCTGCCGGAGAGGGGAATCATCTCCCGGAGGACTCTACGCCGCCATGGTCGCCTCCGGAGTGATGTGTGAGTAGTCTACACCTGGACTATGGGTCCATAGCAGTAGCTAGATGGTTGTCTTCTCCCCATTGTGCTTAATTGTCGGGTCTTGTGAGCTACCGAACATGATCAAGATCATCTATCTGTAATTCTATATGTTGTGTTTGTTGGGATCCGATGAATAGAGAATACTTGTTATGTTGATTATCAAATTTATATCTATGTGTTGTTTATGATCTTGCATGCTCTCCGTTACTAGTAGATGCTCTGGCCAAGTAGATGCTTGTAACTCCAAGAGGGAGTATTTATGCTCGATAGTGGGTTCTTGTCTCCGTGAATCTGGGGAAGTGACAGAAATCTCTAAGATTATGGATGTGCTGTTGCCACTAGGGATAAAACATTGGTGCTATGTTCAAGGACGTAGTTACTGATTACATTACGCGCAATACTTAATGCAATTGTCTGTTGTTAGCAACTTAATACTGGAGGGGGTTCGGATGATAACCTGAAGGTGGACTTTTTAGGCATAGATGCATGCTGGATAGCGGTCTATGTACTTTGTCGTAATGCCCAATTAAATATCACTATACTCATCATAATATGTATGTGCATGGTCATGCCCTCTTTATTTGTCAATTGCCCAACTGTAATTTGTTCACCCAACATGCTGTTTATCTTATGGGAGAGACACCTCTAGTGAACTGTGGACCCCGGTCCAATTCTCTATACTGAAATACAATCTACTGCAATACTGTTCTACTGTTTTCTGCAAACAATCATCATCCACACTATACATCTAATCCTTTGTTACAGCAAGCCGGTGAGATTGACAACCTCACTGTTTCGTTGGGGCAAAGTACTTTGGTTGTGTTGTGCAGGTTCCACGTTGGCGCCGGAATCTCTGGTGTTGCGCCGCACTACATCCCGCCACCATCAACCTTCAACGTGCTTCTTGACTCCTACTGGTTCGATTAAACCTTGGTTTCTTACTGAGGGAAACTTGCCGTTGTGCGCATCACACCTTCCTCTTGGGGTTCCCAACGGACGTGTCAACTGCACGCATCAAGCAAATTTACGGCGCCGTTGCCGGGAGATCAAGACACGCTGCAAGGGGAGTCTCCACTTCCCAATCTCTTTACTTTGTTTTTGTCTTGCTTAGTTTTATTTACTACTTTGTTTGCTGCACTATATCAAAATACAAAAAAATTAGTTGCTAGTTTTACTTTATTTGCTATCTTGTTTGCTATATCAAAAACACAAAAAAATTAGTTACTCGCATTTACTTTATCTAGTTTGCTTTATTTACTACTGCTAAAATGGCCACTCCTGAAAATACTAAGTTGTGTGACTTCACAACCACAAATAATAATGATTTCTTATGCACACCTATTGCTCCACCTGCTACTACAGCAGAATTCTTTGAAATTAAACCTGCTTTACTGAATCTTGTTATGCGAGAGCAATTTTCTGGTGTTAGTTCTGATGATGCTGCTGCCCATCTTAATAATTTTGTTGAACTATGTGAAATGCAAAAGTATAAGGATGTAGATGGTGATATTATTAAATTGAAATTGTTTCCTTTCTCATTAAGAGGAAGAGCTAAAGATTGGTTGCTATCTCTGCCTAAGAATAGTATTGATTCCTGGACTAAATGCAAGGATGCTTTTATTGGTAGATATTATCCCCCTGCTAAAATTATATCTTTGAGGAGTAGCATAATGAATTTTAAACAATTAGATACTGAGCATGTTGCACAAGCATGGGAAAGAATGAAATCTTTGGTTAAAAATTGCCCAACACATGGACTGACTACTTGGATGATCATCCAAACCTTCTATGCAGGACTAAATTTTTCTTCGCGGAATTTATTGGATTCAGCTGCTGGAGGTACCTTTATGTCCATCACTCTTGGTGAAGCAACAAAGCTTCTTGATAATATGATGATCAATTACTCTGAATGGCACACGGAAAGAGCTCCACAAGGTAAGAAGGTAAATTCTGTCGAAGAAACCTCTTCCTTGAGTGATAAGATTGATGCTATTATGTCTATGCTTGTGAATGATAGGACTAATGTTGATCCTAATAATGTTCCGTTAGCTTCATTGGTTGCACAAGAAGAACATGTTGATGTAAACTTCATTAAAAATAATAATTTCAACAACAATGCTTATCGGAACAATTCTAGTAATAACTATAGGCCATATCCTTATAATAATGGTAACGGTTATGCTAATTCTTATGGGAATTCTTACAATAATAATAGGAACACACCCCCTGGACTTGAAGCTATGCTTAAAGAATTTATTAGTACACAAACTGCCTTTAACAAATCTGTTGAGGAAAAACTCAATAAAATTGATATTCTCGCTTCTAAGGTTGATAGTCTTGCCTCTGATGTTGATCTTTTGAAATCGAAAGTTATGCCTAATAGGGATATTGAAAATAAAATTGTTACTACAGCAAATGCCATCCAAGTTAGAATTAATGAGAATATAAGATTGATGGCCGAATTGTGTGCTAGGTGGGATAGAGAAGAAAATGAAAAACTAGCTAAAGAGAAGAATGTAGCTAAAGTTTGGACTATTACCACCACAAGTAATGTTGATTCTTCACATTTTGCTGCACCTCCTACTATTACTAATAAAAGAATTGGTGTTAGCAATGTTTCCACTTCTAATGCAAAGCGCGAGAAACTGCCCGAAACTGCTAAAACTGCTGAAACTGCCTGTGATAAAACTGCTGAAATTTTTTCCAACATTGGGGATGATGATCCCATTGCTTTAGATTATAATGGCTTGAATTTTGATGATTGCCACATCTCTGAAGTTATAAAGTTCTTGCAAAAACTTGCTAAAAGTCCTAACGCTAGTGCTATAAATTTGGCTTTCACGCAACATATTACAAATGCTCTCATAAAAGCTAGAGAAGAGAAACTAGAGCGCGAAGCCTCTATTCCTAGAAAGCTAGAGGATGGTTGGGAGCCCATCATTAAGATGAAGGTCAAAGATTTTGATTGTAATGCTTTATGTGATCTTGGTGCAAGTATTTCCGTTATGCCTAAGAAAATTTATAATATGCTTGACTTGCCACCGCTGAAAAATTGTTATTTGGATGTTAATCTTGCTGATCATTCTACAAAGAAACCTTTGGGGAAAGTTGATAATGTTCGCATTACCGTTAACAATAACCTTGTCCCCGTTGATTTTGTTGTCTTGGATATTGAATGCAATGCATCTTGTCCCATTATATTGGGAAGACCTTTTCTTCGAACTGTTGGTGCTATCATTGATATGAAGGAAGGTAATATAAAATATCAATTTCCTCTCAAGAAAGGTATGGAACACTTCCCTAGAAAGAGAATGAAGTTACCTTTTGATTCTATTATTAGAACAAATTATGATGTTGACACTTCGTCTCTTGATAACACTTGATACACACTTTCTGCGCCTAGCTGAAAGGCGTTAAAGAAAAGCGCTTATGGGAGACAACCCATGGTTTTTACTACGGTACTTTGTTTTTATTTTGTGTCTTGGAAGTTGTTTACTACTGTAGCAACCTCTCCTTATCTTAGTTTAGTGTTTTGTTGTGCCAAGTAAAGTCGTTGATAGTAAAGTTCATACTAGATTTGGATTACTGCGCAGAAACAGATTTCTTTGTTGTCACGAATCTGGGCTTTTTTCTCTGTAGGTAACTCAGAAAATTATGCCAATTTACGTGAGTGATCCTCAGATATGTACGCAACTTTCATTCAATTTGAGAATTTTCATTTGAGCAAGTCTGGTGCCTCGATAAAATTCGTCAATACGAACTGTTCTGTTTTGACAGATTCTGCCTTTTATTTCGCATTGCCTCTTTTGCTATGTTGGATGAATTTCTTTGATCCATTAATGTCCAGTAGCTTTATGCAATGTCCAGAAGTGTTAAGAATGATTGTGTCACCTCTGAACATGTTAATTTTTATTGTCCACTAACCCTCTAATGAGTTGTTCTAAGTTTGGTGTGGAGGAAGTTTTCAAGGATCAAGAGAGGGAGATGATACAACATGATCAAGGAGAGTGAAAGCTCTAAGCTTGGGGATGCCCCGGTGGTTCACCCTTGCATATATCAAGAAGACTCAAGCGTCTAAGCTTGGGGATGCCCAAGGCATCCCCTTCTTCATCGACAACATTATCAGGTTCCTTCCCTGAAACTATATTTTTATTCCATCACATCTTATGTGCTTTTCTTGGAGCGTCGGTTTGTTTTTGTTTTTTGTTTTGTTTGAATAAAATGGATCCTAGCATTCACTGTATGGGAGAGAGACACGCTCCGCTATAGCATATGGACAAGTATGTCCTTAGGCTTTACTCATAATATTCATGGCGAAGTTTCTTCTTCGTTAAATTGTTATATGGTTGGAATTGGAAAATGATACATGTAGTAAATTGCTAAAATGTCTTGGATAATGTGATACTTGGCAATTGTTGTGCTCATGTTTAAGCTCTTGCATCATATACTTTGCACCCATTAATGAAGAAATACATAGAGCATGCTAAAATTTGGTTTGCATATTTGGTCTCTCTAAAGTCTAGATAATTTCTAGTATTGAGTTTGAACAACAAGGAAGACGGTGTGGAGTCTTATAATGTTTTCAATATGTCTTTTATGTGAGTTTTGCTGAACCGTTCATCCTTGTGTTTGTTTCAAATAACCTTGCTAGCCTAAACCTTGTATCGAGAGGGATTACTTCTCATGCATCCAAAATCCTTGAGCCAACCACTATGCCATTTGTGTCCACCATACCTACCTACTACATGGTATTTCTCCGCCATTCCAAAGTAAATTGCTTGAGTGCTACCTTTAAATTCCATCATTCGCCTTTGCAATAAATAGCTCATGGGACAAATAGCTTAAAAACTATTGTGGTATTGAATATGTACTTATGCACTTTATCTCTTACTAAGTTGCTTGTTGTGCGATAACCATGTTCACTGGGGACGCCATCAACTACCCTTTGTTGAATATCATGTGAGTTGCTATGCATGTTCGTCTTGTCTGAAGTAAGGGAGATCTACCACCTTATGGTTAAGCATGCATATTGTTAGAGAAGAACATTGGGCCGCTAACTAAAGCCATGATCCATGGTGGAAGTTTCAGTTTTGGACATATATCCTCAATCTCATATGAGAAAATTATTAATTGTTGTTACATGCTTATGCATAAAAGAGGAGTCCATTATCTGTTGTCTATGTTGTCCCGGTATGGATGTCTAAGTTGAGAATAATCAATAGCGAGAAATCCAATGCGAGCTTTCTCCTTAGACCTTTGTACAGGCGGCATAGAGGTACCCCTTTGTGACACTTGGTTAAAACATGTGCATTGCGATGATCCGGTAGTCCAAGCTAATTAGGACAAGGTGCGGGCACTATTAGTATACTATGCATGAGGCTTGCAACTTGTAAGATATAATTTACATGATACATATGCTTTATTACTACCGTAGACAAAATTGTTTCATGTTTTCAAAATCAAAGCTCTAGCACAAATATAGCAATCGATGCTTTTCCTCTATGGAGGACCATTCTTTTACTTTTATGTTGAGTCAGTTCACCTATTTCTCTCCACCTCAAGAAGCAAACACTTGTGTGAACTGTGCATTGATTCCTACATACTTGCATATTGCACTTATTATATTACTCTATGTTGACAAATATCCATGAGATATACATGTTACAAGTTGAAAGCAACCGCTAAAACTTAATCTTCCTTTGTGTTGCTTCAATGCTTTTACTATGAATTATTGCTTTATGAGTTAACTCTTATGCAAGACTTATTGATGCTTGTCTTGAAGTACTATTCATGAAAAGTCTTTGCTATATGATTCACTTGTTTACTCATGTCATATACATTGTTTTGATCGCTGCATTCACTACATATGCTTTACAAATAGTATGATCAAGGTTATGATGGCATGTCACTCCAGAAATTATCTTTGTTATCGTTTTACCTGCTCGGGACGAGCAGAACTAAGCTTGGGGATGCTGATACGTCTCCGACGTATCGATAATTTCTTGTGTTCCATGCCACATTATTGATGATATCTACATGTTTTATGCACACTTTATGTCATATTCGTGCATTTTTTGGAACTAACCTATTAACAAGATGCCGAAGTGCCAGTTGCTGTTTTCTGCTGTTTTTGGTTTCAGAAATCCTAGTAACGAAATATTCTCGGAATTGGACGAAATCAACGCCTAGGGTCCTATTTTGCCACGAAGCTTCCAGAAGACCGAAGAGGAGACGAAGTGGGGCCACGAGGTGGCCACACCCTAGGGCGGCGCGGCCTGGCCCTTGGCCGCGCCGACCTGTGGTGTGGGGCCCTCGTGTGCCCCCCTGACCTGCCCTTCCGCCTACTTAAAGCCTCCGTCGCGAAACCCCCAGTACCGAGAGCCACGATACGGAAAACCTTCCAGAGACGCCGCCGCCGCCAATCCCATCTCGGGGGATTCAGGAGATCGCCTCCGGCACCCTGCCGGAGAGGGGAATCATCTCCCGGAGGACTCTACGCCGCCATGGTCGCCTCCGGAGTGATGTGTGAGTAGTCTACCCCTGGACTATGGGTCCATAGCAGTAGCTAGATGGTTGTCTTCTCCCCATTGTGCTTAATTGTCGGGTCTTGTGAGCTGCCGAACATGATCAAGATCATCTATCTGTAATTCTATATGTTGTGTTTGTTGGGATCCGATGAATAGAGAATACTTGTTATGTTGATTATCAAATTTATATCTATGTGTTGTTTATGATCTTGCATGCTCTCCGTTACTAGTAGATGCTCTGGTCAAGTAGATGCTTGTAACTCCAAGAGGGAGTATTTATGCTCGATAGTGGGTTCATGTCTCCGTGAACTGGGAAGTGACAGAAATCTCTAAGATTATGGATGTGCTGTTGCCACTAGGGATAAAACATTGGTGCTATGTTCAAGGACGTAGTTACTGATTACATTACGCGCAATACTTAATGCAATTGTCTGTTGTTAGCAACTTAATACCGGAGGGGGTTCGGATGATAACCTGAAGGTGGACTTTTTAGGCATAGATGCATGCTGGATAGCGGTCTATGTACTTTGTCGTAATGCCCAATTAAATCTCACTATACTCATCATAATATGTATGTGCATGGTCATGCCCTATTTATTTGTCAATTGCCCAACTGTAATTTGTTCACCCAACATGCTGTTTATCTTATGGGAGAGACACCTCTAGTGAACTGTGGACCCCGGTCCAATTCTCTATACTGAAATACAATCTCTTGCCAATCTTGTTCTCTTGTTTTACGCAAACAATCATCATCCACACTATACATCTAATCCTTTGTTACAGCAAGCCGGTGAGATTGACAACCTCACTGTTTCGTTGGGGCAAAGTACTTTGGTTGTGTTGTGCAGGTTCCACGTTGGCGCCGGAATCTCTGGTGTTGCGCCGCACTACATCCCGCCACCATCAACCTTCAACGTGCTTCTTGACTCCTACTGGTTCGATTAAACCTTGGTTTCTTACTGAGGGAAACTTGCCGTTGTGCGCATCACACCTTCCTCTTGGGGTTCCCAACGGACGTGTCAACTGCACGCATCAGGAAGCTAGTGATGCTATCGCCGCTACCTAATGGTCACCGGAGCATGATCGACGGCGAGGTGAAGCAGCGACGCTCACGGGCTCACGGTGCGGCAATTATATAAAGTGTAATTGAGATGGCCGAGGGCACTAGCGGAACGAGTAGCTCACCAGGAGCACCGAGGGCTTGACGGCGTGGTCTATGGTGGTTGCAATCGATGGTGACGACAGTGATCGGTGTCGGAGAAGAGGGCTCGGTGAAGACGCTCAAGAGGTCTTCGACTCGATTCCTTGCGTGGGCTGAGAAAGTCAAGGTCGGGGAGGACGATGGTGACCACGACATGGCTCGGGGGTGCTCCAGACGGTGGCGGGAAGAGATGGCCGGCGAGCTAGGGTTTTAGTTTTCCCAGAAATTGGAGGAGGAAAGAAGAAACGGGAAGCTAGGGTTCGTCGGGGGTATTTATAGGCTCCTCACGGTCGGCGACGTGCCCACGAAGTCCGCGAAGACGGCCGGGACGTGGCTCAGCTCGTCGTGCTGTCGAGCTCCCATGAGAGGAAGAGGATGAGGAAGAACTCCCTCTCTTTGATCTTTTGGACGAAGGGGTACGGTGGGCTAGGCTACTAGTGGGCTTGGTCGACGTGGTGGTGATGGGCTACAGTGTTGGGCTGCGGTGGCTGCTCTGGTAAGTCTCTCTCTTTTTTCTATTTTCTATTTTCTGTTTTTATTTACTAATTTTGAATCCATTTGAATTCAGATTTGAATTGTTCTCTGTTTTGAAGGTTTTTAGAATAGTTAAATCTTATTAGAACTTGATAAAAATGTTTATTGCATAATTGTGTTGTTCAAATAAATATTTAAGCTTTGATTAAATTGATGTTCTTGTGAGGTACAATTCAAAATTCAAAATAGATATGAATTTAGGGTTCATCTCAATTGTTTTTTAGTTGGGAGCCCAAATCTGTTTAAAGGGTTTGAAAATTTATAACATGTGCATGGTGAACACATTATTAGGTTTTGCTAGTACTTAACAATATGGATTGTTCACATATATTTTAATGATGGCTAGAGTTTAAAATGAATGGGAATGTGATGCGTGCAGTTGACACGTCCGTTGGGAACCTCAAGAGGAAGGTGTGATGCGCACAGCGGCAAGTTTCCCTCAGTAAGAAACCAAGGTTTAATCGAACCAGTAGGAGTCAAGAAGCACGTTGAAGGTTGATGGCGGCGGGATGTAGTGCGGCGCAACACCAGAGATTCCGGCGCCAACGTGGAACCTGCACAACACAGCCAAAGTACTTTGCCCCAACGAAACAGTGAGGTTGTCAATCTCACCGGCTTGCTGTAACAAAGGATTAGATGTATAGTGTGGATGATGATTGTTTGCAGAAAACAGTAGAACAGTATTGCAGTAGATTGTATTTCAGTATAGAGAATTGGACCGGGGTCCACAGTTCACTAGAGGTGTCTCTCCCATAAGATAAACAGCATGTTGGGTGAACAAATTACAGTTGGGCAATTGACAAATAAATAGGGCATGACCATGCACATACATATTATGATGAGTATAGTGAGATTTAATTGGGCATTACGACAAAGTACATAGACCGCTATCCAGCATGCATCTATGCCTAAAAAGTCCACCTTCAGGTTATCATCCGAACCCCCTCCAGTATTAAGTTGCTAACAACAGACAATTGCATTAAGTATTGCGCGTAATGTAATCAGTAACTACATCCTCGAACATAGCACCAATGTTTTATCCCTAGTGGCAACAGCACATCCATAATCTTAGAGATTTCTGTCACTTCCCCAGATTCACGGAGACATGAACCCACTATCGAGCATAAATACTCCCTCTTGGAGTTACAAGCATCTACTTGGCCAGAGCATCTACTAGTAACGGAGAGCATGCAAGATCATAAACAACACATAGATATAAATTGATAATCAACATAACAAGTATTCTCTATTCATCGGATCCCAACAAACGCAACATATAGAATTACAGATAGATGATCTTGATCATGTTCGGCAGCTCACAAGACCCGACAATTAAGCACAATGGGGAGAAGACAACCATCTAGCCACTGCTATGGACCCATAGTCCAGGGGTAGACTACTCACACATCACTCCGGAGGCGACCATGGCGGCGTAGAGTCCTCCGGGAGATGATTCCCCTCTCCGGCAGGGTGCCGGAGGCAATCTCCTGAATCCCCCGAGATGGGATTGGCGGCGGCGGCGTCTCTGGAAGGTTTTCCGTATCGTGGCTCTCGCATCGGGGGTTTCGCGACGGAGGCTTTAAATAGGCGGAAGGGCAGGTCAGGGGGCCACACGAGGGCCCCACACTACAGGTCGGCGCGGCCAAGGGCCAGGCCGCGCCGCCCTAGGGTGTGGCCACCTCGTGGCCCCACTTCGTCTCCTCTTCGGTCTTCTGGAAGCTTCGTGGCAAAATAGGACCCGGGGCGTTGTTTTCGTCCACGTCCGAGAATATTTCGTTACTGGGATTTCTGAAACCAAAAACAGCGTAAAACAAAGAATCGACACTTCGGCATCTTGTTAATAGGTTAGTTCCGTAAAATGCACGAATATGACATAAAGTGTGCATAAAACATGTAGATATCATCAATAATGTGGCATGGAACACAAGAAATTATCGATACGTCGGAGACGTATCAGCATCCCCAAGCTTAGTTCTGCTCGTCCCGAGCAGGTAAAACGATAACAAAGATAATTTATGGAGTGACATGCCATCATAACCTTGATCGTACTATTTGTAAAGCATATGTAGTGAATGCAGCGATCAAAACAATGTATATGACATGAGTAAACAAGTGAATCATATAGCAAAGACTTTTCATGAATAGTACTTCAAGACAAGCATCAATAAGTCTTGCATAAGAGTTAACTCATAAAGCAATAATTCATAGTAAAAGCATTGAAGCAACACAAAGGAAGATTAAGTTTCAGCGGTTGCTTTCAACTTGTAACATGTATATCTCATGGATAATTGTCAACATAGAGTAATATAATAAGTGCAATATGCAAGTATGTAGGAATCAATGCACAGTTCACACAAGTGTTTGCTTCTTGAGGTGGAGAGAAATAGGTGAACTGACTCAACAATGAAAGTAAAAGAATGGTCCTCCAAAGAGGAAAAGCATCGATTGCTATGTTTGTGCTAGAGCTTTGATTTTGAAAACATGAAACAATTTTGTCAACGGTAGTAATAAAGCATATGTATCATGTAAATTATATCTTACAAGTTGCAAGCCTCATGCATAGTATACTAATAGTGCCCGCACCTTGTCCTAATTAGCTTGGACTACCGGATCATCGCAATGCACATGTTTTAACCAAGTGTCACAAAGGGGTACCTCTATGCCGCCTGTACAAAGGTCTAAGGAGAAAGCTCGCATCGGATTTCTCGCTATTGATTATTCTCAACTTAGACATCCATACCGGGACAACATAGACAACAGATAATGGACTCCTCTTTTATGCATAAGCATGTAGCAACAATTAAAAATTTTCTCATATGAGATTGAGGATATATGTCCAAAACTGAAACTTCCACCATGAATCATGGCTTTAGTTAGCGGCCCAATGTTCTTCTCTAACAATATGCATGCTTAACCATAAGGTGGTAGATCTCTCTTACTTCAGACAAGACGAACATGCATAGCAACTCACATGATATTCAACAAAGAATAGTTGATGGCGTCCCGTAAACATGGTTATCGCACAACAAGCAACTTAATAAGAGATAAAGTGCATAAGTACATATTCAATACCACAATAGTTTTTAAGCTATTTGTCCCATGAGCTATATATTGCAAAGGTGAATGATGGAATTTTAAAGGTAGCACTCAAGAAATTTACTTTGGAATGGCGGAGAAATACCATGTAGTAGGTAGGTATGGTGGACACAAATGGCATAGTGGTTGGCTCAAGGATTTTGGATGCATGAGAAGTATTCCCTCTCGATACAAGGTTTAGGCTAGCAAGGCTATTTGAAACAAACACGAGGATGAACCGGTGCAGCAAAACTCACATAAAAGACGTATTGTAAACATTATAAGACTCTACACCGTCTTCCTTGTTGTTCAAACTCAATACTAGAAATTATCTAGACCTTAGAGAGACCAAATATGCAAACCAAATTTTAGCATGCTCTATGTATTTCTTCATTAATGGGTGCAAAGTATATGATGCAAGAGCTTAAACATGAGCACAACAATTGCCAAGTATCACATTATCCAAGACATTATAGCAAATTACTACATGTATCATTTTCCAATTCCAACCATATAACAATTTAACGAAGAAGAAACTTCGCCATGAATACTATGAGTAAAGCCTAAGGACATACTTGTCCATATGCTACAGCAGAGCGTGTCTCTCTCCCATACAGTGAATGCTAGGATCCATTTTATTCAAACAAAAACAAAACAAAAACAAAAACAAACCGACGCTCCAAGCAAAGCACATAAGATGTGATGGAATAAAAATATAGTTTCAGGGGAGGAACCTGATAATGTTGTCGATGAAGAAGGGGACGCCTTGGGCATCCCCAAGCTTAGACGCTTGAGTCTTCTTGATATATGCAGGGGTGAACCACCGGGGCATCCCCAAGCTTAGAGCTTTCACTCTCCTTGATCATGTTGTATCATCTCCCTCTCTTGATCCTTGAAAACTTCCTCCACACCAAACTTAGAACAACTCATTAGAGGGTTAGTGCACAATCAAAATATACATGTTCAGAGGTGACATAATCATTCTTAACACTTCTGGACATTGCACAAAGCTAATGAAAGTCAATGGAATCGAAATATCCATCGAACATAACAAAACTGGCAATGCGAAATAAAAGGCAGAATCTGTCAAAAACAGAACAGTTCGTATTGAAGAATTTTATCGAGGCACCAGACTTGCTCAAATGAAAATGCTAAAATTGAATGAAAGTTGCGTACATATCTGAGGATCACTCACGTAAATTGGCATAATTTTCTGAGTTACCTACAGAGAAAACAGCCCAGATTCGTGACAGCAAAGAAATCTGTTTCTGTGCAGTAATCCAAATCTAGTATGAACTTTACTATCAACGACTTTACTTGGCACAACAAAACACTAAACTAAGATAAGGAGAGGTTGCTACAGTAGTAAACAACTTCCAAGACACAAAATAAAAATAAAGTACTGTAGTAAAAACCATGGGTTGTCTCCCATAAGCGCTTTTCTTTAACGCCTTTCAGCTAGGCGCAGAAAGTGTGTATCAAGTATTATCGGAGGGTGGTGCATCATTATCATGAGCTCCCCCATCCGTAGTAGTACTAAGGGCTTTGTCAATTTTAGGCCTATAATAATACTTCTTTGGTTTAGGCACTTTAGAGACGTACATAAACTTTTGCTCCTTACCCACATAAGCCTTTTCCTTATATTTAAGAGAAGAAAATGTTGAACCCAAGGTTCCCATAGCTTTTTCAAGTTCGTCAATCCTATTGATTTGATCATCATGGACAGCACAAGTTCCTAGGACACTAATTCTTTCATCAATTTCTCCTAAGGATTTATCAAGTTCATCAGTGTTATCAAGTAACATCTCCAATTTAGCTTCAATACTTGGAAAAAATTTCTCTAAGGTTTCCAATTTTTTTATAACATCTTTAAGAGAGATTTCAGTTTTAACTTCATCAACAGGGGGTATTCCAAATAGACTCTCAATAATGCAGCTAGCTTCTGATGCAGGAGTACTTAGGAAGTTACCTTTCGCGAGACTATCAAGAACATACCTATTCCAGCTAGAGATACCAACATAAAAATTCCTGAGTAGGATAGTGGTGGAGTGTTTCTTAATGCACCTATTATGGGCATCACTAATTCTGTACCAAGCATCTCTTAAGCATTCTCCCCCTCGTTGCTTAAACGTACGAACTTCAACTTCAGGATTACTCATTTTAGCAGTAGTAAATAAAGCAAACTAGATAAAGTAAATGCGAGTAACTAAATTTTTTTTTTGTGTTTTTGATATAGTAAACAAGATAGCAAATAAAGTAAAACTAGCAACTAATTTTTTTGTATTTTGATATAGTGCAGCAAACAAAGTAGTAAATAAAACTAAGCAAGACAAAAACAAAGTAAAGAGATTGGGAAGTGGAGACTCCCCTTGCAGCGTGTCTTGATCTCCCCGGCAACGGCGCCAGAAATTTGCTTGATGCGTGCAGTTGACACGTCCGTTGGGAACCCCAAGAGGAAGGTGTGATGCGCACAGCGGCAAGTTTCCCTCAGTAAGAAACCAAGGTTTAATCGAACCAGTAGGAGTCAAGAAGCACGTTGAAGGTTGATGGCGGCGGGATGTAGTGCGGCGCAACACCAGAGATTCCGGCGCCAACGTGGAACCTGCACAACACAACCAAAGTACTTTGCCCCAACGAAACAGTGAGGTTGTCAATCTCACCGGCTTGCTGTAACAAAGGATTAGATGTATAGTGTGGATGATGATTGTTTGCAGAAAACAGAGAACAAAGATTGCAGTAGATTGTATTTCAGTATAGAGAATTGGACCGGGGTCCACAGTTCACTAGAGGTGTCTCTCCCATAAGATAGACATCATGTTGGGTGAACAAATTACAGTTGGGCAATTGACAAATAAAGAGGGCATGACCATGCACATACATATTATGATGAGTATAGTGAGATTTAATTGGGCATTACGACAAAGTACATAGACCGCTATCCAAAGATGCATCTATGCCTAAAAAGTCCACCTTCAGGTTATCATCCGAACCCCCTCCAGTATTAAGTTGCTAACAACAGACAATTGCATTAAGTATTGCGCGTAATGTAATCAGTAACTACATCCTCGAACATAGCACCAATGTTTTATCCCTAGTGGCAACAACACATCCATAATCTTAGATATTTCTGTCACTTCCCCAGATTCACGGAGACATGAACCCACTATCGAGCATAAATACTCCCTCTTGGAGTTACAAGCATCTACTTGGCCAGAGCATCTACTAGTAACGGAGAGCATGCAAGATCATAAACAACACATAGATATAAATTGATAATCAACATAACAAGTATTCTCTATTCATCGGATCCCAACAAACGCAACATATAGAATTACAGATAGATGATCCTGATCATGTTCGGCAGCTCACAAGACCCGACAATTAAGCACAATGGGGAGAAGACAACCATCTAGCTACTGCTATGGACCCATAGTCCAGGGGTAGACTACTCACACATCACTCCGAAGGCGACCATGGCGGCGTAGAGTCCTCCGGGAGATGATTCCCCTCTCCGGCAGGGTGCCGGAGGCGATCTCCTGAATCCCCCGAGATGGGATTGGCGGCGGCGGCGTCTCTGGAAGGTTTTCCGTATCGTGGCTCCCGGTACTGGGGGTTTCGCGACGGAGGCTTTAAATAGGCGGAAGAGCAGGTCAGGGGGCCACACGAGGGCCCCACACTACAGGTCGGCGCGGCCAAGGGCCAGGCCGCGCCGCCCTAGGGTGTGGCCACCTCGTGGCCCCACTTCGTCTCCTCTTCGGTCTTCTGGAAGCTTCGTGGCAAAATAGGACCCTGGGCGTTGATTTCGTCCAATTCCGAGAATATTTCGTTACTAGGATTTCTGAAACCGAAAACAGCAGAAAACAGCAACTGGCACTTCGGCATCTTGTTAATAGGTTAGTTCCAGAAAATGCACGAATATGACATAAAGTGTGCATAAAACATGTAGATATCATCAATAATGTGGCATGGAACACAAGAAATTATCGATACGTCGGAGACGTATCAGAATGAGGTTGGGGTTGGATCATGATTTTATGTGGGTAATTGTTTCTAAAGGTTTAAGAAGATGATTGAATAAACTCTATAATTGCTAAACTCATTTTGCAAATTTTAGCTTGAATTATTTAGGGTAGATCCTATGTCATCATGGTTACTTCACTTGCTAAGGTGATGGTCCAAACTATAATATATTATTCCTATTTGGTTAACTAAATAAGTTATTTAGAATGCAAAATAGAATTAGATATTGGTTTCACTCTAATCACTAAATGGCATTTAGCCTTTAGATATATATGGCTTGGTTTATACTTGTGATCCATGATGCACAAGTTAGGACATAATATTTTATGTGGAGTGGATCCTATGTGAAAGGGTTTAGGATTTTTGGTGATGTTTCACTAATTTGAAGTATAAATAGGCATGAGGTACGGCAGGGTCCTACTTATAATCCCATATGGTACTTGGATTGAAATTCAAATGTGGTCTATGGTTTTAGTGGTGATCACCCCTGTGATACACAACTAGAATTAGGATATGAGTATGAGCTTTGATCATGTTTTATTGGCTAGGGTTATTCTACTCACTTAGGTAGGATTCCTGTATCAAGACAATGCTAGGGTTGTCCCAAATATTTGGATAAGCAAAGTTAAAGTTAATGCCATTACTCCTACACTCAAGATATGAGAAATGGTTTAGGTTTAATTGCTAGGGATCTATCATTTTATGTGGTGGATGATCTCTGATTATCTCACAAGTTTGTCTTATCATCTAAATCTTTGTTGTGGGTATACTTCATGGGCGTACCATCGACAGTGCCTAGATCCGGCAAGCCCGGGTGGCCCACAGATGGTGATGTGGAATGTGGCCCATCGGGCGACCCAGTTGTTGTTGATCCTGACGGGTGAAGTCCGGCCCAGGAAAAGGGAGCCGGATCCGACCGACCTTAAGGAGGAACCCGGATCCATGAAGGCCCATTAAGGAACCCGGATCCGGTGCGACGTGAATAGGAAGGCGGATCCTTGACGTACACGGCAAGACATTGTACCATAGTTAGGCAACCTGTATCCGGCTAGGACTCTCCATGTAAACCCTAGATCCGTGCGCCTTTATAAGCCGGATACCGGGAGCCCTAGAGGCACAACCACAACTCATTGTAACATCGCGAAAGCGCCCAGATAATTCCAGACAAGCAGCAGTAGGCCCTGTCATCGTGCAGGTGTTCCGAAGCTGGGTAAATCGCGTACCACCGTCCTGTGTGCACTCCGCCCTATGGCCCCTACTTCTTCTCCCCCTCGTGAGGATCCCTCCTCCGAGGTACCGTCGATTAGGCAACGACAGTTGGCGCCCACCGTGGGGCCTGCGGCGTCTGGAGGCCGGAACCGGGAGGGTTCCGCCATGGGAAGCTACGACGACACCATCGCTGTGGGGCGCGTCCTTTACGCTGGAAATCTGCCGTTCGTCCCTCCGGATGAGTGCTGGATTCCGGCTAAGACAAACCCCGTCAAGCTCTCCATCGTCCCAGTTGGCGGCATACACATCTTCATCGGGGAAACCGTCGATTCCGACGGAAACTGTTGTGGGTATACTTCATGGGTGTACCATCGACAGTGCCTAGATCCGGCAAGCTCGGGTGGCCCACAGATGGTGATGAGGCATGTGGCCCATCGGGCGGCCCAGTTGCTGTTGATCCTGACGGAAGAAGTCCGGCCCAGGAGCAGGGAGCCGGATCCGACCAACCTTGAGGAGGAACCCGGATCCACGAAGGCCCATTAAGGGACCCGAATCCGGTACGACACAGATAGAAGGGCGGATCCTTGACGTACACGGCAAGGCATTGTATCATAGTTAGGCAACCTGTGTCCGGGTAGGACTCTCCATGTAAACCCTAGATCCGTGCGCCTTTATAAGCCGTATCCCGGGAGCCCTAGAGGCACAACCACAACTCATTGTAACATCGCGAAAGCGCCCAGATAATTCCAGACAAGCAGCAGTAGGCCCTGTCATCGTGCAGGTGTTTCGAAGCTGGGTAAATCGCGTACCACCGTCCCGTGTGCACTCCGCCCTATGGTCCCTACTTCTTCTCCCCCTCGTGAGGATCCCTCCTCCGAGGTACCGTCGATTAGGCAACGACAGTTGGCGCCCACCGTGGGGCCTGCGGCGTCTGGAGGCCGGAACTGGGAGGGTTCCGCTATGGGAAGCTACGACAACACCATCGCTGTGGGGCGCGTCCTTTACGCCGGAAATCTGCCGATCGTCCCTCCAGATGAGTGCTGGATTCCGGCTAGGACAAACCCCGTCAAGCTCTCCATCGTCCTAGTTGGCGGCATACACATCTTCATCGGGGAAACCGTCGATTCTGACGGAAACCCACTGGTAAGTAACGCAGACGCGACCGCCGCTGAGCTGGACGCAGTCACGAAGATCCGATCTGAGATGCACGAGCTTCCCAAGGAAGATTCTGCCTTGGATCTGGAAATTTCAAACCCCACCCAATCCGCCCCTGAGCAGGAAATAACGGTGGAAGACCAATGCAGATCCGCCTGGGTCTCCCAGGTGTTAGAAAAGCAGAGGTGCCACTTCGTACACTTCTTGGCCCATACCGCCGGAACCGCCCCTCAAGAAGACGGAGCTGGTCCCGAGCAGGTCGAGGCACCAGAAAACGACGCTGCTCCGGATCAGGTCGAACCTGTCGGAGAGAGCGGAACTCCGGCCGAAGAGTCGATTTTGGGCAATCTAAGCCCAATTTCCGGGGATACCCCCTCCATGGATACTGAAGAGTTCAACCGCAAGCTAGGGGAGTACGGTTTCGGTGATCAGCCTGAAGTTGAGTCCGCCCAGCCTAAGCAAGTACTTGCGACTGTGGCGGCGCTGGGAGAACCTGGATCAGAAGATGCAAACACCCAATCCGACCCTCAGCCATCCCGTCAAGGATCTCCAATGTCGCGGGAGCGACCCCGTAAGGATTCCTCCTCCGAGGACCTCCTATCGCCTGAAGAGATGGTTGCACAAGCAGGCATGGATGCAGTTTATCGCTCGGATATTCTTAACAAACCCATCACTCCCGAAGACGTAGAAGCACTAGAAGCTAAGAGACTGGAGATGCTGGCCACAGCCAAGAAGTTCAAGGACACCGCAGCCGCAATGCTTGAGGAAAGGAAGCACGCCGCAGTTTTTGTGGAAGACTTCATCCAGCGCGAGCAGGAGGTGGACGAAGGACTGGCAAAGGTCAAGGAACTCCGAAAGCATTGGGAGGACAAGATCGTTGAAGCTCATCATGAGGTCGAAAGGGTTCGGCGAGAGTTGATAGCTCCCCGCAAGATCACCTTCGCAACGCCAACTGAGCAGCAGCCGTTCGCAACTCCAAAGGACAATATGATGAAGGCTGCAGAGATCTTGAAGAAAAAGAACGAGGAGATCGACATCGACTACGTTCGCGCGCTCGTCGCTTCAGCAGTGAGGCAGCAGAGTAAGGCAGACACTTCGCGCAAACTGGAATCTAACCCAGAGCATTGCGTCTCCACCGCGTAGAAGGACGCCTACGACAACCGCCATCGAGATGACGAGTCGCGAACCGGATCCTCGGAATGCAGAAGGAAAGCCAGAGAACACCCAAATCCAATCCCCGTTCCATCAAGGACACCTCCATCAGATCCAAGAAAGGGAAAGGATGCAATGTACTCTGGAAGAGACAAGTACCGCAACCCCTCTCCTCCGCCTAACGGATACCCGCGTCCCCCTCGCCGCCGTAGTCCAGCCGGAAACGCCAGGCCCCATGGGCCTGGCGGAATCATCATCCGCGACAACGTGCTGCCCTCGAGAAACAGGAACAGGGAACGCACGCCGGAATCCCGCCAGAGGCAGAACAACGATCGTGAACCCGAGCCTAGGAGGAGTCGGAACGAAGAACGCGACCCGGAGCCTCGTCGAAGCCGGAACGGCCATGACAGCCAGCGCCAAGGTGAAGGAAGCCACAGAAGCCGGAGCCAGCATCGGGAGGGGCGAGGAGAATCTGATGGCGGAAGCAAAAAGTCGGATCGGCCCCCTCGCAGGTCTCCCTCACCACCACCTAGCGGTGGCGGCGGAGGTGGAGGCGGAGGCGGCGGCCGGAGATCTCGCTCTCGCTCACAATATCCTCGCCACGGCTCGCGTGATGCGCGGGAACGCCTCAACGAATACCGAACTGACTACATCGGTCCAAAGTGCTTTGGCAAGATGATTCGAGAGGAACCAAAGCCAAGGATGAACCTCAAGCTACCCGGAAATCTGAAACATTATGATGGCACCGAAAGGCCAGATACCTGGATAGAGGATTACTACAATGCAGTAACCTTCGCCGGAGGAACCCCTAATATCGCCTGCCGCATGCTTCAGCTGTACCTTGTAGGTCCAGCCCGGATCTGGCTCAGCGACCTCGATAAGAACTCCATCTTTTGCTGGTTTGACCTGAAGACTGCCTTCGAGAAACACTTCAGGGGCACCTACAAAAGACCTGCCACAGCAAGCGATTTACAAGCATGTATTCAGAAGAAGGGAGAATCCTCAAGACACTTCCTCACAAGATGGTTGGCATGCAGTAACGAGTGCGAAAATGTCGACCACACCACCGCTATGTACGCCTTTATTGGTGGACTGCAGAGAGGAGGATTGCTGAGGCATAAGCTCACTTGTTTGGCTAACGCAAATAAACTGACTTTGGATGACATGATCTCCATTGCCAGTGATCATACTGCCGCCGATGATGATGCAGGCGGAGATCTCGCGGCCACAGCAATTCCCCTACACCAACAAAAGAAGAACCGTGATAACGGCAACAGCAGCAGCCACAAGCGCAAAAATCCTGATGACCAGAAGAGTGGCGGATCCGAGATGGTCGCCATGGCGTTCCAACGTGGAGGTCCAGGAGGCGGAAGAGGACGCGGCCGTGGAGGCGGAGCCGGCAGGGGCCAGCAGCATGGCACTGAGGTCACAGCTGTCGGATCCCGCGCCCCGCAAACTTACGAGGAGTACAGAGACATGCCCTGCCTGGCCCACCTGGATCCGGTCACGGGGAAGTCCACCCATACTAACCGCAACTGCAAGTGGGTCAATGATCTGAAGAACGACCCGGAGGCAGGATACAAGCGAGCCCGGAAGCACCGCCCACGCGGCAAAGGAGGCAAGGGCAAGAACAAGGACAAAGAGGAGGACAGTTCCGAGGCGATGGACGAGGATGATAACTCGCCGGATCCCAAGGCAGGGTCCGCGGGTAAATCCAACCCATTCGAGAAAAAGAGTGTGGGCGCGTACCACACCTTCCTCGGAACCCCAACAGTCCGCGCTACCAAGTCAGCTATCCGGATCCTGAATGCCACAGTTCCGGCTGTGCCGCAGTATGTCAGGTGGTCGGAAGTCCCGTGCACATTTGACAGGGCGGATCACCCTACCATTGTGCCAAAAGAGTGCTACGCCTTGGTTGTAAGTCCCCGCATAGACGGGTATGACTTCTCCAAGTGCCTCATGGATGGCGGAGCCAGCTTGAACATCATGTACCTAGAGACCCTAGAGCGGATGAACCTTACCAAGGAACAGCTCAAACACAGCAACACTGAGTTTCATGGCGTGGTTCCGGGTAAAAAGGCGAATTCCCTCGGCAGCATCACACTTCCCGTGGCCTTCGGCGATGTTCACAATTTCCGCGAAGAGAAGATCACATTTGAAGTTGTGCCCTTCAAGAGCTCCTACCACGTCATCTTCGGCAGGCCCACCTACCACAAGTTTCACGCAAGAGCGTGCTACATCTACAACAAGCTCAAGATTCCGGGTCCTAATGGTATGATTACCGTATCCGGAGACTACAAAAAGGCTCATGAGTGCGAGTTGGGCGAAGCCGCCTTCGCAGAGTCTGTGATATCTGGAGAAGAGCTGAAAGGCTACAGAGCCGCGGTGGATCCGACTGAAATGCAGACCACCAAGAAGCAGATCTCCGAGCACAAAAACTCCTTCAAGGCCGCGATAGAGACCAAGAAAGTCAACTTCAAGGAAGGCGATGATTCCAAGCAGGTCTCAGTCGGAGCCAACATGGACCCCAAATAGGAAGACGCACTCGTCGAGTTCCTCCGCGCTAACATGGATATCTTCGCGTGGCAGCCTTCTGACATGTCTGGAGTACCAAGGGAACTCGCCGAGCACTACCTCAACATAAATCCGGGGGCTAAACCGGTGAACCAAGCTATGCGATGCTTTGGAGACAAGAAGCGCCGCGCCATAGGAATGGAGTTAGCAAAGTTACTAGAGGCAGGTTTTGTAATAGAGGTTATCCACACTGATTGGATCGCAAATCCCGTCCTTGTACCCAAAAAGAATTCTGAAATACTAAGGATGTGCATCGATTACTCTGGCTTGAACAAACATTGCCCGAAATATCCGTTTCCCCTGCCGCGCATTGACCAAGTCATTGATTCGACGGCAGGGGCGGAGCTTCTGTGTTTTCTTGATGCGTATTTCGGGTATCACCATATCCGGATGTAGGAGTCCGACCAAAAGGCGACTTCATTTATCACCCCGTTTGGCACTTACTGCTATGTTACTATGCCTTTTGGCTTGAAAAATGCAGGTGCCACCTACCAACGTACGATGCAGCGGTGCTTGAAGGACCAGATTGGCCGGAACGTACACGCCTACGTCGACGACATCGCGGTCATGACTCGGAAAGGATCCGACTTGATCAGCGACCTTACAGAAACCTTTGAGAATCTCCGTCGGTACAAGATGATGTTGAATCCGCTAAAGTGCATCTTTGGCGTACCAGCTGGAAAACTCCTTGGCTTCATCGTCTCTAATAGGGGCATTGAAGTTAACCCGGAGAAAATCAAGGCAATCCTGTGCATCAAAAGGCCAACTTGTCTCAAAGATGTGCAATGACTAACTTGTTGTGTCGCAGCAATCAGCAGGTTTGTTAGCCGTCTTGGCGAGAAGGCACTACCCCTGTACAAGCTATTGAAGAAAACAGACAAATTTGTCTGGGATGAGGCAGCAGATGCAGCACTTCAAGGGTTGAAGGAAATACTCACCTCCCCACCCATCCTAGCAGCTCCAGGAGAGTCAGAGCCTATGCTCCTTTACCTGGCAGCTACCAACAGAGTCATCAGCCTCGTCATCGTGGTGGAGCGACACGAAGAAGGTCATGAGTATGGAGTCCAAAGGCCAGTCTACTATATTAGCGAAGTCCTTACGGAGTCCAAACAACGATACCCCCACTTTCAGAAGCTAGCCTATGGAGTATTCCTAGGTAGCAGGAAGCTAAGACACTACTTCCAGGAGCATCCAGTAACAGTTGTGAGCAAAGCTCCGCTGTCAACGATTCTCAACAACGCTGACGCAACAGGACGCACAACAAAATGGGGCATTGAATTATCCACCTTCGACATCAACTACAAAGCCAGGACCGCGGTCAAATCCCAGGTCTTGGCAGATTTCGTCGCAGATTGGACGGAAGCTTCGGATGCAAATTTGGAGCCGGAACCAGAGACATGGGTTATGCACTTCGATGGATCCAAGCAGCATCAAGGCTCAGGAGCCGGAGTCACCCTGAAGTCCCCTACCGGAGAAGAACTGCAGTACGTTCTGCAGATCCACTTCGAAGCTACAAACAATATGGCAGAATACGAGGCTCTACTACACGGATTGCGCATTGCCAAGGAGATAGGGATCAAGCACATCATATGTTGCGGAGACTCAGACCTGGTGGCACAGCAAGTAGCCGGAACCTGGAACGCCAGAAACTCCATCATTACGGCTTACAGAGACGAAGTTGACGAGATCGCCAAACATTTCCTTGGATACGAAGTCAAGTACGTCAGGCGAGACGATAACGCAGCGGCAGATATGCTATCCAAGCTCGGATCCGGCAGGAAGCCAATTCCGCCTGGTATTTTCCTGGAGCATCTACGGATACCCTCGGTGAAGGGCGCTAACCCGGAAAACCCAGAGGTGGCAGTGTCTCCGGCCAAAGAAGTGATGGCTGTCACTCCGGCTTGGATACAGCCTTTCCTGGACTACCTCATTGATCAGAAGTTGCCAGAGGACGAGCTCCTCGCGCGACAGATAGTCAGACGAGCAAGATCCTACACAATAGTTGATGGATAGCTCTACAAACGAAGCACAACAGGGGTATTTCTCAAATGCGTTTCTAATCAAGATGGCATTGAAATCCTCAGAGAGATCCATGCAGGGGATTGCGGGCATCATGCTGCTCCCAGGTCACTCGTTGCAAAAGCTTTTCGGCTAGGTTTTTACTGGCTCACAGCTAAAGAAGATGCTGACAAGATAGTCAAGACCTGCCGAGGTTGTCAGTACTACGCTACTCAACCAAACGCTCCAGCCCAAGAGCTGAAGACCATACCTATCACCTGGCCGTTTGCGGTCTGGGGGCTCGATATGGTTGGTAAGTTAAAAAGATCATCTCCTGGCGGTTTTGAATACCTGTTGGTTGCTGTTGACAAGTTCAGCAAGTGGATCGAGGCAAAGCCAGTGAGAAAAGCCAACGGTGCTACGGCACTAAAATTTGTCTGCAGCCTCGTGATGAGATTCGGCATCCCGCACAACATAATCACAGATAATGGCACAAACTTCGCACAGGGAGAATTGAAGGATTATTGTGAGACAGTAGGGATTCGACTGGACCTTGCATCTGTGGCTCACCCACAATCCAATGGCCAGGTTGAAAGGGCTAACGGTCTCATATTATCAGGAATTAAGCCACGCCTTGAAGAACCGCTGCGACGAGCAGCTGGAGCTTGGGCAGACGAGTTGGAAGCTGTTTTGTGGAGTTTACGAACCACCCCTAACAGGTCAACAGGATTTACCCCTTTCTTCCTGGTATACGGATCCGAAGCCGTGCTTCCCTCCGACATCATCCACGATTCACCGTGAGTTTCCGCCTATGATGAAGAAACAGCTGACGAGGCCAGACAGCTATCTGTGGACCTGATCGAAGAGGCTCGGAATTTAGCTGACCAGCGCTCCGCCATCTACCAGCAGAAGCTTCGGTGCTATCACAGTCGTCGAGTTCGGAATCGCTCTTTCATGGCAGGAGACCTGGTCCTCCGCCTTCGGTAGGTGAAAGACCATAAGCTGCAATCTCCATGGGAAGGACCCTTCGTCGTTAGCAAAGTGCTTCATAATGGGTCATACTACCTTGTTGATTTCCGGGAGCTGAAGGACAGACCTGCTAATTGGCACCGGAAATGCAAGCGTGAGGATCCGGATGACATCTACGATGAGACAGATCGTCCTTGGAACATTGCACAGCTACGTCCTTTCTACACTTAGCATGATTTTTTCCGAGTTGCAAACTCTGTAATAATTATACATGATCAATGAAATAAAGCTTGTGGTTCACTCTCTGAGTCTTTTACCTTCTTTACTTGTTCATTTTTAGATCGTGTATGTTTTCCGACTAAAACCGCAGAGCTGGATATTTCCGCCCAGGCGTGTATAAAAGTTGTGATTTTTCAAAAATCGTCCGTTAGGACGTAAGCTTAAGTTTTCTGATTAAATTGTTTTCTGTTGCAAACTCGTGGATTCCTAGTAGCGATTTCCGGCACCTATGCTTGGGGGCTTGTTTCCGCGGTTATTGACGGATTGCCATTGGGCTTCGTCGCCGCTGGCGAGTGTTTCCGGCTAAGGTCTTCCGGCTCGCGGAAGGTCAAGCGGGCAAGCCGGAAAACAATGAAATCAACACTTGCTTTCCGACACAAAACGAAACATGCACATAATATTAAAAGGATAGCAGGATAAGTGTTTCCGCCCCATGCATAGTCGTTTTGTTCCTAGCTACTTAAGAATTTAAGTTATATTACAAACCCACTCCGGGGCCAAAATGATGCAACATTGTTTCATTGTTTAAACAGGAACTCTACTCGGAGTCCTCCTCTTCAGATTCTTGGTAGGCGGAGCCATCGCCATCACTATCGCCGGAGCCAGCCTCGGAGTCATCGTCGGAGCCTTCTCCGAAACGCTCGATGCTTGACCCGGAGCCTTCCGCGTAGTACTCCGGCTCGCCTTCTTCCCCCTCGGCATCGGAAAACCCCTTGGGCAGATCGTACTTGTGATACCAGAATGAGTGGTTCACTCGTCTGACAAACAACTGCTCATATCCTTTGGTTTCCGAGAGGATGGCGCCCATGTCGGAACCCTCTGGAGTTCCGCGCGCAACATCCGCAAAGCTGAGTGAAGGGAAGTGAGCCTTGCAGGTGGCCAAGACCAGGGAGGCGACTCCGCGAGCGGAAGACTCCTGCCAATCCTTGATAATTTCCGACACTTGCTCCATTAGCTTGGTCATCGTGTCGATCACTGAAGTTTTGGCTCTCTTCAAAGACAGGGACTTGGCGATTCCGCGACAGGCTGCAAATAGCGAGTCGATGGAAATCTGCGCTTCGTCATATGCCTCCGTCCTCTTGAGGTTCGACTCTTTTGACCACTCGAAGCCAAGGCTCGCTGTGGAAGAATGGGGTTCAGTTCCCTCGCGGAGAAAATAGCATATGAAGTAGACGGAGTAACAACAAGGAAAAAGCGCTTACGGAAGATGAGCTTATCAATGGCCTCCGCCTCTTCTTGAACTTTGTTTTTGGCCACTAAGGAAGTCACCCGACTTTGGCTCTTCTACACTTTATCATTCAGTTACGCCATGTCGCGGGCATGCTTCTCGGAAAGCTCCTTTCTCGCCTCATTCTCCTTGCCGGAGGATTCTTTGATGAAGGCCTTGAGGGATTCGTTTTCCGCTTCGAGCACCTTGACTTTAGCGGACAGCTCATCGAATGCGGAGTGCTTAGCAGTTTCTTCTGTAGGCGGAAAGTTGCACATATTATGCATCATGAACAATTATATCAGCATATTGATCATATCTCGGATTTCGTACCTTGAAGGCGGGTCTCCAAAAGCTGGATAGCCTTCTGGCTATTTTCCGCGTTCTGACGCAGCGCCTCAATTTTCGTTATCTGCTCCAGCACGTGGATGCGCAGATCCTCGTGCAATTTCCACGTGGTCTGAGAAGCAGAGAGGAGTTAGCCGGATATTTAAAATCTTGGGGGCTGGCGAGGAACTCAAAATCTTGGAGGTATGAAATTCTAAATTTCCGCCTAAGGTACAATTTGGAGAAAAGCATCGGCTAACACATGTTACACGGAAACAATGTCTGGCCCAATGCTTGGGGGCTAGTGTTACCTGGCGCACTTCCTTGTGTTTGGCAAAAAACACCTTCAGACCGTCCTCCAGTTCCGTGAGCTCCTGCATCTCCACGTTGGGCTTCCCCCACACCTTGTCCAACATGGCGGAAACTTCCGCGTGGCGTTCTGCAAGGGAACGTTTTTGCAGAGACGGAGCTGGTTGAGGGTTAGCCTGAAGCGTGCCGGAGATGTGGATGAGCTGCACTTTCTGCTCATACTCTTCCTCCGTAGGCCCCGCGAAGGTGGCGCTTGGTTGATCAGGCGGAGGGGCAGACGAGGAGGCGCCTTTGCCGGAATCGCCGTGGCCGATGGGGTCTTCAGGAAGGTCATCGAGGTTGATGACATCCTTGGGATCCGGCTTGGAGGCAGATGAGGCCTTGGGCGGGATCTCCACTTCAGGTGTAACAGGGACTGGAGCCGGAGACGGCTTGACCTTCTTCTTCAGGATTCTTGGAGCTTTGGGGGGCTGGCTTCCGGAGCTTTAGTAAAAGGAAAGCATAGCAACTGAGTAAGGGTTTGCTTGTGAACACAGAAATGAATTTGTATTCCGGAAACCAAGTTCTTACCCGGAAGGCTTGAAGAACTGCTGGATGTCGGGTTGGCCTTTGTTGCTGGTATCGATAAGCTTCAGCCATTTTTTCTCCGCCTCCGCTTTCCGAGTAGCCGCAGTGCTGAGCACTTCGCGGGCGCGTTTCGCGGCGGGGCTGGAGGGAGCAGGTCTCTTCCTCTTAGAAGGACGCAGAGCGTCGTGAGCTTCCGCCTCCGATGCGGCCTCCGGATCCGTGGTGCCTGTGGTAGGGACTCGGACGAGGGTTCCGAGTTCGCTTTCCTCGAGGGTTTCGAGCTAAGGCACAGAGCCAACACTTAGACAAAAAGTTTGAATGCAAAGGAAATAGTAGACTAACTCAAGACGACGTACCGCGGTTCCGGAACCATTCGTGTGGATATCTTTGTTGCACACGTGAACATGAAGTTCACGCGGAATCTTGATGAGGAGCCGGATCCTCTTGTCGATGGCATCGGCGGAGAGATTATCCTTTGTGGCGCGCATTGAGTCGTCGCGCCCTGTGTATTGGAACATCAAACGATCCCTGTGTTGGAGCGGCTGGATCCGCTTGGTGAACCAGGACAGGGTCAGGTCCTTCCCTGTCAGCCCCTCTTCCGTGAGCTTGCAGATCCGCCTTACGGCGCGTGTGAGCTGGGGCGACTCGAAGAGGTGGGGGCAGTGCGACCATGCCGGAAGCTCGGTGGCGGGGCATTTCTTGAACGGCGGCAATCTCCTTGTGTTCGCCGGGTCGGAGACGTCCTTCAAGTAGAAGAAGCCCCCAGACCAGTACCGCGTGGATTCGTGGCGGTCGGTGTGAGGGTAGACGCGGCCGGGGCGGATCATAAAAGTGATGGATCCGCACGTCGCCAGCTCGGTGGACTGGCGGATCCTCTCCTTCTTGACGGTAAAGTAATATTGGAATAGGGAGAGCTCGGGAATTACCCGGAGATGGCCCTCGCAGAGGGTGACGTGGTTGCTGATTGCAAGCACGCTATTCGGAGAAATGTTATGGGGCTGGAGCCCATAAACCTTCAGGATCTCCAGGAAGAAGTCCGAAGGCGGAAATGAAAAGCCCCGCTCCACTAGTGCTTTTGTCAGCACCATCTCGTTGTCTTGGGGGGCTGGAGCTAAGGCGTTCGGAACTGACCTCCAGCTTCCGGGTTGCAGGAAGCCTTCCGCCTCGAGGTTCTTTAGCTCCATCTCAGTGGTGGTACAGGGCCACCATTTCCCCTTGGCTTCAGAATCTCGCTGACGAGCCTTCGACTTTTTGGCGGCGATCTCTTCCGCCTTGTGCTCCGCCTGATCCGCCCCGGAGGCTTTCTCCGGGTTAGCAGAGGTCCCTTCGGCGTCCTTGCCGGAATCCTTTGAAGGATCCAGCTGGACTGGAACAAAGGGTGGAGGGGCGGAGGAGATTGGGGTTGCCAAGATCGGCTCGGAGGTTGTAGGCGGAGTCGTTGAAGACATCTGAAGAAGAAACAATGGCGGAAAACATTGTTTAGTCGGATCCAACGTCGTCATCCTAAAGTTCATCCCTACCAGCTACGGCGCGAGGACTCACCGTGATGGATTCCGCGGTGGTCGGAGTCGTCGGCGACGAGGTTTTTGCGTGGTGGCGAAGCAGCTCCGGCGAAACTCCGGCGAAGTTCCGGCAGATTCCGGCACGGCGGAGAGAAAGCTCGAGGGCGGCGCTTCGCAGAGAGGTAGAAAGGGGGGTGAATGAGGGAGTAGGGGTCGACGGCGGATATTTATAGGCCGGAGGGACGAGATTCGTGCTCCGAATCCTGTGGTCGGAACGCAAGCGTCGCACCGTTGGATGTGTGACACGTGTCCCAACCCTAAACGGTAAAAATGGTTAAAGATAAGTTACCGCGCAAATCGCGCGAAAATGGCGCCAGAATTGGCGGAACCGTTTGAGTCTTTTAAGATTCTGGGTAAGCGCGTGAAGATAAACAACTCTCATTCGCAAAGCAGGGGAGTAACCCGGAGACGTATTTTGAACCGTCGATGGATGAAGTCCCGCAGGATAGGAGTATTTTCCGACTAAAGGTTTGGGAAAAGAAGAAAATGCGAAGTTGGAGTTCTTCAAGTTTCTCCGCGTTACCAACATTGCCGAAGATCATGATGGACTAGCAAGGCGGAAACAACAGGCAAAACTCGGAGAACTCTGGGGGCTACTGTTGTCGGTATACTTCATGGGTGTACCATCGTCAGTGCCTAGATCCGGCAAGCCCGGATGGCCCACAGATGGTGATGAGGCATGTGGCCCATCGGGCGGCC
Organism: Lolium perenne; assembly: GCF_019359855.2. Lineage (NCBI taxonomy): Eukaryota > Viridiplantae > Streptophyta > Magnoliopsida > Poales > Poaceae > Lolium > Lolium perenne. The sequence continues at coordinate 265,589,714 of NC_067246.2, read as the reverse complement.
CAGTTGCTGTTGATCCTGACGGAAGAAGTCCGGCCCAGGAGCAGGGAGCCGGATCCGACCAACCTTGAGGAGGAACCCGGATCCACGAAGGCCCATTAAGGGACCCGGATCCGGTACGACACAGATAGAAGGGCGGATCCTTGACGTACATGGCAAGGCATTGTATCGTAGTTAGGCAACCTGTGTCCGGGTAGGACTCTCCATGTAAACCCTAGATCCGTGCGCCTTTATAAGCCGGATCCCGGGAGCCCTAGAGGCACAACCACAACTCATTGTAACATCGCGAAAGCGCCCAGATAATTCCAGACAAGCAGCAGTAGGCCCTGTCATCGTGCAGGTGTTCTGAAGCTGGGTAAATCGCGTACCACCGTCCCGTGTGCACTCCGCCCTATGGTCCCTACTTCTTCTCCCCCTCGTGAGGATCCCTCCTCCGAGGTACCGTCGATTAGGCAACGACAGAAACCCACTGGTAAGTAACGCAGACGCGACCGCCGCTGAGCTGGACGCAGTCACGAAGATCCGATCTGAGATGCAGGAGCTTCCCAAGGAAGATTCCGCCTTGGATCTGGAAATTTCAAAACCCACCCAATCCGCCCCTGAGCAGGAAATAACGGTGGAAGACCAATGCAGATCCGCCTGGGTCTCCCAGGTGTTAGAAAAGCAGAGGTGCCACTTCGTACACTTCTTGGCCCATACCGCCGGAACCGCCCCTCAAGAAGTCGGAGCTGGTCCCGAGCAGGTCGAGGCAACGGAAAACAACACTGCTCCGGATCAGGTCGAGCCTGTCGGAGAAAGCGGAACTCCGGCCGAAGAGTCGATTTTGGGGAACCTAAGCCCAATTTCCGGGGATACCCCCTCCATGGATACTGAAGAGTTCAACTGCAAGCTAGGGGAATACGGATACGGTGATCAGCCTGAAGTTGAGTCCGCCCAGCCTAAGCAGGTACTTGCGACCTTGGCGGCGCTGGGACAACCTGAATCGGAAGATGCAAACACCCAATCCGACCCCCAGCCATCCCGTCAAGGATCTCCAATGTCGCGGGAACGACCACATAAGGAGCCCTCCTCCGAGGACCTTCTGTCACCTGAGGAGATGGTTGCACAAGCAGGCATGGATGCAATTTATCACTCGGATATTCTTAACAAACCCATCACTCCCGAAGACGTAGAAGCGCTAGAAGCTAAGAGACTGGAGATGCTGGCCACAGCCAAGAAGTTCGCCGACACCGCAGCCGCAATGCTCGATGAAAGGAAGCACGCCGCAGTTTTTGTGGAAGACTTCATCCAGCGCGAGCAGGAGGTAGACGAAGGATTGGCAAAGGGTCAAGGAACTCCGGAAACATTGGGAGGACAAGATCGTTGAAGCTCATCAGGAGGTCGAAAGAGTCCGGCGAGAGTTGATAGCTCCCTGTAAGATCACCTTCGCAACTCCGGCTGAGCAGCAGCCATACGCCACTCCAAAGGACAATATGAAGAAGGCTGCGGAGATCTTGAAGAAAAAGGACGAGGAGATCGACATCGACTACGTCCGGACGCTCGTCGCTTCAGCAATGAGGCAGCAGAGCAAGGCAGACACTTCGCGCAAATTGGAATCTAACCCGGAGCATTGCGTCTCCACTGCGCAGAAGGACGCCTACGACAATCGCCATCGAGATGACGAATCGCGAACCGGATCCTCGGAACGCAGAAGGAAAGTCAGAGAACACCCAAATCCAACCCCGGTACCATCAAAGACGCCTCCGTCAGATCCAAGAAAGGGAAAGGATGCAATGTACTCTGGAAGAGACAAGTACCGCAACCCCTCTCCTCCGCCTAACGGATACCCGCGTCCCCCTCGCCGCCGTAGTCCAGCCGGAAACGCCAGGCCCCATGGGCCTGGCGGAATCATCATCCGCGACAACGTGCTGCCCTCGAGAAACAGGAACAGGGAACGCACGCCGGAATCCCGCCAGAGGCAGAACAACGATCGTGAACCCGAGCCTAGGAGGAGTCGGAACGAAGAACGCGACCCGGAGCCTCGTCGAAGCCGGAACGGCCATGACAGCCAGCGCCAAGGTGAAGGAAGCCACAGAAGCCGGAGCCAGCATCGGGAGGGGCGAGGAGAATCTGATGGCGGAAGCAAAAAGTCGGATCGGCCCCCTCGCAGGTCTCCCTCACCACCACCTAGCGGTGGCGGCGGAGGTGGAGGCGGAGGCGGCGGCCGGAGATCTCGCTCTCGCTCACAATATCCTCGCCACGGCTCGCGTGATGCGCGGGAACGCCTCAACGAATACCGAACTGACTACATCGGTCCAAAGTGCTTTGGCAAGATGATTCGAGAGGAACCAAAGCCAAGGATGAACCTCAAGCTACCCGGAAATCTGAAACATTATGATGGCACCGAAAGGCCAGATACCTGGATAGAGGATTACTACAATGCAGTAACCTTCGCCGGAGGAACCCCTAATATCGCCTGCCGCATGCTTCAGCTGTACCTTGTAGGTCCAGCCCGGATCTGGCTCAGCGACCTCGATAAGAACTCCATCTTTTGCTGGTTTGACCTGAAGACTGCCTTCGAGAAACACTTCAGGGGCACCTACAAAAGACCTGCCACAGCAAGCGATTTACAAGCATGTATTCAGAAGAAGGGAGAATCCTCAAGACACTTCCTCACAAGATGGTTGGCATGCAGTAACGAGTGCGAAAATGTCGACCACACCACCGCTATGTACGCCTTTATTGGTGGACTGCAGAGAGGAGGATTGCTGAGGCATAAGCTCACTTGTTTGGCTAACGCAAATAAACTAACTTTGGATGACATGATCTCCATTGCCAGTGATCATACTGCCGCCGATGACGACGCAGGCGGAGATCTCGCAGCTACAGCAATCCCCCTACACCAACAAAAGAAGAACTGTGATAACGGTAACAGCAGCGGCCACAAGCGGAAGAACCCCCCTGATGACCAGAAGAGTGGCGGATCCGAGATGGTCGCCATGGCATTCCAACGCGGAGGTCCAGGAGGCGGAAGAGGACGCGGCCGTGGAGGCGGAGCCGGCAGGGGCCAGCAGCATGGCACTGAGGTCACAACTGCCGGATCCCGCGCCCGCAAACCTACGAGGAGTACAGAGACATGCCCTGCCTGGCCCACCTGGATCCGGCTACGGGGAAGTCCACTCACACTAACCGCAATTGCAAGTGGGTCAATGATCTAAAAAACGACCCGGAAGCAGGATACAAGCGAGCCCGGAAGCACCGCCCACGCGGCAAAGGGGGCAAGGGCAAGAACAAGGATAAAGAGGAGGACAGTTCCGAGGCAATGGACGAGGATGATAACTCGCCAGATCCCAAGGCAGGGTCCGCAGGAAAATCCAACCCATTCGAGAAAAAGAGTGTGGGCGCGTACCACACCTTCCTCGGAACCCCAACAGTCCGCGCTACCAAGTCAGCTATCCGGATCCTGAATGCCACAGTTCCGGCTGTGCCGCAGTATGTCAGGTGGTCGGAAGTCCCGTGCACATTTGACAGGGAGGATCACCCTACCATTGTGCCAAAAGAGTGCTACGCCTTGGTTGTAAGTCCCCGCATAGACGGGTATGACTTCTCCAAGTTCCTCATGGATGGCGGAGCCAGCTTGAACATCATGTACCTGGAGACTCTAGAGCGGATGAACCTTACCAAGGAACAGCTAAAACACAGCAACACTGAGTTTCATGGCGTAGTTCCGGGTAAAAAGGCGAATTCCCTCGGCAGCATCACAGTTCCCGTGGCCTTCGGCGATGTTCACAATTTCCGCGAAGAGAAGATCACGTTTGAAGTTGTGCCCTTCAAGAGCTCCTACCACGTCATCTTCGGCAGGCCCACCTACCACAAGTTTCACGCAAGGGTGTGCTACATCTACAACAAGCTCAAGATTCCGGGTCCTAATGGTATGATCACCGTATCCGGAGAATACAAAAAGGCTCATGAGTGCGAGCTGGGCGAAGCCGCCTTTGCAGAGTCTGTAATATCTGGAGAGGAGCTGAAAGGCTACAGAGCCGCGGTGGATCCGACTGAAATGCAGACCACCAAGAAGCAGATCTCCGAGCATAAAAACTCCTTCAAGGCCGCGATAGAGACCAAGAAAGTCAGCTTCAAGGAAGGCGACGATTCCAAATAGGTCTCAGTCGGAGCCAACATGGACCCCAAATAGGAAGACGCGCTCGTCGAGTTCCTACGCGCTAACATGGATATCTTCGCGTGGCAGCCTTCTGACATGTCCGGAGTACCAAGGGAACTCACCGAGCACTACCTCAACATAAACCCGGGGGCTAAACCGGTGAAGCAAGCTATGCGACGCTTTGGAGATAAGAAGCGCCGCGCCATAGGAATGGAATTAGCAAAGTTACTAGAGGCAGGTGTTGTAATAGAAGTTATCCACACTGATTGGGTCGCAAATCCCGTCCTTGTACCCAAAAAGAATTCTGAAATACTAAGAATGTGCATCGATTACTCTGGCTTGAACAAACATTGCCCGAAGATCCGTTTCCCCTGCCGCGCATTGACCAAGTCATTGATTCGACGACAGGGGCGGAACTCCTGTGTTTTCTTGATGCGTATTCCGGGTATCATCAGATCCGGATGAAAGAGTCCGACCAAAAGGCGACCTCGTTCATCACCCCGTTTGGCACTTACTGCTATGTTACTATGCCTTTTGGCTTAAAAAATGCAGGTGCCACCTATCAGCGTACGATGCAGCGGTGCCTGAAGGACCAAATTGGCCGGAATGTGCACGCCTACGTCGACGACATCGCGGTCATGACTCGGAAAGGATCCGACTTGATCAGCGACCTTACAGAAACCTTTGAGAACCTCCGACGGTACAAGATGATGTTGAATCCGCTGAAGTGCGTCTTTGGCGTACCAGCTGGAAAACTCCTTGGTTTCATCGTCTCTAATAGGGACATTGAAGTTAACCCGGAGAAAATCAAGGCAATCCTGTGTATCAAAAGGCCAACTTGTCTCAAAGACGTGCAACGACTAACTGGTTGCGTCGCAGCAATCAGCAGGTTCGTCAGCCATCTTGGCGAGAAGGCACTACCCCTGTACAAGCTATTGAAGAAAACATACAAATTTGTCTGGGATGAGGCAGCAGATGCAACACTTCAAGGGTTGAAGGAAATACTCACCTCCCCACCTATCCTAGCAGCTCCAGGAGAGTCAGAGCCTATGCTTCTTTACCTGGCAGCCACCAGCAGAGTCATCAGCCTTGTCATCGTTGTGGAGCGACAGGAAGAAGGTCATGAGTATGGAGTCCAAAGGCCAGTCTACTATATTAGCGAAGTCCTTACGGAGTCCAAACAACGCTACCCTCACTTTCAGAAGCTAGCCTATGGAGTATTCCTAGGTAGCAGGAAGCTAAGACACTACTTCCAGGAGCATCCAGTAACATTTGTGAGCAAAGCTCCACTGGCAACGATTCTCAACAACACTGACGCAACAGGACGCACAACAAAATGGGGAATTGAATTATCCGCCTTCGACATCAACTACAAAGCCAGGACCGCGGTCAAATCCTAGGTCTTGGCAGATTTCGTCGCAGATTGGACAGAAGCTCCGGATATGAATTTGGAGCCGGAACCAGAGACATGGGTTATGCATTTCGATGGATCCAAGCAGCATCAAGGCTCAGGAGCCGGAGTCACCCTGAAGTCCCCTACCGGAGAAGAATTGCAGTACGTTCTGCAGATACACTTCGAAGCTACAAACAATATGGCGGAATACGAGGCTCTACTACACGGACTGCGCATTGCCAAGGAGATAGGGATCAAGCACATTATATATGTTGCGGAGATTCAGACCTGGTGGCACAGCAAGTAGCCGGAACTTGGAATGCCCGAAACTCCGACATGGCGGCTTACAGAGACGAAGTTGACGAGATCGCTAAGTGCTTCCTCGGATACGAAGTCAAGTACGTCAGGAGAGACGATAACACAGCGGCAGACATGCTATCCAAGCTCGGATCCGGCAGGAAACCAATTCCACCTGGCATTTTCCTAGAGCATCTCCGGATACCCTCGGTAAAGGGCGCTAACCCGGAAAATCCAGAGGTGGCAGTATCTCCGGCTAGAGAAGTGATGGCAATCATTCCAGCTTGGACACAGCCTTTCCTGGACTACCTCATCGATCAGAAGTTGCCAGAGGACGAGGTCCTCGCGCGACAGATCATCCGACGAGCAAGATCCTATACAGTTGTGGATGGACAGCTCTACAAACGAAGTGCAACAGGAGTGTTTCTCAAATGCATCTCCAATCAAGACGGCATTGACATACTCAGAGAGATCCATGCAGGGGATTGCGGGCATCATGCCGCCTCCAGGTCACTCGTTGCAAAAGCTTTTCGGCTTGGGTTCTATTGGCTTACAGCTAAAGAAGATGCTGACAATATAGTCAAGACCTGCCGAGGTTGTCAGTACTATGCTACTCAACCAAATGCTCCAGCCCAAGAGCTGAAGACCATACCTATCACCTGGCCATTTGCGGTCTGGGGGCTCGATATGGTTGGTAAGTTAAAAAGATCATCTCCTGGCGGTTTTGAATACCTCCTGGTCGCTGTTGACAAGTTCAGCAAGTGGATCGAGGCAAAGCCAGTGAGAAAAGCCGACGGTGCTACGACACTAAAATTCGTCTGCAGCCTCGTGATGAGATTCGGCATCCCACACAGCATAATCACAGATAATGACACGAACTTCGCTCAGGGAGAATTGAAGGATTATTGCGAGACAGTAGGGATTCGACTGGACCTTGCTTCTGTGGCTCATCCACAATCCAATGGCCAGGTTGAAAGGGCTAACGGTCTCATATTATCAGGAATTAAACCACGCCTTGAAGAACCGCTGCGACGCGCAGCTGGAGCTTGGGCTGATGAGTTGGAATCTGTCTTGTGGAGTTTGCGAACTACCCCCAACAGATCAACAGGATTTACCCCCTTCTTCCTGGTATACGGATCAGAAGCCGTGCTCCCCTCCGACATCATCCACGATTCACCGCGAGTTTCCGCCTATGATGAAGAAACAGCTGACGAGGCCAGACAGCTATCTGTGGACCTGATCGAATAAGCTTGGAACCTAGCCGACCAACGTTCCGCCATTTATCAGCAGAAACTCCGACGTTATCACAGTCGTCGAGTTCGGAACCGCTCTTTTATGGCTGGAGACTTGGTCCTCCGCCTCCGACAGGTGAAAGACCATAAGTTGCAGTCTCCATGGGAAGGACCCTTCGTCGTCAGCAAGGTGCTTCACAACGGATCGTATTACCTTGTTGATTTCCGGGAGCTAAAGGATAGACCTGCTAATTGGTACCGGAAACGCAAGCGTGAGGATCCGGATGACATCTACGACGAGACAGATCGCCCTTGGAACATTGCACAGCTACGTCCTTTCTACACTTAGCATAATTTTCCGAGTTACAAACTCTGTAATAGTTATACATGATCAATGAAATAAAGCTTTTGGTTCACTCTCTGAGTCTTTTACCTCCTTTACTTGTTCATTTTTAGATCGTGTATGTTTTCCAACTAAAACCGCACAGCTGGATTTTTCCGCCTAGGCGTGTATAAAAGTTGTGATTTTCAAAAATCGTCCTTTAGAACGTAAGCTTAAGTTTTCTGATGGAGGTGTTTTCTGTTGCGAACTCGTGGATTCCTAGTAGCGATTTCCGGCACCTAAGCTGGGGGCTTATTTCCACGGTTATTGACGGATTGCCATTGGGCTTCGTCGCCGCTGGCGAGTGTCTCCGGCTAAGGTCTTCCGGCTCGCGGAAGGTCAAGTGAGCAAGCCGGAAAACAATGAAATCAACACTTGCTTTCCGATAAGAATGAAACATGTAGATAATATTAAAAGGATAGCAGGATAAGTATTTCCGCCCATGCGCAACTGTTTCGTTCCTAGCTACTTAAAAATTTAAGTTATATTACAAACCCACTCCGGGGCCAAAATGATGCAACATTGTTTCATTGTTTCACAGGAACTCTACTCGGAGTCCTCCTCCTCAGATTCCACATAGGCGGAGCCGTCGCCATCGCCGTCGCCGGAGCCGATGTCGGAGTCTTCGTCGGTGCCTTCTTCGGAAAGCTCAACGCTCGACCCGGAACCTTCCGCATAGTACTCCGGCTCACCTTCCTCCTGATCTTCAACGTCGGCGAAACCTTCGGGCAGATTGTGCTTGTGGTACCAGAACGAGTGGTTAACTCGCCTGACAAACAGTTGATCATATCCTCTGGTCTCCGCGAGGATGGCGCGCATGTTGGCACCTTTGGGAGTGTCGCGCGCAACATCCGCGAAGCTCAGGGAGGGGAAGTGCGCCTTGCAGGTGGCTAGAACAAGGGAGGCGACTCCGCGAGCGGAAGACTCCTGCCAGTCCTTGATGAGTTCCGGCACCTGCTGCATCAGCTTGGTCATCGTATCAATAACTGAAGTCTTGGCTCTCTTCAAGGACAGGGACTTGGCGATTCCGCGACATGCTGCGAACAGCTCGTCGATAGAACTCCGCGCTTCGTCGTATGCCTCCGTCCTCTTGAGGGCTGATTCTTTGTTCCACTCAAAGCCAAGGCTTGCTGTGAAAAATTGGGGATCAGTTCCTTCGCGGACAAAGCAACGTATGGTGGAGTCGGAATTACAACATAGAGAGACGCTTACGGAAGATCATCTTGTCAATAGCCTCCGCCTCCGCTTCTTGGACCTTGCTTTTGGCTACTAAGGTCTTCACATTCTGTTGGCTCTTCTTCAGCTTGTCAGTCAAATCCGCCAAGTCGCGGGCGTGCTTCTCAGAGAGCTCCCTCCTCACCAAATTCTCCTTGTCAGAGGATTCCTTGATAAAGGTCTTGAGGGATTCGTTCTCCGCCTCGAGCACCTTGACTTTGGCGGACAGGTCATCAAAGGCAGAGTGCTTGGCAGTCTCTTCTGCAGGCAGAAAGTCACATACGTTATGCATCATGAAACTTTATAGCAAAAAGCAAAATCAAAACTCGGATTTCATACCCTGAAGGCGAGTCTCCAGCTGCTGGATAGCCTTCTGGCTATTTTCCGCGTTCTGGCGCAGCCCCTCAATCTCCGTTATTTGCTCAAGCACGTGAACGTGCAGATGTTCATGCAGCTTCCGTGTGTTCTGAGAAGCAGTCAGGAGTTAGCCGGATATTTAAAATTCTGGGGGCTGGCGAGGAATTCAAAGTCTTGGAGATATAAAATTTTAAATTTCCGCCTAAGGTGCATATTGAAGAAAGCATCGGCTAACACATGCTATACGGAAAAAATGTCTGACCAAATGCTTGGGGGCTAGTGTTACCTGGCGCACATCCTTGTGCTTAGCAAAAAAGACCTTGAGGTCGTTCTCAAGGTCGGTGAGCTCCTGCATCTCCGTGTTCGCCGTCCCCCACACCTTGTCCATCATGGCGGAAACTTCCGCGTGGCGTTGTGCGAGGGAAAGCTTTTGCAGAGATGGGGTAGGTTGAGGGTTAGCTTGGAGCGTGCTGGAGGCATGAATAAGCTGCACCTTCTGCTCATACTCCTCCGCCGTAGGCTCGGCAAAGGTGGCACTTGGTTGTTCAGGCGGAGGTGCAGACGAGGAGGCGCCCTTGCCGGAATCGCCGTGGCCAGCGGGGTCTTCGGGAAGGTCATCGATGTTGATGATGTCCTTGGGATCCGGCTTGGTGGCAGATGAGGCCTTGGGTGGAACCTCTACTTCTGGCGTAACAGGGATAGAAGCCGGAGACGGCTTAACTTTCTTCTTGAGGACTCTTGGAGCCTTGGGGGGCTGGCTTCCGGAACTTCTGTAAAGAAAAAAAAGCATAGTAACTAAGTAAGGGTTTGCTCGTGAAAACAGAAGAATTTGGATTCCGGAAATCAAGCATTTACCCGGAAGGCTTAAAGAATTGCTGGATGTCGGGCTGGCCTCTGTTGCTGGTGTCGATAAGTTTGAGGCGCTTCTTCTCCGCCTCTGCTTTTCGAGTAGCCGCAGTGCTGAGCACTTCGCGGGCGCGTTTGGCTGCGGGGCTGGAGGGAGCAGCCCTCTTCCTCTTGGAAGGGCGCGGAGCGTCATGAGTTTCCGCCTCCGATGCGGCCTCTGGATCCGTGTTGCCCGTAGAAGGGACCCGAACAAGGGTTCCGAGTGCGCCTTCCTCGAGGGCTTCGAGCTAAAGACGCAGAGACAACACTTAGACAAAAATTTGAATACAAAGGAAACAATGGACAAGTCAAGATAACATACCGCGGTTCCGGAACCGTTGATGTTGATGTCTTTGTTACACATGTGAACATGAAGTTCACGCGGAATCTTGATGAGGAGACGGATCCTCTTGTCGATGGCGTCGGCGGAGAGATTATCCTTTGTGGCGCGCATTGGGTCATCACGCCCCGTGTAATGGAACATCAAGCGGTCCCTGTGTTGGAGCGGCTGGATCCTCTTGGTGAACCAGGACAAGGTGAGATCCTTCCCCGTCAGCCCTTCCTCCGTGAGCATGCAGATCCGCCTAACAGCGCGGGTCAGCTGGGGCGACTCGGAGAGGTGGGGGCATTGCGTCCATGCCGGAGTCTCGCTGGCGAGGCAGTTCTTGAATGGCGGCAGCTTCCTTTCGCCCGCCGGGTCGGAGACGTCCTTCAAATAGAAGAAGCCCCCTGACCAGTACCGCGCGGATTCGTGGCGGTCAGTAGGTGGGTAGACGCGGCCAGGGCGGAGCATGAAGGTGATGGACCCGCATGTCGCCAGCTCGGAGGTCTGGCGGATCTTCTCCTTCTTGACGGAGAAATAGTACTGGAACAGGGAGAGTTCGGGAGGTACCCGGAGATGGCCCTCGCAGAGGGTGACGTGGTTGCTGATCGCTAACACGCTGTTCGGAGAGATGTTGTGGGGCTGGAGCCCATATACTTTCAGGATTTCCGAGAAGAAGTCCAAAGGCGGAAACGAGAAGCCTCGCTCCACTAGCGCTTTAGTCAGCACCATCTCGTTGTTTTGGAGGGCTGGAGCCAAGGAATTCGGAACTGTTCTCCAGCTTCCGGGTTGCAGGAAACCTTCCCCCTCCAAGTTCTTCAGCTCCGTTTCTGTGGTGGTGCAGGGCCACCATTTCCCTTTGGACTCTGAGTCTCGCTGGCGGGCTTTGGATTTCTTGGCGGCGATTTCTTCCGCCTTCTTTTCTGCCTGCTCCGCTCCGGAGGTTTTCTCCGGGATAGCTGAGGTGCCTTCGGCGTCCTTTTAGGAATCCTTAGTGGGATCCAGCTGGACTGGGACGAAGGGAGGAGGGGCGGAGGAGAGTGGCGTCGCCATGATTGGCTCGGAGGTTGGAGGCGGAGTCGCAGAAGACATTTGAAGACAAAGAGGTCGCGGAAAAAAATGACTTAGCCGGATCCACATCGTCATCCTAAAGATCGTCCCTACCAACTACGACGAAAGGTTGAAGCTCGAGAGCTCACCGTAATGGATTCCGCGGTGGTCGGAGTCGCCGGCGACGAGGATTCTGGCGCGGTGGCTCGCTGAAGTTAAGAACTCGATGAACTGTGCGGTGGTCGAAGTTGCTCCGGCGAGACTCCGGCGGGTTTTCCGGCAGACTCCGGCACGGCGGAGGAGAAGCTCGAGGGCGGCGCTTCGGAGAGAGGTGAAAGAGGGGGTGAATGAGGTTTAGGGTTGACGGTGGATATTTATAGGCCGGAGGGAGGAGATTCGTGCTCCGCATCCTGTGGTCGGAACGCAAGCGTCGCACCGTTGGATGCGTGACACGTGTCCAAACCCTAAACGGTAAAAATGGCTAAGGATTGGCGGAACCGTTTGAGTCTTTTAAGATTCCGGGTAATCGCGCGAAGATAAGCAGTTTTCGTTCGCAAGCAGGAAAGTAACCCGGAAACGTGTCTTGAACCGTCGATGGATGAAGTCTCGCAGGATGAGAATATCTTCCGACTAAAGGTTGGAAAAGAAGAAAATGAAGTTGGAGTTCTTCAAGTTTCTCCGCGTTACCAACATTGCCGGAGACCATGAGGGGCTAGCAAGGCGGAAACAGGAGGCGAAACTCGGAGAACTCTGGGGGCTACTGTTGTGGGTATACTTCATGGGCGTACCATCGACAGTGCCTAGATCCGGCAAGCCCGGGTGGCCCACAGATGGTGATGTGGCATGTGGCCCATCGGGCGGCCCAGTTGCTATTGATCCTGACGGGTGAAGTCCAGCCCAGGAAAAGGGAGCCGGATCCGACCGACCTTAAGGAGGAACCCGGATCCATGAAGGCCCATTAAGGAACCCGGATCCGGTGCGACGTGAATAGGAAGGCGGATCCTTGACGTACACGACAAGACATTGTACCATAGTTAGGCAACCTGTATCCGGCTAGGACTCTCCATGTAAACCCTAGATCCGTGCGCCTTTATAAGCCGGATCCCGGGAGCCCTAGAGGCACAACTGATACGTCTCCGACGTATCGATAATTTCTTATGTTCCATGCCACATTATTGATGTTATCTACATGTTTTATGCACACTTTATGTCATATTCGTGCATTTTCTGGAACTAACCTATTAACAAGATGCCGAAGTGCCGATTCTTTGTTTTCTGCTGTTTTTGGTTTCAGAAATCCTAGTAACGAAATATTCTCGGAATTGGACGAAATCAACGCCCAGGGTCCTATTTTGCCACGAAGCTTCCAGAAGTCCGAAGAGGAGACGAAGAGGGGCCACGAGGGGGCCACACCCTAGGGCGGCGCGGCCCCCCCCCTTGGCCGCGCGGCCCTGTGGTGTGGGGCCCTCGTGCCGCCTCCTGATCTGCCCTTCCGCCTACTTAAAGCCTCCGTTGCGAAACCCCCAGTACCGAGAGCCACGATACGGAAAACCTTCCAGAGACGCCGCCGCCGCCGATCCCATCTCGGGGGATCCAGGAGATCGCCTCCGGCACCCTGCCGGAGAGGGGAATCATCTCCCGGAGGACTCTACGCCGCCATGGTCGCCTCCGGAGTGATGTGTGAGTAGTCTACCCCTGGACTATGGGTCCATAGCAGTAGCTAGATGGTTGTCTTCTCCCCATTGTGCTTCATTGTCGGATCTTGTGAGCTGCCTAACATGATCAAGATCATCTATCTGTAATTCTATATGTTGCGTTTGTTGGGATCCGATGAATAGAGAATACTTGTTATGTTGATTATCAAAGTTATATCTATGTGTTGTTTATGATCTTGCATGCTCTCCGTTACTAGTAGATGCTCTGGCCAAGTAGATGCTTGTAACTCCAAGAAGGAGTATTTATGCTCGATAGTGGGTTCATGCCTGCATTGACACACCGGGACAAGGATGAGAAAGTTCTAAGGTTGTGTTGTGCTGTTGCCACTAGGGATAAAACATTGATGCTATGTCTAAGGATGTAGTTGTTGATTACATTACGCACCATACTTAATGCAATTGTCTGTTGCTTTGCAACTTAATACCGGAGGGGGTTCGGATGATAACTTTGAAGGTGGACTTTTTAGGCATAGATGCAGTTGGATGGCGGTCTATGTACTTTGTCGTAATGCCCAATTAAATCTCACTATACTCATCATGATATGTATGTGCATGGTCATGCCCTCTTTATTTGTCAATTGCCCAACTGTAATTTGTTCACCCAACATGCTGCTTGTTTTATGGGAGAGACACCTCTAGTGAACTGTGGACCCCGGTCCAATTCTCTTTACTGAAATACAATCTACTGCAATACTTGTTCTACTGTTTTCTGCAAACAATCATCTTCCACACGATACGGTTAATCCTTTGTTACAGCAAGCCGGTGAGATTGACAACCTCACTGTTTCGTTGGGGCAAAGTACTTTGGTTGTGTTGTGCAGGTTCCACGTTGGCGCCGGAATCCCTGGTGTTGCGCCGCACTACATCCCGCCGCCATCAACCTTCAACGTGCTTCTTGGCTCCTCCTGGTTCGATAAACCTTGGTTTCTTTCTGAGGGAAAACTTGCTGCTGTGCGCATCATACCTTCCTCTTGGGGTTCCCAACGAACGTGTGAGTTACACGCCATCAAGCTCTTTTTCTGGCGCCGTTGCCGGGGAGATCAAGACACGCTGCAAGGGGAGTCTCCACTTCTCAATCTCTTTACTTTGTTTTTGTCTTGCTTAGTTTTATTTACTACTTTGTTTGCTACACTAAATCAAAATACAAAAAAATTAGTTGCTAGTTTTACTTTATTTGCTATCTTGTTTGCTATATCAAAAACACAAAAAAAATTAGTTACTTGCATTTACTTTATCTAGTTTGCTTTATTTACTACTGCTAAAATGAGTAATCCTGAAGTTGAAGTCCGTACGTTTAAGCAACAAGGGGGAGAATGTTTAAGAGATGCTTGGTATAGAATTAGTAATGCCCATAATAGGTGCACTAAGAAACACTCCACCACTATTTTACTCAGGAATTTTTATGTTGGTATCTCTAGCTGGAATAGGTATGTTCTTGATTGTCTCGCAGGAGGTAATTTCTTAAGTACTCCTGCATTAGAAGCTAGCTGCATTATTGAGAGTCTATTTGGAATACCCCCTGTTGATGAAGTTAAAACTGAAATCTCTCTTGAAGATGTTATGAAAAAATTGGAAACCATAGAGAAAGTTTTTCCAAGTGTTGAAACTAAATTGGAAATGTTACTTGATAAAACTGATGAACTTGATAAATCCTTAGGAGGAATTGATGAAAGAATTAGTGTCCTAGGAACTTGTGTTGTCCATGATGATCAAATTAATAGGATTGACGAACTTGAAAAAGCTATGGGAACCTTGGGTTCAACATTTTCTTCTCTTAAATATAAGGAGAAAGCTTATGTGGGTAAGGAGCAAAAGTTTATGTATGTCTCTAAAGTGCCTAAACCAAAGAAATATTACTATAGGCCTAAAATTGATAAAGCCCTGAGTACCACCACGGATGGGGGAGCTTGTGATAACGATACACCACCCTTCGATAATACTTGATACACACTTTCTGCGCCTAGCTGAAAGGCGTTAAAAAAAAGCGCTTATGGGAGACAACCCATGGTTTTTACCTACAGTACTTTGTTTTTATTTTGTATCTTGGAAGTTGTTTACTACTGTAGCAACCTCTCCTTATCTTAGTTTAGTGTTTTGTTGTGCCAAGTAAAGTCGTTGATAGAAAAGTTCATACTAGATTTGGATTACTGCGCAGAAACAGATTTCTTTGCTGTCACGAATCTGGGCTGTTTTCCCTGTAGGTAACTCAGAAAATTATGCCAATTTACGTGAGTGATCCTCAGATATGTACGCAACTTTCATTCAATTTGAGCATTTTCATTTGAGCAAGTCTGGTGCCTCGATAAAATTCGTCAATACGAACTGTTCTGTTTTGACAGATTCTGCCTTTTATTTCGCATTGCCTCTTTTGCTATGTTGGATGAATTTCTTTGATCCATTAATGTCCAGTAGCTTTATGCAATGTCCAGAAGTGTTAAGAATGATTGTGTCACCTCTGAATATGTTAATTTTTATTGTCACTAACCCTCTAATGAGTTGTTCTAAGTTTGGTGTGGAGGAAGTTTTCAAGGATCAAGAGAGGAGTATGATGCAACATGATCAAGGAGAGTGAAAGCTCTAAGCTTGGGGATGCCCCGGTGGTTCACCCCTGCATATATCAAGAAGACTCAAGCGTCTAAGCTTGGGGATGCCCAAGGCATCCCCTTCTTCATCAACAACATTATCAGGTTCCTCCCCTGAAACTATATTTTTATTCCATCACATCTTATGTGCTTTTCTTGGAGCGTCGGTTTGTTTTTGTTTTTTGTTTTGTTTGAATAAAATGGATCCTAGCATTCACTTTATGGGAGAGAGACACGCTCCGCTGTAGCATATGGACAAGTATGTCCTTGGTTTCTACTCATAGTATTCATGGCGAAGTTTCTTCTTCGTTAAATTGTTATATGGTTGGAATTGGAAAATGATACATGTAGTAATTGCTATTAATGTCTTGGGTAATGTGATACTTGGCAATTGTTGTGCTCATGATAAAGCTCTTGCATCATATGCTTTGCACCCATTAATGAAGAAATACATAGAGCATGCTAAAATTTGGTTTGCATATTTGGTTTCTCTAAGGTCTAGATAATTTCTAGTATTGAGTTTGAACAACAAGGAAGACGGTGTAGAGTCTTATAATGTTTTCAATATGTCTTTTATGTGAGTTTTGCTGCACCGGTTCATCCTTGTGTTTGTTTCAAATAAGCCTTGCTAGCCTAAACCTTGTATCGAGAGGGAATACTTCTCATGCATCCAAAATACTTGAGCCAACCACTATGCCATTTGTGTCCACCATACCTACCTACTACATGGTATTTTCCGCCATTCCAAAGTAAATTGCTTGAGTGCTACCTTTAAAATTCCATCATTCACCTTTGCAATATATAGCTCATGGGACAAATAGCTTAAAAACTATTGTGGTATTGAATATGTAATTATGCACTTTATCTCTTATTAAGTTGCTTGTTGTGCGATAACCATGTTTACTGGGGACGCCATCAACTATTCATTGTTGAATTTCATGTGAGTTGCTATGCATGTCCGTCTTGTCTGAAGTAAGAGAGATCTACCACCTTATGGTTAAGCATGCATATTGTTAGAGAAGAGCATTGCGCCGCTAACTAAAGCCATGATCCATGGTGGAAGTTTCAGTTTTGGACATATATCCTCAATCTCATATGAGAAAATTATTAATTGTTGTTACATGCTTATGCATAAAAGAGGAGTCCATTATCTGTTGTCTATGTTGTCCCGGTATGGATGTCTAAGTTGAAGAATAATCAATAGCGAGAAATCCAATGCGAGCTTTCTCCTTAGACCTTTGTACAGGCGGCATAGAGGTACCCCTTTGTGACACTTGGTTAAAACATGTGCATTGTGATGATCCGGTAGTCCAAGCTAATTAGGACAAGGTGCGGGCACTATTAGTATACTATGCATGAGGCTTGCAACTTGTAAGATATAATTTACATGATACATATGCTTTATTACTACCGTTGACAAAATTGTTTCATGTTTTCAAAATCAAAGCTCTAGCACAAATATAGCAATCGATGCTTTTCCTCTATGGAGGACAATTCTTTTACTTTTATTGTTGAGTCAGTTCACCTATTTCTCTCCACCTCAAGAAGCAAACACTTGTGTGAACTGTGCATTGATTCCTACATATTTGCTTATTGCACTTATTATATTACTCTATGTTGACAATATCCATGAGATATACATGTTATGAGTTGAAAGCAACCGCTGAAACTTAATCTTCCTTTGTGTTGCTTCAATGCCTTTACTTTGAATTATTGCTTTATGAGTTAACTCTTATGCAAGACTTATTGATGCTTGTCTTGAAGTGCTATTCATGAAAAGTCTTTGCTTTATGATTCACTTGTTTACTCATGTCATATACATTGTTTTGATCGCTGCATTCACTACATATGCTTTACAAATAGTATGATCAAGGTTATGATGGCATGACACTCCGAAATTATACGTGTTATCGTTTTACCTGCTGGGACGAGCAGAACTAAGCTTGGGGATGCTGATACGTCTCCGACGTATCGATAATTTCTTATGTTCCATGCCACATTATTGATGTTATCTACATGTTTTATGCACACTTTATGTCATATTCGTGCATTTTCTGGAACTAACCTATTAACAAGATCTTTGAAGTGCCGATTCTTTGTTTTCTGCTGTTTTTGGTTTCAGAAATCCTAGTAACGAAATATTCTCGGAATTGGACGAAATCAACGCCCAGGGTCCTATTTTGCCACGAAGCTTCCAGAAGTCCGAAGAGGAGATGAAGAGGGGCCACGAGGGGGCCACACCCTAGGGCGGTGCGGCCCCCCCTTGGCCGCGTGGCCCTGTGGTGTGGGGCCCTCGTGCCGCCTCCTGACCTGCCCTTCCGCCTACTTAAAGCCTCCGTTGCGAAACCCCCAGTACCGAGAGCCACGATACGGAAAACCTTCCAGAGACGCCGCCGCCGCCGATCCCATCTCGGGGGATCCAGAGATCACCTCCGGCACCCTGCCGGAGAGGGGAATCATCTCCCGGAGGACTCTACGCCGCCATGGTCGCCTCCGGAGTGATGTGTGAGTAGTCTACCCCTGGACTATGGGTCCATAGCAGTAGCTAGATGGTTGTCTTCTCCCCATTGTGCTTCATTGTCGGATCTTGTGAGCTGCCTAACATGATCAAGATCATCTATCTGTAATTCTATATGTTGTGTTTGTTGGGATCCGATGAATAGAGAATACTTGTTATGTTGATTATCAAAGTTATATCTATGTGTTGTTTATGATCTTGCATGCTCTCCGTTACTAGTAGATGCTCTGGCCAAGTAGATGCTTGTAACTCCAAGAGGGAGTATTTATGCTCGATAGTGGGTTCATGCCTGCATTGACACAGGACGATGTGAGAAAGTTCTAAGGGTGTGTTGTGCTGTTGCCACTAGGGATAAAACATTGATGCTATGTCTAAGGATGTAGTTGTTGATTATATTACGCACCATACTTAATGCAATTGTCTGTTGCTTTGCAACTTAATACTGGAGGGGGTTCGGATGATAACCTGAAGGTGGACTTTTTAGGCATAGATGCAGTTGGATGGCGGTCTATGTACTTTGTCGTAATGCCCAATTAAATCTCACTATACTCATCATGATATGTATGTGCATGGTCATGCCCTCTTTATTTGTCAATTGCCCAACTGTAATTTGTTCACCCAACATGCTGCTTGTTTTATGGGAGAGACACCTCTAGTGAACTGTGGACCCCGGTCCAATTCTCTTTACTGAAATACAATCTACTGCAATACTTGTTCTACTGTTTTCTGCAAACAATCATCTTCCACACAATACGGTTAATCCTTTGTTACAGCAAGCCGGTGAGATTGACAACCTCAATGTTTCGTTGGGGCAAAGTACTTTGGTTGTGTTGTGCAGGTTCCACGTTGGCGCCGGAATCCCTGGTGTTGCGCCGCACTACATCCCGCCGCCATCAACCTTCAACGTGCTTCTTGGCTCCTCCTGGTTCGATAAACCTTGGTTTCTTTCTGAGGGAAAACTTGCTGCTGTGCGCATCATACCTTCCTCTTGGGGTTCCCAACGAACGTGTGAGTTACACGCCATCAACAACCACAACTCATTGTAACATCGCGAAAGCGCCCAGATAATTCCAGACAAGCAGCAGTAGGCCCTATCATCGTGCAGGTGTTCCGAAGCTGGGTAAATCGCGTACCACCGTCCCGTGTGCACTCCGCCCTATGGCCCCTACTTCTTCCCCCCTCGTGAGGATCCCTCCTCCGAGGTACCGTCGATTAGGCAACGACAATCTTCAAAGCATGGTCATGCATTGGACATGACCAACTTATTCCTCACTAATCTCTCTTTATTATTCCTCTCATCACACGCAATGGCTCGATTTTCTTGGGGGTATAAATACCCCCTTCTTCCTCCTTGGGTTGTTGCTTCTTCTACTGTCTTGATACGTCCAATTTGCATCACTATTTTATATCATAATTTGCTGTTATTCATTGATATATTTCATATTGGGACACAATACTTATGTTATTTCATCTATTTTGCATGTTTCATCATTATTGGAGGATCAAGCACCGGAGCCATGATTCTGCTGGAAAAAGCACCGTCAGAACGCAATATTTCGGAAGATCAACTGTGGAAGGAAATTATACCAAAAATCCTATTTTTCCAGATGACGAAGGAAGCCAGAAGGGGGAGCTGAAAAGGCCCAAGGTGGGGCCAGACCACAGGCCGGCGCGGCCCATGGCCTGGCCGCGCCACCTTGTGGTGTGGGGGCCCCACAGCCCCTTTGGCCTCCTTTTCTTCGCGAAACCCTTCGTCCCGAAGACCTAAGCCACAGAGGGTACCTCACGAAGAGTTACAGCCGCCTCTGCGGGGCGGAGAACACCAGAGAGAAAAGAGCTCTCCGGCGGGCAGGAATCCGCCGGGGAAATTCCCTCCCGGAGGGGGAAATCGACGCCATCGTCACCGTCATTGAGCTGGACATCATCTCCATCACCATCATCATCATCTCCACCATCATCACCGCCGTCTCCACCGCTGGACACCGTCACCGCCGTAGCAATTTGGGTTTGATCTTGATTGTTTGATAGGGGAAACTCTCCCAGTATCGATTTCTACTTGTTGTTGGTGCTATTGAGTGAAACCATTGAACCAAGTTTATGTTCAGATTGTTATTCATCATCATATCACCTCTGATCATGTTCCATATGATGTCTCGTGAGTAGTTCGTTTAGTTCTTGAGGACATGGGTGAAGTCTAAATGTTAGTAGTGAACTATGGTTGAGTAATATTCAATGGTATGATATTTAAGTTGTGGTGTTATTCTTCTAGTGGTGTCATGTGAACGTCGACTACATGACACTTCACCTTTATGGGCCTAGGGGAATGCATCTTGTACTCGTTTGCCAATTGCGGGGTTGCCGGAGTGACAGAAACCTAAAGCCCCGTTGGTATATCGATGCAGGAGGGATAGCAGGATCTCAGAGTTTAAGGCTGTGGTTAGATTTATTCTTAATTACTTTCTTGTAGTTGCGGATGCTTGCAAGGGGTATAATCACAAGTATGTATTAGTCCTAGGAAGGGCGGTACATTAGCATAGGTTCACCCACACAACACTTATCATAACAATGAAGATTATTTAGCTGTATGTAGCGAAAGCACTAGACTAAAATCCCGTGTGTCCTCGAGAACGTTTGGTCATTATAAGTAAACAACCCGGCTTGTCCTTTGTGCTAAAAAGTATTGGGCCACTCTCTGCAATTGTTACTCTCGCAATTTACTTACTCGTACTTTATTCGCTTGTTATATCAAAACCCCCTGAATACTTGTCTGTGAGCATTTACAGTGAATCCTTCATCGAAACTGCTTGTCAACACCTTCTGCTCCTCGTTGGGATCGACATTCTTACTTATCGAAAATACTACGATACACCCCCTATACTTGTGGGTCATCAAGACTATTTTCTGGCGCCGTTGCTGGGGAGTGAAGCGCTATTGGTAAGTGGAATTGGTAAGGAAAACCTTTACTGTTTGTGCTGATTTTATTTCTGCCTGCTGCTATAAGTCATTATGGAGAGATCTTCTCTTCAATTTCTATTTGGGAAATCTACTACTACTGCAACGGTAGTGGATGAGGCGCCAGGTGAGGAAGTGATACCATATAAAATACCTATGAAAATTATTGAACGTGTTATGGATAACCGCTATGAAGGGGATGGAACTGTCCACCCTGGAGATCATTTATTGTTCTTACATGAATTATGCGGTTTATTCAAGTGTGCAGGTATTGCTATGGATGAAGTGAGGAAGAAACTATTCTCTATATCGCTGTCTGGTAAGGCGGCGCATTGGTATAAATTACTGGATAATGGGGATTCCCTTGAATGGAATGATATTGTGCCCCGGTTTTATTCTAAGTTCTATCCTCCAAGTGAAATTCACAAGGATCGGAATCGCATATATAATTTTTGGCCTCATGATGGAGAGAGTATTGCCCAAGCTTGGGGGAGATTGAAGTCTTTAATGCTCAAATGCCCCATTCATGAGCTTCCTGGTAATGTTATTATTGATAATTTCTATGCAAGACTTTCTTTTCAAGACAAGACCTTCTTTGGATACTTCTTGTTCTCGGATCATTTACACGCAACAAAGAAGAGTTTAAAAGGGACCTTCTTGATCGGATCCAAGAAAATACCGGAAGGTTGGGAGAACGACAAGGATAGAGAATCAGGTATAATTTATGATTATAAATGCATTGAAGCTTTTATGGATACTGATAAATTTCGTAATATGAGTGCTACATATGGTCTTGATTCTCAAGTTGCTGCAAATCTTTATAAAGCTTTTGCCTCTCATTATGAATTGCCTAAGAAGAATTTTGATAAGTATCATGAACCGTATAAAGATAAAATTGATTCATCTATTAATAAATGCGTTGTAGTTGAAACTGCTGATCATGTTATTCCTGAAGCTTATATTGAAAAAACTCCTTTCCCTGCTAAAATGAAGGAGTACTCTGTTATAAATAGTGCGGTTCATAAAAGTGAAAAGAAAACTGTAGAACCTGAAGAACAAATAAAAGTTGAACCTGCTGTTGCAATAGTTAAAGATCTTGTGACTGAAAATGTGGAGGATGGTCATATTATTTTCTGTGAAGATGCTTCTAATATTGTTTCACATCGTAATAAACCCAAACAAGTTAGTGTTCCTATGCTATCTGTTAGAATTGGTGATCATTGCTATTATGGATTATGTGATATTGGTGCAAGTGTTAGTGCTATTCCTTATGAGCTTTACACGGAGATTATGCACGGAATTGATTCTTGTGAACTTGAAGATATTGATGTGGTTATTCAGCTGGCTAATAGAGAAACTATTTCTCCAATTGGTATTGTTCGAGATGTAGAAGTTCTATGTGGTAAGATTAAATATCCTGCTGACTTTTTGGTACTTGGTTCTGCTGCTAGTGATTATTGTCCTATCATTTTTGGTAGACCTTTTCTAAATACTTGTGGAGCTATTATAGATTGCAAGAAAGAGAAATTTTTGACTAAATTTGCTGGTGAATCTTATGAGTTTAACTTCTCTAAATTTACCAAAACTCCTTATAAAGCTGATTTGCCTAGTGATGATTTTAAAATGGAACAGTGTGCATCTATTGTTCTTGTTCCTAATAATCCTTTGCAGCAACATTTGGAGAATAGCGAGAGTGAAGTTTTTAGGAAAGAAAGAGATGAGCTTGAGGAAATTTTTCTTCGCCAACCTATTCTCAAGCATGATTTACCGGTGGAAGATTTGGGTACAACACCGCCGCCAAAGGAAGATCCTGTTTTTGATTTAAAACCATTGCCTGATAATCTTAAATATGCTCATATTGATGATAAGAAAATATATCCTGTTATTATTAGTTCTAAGCTTACAGAGTTTGAAGAAGAAAGGCTATTGGAAATATTGAAGAAACACCGAGGCGCTATTGGCTACACTCTTGATGATTTGAAGGGGATTTCTCCTTCTATTTGCCAACATGCTATTAATATGGAAGATGATGCAAAGCCTGTTGTTGAACATTAGCGTCGTCTAATTCCGAAGATGAAGGAGGTGGTAAGGAATGAGGTATTAAAACTTCTTGAAGCTGGTATTATATATCCTATTGCTGATAGTAGATGGGTTAGTCCTGTGCATTGCGTTCCCAAGAAAGGAGGAATGACTGTTGTGCCTAATGATAATGATGAGATCATCCCTCAAAGAGTAGTTGTAGGGTATAGAATGTGCATTGATTTTCGAAAAGTTAATAAAGTTACTAAGAAAGATCATTACCCTTTACCATTTATTGATCAAATGCTAGAAAGATTGTCTAAAAATACTCATTTTTGCTTTCTTGATGGTTATTCTGGGTTTTCACAAATTGCTGTTAAAACTAAAGATCAAGAGAAAACCACTTTTACTTGTCCCTATGGAACTTATGCTTATAGGCGTATGCCTTTTGGTTTATGTAATGCCCCTGCTACTTTTCAAAGATGCATGTCTGCTATTTTTCATGGCTTTTGTGAGAGTATTGTGGAAGTATTCATGGATGATTTTTCCGTCTATGGGAATTCTTTTGATAGTTGCTTGCGAAATCTTGATAAAGTTTTGCAGAGATGTGAAGAAACTAACCTTGTTCTTAATTGGGAGAAATGCCACTTTATGGTTAATGAAGGAATTGTATTGGGACATAAAATTTCCGAGAGAGGTATTGAAGTTGATAGAGCTAAAGTTGAAGCAATTGAGAAGATGCCCTATCCGAGGGATGTTAAAGGTATTCGTAGTGTTCTTGGTCATGCTGGGTTTTATAGGAGATTTATTAAAGATTTCTCCAAGATTTCAAAGCCTCTTACTAATCTTCTTCAAAAAGACGTACCTTTTGTTTTTGATGATGATTGTAAAGAAGCTTTTGAAACTCTAAAGAAAGTCTTAACAACTGCTCCTGTAGTTGAACCTCCTGATTGGAATTTGCCTTTTGAAATTATGTGTGATGCTAGCGATTTTGCTGTAGGCGCTGTTCTTGGACAGCGGGTAAATAAAAAACTGAATGTTATTCATTATGCTAGTAAAACTCTTGATGCTGCTCAAAGAAATTATGCTACAACTGAAAAAGAATTATTAGATGTAGTCTTTGCTTGTGATAAATTTAGATCTTATATTGTTGATTCAAAAGTTACGATTCATACTGATCATGCTGCAATTAGATACCTTATGACAAAGAAAGATGCTAAGCCGAGGCTTATTAGATGGGTACTTCTTTTGCAAGAATTTGATTTACATATTGTAGATAGGAAAGGTGCTGATAATCCTGTCGCTGATAATTTGTCTAGATTGGAAAATATTGCTTATGATCCTGTTCCTGTTAATGATAGTTTTCCAAATGAACAATTGGCTGTAATAAAGGTGAGCTCGCGAGACAGTCCTTGGTATGCTGATTATGCTAACTTTATTGTTTCCAAGTACTTGCCTCCAACCTTTTCATTTCAAAGAAGGAGGAAATTCTTTTATGACTTGAGGCATTATTTCTGGGATGACCCACACTTATATAAAGAAGGAGTGGATGGTATTCTGCGAAGGTGTGTTCCCGAATATGAACAACAAGAGATATTGAGTAAATGTCATGGTAGTGCTTATGGAGGACATCACGCCGGAGAAAGAACCGCGCAAAAGGTTCTACAATCAGGTTTTTATTGGCCAACTCTCTTCAAGGATGCGAGAAAGTTTATTTTATCTTGTGATGAATGCCAAAGGGTTGGTAATATCTCCAGACGTAATGAAATGCCTATGAATTATACTCTTATTATTGAACCGTTTGATTGTTGGGGATTTGACTTCATGGGACCTTTTCCGTCTTCAGAAGGTAACACTCATATATTTGTTGCTGTTGATTATGTTACTAAATGGGTGGAAGCCATACCTACAAAAAGTGCTGATGGTGAGACCTCTTTAAGAATGCTTTTAGACATTATTTTTCCTAGATTTGGAGTGCCTAGATATATTATGACTGATGGAGGTTCTCATTTTATTCATGGAGGTTTTAGAAAAACTCTTGCTAGATATGGTATTAATCATAGAATTGCTTCCGCTTATCATCCTCAAACTAGTGGGCAAGTAGAATTATCAAATAGAGAGATTAAATCTATCTTGCAAAAGACTGTTAATAAAACTAGAAAGAATTGGGCTAGTAAATTGAAGGATGCACTATGGGCTTATAGAACTGCTTATAAAAATGGTTTATGGGAAAGCTTGTCATTTACCTTTAGAACTAGAGCACAAAGCTTATTGGGCAGTTAGAGAATTAAATAAAGATCCTAAACTTGCCGGTAATAAGAGGTTGTTGCAATTGAGTTCTCTAGATGAATGGAGAAGTGAAGCTTATGAAAATGCTAAACTCTTTAAAGAAAAAGTTAAAAAATGGCATGATAGAAGGATTATCAAAAGAGAATTTAATATTGGGGATAAAGTCCTATTGTATCGGTCTCGTCTCAGATTCTTTGCAGGGAAATTACTCTCAAAATGGGAAGGACCATATGTTGTCGAGGAGGTGTATCGTTCAGGAGCAATCAAAATTAGCTCTCTCCAAGGCAATGCCACGCAAGTGGTGAATGGACAAAGACTCAAGCATTATATCTCAGGTGATTCCTATAATGTTGATGTTGATATTATTCGAGTGGAAACACCGGAGGCTTTCATCAAAGGGCAAATTGATAGTCCGCCAGAACTCGACTTTGAATAGGTAACAGTACTGGTAATGAAAAGTATGCAATTTACTTTCCGAACAATATTTTTGCTGTTTTTGGAAAATATGAAAAATTACGAGTTCGAAACGGAGTGGAAAGGACGCACGAGGGCGTGCCACCATAGGCCGGCGCGGCCTGGCCAGGGCCCGCGCCGCCCTATGGTCTGGCCGCCTCATCGCCCCTTTCCGACTCTGGTTCGATCTGGTACTTTCCGTTTGTCGTGAAATTTTTTGCTATATAATCCCCCGGACCCCTGGAGGTCCGTATATCGTTTTCTCGACGTGTTTTGTTTCGAGCTATTTCTGCCAGGATCTGTTTTCAGTTTAGAAGCACCATGGTCTCCAAGAACAAAGGCAAGGAGTTTCCGGATGAAGATAATCGAGATCTTGGGTGGAAAGAGGAGGACAAGGACGTCAAGGAAGAGGATGAAGAAGAGGTGGAGGAAGATTCGCGCGCACACCCGCGTGCTACCATCGCAAGCATCAAGGTGGTGGACAACCCTTTTAGTGCAAACAAGAGCGCAAGAATTCGCACTGGAGGAGCGGTTCCACGTCATTACCTAGCTCCGAAAACATCTTTATCAGGCATTCACCATCCCTTCCACAATCTAATTTTCAATAATCAAATTGAAGGGACTCCCAAGGCAATATTGCCTAGCAATTGGGATATAGATCGCTCTAACACTGCAGGAGGGAGGAAGCCTGAGGGTGAAGAGTGGGGAAATAACTCCAAGAGTTGGGACTCGCCGTCGGACAGACTTCTTAACCGCGTCGAGCACAATTCGGAGATGATTCGCAATCTCACATACAAGATTGATGAGCTTCAGGAGCTTATTGAGAAGCTTGTCAGGAATTCATCACCACCATCGCCGAAGGAGTAATTCATCATCGGTATTGGCATCCCCTTGGTTTGTTCCAAGCTTGGGGGAGTGCCGCGGTATCACATTATCACTACCTTTTACTTTTTACTGTCAAGTAGTGTCATATCATGAGTAGGGAAGTTATCATATAAGATGGGTTGCAGTTTGGAAGTATCTCTCCTTTAGTTGGTTATCTATGTATCCCTTGGTGTGAGTTATCGTTATGGAATATTAATGAGAAGTCTTATCATTTACATATTGCACATCTTATTTTAGTTTGCAATCTCTATTATATGATTTACCTTGTTGTTAGTATTGGTATCACTTTGGGAGCATTGAATAAATCTATTTGGTTTTGGCAAACTTAGCATTGGTCAATAGCAACAACACTTTGAGGTTTAAGTAGAAAAGAGAAATACATGTAGTTGTTTCATTGTCTTTCTTTCTTGTTAGCTCATAGCTTATTATTCTGAAGTTAAAATTGTTTGTGCTTACAAGGAAGATGCATGATTGTTTCTATCACATGTATATTTGTTTGTTTCCTTCAACTCTTATGCTTGCTAATTAACCTTGCTAGCCAAAAACCTGTACTGAGAGGGAATACTTCTCGTGCATCCAAACCTTAGCCCAAACCTATATCATTTGTGTCCACCATACCTACCTACTACATGGTATTTTCTGCCATTCCAAGTAAATACTTCATGTGCTACCTTTAAACAATTCAAAGCTTAGTATCTATTATTTGTGTCAATGTTTTATAGCTCATGAGGAAGTATGTGGTGTTTTATCTTTCAATCTTGTTGGGCAACTTTCACCAATGGACTAGCGGCTTCATCCGCTTATCCAATAATTTTGCAAAAAGAGCTGGCAATGGGATTCCCAGTCCCAAATTAATTAAACTAAATAGACACTCCTCCATGGTATGTGATTGATGGACGGCACCCGAAGGATTCGGTTAGCCATGGCTTGTGTAAGCAAAGGTTGGGGGGAGTGTCATCATCATAATAAAACCAAAATAAAAAGGCACTCCGTCATGGTATGAGATTGTTGGCAGGCACCCGAGGATTCGGTTAGCCATGGTTTATGAAAGAAAGGTTGGAAGGAGTGCCACATAAAATGAAAATAATATGGGAGCCGCTCTTTGAAGGTTGTCTGGCAAGGGGGTTAGAGTACCCGCTACCAGTCGTTGACAACAACAAACACCTCTCAAAATGTTACTTTTATTCTCTTTATATGATTTCAAAACTGAAAAAGCTCTAGCACATGATTTAATCCCTGCTTCCCTCTGCGAAGGGCTTGTCTTTTACTTTATGTTGAGTCAGTAAACCTATTTCCCTCCATCTCAAGCAAGCATTTGAGTAGTTGTGATCAAACCATTATATTGTGATTTGCTTTATCATGTCTTTTATTCTTCCTTGTTTAGTACAAGTTTTATCTGAATGAATATAGCTTTGCAAGTTATCAATGATCATGAGGAGACCATTATGATTGAGTATGCAAGTTATGCCTTATAAACTTTAACATGAGAGCGCTGCTCAATGAGATAAATATAACCTGTTAATTGTTCTCTGACCAAGAACGAAGTTTGCCATCACCAACTATGATTTCTTATGCACCTTTATTTGTGATTACCTTATACTTGTTTCAAGTTTAATTATATGAGGAAGTTGTTTACTAGAATGTCTTGTGTGAGTGAATATGATGCTTCTTGTCCGTATTTTATTTATCGACTCTTCACTCCATAAACATGTGGTCCTGTTTACTGAGTTCAGTTTCGCTTGGGGACAAGCGAAGTCTAAGCTTGGGGGGAGTTGATACGTCCAATTTGCATCACTATTTTATATCATAATTTGCTGTTATTCATTGATATATTTCATATTGGGACACAATACTTATGTTATTTCATCTATTTTGCATGTTTCATCATTATTGGAGGATCAAGCACCGGAGCCAGGATTCTGCTGGAAAAAGCACCGTCAGAACGCAATATTTCGGAAGATCAACTGTGGAAGGAAATTATACCAAAAATCCTATTTTTCCAGATGACGAAGGAAGCCAGAAGGGGGAGCTGAAAAGGCCCAAGGTGGGGCCAGACCACAGGCCGGCGCGGCCCATGGCCTGGCCGCGCCACCTTGTGGTGTGGGGGCCCCACAGCCCCTTTGGCCTCCTTTTCTTCGCGAAACCCTTCGTCCCGAAGACCTAAGCCACAGAGGGTACCTCACGAAGAGTTACAGCCGCCTCTGCGGGGCGGAGAACACCAGAGAGAAAAGAGCTCTCCGACAGCAGGGAATCCGCCGGGGAAATTCCCTCCCGGAGGGGGAAATCGACGCCATCGTCACCGTCATCGAGCTGGACATCATCTCCATCACCATCATCATCATCTCCACCATCATCACCGCCGTCTCCACCGCTGGACACCGTCACCGCCGTAGCAATTTGGGTTTGATCTTGATTGTTTGATAGGGGAAACTCTCCCGATGTTGATTTCTACTTGTTGTTGATGCTATTGAGTGAAACCATTGAACCAAGTTTATGTTCAGATTGTTATTCATCATCATATCACCTCTGATCATGTTCCATATGATGTCTCGTGAGTAGTTCGTTTAGTTCTTGAGGACATGGGTGAAGTCTAAATGTTAGTAGTGAACTATGGTTGAGTAATATTCAATGGTATGATATTTAAGTTGTGGTGTTATTCTTCTAGTGGTGTCATGTGAACGTCGACTACATGACACTTCACCTTTATGGGCCTAGGGGAATGCATCTTGTACTCGTTTGCCAATTGCGGGGTTGCCGGAGTGACAGAAACCTAAACCCCCGTTGGTATATCGATGCAGGAGGGATAGCAGGATCTCAGAGTTTAAGGCTGTGGTTAGATTTATTCTTAATTACTTTCTTGTAGTTGCGGATGCTTGCAAGGGGTATAATCACAAGTATGTATTAGTCCTAGGAAGGGCGGTGCATTAGCATAGGTTCACCCACACAACACTTATCATAACAATGAAGATTATTTAGCCGTATGTAGCGAAAGCACTAGACTAAAATCCCGTGTGTCCTCGAGAACGTTTGGTCATTATAAGTAAAGAACCCGGCTTGTCCTTTGTGCTAAAAAGGATTGGGCCACTCGCTGCAATTGTTACTCTCGCAATTTACTTACTCGTACTTTATTCGCTTGTTATATCAAAACCCCCTGAATACTTGTCTGTGAGCATTTACAGTGAATCCTTCATCGAAACTGCTTGTCAACACCTTCTGCTCCTCGTTGGGATCGACATTCTTACTTATCGAAAATACTACGATACACCCCCTTATACTTGTGGGTCATCATGTCTCTCTCCTCCATTGTTGATCTTGAGAAGCTTGACCTATCTCTCTATCCATCCATGATTCTTGCCCCCTTTTGAGGTAAAAGAGAGAGGAGATCTAGATCCACACTTTGACCAAACCATATCATATCTTTGTCAGTGTATCTTTGGGATCTAGATCTTGGAGAACTTTGTGTTCTCCTCTTTGTTCTTCCTCCCTTATCCCCCCAATAGCTTTTGTAGCTTTGTTGGAATTTGAGAGAGAAGGACTTGAGCATTTTTGTGGTGTTCTTGCCATTGCATTTGGTGCATAGGTTTGAGTTCTCCACGGTGATTCGTGGAAGTGAAATTAAGAAGGTTGTTACTCTTGGGTTCTTGGAACCCTAGAGTCCTAGACCGATTCTAGGCCTTTGTGGCGATTTCTTGGGAGCCTCCAATTAAGTTGTGGATGCGTGCCCCAAGCTTTGTGTAAAGCCCGGTTTCCGCCTCGAAGGAAATCCCTTAGTGGAACCGTGACCTAAGCCTTTGTGGCGAGGGTCACCGGAGAATAAGGTGAGGCTCCTTCGTGGTGCTCGGTGTGTGGTGTGACTCCCGCATCTTGGGGTGAGGCCTTTGTGGCGTTGGTGTGCATCTCGAGCAACCACACCTCAAGGTGAGGCAATTTGTGGCGTTCGGGAGAGCTAAGCCACTGCACCTCTCCAACGGAGATTAGCACTTGCAAGAGTGTGAACTTCGGGATAAATCATCATCTCCCGTGTGCCTCGGTTATCTCTATACCCGAGCTCTTTACTTATGCACTTTACTTTGTGACAGCCATCGTGCTTGAAGTTATATATCTTGCTATCACATAGTGTGCTTGTTTTGCTTAGTATAAGTTGTTGATGCACATAGGTGAACCATAGTATATAGGCTTTGGGCTTGACAAAGTAAACGCTAGTTTTATTCCGCATTTGTCAAGCCCATCTCGTAAAAGTTTTAAAACACACATTCACCCCCCTCTAGGCGACATCTGTGTCCTTTCACTAAGGTCCTACTCAAGAGATGATGGTATGATCCTCTAAATATATCGTTTGCCTAGGAATTCTACCTTGGTATCTTCTGTAGCTTGTTCTTCAGGAAATCTGATAAACCTGCATCTTATGGTATGCCTCCACCTCCTAGCTTCTTCATCTTGATCCTAGCTAATGCACATGGAGTGGCTCTATGTGTTTGTTTCCTTGTATCATGCTACAACATGTTCAAATGGATGAAGGGTGTAGCTCCGTTTATAGGCTAGGGTAAGCTCTAGTATCATGACACATAGGTGGGTGACTCTTGTTTTGGTTTGATGAGTAAGGTGCTTGGTTGTCGTGACCTCATCCATAGCAATCCTTTGAGCATGAGGTGGCAAATCTTGGGATGCAAGTCATGTAGATATTTTCATCATATGTGGCATGATCATTATCCTCTCATATGATTTATCTTGGATAGCTAAGTGTCATTTGTTACTAAATATCTCGTGGATGGTTTTATTATAGTGGATGAGGCACTATATCATATTTAATTAGGTTTATATTATAATATTGGTCAAAAGGTCAAGGTTGAAGGTTATTCCTCAATTTTGGATATTTGGTGTTTGAATCCACCAAGGCATGATCATATGAGTTTGAAAATACTTATAGTTGGTTTTATTCAAATAGTTTGAACTATAATTCGTAATGTAAACGGATTTAGTTTTATGATATTCCATATATTTAATAAGTTATGATTTAAATAATGGCTTTTATGCAATTTAGATCCTGTGATTTACCTTATTTATAAGTGAATTAAATTGCACACAAAGGTAGTTGCTAACTTTTAAGTGTTATTAAGTTAGGTTTTGATTCTTAAAGAATGTGTTGTGGTAAGGAATACCATGTTATGATCCTTTATATGATTTAGTATTTGATCCTCACTTAAAGTGTTGTGTAATAGTTCTAGTTCCATTTGATCCAATCTATGGATCAAATTATATCTACCCAAAACAATATTTTAGCAAAGGGTACATTGAGATTTATAGCGCTTGACTTGATGAGCTACTTCAGTTTCAGCAAGTCAAGTGAAACTTCAGTTACTGTGACAAGTTTTATTTGAAAGCGCGAAAATTCCTCGGATTTTCTATACATGAATGCAATGCACACTTTGGTGTTCTCTCATTTTGTAGCCTCTAAACCTGGGATATTACATAGGTCCTCTCTCACACACCTCGCCTCTCCACGCTATTCCTCTCTCCCGTGGACGTAGGCAAGGTCCAATCCGGGATGATCGGCTGCTCTAATGGACGATTCTCCAGTTAGTGCACGTTCATTTTATTTTACCCAAATGAGCCACTCTTTTCCCTTATTTTGTCGAGGATGAACTCCCGTGTAGCTAAGGGTTAGAAATGGCTATTTTCACATGGAATCAGATATTCATGAGAAGGCAGATAGAGCAAATTCTTTTTCTTTGCCATCCACTGACTTTCACCAACTGATAGGCCACATCATATATTTGATTTTTAATATAATAACATTTGGATTTTATTGACTTTCGAACTGATTGTTTATTTGATTTAGTGTGTCGCCGTAGGCCGTAGCAATGCACGGGCAAATTTACTAGTAAACCTTAGAAGCATGATCTTTGGAGAGAGAAAAATATATATAATGTCATATTTGTGGGATCCCTCTGTCGTTTTCTAGCTGAAGTTATAATTTCTATTGAAGAAATAAAATTAAATATACTGCTTCTCACAAATATTTTTACACCTATTAGTGTATCTAGTTCTGTATGCCACCATTGCTCGGCCCTGCCTAGTCTACCAAACACTTTCACTGGCGTATGGGTCCACTATACAGAAGTGAAACTGGAATAAACACTTTCAGCTGCGCAGATCAAGTGTCGAGCATTCCCATTCCTAAACCCTAAACCCGCCGCCGCCATGGCCGCCGCCGCTCGCCTTTTCCTGCGCCGCCGCCTCTCCACAGCCACCGCCACGCCTCCGACCCCGGCCTCCATTCTTAACCCTTCCTCCCCGACCACCGCGCTCACCTCGCGGGAGAAGACCCGCCTCGCCATCTCCCTCCTCAAGTCCTCCCCGCCGCCGCCGCCCGACCAGATCCTGTCCATCTGCCGCGCCGCCGCACTCTCTCCGAAAACCCACCTCGACCGTGTTGCCCTCTCTCTTGCCACCTCGAGGCTATCCTCTTCCCCGGACTCCGTCCGAGATCTTACATCCTCCCTTCTCATCCCGCATCACACCTCACACGCCATCGTGCTCTTTGGTCAGGCCGGCCTCCTCCCCGACGCCATCTCCACCTTCCAGTCGTCCCCCTCGACCAAATCCCTCAACGCCCTCCTCTTTGCCTGCCTCGTCTCCGGCAACCATGCCGAGGCTGCCCGCATCTTCCAGACCTTCCCCGACGCCCACAATGTCAAGCCCGACACCGAGACATTCAACGCCATCATTAAGTCCTTTGCTGAGTCTGGCACAACAAGGTCCTTCTACTCGGTGTTCGACGAAATGTGCAAGAAGGGCGTGAAGCCCGTCGCCACCACATTTACTAGAGCCATTGCTGGATTTTACAAGGAGGAGCGTTTCGATGATGTGGAGAAGGTGATTGGGCTTATGAAGAAGCACGGTTGTGGTGAGTCACTCCAAGTGTACAATGCAAGGGTCCAGGGGCTGTGCAAACTTGGCCGGAACGATGAGGCGAAGGCGTTGATGAATGAGATGGTCAAGAAAGGGACCAAGCCAAGCTGGGTTACTTACAACCATTTGGTTTATGGATACTGTAAGGTAGGGAATTTGGAGGAAGTGAAGCAGCTATACAAGGAGATGGGACAGAAGAGGCTTGTTGGGGATAGTAGCCTCTATTTTACAGTAATATTCCACCTTTGTAAGTCTGGCGATTTTGATACTGCCCTTGGTATATACAATGAGATAGCACCTAGGAATTGGGTGCCCTGCTTCTCGACCATGAAGATGCTTGTGAATGGGCTTGCTGGGAGCTCTAGGATCGATGAGGCAAAAGGTATCATTCAGAAGATGAAGGAGAAGTTCCCGGATAAGGATGAGCCATGGAAGGAGGTAGAGGAGGCACTGCCTCAGTAGAATAACCAAAGCACGAAATCGCAGGTATTGTCTTCCTATTTCAGTGCAAAGAGAAATGCCGATTCTTAGAAAAATTGCTGGGCTTCCCTTTCGAAATTCTATATTGATAACATTGATGGCTTTAGTTTCTTAATTTTGCTATTTCACATGTCATAAAACCCGGAATATTTACAACATGCATATCTGGAAGGAGTTGCAGTTTAACTTATGGTCAAGTGATGTGGTTCTGTAAGGTCCTCACGTACATCATGAAGCTCCGCTACATAAATGTTTTTTTTGTTCCATATAAGATTTTGAACTGCACTATCTGTTCCTCTTGGTTTGAGCCCTAGGTCCCTCTAGAAACAATGCTTCCATCATGTTGTACCAATATAAGACTTACAAAGTAGTTGCCTCTGTTAGAATTCCATGGCCATAGAATAATTGTGTGGATTAGCATGAATCCATAGTTTAATGTGTGCTAGCATAGGATCCGAGAGGAATTACAGTACTTCGTTTATGTGGACAGCTGATCAGGATTTTAAAAGAATATGATTTATAGTAGATCAAATTTGTTTTTAATGAGAAATTGGTATCGTCCAAATACTAATCGTAGAAATTTGTTAAATGATATAGTTTGAGGTTGATTTCTTCTCCTTGAAGGCACTAAATTATGCATAACTAATAGGAAGTTCCATGCGGACCATTTATAATTTTCTATTTTTCTATTTTTCTTAATAAGCTGGTAGGATAAGTAAGTGCTCACAGAAATGTTGAGACTTTCCACAACAAATCATAATAATATTTGAATGCACCTCTAAAGCATTAGGCACTCGACTTGAGTCATACTAGTAGCTCATTGAGAACCCACATGGTTCTACAGGTGGATATTTGAAGCAGATCCACGGGTCATTACTTTGGTCATGATCGTTGACATTGAATGATTTTTTTTTTGTAAAAGCGTCCGCTTAGTACAGTTTGCATCATCTGTATATAACTATATATTATCTCCTAATATTTTTTTACAGAAATAAAACATCTCAATGCTGTCATCTAAAATGTATGTGTACATTTGAGCTGACGACGCAATTTTAGTCCGGAAAATTGTTTCATAAACCCTAAGCCACAATTTTCACATTATAGAAGGTTAGCACGTAAAAGGTGCAAGTAATATATTCCGAACGGCCCGACATCACAGGAATCTTCCCTTCTGATTCTCTCTTTTCCCCCTTCGGAATGACTGACTAGTAGATTGGTTCATGAAATCATGAGCTCAATGCTTGAGTTTTGCAAATGTTGTAAATAGTTATGCTTAAAAGGAATACAAATATAAACATTTTAAATTCTGATTGCAAGCATCTAGACTGTATATCAGCATTATAATGGTACAAGCATATGTACTGATGAGTGTACTTCCTTTCAGTAACATCAAGTCAAATAAAATATGCTCCATTTCATGCACCCTTCCATTTACAACTGACATGCATATCTCAAGTGTTGCTGCTTAGGTGCTTGCTTCACTGTGCAAAATTTCATTTTGCACATGCCTTTTTATTACACAAATTATCAACATGTGTATGAATTACCCTTTTTGGGTAGTTTAGCTTTTGCATGTGCTGGTCTGTCTGTCTGTAGGGGGTGTTTGTTGTGGCTTTTTTTGGCTTTTGGCTTTGGCAAAAGCCACCAAAAGCACCTAAATAGGTGCTTTTTTTGGCTTTTGGATTTTGGAAGCCAAAAACAAAGATTCTATTCTTTTGGCTTCCAAAATCCAAAAGCCAAAAAAAGCACCTATTTAGGTGCTTTTGGTGGCTTTTGCTAAAGCCAAAAGCCAAAAAAAGCCACAACAAACACCCCCGTAGTTTGTGATACCAAATGATAAACACTATAAAGCTGAATTGTACCGAAAGTCCTGGGCAATAAAGCAGTGTACTTTAGTAATCCCTCCATACCGGATTACTAGGCTTCTATTGAAATTAGAGAAAAAACCCAAAAATTAGGCTCAATTATCACTTAATGCAGCGTTAACTAAGGAGGTTATGGGGAGAAGATATATGCATGCACCGATTATCCAGGCCTGATTGGTAGCTATGGGGACATGCAGCCGGAGGTTGTTATTAGGCTGCATGCGGGAGGAATTAGCCAAATGCATGCGTCTTGAAAACGGGTATTGCCGGTTGCTTATCTCCATACATTAATCATCAAATCAACAGAAGAGTTACATGCGAGATTAGTGGGAGGAATTGTGCCAATTGCTGAGTGTCTAGGTTGCAGAGCTTCTTGTAATAACTCCAATAAACCGGTATGGAGGGAGTATATTATTTCATATGGAAGCAGGGTGTTTTTTGTTAATTATATGAGAGGTAAATAAAATGGGCTATAGATAATTGAATGGTTGAATGGACAGCGATACATCTGGTGTATGGATGCACCTGTTCAACTTTAACACGTGTGATTGAACTTATCTGGTTATTAATATTATGATTTTCTGAAGACGTCTTTACTCAATAATTTGGAAACGATGCACTTCTTTCTTCCGTAGCTGCCATTTATTTCAACACTTCTCTAGTGTTCTCTACAAGGCCTTGATTACAATGTATCACTACGATTGTCTTCTTATTGTTCATGATTGTGACTGAATATGAATGCAGATGCATGATTCTTTTCCTTTTTTGCTTTCCAGGTAAAAGATTACTGGCCAGTGATTCAAGTTTGTCGCCGAATATTCCTTTTCAAAATGTTTGACAATGCGTGCCGACAACACAGTTAGCAGTTGGGAACTGTACCAGTATCTGATGGACTGCTCTAAGCATATGGAGCTTTGTCTCAGATGCAATTTTACTCTTGAAAACATGGTGGCCTCAGTCGGTAATCTGTTTAGCAGGATGCTGAGGTGTTTTTTCAAAAAGATGATATCTGAGGCAAGGCATATGTTACTTTGTCGGTAATCTGTTTAGCAGGATGCTGCAAATTATAGTCATAAGGAGTAGGAGAAAATAACCATGCTCTTGTTTTCCTGTTATGTTAGTCTATTGCTTCATGTCTGCTGGTTACTATGGCAGCATGGCCGAATAGTACTTTTTCTTCAGTTAAAAGCAAAAGCACCTCTGCCCTCCCTGCAAAACTGTGTTTAACAAAGTGCTGGCTCCTGAAAATCAAAACAAGGCTAGAATGCAAACATTGTCCAACTCAAAGTACATTATTACAGACAAATGGCAGGTTTTTTCGATCTAGAAACCCAGTATATGTTTTCTTACTATTACGTGCACTAACACTACATGACCATGTAGATTGGTACTTCGGTTCTAGGTTTGGAATAGAATGCCTTATCCTGAAACAGGTTCTTAATGGATGTTTTCTTTGGTTTATAGTTAAGATTAAGATTTATTGGTAATATTTTATCACTGCTTTTGCTAGTTGAACAATTTTTCTGGACGCTAGCAATGTATGTTTAACTTGTACTGCAAACGGTGTCATTTGTATCAGTACACTTCTAGGTTTGGGCTTGTGCAGTTCTAGGTTTGAGCCATCAAACCCTGCATCACTCTGTGGCATACTGTTTTATTTTTGCTTCCTTACGTCTCTCTTTGTCAGATTGCATCTTTTTTTTTTTCTGGATGCAGTCCTATGTTCTTTTTTTCTGGAGGGAATCGCATCTATGTACTGTATGTTTTTAGGGCTAACATCTGAAACATATTAACCAAAGAACACCATTACAAAGTAAACATCCAGACATAGGACAGTTGTTCTCACACTTAAAGATATATAAATCTGAGGAAACTTAGAAATACACCCAAAACTCCCAGCAAAACCTTATGCAATTGAACCCGCAACTGGTAGGTTGCTGTTACATCGCTGGAGGAGAGAACCAAGGCCAGTAGCAGTAGTGACTAGTGAGTCGTCCACACAGAACTGTAGAGGGATATCGTGCTATTGTAGAGTGTCCATTTGGCCTTGCAGACTGCATGGTGGATACAATGAGATACACATAGCTTCACACCCCTATTGAAATTGCCGCCAATCTATCCTGATGTTGACAGAAAGACTCAGAAAAGTGAAGAAAGCAAGTAGTCTGCAAGATTTCTTCCAAAACAAATCAGTGAATTGAATTCTGTCAGTGTCTCTCACTGTTTCGGAAGGTAGAAAAAAGAAATAGCCAAATATTTGTAGTTCACCTAGCCAGGATTAATCCACACTGCATGTCCTACCACATACTTGTGGCAGAGCATGTCATGACAACCACAGATTTTATCATACCTAGAGACAATCAGATCCTAGTTCACATGAGGGTCTGTTCAGATTTCCAGCCCATAGTCCAGGCATTGACAGAAACCGATCATTCTAGCATAAAGTGGGAATCGTATGTTCTTTCTCATAGACTGAGAATATCTACTCCGATTAATGCGAGTTGATATTTCGTTATTCTCATTTTCTTCTTCAAGACTCTTTCGCAGGCTCTGGTTCGTCCTGTAGATTATTAGTCCCGAGTGTCCACATGATCAGCAAAACTAGACGGGGCACCATCTATTGACAAATTATGAATCCACCTATATGCAAAAGGTGATCCTGAGCGATCTTTTTTTTCTTTCTCACTCCTGATCAATTAAAAATGTGTAATAATAAAGCTGTTGTGCACCTTGTACACGTTACAAGTGCGCCAAGAGTTGCGAAATGGATTTACGATATAAATACTTGGTTGACGATGGTGAGGTCGTGGGCGGCAGCAGAAGACATGCGCGGCTGAAGAGAGAGACTCGAGGCAAGAACCACAACGACCGTCGCGTTCGGCCGCGTGCAATGGGAGAATAGCGCGGGGAACTGGTCGGCAAGGCGCAATGGGAGAATAGCGTGGGGAACTGGTCGGCAAGGCTCTCCCCAGGCCTCCACTTGTCCTTCCAAAACGCCGCGTGCAATGGGAGAATAGCGCGGGGAACTGGTCGGCAAGGCTCTCCCCAGGCCTCCACTTGTCCTTCGAAAACGCAGTGGAAGTACCACTAACAACGGAGCACCGAGTGATGGAGCGGTAGAGCGGCAGACATTCAGCAACAATCTTCTCGAGGAATGATAGAGTAGATGAAGTGTCCCCAAGGTCCGTAGGCGAGTGAAGGCGGAACCAGTCCTTCCACGGAAGACTCTCAGGCTGGTGGAGTTTGTGGACGAACTTAAGCAACAAGCACCTGTTTTGCCGGTGGAAATCCCTGATGTTGAAGCCACCCTCATGTTTAGACAACAAAGCTTTGTCCCAAGCAATTAAACAACGAGCACCCGAACAAGAATCCTTGCCGGTCCAAAAGAAAGCACGTCGACTTTTATCTATACTTTCTATCACACCACGGGGAAGCAAGTACGAACACATGTAGTAAGTAGCAAGATTATTAAGAACTGCATTACACAACAGAAGCCGACCACCCGAAGAGAGGAGGAGAGCCCGCCACCCAGAAAGACGACGGTCGAAAGATTGGATCAGTGGGGCAAAGGCAGAGATGGGGAGTTTTGTGGGGGAGAGTGGCAATCCGAGGTAGGGTTGCGGAAAGGAGGAGATGGGGCACCCAAGGGTGGCAGCCATCCGATGAGCATCATCGTCGCCGACATGCATGGGGATGAAGCATGATTTGTGAAAATTGATGGCTAACCCGGTAGCAGCGGCGAAGTCATCCAGGACGAGTTTGAGGTGGGAGACCGCAGCATGGTCGGCCCTACAGATGATGAGAGTGTCATCAACATATTGGAGAACGGGACAAGGCAGGTCAGGCGAGAGGGGGTGGCCAATCAAGCTGTCCCTCCAAGCTTTACGGATGAGGCGTTGAAGGACGTCCGCCACGGTGATGAAGAGGTATGGCGAAAGAGGGTCACCTTGCCGAAGCCCATTGCGGCAACGAATCCAATCCCCCAGGACCCCATTGAGGAGGATCGCAGTGTGTCCGGTGGAAAGAATGCGGTACATCCACTCGCACCAGCGTTCTTCGAAACCCCTAGTTTTGAGAATGGTCAGGAGGCTGTTCCAGTTAACGAAATCGAAAGCTTTTCTGAAGTCGATTTTGAAGACGACGGCGGGGACTTTTTTGTACCAGTATCTAACCACGCAACTTTGTGGGGTTTACAATTAGTCCCCGATCAAGTAAAAAATATCACTCTATTCCAGAATATAAGTCTTTTAGCATACTAAAGTAGTGTGCTAAAAAGGATATAATATGAAACGGAAGGAGTACAATCAACAAACCCTTCTAGTACACTACACACGTACAAAAATGAAAGAAGAAGACCGGAGATTTACAAACCATTCTAGTACACACAAGAAACCCGAAAGAACACTGGAGATTACAACACGGCATGAGTTGTCGCATGCTTTTGTTTGACACGAGAAAAACGTACAACACGACTCTCGCGAGTAGGACGGAAGAGCGTGGTTTCTCTCATGCGCACCGGAGATCGGTAAAAGGAAAAAAAAAGTGCAGGCGTGCCAGTGTATAATGATACACAAAGAAACCACAAAGATGGGGGAACAGTATTTCATTAATCTTTGAGATAACAAATACAACTCCCATATGTGTTGCGCTCCGTGGCCTACTAGCGCGGCCAGCCTCACTAGGGCGATTGCAGTCTCCTGATTCCCGAGACCTCGAAAGGCTCGCGGTTAATTACTCCCACGGGTTACGCCGTGAGACACCTTCGATTAAGCCGTATGGTCGTCTTCGCCGTCTTCGCTTCACGTCCTGCATGCATGATTGTGGTGAAGATGTGTGTGGGCAGCGGCAGAGCCCGTGTCCTCGTTGGTACACGCGCCGCTGTAAGCGTGGCCTGTGCTGCAGCCTTGCTCGCCCTCGCCGTCGCGCCTCGTCGGTCTTGAGCGGCGATGATGAGTGTTGTTTTTTTTTTGAGAACTATGATGAGTGTTGTTGAAGTAGCATGACGCGGTCCGTTTAGTTAGGACTTCTTGACGACTTAGCATGATTATATTGTTTCTCCGTCCAATGGCGACTGAGTTGGCCCGATCAAGGCTTCGTGGGCCCTGGCATCTCCGCGTAGCCACGACCTAGTTGGTGTGCTCCATTGTCGTTCTTATCTCGATGACATTGAGGTTTGCCAGCGATGTCGTGAGGCTCCCTGCAGAGCCTTGGGGGCGGCAATATCTAGTGGTGTGGAGTGTATAGTCCAAACCAGGCGTTACATCTATCCAGCCATGGTAGAGTGTGGCGCCGGCACCAACACGAGATGCCATTAGCAACCCGGCCACCGCGCCAACTCCTTTAACTGTACGTCGAGGAACCTGTACACCGTTGAGCCTGTACTCCGCCCTACAGCCATGACTGAGTTACTCTGTACGCCGGACGCCGAGACTGCGTCGAGGAGCCTGATTGCGGAGCTGTTTGTACGCCGTTGCTGCGCCTGTACGCCGGTTTGCACCTCAAGCGCCGCTCTGAACCTGTACGCCGGCTTGTTTTTGGGTGTTCGCTGGGCTGCGCACCATCAATCGAGCCGTGCCTATCGGTCACCGCCGAGCTGCTCCTGTCCGCCAGCGCCGAGATGCACCTATATTGTCGCGTCGCCCGCTGCACCTGTACGTCAAGCGCCGAGCTGGACCTATATCGCCGCGTTGCCCGCTGCACCTGTACGCCAAGCGCCGAGCTGGACCTATATCGCCGCGTTGCCCGCTGCACCTGTACGTCAAGCGCCGAGCTGGACCTATATCGCCGCGTTGCCCGCTGCACCTGGCACCGCGCCGCACCCCCGAACACCATGACCATGTTAGTCCAACAGGCTCGGATGAAGCCAGTGGCGATGGGCTGCACACCTGCAGCGCCTCGGCGTCGCCGTCTAGGCCGGTTCATGTTGGTGGAGATGGCCGCGGGCTGCACGCTGGCAGCTCCGGCGTCGCCGTCTTGGCTATTTCATGTTGGTCGAGATGGCCGCGGGCTGCACGCTTGCAACTCCGGCATCGTCGTCTTGGCCGGTTCGTGTTGGTGAAGAAGGCGATGGGCTGCGCGCCCGCAGCTCCAGTGCTAGTACTTCCTCATCGTCGGCGTCCATGCAAGGCGATGGCGAGGCGGCGGCCATGCCAGGCAAGCGCGAGGCTGCATGTGTGTGCTAGATAGAGAAAAGGGGTGAAGGAGATTGGTTCCGTCGACCATGATTCTCACCGTTAGGAAAGCTCAACTTCGCCTCCATGAAGGCTCGTCCGGTCTTGCTCCTCTTGGATGGATGTATGGAGATTGGATGTGTTTTGAGCTGGGCTTCTGCTCCCGTGCGAGTATTCTCTTTTTTTCTCTCTGTCTTGCTCTCCGGCTGCTGCGTCTGGTTAGATGCGATGCGATACCTCCGGCTGTCTCCTCCCTTTTTTCCTTCCCTAGCTTGTATTTATAGACGGCCTCCAGCGAACAGATAAGCCGCGTCCGTGACTTGCGGAGCGAACCGGCCCATCGATTCGTTTTGTTTCCTTCGTCTGCACCAAGCATTTTATCTCTTCCGCTCATCTGCTTCTAGAACCTCCTCGTGGTACAGCGGGAATTACCACGCCGTGACTCTGCTCCGATGGGAGTAGTCACGTGTACAAGTTTATCTCCGGCCCATTGATTATGTACGTGCACGAGCCAAACTGATCTAGACTTATACGTACAAAGTCCAAACAGCCAGAGGTCCGGTTTACGTAACCAACTAATATATAGCCTGCCTATCACCTGGGCCTATCCGGCCGGCCGATGCACTCGTTCATAATCAACCAACTAGCTACGACTTCATGTACCTGTAAAATAAAGCAAAGACACGATACATGCATGTATATAGAA
Organism: Lolium perenne; assembly: GCF_019359855.2. Lineage (NCBI taxonomy): Eukaryota > Viridiplantae > Streptophyta > Magnoliopsida > Poales > Poaceae > Lolium > Lolium perenne. The sequence continues at coordinate 265,546,897 of NC_067246.2, read as the reverse complement.
ATACTAATATTTTTATCCATTTTATTATGGGTAACGCTGAGCGTCCCCCGGGGGATCAAATCCCCGATCCCCCGGGTCCGCGGCCGTTGGATTGTAGGTATGTATGGCTCGGATTGCTTATTGACTCAGCGCGGCCGTCTCCATCGAGACGAAAAATTCCCCGCGACTGTGTTCACACGCACGCCCCTGTGGCCATGGGTCCATGGCACTGTTGCTCCACGTCTTGGCTGCCGTTCCCTGACCGTCGTCCAACTCCGGCGAGGACGGTACCGCGACCCAGAGCCTCCGCCGCTGCTGCTACCCAGAGCCTCCGCCGCTGCTGCAGACAACCTTCGTCGCTGCTACCCACGGCCACCTCGTCTGCTACGAACAATGGCCTCCGTTGCTACTACCGGCAACCAATTGTAGCTAGGACAGGCTCCGCCGCCGGTGCAAACAGCCTCAGCCGCTGCTACCGACTGCGGCCGCAGTTGCTTCAAACGGACGCCGGCGCTGCTACCCATAGCCTCCGCAGTTGCTACGAACGCCGGCCGCCTTTGCTGCGAAGGGCCGCCGCCGCCGCTGCTACCCATGGCCTCCGCGGCTGCTACAAACGCCAGCGGCCGCTGCTGCGAATGGCCGCCGCCGCTGTGACCCATGGCCTCCGGGGCTAGTATGAACGTCGGGCGCCGCTGCTACGAAGGGCCACCGGCGCTGCTACGAACACCCGCCACCGCCGCTGCTACAAACGCCGGCCGCCGCTGCTACCCACGGCGTCCCCTTCTGCTACAAATGATGGCAGTTGTTGCTGCGAACGGCCGCCGCCGCTGCTACCCGTGCCCCCACAAAAGGTAGCAGAGGCCCCTGTGCCCTCGCGGCGGGACACGGGATATGCGCGGCCGATGGGGAGGTGGCGCCGGCGTCAAGGCTGTCGCGTGTACGAGGGCCAGAAGCTCGACGGGCGGAGAGGGCAGGAGCTGGGGGGAGAAAGGTGGAGACGCGCAGCGGACGAGGGTGCAGCGGCCCCGTGCAGGTGAGGCGGGCGAGGGCGTGGCGGCCGTGCGCGGAACTAGAGCCGCCATGGAGCTGCTTGCGAAGGGGAGCCAGCGAGGAGTTTCGTGGGGAAGAAAGATGTGAGCGAGGGAAGAGATAAGGTGGGGCCCGCAGGGACACGCGCCGCACAACGCAAGCGGAGGATTAGAACGCTGTTCCCCCGGGGGAACGTCAGCGTTTTCCTTTTATTATTATTTACTAATACCATTAAATTGTATTTAAATTGACCTTTGGTACAAAACCACTTCGAACAGCTTTCATCATATTCACTCCATCATGTACACTATTCTTAGTCCTCCGATCTTAACCTTGCCATGCCTCGGCACCAGCGTCACGGTCACAATCTCGTCTCCATCAGCTCCAAGGTCTTCCAATAGCTCGTTCAAGGCCACCCTCATGCTCGTCTTTATCGCCATCCCTTTCCCCGTGCCGTCCATGCTTGGGTGACTCAAGCACACGAAGCTCTCGGCCATCTCCCGCCCGCCTGGCTCGACCTTCTCGTGCTGCATGGCGTTCACGTACACGTCGAACTTGACCATGTCCGTGCCGTCGGTCTCGATACCCTCCACCACCAGCACCTCCTCCTGGGCATCCTTCTCCCGCCGGCTTCGCAGCACTCGCGGCCGCCTCACCTCCGCGGTCACCGCCGCGTCGTCGAGGGACACCGGAAACCTGACGGACTTCAGTAATCCTCTCTTCTTGTTCACGTCGGGAGTAGCAGGTGGCCGCGCGTCGAGCCACGGCATGTCGACGCTATCGAACCTGTACCGGAGCTTCTCGATGTCGAGCAAGTCGCGGACGGTGATGCGCACGAGGCGGGCCTCCTCATCGTAGAAGAGGAAGGAGGAGTCGAGCCAGTCGGGGTCCGTGAAGTCGACGTGGCCGCGGTAGCCGCGGGACGCGCCGATGTCGCGCCAGGCCACCCACAGGCGGTCGATGTTGTTGTGGTGCGGGTAGAAGAGCGGGTCGCGGCCGGCCGAGTAGTAGACGCCCATGTTCTCCACGTTGGGCTGAGCTACGTCGCCGGTCCATGTGTGCATCGTGTTGTGCGGGAAGAGCTCCACCGCCCCGGCGCCTGGCTGGTCAGCCTCGCCGGCGCGGAAAGGCTGGCCGTGGAACTGTGGAAGAGGGAGGGCAGGGCGGCGTTGGTAATCATCTGTTTGTACATGACCCTGAGGTTCTGCTGGATCTGCTGCTCGTCGGTGAAGTTGTTCTCTCCCACCTCGCGAACGAACTCTAGGTCCACGATCTTCGGCGGTACGTGCTTCGGGTTCCGGACGGGGTCGTACAGCGGCGACGACGAGTTGGCGAACTCTGGCGGGAGCTGCATTCCCTCCGGCACGTCCCAGCTCCAGAACGGTAGCGCGAACCCGGGCTCCTCGAGCAGCTTCGCAGCGATGCGCTCGAAGAAGTAGAGGTAGGCGCGGTGGAATGGGTAGAAGAACCACGAGAAGTGGATCTGCACGTCCAGCTCCGGGTTCCCGTTCTGGTGGTAAGAGCCGGTGCAGTACGCGCAGTGGATGTTGGCCGTCTGGTAGAAGCTGCGCGGGTCGCTGTGAGGCAGCGCCTTCATCAGCGCTATCGCCCGCTCGTACTTGGCCATGTGCTCCGCCCCCACCGCTTGCACCGGCCGCCGGACCCTCAGCGGCTCGGCCGGGTCCGGGAGCGTGAAGTTGATCGGCGGGGACGCCGACATCGGCGGGCAGCAATAGAACGGCGGGATCGGATTTGGCGGGAGCTTTGGCTTGGTGCATGTCTGTATATTGGTCACGATTGGCCCGCCGATAGTCCTGTCACCGCTGCCGTTGGACAGTGGGGCGGTGGCGGCGTCTCCTGCGCATAAGACGATGTGCTGGTCGACGCCGGAGACGGTGAGGAACGCTCTCGGTAGGGAGTAGACGCGTGGGTTTAAGGAGATGGGGAAGACGGTATAGACGACCGTTGCCACGGCGCCGATGAGAAAGACGCAGGCCACGAGTGGAGCGCGGTGTGTACCGGCCATGGCTTCACCGCTTCAGGTGCTTGCTGCTTCGAGCCGGCGGCTATCGTAACTAATTAAGCTGCTCACAGCTAATTCTTTGTTTCCGAGCTGACTATATATACACGAGCATGAATGCTCAGGCCCTCAGGGTATTCACTACGGGAAAAATAGGGGCTGCCGTGCAGCAAATCATTGTTGTGAGTCCACGTACGGTAAATATATTTTTGCCGTGAGCACCGAGCAGAACTCACGGCAAAGAAAAGACGCATGCATGGCAACATCTAAGAGAGCGCACGGTAAAGAAACCATGCACGGCAAAGTCTGAAGATAGCACACAGTAAAGAAATCACAACGACAATGGTACAACACACCGCACGACAAAAATTCGATGTACAACAAAGACGTTGGGCATTGCCGTGCCTCAACCTTTTCCGTGCGCGCAACTTGTATGCACGGCAATGCAGTCTTTGTCGTGTGTTTTGCCTTTGATATGCGCCATATGACATTTTCTTTGTTTTTCTTTCTGTTTTATTTCATCTAATATTTTTTTTTTAATTAGTTTTACTTTTTGATGACTATTTATTAGTGTTACTTAACACAATGTGTATATATCCATACTATTTGCAATACAAAAGTAGTCTCCATCTTCACCCCCCCACATACGCGGCTTAGCAACGACATCCCCCAAACGCAGCACGGAGGAAAAGCGTCCCCCGAACGCTTGATCTGGCGCCGTTTGTCGCGACTGAAGATACTCTTAGGTTTCGTTATTCTCATTTTTCTTCAAGTCTCTTTCACATACTTTGGGTTCTCTTGTCATGTAGATTATTAGTCCCCAGTGTTGACATGATCAACAAAACTAGTTGGGGCAGCATCTCTTGTCAAGACTCAAGGGATACCAAAATGTTAAACCTGAAGTTTAAACTCTTGTGGATTGGGATATGACTGTTTGTCCTAATAATCTACCACATGTTGGTTCGCATCAATCTTGTTTTTCTTTCACTCCTGGCCAATTAAACATGTGTAATAATAAAGCTGTTGTGCACGACTTGTACACGTTACAACGGTGTTTCCAATATAAACACATGTGCTCTACAAGTATCTAACCACGCAATTTCGTGGGGTTTACAACTAGTGCCCGATCGAGTCAAAAACTACTAATCAACAATCCATTCCAATACACAAGAAATTAAACGAAAGAACACTGGAGATTTACAATACGTACGGCGCCGATGAGAAAGACGCAGGCCACGAGTGGAGCGCGGTGTCTGCTGGCCATGGCTTCACCGCGCTTCAGGTGCTGCTTGCTGCTTCGCGCAGGCGGCTATCGTGGCCAATTAAGCTGCTCACAATAATTCTTTGTTTCCGAGCTGGCTATATAGGAGCATGAGAGCTCAGCGTACTGGACGTAGTTGTTGACTGCATTTGGTGGTTGCCATGCCAGTATGTTTGGTTAGCAAACTTGCACGTGTGACATGTTCAAACTTTGGGGTGTATGTCTGCGTGCATCGGTGCATGCCATTGCGCCACAGACCACATGCGATTTTTCCTCATCAATGCGTCATTATGAATTTGAGATACATCAGAACACATGTAGCAGTCTCTGAACTCTCAAGCGACCTAGAGCACCTGGTTAGCAAAGAGTGATGAGTTGCATTTTTTTTTAAATAATGAGTTGCATTTTCTTTAAGATAATGGAAGAAGAGTAAATTGCACCACAATACACCTTAGAAGGATAATGGATTTTAACATATACTCCCTCAATTTCATAATTTTTGTCGTGATTGTAGTTTAAATTGAAACTAGAACCACGACAAGAATTATGAAACAGATGGAGTAAAAACCATAACTCTAAAGCGTGTAAGTAAAAGTAAAATAAAATATTGAGTTGTTTGAAAAGAAATCCTATAGGCCACGTGTCATTAGAACAAGCTAGCCTTGTTCAGATCAAGACGATGTGAGCCGTTTATCTAGCAGAGCATAGCAAAGACTTGCTATATTTGACCAAAACTTGTAAAGAACATTCAGAACTCTCAATGGTCCAGGCAAAACGACATGAATATATGACATAATAGTAAGGGTGGATATTTTGATTTACTACATAGTTTAAATATTTCACTTCGGATTTTAACCAAAATTTGAAAAAAAAAAAACAGAGATCACAGGTGGTTTAAGACGATGTCGTGGTATTGTTGCAACGGATGCTACCGGGTATTGCTTCGGAGAGGTGGTTGACGATGACCACATTGGAGCACCTGGACAAGATTGGTACATGACACGATGTACCCAGGTTCGTCCACCGTTGATATTTTAGAAAGAACGAGAACCCTCCCACCGGCGAGGGGCTGTGGTACGCCACGCCTCCAAGATCCCAAGCCAAATGAGAGGGAACAGACCAGCAGCGTCGCTAGCAAAGAGGACGAAAACCCTAGATGAGTTTTACAAGGACCTCCCGTCCCGGGACCTCACGTGCCAAGATGTTTCTTGATGCAATTTAATTATGGAAAATGTTTAATTACTCTATCCTCCACTCTCCTCTTAATTCTCTGCCATATAAATAAATTTGCTGAGTACTTTCACTATGAGTAGTCTTAGCGATGGTGATTATTTCATAGCCGCTGCCCGCCGAAACTCCGAATTAGTATTTTCACTACTTCCTCATCCGGCAGCTTCCACAGCCATTCAACTACTATCGTTTGCTGAGCATCGGTGAATTAATCGTGCCATATTCATTCACCCGCCTCCGTTGCACACGTTGCCGTCAGTTGCGAATCGAGAATGGCCTCACCATAGGCGAGAAAGTTCAAATAGGGACTCGTACGAATGTACTTGCGTGAGTGGTCCTTCCACGTTGGCAGAAAAGACAGTTTGGTCTTAATTTCAAACTGGATCGGTAGAAGGGAAAACGATAAGAGGTAAGCGCGGTCTGCAATCCGCCACGGGCGCAACAGGTACTGTCAAGAAGCGTCTGGCTTGCTTGCCTCCATAGACTAGTGCGATGCGTATCTGATTGATAGTGAACCGGCACACTAGGCAGCGCCGGCCAAGGACTCTACTTGGGCACGTTCTAGGTAGGTACTAACTAACCAGCATATGCATTGTCATCTCCAAGTTCAGATAAACTTACCGTGCTATGCTCGCCAGTAAAACTTTTCAAGCTCGCCACAATCGCTGCAGAAGAGAACATCTTACTCGGTATATGTCGGATGACTCGAATCCAGCTTGACTCAATACCATCACGTTGTTCATCAAATGTTGTTTACTCCATCAGTTATGACGAACAACAGCAACCAACAATTTAACATGCATGCTCAGTTCGGCCACTTCTCATAACATAGCAACCGTACATCATAACTAAAATCAGATAGCATACTCTGTAGTAGTATGTAGGTTTTTAACCATTTATGATCAGCATACAACAAAGCACATACATTTTACTAGATGAATGTTTTCAGAACCCTAAAGCTATAGCAGAGTAGTATTGCCTAAACTGTACGTTTGTGCCACCATGGTCTTCCTTATTCGAGGAAGTTGGCGTACCTTGCTGCACGTTGTGTGTCTCAAAGAGAAACATTCCAAAACCTACCGTCATATGTACAGCTTAAGTACTGACTAAAAGGAAGTAGAAACCAAATTGCTGGGCGTAAGGTTAAATAGTACGGCTCAGCAGTCCTTTGTCCTCAGGTAATCCGGAGGTAGTGAGGCGCATCGTTCATTCATGTGAGCGTATGGTTCCATGGTGTTGTATCCTGGCAGCTCCATTCGATACCTTCCCTTGATCTGGCAAAAAGGGAGCTTAACAGTGTCATCTTTGTTGCACCACGCCGGAAGCCGTGTTGTGTTGGCCTCAAAAAAGTTCAGGACGTAAGCATCTTTTATCTGCAAGGAGATATGAAATTCACTAATCATATATTCATACCAAAAGATGGATGTAAGCAATGTTGAAGCAGAAAATTATTAAGCAATCTAAATCATTTCATACTGCAAGAAAGGACAATACAGTCTACTGGTAGGCGGTCAGTAAGTTTTTACTGAGAACAATACCAGCACTTTTACTGGACTAGCTGCACTAATGCCATCCCCACCACCTATATAAATTCATAAATTCATAAGTTCAGCATTACTCACTGTGAACTCCGTGACTTCTATAGAACTGGAAAGTGGATCAAAGAGTCCAGCCTCCTTGTACATCATGAGGACGTAGGCCACACAAGATGCTGACTGGCCATCGTTGTAAACCCAATCATCTTTCTCAGGAACTGTTAACAACTTGTCAAATGTAATTCCACGTTTCTCTGCTTCGACTATGATTTCAGGTAGATCAAGACCCTGAAAAAAGTGGTTTCATTACAAGACTATGTGGAAGAAAGAATGACATATAGCACAAGAAAACCGTAAGGAACAATGATTAGTTGTGTAAACAATGTACGGACCAAAAGGTGAAACTATTACAGTACATCAACGGTTCAAATTGAACTGCATATATCTCTCTCAAGTTTAATAATAGTCCTCAGTATAGTATCACGGAAAAGACCCCCCTAGCTAGAGAGAACCATTTAGCAGACTCTTTCACTTATACCCCTTTTGTTCAGACAGTAGGTTACAACACAATGTACGGTTGACTGAATGGGAGACTCTACACAGTGAAGTCTTCCTATAAAGAGCTCGGAATGTAAATCAATCAGCATTCATTTTTTAGCAGGGCTCCATTTGGAACCTATACTGCTGGATTGAGATCCCCAGGCTTTAAATAGGACAACATTGCTTAATCTTGAAGGTCACACATATTCAAGGTTAACTACTGTGTCCATCGTTCGGCCGGATTATGGTTTGACAAGTGTGTATCACCGCGAAATGTAAATCAACTAAACAAATTGGAGGGCAAGTGAAGAACACCGTGAAGTAATAACCTAACTAAAAAGGAATCATAACAAAAACAAAGAGCATGTATTCGAAGTCAATGATAAAGTAAAACAAACCTCAGTTCCCAGTCGTTTATTAAGGGCTTCTGTCCACATATTAGCGGCATAATCTGGTTGAAGCTTGTTCCACACAGTCATAACCGATGCAACCTAGGTTAATCATAAGATTAAGTTACTGTAGTAGCATAGAAATCCAGCAAGCATGCATAGTCCAACCTCAGAAATTAATGTCTGAATATGTGCGACAAATATTATACTCCATCCGTCCACCAAAGGATGTCTCAACTTTGTCAAAATATGCATGTATATAGACATGTTTTAGTGTGTAGATACATGCAAATTTAGACAAAGTTGAGACATACTTATGTGGACAGAGGGAGTGTACTACAATTAATCGACATAATTTTTTTTTTCTAAAACTGGAGTTGTATTTTCTCTGAACTCAGAAATTAATGTCTGAATATGTGCCACATGATCATGTTCACCACTGATCTTACCAAAACATAAGCCGATAACACATATATCTAATGATAAAATAAACATTAATAAAATGCTCTTGGAAATATTATACATAGAATCTTACCACATGAGCATCCAATGGTGGGGGGTAGTTATCACTTATAGTATCAATCCAGCTGAAAATTAAATTGTGATACCCATAAGGCTTCCCATTCATTTGTTTTGCATAATTCCAAGCTGCTGTCTCATTAAATTTTGCGCGCAAATCTGGACGTAACGGAAGCAATGCAATCTGAGGATTTGAATCATCTGTTGTCACTTCAAAGTCCCACCATTCCTCCCATGGTAAGATAGCAATAATATCTTCTCCCTGCACAGGACCGTTTGTTACAATGGAACTGATACACTCCCTCATCCCGAAAAGGATGTCGCTGTCTAAATTAGATATCTAGACACTAGTTTCTAGATGATTAGAACCTGGCAGTAATATCAAATTTCAAGGCACACCAAACATATAAGCTGATTCTCGCAATAGTTTGTAGGGAAAATTGGTTCTATACCATTAAAAGATCCACACTTTAGAAAAATACCACTGAAAGATTTGGCTTTAGAAAACTACCATCGAAAGGTTGCTCCGTTATCTATTTCTACACTACCGTTAACTGAACGTTTTGACTAGAACGATCCATTGTACTAATTTGGAAAACAAGTTCTGTACTGAACCCACGCACACACTGATTGACAAAGCCAGCTGAACACATGCGACCTGAAAACAACGCACGCACACGGAACTCCCAGGCCACACGCGCGCACCCTATCCAGCCCAGCCGACGGAGACCACCTGGCCGAGCGGGCTCCCATCGGCGTATCTCCCGCCGGCGCGCCTCCCCCGCGGCGTACCTCCTGGTGGCGCGTTTCCCCGGCAGCGCGCCCCCCGGCGGTGGCGGCTCTTCTTCCGGAATGCCCCTCATGGTAGGCACCATCTTTATCCCTTTTTCTCTTGTCGCCTCTTCTTCCCGTGCTCGTGAATGGTCTGAACCCTAGTTTTTTGGGGGGATTTTGCAGTGCAGTGCTGAGACAAGGAATCGTGAAATTGGGGATGCATAACAGTTGTTCCATTTGTTTTTTTTAGCTCCTGTTAACATCCAGTTAACGGTGGTGGTAGAAATAGACAACGGAGCAACCTTTGGATGGTAGTTTTCTAAAGCCAAAACTTTCAGTGGTATTTTTCTAAAGTGTGGATCTTTTGATGGTATAGAACCAATTTTCCCTAGTTTGTAACCCAAGCAGAACAACATCTACATATGATTAGAACCTGGCAGTACTATTTCCCTTATGAGTCGTCCGTACAATCAACAGAAACATGATAAGTTAAAGAAGGATCAGACATCAGTTGCACATAACTATACTACTCCCTCCGATTCATATTAATTGACTCTAATATGGATGTATCTAGAACTAAAATATGTCTAGATACATACATATTAGAGTCAATTAATATGAACCGGAGGGAGTAGTTGAATGCCCGTGCGTTGCCACGGTCCTATGTTTATTCATGGTCACAAATTCCAAACATGTGAATTAACAAAAAGACTATTTTCTAGTGGTTCACAAATTACACAAGATGTATTTGAAGTATCCTCTTGATAGTATATGGCTGACGTAACTAAAACAAACATACCATAAGATGCAAAGTCACTACTGATATTATCAAACTATTCAATAAAATAGCTAACAAATTGCAGGCATATAGCTGTTTTCACTTCTCATCCTTCTACCCAGAAAGAAAAAGAATGGATATGATTTTGACCAAACTATACTCAGTAAGTAGTTAATCAAACAAATAAAAATCTACTTTGTATGATTTATAATTGTCATTTTACCATGCAGCTGTGAGTAGTTAGAATGCTGGAGCTTCTCTGTTTGTTTCAGTCCTTATACATTTATGGTATTTTATTGGCATAGTAAATGACTAAAAAATAATTAAATGGATTTTTTTACGGGTAAATTAAATGGATTGTTAAGGACAGGTACCTGCTCATTTTCATGACCAGATTCCCCAACCCACAGCTTTCCCTCAGAGTCCCTCAGGCAAACTGCAGTATGGCCTGCATAAGCTCCGGTAACCCACTTCTCCAGGGTTTCGAAACCACCCCAGCGTCCTCGAATCTTCGACAAAACCAGAAAATCTCCAGAGTGGATGTCATCCACATTTAATTCTGAAACCCATGGTTGTGGCCGTTCCTCGAAGTTCGCGCCCATATGCTTCTTGAGAAAGGCAAGATTTGAATTCTCGCCCCATCCAGTATTTGTGAAAAGAGGGAAAACATCCCAAAGTGCTCTGAGTGTCCCGATTGTTCCTGACGGCATGAGGAAGATGGACACTCCATTATGTTTCACCTATTTTGAGATAACAGAAAAGCAAACATGTATCAACAATGGCACATGTCAGTTGCCAACAGAACAAGCAGCAGCTACGAGATAGTACTTACATATTCATACTCGGCCTTGCTTTCCCATTCTGTTATTTCAAGGGTATGCTCACGGCCCAGAAAGTAGTAATCCCATGTAACACGGTACGGTGTTGCAAACACATACAAATCCATGCAAGTCCAGCTATGTGCTTGACTTGTCTAAGAAAAGGAAAGGTAAGTCAGGATTAGTGATAAGACATGGAAGACATTTCCATGAAGGACGTAGACGAGAAACTTTACAGGAGCATGAACTACAAAGGCAGTGTGAATTGTACTCAGGGCAGTATTCAGCATTTTAATCTAAAATCATACAAAATTAAGCAAAAATGGCTTATACTGTGCAGCCGCAGCCTTGAAATAACAACTGAATACTGCCTTCAATCCAATAGCAAAACAACAAGATAACAAACATAATATGGCAGACAAGTTTTGGCTGGTGAGAAGCATGATGCCACATTTCTCAACACGTGAGTCTGATTTTCCACATCCATCCTTAAGGCATAAACTTATATGAGAACACATGACACCTTGCCAGAAGAACACACATGACACAAATAAGGCCCGATAAGAATAGGCTACAGAAGTTGAAAGCTTTCCGTATTTGAAATTGTGTCTTCAAGTTGCTCTAGTATGGAATTTACCCAGGAAAGTAGTTAAACATACTAATTGCATATAGTACTTGTACATACTGAACGCATACTCTAGCATCTCCTGACTTGATAGGATAAATACATGGAATCCTCAAGTTAATCAGGATAATAGTTTGAACCACTCTTTTAGTGGACCCCAGTTACAGCTGCATGTAAATTTAGAACCTATCTGAAAAGATAAAGTCAACCTTAATCATCCATGTTGGGCTTATGGTGGCAAATTTGATCAATGGGTAACAGATTAAACCGATTCGCCAAAGCTCCCGATTACCTCACACTAGTACGAGAAGGCCGTTGTACTATCGAGTCGAATAGTGGATCGAACCCAAACGTATAATAGGATAACAAGAAGCATGGCTCGCACCGGCGTTCACCTCGAGATGGACCGTGCCGCCTCCGAGTCCCCCGTCGGTCCCGTTGCTCTCGCGGAACTCCATCCACGCCTTGTTCTCGTAGAAGCAGGCGCCCTTCCACTCGGCGGCGGCGGCCTCGTCGCCGCCGGTCCCCGGCACGCGCGCGGCGCCGACGAAGGCCGGCAGGAGGTCGGCGGGGCCCCGCAGCGCGAGGCGGCGGAGCAGCGGCTGCGCCACCGACCAGGGCAGGAGCGGGAGGAGGTCGCCGGGGAGGACCGGCACGCGGAGGAGGAGGCCGCCGCGGGAGGCGGCGAAGAGGAGCGCGCCGAGGAGGAGGACGACGAGGGGGAGGAGGAGGAGCTTGAGCCTGGAGCCTCCCATGGCCATGGCGGGGGCCTGCCTAGGGTTGGGCCGCGCAATTGATGGAAATTTCAGATGGTGTTGTTCAGAGGGGAAACTTCGAGGAGGAAATTAATTTTAGCAAGGTTGCTTGTTCGTAGCGGTTCCTTGTTTGTTGCTCCAATCGCGAGTTTGACTTGCGTGTTGTTTGTGGCTTGTTGTTGTGCCCTTCGATTGATCGAGGTAGTAACATCGATCGCTCGAGAATTAAAATGCGGTTAATAAGCCCATTGGATTGGAAATTTCGTGAATCATAATACTGAACTTTCATCAAAGCGAATCTAGAATATGCAGTTTTAGCATATACGGAGTACTAGTAGTTAGATGTTTGGATGTTTATGTGTAAGACAAAAGCTTAGGTGACTAAAGAAAGAGGATAAGTGCAGAATGGACAATTTCTGTTGTGGTCACGTGGGGAGATAAATAAAAAGTTGTGAGCTGCGCGCGAGTGAATGCGGTGTGCCCACGAGAGGGGCACACGCGTACCACGAGTAGATTTGATATATTTGATGGATGAGTTATGGGTAAGTGATTTTGAATTGTTTGGTATACCATCTATATTTTCAGCATATTCTAGGGTATATCTTGTTTGCACATAAAAAAGTACAAAACTGTGCCACGTGTCAACTCGTACAAGTTGCTGAACTTGACACGTCCGGTGCGCGTGTCCCTCTCGTGGCTACGCCGCATTCATTCGCAATCACGCCCGAAGATAAAGAAGGAAAAAGTCGTAGCTCGTCTCGCGCAATCTTGGTTCTAGTCCGGAAAAAAACAAAAACAAAATTTATTCTTCCCGATGCTCAAGATATTCGCATCCTCTAGCTCATGATCTACAGTAGCATTGACCGATGCAGCTTGGAAAAAAAAAACAAGGCAGCAATCGATATTGTCTGCGGTAGCAGTTCGCGGCCAGTGAGCCGTACCTTGATGTGGACGGTGCCGCCGCCGTAGGCGGTGCCGGAGTCGTTGTTGAACTCGAGCCACGCCTCGTTCTCGTAGAAGCAGGCGCCCTTCCACCCCACCACGCCGCTGCCCGCCGCCGCGTCCGCCGCCGGCACGGCCGTCGCCGCGCCCACGAACACCGGGAAGATGTCCGACGCGCCGCGGAGCGCGCGGAGCGCCGCCATGGAGACGCGCCGTGGCAGGAGGGGCAGCACGTCCATGGGGCTGAACGGCAGAGTGGTCAGGATGCTGCTGCTGGTCGCGCCGCCCCACGGGACGCCTGCGCCGCGGGTGGAGGAGAGCAGCACGGCGCCGAGCGAGGCCGTCGCGAGCAGCGCCAAGACGGCGAGGAGCTTGGTGGAGCTCGCCATGGTGGTTTGCTGTTTGGGGGCGGACGGGCGATTTGTTTGGGGAAAAGATTTATGTATGTACGGGGAGCTTGGCGTCGGTGCTGCCCCGTGCACTTCCGTGTCAAGACGGTGAAAGAAGACAGCAGGTGGTGTTTGGTACGCAAATGCTTTGGTGAATTGTGTGGTCGTCGTTGGGGGAGAAGGGTTTCACTGTGTAGTAAAAAAAGCTTGCAAGTAATTCATACTACTTGGTTACTCTAGGTTCGTGGATAACTGTGAAGATGCCAATCTGATCATAAAATACTCTTGCAGGTCAAATTGAAGATGCTCGAAGGGCTTTGTCGTGAATACCCCTCCTCCCTCCATTCCGATAAATAACGAATATGGTTTATGTAATGATACTATTAATTTTACATTTTGTATGTTCATATTTTCTTTGTAAAAAATTGGTGAAACTTTATATGGTTTGACTTTTAAAAAAGTCTTATTCAGTAAAATGAAGAATTGGAGGTAGCTTTGTGAGGCTCTAATTTTGAAACTTTTAAGAAGAAGGCCAACCTTCCTTACTCCATGAAATGGCGCATGGTGTGTTTGACACATGGCTCAACATGCAAAAAAAATTTAAGGGCAAGTGGTTTCTGCGTGCGACAAAATAACGTGGAGGATGAGAGAGATGGAGACATAAGGGTTTTTTTTTCCAAGATTCCTGTTTCCAAAACAAATTATCTTCAGAATCATTTGTCTAGGTTAAATGCAATTTGTGTACTTTGCATTCTTACACTCAGTCTTTCCAGCATATTTTGACTAGTGTACTTTGTATTTCGGTTTCATTATAGTTTCTACTTTTACACTCAATTTTTAGTATACTATGTACTTCCGTTTTGTACTTTATACTTTGGTACTTCGTACTTGTGAGTTTATGCAGGGCCGGCCCTAGGGGGGGGGGGGGGGGGGGTCATGTGGAGACGCCAATAGAGCTACTCCAAAGTCTCATAAGTTAGAGGAAAAGGAATGACAAAACATTATATTCACTTGCTTCTTATTGGGCTGAGATTTAGGCCCTTTTTTCTTGAGTTTGCATGGGCCGTTTAACCTTTTTTTAGTTATAATGAGAGAATAAATTTAAGTTGATGGGGGGCGCCAGAGATGCACAATTTTAACCAAGCGCTTATTTCTTCCGATGGTTTTTCTATTTTAATTGCTCTTGTAATTGCCTAAGGCGGATGCGTACCATGCAATAAACGGGAATAATCTAACCTAGTGCAATGAGCGTAGCTGGGTCACACTCATATGGTACTAGTCTACCAGATTGCAAAATTTTCGTTTGACAAAAACTCAGAAATAGACTTGTAAGACCATGGCTAGGGAAGAATCCAATTCTCGATTATTGTGTGCCCCTTTGGTCCTTCCCTTCACAAGGGCTAGACAGTGTGGCCCATTGTCGTCCGTCACGCGACCACTAGAGGCGAGAAGCCGAGATAGAAGAGCTCACACGTCATGGTTCCAACGGGACTTTATACGATAATTGATAAAAAAAATGATATATTTGAATAATTTTTAACACAATGTGTATAAATTGTCTGATATTAAATTATGTTTTGATATTTCAAGTGTTGACCATTTACACACATAATACATATATTAATTACTGATATATTTCTATTAAGGGCCCAAACTTTTATCTTCACCCCGGGCCCATGAAACCTCAGGATCGGGCCTGAGTTTATGTTGCATTTGGAAGTATACCTGCATGATGCACTGCGAAACTACGTTTGTGCACGGAAGTACGCCTGGCGTGGAAGTATGCTCGAAGGAAACACTCTCCATGCGACATGTGTCAGCACAAGAGAGCTCTGCGATGCACCAGCGGGCTTCCGTAAAGGTTTTTTTTTACTAGTGGTACTTCTCCTATTTTGTTCGCGTAAATATTCATAGGTTTGTAAGTTGGTTTTGAGAACTTCATGTGCTAATATGCCTTTGATGGGCAAAGAATCTAGTTATTTAGGGCCTTAACACTGTGGGCCACATTAACTTGTGTTGTTCCGCTAGGTTTGGTCATCTAGAATGAGAATGTCTCCCTGATTTTTTTTAAAGGATGACCATATACATTGAATTTTGCTTCTCTCCCAATAAAATGTTATTCTATTCATTTTTTGACACATGGTGCATCTTAGGTTCTGTTTGGTTGCTTGCATGGATTTTTTTTTCTTTTTTGGCCCGTGAGATGCATCATGAGTGGAAAGTGACTTTGGTATGTTATTACATTTCTATTGGATGCTTACTATGTGGTTTGGTGCAAATTCAACATGTTATTTGTTTGTTTGTTTTTCCGCATATGTGGTTTAACTTAGCGCAAGAGGAAAATTAAGGTGATTGGTTATGTGCAAATCTCTGATATGGTTACCTACTTTAAATATGGTGAATTTACCCCCGAAATACAGTCATATACCACCCACATAGCCTAACAACTGCAATCTTTACTATTAAAGTGAAACATGCGAATGCCTGGTGTCACACTTTACATAATTTACCACAACATGTCACCCGGTCCGCTTCAAGTCCAGCAACTAAACGCAACCACCCGGTCGCTAACATCGCAAATCTCACATAAAAGTCGGAACCCAGTTATCGATCGTATCTGTTGTCAACAAACTAACTAACCAACCAGGCTAACTAATTCGCTTATCCTAACAGATAGCATCTACAAAACGAGTCAAACGATCGAAGACTCACCCAACACATCTCATATTCTCCATGTCGCCTTCCCTCCACAGCTGCAGTGCGGAAGTTATCGTCTGATCGTCTGCAGTGTTGGCAAGCCAAGTTCGCCAACACCCTCTTGGTTGTGCTTGCCATGGGCTATGGCCCCTCGCGGTTCCCTTCTCGCCGTTCCCAATATCCTCTGCTTCACTGCCATCACAGGCCGGGTCCTCCGGAAATTGGAAGTGGAGTGATCGTACGGGACCTTCTTGCTCACCGTGCTCATGACTGTGATGGGAGCTATTGAGGAGTCACGCAGCAATACGAGGAGCAGAAGAATCAGAAGAATCATTTAGTGTGCGTCCCCAGCCGCTACCATATATACCAGTACAAATGAATTCATTATGTTTTGGCTGCGGGGATCCGGCACCTGGGTTCTGCAGCAACTAAATGAATTCATTATTTCATCATCTTCTGAGTTGCTGCTCCCTCGTACAACAGGTGCTGTATAACATGCTTGGGCGGATATGAGGTGGATCAGGTGTACAAGCTGGGAACAAACCATATTATTGGTCGTTCGTTTTCTTGAGATGAATCTATTTTATGAACTCATTTTTTTCCTCTTCTGGCTGCAGCATCCCTGCATCACGCACAAACGTGAGGTGGGCTATGCTTAATCATTGAACTTCACATTCCAATTGGCGTAAATTTACTTCAATTGCAAAGGCGAAAAAGGACTGTACTATACGGTTCGTTTTACAGATATGTCTAAAAAATTAGATTCTGTTTTTCCAGCCTCAGCAGGATCTGATAAAGTAGTATGTCAATTCAATTATCTGGAGTCATTGTTAATCACTCAATCACATTTAGCATTTATTAGTGATTTGATCGATCAGCTAGACGATGGATAATACTGAACTAAAGCAACATGTACGTAAATTGGAATTTTAATTCATTCTGTAATGAATCTTTTTTTTGAGGTATCTGTAATAAATATTTTCTTTACAGTTGATCGGATCTTACTATTGTTTCCTAGGAGTCCTCTCCGTGTCGGCAAGGGTTGCACTGTGGTTAAGGAGTGTAGGACCGATAGCGAGTGATGTTGGCGCTTGGTGGTTGCCACTTCCTAGTGACGCAGGAGTTGTCCATGAACATTCGCGTCACCGTGATCTCAAAAAACATCGGCAACCTCAAGAAAGTGTGGAAGATTGAGTTGTGCAAGAATAGCTTCCGGTGAGCTCCCGCCTGAGTTTCGGAAGGTCACGAGGCTGCTGGGGTTTCACGTCACCCGTAACCAGCTAAGATGCGTAATCATAGCAGATGATACATCGTCCCATATGCAACAACACGGTTATCATGAGGGAAATTACAGGACACGCCTACACCCTTCCGCCGTAATCCGGCCAAATTTTTTCTCTCTCAACAGAGACTCGATCTCGCAGCCCCGTGTCCCGGCGGCGAGACAACTATGGCTCTAATTCCTCGTCGTTATTGACCCACGTAAGCACTCTGGGGGAAGCTCCTCCGGCAACACCGTCACCACATATCGGGTGTGCTCGTCGGGGCCTCACAGGTAGATTATTTTTTTAAAATAGGCTTTTGCCCCGGTTTATAAATAAAGCAACAACCATACAAGAGTTCACGAACAGAAATAAAATGCTTGGGCAACAACACAACATGCCCAACAAGAAAAGTAAAATACAACGCTAGAAAAAAGTGAGAGAGAATGCTATGGGATGACACAACATAAAGATGCCGCAACCTATGCGCCCTCCGAATTTGTCCAACCATGCTACTTGCACCCCTGATCCTCGAGTCCCAAGACAGTACCTCAAGAGGGATGCGACGTCAAAACGACGCTACTGCCCGGATCAGCAAGCTGATCCTAGGGTTTCCCCTGGTACTCTAAGGAGAGTGAATGGGGGAAGACCTCGATATCCTCCAAGGAGGAATGTCGACACGCTCAGGAGGTGCCATGTTGGTGGCGGACAAGCCAACAAGGATTTATCCTATTCTCCACATCCACATCCCCAAAGGATCTTAAGCGCAGCAACGCCGCGAAGATGCACACATACGGACATGGACGGGTGCAACATCTGCAGAACGTCATAGCAATCAAACAACACTGCAGCCCACAGAGCTCAGGCCCAAATGGGCCCTTAAGCAGCCACCACCAGATGCAGCCTGCATGCCAGCTGTGGCCACCGGCGCCGCCGCGCTGTCGCCCGCCACCCAGGACCCACTTAGCGCCCGAGCATGGCAACACCTCGCACCCACCAGCTCCTCCGCCCGGCAACATGCGCGTCCTCAGATGAAGCCCCAACACCCTCAGATGAAGTCCCATCGTGGCCTACATCGCACGGAGCGGCCTACATGACGCATCATATAGATCTAGGCCCGCATGGCCCTGATACGGCCCGCTACGCGCTCTCTGCCAGCCTAGCCTACTGGGCGCCCGTGACTCCGGCCGGCGAGCCACCTGCCCACCACCAACACCACCTCACCTCCCCGAAGCGCACGCCCAATGGCCAGTGCCGGCCACCACCGTCGCCCAATACCTGGATCGGAACACCTGCAGAAGCAACAACGTCTCCATCGACTCCCGCGAGGAAGATGCCACCGCAACTGAGCTCCGTCGCCTCCATCACGAGGAACCGCCTCGTCGCGGCGCGCCGGCCCTCCACATGAGGAGCTATCGGTTCATCGCCTTGGTCCGCCGATGCCAGACTGGGATTGCCCGACGCCTCCATCTCGCGACCAGGGACCAGAGATCCACCGTCGCCAGCACCGCACGGGCTTTTCCCGGCGGCTGCGGAGGGAAGGGGCTAGGGGTGGTTGGGGGCTAGGGTTTGGGAGGTCCTACCAGTCTCCCGTGGGGGCGACAGGACGGGAGCCTTGTGTCTCACTATCAGAGTTGGGCCTCTTTGTTTCCAGGTAGAACTTTCCCAATGAATCCTCTGTTGTGCGCAAGTAGAAATCACCCAAGAACGCACATACGAGGATGGAAGAGGGAAAACCTAGGAATCCTCTCCGATGATTCAAACCGCCCCAGCACTCACCCAAGAAACTGCAGTTATACACGAGCACGACCGCTCTGGTGAGGAATTCCAGAACGAGGACCGCACGGATACGGGAGGTGGGCTGTCGACTCGGTGCCAAAGGTAGGTGGGTGGGGAGGGCAGCGCAGGGAGATGATTAGGCCGTGCAGAGGCATGTCATCATAGGGGAGGTGGTCCATGCAGCGGGGAAGAAAGACTGGAAGGGGAAATTAGAAAAAAAGGAAAATGATAGAAAAAAGAAACCCCGACATGTAGACCCTTAGTGACATATTCACATTTGCAGTACTATTTTACGGGTTCTATTTTGCCAAAGCTCCCGTGATTATGTTAAACACTTCTTCAACACCACTTGTATGTATTTAAAGGGCTAAATATATATGGAATCTTGTTACAGTTACTCTTACCCAGACATGCACAGGCAAAAATGAGGTGCACACATAATTGCTTTTTATCAGTGCATTGAAACTGATCAATTTTAAGTTTAAAATTTTAAGCGTGCTAGGGAGTATATCTTTTTTAATAGATATTAATAATTAATTGGACCCTTAAGAATATGATGTCACATTGAAATTCTTAATAATATTTTTTACGCGGGAGCTTTTTAGAACAGTGTGTGGCTATTTTTCTATGCGGGTGAATTATTATTTGCGTTAAATTTAAATATAAGAGAAAAGGAGAGAAACTTAAGAGCCTTAGCGAAGCACGAACATTCTACTAGTTCATATTAGTAGATAGGTTTATACTTACGTCCATGACAACTGCACTTAGAAAGTTAACGTACACTTTCAACAATCAACTAACACTCCTCACCAAAAGGCATCGTCATCGGGAGCATCCCATGCCCCTGGAACACCAAGGGTTTAACCCCTGACCAAAAGTAGCGCACATTCAGACACAAGTTCAATAGACTACACTACCACATACATACAAGCATAAACAAGCAAGCATCATCGATAGATTCCACCTAGCCGTGGTTAGGGCAGGTGTACTGGCGGTGGAAGTATTGGCCTTGTAGATTGTCATATTGAAGACCAAGGACTAAATCTTGAACTCCACGAAATCGTTGTACTGGAGATCATACTTGTGGACAGTTTCTCCCCATAACCATTTGGCCACCGTGTGTGGTGACTTGCATCCACTTGTCGGACCATCGGCAGGTGGACACATCCACGTTGCGGGGCAGTGGGATATGTGATGCACTCCCTCGGCCCTAGAGGAACGACGAGCATGTGCAAGTCATTGACACCCTGTGACATAGCAACGCTGAGGAATCAGGGACTAGGGATGTGCCCTAGTTTGGACTGATGGACATGGTGTGCGATGGCACTAACGCTTCATGAACCCTTGCCGACATCACCAGCTTCAGCACCTTCGTCCAGCGGTTCAAGGAGAGCAAGTCCTGGTACCTAGTGAAGGATGGTAGTCCCTCCCAACATTTTGTAGTCCAACTTAACGACCTTGCCGGTAGATAGACAAAGACAAAAAATATTTACAACCAGATGGCCAATGCACAACTAGATCATGCTAATGCAATGCACGTAAATGCAGTACACGTACTAGAACAAATGCAACACAACAATAATGCATTGTTCAATTCAGGAAATGCACAAGTACATCTTCTATAGACCATGCAGAGATCATGCACAATTAGTGCATTTTCCAATTTAGGTGGAACACAAATCAGATATGCAGATATTGACAGTGCCCGAATTGAGCAAAACCAATGTCCAGATGAACTTGAATCTACATCCAATATGCGCGCACTTACAATAAAGAACTAATGTGAACTCCGACCGCTCACCGGAGATTCAAAATCAACCGCCACTAACTGCCTAAAAAACCAAACCGCTTATCAAATCCACTGGTGTAACTACTTGATCATGCTAACGCGTGCAGAGGCACAACACGCAGCGCGAGCTGGAGCCAAACCGAGCGAAAACGCATGTTACTGGCCGAATCGAGCGTGCCTCACTGGTTAAATTTCGAACCCTTTTAAAATTCGTGCGATGGAGAGATTTCATGCGGCCCATGTAACAAGCGTTTTTGTTTTCTAGCTGAGTCCAAGAAACGGGCTTGCGAGCATCCAAAACAGTGTCACTGCTTAATGCAATCCACACAGGTTGGCCGGTGGGACGTACAATATGTTTAGTTCGTCTTCCTCCTCGTCCTTCCTTCAGAATTCAGATACAGATCCCAAGTTCAACGACTCAAAGGGAAGACGCCATGCTTGCTTTGATTCATGGACGCAGCGGCCAGTTGCACCCAGTAGAGACGGCATGTACCGCCGGGCGCAAAGGAACCGGTCCACCGGTGCAACGCTCCACGCGCTCGGGTACAGACGGATCAGCGCTGTATGTAGCTGATTCTGTTGTCGAGCACGCGTTCCACGCAGTCTCTCGGCTCCAGCGAATCAGCCATGCGCCGCATACACTGGACGGCACGCTGGCGGCTGGGAGCTCCGGCCCTAGCGTGTAAGGCAGCTAAACCAGAATATACAAACAAAAAAGCTGTTGTCACTGCCTGGGGCTAGCAGCTAGATAGTACGTACGTAACATTCAGACACGAGCGCCGACCGGGCAATGCCTCTACCTCAGCTCCAAGCCCGCACGGCACGTCGATCGGAGAAGCTGGCTAGGTGCATGCTCGGATAGGCAACGGACTAACGGAGCATGGGAGCATGTCACAAGGCATGCAGGGCCAATAAAACTGAAAGTAATTGCTTCGTGCTCGCTGTGACGCTGTGTTGTGCAGTTTTTATTCGTAGATCGAGTTAGCTCAATTTGGATTGCTCATGTGCGGACGTCCCTCGGCGCCTGACTTGACTTGGCGTCGTTTATCAGTTGCAAAGAACCAAGAATCATTCTGTTTCCGCGTGCGTGTATGAATCGGTGGAGACGTCGCATTTGATTTCATTGGCGGACAATCCTAGATAGGAGTGGTTCGTTCTAACACTTTGAACTTTTTTTTCACTAACACAACGGAAGTTTCATCATGTGCCACGTGGTCCTAGCGCCCTTGCAAGCATCGGCCGAGCCAGGTTTCGAATAATAAGGTCTTGAAAAATAGCCAAAGTTAATTTTAGGATTCTATATATACGGTATGTTCTTTTCCTCCCTCAAAATATTGGGTGCACATCTGTACACCCAAGTACCCATCTGGCTCTGCCATGCTTGCAAGGTTTTGGAAGGAGAATGGAGCTGTGATTTCTGGTTACCATAGGTACCGTAAAATGTTGATGGGTGTTGCATATAATTTTTTAACCAATTTTTATTAAAAAAAATTGGAAATAATTTGGGATATATGGCACTGCCATCTAACAAGATTACCAAAGAGAAGGGTGGGTTACTTCCACCAACTACAGCCGCAATGAATGAAACAACTCTCCCTTGTCCTGCTGCCTTTGTTGGCAACAATGGTTGTGCGGCGTATACTTTCGATAGCGGCAATGAATAAAACAACTCTCCCGTTGACGCCATCCGAGATACTAGGTATGTCGTTGCTACACTAGTTTGCGCTCTAGCCATTTTTTCCAAAAGGAGAATAATCGTCGGCCACCGCATCGATTTATGCACTTAACCAATTGTGTGCCCTAGCTACAACTAGCCAGAGAAGAAAGGAAGAGGGGGATAAATATCCATCCCACTCAAGTCACTATATTCTTAGAGGGGAATAAATATAACATTTTTTTTTAGTTTGGTGGTTAGTTTACACATCAGATTGCCCGATAAGCCCATATACCGATGGGCGTGGAAGGTGCAGTTATCGGGTAGTAACCAATTCACCCTTCGGTAACCAAAACATATAGTCCTAGACGGTATCAAGTTTCATTGTTGGGTCCCATTCTTCCACACGCTAGTGGCACTCCCTCATTTTGTCATCGTCGACTGCGCACGGGGCACTCCTCTTTAGGAGGCAATCGGTTAGGTTGCTCCCTCGGTCATGCATCATCTTCATAGTGGTTAAGCAGGAGTGAGGCGCCGATCACAAGTGTTTCATGGCATGCCTATGGGTGGATCACCATCAGTGGATTCCAAGGCGACTCGTGGCTTCTCTGCTCCCCTTTGTTAATGAGTGTGAAGTATCAAGTGGTGGAGGACTAATGATCAAGCTTGTTTATGCAGATTTGAGCTAAACTGGTGCAAATCATAATGAGGAGTTGCGGCGGAGGCTTTGTGTGACCATCTTTGGAGGACACCATAATGGTCTCAATTAGATTAGTGAATGATGCAGCGATCAGAAGATGCAGTGTTAAGACGGCAATTGATACAATGTTACAGTTCGAGTTGAAAACCCGTGACATGGCCTTCACTGGTTGGGCACTCCGTTGGTACACGTGCACTTGTGTTCTATCCTTATTAAAGGGGTTTTTCTTGTGCGCATGTTCAGTCTTTATTTGTTGGACTGGACACCCAGAACACAATCCTTGACCCGGCTTTTACAGGCTGGACCAAGCCTACGTCGGCGAACTACATATTTTCTTTTACGGGGCTTTGCACGGAAGAGTGGCCGCTTAGTCTTGGGTGTTATGTGCGTCTCTTATTATGGTTGTGCCATTGCTGCATTTCTCATATACTCTTACCTTTTGTTTCGATGGTTTGGCATCGTTGCCTTGCAAAATAAAATCATTTACTATTGCTATTTGGCATCCATGGATGGAGAGTCCGAGAGGTTCAACTTGTTTTTTTTAAAGATGAGCTCAGGACATCGTCGTAGTACTCATCAACTGAAAACCATTGACCAGCCTCAACTCTCGTAATATGAAACAAGATAATCGAATGACAATTCAATGGATTTTTTTTTATGAAATTGGTATTCACACTTAATCCCCTACACGTACGTATTCATGTACGTCAGCCTGGCAATCTATACGTATTGTCCAACCGCATTCTATGTACACGGGTCTTCATGGATTACATTCAACGGCATGGAAATACACGGAGGAAATACACGCAGATAGCTTGGCAGCGCAGCCATCCACAGCAGTTTTTGGTCACGAGATGCATGGACCAGCTGACGACGACTCGCCGGCCTCCGGGATGCTCTGCAGGGCGGGCCTCCAGTGCTCGTCCCTGTGCAGGTCATGGTGGTGCACCTTCCCCGAGTTCATGATGTCCTCCAGCAGCTGCCGTGTCTTCCCGCCGCCGCTGCCGGACGCCTTCCTCTCCATCAGCTCGTGCAGCTGCCTCTTGGTGATCCTGATCGTCACCTCTGTGTGCTCCTCCTCCGACGCTCGGCGGTGTTGGTCGGACGACGATGACGACGCCTCCTCCCACTCCCACTCGCCGTCGTCCGCCCACGACTCCCCGGCGTGCCGCGACTGCGCTGCGCAGTTCCCCATCAGAAGGCCTTGCGGACTAGCTCTCTACTTCCTTTCTCCTTTCTTTCGCTAGCGAGCTCGATCTAGCTCCTTTTCGTGTGATCTTTCGCGACACGGTGGGTTGAGAAAGTATATTAATTAAGGTCGATGGGTATGGAATGTAGGCCAGGAATCTCCCGGGTTGTATATATAGTTGGAGGTTGTGTGGGAGCGCTGGCTGATTCTGCACACGCGCGAATTAACCATTCGTCCAGCCCGCGTAATGTCTCGGATATAGGCGAAATTAGGTCCGACGTGGCGTGCCGGCCATGACCCTGGTCAGAGGATCTCATCCTCCACCGGCTATTTTTTTTAAATAATATGTTTTTTATTTAAGTTAAAAAAGATTACGCAAATCGGGGGTTTCAAAAATAATACGGCCTTTGCCATCCCTACACCAAATACTCTCCAAGTTTTGTGTTGACAACAACTATCACAAAGTTCGGTCATGACCGAAACCGAACCTGAATTATCGGGTACCCGAATTTGCCGGGTAGTAAATTTACGAAGTAACTTTCGGTCTTTATTTCTAGAGGACCGAATTCAAAATAGACCGAAATACAAAGACCGAATTTTCGGTCATGACCCAACGCCCACCCCGAGGTGGGTGGAGTTGTTTCGCACACTTCAAGGGTAAACCCTAATACCTCGCTAATTATAGTTTTTTTATATTGGTAATGTGTGTATACGGTTATGGCTAGTTATATTTTGTAGGTAGTACATTGTGTTTAATTCAGCGGTGTATTTTAAACGATATTATGTCCTTGTGCATAGTAATTGACGTGTGTAAATATTTTCTTTTAGGCCATCATAGTAATGTCCGAGTTAGCAAAAATTTGTCGTACTATCTGAACAAATCAGATGGGAGCTAATCTTAGTGAGTTTCAGTATATTGATTTGGAGTTGACGGCCCCTAAAACATGGACTGTTAGTTGGTTGAAGGATTGGTCGGTGTGCATATGCAGTATCGATCGGAGCCGCATTTCTGACGGTGTGCAGCACCGTCCAGCACAACGCCCCCATGACCACAGGTACCCCTGCCGCTAAGACATGACCCATGTCCATACCTTACATAGCAAACCAGTCCGAGACCATCACCTCCTGACCAGGTTGGAGGGACGTTGTGGCAACCAACTTCTTTCGACTACTGGATGCAACAACAAACTCCTTTCCAGGTTGGAGGATCGTCATGGGAGTAGCACTCCCACGCGGAATATACAACCCCAGCCACAGGGTATGTACCATTCAATCGTCTTAGTTCCATATGACTTGTACAATATGTAATTCGTAAGGACTAATGTTTGTTCACAACGCAAACTCCGAACATTACTCTTCTATGTTTGGTTCTGCGTGGACGAGGACTTCTCTTGAGGATGAGAACAACATGGAGGATTACGCTACTCACACCAAGTTGTTGAACATGATGTACATTCCATCGGGCCCCACGCAGAACACTCAGCAGAACTAGGGCTACATGCATGGTCCTCCCCATCACCGTTAGACACTAGTACGGGGGTATTCACCATCACCTTTCAGCCTAGGCCTACTCGCCGTGCTAGACATTGTCGGTGATATTTCTCTAATACCCATGATTGCGTCAGACATTTATCTATGTACTAGAAGTTTATCTATCTATCTTTGCAAGGGACATAATCTTATTATTTCACATTACAATACATTAACCTTACCCTTCAAAGAAGCTCTAGTGCTCTTGCCCTTGTTGCTCAGCATGAAGTCGTTGTCGGAGTCGATGCTTGGACCGCAATGTCAAGACAAAGTTTGAAACAACGTTCGATGTTGGAGGTGAAAACCCGTGATATTGCCTTCACTGGTTGGACACGCCGTTGGTGCACGTGCACTTGTGTTATCTCCTTATTGAAGGGCTCGTTCTTGTGTTGTTGTTCTGCCTTGATTGGTTGGACCTGACACCCATAATGAAAACCCTTGACGCGGCATTTACAGGATAGACCCACCTACGTCGTCAACCTACTTATTTTCCTTCACGAGGCTTTGTACGAGAGAGTGTCAGCTTAGTCTTAGGTGTTACGATGCGTCTCTTTTTATGGTTGCGCCATTGTTGCATTCATCCTGTACTCTCGCTTTTCTTTTTGATAGTTTGGCATGGTTGCCTTGCAAAATAAAATCATAACTATTTGGCATCTGAGAGGTTCAACTTTGTTTTATAAAAAAAATAGGGTTCAAAATATCTTGGTACTCATCAAGTGAAAACCACTGACCTCAGCCTGAACTCTCACGGTATGAAACAAGATAACCGAATGACAATTCAATGGAAAAAGAGTTATGAGATTGGTATTCACACTTAACTCCCTACAAGTATTTGCGTACGTCAGCCTGGCAATCTATACGTATTGTCTAACCACATTCTCTGTACATGGTCGTCATGGATGACATTCAACGACATGAAAATACACGGACGAAAGCAACAACAGCGAGAGGGTCCGAGAAACAAGGAGAAAAATGAGAGAGCGTGGCTTCTGGTTCGCATGTAGCTCGGCAGCGCAGCCAGCCACACCGGCAGGTTTTAGTCACGACTCACGAGATGCACGGACCAGCCGACGACGACTCGCCGGCCTCGGGGATGCTCTGCAGGGCGGGCCGCCAGTGCTCGTCCTTGTGCAGGTCATGGTGGTGCACCTCCCCGGAGTTCATGATATCCTCCAGTAGTTGCTGGGTCTTCCCGCCACCGCCGCCGGACGCCTTCCTCTCCATCAGCTCATGCAGCTGCCTCTTGGTGATCCTGATCGTCACCTCTGTGTGCTCCTCCTCCGACGCACGGTGGTGGTGGTGCTGCTGCTTGTCGGACGACGATGACGACGCCTCCTCCCACTCCCACTCGCTGTCGTCCGCCCATGACTCGACGGCGTGCCGCGACGAGGCCGTGCAGTTCCCCATCAGTCAGAAGACCTTGCCGACTAGCTCTCTGCTTCCTTTCTCCTTCTTTGGTTAGCGAGCTCGATCAAGCTAGTTCTTTCTTTTCCTGCGATCTCTTGCGCACAGCGGGTTGAGTCTTGAGAAATATAGTAAGGTCGGCAGGTATGGAATGTAACCCAAGATGGCTCCCGGTTTGTATATATAGTTGGGGGCTGGCTGATTCTGCACACGCGCGTATTAGCCATTCGTCCAGCCCGTGTGATGTCACGGATGGAGGCGAATTCTTCCCGGTCCGACGTGGAGTGCCGGTCAGAGGATCTCATCCTCCGCCAGGCTCCCGAACCTGGCAGTACAACCTCGGCGGCTAAGTGCTGCATGCTGCGGTAAGCAAGCGAGTAGTAAAAATTACCTTTTGTTTTCGAGCAACGTGTAAAAATTACCAGGTCTCGACTCTCGAGGCACCCGAGTTGCGCGGGCAGGCTGGTTGAGCCGGTCTTTGGGCCGGCCTGGCGTGTGAATGGGCTTTGGGGCGAATCTCCGGCGGCCTCAAGGGCCACTCCCGCGAGCTTTCGTGTGAGAAGGTGTTTCCTGGTGGAGACTTCATGACGAGATCACGAGAGGATAACTGGATAAGGATTCTCTGCTTCAGCTTTAGGACATTTACCATGCCCAGTGACGTGTGTTGTCGTAAAATGTAATCAGCTTCTCTTCAAGATAAGTTAATTTTACTGAGCTGATCGATCGGGAAGCTTTTACTCGACACATTTTACTTGCTCGAACCAGTGTACCACCCATCTTCCAATGGCGCATGCATCGCCATGGTTGTTCACAATTGTATGTCAGATCTGTTCGGGGTCACCGTTCCTGTATAATAACACCGAGAAATTAAGCCCGCACGTGTGGTGGTCTGTCTGAAACTGGGAGCTGACAGGATCTCTCTGACCTGCGAGCCATAGAAGTTTCGATGGCCAGGAAAACGGTCGTGGTCCTCTGTGTATGAACGGCTCGTCAAGCACAGGGTATTGTTGATCCACAATTCCACATCAGTTCAACATGTCTTGCGCTTAAATCGTGTACGAGATATCTATAACTCTAATATATTTCGCACGGACGAACATTCCTGGCTGTTACAAATACTGCAACCGGGTTGACATCTGGACCAACGGCCATAATATATCCATATGAGATACTGCAACCTCTCCTCTCCCGACCTAACCTCTCCCCCGAGGCGGCGGCGCCGCCCGCCGTCCCCGGGGAGTTCCCCTCCACTCCGCCCTCCTCCCCTCCCCTACAGGCCCCCCTTCTCCGCCGCCGTCGCCGAGGACGCCGCGGGGCAAAGCCCCTGTGGTGAGGCGGCGGTGGCGGCTCGGTCCTCCGTCGGCAGAGCGCAGCGTGGCCTGCGGGAGTGTGTGGGGGCGGCGGCCTACACCCTCCTCCTCCGTCGACTGAACGCAGCGGGATGGCGGTGGCCGGCGGATCTCCGGCGGCCGGCGGCGGATGTTGGCTGCGGTGTGGTCGAATCTGGGCCGGAGGTTCGGATGGCGATCCATCGCGGCTGCGTCTCGTCAATGGCACGAGGAGGCTTCGCTGGGTCTTCTTTGCGGCTTGAGGACGTCCGGGTCTTCGGCCCGGGCATGGTGGTGGTGGCTGACTTCATCCACCGAAGGCAGTCGGCCAGGCTGGCTGTGTTGGATTTTTCATCCCACTTTCAGCGCCGGCAGCGAGACGGGGTGGCATAGTAGCCGGTGAAAACCGAGCCGACTCCGGTCATGGCGGGCGATGGCGGCGTCTGCGCCGTTATCTTGTTGAAGGCATCGTCAAGCAACTATCGCTAACCTACTCGTTCCGGCGGCGAGATGGAGGAGCTTGGAAGCCGGCGATGGTGTCACCGGTGGAGGGTTGGAGTGGCCAGCCCAGGATGGTCGCCGACGTGGGGGTCCGACCTGAATAAAGGCGGCGGTCCTAGGGCCTCTCTTGCATGAAGAGGAGGACCTACCGGAGGCCTGGACTCGTGATCTGGCCGGAGTGTTGAGTTCCGGAAGGCTCCGTCGATGAATGTAACAGTGCTTTTGCCTGGAGTTTGTTGGATCGGAGGTATTCGGTCGTGCGCACCCATGTTTTTATTCCGACCGATTGGTTCTGGAGGGAGCGGCGCGAAGCTCTTTTTCTTTGATTGACATCAAGTGACTATGGATCCATGATAGAGAATTTCATGAAGGCCGGAGGGGAGGACTAGCTAAGGGAGGTTCAAGTCTTTGCGATGTTGAGAGACTTGCTTGGTGTTCCGGGTTTCACATCAGCGGTATGAAAGTGGGGGTGACAACACAGGTGAAGTGCAGAGTCCTACCTTTCAGGGTGAAAACCCAAGGTCTGGCCTTAATTGGTTGTGCCTGGCAATGTCCTTGGTGAAGGCATTTGTTTTGAGAGCGGGGACTAGTATGTAATTCAGGTGTTGTCTTGGCGGTGGATGTATTGCTGTTGTTAGGCCCGAGATACTATAGCGGGACTTTTGTTTATTAGTTTTCTTTTCTTGTTTTTGGTTGTGTGCATCCGTAGTGCCATTAGGGTGGTGCGTTGTTGCAGAGGCTGGGTGTAATTGGTATCTTCTTGATATTAATATATTCCCTTTATCGAAAAAAATATGAGATACTGCAACCGGGTTGACATCTGGAGGTCTTTTTGATCGTGAAGAATGACCAAGTCTAGGTTGTGTTGGCTTCTGAACTTCAAAAATTTAATCAATTACCGAGCTGTTGTTCTTCAGAATCGAGGGAATCACAGTTCTATGGGGCATGTACCGATGCGGCTTCGAGACATTATGCTTACAACATTTCTAGGTGCATATATATGGGTCTTGACATTTGAAGGTCTAGGCCTTTAGATCGCCAAGAATAACTAGGCCCGGGCTGCATTGGCTTCATTTTTTTCGATCAAGGAGCATAGCCCTAACCTGTGCATTTAAAGGATGCACACAACTTTCTTCTTTATTAAATTACTCGCAATACCTTGCAAGGTGAATACAAAGATCAATCTCGATCCTAGCGACAACTTGCTATACCTACGATGAAGGGGGGACCATGAACAAGGCTATACTCCCTGATGGTACACCAACACACATCATCCAAAAAGCAAAACACTGAGGGTGTGCCACTGCACACGTCGCAGAGTTCGCAACCGCCATCTATCTCGAACCCATCTCCAAGCGAGATCAACGTATTGACCATGCCAGGCCTGCCGTCGACGTCACCATAACACCAAACAGCTCCACCATCCTGCCCACGTCCAGCAATCCTCGCCCGTCTTCGATACCCCGCAGCTCCACGCCGCTGAGAATCATCGATGACAACGTGGTAGATGAACACCACTCCACAAAAAAACCACCTCCATCCAGCCGCTGCTCTAAAAACGATGCCCCAAGAGGTAGCACGACGCAGGAAGCGTCGTCATCGTCTGATCCTGGCTGGATCTAGGGTTTCCCCCGGAGCAGCACGAGTGAGTTCCCGCGGACTGCGACGACGATGCCTTCAAGAAGAAAGCGGCGCTTAACGCCGCCATCTTCCGCCTATCTTGAGACGGTTTTCACCGATAGCCGCAAGTCCCCAACTCGGCGAGAGCAAACGGAGAGGCCAACAAAGATGATGCCTTCGCAGGGGAACGGCGCCAATAGCCGCCGCCATCATCCGCCAAGAACGAAGTCAAGGCTCGGTGTTCACCGGTGGCCCCTTCGCCGCTAGCTCGTCGTCGACTAGATCTTCATCGCCGGGGTAGAGGGATCTCGTGATCCGCCACCCCAACAACCAGCCGACCTCCTCCGGCGAAGAAGAAGGCCGCCTCCACCGTCAAACCCAAGGCTGCTGCCCCGGGCGACCTCGTACCGCGGGAGAAGCCCAAGATCATCGCCCCTCACCGGCGAGAGGCGGAGGGAATGGCGTTGTCCGCCACCACCAGCAACCACCGGCGTGCCGCCGATGGGAGGCGGGGAGGCCGCAACACAGGCTCTGGCCACCATCCCCATCCATCCATGCGGGAGGCGGGAGGGCCACCGTCGCCTTCCATCCTTATCAGACCGCCGCCGCCCCGGGAGGCGGGAGGGCTGCCGCCACGCGTGAGAAACTCCCTGGCCGTCGTCCCCGCCGCGTTACGAGGGAAGCCCCCCGCCGCCGCCACGCCCCGAGGTCTTTGCCCCGGCGGCGCTGCCGACGGCGACGGCAGGAGGCGGCTAGGGTTGGGAGGGTTGGGGGTGCAGGAGGGTTGGGAGGGTCGGGAGGGTTGGGCTAATGAGGGTTGGGTTTGAGTACTCATATGTTACTCATATGTTGGGCTATTGAGGCTGCATTGGCTTCATGTAATTCCCAAAAACTAATCAATCACTGAGGACTTGTTCTTCAGCGGCACAATTCTGTCGTAATTCAGGAGCATGTACCTATGCACCAACTTTGAGAAAATCTCTCTCTTTCAGCATTTCAGGGTGCATATATATTTGAGTCTTGACATTTGGAGGTCTAGGCCTCTTGATCGCAAACAGTTTTTTTTTGCCTCTCGAGCTCCTGTGCTCTCGTCATTTTTCAAAAATTTAAAAATATTTTTACAAGTTATAAAAAAATATGAAAATAATTCTAGGAGTTGTCACTGAAACATCACACAATCATGCAAAATCTCTACCCGAAATTCTTTTTATCTTGTGCTAGATAAAAATGACAAAATCTGATATATTTTGGAATTTGAAATGTACTATTTAGATCTACACTTTTATTTTTTATTTTTGTGCTGCCCAGAATATGAATTTTTTGAATTTAATATTTTGCACGTTCGTGGGGTACATCATTGCCTATGTGCGTATTTTTTTAGAAATTTGTGAAACTCAAAATATGATTCTTAATTATTTTTTTTAAAACGAGATCACTGGTGTCCATGTGCACCAAATCTCCATCCGTAACAACAGTAAGGGCCTATTGATATTTTTTCATAGGAAATTTGAACGTTTAATTTGTAGAAAAAAATTTAAGGTTAAATCTATAGAATTTTTTTCAATGATGGTTGTTTGATTTGTAGGGTTGATTTCCATAGGAATTCCTTTGCACTAGATTTCATAGAAAATCTAATATCCACTCATACATGTTTTTGAGAATCCTATACTTTTCCCATGATGGAATCAAACAAACTTTCATTCATATGAATTCTTGTAAAATTTGTAGTGGACATGCCATTGCAATCTTACATTTCTTCTGTTCCTACGTTTTTTTTCTATTGCAAATCAAATAGGCCCTAACTAGGTCTAGGTTGCATTGGCTTCTGAAATTTTCAAACATAATCAATCACTGAGGACTTGTTTATCAGCTGCACAATTCTGTCGTAATTCAGGAGCATGGACCGATGCAGCTTTGAGACAATCTGTCTCTTTCAACATTTCAGGGTGCATATATATGGATCTGAATTTGGTGTCGCTTAGAAATTAAGAGAGGTTGGTCCATCATAAGGGCAAAACTGGTCAGCGGAATAAATCATCGATAGGTATAGCCTATAGATTGGACAAATTCAGTGTGGAACAAATCAACAAATCATTGATAGATACCTATAGTCGTTTCATGCTAGTAATGTAATCGTAAGTGTCCATTTCAGTAGTTTCAGTTTGACTGCGATTGTAGATGGACGGAAATAGTTAGGTAAGCATATAGCGCCTGCTTTTACCGGCCCCAGCTAGGTAGTGAATCTGTGAAGTGAATGTCACTTTTATACTGTTCTTAATTAATGGAAGAAACGAAAATTTGATCTAAGGTTTACAAGAAGTCAGCCATTTCGTTCTGCTTTCAGTTTTCGTTTGAAGATGGCATTTCATTTCATATCTCCTCTGTCTACAGTTCTTTACAGCAGTAACCATAATGCTTGAGAGTTCCAGGATTATACAAACTGCAAACACAGCATTAAGGAAGCAAATATAAGAGGTTTCCACAAATGAAACTGCAGAAACTCATGGCATTTTTGCAGCGTGTACATCTCCGAACAGAATCTCTATCTAAAAAACCTATGTACTCCTACTGCAACTATATATGCACATCAGAAATTCAGAATCAAGAGAAATGGGCCTCCTCGCCTTCGGAGATGCTCTGCAGCGACGGCCTCCAGTGCCCCCTAGCCTCGGGCTGGTCGCAGCACACCGTGCCAGAGTTGATCAGCTCCGCGAGCACCTGCTCCGTCCATGCCCCCATGCCGTCTAGCCCTGCTTTCTGCAGCAGCTCCTGGACCTGCCTCTTGGTCACCCTGATCTTCACCTCCACCCGCTGATCCACCTTCTCGGCGGCCGCACTATTCCCCTCCTCCTCCACGTCCACCACCCACTCGTCGTCATCCACCCACGACGCGGCGGCGCGCTGCGACTTGAAACAGTTGCAGTTCCCCATCGACGATCGATCTCCGGATCGATGTAGATATACAAGTTTATATCTCAAGCCTCGGAGCTGGCTCTGGATCTTTTTGAGCTAGATCGTGCGGCTTGAGTGGCTATTCTTTTTGCGAGAGACGAACGGAGAGAGCGAGAGCGAGAGAGGGGATCGTTTGGCCTGCGTGGTAAAGCTTATTTATATACCTGGAGGCTGGAAGATGGCCGTGGTTAGCGAGGCGTTTAGCGCGACGTGCCAACTTGGACCTTGGTGAAGTTGGACGTGGAAAACGGTCGTGTTCCTCTGTGGCTCTGTGTATGGACGTCTCGTCGAACACAGGGTATTGTTGATCCACATCAGTTGAACATGTCTTGCGCTGAAATCGTGTGCGAGACATATATAACTCTAATATTTCGCACGGATGAACATTCTCCAGCTTCTGCACGTGTTAGTGCCTGGCTGTTGCAATCCTGCAACCGGGTTGACATCTGGACCAAACGTCGTAATATATCCCTATAAGATCCCGCAGCCTCACGTTGACATTTGAAGGTCTTTTGGATTGTGAGGAATAACTAAGTCTAGGTTGCATTGGGTTCTCAACTTGCAAAGTTTAATCAATCATCGAGGGGTTGTTCTTCAGCATCGCTGTTCTGTCTATAATTTAGGAGCATATACCGAAGCGGCTTCGAGACAATCTGTCTCTTACAACATTTCAGGGTGCATATATATTGGTCTTGACATTTGGAGGTCTGGGCCTTTAGATCACGAAGGTCCAAACTGCATTGGCTTCCTGTAATTTCCAAACTTAATCAATCATTGAGGGCTTGTTCTTCAGCGGCACAATTGTGTGGTAATTCAGGAGCATGTACCAATGCATCTTTGAGGCAATCTCTCTTGCGCTGAAATCGTGTGCATATATATGGGTCTTACATTTGGAAGCCTAGGCCTTTAGATCGCGAACAATAAGGGCCTATTCATTGGCTTCTGAACTTCCTAAGTTTAATCAATCACTGAGGGGTTGTTCTTCAGCATCACAGTTCTGTCGCAATTTACGGGCATGTACCGACGCGGCTTCAAGACAATCTGTCTCTTACAACATTTCAGGATGCATATGTATGGGTCTTGACATTTGGAGGACCAGCCTTTAGATCGCGAACAATAACTAGGTCCAGGCTGCATTGGCTTCATGTAATTCCCAAATTTAATCAATCACTCAGGGCTTTTTCTTCAGCTGCACAATTCTGTCATAATTCAGGAGCATGTACCGATGCAGCAGCTTTGAGGCAATCTCTCTCTTTCAGCATTTCAGGGAGCATATATATCTGGGTCTTGATATTTGGAGGTCTAGGCCTTTTGATCACAAAGAGTATCCGGAAATTCAATTTAGCTCCCGGGTGCGTATGCTCCCTCTACCAAGAAATATATTTTGAAGTGTCGAAAAATTTTAACAAAAAATTCTACCTCTAGATCTCCACAATATATATGTTCATACGCCAAGTTTCGAGAAAAACCGATATTTTTTTGTGGTCTATATAAAAAAGAGAAAATTTATGTTGTGACAAGCTTTATTTTAAGCACTGAATTTTGTCTTTTTTACACACGCCACAAGACAAGTCGAATTTTGACGAACAACTTTGTGGCCGTGTAGCATGTGAAGATTTTCGTGCGAATTTTTTGTTTCAAATTTTTTGATGTTTCAAAATGTATCTAAGATGCATTTTAAAATAAAGAGATCATATGATCCCATGTGCCAAAACACCACTTCCAGGAGTATCGGCCTATTGATTGATTTACACAGAAAATTTTAAGGTTAAAACTAGAGAAAATTTTTAAGTCTTAAATCTACGGAAAATTTTCTATGATGGTTTTTTGATTTGTAGGATTGATTTCCATAGGAATTCCTTTGCACTAGATTTCATAGAAATCTAGTATCCAGCCATACCTCTTTTTGAGAATCTTTTACTTTTGTTGTGGCGGAATCGAACAAACTTTCATTCATATGAATTCCTATAAAATTTGTAGTGGACATGCCATTGCAATCCTACGTTTCTTCTGTTCCTATGTTTTTCCTATCTGCAAATCAAATAGACCCTAACTAGGTCCAGGTTGCATTAGCTTCTGAAATTTCAAACTTAATCAATCACCGAGGGCTTGTTCTTCAGCTGCACAACTTTGTCGTAATTCAGGAGCATGGACCAATGCAGTTTTGAGACAATCTGTCTCTTTCAGCATTTCAGGGTGCATATATTTTTTTTTTCGAGGATGAGGGTGCATATATATATGGATCTGAATTTGGTGTTGCGTAGAAGTTAAGAGAGGTTGGTCCAGCATAAGGGTGAAACTGGCCACCGGAATAAATCGTCGATAGGTATAGCCTATAGATTGGACCAATTCAGTGTGGAACAAATCATTGATAGGTACCTATAGTCGTTTCATGCTAGTAATGTAATCGTAAGTGTCCATTTCAGTAGTTTCAGTTTGACTGCGATTGTAGAGGGACGAAAATAGTTAGGTGTCGCGTCCGTCTGCGCCTGAAAAACTGCTGAGGGTTCGCGTCCGTCTGCGCCTCTCCGTGGAATATAAGGCCCTGGATACCTACTGGAAGCAACGGTTCAAGTTTCTCCTATGCCGTTTTGGTAAGGATAATACCAAATTCTTCCATGCCTGCGCGTCGGCGCGTCTCAGAAAAAATCAGATCAAGGGCCTTCATAATGGCGACAGGGTCGTGTACAACCATGCGGAAAAAGCTAAATTATTGCATAACTTCTATGTTGGCCTTCCTGGCGCCTCCACCCACCGTTATGGGGCTTCGACCTATGCGTCGTCATGCCGCGAGTTGCAGGAGCTGGAGAGACCTTTTACCCTGCAAGAGGCAAAAGACACCGTTTGGGCTATGCACGTGGATAGCAGCACTGGTCCCGATGGTTTTGGCCCTGCGTTCTTCCGTACCTCCTCATGGCCTTCCTTCAGGATTTCTACGATAGGGTAGCGCCCCTTGACGGACTCAACCAGGCGTTTATTTCTCTCATTCCGAAAAAAGATGATGTACTGACAGATGATGGCTTCCGTCCCATCTCGCTCCAGAACTGTGTTATGAAGATTATCACTCGAATCCTTACAACTAGGCTACAACACTACATCGAGCGCCTCATCTCCTTTGAGCAGTCTGGATTTGTTAAGGGGCGGAACATTGTCAACAACTTCCTCTACGCCGCCGATGTGGTCCAAAGCTGCCAAGCCCGAGGATCCCTGGCTGTGGTGCTCAAGCTTGAATTGAAGAAAGCGTTCGACTCCGTCAACTGGGAGGCGCTGGATGCTATTCTGGATGCACGTGGCCTCAGCCCTATGTTTCGGTCCTGGATCTCCGCAATTCTTAACACATGGCGGACTGCTGTGCTGCTGAATGGTGTCCCCGGGCGATGGATTTCTTGCAAGAATGGGCTGCGTCAGGGGGACCCCCTATCGTCATACCTGTACTTGGCCGTCGCCGACCTCCTCCCCTGCCTCATCGTCATGGAGGGGGGTAGCGACCGCCTGTTGCACCCTCTTGTTGACGACCTTCCGTGCCCTGTAATCCAATATGCAGACGATACCCTACTGATCCCGAGAGCTGAACACTCCCAAGTCCGTCGCCTCCGCGAGCTCCTTGACCTCTTCCCGTAGGCAACAGGTCTACACATTAACTTCCACAAGAGCACCTTCTTCCTCGTTGGCGGTGTCACTGCTGAGCTGGCCTCGGATCTCGCAAGCATCCTCGGCTATCCCGTCTCATCCTTCCCCCAGACATACCTTGGGTTGCCTCCCTCGGACCACAAACTTCCTGAGCTGCGCTGGAATTCCTCTCCGTCAAGATCTCCAAGCGCATCCCTAGATGGCAGACGTCCTTGCTCCCAATTGGCGGGCGCCTCACCCTCACTACGGCAGTCCTGTCGGCCCTCCCATCGTTTGCCATGTCTGTTCTACTGATCCCCAAAGGGACACTCTCAAAAATTGATAGACCTCGACGAGCGATGTTATGGAAGGCAAAAGACAAATGCTCTGGTGGTGACTGCCAAGTTGCCTGGGACTATGTTTGCCGTCTGCGGTCCGAAGGTGGGCTGAGTGTTGTTGATCTCGGTCTCCAGAACAAATGTCTCCTACTGAAGGCGCTGCATGGGTTGTTCACCGGACGGGACTCCCCATGGACCAGGTGGGTAAAGCGCAGTTACCTCGGTGCCCGCCCGCATGTGGCCACCCCCGCTTGGAAGGGCTTTGATACGCGTACAACACGCGTCCGTTGGGAACCCCAAGAGGAAGGTGTGATGCGTACAGCGGCAAGTTTTCCCTCAGTATGAAACCAAGGTTTATCGAACCAGTAGGAGCCAAGAAGCACGTTGAAGGTTGATGGCGGCGAGATGTAGTGCGGCGCAACACCAGGGATTCCGGCGCCAACGTGGAACCTGCACAACACAAACCAAGTACTTTGCCCCAACGAAACAGCGAGGTTGTCAATCTCACCGGCTTGCTGTAACAAAGGATTAGATGTATAGTGTGGATGATGATTGTTTGCAGAAAACAGTAGAACAATTTTGCATTATATTGTATTTCAGTAAAGAGAATTGGACCGGGGTCCACAGTTCACTAGAGGTGTCTCTCCCATAAGATAAACAGCATGTTGGGTGAACAAATTACAGTTGGGCAATTGACAAATAAAGAGGGCATGACCATGCACATACATATTATGATGAGTATTGTGAGATTTAATTGGGCATTACGACAAAGTACATAGACCGCTATCCAGCATGCATCTATGCCTAAAAAGTCCACCTTCAAAGTTATCATCCGAACCCCCTCCGCATTAAGTTGCTAACAACGGACAATTGCATTAAGTATTGCGCGTAATGTAATCGCAACTACATCCTCGAACATAGCACCAATGTTTTATCCCTAGTGGCAACAACACATCCATAATCTTAGAGATTTCTCGTCACTTCCCTGCATTCACGGAGACATGAACCCACTATCGAGCATAAATACTCCCTCTTGGAGTTACAAGCATCTACTTGGCCAGAGCATCTACTAGTAACGGAGAGCATGCAAGATCATAAACAACACATAGATATAAATTGATAATCAACATAACATGGTATTCTCTATTCATCGGATCCCAACAAACACAACATATAGAATTACAGATAGATGATCTTGATCATGTTCGGCAGCTCACAAGACCCGACAATTAAGCACAATGGGGAGAAGACAACCATCTAGCTACTGCTATGGACCCATAGTCCAGGGGTAGACTACTCACACATCACTCCGGAGGCGACCATGGCGGCGTAGAGTCCTCCGGGAGATGATTCCCCTCTCCGGCAGGGTGCCGGAGGCGATCTCCTGAATCCCCCGAGATGGGATTGGCGGCGGCGGCGTCTCTGGAAGGTTTTCCGTATCGTGGCTCTCGGTACTGGGGGTTTCGCGACGAAGGCTATTTGTAGGCGGAAGGGCAGGTCAAGGGGCGTCACGAGGGGCCCACACCCTAGGTCGGTGCGACCAGGGCTTGGGCCGCGCCGCCCTATGGTTTGGCCACCTCGTGGCCCCACTTCGTTGACTCTTCGGTCTTTTGGAAGCTTCGTGGCAAAATAGGACCCTGGGCGTTGATTTTGTCCAATTCCGAGAATATTTCTTTACTAGGATTTCTGAAACCAAAAACAGCAGAAAACAAAGAATCGGCACTTCGGCATCTTGTTAATAGGTTAGTTCCAGAAAATGCACGAATATGACATAAAGTGTGCATAAAACATGTAGATATCATCAATAATGTGGCATGGAACATAAGAAATTATCGATACGTCGGAGACGTATCAGCATCCCCAAGCTTAGTTCCTGCTCGTCCTGAGCAGGTAAACGATAAACAAAGATAATTTCTGGAGTGACATGCCATCATAACCTTGATCATACTATTTGTAAGCATATGTAGTGAATGCAGCGATCAAAACAATGTATATGACATGAGTAAACAAGTGAATCATATAGCAAAGACTTTTCATGAATAGTACTTCAAGACAAGCATCAATAAGTCTTGCATAAGAGTTAACTCATAAAGCAATAATTCATAGTAAAAGCATTGAAGCAACACAAAGGAAGATGAAGTTTCAGCGGTTGCTTTCAACTTGTAACATGTATATCTCATGGATATTGTCAACATAGAGTAATATAACAAGTGCAATATGCAAATATGTAGGAATCAATGCACAGTTCACACAAGTGTTTGCTTCTTGAGATGGAGAGAGATAGGTGAACTGACTCAACAATAAAAGTAAAAGGATGGTCCTTCAAAGAGGAAAAGCATCGATTGCTATATTTGTGCTAGAGCTTTGATTTTGAAAACATATAGAGAGCATAAAAGTAAAATTTTGAGAGGTGTTTGTTGTTGTCAACGAATGGTAGTGGGCACTCTAACCCCCTTGCCAGACAAACCTTCAAAGAGCGGCTCCCATTTTATTTTATTTTTGTGTGGCACTCCTTCCAACCTTTCTTTCACAAACCATGGCTAACCGAATCCTTCGGTGCCTCGCCAACAATCTCATACCATGAAGGAGTGCCTTTTTATTTTTAGTTTTATTATGATGACACTCCTCCCCACCTTTGCTTTCTCAAGCCATGGCTAACCGAATCCTTCGGGTGCCGTCCAACAATCACATACCATGGAGGAGTGTCTATTTTTATTAATTAATTTGGGACTGGGAATCCCATTGCCAGCTCTTTTTGCAAAATTATTGGATAAGCGGATGAAGCCACTAGTCCATTGGTGAAAGTTGCCCAACAAGATTGAAAGATAAACACCACATACTTCCTCATGAGCTATAAAACATTGACACAAATCAGAGGTAATAAATTTTGAATTGTTTAAAGGTAGCACTCAAGCAATTTACTTTGGAATGGCGGAGAAATACCATGTAGTAGGTAGGTATGGTGGACACAAATGGCATAGTGGTTGGCTCAAGTATTTGGATGCATGAGAAGTATTCCCTCTCGATACAAGGTTTAGGCTAGCAAGGTTATTTGAAACAAACACAAGGATGAAGCGGTGCAGCAAAACTCACATAAAAGACACATTGTAAACATTATAAGACTCTACACCGTCTTCCTTGTTGTTCAAACTCAATACTAGAAATTATCTAGACCTTAGAGAGACCAAATATGCAAACCAAATTTTAGCATGCTCTATGTATTTCTTCATTAATGGGTGCAAAGCATATGATGCAAGAGCTTAAACATGAGCACAACAATTGCCAAGTATCACATTATCCAAGACATTTTAGCAATTACTACATGTATCATTTTCCAATTCCAACCATATAACAATTTAACGAAGAAGAAACTTTGCCATGAATATTATGAGTAGAACCTAAGGACATACTTGTCCATATGCTACAGCGGAGCGTGTCTCTCTCCCATACAATGAATGCTAGGATCCATTTTATTCAAACAAAACAAAAACAAAAACAAACCGACGCTCCAAGCAAAGCACATAAGATGTGATGGAATAAAAATATAGTTTCAGGGGAGGAACCTGATAATGTTGTCGATGAAGAAGGGGATGCCTTGGGCATCCCCAAGCTTAGACGCTTGAGTCTTCTTGATATATGCAGGGGTGAACCACCGGGGCATCCCCAAGCTTAGAGCTTTCACTCTCCTTGATCATGTTGTATCATCTCCCTCTCTTGATCCTTGAAAACTTCCTCCACACCAAACTTAGAACAACTCATTAGAGGGTTAGTGCACAATCAAAATATACATGTTCAGAGGTGACATAATCATTCTTAACACTTCTGGACATTGCACAAAGCTACTGAAAGTCAATGGAATCGAAATATCCATCGAACATAACAAAACTGGCAATGCGAAATAAAAGGCAGAATCTGTCAAAACAGAACAGTTCGTATTGACGAATTTTATTGAGGCACCAGACTTGCTCAAATGAAAATGCTCAAATTTAATGAAAGTTGCGTACATATCTCAGAATCACTCACGTAAATTGGCATAATTTTCTGAGTTACCTACAGAGAATTTTGCCCAGATTCGTGACAGCAAAGAAATCTGTTTCTGCGCAGTAATCCAAATCTAGTATGAACTTTACTATCAACGACTTTACTTGGCTCAATAAAACACTAAACTAAGATAAGGAGAGGTTGCTACAGTAGTAAACAACTTCCAAGACACAAAATAAAAACAAAGTACTGTAGTAAAAATCATGGGTTGTCTCCCATAAGCGCTTTTCTTTAACGCCTTTCAGCTAGGCGCAGAAAGTGTGTATCAAGTATTATCGGAGGGTGGTGCATCAACCTTACCTTGGGCTTTACCCTTACCTTTCTTGTTGTTTTTCTTTCTCTTTGATTTAGAAAATATATGATTCCCCCCGGTGTAGAGGTGAATTCCAGGGTGCCTTCTCCCACATCTATGACTGCTCCCAATAGTTTCAGCAGGGATCTTCCGAGTGTGATTTTTCCTGTCCCTACACATTCAATAACAAGATAATCAATGGATATTGTTCTTCCAA
Source organism: Lolium perenne (assembly GCF_019359855.2). NCBI lineage: Eukaryota > Viridiplantae > Streptophyta > Magnoliopsida > Poales > Poaceae > Lolium > Lolium perenne. The sequence continues at coordinate 265,504,412 of NC_067246.2, read as the reverse complement.
GAATGGTTGTATGCACACCTGCGGCTATTCCCTTAGGAATTATAACAGAGTTATCAATGAGAGTTATTTCTTCTCCTCCTTCATCAACTCCCCAAAGTTTCAAAGATTTATAAATGCTCTCAGGTATAAGGCAAAATTCAGACATAATATCACAATTGGCATGAAGAGTTTGATCACCGATAACAATTTTAACAGTAGGATCCCATAATGAAGGTTCAGAGTTCACTAAAACTTGTTCAAGACGATTACGAACATAGCGATAGTTGTCATCCAAGCGAGATGTACTTATCTCGAGATTGTTTAATCTATTATAAATGCTAATAAGGGCTGAATCAAAGTTATTAGCTGAATCATGTGATGCAACCAACTTCTTTATGGTATTAAAAGCTTGATCCCCATTGCAATGAAGGAAATCTCCTCCCACTAAAGCATCCAAAGCATATCTATAGCGAATCATAAGACCAAAATAAAAATTACTAAGGAGCAAACTTAGAGTCATTTGAGGTTCAGTTTTACGATAAGAAGTAAAAATTCTAGACCAAGCATCCTTAAAACTCTCCTCATCCCCTTGTTTAAAAGTGAAGACTAATTCTTCAGGCGAAGAAGTAACAGGTTCAGAGCTAGACATGGTAACAAAAGTAACTAATTTTTTTGTATTTTTAATATAGAGTGCAAGACAGTAAATAAAGCAAACTAGATGCAAGTAACTAATTTTTTTGTGTTTTTGATATAGCAAACAAGATAGCAAATAAAGTAAAACTAGCAACTAATTTTTTTTGTATTTTGATTTAGTGCAGCAAACAAAGTAGTAAATAAAACTAGGCAAGACAAAAACAAAGTAAAGAGATTGGGATGTGGAGACTCCCCTTGCAGCGTGTCTTGATCTCCCCGACAACGGCCCCGAAAAAGAGCTTGATACGCGTACAACACGCGTCCGTTGGGAACCCCAAGAGGAAGGTGTGATGCGTACAGCGGCAAGTTTTCCCTCAGTATGAAACCAAGGTTTATCGAACCAGTAGGAGCCAAGAAGCACGTTGAAGGTTGATGGCGGCGAGATGTAGTGCGGCGCAACACCAGGGATTCCGGCGCCAACGTGGAACCTGCACAACACAAACCAAGTACTTTGCCCCAACGAAACAGCGAGGTTGTCAATCTCACCGGCTTGCTGTAACAAAGGATTAGATGTATAGTGTGGATGATGATTGTTTGCAGAAAACAAGAGAACAAGATTGCAAGAGATTGTATTTTAGTAAAGAGAATTGGACCGGGGTCCACAGTTCACTAGAGGTGTCTCTCCCATAAGATAAACAGCATGTTGGGTGAACAAATTACAGTTGGGCAATTGACAAATAAAGAGGGCATGACCATGCACATACATATTATGATGAGTATTGTGAGATTTAATTGGGCATTACGACAAAGTACATAGACCGCTATCCAGCATGCATCTATGCCTAAAAAGTCCACCTTCAGGTTATCATCCGAACCCCCTCCAGTATTAAGTTGCTAACAACAGACAATTGCATTAAGTATTGCGCGTAATGTAATCAGTAACTACATCCTCGAACATAGCACCAATGTTTTATCCCTAGTGGCAACAACACATCCATAATCTTAGAGATTTCTGTCACTTCCCCAGATTCACGGAGACATGAACCCACTATCGAGCATAAATACTCCCTCTTGGAGTTACAAGCATCTACTTGGCCAGAGCATCTACTAGTAACGGAGACCATGCAAGATCATAAACAACACATAGATATAAATTGATAATCAACATAACATGGTATTCTCTATTCATCGGATCCCAACAAACACAACATATAGAATTACAGATAGATGATCTTGATCATGTTCGGCAGCTCACAAGACCCGACAATTAAGCACAATGGGGAGAAGACAACCATCTAGCTACTGCTATGGACCCATAGTCCAGGGGTAGACTACTCACACATCACTCCGGAGGCGACCATGGCGGCGTAGAGTCCTCCGGGAGATGATTCCCCTCTCCGACAGGGTGCCGGAGGCGATCTCCTGAATCCCCCGAGATGGGATTGGCGGCGGCGGCGTCTCTGGAAGGTTTTTCGTATCGTGGCTCTCGGTACTGGGGGTTTCGCGACGAAGGCTATTTGTAGGCGGAAGGGCAGGTCAAGGGGCGTCACGAGGGGCCCACACCCTAGGTCGGCACGGCCAGGGCTTGGGCCGCGCCGCCCTATGGTTTGGCCACCTCGTGGCCCCACTTCGTTGACTCTTCGGTCTTCTGGAAGCTTCGTGGCAAAATAGGACCCTGGGCGTTGATTTCGTCCAATTCCGAGAATATTTCTTTACTAGGATTTCTGAAACCAAAAACAGCAGAACAAAGAATCGGCACTTCGGCATCTTGTTAATAGGTTAGTTCCAGAAAATGCACGAATATGATATAAAGTGTGCATAAAACATGTAGATATCATCAATAATGTGGCATGGAACATAAGAAATTATCGATACGTCGGAGACGTATCAGGCTTCCAATCACTCATTCTTCTATACCGCTCCATTACGAGAGTTGAACCCCGCGACGGGCGCTCCACCTCGCAAAGGTACGATACTTGGACCCCGCTGGCCCCCCTGTCGGCAGCCCTCCCCGCTGGCTTCTCCCACTGCCTCCGCCCCCTCGCCACTGTTGCCGATACCCTCAAGAGCGGTGCGGTTGAGGTTCCACTTATTCACCGTGTCTCTGCAGCAGCCGCCGGCGAGATGGAGTTCATCCATGCTTGCCTCTCCCGGATCTCCCTCACTTCGGCGCCAGACATTCGCACCGTCTCGCTCGTGATGGAATTCGTAGAATAGAAAACAAAAAATTTCCTACCGCAAGAACGAAACACAAGCCAAGATCTAATCTAGAAGACGGTAGCAACGAGGGGATCACGAGACTAACCCTTGAAGATTTCCAAAGCCTACGAGATTAGATATCGTTGTTGCAGAAGATGATCACTTGCCGCTTTCAAAAGCGCGTAGAAGATCTTGACGATGCCACAATCGGGCAGCACCTCCGTACTCGGTCACACGTACGATGTTGATGAAGACGACGTCCTCCTCCCTGTTCCAGCGGGCAGCGGAAGTAGTAGATCCTCCTCGGAATCCCGGCAGCACGACGGCGTGGTGACGGTGGTGGTGGAGAACTTCGGCAGGGCTTCGCCTATGCGCTAAGACATCCTTTTAGTGACAGAGGGAGTAACAGACATAGTTTAACACTTAGACAAGCGCAAGTTCACATAAATATTTTTGCATTGACACTAAGACTGCTCGTGGGCAGTCGCTTGGCCGCCTGATCGCTTGTCTTGTAGGAAGAAGCCGCGATCGTTGCGATCGCTTGGGATTTGGGACTAGATCTTCTGGAATCGTTCCAAACAGAGATGAGTCGTCGGGACTGTAGGCGGCTGTCTATAATTAGTAGGTGGCATGTAGGACTAGTTTCATGTGTAAATGTAGGCCTACCAAGAACATGGGCCTGTCTAGGTTACATTTGCGGAAACTTTTCACATTTGTTTATCCGGAATTTCCTTTACCGTTTTCGTTTCCGTCGAAAACAGCTCCCTCGTTTTCATTTCCGTTTCCTTTTATGATTTTTCCGTTTCCTTTCGTTTTCCGCAAAATGCTATTTCCTTTTCCCTTTTTTGCTCTCAATTTCCTTTTTCTTCGAAAACGGACGAAAAGATTCCCTTTTGATTTTCAACCCTAGCTGCGGGAGTATTATGTGGAGGAGGGGCGCTAGGGTTTGGGGAGAGGGGGAGGTCTTGGGCGCCGGCCACTTGGGGCTGCGGCCAAGGAGGCTTGGTGTGGCCGGCCCCCTCCCCTTGCTCCTCATTATATAGGTGGAAGCCCCCAAGAGTTGTAGTCCAAGTCTTCGAATAAGACCCCAACACAAAAAGTTGCCATAGGTGGGAAACCTGTACTCAAGATGGGAGTCCTACTCAAGGTGTGACTCCCACCTTTCCTTGAGGGGGGTGGCCCGCCACCTTAGGTGGAGTCCACCTGGGACTCCTCCCGCTTAGGGTTGGCCGGCCATGCTAGTGGAGTCCCTCCGGGACTCCGCCTTCCATAGTGATTTCTTCCGGACTTTTCTAGAACCTTCTAGAACCTTCCATAAATGCACCAGATCATTTTCAAACTTATAAAATGACTTCCTATATATTAATCTTATTCTCCGGACCATTCCGGAACTCCTCGTGATGTCATGAATCCCATCCGAGACTCCGAACAAAACTTCGAACTCCATTCCATATTCCATATCTACTTAAACGACATCAAACATTAAGTGTGTCACCCTACGGTTCGCGAACTATGCATACATGGTTGAGACTTCTCTCCGACCAATAACCAATAGCGGGATCTGGAGATCCATAATGGCTCCCACATATTCAACGATGGCTTAGTGATCGAATGAACCATTTACATACGATACCGATTCCCTTTGTCACGCGATATTTTACTTGTCCGAGGTTTGATCATCGGTATCTCTATACCTCGTTCAACCTCATCTCCGACAAGTACTCTTTACTCGTACCGTGGTATGTGGTCTCTTATGAACCATTCATATGCTTGCAAGCTAATTAGACGATATTCCACCGAGAGGGCCCAGAGTATTTCTATCCGTCATCGGGATGGACAAATCCCACTGTTGATCCATATGCCTCAACTCATACTTTCCGAATACTTAATCCCACCTTTATAACCACCCATTTACGCAGTGGCGTTTGATGTAATCAAAGTACCCTTCCGGTATAAGTGATTTACATGATCTCATGGTCGAAGGACTAGGTAACTATGTAACGAAAGCTTATAGCAAATTAAACTTAATGATGTGATCTTATGCTATGCTTATTTGGGTGTGTCCATTATATCATTCACCTAATAACATAACCTTGTTATTAATAACATCCGGTGTGTGTCCATTATATCATTCACCTAATGACAGAACCTTGTTATTAATAACATCCAATGTTCATGATCACGAAACCATGATCATCTATTAATCAACAAGCTAGTTATACAAGAGGCTTACTAGGGACTCCTTGTTGTTCACATAACACACATGCATCAATGTTTCGGTTAATACAATTATAGCATGGTATGTAAACATTTATCATAAACACAAAGATATATAATAACCATTTTATTATTGCCTCTTGGGCATATCTCCAACAGTCTCCCACTTGCACTAGAGTCAATAATCTAGTTTACATTTGTAAAGATATAACACCTTGGATTTCTGGTGCTAATCATGTTTTGCTCATGGGGGAGGTTTCAGTCAACGGATCTGACATGCTCAGAAATGTATGTATTTTGCAATTCATTTGCGTCTCAACGATCACTCATTTTCCAAATGAGTCGGCATTAAATAAGTTTGGTCTTCTGGTGGAACCTTAATTCCGCGGTCTGAAATATGTCACTAATATTGTCACACACAATATAGCTTTAAAGTTCTGACACTATCGGAGCTACACCAAGTTCTCAAAGAACTTCTCGACTTAACATCCTCAATCATTGTCAAAACAATGACATACTCTGCCTTCTTTTTTAGAATCATCACAATATTTAGAACTCATCTAAATCTAGCATAGACATCTTCTAGCTCATTGTGCTACTTTTAAAAACAACACTTAGCCTAGTTGAGATTGAAATTTTATTTTTATATGTGACCAAACTAATATCGGTGCAACACCTTACAACGATTTGTTTGTCATTACCCATACAAAACAATATATATATATCCTTGGTTCTTCTAAAGCACTCAGGGATATTCTTACTGTCGTCCAATGATCATCACATGAATCATTCTGGTATATGGTCATAACACTTTAGAGCACAGGACATCTGATTGTGTACATATTATTCGTGATCTATAATCACTCGTGTGTTTTTACTCATTGAGTGTCATATACACTCAAGTATTGTTAAACCTTCACATGACAAGAACATTTTTTTAATATTTCTATATTGAACTACTTCAATATCCATTCTATGTACTTTGACTTAAACTTATTATGTGTTTTAATCTATCTTCATAGATCTTGACACTAAATATGTTTCAGTCCATATTCTTTCATTGAAGTTAATTCTTAATGAAACCTTTTTAATCAATTATATAATTACATAATTTATAATCAACGATATGTCATCTACATAAAGTATTACAAATATGTCTCAGCGCTCCCACTTAATTTCTTGCAAATGCAAGCATCTTCATCGTTTCTGATGAAATCAAAAACTCTTTGATTATTTTATCCGGTGAAGATTCCAACTCCGCGATACTCACTTCATCCAATTGAAGTTCGTATACCTATCTAGTATTCCAAGGACTAGCAAAACTCTTGGCTGTATCTTGTATACACCTTTAATACACACTTCTGTTAAGTAATGTATTTTGCCATCCTACTAGCATATCTCATAAAAGAAATGTGTAGCGATTACTAGAATAATCCACATAGAATATAAGTATCGCTACGGAAGATCTAATCTTATCGTAGTCAACTCTTTGAACTTTGTCGTAAACAATCTTTCGACAAGTCGAGCTTATTCAAGGATATTTCATCCAAGTCCATCAATTTTATAGATCCATTTACTTTCAAAAAGTATTCATCTATCTTGGATTTCATGGCATATAGCCATTTTAACGGAGTCAGGGCCCATCATAACTTCTTTGTTTGTAGTTGGTTTATCATTGTTCAAAATCAATCCTTTGTCCACAAATCATTTATTTTATCACAAAGTAAACCATACCTACAAGGTTCAATATGTACTTCGATCTCCATGGCTAAAACACTTTGTAGTCATGGGAGCCATGATCGTCGTGGCCACTTCCGGAACCATTTTCGATGCTGCGCTACTCTGATCATTATGCTCAGGTTCATAAACCTTATCAAGTTCTATTGTCCTCCCACTCAAATACTTCACTATAAACAATTTCTTGGAAATAAGAAACATTGACAAACACTTTTGTCTTTGTCTCCATAGTGGAAAGAATTCCCAATCAAATCTTTGGGATAACCAACAAAGACATTCATCCGATTTTGGTTGTAAACTTATTTACATATGCTATGCATACCAAAATTAAAGAAAGGACTATTAAGGTTCATACCCATGCCATAACTCGTATGGTGTCATTTCAACGGATCATGATGATGCTCTATTCAGTGTAAAAGCGGTAGTGTCTAAAGCATAATCCACAAAATATAATGGCATCATATTATTTTATCTCATCATTAATCCAACAAGGTTTGGATACATCTCTCGGATACTATATCATCACTATGATACTCCAAGAAATGTGAGTTGTAGAATAATTTCATAACTCTCTTAGATGTTCGCTAAAACTCGTAATTCAAATATTTCCCCCATGATCCAATCACAGATATTTGACTTTTCTATTACGATGATTTCCACTCATGCTGAAATTTATTTGAATCTATTCAAATGTTTCAAACTTCTTCCTTATCGAATATATCCACATATATATACTCAATTCATTGTTGGAAGTTTTCATGAAGTAGAAGAATCTGTAACATCCCAAAAATTTCAAAACAAAGAAAATGAATTTCCCTATTTCCAAAATTTGGAACCAACAAAAACTTTTATTAAATTAAGTTTGATGCATAGTGATCATGCTTATATGTTGTGACATTGCCATGTTTGTTGTTGAAATATTTTGAAATGATCTAAAACCCTAAACCTTGCTCTCCTTTTTACCATCCAAGATAAAACAAAATAAAAAGAAAGTAAATTAAAAAGAAAAGGCCTATGTAAGCCTATGGTTATATTTTTGCAAATAAACCACTATGCCATGAGCTACCTTGTCTAGATGGTTTGCAAAACCTCAACAAACCCAACCTATCATTTACCAACTAAATTCAATGTGAAACAAAAAGAAAATAAAATAGGCATAGAGGCATATGTGGCACATAGCCATAATACCAAATCTTGACCTAGGCCATTATACTTGGCCCAAATAGTTTGAAACCCTTACTAACCTTAATCTAACACTCCATGAACTCAAAACAAAGACCTTTGGTCAAAGAAAAGGGAAAGAAAATAAAAACATAAAATGCACATATGTGCTTATGGCCATTTTTGCAAATCTTTAACCTAGACCATTTTGGCTTGCACCATTGGTTGGGTAATGTTACTAAACACTTAGGGAACACTTTGGAATCAAAGAAACTCAAATCAAATCAAATTTGAATTCAAAATGATCTCACATGCACTAATGGTAAAATCTTCCATTTTTAGCATGATGCCCTCTTTGAGCCTCTATTTTGAGAGATTCTTAAACCAAACAATTCTAAATCTTTGCACCTCATCCAAGACCTCATAAAAGTGAACAACTTTGCTCAAAACCACCCCTGGAAATTCTTTCCCAATTTCAAATTATGATCAAGCAAACTAGAGACATCAAATCAGATTCTAGATTGTGCACTTTTTGAAATCTCCCAAATCAACTCAACTTTGCACACCACCACCACCATTGGGTGACAATTATTATAAGAATCAACTCCACCAAAAATAATTGCAAAATTCAAAAATTTATTTCTTGCGGCCAATTCATCAAACACATGGCATGCATCAAATCTGCCAACTACACACACCCTTTTATCCAACATGTCTTGCCCTAAACCCTCTACCTTTGATCATCATTAGTACCCTCCTACACTCCTTGCATCCTGCCAAGTACTAGGGACAAGGTTCTGAGCATGATCTCATGCATGGCACGACCATGCCGTGGGCATGCCCCTCCTCTCCATGCCATTCCTCCCTCCCTTCACCTCAGCTGTGCACCATCTTGTCTCTGAGCCCCCTCACTCTCACGCACCTACTGGTACCCACCATCGACGAAGGAGACGCCGGCACTGGTCAGAACGACGCAAGCCCAGACGCGCCCACGACGCCCTGAGCGCGCCAGGACGTGTCACTGGACACGACAGAGCACCGACTTCTCCCGTTGACTCCGCACTCGCCTCGACCCCTCCTCTCTCCTACGCACTCACCAAGTCACCACCTACCTCCCAGACACCGCCATTGGACCGCGGGAACCCTGTAGCCACCGTCATCATCGACGACGTCCGCCGGTACCCGCGGCAGTACACCACGTCGCCTGCCTGCTCCCGTCTACCCCCTGCTTCACCGTCATGCCTATCGTACTCATCATGACGCCAGGAACGCCCTGCGTCATCGCCCACGCCTCCGAGCCCCTGTAGCGCCATCGCCACCCTCGCCTGCCCCGCTCCGCCTTGGCCATCTCTCGAACCTATAAAAGGGAGCCTCCCCTTCATCATCTGAGCACACCACTCCACTCCCCTCTCCTCTCTGAGCTTCCTCGCACCCTCTCCGCTCCACATTAGTCACCACAGCCGCCCAATCGCTCGCCGGAGTCCGCGGAACCGTCGCAGAAGCCACCGACGAATTCGTCCACCTCAAGCGCTCCCACGACCGCCATTCGCCTCGCCATCATCGACAACCTCCTCCTGCACCGACGCCAGCCTCGCCGACCGCCGGTGAGCTCACCCACCCCCTAGCCTCGCCATGGCCGTAACCCTTCTCGTCGGAGACGACGACGAACCTCGTCCGTCGATCTCCCTTCTAATCCAACGACCCACCACACGCGTACCGTTTCGGTGCGTTAAAACTCGCTGACAGGTGGGGCCCTCACTGGTAGGCAGCCCACAGCGCACTGGCGCGCAGTTGGGCCAGCCCAGTACTTTTCCCTCTCTGTGGCCCATTTCGTTTTCCCGCCTGAGCCCAAATTTTGAATTTGATTTAAATCTTTTCAGTTAAATGGCATACTGGTGTCCAATTCAAATTTAAATAGTTTCAAATCCACTTCACCAAATTTGACCAATTTGATACTGTTGGAAAGCTTGTGAAAAGCTCCATCCAACCACACTAGATTCAAATCCAAATATATTGTAGATTTTGAACAGTAAAAATAACAAATCAGAGAGTTTTCAGAATTCAAATAAATTTGTAAAATCAACCATAATGAATTTCGAAGTGAACCCGATTGCTATAATTCACATTTCAAGTACCCTAATTGTTTAGGCAAAAATATGATACGGGTACTGTATATGATCATGGGCTAGAATCAAAAATTGGCTATGTAGTCAATACTAGCCCATTTAAATTATTTTCAAATTTAGGATTTTAAATCTATGAGGTGTAGCACCTCATTTAAATCCTCTTCCCAAGTAGTATGAAGTAATGTGATGACCCTTGTTGCATGGTCTCATACTTGCTCACTTGAGGATCTTAAATCAAAGTAGTATTTAAATTACATGAGATGATGAATCTCATTTAAATCATTTCTATCAAAAGATAAATGTGAAGTATTGACCTTGGTCAACATGACCTCACATTTATGAATTGAGGAGATTAAGTCTTAAGAAGATTCAATGAGAGGAATTTATTTCTCCAAAGTAAATAGAAACCCTAATCCATATTTCAATGAGAGGAAATTATTTTCCTAACACAAAGTAAGAAAACCCTAGATTAATATGGAGTAATGTTAGGTGATGATATTAGATCATCTTGAGTGAGCCATTAAGGCTACTTAGGCTCATTAAGTATTGATTGGTGTTTGTATCCTCGTATTCCTTTATAGACGCTAGTACCAGAGACTATCAAGAGGAGGAGGTTTTCTACCAAGAGGAAGAAGAAGAGAACTTTGATCACTACCCCAATCAAGGCAAGCTAATATTCTTGCAAGTTTCCCTAGTGCAAAGCTCCACAAGAGCAAGGCACCATTACCTTCTACTTTATGCTCAATGATCCTATCCCAAGTTTTTACCTTACAAGTTTTGAATTTTGTTTATCAAGGTTTACTTTTTGATTCATGATTCACTTGGCCTAAACATGGAGTAGAACAAGAGTATCAGACTTACCCTAGAAAGCTATAAGCTAGTTAGCACCCCTCATGACTAGTTGCTAGTGCTAACAAATAAAAATTGACTATTCTAGATGGGAACATGTGAAAACCAATGACTTTGAAAACCTTGGAATGATGAGTCATTCTATTGAACGATTTTGAAGGTGAAGGTGACTTATGAATGACATGGTGTTGGGGGAATGACCCCCGGTATGCCAAAGGCATGCCAAACCGGATGGTTTGGTCTATCAAGATACCGGTTTAATGTTTATACCGGAGCACAAAGATAAGAGTTTGGATAAGTAAAGCTATGCCGGTATCCCCAAAGGGGTATACCGGAACCAGATGAAGAAGACACCGGGCTACCGGAAAGAAGAGCATGTCGGCAAGACTGGTCAAAGATTCTCTTCAGAGCTAGAGGACAAGGCTGAGGTAAGCAAAGTGGCTTTAATCGAAGCCCTGGCGCCAAAGAGAGCGATGACGCTGAAAGAAGCCGGAAGACGTCAGCCTCCCTGATTAAAGAAGACCCCGGCGTCATCCATGATTAAAGTTACTTTGTAAAGTAGTTTGTCTAGTCAAAGATGCCATTAGGGTTTCTTGATCTGTAAGCCACCCTCTCCCCCATATAAGGAGAGGGGGCACACCCGTATTCGGGATGCTCAGTCTCTAGATGAACCTTGTATCCAAAAAACGGTAACCATGTTGAGATCAATGAAGATAGTGATCTAGAGCAGAGTTCTTCCTCTTGTGTTTCTTCTTGCATCCCTGCCTTTGGCTGTGTTCTTGAGGAAAGCATCCGGAAGTTCATCCCATCTAATCACAAACCCTCCCCCGAATCCTCTTGCGCCCATTCGGCCCCAACTCAAGCCATCCTATGGCATCTGCTCGTTCGCCACGACGACATTTGGCACCCACCGTGGGGCATGAAGTGGCGCTTGCTGGAGTTCACATTCGGGCGGGCATCCTCGACGTCGCCGGCCAGCGTACGGTGTCCGCGCTGGTGCAGTGCATCTACGCCATGGACTTCATCAACAACAACGCGGGATGCTTCGCCAACGGCGGCATCTTCCCCAAGAACGGCCGCATCATCGAGTTCGGCAGCCACCGCATCTACTTCGGCACCGTCCCTGTGCGCCAGTGCCCCTCGCCGGTGCTGGTGGCGCCGGATCCGCCAAGATGGCTACATGCAGGCCGCGCTCCTGGCAGCGTGGAGGTGATGATGGCAGGCGCGGTCGACGCCGGCAAAGGAGCTGTGGAAGAAGGTGTTGGGCGTGGGGCTTCAACCCGCGCGGCCAAGCCACCGCTGGAGCGTGACGCAGGCGCTGCGGGAGCATCATCCGCACCACCGGAAACACCACTCCAGGCGGCGATGAACGTCCTCGCCACCCCCATCGCGCAGAACATCGACCCGGCAGCGGCTCAGGCGGAGCTGGAGGCGCAGCGCCAGAAGGTGCTCGAGAGCGGCAAGGACATCCTCAAGGCGCAGCGCGAGCTGAACCTAACCATACGTGAGTACAACGCTGCCCATGGTTTTCCTTCTGTTAGCGCACATGCTGCTAGGATACCGGAGAACCGGCTTAAGGCTCGCAATCTAGATCAGGATCTGCGCAAAGAAATTGTTACCGGCAAGAGTATCTCTGCATCTGTGAGCATTGTAGAGAAACCTAAGTACAGTAGCCCGGATAAAACCATGAAAGCTGCTAAAGCCGCGGTAGCACTGTGTGAATCGCTTTCCGGGGATGCTCTGGTAAAGCAACAAGAGCGCGTTCGGGAGCTGCTTGAGACTATCGAGCAACAGCACGCTGAGCAGCTTGTTAAGCTAAACAAGGATGTGGCTTCAAAGTCCGCGCGTTCAACAAAGAATGCCGGCAGCAAGTCCCACAGGCAGGCTTCGTCCCCCCATCCGGACAGAAGAAGAGAAAAAGAGATGAATGCGCAGCAGATGACTGTGTACGATCCGGTTCTTGCCGGAAAACAACAAGCCGGGCAACACGATGCCGGTAGAAAAAGCCAAGGGGCAGACAGAGGCTACGCCAAAGGAGGCTATGCCGGAAACAATCATGCCGGTAGACACGAAACCGGGCAAAATTATCGAGCTGCAAGGGCAGCGTATGATGAGGAGGAAATAGATCCTCCAAGGTACCGGCAGGCAAGGGCCGCGGTACCGGAATATGAAGACGAGGTTGATTCAACAAGACCGGCAACATACCGGAACCCATTGGCAGAACGCTTGGGAGAAAGATACCTGCCAGAAAGGGATGCGAGGCACCGTCTGGACATGGTATACTTGTCAGAAATGATCGAGGCAGAAGGACCCCCAGGACCAAAGTGCTTTGGTCCAAGAATCATGAAAGAAGGACCACCGGTTCGCAACTTCCAGTTGCCCCGTGACACAAAAACATATGATGGCACAACTAAACCGGAAGATTGGCTCGCGGATTACGTGACCGCAATATACGTTGCTGGCGGCGGAGGAACCGTAGCTGGAGGAGGAAACCGGCGTTGGGCCGTGAGAATCATACCATCATTCTTGGTGGGACCGGCAAGAATCTGGCTAAACAACTTGCCGGCAGGAAGCATAAACGGCTGGCTGGATTTTGAGGAGGCTTTTGTGAGTAACTTCAGCAGCACATACCGGAGGCCAAACAGGCCGCAGCAGCTCGCTCTATGCGTGCAGCGCCCAAATGAGACAGACCGGGATTATCTGGCCTGGTGGAACACCACAAGGAACTCCTGTGAAGGGGTGATAGAGGCGCAAGCCATTGCTTGGTTTAGCAGTGGGTGCAGAAGAGGTTCGCCGTTGTGGCAAAAGCTGCAGCGGAACATACCGACAACGTTGGCAGAGATGATACGCGTGGCGGATAGCTATGCATTGGGAGACCCAACGCAGCCGGCAGTACAACCCGAGCCGGAACAGCAGCGCCAAGAGCAAAACCGGGATAACCGGAACAACAAAAGAAGGGAAGATTTTCCGGATCGAAGGTACGGTCCGCAGCAAGTTGCTGTTGTACAAGAAAACTCTGAAGCCAGTGGCAGTCAGAGACAGAGAACCGGATCGCAGCCATGGGCGGGTCCTAAGAAACAGTGGGTCGAAAAGAAACCCTGGGGCCAGAAAAAGAACTGGCAGGAACCTGTGAAGTACACCATGGAAGCCGCCATGGATCAACCTTGCCGGTGGCACACACCGAATCCGGCACACCCGTCAAACCATCTGACGAAAGATTGCTCTTGGACTAAGTACTTGATGCAAAAGGGAGCAGTAAAAGATGCGCAGCCACCGCCACAAGATATGCTGCGGCAACAACAGTTACCACCACCACCACCGCTTACCGGAGCAAACGCTTTACCGGCACAGCCTCAGCCAAACCGGCAGCAGTACCAGCAAGTGAACCAGGTGGGAGAAGGCAATGGCCAAGCGCCTCCACCGGCACCTTTGGGCCGGAATGTTTACCATGACCCAGATATGTGCTGTGTTGTGTTCGTCACTGAGCCAACCGACAGACAGAGCCTGCATCGCCGTTCTATGGAAGTGAACGCGGTGATGCCGGCAGTGCCAAAATACATGCTGTGGTCTGATCAGGAGATCTCTTGGTCGTTCAAGGATCACCCCAAGATCATGCCTAACCCGGGTGGCTATGCTCTTGTCTTGGACCCAATCATGCAAGGGCCAAACGCTCGAGTCAAGTTCAGCAAGGTGCTGATAGACAATGGGAGCAACATAAACATCATGTACCGGCACACCATGAACATGCTGGGCATAACAGAAAACATGCTTCAGCCAACGCGTACAATGTTCCACGGAATCGTTCCGGGCCTGTCCTGCGCACCGGTTGGAAAAGTCCGGGTGGATGTGTCGTTTGGAGGACGTGACAATTGCCGGGTTGTGAACCTTGAGTTTGAGGTGGTGGACTTAGATAGTCCTTACCATGCGTTGCTGGGAAGACCGGCGCTGGCTGCTTTCATGGCCTCAACTCACACGGCATATCTCAAGATGAAGATGCCGGCACCTCGTGGACCCTTAACTGTGGTGGGGAACTACAAAGTCTCACTGGAAACAGCTTCCGCCGGATCAAACCTGGCAGAATCGCTGGTGATCGCAGAGGAAAAGAAGAGGATGCAAACTGCGGTTGCGCTGGCTCAGTCCTCACAGCTGAGCTTAGCGGCAATGAGTGCAAACTTGGGCACACCGGCATTCAAGCCGACAAAAGAAACAAAGGACATTGTGCTGGACCCGGCTTACACTGAGCGCACCGTTCGTATCGGTGCCGGCATGAATGAGGCATAGGAAAGCGCGCTCGTCAGCTTCCTCCATGAGAATCGAAATATCTTTGCCTGGTCTACTGATGACTTGGTAGGTGTTCCGAGGGAGCTGGCTGAGCACTCTTTAAATGTCCGGAAAGATGCAAAGCCAGTAAGGCAGCCGTTGCGCCGGTTTGCTGAAGACAGGAGAAAGATCATTGGAGAAGAGGTGACAAAGTTGCTGGTTGCCGGTTTCATTGTGGAAGTACTGCACACTGAGTGGCTAGCCAACCCAGTGCTGGTCGAAAAGAAGAAAGAGGAGAACCTAGAAGCAAAGGCTCCAAAGGTGTGGCGCATGTGCATCGACTACACCAACCTGAACAAAGCTTGCCCGAAAGACCCTTTCCCGTTACCCCGGATCGATTAGGTGATTGATTCCACTTCTGGTTGTGAATTGTTGTCTTTCTTGGATGCTTATTCTGGTTTCCACCAAATCCCCCTGAAAAAGGAAGATCAAATAAAAACTGCGTTCATTACCCCGCACGGGGCTTATTGCTATGTCACTATGCCTTTTGGTTTGCGCAACGCTGGTGCAACGTACCATCGCTGTATGCAAAAATGCTTGTTTGATCAAATTGGAAAAAATGTACAAGTCTATGTGGACGATGTCGTGGTAAAAACCAAGTTAAAAGAAACCTTAATCAATGACCTCCGGCAAACATTTGATAACTTGAGAAGATTCCGGATGAAACTCAATCCGGCAAAATGTACCTTCAGTGTACCTGCCGGCAAGTTGCTTGGCTTTCTCGTATCAAGCCGGGGCATCGAGGTTAATCCGGTAAAAATCCGGGCCATCAAAAGAATGACTATACCGCGCGATCTCAAGGACGTGCAAAAGTTTACCGGAAGCTTGGCATCGCTAAGCCGGCTCATAAGCAGGTTGGGAGAAAAAGCTCTGCCGCTCTATGCTCTCATGAAAAAATCTGACACGTTCGTCTGGACCCCTCAGGCTGACGCAGCGTTCAAAGAGCTAAAAACAATGCTGGCCACCGCGCCTATACTGGCTTCACCTCTAGAAAGAGAGCCTATGCTATTATACATAGCAGCAACAAACCGGGTTGTGAGCGTAGTAGTTGTGGTTGAAAGAGAAGAGGAAGGAAAAAACCGTCCAGAGGCCGGTATACTACCTGAGCGAAGTGCTCTCCCTCTCAAAACAAAACTACCCTCACTTCCAAAAAATGACTTATGGCGTGTACATGGCCGCCACCAAGCTTAGAGCATCTCCAGTCGCGTCCCCCAAACCGTCCCCCAAACCGCGCCGGATCGAGCGTTTGGGGGACGTGTTTCATTCGTGCCGCGTTTGGGGGACGTCGCTCCCCAGCCGCGTCCCCCAAACGCCGCCCCCAAACATTTAAAATACTTTTTTTGGCATTTTTATTTCAATTTCCACAAACTAATACATAATTGGGAACGTGGTTTTCCACAAACTAATACATAATTGGGAATGTGGTTTTCCACAAACTAATACATAGTTTGAACCGTCGTGGACACAAATATAAAATTTTGCAAAGAAACTAAACCTAACTAGGCCGTGCATCGAAGGTTTCATGTGTTCGCTGCTAAGAAAGAACACTCGAGGGCACACCCAGTCACCTAAACTGGAAAATCCAGCGGGAGGATGGTGCCCTTGTTGGTTCTACCGATGAGGCGAACAGGCAGAAACCTCCGTGCACGTATTCGCTGCGAAGAAACAACACTCATTCAGTCGTCCTCCTCGTCGGTGCTGTCGTCGTGGGAGTCCCTGTCGACGTGGTAGTCCCGGAGGCAGCGCCTCTCGTCGAAGACCTTGACGCTCATGTCCCTGTTGCCGAAGTAGGAGAACACGAGGATGAAGCCGGCTTCGAGGCTGTGGTGGCGCGCGAACTTCTCCCAGCCGATGTTGAGGTACATCTTGCCGCGCGCGTCGTAGATCGCCTTGACGATCCATCGGCAGTAGCCGCACGAATGCTCCCGCAGATGCATCGTGCGCGGGCGTACGCCGCCGACGTACTCGGCGAAGGAGTCCGGCAGCCTCTGGATGCCGCGCGGGTCGCCCTTGAGGATGTGGACGAACTCGAACAGGACGTCCGGCTCCACGTCCATCTCCGACGATGAAGACGACGGCGTGGGAGGTGACGGCGAGCGTTCAGCTATGCCGCGGCCACGACCACGACCACGACCACGGCCGCGGCCGCGAGGTCGGCCTCCGCCTCTACCAGACATAGCGTCGAGTCTTGTTGAGAGATGGTGGCGGCTAGGGTTTGGGAGAGAGGCGCTAGGGTTTGTGTGTGAGAGGGACGATGAGAGGCGCCCCTTTTTATAGGCCGGAGGGAGGCGGAGGAGCGGTGGCGCTCATTAACGCCGGCACGCAGAGCTAGGCGCGACGGGACGCGTCGCTGCGCCCTCTGCGGGAACTGCACCGTCGCTGCGCGCCAATAACTTCCGTCGCGAGGTAGGCGACGGTTAGGTTTAAATTAATTGTGCCGCTGACGGGTCGGCCCCGCCACTCCCCGCCTCGCTTTTCGTTGTGTCCGGCGTCCCCGGAGCGTCCCCTGTGGGACGGGGACGGGCTCGGGGCGCCGGACACCGTATAGGGGCGCGCCGGACAAAAAAGGGCTTTGGGGGACGCGGCTGGAACGCATTTTCTGTCCGGCGCGCCCCAAATCCCTTTGGGGGACGGTTTGGGGGACGCGACTGGAGATGCTCTTAAGCATTACTTTGAGGAGCACCCCATGAAAGTGGTGAGTGAGGCACCCATTTCCGATATCATGTGCAACAAAGATGCTAGTGGAAGGATTGCAAAGTGGGCAATCCAAATATCACCATATGTACCGGTGTATGAAAGAAGAGATGCCATAAAATCGCAAGCTTTGGCTGATTTCCTTGTGGATTGGGCGGAAATGCAATACAAGCCTCCGGATCAAAACATAGAATACTGGAAGATGCACTTTGATGGATCCGAACTCAAAGAGGGTCTAGGTGCCGGTGTGGTTCTTACCTCACCTAAAGGAGATCATCTCCGGTATGTTCTGCAAGTACATTTCAGGGCATCAAACAATGTCGCTGAATACGAGGCTTTGATCCATGGACTTAAGGTCGCAAAAAGAAATCGGTGCGCACCGGATCATTTGCTATGGAGATTCAGATCTTGTGGTGCAACAATGTTCTGGAGATTGGGACGCGAAGGATGCTAACATGGCTTTGTACCGGTTTCACGTGCAAAAGATTGCTGGATTCTTTGAGGGCTGTGAGTTTCACCATGTGCCACGAGCGGAAAATGAGGCCGCGGATGCTTTGTCCAAGCTGGGCTCATCTAGGCAGGAAATTCCTCCCGGAATAGCCTTGGCGCACCTAAGAGAACCATCGATCAAACCAAGCCCGGAATCGGAATCAATTTTCGTACCAGAGTCACATGTGGTACCCATGGATATCGATGAAGGGAACCCGGGGACTGCTCCGGTAAGCTCGGGGACTAGTCCGGCAAGTTCAGGGACTGTTCCGGTAGGTTCGGGGACTGTCGCAGCCATACCGGAAGAAACGATGCTGGTGGATAACATGGAGATAGATGTACCGGTGTTTGTGGTTCGAGAGACACCGTCATGGGTTAAACCTATTAAGGAATTCCTGATCAACGGCACCTTGCCGGATGACGAAAACGAATCCAGAAGGATCCAGAGGAGGTCCAAATCATACACATTCATCAATGGCGAGGTGTACAAGAGAAGTGTTACTGGTGTCCTTCAAAGATGTGTGGAGCCGGAAGAGGGAAAAGAAATGCTTGAAGAAATTCACCAAGGGGAATGTGGGCACCACTTCATCAAGGGCGCTGGTAGCGAAAGTGTTCCGGCATGGGTTCTATTGGCCCACTGCTTTGGAAAATGCTGAGGATTTGGTAAGAAAATGCAATGGGTGCCAGAGGTACGCCAAGCAAAATCATACCCCAGCATCCGGCTTAAAAACCATACCGCTAACATGGCCTTTCGCTGTTTGGTGCCTTGATATGGTTGGCCCATTCAAAACTGCAAGGAGCAGCATGACCCACATCTTGGTCATGGTAGATAAGTTTACCAAGTGGCTAGAAGTGAAACCTATCGCAAAATGTGATGGACACACAACGGTGAAATTCTTAAAAGATGTTATCTTGCGGTATGGTTACCCGCATAGCATCATCACAGACAATGGAACCAATTTTGCTCAAGGAGAGTTCAAAAGATTTTGTGAGGATAGCAACATCCGATTGGATCTGTGCTCGGTAGCACACCCACAAGGCAATGGCCAGGTGGAAAGAACGAACGCATTGATACTTTCCGGTATCAAACCAAGACTCATCGAAGCGGTGGAAAAATCACCAGGGTGTTGGCTTGATGAGCTACCATCAGTGTTGTGGAGCATAAGAACAACTCCAAACCGGTCCACCGGATACACTCCATTTTTTATGGTTTACGGAGCAGAAGCGGTCATACCGACCGACATTATTCATGACTCACCAAGAGTGCAGCTCTATACCGAGCAAGAGGTAAAAGAAGCCAGAGAAAATGATGTCGACTTGCTAGAAGAAGCAAGATAATTGGCATTGGCGAGAACAGCCATTTACCAGCAAAACCTCAGACGCTATCATAGCCGGAAGGTTAACCCGAGAGTATTCCGGGAAGGAGATCTAGTGCTACGCCTAGTGCAGCGCACTGAAGGCCGGCATAAGCTTGCACCACCATGGGAAGGTCCCTTCATTGTGAGCAAAGCTCTCCACAATGATGCCTATTACTTGATCGATGCACAGGAATGGAAGAAAGGAAAGGCGGACATGTCCGGAGAGGAGAGCAAGCGTCCATGGAACGTAGCTCTGTTGCGTCCCTTCTACTCTTGAAGTTGTGGTGTAAGAAGTTCCTTTTTTGTACCTTATATGCTATGAATAAAAGATGTCGGAACCTCGAATGAATCTCGGGGACTACCCCTACCTAAGTTGCATGCAACATGTTTATTTTTTCAGTTCACCGGTTGCTTAGTGAACATTTTTTCTTTCCGGTTTAGTAGTGTGCTAAACCTACCGGATTCTTCGACTCTGCTGCTGTCCGCAACCCAGCTTCATGGCAAGCAAGATAAACCGGTAGCAATTAAGCACGTGAACTGCGAAAAGAGAGAGTGGGAACAAACAATCCGGAAAAGTTTAACTAACCCCGGCTAAGCCGGTTTTTTGCAAAATTTCGAGGTTATTTCTAAGTTCAAGAAAATGCTTGTTTGGTAAAAGAACCTTGTGCTCATACGCCAAAGAACGCCCAGAGAAGGCAGGCAGATCCAAGGTAAAAGAGCCAAGTGTGCATCGAATTGGATGCGAAAACAATTCCGAAATCTTTGTAGTGCAGGATAAAAGCAAAACAATAAGCAAATATGTTAAGACAAACATAAGGTAATTAACTACCGGTATAGCATACCGGCATAAAACTGTTGTGCCACAACCAAAAGGGAGTTTAAAGTTTTACATCACAAACCCCGGCATACCGGGGTAGAATTTAACGGGTAATGTTTGAGTAAAGCAGGACCAACAAGTGTTTCATCAGCAAACAGGTAACACCAGATATTCAAGCAGCAGGAGCTTCGGGGGGAGCGTCGCCAGCGCCAGGACCATCCAGAGGCTCGTCGTCGGCTCCGGCTTCCTCGTCGTCTTCACCTTCCTCCTCGTCGCTCAGATAGTCCTTGCCGTCTGGAGGAGGGGGGATGAAGGTGCGCATGTCAGCGTACTCCGCGATGTGATACGCACGATCCTGCCGCTTCGCGGTAAGGACCGGGACCAAATCGGTTTCAGCTCCTTCACGCACTCCGACGAGGGCATCCAGGTTCAGCTCCGGGTACCAGGAGCAGGCAACGCGAAGCGCGGAGTCTGCTCCGGCACGGGCAGCAGAGCACTGCCACTCCCGGATCCTTCTGCCGGCACCCTTCAGGCGATCGCTGATGAGGGAGAAGGTGTCTGGCACCACTTCTCCAGGCCAGAGAGTGCGGAAGAGCTGCGTGGCCACATCAGGGATGTCGGAAAGGTTCCGATCTATGGCGCGCATATGGGAAACCCGCGCGTTCAGCGCAACCAGATGGTCATAGGGGTCCCATGGCGCACCCAGATTCTCATAGCCCTGGGCAACCCGGTGCTCTCCAACCTTCTTCACGGCAAACGCCTGAGAATCTGGGAAAAGACCTACACGAAGAAGGAGAGAAGCTAAGAAAATGCAACCGGAAGAGACAAGCTTATAAGCATAAACCGGAAGAGAAAAAGGAAGAAACTTACGGAAGGCAAGCGCATCAGTCTGCGTGACCAGAAGGTCATGCTGCTTCTGCTCCGCCTCCAGCCGCGCGGCCTTGTCCTCAGCAGCCTTCCGCGCCTTGGCAAGCTCCTCCAGCTCAGCCTGCAACACCGCGTTGGCATTGCCGGCATCCTCCAGCGCTTCGTGCAGCTTGGTCGCCGCATCGGCTTCGGCAGCTTTCAGCGCCTTGTGGTGGTCAAGGCCAAGCTGGATAAGCTGGTCCTTGAGCTCCTTGGAGGTGGCTCGCTGGGCGCTCAGCTCCTCCTGGTGCTGCTGGATAAGCTGGTCCTTCTCCTCTAGAACCCGAAAAGGGAATGTTAACAAAATTGTACTCATACAATGAAGAAAGAGTAAGTCAACCGGAAAGGAAAAAGCGGTACCCTTGGCGGCGGCAAGCTGAGCCTTGGGAGCCTCGATAGAAGCTTCCGGGATAGCTGTTAAGCAAAAAATCATAAGTGTTGAGAAAGAGAAAGCTTTCCGGTAAGAAGATGCCGGAGGCACAGAAAGTTTACCTTGGCACTTGCCGTGTGCCTCAGCAAGATCCCGGTGCTCCCAAAGAAGCTCCTCAAAGAGGATCTTCCGAGCGTCAGCCGTGGTCTGTTCAAGAAAAAGAGATTAGTTAAAGTTTCGCGCTAAGAACAAAGATCTTAACCCGAAACTCGGGGACTGGCTATGCCGGTTTCGCGTGTTTCTAAGTTAAGTTTCGCGTTAAGAACAAAGATCTTAACCCGAAACTCGGGGACTGGCTATGCCGGTTTCGCGCGTTTCTAAGTTAAGTTTCGCGCTAAGAGCAAAGATCTTAACCCGAAACTCGGGGACTGCCTATGCCGGTTTCGCGCGTTTCTAAGTTAAGTTTCGGGCTAAGAGCTACGCTCTCAACACGAAACTCGGGGACTGGGAAGATAGACAAGATTCAGCAAAAAGAGAAACCGGCATGAAGTTAAAGAGAAGATAGAAAAGATCCGGAAGAAGAAAAACCGGCAAGAGTTGAAAAAAAAAAGTTGGTGGAACTTACCATCAGGTTGTTCGTGGCATCATACCACGCACTGTCCAGCTCTTTGACGGCCCGACACAGCCGCATAAAGTGCTCCTCGGCGGACCGGTCACCAGCAGGGTCAGGCGCTGGTAGCCTATCCTTGCCCATGCCGCGGGTCGCCGGGGACATGTCCGCGGCGTTCCACTTCTGCGCATAGGGCAGCAGGTGCCCCAGCTCCCGGCCTTCGCGCTTGCCGGGAAGATGATGAGGTTGAAGTTCGTAAAAATCTAAGAACTTCCGGAAGAACTCGGAAATGGGAAGGCCGAAGCCGCGCTCGAAGTGAGCAAGAAAAACGACATGTTCACCGGGTTCAAGCACCGGTTCAATCTCGTCGCCAGGAAGCCGGCAGGATACTCCCTCCGGAATCCTCCTGGACCGGTAAAGCCAGTCAATCTCATACTGGCTAACATTGGAGCCCATCCAAGCCCCGCGTGTGACACCGGCAGGATCTACGCCGGAAACTTGTCTAGAGCTACCGGTTTCTTGGTGGCTACCGGAGTCGGTGTCCATCTGGACCAGATCGGCAGTTGATCTGTCAGAGGATTGGCTATGCCGGCTATCGGAGGAGGAGGCAGAGGAAGATGAAGCGGAGGAGGACTCTTCGCTAGACATGAGTACAGGTGCAGAAAAACAAGAATCCCAAGATCTACCCCCGCGCGAAGATCTACGAGTAAGAGAAAAAGCAAAAGAAAACGAGAAGTAAATACACTACCGACCCAAGATCTAGGAAGCAAGCAAAAGAGGAGTAAACTCAGATTAAGCCTAACCTGAGGAGGCGGAGTCGCAGTAGAAGGGGTTCGCCGGTGAAGTAGCGAGCCTGCGGTTGACGAGGAGTTCCGTCGATGGCGGGGCGGAGAAGAGCTCGAAGAAGCGCGAATGCAGCGGTCGTGAGAGGAGCACCGCGAAGAATCTCCGCACGGTGAAGTCCGGCGAAGCAGCGGCATAAGTTCACCGGGCGGCAAAGCTCGAGCGAAGCACGGAGAGCGGCGGAGGCGCAGAGAGCAAATGACACTGTGCGCGAGGAAGCGGAGAATGCGAGAAGAGGAAGAAGAGGGGGCGGTTCTGCCTTATAAAGGAAGAGAGAGAGGTGGGCCGAAAACCGTCGGGCCGCAGCGGTTCGCTCCGCGGGCCGCGACGGTTCGCTCCACAGGCCGCCACGTGGTGCGGCGATACACACGTGGAAAGGGAAAGCCACAGGAAGGTACACATGGATCCAGAATGGCGACTGGGATCCGCTGTGAGGCAGTTAATATGCGCGCGGAAGCCGAAGGGAAGTGACCCCTGACTCTGACGCGTCAGTCATAGTGCGCATGTCACTGACAGGCGCGGGGCCCGAGAAATTCTTGACTTCACCGAGGAGAGAGTTAATGGCAAAGATACCGGAGGAAAAGATACCGGAAGAAACCTTGCAAAGAGAGAAAACGTAAGTCCGGACAAAGATGCCGGATCCAAGCTGAGCAACGGAGAAATTAAACCGGTATCCTAAAAACTAAAGAACCTGGCATGGTCTGTAGGATAGAATCCGCCAGACTATACCAGCTTCGGGTACTAATGTTGGGGGAATGACCCCCGGTATGCCAAAGGCATGCCAAACCGGATGGTTTGGTCTATCAAGATACCGGTTTAATGTTTATACCGGAGCACAAAGATAAGAGTTTGGATAAGTAAAGCTATGCCGGTATCCCCAAAGGGGTATACCGGAACCGGATGAAGAAGACACCGGGCTACTGGAAAGAAGAGCATGTCGGCAAGACTGGTCAAAGATTCTCTTCAGAGCTAAAGGACAAGGCTGAGGTAAGCAAAGTGGCTTTAATCGAAGCCCTGGTGCCAAAGAGAGCGATGACGCTGAAAGAAGCCGGAAGACGTCAGCCTCCCTGATTAAAGAAGACCCCGGCGTCATCCATGATTAAAGTTACTTTGTAAAGTAGTTTGTCTAGTCAAAGATGCCATTAGGGTTTCTTGCTCTGTAAGCCACCCTCTCCCCCATATAAGGAGAGGGGGCACACCCGTATTCGGGATGCTTAGTCTCTAGATGAACCTTGTATCCAAAAAACTGTAACCATGTTGAGATCAATGAAGATAGTGATCTAGAGCAGAGTTCTTCCTCTTGTGTTTCTTCTTGCATCCCTGCCTTTGGCTGTGTTCTTGAGGAAAGCATCCGGAAGTTCATCCCATCTAATCACAAACCCTCCCCCGAATCCTCTTGCGCCCATTCGGCCCCAACTCAAGCCATCCTATGGCATCTGCTCGTTCGCCACGACGACACATGGTGAACTTTACAAAAACTGATGGTTGGGTTCGGATGCGATACCATTCCAATTTACAAGTACCCCCACAATACCTGATTATGGGTAGGGCTTAACTGGAAGTTTATGTATCTTAGTATGGGTTCCCTCTAAACAAGCGTCATAGGGGTTATGCCGAGGCTGCCTCCGTTGAAAGTGAAATGATGTGAAATGACGTGAAATGAGGTGAATGTCCAGCCCAAGCCCTGTGCAGTTCCCAGGCTGACGGTTTGTCTTTACTGGGAGGCCAAGCTCATGGGGAGAGGTGCCTATACTAGGGTATGTAAGTGAAAGGTTATGGTTGGTAGTCCGCACACGGAGTGTGATAAATCAGGGCCAGTTAACCCTGACGGATTATTGCAAATGGTGTGGCACAAGTGTACGACCTCTGCAGAGTTTAATCTATTCGAATAGCCGCGTCGGAAGGACATGGACAGTTGGAAAGGCCATACTGTTCCATCATCAGAACTTTTCCAAAATATGAATGGTGACTTGTGACTTGAATTTGAAAGGTGACTTTGACTTTGAATCACAACAGAGTTGCGGGAATGACACTAATGTTCCCACTTAAGTTAAGTTAGTCAAATGAAGAGTCTTTGTTTATAAATGCTTACGAAATAAAACTGGCTTTATGCAAATGAACCTAGAGCTTAGCACCCCCTTACCATAGTTGATAGTGCTTACATGAGTATTAGTTTGTGAGTACTTTAAAGTACTCATGGCTTTGTCCCTGGCTATTCAAATGGCCAGACTATGAAGAGGACTACCAGAACCAGGAAGATGGACAGCAGGACGTCTACGACAACTAGGACAACTCCTGACGTCAACAGTTGCCTGTGGAACAGATGGACCATGACCGCTACTTCGCTTCCGCTATGTGCTTTGTAATTGGATCCTTAGATCCCCTATGTTGTACTAAGACATGATCATGTGATACTTTGTTGTAAGACGATTATGTGTTGTAATGAATGATGTGTTGTGATATCAATCTATTATGTCTCGCAAAAACAATATTCCTGGGATTGCGAGGAATGGCATAATAGGCATCTGGACTTAAAAATCCGGGTGTTGACAAGTTAATATCAGAGCCATTGTTGACCTTAGGAGACCCTAGTTAGAGTGGACGTCTGAAAAACTTAGTTTCGAAACCAATGAAGTGAATATTTATGAAAACTTATTCTCACTCTTATCCTTGAGATCTTTCCAAAATGAGAAATTCATGCTCTACTTTTCGTTGATAATTCTACATAAAATTTTGACACACTTGATCACTTCTCTAATTTACTTATCCTAATTGCTCACAGATGGAGTACCAATGTGAGTCCTACCAGATTGGCCACGGAGGAGACCTAATGTTCGAGAAGGATCTGGAGAAACTAGTTGAACATCTAGGACGCCCGTATCCCGAGTTCTTTGGAGTGCCACTCAACAATCCATCGGGAAAACCACCTCAGTGGGAAGTTACTGCAGATCTAAGAGGAAATCTTGGAGCCCCAATATGGGAAACTATATGGTTTTCTGTAACGGGAAACACCTGGAAGGATGGAATAGCCAAGGCCATGCAGGAAGAAATTGCCCGTCTGTGTGGAAAAAATGAGAACAAGATCAAGAACACTCGCTTCTTCAACTACCCAAGACATGATCCCATGGGAAGACCAATAACCATGCCACCGCACCCGGAGATGAACTACTATGTCGCATGCATGGACTTCCTGCCGCACAAGACCCGCAAGGAGTCCGACAACGCCCGCCAAGCACATTACCCATGAAGATGAAGAACTCACCATGAAGAGTAGTATCAATAAATCACTTGAGTAGGTGTGAGCTTGTATCAGGATCCCCTTGTATCGTAGAGCGAATGAATGGTTCTTAAAACCAACGGTGTGTTAGCTTTGTAATATGTGATGTTTGGTATGAATGAAAAAGTGTTGTTGGTTTTTACCCCCTCAACACTACTCAAGTTTTGAAACTTTGTGAACTTTAACTCAAACAAACCATAGAAATTTCCCTCTTATCTTATCATCTACCTCAATGATCATATGGCCCCACCAACCCGCAACACCAACCAGGATGCAATGATGCAGATGATACAGATGATGATGGCAGACCGCGAAGCTGAAAGAGCTGAAAGACAAGCCAACATAGCTGCATTGCAACAGATTGCTAACAACAATCAAGGCCATGGAAACCATGATCACCCAGGATCAAAACTCAAGAAATTTCAGAACACCAACCCTCCTATGTTTAGCAAAACAGAAGAGCCACTAGATGCAGATGACTGGCTCCAGACAATGGAGAACAACCTAGAAGTTGCGGGAGTAGAAGCCGCATAAAAAGTACTGTTCGCCACCCACTACCTGTCAGGACCTGCAAGAGCCTGGTGGACAGGTGCCCGTGCAATGAATGCAGGACAGATGATGACCTGGGAAGACTTTAAGCTCAAATTCAGTAAGTACCATGTGCCCCAAGGACTAATAAAGAAGATGAGAGACGAGTGATACGTCTCAAACGTATCTATAATTTTTTATGTTCCATCCTACTTTTATGATGATACTCACATGTTTTATACACACTTTATGTCATATTTATGTTGGAGATATGCCCAAGAGGCAATAATAAAATGGTTATTATAATATATCTTTGTGTTTATGATAATGTTTACATACCATGCTATAATTGTATTAACCGAAACATTGATACATGCGTGTTATGTGAACAACAAGGAGTCCCTAGTAAGCCTCTTGTATAACTAGCTTGTTGATTAATAGATGATCATGGTTTCGTGATCATGAACATTGGATGTTATTAATAACAAGGTTATGTCATTATATGAATGATGTAATGGACACACCCAATTAAGCGTAGCATAAGATCACGTCATTAAGTTATTTGCTATAAGCTTTCGATACATAGTTACCTAGTCCTTTCGACGATGAGATCATGTAAATCACTTATACTGGAAAGGTACTTTGATTACATCAAACGCCACTGCGTAAATGGGTGGTTATAAAGGTGGGATTAAGTATCCGGAAAGTATGAGTTGAGGCATATGGATCAACAGTGGGATTTGTCCATCCCGATGACGGATAGATATACTCTGGGCCCTCTCGGTGGAATGTCGTCTAATAGCTTGCAAGCATATGAATGGTTCATAAGAGACCACATACCACGGTACGAGTAAAGAGTACTTGTCATGAGACGAGGTTGAACGAGGTATAGAGATACCGATGATCAAACCTCGGACAAGTAAAATATCGCGTGACAAAGGGATTCAGTATCGTATGTAAATGGTTCAGTCGATCACTAAAGTCATCGTTGAATATGTGGGAGCCATTATGGATCTCCAGATCCCGCTATTGGTTATTGGTCGGAGAGAAGTCTCAACCATGTCTACATAGTTCGCGAACCGTAGGGTGACACACTTAAGGTTTGATGTCGTTTAAGTAGATATGGAAATATGGAATGGAGTTTGAAGTTTTGTTCGGAGTCTCGGATGGGATCCAGGACATCACGAGGAGTTCCGGAATGGTCCGGAGAATAAGATTCATATATAGGAAGTCATTTTCTAGGTTTGAAAATGATCCGGTATTTTTCCTGGAAGGTTCTAGAAGGTTCTAGAAGAGTCCGGAAGAAATTAGCATGGAAGGTGGAGTCCCAGAGGGACTCCACCCACCTTGGCCGGCCAGCCTAAGGGAGGAGGAGTCCCAAGTGGACTCCTCCCCATGGTGGCCGGCCACCCCACCAACGGAAAGGGGGGAGTCATTCTATATATGAATCTTATTCTCCGGACCATTCCGGAACTCCTCGTGATGTCCTGGATCCCATACGATACTCTGAACAAAACTTCGAACTCCATTCCATATTCCATATCTACTTAAACGACATCAAACCTTAAGTGTGTCACCCTACGGTTCGCGAACTATGCAGACATGGTTGAGACTTATCTCCGACCAATAACCAATAGCGGGATCTGGAGATCCATAATGGCTCCCACATATTCAACAATGACTTAGTGATCGAATGAACCATTTACATACGATACCAATTCCCTTTGTCACGCGATATTTTACTTGTCCGAGGTTTGATCATCGGTATCTATATACCTCGTTCAACCTCATCTCCGACAAGTACTCTTTACTCATACCGTGGTATGTGGTCTCTTATGAACCATTCATATGCTTGCAAGCTAATTAGACGACATTCCACCGAGAGGGCCCAGAGTATATCTATCCATCATCGGGATGGACAAATCCCACTTTTGATCCATATGCCTCAACTCATACTTTCTGAATACTTAATGCCACCTTTATAACCACCCATTTACACAGTGGCGTTTGATGTAATCAAAGTACCCTTCCAGTATGTAACATCCCAAATTTTCAAACAAAGAAGAAAATGAATTTACTTTTTTTCCAAAAATGAGAACCAACAAAAACTTTTATTACATATGTTTATATGCATAGTGCTCCTACCTAATACTTGTGCTATTGCCATGATTGTTTGTTTATTACATTGAACATATTTCCACAACCCTAAACCCTAACCTTCTCAAAACCATATAGGATCAAATATGAAGAAACTAAAATAAAATAAAAGACCTATGTGGGCCTATAGCCCTAGTATGCAAATCTTGACCAATACCCTTCTTACCTTTCTAAAGGGTTGTGAACCATTGTTAGACCCCACAAAACCCTAAACCTTACTCTCCTTCTCACCACCCAATATTAAACCAAATAAAAAGAAATTAAAAACAAAGAGGCCTATGTAAGCCTATGGCTATCCTTGAAAATAATGAACTATGCCTTGTTCTATCTTATTTAGATGGCTTGAAAAACATCAAAAAACCCAACCTATCACCTACCAACTAAATAAAAGGTGAAACAAAAATAAAACAAAAATAAGCATAGAGGCATATGTGGCACTTAGCCATAATGACAAATTTTGACCTATGCCCTCCTACCTTACCCAAATGGTTTGAACCCTTTACGAAACTTAATATAACACTAAATAAACCCTAAACCATGCCTAAGTGAAGCAAAGAAAAAGAAAATAAGAAAAATGCACCTCATCACATCCATGTGCTTATGGCCATTTTGCAAAACTTTGACCTAGGACAATTTGGCTTGTGCCATTGTTTGTAGAATGTTACTAAACACTTAAGAACACCTTTTGAATCAAAGAAACACAAATCAAAGCAAAGAAAAATTCAATTCCAAGCTACATATGATAATGGTCAAATCTGCCCATAATAAAATGTTACCCACTTTGAGCCCCTCTATAAAGCAAATCTTAAACTAGACCACCTCAACTCTTTGCACCTCATCCAAGACAACATCAAGGTGAACAACTTTTCTCAAAACAACCCCTGCAAATTCTTGCTCAAATCCAAATGGTGATCAAGAAAAGTAGCAACCATGAAACAAAAACAAGATCATACCCAATTTGGCATTTTGCAAATCAACTCAATTTTGAGCACCACCACCACAATTATACTTCAAATATTATATGATAACAATCCACCAAAATTCAATCAAAAATTCAAAAATTCTCTTCTTGCGGCCATTAACACAAACACCTTGTAGGCATTGATCTACCAACTCCACACACACTTATATCCAGAGGTTTTAAACCCACACCCCCTCCTCTCTGGTCAACATTAGCACCCTCTTGCACCCAGGAGACAATGCCAAGCCTAAGAGGCCAAGTACATGCATGATCTCATGCAAGACAATGCCATGCCGTGGCATGACATGCCCCTCTCATGCCCTCACCCTCTCCCTTCACCTCAGCCACGCCACACCATGTCCTGGAGGTTCTACACGTCACCCTGAACCCGCTCGTGCCAGCCCTGGCCCAAGGAGATGCACACATGCGCTGGAACACAACGTGCCCGTGACGCCCAACACATGCCAGGATGCGCACGGTGATGTCCCAGAGCGCGCCAGATCATCGTCTGCCCCCGTTGACTCCGACCACCCCCAGCCCTCTTCTCTCTCACCCAGCGTCACCACGGTACCACCTACCTCCCAGACAACGCCATTGGACCGCGGGAGCCCTGTGGACGACGCCATCGTCGCCGACCATCCGCCACCGTACCGCCAGTACGTGACGTCGCCCACCGCCTCATGCATCCATGTCCTCGCCGTGATGCGCGTTAGCACCGCCTCGACGTCGCCTACAGGACGCCACCACTCCCCTGGCCACGCGTGACCTCCATCGCCATCGTCACCATCAACCTGCCCGCACCCCACGACCTCGCCTCGACCCTATAAATAGAGGCCACTCCAGCCTTCATTCTTCACACCAAGCTTCGTCCCTCACCTCACAACCTCTCCTCGAGCAGCGCCGCAGCCCAATTTCCACCACAGCCCATCAATTGCTTGCTGGAGCTCCGCCGGTACCCCTGCAACCTCGCCGGCGATTGGAGTCCCCATTGGAGCTGCTGTCGGCCCCAGACGCCTCGCCGTCGTCTTCCACGACTTCTGCCCGCCTCGCTGATCCCTCTGGACGTTGGTAACCCTCCTCCCTGGACCCTCCTGGCCGCCGGCTAGGGTTCGTGCTCGTCGGAGCTCGTCCCGACGAGGATGATCTCTGGACCGCTCGATCTCCTCCTAATCCAACGGCCCACAATTCACGTACCGGTTCGCTTGTTTAAGTGGCGCTGACATGCGGGGCCCACCTGTCAGGCGGCCCGCTGCTTGCCAGAGCGAAGCTGGGCCGGCCCAATTCGCTTCCCGCCCGCGTTTGAATTCAAATTTCGTTTTAATTTGATTTCAGCTATATTGCTTACTGGTACCTTGCTATAATTTAAATAGTTTCAAATCTACAAGTCCAAAATTTATGATTCAAAATGTTATAGAATTCTTACGAAATTATCTAGCTAATCCCACTGGTTTGAATTCAAAATTCATTCTAGACACTCCACAATAAAAATGACAAATCAGTAACTTTTCAAATTTCAAATAATTATTTAAAATCAACCATAAACTATTTTGAAATGATTCCAACTCTCATAAATCACATTTCACTTTGTATAATTAATTATGCAAAAATATGATATGGGTACTGTATATGATCATGGGATAGAATCAAAAATTGGCTATGTAGTCAATACTAGCCCATTTAAATTATTTTCAAATTTGGGATTTTAAATCTATGAGGTGTAGCACCTCATTTAAATCATCTTCCCAAGTAGTATGAAGTAATGTGATGACCATTTTTGCATGGTCTCATACTTGCTCACTTGAGGATATTAAATCAAAGTAGTATTTAAATTACATGAGATGATGAATCTCATTTAAATCATTTTTCTCAAATGATAAAGGTGAAGTACTGACCTTGGTCAACATGACCTCACATTTATGAATTGAGGAGATTAAGTCTTAAGAAGATTCAATGAGAGCAATTTATTTCTCCAAACTAAATAGAAACCCTAATCCATATTTTAATGAGAGGAAATTATTTTCCTAACACTAAGTAAGAAAACCCTAGCTTAATATGGAGTAATGTTAGGTGATGATATTAGATCATCTTGAGTGAGACATTAAGGCTAATTAGTCTACTTAAGTATTGTTGGGGGGATAACCCCCGGTATGCCAAAGGCATGCCAAACCGGAAGGTTTAAGCCATCGAGATACCGGTTTAATGTTCTTACCGGAAGCAAAGGTAGGAGTTTGGGCTAAGTGAAGCTAAGCCGGTATCCCCAAGGGGGTAGGCCGGAACCCGGTAAAGAACATACCGGAGAGAAGGGCCTGTCGGCAGGACTGGTCAAAGATTCTCTTCAGAGCAAGAAGACAAGGATGAGCTAAGCAAAGTGGCTTTAATCAGAGCCCTGGCGCCAAAGAGAGAGGTGACGCTGAAAGAAGCCGGAGGACATCAGCATTCCTGATTAAAGAGGACCCCGGCGTCATCTATGATTAAAGTAGATTTGTAAAGTAGTTTGTCCAGTCAAAGATGCCATTAGGGTTTCTTGTTCTGTAAGCCACCCTCTCCCCTATATAAGGAGAGAGGGTGCTGCCTCTTACAGGCGCGTGTCCACAGAAGGGATTAGACAATAGAACTTGTAACCATGTGGAGATCAATGAAGCTAGCGATCTAGTAAAGAGTTCTTCCTCTTGTCTCTCTTCTTGCATACCGGCCTCTGGTTGTGTTCTTGAGGAAAGCATCCGGAAGTTCGTCCCATCTAGTCGCAAACCCTCCCCCGAATCCTCTAGCGTCCATTCGGCCCCAATCTAAGCCATCCTATGGCATCTGCTCGTTCGCCACGACGACAGTTGGCGCCCACCGTGGGGCATGAAGTGGCGCTTGAAGGAGTTCACATTCGGGCGGGCATCCTCGAGGTCGCCGGTGAGCGTATGGTGTCCGCGCTCATGCAGCGGATCTACGCCATGGACTTCATCAACGACAACGCGGGCTGCTTCGCCAACGGCGGCATCTTCCCCAAGAACGGCCGCATCATCGAGTTTGGCAGCCACCGCGTCTACTTCGGCACCATCCCTGTGCGCCCGCGCCTCTCGCCGGTGCTGGTGGCACCGGACCCGCCAAGATGGCTCTGTGCTGGCCGCGCCGCCGGCAGCGTCGAGGTAATGATGACCGGCGTGGTTGGTGCAGGAAAGGAAGCTGTGGGTGAAGGTGCTGGTCGTGCGGCTTCGACCCGTGCGGCCAAGCCACCGCTGGAGCGCGACGCAGGCGCAGCGGGAGCATCATCCGCGCCACCGGAAACACCGCTTCAAGCGGCGATGAACGTCCTCGCCACCCCCATCGCGCAGAACATCGACCCGGCAGCGGCTCAGGCGGAGCTGGAGGCGCAGCGCCAGAAGGTGCTCGAGAGTGGCAAGGACATCATCCGGGCGCAGCGCGAGCTAAACCTAACCCTACGTGAGTATAACGTTGCCCATGGCTTTGCTTCTGTTAGCGCGCATGCTGCTAGGATACCGGAGAACCGGCTAAAAGCTCGCAACCTAGATCAGGATTTGCGCAAAGAGATTCATGCCGGCAAAAGTACCTCTGCATCTGTTAGCATCGTGGAAAAACCTAAGTACAGTAGCCCGGATAAAACTATAAAAGCTGCTAAAGCTGCAGTAGAGTTATGCGAATCGCTTTCCGGAGATGCTTTTGCAAAACAGCAAGAGCGTGTTAGAGAGCTGCTAGAAACTATCGAGCAGCAGAATGCTGAGCAACTGGCTAAGCTAAACAAGGCTGCGGCCTCAAAATCCGCGCGTTCAACAAAGAATGCCGGAAGCAAGTCCCATGGGCAGGCATCGTCCCCCCATCCGGACAGAAGAAGAGAGAAAGAGATGAACGCACGCGAGATGATCGTGTACGATCCGGTTCTTGCCGGAAAACAACAAGCCGGGCAACATGATGCCGGTAGAAAAAGCCAAGGGGCAGAACGAGGCTACGCCAGAGGAGGCTATGCCGGAAACAATCATGCCGGTAGATACGAAACCGGGCAAAATTATCGAGCTGCAAGGGCAGCGTATGATGAGGAGGAAATAGATCCCCCGAGGTACCGGCAGGCAAGGGCCGCGGTACCGGAGTGTTATGATGAAGCTGATTCTGCAAGACCGGCAGCATTCCGGAACCCATTGGGAGAACGCCTGGGAGAGAGATACTTACCGGAACGGGATGCGAGGCACCGTCTGGATAGAGTGTACTTGTCAGAAATGATCGAGGAGGAAGGTCCCCCAGGCCCAAAGTGCTTTGGCCCAAGAATCATGAAAGAAAAACCACCAGTTCGCAACTTTATGTTGCCCCGTGACACAAAAACATACGATGGCACTACGAAGCCGGAAGACTGGCTCGCGGATTACGTGACCGCGGTATATGTCGCAGGCGGTGGAGGAACCGTAGCAGGAGGAGGAAATCGGCGTTGGGCCGTGAGGATCATACCATCGTTTTTGGTTGGACCGGCAAGAATCTGGCTAAACAACTTGCCGGCAGGAAGCATAAATGGCTGGCTGGATTTTGAGGAGGCTTTTGTGAGCAATTTCAGCAGCACCTATCAAAGGCCAAACAGGCCGCAGCAACTCGCTCTATGCATACAGCGCGCGAACGAAACAGACCGGGATTATCTGGCCCGGTGGAACACTACAAGGAACTCCTGTGAAGGGGTAATCGAGGCACAGGCCATTGCTTGGTTTAGCAGTGGGTGCAGAAGAGGTTCACCGTTGTGGCAAAAGCTGCAGCGGAACATGCCGACAACATTGGCAGAGATGATACGTGTGGCGGATAGCTATGCGTTGGGAGACCCAACGCAGCCGGCAAAGGCAACCTGAGCCGGAACAGCTGCGCCAAGAGCAACACCGGGATAACCGGAATAACAAAAGAAGAGAAGATTTTCCGGATCGAAGAGTACGATCCGCAGCAAGTTGCTGCTGTGCAGGAAAACTCTGAGGCCAGCGGCAGTCAGAGGCAAAGAACCGGATCGCAGCCGTGGGCAGGTCCTAAGAAACAATGGGTGGAAAAGAAACCCTGGGTCCAGAAAAGAAACTGGCAAGAACCCGCAAAGTACACCATGGAAGCTGCCATGGACCAACCTTGCCGGTGGCACACACCAAATCCGGCACACCCGTCAAACCACCTGACGAAGGATTGTACCTGGACCAAGTACTTGATGCAAAAGGGAACGGTAAAAGATGCACAACCACCACAAGACATGCCGCGGTAGCAACAGCTACCGCCACCACCGCCACTTACCGGGGCAAACGCCTTACCGGTGCAGCCAAACCGGCAGCAGTACCAGCAAGTTAACCGGGTGGAGCAAAATGATGATCAACCACCTCCACCGGCACCTTTAGGCCGGAATGTTTACGAGGGTCCGCATATGTGCTGTGTTGTCTTTGTCACTGAGCCAACAGACAGGCAAAGTGTACACCGCCGCTCCATGGAGGTCAATGCCGTGATGCCGGCAGTCCCCAAGTACATGCTGTGGTCAGATCAGGAAATTACCTGGTCATTTAAGGATCACCCTAAGATCATGCCGAATCCGGGTGGGTACGCTCTTGTTGTGGACCCAATCATGAAAGGGCCACAAACTCGAGTAAAGTTCAGCAAGGTGCTGATAGATAACGGCAGCAGCATAAACATCATGTACAAGCATACCATGCATACGCTGGGCATAACAGAAAACATGCTTCAGCCAACGCGTACAACGTTCCACGGAATCGTTCCGGGCTTGTCCTGTGCCCCGATAGGAAAAGTTCGGGTGGGCGTAGCATTTGGAGGACTTGATAATTGCCGGGTTGAAAATGTTGAGTTTGAGGTGGTGGATCTAGACAGTCCTTACCATGCGTTGTTGGGAAGACCAGCATTGGCAGCTTTCATGGCTACCACTCATACGGCTTACCTCAAGATGAAGATGCCGGCACCTCGTGGACCCTTAACTGTGGTAGGGAACTATAAAGTCTCACTGGAAACTGCATCTGCCGGATCAAACCTAGCGGAATCGCTGGTGATCGCGGAGGAAAAGAAAAGGATGCAGACAGCGGTTGCACTGGCTCAGTCCTCACAGTTGAGCTTAGCGGCAATGAGTGGAAACTTGGGCTCACCGGCATTCAAGCCGACAAATGAAACAAAGGACATTGTGCTGGATCCGGCTTACCCAGAGCGCACCGTTCGCATCGGTGCCGGACTTGATCAAGCATAGGAAAGCGCGCTCGTCAGCTTCCTCCGTGAGAATCGGAATATCTTTGCCTGGTCAACTGATGACTTGGTAGGTGTTCCGAGGGAGCTGGCTGAGCACTCTTTAAACGTCCGGAAGGATGCCAAGCCGGTGCGACAACCCTTGCGCCGGTTCGCTGAAGATAGAAGGAAAATCATAGGAGAGGAGGTGACAAAACTGCTCGTTGCCGGATTCATTGTGGAGGTCACGCACACAGAGTGGCTGGCCAATCCGGTAATGGTCGAAAAGAAAAAAGATGAGAACCTGGAGGCAAAAGCTCCGAAGGTGTGGCGCATGTGCATTGACTACACCAACCTAAACAAGGCTTGCCCAAGAGATCCTTTTCCTTTGCCACGGATCGATCAAGTGATTGATTCAACTGCTGGGTGTGAGTTGTTGTCCTTCCTGGATGCGTATTCCGGTTTCCACCAAATTCCCTTGAAAAAGGAAGATCAAATAAAAACTGCGTTCATTACCCCGCACGGGGCTTATTGCTATGTTACTATGCCTTTTGGTTTGCGCAACGCTGGTGCAACGTACCAGCGCTGTATGCAAAAATGCTTGTTTGATCAAATCGGAAAGAATGTGCAAGTCTATGTAGACGACATTGTGATAAAAACTAAGGTAAAGAACACCTTAATCGATGACATCCGGCAAACATTCGACAACCTAAGACGGTTCCGGATGAAGCTTAATCCGGCAAAGTGTACTTTCGGTGTCCCTGCCGGCAAGTTGCTCGGTTTCCTTGTGTCAAGCCGGGGCATTGAGGTCAATCCGGTAAAAATCCGGGCAATAGAAAGAATGACTGTCCCCCGAGAGCTAAAAGATGTGCAAAAGTTTACCGGAAGCTTGGCATCGCTAAGCCGGTTCGTGAGCAGGTGGGGAGAAAAAGCTCTGCCACTCTATGCTCTGATGAAAAAATCTGACACGTTCGTCTGGACCCCTCAGGCAGACGCAGCGTTTAAAGAACTGAAAGCAATGCTGGCCACAGCACCCATACTGGCTTCACCTCTAGAAAGAGAACCTATGCTATTATACAGAGCAGCAACAAACCGGGTTGTGAGCGTAGTGGTTGTGGTTGAAAGAGAAGAGGAAGGAAAAACCGTCCAGAGGCCGGTATACTACCTGAGCGAGGTGCTCTCCCTCTCAAAACAAAACTACCCTCATTTCCAAAAGATGACTTATGGCGTGTACATGGCCGCCACAAAACTCAAGCACTACTTCGAAGAACATCCTATGAAGGTGGTGAGTGAAGCACCAATATCCGATATCATGTGCAACAAGGACGCTAGCGGAAGGATTGCAAAATGGGCAATCCAGATATCACCATATGTACCAGCGTAGAAAGAAGAGATGCCATAAAATCACAGGCTTTGGCTGATTTCCTCGTTGATTGGGCGGAGATGCAATACAAACCGCCAGATCAGAGGATAGAGTATTGGAAAATGCACTTTGATGGATCCAAACTCAAAGAGGGTCTAGGTGCCGGTGTGGTGCTCACCTCACCAAAAGGAGATCACCTCCGGTACGTTTTGCAGGTACATTTCAGGGCATCGAATAATGTCGCTGAGTACGAAGCTTTGATCCATGGGCTTAAGGTTGCAAAAGAAATCGGTGCACACCGGATCATTTGCTATGGAGATTCAGATCTTGTGGTACAGCAGTGTTCCGGGGATTGGGATGCGAAAGATGCCAACATGGCTTCGTACCGGTTTCACGTGCAAAAGATTGCCGGATTCTTCGAAGGGTGTGAGTTTCACCATGTGCCACGCGCAGAAAATGAAGCCGCGGATGCCTTATCCAAGCTGGGCTCATCCAGGCAAGAAATTCCTCCCGGAATAGCTTTGGCTCACTTAAGAGCGCCATCGATCAAACCAAGCCCGGAATCGGAATCAATTTTTGTACCGGAATCGCATGTAGTACCCATGGATATTGATGAAGGAAACCCGGGGACTGCACCGGTAAGCTCGGGGACTGCTCCGGCAAACTCGGGGACTGCAGTACCTATACCGGAAGAAATGATGCTGGTAGATAGCATGGAGATAGATGCACCGGCGTTTTTAGTTCGAGAGACACCGTCGTGGGTTAAACCTATTAAGGAATTCCTGATCAACGGCACCTTGCCGGATGACGAAAATGAATCAAGGAGAATACAAAGAAGGTCCAAAGCATATACATTCATCAATGGTGAGGTGTACAAGAGAAGCATTACCGGTGTCCTTCAAAGATGTGTGGAACCGGAAGAAGGGAAAGAAATGCTTGAGGAGATTCACCAAGGAGAATGTGGGCATCATGCTTCATCAAGGGCGCTGGTAGCAAAAGTATTCCGACATGGGTTTTATTGGCCCACTGCTTTGGAAAACGCTGAGGATTTGGTAAGAAAATGCAACGGGTGCCAGAGGTACGCCAAGCAAAATCATACCCCAGCGTCTGGTTTAAAGACAATACCATTAACATGGCCGTTTGCCGTTTGGTGCCTCGATATGGTTGGCCCATTCAAAACTGCAAGGAGCAGCATGACTCACATCTTGGTTATGGTGGATAAATTCACCAAATGGCTAGAAGTGAAACCTATCGCAAAATGTGATGGGCGCACAGCGGTGAAGTTCTTGAAAGATGTCATTTTGCGGTATGGATACCCGCACAGCATCATCACTGACAATGGAACCAATTTTGCTCAAGGTGAGTTCAAAAGGTTCTGTGAGGACAACAACATCCGGTTGGATTTGTGCTCAGTGGCACACCCACAAGGCAACGGCCAAGTGGAAAGAATGAACGCTTTGGTACTTTCCGGTATCAAACCAAGACTCATTGATGCTGTGGAAAAATCACCGGGGTGTTGGCTCGACGAGCTACCATCAGTACTGTGGAGTATAAGAACAACTCCAAACCGGTCTACCGGATACACTCCGTTCTTCATGGTTTACGGAGCAGAAGAGGTCATACCAACTGACATCATTCATGATTCACCAAGGGTACAGCTCTATACTGAGCAAGAGGTCAAAGAGGCCAGAGAAAATGATGTGGACTTGCTAGAAGAAGCAAGAGAGCTGGCTTTGGCAAGAACAGCCATTTACCAGCAAAACCTCAGACGCTATCATAGCCGGAAGGTTAACCCGAGAGTTTTTCGGGAAGGAGATCTGGTGCTACGCCTAGTGCAGCGCACTGAAGGCCGGCATAAGCTCTTACCACCATGGGAAGGTCCCTTCATTGTAAGCAAGGTGCTTCACAATGATGCATACTACTTGATCGATGCACAAGAGTGGAAGAAAGGAAAGGCGGACAGGTCCGGAGAGGAGAGCAAGCGTCCATGGAACGTAGCTCTGTTGCGTCCTTTCTACTCTTGAAGTTGTGGTGTAAGAAGTTCCTTTTTGTACCTTACATGCTATGTATAAAAGATGTCGGAACCTTGAATAAATCTCGGGGACTACCCCAACTTAAGATGCATGTAACTTGTTTATTTTTTCAGTTTACCGGTTGCTTATTGAACGTTTTTTCTTTCCGGTTTAGTAGTGTGCTAAATCCTACCGGAGTCTTTGACTCTGCTGCTGTCCGCAACCCGGCTTCATGGCAAGCAAGATAAACCGGTAGGGGATAAGCACATGAACTGCGAAGAGGGAGAGCAGGAAAGAACAATCCGAAAAATTTAACTAACCCCGGTTTAACCGGTTTCTTGCGAAATTTCGAAGTTATTTCTAAGTTCAAGAAAATGCTTGTTTGGTGAATGAACCTTGTGCTCATACGCCAAAGAACGCCCAGAGAAGGCAGGCAGAGCCAAGGCAAAAGAACCAAGTGTGCATCGAATTGGATGCGGAAAGAATTTGGAAATCTTTGCAGTACAGGATAAAAGCAAAACCAAAAGCAAATATGCTAAGACAAGCTTAAGATAATTAATTAACGGTATAACTTACCGGCATAAAATGTTGTGCAGCAACCAAAAGCGGACTTTAAGTTTTACATCTTAAACCCCGGCATACCGGGGTAGAATTTAACAGGACATTGTTTTAAGGCACGCAGGGCCAAACAGCATGACGAAGGTAAATCTTAAGGCAGGTAATCAGGCAGCGGGGGCTTCAGGAGGGGCATCGCCAGCACCAGCGTCGTCCAGAGGCTCCTCCTCGGCTTCATCCTCCTCCTCATCAAGATAATCTTTGACATCAGGAGGGGGAGGGATGAAGGTGCGCATGTCGGCGTACTCCGCGATGTGGTACGCGCGATCCTGCCGCTTAGCGGTAAGAATCGGGTCCAGATCGGTTTCCGCGCCTTCGCGCACTCCGGTGAGGGCATCCAGGTTCAGCTCCGGGTACCAGGAGCAAGCGACGCGGAGGGCAGAATCTGCTCCAGCGCGGGCAGCAGAGCACTGCCACTCGCGGATCCTCTTGCTGGCGCCCTTGAGACGGTCGCTGATGAGGGAGAAAGTATCCGGCACCTCCTCGCCAGGCCACAGAGTCCTGAAGAGCTGGGTAGCTACATCAGGAATATCAGATAGATTGCGATCTATGGCGCGCATGTGAGACACCCGCGCGTTCAGCGCGACCAGATGGTCATAGGGCGTCCATGGCACGGCAAGATTCGCTTGGCCCTGGGCAGTGCGGCGCTCGTCAACCTTCTTGACAGCATACCTCTGAGAGTCCGGAAAGAGGCCTGTGTAAAGAAAGAAAAAGGCTAAGGAAAAGAATCCGGAAGAAAAGGAGACCGGAAGGAAAGATAACGAAAAGAAAATGGGGTTGGAAGAAAAAAGGCTCGTATGCAGTAGTCAAAGAATGCAAAAGGAAAGGACTTACGGTAGGCAAGTGTATCAGTTTGCAGGATCAGCTGGTTGCACTCCTTATGCTCCTCCTCCAGCCGCGCAGCTTTCTCCTCGGCACCCTTCCGGGCCTTGGCCAGCTCCTCTAGCTCAGCTCGCAATACCACGGTGGCATTGCTGGCATCTTCCAGAGCCTCATCCATCTTGGCCGCTGCATCAGCTTCAGCGGCTTTGAGGGCCTTGGCATGATCAAGCCCCAGCTGGATGAGCTGGGACTTGAGCTCCTGGTAGCTGGTTTTCTGGGCGCTCAGCTCTTCCTGATGCCGCCGGATGAGCTGGTCCTTCTCCCCTGCAACCCGGAAAAGAAGATGTTAACAAGATTGTGCTGGTAAAGATGAAAAGAAAACCAAGTTAACAAGAGAAGGGAAAGAATTGTACGTTGGGCAGCAGCGAGCTGCTCCTTGAGAACCTCAATGGAAGCTTCCGGGATCACTGTTAAGCAAAAGTTATAAGTGTTAGAAGGAAAAAAGGTTTCCGGTAAAAAGATGCCGGTGGTACAAAATTACCTTGGCACTTGTCGTGTGCCTCAGCGAGGTCCCGGTGTTCCCATAGGAGCTCCTCAAAGAGGGCCTTCCGAGCGTCAGCCGTGAGCTGTTCAAGAAAAAGAGGTAAGTTAAGTGGCAGTGCCGGTTTCGCGCGTTTCTAAGTTAAGTTTTGCGCTAAGAACAAAGTTCTTAATCCGAAACTCGGGGACTGGCAGTGCCGGTTTCGCGCGTTTCTAAGTTAAAGTTTTGCGCTAAGAACAAAGTTCTTAACCCGAAACTCGGGGACTGGCAGTGCCGGTTTCGTGCGTTTCTAAGTTAAGTTTTGCGCTAAGAACAGAGTTCTTAACCTGAAACTCGGGGACTGGCAGTGCCGGTTTCGCGCGTTTCTAAGTTAAGTTTTGCGCTAAGAACAGAGTTCTTAACCCGAAACTCGGGGACTGGCAGTGCCGGTTTCGCGCGTTTCTAAGTTAAGTTTTGCGCTAAGAACAGAGTTCTTAATCCGAAACTCGGGGACTGGCAGTGCCGGTTTCGCACGTTTCTAAGTTAAAGTTTTGCGCTAAGAACAGAGTTCTTAACCCGAAACTCGGGGACTGGCAGTGCCGGTTTCGCGCTAAGTTTTTAAGTTAAAGTTTTGT
This sequence comes from Lolium perenne, assembly GCF_019359855.2. NCBI lineage: Eukaryota > Viridiplantae > Streptophyta > Magnoliopsida > Poales > Poaceae > Lolium > Lolium perenne. The sequence goes on along the minus strand of NC_067246.2, from coordinate 265,462,037 downwards.
GCTAAAAGCTGCGCTCTCACCACAAAACTCGGGGACTGGGAAGATAGACAAGAGAGAAACCGGCATGAAACTAAAAAAAAATCCGGAAGCAAGGAAACCGGTAAAAGTTGAAAAGAGTCAGTAAAGCGTACCATCAAGTTGTTCGTGGCATCGTACCACGCGCTGTCGAGCTCCTTCACGGCGCTGCGAAGCCGCATGAAGTGCTCCTCGGAAGACCGGTCCCCAACAGGGTCAGGCGCCGGCAGCCTGTCCTTGCCCAAACCGCGGGTCGCCGGAGTCATGTCCGCGGCGTTCCACTTTTGGGCGTAGGGCAGAAGATGCCCCAAGTCTCGGCCTTTGCGCTGGAACTCAGTAATACGGCCAAGGAGGCCGGTGGCCTTCGTGGCGGTATCCCTGGCGGCCTTGGCGACGTGCAGCACCAGGGGCTGCTGGCCGCCGGAAGGGGCGCTGGAGGCTGTCGCCTTCCCCTTGATGAGCTTGGAGGTCTTGGGCGGCGGCGCAGTTGGAGCAGCCCTGGAGGGCTTGGTGCGAGGAGCATCTGGAGGTGGCATGGGAATGGTTCGTGGAGAAGGGGGAGCGCTAGGCGCGTCACCCAGGTTGGAACTTCCCGGCGCGGAAGATTCCGGCGCGGAAGTTGTCGTCTTTTCAAGGACGGGAGGAGCCGAAGGCTCCGCCCGCCCGGCAGCTTCTTCTTCTTCGGCGCCGATGTTCCTGGCGCCGGTGTCCTGGTTCTCTGGGAGAAAGGAACGATCCTCCTCCGTGCGGTGATCTGATGATGAAGGGGCCGCACGCCCCGAATTTGTTGTGCCCCCCGAAAGGGAGGCAGAGGTGTTGCCGGCACCAGATGGTGCCAGGCTTGAGCGAGGAGGAGGGGTTGAGGTCCTTGCGGAACCTTCAGAGCCCGATGGCCTTGAGCCAAGCTTGAGCGCAGGGCTGAGAAAAAGAAAGAAAGATAGTTGGAGAAAAGCAACCGGAAAAAGAACTTGGCAAAAAGAGGCAAGCAAGAAAATGAAAAACTTACCCGGAAGCAGTCGGCATCTGCTTGCGCCCGTAGCGGCGCACGCCCACTTGCTTCTCCCCCAAGGGCTCAGTCCGGAAGCGCTTGGAGGGAGGGGCCTGGCTGGGACCGGCATCAGATGCCGGCAGCTTGTTCTTTTGGCCTTGGGCCATGAGTTTGTCCACAAACTCATGGCCGGCCTCAGCGCGCAGGGGTGGCGCGTGCTCGTGGATCTACAAGTTAAACATAGCTAAGAGAAAATTCGCAAGAAAGCAATAACGGTAAAGTACAAGAAACCGGAAAAGAAAATACCTCAAGCATAGTCAGGTCATCGGAGGACCTGGTTGGCTCCGGCGGAGACCGGCCAAGGCGCGCAGCCGGAGTCTTGCCCATCTTCAGATCTTTCCAAAAGATGTAGGGATCTGGGTCGAAGGAGTCAAGGGCGCGCTTCACACAGATCCCGCGTCGCTCTGCTTGGATGAGGGGGAAGCGGTCCTTGGCCTGAAACACGAAAAAAGAGGGTTAACAAGAGCAGAAAGTTACCGGCAAAAACAACCCCAATTGCGTAATCTCTTACTTCTTGGGTCGGAGGGTTAGTAGTGCTGAGGGGAAGGAGGCCCCATTCCCATTCAAACGGCATAGCAGTTTGGCAAATCTGCTTAGCCTTGCGAACAACATCCTTCTTGCTAAGAGGATGGCCTGTGATCTTGGTAGGATCGCCAGGGCCGTACATCTCGCTCATCCTATGCACACGGCGCTTCAGAGGAAGCACCCGGCGCGAAATAAAGGTGCGGATGATATCATCCGAGCAGATGTTGGTCTCCTTCTTCAAAGAGGCCAAGAAGCGTACCACCCGGTTGGTTTCGGCATGATCCGTCTTCGGGTTGTAGCTCCAATTGGTTCTACTAGGAGGCCCCGCTTGGAACGGAGGAAGATCAATAAGATTGGCGCGGTCGTTGTTCTTCACATAGAAAAAGGTTCCTTGCCAGGCGCGGCAGGACTCGAGGCCGGCGAACTTAAGGAAAGTGCTCCCTTGGCGGGAGCCAACGATGCAAGATCCGCACTCCACAGGCGGCTTGGGCTTAGGGATTTCCTTGCCCTGGACAGAATTAATCCGCAGACAAAAGAAGCGGGCAAACGTCTCACGAGTGGGACGAATGCCGATGTAGGCCTCCATGAAGGTGGCATAGCAGGAAAGGTAGAAGATGGCATTGCCAGGAAGGTGGTGAGGTTGGAGTTTATAAAAATCTAAGAACTCCCGGAAAAAAGGAGAGGCAGGAAGGCCGAAGCCACGCTCAAAATGAGCAAGAAAAACAACATGTTCACCGGGCTCGGGGTCCGGTTCGATTTAAATCATAGGGAATCCGGCAGGTTACTCCTTCCGGAATCCTGCGGGACCGGTATAACCAATCGATCTCGTATTCAGTGACATTGGAGCCCATCCAGGCTCCACGAGTGATTGGGGAAGGCTCCGCGCCGGATGATTGGCTGGAGCTACTAGATGCTTCGCCAGAGCTACTCGCTTCAAGGTGGCTACCGGATGCTTGGCTAAAGCTACCGGATTCTAAATGGCCACCGGACCCTTGGCGGCTACCGGATCCCTGCCGGCGGCCGGAATCTGTGTCCATCGGATCTGAAGCCGTAGATTCACCGGGAGATTGTCTACGACGGTCAACGGAGAGGGAAGAAGAAGAAGCAGAGGAAGATTCCTCGCCAGACATTGGTTAGGGAGGCGAAAAAATAGAAATCCCACACTTGAACCCCGCGCGAAGATCTACGAGTAAGAAGAAAATCAAAGAAAAAGAGGAAATAAGAACACCGTAGCCCCAAGATCTAGAAGGCAAGCAGATGGCGAGCAAAGTGAGATTGGCACTAACCTCGAGCGGCGCAGTCGCTGGGGAAGACGTTTGCCGGTGAAGGAGCGGACCTACGGTCGCCGACGAGCGCCGTCGACGGCGAGGCGAAGAAGGTCACGAAGAAGCAAGAATGCAGTGGGCGCGGCGAAGATGCTGCGGAAGATTCCCGCACAACGAGGTCCGGCGGAAGCACGGCGTGAGTTCGCTGGGCGACGGAGCTCGAGCAAACAACGGCGGACGGAGAGCGGCGAAGGCGCAGAGGCGAGAAGCACTGTGCGCGAAGGTTGGGGAATGCGAGAAGAGAAAGAAGAAAGGGCAGTTGTGCTTATAAAGAAGAGAGGAGGTGGGCCGAAAACCGTTGGGCCGCGGCGGTTCGCCTCGCGGCCCGCGATGGTTCGCACCACGGGCCGCCACGTGGCGAGGAGTTGCACGCGAGAAAACGGGAAGCCACACGGGGGCGCACACAGGATACCAAGTGGCTAGTGGGATCCGCAGTGGCGCATTTAATGAGCGCGCGGGAGTCGAAGCGAAGTGACAACTGACACTGGCGCGACAGTTAACAGTGCGCATGTCACTGACAGGCGCGGGGCCCAAAATATTCTCGACTTCGCCGAGGAAAGAGTAAATGCGAACGATACCGGAGAAAAGAGATGCCGGAAGATGCCTTGCAAAGAAAGGAAGGACATAAAAGGGCAAAGATGCCGGATCCAAGCTCAGGCCGGGGAGATTAAACCGGTATCCTAAAGAGATGAAAACCTGGCATGGTCTGTAGGATAGAATCCGCCAGACTATACCAGCTTCGGGGACTAATGTTGGGGGGATAACCCCCGGTATGCCAAAGGCATGCCAAACCGGAAGGTTTAAGCCATCGAGATACCGGTTTAATGTTCTTACCGGAAGCAAAGGTAGGAGTTTGGGCTAAGTGAAGCTAAGCCGGTATCCCCAAGGGGGTAGGCCGGAACCCGGTAAAGAACATACCGGAGAGAAGGGCCTGTCGGCAGGACTGGTCAAAGATTCTCTTCAGAGCAAGAAGACAAGGATGAGCTAAGCAAAGTGGCTTTAATCAGAGCCCTGGCGCCAAAGAGAGAGGTGACGCTGAAAGAAGCCGGAGGACATCAGCATTCCTGATTAAAGAGGACCCCGGCGTCATCTATGATTAAATTAGCTTTGTAAAGTAGTTTGTCCAGTCAAAGATGCCATTAGGGTTTCTTGTTCTGTAAGCCACCCTCTCCCCTATATAAGGAGAGGGGGTGCTGCCTCTTACAGGCGCGTGTCCACAGAAGGGATTAGACAATAGAACTTGTAACCATGTGGAGATCAATGAAGCTAGCGATCTAGTAAAGAGTTCTTCCTCTTGTCTCTCTTCTTGCATACCGGCCTCTGGTTGTGTTCTTGAGGAAAGCATCCGGAAGTTCGTCCCATCTAGTCGCAAACCCTCCCCCGAATCCTCTAGCGTCCATTCGGCCCCAATCTAAGCCATCCTATGACATCTGCTCGTTCGCCACGACGACAAGTATTGTTTGGTGATTGTATCCTCGTATTCCTTTATAGACGCTAGTACCGGAGACTATCAAGAGGAGGAGGTTTTCTACCAAGAGGAAGAAGAACAGAACTGTGATCACTACCCCAATCAAGGCAAGCTAATATTCTTGCAGGTTTCCCTAGCGCAAAGCTCTACAAGAGCAAGGCACCATTACATCTTACTTTATGCTTAATGATCCTATCCCAAGTTTTTACTTTACAAGTTTTGACTTTGGTTCATCAAGGTTTATTTTGATTCATGATTCACTTGGTTTAGTTATGGAGTAGTACAAGAGCATCACACTTAGCCTAGAAAGCTATAAGCTAGTTAGCAACCCTCATGACTAGTTGCTAGTGCTAAAATTAAAATGGCTACTCTAGATGGGAACTTGTGAAAACTAATGACTTTGAAAACCTTGGAATGATGAGTCATTCTGTTGAAAGATTTTGAAGGTGAATATGACTTGTGAATGACTTGGTGAAATTTACCAAAAATTGATGGTTGGGTTCAGATGCGATACCATTCCAATTCTTAAGTACCCCCACAATACCTGAATATGGGTAAGGCTTAGCTGGAAACTTATGTATTTTAGTATGGGTTCCCTCTGAACAAGCGTCATAGGGGTTATGCCGAGGCTGCCTCCATTGAAATGTGAAATGACGTGAAATGAGGTGAATGTCCTACCCAAGCCCTGTGCAGTTCCCGGGTTGGCGGTTTGCTCTCACCGGGAGGCCAAGCTCATAGGGAGAGGTGCATATACTAGGGTATGTAAATGAAAGGTTATGATTGGTAGTTCGCGCACTGAGTGCGATAAATCAGGGCCAGTTACCCCTGATGAACTATTGCAATTATTGTGGCACAAGTGTACGACCTCTGCAGAGTTTAAACTATTCGAATAGCCGCGTCCGCGGTCATGGACAGTTGGAAGGGCCATACTGTTCCGTCATCAAAACTTTTCCACAAATATGAATGGTGACTTGTGACTTGAATTTGAAAGGTGACTTTGACTTTGAATCACAACAGAGTTGTGGGAATGACACTAATGTTCCCACTTAAGTTAAGTTAGGAAAATGAAGAGTCTTTGTTTGTAAATGCTTACGAAAATAAAATTGGCTTTATGCAAATGAACTTAGAGCTTAGCAACCCCTTACCATAGTTGCTAGTACTTACATTAGTATTAGTTTGCAAGTACTTTAAAGTACTCATGGCTGTGTCCCTGGCTATTCAAATGGCCAGACTATGAAGATGAGCCCCAGTACCAAGATGAAGGACAGCAGGACGTCTACGACAACTAGGACCACTCTTGACATCAACAGTTGCATGTGTAACAGATGGACCACAACCGCTACTTCGCTCCCGCTATGTGTTTTGTAATTGGATCCTTAGATCCTCTATGTTGTATTAAGACTGGATCATGTGATCCTTTGTTGTAAGACGATTATGTGTTGTAATGAATGATGTGTTGTGATATCAATCTATTATGTCTCGCAAAAACAATATTCCTGGGATTGGAGGAAAGGCATAATAGGCATCTGGACTTAAAAATCCGGGTGTTGCCAAGTTGGTATCAGAGCCATTGTTTTACCTTACGAGACCCTAGTTAGAATGGATGTCCGAAAAACTTAGTTTCAAAACAAAGGAAGTGAATATTTATGAAAACTTATTCTCACTCTTATCCTTGAGATCTTCTTCAAAATAAAAAATTCATGCTCTACTTTTCCTTGAAAATTCTACATAAAAGTTTGCACACTTGATCACATCTCTAACTTACTCATCCAAATTGCTCACAGATGTAGTACACCTGCAAGTCCTATCAGCTTGGCCACGGAGGAAACCTCATGTTCGAGAAGGATCTGGAGAAATTAGTGGAATATTTAGGACGCCCTTATCCCGAGTTCTTCGGAGTACCCCTCAATAATCAGTCGGGAGGACAACCTCGGTGGGAAATTACTACAGATCTAAAAGGAAAGCTAGGAGCCCCAATATGTGAAACCATCTGGTTTTCTGTAACGGGAAACACTTGGAAGGAAGGAATAGCCAGAGCCATGCAAGAAGCAATTGCCCGTCTGTGCGGACAGAATGTGAACCAGCTCAAGAACACTCGCTTCATCTACTACCCAAGACATGACCCCATGGGAAGACCAATAACCATGCCACCGCACCCGGAGATGAGCCACTATGTGGCATATCTGGATTTCATGCTGCACAAGACCCGCAAGGAGTTGGACAACGCTCTCACCTTTCGCCAAGCACATTACCCGTGAAGATGAAGAATCCACCCTGAAGAGTAGTATCATTAAAGCACTTTCGTAGGTGTGAGTTTGTATCAGGATCCCCTTGTATCATAGAACGAATGAATGGTTCTTCAAACCAACGGGTGTTAGATTTGTAATGTGTGATGTTTGGTATGAATGAAAAAGTGTTGTTGGTTTTTACCCCCGCAACACTACTCAAGTTTTCAACATATGAACTTTTTAAACTATAACCAAACAAACCATAGAAATTTCCCTCTTATCTTATCATCTACCTCAATGTTCAGTGGCTCCACCAACCCGCAGCACCAACCAAGACGCCATGATGCAGATGCTGCAGATGATGATGGCAGACCGAGAAGCCGAGAGAGCTGAACGACAAGCCAATATTGCTGCACTGCAGCAGATAGCTCAGAACAATCAGGGCCATGGAAACCACGATCACCCTGGATCAAAGTTGAAGAACTTTCAGAACACCAACCCTCCCATGTTTAGCAAGACAGAAGAGCCCCTAGATGCTGATGACTGGCTCCAAACCATGGAGAACAACCTAGAAGTTGCGGGAGTTGAAGCCGCAGAGAAAGTACATTCGCCACCCACTACCTGTAAGGACCTGCAAGAGCCTGGTGGACAAGTGCCCGCGCAATGAATGCGGGACAGATGATGACTTGGGAAGACTTCAAACTCAAGTTCAGTAAGTATCATGTGCCCCAAGGACTGATCAAGAAGATGAGAGACGAGTTCCGCAAACTCAAACAAGGAAGGATGTCCGTGGTGGAATATCGCGACAGATTTCTCACTCTGTCAAGGTTCGCCCCGGATGAGACCGACTCCAATGAGAAGAGGAAGGAAAGATTTCTGAATGGACTGCATGACGAAATACAAACTGTGTTCGTGAACATTCCATTCGCTGACTTGGAAGCTCTAGTGGACTGATGCGCGTGGTTGACGTATTGTCTTTCCGTTCGACACGCGTCCGTTGGGAACCCCAAGAGGAAGGTGTGATGTGCACAGCGGCAAGTTTCCCTCAGTAAGAAACCAAGGTTTATCGAACCAGTAGGAGTCAGGAAGCACGTGAAGGTCGATGGCGGCGAGATGTAGTGCGGCACAACACCATGGATTCCGGCGCCAACGTGGAACCTGCACAACACAAACCAAGTACTTTGCCCCAACGAAACAGCGAGGTTGTCAATCTCACCGGCTTGCTGTAACAAAGGATTAGATGTATAGTGTGGATGATGATTGTTTGCACAGAACAGTAGAACAATTGCAGTAGATTGTATTTCAGTATAGAGAATTGGACCGGGGTCCACAGTTCACTAGAGGTGTCTCTCCCATAAGATGAACAGCATGTTGGGTGAACAAATTACAGTTGGGCAATTGACAAATAGAGAGGGCATGACCATGCACATACATATTATGATGAGTATAGTGAGATTTAATTGGGCATTATGACAAAGTACATAGACCACTATCCAGTATGCATCTATGCCTAAAAAGTCCACCTTCAGGTTATCATCCGAACCCCTTCCAGTATTAAGTTGCTAACAACAGACAATTGCATTAAGTATTGCGCGTAATGTAATCAATAACTACATCCTCGGACATAGCATCAATGTTTTATCCCTAGTGGCAACAGTACATCCATAATCTTAGAGGTTTCTCTCACTCCCCCAGATTCACGGAGACATGAACCCACTATCGAGCATAAATACTCCCTCTTGGAGTTACTAGCATCAACTTGGCCAGAGCATCTACTAATAACGGAGAGCATGCAAGATCATAAACAACACATAGATATAAATTGATAATCAACATAACATGGTATTCTCTATTCATCGGATCCCAACAAACACAACATATAGAATTACAGATAGATGATCTTGATCATGTTCGGCAGCTCACAAGACCCGACAATTAAGCACAATGAGGAGAAGACAACCATCTAGCTACTGCTATGGACCCATAGTCCAGGGGTAGACTACTCACACATCACTCCGGAGGCGACCATGGCGGTGTAGAGTCCTCCGGGAGATGATTCCCCTCTCCGGCAGGGTGCCGGAGGCGATCTCCTGAATCCCCCGAGATGGGATTGGCGGCGGCGACATCTCTGGAAGGTTTTCCATATCGTGGCTCTCGGTACTGGGGGTTTCGCGACGAAGGCTATTTGTAGGCGGAAGGGTAGGTCAGGGGGCGTCGCGAGGGGCCCAGGAGACAGGTCGGCGCGGCCAAGGGTGGGGCCGCGCCGCCTACCCTCCTGGCCACCTCGTGGCCCCACTTCGTTGACTCTTCGGTCTTCTGGAAGCTTCGTGGCAAAATAGGACCCTGGGCGTTGATTTCGTCCAATTCCGAGAATATTTCCTTACTAGGATTTCTGAAACCAAAAACAGCAGAAAATAGCAACTGGCACTTCGGCATCTTGTTAATAGGTTAGTTCCAGAAAATGCATAAATATGACATAAAGTATGCACAAAACATGTAGATATCATCAAGAATGTGGCATGGAACATAAGAAATTATCGATACGTCGGAGACGTATCAGCATCCCCAAGCTTAGTTTCTGCTCGTCCCGAGCAGGTAAACGATAACAAAGATAATTTCTGGAGTGACATGCCATCATAACCTTGATCATACTATTGTAAGCATATGTAATGAATGCAGCGATCAAAGCAATGTAAATGACATGAGTAAACAAATGAATCATATAGCAAAGACTTTTCATGAATAGTACTTCAAGACAAGCATCAATAAGTCTTGCATAAGAGTTAACTCATAAAGCAATAATTCATAGTAGAAGCATTGAAGCAACACAAAGGAAGATGATGTTTCAGCGGTTGCTTTCAACTTATAACATGTATATCTCATGTATATCTCATGGATATTGTCAACATAGAGTAATATAACAAGTGCAATATGCAAGTATGTAGGAATCAATGCACAGTTCACACAAGTGTTTGCTTCTTGAGGTGGAGAGAGATAGGTGAACTGACTCAACAATAAAAGTAAAAGAATGGTCCTTCAAAGAGGAAAGCATCGATTGCTATATTTGTGCTAGAGCTTTGATTTTGAAAACATATAGAGAGCAATAAAAGTAAAAATTTTAGAGGTGTTTGTTGTTGTCAACGAATGGTAGTGGGCACTCTAACCCCCTTGCCAGACAAACCTTCAAAGAGCGGCTCCCATTTTATTTTTATTTTTGTGTGGCACTCCTTCCAACCTTTCTTTCACAAACCATGGCTAACCGAATCTTTCGGGTGCCTGCCAACAATCTCATACCATGAAGGAGTGCCTTTTTATTTTAGTTTTATTATGATGACACTCCTCCCCACCTTTGCTTTCTCAAGCCATGGCTAACCGAATCCTTCGGGTGCCGTCCAACAATCACATACCATGGAGGAGTGTCTATTTTTATTAATTAATTTGGGACTGGGAATCCCATTGCCAGCTCTTTTTGCAAAATTATTGGATAAGCGGATGAAGCCACTAGTCCATTGGTGAAAGTTGCCCAACAAGATTGAAAGATAAACACCACATACTTCCTCATGAGCTATAAAACATTGACACAAATCAGAGGTGATAAATTTTGAATTGTTTAAAGGTAGCACTCAAGCAATTTACTTTGGAATGGCGGAGAAATACCATGTAGTAGGTAGGTATGGTGGACACAAATGGCATAGTGGTTGGCTCAAGTATTTTGGATGCATGAGAAGTATTCCCTCTCGATACAAGGTTTAGGCTAGCAAGGCTATTTGAAACAAACACAAGGATGAACCGGTGCAGCAAAGCTCACATAAAAGACATATTGAAAACATTATAAGACTCTACACCGTCTTCCTTGTTGTTCAAACTCAATACTAGAAATTATCTAGACCTTAGAGAGACCAAATATGCAAACCAAATTTTAGCATGCTCTATGTATTTCTTCATTAATAGGTGCAAAGTATATGATGCAAGAGCTTAAACAGGAGCACAACAATTGCCAAGTATCACATTATCCAAGACATTATAGCAAATTACTACATGTATCATTTTCCAATTCCAACCATATAACAATTTAACGAAGAAGAAACTTCGCCATGAATATTATGAGTAAAGCCTAAGGACATACTTGTCCATATGCTACAGCGGAGCGTGTCTCTCTCCCACACAATGAATGCTAGGATCCATTTTATTCAAACAAAACAAAAACGAAAACAAACCGACGCTCCAAGCAAAGTGCATAAGATGTGATGGAATAAAAATATAGTTTCAGGGGAGTAACCTGATAATGTTGTCGATGAAGAAGGGGATGCCTTGGGCATCCCCAAGCTTAGACGCTTGAGTCTTCTTGATATATGCAGGGGTGAACCACCGGGGCATCCCCAAGCTTAGAGCTTTCACTCTCCTTGATCATGTTGTATCATCTCCCTCTCTTGATCCTTGAAAACTTCCTCCACACCAAACTCAAAACAACTCATTAGAGGGTTAGTGCACAATCAAAATATACATGTTCAGAGGTGACATAATCATTCTTAACACTTTTGGACATTGCACAAAGCTACTGAAAGTCAATGGAATCGATATATCCATCGAACATAACAAAACAGGCAATGCGAAATAAAAGGCAGAATCTGTCAAAACAGAACAGTTCGTAATGACGAATTATATTGAGGCACCAGACTTGCTCAAATGAAAATTCTCAAATTGAATGAAAGTTGCGTACATATCTGAGGATCACTCACGTAAATTGGCATAATTTTCTGAGTTACCTACAGAGAATTTTGCCCAGATTCGTGACAGCAAAGAAATCTGTTTCTGCGCAGTAATCCAAATCTAGTATGAACCTTACTATCAACGACTTTACTTGGCAAAACAAAACACAAAACTAAGATAAGGAGAGGTTGCTACAGTAGTAAACAACTTCCAAGACTCAAAATAAAAACAAAGTACTGTAGTAAAAACATGGGTTGTCTCCCATAAGCGCTTTTCTTTAACGCCTTTCAGCTAGGCGCAGAAAGTGTGTATCAAGTATTATCGAGAGACGAAATGTCAACATCATAATTTGTTCTAATAATAGAATCAAAAGGTAACTTCATTCTCTTTCTAGGGAAGTGTTCCATACCTTTCTTGAGAGGAAATTGATATTTAATATTACCTTCCTTCATATCAATGATAGCACCAACAGTTCGAAGAAAAGGTCTTCCCAATATAATGGGACAAGATGCATTGCATTCAATATCCAAGACAATAAAATCAACGGGGACAAGGTTATTGTTAACGGTAATGCGAACATTATCAACTTTCCCCAAAGGTTTCTTTGTAGAATGATCAGCAAGATTAACATCCAAATAACAATTTTTCAATGGTGGCAAGTCAAGCATATTATAGATTTTCTTAGGCATAACAGAAATACTTGCACCAAGATCACATAAAGCATTACAATCAAAGTCACTGACCTTCATCTTAATGATGGGCTCCCAACCATCCTCGAGCTTCCTAGGAATAGAGGCTTCGCGTTCTAATTTCTCTTCTCTAGCTTTTATGAGAGCATTTGTAATATGTTTCGTGAAAGCCAAATTTATAGCACTAGCATTAGGACTCTTAGCAAGTTTTTGTAAGAACTTTATAACTTCAGAGATGTGGCAATCATCAAAATTTAAACCATTATAATCTAAAGCAATGGGATCATCATCCCCAATGTTGGAAAAAATTTCAGCAGTTTTATCACAGGCAGTTTCAGCAGTTTTAGCAGTTTCAGGCAGTTTCTCGCGCTTTGCATTAGAAGTGGAAACATTGCTAACACCAATTATTTTATTAGTAATAGTAGGAGGTGCAGCAACTTGTGTAGCATTAGCATTACTAGTGGTGGTAATAGTCCAAACTTTAGCTATATTATCTTCTTTTTCATTTTCTTCTCTTTCCCATCTAGCACGCAATTCGGCCATCAATCTTATATTCTCATTAATTCTAACTTGGATGGCATTTGCTGTAGTAACAATTTTATTATGATGATTTTCATTAGGCATAACTTTCGATTTCAAAAGATCAACATCAGCAACAAGACTATCGACTTTAGAAGCAAGTATATCAATTTTCCCAAGCTTTTCTTCAACAGATTTGTTAAAAGCAGTTTGTGTACTAATAAATTCTTTAAGCATGGCTTCAAGTCCAGGGGGTGAATTCCTATTATTGTTGTAAGAATTCCCATAAGAATTACCATAGCCATTGCCATTATTATAAGGATATGGCCTATAGTTGTTACTAGAATTGTTCCGGTAAGCATTGTTGTTGAAATTATTATTTTTAATGAAGTTTACATCAACATGTTCTTCTTGAGCAACCAATGAAGCTAACGGAACATTATTAGGATCAACATTAGTCCTATCATTCAAAAGCATAGACATAATAGCATCAATCTTATCACTCAAGGAAGAGGTTTCTTCGACAGAATTTACCTTCTTACCTTGTGGAGCTCTTTCCGTGTGCCATTCAGAGTAGTTGACAATCATATTATCAAGAAGCTTTGTCGCCTCGCCAAGAGTGATGGACATAAAGGTACCTCCAGCAGCTGAATCCAATAGGTTCCGCGAAGAAAAATTCAGTCCTGCATAAAAGGTTTGGATGATCATCCAAGTAGTCAGTCCATGGGTTGGGCAATTTTTAACCAAAGATTTCATTCTTTCCCATGCTTGTGCAACATGCTCAGTATCCAATTGTTTAAAATTCATTATGCTACTCCTCAAAGATATAATTTTAGCAGGGGGATAATATCTACCAATAAAAGCATCCTTGCATTTAGTCCATGAATCAATACTATTCTTAGGCAGAGATAGCAACCAATCTTTAGCTCTTCCTCTTAATGAGAAAGGGAACAATTTTAATTTTATAATGTCACCATCTACATCTTTATACTTTTGCATTTCACAAAGTTCAACAAAATTATTGAGATGGGCAGCAGCATCATCAGAACTAACACCAGAAAATTGCTCTCGCATAACAAGATTTAGTAAAGCAGGTTTAATTTCAAAGAATTCTGCTGTAGTAGCAGGTGGAGCAATAGGTGTGCATAAGAAATCATTATTATTTGTGGTTGTGAAGTCACACAACTTAGTATTTTCAGGAGTACCCATTTTAGCAACAGTAAATAAAGCAAACTAGATAAAGTAAATGCAAGTAACTAATTTTTTTGTGTTTTTAATATAGCAAACAAGATAGTAAATAAAGTAAAACTAGCAACTAATTTTTTTGTATTTTGATTTAGTGCAGCAAACAAAGTAGTAAATAAAACTAAGCAAGACAAAAACAAAGTAATGAGATTGGGATGTGGAGACTCCCCTTGCAGCGTGTGTTGATCTCCCCGGCAACGGCGCCAGAAATTTGCTTGATGCGCGTGGTTGACGTATTGTCTTTCCGTTCGACACGCGTCCGTTGGGAACCCCAAGAGGAAGGTGTGATGTGCACAGCAGCAAGTTTCCCTCAGTAAGAAACCAAGGTTTATCGAACCAGTAGGAGTCAAGAAGCACGTGAAGGTCGATGGCGGCGAGATGTAGTGCGGCGCAACACCAGGGATTCCGGCGCCAACGTGGAACCTGCACAACACAAACCAAGTACTTTGCCCCAACGAAACAGTGAGGTTGTCAATCTCACCGGCTTGCTGTAACAAAGGATTAGATGTATAGTGTGGATGATGATTGTTTGCAGAGAACAGTAGAACAATTGCAGTAGATTGTATTTCAGTATAGAGAATTGGACCGGGGTCCACAGTTCACTAGAGGTGTCTCTCCCATAAGATGAACAACATGTTGGGTGAACAAATTACAGTTGGGCAATTGACAAATAGAGAGGGCATGACCATGCACATACATATTATGATGAGTATAGTGAGATTTAATTGGGCATTACGACAAAGTACATAGACCGCTATCCAGCATGCATCTATGCCTAAAAAGTCCACCTTCAGGTTATCATCCGAACCCCTTCCAGTATTAAGTTGCTAACAACAGACAATTGCATTAAGTATTGCGCGTAATGTAATCAATAACTACATCCTAGGACATAGCATCAATGTTTTATCCCTAGTGGCAACAGCACATCCATAATCTTAGAGGTTTCTCTCACTCCCCCAGATTCACGGAGACATGAACCCACTATCGAGCATAAATACTCCCTCTTGGAGTTACTAGCATCAACTTGGCCAGAGCATCTACTAATAACGGAGAGCATGCAAGATCATAAACAACACATAGATATTAATTGATAATCAACATAACATGTTATTCTCTATTCATCGGATCCCAACAAACACAACATATAGAATTACAGATAGATGATCTTGATCATGTTCGGCAGCTCACAAGACCCGACAATTAAGCACAATGAGGAGAAGACAACATCTAGCTACTGCTATGGACCCATAGTCCAGGGGTAGACTACTCACACATCACTCCGGAGGCGACCATGGCGGTGTAGAGTCCTCCGGGAGATGATTCCCCTCTCCGGCAGGGTGCCGGAGGCGATCTCCTGAATCCCCCGAGATGGGATTGGCGGCGGCAGCGTCTCTGGAAGGTTTTCCGTATCGTGGCTCTCGGTACTGGGGGTTTCGCGACGAAGGCTATTTGTAGGCGGAAGGGTAGGTCAGGGGGCGTCGCGAGGGGCCCAGGAGATAGGTCGGCGCGGCCAAGGGTGGGGCCGCGCCGCCTACCCTCCTGGCCACCTCGTGGCCCCACTTCGTTGACTCTTCGGTCTTCTGGAAGCTTCGTGGCAAAATAGGACCCTGGGCGTTGATTTCGTCCAATTCCGAGAATATTTCCTTACTAGGATTTCTGAAACCAAAAACAGCAGAAAACAGCAACTGGCACTTCGGCATCTTGTTAATAGGTTAGTTCCAGAAAATGCATAAATATGACATAAAGTATGCACAAAACATGTAGATATCATCAATAATGTGGCATGGAACATAAGAAATTATCGATACGTCGGAGACGTATCATGGACTCAGCCATACAGATGAAAGGGAAGCTGCATCAAGCCAATGAGAACCGCAAGCACAGGATGAAGAACCAGAATGGACCCCACCATACACATAAGTACCGCAACAACTCCTCTGGAGGATTTACCCCAAGAAACAACAAGTCACCTGCTCAGACATACTACCCAAACTACACCCCCAATAATGGAGGACCCCCGAAGCCCGGAGGCAACAATAACAACAATCACAACAACAACAACCACAACAGCAACAATAACAATGGTAACAACAACAACACCAACACCGGCCCGAGGACTGGAAGTAATGCCATCCTAGTCACCTCAAAAGACAAGTCAACGATAACCTGCTATGAATGTGTAACTGTGGGTCACTACTCCAATGAGTGCCCCAAGAAGCTAGCCAAGACATCCCCCAATACCACTTCACCTTCCCAGCAACAGCGCCGCTTCGCAGCCAGAAGGAACCCGAACAACCGCAACGGCCGCCTCTACCACAGGAGTGCCACCGAAGCTCAGGAAGCACCTCAGGCTATGCCAAGTATGTGTTCCTGTTAATCCAATTGCTCAATCTCTCCTAGGAACCTAACTTTTCTTAAAATCTCAGGACGAGATTTGTTTAAGGGGGAAGGGTTTGTAACATCCCAAATTTTCAAACAAAGAAGAAAATGAATTTCCTTTTTTCCAAAAATGAGGACCAACAAAAACTTTTATTACATATGTTTATATGCATAGTGCTCCTACCTAATACTTGTGCTATTGCCATGATTGTTTGTTTATTACATTGAACATATTTCCACAACCCTAAACCCTAACCTTCTCAAAACCATATAGGATCAAATATGAAGAAACTAAAATAAAATAAAAAGACCTATGTGGGCCTATAGCCCTAGTATGCAAATCTTGACCAATACCCGTCTTACCTTTCTAAAGGGTTGTGAACCATTGTTAGACCCCACAAAACCCTAAACCTTACTCTCCTTCTCACCACCTAATATTAAACCAAATAAAAAGAAATTAAAAACAAAGAGTCCTATGTAAGCCTATGGCTATCCTTGCAAATAATGAACTATGCCTTGTTCTATCTTATTTAGATGGCTTGAAAAACATCAATAAACCCAACCTATCACCTACCAACTAAATAAAAGGTGAAACAAAAATAAAACAAAAATAAGCATAGAGGCATATGTGGCACTTAGCCATAATGACAAATTTTGACCTATGTCCTCCTACCTTACCCTAATGGTTTGAAACCTTTACCAAACTTAATATAACACTAAATAAACCCTAAACCATGCCTAAGTGAAGCAAAGAAAAAGAAAAGAAGAAAATAAGAAAAATGCACCTCATCACATCCATGTGCTTATGGCCATTTCGCAAAACTTTGACCTAGGACAATTTTGCTTGTGCCATTGTTTGTAGAATGTTACTAAACACTTAAGAACAACTTTTGAATCAAACAAACACAAATCAAAGCAAAGAAAAATTCAATTCCAAGCTACATATGATAATGGTCAAATCTGCCCATAATAAAATGTTACCCACTTTGAGCCCCTCTATAAAGCAAATCTTAAACTAGACCACCTCAACTCTTTGCACCTCATCCAAGACAACATCAAGGTGGACAACTTTTCTCAAAACAACCCCTCCAAATTCTTGCTCAAATCCAAATGGTGATCAAGAAAAGTAGCAACCATGAAACAAAAACAAGATCATACCCAATTTGGCATTTTGCAAATCAACTCAATTTTGAGCACCACCACCACAATTATACTTCAAATATTATATGATAACAATCCACCAAAATTCAATCAAAAATTCAGAAATTCTCTTCTTGCGGCCATTAACACAAACACCTTGTAGGCATTGATCTACCAACTCCACACACACTTATATCCAGAGATTTTAAACCCACACCCCCTCCTCTCAGGTCAACATTAGCACCCTCTTGCACCCAGGAGACAATGCCAAGCCTCAGAGGCCAATTACATGCATGATCTTATGCAAGACAATGCTATGCCATGGCATGACATGCCCCTCTCATGCCCTCACCCTCACCCTTCACCTCAGCCACGCCACACCATGTCCTGGAGGTTCTACACGTCACCCTGAACCCGCTCGTGCCAGCACTAGCCCAAGGAGACACACACACGCGCCGGAACACAACGTGCCCGTGACGCCCAACACATGCCAGGACGCGCACGGTGACGTCCCAGAGCACGCCAGATCATCGTCTACCCCCGTTGATTCCGACCACCCCCAGCCTTCTTCTCTCTCACCCAGCGTCACCACGGTACCACCTACCTCCCAGACACCGCCATTGGACCGCGGGAGCCCTATTGACGACGCCATCGTCGCTGACCATCCGCCACCGTACCGCCAGTACATGACGTCGCCCCACCGCCTCAGTCCATCCATGTCCTCGCCGTGACGCGCGTTAGCACCGCCTCGATGTTGCCTACAGGATGCCACCACTCCCCTGGCCCCGCGTGACCTCCATCGCCATCGTCACCATCAACCTGCCCGCACCCCACGGCCTCGCCTCGACCCTATAAATAGAGGCCACTCCAGCCTTCATTCTTCACACCAAGCTTCGTCCCTCACCTCACAACCTCTCCTCGAGCAGCGCCGCAGCCCAATTTCTACCACAGCCCATCAATTGCTTGTCGGAGCTCCGTCGGTACCCCTGCAACCTCGCCGGCGATTGGAGTCCCCATTGGAGCTGCTATCGGTCCCAGACGCCTCGCCGTCGTCTTCCACGACTTCTGCCCGCCTCGCTGATCCCTCTGGACGCTGGTAACCCTCCTCCCTGGACCCTCCTGGCCGCCGGCTAGGGTTCGTGCTCGTCGGAGCTCGTCCCCGACGAGGATGATCTCTGGACCGCTCGACCTCCTCCTAATCCAACGGTCCACAATTCACGTACCGGTTCGTTTGTTTAAGTGGCGCTGACATACGGGCCCCACCTGTCAGGCAGCCCGCTGCGCGCTAGAGCGAAGCTGGGCCGGCCCAATTCGCTTCCCGCCCGCGTTTGAATTCAAATTTTGTTTTAATTTGATTTCAGCTATATTGCTTACTGGTACCTTGCTATAATTTAAATAGTTCCAAATCTACAATTCCAAAATATGTGATTCAAAATGTTCTAGAATTCTTACGATATTATCTAGCTAATCCTACTGGTTTAAATTCAAAATTCATTATAGACACTCTACAATAAAAATGACAAATCGGTAACTTTTGAAACTTCAAATAATTATTTGAAATCAACCATAAACTATTTTGAGTTGATTCCAACTCTCATAAATCACATTTCACTTTGTATAATTGATTATGCAAAAATATGATATGGGTAATGTATATGATCATGGGCTAGAATCAAAAATTGGCTATGTAGTCAATACTAGCCCATTTAAATTATTTTCAAATTTGGGATTTTAAATCTATGAGGTGTAGCACCTCATTTAAATCATCTTCCCAAGTAGTATGAAGTAATGTGATGACCCTTGTTGCATGGTCTCATACTTGCTCACTTGAGGATATTAAATCAAAGTAGTATTTAAATTACATGTGATGATGAATCTCATTTAAATCATTTTTCTCAAATGATAAAGGTGAAGTATTGACCTTGGTCAACATGACCTCACATTTATGAATTGAGGAGATTAATTCTTAAGAAGATTCAATGAGAGGAATTTATTTCTCCAAAATAAATAGAAACCCTAATCCATATTTCAATGAGAGGAAATTATTTTCCTAACACTAAGTAAGAAAACCCTAGCTTAATATGGAGTAATGTTAGGTGATGATATTGGATCATCTTGAGTGAGCCATTAAGGCTAATTAGTCTACTTAAGTATTGTTTGGTGATTGTATCCTCGTATTCCTTTATAGAAGCTAGTACCGGAGACTATCAAGAGGAGGAGGTTTTCTACCAAGAGGAAGAAGAAGAGAACTGTGATCACTACCCCAATCAAGGCAAGCTAATATTCTTGCAGGTTGCCCTAGTGCAAAGCTCTACAAGAGCAAGGCACCATTACATCTTACTTTATGCTTAATGATCCTATCCCAAGTTTTTTACTTTACAAGTTTTGACTTTGGTTCATCAAGGTTTATTTTGATTCATGATTCACTTGGTTTAGTTATGGAGTAGTACAAGAGCATCACACTTAGCCTAGAAAGCTATAAGCTAGTTAGCACCCCTCATGACTAGTTGCTAGTGCTAAAATTAAAATGGCTACTCTAGATGGGAACTTGTGAAAACCAATGACTTTGAAAACCTTGGAATGATGAGTCATTCTGTTGAAAGATTTTGAAGGTGAATATGACTTGTGAATGACTTGGTGAAATTTACCAAAAACTGATGGTTGGGTTCGGATGCGATGCCATTCCAATTCTTAAGTACCCCCACAATACCTGAATATGCGTAATGTGAAGGAGATATGCCCTAGGGGCAATAATAAAGTGGTTATTATTTATATCTTTATGTTTATGATAAATGTTTATATGTCATGCTATAATTGTATTAACCGAAACATTAGTACATGTGTGATATGTAGACAAACAGAGAGTCCCTAGTATGCCTCTTAACTAGCTTGTTGATTAATAGATGATTAGTTTCATAATCATGAACATTGGATGTTATTAATAACCAGGTTATATCATTGTATGAATGATGTAATGGACACACCCAATTAAGCGTAGCATAAGATCACGTCATTAAGTTATTTGCTATAAGCTTTCGATACATAGTTACCTAGTCCTTATGACCATGAGATCATGTAAATCACTTATACCGGAAAGGTACTTTGATTACACCAAACGCCACTGCGTAAATGGGTGGTTATAAAGGTGGGATTAAGTATCCGGAAAGTATGAGTTGAGGCATATGGATCAACAGTGGGATTTGTCCATCCCGATGACGGATAGATATACTCTGGGCCCTCTCGGTGGAATGTCGTCTAATGTCTTGCAAGCATATGAATAAGTTCATAAGAGACCACATACCACGGTACGAGTAAAGAGTACTTGTCAAGAGACGAGGTTGAACAAGGTATAGAGTGATACCGATGATCAAACCTCGGACAAGTAAAATATCGTGTGACAAAGGGAATTGGTATTGTATGTGAATGGTTCATTCGATGTAACATCCCAAAAATTTCAAAACAAACAAAATGAATTTCCCAGTTCCAAATTTTGGAACCAACAAAAACTTTTATTAAATTAAGTTTGATGCATAGTGATCTTGCTTAATTCTTGTGCTATTGCCATGTTTGCTTGCTAAAGTAGTTTGAAATAATCTTAAACCCTAAACCTCACCCCTCTTTTTCATCACCCTAGTGAAAATAAAATAAAAGGAAATTAAATAAGAAAAAGGTATATGTGCCTATGGCTATTTTCATAAAGTCCAAAGAAAATAAAAAGAAACTAAAAATGCCATAGAGGCATATGAGAGAAAAGTGCAAATTTGTGAATTTGAGAAGATTGACCCTAGGACTTGTTGTGAATGGTGGGATCACTCCTATATAACATCTCAGCACTCAACAACACCAATTGGGTCAAGCCAAGTCAAAGTAAAACACAAATGCAACATATGCATAGAGGCATATGTGCCACATAGCCATAATACCCAATTTTTGCCCTATGACCTTAAACCTTGACCAAATGTTGGGAAACCTTCTCTAAACCTAATCCAATGCTAAATTGACCCCAACCCATGCCCAAGTAAAGCAAGATGAACAATTTACAAGTTTAATAAAATTTAACACATCCCCTCTTATGTGTTATGGCCATTTTGCAATTCTTTGATCAAGACCTTTTGAAATGGATTCAATGGTTTGAAAATGTTTCGAAACCAATAAGAATCACATTAGAGTCAACAAAAGTCAAATCAAATGGAGAGAAATCAAATGGTGAGAAAATCCCATTTTCACTCACATACACACTTAGTCAAATTTGCAAATCTTCAACCAAGGCCACCATTGCTTGACCTATTGTTTGTAAAACTCTTATATATGATAAACAAACACAATTGCATCAAAGAAACCAAAATCAAATCAAAGCAAATCTCAAAATCAACATCACATATGATAATGGTCATATGTCACATTTATAATTTCTTCCCCACTTTGCACCCACCTATCTTTTGTTTCTGCAACCAAACTTGGCCAACTCTCTCCATGTCATCCAAGACCATGTCAAGGTGAACAGCTTTGATGTTGACCACCAGTGCTGACTTTGACCAGGTTGACCCGAAATAAATTGACAAGTGATGACATTGAAACAAAGAGAAGATTCCTCCACTTTTTGAAAACTTGCAAACCTCCACCAAAATGAGCACCACCACCACCAATCTACTTCAAATATTATATGTATAAGATCCACCAAAAAGTTTGCCAAAATTCAACCAAAAACTTCTTGCGGCCATTTATACAAACACCTTGTGGGCAGCACCTATATTTGTGCCCATACTGAAATTTGGTTTGGACCAGGTCCAACCCTGACCATCCCTGCTGCTCTGGAGACTCACCACACCCCTGGGCACCAGTACAGGCCACTGCACCCCTCTCTCTTGGTCACCATGACCAAAACCCAAACCATGCCGGCCACCTTGTCACTCCACATGCTCACCCCCTCTCCTCTCCCATCCAAGCCACTCCACCATGTCAGCTGCCTTCCCCTGACCCTCCTGAAGCAGCTCCTGCAAGCCATTGACCAGGATGACGTCGACACCACCCAGGCCACGCGTGCCCAGACGCGCCCAGAGACACCCAGTGGCTCGCCAGGACGCGCACGATGGCATCTCTGGACGCGCCAGAGCATCACCATGCCCCGTCGCCTCACGCCTTCCCTCGCTCTCCCCAGGCACAAGTCGCCTCGCCACGGTACCAGCAGCCGCCCAGACACCTCCATTGGCTCGCCCGAGCCCTGTGCACGACGACACGGTCGACGTCTTCCGCCACGGGCACAGGAACGCGAGGACGGTGACGATCGCCACAGACCCCCATTCCCTGCGCCATCAAGCCCCCTGCACTCGCGCTGACATCACCCACACTCAGAGCCCACTCCTTGCCCCTTCGTCGCCCTGGAACGCCGACGTCGTCGACGACCTTGCCCGCTCCCCGCAGTACCCCTGGCCCCTATAAAAGGAGGACGCTCCCGCCTCAAAACTACAAACCATCTCGCTCCCCTACCTCTCCTGAATCTCCTCGACCTCTTCCCCTCTCCGATTACACCCCACCTCGCCGGAATTTCATCGGAGACCGCCGCCGCAGTAGCTTGACGGAGGAGCAGCTCCCGGCCACCACAGCTGCTCCCTCGACCCTCCTTCGACTCGTCGTCCTCGACAACGTCGATTGCCCGCCCCTCCGACCCCGTTGGACGCCGGTAAGCCCCTCACCGCGACCCCTCTGCCGCCGGTAGGGTTTGGACCTCGCCGGAGCTCGTCGACGATGAGGACAAACCCTGGCCGTCCGATCTCCTTAAATCCCACGGCCCCCATTCACGTACCGGTTCGGTGTTTTTAAAACAAACTGACAGTGGACCCCACTGTCAGGCAGCCCGCTGAGCGCCAGGCCACAGCTAGGCCGGCCCAACTCCGTTCCCGCCCCCGTTTGAATTCAAATGTTGTTTAATTCTTTTTCATTTAAATTGATATCAGATGCTTTGCTAGAAATCAAATATCCCCAAATCTACTTGGCCATTTTTAGTGAATTTCATATGGTTGGAAAGCCTGTGAAATTATCTATCCAATGCCACTGGATTCAAACCTAGATCTGTTATAGAATTAAAGTGGGAAAATAAACAAGACAGAGACTTTTCTGCCTTAGAAAAATTATTAAAAATCAACCCTTTTGAATTTTGAGGTGATTCCAACTCTCATAATTCTCTTTTCAAATACTCTAATTGATTATGTAAAAATATGATATAGGTTCTATGTATGATCATGGGCTAGAAGCAAAATAATGGCTATGTAGCCATTACTAGCCCATTTAAATTTTTCCAAATTTAAGATTTTAAATCTATGAGGTGTAGCACCTCATTTAAATCATCTTCTCAAGTTGTATGAAGTAGTGTGATGACCCTGGTTGCTTGGTCTCATTTTTGCTCACTTAAGAATATTAAATGTTTGCCATAGTAGCATTTAAATTGTTCCAACAAATTATTAAATCTTATGGGAGTGTTCTCTCATTTAAATCTTGTCATGAACAATTCAAAATGAGGTTGAGACTCTGGTCATTTGGGTCTCACATGAATTGTTGATGGTATTAAATCTTTACCATGTTAGGATTAAAAGGTATGAGGTATGGAACCTCATTTAAATCATTTTCTCAAATGATAAGTATGAAGAGGTTGACTTTGGTCAACCTAGGTCATATATTGTTCATGAGAGAAATTAAATCTTAATAAGATAATGAGAGGAAATTATTTCTCTAAGTAATTAAAAGTAACACCTTATTTAGTATGAGAGGAAATTATTTTTCCTAAATAAGAAAACAACACATTTACCCACTTAATAGTAATGAGTGATGCTAGTTTACTTGTGTAAATTATAGGAGGTGTTTCACTTCATTTAAATCTTGTCCCAAGTACTTTCATATGAAGTTTGAACCCCTGGTCAAATACTCTCACATGAAATACTTGGAGATCTTAAATCATAATAGGTATTATTAAATGGTATGAGGTATCCCTACCTCATTTAAATCATTTCTCAAATGATGATGATGAATGGTTGACTTAGGTCAACATAAATTCATGTGTGATGGTTTGAGAAATTAAATCTTAAAGAAGATTCAATGAGAGGAAATTATTCCTCAAGAACTATATGGAAACTATCATTTACATATAAAATGAGAGGAAATTATTCTTCCTCAAAGCAAGACCACCAATGCACCAAATTGTATTAATTGTGTGAATAGAATAGTTTGTGTGAATATATGTGATGTTTGGAATAGCCAATAAATTGTTTGGTGATTGTATCCTTGTATTCGTATTTTAGACGCTAGTACCGAGGAGTATCAAGAGGAGGAGGAAGTCTACTTTCAAGGAGAAGAAGACCACTTTGATCACCTCAACCACCAAGGCAAGCTAATATTCTTGCAAGATAATACTCTTGCGAAGTGCAAAGCTCACCATGAGCAAGGCATTACCCATTTACCTTATGTTCCTGATCCTACTTCCCAGTTTTACTTTACAAGCTTTATTTACTTTTGTTTTATCAAAGTACTTTTTGATTCATGATTCACTTGGTTAGTATTGGATTAGTACAAGAGTATCAAAGTTAGCCTAGAAGCAAAGCAAAATACTTAGCACCCCTCTTACATAGATGCTAGTGCTAAATTGAAAGTGACTACTCTAGTTGGGAACTTGTGAAATGAAATGACTTTGAAAACCTTGGAATGATGAGTCATTCTATTGAAAGATTTTGAAGGTGAATGAATATGACTTGTGAATGACTTGGTGAATTTTACAAAAACTGATGGTTGAGTTCGGATGCGATACCATTCCAATTTTACAAGTACCCCCGCAATACCTGATATGTGTAGGGCTTAACTAGAAGTTTATGTATCTTAGTATGGGTTCCCTCTAAACAAGCGTCATCGGGGTTATGCCAAGGGCTGCCTCCAAAGAAATATGGAATGATGTGATAGGACGTGAATATGAGGTGAATGTCCGGCCCAAGCCCTGTGCAGTTCCCAGGCTGACAGTTTGTCTTCACTGGGAGGCCAAGCTCATGGGGAGAGGTGCCTATACTAGGGTATGTAAGTGAAAGGTTATGGTTGGTAGTCCGCACACGGAGTGTGGTAAATCAGGGCCAGTTAACCCTGACGGATTATTGCAAATGTTGTGGCACAAGTGTACGACCTCTGCAGAGTGTAGATCTATTCGAATAGCCGCGTCCACGGTTATGGACGGTTGGAAAGGCCATACTGTTCCGTCATCAGAACTTTTCAAAAAAAAAGGTGACATGTGAAGGGTGACTTGTGATTTGAACTTGAAAGGTGAAAGGGTGAACTTGACTTGAATCACAACTGAGTTGTGGGAATGACACTAATGTTCCCACTTGAGTTAGTTAGCAAATGAAGAGGCTTTTACTAAAAGTTTGTGAACTAAAATTTGGCTTTATGCAAATAAACTTAGAGCTTAGCATCCCCTTCCATAGTTGATAATACTTACCTTAGTATTAGTTTGCGAGTACTTTAAAGTACTCATGGCTTTGTCCTTGGCTATTCAAATGGCCAGACTATGAAGAGGAGTACCAGAACCCGGAAGAAGGACAGCAGGACGTCTACGACAACTAGGATCACTCCTGACGTCAACAGTTGCCTGTGGAATAGATGGACTACTACTACGTTACTTCGCTTCCGCTATGTGTTTTGTAATTGATCAATAGATCATCTACTATTGTAATGAGACCGGATCATGTGATCCTTTGTTGTAAGACAATTACGATGTTGTAATGAATGATGTTCTGTGATATCAATCTATTATGTCTCGCAAAAACAATATTCCTGGGATTGCGAGGAATGGCATAATAGGCATCTGGACTTAAAAACCCGGGTGTTGACAAGTTGGTATCAGAGCCATTGTTTGACCTTAGGAGACCCTAGTTAGAATGGACGTCTGCAAAATTTAGTTTCAAAACCAAAGAAGTGAATATTTGCGAAAAACTTATTCTCACTCTTATCCTTGAGATCTTCTTCTAAAATGAGAAATTCATGCCCTCCTTTCCATTGCCATTTCTACATAAAATTTTGCACACTGGAATACTTCTCTAATTTACTCCTCTTTGTTCATAGATGGAATACAAATGGGAGTGCTATCAGCTTGGTCACGGAGGAGAACTGAGGTTCGAAAAGGATTTGAAGCAACTAGTGGAATATCTAGGACACCCGTATCCCGAGTTCTTCGGAATACCCCGCAACAACCACTCCGGAGAACCCCCTCGGTGGGAAGTTTCTACTGATCTACGAAGAAAGCTTGGAGCCCCGGTATGGGAAACCATCTGGTTTTCTGTAACAGGAAACACCTGGAAGGAAGGACTAGTCAGAGCTATGCAAGAAGCCATTGCCCGTCTATGTGGACAAAATGAGAACAAGATCCGGAACACTCGTTTCATCTACTACCCAAGACATGACTCCATGGGAAGACAGATGACCATGCCACCACACACGGAGATGAACCACTATGTAGCACATCAGGACTTCAGGCTGTACAAAACCCGCAGGGATTTGGACAACGCCCTCGCCTCTCGCCAAGCACATCACCCGTGAAGACGAAGAATCCACCCTGAAGGGTAGTACCATTAAAGCACTATAGTAGGTGTGAGTTGTATCAGGATCCCCCTTGTATCGTAGAACGAATGAATGGTTCTTCAAACCAACGGTGTGTTAGCTTTGTAATGTATGATGCTTGGTATGAATGAAAAAGTGTTGTTGGTTTTTACCTCCGCAACACTACTCAAATTTTCAAGTTATGAACCTTTTAAAAAAAACTTTAAACCAAACAAACCCTAGAAATTTCCCTCTTATCTTATCATCTACCTCAATGTTCAGATGGCCCCACCAACCCGCAACGCCACCCAGGATGCCATGATGCAACTGCTGCAGACGATGATGGCAGACCGAGAAGTCGAGAGAGCTGAACGCCAAGCCAACATTACCGCACTGCAACAGATAGCTCAGAACAATCAAGGCCACGGAAACCACGAGCACCCTGGATCGAAGCTGAAGAACTTTCAGCACACCAACCCTCCGGTATTCAGCAAGACTGAAGAGCCCCTTGATGCTGATGACTGGCTCCAGACCATGGAGAACAACCTCGAAGTTGCGGGAGTTGAAGCCGCAGAAAAAGTACTGTTCACCACCCACTACCTGTCAGGACCTGCCAGAGCCTGGTGGACAAGTGCCCGTGCAATGAATGCGGGACAGATGATGACCTGGGAAGACTTCAAGCTGAAGTTTAGCAAATATCATGTGCCCCAAGGACTGATCAAGAAAATGAGAGACGAGTTCTGTGAACTCAAGCAAGGAAAAATGTCCGTGGTGGAATACCGCGACAGGTTTCTCACTCTGTCAAGGTAAGCCCCGGATGAGACCGACACCAATGAGAAGAGAAAGGAAAGATTTCTGAACGGACTGCACGACGAGATGCAGACTGTGTTAGTGAACATTCCATTCGCTGACTTAGAAGCCCTCGTGGACTCAGCCATACAGATGGAAGGAAAGCTACATCAAGCCAATGAGAACCGCAAACGCAGAATGATGAACCAGAATGGACCCAACAACGCCCAGAAGTACCGCAACAACTCAACTGGAGGATTTTCCTCAAGATACAACAAGCCCCCAGCTCAGATTTACCGCCCAAGCAACAACAACAACAACAACAACAACCGTAACACCACCAACAACAACAACAACAACACCGCCACCAACAACAACAACCACACCAATGGCAACCATAACCACCCCAATACTGCCCCCGTGACTGGGAGTAACGCTGTTCCCGTCAACCCCAAAGACAAGTCCACCGTCAACTGCTATGAATGTGGAGTGGTGGGTCACTACTCCAACGAGTGCCCCAAGAAGCTTGCCAAGATTGCCGCCAATACCGCAGCACCTGCTCAGCAACAGCGCCGCTTTGCAGGAAGAAGGAACCAGAACAACAACAACGGCCGTTTCTATCACATGACTGCCAATGAAGCCCAGGAAGCCCCTCAGGCCATGCCAAGTATGTTCCCCTGTTAATCTCACCCCTCAATCTTTCTTAGGAACCTAACTTTTCTTAAAATCTCGGGACGAGATTTGTTTAAGGGGGAAGGGTTTGTAACATCCCAAAAATTTCAAAACAAACAAAATGAATTTCCCAGTTCCAAATTTTGGAACCAACAAAAACTTTTATTAAATTAAGTTTGATGCATAGTGATCTTGCTTAATTCTTGTGCTATTGCCATGTTTGCTTGCTAAAGTAGTTTGAAATAATCTTAAACCCTAAACCTCACCCCTCTTTTTCATCACCCTAGTGAAAATAAAATAAAAGGAAATTAAATTAAATAAGAAAAAGGTATATGTGCCTATGGCTATTTTCATAAAACCTTACCCTATGCTTTTCTACTTTGCTTAGAGGCTTGGAAAACCTTCATACACCTTACCTAATACTTGTCAAACCAAATCCAAGTGGTTTCCAAAGAAAATAAAAAGAAACTAAAAATGCCATAGAGGCATATGAGAGAAAAGTGCAAATTTGTGAATTTGAGAAGATTGATCCTAGGACTTGTTGTGAATGGTGGGATCACTCCTATATAACATCTCAGCACTCAACAACACCAATTGGGTCAAGCCAAGTCAAAGTAAAACACAAATGCAACATATGCATAGAGGCATATGTGCCACATAGCCATAATACCCAATTTTTGCCCTATGACCTTAAACCTTGACCAAATGTTGGGAAACCTTCTCTAAACCTAATCCAATGCTAAATTGACCCCAACCCATGCCCAAGTAAAGCAAGATGAACAATTTACAAGTTTAATAAAATTGAACACATCCCCTCTTATGTGTTATGGCCATTTTGCAATTCTTTGATCAAGACCTTTTGAAATGGATTCAATGGTTTGAAAATGTTTCGAAACCAATAAGAATCACATTAGAGTCAACAAAAGTCAAATCAAATGGAGAGAAATCAAATGGTGAGAAAATCCCATTTTCACTCACATACACACTTAGTCAAATTTGCAAATCTTCAGCCAAGGCCACCATTGCTTGACCTATTGTTTGTAAAACTCTTATATATGATAAACAAACACAATTGCATCAAAGAAACCAAAATCAAATCAAAGCAAATCTCAAAATCAACATCA
Source organism: Lolium perenne (assembly GCF_019359855.2). Classification (NCBI taxonomy): domain Eukaryota; kingdom Viridiplantae; phylum Streptophyta; class Magnoliopsida; order Poales; family Poaceae; genus Lolium; species Lolium perenne. Next base: position 265,432,594 of record NC_067246.2, on the reverse strand, counting down.
CATATGATAATGGTCATATGTCACATTTATAATTTCTTCCCCACTTTGCACCCACCTATCTTTTGTTTCTGCAACCAAACTTGGCCAACTCTCTCCATGTCATCCAAGACCATGTCAAGGTGAACAGCTTTGATGTTGACCACCAGTGCTGACTTTGACCAGGTTGACCCGAAATAAATTGACAAGTGATGACATTGAAACAAAGAGAAGATTCCTCCACTTTTTGAAAACTTGCAAACCTCCACCAAAATGAGCACCACCACCACCAATCTACTTCAAATATTATATGAATAAGATCCACCAAAAAGTTTGCCAAAATTCAACCAAAAACTTCTTGCGGCCATTTATACAAACACCTTGTGGGCAGCACCTATATTTGTGCCCATACTGAAATTTGGTTTGGACCAGGTCCAACCCTGACCATCCCCTGCTCTCACGGAGACTCACCACACCCCTGGGCACCAGTACAGGCCACTGCACCCCTCTCTCTTGGTCACCATGACCAAAACCCAAACCATGCCGGCCACCTTGTCACTCCACATGCTCACCCCCTCTCCTCTCCCATCCAAGCCACTCCACCATGTCAGCTGCCTTCCCCTGACCCTCCTGAAGCAGCTCCTGCAAGCCATTGACCAGGATGACGTCGACACCACCCAGGCCACGCGTGCCCAGACGCGCCCAGAGACACCCAGTGGCTCGCCATGACGCGCACGATGGCATCTCTGGACGCGCCAGAGCATCACCATGCCCCGTCGCCTCACGCCTTCCCTTGCTCTCCCCAGGCACAAGTCGCCTCGCCACGGTACTAGCAGCCGCCCAGACACCTCCATTGGCTCGCCCGAGCCCTGTGCACGACGACACGGTCGACGTCTTCCGCCACGGGCACAGGAACGCGAGGACGGTGACGATCGCCACAGACCCCCATTCCCTGCGCCATCAAGCCCCCTGCACTCGCGCTGACATCGCCCACACTCAGAGCCCACTCCTTGCCCCTTCGTCGCCCTGGAACGCCGACGTCGTCGACGACCTTGCCCGCTCCCCGCAGTACCCCTGGCCCCTATAAAAGGAGGACGCTCCCGCCTCAAAACTACACACCATCTCGCTCCCCTACCTCTCCTGAATCTCCTCGACCTCTTCCCCTCTCCGATTACACCCCACCTCGCCGGAATTTCATCGGAGACCGCCGCCGCAGTAGCTTGACGGAGGAGCAGCTCCCGGCCACCACAGCTGCTCCCTCGACCCTCCTTCGACTCGTCATCCTCGACAACGTCGATTGCCCGCCCCTCCGACCCCGCTGGACGCCGGTAAGCCCCTCACCGCGACCCCTCTGCCGCCGGTAGGGTTTGGACCTCGCCGGAGCTCGTCGACGATGAGGACAAACCCTGGCCGTCCGATCTCCTTAAATCCCACGGCCCCCATTCACGTACCGGTTCGGTGTTTTTAAAACAAACTGACAGTGGACCCCACTGTCAGGCAGCCCGCTGAGCGCCAGGCCACAGCTGGGCCGGCCCAACTCCGTTCCCGCCCCCGTTTGAATTCAAATGTTGTTTAATTCTTTTTCATTTAAATTGATATCAGATGCTTTGCTAGAAATCATATATCCCCAAATCTACTTGGCCATTTTTAGTGAATTTCATATGGTTGGAAAGCCTGTGAAATTATCTATCCAATGCCACTGGATTCAAACCTAGATCTATTATAGAATTAACGTGGGAAAATAAACAAGACAGAGACTTTTCTGCCTTAGAAAAATTATTAAAAATCAACCCTTTTGAATTTTGAGGTGATTCCAACTCTCATAATTCTTTTTTCAAATACTCTAATTGATTATGTAAAAATATGATATAGGTTCTATGTATGATCATGGGCTAGAAGCAAAATAATGGCTATGTAGCCATTACTAGCCCATTTAAATTTTTCCAAATTTAAGATTTTAAATCTATGAGGTGTAGCACCTCATTTAAATCATCTTCTCAAGTTGTATGAAGTAGTGTGATGACCCTGGTTGCTTGGTCTCATTTTTGCTCACTTAAGAATATTAAATGTTTGCCATAGTAGCATTTAAATTGTTCCAACAAATTATTAAATCTTATGGGAGTGTTCTTGTAATATCCCAGGTATTGGGGTTACAAAAATAGAGGAAACAGATGTGTGCATTGCATTCATGCATAGAAAATCTGGGGAATTTTCGCGCTTTAAAGTAAAACAGTCCACGATCGAAGTTTCACTTGACCTTGGTGGAATTGAAGTAGCTCATCAAGTCAAGCGCTATAAACCTCAATGTGACTTTGTTAAAACTTTGTTTTGGGTAGAGATAATTTGATCTAAGGGGTTAGATCAAATGGAACTAATAACCAACACAACAACACTTTACTCAATGATCAACTAACCGATCTTATTAAATATCACAACATGATATTCCTAGCCATAACATGTGAACATCCATGTAATTGGAAATCAAGTAACAATAATTGAAGAAACTATTCTCCACTTATCTTCTCCATGTCTTAAACTAATCCATGATCCTACCATGAATCTCATGGTATTTATTTTACTTCAATCTTGGAAGCAAGACAAGGAGATAAACTCTAGAAATATATAATCCTCTATACTACATATTAATATACATCAAACCTAGAGAAGTGAGAGTTCTATGTTACTTATTAGAGGATCAATGATAAACCTTGAACTAAACCTTGAATATACATCCATGTATTCAAATCATCATCTCAGAGAAAACCTAGGATTTTATTGAAGACATTTCCTAGAGAGAGAACCTAATTATGTTAAACCTAGATATTAATGATCACATCATTTTCTATGGAGCCCAAACTTAGGTTAGCATTAAAGTCCTTCCCCAAATAAGAGAGAGACCACTCATACCAATTTTAGCTTTACCTATTTAAGAATAAAGGACAACCATTGAACTAAAGTATTAGGAGTTAAACCATATCATTTGGGAGTGGTGAGCTAGCCAATACCAAATGGAGTAAGATCATACCCATGAATTGATGAAGTAAAGTAGCAACTAATTCAACCAAGATAGCCAAGTGGAGTTTTAGACTTGATACCTATTGAGATATTGTGAGTACACCATAAAATCTAGAATCACTATTCCTAAATGAGAGAGCTCAAGCTTTGGGTGCCATACTCAAGATAGATGAGGCAACACTTGAAATGAAGGGAGAGAACTATCCATATATCCTGATGATTAAATCATCATTCCTTGAGAAGAATCATAAGTTTTTATCACGGGCATTCTCCTGGGGTATAAATCTAATGAGATAACCATAACCATGTCCACCTAAGGAATTATAAGAGAAGTACTATACTTTAATTGATCAAGACAATGTTTGACCATGAAAGTGAGAACCCCAGTTAATGAGAGATCATTAGGAAGCCAAACCTTGATCATTATAAATTGAGTGATGATCATAAACCATAAGAACTTGAGGTAGAGATATTAAGAACAAGTTGATCATGTCTAATCCATGATCATGCTTTTGAAATATGTGAGGATAAGTTAAATCCTAATAAGATAAGCAGATATCATTTACCACATGAAATCATAGGGAGGTAACTAGTAAGAAACCCTAGGCTTAGATCCCAACCTCAACTTGTGAATCACTTGGTGATCATAAGTAGAATCCTACCACTTTTACATTCCACCTATTCTTCACTTAAGAACCACAAGAAAACATTTAGAGTCAAACTCTATACTCTAAATGGTGAGAAACCATCCATCCATATGACCAAAGTTAACTATAAAAAGAACTATAACCAATGTAGTTACTTTAATGATTAATTGAGAATACTAATAGAAGTTAATTGGTAGAAGATAAAACCAATTCCAAATCCTTAGTAATTAGAGAAGCACATGTAAAACTAAGCAAGTAACCATATTATTTTGGTTAGGGAGGATTAAACCCTAGCAAATGCAATATGATGTTATCCCAATTCTATAAATTAGAATTGTATCTCAACCCTAGTTTACACATCCCTATGGAGAATGCAATATAAACCTAGACCATAATTGAGAATCAAACCCATGGCCATTATGTAAATTTCATTAGAACCCTGGTATGGCATATTAATGAAATCTTATGCTTTACTTATTAAACCTGAGAAAAACCCTTGTGATACATCTTATAAATAAGACCATAAGTGTGATTATCAACCACTTACCTATATAATTAAGACCCAACCTCGAGGAAGGTAATATTTACTCTAGGTATGTCAAAGCATTAAGAGACCATAACACTACTAATGTTAGTTTTAATATGGGTTATCATCAAAATCTACAAAATCTTAATAAGATGTTGCTCACATGAAATAATATGCCAGTGATTAATTCCTCAAATGGAAACCAAGACATAATAACAATCTCTGAAATACTTTAAGATGAAAGTATCCACTCTCATAATTATAAACAGAATTTATTGCATAATAAAAAGGGAATGAAAGTAAAAAAAATATAAGTTTATGTCTAATTGTTATTTTGAATAAGTTCACAAATATGCTAGTTATCTAATATAAAATATGAGTTCAAATAGAATAGCGAAACAATATTCAGAATACTAAGTCTTGAATGAATTAGTATAATTACAACTATCTGCAAACAGAATTGAATCAAATATGAATTCAAATAGAAGATGAAAATAGAAAATAAGAAAGAAAAAGAAAACAGGAAAAAAAATGGAGAGGAGGCTCACCTGGACTTACCCTACCACGCTGCAGGCCACCGAGCCCAATAGCAGCCCATGGCCAGCGCCACTTCGCAGCCCAATACCAGCCATACCCCTTCGCTTGGGATAATACCGAAGAGGAGCTCGACGTCTTCTCCTTCTTCTCTGCGAGCACGGGAGAGCGCCACGGCGACGAAGAGAGCCACGTCCCGGCCGTCGTTCTTGACCTCCACGAGCATCGACGACCGCATTGGCCGTATAAATACGCGGAGGAAACCCGAGAGCCCCTTTCTTCTTCTTTTCTTCGTTCTGGCCGAAACCCTAGCCGGCGGCAGCCCTAGCAATCCACCGATTCCGACCCACCCAGAGCTCGCCGTTGAGCTCAGGAGGAGCACCTCGACGTCCTCGATCATCTGGTATAACCACACCTCAAGGGGAGCTCGGAGGAGAAGGAATTTCGCCGTTCCCTTCCGTGGTTCTGCGGAGGAAATGGCGACCACCACGTTGATTCCGTCCTCCATCGACCCCAGCAACAATCCGGGAAGCATCCAGGTGATCTTCCGCTCCTCTGGAGCCCCGAATCGTATCCCAGCTTGCGTTGTAGTTCATCCGCGCCATAGCTCGTCGAAAACTGCCCCGGTTCATGATCGCCGGCAAGGCTCCGGTGGTCATTTCCGGGCGGCGCCGCCACATAGAAGCTCTACTCGCTCACGCGCATCGTACGCGCTAGCTCGCGCTGCTCCGCGCTCGCCGGAACGCCGAATCCGTCCTCGACTGGGCGCTGGTGGTGGCCTTGGTTGCCACAACATCACCACGGTGGCAGCCAACGTGGCGATAGGCCCACCAGTCAGCCTCTGGGGGTAGGCTAGCCCGGGTGCATTTAGTAATTCACTGTTTAATTTCAAATCCTATTTAATTACTGAAACTTTGTAAATTTGTAGAAAATTCATAAAAACTCAGAAAAATACAAATAAGATATCAAAATTCTTATAAAAGAAAAATCTATCCAATAAAAATATAAAATGAAAACTATATTTTTAATAAAAATTCAATTACTTAATAATTGTTATTTAAGCCTTATTTATTAATTCTAAATTCAATTAAAATTCAAAATTTAGGAAAAAGATATAAAATAAATAAAAACCAGTAAATAAATAAAGAAAACATTAAAAGTAAATTTTCTTTATTTATTATTTGAAAATCATGATTAGAGAGATTTAAACCCTAATTAATAATTACCTTAATTATTAATTATTCGAAAATAATAAAATGTCAAAACTAATACAGTATTATTTTTATTTCAAACTCATTAATAACTTCAACTTGATAATGAAGTTATTAATCCTAAAATTATAGGGTAATTAGGAAACCCTAGTTCCAATTGAAACAAAGTGATAACCCTATCATTTCGTGAGTAATTCTAAAACCCTAATCCAAATTGGAACCCTAGCTCCACTAATTCTTTTGAACCCTAATTTACTTCTAAGACCTAAACCCTAGATCCTCTTATGTATTCATGGTGTTCTAATTTTCATACATAGAACCATAATAGCAATTACATACTTGCCATGCCACATAAAATTGTAGGAGCCAAATATTCCTTACTCAATAGAACCAATAGTAAAACCTAAACCACCTCAACCCTAACTGATATACTTCTTATTACTTAAGAAGTATGTTCTTCAAAAGTTATTCTTTTGAAGAAAATAAGAATCACCATCAACCCTGCTTATAAGAACCTATAAACCCTAGCTAGCAATCACCAGCCAGCTGAATCAACCTTGATAGCAACCATGCATAAATACTTGCTTGGGATGCCTAAGCTTAACTCAGCCTTACCAGCCTTAGGTATTGATGAATCCAACCTTGTTTGGATCCATCTAAACCTTACTCCAGAAAATTAGTTGAAACCATAGTAAACAATAGAACTCCACAACCTTAATTACCATACTTGTTCTTTATTAAAGAACATGTTCTTCAAAAGTTATTCTTTCGAAGTATATGATAATTAACCATGCCATGTAGTGCTAAAACCAACCACTATTCATTACATGTTAGGATTATATCAAATGTTATAGTTGTGTGCTATTAATATTATTGTTATGATATATTGCAGCACCTGTTTATGATACCATGTAACCACACCTTAATAAGAACCTTGTTTGTAAATCACTCTAAAAGTGCAACACACCCTGAATCAATCATTACAACTCACTGATCCTAAATCATCGGGGTTAGGACACGCTTAGAGCGATTGCCTCTCATTCTTATGCATTATTGCATCCTTGCAAATCTTTTAAACATCGTCCTTACCGGACGATGATGCTATTTCAGAATTTGGAGTTATTGCGTACCGAAGACCTTGCCTGCATAATCTTGCAGTCAAGAAAGGCAAGTTCATCACTTGCTCATGTCATTTGAAGTATTTTTATCAAATTACTTGCAAAGTATTATGGTTATCACTATTGCACAAAAATCAAAACCACTACTTTCATAACTATGAATATGACTATGTGGTGGGCAATGGAACCATGGATTGTGTTGATATGGTGGAGGTTCCATTGCACGGGCTTATATCCATCTAGGATTAAACAACAAATGTCGCCAGTGATTCTTGTGCCGTAATACCCGTGTTAACCATAAGATCCGGAGTGGGACGGAGTAGTCAAAAGTGTTTCCACCTCTCGTTCATCAACGGATGCGCTTTACCGTAGACACTTGTATCTGTCGGCGGCAAGCGGTAGGCTGGGGAAGCCTTAAGTCCCCACGGCACAGTCCGTAGACACTTGTCGTGCGAAGTGCAAGCGGTAGGCTGGGGAAGCCTTAAGTCCCCACGGTATTGCGGTCTATGATGGGTTGCAGCCACCGGCGTAGGAGTGTATGGTAAGAGCCCAGCACTGTTGTCGTGGTCGGGGTCCACCCTGAAATTACGGGAATAATGGGACCGACGTGGACCCAGGGTCGGCGCATGCAACAAAGGGTGGGTGTTCGAGGTAGCGGAGGAACATGATTGGCTAGACCTTATACCGGGCCTCACACCATAGGAAGTGTGGACGGGTCATTCCCGGTTGGCACCAAGGTTAAGATCTCTTATGGGTAAAGCAACACACCTCTGCAGAGTGTAAAAACTGTGACCTGTCACTCCCTGTTCCGGGATTGAGGAACTGCGAACGCGGCCGAAAAGGAGCTCCATGAAGTTCTAGTAAACCGGTGAAGGCTGACGGACATAGTTCTTCTGAATAAAAGCAACCTCTTGAAGAAATGATTATGAAAACCTGCATTGGTATTAGACTTTCTGGTCTAATGCTGTAGCTAGTGCATTAAACACCTCTTTCCTATAATGAACTTGTTGAGTACGCTCGTACTCATACCACTCTTAAATCCCCTGCTTAGATATGGAGGCATTGAAGGAGGATCTACAGTGCAACTCGAAGGCCGAGGAGTCAACAACTACTTCAAGAGACAGGACCCTGTCAGATGAGTCAGATACCACATACAACAAGGAGAAAACCTAGATTAGCAATAGAAAGGAACTTTCTTCCTAAACCTAGCTCCTATTTAGCTAGAATCTATGCTTAGCCTCTATAGCTAGTTAAATACTCTACAAATAGAGTTCGTGATAAGACTAGACTACGAGTCGTTCTTCTGGAGTTATTTGCAGTTTTACCTCATTGTAAAGTAGGAGGCTGTGATGATCTTATGTAATAGAGTCAGTGTTGTAATTCTATAGACATGCCTTGGACCCGCATATGTTTCTGTTGTACCACTCTGAGCGATCTAATACTAGTGGAACGGTGTTTCATTGGTGTTATATCAGACTTGCATACTACACCATGCAGTGGTATGCCGGGTCACCACAGTTGGTATCAGAGCAAATGCTTTGACCTAGGATTAAAACCCTTTAAATGAGACCTATAGGATTGGTAGTGTCTATAGGAAGTTGTTTTAGATAAACCAAATACTTCTTTTGACTTGAGATGGATATTCACTTGAGAATAATCCTGACACACTTGAGTCAACATTTCTTACCTAGCTTACCAAGATGAAGTAAAGTTAGTCAGCTAATCCCAAATATGTAGTATACCATTAAGTCCTGAAAACAATAGATGAGTAGATCACAGTTGGTATACAATACATGGTAGTCCAAAGAGAGGATACAACCATAAGGAAGATATCCTAGTGGAAGATGTATACCAACACATACTATGGTTAAGTAAAAGTTATTCAGACCTGTAATAGAAGAGATATCAAGTAACAAAGATAAGAAAGATAGCCTACTAGAAGGTGTAAACTGATACAAGTAATGGGTAAGTAAATTATCCAAGCTTGTAAAACCACTGATAGTAAGTAATAAATATGAGTTATATGAAGTAGTATAGACCATGATGAGTCAATCATGGGAGGTAAGGAAGAGAGATAGGAATAAAACATGTCTACTTACATGGTAGTGATAGTAATCATATATGATTCACTCATGAATCATTATGTGATGGACTCGAACCTCATAATTAATTAAAAGGAGTATAACAAGAAGCCAGATGTTAAACAATAGTGTAAGAATTGTGTTCCAAAACCATGGGAACTGTGTCAAGTACATCAGAACCCTAGTTATGTGGTAAGAACATATGGAAGTATATGAGCTATATTTCCATAGTTATGTGTTTAGAGTAGCAATGTTAGAACCTAGACATATCATGTGAGATAGTCCTCAATAAAATAAAAGTTAAGTAGTAATTCCAAAGAAAATTAGGTTAACCTTAACCATCCCAAACCACTTTGTTTCAAGTTATCTTATTGCAATTGTGCAATTAAGGTAAAGGTTGAGACAAATAGTAGACTTCCATATATTCGTGCTAAGTATCACGATACAAACCTATCTTATGTGGTGTTATATACTACACATCTCAGCCTGATGTTTAGAGATGTCTTACTCAACTATTATATTCAGGCTTATGATGATGTGTATTATAAGCACAAAGCTGAATCTTCTTGGATTTTATTGAATTTTCTCTGTTTGACTAGATCCATACATGAAGTTTGACTTTGATATGCAAATGCATGTTGCAATATCAAGTCCTTACTTGATGCTATAGATCTAGAGGGTAATGGTATTCGTGTGAGGAAGTGACGAATTCTGTATATTTCGAAGACAAAATGAAGGTTCATCAGATAAAGGAAACAAAGTTGTGGGAAGCAACCACAATACTCTGAAGGAAGTGCCAATTAACATTCATGCTTTACCTCAACAGAGGAGTACTTTAGTACATGAGAAGCATGAAGGTAAGAAATATGGTGATTATGGTGAAGCTGAAGCAGATCCATAGTCAACATAGAAGAGGGAATGCATGGGAAATCACTTAGAATACTATATTCATAGTGTCAGCTAGTGGTTTTCTTGCAAAATAAACCCTGAATGAAAGAAGATGATCTATGAAACCATAGCAGATATAAGAAGACCATAGTTGATATCAAAAGACCATAGCTGTGGTATAGGATCAATACTGCGAGATAAAGCAGAAGATATCTCGTTCAGTTGATCAGAACCTATAATAGAATCCATTTTTAGATATCAAATAGCCACAGTTGGTATAATAACCACAGCTGGTATCAGTTGGTATTACAAATAGTCCACGATTTAATTACTTGTAACAAGAAGTTGTGAACAAATAAAATTTTGTTAACCAAATAACAATGACCTATAATTATTAAGTCGAAGGATTCACATTGGATGTCCACGATTGAGTGGATACACCACAAAGTTTCTTCGCAAAACCTTAGAGGAATATAAATTATAAAGAAGACCTAGACCAATATTCTAACCATCAATCCAATGGTTGGAAGAAAAGGAGTTGAAGACCATAAGAAAACTCTAAGGGGTAGAGTAAAGACTGAATTGGATGTACAATAACTCAACATTGGGAGCAAGATAGTAGAAGAAGGTCTGAACTGAGAGGAAGTTCGGTCTTATTTTCATAAGATTGTTGAACACTACTTTCAGAAGGATGTCAGACTAGGAGCCGAGGTTTATACCTCGAGGAAGTAAGAAGTGGACTATAACTTGAGAAAGTGAGTAAGATTTACTCAAAAGTACGGAAGCTCAAGTAAGTCATGGATAAAGAAGTTGAATTAAGGTGATATCAGAGACCTAATAAAGCTCAAATAGGCCAAAGACCGAAGGAGATTGACTATACTAAAAACTAAAGTCTATTTGAATGATTCCTTTCATGGAACCTAAATAACCAAAATAGTTATAGGAATCAACTATAAACCATGATTGGATAGACTAAATGAGTCTACTCCATTCTTAGAGGAATAAACCATCATGATCATTTCCATATTAAATACCTTACTTAGTACCATTATTGCAGTTTTGGTAGTAAGGGAAAACAAAGACCTATTTACCATTAGGAGTATGTTGTTAAATTAGTCTTCAGTTAAGACTAGCAAGATTGCAGAAGAAGTCCTACTCATTGAATCGTCAATGAGAAAGGAAACAAGATAATGATATTAGAAGAAATCAAAGAATCAAAGTAAGAACCATGGTTCAGAGATAGACACTAATGGATTCCAGGAAGAATCTGGAAAAGGGATATATTCAAATATATCCAACAAGATCAATACAGAGTTCGAGAAAAGATATAGTCTGCACAAGTCAGATCCACACTCCGAAACGTGAGAGAGATCAAACTTCGAGGACGAAGTTTAGTTTAAGGGGTAGAGACTGTAATATCCCAGGTATTGGGGTTACAAAAATAGAGGAAACAGATGTGTGCATTGCATTCATGCATAGAAAATCTGGGGAATTTTCGCGCTTTAAAGTAAAACAGTCCACGAATCGAAGTTTCACTTGACCTTGGTGGAATTGAAGTAGCTCATCAAGTCAAGCGCTATAAACCTCAATGTGACTTTGTTAAAACTTTGTTTTGGGTAGAGATAATTTGATCTAAGGGGTTAGATCAAATGGAACTAATAACCAACACAACAACACTTTACTCAATGATCAACTAACCGATCTTATTAAATATCACAACATGATATTCCTAGCCATAACATGTGAACATCCATGTAATTGGAAATCAAGTAACAATAATTGAAGAAACTATTCTCCACTTATCTTCTCCATGTCTTAAACTAATCCATGATCCTACCATGAATCTCATGGTATTTATTTTACTTCAATCTTGGAAGCAAGACAAGGAGATAAACTCTAGAAATATATAATCCTCTATACTACATATTAATATACATCAAACCTAGAGAAGTGAGAGTTCTATGTTACTTATTAGAGGATCAATGATAAACCTTGAACTAAACCTTGAATATACATCCATGTATTCAAATCATCATCTCAGAGAAAACCTAGGATTTTATTGAAGACATTTCCTAGAGAGAGAACCTAATTATGTTAAACCTAGATATTAATGATCACATCATTTTCTATGGAGCCCAAACTTAGGTTAGCATTAAAGTCCTTCCCCAAATAAGAGAGAGACCACTCATACCAATTTTAGCTTTACCTATTTAAGAATAAAGGACAACCATTGAACTAAAGTATTAGGAGTTAAACCATATCATTTGGGAGTGGTGAGCTAGCCAATACCAAATGGAGTAAGATCATACCCATGAATTGATGAAGTAAAGTAGCAACTAATTCAACCAAGATAGCCAAGTGGAGTTTTAGACTTGATACCTATTGAGATATTGTGAGTACACCATAAAATCTAGAATCACTATTCCTAAATGAGAGAGCTCAAGCTTTGGGTGCCATACTCAAGATAGATGAGGCAACACTTGAAATGAAGGGAGAGAACTATCCATATATCCTGATGATTAAATCATCATTCCTTGAGAAGAATCATAAGTTTTTATCACAGGCATTCTCCTGGGGTATAAATCTAATGAGATAACCATAACCATGTCCACCTAAGGAATTATAAGAGAAGTACTATACTTTAATTGATCAAGACAATGTTTGACCATGAAAGTGAGAACCCCAGTTAATGAGAGATCATTAGGAAGCCAAACCTTGATCATTATAAATTGAGTGATGATCATAAACCATAAGAACTTGAGGTAGAGATATTAAGAACAAGTTGATCATGTCTAATCCATGATCATGCTTTTGAAATATGTGAGGATAAGTTAAATCCTAATAAGATAAGCAGATATCATTTACCACATGAAATCATAGGGAGGTAACTAGTAAGAAACCCTAGGCTTAGATCCCAACCTCAACTTGTGAATCACTTGGTGATCATAAGTAGAATCCTACCACTTTTACATTCCACCTATTCTTCACTTAAGAACCACAAGAAAACATTTAGAGTCAAACTCTATACTCTAAATGGTGAGAAACCATCCATCCATATGACCAAAGTTAACTATAAAAAGAACTATAACCAATGTAGTTACTTTAATGATTAATTGAGAATACTAATAGAAGTTAATTGGTAGAAGATAAAACCAATTCCAAATCCTTAGTAATTAGAGAAGCACATGTAAAACTAAGCAAGTAACCATATTATTTTGGTTAGGGAGGATTAAACCCTAGCAAATGCAATATGATGTTATCCCAATTCTATAAATTAGAATTGTATCTCAACCCTAGTTTACACATCCCTATGGAGAATGCAATATAAACCTAGACCATAATTGAGAATCAAACCCATGGCCATTATGTAAATTTCATTAGAACCCTGGTATGGCATATTAATGAAATCTTATGCTTTACTTATTAAACCTGAGAAAAACCCTTGTGATACATCTTATAAATAAGACCATAAGTGTGATTATCAACCACTTACCTATATAATTAAGACCCAACCTCGAGGAAGGTAATATTTACTCTAGGTATGTCAAAGCATTAAGAGACCATAACACTACTAATGTTAGTTTTAATATGGGTTATCATCAAAATCTACAAAATCTTAATAAGATGTTGCTCACATGAAATAATATGCCAGTGATTAATTCCTCAAATGGAAACCAAGACATAATAACAATCTCTGAAATACTTTAAGATGAAAGTATCCACTCTCATAATTATAAACAGAATTTATTGCATAATAAAAAGGGAATGAAAGTAAAAAAAATATAAGTTTATGTCTAATTGTTATTTTGAATAAGTTCACAAATATGCTAGTTATCTAATATAAAATATGAGTTCAAATAGAATAGCGAAACAATATTCAGAATACTAAGTCTTGAATGAATTAGTATAATTACAACTATCTGCAAACAGAATTGAATCAAATATGAATTCAAATAGAAGATGAAAATAGAAAATAAGAAAGAAAAAGAAAACAGGAAAAAAATGGAGAGGAGGCTCACCTGGACTTACCCTACCACGCTGCAGGCCACCGAGCCCAATAGCAGCCCATGGCCAGCGCCACTTCGCAGCCCAATACCAGCCATACCCCTTCGCTTGGGATAATACCGAGAGGAGCTCGACGTCTTCTCCTTCTTCTCTGCGAGCACGGGAGAGCGCCACGGCGACGAAGAGAGCCACGTCCCGGCCGTCGTTCTTGACCTCCACGAGCATCGACGACCGCATTGGCCGTATAAATACGCGGAGGAAACCCGAGAGCCCCTTTCTTCTTCTTTTCTTCGTTCTGGCCGAAACCCTAGCCGGCGGCAGCCCTAGCAATCCACCGATTCCGACCCACCCAGAGCTCGCCGTTGAGCTCAGGAGGAGCACCTCGACGTCCTCGATCATCTGGTATAACCACACCTCAAGGGGAGCTCGGAGGAGAAGGAATTTCGCCGTTCCCTTCCGTGGTTCTGCGGAGGAAATGGCGACCACCACGTTGATTCCGTCCTCCATCGACCCCAGCAACAATCCGGGAAGCATCCAGGTGATCTTCCGCTCCTCTGGAGCCCCGAATCGTATCCCAGCTTGCGTTGTAGTTCATCCGCGCCATAGCTCGTCGAAAACTGCCCCGGTTCATGATCGCCGGCAAGGCTCCGGTGGTCATTTCCGGGCGGCGCCGCCACATAGAAGCTCTACTCGCTCACGCGCATCGTACGCGCTAGCTCGCGCTGCTCCGCGCTCGCCGGAACGCCGAATCCGTCCTCGACTGGGCGCTGGTGGTGGCCTTGGTTGCCACAACATCACCACGGTGGCAGCCAACGTGGCGATAGGCCCACCAGTCAGCCTCTGGGGGTAGGCTAGCCCGGGTGCATTTAGTAATTCACTGTTTAATTTCAAATCCTATTTAATTACTGAAACTTTGTAAATTTGTAGAAAATTCATAAAAACTCAGAAAAATACAAATAAGATATCAAAATTCTTATAAAAGAAAAATCTATCCAATAAAAATATAAAATGAAAACTATATTTTTAATAAAAATTCAATTACTTAATAATTGTTATTTAAGCCTTATTTATTAATTCTAAATTCAATTAAAATTCAAAATTTAGGAAAAAGATATAAAATAAATAAAAACCAGTAAATAAATAAAGAAAACATTAAAAGTAAATTTTCTTTATTTATTATTTGAAAATCATGATTAGAGAGATTTAAACCCTAATTAATAATTACCTTAATTATTAATTATTTGAAAATAATAAAATGTCAAAACTAATACAGTATTATTTTTATTTCAAACTCATTAATAACTTCAACTTGATAATGAAGTTATTAATCCTAAAATTATAGGGTAATTAGGAAACCCTAGTTCCAATTGAAACAAAGTGATAACCCTATCATTTCGTGAGTAATTCTAAAACCCTAATCCAAATTGGAACCCTAGCTCCACTAATTCTTTTGAACCCTAATTTACTTCTAAGACCTAAACCCTAGATCCTCTTATGTATTCATGGTGTTCTAATTTTCATACATAGAACCATAATAGCAATTACATACTTGCCATGCCACATAAAATTGTAGGAGCCAAATATTCCTTACTCAATAGAACCAATAGTAAAACCTAAACCACCTCAACCCTAACTGATATACTTCTTATTACTTAAGAAGTATGTTCTTCAAAAGTTATTCTTTTGAAGAAAATAAGAATCACCATCAACCCTGCTTATAAGAACCTATAAACCCTAGCTAGCAATCACCAGCCAGCTGAATCAACCTTGATAGCAACCATGCATAAATACTTGCTTGGGATGCCTAAGCTTAACTCAGCCTTACCAGCCTTAGGTATTGATGAATCCAACCTTGTTTGGATCCATCTAAACCTTACTCCAGAAAATTAGTTGAAACCATAGTAAACAATAGAACTCCACAACCTTAATTACCATACTTGTTCTTTATTAAAGAACATGTTCTTCAAAAGTTATTCTTTCGAAGTATATGATAATTAACCATGCCATGTAGTGCTAAAACCAACCACTATTCATTACATGTTAGGATTATATCAAATGTTATAGTTGTGTGCTATTAATATTATTGTTATGATATATTGCAGCACCTGTTTATGATACCATGTAACCATACCTTAATAAGAACCTTGTTTGTAAATCACTCTAAAAGTGCAACACACCCTGAATCAATCATTACAACTCACTGATCCTAAATCATCGGGGTTAGGACACGCTTAGAGCGATTGCCTCTCATTCTTATGCATTATTGCATCCTTGCAAATCTTTTAAACATCGTCCTTACCGGACGATGATGCTATTTCAGAATTTGGAGTTATTGCGTACCGAAGACCTTGCCTGCATAATCTTGCAGTCAAGAAAGGCAAGTTCATCACTTGCTCATGTCATTTGAAGTATTTTTATCAAATTACTTGCAAAGTATTATGGTTATCACTATTGCACAAAAATCAAAACCACTACTTTCATAACTATGAATATGACTATGTGGTGGGCAATGGAACCATGGATTGTGTTGATATGGTGGAGGTTCCATTGCACGGGCTTATATCCATCTAGGATTAAACAACAAATGTCGCCAGTGATTCTTGTGCCGTAATACCCGTGTTAACCATAAGATCCGGAGTGGGACGGAGTAGTCAAAAGTGTTTCCACCTCTCGTTCATCAACGGATGCGCTTTACCGTAGACACTTGTATCTGTCGGCGGCAAGCGGTAGGCTGGGGAAGCCTTAAGTCCCCACGGCACAGTCCGTAGACACTTGTCGTGCGAAGTGCAAGCGGTAGGCTGGGGAAGCCTTAAGTCCCCACGGTATTGCGGTCTATGATGGGTTGCAGCCACCGGCGTAGGAGTGTATGGTAAGAGCCCAGCACTGTTGTCGTGGTCGGGGTCCACCCTGAAATTACAGGAATAATGGGACCGACGTGGACCCAGGGTCGGCGCATGCAACAAAGGGTGGGTGTTCGAGGTAGCGGAGGAACATGATTGGCTAGACCTTATACCGGGCCTCACACCATAGGAAGTGTGGACGGGTCATTCCCGGTTGGCACCAAGGTTAAGATCTCTTATGGGTAAAGCAACACACCTCTGCAGAGTGTAAAAACTGTGACCTGTCACTCCCTGTTCCGGGATTGAGGAACTGCGAATGGGAAAGGAGCTCCATGAAGTTCTAGTAAACCGGTGAAGGCTGACGGACATAGTTCTTCTGAATAAAAGCAACCTCTTGAAGAAATGATTATGAAAACCTGCATTGGTATTAGACTTTCTGGTCTAATGCTGTAGCTAGTGCATTAAACACCTCTTTCCTATAATGAACTTGTTGAGTACGCTCGTACTCATACCACTCTTAAATCCCCTGCTTAGATATGGAGGCATTGAAGGAGGATCTACAGTGCAACTCGAAGGCCGAGGAGTCAACAACTACTTCAAGAGACAGGACCCTGTCAGATGAGTCAGATACCACATACAACAAGGAGAAAACCTAGATTAGCAATAGAAAGGAACTTTCTTCCTAAACCTAGCTCCTATTTAGCTAGAATCTATGCTTAGCCTCTATAGCTAGTTAAATACTCTACAAATAGAGTTCGTGATAAGACTAGACTACGAGTCGTTCTTCTGGAGTTATTTGCAGTTTTACCTCATTGTAAAGTAGGAGGCTGTGATGATCTTATGTAATAGAGTCAGTGTTGTAATTCTATAGACATGCCTTGGACCCGCATATGTTTCTGTTGTACCACTCTGAGCGATATAATACTAGTGGAACGGTGTTTCATTGGTGTTATATCAGACTTGCATACTACACCATGCAGTGGTATGCCGGGTCACCACAGTTCTCTCATTTAAATCTTGTCATGAACAATTCAAAATGAGGTTGAGACTCTGGTCATTTGGGTCTCACATGAATTGTTGATGGTATTAAATCTTTACCATGTTAGGATTAAAAGGTATGAGGTATGGAACCTCATTTAAATCATTTTCTCAAATGATAAGTATGAAGAGGTTGACTTTGGTCAACCTAGGTCATATATTGTTCATGAGAGAAATTAAATCTTAATAAGATAATGAGAGGAAATTATTTCTCTAAGTAATTAAAAGTAACACCTTATTTAGTATGAGAGGAAATTATTTTTCCTAAATAAGAAAACAACACATTTACCCACTTAATAGTAATGAGTGATGCTAGTTTACTTGTGTAAATTATAGGAGGTGTTTCACTTCATTTAAATCTTGTCCCAAGTACTTTCATATGAAGTTTGAACCCCTGGTCAAATACTCTCACATGAAATACTTGGAGATCTTAAATCATAATAGGTATTATTAAATGGTATGAGGTATCCCTACCTCATTTAAATCATTTCTCAAATGATGATGATGAATGGTTGACTTAGGTCAACATAAATTCATGTGTGATGGTTTGAGAAATTAAATCTTAAAGAAGATTCAATGAGAGGAAATTATTCCTCAAGAACTATATGGAAACTATCATTTACATATAAAATGAGAGGAAATTATTCTTCCTCAAAGCAAGACCACCAATGCACCAAATTGTATTAATTGTGTGAATAGAATAGTTTGTGTGAATATATGTGATGTTTGGAATAGCCAATAAATTGTTTGGTGATTGTATCCTTGTATTCGTATTTTAGACGCTAGTACCGAGGAGTATCAAGAGGAGGAGGAAGTCTACTTTCAAGGAGAAGAAGACCACTTTGATCACCTCAACCACCAAGGCAAGCTAATATTCTTGCAAGATAATACTCTTGCGAAGTGCAAAGCTCACCATGAGCAAGGCATTACCCATTTACCTTATGTTCCTGATCCTACTTCCCAGTTTTACTTTACAAGCTTTATTTACTTTTGTTTTATCAAAGTACTTTTTGATTCATGATTCACTTGGTTAGTATTGGATTAGTACAAGAGTATCAAAGTTAGCCTAGAAGCAAAGCAAAATACTTAGCACCCCTCTTACATAGATGCTAGTGCTAAATTGAAAGTGACTACTCTAGTTGGGAACTTGTGAAATGAAATGACTTTGAAAACCTTGGAATGATGAGTCATTCTATTGAAAGATTTTGAAGGTGAATATGACTTGTGAATGACTTGGTGAATTTTACAAAAACTGATGGTTGAGTTCGGATGCGATACCATTCCAATTTTACAAGTACCCCCGCAATACCTGATATGGGTAGGGCTTAACTAGAAGTTTATGTATCTTAGTATGGGTTCCCTCTAAACAAGCGTCATCGGGGTTATGCCAAGGGCTGCCTCCAAAGAAATATGGAATGATGTGATAGGACGTGAATATGAGGTGAATGTCCGGCCCAAGCCCTGTGCAGTTCCCAGGCTGACAGTTTGTCTTCACTGGGAGGCCAAGCTCATGGGGAGAGGTGCCTATACTAGGGTATGTAAGTGAAAGGTTATGGTTGGTAGTCCGCACACGGAGTGTGGTAAATCAGGGCCAGTTAACCCTGACGGATTATTGCAAATGTTGTGGCACAAGTGTACGACCTCTGCAGAGTGTAGATCTATTCGAATAGCCGCGTCCACGGTTATGGACGGTTGGAAAGGCCATACTGTTCCGTCATCAGAACTTTTCAAAAAAAAAGGTGACATGTGAAGGGTGACTTGTGATTTGAACTTGAAAGGTGAAAGGGTGAACTTGACTTGAATCACAACTGAGTTGTGGGAATGACACTAATGTTCCCACTTGAGTTAGTTAGCAAATGAAGAGGCTTTTACTAAAAGTTTGTGAACTAAAATTTGGCTTTATGCAAATAAACTTAGAGCTTAGCATCCCCTTCCATAGTTGATAATACTTACCTTAGTATTAGTTTGCGAGTACTTTAAAGTACTCATGGCTTTGTCCCTGGCTATTCAAATGGCCAGACTATGAAGAGGAGTACCAGAACCCGGAAGAAGGACAGCAGGACGTCTACGACAACTAGGATCACTCCTGACGTCAACAGTTGCCTGTGGAATAGATGGACTACTACTACGTTACTTCGCTTCCGCTATGTGTTTTGTAATTGATCAATAGATCATCTACTATTGTAATGAGACCGGATCATGTGATCCTTTGTTGTAAGACAATTACGATGTTGTAATGAATGATGTTCTGTGATATCAATCTATTATGTCTCGCAAAAACAATATTCCTGGGATTGCGAGGAATGGCATAATAGGCATCTGGACTTAAAAACCCGGGTGTTGACATTCGATCACTAAAGTCATCGTTGAATATGTGGGAGCCATTATGGATCTCCAGATCCCGCTATTGGTTATTGGTCGGAGTGAGTACTCAACCATGTCCGCATAGTTCGCGAACCGTAGGGTGACACACTTAAAGTTGGATGTTGAAATGGTAGAACTTGAATATGGAATGGAGTTCAAATATTTGTTCGGAGTCCCGGATGAGATCCCGGACATGACAAGGAGTTCCGGAATGGTCCGGAGAATAAGATTCATATATAGGAAGTCATTTTATGTGAATTAAAATGATCCGGAAGGTTCTATGGAAGGTTCTAGAAGGTTCTAGAAAAGTCCGGAAGAAACCACCAAGGAAGGCGGAGTCCCGGTGGGACTCCACCTCCCATGGCCGGCCAACCCTAAGGGGGAGGAGTCCCAAGTGGACTCCCCAAGGGGGGCCGGCCACCCCCTCCCAAGGAAGGTGGAACTCCCACCTCTAGTGGGAGTCCTAGCTTGGGTAGGTTTCATGAGTTATGGAAGGTTTTGGTTTGGGGTCTTATTCGAAGACTTGTAGACCAACTCTTGGGTGTTCCACCTATATAATGAGGGCCAAGGGGAGGGGCCGGCCACCCAAAGACCACAGCCTGGCCGCCCCCCTCAAGTGGCCGGCCACCCCCTCCCAAACCCTAGCCGCCCCCTTCTCCTCCATAAGCTCCCGCACGCTTAGCGAAGCTCCGCCGGAGTTCTCCACCGCCACCGACACCACGCCGTCGTGCTGTCGGATTCAAGAGGAGCTACTACTTCCGCTGCCCGCTGGAATGGGAGGTGGACGTCGTCTTCATCAACAACCGAACGTGTGACCGAGTACGGAGGTGCTGCCCGTTCGTGGCGCCGGTGATCAAGATCTTCTA
Organism: Lolium perenne; assembly: GCF_019359855.2. Lineage (NCBI taxonomy): Eukaryota > Viridiplantae > Streptophyta > Magnoliopsida > Poales > Poaceae > Lolium > Lolium perenne. Next base: position 265,411,485 of record NC_067246.2, on the reverse strand, counting down.
CGCGCTTTTGCAAGCGGCAAGTGAACGTCTACCGCAGCAACAAGAGCCTCATCTTGTAGGCTTTGGAATCTCTTCAAGGGTGAGACTCGATAATCCCCTCGTTGCTACCATCTTCTAGATTGCATCTTGGCTTGGATTGCGTGTTCGCGGTAGGAAAATTTTTGTTTTCTATGCAACGTTATCCTACAGTGGTATCAGAGCCGTGTCTATGCATAGATAGTTGCACGAGTAGAACACAATGGTTTTGTGGGCGTTGATGCTCTTGTTATCTTTAGTTTGAGTACTTTGCATCTTTGTGGCATAGTGGGATGAAGCGGCTCGGACTAACTTTACATGACCGCGTTCATGAGACTTGTTCCTCGTTCGACATGCAACTTGTATTGCATAAGAGGCTTTGCGGGTGTCTGTCTCTCCTACTATAGTGAAGATTCAATTTACTCTTCTATTGAAAACATTAGTATCAACATTGTGGTTCATGTTCGTAGGTAGATTAGATCTCTCTCGAAAACCCTAAACCACGTAAAATATGCAAACCAAATTAGAGACGTCTAACTTGTTTTTGCAGGGTTTGGTGATGTGATATGGCCATAATGTAATGATGAATATGTATGAGATGATCATTATTGTATTGTGGCAACCGGCAGGAGCCTTATGGTTTTCTTTAAATTTCATGTTGAGTAGTATTTCAAAGTAGTTGTAATAGTTGCTACATGGAGGACAATCATGAAGACGGCGCCATTGACCTTGACGCTACACCGACGATGATGGAGATCATGCCCGAAGATGATGGAGATCATGTCCGTGCTTTGGAGATGAAGATCAAAGGCGCAAAGACAAAAGGGCCATATCATATCACATATGAACTGCATGTGATGTTAATCCTTTTATGCATCTTATTTTGCTTAGATCGCGACAGTAGCATTATAAGATGATCCCTCACTAAAATCTCAAGATAATAAAGTGTTCATCCTTAGTAGCACCGTTGCCAAGACTTGTCGTTTCGAAGCATCTCGTGATGATCGGGTGTGATAGAATCAACAAGTGCATACAACGGGTGCAAGACAGTTTTGCACATGCGGATACTAAGGTGGCCTTGACGAGCCTAGCATGTACAGACATGGTCTCGGAACACGTGATACCGAAAGGTAGAGCATGAATCATATGGTTGATATGATGAACACTTTGAGTGTTCGCCATTGAAATCACACCTTGTCTCGTGATGATCGGACTTAGGTGCGGTGGATTTGGTTCGTGTGATCACTAAGACAATGCGAGGGATATTGTTTTGAGTGGGAGTTCACCTAGATTTTTAATTATGTTGAATTAAAATTTGAACTCAATTTGTCATAAACTTAGTCTAAACTTTTGCAAATATATGTTGTAGAGATGGCGTCCCCAATCAATTTTAACCAGTTCCTAGAGAAAGAAAAACTTAAGAGCAACGGTAGCAACTTCACCGACTGGTTCCGTCATGTGAGGATCTTCCTCTCTGGCGGAAATCTGCAATATGTGCTTGATGCACCGCTAGGTGATCCTCCTGCAGAAACTGAAACCGATGAAGTAAAAGCTGTTTACGAGACTCGGAAAACTCGGTACTCTCAAGTTCAGTGTGCCATCCTGTGCAGTCTGGAATCCGTTCTTCAAAAACGTTTTGAGCACCACGATCCTCATGAGTTGATGAAAGAGCTGAAAGCTATTTTTGAGACTCATGCGACCGTGGAGTGCTATGAAGCATCGAAACATTTCTTCAGCTGTATGATGGAAGAAGGCAGCTCCGTTAGTGAGCACATGCTCGCCATGACCGGGCATGCGAAGAAACTCAGTGACTGGGGACTAGTGATTCCTAACAGATCGGGATTAATCGTGTCCTTCAATCACTGCCACCAAGTTACAAGAACTTTGTGATGAACTACAATATGCAGAACATGAACAAGGAGTTACCTGAACTCTTTGGCATGCTAAAAGCTGCTGAGATTGAGATCAAGAAAGAGCACCAAGTGTTGATGGTCAACAAGACCACCAGTTTCAAGAAACAGGGCAAGTCTAAGGGAAAATTCAAGAAGGGTGGCAAGAAAGCTGCCACGCCTCCTGTGAAACCTAAGAACGGCCCTAAGCCTGATGCTGAGTGCTATTACTTCAAGGAGAAGGGACACTGGAAGCGTAATTGCTCCAAGTATCTGGCTGATCTGAAGAGCGGCCTTGTCAAGAAGGAGAAAGAAGGTATATCTGATATACATGTTATAGATGTTTATCTCACTGGTTCTCGTTCTAGTACCTGGGTATTTGATACTGGTTCGGTTGCTCATATTTGTAACTCGAAAGCTTGAGGAACTAAAGAATAAACGAAGACTACTGAAAGATGAAGTGACGATGCGCGTTGGAAACGGATCCAAAGTCGATGTGATCGCTGTCGGCACACTTCCTCTACATCTACCTTCGGGATTAGTTTTAAGCCTAAATAATTGTTATTTTGTACCAGCGTTGAGCATGAACATTATATCTGGATCTTGTTTAATGCAAGACGGTTATTCATTCAAGTCTAAGAATAATGGTTGTTCTATTTTTATGAATAATATCTTTTATGGTCGAGCACCAGAAAAGAATGGCTTATTTCTGTTAGATCTCGATAGTAGTGATACGCATATACATAACATTGATGCTAAGCGAATTAAATTGAATGATAATTCTACTTATATGTGGCACTGTCGTCTTGGTCATATTGGAGTGAAACGCATGAAGAAACTCCATACCGATGGATTACTTGAATCACTTGACTTTGAGTCACTTGATAGATGCGAAGCATGTCTAATGGGAAAAATGACTAAGACTCCATTTTCTGGTATGATGGAGCGAGCTACTGACTTATTGGAAATCATACATACCGATGTGTGCGGACCAATGAGCGTAGCATCGCGCGGTGGTTATCGTTATGTTCTAACCTTCACAGATGATCTGAGTAGATATGGGTATATCTATTTCATGAAACATAAATCCGAAACTTTCGAGAAGTTTAAGGAATTCCAAAGTGAAGTAGAAAATCAACGTAACAAGAAGATTAAATTTTTACGATCTGATCGTGGAGGTGAATATCTGAGTTATGAGTTTGGCATGCATTTAAAGAAATGCGGAATACTTTCACAATTGACACCGGGAACACCTCAACGAAACGGTGTGTCCGAACGTCGTAATCGAACTCTCTTAGATATGGTTCGTTCTATGATGTCTCTTACTGATTTGCCGTTATCATTTTGGAGTTATGCATTAGAGACAGTCGCATTCACTTTAAATAGAGCACCATCAAAATCCGTAGAAACGACACCGTATGAATTATGGTTTAATAAGAAACCTAAGCTGTCGTTCCTGAAAGTTTGAGGTTGCGAAGCCTATGTAAAGAAGTTACAACCGGACAAGCTAGAACCCAAAGCGGAGAAATGCGTCTTCATAGGATACCCTAAGGAAACTATAGGGTACACTTTCTATCACAAATCCGAAGGCAAAATCTTTGTTGCTAAGAACGGAACCTTTCTTGAGAAAGAATTTCTCACTAAAGAAGTGACTGGAAGAAAGGTAGAACTCGATGAGATTGATGAATCTATACTCGTTGATCAGAGTAGCGCAGTATCGGAAGTTGTACCTGTACCGCCTACACCGGCAACGAGAGGAAGCTAATGATAATGATCATGAAACTTCGAACGAGGAAACTCTTTGAACCTCGCAGATCGACAAGGGAATGTGCCACTCCTGATTGGTATGATCCTTGTCTAAATGTCATGATTGTGGATAACAATGATGAGGACCCTGCGACGTATGAAGAAGCGATGATGAGCCCAGATTCCAACAAATGGCAAGAAGCCATGAAATCCGAAATGGGATCCATGTATGATAACAAAGTATGGACTTTGGTAGACTTACGATAGCCGAAAGGCTGTCGAGAATAAATGGATCTTCAAGAGAAAAACAAGATCTTGATGGTAATATTACTGTCTATAAAGCTCGACTTGTCGCAAAGGGTTTCCGACAAATTCAAGGAGTTGACTACGATGAGACTTTCTCACATGTAGCGAAGCTAAAATCTGTGAGGATTTTGTTAGCAATAGCTGCATTTTTCGATTATGAGATTTGGCAGATGGATGTCAAAACGGCGTTCCTTAATGGAGACATTGATGAAGAGTTGTATATGGTACAACCCAAAGGTTTTGTCGATCCTAAAAATGCTGACAAAGTATGCAAACTTCAGCGTTCAATCTATGGACTGAAGCAAGCATCAAGAAGTTGGAACCGACGCTTTGATAAGGTGATCAAAGACTTCGGGTTTATACAGTGTCATGGAGAGGCCTGTATTTAGACGAAAGTGAGTGGGAGCTGTAGCATTCCTGATATTATATGTAGATGACATATTATTGATCGGGAATGATATAGAACTATTAAGCAGTGTAAAAGGTTATTTGAATAATAGCTTTTCAATGAAAGACCTTGGTGAAGCATCGTATATATTAGGCATCAAGATTTATAGAGATAGATCAAGACGCCTAATAGGGCTATCACAGAGTACATATCTGGACAAGATTCTAAAGAAGTTTAGAATGGACGAAAGTAAGACAGGGTTCGTACCTATGTTACCGAGGCAAGGTCTTGAGTAAGACTCAAGGACCGGCTACGACGAGAAGAAAGAGAAAGGATGAGTAATATCCCCTATGCCTTGGCGATGGGATCTATCATGTATGCCATGCTATGTACTAGACCGGATATAGCACATGTCGTTAGTTTGACTAGCAGATATCAAAGTGATCCAGAATGGAACAACTGGACAGCGGTCAAGAATATCCTGAAGTACTTGAAAAGAACTAAGGATATGTTTCTTTGTTATGGAGGTGACCAAGAGCTCGTTGTAAGTGGTTACACCGATGCAAGTTGGAACACCGATGCTGATGACTCTAAGTCACGGTGCAGGTACGTGTTTATATTGAATGGTGCTGCAAAGTGGTCGGGCAAGCTCGAAGCAGTGCACGGTGGCGAAGTCTTCAACAGAATCAGAGTACATAGCAGCTTCAGAGGCTTCATCAGAAGCGGTATGGATGAAGAGGTTCATTGTAGAGCTCGGTGTGGTTCCTAGTGCATTGGACCCATTAATCATTTACAGTGATAACATGGGTGCCATCGCCAATGCACAAGAGCCAAGGTCACACAAGAGGCTGAAGCATATCAAGCTGCGTTACCACTCGATTCGCGAGTACATCGAAGATGGAGAAGTAAAGATTTGCAAAGTACACACTGATCTGAATGTAGCAGATCCGTTGACTAAAGCTCTCCCTAGGGCAAAGCATGACCAACACCAGAATGCCATGGGTGTTAGGTATATTACAATGTAATCTAGATTATTGACTCTAGTGCAAGTGGGAGACTGAAGGAGATATGCCCTAGAGGCAATAATAAAGTGGTTATTATTTATATCTTTATGTTTATGATAAATGTTTATATGTCATGCTATAATTGTATTAACCAAAACATTAGTACATGTGTGATATGTAGACAAACAGAGAGTCCCTAGTATGCCTCTTAACTAGCTTGTTGATTAATAGATGATTAGTTTCATAATCATGAACATTGGATGTTATTAATAACAAGGTTATATCATTGTATGAATGATGTAATGGACAGACCCAATTAAGCGTAGCATAAGATCACGTCATTAAGTTATTTGCTATAAGCTTTCGATACATAGTTACCTAGTCCTTATGACCATGAGATCATGTAAATCACTTATACCGGAAAGGTACTTTGATTACACCAAACGCCACTGCATAAATGGGTGGTTATAAAGGTGGGATTAAGTATCCGGAAAGTATGAGTTGAGGCATATGGATCAACAGTGGGATTTGTCCATCCCGATGACGGATAGATATACTCTGGGCCCTCTCGGTGGAATGTCGTCTAATGTCTTGCAAGCATATGAATAAGTTCATAAGAGACCACTGATACGTCTCCGACGTATCGATGATTTCTTATGTTCCATGCCACATTATTGATGATATCTACATGTTTTATGCATACTTTACATCATATTTATGCATTTTCCGGCACTAACCTATTAACAAGATGCCGAAGAGCCAGTTGTTGTTTTCTACTGTTTTTGGTTTCAGAAATCCTAGTAAGGAAATATTCTCGGAATTGGACGAAATCAACGCCCAGGGGCCTATTTTCACATGAAGCTTCCAGAAGACCGGAGAGTCAACGAAGTGGGGCCACGAGGTGGCCAGGAGGTTGGGTGGCGCGGCCCCACCCTTGGCCACGCCAGCCTGTCTCCTGGGCCCCTCGCGACGCCCCCTGACCTACCCTTCCGCCTACAAATAGCCTTCGTCGCGAAACCCCCAGTACCGAGAGCCACGATACGGAAAACCTTCCAGAGACGCCGCCGCCGCCAGTCCCATCTCGGGGGATTCAGGAGATCGCCTCCAGCACCCTGCCGGAGAGGGGAATCATCTCCCGGAGGACTCTACGCCGCCATGGTCGCCTCCGGAGTGATGAGTGAGTAGTTCACCCCTGGACTATGGGTCCATAGCAGTAGCTAGATGGTTGTCTTCTCCTCATTATGCTTCATTGTCGGATCTTGTGAGCTTCCTAACATGATCAAGATCATCTATCTGTAATGCTGTATGTTGTGTTTGTTGGGATCCGATGGATAGAGAATACTATGTTACATTGATTATCAATTTATATCTATGTGTTGTTTATGATCTTGCATGCTCTCCGTTATTAGTAGAGGCTCTGGCCAAGTTTTTGCTAGTAACTCCAAGAGGGGGTATTTATGCTCGATAGTGGGTTCATGTCTCCGTGAATCTGGGGGGGTGACAGAAACCTCTAAGGTTATGGATGTGCTGTTGTCACTAGGGATAAAACATTGATGCTATGTCCGAGGATGTAGTTATTGATTACATTACGCGCAATACTTAATGCAATTGTCTGTTGTTAGCAACTTAATACTGGAAGGGGTTCGGATGATAACCTGAAGGTGGACTTTTTAGGCATAGATGCATGCTGGATAGCGGTCTATGTACTTTGTCGTAATGCCCAATTAAATCTCACTATACTCATCATAATATGTATGTGCATGGTCATGCCCTCTCTATTTGTCAATTGCCCAACTGTAATTTGTTCACCCAACATGCTGTTTATCTTATGGGAGAGACACCTCTAGTGAACTGTGGACCCCGGTCCAATTCTCTATACTGAAATACACCCATCACTGCAATACTTGTTCTACTGTTTTCTGCAAACAATCATCTTCCACACTATACATCTAATCCTTTGTTACAGCAAGCCGGTGAGATTGACAACCTCGCTGTTTCGTTGGGGCAAAGTACTTGGTTTGTGTTGTGCAGGTTCCACGTTGGTGCCGGAATCCCTGGTGTTGCGCCGCACTACATCTCGCCGCCATCAACCTTCACGTGCTTCTTGACTCCTACTGGTTCGATAAACCTTGGTTTCTTACTGAGGGAAACTTGCCGCTGTGCACATCACACCTTCCTCTTGGGGTTCCCAATGGACGCGTGTCGAACGGAAAGACAATACGTCAACCACGCGCATCAAGCAAAATTTCTGGCGCCGTTGCCGGGGAGGAAAGGTAAAAGGCACTCATACTTCGGTTCCAGGTAACAGTACTTTTCTGGCGCCATTGTGTTTGTGCTCGAAGCTATTTCCTTTAGATACTGCAATTGCATCTTTTTGTTTCTTGTTTACACTAGTTTGGCATAATGGACAACAATGAGCTTCTTATTCTATTTCCTGATATAAAACATGGATGGTTTGATCCGAAAATTAAAAAACCCATGGAACATATTAGCATGAACACATTGAACACTATTGTTGCTAATGATATGGAAAATTCTAAGCTTGGGGAAGCTGGTTTTGATGAGCATGATCTTTTTAGTCCCCCAAGCATTGAGGAGAAAATTTACTTTGATGACACTTTGCCTCCCATTTATGACGATAGTGGTATTTTGGTGCCACCTACTATTGAGGATAAAGTTTATTATGATTATACTATGCCTCCTACATTTGATGATTATGGTGATGAGAATAATAATGATAGCTACCTTGTTGAATTTGCTCCCACTACAATTAATAAGAATGACTATGCTTATGTTGGGAGTAGTAATTATTTTATGCATGAGACTCATGATAAGAATGCTTTATGTGATAGTTATATTGTTGAGTTTGTTCATGATGCTACTGGAAATTATTATGAGAGAGGAAAATATGGTTGTAGAAATTTTCATGTTACTAAAATACCTCTCTATATGCTGAAATTTTTGAAGTTACACTTGTTTTGTCTTCCTATGCTATTCACTTTGTTCTTCATTGACTTGTTTATTTACAAGATTCCTTTTCATAGGAAGCATGTTAGGTTTAAATTTGTTTTGAATTTGCCTCGTGATGCTCTCTTTTGCTTCAAATACTATTTCTTGCGAGTGCATCATTAAAACTGCTGAGCCCATCTTAATGGCTATAAAGAAAGAACTCCTTGGGAGATAACCCATGTGTTTATTCTACTACAGTAATTTGTTTTTATTTTGTGTCTTGGAAGTTGTTTACTACTGTAGCAACCTCTCCTTATCTTAGTTTATTGTTTTTTTGTGCCAAGTAAAGTCGTTGATAGTAAGGTTCATACTAGATTTGGATTACTGCACAGAAACAGATTTCTTTGCTGTCACGAATCTGGGTCTAATTCTCTGTAGGTAACTCAGAAAATTAAGCCAATTTACGTGAGTGATCCTCAGATATGTACGCAACTTTCATTCAATTTGAGCATTTTCATTTGAGCAAGTCTGGTGCCTCGATAAAATTCGTCTTTACGAACTATTCTGTTTTGACAGATTCTGCCTTTTATTTCGCATTGCCTGTTTTGTTGTGTTCGATGGATATTTCGATTCCATTGACTTTCAGTAGCTTTGTACAATGTCCAGAAGTGTTAAGAATGATTATGTCACCTCTGAACATGTATATTTTGATTGTGCACTAACTCTCTAATGAGTTGTTTTGAGTTTGGTGTGGAGGAAGTTTTCAAGGATCAAGAGAGGGAGATGACACAACATGATCAAGGAGAGTGAAAGCTCTAAGCTTGGGGATGCCCCGGTGGTTCACCCCTGCATATATCAAGAAGACTCAAGCGTCTAAGCTTGGGGATGCCCAAGGCATCCCCTTCTTCATCGACAACATTATCAGGTTCCTCCCCTGAAACTATATTTTTATTCCATCACATCTTATGTGCTTTGCTTGGAGCGTCGGTTTGTTTTTGTTTTTTGTTTTGTTTGAATAAAATGGATCCTAGCATTCTTTGTGTGGGAGAGAGACACACTCCACTGTTGCATATGGACAAGTATGTCCTTAGGCTTTACTCATAGTATTCATGGCGAAAGTTTCTTCTTCGTTAAATTGTTGTATGGTTGGAAACGGGAAATGTTGCATGTGGTAGTGTATAATAAAATACTTGTAGAACATTGAGCTTTGATAACTTGATTCTTTGCAAATGTTTTGAGGTATTTAGATGGTAAGGCTTGCTGGATAAATAAGTTAAAATTAGTAGTGGATTGTTGTCTTTAAGCTTGTGCCGTACTACAAACTCTATTTAAATGGTTGAAGGCGTAGTTGGACTTGATAGCTTTCCATGTCTGAGAGTTCATCGTAATAACTAAGTTGTGCTGAAGGTCGAGGGAGCTAGCGGGGTACTTGTGCCACCGTGAACGGCCCTCCTTGGAGTAAATTTTAATCATGCTCTTAATGATGAACCTGCTAGTTGTTTGCAATAAGCTTGTGAGTTCTTTTTGACTAATGTTAAGCTACGGTTTTTGGCACTTCCACCATCCAAATTTGCTAGCCTCTTCGGTACTGTGCATTGCCTTTTGCTCACATTGAGAATTGTGCATACTTCGCCGGTACATCCAAACCCGTGGGAGAACTTTCTCTTGTTCTCCTACACATAAGCCCATACATCTCCTCAAAACAGCCACCATACCTACCTACCACAGCATTTCCATAGCTGTTCCGAGATATATTGCCATGCAACATCCATTTTTACATTACATGCCATGTTGTGATTTATTATTTATATATTGCTTTGCATGATCATATACAGCTGATGTGTGGTTTACCCATGTTACGCTAGATCATTTCACATCCTGCTACACTGGCAGAAGCATACAGTTTCATACATCATGTTTCATTCATTATGAGTTATTTGTACCAAAAAGTGTGTTGTCATATTAGGATGTTGCCCCTAAAAATGAAAAGAGCCGTGGAGGCCATCAAAAAGAAAAGAAAAAAAAAGAAGAAAGAAAGAAAAAAAATGAAAAGAAAGAAAAAAGGAAAAGAAAAAGAAAAAAAGAGAATAAAGAAAAAGGGGGCAGCATTACTATCTTTTATCCACACTTGTGCTCATGTTTTAGCACCCGCATTATTCATAGTCATCATTTGTGCTCATGTTTAGCACCTACATTCATATGAGAGAGTTTTCATGTTTTACTAGTATAACTATGTGGGGAATTTACACTATAGAACTTGGGTTGTATATTCCAATGATGAGCCTCCTCAAAAGTGCTCTAGGTCTTCGTGAGCAACCAAGTTGGATGCACCCCCACTAGTTCCATTGGAGAGCTTTCATACACATATAGCTCTATGTGCATCCGTTGCATGGCAATCACTACTCCTTGCATAGCATCGATCATAAGGCTTCCTCTTGTCTAATGGTCATTTACAGCTTTGCAAGCCTTTCTTCCATTTGGCCTTCCAAACCCCCATTAATGTTCTTTATGCCATAACATCCTGGTGCTAATACCAAATGCTTGCGCTCACTGGTTGAGTAGACTTCGAAACAGTTGATTCATGACGTTCATGTTTATGTTTACTTGACTGAATCCTTCTTATGTTGTGAAAATTTACTTGATGCTTGGAATGAAGGATAGAACTTCTATGCTGAATACTTAATACATCTTTAATGAACTTTGTACGGTTGCATGTCTTTAAAGCAATAGTTCATGAAAACTTCTAGCTTGTCTAACTCTTGCATTATCATCTCTTATATCAATATAGATACTTGCTTTGAATGATTTGATCTCAGCTCATATGCTTTACAATAGTATGATCAAGGTTATGATGGCATGTCACTCCAGAAATTATCTTTGTTATCGTTTACCTGCTCGGGACGAGCAGGAACTAAGCTTGGGGATGCTGATACGTCTCCGACGTATCGATAATTTCTTATGTTCCATGCCACATTATTGATGATATCTACATGTTTTATGCATACTTTACATCATATTTATGCATTTTCCGGCACTAACCTATTAACAAGATGCCGAAGAGCCAGTTGCTGTTTTCTACTGTTTTTGGTTTCAGAAATCCTAGTAAGGAAATATTCTCGGAATTGGACGAAATCAACGCCCAGGGGCCTATTTTCACACGAACCTTCCAGAAGACCAGAGAGTCAACAAAGTGGGGCCACGAGGTGGCCAGGAGGTAGGGCGGCGTGGCCCCACCCTTGGCCGCGCTAGCCTGTCTCCTGGGCCCCTCGCGACGCCCCCTGACCTACCCTTCCGCCTACAAATAGCCTTCGTCGCAAAACCCCCAGTACCGAGAGCCACGATACGGAAAACCTTCCAGAGACGCCGCCGCCGCCAATCCCATCTCGGGGGATTCAGGAGATCGCCTCCGGCACCCTGCCGGAGAGGGGAATCATCTCCCGGAGGACTCTACGCCGCCATGGTCGCCTCCGGAGTGATGAGTGAGTAGTTCACCCCCGGACTATGGGTCCATAGCAGTAGCTAGATGGTTGTCTTCTCCTCATTATGCTTCATTGTCGGATCTTGTGAGCTGCCTAACATGATCAAGATCATCTATCTGTAATGCTATATGTTGTGTTTATTGGGATCCGATGGATAGAGAATACTATGTTATGTTGACTATCATTTTATATCTATGTGTTGTTTATGATCTTGCATGCTCTCCGTTATTAGTAGAGGCTCTGGCCAAGTTGTTGCTAGTAACTCCAAGAGGGGGTATTTATGCTCGATAGTGGGTTCATGTCTCCGTGAATCTGGGGGAGTGATAGAAACCTATAAGGTTATGGATGTGCTGTTGCCACTAGGGATAAAACATTGATGCTATGTCCGAGGATGTAGTTATTGATTACATTACGCGCAATACTTAATGCAATTGTCTGTTGTTAGCAACTTAATACTGGAAGTGGTTCGGATGATAACCTGAAGGTGGACTTTTTAGGCATAGATGCATGCTGGCTAGCGGTCTATGTACTTTGTCGTAATGCCCAATTAAATCTCACTATACTCATCATAATATGTATGTGCATGGTCATGCCCTCTCTATTTGTCAATTGTCCAACTGTAATTTGTTCACCCAACATGCTGTTTATCTTATGGGAGAGACACCTCTAGTGAACTGTGGACCCCGGTCCAATTCTCTATACTGAAATACAATCTACTGCAATACTTGTTCTACTGTTTTCTGCAAACAATCATCATCCACACTATACATCTAATCCTTTGTTACAGCAAGCCGGTGAGATTGACAACCTCGCTGTTTCGTTGGGGCAAAGTACTTGGTTTGTGTTGTGCAGGTGATGGCGTGTAACTCACACGTTCGTTGGGAACCCCAAGAGGAAGGTATGATGCGCACAGCAGCAAGATTTCCCTCAGAAAGAAACCAAGGTTTATCGAACCAGGAGGAGCCAAGAAGCACGTTGAAGGTTGATGGCGGCGGGATGTAGTGCGGCGCAACACCAGGGATTCCGGCGCCAACGTGGAACCTGCACAACACAACCAAAGTACTTTGCCCCAACGAAACAGTGAGGTTGTCAATCTCACCGGCTTCTTTGTAACAAAGGATTAACCGTATTGTGTGGAAGATGATTGTTTGCAGAAAATAGTAGAACAGTATTGCAGTAGATTGTATTTCAGTAAAGAGAATTGGACCGGGGTCCACAGTTCACTAGAGGTGTCTCTCCCATAAGATAAACAGCATGTTGGGTGAACAAATTACAGTTGGGCAATTGACAAATAAAGAGGGCATGACCATGCACATACATATCATGATGAGTATAGTGAGATTTAATTGGGCATTACGACAAAGTACATAGACCGCCATCCAGCATGCATCTATGCCTAAAAAGTCCACCTTCAGGTTATCATCCGAACCCCCTCCAGTATTAAGTTGCTAACAACAGACAATTGCATTAAGTATTGTGCGTAATGTAACTAGTGACTACATCCTTGAACATAGCACCAATGTTTTATCCCTAGTGGCAACAGCACATCCATAACCTTAGAGGTTCTTGTCACCCCTCCAGATTCACGGAGACATGAACCCACTATCGAGCATAAATACTCCCTCTTGGAGTTACTAGCATCAACTTGGCCAGAGCATCTACTAATAACAGAGAGCATGCAAGATCATAAACAACACATAGACATAGCTTTGATAATCAACATAACAAGTATTCTCTATTCATCGGATCCCAACAAACGCAACATATAGAATTACAGATAGATGATCTTGATCATGTTAGGCAGCTCACAAGATCCGACAATGATAGCACAATGGGGAGAAGACAACCATCTAGCTACTACTATGGACCCATAGTCCAGGGGTAGACTACTCACTCATCACACCGGAGGCGACCATGGCGGCGTAGAGTCCTACGGGAGATGATTCCCCTCTCCGGCAGGGTGCCGGAGGCGATCTCCTCGATCCCCCGAGATGGGATCGGCGTTGGCGGCGTCTCTGGAAGGTTTTCCGTATCGTGGCTCTCGATACTGGGGTTTTCGTCACGGAGGATTTAAGTAGGCGGAAGGGTAGGTCAAGAGGCGGCACGAGGGGCCCAGACCATAGGGCCGCGCGGCCAGGGCAGGGGCCGCGCCGCCCTATGCTCTGGCTGCCTCGTGGCCCCTCTTCGTCTCGTCTTCGGACTTCTGGAAGCTTCGTGGAAAAATAGGCCCCTGGGCGTTGATTTCGTCCAATTCCGAGAATATTTCCTTACTAGGATTTCTGAAACCAAAAACAGCAGAAAACAGCAACTGGCACTTCGGCATCTTGTTAATAGGTTAGTTCCAGAAAATGCACGAATATGACATAAAGTGTGCATAAAACATGTAGATAACATCAATAATGTGGCATGGAACATAAGAAATTATCGATACGTCGGAGACGTATCAGCATCCCCAAGCTTAGTTCTGCTCGTCCCGAGCGAGTAAAGCGATAACACGTGATAATTTCTGGAGTGACATGCCATCATAATCTTGATCATACTATTTGTAAAGCATATGTAGTGAATGCAGCGATCAAAACAATGTATATGACATGAGTAAACAAGTGAATCATATAGCAAAGACTTTTCATGAATAGCACTTCAAGACAAGCATTAATAAGTCTTGCATAAGAGTTAACTCATAAAGCAATAATTCAAAGTAAAGGCATTGAAGCAACACAAAAGAAGATTAAGTTTCAGCGGTTGCTTTCAACTTATAACATGTATATCTCATGGATATTGTCAACATAGAGTAATATAATAAGTGCAATAAGCAAGTATGTAGGAATCAATGCATAGTTCACACAAGTGTTTGCTTCTTGAGGTGGAGAGAAATAGGTGAACTGACTCAACATTGAAAGTAAAAGAATGGTCCTCCATAGAGGAAAAGCATCGATTGCTATATTTGTGCTAGAGCTTTGATTTTGAAAACATGAAACAATTTTGTCAACGGTAGTAATAAAGCATATGTATCATGTAAATTATATCTTATAAGTTGCAAGCCTCATGCATAGTGTACTAATAGTGCCCGCACCTTGTCCTAATTAGCTTGGACTACCGGATCATCACAATGCACATGTTTTGACCAAGTGTCACAAAGGGGTACCTCTATGCCTTTGTACAAAGGTCTAAGGAGAAAGCTCGCATTTGGATTTCTTGCTATTGATTATTCTCAACTTAGACATCCATACCGGGACAACATAGACAACAGATAATGGACTCCTCTTTTATGCATAAGCATGTAACAACAATTAATAATTTTCTCATTTGAGATTGAGGATATATGTCCAAAACTGAAACTTCCACCATGGATCATGGCTTTAGTTAGCGGCCCAATGTTCTTCTCTAACAATATGCATGCTTAACCATAAGGTGGTAGATCGCTCTTACTTCAGACAAGACGAACATGCATAGCAACTCACATGAAATTCAACAATGAATAGTTGATGGCGTCCCCAGTGAACATGGTTATCGCACAACAAGCAACTTAATAAGAGATAAAGTGCATAATTACATATTCAATACCACAATAGTTTTTAAGCTATTTGTCCCATGAGCTATATATTGCAAAGGTGAATGATGGAGTTTTAAAGGTAGCACTCAAGCAATTTACTTTGGAATGGCGGAAAATACCATGTAGTGGGTAGGTATGGTGGACACAAATGGCATAGTGGTTGGCTCAAGTATTTTGGATGCATGAGAAGTATTCCCTCTCGATACAAGGTTTAGGCTAGCAAGGCTTATTTGAAACAAACACAAGGATGAACCGGTGTAGCAAAACTCACATAAAAGACATATTGTAAACATTATAAGACTCTACACCGTCTTCCTTGTTGTTCAAACTCAATACTAGAAATTATCTAGACCTTAGAGAAACCAAATATGCAAACCAAATTTTAGCATGCTCTATGTATTTCTTCATTAATGGGTGCAAAGCATATGATGCAAGAGCTTAAACATGAGCACAACAATTGCCAAGTATCACATTACCCAAGACATTTATAGCAATTACTACATGTATCATTTTCCAATTCCAACCATATAACAATTTAACGAAGGAGAAACTTCGCCATGAATACTATGAGTAGAAACTAAGGACATACTTGTCCATATGCTACAGCGGAGCGTGTCTCTCTCCCATAAAGTGAATGCTAGGATCCATTTTATTCAAACAAAACAAAAACAAAAACAAACCGACGCTCCAAGCAAAGCACATAAGATGTGACGGAATAAAAATATAGTTTCAGGGGAGGAACCTGATAATGTTGTCGATGAAGAAGGGGATGCCTTGGGCATCCCCAAGCTTAGACGCTTGAGTCTTCTTGATATATGCAGGGGTGAACCACCGGGGCATCCCCAAGCTTAGAGCTTTAACTCTCCTTGATCATGTTGCATCATACTCCTCTCTTGATCCTTGAAAACTTCCTCCACACCAAACTCGAAACAACTCATTAGAGGGTTAGTGCACAATAAAAATTAACATATTCAGAGGTGACACAATCATTCTTAACACTTCTGGACATTGCATAATGCTACTGGACATTAGTGGATCAAAGAAATTCATCCAACATAGCAAAAGAGGCAATGCGAAATAAAAGGCAGAATCTGTCAAAACAGAACAGTTCGTATTGACGAATTTTAAAATGGCACCAGACTTGCTCAAATGAAAATGCTCAAATTGAATGAAAGTTGCGTACATATCTGAGGATCATGCACGTAAATTGGGTTAATTTTCTGAGCTACCTACAGGGAGGTGGACCCAGATTCGTGACAGCAAAGAAATCTGGAACTGCGCAGTAATCCAAATCTAGTACTTACTTTACTATCAAAGACTTTACTTGGCACAACAAAACACTAAACTAAGATAAGGAGAGGTTGCTACAGTAGTAAACAACTTCCAAGACACAAAATAAAAACAAAGTACTGTAGGTAAAAACATGGGTTGTCTCCCATAAGCGCTTTTCTTTAACGCCTTTCAGCTAGGCGCAGAAAGTGTGCATCAAGTATTATCGAAGGATGGGGCTTCTACAGCGGGATGTGGAGTTTTCTCAACTATGCATATTATCTTTTCTATGTGAGTTTCAGAGGCTCCCTTTTCATTAGTCTTGGGCTTGCTACCCTCATCAAACAAATCTTCAGGAACAATCCAATCAAAATTATTTTCTAATGCCTCACACATTCCCAAGAGCTTACAAGGTATTGATGTTTTAATATCCCCCTCATAATTAACTTTATTAGTGTACTTTTGTCTATCCTTTTCCATCTTCTCAAGGGTACTGGCAAAGTTGGTATGAGAGCCTAGCATATTATATTTAGTGAAAACTTTCCTAGCTTCTCTCGCTATTCCCCCAAATTCTTTAAGAAGGGTTTCTAATACAAAATCTTTCTTTTCTCCTTCTTCCATATCACTGAGTGTAAGAAACATATGTTGAATCACAGGATTAAGATTAACAAATCTAGCTTCTAACGCATGTACTAAAGAAGCAACAGCAATTTCATGAGTGGGGGCAAGTTCTACCAAGTGTCTATCTTCAAAATCTTCGACCGTACTAATATGAGTGAAAAAATCTTCTATATTGTCTTTCCCAAGGATAGACCCTCGGCCTACCGGTACATCTTTAAGAACAAACTTAGGAGGAAACATGATGAAATAAGTAAAGTAAATGCAAGTAACTAATTTTTTGTGTTTTTGATATAGCAAACAAGATAGCAAATAAAGTAAAACTAGCAACTAATTTTTTTGTATTTTGATTTAGTGCAGCAAACAAAGTAGTAAATAAAACTAAGCAAGACAAAAACAAAGTAAAGAGATTGAGAAGTGGAGACTCCCCTTGCAGCGTGTCTTGATCTCCCCGGCAACGGCGCCAGAAATTTAGCTTGATGGCGTGTAACTCACACGTTCGTTGGGAACCCCAAGAGGAAGGTATGATGCGCACAGCAGCAAGATTTCCCTCAGAAAGAAACCAAGGTTTATCGAACCAGGAGGAGCCAAGAAGCACGTTGAAGGTTGATGGCGGCGGGATGTAGTGTGGCGCAACACCAGGGATTCCGGCGCCAACGTGGAACCTGCACAACACAACCAAAGTACTTTGCCCCAACGAAACAGTGAGGTTGTCAATCTCACCGGCTTGCTGTAACAAAGGATTAACCGTATTGTGTGGAAGATGATTGTTTGCAGAAAACAGTAGAACAGTATTGCAGTAGATTGTATCCACAGTTCACTAGAGGTGTCTCTCCCATAAGATAAACAGCATGTTGGGTGAACAAATTACAGTTGGGCAATTGACAAATAAAGAGGGCATGACCATGCACATACATATCATGATGAGTATAGTGAGATTTAATTGGGCATTACGACAAAGTACATAGACCGCCATCCAGCATGCATCTATGCCTAAAAAGTCCACCTTCAGGTTATCATCCGAACTCCCTCCAGTATTAAGTTGCTAACAATAGACAATTGCATTAAGTATTGTGCGTAATGTAACTAGTGACTACATCCTTGAACATAGCACCAATGTTTTATCCCTAGTGGCAACAGCACATCCATAACCTTAGAGGTTCTTGTCACCCCTCCAGATTCGCGGAGACATGAACCCACTATCGAGCATAAATACTCCCTCTTGGAGTTACTAGCATCAACTTGGCCAGAGCATCTACTAATAACGGAGAGCATGCAAGATCATAAACAACACATAGACATAGCTTTGATAATCAACATAACAAGTATTCTCTATTCATCGGATCCCAACAAACGCAACATATAGAATTACAGATAGATGATCTTGATCATGTTAGGCAGCTCACAAGATCCGACAATGATAGCACAATGGGGAGAAGACAACCATCTAGCTACTGCTATGGACCCATAGTCCAGGGGTAGACTACTCACTCATCACACCAGAGGCGACCATGGCGGCGTAGAGTCCTCCGAGAGATGATTCCCCTCTCCGGCAGGGTGCCGGAGGCGATCTCCTGGATCCCCCGAGATGGGATCGGCGTTGGCGGCGTCTCTGGAAGGTTTTCCGTATCGTGGCTCTCGGTACTGGGGTTTTCGTCACGGAGGCTTTAAGTAGGCGGAAGGGTAGGTCAAGAGGCGGCACGAGGGGCCCAGACCATAGGGCCGCGCGGCCAGGGCAGGGGCCGCGCCGCCCTATGCTCTGGCTGCCTCGTGGCCCCTCTTCGTCTCGTCTTCGGACTTCTGGAAGCTTCGTGGAAAAATAGGCCCCTGGGCGTTGATTTCGTCCAATTCCGAGAATATTTCCTTACTAGGATTTCTGAAACCAAAAACAGCAGAAAACAGCAACTGGCACTTCGGCATCTTGTTAATAGGTTAGTTCCAGAAAATGCAAGAATATGACATAAAGTGTGCATAAAACATGTAGATAACATCAATAATGTGGCATGGAACATAAGAAATTATCGATACGTCGGAGACGTATCAGCAGGTTCCACGTTGGCACCGGAATCCCTGGTGTTGCGCCGCACTACATCTCGCCGCCATCAACCTTCACGTGCTTCTTGACTCCTACTGGTTCGATAAACCTTGGTTTCTTACTGAGGGAAACTTGCCGCTGTGCGCATCACACCTTCCTCTTGGGGTTCCCAATGGACGCGTCGAACGGAAAGACAATACGTCAACCACGCGCATCAACCACATACCACGGTACGAGTAAAGAGTACTTGTCAAGAGACGAGGTTGAACAAGGTATAGAGTGATACCGATGATCAAACCTCGGACAAGTAAAATATCGCGTGACAAAGGGAATTGGTATCGTATGTGAATGGTTCATTCGATCACTAAAGTCATCGTTGAATATGTGGGAGCCATTATGGATCTCCAGATCCCGCTATTGTTTATTGGTCGGAGTGAGTACTCAACCATGTCCGCATAGTTCGCGAACCGTAGGGTGACACACTTAAAGTTGGATGTTGAAATGGTAGAACTTGAATATGGAATTCAGTTCGAATATTTGTTCGGAGTCCCGGATGAGATCCTGGACATGATGAGGAGTTCCGGAATGGTCCGGAGAGTAAGATTCATATATAGGAAGTCATTTTATGTGAATTAAAATGATCCGGAAGGTTCTATGGAAGGTTCTAGAAAAGTCCGGAAGAAACCACCAAGGAAGGCGGAGTCCCGGTGGGACTCCACCTCCCATGGCCGGCCAACCCTAAGGGGGAGGAGTCCCAAGTGGACTCCCCAAGGGGGGCCGGCCACCCCCTCCCAAGGAAGGTGGAACTCCCACCTCTAGTGGGAGTCCTAGCTTGGGTAGGTTTCATGAGTTATGGAAGGTTTTGGTTTGGGGTCTTATTCGAAGACTTGTAGACCAACTCTTGGGTGTTCCACCTATATAATGAGGGCCAAGGGGAGGGGGCCGGCCACCCAAAGACCACAGCCTGGCCGCCCCCCTCAAGTGGCCGGCCACCCCCTCCCAAACCCTAGCCGCCCCCTTCTCCTCCATAAGCTCCCGCACGCTTAGCGAAGCTCCGCCGGAGTTCTCCACTGCCACCGACACCACGCCGTCGTGTTGTCGGATTCAAGAGGAGCTACTACTTCCGCTGCCCGCTGGAACGGGAGGTGGACGTCGTCTTCATCAACAACTGAACGTGTGACCGAGTACGGAGGTGCTGCCCGTTCGTGGCGCCGGTGATCAAGATCTTCTACGCGCTTTTGCAAGCGGCAAGTGAACGTCTACCGCAGCAACAAGAGCCTCATCTTGTAGGCTTTGGAATCTCTTCAAGGGTGAGACTCGATAATCCCCTCGTTGCTACCATCTTCTAGATTGCATCTTGGCTTGGATTGCGTGTTCGCGGTAGGAAAATTTTTGTTTTCTATGCAACGTTATCCTACATAATGCTTAGCTGGAAACTTATGTATTTTATTATGGGTTCCCTCTGAACAAGCGTCATAGAGGTTATGCCGAGGCTGCCTCCATTGAAATGTGAAATGACGTGAAATGAGGTGAATGTCCTACCCAAGCCTTGTGCAGTTCCCGGGTTGGCGGTTTGCTCTCACCGGGAGGCCAAGCTCATAGGGAGAGGTGCATATACTAGGGTATGTAAATGAAAGGTTATGATTGATAGGTCGCGCACTGAGTGCGATAAATCAGAGCCAGTTACCCCTGACGGACTATTGCAATTATTGTGGCACAAGTGTACGACCTCTGCAGAGTTTAAACTATTCGAATAGGCGCGTCCACGGTGATGGACAGTTGGAAGGGCCATACTGTTCCGTCATCAGAACTTTTCCAAAAATATGAATGGTGACTTGTGACTTGAATTTGAAAGGTGACTTTGACTTTGAATCACAATAGAGTTGTGGGAATGACACTAATGTTCCCACTTAAGTTAAGTTAGGAAAATGAAGAGTCTTTGTTTGTAAATGCTTACGAAAATAAAATTGGCTTTATGCAAATAAACTTAGAGCTTAGCACCCCTTTACCATAGTTGCTACTCCCTCCATCTCACAGCATAGGGCGTATATTTTTTTGCACTCGGATTAAGGAGGAGTTTGGTCCGGTAGCTGTGGACGAATTTACCCCTAAATTAACTCTCTGCAGCAATAATTAGCGCGTGCTTCCCGGAATTAACTTCCCTAGTCTGCCCGTGGTATGCGGCCTTGTTATCTCTTCACATTAATTTCGGGTGAGCTGTTAAAGTTTGCATGCACTGCATGACCAATTGATGCTGCATGCACACGGTTTTCCAACTGAAAAATAGCATGCGTGTTAATATATTAGTAGTTAATGCTGCATGCAGGGCAAGCAGATCAAGGGTATTCTGGGCAGAACTGCACTGATATAGCACTCGCGCCTTATGCTATGATGAAATTTGACAAAAAGATATACGCCTGATACGCGTATAGCGCACGTCTGTTGGGAACCCCAAGAGGAAGGTGTGATGCGTACAGCGGCAAGTTTTCCCTCAGTATGAAACCAAGGTTTAATCGAACCAGTAGGAGCCAAGAAGCACGTTGAAGGTTGATGGCAGCGAGATGTAGTGCGGCGCAACACCAGGGATTCCGGCGCCAACGTGGAACCTGCACAACACAAACCAAGTACTTTGCCCCAACGAAACAGCGAGGTTGTCAATCTCACTGGCTTGCTGTAACAAACGATTAGATGTATAGTGTGGATGATGATTGTTTGCAGAAAACAGTAGAACAGTATTGCAGTAGATTGTATTTCAGTAAAGAGAATTGGACCGGGGTCCACAGTTCACTAGAGGTGTCTCTCCCATAAGATAAACAGCATGTTGGGTGAACAAATTACAGTTGGGAAATTGACAAATAAAGAGGGCATGACCATGCACATACATATTATGATGAGTATTGTGAGATTTAATTGGGCATTACGACAAAGTACATAGACCGCTATCCAGCATGCATCTATGCCTAAAAAGTCCACCTTCAGGTTATCATCCGAACCCCCTCCAGTATTAAGTTGCTAACAACAGACAATTGCATTAAGTATTGCGCGTAATGTAATCAGTGACTACATCCTCGAACATAGCACCAATGTTTTATCCCTAGTGGCAATAGCACATCCATAATCTTAGAGATTTCTGTCACTTCCCCAGATTCACGGAGACATGAACCCACTATCGAGCATAAATACTCCCTCTTGGAGTTACAAGCATCTACTTGGCCAGAGCATCTACTAGTAACGGAGAGCATGCAAGATCATAAACAACACATAGATATAAATTGATAATCAACATAACATGGTATTCTCTATTCATCGGA
Organism: Lolium perenne; assembly: GCF_019359855.2. Classification (NCBI taxonomy): domain Eukaryota; kingdom Viridiplantae; phylum Streptophyta; class Magnoliopsida; order Poales; family Poaceae; genus Lolium; species Lolium perenne. Next base: position 265,388,923 of record NC_067246.2, on the reverse strand, counting down.
TCCCAACAAACGCAACATATAGAATTACAGATAGATGATCTTGATCATGTTTGGCAGCTCACAAGACCAGACAATTAAGCACAATGAGGAGAAGACAACCATCTAGCTACTGCTATGGACCCATAGTCCAGGGGTAGACTACTCACACATCACTCCGGAGGCGACCATAGCGGCGTAGAGTCCTCCGGGAGATGATTCCCCTCTCCGGCAGGGTGCCGGAGGCGATCTCCTGAATCCCCCGAGATGGGATTGGCGGCGGCGGCATCTCTGGAAGGTTTTCCGTATCGTGGCTCTCGGTACTGGGGGTTTCGCGACGAAGGCTATTTGTAGGCGGAAGGGCAGGTCAAGGGGCGCCACGAGGGGCCCACACCCTAGGTCGGCGCGGCCAGGGCTTGGGCCGCGCCGCCCTATGGTGTCGCCACCTCGTGGCCCCACTTCGTCTCCTCTTCGGTCTTCTGGAAGCTTCGTGGCAAAATAGGACCCTGGGCGTTGATTTCGTCCAATTCCGAGAATATTTCTTTACTAGGATTTCTGAAACCAAAAACAGCAGAAAACAGCAACTGGCACTTCGGCATCTTGTTAATAGGTTAGTTCCAGAAAATGCACAAATATGACATAAAGTGTGCATAAAATATGTAGATATCATCAATAATGTGGCATGGAACATAAGAAATTATCGATACGTCGGAGACGTATCAGCATCCCCAAGCTTAGTTCCTGCTCGTCCCGAGCAGGTAAACGATAAACATAGATAATTTCTGGAGTGACATGCCATCATAACCTTGATCATACTATTTGTAAGCATATGTAGTGAATGCAGCGATCAAAACAATGTATATGACATGAGTAAACAAGTGAATCATATAGCAAAGACTTTTCATGAATAGTACTTCAAGACAAGCATCAATAAGTCTTGCATAAGAGTTAACTCATAAAGCAATAATTCAAAGTAAAGGCATTGAAGCAACACAAAGGAAGATTAAGTTTTAGCAGTTGCTTTCAACTTATAACATGTATATCTCATGGATATTGTCAACATAGAGTAATATAATAAGTGCAATATGCAAGTATGTTGGAATCAATGCACAGTTCACACAAGTGTTTGTTTCTTGAGATGGAGAGAGATAGGTGAACTGACTCAACAATAAAAGTAGAAGAATGGTCCTTCAAAGAGGAAAGCATCGATAGCTATATTTGTGCTAGAGCTTTGATTTTGAAAACAAGAAACAATTTTGTCAACGGTAGTAATAAAGCATATGTATCATGTAAATTATATCTTACAAGTTGCAAGCCTCATGCATAGTATACTAATAGTGCCCGCACCTTGTCCTAATTAGCTTGGACTTCCGGGATCATCGCAATGCACATGTTTTAACCAAGTGTCACAAAGGGGTACCTCTATGCCGCCTGTACAAAGGTCTAAGGAGAAAGCTCGCATTGGATTTCTCGCTATTGATTATTCTCAACTTAGACATCCATACCGGGACAACATAGACAACAGATAATGGACTCCTCTTTTATGCATAAGCATGTAACAACAATTAATTTTCTCATATGAGATTGAGGATATTGTCCAAAACTGAAACTTCCACCATGGATCATGGCTTTAGTTAGCGGCCCAATGTTCTTCTCTAACAATATGCACGCTCTAACCATAAGGAGGTAGATCGCCCTTACTTCAGACAAGACGAACATGCATAGCAACTCACATGATATTCAACAAAGAGTAGTTGATGGCGTCCCCAGGAACATGGTTATCGCACAACAATCAACTTAATAAGAGATAAAGTGCATAAGTACATATTCAATACCACAATAGTTTTTAAGCTATTTGTCCCATGAGCTATATATTGTAAAGGTGAAGAATGGAAATTTAAAGGTAGAACTCAAGCAATTTACTTTGGAATGGCGGAGAAATACCATGTAGTAGGTAGGTATGGTGGACACAAATGGCATAGTGGTTGGCTCAAGTATTTTGGACGCATGAGAAGTATTCCCTCTCGATACAAGGTTTAGGCTAGCAAGGCTATTTGAAACAAACACAAGGATGAACCGGTGCAGCAAAACTCACATAAAAGACATATTGAAAACATTATAAGACTCTACACCGTCTTCCTTGTTGTTCAAACTCAATACTAGAAATTATCTAGACCTTAGAGAGACCAAATATGCAAACCAAATTTTAGCATGCTCTATGTATTTCTTCATTAATAGGTGCAAAGCATATGATGCAAGAGCTTAAACATGAGCACAACAATTGCCAAGTATCACATTATCCAAGACATTATAGCAATTACTACATGTATCATTTTCCAATTCCAACCATATAACAATTTAACGAAGAAGAAACTTCGCCATGAATATTATGAGTAAAGCCTAAGGACATACTTGTCCATATGCTACAGCGGAGCGTGTCTCTCTCCCACACAGTAAATGCTAGGATCCATTTTATTCAAACAAAACAAAAACAAAAACAAACCGACGCTCCAAGAAAAGCACATGAGATGTGATGGAATAAAAATATAGTTTCAGGGGAGGAACCTGATAATGTTGTCGATGAAGAAGGGGATGCCTTGGGCATCCCCAAGCTTAGACGCTTGAGTCTTCTTGATATATGCAGGGGTGAACCACCGGGGCATCCCCAAGCTTAGAGCTTTCACTCTCCTTGATCATGTTGTATCATCTCCCTCTCTTGATCCTTGAAAACTTCCTCCACACCAAACTTAGAACAACTCATTAGAGGGTTAGTGCACAATCAAAATATACATGTTCAGAGGTGACATAATCATTCTTAACAATTCTGGACATTGCACAAAGCTACTGAAAGTCAATGGAATCGAAATATCCATCGAACATAACAAAACAGGCAATGCGAAATAAAAGGCAGAATCTGTCAAAACAGAACAGTTCGTATTGACGAATTTTATCGAGGCACCAGACTTGCTCAAATGAAAATGCTCAAATTGAATGAAAGTTGCATACATATCTGAGGATCACTCACGTAAATTGGCATAATTTTCTGAGTTACCTACAGAGAATTTTGCTCAGATTCGTGACAGCAAAGAAATCTGTTTCTGCGCAGTAATCCAAATCTAATATGAACTTTACTATCAACGACTTTACTTGGCACAATAAAACACTAAACTAAGATAAGGAGAGGTTGCTACAGTAGTAAACAACTTCCAAGACACAAATATAAAAACAAAGTACTGTAGTAAAAACCATGGGTTGTCTCCCATAAGCGCTTTTCTTTAACGCCTTTCAGCTAGGCGTAGAAAGTGTGTATCAAGTATTATCAAGAGACGAAGTGTCAACATCATAATTTGTTCTAATAATAGAATCAAAAGGTAACTTCATTCTCTTTCTAGGGAAGTGTTCCATACCTTTCTTGAGAGGAAATTGATATTTAATATTACCTTCCTTCATATCAATGATAGCACCAACAGTTCGAAGAAAAGGTCTTCCCAATATGATGGGACAAGATGCATTGCATTCAATTTCCAAGACAACAAAATCAACGGGGCAAGGTTATTGTTAACGGTAATACGAACATTGTCAACTTTCCCCAAAGGTTTCTTTGTAGAATGATCAGCAAGATTAACATCCAAATAACAATTTTTCAGCGGTGGCAAGTCAAGCATATTATAAATTTTCTTAGGCATAACAGAAATACTTGCACCAAGATCACATAAAGCATTACAATCAAAATCTTTAACCTTCATCTTAATGATGGGCTCCCAACCATCCTCTAGCTTTCTAGGAATAGAGGTTTCGCGCTCTAGTTTCTCTTCTCTAGCTTTTATGAGGGCATTTGTAATATGTTTCGTGAAAGCCAAATTTATAGCACTAGCATTAGGACTCTTACCAAGTTTTTGCAAGAACTTTATAACTTCAGAGATGTGGCAATCATAAAAATTCAAACCATTATAATCTAAAGCAATGGGATCATCATCCCCAATGTTGGAAAAAATTTCAGCAGTTTTATCACAGGCAGTTTCAGCAGTTTTAGCAGTTTCAGGCAGTTTTTCGCGCTTTGCATTAGAAGTGGAAACATTGCTAACACCAATTCTTTTATTAGTAATAGTAGGAGGTGCAGCAACTTGTGTAGCATTAGCATTACTAGTGGTGGTAATAGTCCAAACTTTAGCTATATTATCTTCTTTTTCATTTTCTTCTTTTTCCCACCTAGCACGCAATTCAGCCATCAATCTTATATTCTCATTAATTCTAACTTGGATGGCATTTGCTGTAGTAACAATTTTATTATGATGATTCTCATTAGGCATAACTTTCAATTTCAAAAGATCAACATCAGCAGCAAGACTATCGACTTTAGAAGCAAGTATATCAATTTTTCCAAGCTTTTCTTCAACAGATTTGTTAAAAGCAGTTTGTGTACTAATAAATTCCTTAAGCATGGCTTCAAGTCCAGGGGGTGTGTTCCTATTATTGTTGTAAGAATTCCCATAAGAATTACCATAGCCGTTACCATTATTATAAGGATATGGCCTATAGTTGTTACTAGAATTGTTCCGGTAAGCATTGTTGTTGAAATTATTATTTTTAATGAAGTTTACATCAACATGTTCTTATTGTGCAACCAATGAAGCTAACGGAACATTATTAGGATCAACATTTGTCCTATCATTCACAAGCATAGACATAATAGCATCAATCTTATCACTCAAGGAAGAGGTTTCTTCGACAGAATTTACCTTCTTACCTTGTGGAGCTCTTTCCGTGTGCCATTCAGAGTAATTGATCATCATATTATAAAGAAGCTTTGTCGCCTCGCCAAGAGTGATGGACATAAAGGTACCTCCAGCAGCTGAATCCAATAGGTTCCGCGAAGAAAAATTTAGTCCTGCATAAAAGGTTTGGATGATCATCCAAGTAGTCAGTCCATGGGTTGGGAAATTTTTAACCAAAGATTTCATTCTTTCCCATGCTTGTGCAACATGCTCAGTATCTAATTGTTTAAAATTCATTATGCTACTCCTCAAAGATATAATTTTAGCAGGGGGATAATATCTACCAATAAAAGCATCCTTGCATTTAGTCCATGAATCAATACTATTCTTAGGCAGAGATAGCAACCAATCTTTAGCTCTTCCTCTTAATGATAAAGGGAACAATTTTAATTTTATAATGTCACCATCTACATCTTTATACTTTTGCATTTCACATAATTCAACAAAATTATTGAGATGGGCAGCAGCATCATCAGAACTAACACCAGAAAATTGCTCTCGCATAACAAGATTTAGTAAAGCAGGTTTAATTTCAAAGAATTCTGCTGTAGTAGCAGGTGGAGCAATAGGTGTGCATAAGAAATCATTATTATTTGTGGTTGTGAAGTCACACAACTTAGTATTTTCAGGTGTACCCATTTTAGCAACAGTAAATAAAGCAAACTAGATAAAGTAAATGCAAGTAACTAATTTTTTTGTGTTTTTGATATGGCAAACAAGATAACAAATAAAGTAAAACTAGCAACTAATTTTTTTGTATTTTGATTTAGTGCAGCAAACAAAGTAGTAAATAAAACTAAGCAAGACAAAAACAAAGTAGAGAAATTGGGATGTGGAGACTCCCCTTGCAGCGTGTCTTGATCTCCCCGGCAACGGCGCCAGAAAAAGAGCTTGATACGCGTACAGCACGCGTCCGTTGGGAACCCCAAGAGGAAGGTGTGATGCGTACAGCGGCAAGTTTTCCCTCAGTATGAAACCAAGGTTTAATCGAACCAGTAGGAGCCAAGAAGCACGTTGAAGTTTGATGGCGGCGAGATGTAGTGCGGCGCAACACCAGGGATTCCGGCGCCAACGTGGAACCTGCACAACACAAACCAAGTACTTTGCCCCAACGAAACAGCGAGGTTGTCAATCTCACCGGCTTGCTGTAACAAAGGATTAGATGTATAGTGTGGATGATGATTGTTTGCAGAAAACAGTTGAACAGTATTGCAGTAGATTGTATTTCAGTAAAGAGAATTGGACCGGGGTCCACAGTTCACTAGAGGTGTCTCTCCCATAAGATAAACAGCATGTTGGGTGAACAAATTACAGTTGGGAAATTGACAAATAAAGAGGGCATGACCATGCACATACATATTATGATGAGTATTGTGAGATTTAATTGGGCATTACGACAAAGTACATAGACCGCTATCCAGCATGCATCTATGCCTAAAAAGTCCACCTTCAGGTTATCATCCGAACCCCCTCCAGTATTAAGTTGCTAACAACAGACAATTGCATTAAGTATTGCGCGTAATGTAATCAGTGACTACATCCTCGAACATAGCACCAATGTTTTATCCCTAGTGGCAACAGCACATCCATAATCTTAGAGATTTCTGTCACTTCCCCAGATTCACGGAGACATGAACCCACTATCGAGCATAAATACTCCCTCTTGGAGTTACAAGCATCTACTTGGCCAGAGCATCTACTAGTAACGGAGAGCATGCAAGATCATAAACAACACATAGATATAAATTGATAATCAACATAACATGGTATTCTCTATTCATCGGATCCCAACAAACGCAACATATAGAATTACAGATAGATGATCTTGATCATGTTCGGCAGCTCACAAGACCCGACAATTAAGCACAATGAGGAGAAGACAACCATCTAGCTACTGCTATGGACCCATAGTCCAGGGGTAGACTACTCACACATCACTCCGGAGGCGACCATGGCGGCGTAGAGTCCTCCGGGAGATGAGTCCCGTCTCCGGCAGGGTGCCGGAGGCGATCTCCTGAATCCCCCGAGATGGGATTGGCGGCGGCGGCGTCTCTGGAAGGTTTTCCGTATCGTAGCTCTTGGTACTGGGGGTTTCGCGACGAAGGCTATTTGTAGGCGGAAGGGCAGGTCAAGGGGCGTCACGAGGGGCCCACACCCTAGGTCGGCGCGGCCAGGGCTTGGGCCGCGCCGCCCTATGGTGTCGCCACCTCGTGGCCCCACTTCGTCTCCTCTTCGGTCTTCTGGAAGCTTCGTGGCAAAATAGGACCCTGGGCGTTGATTTCGTCCAATTCCGAGAATATTTCTTTACTAGGATTTCTGAAACCAAAAATAGCAGAAACAAAGAATCGGCACTTCGGCATCTTGTTAATAGGTTAGTTCCAGAAAATGCACAAATATGACATAAAGTGTGCATAAAACATGTAGATATCATCAATAATGTGGCATGGAACATAAGAAATTATCGATACGTCGGAGACGTATCAACGCCCTATGCTATGAGATGGAGGGAGTAGTACTTACATTAGTATTAGTTTGCGAGTACTTTAAAGTACTCATGGCTGTGTCACTGGCTATTCAAATGGCCAGACTATGAAGATGAGCCCCAGTACCAAGATGAAGGACAGCAGGACGTCTACGACAACTAGGACCACTCCTGACGTCAACAGTTGCCTGTGGAACAGATGGACCACGACCGCTACTTCGCTTCCGCTATGTGTTTTGTAATTGGATCCTTAGATCCTCTATGTTGTATTAAGACTGGATCATGTGATCCTTTGTTGTAATACGATTATGTGTTGTAATGAATGATGTGTTGTGATATCAATCTATTATGTATCGCAAAAACAATATTCCTGGGATTGCGAGGAATGGCATAATAGGCATCTGGACTTAAAAATCCGGGTGTTGACACAGTATAAGTGATTTACATGATCTCATGGTCGAAGGACTAGGTAACTATGTATCGAAAGCTTATAGCAAATTGAACTTAATGACGTGATCTTATGCTATGTTATTTGGGTGTGTGTCCATTATATCATTCACCTAATGACATAACCTTGTTATTAATAACATCCAATGTTCATGATCACGAAACCATGATCATCTATTAATCAACAAGCTAGTTATACAAGAGGCTTACTAGGGACTCCTTGTTGTTCACATAACACACATGCATCAATGTTTCGGTTAATAAAATTATAGCATGGTATGTAAACATTTATCATAAACAAAAAGATATATAATAACCATTTGATTATTGCCTCTTGGGCATATCTCCAACAGCTCGGCCCATTGACCGACTTCTCCACGGGGAGCATCTACCGGTCCCTCCACTCCTCAAGGTGTATCGTCCCCGGGCAAGACGTCAACTGGGTCTGCTTTGCGCCTCTCAAGGTGCGGGTGTTCTTTTGGATACTGCGCCTCCACAAGACCAGGACATGGGAGCTGCTACACCGCATCAGATGTGTGCCCTCCCCAGACTTCCCTTTCTGCCCGAATCAGCTGGAAGACACCTCGCATTTGTTTGTCGGCTGCCCCCGCCTTCGCCCCCTTTGGAGTGTCGTCTCCCCCTTAGGACGCCCCCCGTGGACGCCGATGTTCTGACCCTCCTCGACGCTCTCTCCGAAGACTTACCTCCCATGCACCCGGAAGCGCGCAACACGGTCATCCTGGCTCTCCTGTGGACTATCTGGAAATCCCACAACAGAATGGTGTTTGATGGAGATTTCATGTCTACTCCGCGCACTTTAGCCTTGCTAGTAAACCATCTCCGACTTTGGGTCATCCGCGCCCCCTCTAGGCTCGACACAAGCGCCCTGCTGGCCTGGTGCCATGCTATCTCTTAGACTCTGTCTTTCACCTCGCACTATACTCCCTGTATCCAACTCCCCCCCCCATCCCTCACCCTCGCTCTGTTTGGGCGCAGTATGCCGCCCCATACCTAATTGTGTAGGCATTACGCCCCCTCCTGTAACCCGCTCCCGCATTAATGAAAATTGAGTTCATGTGGACGATCGTCACCCCGTTGTTTCCTCAAAAAAACAAAAAAAAAGTTAGGTGAGCATATAGCGTCCGCATTTACCGGCCCCAGCTAGGTAGTGAATCTGTGAGTGAATGTCACTTTTATACTGTTGTGTTAACTAATGGAAGAAACGAAAATGTGACCTCAGGTTTACAAGAAGCCAGCCAATTCGTTCTGCTTTCAGTTTTCGTTTGAAGATGGCATTTCATTTCATATCTCCTCTGTCTATAGTTCTTTAGAGCAGTGACCGCAATGCTTGAGAGTTCCAGGATTATACAAACTGCAAACACAGCATTAAGGCAGCAAAATATGAGAGGTTTGCAGAAATGAAACTCCAGAAACTCATGGCATTTTTCCAGCGTGTACATCTCCGAAACAGAATCCCTATCTTAAAAACCTATGTTTTCCTACTGTAACTTTTTCGATAAAGGATGTTTTATTATTTTGATAAGCAATTACATCCAGCTTCTGCATAACCAGATGCACACATCCGTTTATAGGTCCAAGAGAACAATCTGATAAAACAAAAAGTAGGCGAAGTACATATCGAAACGATGAAATATAAAACGCCTAAGGTGTGGATGGAGCTGCAATCCGTAGACTATGCTGCCACCCATGTTGGGAAAAAGTATCCCTCGCCGTAGCCTCCAACCGTGTACAGACCTCCGTAAATAGGTCTCGGTTCTCCACTCACTGAAGAGGTAACCACGAACGGAGAATAGCCGTATATAAACTGCAATAGGGAACAATTTTGTCATTAAAAATCTTGTCATTTCTACTTAGCCATAGCGCCCAGATGACTGCCAGCGCCCCCACCCTAAGAAGCAACTTGAATCTTGTATCGACGCCATGTAGCCAATTGCCAAAGACATTGGCCACACTAGTCGGGGGAAACATGATAGACGCTACTTGGATGACTGACCATATAGATTTCGTAAATTGGCACTTGAAGAAAAGGTGTTTAATCGTTTCGTCGTGTTGACAGAAAACACACCGTGTACTTCCATGCCAGTTTCACTTAACAAGATTATCTTTGGTGAGGATAACTCCTCGACGAAGGTACCATCCAAAAATTTTGATTTTTAGTGGTACATCTTCCAAATTTTCTTATTATTATCAACCGGTATATCAGAATGAAGAATCGGATTGTATAGTGATTTTACCGAGAAAGAGCCATTTGCATTAAGATTCCACCAGAATTCATCCAGTTCTGGTGATAGGTGTATATGTTCCAGCCGGTGGGTCTGGGTATTCCATGCTAATAGTCTTTGCCCAAGTAAAACTCTTCTGAACGTCACATTCGGAGTTGAGGTAGCCATTACCGTAGCAATGATATCACTTTTGCGACAGACAATGTTATACAAAGCAGGATATTGTTCACTTAAGGGTGCATTGTCTGTGCCCCATTCTTAATCGAGAAAGTACCATGGCGGAAGAAGACATTCTTTGCCGCCATGAGACCAGCCCAGAAGTGTGAATCCCCTGGTTTCCAAACCACTTGGGATAATGTCTTCAAACCCAAATACTTTCTCGTAAGAATAGTTTTCCATATCCCATCCTCGGTAAGAAGCTTAAATAGTCATTTACCTAGAAGTGCTGAATTTTCGACTTCCAGGTCATGAACTCCAAGCCCTCCTTGTTCTTTGGGACTACAAACTATACTCCATTTAACCAATTGATATTTCTTTTTCTCGCTGTCCCCTTGATGACCCACAAGTATAGGGGTGTATCGTAGTATTTTCGATAAGTAAGAATGTCGATCCCAACGAGGAGCAGAAGGTGTTGACAAGCAGTCTCGATGAAGGATTCACTGTAAATAAAGTACGAGTAAGTAAAGTGCGAGAGAAACAATTGCAGCGAGTGACCCAATCCTTTTTAGCACAAAGGACAAGCCGGTTTGTTTACTTATAATGACCAAACGTTCTTGAGGACACACGGGATTTTAGTCTAGTGTTTTCGCTACATATGGCTAATTAATCTTCATTGTTTTGATAAGTGTTGTGTGGGTGAACCTATGCTAATGCACCGCCCTTCCTAGGACTAATACATACTTGTGATTATACCCCTTGCAAGCATCCGCAACTACAAGAAAGTAATTAAGATAAATCTAACCACAGCCTTAAACTCTGAGATCCTGCTATCCCTCCTGCATCGATATACCAACAGGGTTCAGGTTTCTGTCACTCCGGCAACCCCGCAATTGGCAAACGAGTACAAGATGTATTCCCCTAGGCCCATAAAGGTGAAGTATCATGTAGTCGATGTTCACATGACACCACTAGAAGAATAACACCACAACTTAAATATCATAACATTGAATATTACTCAACCATAATTCACTACTAACATTTAGACTTCACCCATGTCCTCAAGAACTAAACGAACTACTCACGAGACATCATATGGAACATGATCAGAGGTGATATGATGATGAATAACAATCTGAACATAAACCTTGGTTCAATGGTTTCACTCGATAGCATCAATAACAAGTAGAAATCAATACCGGGAGAGTTTCCCCTATCAAACAATCAAGATCCAACCCAAATTGTTACAGCGGTGACGATGTGCAGCGATGGAGACGGCGGTGATGATGATGGAGATGATGTCCAGCTTGATGACGGTGACGATGGTGTCGATTTCCCCCTCCGGGAGGGAATTTCCCCGGCGGATCTCAGCCTGCCGGAGAGCTCTTTTCTCTCTGGTGTTCTCCGCCTCGCAGAGGCGGCTGTGACTCTTCGCGACTGTCCCCCTGGAGCTTAGGTTTTCGGGACGAAGAAATACGCGAAGGAGAGGAGGCCAGAGGGGGCTGTGGGCCCCCTCCCCACAAGGCGGCGCGGCCAGGCCTTGGCCCGCGCCGGCCTGTGAGGTGGGCCCACGGCGGCCCTCCTCGGCTCCCCCTTCTGGCTCCCTTCGTCTTCTGGAAAAATAGGAATTTTCATATAATTTCCGTCAATTGTTGATCTTCCGAAATATTGCATTCTGACGGCGCTTTTTCCACCAGAATCCTGACTCCGGTGCGCGATCCTCCAATAATCATGAAACATGCAAAATAGATGAAATAACATAAGTATCATCTCCAAATATGAAATATAGCAATGAATAACAGCAAATTATGATATAAAATAGTGATGCAAATTGGACGTATCAACTCCCCCCAAGCTTAGACTTCGCTTGTCCCCAAGCGAAATTGAACTCGGTAAACAGGACCACATGTTTATGGAGTGAAGAGTCGATAAATAAAATACGGACAAGAAGCATCATATTCATTCACACAAGACATTCTAGTAAACAACTTCCTCATATAATTCAACTTGAAACAAGTAGAAGGTAATCACAAATAAAGGTGCATAAGAAATCATAATTGGTGATGGCAAACTTCGTTCTTGGTCAGAGAACAATTAACAGGTTATAGTTATCTATTGAGCAGCGCTCGCATGTTAAAGTTTATATGGCACAACTTGCATACTCAATCATAATAATCTCCTCATAATCATTGATAACTTTCAAAGCTATATTCATTCGGATAAAACTTGTACTAAACAAGGAAGAGTAAAAGACATGATGAAGTGAATCACAATATAGATTGTTTGATACAACAACTCAAATGCTTGCTTAAGATGGAGAGAAATAGGTTTACTGACTCAACATAAAGTAAAAGACAGGCCCTTCACAGAGGGAAGCAGGGATTAAATCATGTGCTAGAGCTTTTTCAGTTTTGAAATCATATAAAGAGAATAAAAGTAACATTTTGAGAGGTGTTTGTTGTTGTCAACGAATGGTAGCGGGTACTCTAACCCCCTTGCCAGACAAACTCTCGAAGAGCGGCTCCCATAAAGTTTTATTTTAGGTTGGCACTCCTCCCAACCTTTGCTTTCACAAACCACGGCTAACCGAATCCTCGGGTGCCTGCCAACAATCTCATACCATGAAGGAGTGCCTTTTATTTTGGTTTTATTTAGATGACACTCCTCCCCTCCTTTGCTTTCTCAAGCCATGGCTAACCGAATCCTCGGGTGCCTTCCAACAATCACATACCATGGAGGAGTGTCTATTTGTAAAATTACGAAAGTTAATTAATTTGGGACTGGGAACCCCATTGCCAGCTCTTTTTGCAAAATTATTGGATAAGTGGATGAAGCCACTAGTCCATTGGTGAAAGTTGCCTAACAAGATTGAAAGATAAAACACCACATACTTCCTCATGAGCTATAAAACATTGACACGAATAAGAGATAGTAAATTTTGAATTGTTTAAAGGTAGCACACGAAGTATTTACTTGGAATGGCAGGAAATACCATGTAGTAGGTAGTTATGGTGGACACAAATGGCATAGGTTCGGGTTAAGGTTTGGATGCACGAGAAGCATTCCCTCTCAGTACAGGTTTTTGGCTAGCAAGGTTAATTAGCAAGCACGAGAGTTGAGGGAAACAAACAAATATACATGTGATAGAAACAATCATGCATCTTCCTTGTAAGCACAAACAATTTTAACTTCAGAATAATAAGCTATGAGCTAACAAGAAAAGAAGACAATGAAACAACTACATGTATTTCTCTTTTCTACTTAAACCTCAAAGTGTTGTTGCTATTTGACCAATGCTAAGTTTGCCAAAACCAAATAGATTTACTCAATGCTCCCAAAGTGATACCAATACTAATAACAAGATCAATCATATAATAGAGATTGCAAACTAAAATAAGATGTGCAATATGTAAATGATAAGACTTCTCATTAATATTTCATGACGATAACTCACACCAAGGGATACATAGACAACCAACTAAAGGAGAGATACTTCCACACTGTAACCCATCTTATATGATAACTTCCCTACTCATGATATGACACTACTTGATAGTAAAAAGTAAAAGATAGTGATGATGTGATACCGCGACACTCCCCCAAGCTTGGAACAAACCAAGGGGATGCCAATACCGATGATGAATTACTCCTTCGGCGGTGGTGGTGATGAATTCCCATCATCAGACTTCCAAGAAAGAGGCTCTCCATCAACAAACGACATCTTGGTCTCGGGAATCCTGAAACTAGCAGCATAGCTTATGTATTTAAACCTGTTTTCATACTCACAGTTCTGATTCTGAGCGTCATAGAGTTGAGCTTGGAGTTTGTTGGTGGTGTCATGAAGCGAGAGGATGTCATCCCATAGCTTTGCAGCTTCCTTCTTGTGTGCATCAATAAGTTCAGACACAATCTTGTGGAAGATGTCCACCTCACGCTCAGCCATCTTCTTGTAGTTGAAGACCTCTTGTTCTAGCTTCTCCATCCTGTCTTCCAAGCTTCCTTCTCCTTTAGGACCCTGGGCATCTTTGATCTACAGCTCTCCATCAACGAGCAGCAACTCCTTGGGGTGCATCTTCAGCTCGTCCATGTACAAGTTGACAACGTCGTCGCAGAAGCTGTCCTTTGGAGTTTCCGACGAAGACATGATGGCTCTAGATCCGAAGCAAATCCTGGCAGAAACAACTCGTAACAAAACACGTCGAGAAAACGATATACGGACCTCCAGGGGTCCGGGGGATTATATAGCAGGAATTTTCACGACAAAAGGAAAGTACCAGATCGAACCAGAGTCGGAAAGGGGCGACGAGGTGGCCACCTCATAGGGCGGCACGGCCAGGCTGGGGCCCGCGCCGGCCTGTGGGGGCACGCCCTCGTGCGTCTCCTCCACTCCGTTTCGATCTCCTAATTTTTCATATTTTCCAAAAACAGCAAAAACATTGTTCGGAAAGTAAAACGCGAACTTTTTATTAGCAGTACTGTTACCTATTCAAAGTCGAACACTGGCGGACTGTCAATTTAACCTTTGATGAAAGCCTCCGGTGTTTCCACTCGAATAACATCAACATCTTCATTATAAGAATCACCTGAGATATAATGCTTGAGTCTTTGTCCATTCACCACTTGTGTGGCATTGCCTTGGAGAGAGCTAATTTTAATTGCTCCTGAACGATATACCTCCTCAACGACATATGGTCCTTCCCATTTCGAGAGTAATTTCCCTGCAAAGAATCTGAGACGAGACCGATACAGTAGGACTTTATCCCCAATATTAAATTCTCTTTTGATAATTCTTCTATCATGCCATTTCTTAACTTTCTCTTTAAAGAGTTTAGCATTTTCATAAGCTTCACTTCTCCATTCATCTAGAGAACTCAATTGCAGCAACCTCTTCTTACCGGCAAGTTTAGGATCTTTATTTAGTTCTCTTACAGCCCAATAAGCTTTGTGCTCTAGTTCTAAAGGTAAATGACAAGCTTTTCCATAAACCATTTTATAAGGTGACATACCCATGGGATTTTTATAAGCAGTTCTATAAGCCCATAGTGCTTCCTTCAATTTACTAGCCCAGTTCTTCCTAGTTTTATTAACAGTCTTTTCCAAGAAAGATTTAATCTCTCTATTTGATAGTTCTACCTGCCCACTAGTTTGAGGATGATAAGCGGAAGCAACTCTATGATTAATACCATATTTACCAAGAGTTTTTCTAAAACCACCATGAATAAAATGAGAACCCCCATCAGTCATAATATATCTAGGAACTCCAAATCGAGGAAAAATAATATCTAAAAGCATTCTTAAAGAGGTCTCACCATCAGCACTCTTTGTAGGTATGGCTTCCACCCATTTAGTAACATAATCAACAGCCACAAGTATATGAGTGTTACCTTCTGAAGAGGGAAAAGGTCCCATGAAGTCAAATCCCCAACAATCAAATGGTTCAATAACAAGAGTATAATTCATAGGCATTTCATTGCGTCTAGAGATATTACCAACCCTTTGACATTCATCACAAGATAAGATAAACTTCCTTGCATCTTTGAAGAGATTTGGCCAATGAAAACCTGATTGTAGAACCTTTTGTGCAGTTCTATCTCTAGCGTGATGTCCTCCATAAGCACTACCATGACATTTACTCAATATCTCTTGTTGTTCATATTCGGGAACACATCTTCGCAGAATACCATCCACTCCTTCTTTATATAAGTGCGGGTCATCCCAAAAATAATGCCTCAAGTCATAAAAGAATTTCCTCCTTTGCTGAGCTGAAAAGGTTGGAGGCAAGTACTTGGAAACAATAAGTTAGCATAATCAGCATACCAAGGGCTATCTCGCGAGCTCACCTTTATTACAGCCAATTGTTCATTTGGAAAACTATCATTAACAGGAACAGGATCATAAGTAATATTTTCCAATCTAGACAAGTTATCAGCAACAGGATTATCAGCACCTTTCCTATCTACAATATGCAAATCAAAATTTTGCAACAGAAGCACCCATCTAATAAGCCTTGGCTTAGCATCTTTCTTTTGCATAAGGTATCTGATGACCCACAAGTATAGGGGATCGCAACAGTCTTCGAGGGAAGTAAAAACCCAATTTATTGAT
Source organism: Lolium perenne (assembly GCF_019359855.2). NCBI lineage: Eukaryota > Viridiplantae > Streptophyta > Magnoliopsida > Poales > Poaceae > Lolium > Lolium perenne. The sequence continues at coordinate 265,372,739 of NC_067246.2, read as the reverse complement.
TCGACACAAGGGGAGACAAAGAACACTTGGAAGCCTTAACAGCGGAGTTGTCAATTCAGCTGCACCTGGAAACAGACTTGCTCGCAAGAGTTTATCGATAACAGCTTTATGGCGATATGATAGTGAAATAACGATAGCGAGTAACGAGAGACAGCAGTAGTGATTTTAGTAAACAGCAGGATTAAAATACTGTAGGCACGGGGACGGATGAACGGGCGTTGCATGGATGAGAGAAACTCATGTAACAATCATAGCAGGGCATTTGCAGATAATAATAAAACGGTGTCCAAGCACAAAGCAATCAATAGGCATGTGTTCCAATTATAGTCGTACGTGCTCGCAATGAGAAACTTGCACAACATCTTTTGTCCTACCAGCCGGTGGTAGCCGGGCCTCAAGGGAAACTACTGGATATTAAGGTACTCCTTTTAATAGAGTACCGGAGCAAAGCATTAACACTCCGTGAACACATGTGATCCTCACATCACTACCATCCCCTCCGGTTGTCCCGATTTCTGTCACTTCGGGGCCATTGGTTCCGGACAGCGACATGTGTATACAACTTATAGGTAAGACCATAAACAATGAATATCTTGATGAAACAATAACATGTTCAGATCTGAGATCATGACACTCGGGCCCTAGTGACAAGCATTAAGCATAACAAGTTGCAACAATATCATCAAAGTACCAATTACGGACACTAGGCACTATGCCCTAACAATCTTATGCTATTACATGACCAATCTCATCCAATCCCTACCATCCCCTTCGGCCTACAGCGGGGGGAATTACTCACACATGGATGGGGGAAACATGGCTGGTTGATGTAGAGGCGTTGGCGGTGATGGCGGCGATGATCTCCTCCAATTCCCCGTCCCGGCGGAGTGCCAGAACGGAGACTTCTGGCTCCCGCGACGGAGTTTCGCGATGTGGCGGCGTTCTGGAGGGTTTCTGGCGACTTCGACTTCTCCCCGTGCGTTTTTAGGTCGAGGCCGATAAATAGTCCGAAGGAGGGCGTCGGAGGCCGGCCGAGGGGGCCACACCACATGGCCGCGCGGCCCCCCCTGGGCCGCGCCGCCCTATGGTGTGGGGCCCTCGGGCCTCCACTTTAATTGTCCTTCTGGCTCCGTCAGTATTCTGGGAAAATAGGGCCTTCTGCATAAATTCCGAGGATTTTCACGAAAGTTCGATTTCTGCACAAAAATGAGACACCAGAGCAGTTCTGCTAAAAACAGCGTTAGTCCGTGTTAGTTGCATCCAAAATACACAAATTAGAGGCAAAACAATAGCAAAAGTGTTCGGGAAAGTAGATACGTTTTGGACGTATCAACTCCCCCCAAGCTTAGCTTATTGCTTGTCCTCAAGCAATTCAGTTAACAACTGAGCGATAAAAGAACTTTCACGAACACATTTGCTCATATGATGTATATATTCTCATGCTATGGCTAATACTTAAGCAGTTCATAATGAGATACGTGCAAATAAGATCATCTAACAGCTATGTCAATCATGGAGAGGTACCAACAATTAATAATAAGCATCATGAATCATGTATATAAGCAAGATTGCAATGTTCATAAGAGAGTATGATAAAGTGGTATCTCGCTTGCCTGTATTTGATTGGCAAAACATAAATGCCCGGGCACCTCTGGAGTTCATAGAAAGACTAGAAGTAGTGATTGTCAAAGATAAAAGCATCAAAGTTATACCACAATCAATCATACTTTGAGACAAGCATATTATACTAAGAATGACAGTTGTGCTCTCAAGATAGTGCTCAAAGAAATAATGGAGACACAACATAAAAGTAAAAGATTGACCCTTCGCAGAGGGAAGCAGGGATTAACATGCGCTAGAGCTTTTCATTTTTGAAATCAGGAGTAAAATCATTTTGAGAGGTGTTTGTTGTTGTCAACGAATGGTAATGGGTACACTAACTACCTCGCCAACCGGACTCCCAAGAGCGGCTCCCATGAATTATTGCGTATTTATTTGGCACTCCTTCCAACCCTTCTTACACAAACCATGGCTAACCGAATCCTCGGGTGCCTGCCAACAATCTCATACCATGAAGGAGTGCCTTTTTATGATGATGACACTCCCCCCAACCTTTGCTTACACAAGCCATGGCTAACCGAATCCTTCGGGTGCCGTCCAACAATCACAAACCATGGAGGAGTGTCTATTTAAGTTAATTAATTCGGGACTGGGAATCCCATTGCCAGCTCTTTTTGCAAAATTATTGGATAAGCGGATGTGCCACTAGTCCATATGAGAGTCCGTCAGAAGTAAATGACAAGGTTGAAAGCTAAACACCACATACTTCCTCATGATCTATGAAACATAAACACAAATTGAGAAGCATTTTGAAGGTTTTAAAGGTAGCGCATGAGAATTTACTTGGAATGGTTTGAAATGCCATGCATAGGTATTTATGGTGGACACTTTGGAACAACTTGGTTTTCAGGTGTTTGGAAGCACGAGCAGCGTTCCCGCTCAGTACAAGTGAAGGCTAGCAATAGACTAGGGAGCGACAAATCAAGAGAGCAAGATATTGTCATAATCATGCTTGCGGCAAAATAAATTAACGGAGGCATAAAAGTGATACAAGAACTCTGAAGCAATATAAATCATCAAGGCTTAATTGACTTTTTGTTCAGTCATATGCATGCGTGAGCATGTGCCAAGTCGATATAAATGAATTATTCAGAGGAGGATACCACAATGCCATACTTACTTATGAATAAAACAATGCAAGCAAACATCCATGACATGCTACTCATATTAATAAATTGGAGCTAAACATTAGAGATCATAAACTACTAGACTTTCTCAAATAACATATACCTCACATGAACCAACTAAGCATGCTCACATGGATGAGTATATGTACAAAAATGAAAACAAATAGAGTTCATACCAGCCTCTCACCACAATCAGATTGTCGTAGATCGTCATTATTGCCTTTTCACTTGTGCAACTTGGATAATATGAAATGAAAAACCACGCTCCAGCCACCGAAGACCGTTGAACTCATAAAGAACTTTACAAAATCAAAGAAGAACAGCAAATATTTTTGGTGTTTTCGAATTTGAGAACAAGAACAAGAGGAAACAAACAAACAAAGCAAAATCTTTTTGGGTTTTCTTATAGCAAACTAGCAATAGCAAATAAAGCGAAACAAATGCAAGAAACCAAGGCAAACAAATGGTGAAGAGAAACAACAGAAATATTTTTGGTCTTTTTGTGTTTTGGGAAGGAAACAAAGCAAAAACAAGAAATAGCAAACTAGAAGAAACACAGAAAAGCGAGATGGCAGAAATCTGCCAAAACCTGACAGCAGTACAGAAATCGATTTTTACAAAAATCTTACGTAGCTCAGCTCGAAAAGTGTTCAACTAATGAAAGTTAGATAACAACCTGGGGAACCTGCACAAAAATTGGCAGCTCAAAATAACGTTCTGGCTGTGCGCACGAATTTTTCTAGTAACAGTCCAGAATCTGTTTTCAGGCAGCACTTCCCCAAATATCATCTTCCTCTTATTAGAAAACCACTCAAACGAACAAAACAAATATGTACAAGTATCCAGCAACCATAATATACAAAGAATGAGTGATGCCGGTATACTCCCCCCAAGCTTAGGCTTTTGGCCTAAGTGGAGTTCAATCCCATCGAGACCATGAGGTAGTATCTCCGTAGTACGACGAAGATGGATCATATTCCGGGCATGTGCTAGAAGAGGCACCCGGATACGTGAAGGTGTAGTCGTGGGAGGCCTCGGCGTCCTCGGAGTCATGCTGCTGGTGGAAGTCTTGTATCTTCATATGTTCATCCACCTCCTCCTTAGTGCACGACCATGATTGCCTGTCAATACTGAACAAACCTGGTTGGGGAAGAGGGATTTCTTTCTCATCCCCGTCAGCAAACAACATTCTATAGACCATATTATCTAAAGTGGAATCAGTGGTAACAAAATGATGGCTTTTCATAGCAGCGATGTCAAGCCTCCTAGGGGTTAATGGCACATCATTGGGATCAATAGGAAGTCTTAAATATGTTAAAACGCGCAGTGCAATAGTTCCTCCAAAAATAGGCCCCCTATTAGACAGGCGGCGAGCAATAAGAGAACCAAGGTGATAAGATGTCCGACCAGTAAGTGCAATATTCAAGAAAGCAAGATGGTAACTAGAAATATTGCTAGTGTTCTCCCTACCAAGAATGCTAGTAGCAATGTAATATGCAAAATACTTAATGGCGGGGAGTTGAATGTTCCTTATCTTGCCACGCTGAATGGTGCGACAATCATCATCGGTAATCCCTCGATAGAGCTCCAACAAGTCCCGGGGGTTGTCATCAATCCTACTTGCTGTACCTACAGGGGCAATATCCAATGCACGAAAAAAATCTTCCAATTCCATAGTAACAGGATTACCATAGATCTTAAATGCAACTGTCGGCTCATATTGCTTGTTGTGGAACTTGAAGCTCTCGACGAAGATTTTGGTGAGCATGTAGTATTGCTCCCTTTCATCTCCCACATAGGTGGCTAAGCCCGCCCTGTTGACAAGGGTGAAGAAATCCTCCAATATCCCTGCATTCCTCAGAAAATCATAGCATGGAAAAGACGAAGCATTAGGAGCCCCGTTGTCCTCTTCGGGCGCGAAGCTAGGCGCGATGATATCCTCGTTGTATGATCGCCTAAGCCGGGTGGCGGCCCTAGAAGGTCTCCCGGTGCTGGTTGTTCCTTTCTTGAACAACTCTCCAAAGTTGAACTTCTTCATCTCTTCTCTGAAATTTCAACAAGTGATATAAAATTTGATTTGGTGACATATAATTGAGGGAAACTACCATAGGAACTTGCTAGAGTACTAATCATGCATCAAAACTAGTTTCTACCACTTAGAACAAGCATGCAAGCTCACTAAACATGTTACCTACAGCAGCAAAATATTCAAGATATACTCAACCAAACAAAATCCTACTTGGATAGGCGGAGGAGTCACATACCGAAGAGCAAATGTGCCAAATTTCAGACAGAAATCTGGGCTGAGCAAAGAGATCGAGAAATCTGGAGTTCTTGAGCAAAAACGCGAGTGAGAGAAAGCTGGTTCGAGTTTTTTCGGTAGAGAGAAAATGCTGGGAGAAAGAGATGAGATAGTGGGGCAAGGAGGGGCCCACACCACAGGGTGGCGCGCCCCCCTCCTTGGCCGCGCCGGCCTGTGGTGTGGCACCCTGTGGTGCCCCACAGGTCATACTCTGGTGCTCCCAGGTGCCTCGTCGAAAAATAGGACCAACGGTATAATTTTTGTGAATTTTTGAAAACTTTGAAAAATGCACATTTCTGGGTATTAAGTTTATTATTACTGGCCAGGAAAATTTTTGGAATCTCCAATTAACTAAGGAACTTTGCAAATTAAAAGTGCTACAGCAACTAGAGCAAGTGGAGGAAGAAAGAGATGTTGTTTACCTCCTCTATGCATATAAAAAGTATTCGTTAACAAGGTTGATCAAGTCTTGCCACCAAATAAATTTTACATAGCATAAGAAGAAATAAACCTCAAATCAATCATGTTACCTTGAATTGTATTGATATGGATCCAATCACGAGAGTTTGATATTCTTCCTTAGGCTCATATATAGGACAATCAATAGTTCCCACTTTGATAGTTCTCACATTAAAAATAGTATTGACTCCACATACTTTATCAATCTTCTTGGGGAAATAGACGGTATGCTCCTTATCATCAACATTAAAAGTAACCTTCCCTTTATTGCAATCAATAACAGCCCCTGCGGTGTTAAGAAAAGGTCTCCCAAGAATAATAGACATATTATCATCTTCAGGCATTTCCAACACAACAAAATCAGTTAATATCAAGCAGTTAGTAGTAACTTGAACAGGAACATCCTCACATATACCAACAGGAATAGCAGTAGATTTATCAGCCATTTGCAAAGATATATCAGTAGGTATCAACTTATCTAAGTAAAGTCTCTTATAAAGAGAAAAAGGCATAACACTAACACCGGCTCCCAAGTCACATAGAGCAGTTTTAACATAATAATTCTTAATAGAACAAGGAATAGTAGGTATACCTGGGTCGCCCAACTTCTTTGGAACTTTGCCATTGAAAGAGTAATTAGCAAGCATAGTGGAAATTTCCTCATTGGGGATTTTCCTTTTGTTAGTAACAATATCTTTCATATACTTTGAATAAGGAGGCAATTTAATAGCATCAGTCAAAGGGATTTGCAAGAATAAAGGTTTCATCCAATCACAAAATTTATTATAGTGTTCTTCTTCCTTTGATTTTAGTTTCTTAGCAGGAAAAGGCATTTGCTTTTGCACCCAAGGTTCTCTTTCATTACCATGTTTCTCAGCAATAAAATCTTCTTTAGTGTACTTTTTATTTTTAGCATGCTTTTCAGGTTCATCTTCTACCTCTTCTTTATCAGAAGCATCATTCTTATCATTATCTTTATCATGTTCATTACCACTTTCGGTTTCAGCATCAGTAAATAGAAATACTATTAGGATCATTAGCAGGTTCAGAGGATTCTACAACATTTTTATGTTTCTTCTTCTTTTTCTTCTTAGAAGGAGCACTAGGTTCAATGCGTTGAGAATCTTGTTCAATTCTTTTGGGATGCCCTTCAGGATATAGAGGATCCTGGGTAGAAACACCACCTCTAGTTGTTACTTCATAAGCATGTTTTTCTTTAGAATTATTTCCTAACAAGTCATTTTGCACTTTAGTGAGTTGATCAATTTGAGTTTGAACCATATGAAAATGTTTAACAAGCATCTTAACATCATTGGAGGTTCTCTCTACAATATCATGCAATTCACTAATAGCTCGAGAATTTTCCATTAAATGATTCTCTACTCTCATATTAAAATTTTCTTGCTTAACAATATAATTATCAAACTCATCTAAGCATTGTGCAGGAGGTTTCGAATACGGAATATCTTCCCTAGTAAAGCGTTGAAGGGAGTTTACCTCAATCATGGATGAAGGGGGAATTATCTCACATATATCTTCTATGGGAGGAAGATTCTTCACATCTTCAGATTTAATACCTTTATCCTTGAGAGACTTCTTGGCTTCCCTCATATCTTCATCATTTAATTCAATCATACCCCTCTTCTTCAATATTGGCGTTGGAGTTGGTTCAGGCGTAGTCCAATCATCATGATTCCGGCCTATTTTAGCCAATAATTCTTCAAATATTGCCCTGGAGTTCTTTTCCTGAAAACACAACCAGCACAACTATCCAGGTATGCCCTAGACTCAATGGTTAGTCCACTATAAAATATATCAAGTAAATCATGCTTTTCCAAATCATGATCAGGCCGAGCTCTAATAAGAGAGCAAAATCTCGCCCAAGCCTCAGGCAATTTCTCTCCATCTCCCTGGTCAAAATTATAAATTCTCTGCAAAGCAATATGTTGAGCACTAGCAGGAAAGTATTTACGGAAGAAAACATCAAGCAATTCTTTTGGACTTTTAATAGAATTAGGTGGCAAACTATTATACCAAGTTTTAGCGTCATCCTTTAATGAGAATGGAAAGATTTTAGCAACAAAGTAAGTACGCATCTTGACATCATCAGAAAACAAGCTACTTAGAGTAGATAACTCAATCATGTGTTCAACAACACTTTCTTTCTCAGTACCACAAAAGGGTGTTTTCTCAACAATAGCTATATGAGATAGATCAAGAGAAAAATCATAATCTTTATCCTTAATGTTTATAGGAGATGTGGCAAATTTAGGATCAGGAGACAGTTTATATCTAACAGCATGTTCTGCAAGCAACTTTTTAATTTTTCTTGCATCAGTAGTAGCATTGCATTTTTCAATAAAATCATCATTAAGTTCCACATAATCTTCATCAGGATCATCACTAAAATAATCAAGTTCAGGTGAATTAACAGGTGTAGTAGCATTAGGAGTTTCAGTATTTTCAATTTGTCTAGACCTAGCAATCGTAGCATCTAGAAAGGATCCCAATGAACCACTATCATCAAGCACAGCAGAAATATTATCAATATTATGAGAGTTTTCAGATTCAGCAGAAGTACCCGCATGTGAAGCATGTGGCGGTGAAACAAGTTTATCAATCACAGATGGTGAATCAAGAGCAGCAGAGGTACTCAGAGTTGTACATTTTCTTGTAGTGGATGGTAATATGGCGACCTTAGTATCGCGAGGTTTACCCATGATGGAGAATTTGCAGCGAACAATATCAATCCAAATGAACTTCCAAATAAAGCTATGCTCCCCGGCAGCGGCGCCAGAAAACAGTCTTGATGACCCACAAGTATAGGGGATTGCAACAGTCTTCGAGGGAAGTAAAAACCCAATTTATTGATTCGACACAAGGGGAGACAAAGAACACTTGGAAGCCTTAACAGCGGAGTTGTCAATTCAGCTGCACCTGGAAACAGACTTGCTCGCAAGAGTTTATCAGTAGTAACAGTTTTATGGCAGTAACAGTAGTGAAATAACAGTAGCAGAGTAACAGAGACAGCAGTAGTGATTTTAGTAAACAGCAGGATTAAAATACTGTAGGCACGGGGACGGATGAACGGGCGTTGCATGGATGAGAGAAACTCATGTAACAATCATAGCAGGGCATTTGCAGATAATAATAAAACGGTGTCCAAGCACAAAGCAATCAATAGGCATGTGTTCCAATTATAGTCGTACGTGCTCGCAATGAGAAACTTGCACAACATCTTTTGTCCTACCAGCCGGTGGCAGCCGGGCCTCAAGGGAAACTACTGGATATTAAGGTACTCCTTTTAATACAGTACCGGAGCAAAGCATTAACACTCCGTGAACACATGTGATCCTCACATCACTACCATCCCCTCCGGTTGTCCCGATTTCTGTCACTTCGGGGCCATTGGTTCCGGACAGCGACATGTGTATACAACTTATAGGTAAGACCATAAACAATGAATATCTTGATGAAACAATAACATGTTCAGATCTGAGATCATGGCACTCGGGCCCTAGTGACAAGCATTAGGCATAACAAGTTGCAACAATATCATCAAAGTACCAATTACGGACACTAGGCACTATGCCCTAACAATCTTATGCTATTACATGACCAATCTCATCCAATCCCTACCATCCCCTTCGGCCTACAGCGGGGGAATTACTCACACATGGATGGGGGAAACATGGCTGGTTGATGTAGAGGCGTTGGCGGTGATGGCGGCGATGATCTCCTCCAATTCCCCGTCCCGGTGGAGTGCCAGAACGGAGACTTCTGGCTCCCGCGACGGAGTTTCGCGATGTGGCGGCGTTCTGGAGGGTTTCTGGCGACTTCGACTTCTCCCCGTGCGTTTTTAGGTCGAGGCCGATAAATAGTCCGAAGGAGGGCGTCGGAGGCCGGCCGAGGGGGCCACACCACATGGCCGCGCGGGCCCCCCCTGGGCCGCGCCGCCCTATGGTGTGGGGCCCTCGGGCCTCCACCTTAATTGTCCTTCTGGCTCCGTCAGTATTCTGGGAAAATAGGGCCTTCTGCATAAATTCCGAGGATTTTCCCGAAAGTTGGATTTCTGCACAAAAACGAGACACCAGAGCAGTTCTGCTGAAAACAGCGTTAGTCCGTGTTAGTTGCATCCAAAATACACAAATTAGAGGCAAAACAATAGCAAAAGTGTTCGGGAAAGTAGATACGTTTTGGACGTATCAGTATCTAATTGCAGCATGATTAGTATGAACTGTAACTTTTGAATCAACAATATAAGATCTAAACTTATCACAAGCAAAGACTACAGCTAACAATTCCTTTTCAGTAGTAGCATAATTTCTTTGAGCAGCATCAAGAGTTTTACTAGCATAATGAATAACATTCAGTTTTTTATCTACTCGCTGTCCAAGAACAACGCCTACAGCAAAATCACTAGCATCACACATAATTTCAAAAGGTAAGTTCCAATCAGGAGGTTCGACTATAGGAGCAGTTGTTAAGGCTTTCTTTAGAGTTTCAAAAGCTTCTTTACAATCATCATCAAAAACAAAATGTACATCTTTTTGAAGAAGATTAGTAAGAGGCTTTGAAATCTTGGAAAAGTCTTTAACAAACCTCCTATAAAACCCAGTATGACCAAGAACACTACGAATACCTTTAACATCCCTGGGATAGGGCATCTTCTCAATTGCTTCAACTTTAGCTCTATCAACTTCAATACCTCTTTCAGAAATTTTATGTCCCAATACAATTCCTTCATTAACCATAAAGTGGCATTTCTCCCAATTAAGAACAAGGTTAGTTTCTTCACATCTCTGCAGAACTTTATCAAGGTTCCGCAAGCAATTATCAAAAGAATTCCCATAGACAGAAAAATCATCCATGAATACCTCTACAATATTCTCGCAAAAGCCATGAAAAATAGCAGACATGCATCTTTGAAAAGTAGCAGGAGCATTACATAAACCAAAAGGCATGCGTCTATAAGCATAAGTTCCATAGGGACAAGTGAAAGTGGTTTTCTCTTGATCCTTAGTTTTAACAGCAATTTGTGAAAACCCAGAATAACCATCAAGAAAGCAAAAATGAGTATTTTTAGATAACCTTTCTAACATTTGATCAATAAAAGGCAAAGGATAATGATCTTTCTTAGTAACCTTATTAACTTTTCGATAATCAATGCACATTCTATACCCTACAACTACTCTTTGAGGTATGAGCTCATCATTATCATTAGGCAAAACAGTCATTCCTCCTTTCTTAGGAACACAATGCATAGGACTAACCCATCTACTATCAGCAATAGGATATATAATACCAGCTTCAAGAAGTCTTAATACCTCATTTCTTACCACATCCTTCATCTTAGGAATTAGACGACGCTGATGTTCAACAACAGGCTTCGCATCATCTTCCATATTAATGGCATGTTGGCAAATAGAAGGAGAAATCCCCTTCAAGTCATCAAGAGTGTAGCCAATAGCTCCTCGGTGTTTCTTTAGTATTTCCAATAACCTTTCTTCTTCAAACTCTGAAAGCATAGAACTAATAATAACAGGATATATTTTCTTATCATCAATATGATCATATTTAAGATTATCAGGCAATGGTTTTAAATCAAAGACAGGATCTTCCTTGGGTGGTGGTGTTGTACCCAGATCTTCTACCGGTAAATCATGCTTAAGAATAGGTTGACGAAGGAAAATTTCATCAAGCTCATTTCTTTCTTCCCTAAAGACTTCACTCTCACTATTCTCCAAATGTTGCTGCAAAGGATTATTAGGAGCAAGAGCAATAGATGCACACTGTTCAACTCTAAAATCATTATTAGGCGAATCAGCTTTGTAAGGAGTTTTGGCAAATTTAGAGAAATTAAACTCATAAGATTCACCAGCAAATTTAGTCAACATTTTCTCTTTCTTGCAATCTATAACAGCTCCACAAGTATTTAGAAAAGGTCTACCAAAAATGGTAGGACAATATTTACTAGCAGCAGAACCGAGTACTAAAAAGTCAGCAGGATATTTAATCTTACCGCACAGAACTTCCACATCTCGAACAATAACAATTGGAGAGATAGTTTCTCTATTAGCCAGCCGAATAACCACATCAATATCTTCAAGTTCACAAGAACCAATTTCGTGCATAATCTCCGTGTAAAGCTCATAAGGAATAACACTAATACTTGCACCAATATCGCATAAACCATAATAACAATGATCACCAATTCTAACAGATAGCATAGGAACACTAGCTTTCCTAGACTTATTAGGATGTGAAACAATATTAGAAGCATCTTCACAGAAAATAATATGACCATCTTCCACATTTTCAGTCACAAGATCTTTAACTATTGCAACAGCAGGTTCAACCTTTATTTGTTCTTCAGGTTCTATAGGTTTCTTTTCACTTTTATGAACCGCACTATTTATAACAGAGTACTCCTTCATTTTAGCAGGGAAAGTAGTTTTTTCAATATAAGCTTCAGGAATAACATGATCAACAGTTTCAACTACAACACATTTATTTATAGATGAATCAATTTTATCTTTATACGGTTCATGATACTTATCAAAATTCTTCTTAGGCAATTCATAATGAGAGGCAAAAGCTTTATAAACATTTGCAGCAACTTGAGAATCAAGACCATAAGTAGCACTCATATTATGAAATTTATCAGTATCCATAAAAGCTTCAATGCATTTATAATCTTAATTTATACCTGATTCTCTATCTTTGTCGTTCTCCCATCCTTCAGTATTCTCCTGGATCTGATTAAGAAGGTCTCTTTTAAACTCTTCTTTGTTGCGTGTGAATGATCTAGAACAAGAAGTATCCAGCAAGGTCTTGTCTTGAAAAGAAAGTCTTGCATAGAAATTATCAATAATAATATTACCAGGAAGCTCATGAATGGGGCATTTGAGCATTAAAGACTTCAATCTCCCCCACGCTTGGGCAATACTCGCTCCATCATGAGGCCAAAAGTTATATATGCAGTTCCGGTCTTTGTGAATTTCACTTGGAGGATAGAACTTAGAATAAAATCGGGGCACAATATCATTCCATTCAAGAGAATCCCCATTATCCAGTAATTTATACCAATGCGCCGCTTTACCAGACAGCGATATAGAGAATAGTTTCTTCCTCACTTCATCCATAGCAATACCTGCACACTTGAATAAGCCGCATAATTCATGTAAGAACAGTAAATGATCTCCAGGGTGGACAGTTCCATCCCCTGTATAACGGTTATCCACAACACGTTCAATAATTTTCATAGGTATTTTGTATGGTATTTCTTCCTCACCTGGCGCCTCAACCACTACCTTTGCAGTAGTAATAGATTTTCCAAATAAAAATTCAAGAGAAGATCTCTCCATAATGAATTACATCAGCAGGCAGAAATAAAATCAGCACAAACAGTAAAAGTTTCCCTTACCAATTTCACTTACCAATAGCGCTTCACTCCCCGGCAACGGCGCCAGAAAATACTCTTGATGACCCACAAGTATAGGGGGTGTATTGTAGTATTTTCGATAAGTAAGAATGTCGATCCCAACGAGGAGCAGAAGGTGTTGACAAGCAGTCTCGACGAAGGATTCACTGTAAATGCTCACAGACAAGTATTCAGGGGGTTTTGATGTAGCAGGTGAATAAAGTACGAGTAAGTAAAGTGCGAGAGTAACAATTGCAGAGAGTGTCCCAATCCTTTTTAGCACAAAGGACAAGCTGGTTTGTTTACTTATAATGACCAAACGTTCTTGAGGACACACGGGATTTTAGTCTACTGTTTACGCTACATATGGCTAATTAATCTTCATTGTTTTGATAAGTGTTGTGTGGGTGAACCTATGCTAATGCACCGCCCTTCCTATGACTATCACATACTTGTGATTATACCCCTTGCAAGCATCCGCAACTACAAGAAAGTAATTAAGATAAATCTAACCACAGCCTTAAACTCTGAGATCCTGCTATCCCTCCTGCATCGATATACCAACGGGGGTTCAGGTTTCTGTCACTCCGGCAACCCCGCAATTGGCAAACAAGTACAAGATGTATTCCCCTAGGCCCATAAAGGTGAAGTATCATGTAGTCGACGTTCACATGACACCTGATACGTCTCCGACGTATCGATAATTTCTTATGTTCCATGCCACATTATTGATGTTATCTACATGTTTTATGCACACTTTATGTCATATTCGTGCATTTTCTGGAACTAACCTATTAACAAGATGCCGAAGTGCCGATTCTTTGTTTTCTGCTGTTTTTGGTTTCAGAAATCCTAGTAAGGAAATATTCTCGGAATTGGACGAAATCAACGCCCAGGGGCCTATTTTTCCACGAAGCTTCTAGAAGTCCGAAGACGAAACGAAGTGGGGCCACAGGGTGCCCAAACCCTAGGGCGGCGCGGCCCCCCCTGGCCGCGCCGGCCTATGGTGTGGGGCCCCTGTGCCCCCTCCTGACCTACCCTTCCGCCTACTTAAAGCCTCCGTGACGAAACCCCCAGTACCGAGAGCCACGATACGGAAAACCTTCCAGAGACGCCGCCAACGCCGATCCCATCTCGGGGGATCCAGGAGATCGCCTCCGGCACCCTGCCGGAGAGGGGAATCATCTCCCGGAGGACTCTACGCCACCATGGTCGCCTCCGGAGTGATGAGTGAGTAGTCTACCCCTGGACTATGGGTCCATAGCAGTAGCTAGATGGTTGTCTTCTCCCCATTGTGCTATCATTGTCGGATCTTGTGAGCTGCCTAACATGATCAAGATCATCTATCTGTAATTCTATATGTTGCGTTTGTTGGGATCCGATGAATAGAGAATACTTGTTATGTTGATTATCAAAGCTATGTCTATGTGTTGTTTATGATCTTGCATGCTCTCCGTTATTAGTAGATGCTCTGGCCAAGTTGATGCTAGTAACTCCAAGAGGGAGTATTTATGCTCGATAGTGGGTTCATGTCTCCGTGAATCTAGAGGGGTGACAAGAACCTCTAAGGTTATGGATGTGCTGTTGCCACTAGGGATAAAACATTGGTGCTATGTTCAAGGATGTAGTCACTAGTTACATTACGCGCAATACTTAATGCAATTGTCTGTTGTTAGCAACTTAATACCGGAGGGGTTCGGATGATAACTTTGAAGGTGGACTTGTTAGGCATAGATGCATGCTGGATGGCGGTCTATGTACTTTGTCGTAATGCCCAATTAAATCTCACTATACTCATCATGATATGTATGTGCATGGTCATGCCCTCTTTATTTGTCAATTGCCCAACTGTAATTTGTTCACCCAACATGCTGTTTGTCTTATGGGAGAGACACCTCTAGTGAACTGTGGACCCCGGTCCAATTCTCTTTACTGAAATACAATCTCTTGCCAATCTTTGTTCTCTTGTTTTTACGCAAACAATCATCTTCCACACAATACGGTTAATCCTTTGTTATAGCAAGCCGGTGAGATTGACAACCTCACTGTTTCGTTGGGGCAAAGTACTTTGGTTGTGTTGTGCAGGTTCCACGTTGGCGCCGGAATCCCTGGTGTTGCGCCGCACTACATCCCGCCGCCATCAACCTTCAACGTGCTTCTTGGCTCCTCCTGGTTCGATAAACCTTGGTTTCTTTCTGAGGGAAATCTTGCTGCTGTGCGCATCATACCTTCCTCTTGGGGTTCCCAACGAACGTGTGAGTTACACGCCATCAAGCTAAATTTCTGGCGCCGTTGCCGGGGAGATCAAGACACGCTGCAAGGGGAGTCTCCACTTCTCAATCTCTTTACTTTGTTTTTGTCTTGCTTAGTTTTATTTACTACTTTCTTTGCTGCACTAAATCAAAATACAAAAAAATTAGTTGCTAGTTTTACTTTATTTGCTATCTTGTTTGCTATATCAAAAACACAAAAAAATTAGTTACTTGCACTTACTTTATCTAGTTTGCTTTATTTACTGTTGCTAAAATGGCCAACCCTGAAAATACTAAGTTGTGTGACTTCACAACCACAAATAATAATGATTTCTTATGCACACCTATTGCTCCACCTGCTACTACAGCAGAATTCTTTGAAATTAAACCTGCTTTACTGAATCTTGTTATGCGAGAGCAATTTTCTGGTATTAGTTCTGATGATGCTGCTGCCCATCTTAATAATTTTGTTGAACTATGTGAAATGCAAAAATATAAAGATGTAGATGGTGATATTATTAAACTAAAATTGTTCCCTTTCTCATTAAGAGGAAGAGCTAAAGATTGGTTGCTATCTCTGCCTAAGAATAGTATTGATTCATGGACTAAATGCAAGGATGCTTTTATTGGTAGATATTATCCCCCTGCTAAAATTATATCTTTGAGGAGTAGCATAATGAATTTTAAACAATTAGATACTGAACATGTTGCACAAGCATGGGAAAGAATGAAATCTTTGGTTAAAAATTGACCAACACATGGACTGACTACTTGGATGATCATCCAAACCTTCTATGCAGGACTAAATTTTTCTTCGCGGAATTTATTGGATTTAGCTGCTGGAGGTACCTTTATGTCCATCACTCTTGGTGAAGCAACAAAGCTTCTTGATAATATGATGATCAATTACTCTGAATGGCACACGGAAAGAGCTCCACAAGGTAAGAAGGTAAATTCTGTCGAAGAAACCTCTTCCTTGAGTGATAAGATTGATGCTATTATGTCTATGCTTGTGAATGATAGGACTAATATTGATCCTAATAATGTTCCATTAGTGTAATATCCCAGGTAATGGGGTTACAAAAATAAAGGAAACAGATGTGTGCATTGCATTCATGCATAGAAAATCTGGGGAATTTTCGCGCTTTAAAGTAAATCGATCCACGATGGCGAAGTTTCACTTGACCCTGGTGGAATTGAAGTAGCTCATCAAGTCAAGCGCTATAAACCTCAATGTGACTTTGTTAAAACCTTGTTTTGGGTAGAGAGGATTTGATCTAAGGGGTTAGATCAAATGGAACTAATAATCAACACAACAACACTTTAACCAATGATCAATTGCTGGATCTTATAAAAGATCATAACATGGAATTCTTTGCCATAACATATGAACATACATCTATTTGGAAATCAAGTAACAATAAATGGAGAAACCATTCTTCACTTGTCTTTTCCATGTCTTAAACTAATCCTTGATCCTACCATGAACCTCATGGTATTCATTCTACTTTTGTCTTGGAAACAAAACAAGGAGATCAAACATAGAGATATATAACAAAACAAGGAGATCAAACCTAGAGATATATATCTTTCTCTATTCCATATTATTTTACATCAAACCTAGAAAGGTGAGAATTCTATTATAATTATTAGAGAAGCAACAAACCTTGAGCTAAACCTTGGATAGACATCCAAGGTATTTAAATCATAATCTTTAAGAGGAACCCTAGGATATTATTCAAGACATTCCTAGAGAGGGAAACCATTTATGTTAAACATAGATATTGATGATCACATCAATTCCTATGGGGCCTAACCTTAAGTTAGTATTAAAGTCCTTTCCAAAAAAATGAGAGAGACCACTCATACAAAACACAGTTTTACCTATTTAAGAATAAAGGACAATCATTGAACTAGAGTAGTAGGAGTACACCATAACCTAGAATAATCCATTCTTATATAAGAGAGATCAATTATGGTGCTACACTCAAGATAGTTGAGGCAACACTTGAGTTTGAGGGAGAGAACTAACCATATACCCAGATGATAATATCATCATTGATTAAGTAGAACCCTAACATAATATCTCAGGCATTCTCCTGGGATATAAACTAAAGAGACAATCATAATAGCTCATTCTAGAGGATAATATAGAAGTGCTATACATTAGTTCATCAAGACAACATTTGATCATAGAAGGGAAGACCATTCCATTAGGGATACTTTAGGAACCCAAACCTTGATCATTATAAATTGAGTGATGATCATAAACCCTAAGAACTAGAAGTAGAAGATATAAGCCCATAAGAACCAAAGTGAGAAACCATCCATCATTATAACCAAAGTTAACTATAAAAAGAAATATAACTACTTTAGTTACCTTAATAACAAATTAAGGATAATAATAGAAGTGGTTGGTAAAATATAAAACCAATTCTCAACACCTTAGTAACTAGAGGAGAACATAAAATATTAAGCAAGTAACCCTTATCATGGTTAGGGGAGATTAAACCCTAGCACATGCAATATGGTGTTATCCCATCTCTATAACCTAGAATTAAATCTCAACCCTAGTTGAGTATCACTTGGGTGATCATAACTAAAACCTAAGCCACAACTAAGTTCCAAACCATATGCCATTTGGTAAATAACATTAGAACCCTAGTTTTGCACATTAATCAATTCTTATGCTTCAATTCTTGAACATAAGAAAAACCATGTGCTACATTATATGGTTTAAACCATATATGTAGTGATCAACTATTTATCTTGGTAACCAAGATCAATTATGGTGGAACCAATATCCATTTAGAACCTTTCAAATATAAAGTTATTATTATCTTTAATAAGGGGATTGTAATAGACATCATAAAAACCCTAACAGATTGATACTCACATAAAATCATATGTGAACAACCAAATACTTAAATAAGATAACAAGCCCTAATAACAACCTCTGAAATACTTCAAGTTCAAAGTATCAACTCTAATACTTCACACAGATTGATACACAAGAAAAACATAAAAATGAAATGAGGATATAAATTCATGCTTAAATTGCCATTTTGAATAAAACACCAGTATGCAATACAATTCAAATATAAATACTTGTTCCAAAAGGAAAGAATGGTTTAACAATCACTGCTATACAACTTAATGGAAAGAACAAAGTAAGAAACTTGCAATTAAAATTTGAATTAAAATCAGAATTCAAATCAAGGAATAAAACAGAAAATGAATAAAAGAAATGAGAGAGAAAAATATTACCTGGACTCACCTGGCCGCAGAAGCCCAGCAAGGCAGCCCAGCAGCAGCCCAGAACCGACCCACCTAGCAGCCCACGTACCCCTTCGTCGAAATAAGACGAGGAGTTCATCCTCATCCTCTCCAACGCGCATGGAGGACAGCACGACGGCGTGTCCGTCTTCTCCTCGGCGCTGGCAGCCTCTCCTTGCTCCCCTTCGTGACAAGGCGCGTCCTGGCGTGGTATAAAACCCCTGGACGAACCCTAACCTCCAATCTTTCTTCCTCTGCTCAATTTCGCCCCAAGCCGAAACCCTGCCGCACCACTCCACCATTACCGCCGGCGATTGGAGCACCCCCGAGCCAAGCCGAGGACACCATCATCACCGCCAGGCTCGACTTGGTCATCGTGCAAGAGGAATTGAGACAGGGCGATCCGTAGCATCTCCGACGAGTTCATCTTCTCCGACACCGGTGACCCCAAATTCCGGCGAACTAAACCTTCCCCAACCTCGCTGACCATCTCAACCGAACCACGGTGAGCTTGCGCTTCTATTGATACCTAAATTGCATCAATCCGTGGTCTGTAGCTACCTAGAGCTACTTGGCCGGAGTTGAACCACCGCGGCCATGCTCGCCGTCGTTGCTCCGGTGATCTAATCGAGCAACAAACCCCACCATCGGACTCAGCGAGTTGTAGAGGTTCGGAAAGTGCTACTGGCGCGTCTCGGGAGGCCAAAAATCGGCGTCGCCGTCGTCGTTTGACTCGCCGACGGCGAGTTGACCGGCGAGGTGATGTGGCAGTGGGGTCCAAACACTGGTTTGACCCAGTCAACTACCAACGAGGCAGCTGACTCAGCCTGACCCCACCTGTCCGTGACTGAGGGTAGGATTAGGGCGGTAGCTTTAGTTATTCTTGTTTATTTTCAATTTCAATTATTACTGAAACTTTATAAATATGTAGAAAATCCAATATAGTTCAGAAAAATAAGTATAAGATATCAAAATTCTTATAAAGATAAACCCTATCCAATAAAAATATAAAATGAAATTTTAAATTTTAATAAAAATTCGATTATTCAATACTTGTTATTTAAACCTTTAATTTAAATACTAAATTCAATCAAAATTCAATAATTAGTAAAAAATTCCAAAAGTAAATAAAAACTAGTAAATAAATAAAGAAAACATTAAAACTAATTTTCTTCATTTGTTATTTTGTTAAATCTTTATTAGAGAGATTTAAACCCTGATTAATAATTACCCTAATTATTAATTATTTTAAAAATGATAAATGCCAAATTAAATATTATTTTTATTTAGAAGTTATTAATAACTTCAAATTCAAAATGAAGTTATTAATCATAGAACTCCATGTTAAATAGTAAACCCTAGGTCCATAAGAAAGAAAACTAGGAACTCATCATTTCATGTGAAATCCTAAAACCCTAATGCCATTTAGAACCTAGTTCCATTATTACATGTGAACCTTAATTTAATTCTAACCTAAACCCTAGGTTAGAACATGTGATCATGTTACTCCATTACCATAGAGCCATAATTAGCAACTAAAGACATATCTATGTCCACATAAACTGTAGAACCCTATCACTAGCAAATTAGTATTCCAAGTATGCATATCATTACATCAAAGTAGGGTCAGCCAAGTGTAAACCCTAGATCCTATTACCAAAGCCATCATCCATATTCATTCCTACTTAGCATCACACCAATGTGATGAACCTCAGGAGCAACTATGCCAAACCCTGAGCATTACCTAACCATATTCCACTAAACCCTACTAGTATTGGATATTTATCAACCATCCTATTCAGGAGCCAATTACTCCTTACTTAATAGAACCAACAGTAAAACCTAGACCACTTCAACCCTAATTGATATACTTCTTATTATTCAAGAGGTATGTTCTTCAAAAGTTATTCTTTTGAAGAAACTAAGGAATCATCATCAACCCTGCTTATAAGGACCTATAAACCCTAGCCAGCTATCACTAGCAAGATAAACCAACCTTGACAACAACCATGTATAATTAATTGCTTAAGTTGCTTATGCTTAAGTAAAACCAATCTAGCTTAGATGCTGATGAATCCAACCCTGTTGGCATCCATCTAATACTTACTCCAGAAACTAAATGAAACCTTAGTCAACCATAGAACCCCTCAACCTAATTATCATACTTGTTCTTTATTAAAGAACGTGTTCTTCAAAAGTTATTCTTTTAAAGTATATGATAAATTAATCATTAATCATGCCCTATAGTACTAAAACTGACCACTGTTCTTTACCTGTTAACATTATGCCAATTATCATTCATTGTGTGCTCAATTGGATATTATTCTTTATTATCTACCTGTTTATAATACCAAATAATCACACCTGAATAAGAACCTTGTATGTGAATCACTCTAAAAGTGCAACACATCCTGAACCAATCATTATCACCCACTAATCCTAAATCATCGGGGTTAGATCACGCTTAGAGCGATTGCATCTCATACTTATGCATTATTGCATCCTTGCCAATCTTTTAAACATCGTCCTTACCGGACGATGATGCTATTTCAGAATTTGGAGTTATTGCGTATCGAAGACCTTGCCTGCATAATCTTGCAGTCAAGAAAGGCAAGTTCATCACTTGCTCATGTCATTTGAGTATTTCTATCAAATTACTTGCAAAGTATTATGGTTATCACTATTGCATAAAAACCAAAACCACTATTTTCATAACTATGAATATGACTATGTGGTGGGCAATGGAACCATGGATTGTGTTGATATGGTGGAGGTTCCATTGCAAGGGTTTATATCCATCTAGGATTAAACAACAAATGTCGCCAGTGATTCTTGTGCCGTAATACCCGTGTTAACCATAAGATCTGGAGTGGGACGGAGTAGTCAAAAGTGTTTCCACCTCTCGTACATCAACGGATGCGCTTACCGTAGACACTTGACCCAGGTTGGGCAAGCGGTGGGGTGGGGATCCCATTCTAATTCCCCACGGTAAGTGGTCTATGATGGGTTGCAGCTACCGGCGAAGGAGTTTGGTTAACGAGTCCCAAACTGTTGTCGTGGTCGGGGTCCATCCTTAATTGGTATAAGAGGACCGACGAGGACCCAGGGTCGGGGTATGCAACAAAGGGTGGGTGTTCGAGGTAGCGGAGGAACATGATTGGCTAGACCTTATACCGGGCCTCACACCATAGGAAGTGTGGACGGGTCATTCCCGGTTGGCACCAAGGTTAAGATCTCTTATGGGTAAAGCAACACACCTCTGCAGAGTGTAAAGAACCGTGACCTGTCACTCCCGGTTCCGGGATATGGAACTGCGAACGCGGCCGGAAAGGAGCTCCATGAAGTTCTAGTAAACCGGTGAAGGCTGACGGACATAGTTCTTCTGAATAAAAGCAACCTTTTGAAGAAATGGTTATGAAAACTTGCATTGGTATTAGACTTTCTGGTCTAATGCTGTAGCTAGTGCATTAAACACCTCTTTCCTATAATGAACTTGTTGAGTACGCACGTACTCATCCCACTCTTAAATCCCCTGCTTAGATATGGAGGCATCGAAGGAGGATCTACAGTGCAACTCCAAGGCCGAGGAGTCAACAACTACTTCAAGAGACAGGACCATGACAGAGAAGTCAGATACCACATCCGACAAGGAGAAAACCTAGATTAGCAGTAGAAGGGGACTAGCTCTATGAACCTAGCTCTTACTTAGCTAGAATCTATGCTTAGCCTCTATAGCTAGTTAAATACTCTACAAATAGAGTTCGTGATAAGACTAGACTACGAGTCGTTCTTCTGGAGTTATTTGCAGTTTTACCTCATTGTAAAGTAGGAGGCTGTGATGATCTTATGTAATAGAGTCAGTGTTGTAATTCTATAGACATGCCTTGGACCCGCATATGTTTCTGTTGTACCACTCTGAGCGATATAATACTAGTGGAACGGTGTTTCATTGGTGTTATATCAGACTTGCATACTACACCATGCAGTGGTATGCCGGGTCACCACAATTAGCTTCATTGGTTGCACAAGAAGAACATGTTGATGTAAACTTCATTAAAAATAGTAATTTCAACAACAATGCTTACCGGAACAATTCTAGTAACAACTATAGGCCATATCCTTATAATAATGGCAACGGCTATGGTAATTCTTATGGTAATTCTTACAACAATAATAGGAATACACCCCCTGGACTTGAAGCCATGCTTAAGGAATTTATTAGTACACAAACTGCTTTTAACAAATCTGTTGAAGAAAAGCTTGGGAAAATTGATATACTTGCTTCTAAAGTCGATAGTCTTGCTGCTGATGTTGATCTTTTGAAATCAAAAGTTATGCCTAATGAAAATCATCATAATAAAATTGTTACTACAGCAAATGCCATCCAAGTTAGAATTAATGAGAATATAAGATTAATGGCTGAACTGCGTGCTAGGTGGGATAGAGAAGAAAATGAAAAACTAGCTAAAGAGAAGAATGTAGCTAAAGTTTGGACTATTACCACCACTAGTAATGCTAATGCTACACATGTTGCTGCACCTCCTACTAATAATAATAAAAGAATTGGTGTTAGCAATGTTTCCACTTCTAATGCAAAGCGCGAGAAACTGCTCAAATCGCTAAAATCAAACTGCTGTGATAAAGCTGCTGAAATTTTTTCCAACATTGGGGATGATGATCCCATTGCTTTAGATTATAATGGTTTGAATTTTGATGATTGCCACATCTCTGAAGTTATAAAGTTCTTGCAAAAACTTGCTAAAAGTCCTAATGCTAGTGCTATAAATTTGGCTTTCACGCATCATATTACAAATGCTCTCATAAAAGCTAGAGAAGAGAAACTAGAGCGCGAAGCCTCTATTCCTAAAAAGCTAGAGGATGGTTGGGAGCCCATCATTAAAATGAAGGTTAAAGATTTTGATTGTAATGCTTTATGTGATCTTGGTGCAAGTATTTCCGTTATGCCTAAGAAAATTTATGATATGCTTGACTTGCCACCGCTGAAAAATTGTTATTTGGATGTTAATCTTGCTGATCATTCTACAAAGAAACCTTTGGGTAAAATTGATAATGTTCGCATTACCGTTAACAATAACCTTGTCCCCGTTGATTTTGTTGTCTTGGATATTGAATGCAATGCATCTTGTCCCATTATATTGGGAAGACCTTTTCTTCGAACTGTTGGTGCTATCATTGATATGAAGGAGGGTAATATAAAATATCAATTTCCTCTCAAGAAAGGTATGGAACACTTCCCTAGAAAGAGAATGAAGTTACCTTTTGATTCTATTATGAGAACAAATTATGATGTTGACACTTCGTCTGTCGATAATACTTGATACACACTTTCTGCGCCTAGCTGAAAGGCGTTAAAGAAAAGCGCTTATGGGAGACAACCCATGTTTTTACCTACAGTACTTTGTTTTTATTTTGTGTCTTGGAAGTTGTTTACTACTGTAGCAACCTCTCCTTATCTTAGTTTAGTGTTTTGTTGTGCCAAGTAAAGTCTTTGATAGAAAAGTAAGTACTAGATTTGGATTACTGCGCAGTTCCAGATTTCTTTGCTGTCACGAATCTGGGTCCACCTCCCTGTAGGTAGCTCAGAAAATTAAGCCAATTTACGTGCATGATACTCAGATATGTACGCAACTTTCATTCAATTTGAGCATTTTCATTTGAGCAAGTCTGGTGCCATTTTAAAATTCGTCAATACGAACTGTTCTGTTTTGACAGATTCTGCCTTTTATTTCGCATTGCCTCTTTTGCTATGTTGGATGAATTTCTTCGATCCATTAATGTCCAGTAGCATTATGCAATGTCCAGAAGTGTTAAGAATGATTGTGTCACCTCTGAATATGTTAATTTTTATTGTGCACTAACCCTCTAATGAGTTGTTTCGAGTTTGGTGTGGAGGAAGTTTTCAAGGATCAAGAGAGGAGTATGATGCAACATGATCAAGAAGAGTGAAAGCTCTAAGCTTGGGGATGCCCCGGTGGTTCACCCCTGCATATATCAAGAAGACTCAAGCGTCTAAGCTTGGGGATGCCCAAGGCATCCCCTTCTTCATCGACAACATTATCAGGTTCCTCCCCTGAAACTATATTTTTATTCCGTCACATCTTATGTGCTTTGCTTGGAGCGTCGGTTTGTTTTTGTTTTTGTTTTGTTTGAATAAAATGGATCCTAGCATTCACTTTATGGGAGAGAGACACGCTCCGCTGTAGCATATGGACAAGTATGTCCTTGGTTTCTACTCATAGTATTCATGGCGAAGTTTCTCCTTCGTTAAATTGTTATATGGTTGGAATTGGAAAATGATACATGTAGTAATTGCTATAAATGTCTTGGGTAATGTGATACTTGGCAATTGTTGTGCTCATGTTTAAGCTCTTGCATCATATGCTTTGCACCCATTAATGAAGAAATACATAGAGCATGCTAAAATTTGGTTTGCATATTTGGTTTCTCTAAGGTCTAGATAATTTCTAGTATTGAGTGTGAACAACAAGGAAGACGATGTAGAGTCTTATAATGTTTTCAATATGTCTTTTATGTGAGTTTTGCTGCACCGGTTCATCCTTGTGTTTGTTTCAAATAAGCCTTGCTAGCCTAAACCTTGTATCGAGAGGGATTACTTCTCATGCATCCAAAATACTTGAGCCAACCACTATGCCATTTGTGTCCACCATACCTACCTACTACATGGTATTTTCCGCCATTCCAAAGTAAATTGCTTGAGTGCTACCTTTAAAATTCCATCATTCACCTTTGCAATATATAGTTCATGGGACAAATAGCTTAAAAACTATTGTGGTATTGAATATGTAATTATGCACTTTATCTCTTATTAAGTTGCTTGTTGTGCGATAACCATGTTCACTGGGGACGCCATCAACTATTCATTGTTGAATTTCATGTGAGTTGCTATGCATGTTCGTCTTGTCTGAAGTAAGAGCGATCTACCACCTTATGGTTAAGCATGCATATTGTTAGAGAAGAACATTGGGCCGCTAACTAAAGCCATGATCCATGGTGGAAGTTTCAGTTTTGGATATATATCCTCAATCTCAAATGAGAAAATTATTAATTGTTGTTACATGCTTATGCATAAAAGAGGAGTCCATTATCTGTTGTCTATGTTGTCCCGGTATGGATGTCTAAGTTGAGAATAATCAATAGCGAGAAATCCAAATGCGAGCTTTCTCCTTAGACCTTTGTACAAAGTGCGGCATAGAGGTACCCCTTTGTGACACTTGGTTAAAACATGTGCATTGTGATGATCCGGTAGTCCAAGCTAATTAGGACAAGGTGCGGGCACTATTAGTACACTATGCATGAGGCTTGCAACTTATAAGATATAATTTACATGATACATATGCTTTATTACTACCGTTGACAAAATTGTTTCATGTTTTCAAAATCAAAGCTCTAGCACAAATATAGCAATCGATGCTTTTCCTCTATGGAGGACCATTCTTTTACTTTCAATGTTGAGTCAGTTCACCTATTTCTCTCCACCTCAAGAAGCAAACACTTGTGTGAACTGTGCATTGATTCCTACATACTTGCTTATTGCACTTATTATATTACTCTATGTTGACAATATCCATGAGATATACATGTTACAAGTTGAAAGCAACCGCTGAAACTTAATCTTCTTTTGTGTTGCTTCAATGCCTTTACTTTGAATTATTGCTTTATGAGTTAACTCTTATGCAAGACTTAATTGATGCTTGTCTTGAAGTGCTATTCATGAAAAGTCTTTGCTTTATGATTCACTTGTTTACTCATGTCATATACATTGTTTTGATCACTGCATTCACTACATATGCTTTACAAATAGTATGATCAAGGTTATGATGGCATGTCACTCCAGAAATTATCTATGTTATCGTTTTACCTGCTCGGGACGAGCAGAACTAAGCTTGGGGATGCTGATACGTCTCCGACGTATCGATAATTTCTTATGTTCCATGCCACATTATTGATGTTATCTACATGTTTTATGCACACTTTATGTCATATTCGTGCATTTTCTGGAACTAACCTATTAACAAGATGCCGAAGTGCCGATTCTTTGTTTTCTGCTGTTTTTGGTTTCAGAAATCCTAGTAAGGAAATATTCTCGGAATTGGACGAAATCAACGCCCAGGGGCCTATTTTTCCATGAAGCTTCCAGAAGTCCGAAGACGAAACGAAGTAGGGCCACAGGGTGCCCAAACCCTAGGGCGGCGCGGCCCCCCCTGACCGGGCCGGCCTATGGTGTGGGGCCCCTGTGCCCCCTCCTGACCTACCCTTCCGCCTACTTAAAGCCTCCGTGACGAAACCCCCAGTACCGAGAGCCACGATACGGAAAACCTTCCAGAGACGCCGCCAACGCCGATCCCATCTCGGGGGATCCAGGAGATCGCCTCCGGCACCCTGCCGGAGAGGGGAATCATCTCCCGGAGGACTCTACGCCGCCATGGTCGCCTCCG
This sequence comes from Lolium perenne, assembly GCF_019359855.2. Classification (NCBI taxonomy): domain Eukaryota; kingdom Viridiplantae; phylum Streptophyta; class Magnoliopsida; order Poales; family Poaceae; genus Lolium; species Lolium perenne. The sequence goes on along the minus strand of NC_067246.2, from coordinate 265,345,803 downwards.
GAGTGATGAGTGAGTAGTCTACCCCTGGACTATGGGTCCATAGCAGTAGCTAGATGGTTGTCTTCTCCCCATTGTGCTATCATTGTCGGATCTTGTGAGCTGCCTAACATGATCAAGATCATCTATCTGTAATTCTATATGTTGCGTTTGTTGGGATCCGATGAATAGAGAATACTTGTTATGTTGATTATCAAAGCTATGTCTATGTGTTGTTTATGATCTTGCATGCTCTCCGTTATTAGTAGATGCTCTGGCCAAGTTGATGCTAGTAACTCCAAGAGGGAGTATTTATGCTCGATAGTGGGTTCATGTCTCCGTGAATCTGGAGGGGTGACAAGAACCTCTAAGGTTATGGATGTGCTGTTGCCACTAGGGATAAAACATTGGTGCTATGTTCAAGGATGTAGTCACTAGTTACATTACGCGCAATACTTAATGCAATTGTCTGTTGTTAGCAACTTAATACTGGAGGGGGTTCGGATGATAACCTGAAGGTGGACTTTTTAGGCATAGATGCATGCTGGATGGCAGTCTATGTACTTTGTCGTAATGCCCAATTAAATCTCACTATACTCATCATGATATGTATGTGCATGGTCATGCCCTCTTTATTTGTCAATTGCCCAACTGTTATTTGTTCACCCAACATGCTGTTTGTCTTATGGGAGAGACACCTCTAGTGAACTGTGGACCCCGGTCCAATTCTCTTTACTGAAATACAATCTACTGCACATCTTGTTCTCTTGTTTTTCGCAAACAATCATCTTCCACACAATACGGTTAATCCTTTGTTACAGCAAGCCGGTGAGATTGACAACCTCACTGTTTCGTTGGGGCAAAGTACTTTGGTTGTGTTGTGCAGGTTCCACGTTGGCGCCGGAATCCCTGGTGTTGCGCCGCACTACATCCCGCCGCCATCAACCTTCAACGTGCTTCTTGGCTCCTCCTGGTTCGATAAACCTTGGTTTCTTTCTGAGGGAAATCTTGCTGCTGTGCGCATCATACCTTCCTCTTGGGGTTCCCAACGAACGTGTGAGTTACACGCCATCAACACCACTAGAAGAATAACACCATAACTTAAATATCATAACATTGAATATTACTCAACCATAATTCACTACTAACATTTAGACTTCACCCATGTCCTCAAGAACTAAACGAACTACTCACGAGACATCATATGGAACATGATCAGAGGTGATATGATGATGAATAATAATCTGAACATAAACCTTGGTTCAATGGTTTCACTCAATAGCATCAATAACAAGTAGAAATCAATACCGGGAGAGTTTCCCCTATCAAACAATCAAGATCCAACCCAAATTGTTACAGCGGTGACGATGTGCAGCGGTGGAGACGGCGGTGATAATGATGGAGATGATGACGATGGTGATGGAGATGATGTCCATCTTGATGACGGTGACGATGGCGTCGATTTCCCCCTTCGGGAGGGAATTTCCCCGGCGGATCTCAGCCTGCCAGAGAGCTCTTTTCTCTCCGGTGTTCTCCGCCTCGCAGAGGCGGCTGTGACTCTTCGCGACTGTCCCCCTGGAGCTTAGGTTTTTGGGACGAAGAAATACGCGAAGGAGAGGAGGCCAGAGGTGGCTGTGGGGCCCCTCCCCACAAGGCGGCGCGGCCAGGCCTTGGCCCGCGCCGGCCTGTGAGGTGGGCCCACGGCGGCCCTCCTCGGCTCCCCCTTCTGGCTCCCTTCGTCTTCTGGAAAAATAGGAATTTTCATATAATTTCCGTCAATTGTTGATCTTCCGAAATATTGCATTCTGACGGCGCTTTTTCCAGCAGAATCCAGACTCCGGTGCGCGATCCTCCAATAATCATGAAACATGCAAAATAGATGAAATAACATAAGTATCATCTCCAAATATGAAATATATCAATGAATAACATCAAATTATGATATAAAATAGTGATGCAAATTGGACGTATCACCCATGGCCAAAAGAATCTGGATCGATAATAATCGAGTTTATGCAGTATTCCTTTTGGTACTAGGAAGAATGATAACATATACAGTACCATGTTTGTCAGTACTGAATTAATTAGTACCAATCTTCCACCCAGGGACAAAAATTTTCCTTTCCAACTACTAAGGCGCTTTTGTAATCTTTCTTCCACAATTTTCCATTCAGCAATTGTGAGTCTTCGATAATGAATCGTAATACCCAAATAGCGAATAGGAAACTGGCCTTGCCCACAACCAAACAACTCTGCGTATAAAGTCGTATCGTTTTGGGCATCACCGAAGCAAAACAATTCACTTTTATGGAAATTGATTTTTAATCCCGATAACAGGTAAAAAGCCGCCAATATTAATTTTAGGTTACGAGATTTTTCGAGATCATGATCCATAAAAAGAATTGTATCATCGGCATATTGAAGGATAGATAAACCACCATCTACCAGATGTGGAATCACCCCTTCAATTTGGCCTTCAGACTTGGCCCTCTCTATCAGGATCTCCAGCATATCCGCTACAATGTTAAATAACATTGGAGACAACGGACCCCCCTGGCGTAACCCTTTTCGTGTCTGGAAATAGTGTCCGGTGTCATCATTAACCCGGATTGCCACACTTCCTTCATACACAAAATCGTTGATAAGAGGTTGCCACTCAGGAGAAAAACCTTTCATCCTAAGCGTCTGCTAAAGGAAAGACCACTTGACCTTATCATAGGCCTTTTCAAAATCTAATTTTAAAATAACCCCATGTAATTTCTTAGCGTGCATTTCATGTACTATCTCATGCAGAACCGCAACTCCATCTAGGATATTCCTTCCTTGCATGAAAGCGGTCTGTGATGGACGGACAACATGATCCGCTACCGTATTAAGTCTAATGGTGCCACTTTCGTGAAAATCTTGAAACTTACGTTTAAAAGGCAGATGGGTCTATATTGTTGAATCCTTTCTGCCTCATTAACTTTCGGTAACAAGATTACTTCACCAAAATTTAGATGAAATAATTTTAGTTGTCCCATGTGCAAGGCACTGAACAAAGCTAGAAGGTTCGGTTTAATAGTATCCCAAAAAGTTTGGTAAAACTCAGCTAGGAAACCATCTGGACCCGGTGCTTTATTACGTTCCATTTGGAAAATTTCCTTCTGAACCTCTTCCTCTGAATAAGGTGCAGTCAGAAGACCATTTTCCTCCACAGAAACTTAGGTATGTCATCCGTTAAGTCCTCGTTTAAAGAAAAACCAGTTTCCTCTGGAGGACCAAACAGACCTTTATAATAATTCGTAATGTAGGATTTGAGTTGCTCATGGCCTTCAATCACCCCTTCATCTTGTACCAGAGAATGAATACGTTTTTTCCGATGTCTCCCATTGGCTACACCATGGAAGTATTGCATATTGGAATCTCCTTCCAGTATGAATTGGGCTTTGGAACGCTGATACCATTTGAGCTCCTCTTCCCTGAGGAGACTCGCTATCTGCGCATTGGATTGATTCTTAAGTTCAATCTCTTGCATAGACAGCGGTCTAACCTCAGCCAAAGCCTCCAGCTCATCAATCAGAGTTGATAAGCGAGCCTTCTCTTTTTTTAAAATACCAACCATATGGGCAGCCCAACCAGAGAGATGTTTGCGCATAGCCCGCATCTTATTATTCCATCTCAAAATTGGAGTGCTACCCCCGACCGGTCTCTCCCAAACCGTCTTAACCATCTCATGAAACCCCTCCCAGTGTAACCAGCCAAGTTCAAACTTGAACGACCGTTTACAAACAGGTCGGGGGTTCCCTGTAGATAAGAGGATAGGAGCATGGTCAGACAATTTTTCAATATATTCTAGTGCGCGGACCGACACCATAGGGTATTTATCTTCCCACTCGGTATCCATCAACACACGATCTAGTTTTTCGTATGTGGGATCAGGCAAGCTATTGGCCCAAGTAAATTGTCGACCGGACATGAACACCTCTCTTAAGTCTAGGCTATCAATGACAGCATTAAACAAGAAAGGCCAAGGTCCATCAAAAGGGCCTTTACTTTTCTCATGAGGAAATCTCAGCAAATTAAAATCCCCTCTGATCAAGATTGGATAGGGGTTGTCTTTTGCAAGATTTACCAACTCACGTAAAAAGTCATCCTTAAAGTTTTCTCATGAGGAAATCTCAGCAAATGGTCTGCTTTGTTCTGAATGTCGAGTTTAATATGATACTCTCCATCCGAACTAGCTAGAACAGTCATGGTATCTATGCGGACGCCAAGTAAAATAGCCCCCGATCTACCACGGGGTGGGTGAGAATACAACTGATAGTTAATCCCGCCAGATAATCTGTCGAGAAAACTCTGTGAGAAATTCCGCCTACCCGTCTCCGATATAGCAAAAAAATCTAAATCATAATCTCTACAACAAGCGGCAATGTGGGAGTGCTTAGCCAAGTCACCAAGACCTCTGCTATTCCGAAACATGCCATTCATCGAGAAACTATTTTAGATTTAGTGCATTTGCCATACCGCCGAGATTTCTTTCTAGCCGACGATCGAGAACCACGTGCAGACGCTTTTACATCATAAACTGAACTAAGCTCTGAGTGCTCTAAATCAATTTCTGAAATATTTCCCACTATAGCCGAGAGGAGCTGACCATCTAGGATGTCATCAGCGTCCTCATCGTCTATTATGGTAGTTTCAGACTTAGTGGAGACATTCAGACCAACCGTCAAACGGTCAAGCTCCGTTTGTCTCAACACATTCGCCGAAACCGAAATCTCATCGGACCGACTCCCCATAGAAACACCTATACTACTCAAGTTCGAAGAAATACAAGAAACAGAAAAAGCAGTAAACGACTTCACCGGTTGTTTAGTACCTGCCGTGTCGAAGTTCTTCTCCGCCTTTCATCGCATGGCCCTCTGCATGACGTCCTCATCCGTGACCCCAGTCCCATCCTCTGCCAGCTCATACCTCCCACTCCTCCGCACCGTCGGCTGAACAACAGGTGGGAGAATAGTGGGACGAGGCTGCTGCAAGGTGGGGACCGGAGAGGGAGAGCTCGAGTGCGGTGTAGTCAACGACGTAGCGGGTGCCGAGTCCGCCGATGCAGGGGTAGAAGGCGGTGTAGCCCCTGCAACGGACCTGACTGTGTCGAAGAAGCCCCTGTCGGCGAAGAAGGTGTCGAAGAAGCCCATGTAGGAGAGCCTGGGTGCCGCAACAACGCGAGCGGAGGAACCGGCCGCTGCAGCTGCGCAGGCGGCAAGGCCGGCTGCTGCACCGGCATGAGCAGCATGGCCGGGTGCTGCTGCGCCCGTGGCGCGGACGACTCCGTGGCCACCGTGGCCACCTGCTGGCTTGCCGACACCGCCACCGTGTGCTGCGGCTGCTGCCGCGTCATGAGTGGCGAGCCCGGCTGCTGCGGCTGCGTGCCCGGCGTCACCGCCGGTGTGGGCGTCTCAGCAGATGCCGTGGGCGTGCCCCGGCCCAGCGACGATGTCTCTGATGACGCCGGGACCTGCATGCGAGTATCGCAACCTTAATACCGTCTTTCATAAACTTGGGATTTTGCATCATGTGTCTTGTCCTCATACACATCAACAAAATGGTGCAGCTGAACGCAAACACCGTCATATAATTGAGACTGGCTTAACTCTCCTTGCACATGCTTCTGTACCGTTTCGGTTTTGGAGTGATGGCTTTGTCACCGCTTGTTTTCTCATTAATAGGCTTCCTACGCGCCTGTTACGCATGAAAACTCCACTAGAGGTCTTGCTCCATGAAACTCCAGACTACTCATTTTTCAAAGTGTTCGGTTGCGCGTGTTGGCCACACCTTCGTCCGTATAATAGTCACAAAATTGAGTACCGCTCCAAAAAAATGTGTCTTTTTGGGATACAGTCCTCTCCATAAAGGGTATAAGTGTCTTCATGTTCCATCTAACCGCGTGTACATCTCTCGTGATGTTGTTTTTGATGAGACGGTTTTTCCTACCGTAACTATATATGCGCATCAGAAATTCAGAATCAAGAGTGATGGAACGGTCCTACAAAAGGCATGCCTCCTCGCCTTCGGAGATGCTCTGCAGCGCCGGCCTCCAGTGCCCCCTAGCCTCGGGGCGGTCGCAGCACACCGTGCCGGAGTTGATCAGCTCCGCGAGCACCTGCTCCGTCCACGGCCCCTTGCCATCCAGCCCTGCTTTCTGCAGCAGCTCCTGGACCTGCCTCTTGGTCACCCTGATCTTCACCTCGACTCCCTGATCAACCTTCTCGGCGGCTGGCCTCTTCCCCTCCTCCACGTCCACCACCCACTCGTCGTCGTCCACCCACGACGCCACGGCGCGGTGCGACTTGAAACAGTTGCAGTTCCCCATCGACGATCGATCTCCGGATCGATGTAGATATAGAAGTTTATATCTCAAGCCTCGGAGCTGGCTCTTGATCTTTTTGAGCTAGATCGTCCTGCTTGAGTGGCTATTCTTTTTGTGAGAGACGAACGGAGAGAGCGAGAGCGAGAGAGAGAGGTGATCGTTTGGCCTGCGTGGTAAAGCTTATTTATATACCTGGAGCTGGAAGATGGCCGTGGTTAGCGAGGCGTTTAGCGCGACGTGCCAACTTGGACCTTGGTGGAGTTGGACGTGGAAAACGGTCGTGTTCCTCTGTGTATGAACGTCTCGTCGAGGACAGGATATTGTTGATCCACATCAGTTCAACATATCCTCCGCTTAAATCGTGTACGAGATAATAACTCTAATATTTCGCAAGGACGAACATTCTCCAGCTTCTGCACGTGTTAGTGCCTGGCTGTTGCAATACTGCAACCGGGTGACATCTGGACCAAAGGTTTTTTTGGATGTTTTTTTGGATCGTGAACAATGACTAGCAGACTTCTAAACCGTAAACCTCAAATCGGTGTATCTAGGTGATCCAAACGCGTTTTGAGGTTGAAAATCGGTGTATTCGGAATATGTTGTTATGCGGGCCGCGTTTGGCGCGTCTGGACTGCGCAGCCATTTTTTGGCCCGCAACCAAAAACCGGAAACAAAGGGTTTATGCAAATCATCCGCTAATTCTCAATGCAACAACATAATCATGCAAAATAGATTGTTCAAAGTACTCAATCATACATGAAACATGAAACATGGCACCAATAGAAGATTGAACATCACATCATCAAGGAGGAAAGTGATCATGCGTCACCGTCGGTTGCCAGCGCATCGACATGGCCGCCACCACTCGATGTAGCGTCTTCAACTCCGGTATTCATCGCGGTAGCCATGGCAGCGCGTGCAGCTTCCCTCTTTCGCGCCATGATCTGCGTCTTCGTAAGCTTCCACCACTCAAGGCTAGCCTCATCCATGTCGGTCGGGTTCATCATCATATTGGCATTCTCCTCCGCGATGAGGTCCGCCATGGCCCGGTGCTCCTCGGTGCGTGCTCTTCTCTCCTCGATGTCGTACTTGCGCTTTGCATACTCCCGGAGCGTGATCCATTTTGCCTCCTTCTCCTTGGTTTTCGCCTCCACCAACTCCTTCTTTTCCTCCATAATTTTCATCAACAACACCTCTTTGGACTTGACCATAACATCTATCTTGAGAGAAAATGATGCGACCTCTCCTTGTTTCTTGATCTTGTCCATGGCTGCCTTTGCTCCCTCCGGCCTCTTTTTGTTCTTCTTGGTCTCAAGCACATCATCCTCCTCCGCCTCCTCCAACTCGACAAGCTTATGCTTTGGCGGTGGCGCCTCTTGCTCCCCCAACTTCCATTTCAGATTGTGCTCAAGAAGGGTATAGCAATGAGCGAATTTGAACGGCATGCCATTCAAACCGGGCATTTCCCGAAATCTTTGCTAAGTGATAGCCTCCCAATCGCCGGCGTTGGTGCCGCTCGGTGGCGCGTTCCTCACGCCCTCAATGCAACCGGCCCACCGGCTGCACGCCATCTTGATGGTATCCCATTGGCCTTGGAGTGAGCGGTAGGAGCGGGTCGGAGTAGAAGAGAGAGGCGGCGTCAATTGGAAGAACTTGTTCTCGATGCGTTGCCAATACCTCTTGCCAGTTTGATCGGTGCCGGTCACGACATCCATCGAAACTGGCTCCCAAGCTCGGACCAAGATCACACTTCAAACTCGGTGTAGTTGCCGGACCGGATCACTCTCCCCTTTGCCTTGGGCACCACCCCATCGAACGCCACCTCTTCGATCTCTTTCAACCCATCTTCCTCCTCGCCCTCGAATCCCTCCTCCAAACCGTCGTTGTAGTCACCGTAATCCGCAAGAGGCGGTGAGTCGATGTCGACGGAAGCATAGTTGAGCATGTCAATGCATGACTCCGGCGCAACATCAACAGTGGGACTTTCGTCGACCACCTTGCGCGCAGCAGCCGACTCCGGCAGCGCCTTCGCCATTGCTGCCATCAAGGTAGTCAACGACGCCATATTGGCTGCAGCTAGCTTCTTTGCAGCCTTCCTTGGCGCCACCTTCTTCTGTGCCGGTGCCGGTGCCGGCGCGGGTGCCTTGTTGCCCGGACGCTTCGCTCGCTTGGCCAGAGCGGGAGGGGCAGCCGGTGCGGGAGGGGCAGCTGCAGCGGGAGGCGCGGGGACGACGTGCTGCTCCAGCCGCTTCGGCTTTTCGAGAGCAGCGGTAGCAGCGGGAGGCGCGTCGACCACAAGGCTCTCGATCGCAGCTGTTGCGGCGGCTCTAGATCCAGATGCGGTCGGTGGAGATGGTCTGCATGTAGCGGTCTGGCCCAGGAGCAGTGATGGGTTGATGGCGTCCATGTCGGTGCGGGCGCGCGGCTGCGGTGGCCGGAGAGGACTGGGGGCAACAATATCGGGAGCGGTAGGTGGGGCGAAAGCGGGAAAGGGCGAGCTGAAACTTTCTTCGCGCCAATGCGGGGGAGAAAATGGGGTTCATGCTCGCACAACCTCCCAAACCCGGGAACTTGGGGTTTCCGCGGCCTAAAACGGGATAGCCCGGATTTTTTTTTTGGTATAGGTCCAATGCGATTTCTCAACCGTCTTTTTTTTCCGCCCCAAACCGGAAAACAACGGTTATTATGCGGATGTGGTTCCGATGGGGGTCTGCTAGAGATGCTCTAAGTCTAGGCTGCATTGGCTTCTGAACTTACAAAATTTAATCAATCACAGAGGGGTTGTTCTTGAGCATCACAGTTCTTTCTGTAATTCAGGGGCATGTACCGATGCGGCTTTGAGATAATCTGTCTATTACAGCATTTCAGGGTGCATATATATGGGTCTTTACATTTGGGGGTCTAGGCCTTTAGATCGCGAACAAGAACTAGGTCCAGGCTGCATTGGCTTCCTGTAATTCCCAAACTTAATCAATCACTGAGGGCTTGTTCTTCAGTGCCACAATTCTGTCGTAATTCGGGAGCATGTACCTATATGCAGCAGCTTTGAGACAATGTCTCTCTTTCAGCGTTTCAGGGTGCATGGGTCTTGACTACAGAAATTTTTTAAGGTTAAATCTATAGAAAAAAATTCTATGATGGTTGTTTGATTTGTAGAATATATTAATTTCCATAGGAATTTCTTTGCAATAGATTTCATAGAAAATCTAATATCCACTCATATATCTTTCAGAGAAAACTTGTGGTGGAATCGAACAAACTTTCATTCATATGAATTCCTCCTACGTTTCTTTTGTTCCTACGTTTTTCCTATCTGCAAATCAAATAGGCCCTAACTAGGTCAAGGTTGCATTGGCTTCTGAAATTTCAAACTGAATCAATCACCGAGGGCTTGTTCTTCAGCTGCACAATTTTGTTATAATTCAGGAGCATGGACCGATGCAGCTTTGAGACAATCTGTCTCTTTCAGTATTTCAGGGTGCATATAAATGGATCTGAATTTGGTCTTGCTTAGAAGTTAAGAGAGGTTGGTCCAGCATAAGGACGAAACTGCTCACTGGAAAAAATCATCGAAGGTATAGACTATAGACTGGACCAATTCAGTGTGGAACAAATCAACAGATCATTGATAGGTACCTATAGTCTTTCATGCTAGTAATGTAATTGCAAGTGTCCATTTCAATAGTAGTTTCAGTTTGACTGCGATTGTACAGAGGGATGGAAATAGTAGGTGCGCATATAGCACCTGCATTTACCGGCCCTAGCTTGGTAAAGTGAATGTCACTTTTACACTTAATCTGTTATTAATTAATGGTAGAAACGAAAATGTTATCTCGATCGGGTTTACAAGAAACCAGCCATTTCGTTCTGCTTTCAGTTTTCGTTTGAAGATGACATTTTATATCTCCTCTATCTATAGTTCTTTACAGGAATTACTGTAATGTTTGATACTTCCAGGATTACAAACTACAAACACAGCTGTGTACTCCAAAAACTATGAGAGGTTTCCAGAGGTTTACAGCAAAAATATGAGAGGTTTCCAGAAGTGGAACTCCAAAAACTCATGGCAGTTTTGCAGCTTGTACATCTCCGAACAGAATCTCCATCTAAAAACCTATGTACTCCTAGAGTCCTACTGCAACTATGTATGCGCATCAGAAATTCAGAATCAAGAGAGATGGAACAGTCCTACAAAAGGCATGCCTCCTCGCCTTCGGAGATGCTCTGCAGCGCCGGCCTCCAGTGCCCCCTAGCCTCGGGGCGGTCGCAGCACACCGTGCCGGAGTTGATCAGCTCCGCGAGCACCTGTTCCGTCCACGGCCCCTTGCCATCCAGCCCTGCTTTCTGCAGCAGCTCCTGGACCTGCCTCTTGGTCACCCTGATCTTCACCTCGACTCCCCGATCAACCTTCTCGGCGGCCGGCCTCTTCCCCTCCTCCACGTCCACCACCCACTCGTCGTCGTCCACCCACGACGCCACGGCGCGCTGCGACTTGAAACAGTTGCAGTTCCCCATCGACGATCGATCTCCGGATCGATGTAGGTATATAAGTATATATTCTCAAAGCCTGGGAGCCGGCTCCGGAGTCTGGATCCTTGAGCAAGATCGTCTTGCTTGATTGGCTATTGCCTTTGGGAGAGACGGCCGGAGAGAGCGAGGGAGAGGAGATCGTTTGGCCTGCGCGGCAAAGCTTATTTATATACCTGAAGCTGGAAGATGGCCGTGGTTAGCGAGGCGTTTAGCGCGACGTGCCAAGTTGGACCTTGGTGGAGTTGGACGTGGAGGACGGGAGACCGCGTCTTGCAAGCCGGAGCAGGCGGCTTTCTCCCTAACCGGACGTCCATCCGGCGACGTGGACGGCCGAGGCGCCTCGACAGCGAGCTAGTGCGGCCGGTGGGATGGAGGCGACCAGACGCTGGACGGCTTGGATTGGGCGGAGGGCGGCGGTGGGGACGGCCCGACGGTGGACGGACGTGGTGGGAAACTGGTGCCGGGAGCGAATCTTCAAACTTTCTTCTTCCACGTGAAGTGCCCGGAAGGCTTCGCGCGTGTGAACGCTGCTTTTCCGAGGGATCTACCACTGATCAAGGCTTGTTAAGCCAATGACCACGACGAGAGAATACTCACTCGCGTCGTGTGACCAAGTAACCAGTGGATCCAACCCAACACGTCAGAGTGGTCTAATAGTGCAATTTTTACATGATTACATTTGATTCTATTGTTTAGATGCTATGTGGAAATCTCAGGCTGGTCCATGGATTACCTTGTCCACGGCCGGATCAAGTAACCATGCAGAACTTGGAGAAGTCGACCCACAACATGTTTACGAAGATCATAAAGAGAAATGCTTATCGATAACTTAAGCAAGTTAGTACAAAATTTTATGACCATTTGCAAGAGTGATAATCGAGCAATAAAAAATGCGGAGCCAAACTAATCAGTAATGCTGAAGAAAGCTCGACTAAGGATGACAATTTTACCTGCTCATACGGGTACCCGTGCGTACCGTACCCTCTTGGGTAGGGTGTGGGCGTACCAATACGATACCGTTAGTCATGGGCATGGCAAGGTGTAGCTCCGTATCCGTGGTTATACCCATACCTACCCGTTTATACTGACATGTGGACCTATGCATCAGAGCAGCCTAGGTATTGAGTTTTGTTAGGTTGTCATCAATATATTTGGCAATTGGCTCAATGTTGTGGATGTTAGGTTTAAGCGTATTATTAGGATGTGAGCGATTGCAATTCTTTGGTCGCTGTGGCTATGTAGAAATGACAAGATTTTTAATAATATTTCTTCCTCGTTTATGCAGGCCATTTACCGGTGCACTGCTACGTCCCGCTCATGGGTGCCACTGTAGCGGGTGGAGCATCGAGACCTCTTTACGGAGGTATCTTCACAGTTCGAGAATACGACCAGGGATACTTTCTCCCAACATTGGTGGCAGCGTGATCTTCGGCTGGATCCACCTAGCTTTTTATCTTCTGAGAACTATGTTTTTGTCTTCGAGTATCACTGTGGTTCTGTAACAAATATTATGTGCGGCTGTGTGCATCCTAACTATGCAGAGGCAGATCTATTGCTTTAAGTAATAAAGTGCCCATTTTTGAAAAAAAGGTATTGAGTTTTGTGGGCCTATGTTAAGTTGTCATCAATTATTAGTTTATCGTGTGACTCTTCTACTCTTGTTGAGTTATGAGGTATGAATGCGAGATTGTGGTTTTCAAAATTTCATTGAGTTGGGATAATTGATTTTTTTGCCAAATGTGTTATCGATGAAAGTAAAATTGTGAATAGCACATGTACACTATGATCTAACCATTGCGTGCCCAATGTGTAAAGGTACCCACTAGCTATGGGTGTCGGTAAATTTTCATACCCGTCGGTACAGGTAAGGGTATAATTTTGTATCAGCTCGACCTAATAGCCTACGCGATGGTGGAAATATTTGTTCCTGCTGCCTAGCTTATGGCGGGGAAACTACATTCGTTTATTAATTATTGGGACTCGAAGTGCAGAGTGATGCATCAAGGATGATTTTCCCCACAAGAGTGACTCGAGGCTTTATATCGAATTCTCGGAAAAAAGTTAAGTTCTTCGTCCAATCATCTTCAAACAACATGTCAAGTAATAGCAATAATTTTGTGTCCCCGACTCCACCGATGTGTTTATCAGGCACATCGGTGTGTAAGTAATACAAATATTAAATGAATAAAGCAAGTAAAGCAAACAATATATAACACTTAATAACAAGCAACAAGTAATATTGTGTAATTGATAAGCATTTATATGGGCATCACGTCCTATCATAGAGATGATGCAACACATCTCACTAATACTTCCTTGGAAACAGAACACTCTCAAACCAAGTTTAAGAAAAAAACAAAGTATTTCTACAAGTACTTTGACATGAAGTGGATTTAATGACACTATCTTGAACAAACAAGGCCACCTAGGTTGTCATTAGATGAACAATAGCATACATAATCTTTATCCCTACTGGGGTATCCAATGGAAAGGTAAAATCCTTACCAGTGGACAGATTTGTATCACTTTCATATGCATAGTACCAAGTTACTCCAAATAATACAAACACCTCCCAAATAAATTCTTGCATACAAATTTAATCAGAACATAGCATAAATAAACGGGATAAATCATGTATCAATACATGAAACACATATACTTCATTGCATCTAATTACTTATCTCATAACAAAAGATCCACCCCAAAACATTACATAGATGATCACAATCTTGTAGGTATCTCATGTGATACTAATTAGTGAGCAACATAGGGAGAGATGATATAGTATACTTCCATAAACCCATCGTCCAGAGGTGGAGAACTCCCTCTTCATCACGGTGGCGGTGTTGATGGTTGTGGAGGAGAAACTAGGATGACTCTAGCATCGTTTCTCCTCTCAATATTCGCATAACTTCTTCGTTTCGTGTATTTCTTTGGTTGCAGCTAATTCCCTGTGACTCCGCGATGGGGCCATATATATAGTTGTTTTTTAGTCCAAATTCATCGGATGGCGTGAAAACCAATGCGAAAGGGTACTTGAGGGCCGAGGTGGGCCCCACAACACATTCCAAGGGGTGGTCATGCCGTGGGTCCCCTCTCATGGCCCATGATCCTCCCGTTGTCCTCCTTCTCATCCACCGATATTTCGCAAAAATATTGACGATCCAAAAATTTCAGCTCAATTTGATGACCGTAAGGTCTCTGAAACACAAAAATACACAAAAATATAAGTTCCTGTACTGTAACATCAAAAACCAATGAAAGAGGATTTCTTTGCAAATTACCATAAATCAATATAAAACAACTAAGGAACCTCACATATCATGCATATATATCATATCAAAATCCAAAAAATCATGGATACATTTTACATGTATCACTAGCAACAACCATCAACGATGATGCATCTTCCTAATCTTTTGCTGGAGGAAAATTATAGAGCACAATGTCAACACATTTCAGCATCTAGATGGAGGTTCCCGGTGGTTTGATCTACTGATTGATCAAACCACACTCGATGTAGAGGTTGGAGTACTTGAGAAAGCCCACAAAGACGTCCACAACAACAGATCTAACGACTATAATTTGTTTGACGCATGGTCAGACTTTGTAGGTGGCTCACATGATTGGACTGATGGGTTTGCGTCGACGAATCCTTGGCGTCATGGGATAAGAGGTAACATTGGGCTTCTTTGGGAGCTGCTCAACATGTTGTGCGTACATGGTTTTAGTTGTGTTGCTTGATCCTGTCTTTTCGGTGCGTGTCTTTAGGATAGTGATGGATAGGTAGGTGGTGGAAACATAGGGGAACTTCATTGTGGTAAATCCCTTTGAGTGCATGATCTTGAGTTTCAGCAGTGATAGCTCTACGCTTGATTTTTATTTTTTGAACTTTTAAACAATGGCGTTCAGCGGTATTTCCTTAGCGAAGGTAATGCATGGAATTTTCTCAGGCATTTCTCTATGTGAAAACTCATCATCTGGCCTCTGTGGTTGGATCCAGCGACATTATTATCGTTCGTCACTGTGAACGCGTCGTGGTTGAAGCACCTCTCATGGTACCCTTGAGTTGCTGTCTTTGGTGGTTGATGCTTCCATTTACAGCTGTTATTTTGTTGATCGTATTTTCTTCTTTTCCTTGCAATAATTTAGTTGTATGTATCGTAGATGTCTTTATAATCTCTTATTATTGTGTTGGTGGGTGAAATCGGTATCGTCTTGATATTAACATGTCACTTTTATGGAAAAAAATTCAATTGTTATGAGTAATGACGCGATCTGCTTGAAAATACATAAAAGTAGGACTGAAACGAGTCGTCTTTTTCCCTGGGAAGGGAGGGTATCCCAAGTGATGAGCGAACTATGTAGTGGGGTTTTTGGTCCTCTGGATTTTGTCCCCTTACAACCAAACAACGATACCTCCCACTGGCGGTCCCACATGCCCTTGGGTCGAGCGGTCATACACCCAAAATGAGAAGCTGCTAGTGAAAAAAGATATCACCGCATCCAACAGCTGAGGTAGAAAGTGAGATGCAGATTTTACTGTGATAGGTGAATCGAGCGATCAAGATCTTCTTCGCGCGACAGATGCCTCCGCCTTGCAGGTAGGCTAGTGCCCTTTAGAATTAGAAGTACTGTTCCAATGATGGAAGTAAAACTATTTAATTACTTATTTCTCTATTATACTAAGACATTAAATTACTTATTTTAGCGGTCCGACTATTGAACCAATAAATCATAGTATTTTCGCAGTTTTAAAGACGCCAAGATAGTAAAAGTAAAACGCCAAAAAATAAAAATAAAACAAGAAAAATGCTACACGCAGGAATTGAACTTTCAACCCCATCATACAAAGGCACACCAACACCTAATGAAATATAGTTTAGATATCTTTATTGTTGAGATGAAGTTGGTTCGGTGACCACACTCACCTCTCTTATTATTCACCTCGCGCTATTGGCTTGGAAAAAATATCTTCCTCGAGCTGCTCATATCGAGAATGGTTTTAAATACTGTGCTATAAACTATGGCCACAGTCTATGAGAAATGCTATATCCACCGTTTAGTGAGCTAATACTTTGACCGCACATTTTCGAAAAGCTATAGCCCTGGCTATAGCCCACTATTTAAAATTGGAGGGAAGAGATCGATCGCTGCCCCACATACATCCCGAACTGAAAAGAATCGGTCCTTAGCTGATCCGATCAAGAAAGGCCTGACTGGTCCGATCAGGTCACTTTTTTACTTTTCCTGCCATAGCCTCTCCTAATACGAGTTCATGCTTACATGCAGGGTACTTTGCCTAACAAAACAAAAACCTTTGGTCCAAACCGAACACAACAACCGACCGAGCTGATCACGCTTACAAGCTTACCGAATAGTCGCTAGGTACTCGCTAGGTTCTATCTGCATGTCTTCTTCATTTGGATTTAGTAGGTATTAAACATTCGCAATGATCTCCTGCGTGTGGAACATGTGCACTCTTTTAGATGAAAATTGTGCTTTTCGGTGTATGCAAGCACAACTATTTCGTTGTACAAAATGCTACTCACCACAACTTCCCACATCATGCTTGGCCTACGTCGTCATGATGTCCTATATGGAACATGGATGCCATTATGTACGCGAGTGTTATTTTCATCGGGAAAAAAATATATTAATGTATGTTAGCACAACTATTTCATTACACAAAAATTCCACTCCCCAGAACACAAACAAACAGGCACATGGCTATTCAATCATACTTGCTACATAGCCATGATCTCTTCGCTTGGAACATGCGCACTCCCTATATTCAAAGGGTCTTCTCACCTTATGCAAGCACAACCATTTCATTATGCAAAATACTTCAGTCACCACACTATTCTTGTATCATACTTACTTCGTGAGGACCAAACCATTTCAATAAGGAGAGCACCGGCCTTTTCTATATATATAAAAAAGGATTCCACATTTTTGTTGACGAGAGGATCAACATATGCACATATGTTGGAAATGAACAACTAAGGGCCAGTAACCTATCACTCCCGGCGGAGGGGCGGACCCTAGCCGCCACACTGACGACCCCTTGTCTTGCTCTTCTCTTGTCGTGCTACCGCGATGGAAACTCATGTACCTTAACACGAGGATGTTGAGGCGGCATCACTTGTACATGGATGATTGTCCAGGTGGTGGCTTCGAGCAGCGACACATGACTTTCGTGGATCTCGAAATCCCAAATAAAATGTGGTGTGCAGGTCTTGTGTTAGTTTCACGGGGCTCGAGGCTAGTGGTGTTGGTTCTTGGTTGCTCGGCATGCATGGTTGTTGAGTTGAGGTGTGGTCTGGTTAGTCAACTAGGGTTCATGGAGATTTAGTAGCAAAAATGGTGACAACCATTGGGGGTAGGGTGGGCGTGGGATTGTTCACCTCCTAGGGGATATAGCTGTGGTGATGCATTCTCTGCCCCTCGTGGGACTCTGGGAACCAAAGATCAACCCAAGATCTTAGGTCTTCCTCGATCGGGAGGTGACGGCGTTTGTACCTCATTTTTTCTTGTTGGAGACATCACATTTCGATCCTCTATTCGGGGTCGGTGCCTGCCTTGCACCCTTTTGGTCTGCTGAGTTGGAGTCCTGCGGTGGGCTAGTGGTATGTCAATGAGAGAATATCTAGTGGTACATGATCTTTGAGTGCTATTAGTTTCCAAGACTATCTAAACCACTCATCATGGCATGTGTTATGTTGTGATCAAAATTCATATAAAAGGGAGGCCAACTTCTCACGAGCGAAGCAAGGCTCGCTGCCGTGTAGGCTTGGGCCGAAGCGTATATCTAAGTTTCTATTCACTCGTGGGACCCGGACAGTCCAGGGAGGGTCCACCACGGCTCCTATATTCTCGAGAATCCATACATACCTGATAAGTGTATGGAGAGCTATCTCTCGAGTATAGGTTGAGGTTTTTCCTCAATGAGAAAATGGAGCACATAACAACGCATCTTGACAGACCAAGAACTACGAGATCACCCCTTTCATTCTGGGGTGATGGAGGGATCGGACCATTCGAGCCTTTTTTCATGCTTTTCCCGGTAGTCTGGATAAAGCTACAATCAATAGGACTTTTCTAATCTCCCCTTACTTTTTTTCCTTAAATGGGAGTAGAGCAGGTTTGAAAAATGATCTTAGAGTGTCTAGGGTTGCGCCAGGAAGGTCACTAAACCCCTTCCTTTTTCTGCCCATCGGAGTTATTTCTTAAGGACTTGCCATCGTAAGAGGGAGAAGGGGGAAGAAGCACACTTGAAGAGTGTAGTACAACGGAGGATGAATCGCTCCCATAAAGGAGTCTATTGATTCTCTTCCAATTGGTTGGATCGTAGGGGCAACGATTTACTTCATGGGTAAGGTCTCTGGTTCAAGTCCAGGATGGCACAGCTACGCCAGGGAAAAGAATAGAAGAAGTGTATGCCTCTTTCATGTATACTCCACTTGTCTCGGGGGGGGGGGGGGGGGGGTGGCGCGGTTTGGGTAGAGCTCCGCTCTTGCAATTGGGTCGTCGTGATTATGGGTTGGCTGTCTAACTATCCAGGCGGTAATGATAGTATCTTTACCTGAACCGGTGGCTCACTTTTTCAAAGTAATGGGGAAGAGGACTCAAACATGCCACTGGAAGACTCTACTGAGACAAAAAAAATATGGGCTATCAAAAAGGTAGAGGAGGTACGATGGGGAGTTCGTCAGATCTAGTATGGATTGTACATGGACAATAGTTGGAGTCGGCGACTCTCCTAGCCTTCCCTCATCTTGGATCCCTTGGGGAAGAGGATGAGGTTGGCCCTTGCAAATACCTTGATGCACTATCTCCCTTCAACCCTTTGACCGAACTATAGCAAAAGGAAGGAAAATCCATGGAATGACCACATTGTCTCCGTAGGAACTACGAGATCACCCCAAGGATGCCTTTGGCGTCCTGGGGCACTGACCGACCAAAGACCCTATTCAATATGTGGACATACATTATCCGTCTGCTCTCTGGTTGGGCAGTAAGGGTCGGAGAAGGGCAATCACACGGTCTTAAAACCAGCATTCTTAAGTTAAAGACCAAATAGTCGGGCGGAAAAAAAGGGGAGATCTCCCTGTTCCCGGTTCTCCTGTAGCTGATTCCCCATAACCACATGAATCGTTAGAATGAGATTCCAACTCAGCACTTTTTCCAAGACAGGTTACATAGGATACCGCACTAAGAGACACCCACTATGAAAGGCCTTAAAGTATCTTCTTGTACGTGGTGGCCTGGTGGCCTATTATCTTGGAAGTGCTTATCTCTGGTGGCCTGGTCGGCATGAACTTGGTGAGAGATCGCTGCACTAGCCAATTAAACCAAAAGTCCGAACTGATGGAAAGAGACTAGGCAGTGTATTTATATTCAACACTCCCCATCATGTCTGGGCTATTTTAGTCCTTGGCGTGGATTCGGTGCAGGCCGCAGAATATTTTTTTCTTTTGTTTTAAAAACTGCGTGAGCAGGATCTTAAACTTGAGACCTCTTGGCTCTGATACCATGAAAGATTACTGTACTAGCCAATTGAACCAAAAGTCCGAACCGAGAGAGAGAGAGTCGGTCATTACACTCTAACACTCCTCCTCACGTCTATGCTCTTTTTTGGAGTCTTGACGTGTGCAGCGGGAACGGGGGCAGGCCGCAATGTATTTTACTTATTGCTTTTCTTGGGTTTTGAACCTTGAACCTCTAGTTATAAGTTGTATGCACCTAACCAATTCACCCATCAGTCTGAACTGAGAGAGTGGGTCGGTCATTACACTCTAACACTTGGTGCTGCTCCTTGGGTGTGGTCGCTATGAAGTTGGAGCTGGCAGGTTGCCGACGTGTGATAGATGATGAAGATGATATTGTTGCAGCGTCGATGTGGTGGTCTTCTGGTGTTGTTCGTTGAGTTTGTGCCAGTGATGCCTTGCCCGCACGCACACAGTTCTCTTGGCCTTATGTTGGTGTTGTGGTCCGCCGTGCGACAAGGTTTTCTCAAACTAACCGGGCCCCCGCTCCTTTTTGTCTGTTCGAAAAAAAGAAGATAGGGTCAGCGTTATGTCATTTTTAGCGTCGGCTCTAATTAGATCGTTGTTTGTCAGGGTGTTTGTCTTCCATACAGCTATTATTCCTACTAGTTAATACCACAGGTTTATTTTGACCTAATAATGGCTGTATCTGCTAACTACCACCAGAACTGAAGCCTCAAGGCTCCGAAGTATGTGCGCCAGTAGTTGCTCGTACAAACGAAATGGTCCTTTGACAGAAATTGGGACTTTCAGATAGCAACGTACTATGCGGTCAACACGATAGCAACACTATGACCACTACTTCAATCCTACTAATGGACTGATTGGTACATCGAGCAACCTTGATATAGACTTCGGTTTATCAATTTAATTGTTTGCTGGCAGCCTGGCACCTACTAGCTAGAGTGTATCAATAGTCTCCCTTTAATCCTATAGGGAAATTTTGACTTGTAAATGATTGCACGGTTTAGCTTGATAATGTGTGGATCCATTAATTTGTAGTGAAGGTGTCTGTTAGACTTAAAGATCAGTCTCAGATGAGCTATTTCCCATGAGCTTTTTCAGTCACGTCTCACCAATTAAAATGATTTTCATAGTTCTACATTATAATATTTTTAGTTTTAATCTTACGTTAAAATTTGCTTTTATGTGTCATGATAAAATTGCAATTAGGTTCTTCAATGTTGTGTGTGGAGTTGTCACTCCACATATATACCCCAAGTGGACGTAAACGTAAGTTCAATCAATACTATTGTGATTGTCCATCCTGTGGCGTGGCGAAGGCGATGAAGGAAAGTGAGTACTAAGACTCCTACAGTATCAATTCGGGATGGCTATCCCACACTCATTGCCCGTACGATACCATCACCAAGCTAGCGGCGAAGTCAACCTAGTGAGGATGATGCTAACCCCATCGTCAAAATGACTCCACTTTGTGCCCACAACAGAATCCATCTAACTAGGGTGATCATGCTTGCATCGCCAAGTGCCCAAGTCCCAACATAATTGGCGGTGGCGCTCCCGTCCTATACGTTGGAGTCTAATCAGATCGATCCCAACGTATGGGATCATGCTAGAAGTAAGAAATATTTACGGTTAGGGGCGAATCCAAGAAAAAGTAAGGATTAATATGATCTTCTTTGAGCGGTTAACTTTCCTTATGTGCCCCCTGTTTGAAGAAGTATTCTTAGTCTAGACATAAGCACCGAGCCCAAGCTTCTTCGTTAGCATCGAGATGACTAAGGTATCAAGATGAAGTGTGAGGATATGTGGGTAGGGCTACAATTTCACCTAAGACCATCCACGATCTGCACCAAAAGCAATTCAAAGAGCCTAGTGAATCGTTTCCTCACATAGTAGAACATATGTTTATGAAGTTTACTTAGCTCGCTTCTTTGCATACATATGTGAGCCTTTTGGCTGATCTGCGAGAGAGAATGGCTGGAAATGGGAGAAAACAACTAGTTTTTTATTAGGCAGTGGAACCCATTATAAAAATCGGTACTGATTTCTACTCTGATACATATTCTATTGAATCGGCTCAACATAGTGCATGGTCTAAGGACAAGAATGTAAGTGTGCCACCCCTTGACATTCTTATAAGAGGAGTGATACCCTAGCTCGTTGACTAGACTGAGAATTGTGCAATCGGTAACAAGATAATGAATAGAGATGGATCTCCCATGAAATGGTTTATGAGTGATCCTAAAAGTAACAAGTGGATTATGATCACTAAAGTCAGTATGCAACCCCACTCTTTCCCAAATCAAAGCGTACGAAAGTCACCTAGCCTACGTAACTCTAACATGGGGCCACTGATGTACAGGCCCCACGTTAGGTAGGCCTAGACTACACCCTCATCCATCGCAGCCTGAAACGGGGACATCCTCTTTACTATCGAGGGTGTAGTCGACATCGCCCATTGTAGTTTTTTTTTTTGCATCGCCTATTATAGTAAACCTTGATGCAATTTGTCTCGTGAAAAACTATACAGGCGGTCGACAGCCTTTTAATCATATTTAATTTGAAATCCTAAAATAATGGCAAATCAGTTCATTCTTACCTCTTGCGCCAAGCAAACGAAGGAAGCATGCCCATTTTTAATGCGCCGCCTGTTGAACGTGGATGATAGAAAATGTGCTAGGTCCAGGCTGCTATACAGTGTGCGTTGGCAGCACGACTTTCAAATCGAGCGCGACCTAATCATGCATATTAATTATTGCATAGCTTGGCTTGAGGAGGCAGGCAATGTCTGCTAATTTGGCACATGGAACGGAATCGCTTCCACTCCGAGTTTCCCAGTTCTGGCATGAACTCGTGTACATTTTTCCTTCTTTCTCTCTTTTGTTTTGCTGTTATTCGATTCGCCACTTTCCGGTAGCCAGGGAGCTCGTTTGGTGCTCCTTTTTTCCGCTGTCAAAATAGCAAATGAACTGGAAATGCTAGTTTGTTCCACACAGAAAAAGAAAGTATGGACAGAACACCTGCTTTACAATCTACACCACCGCGTCTACCAGCAGTTTGCCTAGTAATTTACATTGTAAAGAATAACACACAAAAAAAGGCCACCAAAAAGCTGTGCACTAGCAAAAGACACTGCAATGAAGCAACCAAGAAAGAGACGAGAAACCCCGGGTGGCAGAGCCATGGCAACTATCGTCACGACTCGACGGCCTCCGGGATGCTCTGCAGCGCGGGCCTCCAGTGCGCCGCCCTGCAGTGCTGGACGCTGTGGTGCACCTCCCCGGCGTTCATGATGTCGGCCAGAAGCTCCGACGCCGACCCCCGGTCGCTCTTCCAGAAGTGCCCGTGGCCGTCGTCGGCCCTCTTGTCGATGAGCTCCTGCAACTGCCGCTTGCTGATCCTGATGGTCACCTCGTTGATCGTGTGCTCCTTCCTCGCCGCGTCGCCGTCGCCGGCGCCGGACGGAGACTCCCACTCGCCGTCGTCCGCCCACGACACGGCCTCGTGCGTCACGGCGCAGTTGCCCATACGCGATGTAGACTGTAGACGCTTCTTCTTCCTCCTCCTGCTCCTGTGGAAGGTAGCTGTTGTAGTAGTATGTCGCTAGCTAGCTAGCTGCTTCTGCTTTCGGATGAGCGATTATTAGGTGGTCGCCGTGTGACCAGCTCGGCCTGGAGGCGCGGTTATATAGTCGGAGCGAACGGGTCGGCGGTGCCGTCGGAGCACGCTCCGCCTAGCGTCCACGCCGCGCGGCACTCCGACGTGGAGGCCGAGTCCTACGTGGACGCCGCGGTGGATGGTGACGAGTGGGTGGGAAGCGCGGGCTCCAGCAGTCTGAACGCGGGGGTCTGGGGGATCTCGGGTTGGCGGGACCCGGACGCTCGCGGTGGGAACGCGGCTTTTCCCCGGGATTCGCCTCGGGCGCGAGCTGCTGGAGCCACCGTGTCTGTCGGCCGGCCGGCTGGCATCGCATTGCTTAGCCGCGGCGGGTTGGAAGAAGCCGCGCTGTGCCGTCGTGACCACCGCGCGCCGTGGACGCGTGCTGCCGTTTTCTTCTTTCGGCGTCTCGTCGGTGCACGCCGCGCCGCAAAGCTGCTGGCCGTCCGTACCGTGCAGTTTGTATTTTAGAGGCAAATCCCGTCCCCTGTATCAATACCTTTTTATTACATTGTTATTACTAAAGCGTGTTTTATAAATCACCACAAATTATTATCACAAATGAGTTCATACTACCTCCGTCCTGGCGGGTTAGGCCTATGCGTATATCTAGATTGTCACTCCGAGTTTTCTAATAATATATGTTTTGTAATATATAAATTTATATTATGTTGGTTAAATTAACAATTTAGGGATACGTGTAGGCCTAACCCACCAGGATGGAGGGGGTACATTTATAAGACATCTGAGGGCTCATTCGGGTTTGGGAATCCTGTTGCACCGTACATTTACCTATGGGTTCCACACCGAGCCGCCAATAAAACACGAGGAGGTGCTCGCGTTTCTAATCCACTTTGACCCAACGAGTTTTCGATGGGATTATTGGACTCATCCCGCTCAAGCCCGGCCTGCCGAACATCACTTGTAGTGTTTTTAGGTGTATTATTGGGTTCGGCTGGGTAAATACACTCCAAACCAAGCAAAAACATGTGTGCCGAACAAGGCCTAAAAAACCACGAAACATGCAGTGCCTTGGCATTAAGATGTCTTGTATCAAACTATCAGCCGTACTAGTTGTCCAATTCCTATGCCACCATTGCCAAACGGTTGCACCCAATATGCATAGGCTTTTAGGAAAATGAATAGCTCGAATGAACGAAGAAAAGCTTACTTTGTTACATATAAATTCATTGTGTGAATGCCATATGACGCAAAGTAAAGCACATGAACCCACTCTAATGCGAGTTTTTTGTTCACACCATTCAATTAGTTCCTAAGTAAGTTGATAATATTAGTTGACATATAAATTTCATAAGCCACATGAATAATTCACCATCAGTTCTTTATAAAAGAGTATGTAATAAATAGATGTTTATTGTTACATTTTGATCACAAAAGAAACATTGTGTGCATCTATGTCAATTCTGTTTCGGTAAAGGTGAAAATTACTTTTTGATGGTGAAACCACATAAAAGTTGTGATTTGAAGTTTATACGTATTTTCGCAGAAACCTTTTGTGACCGTTAATCATGTCTATATACATAGATTTGACCATAAACTTTTCTGCTTTTGTTAATTTCCATCTAAAAACATCCTATTCAGACATACAGACATGCATGAGTATATTTACCTAATTTAACCATCTATCCCATTTATCTCAAAGTCCTCCACTTGAAACCTATGTTTAAAGGAATGGTTGACATGACATTTGTAACTGAAACAATTGTGTGTTGCAAGTATATTTCCAAACCCTCGTTTTCATGTCTTTACAAATTTCATAGGACCCTCACTAAAAAAAAATCGTCTGTGACATTCATGATATCTTTCCAAAAGTGTGAGTCAGTTGGTTCAACTGAAACCTAAGACAATGCTTTAGATTAAAGATTTTTGTTATGTAGCAGCCATGGCCACACACCTTCCTCACTGGGGAGCTTATATAGACACTTGCTAATAAGAATTTTGAAGTTCTAAAGATAGGTTTCCAACCTTTTATGGATTTTAGTTTGTTGGAAGAAACGTGATATATATTTTTTAATCTCTTCCTTACCCATTTGGTTATTTCTAGTAAAGATAGCCAAAAAAAACATAGGAAAACTTGTAAGGGCTGAATTAGTGGGGTATATGCGATTGCCATGTGATAATACTACATCTACTCAATTTTTTCGAAATGGCTATCCATAGGTTTCCACTCTCGATTCTTAAGTTCAACAAAATTTAATAGGAATTTCCCGATATCTAAACTAGAGAGTCCCTGATTCGCAACATGATAGAACTTTTATTCTTGCTTCACTAAAAATTAGGATTTTTATGTGGTTCTTGCATAGAAAAGTGATTTTAACAAAAGACAATATAATCAAGCGGAAGTGGCAAGAAAATACAGTATGTTGCTTTTGTGACAAAGAAGAAACAATTCAACATTTGTTCTTTGAGTGTCTGATTGCTAAAGTCATTTTGCGGATTGTTCACATGTCATTCGGAATTTCTCCGCCCAAAAATATTACTAACATGTTTGGAAATTAGCTTAATGGCCTTCAAAAGAGAGTTAAAAACCAGATTAGAGTTGGAAGTTCTGCTCTCCTATGGGAAGTGTCGTTGCCTATTCGACGGTACTTCAAAGGAGGGATCCTCATGGAGGGGAGAAGAAGTAGGGGCCATTGGGCGGAGAGTCCTTGGGACGGTGGTACGCGATTTACCCAGCTTCGGAATACCTGCTCGATGGCAGGGTCTACTGCTTCTTGTCTGGAATTATCTGGGCGCTTTCGCTTTGTTACAATGAGTTGTGGTTATGCCTCTAGGGCTCCCGGGATCCGGCTTATAAAGGCGCCAGGATCTAGGGTTTACACGGAGAGTCCTAGCCGGAATACAAGTTTCTAACTACGGAATAGTACATTGTCGTGCACGTCAAGGATCCGTCTTTCCTTATACGCCGCACTGGATCCGGCTACCTTTGATGGGCCAGGCCGGATCCGACTTCCAGAGTAGGTCGGTGGATCCGACTCCTTGTTCCTGGGCTGGACTTCCTCCATCTTGAGCATCAGCAACTGGGCCACCCGATGGGCCATATGCCACCATCACCGTCTATGAGCCACCCGGGTTTGCCGGATCTAGCCACTATCGATGGTACACCCATGAAGTATACCCACAACAGGCAATATGGCATGTCCGCAATGACTATATATTTAACAAATCAAAACATGCTTCCTTTTTGCAGGTTATACCTCTGGCTGCTCACTGGACCTGTTCGTGGTTATGTCTCCAACCGGAGGAGCAACGCCAGGATATGGATTTTGGGTGCAACCGTTTGGAGACGGTCGCTCGGAATTTATTCAGCCGGTGCGATTGGCAGCTTGATCGCAGGCTAACATGTTGATACATTGGCGGCTGTTTAGTTTGTCTCTCTTTAAGTGGTTGATGCATGATCCGTGAACTGTAATAAGATTGTAATAAGATCTCCTCAGATATGCTCCAATACAAGTAATAAAGGCCGTATGCATCTTATCGATGCAGAGGCTGGAGTGTTTTTCCCCTTTTCGGAAAAAAACTTCTTGTGGTCTACCAAAGCAAACAATATCTTTTTTAATGAAAGCTGGTTTTCGGACCGAAAGTAGTTAAAAAAATGCAGATGACTAGTTTTATATTAAGTGCATTTTCCAAGTCATACTCAAGGAAGATAATTATGTCATTTGCGTACTGTAAATTAGAAAGTCCTCCCTCAACTATGAGCAATGAGGTCATACACTTGATCATCCTCTTTTGCTTGTGCTATAAGAATAGCTAAAATATCCGCAATAATATTAAAAAGAATAGTAGAGAGGGGTTATACCTGATGTAAACTCTTTCGTGTTTGAAAGTAATAACATATGCCATTGCTTACTGTAATACCCACGCTACCACGCTTGACGAACCGCTCCATCCAATCTCACCATTTTAGATCAAAATCCTTCAATTAATACAAAGATTTGCAAAAAAGGCCATTTACCTTATTTATGATGGGCTTTTTCATAATCAATTTTAAAAGGAACCTCATTTATTTTCTACCTATAAAGTTCATGGATGCTTCATGAAAAATCACCACTCCTTCTAAAATATACCTACCATGCATAAAAGTTGTTTGAGTTGGCCTAACAACTGTGTTAGCTGAAAGTGTTATTCCATTGGTCCCTACCTTAGTAAAAATCTGGAAGCTAACTCTGAGCAAGCATATGTTACGATATTGATGAATTTGACTCGCATTTTCTTTCTAAAACGAAGAATGATCATCCTAGAATTAAGATGGATAATTGGTAGCTCTCCCTTTGTAAATGATCTCAAACATTTCCATCAATTCACCTTACAAAATCTCCAATTTTCTTTGGTAAACTATAATTGGTATACTTGTATCCGCTTTGACAGCCCCAATTCGAGGATGCTGCCTGCATTGCGGCCGGTGACCTAAGGTTCCGCGGGTTCGGACACATCCTATTGGCATCTACCGTGTTTCTTTCTTGTTGAGCGGCTACCAACAGTGCCGTGCAAGACTGCAAGTTGTTGCTTGCTTCGCGGTGACACATGCCTGTGAGCCTGTCGGAGCCTCGCACTGATCCTTGCGGTTGACGCTTGCTTACATGAATCTACAGGGAAACACGATCAATCAAGCTAATTAATTCCTTGATATGCAGCTGCCAACCGTCAACTCCTAGCGGACATCGCTGGAGATGCTACTCATTCCTTCTCAAATGGAGATGTTGCCGTAGCCTCGAAGATATGTGATCATGATGCTGCGTTGAAATGGTAGATAGATGGGGACGCGAGCTAGCATACCTGTACGTGAGCGCGGCACATATCATTGGTGGCGGTAGGAAGGCTGTCTGGTCGTGCTGGCTCGTCTCGCGATCGTGATCGATCGTCCGGTGGTTTCTGCGAGAGCACCACGGGGCTCTCTAATGAGTTCAGTGTTCAGACTCGATATGTAATGTACAGTGTCGATCATGCCCCCACATCCTTAGGCTTTGGGTTGGAGTTGACTACTGTACTATAGTGTAATATTCTGGCAGTCACTTGGCCAGATAAGATGAACTGACATTGTTGCTTGTCCAGATGTCCAAAGTCCAAACACAGTATACATGATGAGACGAGGTTCACAGTGAAGTAGTTGACCTTGAATGATTGCATAACGAAATTTAACACCGATGAGGCGACGAGACTTCAGAGCCAGGTTTGTACGTACGTTTCAATGCTAAGCCCTCCAACAGATGTTCGAATTGGCAAGGCCATGCTATCACGGAGGTGGCGTTTTGGCTCATAGGAGCAAATGCTTTCATTATACAAAATAGTTAAAAAATAATTTTAAAAATATTTAAAAAATCTGACATAAATTTTTTGGTGTACATCGTGACATTCTATGCTAATGCACAAATTTTCGTGGAGAAACAACATTTTATGTGGCGTGTATAAAAAATACAAAAAAATATTCTGTACGTAGTCGTGTTATAGTATGAAAATTTGTCTTTTTTATAGGAGCTACATAATTTTTTAGTTTTTTTAAAAAAGCTTGTGTATAAACATAAAATGTGTATATGTATATGGAAAATTTATTTTAATTTTTTTAACACTTTAAAATGTAGATTCACATAGTAGAAGCAAATGCTCCTACGAGCCAAAGTGAATATCCCATGCTATCACAAATCACAAACTACAGTTCGTGAGATTGCCGGTGGCTTGCTTGCAGCACTGATAGAACTAAAGTAGAGCCTGGAATGTCCTCTCAAGCACGAAAGCAGCGTCCCGTGTGATTTGCCCACAGAAAGCTAGTAGAACTGAAAGGAATCGTTCGAAGAGAATGTGAACAGAATAATTCTATCTGATGAACCGTTTAGATGAATTTACATCCTGCTCGTGCATGTGGTTAGACGCGTGGCATGGCATTCTTATTCGACACCAATCTGCTTCCTTTTTCTACTAAACAAGGTGCCTGAACTGGACGGCAGATCATAATTCCGTGTGCGGCCTTTTGTGATTTGGTGGTAGCTAATGCGGACTGTTACTTTTTTTCGATAAAGGGAATATATTAATATCAAGAAGATACCAATTACACCCAGCATCGGCAACAACGCACCACCCTAATGGCACTACGGATGCACACAGCCAAAAACAAGAAAAGAAAACTAAGAAACAAAAGTCCCGCTACAGTATCTCGGGCCAAACAACAGCAATACATCCATCGCCAAGGTAACACCTGAATTACAGACTCTCCAAAAACGACGCCTCCAAGAAGGGAACAGTGATCAAACACCGTCGTCGTTCGATCAAAGATCTTAGGTTTTCACACTGAAGATAGTCCCCGCTCTCAAAACAATGCCTCCACCAAGGACATTGCCAGGCACAACCAATTAAGGCCAGACCTTGGGTTTTCACCCTGAAAGATAGGACTCTGCACTTCACCTGTGTTGTCGCCCCCACTTTCATACCACTGCTGTGAAGCCCGGAACACCAAGCAAGTCCCTCAACAACGCAGAGACATGAACCTCCCTTAGCTAGTCCTCCCCTCCGGCTTTCATGAAATTCTCTTCTTCCAACTTTCATCATGGATCCATAGTCACTTGATGTCAACAAAGAAAAAGAGCTTCGCGCCGCTCCCTCCAGAACCAATCGGTCGGAATAAAAACATGGATGCGCACGACCGAATACCTCCGATCCAACAAACTCCAGGCAAAAGCACTGTTACATTCATCGGCGGAGCCTTCTGAAACTCAACACTCCGGCCAGATCACGAGTCCAGGCCTCCGGTAGGTCCTCCTCTTCACGCAAGAGAGGCCCTAGGACCGCCGCCTTTATTCAGGTCGGACCCCCACGTCGGCGACCATCCTGGGCTGGCCACTCCAACCCTCCACCAGCGACACCATCGTCGGCTTCCAAGCCCCTCCATCTCGCCGCCGGAACGAGTAGGTTAGCGATAGTTGCTTGACGATGCCTTCAACAAGATAACGGCGCAGACGCCGCCATCGCCCGCCATGACCAGAGTCGGCTCGGTTTTCACCGGCTACTATGCCTCCCCGTCTCGCTGCTGGCGCTGAAAGTGGGATCAAAAATCCAACACAGCCAGCCTCGCCGACTGCCTTCGGTGGATGAAGTCAGCCACCACCATCATGCCCGGGCCGAAGACCCGGACGTCCTCAAGCCGCAAAGAAGACCCAGCGAAGCCTCCTCGTGCCATTGACGAGACGCAGCCGCGATGGATCGCGATCCGAACCTCGGGTCCAGATCCGACCACACCGCAGCCAACATCCGCCGCCGGCCGCCGGAGATCCGCCGGCCACCGCCATCCCGCTGCGTTCAGTCGATGGAGGAGGAGGGTGTAGGCCGCCGCCCCCACACACTCCCGCAGGCCGCGCTGC
Source organism: Lolium perenne (assembly GCF_019359855.2). Classification (NCBI taxonomy): domain Eukaryota; kingdom Viridiplantae; phylum Streptophyta; class Magnoliopsida; order Poales; family Poaceae; genus Lolium; species Lolium perenne. The sequence goes on along the minus strand of NC_067246.2, from coordinate 265,315,402 downwards.
GCTCTGCCGACGGAGGACCGAGCCGCCACCGCCGCCTCACCACAGGGGCTTTGCCCCGCGGCGTCCTCGGCGACGGCGGCGGAGGAGGGGGGGGGGGGGGGGGGGGGGGTAGGGGAGGGGAGGAGGGCGGTGTGGAGGGGAACTCCCCGGGGACGGCGGGCGGCCATGCGGACTATTACTACCTTGACCTCTTGTCTCTGTAAACAAGAAGCCCTAGACAGAATGTATGCATCGACTTAATTAATAAAAATGGAAAATCTTTTGCCTTGTTTCAAAAAAATTGGATGCCCTAGACATGATTAGACGAGGTTCACAGTGAAGTAGTTGATCTTGAATGATTGCAAGATGTTAGGACCGATAGATGAGACTTCAGAGCCAGGGACATACTAAGCCAATTGTCCACCAAATGTTCGAACTGGCAGGCTATGCTGTCGCACACACTGCTGTTGGTGAAAATTGCCGGTGCGCAGCACTACTGGTAACTAGGTAGAGCCTGGAGCCCTGGAACGTCTTCTCAGAAAACAAAACAGCGTCCCATGTGATTTACCCAGAGAGAAAGGTAAAACTGAAAGGAATCGTTCGAAGAGAATACGTGAACAGAATATTTCAGTTTGATAAACCGTTTGGATTGATTTACGCCCTGCTCGTGCTGTCGTGCATGTGGTTAGACGCGTGGCGTGGCCTACTTCCTCGCCACCAATCTTTTTTTTTTCTTCTTGTAAACAAGGTGCCTGAATTCGACGGTGGATGTAATTAATTCTGTGTGCGGCTTGCTGTCTTTGGCGCACTGTCAGCTGTCACTGGTTAATATTGACCTCCTGTCTCTGTAATTGTAAACAAGAAGCCTCGCATCGGTGCCGTCAGATCCCTAGACACAATATCTACAGATGATTTCATTTCCCAAATAAATATGCAGTGTTTGCATTGTTGTTGACTGTTGGCTACTTTGCTTGCTGCACCACGGATTGAAAATTTGTTATACAGGCACTGAGGATCATATCGAGGATCGTCTTAAAAATTAGTATTCATAATCTTACTCGAGGAGGATATCATAACGATGGTTCCAGCTTGCATAATATACAAAAGACAATGCAAATCCGTGTCTTGCGACCAACCTGACTGATATAGACGCAATGCAATACTATACGCAAGGCGATACAGACATTACGAGAGACGCCGAAAGAATGAAACAAATACAAAAGTCAGCGGGAGAAAAGGTAATGACAGTAGAGGAAAATTTTGCTTGGTCTACTATAGGAGCAACAACCCAGGTTTTTCTTCTAACCGAGATCACTAGTCTAATAAAACTCCTAGCTCTTAGCAAAGTTTAAGTTAAACTGGTGTACTAGACTGGGTTAAAATAAGGAGGTGCGTGCACATGGCAAACCCTGATGACAAATAGCAAGCCATGAATTAAGTCTGGTCAGAACATTCATCAGAAAAAATTTACTCAACAGAGTGGAATTAATCGTAGGAGAGGCCGGAACTCTCCGGCTTTCAGTTTCAGTATTTGACGGCCACGCTTTCCATGTTTTCCTTGTGACGCTTACCCTATATATTTTCCTGGCAAACACATGCATATACTGTTTTTGTTTAGCATTTCCCGAGTGCGTGCAGAGAGGACACAGTCATGAACATGCTTCAGCGATACTGCGATAGAATGCATGCTCAGCACATCTGAGTCGCCCATTTATCTCGCAATCCTTAGTAAGAATTTTCTATTCTGACCTTCACGTTCGATTGCTGCATGTGTACATGGCTAGTACCTTTTTTTCTTGATCAAGGAGCATCGTCCCAGCCTCTGCATCCAAAGGATGCACACAGCTTTCTTTTATTAAATTATTCGCAAAGCCTTACAAGGAGAATACAAAGATCAACTTGAAGCCTCCTACCTAGCGATAACTCGCTATACCTACGATAAAGGGGGGACCAAGAACAAGGTCATACTCCCTGACGGTACACCAACACACATCATCCAATAAAGTAAAACCCTGAGGGTGTGTCATTGCACACGTCGCAGAGTTCGCAACCACCATCTATCTCGAACCCATCTCCAAGTGAGATCAACGCATTGACCGTGACAGGCCTGCCGTCGATGTCACCATGACGTCAGACAGCTCCACCATCCTGCACGCGTCCAGCAATTCTCGCCCGTCTTCGACACCCCGCAGCAACACGCCGCTGAGAATCATCGACGACAACATGGTAGATGAACACCACACCACCAAGATCCACCTCCATCCAGCCGCTGCTCCAAAAACGATGCCCCAAGAGGTAGAACGACGCAAGGAGCGCCGTCATCGTCCGATCCTGGCTGGATCTAGGGTTCCCCTGGAGCAGCACGAGTGAGTAGCCGCAGACTGCGACGACGATGCCTTCAAGAAGGAAGCGACGCTTAACGTCGCCATCGCCCGCCAATCGAGGCACGGTTTTCACCGACAGCAGCGAATCCCCAACTCGGCGAGAGCATGCGGAAAGGCCTGCAAAGATGATGCCTTCGCAAGCAAACATGGCTAGTACCTAGTTTTGCTGAATCAATATCCCGCGAAGAAAATTCAGAATTTGATTATTCCTTGATTTACACAAGAGAACTAAGTAATTCTCGTTGAAGGCCCGACCCTTCGCGTCTCCCTCCTCTGGCGGCCGAGGGGCAAACCCTAGCCGCCGCCGCTTAGCCCCCCACCTCCTCCCTTCCTTGCCTCGCCGCCGCCGGAGGGGGGCCGGCAAAGCCGCGCGCTCCCCGAGGAAGGTGGCGGCGGGCCGCTTCTTCCCCCTCCCGCGTCCCTGGCGAGAAGGAGCTCGCTCGGGCGCGGCTCAGGGCGGCGGGCGCGGCGGCGTGCGGTGGAGCTCGCCGGTGTGCTGCGGGCGTGGCTGCTAGGCGGGCGCGGTGGCTCTTCTAGCCGCTGGCGGCGCGTGGAGCTCCGGCGGTCGTGGGCGGCCAGGCCAGATCTAGGCCGGGCTGGCCGTGGCGGCGCGACGGCTGGCCGGCGCAGGCCCCCTGGTCATGGTGGTGCTGCGGCTTACTGCAGCAGCTGGGTGTTCGCATCCCCCGGGCAGCGGCGGCGGCCACGGCGAGGCCCTGGGCCGGGAGGGCAGCGCGGCGGCGGCTTCGGTGTTGGCCATGATGGCGTGTAACTCACACGTTCGTTGGGAACCCCAAGAGGAAGGTATGATGCGCACAACAGCAAGTTTTCCCTCAGAAAGAAACCAAGGTTTATCGAACCAGGAGGAGCCAAGAAGCACGTTGAAGGTTGATGGCGGCGGGATGTAGTGCGGCACAACATCAGGGATTCCGGCGCCAACGTGGAACCTGCACAACACAACCAAAGTACTTTGCCCCAACGAAACAGTGAGGTTGTCAATCTCACCGGCTTGCTGTAACAAAGGATTAACCGTATTGTGTGGAAGATGATTGTTTGCAGAAAACAGTAGAACAAGTATTGCAGTAGATTGTATTTCAGTAAAGAGAATTGGACCGGGGTCCACAGTTCACTAGAGGTGTCTCTCCCATAAGACAAACAGCATGTTGGGTGAACAAATTACAGTTGGGCAATTGACAAATAAAGAGGGCATGACCATGCACATACATATCATGATGAGTATAGTGAGATTTAATTGGGCATTACGACAAAGTACATAGACCGCCATCCAACCGCATCTATGCCTAAAAAGTCCACCTTCAAAGTTATCATCCGAACCCTCCGCATTAAGTTGCAAAGCAACAGACAATTGCATTAAGTATGGTGCGTAATGTAATCAACAACTACATCCTTAGACATAGCATCAATGTTTTATCCCTAGTGGCAACAGCACAACACAACCTTAGAACTTTCTCACATCGTCCTGTGTCAATGCAGGCATGAACCCACTATCGAGCATAAATACTCCCTCTTGGAGTTACAAGCATCTACTTGGCCAGAGCATCTACTAGTAACGGAAAGCATGCAAGATCATAAACAACACGTAGATATAACTTTGATAATCAACATAACAAGTATTCTCTATTCATCGGATCTCAACAAACGCAACATATAGAATTATAGATAGATGATCTTGATCATGTTAGGCAGCTCACAAGATCCGACAATGATAGCACAATGGGGAGAAGACAACCATCTAGCTACTGCTATGGACCCATAGTCCAGGGGTAGACTACTCACACATCACACCGGAGGCGACCATGGCGGCGTAGAGTCCTCCGGGAGATGATTCCCCTCTCCGGCAGGGTGCCGGAGGCGATCTCCTGGATCCCCCGAGATGGGATCGGCGTTGGCGGCGTCTCTGGAAGGTTTTCCGTATCGTGGCTCTCGGTACTGGGGGTTTCGTCACGGAGGCTATTTGTAGGCGGAAGGGCAGGTCAAGAGGCGGCATGGGGGCCCCACACCATAGGGCCGCGCGGCCAAGGGGGGGGCCGCGCCGCCCTAGGGTCTGGCCCCCTCGTGGCCCCTCTTCGTCTCTCCTTCGGACTTCTGGAAGCTTCGTGGAAAAATAGGCCCCTGGGCTTTGATTTCGTCCAATTCCGAGAATATTTCCTTACTAGGATTTCTGAAACCAAAAACAGCAGAAAAAACAGAATCGGCACTTCGGCATCTTGTTAATAGGTTAGTTCCAGAAAATGCACGAATATGACATAAAGTGTGCATAAAACATGTAGATAACATCAATAATGTGGCATGGAACATAAGAAATTATCGATACGTCGGAGACGTATCAGCATCCCCAAGCTTAGTTCTGCTCGTCCCGAGCAGGTAAAACGATAACACAGATAATTTCTGGAGTGACATGCCATCATAATCTTGATCATACTATTTGTAAAGCATATGTAGTGAATGTAGCGATCAAAACAATGTATATGACATGAGTAAACAAGTGAATCATAAAGCAAAGACTTTTCATGAATAGCACTTCAAGACAAGCATCAATAAGTCTTGCATAAGAGTTAACTCATAAAGCAATAATCCAAAGTAAAGGCATTGAAGCAACATAAAAGAAGATTAAGTTTCAGTGGTTGCTTTCAACTTGTAACATGTATATCTCATGGATATTGTCAACATAGAGTAATATAATAAGTGCAATATGCAAATATGTAGGAATCAATGCACAATTCACACAAGTGTTTGCTTCTTGAGGTGGAGAGAAATAGGTGAACTGACTCAACATTGAAAGTAAAAGAATGGTTCTCAATAGAGGAAAAGCATCGATTGCTATATTTGTGCTAGAGCTTTGATTTTGAAAACATGAAACAATTTTGTCAACGGTAGTAATAAAGCATATGCATCATGTAAATTATATCTTATAAGTTGCAAGCCTCATGCATAGTGTACTAATAGTGCCCGCACCTTGTCCTAATTAGCTTGGACTACCGGATCATCACAATGCACTGTTTTAACCAAGTGTCACAAAGGGGTACCTCTATGCCGCATGTACAAAGGTCTAAGGAGAAAGCTCGCATTGGATTTCTCGCTATTGATTATTCTTCAACTTAGACATCCATACCGGGACAACATAGACAACAGATAATGGACTCCTCTTTTATGCATAAGCATGTAACAACAATTAATAATTTTCTCATTTGAGATTTGAGGATATATGTCCAAAACTGAAACTTCCACCATGGATCATGGCTTTAGTTAGCGGCCCAATGTTCTTCTCTAACAATATGCATGCTTAATCATAAGGTGGTAGATCTCTCTTACTTCAGACAAGACGAACATGCATAGCAACTCACATGAAATTCAACAATGAATAGTTGATAGCGTCCCCAGTAAACATGGTTATCGCACAACAAGCAACTTAATAAGAGATAAAGTGCATAATTACATATTCAATACCACAATAGTTTTTAAGCTATTTGTCCCATGAGCTATATATTGCAAAGGTGAATGATGGAATTTTAAAGGTAGCGCTCAAGCAATTTACTTTGGAATGGCGGAAAATACCATGTAGTAGGTAGGTATGGTGGACACAAATGGCATAGTGGTTGGCTCAAGTATTTTGGATGCATGAGAAGTATTCCCTCTCGATACAAGGTTTAGGCTAGCAAGACTTATTTGAAACAAACACAAGGATGAACCGGTGCAGCAAAACTCACATAAAAGACATATTGAAAACATTATAAGACTCTACACCGTCTTCCTTGTTGTTCAAACTCAATACTAGAAATTATCTAGACCTTAGAGAAACCAAATATGCAAACCAAATTTTAGCATGCTCTATGTATTTCTTCATTAATGGGTGCAAAGCATATGATGCAAGAGCTTAATCATGAGCACAACAATTGCCAAGTATCACATTACCCAAGACATTTATAGCAATTACTACATGTATCATTTTCCAATTCCAACCATATAACAATTTAACGAAGGAGAAACTTCGCCATGAATACTATGAGTAGAAACCAAGGACATACTTGTCCATATGCTACAGCGGAGCGTGTCTCTCTCCCATAAAGTGAATGCTAGGATCCATTTTATTCAAACAAAACAAAAAAAACAAAAACAAACCGACGCTCCAAGAAAAAGCACATAAGATGTGATGGAATAAAAATATAGTTTCAGGGTAGGAACCTGATAATGTTGTCGATGAAGAAGGGGATGCCTTGGGCATCCCCAAGCTTAGACGCTTGAGTCTTCTTGATATATGCAGGGGTGAACCACCGGGGCATCCCCAAGCTTAGAGCTTTCACTCTCCTTGATCATGTTGCATCATACTCCTCTCTTGATCCTTGAAAACTTCCTCCACACCAAACTCGAAACAACTCATTAGAGGGTTAGTGCACAATAAAAATTAACATATTCAGAGGTGACACAATCATTCTTAACACTTCTGGATATTGCATAATGCTACTGGACATTAGTGGATCAAAGAAATTCATCCAACATAGCAAAAGAGGCAATGCGAAATAAAAGGCAGAATCTGTCAAAACAGAACAGTTCGTATTGACGAATTTTAAAATGGCACCAGACTTGCTCAAATGAAAATGCTCAAATTGAATGAAAGTTGCGTACATATCTGAGGATCATGCACGTAAATTGGCTTAATTTTCTGAGCTACCTACAGGGAGGTAGACCCAGATTCGTGACAGCAAAGAAATCTGGAACTGTGCAGTAATCCAAATCTAGTACTTACTTTTCTATCAACGGCTTAACTTGGCACAACAAAACACAAAACTAAGATAAGTAGAGGTTGCTACAGTAGTAAACAACTTCCAAGACACAAAATAAAAACAAAGTACTGTAGGTAAAAACATGGGTTGTCTCCCATAAGCGCTTTTCTTTAACGCCTTTCAGCTAGGCGCAGAAAGTGTGTATCAAGTATTATCAAGAGACGAAGTGTCAACATCATAATTTGTTCTCATAATGGAATCAAAAGGTACCTTCATTCTCTTTCTAGGGAAGTGTTCCATACCTTTCTTGAGAGGAAATTGATATTTTATATTACCTTCCTTCATATCAATGATAGCACCAACAGTTCGAAGAAAAGGTCTTCCCAATATAATGGGACAAGATGCATTGCATTCAATATCCAAGACAACAAAATCAACGGGGACAAGGTTATTGTTAACGGTAATGCGAACATTATCAACTTTCCCCAAAGGTTTCTTTGTAGAATGATCAGCAAGATTAACATCCAAATAACAATTTTTCAGCGGTGGCAAGTCAAGCATATTATAAATTTTCTTAGGCATAACAGAAATACTTGCACCAAGATCACATAAAGCATTACAATCAAAATCTTTAACCTTCATCTTAATGATGGGCTCCCAACCATCCTCTAGCTTTTTAGGAATAGAGGCTTCGCGCTCTAGTTTCTCTTCTCTAGCTTTTATGAGAGCATTTGTAATATGATGTGTAAAAGCCAAATTTATAGCACTAGCATTAGGACTTTTAGCAAGTTTTTGCAAGAACTTTATAACTTCAGAGATGTGGCAATCATCAAAATTCAAACCATTATAATCTAAAGCAATGGGATCATCATCCCCAATGTTGGAAAAAATTTCAGCAGCTTTATCACAGGCAGTTTCAGCAGCTTTAGCAGTTTGTGCGCTTTCGCGCTTTGCATTAGAAGTGGAAACATTGCTAACACCAATTCTTTTATTAGTATTAGTAGGAGGTGCAGCAACATGTGTAGCATTAACATTACTAGTGGTGGTAATAGTCCAAACTTTAGCTATATTCTTCTCTTTAGCTAGTTTTTCATTTTCTTCTCTATCCCACCTAGCACGCAGTTCAGCCATTAATCTTATATTCTCATTAATTCTAACTTGAATGGCATTTGCTGTAGTAACAATTTTATTATGATGATTCTCATTAGGCATAACTTTTGATTTCAAAAGATCAACATCAGCAGCAAGACTATCAACTTTAGAAGCAAGTATATCAATTTTCCCAAGCTTTTCTTCAACAGATTTGTTAAAAGCAGTTTGTGTACTAATAAATTATTTAAGCATGGCTTCAAGTCCAGGGGATGAATTCCTATTATTGTTGTAAGAATTCCCATAAGAATTACCATAGCCGTTGCCATTATTATAAGGATATGGCCTATAGTTGTTACTAGAATTGTTCCGGTAAGCATTGTTGTTGAAATTATTATTTTTAATGAAGTTCACATCAACATGTTCTTCTTGTGCAACCAATGAAGCTAATGGAACATTATTAGGATCAATATTAGTCCTACCATTCACAAGCATAGACATAATAGCATCAATCTTATCACTCAAGGAAGAGGTTTCTTCGACAGAATTTACCTTCTTACCTTGTGGAGCTCTTTTCGTGTGCCATTCAGAGTAGTTGATCATCATATTATCAAGAAGCTTTGTTGCTTCACCAAGAGTGATGGACATAAAGGTACCTCCAGCAGCTGAATCCAATAAATTCCGTGAAGAAAAATTTAGTCCTGCATAGAAGGTTTGGATGATCATCCAAGTAGTCAGTCCATGGGTTGGGCAATTTTTAACCAGAGATTTCATTCTTTCCCAAGCTTGAGCAACATGTTCAGTATCTAAATGTTTAAAATTCATTATGCTACTCCTCAAAGATATAATTTTAGCAGGGGGATAATATCTACCAATAAAAGCATCCTTGCATTTAGTCCATGAATCAATACTATTCTTAGGCAGAGATAGCAACCAATCTTTAGCTCTTCCTCTTAATGAGAAAGGGAACAATTTTAGTTTAATAATATCACCATCTACATCTTTATATTTTTGCATTTCACATAGTTCAACAAAATTATTAAGATGGGCAGCAAGATCATCAGAACTAACACTGAAAATTGCTCTCGCATAACAAGATTCAAGAAAGCAGGTTTAATTTCAAAGAATTCTGCTGTAGTAGCAGGTGGAGCAATAGGTGTGCATAAGAAATCATTATTATTTGTGGTTGTGAAGTCACACAACTTAGTATTTTCAGCGTTGGCCATTTTAGCAACAGTAAATAAAGCAAAATAGATAAAGTAAATGCAAGTAAACTAAAATTTTTTTTTGTGTTTTTGATATAGCAAACAAGATAGCAAGTAAAGTAAAACTAGCAACTAATTTTTTTGTGTTTTGATTTAGTGCAGCAAACAAAGTAGTAAATAAAACTAAGCAAGATAAAAACAAAGTAAAGAGATTGAGAAGTGGAGACTCCCCTTGCAGCGTGTCTTGATCTCCCGCAACGGCGCCGTCAAAATATGCTTGATGGCGTGTAACTCACACGTTCGTTGGGAACCCCAAGAGGAAGGTATGATGCGCACAGCAGCAAGTTTTCCCTCAGAAAGAAACCAAGGTTTATCGAACCAGGAGGAGCCAAGAAGCACGTTGAAGGTTGATGGCGGCGGGATGTAGTGCGACGCAACACCAGGGATTCCGGCGTCAACGTGGAACCTGCACAACACAACCAAAGTACTTTGCCCCAACGAAACAGTGAGGTTGTCAATCTCACCGGCTTGCTGTAACAAAGGATTAACCGTATTGTGTGGAAGATGATTGTTTGCAGAAAACAGTAGAACAAGTATTGCAGTAGATTGTATTTCAGTAAAGAGAATTGGACCGGGGTCCACAGTTCACTAGAGGTGTCTCTCCCATAAGACAAACAGCATGTTGGGTGAACAAATTACAGTTGGGCAATTGACAAATAAAGAGGGCATGACCATGCACATACATATCATGATGAGTATAGTGAGATTTAATTGGGCATTACGACAAAGTACATAGACCGCCATCCAACTGCATCTATGCCTAAAAAGTCCACCTTCAGGTTATCATCCGAACCCCCTCCAGTATTAAGTTGCAAAGCAACAGACAATTGCATTAAGTATGGTGCGTAATGTAATCAACAACTATATCCTTAGACATAGCATCAATGTTTTATCCCTAGTGGCAACAGCACAACACAACCTTAGAACTTTCTGTCACTGTCCCAGGTGTCAATGCAGGCATGAACCCACTATCGAGCATAAATACTCCCTCTTGGAGTTACAAGCATCTACTTGGCCAGAGCATCTACTAGTAACGGAAAGCATGCAAGATCATAAACAACACGTAGATATAACTTTGATAATCAACATAACAAGTATTCTCTATTCATCGGATCCCAACAAACGCAACATATAGAATTACAGATAGATGATCTTGATCATGTTAGGCAGCTCACAAGATCCGACAATGATAGCACAATGGGGAGAAGACAACCATCTAGCTACTGCTATGGACCCATAGTCCAGGGGTAGACTACTCACACATCACACCGGGGGCGACCATGGTGGCGTAGAGTCCTCCGGGAGATGATTCCCCTCTCCGGCAGGGTGCCGGAGGCGATCTCCTGGATCCCCCGAGATGGGATCGGCGTTGGCGGCGTCTCTGGAAGGTTTTCCGTATCGTGGCTCTCCGTACTGGGGGTTTCGTCACGGAGGCTATTTGTAGGCGGAAGGGCAGGTAAGGAGGGGGCACAGGGGCCCCAGACCACAGGCCGGCGCGGCCAGGGGGTGGGCCGCGCCGCCCTAGGGTTTGGGCACCTGATGGCCCCTCTTCGTCTCTCCTTCGGACTTCTGGAAGCTTCGTGGAAAAATAGGCCCCTGGGCTTTGATTTCGTCCAATTCCGAGAATATTTTCTTACTAGGATTTCTGAAACCAAAAACAGCAGAAAACAAAGAATCGGCACTTCGGCATCTTGTTAATAGGTTAGTTCCAGAAAATGCACGAATATGACATAAAGTGTGCATAAAACATGTAGATAACATCAATAATGTGGCATGGAATATAAGAAATTATCGATACGTCGGAGACGTATCAGGCCACGAGGTTGCTGTGGGAGGTCTGCGTTGGTGGCGTGGTTGCGTGCTGGGGCCGTGCGGCGCGGTGGTTGGAGTGCCGTCGCCGGCGTGTGGAGGCCAGGGCGGGCGTGGCATGTCCCTGGGAGGAGGAGCTCGGTGAGGGGCGCGACGGGACGACGGCCTCGGTTTCCTCGGCGGTGTGGGGACTGCGGTGGCCGCGTGGGTGGCGTGGCGGTCGGACCTGGGAGTTCTTGTCTGCGGGCTTCGGCGTTCGTCTTCGGGCCCCGTGTTGGTGTTGGTCGGCGTCCCCTCTATGTGGCGTTCCGGCGCGCCCACGGTGTTCTTCGGCGATGCTCCGTTGGCTACAGGCGCGTTGCTCCGGGGTTCGCGATCCGGCGGTTGCAGGTGGTGGTCTGTGCCGGTCCTCTTTTGGGCGGGCGCGAGTTTTCTTGGGACTCTTCGCTGGGCGAAAGCTTTGTCTTGGCGGCCGGCCAGGACCGACGACGGTGACTCCCGTGGGCGCCGCTTCCTTCTTGAAGGCGTCGTCGAAGCGGGTGTCTCTTGATCTCCGCCCGGGCTCTCCGGGGGAAAGCCTAGATCCCTCACGGGATCGGGCGAAGGCGGCGCTCTTGTGTCGCTTTGCCTCTTGGGGCCTCGCTTTGGACGTCCGCTGGTCAGAGGGGTTTGTGGAGTGTTTTGGCGGTTTCGGTGGAGGTGGGTTCGCCTTCGGCCAGGTGGGACGCGGCCTCGGGGTCGGCGTGGTAGTTGGAGCGGTGGCTCCGGTCTTTTCGCCTCCGCCTGTTGCGTTGAGGTGTGGTGTCGATCTGGTTGGTCGTCGACCCGTGTAGAGCGCATCCTCGGGGCTGACGTGTGGTTTCGTGTTGTAATGGTTTTTCGGCCAGTTTTCCTCGGCCATCTCTTTTCTCCTATATCAATGAAAGGCAAAGCTTTTGCCTCATTTAAAAAAAAAAAATCTCGTTGAAGATCACTCTCTAATAAACAACTCTGAATGTCTCTGGAGAGGCAACTCGCTGCCCGGTGAGGCAATGCGCATGGTAGACCTAACCACGATCTTGGTCGTCTGCACATCTGGTTTTGTTATTAAACTTATTACGGAACGTAATTGTCACACTGCACCTACACCGAGTCACCGACAATCTTGAATACTTCGAGCGCGCGTGCAGCGATGGACCAAAAAAGAAGTCGTTGAGAAGTATTGCCGATGTTGCTTTTACTGTGTAAAACGAGGGGGCACTGGTGGAATCTCTGGTAGCCTTTGCCGGGTCGGTCAGATTCTTGACCAAGAGATCACACGTACGGTTTCATTGATCCTGTGAAAAAAGTTAAATTATGGGTGCCTTTAACTTTATTAGAGAACTCCTTTTGTTGACATTTTTTTCGATAAAAGGAATATATTAATATCAAGAAGATACCAATTACACCTAGCCTCTGCAACAACGCACCACCCTAATGGCACTACGGATGCACACAGCCAAAAAAATGAAAAGAAAACTAAGAAACAAAATCCCGCTATAGTATCTCGGGCCGAACAACAGCAGTACATCCACCGCCAAGACAACACCTGAATTATAGACTCTCCAACAAACGACGCCTCCAAGAAGGGAACAGTGCTCAAACACCATCGTCGCCCGATCAAAGATCTTAGGTTTTCACCCTGAAGATAGTCTCCGCTCTCAAAACAATGCCTCCACCAAGGTCATTGCCAGACACAACCAGTTAAGGCCAGTCCTTGGGTTTTCACCCTGAAAGGTAGGACTCTGCGCTTCACCTGTGTTGTCGCCCCCACTTTCATACCACTGCTGTGAAGCCCAGAACACCAAGCCAGTCTCTCAACAGTGCGGAGACTTGAACCTCCCTTAGCTAGTCCTCCCCTCCGGCCTTCATGAAATTCTCTTCTTCCGACTTTCATCATGGATCCATAGTCACTTGATGTCAACACAGAAAAAGAGCTTCGCGCCGCTCCCTCCAGACGGTCGGAATAAAAGCATGGGTGCGCACGACCGAATACCTCCGATCCAGCAAACTCCAGGCAAAGCATTGTTACATTCGCCGGCGGAGCCTTCCGGAACTCAACCCTCCAGCCAGATCACGAGTCCAGGCCTCCGGTAGGTCCTCCTCTTCACGCAAGAGAGGCCCTAGGACCGCCGCCTTTATACAGGTCGGACCCCCACGTCGGCGACCATCCCGTGCTGGCCAATCCAGCCCTCCACCGGCGACACCATCGCCGGCTTCCATGCTCCTCCATCTCGCCGCCGGATCGCGGTGATTGATCAAAAGATCCACCACCACCAACCGCAGGCCGACCCTCTCCGGCGCAGAAGAGAGCCACCTCCTCCGTCGAACCCAAGGCTGCTGCCCCGGGCGCCCTCGTGACGCGGAAGAAGCCCGAGATCGCCTCCACGACCGACTAGAGGCGGGGGGGAGGGCATGGCGTAGACCGAGGGCCTGGCCGCCGCCCACCACCAGCCCCTGCCGGTGTGCTGCGGATGGAAGCCTACAGGAGGGGAGGGGGACCGCAGCGCAAGAGCCACCGCCGCCCCATCACCATCGGCGCCGGCCGCCGCCGCGAGCGTTGAGGAAGGGAGAGCCCGTCCGCCGTCCCCCACGCCGGCGAGGAAAGGCCCCCGCCGCCGCCACGCCCCGTGGGTCTTTGCCCCGGCGGCGCTACCGGCGGCGGCGGCGGTGGCGGTTAGGGTTGGGGAGGGGTCGGGAGAGGAGGGGTTGGGGAGGGGTCGCGTGGGGACTTTTTGTGTGATTGTGTGCTCCTTTTGTTGACATGTTGCTTTGTGAACCATGGATAGACCAATTAGAGCATATAAGCCCAAGAGGGCAAGACGGGTTAAAAAGGTTTGGTTTGTGCAACTCAAAGGACTTTTGTCTTCTCTTCTCACTCTAAAAAAATTAAATTTGTTTCGTAATAAAGGGAATTTTGTTGCCTATTCCGATGTCGACTGGGCTGGGTGCCCGGATACTGGCCACTCAACGTCAGGTCCGTACGTTTTTTTGGGTGACAATTTGATTTCTTGATCATCTCGTCATTAACCGATAGTTTCTCGTAGCTGTGCAGATTTGGGGTATCGTGCAGTTGCCACAACCGTTGCTGAGACATGTTGGGTTAGTCATCTCTTGGTTGAGCTCCGCTGCCCACTTCACAATACCACCATTGTGTAGTGTGATAATAGTTCCGCCGTCTACATGTCTGCGAACCCAGTACAACAGCATTGAGCTTGACAATCATTTTATTTTGGGAGAAGGTTTCACTTGGAACCCTACGTGTACTACATGTTTACATCGAGCTCACAGTTTACACATACCTTTATCAAAGGATTGCCGACGTCATTGTTCGCTGAGTTTTTGTACAGTCTTCGCATCATCGACGGCTTGTCCCCTTGTTCAGAATGTGAGGGTGCCTTAGATAACCCTAGATTTATAGATCAGTCTATACCTTCGCTTACCTAGGGTTTAGGAAAACGATCTAACCTTCTTGTAACACAAGTTGTAATCCCTGTGTGCATACTACATACTAATCAATGCAATCATGGGCGTGCACAATTGCAGCCTAACACATATCTCTCTCCCTCTCGCTTACAAGAACAACGCAATGTCTACGTCCCAATGTGATCATATATTTTCAGCTCGGGACGCCTAAGTAAACTCCCGAGAGGCCGAGAATGCTTTCAACGAAGGAATATCGCATGAATATCGCCATTGCTAGGTTCGACAAATAAGGTTGGACACAGAGTTTTCACTCCTTGAGACAATGCACTATATGGCGTCAACCCAACGAAAAAGTATGTCAGGTGATTCAATTTCTACTATGTATAGAGCCGCATGAAACTGTACAAATGGGGATAAAAGAGGACATTTTACATACTGCATATCCCGTTTGAGCGGGCCGTCCTAAAGAAAGTGGGTCACTTCACCAATCGCTATGAGTCGAACCAAATTTTGGTTCGCTTTTCCTTTCAGAAACAATGAGTCGATGCTCTAATATATCCGAAACCGACTTGTAGTGCTCTGGGGGAGCGATTTGGGTGCCTAGTGTGCCACAGGCCCGGAAGAAGATTAGTGGACGTGGGTGTTGTCCGCGGCGACACATTTCCAGGCCAAAATCGGGCTAAGAGTCGCCGCGGACGCCTCAGTCCATTTGTGTCGGCCCGCTAGATCTATCCTCATGTCCATACTAATCAAAAAGGACAGTCGTGAACAGTTTGCGTCCGGCCGCTGGAAATGTCTAAGGATTTAGTTTGGAGTTGACTACCATAGTATAGTACTGGTCTATGTACCATTGGTTGGCGGACATGGAAGGAGATGAGTGGGATGCAGGCAGACACGGGCGTTGTCCACACCAACACATTTCCAGCCCAAATTTAGGCTATGAGTCACCGCGGACACCTCAGTCCATTTGGGTTTAGCTGCTGGGTCGGTTTTCCATATCCTCTTGTCCATACGGATTTGCGTCGGGCCGCTAGAGATGCCTGGGGATTTAGTTTGGAATTGACTACTGTAGTATAGCACTAGGGCTAGCAGTCACTTGACCAGATAGGAAGAACTGGCATGGTTGCTTGTTTAGAAGTCCAAACTCGGCGCCATGATGAAGTCCAGAGTGAAGCAGTTGACCTCGAATTATTACACAACGAAAATTAGTACCGAAGAAACTTGAGATCGAGTCGGGATCCTACGTGCTAAGCCAATCGTCCACCAGCAGATATGAGACTTCCTTTTGATCGAATTGGCAGCTGGCTGCCTGGCTTTTGCTGTCACAAGCGTATACAGTTCGTCAGATTGCCGGTGAGCAGCTCTAGTAAAGCAGAACCTGGAATGTCCTCTCAAAAAAGAAAACAGCGTTCCGTGTGATTTACCCACACTCCCACAGAAGGCTAAAACTGAAAGGAATCGTTCGAAGAGAAATGTGAAAGGAATATCTAAATCTTAGGAACCGTTTAGATTAATTTTACGCTCTTCTCTTGCATATGGTTAGACGCGTGGCGTGGCCTCCTTACGCACCACCATTCTTTTTTGTTTTTTCTGCTAAACAAGGTGCCTGAATTGGTCGGTGTGTGGGTCGTAATTCTGTGTGCGGATATTTATTTTTGGTGGTAGCCAGTGCGGACTGTCATCTGTGACTGCTGTTAATATTGACTTCCTGTCCCTGTAAACAAGAAGCCTCGCGTCGGTGCCGTCAAATCCCTAGACACAATGTCTGCAACGACTTCATTTCTGAACAAAAAAGAGATGCAGTGTTTGTTGAATGGCTCTTGGCTTGCTGCACCACCGATTGATTTTTTTAATCCAGGCACTCAAGATCATAGTATCAAGGACCCCCTTAGAAATTACCCGCAAAAAAGGATCCTCTAAGAAATACCCATATATAATACCTCACTCGAAAAGTTGCGATAAGGGATGGTTTAAGCATTGCACTATACAATGCAAATACGTTTCTTCCGACCAACTAGATTTAAAATAGACGCGATACACAATGCGATACCGACATTGCGAGACACGCCGTGCACCGAAGGATTAAAACAAATGCAAAAGGCGCAGGAAGAAATGGCAATGACAGAGAGGAAAGTTTCGTTTAGTCTAGGAGTACTACAGATGCAACAACTCGCTTTTTTCTTGTAACCGAGATCACTACTCTAATAAATCTCCCAGCTGTTGGCAAAGTTTAATTAAACTGGTGTATTAGGCTAGGTTAAAAGAAAGGTAGTGCATACACGGCAAACGCTAATGACAAGTACAATGCCTCAGTATTAACTAGATAACCAGAAAAAATATTAATCCACAGAGTGGAGTCGACCACAATATCATTTTCAGGGCTCAAAAATGGCCGTACCAGTCCACCCACTGTGATCGCCTCTGTGTAATCAAAGGCTGAAGAAAGAACTGCAACTTGTTTACAGCAGCTATTTAAACACCTTCTCCAGAGAAATACAAAAGGGATTTCTGTCGTTCATCTGTAGAGGAGGATATAGTAGTATCTTGGGGATCAGTTTCGTGGCCGGGATTTGTTTGTATCCACTGATTAAAGAAGCTCGTCGGAGGCAACTCGCTGTAGGTGAGGCGATGCGCAGGGTTAACCTAACACGATCTTGGTGGTTTGCAAATCTGGTTTTGTAAAACTTATGGGAAGATAATGTCACACTTTTTTGGGAAACACACAGCGTTCAAATGTATATCCTATGTCAATAAGCACCTTAAAGAGACTTAGTCCCAAAAAAAATCAACTGACAGATTTTGAGATGGACAAAAATATTGCCTCGCACTGAAAAATATTCCGCAACTACGGAAATCTTAAACACTTCTTTAGGGACTTAGCGTGCAGCGATGTAAAGAAGGAGTAGTCGGGATCAATTACCGATTCTGCTTTTATTGTGTAAACGAAGATGGAGTCGTGGAATCTCTCATGGCCTTGCCCGTTCGGTCAGGTTCTTGAGCAAGGGAGCACACGCACGGGTTTCACTGATCTTGTGAGAAAACTTGAAATTGTGGGTTACCCCTTTAAATTTTTTAGAACTCCTTTTGTTGACACGGTGCTTTGTGAACTATAGATAGACCAATAAGGCAATAAGAGCATAAGCACAAGACGGCAAGACGAGTTAAAAGGTTTGGTCTGTGCAACTCAAGGACTTTTGTCTTCTCTTCTCATTCAGAAAAAATATCAAAACTGTTTTTTCAATAAATGGAATATTATCTAATAGTCATCAATTACACCGTACCTTCGCACCAATATGATATTTAGATCTTGTCAAGACATCGAGGATTTACATCCAAATTATTACAAGAAACAGAAAATGGAGATCAGCAAAACTACTATGGCAAAAGAACAGTACCAACCACCAATGACGGTAACCTGAGGGTAATAAGAAAGGAGCCACAATAGGGACGCCTCCAAAAAGGAAAAAAACACAAGGAAGCTTAAGAAAATCTTAGCCGAAAAGAACTATCCCGAATTGGCCCTCGCGTAGG
The DNA here is from genome assembly GCF_019359855.2 of Lolium perenne. Classification (NCBI taxonomy): domain Eukaryota; kingdom Viridiplantae; phylum Streptophyta; class Magnoliopsida; order Poales; family Poaceae; genus Lolium; species Lolium perenne. Next base: position 265,297,159 of record NC_067246.2, on the reverse strand, counting down.
CTCTTTCGGGCGACTTGGCAGCGAAAACCTAGTGTCCCCTCCCTGCCCCTACCCCGCCGCTGCCAGAGGCAGCTGCCGGGCAAGCCCTGGCCGCGTACGATGAAGGCGGCGGCAGGGAGCTTCACTTCTTCATCCCCACTGCGGAGATATTTTTACGCTGAGGCAGCGCACGGCAGCCTCAGGTTGAGAGACATCACCGGCTTGGCAACGAGTGGTGGGAGCGGATGTGGGCCAACATCCTCGGCCATCTGGATGACTAGGTGTTGGCAGGCACTGGTTGTGGCGTCGCAACGGTTTCTACGGCCGTCGTCAATAGATCGGAAGGCCATCTTTCCCCAAATCCACCTTGGCTCGCCAAGCACCTCATGTTCATATCCATGGCGGCTCTTGGTCGCCGGATCTCAGGTGGGTTATCTGCTGGTGATGGGGTTCCGAGAGGGGAAGAAATCCATGGCCGGACTTGCCGGTATAATGGTGACGACGCATCCTGGCGTCGTGTTTCCTTATTGTAGGTACCGTGTCCTCACTCTCCTCCCTTCCCCCTCCCCATCAGTCTCCCGAGTGAAAATCTCAACTTTGTTTTGGCGGCGGTGGTGCTCCTGGCATCGTTACTATTGAAGGGGCGCATCTTGGGATCGATGGGGCGGTGTGTGTTGTTGTGGGTTGGATGGTGGTTGCGGCGTTGGCGTGGCTCTTGTTTATTTATGGTTTCGACGGTATTGGAAATGTTGAATCTCCATATGCTCCTCGGCTAGCGGTGACCCCTACAGTTCGGCAGTGCGAGTCCCATGGGCCTAGGTTGGAGGGCAAGGGTTCCTCTCCATGTTGACCTCGAATGATTGGGCAAGGGTTCCTCTCCATGTTGACCTCGAATGATTACACGGTGAAAACTAGCATAGAAGAAACTACAGAGCCAGGTCATACATGCTAAGCTTCTTGCCCACTACCAGATATGGCATTAAATTTTATTTTTTTTGAAAATTCGACCGATATGTTAATCATCTCATCTCATCAACAATTAATAAATTACAAATAGACTACTGGGCGACCTAGCGATGTGTATGAGCACCCGAGTGAGCCAAAGGCACACCACCGTCCTTTCCACTCTCTCACTAGAGTCAGACAAACCTTGTCGTAGTATAACTTGTTGTAGAAGACAGACGAGAAGTTGTCATGCTAAAGTCCTAAAGCACCAACACACAAGAGAGCAACAACCCTGGCGACTCCAGATGCCCCCAAGCCTACCCAACCCTAAGTCCCCCTCCTTCGCATCGCTCCTGGCCGTCGTTGCCGCCGGCGGCAGCGGTGAGCTCCTACCCGTCCGAAATGGCGGTGGGGAGGAGAGGAGTCTCTCGGCCACGACACATGGGGTTGGTGGGCATCGGCGGAGGGCCTTGGCGGCACGGCTAGTCTTGGACGGGGATTGAGCGCCTCCACTGGAGCGGCGACGAGGAGGGGATGGTGCACCGTCGGGCACACGCACGGTGGTGCCCTAGGCGGCCTCGATCCGATCTAGGTCTTGGGCCAAGATCTCAACCGGCTGGACCTAGGCAGGTGTGGTCCTGGTGTTGGTCTTGCCACGACGACGGGATGCGCTGGTCTGCCCTCTCCATGTCTTCTGATCTGGTTGGTAGTTGACCGGCGATGAGGGGGCTGCTAGTCTTGCGAGTAATGGTGGTGGTCCTCGGATTTCTCTTGCGCCAAGTAAAGATCGATCGGAAGCTTCTTCCCACTGGGTTGGTGATAACCCACAAGTATAGGGGATCGCAACAGTCTTCGAGGGAAGTAAAACCCAAATTTATTGATTCGACACAAGGGGAGGTAAAGAATACTTATAAGCCTTAACAACTGAGTTGTCAATTCAGCTGCACCTGGAAAAGCACTACTAACAGGGGTGATGTGAAAGCAGCAATAATATGAGAGCAATAGTAATAGTAACACAACAGCAGTAACAGTAACACAGAGGCAATGGCACCAGAAAATAGTTGATACTACTTCCAATGACATATAGAACGAGTATATAATGATGAGAGATGGACCGGGGTTCCCAGCGATCTACACTAGTGGTAACTCTCCAATAACAAGTGACAAGTATTGGGTGAACAAATTACAGTTGGGCAATTGATAGGATTCAAAGCATTAAGATAGAATATCAAGATTATTAATTATGTAGGCATGTTTTCCATATATAGTCGTACGTGCTCGCAATGAGAAACTTGCACAACATCTTTTGTCCTACCAGCCGGTGGCAGCCGAGCCTCAAGGGAATCTACTGGATATTAAGGTACTCCTTTTAATAGAGCACCGGAGCAAAGCATTAACACTCCGTGAAAACATGTGTCCCTCACATCACCGCCATCCCCTCCGGTTGTCCCGATTTCTGTCACTTCGGGGCCTTTGGTTCCGGACAGTGACATGTGCATACAACTTGTAGATACAATCTAAGCAATAAGTATAGAGCTTAAATCTAAGATCATGCCACTCGGGCCCTAGTGACAAGCATTAAGCATAACAAGATTGCAGCAACAATAACTTCACAAACTTTATAGATAGACTAATCATAATGTATCATCCATCGGATCCCAAAAAACACAACACCGATTACATCAGATGAATCTCAATCATGTAAGGCAGCTCATGAGATCATTGTATTGAAGTACATGGAGGAGAGTATACCAACTAGCTACTGCTAGAACCCGTAGTCCATGGGGGAACTACTCACGGAGCATGATGGAGGCGGTGGCGTTGATGGAGATGGCTTCCGGGGGCACTTCCCCGTCCCGGCAGGGTGCCGGAACAGAGACTTCTGTCCCCCGAATTGGAGTTTCGTGATGGCGGCGGCGCCCCTGGAGTCTTTCTGGAGTTTCGTCAATTGGTACTGCGTTTTTAGGTCGAAAGGGGTTATATAGGCGAAGAGGCGGTGCAGGAGGGTCGGCAGGGCGGCCTCCCTATAGGGGGGCGCGGCCGGGGTCTGGCCCGCGCGGCCCACCTCTCTGGTGGCCCCCTGGCTCTCCTCCGACTCTTCTTCGGTGTTCTGGATGCTTCCGGGAAAAATAGGATGTTTGGCGTTGATTTCGTCCAATTCCGAGAATATTGCCCGAACAGCCTTTCTGGAACCAAAAACAGCAGAAAACAGGAACTGGCACTGTGGCATCTTGTTAATAGGTTAGTTCCAGAAAACGCACGAAATCATCATAAAGTGCAAGCAAAACATGTAAGTATTGTCATAAAACAAGCATGGAACATCAGAAATTATGGATACGTTGGAGACGTATCAGCATCCCCAAGCTTAGTCCCTGCTCGTCCCGAGCAGGTAAACGATAAAAAGAATAATTTCTGTAGTGACATGCTACTTACATAACCTTGATCATACTATTACAAAGCATATGAAATGAATGAAGTGACTCAAGGCAATGATCTATAGTTGCTAACAAATAGATAACATATAGCAAAACTTTTCATGAAGAGTACTTTCAAGACAAGCATCAAAAGTCTTGCACAAGAGTTAACTCATAAAGCAATAGATTCAAAGTAAAGGCATCGAAGCAACACAAAGGAAGATTAAGTTTCAGCGATTGCCTTCAACTTGTAACATGTATATCTCATGGATAATTGTCAATACAAAGTAATATGATGAATGCAAATAAGCAAGTATGTAAGAATCAATGCACAGTTAACACAAGTGTTTGCTTCTAAGATGGAAGGAAGTAGGTAAACTGACTCAACATAAAGTAAAAGAATAGCCCTTCGCAGAGGGAAGCATTAATTGCTATATTTGTGCTAGAGCTTTGGTTTTGAAAACATAGAGAGAGCATAAAACGTAAAATTTTGAGAGGTGTTTGTTGTTGTCAACGAATGGTAGTGGGCACTCTAACCCCCTTGCCAGACAAACCTTCAAAGAGCGGCTCCCATTTTATTTTATTTTTGGGTGGCACTCCTTCCAACCTTTCTTTCACAAACCATGGCTAACCGAATCCTCGGGTGCCTGCCAACAATCTCATACCTTGAAGGAGTGCCTTTTTATTTTAGTTTTATTATGATGACACTCCTCCCCACCTTTGCTTTCTCAAGCCATGGCTAACCGAATCCTTCGGGTGCCGTCCAACAATCACATACCATGGAGGAGTGTCTATTTTTGTTAATTAATTTGGGACTGGGAATCCCATTGCCAGCTCTTTTTGCAAAATTATTGGATAAGCGGATGAAGCCACTAGTCCATTGGTGAAAGTTGCCCAACAAGATTGAAAGATAAACACCACATACTTCCTCATGAGCTATAAAACATTGACACAAATTGAGAAGCATTTTGAAGGTTTAAAGGTAGCACTCAAGCAATTTACTTTGAAATGGTAGGAAATACCACATAGTAGGTAGGTATGGTGGACACAAATGGCATAGGTTTTGGCTCAAGGTTTTGGATGCACGAGAAGCATTTCCTCTCAGTACAAGGCTTTGGGCTAGCAAGGTTATTTGAAGCAAACACAAGTATGAACCGGTACAGCAAAACTTACATAAGAACATATTGCAAGCATTATAATACTCTACACTGTCTTCCTTGTTGCTCAAACACTTTTACCAGAAAATATCTAGACCTTAAGAGAGACCAATCATGCAACCCAATTTTAACAAGCTCTACAGTAGTTCTCCACTAATAGGTTTAAACTACATGAAAAAAAACTTAATCATGATCTACTTGAGAGCTCAAAACAATTGCCAAGTGTCAAATTATCCAAGACATTATGAGGTATTTTCTGTTTCCAACCAAATAACCATAAGTATTGTAGCTTCCAACTTTTATCATTGAACATTAAAAGTAAAACGAAGAACAAGTGTTCATATGAAAAAGCGGAGCGTGTCTCTCTCCCACACAAGGATTGCTAGGATCCGAATTTATTCAAACAAAAACAAAAATAAAACATACAGACGCTCCAAATAAAGCACATATGATGTGACCGAATAAAAATATAGTTTCAATAGAAGTGACCTGATAAGTTGATGAAGAAGGGGATGCCTTGGGCATCCCCAAGCTTAGACGCTTGAGTCTTCTTGAAATATGCAGGGATGAACCACGGGGGCATCCCCAAGCTTAGACTTTTCACTCTTCTCGATCATATATCATCCTCCTCTCTTGACCCTTGAAAACTTCCTTCACACCAAACTTCTCATAAACTTCATTATAGGGGTTAGTACTCAAAAAAACTTGAATCCACCTTGGTCCTGTAGTGACACATTGCAAGAACTCAATAAAACATTAGCTACAGCTCTCCACGTGTAGAAAGCCTTGCTTAAAGTCCACAAGAGACAATGCAAAAAACAGAGACAGAATCTGCCAAAACAGAACAGCCAGTAAAGATGAATTTTAAAGAAATACTTCCGTTGCTCAAATCAGAAAACTCAAAACTAATGAAAGTTGCGCACATATCTGAGGAACACGCACGTAAATTGGCATATTTTTCTGAGTTACCTACAGAGAAAACAGCCCAGATTCGTGACAGATAGAAATCTGTTTCTGCGCAGAAATCCAAATCTAGTATCAACCATCGATTAGAGGCTTCACTTGGCACAATAATTCAACAAAACTAAGATAAGGAGAGGTTGCTACAGTAGTAACAACTTCCAAAACACAACAAAACAGTAGCAAAATAAACACATGGGTTATCTCCCAAGAAGTTCTTTCTTTATAGCCATTAAGATGGGCTCAGCAGTTTTAATGATGCACTCGCAAGAAATAAGAGTTGAAGCAAAAGAGAGCATTAAAAAGCAAATTCAAAAAACATGTAAGCCTAACATGCTTCCTATGCAAAGGAATCTTGTAAATAAACAAGTTCATGGAAAGCAAAGTAACAAGCCTAGGAAGATAGAACAAGTGTAATTTCAAGATCTTCAGCATATAGAGAGGTGTTTTAGTACCATGCAAATTTCTACAACCATATTTTCCTCTCTCATAATAATTTTCAGTAGCTTCATGAATAAACTCAACAATATAACTATCACATGCAGCATACTTTTCATGATCCACAAACATATAATTTTTATCAAGCTCAAAAATAGTGGAATTAAAACTTTCAAACTCACTTTTATCAATAATATGACAAGATGATTGATCAATCTCAAGAGATATGGGACACATAGATAAAGTCAAGAACTCTCCAATCCCATTTTCATTAGTAGTACAATTAATATTATCAAGTAACATAGGACCATCATCTAAGATTTATCATAAACATTTGCTAAGCAAAATTCTTTAGTACCATGCATTTCGACGTCAGGCACAAACAAAGTATTATCATAAGATTTATCAAAGTAGCATGGATTATCATAAACAACAGTAGCATAATTATTCTCACAAGTATTACTCATAGGGAATATTTCAAGAGAATCCACAGGAACATAACATTCAACCTCTTTCGGTAAGCATGGAGGACAATCAAATAGTGTAAGAGATAAAGAGTTACTCTCATTAGAAGGTTGGCATGGGTAGCTAATCCATTCTTCCTCCTTTTGTTCGTCGCTCTCCTCTTCTTTTTCATCCAATGAGCTTTCAAGTTCATCAATTTCCTCCTCTTTTTCATCCAATGCGCTTTCAGGTTCATCAACTTCTTCTTCCACAGGTTCCTGCAAATTGTGAGTGCATTCTTGTGCATTAATGAGTCTCTCTTTATAATCAATGATATAAGGATTATCACTGTAACTTTCATTGAAAAAATTAAGGATAGAAGAGACATAATCTTTAAGGTCCTTACAAACAGCACAAGTTTCATAATTCTTAACCATGAAGGATTCTATCTCAGAGGCTCCCATAAATAAGACAAATTGTTCTACCTCTTCGAACCCATAATGAATATAGCAATTCCGATTATAGTTCTTAATTAAAAATTTCTCACTAAAGCCACATTGAAATTTAAGATGTTTAGTATCCTGTTGAGAGCAACAGTTTATATCATGGCGTTTAAGCAAGATTTTAGCAATTGTATTCAATTTTTCTATCATAGCACTCATTATTTTACCAGTTCTTGATTCTCTATAATTATTATAACATTCTATAAGCTCCAAGTAGGTTGTAGGTTCTCCCATAACAGCAGTTTTTTATTTTTAGATTTATCAAATTTTTATGGATTTTTGGGTATATGAGGAAAATAAAACAAGACAAAAATAAACTAGACAAAAATAAACTAAGAAAAATAGTACTAGGCAGAAATAAACTAAGCACAAGTAAACTAGACAAAAGTAAACTAAGCAAAATAAAATAGAATAAAACAAAAACAGAGAGAGAGGTAGAGTGTACTCCCCAGGTGAACTTATGAGTAGAGCTATGCCTCCCCGGCAATGGCGCCAGAAAATAGTCTTGATAACCCACAAGTATAGGGGATCGCAACAGTCTTCGAGGGAAGTAAAACCCAAATTTATTGATTCGACACAAGGGGAGGTAAAGTACTTATAAGCCTTAACAACTGAGTTGTCAATTCAGCTGCACCTGGAAAAGCACTAGTAACAGGGGTGATGTGAAAGCAGCAGTAATATGAGAGCAATAGTAATAGTAACACAACAGCAAGAATATGATAACAGAGGCAATGGCACCAGAAAATAGTTGATACTACTTCCAATGATATATAGAACGAGTATATAATGATGAGAGATGGACCGGGGTTCCCAGCGATCTACACTAGTGGTAACTCTCCAATAACAAGTGACAAGTGTTGGGTGAACAAATTACAGTTGGGCAATTGATAGGATTCAAAGCATTAAGATATAATATCAAGATTATTAATTATGTAGGCATGTTTTTCATATATAGTCGTACGTGCTCGCAATGAGAAACTTGCACAACATCTTTTGTCCTACCAGCCGGTGGCAGCCGGGCCTCAAGGGAATCTACTGGATATTAAGGTACTCCTTTTAATAGAGCACCGGAGCAAAGCATTAACACTCCGCGAAAACATGTGTCCCTCACATCACCGCCATCCCCTCCGGTTGTCCCGATTTCTGTCACTTCGGGGCCTTTGGTTCCGGACAGTGACATGTGCATACAACTTGTAGATACAATCTAAGCAATAAGTATAGAGCTTAAATCTAAGATCATGCCACTCGGGCCCTCGTGACAAGCATTAAGCATAACAAGATTGCAGCAACAATAACTTCACAAACTTTATAGATAGACTAATCATAATGTATCATCCATCGGATCCCAACAAACACAACACCGATTACATCAGATGAATCTCAATCATGTAAGGCAGCTCATGAGATCATTGTATTGAAGTACATGGAGGAGAGTATACCAACTAGCTACTGCTAGAACCCGTAGTCCATGGGGGAACTACTCACGGAGCATGATGCAGGCGGTGGCGTTGATGGAGATGGCTTCCGGGGGCACTTTCCCGTCCCGGCAGGGTGCCGGAACAGAGACTTCTGTCCCCCGAATTGGAGTTTCGCGATGGCGGCGGCGCCCCTGGAGTCTTTCTGGAGTTTCGTCAATTGGTACTGCGTTTTTAGGTCGAAAGGGGTTATATAGGCGAAGAGGCGGCGCAGGAGGGTCGGCAGGGCGGCCTCCCTATAGGGGGGTGCGGCCAGGGTCTGGCCCGCGCGGCCCACCCCTCTGGTGGCCCCCTGGCTCTCCTCCGACTCTTCTTCGGTGTTCTGGATGCTTCCGGGAAAAATAGGATGTTTGGCGTTGATTTCGTCCAATTCCGAGAATATTGCCCAAACAACATTTGTGGAACCAAAAACAGCAGAAAACAGGAACTGGCACTGTGGCATCTTGTTAATAGGTTAGTTCCGGAAAACGCATGAAATCATCATAAAGTGCAAGCAAAACATGTAAGTATTGTCATAAAACAAGCATGGAACATCAGAAATTATGGATACGTTGGAGACGTATCAGTTGGCTGGATTGTCGTGTTTTGGAAGGCCCTGCCAGTGAAATTCATGAGCGATCAATGCCTGAAGATTGTTGGATTGGGTGTTTTCGGTCGTGTGGACCCATGCTTTTTATCTGACCGTTTGGTTTGAGAGGGATCACTTCGAATCTCTGCTGGTTGTTAATATCATGGAGCTCGTTTTCTTTCCATGGTGCTGGCGGAAAAGGTCATGGAAGCCGAGATTGGTGGAAGAGGAATGGTGGTCGGATCTTGGTGGTGAGGCGGAATTGGTTTCGTGCTTCGTGATTTGAAACAACGACTTGTATGTGTGGTAGACTGCATATGAGAAGTTCATAGTTCTATCGTTCAGGGTGAAAATTCAATGTCTGGTCTTAATTGGTTGTGCCTGACAATGTTCTTGTTGAAGGTATTGTTTTGAGAGTGACGACTTTCTTTAGGGTGAAAACCTAAGATCTATGATCGGGCAACGATGGTGTTTGTGCATTGTTTCCTTTTTGGAGGTATCGCTTATGGAGAAGGTGATCTTCTAGTGTTATCTTGGTGGTGTCAATGTTGTTGCTTCAAGTTTTCGATTCCTGAAGCAGGTCTCTTTTTTTCGTAATTATTCTCTTTTTTTAGCTGTGTGCATCCTTTATACCATTAGGGCATGATGCTATTGCAGAGGCTGGGTGTAATTGGTATCTCCGCGATATTAATATATGCTCTTTATTGAAAAAAGAGGAACATCTGTCGTCAATGATGCGAACCGTAAATTTGAAGAGACGGACCTGCATGCACACCAACAAAAACGAAAATCGACTGGAGAGAAGAACCATCGGACACAAAACTTCACACGCCTTTTGCGTGTGCTTGGCACACCACCGAAGCCAGGGTAGGGCTGGAAACCTTATCTGACTTTAGGATGTCGCCACCGCTTCACCACCATGAAAAGCACAGAAACTTTCTGAAAAAAAATAGTAATCCTCGCACCAGCAAGGCATTGTGGTTCGCCACACCTTCTAAACCCCAAGCTAGGGTCCCGGAGACGGGACGGAAACCCTGGCTCAGGCTTTTCTCTCCCTGGCGGCTGATGTTCTGGTTATTGGCTATGATGTCACAAGCGTATATAGTTCGTGAGATTTCCGGTGAGCAGCTCAAAAAACAGCGTTCCGTGTGATTTACCCACGGAAAGGTAAAACCGAAAAGAATCGTTTCAAGAGAAATGTGAACAGAATATCTCAATCTGACGAACCATTTAGATAAATTTACGTCCTGTTGGTGCATGTGGTTAGACGTGTGGTGTGGCCTCCTTACTCGACACAATTTTTTTTTTTTTTTTGCTTTTTCTACTAAACAGGGTGGACGGTGGATCATAATCAGTGTGAGGCTTTTCGTGTCTTCGCTGGTAGCCAGTGCGGACTGTCATCGTGTCTTTCGTCTCTGTAAACAAGAAGCCTCTGGCGTGTCGGCGCGCCGTCAAATACCTAGACACAATGTTCCCAGTGACTTCATTTCTGAAGAAAAAAAGATGCAGTGTTTGAGATCATATGAGCATTCGAGATCATATCTATCAAGAATGGTCCTGCAAATTTATACTCATAATATCTCACTCGAAACGAATATCATAATATGTCTCTTCCGACCAACTAGATTTAAATAGACGCGGCACACAATACGATACATACCAACATTACGAGGCACGCCTTTCACCGAAGGAAAAAAAAGAATAATTGCAAAAGGCGTGGGAAGAAAAGGCAGTGACAGAGAGGAATAGGTGCAACAACTCGGCTTTGTCTTGTAACCGAGATCACTAGTTGTCTTACATGAAACCATTCATAAACTTCATCGGAAGAAAATAGATGGTGTGATTTTTAAAATTGATTTTGAGAAGGCTTATAATAAGGTAAAATGGCCTTTTCTTCAACAAGTTATGCGCATGAAAAGTTTTCATCCTATTTGGTGTCAACTTGTTGAACAATTTGTTAGGGGAGGAAGTGTAGGGATCAAGGTCAATGATGATATTGGTCACTACTTCCAAACCAGAAAGGAGCTTCGACAGGGTAATCCACTGTCACCTATGTTATTTAACATTATTGTAGATATGCTAGCCATCCTAATAGCAAGAGCGAAAGACGATGGACAGGTAGTAAGTCTTATCCCTCATCTGGTTGATGGAGGAATTTCCATTTTTCAATATGCTGATGACACGATACTTTTCATGGAACATTACATTGAAAAGGCTGTAAATATGAAATTAATATTGCGTTTCTTTGAAGAATTGCCAGGACTAAAAATTAATTTTCACATGAGATTTTCTGTTTTGGTAAGGCTAAAGAGGAAGAGGAACAGTATAAACAACTATTTGGTTGTGAATCTGGCTCTTTACCCTTTAGATATTTGGGTATTACAATCCATTATAGAAAATTAAAAAACTTTGAGTGGAATCCAGTGGAAAGTAGATTTGAAAACAAACTAGGGTGTTGGGCTGGAAAATTATTATCCTACGGGATTGCCTTGTGTTGATTAATTCAGTTCTTACTAGTTTACCGATATTTATGCTATCCTTCTTTGAGTTACCTAAAGGGGTAAGGAAGAGGCTAGATTTTTTCCGATCATGTTTCTTTTGGCAATGTGAGGAAAATAAAAAGAAATATAGATTAACTAAGTGGAATTTGATTTGCAGACCTAAGGACCAAGGTGGTTTGGGTATTGAAGTTTTGAAGATTAAAAATTCCTGCCTTCTTAGTAAATGGCTTATTAAACATCTTTCTGAAGAAGGTTTATGGAAACAATTGTTAAAAAATAAGTACCTATCATAGAAAACCTTGGCTGAAGTTGAAAGTAAGCCGACTGACTCACCATTCTGGAAGGGACTAGTGAAAATCAAGGGGGAATTTTTTTAGTAGAGGTACATTTGTGGTAGGCACCGGAGAAGGAGTGCGTTTTTTGGAAGATAAATGGCTAGGTGATCAGACACTTGTAGCTCAGTATCCCCAACTATACAATAAAGTCCAACGTAAGCATGATACGTAAGCATGATGCAGTGGCAAATGTTATGAGGTTAACTCCGTTAAATATTGGTTTTCGGAGAAGACTAATTGGTGATAAATGGGAACAATGGGCACACCTATGTCAACGTTTAATGGTGATAAGTTTAAATGATGATCATGATAAGTTCGTTTGGGGTCTAACATCTTCAGGGAAATTCACTGTTAAATCGATGTATGCTGATATGTTAAATGGACATACAAGATATCTTCGTAAGTATCTTTGAAAAATAAAAATCCCACTGAAAATAAAAATCTTTATGTGGTTCCTTAGTAAGAAAGTCCTTTTAACCCGAGATAATCTAGTAAAGAGGAATTGGAACTGAAATACGAAATGTTCTTTCTGTGACGCCGAGGAATCAGTAGAACATCTGTTTATTTCATGTCCTTTTGCTAGGCTTATTTGGCGGGTTATTTTCGCTGCTTATAATATTCCACATCCATCCAATGTGACAAATATGTTTGGAAATTGGATTAATGGAATTGACAAAAACGATAAAGCTAGAATTCGCATTGGTGTTTCGGCTTTATGTTGGTCAATTTGGAATTGCAGAAATAATACTGTTTTTTTATAAAAAGGACTCTACTAATGTTTTGCAGGTTATTCACACTATGGTCCGCTGGATCCAGCTTTGGTGTTTCTTGCTCCCGGAGTATCAGCGGGAGTGCATGGTTTCTGGATGCAGCCGCCTTCAAATGGTTGCCCAGGATATTTTCTACCAGGCTACTTGGCGGCCTGTTAAGAGATTACATGATGCTTAGATTGCTTAGTAGTCTTTTATTGTTTCGATGGTTGATTTTTGTATCGACCCTCGTTGATCCTTGAGTTGTAAACTTTGAATATTTTATTTTTTTAATAAAAGGCTGTGTGTATCAACCGACGCAGAGACCGGGGCATCCCCCATTTCGAAAAAAAACCCGAGATCACTAGTCTAATAAAACTCCGAGCTCTTGGAAAAGTTTAATTAAACTGGTGTACTAGACTAGGTTAAGAAAAGCACATGATAAATGCTAATGACAAGCGCAATGCCTCAGAGTTAAGTAGCTAACCGCGGATTTAGATTGATAGGAACTTGTCTTTAGGATAAAAAAAGAAGCTGACAGAGTGGAGACCAGCACAATTCCATTTTCAGGGCTCACAAATGGCCGTATCAGTCTTACAATAGCCACCCACTTCGATCACCTCCGGTAATCAATGGTAATCAGTGGCTGAAAGAAAGAAATCGTTGTGCTGCGGTCCAACGTGCTTGTTATATCGTGGTTAATATAGTGGGATGAAAGCCTATTTCAAGGAATCAATGGCTGCAAGGGCATGTTTTTGTTTGGAGTTTCTTTGTCTTCTTTGGCTTTGGCCACATGTGTTGTAAGTGTGGAGTTTGTATTTGGTACTTCCTCTATCTATCAAAAAAAGGCGTGCTTTCTCTCGCGTCTCTGGAAAAAAAATAAGAACTCGCTGTTCGTTTGTGGCAACGATATCCCAATACATGCCCTTGCACTAATACATACCCTTGCATTTGATCTAGCCATGATTAACTTCTGTCGTTCAACTAAAGAGGATGATATATCTTCCGGATCAGTTTCGTCGCAGAGATTTGAAGCTCTCCATTTTGGATTTTTTGAATTTTCCCGTCTTCAAGTTGAACAGTTTGGCTGAACAGCTGATGGGTTTCTTTTTCTTCCGAAAAAGAACAGTTGATGGTTTGGCATACATCCGGCAGTCCGGCACTTTTTTCAATAAATGATGCTTTATTACTTTTGATAAGCAATTACATCCAGCCTCTGCACAACCAGGGTGCACACAGCCGTTTTAATAGTCTTAGTATCACAAAAAAGTCAAACTAAAAGAGAAAATATGTGAAATACATATCGAAACAATGAATCATATGACGCTTAAGATGCGGGTGGGGCTTCAATCCGTAGACTATGCTGCCACCCATGTAGGAAAAAAGTATCCCTCGCCATAGCCTCCAATGGTGTACACACCTCCGTAAATAGGTCTCGGTTCTCCAAGCGCTGAAGAGGTAACCACAAACGGAGAATACCTGTACATCTGTAGATGACCTGCAACAAAGAGCAATTTTTATCATTAAAAATCTTGTCATTTCTACTCAGCCAAAGCGCCCAGATCCCTACAAGCGCCCCCACCCTAAGAAGCAACTTAAACCTTGAATCTATACCATGAATCCAATTGCCAAAGACATTGGCCACACTAGTCAGAGGGTACAAGGTAGACGCTACTTGGATGACAGACCAAATAGATCTCGCAAACTGGCACTGGAAGAAGAGGTGTTTAATAGTTTCATCATGATGACAAAAAACACATCGCTTACTTCCTTGCCGATTCCGCTTGACAAGATTGTCTTTGGTGAGGATGACCCCTCGACGAACATACCATCCGAATATTTTTATTTTTAATGGTATCTTCATCTTCCAAATTTTCTTATTATTATCCACTGGTACATCAGAATGAAGTATGGCGTTGTATAAAGATTTGACCGAAAAAGAACCATCTACTGTAAATTCCACCTAAATTCATCTGGTTCAGGTGATAGATTGATATCCCCCAACCTTTGGATTAAGGTATTCCACGCCAATAGCCTTTGTCCTAGCAAAACTCGTCTGAACATCACATTCGGAGGAGAGGAAGCCATTACTGTGGAAATGGTATCTCCTTTGCGATGAACGATACTATACAATGCAGGATACTGTTCACTTAGGGGTGCATTGTCTAACCAAGCATCATCCCAGAACCGTATATGTGCTCCATTGTTGATTGAGAAAGTTCCATGGTGAAGAAAGACATTTTTTGTCGCCATTACACCAGCCCAGAAGTGTGAATCCCCGGGTTTTCATACCACTTGGGACAACGTCTTTGAGCCTATATACTTTCCCCCGAGAATAGTTTGCCAAATCCCATCCTCGGTAAGGAGCTTAAAAAGCCATTTACCCAGCAGAGCTGAATTCTTGACCTCCAGATCATGAACTCCAAGCCCGCCTTGATCTTTGGCACTACAAACTATACTCCATTTGACCAGTCGATACTTCTTTTTCTCGTTGTCCCCTTGCCAAAAGAATCTGGATCGATAATAATCGAGATTATGCAGAATTCCTTTTGGCAATAGGAAGAATGATAACATATACAGTACCATATTTGTCAGTACCGAATTAATGAGTATCAATCTCCCTCCCAGGGACAGCAATTTACCTTTCCAACTACTAAGGCGCTTCTGTAATCTTTCTTCCACTATTTTCCATTCAGCAATCGTAAGTCCCTGATAATGAATCGGAATACCTAAATAGAGAATAGGAAATTGGCCTTGCCCACAACCAAACAACTCTGTATAAAGAGCTGTATCATCTTGGGCATCATCGAAATAGAACAACTCGCTTTTATGGAAATTGATTTTCAATCCCGATAGCTGCTCAAAAGCCGTCAAAATTAATTTCAGGTTTTGAGCTTTCCCGAGATCGTGATCCATAAACAGAATTGTATCATCGTCATATTGAAGGATAGATAAACCACCATCAACGAGATGTGGAATCACACCTTCAATCTGACCATCAGACTTGGCCCGCTCTATGAGTATAGCCAACATATCCGCCACAATGTTGAATAACATAGGTGATAACGGATCCCCCTGGCGTAACCCTTTTCGTGTTTGGAAATAATGGCCAGTGTCATCATTCACCCGAATTGCCACACTACCTCCATACACAAAATCATTTATTAAAGCGCGCCATTCAGGAGAAAAACCTTTCATCCTGAGTGTCTGTTGAAGGAAAGACCATTTGACCTTGTCATAAGCCTTTTCAAAATCTAATTTTAAAATAACCCCATTTAATTTCTTAGTATGCATCTCATGTACCGTCTCATGCAAAACCGCCACTCCATCAAGGATATTTCGTCCTTGCATGAAGGCAGTTTGTGATGGCTGAACTACATGATCCGCAACCGTATTAAGTCTAATGGTGGCCACTTTCGTGAAAATCTTGAAACTTACGTTTAAGAGGCAAATAGGTCTATATTGTTGAATCCTTTCTGCCTCATTAACTTTCGGTAACAAGATTACTTCACCAAAATTTAGACGAAATAATTCTAGTTGTCCAATATGCAGAGCACTGAACAAATCTAGAAGATCCGCTCTAATAGTATCCCAGAAAGTTTGATAAAACTCTGCTGGAAAATCATCGGGACTCGGTGCTTTGTTGCATTCCATTTGGAAAATAGCCTTCTGCACTTCTTCCTCAGAATAAGGTGCAGTTAGTAAGCCATTTTCTTCAAGAGAAACTTGGGGTATATCAGTTGTTAATTCCTCATTTAGAGAAAAAGAGCTTTCATCTGGAGGACCAAACAAGCCTTTATAATAATTAGTAATGTAAGATTTGAGTTGCTCATGGCCTTCAATCAACCCTTCATCTTGAGTAAGAGAGTGAATACGTTTTTTCCGATGTCTCCCATTGGCTATGCCATGGAAAATATCGCGTATTTGAATCTCCTTCTAAAATGAATTGGGTTTTAGATCGTTGATACCATTTGAGTTCCTCCTCGCGAAGGAGACCCGCCATCTGTGCATTGGATTGATTCTTAAGCTCAATCTCATGCGTAGACAATGGTCTTACGTCAGCAACCGCCTCAAGCTCATCAATCAAAGTTGATAAGCGAGCCTTTTCCTTCTTAAGAATGCCAGTCATATGGATAGCCCAACCAGAGAGATGTCTGCGCATTGCACGCATCTTATTATTCCATCTCAGGATTGGAGTGCTACCACCAACCGGCCTTTCCCAAACCGTCTTAACCATCTCATGGAACCCCTCTCTCTGTAGCCATCCAAGTTCAAATTTGAAAGGCCGCTTACAAACAGTTCGGGAATTTCCAGTAGTTAGGAGGATAGGAGCATGGTCAGACAATTTTTCAATACGTTCTAGTGCACAGACCGACACCATAGGGTATTTATCTTCCCATTCAGTATCCATCAACACGCGATCTAGCTTTTCGTATGTGGGTTCAGGCAAGCTGTTGGCCCAAGTAAATTGTCGACCAGACATAAACACCTCTCTTAAGTCAAGGCTATCAATGACAGCGTTAAACAAGAAAGGCCAATGTCCATCAAAAAGACCTTTACTTTTTTCATGAGGAAATCTTAGTAAATTAAAATCTCCACCAATCAAAATCGGATAGGGATTATCTATAGTAAGATTTACCAACTCACGTAAAAAGTCAGCCTTAAAAGCGTCTTGGGCGGCACCATACACGGCAACCAGACTCCACATGAAACCATCAGCTTTATTCTGAATATCGAGCTTAATGTGATACTCGCCATCAGAACTAGCTAGAATAGTCATGGTGTCTATTCGGACGCCAACTAAAATGCCACCAGACCTACCACGAGGTGGGCGAGAATACCACTGAAAGTTAATCCCGCCTGATAAACGGTCGAGGAAACTTTGTGAGAACTTCCGTCTACCCGTCTCTGATATTGCAATAAAATCTAAATCATAGTTTCTACAACCGTCAGCAATGTGAGAATGCTTAGCCAAGTCACCAAGACCTCTGTTATTCCGAAACATGCCATTCATTGAGAAACTATTTTAGATTTAGAGCTTTTGTTATTGAAGGAGATATGCCCAAGAGGCAATAATAAAAGTGGTTATTATATATCTTTATGTTTATGATAAATGTTTATATACCATGCTATAATTGTATTAACCGAAACATTGATACATGTGTGATATGTAAACAACAAAGAGTCCCTAGTATGCCTCTGAACTAGCTTGTTGATTAATGGATGATTAGTTTCATAATCATGAACATTGGATGTTATTAATAACAAGGTTATATCATTGTATGAATGATGTAATGGACACACCCAATTAAGCGTAGCATAAGATCACGTCATTAAGTTATTTGCTATAAGCTTTCGATACATAGTTACCTAGTCCTTATGACCATGAGATCATGTAAATCACTTATACCGGAAAGGTACTTTGATTACATCAAACGCCACTGCGTAAATGGGTGGTTATAAAGGTGGGATTAAGTATCCGGAAAGTATGAGTTGAGGCATATGGATCAACAGTGGGATTTGTCCATCCCGATGACGGATAGATATACTCTGGGCCCTCTCGGTGGAATGTCGTCTAATGTCTTGCAAGCATATGAATGAGTTCATAAGAGACCACATACCACGGTACGAGTAAAGAGTACTTGTCAGGAGACGAGGTTGAACAAGGTATAGAGTGATACCGATGATCAAACCTCGGACAAGTAAAATATCGCGTGACAAAGGGAATTGGTATCGTATGTGAATGGTTCATTCGATCACTAAAGTCATCGTTGAATATGTGGGAGCCTGATGTCTACGGGAGCTTCTATTCTTGTAGACAGTGTTGGGCCTCCAAGAGCAGAGGTTTGTAGAACAGCAGCAAGTTTCCCTTAAGTGGATCACCCAAGGTTTATCGAACTCAGGGAGGAAGAGGTCAAAGATATCCCTCTCATGCAACCCTGCAACCACAAAGCAAGAAGTCTCTTGTGTCCCCAACACACCTAAGAGGTGCACTAGTTCGGCGAAGAGATAGTGAAATACAGGTGGTATGAATAAGTATGAGCAGTAGTAACAGCGCCAGAAAAGTGCTTGGCTGCCCAAGACTGGCGTGTGGTTGATGGTGGTAATATTGCGGACGATCAGATGCAAGAGAACAAGAAACAAGCAGTGATAGCAGTATTTAGGAACAAGGCCTAGGGATCATACTTTCACTAGTGGACACTCTCAACATTGATCACATAAATAAATAGATAGATGCTAGACTCTACACTCTCTTGTTGGATGATGAACACCACTAACTGTGTAGGATTACACGAACCCTCAATGCCGGAGTTAACAAGCTCCACAATATTCGATGTTCATATTTAAATAACCGTAGAGTGCACAACAGATCAACACAACCAAACCAAGTACTAACATAGCATGCACACTGTCACCTTCACGCTACGAAAGGAGGCATAGATCACATCAATACCATCATAGCAATAGTTAACTTCATAATCTACAAGAGATCACAATCATAGCCTACGCCAAGTACTAACACGATGCACACACTGTCACCATTACACCGTGCAGGAGGAATAAACTACTTTAATAACATCACTAGAGTAGCACACAGATAAATTGTGATACAAAACACATTGCAATCATAAAGAGATATAAATAAGCACTTCACTATGCCATTCATAACAGTGAATAAGTATTCTGTGAAATATAGCCTAAGAGACCCACACGGTGCACACACTGTCACCTTTACACACGTGGGACAAGGAGTCTCCGGAGATCACATAAGTAAAATCCACTTGACTAGCATAATGACATCTAGATTACAAGCATCATCATATGAATCTCAATCATGTAAGGCAGCTCATGAGATTATTGTATTGAAGTACATAGGAGAGAGATGAACCACATAGCTACCGGTACAGCCCCGAGCCTCGATGGAGAACTACTCCCTCCTCATGGGAGACAGCAGCGTTGATGGAGATGGCGGTGGTGTCGATGGAGAAGCCTTCCGGGGGCACTTCCCCGTCCCGGCGGCGTGCCGGAACAGAGATTCCTGTCCCCAAGATCTTGGCTTCGCGATGGCGGCGGCTATGGATGGTTTCTCGTACCGTGGCTTTTTCGTCTCAAAGTTTTAGGTCGAGGACCCTTAAATAGGCGAAGAGGCGGCGTCGGGGGGTCAACGAGGCGACGACACCACAGGGGGGCGCGGGCCACCCCTGGGCCGCACCGGCCTATCTCCTGGGGGGCCTGTGTCCCCTCTCTGGTGGCTCTCGGGTGTTCTGGATGCTTCCGGGGATTCTAAGATGCTGGGCGTTGATTTCGTCCGATTCCGAGAATATTTCCTTACTAGGATTTCTGAAACCAAAAACAGCAGAAAACAGCAACTGGCCCTTCGGCATCTCGTCAATAGGTTAGTTCCGGAAAACGCATAAAAACGACATAAAGTATGCATAAAACATGTAGATATCATCAATAATGTGGCATGGAACATAATAAATTATCGATACGTCGGAGACGTATCAGCATCCCCAAGCTTAGTTTCTGCTCGTCCCGAGCAGGTAAACGATAACAAAGATAATTTCTGGAGTGACATGCCATCATAACCTTGATCATACTATTGTAAAGCATATGAGCTGAGATCAAATCATTCAAAGCAAGTATCTATATTGATATAAGAGATGATAATGCAAGAGTTAAACAAGCTAGAAGTTTTCATGAACTATTGCTTTAAAGACATGAAACCATACAAAGTTCATTAAAGATGTGTTAAGTATTCAGCATAGAAGTTCTATCCTTCATTCCAAGCATCAAGTAAATTTTCACAACATAAGAAGGATCCAGTCAAGTAAACATAAACATGAACGTCATGAATCAACTGTTTCGAAGTCTACTCAACCGGTGAGCGCAAGCATTTGGTATTAGCACCAGGATGTTATGGCATAAAGAACGTTAATGGGGGTTTGGAAGGCCAAATGGAAGAAAGGCTTGCAAAGCTGTAAATGACCATTAGACAAGAGGAAGCCTTATGATCGAAGCTATGCAAGGAGTAGTGATTGACATGCAACGGATGCACATAGAGCTATATGTGTATGAAAACTCTCCAATGGAACTAGTGGGGGTGCATCCAACTTGGTTGCTCACGAAGACCTAGAGCACTTTTGAGGAGGCTCATCATTGGAATATACAACCCAAGTTCTATAGTGTAAATTCCCCACATAGTTATACTAGTAAAACATGAAAACTCTCTCATATGAATGTAGGTGCTAAACATGAGCACAAATGATGACTATGAATAATGCGGGTGCTAAAACATGAGCACAAGTGTGGATAAAAGATAGTAATGCTGCCCCTTTTTCTTTATTCTCTTTTTTCCTTTTTTTTCTTTTCTTTTTCTTTTTTTTTATTTTTTCTTTCTTTTCATTTTTTTCTTTCTTTTTTTTTCTTTTTGATGGCCTCCACGGCTCTTTTCATTTTTAGGGGCAACATCCTAATATGACAACACACTTTTTGGTACAAATAACTCATAATGAATGAAACATGATATATGAAACTGTATGCCTCTGCCAGTGTAGCAGGATGTGCAATGATCTAGCGTAACATGGGTAAACCACACATCAGCTGTATATGATCATGCAAAGCAATATATAAATAATAAATGACAACATGGTATGTAATGTAAAATGGATGTTGCATGGCAATATATCTCGGAACAGCTATGGAAATGCTGTGGTAGGTAGGTATGGTGGCTGTTTTGAGGAGATGTATGGGCTTATGTGTAGGGGAACAAGAGAAAGTTCTCCCACGGGTTTGGATGTACCGGCGAAGTATGCACAATTCTCAATGTGAGCAAAAGGCAATGCACAGTACCGAAGAGGCTAGCAAATTTGGATGGTGGAAGTGCCAAAAACCGTAGCTTAACATTAGTTAAAAAGAACTCACAAGCTTATTGCAAACAATTAAAATTTACTCCAAGGAGGGCCGTTCACGGTGGCACAAGTACCCCGCTAGCTCCCTCAACCTTCAGCACAACTTAGTTATTACGATGAACTCTCAGACATGGAAAGCTATCAAGTCCAACTACGCCTTCAACTATTTAAATAGAGTTTGTAGTACGGCACAAGCTTAAAGACAACAATCCACTACTAATTTTAACTTATTTATCCAGCAAGCCTTACCATCTAATTACCTCAAAACATTTGCAAAGAATCAAGTTATCAAAGCTCAATGTTCTACAAGTATTTTATTATACACTACCACATGCAACATTTCCCGTTTCCAACCATACAACAATTTAACGAAGAAGAAACTTCGCCATGAATACTATGAGTAAAGCCTAAGGACATACTTGTCCATATGCAACAGCGGAGCGTGTCTCTCTCCCACACAATGAATGCTAGGATTCATTTTATTCAAACAAAACAAAAACAAACCGACGCTCCAAGCAAAGTACATAAGATGTGACCGAATAAAAATATAGTTTCAAGGGAGGAACCTGATAAATTGTCGATGAAGAAGGGGATGCCTTGGGCATCCCCAAGCTTAGACGCTTGAGTCTTCTTGAAATATGCAGGGGTGAACCACCGGGGCATCCCCAAGCTTAGAGCTTTCACTCTCCTTGATCATGTTGTATCATCTCCCTCTCTTGATCCTTGAAAACTTCCTCCACACCAAACTCAAAACAACTCATTAGAGAGTTAGTGCACAATCAAAATATACATGTTCAGAGGTGACATAATCATTCTTAACACTTCTGGACATTGCAAAAAGCTACTGAAAGTCAATGGAATCGAAATATCCATCGAACATATCAAAACAGGCAATGCGAAATAAAAGGCGGAATCTGTCAAAACAGAACAGTTCGTAAAGACGAATTTTATTGAGGCACCAGACTTGCTCAAATGAAAATTCTCAAATTTAATGAAAGTTCCGTACATATCTGAGGATCACTCACGTAAATTGGCATAATTTTCTGAGTTACCTACAGATAATTTTGCCCAGATTCGTGACAGCAAAGAAATCTGTTTCTGCGCAGTAATCCAAATCTAGTATGAACCTTACTATCAACGACTTTACTTGGCACAACAAAACACAAAACTAAGATAAGGAGAGGTTGCTACAGTAGTAACAATTTCCAAGACTCAAATATAAAACAAAATACTGTAGTAAAATAAACACATGGGTTATCTCCCAAGAAGTTCTTTCTTTATAGCCGTTAAGATGGGCTCAGCAGTTTTAATGATGCACTCGCAAGAAATAGTATTTGAAGCAAAAGAGAGCATCAAGAGGCAAATTGAAAACACATTTAAGCCTAACATGCTTCCTATGCATAGGAATCTTGTAAATAAACAAGTTCATGAAGAGCAAAGTAACAAGCATAGGAAGATAGAACAAGTGTAGCTTCAAAAATTTCAGCACATAGAGAGGTGTTTTAGTAACATGAAAATTTCTACAACCATATTTTCCTCTCTCATAATAACTTTCAGTAGCATCATGAGCAAACTCAACAATATAACTATCACATAAAGCATTCTTATCATGAGTCTCATGCATAAAATTATTACTCTCCACATAAGCATAATCAATTTTATTAGTAATAGCGGGAGCAAATTCAACAAAGTAGCTATCATCAAATATAGGAGGCATATTGTAATTATAATCAAATTCATCCTCCATAACAGGCGGTAACAAAAGACTACTATCATTATAATCATCATAAATAGGAGGCAAAGTATCATCAAAGTAAATTTTCTCCTCAATGCTTGGGGGACTAAAAAGATCATGCTCATCAAAACCAGCTTCCCAAAGCTTAGAATTTTCCATAGCATTAGCAACAATAGTGTTCAAAGCATTCATATTAATAACATTCCCATTAGCAGGCATATAAAGTTCCATGGGTTTTTTAATTCTCTCTTCAAACACATCATGTCCTAATTCAAGATAAAGTTCATAAAGATCTCTCATATTTTTGTTGTTTTCCATTATGCCTAACTAGTGTAAACAAGAAACAAAAAGATGCAATTGCAGGATCTAAAGGAAATAGCTTCGAGCACAAACACAATGGCGCCGAAGAAAGCATCGTTACCTGGAACCGGAGTATGAGTGCCTTTTACCTTTCCTCCCCGGCAACGGCGCCAGAAAAGTACTTGATGTCTACGGGAGCTTCTATTCTTGTAGATAGTGTTGGGCCTCCAAGAGCAGAGGTTTGTAGAACAGCAGCAAGTTTCCCTTAAGTGAATCACCCAAGGTTTATCGAACTCAGGGAGGAAGAGGTCAAAGATATCCCTCTCATGCAACCCTGCAACCACAAAGCAAGAAGTCTCTTGTGTCCCCAACACACCTAAGAGGTGCACTAGTTCGGCGAAGAGATAGTGAAATACAGGTGGTATGAATAAGTATGAGCAGTAGTAACAGCGCCAGAAAAGTGCTTGGCTGCCCAAGACTGGCGTGTGGTTGATGGTGGTAATATTGCGGACAGTACAGATGCAGTAGAACAGTAAACAAGCAGTGATAGCAGTATTTAGGAACAAGGCCTAGGGATCATACTTTCACTAGTGGACACTCTCAACATTGATCACATAAATAAATAGATAGATGCTAGACTCTACACTCTCTTGTTGGATGATGAACACCACTAACTGTGTAGGATTACACGAACCCTCAATGCCGGAGTTAACAAGCTCCACAATATTCGATGTTCATATTTAAATAACCGTAGAGTGCACAACAGATCAACACAACCAAACCAAGTACTAACATAGCATGCACACTGTCACCTTCACGCTACGAAAGGAGGCATAGATCACATCAATACCATCATAGCAATAGTTAACTTCATAATCTACAAGAGATCACAATCATAGCCTATGCCAAGTACTAACACGATGCACACACTGTCACCATTACACCGTGTAGGAGGAATAAACTACTTTAATAACATCACTAGAGTAGCACACAGATAAATTGTGATACAAAACACATTGCAATCATAAAGAGATATAAATAAGCACTTCACTATGCCATTCATAACAGTGAATAAGTATTCTGTGAAATATAGCCTGAGAGACCCACACGGTGCACACACTGTCACCTTTACACACGTGGGACAAGGAGTCTCCGGAGATCACATAAGTAAAATCCACTTGACTAGCATAATGACATCTAGATTACAAGCATCATCATATGAATCTCAATCATGTAAGGCAACTCATGAGATTATTGTATTGAAGTACATAGGAGAGAGATGAACCACATAGCTACCGGTACAGCCCCGAGCCTCGATGGAGAACTACTCCCTCCTCATGGGAGACAGCAGCGTTGATGGAGATGGCGGTGGTGTCGATGGAGAAGCCTTCCGGGGGCACTTCCCCGACCCGGCGGCGTGCCGGAACAGAGACTCATGTCCCCCAGATCTTGGCTTCGCGATGGCGGCGGCTCTGGATGGTTTCTCGTACCGTGGCTTTTTTGTCTCGAAGTTTTAGGTCGAGGACCCTTAAATAGGCGAAGAGGCGGTGTCGGGGGGTCAACGAGGCGACGACACCACAGGGGGGCGCGGACCACCCCTGGGCCGCGCCGGCCTATCTCCTGGGGGGCCTGTGTCCCCTCTCTGGTGGCTCTCGGGTGTTCTGGATGCTTCCGGGGATTCTAAGATGTTGGGCGTTGATTTCGTCCGATTTCGAGAATATTTCCTTACTAGGATTTCTGAAACCAAAAATAGCAGAAAACAGCAACTGGCCCTTCGGCATCTCGTCAATAGGTTAGTTCCGGAAAACGCATAAAAACGACATAAAGTATGCATAAAACATGTAGATATCATCAATAATGTGGCATGGAACATAAGAAATTATCGATACGTCGGAGACGTATCAGAGCCATTATGGATCTCCAGATCCCGCTATTGGTTATTGGTCGGAGTGAGTACTCAACCATGTCCGCATAGTTCGCGAACCGTAGGGTGACACACTTAAAGTTGGATGTTGAAATGGTAGAACTTGAATATGGAATGGAGTTCGAATATTTGTTTGGAGTCCCGGATGAGATCCCGGACATCACGAGGAGTTCCGGAATGGTCCGGAGAATAAGATTCATATATAGGAAGTCATTTTATGAGATTTAAAATGATCTGGAAGGTTCTATGGAAGGTTCTAGAAGGTTCTAGAAAAGTCCGGAAGAAACCACTATGGAAGGCGGAGTCCCAAAGGGACTCCACCTCCATGGCCGGCCAACCCTAGAGGGGGAGGAGTCCCAAGTGGACTCCCCCAAAGGGGGCCGGCCACCCCCCACATGGAAGGGGGGAATCCCACCCCAAGTGGGATTCCCACCTTGGGTAGGTTTCCCTATCACATGGAAGGTTTTGGGTTCGGGTCTTATTCGGAGACTTGTAGTCCAACACTTGGGGCTTCCACCTATATAATGAGGGCCAAGGGGAGGGGGCCAGCCACCCCAACAACCACAAGGTGGCCGCACCCCTATAGTGGCCGGCGCCCCCTCTCCCCAAACCCTAGCCGCCCCGCTCCTCCACTTCCCGCACGCTTAGCGAAGCTCCGCCGGATTTCTCCACCACCACCGACACCACGCCGTCGTTCTGCCGGACTCAAGAGGAGCTACTACTTCCGCTGCCCGCTGGAACAGGGAGGTGGACGTCGTCTTCATCAACAACCGAACGTGTGACCGAGTACGGAGGTGCTACCCGTTCGTGGCGCGGTGATCAAGATCTTCTACGCGCTTTTGCAAGCGGCAAGTGAACGTCTACCGCAGCAACAAGAGCCTCATCTTGTAGGCTTTGGAATCTCTTCAAGGGTGAGACTCAATAATCCCCTCGTTGCTACCGTCTTCTAGATTACATCTTGGCTTGGATTGCGTGTTCGCGGTAGGAAATTTTTTGTTTTCTATGCAACGAATCCCTACAGTGGTATCAGAGCCGTGTCTATGCATAGATGGTTGCACGAGTAGAACAAAATGGTTTTGTGGGCGTTGATGCTCTTGTTATGTTTAGTTTGAGTACTTTGCATCTTTGTGGCATAGTGGGATGAAGCGGCTCGGACTAACTTTACATGACCGCGTTCATGAGACTTGTTCCTCGTTCGACATGCAACTTGTATTGCATAAGAGGCTTTGCGGGTGTCTGTCTCTCCTACTATAGTGAAGATTCAATTTACTCTTCTATTGACAACATTAGTATCAACGTTGTGGTTCATGTTCGTAGGTAGATTAGATCTCTCTCGAAAACCCTAAACCACGTAAAATATGCAAACCAAATTAGAGACGTCTAACTTGTTTTTGCAGGGTTTGGTGATGTGATATGGCCATAATGTGATGATGAATATGTATGAGATGATCATTATTGTCTTGTGGCAACCGGCAGGAGCCTTATGGTTGTCTTTAAATTTCATGTTGAGTAGTATTTCAAAGTAGTTGTAATAGTTGCTACATGGAGGACAATCATGAAGACGTCGCCATTGACCTTGACGCTACGCCGACGATGATGGAGATCCTGCCCGAAGATGATGGAGATCATGTCCGTGCTTTGGAGATGAAGATCAAAGGCGCAAAGACAAAAGGGCCATATCATATCACATATGAACTGCATGTGATGTTAATCCTTTTATGCATCTTATTTTGCTTAGATCGCGACGGTAGCATTATAAGATGATCCCTCACTAAAATCTCAAGATAATAAAGTGTTCATCCTTAGTAGCACCGTTGCCAAGACTTGTCATTTCGAAGCATCTCGTGATGATCGGGTGTGATAGAATCAACAAGTGCATACAACGGGTGCAAGACAGTTTTGCACATGCGGATACTAAGGTGGCCTTGACGAGCCTAGCATGTACAGACATGGTCTCGGAACACGTGATACCGAAAGGTAGAGCATGAATCATATGGTTGATATGATGAACACTTTGAGTGTTCGCCATTGAAAGCACACCTTGTCTCGTGATGATCGGACTTAGGTGCGGTGGATTTGGTTCGTGTGATCACTAAGACAATGCGAGGGATATTGTTTTGAGTGGGAGTTCACCTAGATTTTTAATTATGTTGAATTAAAATTTGAACTCAATTTGTCATAAACTTAGTCTAAACTTTTGCAAATATATGTTGTAGAGATGGCGTCCCCAATCAATTTTAACCAGTTCCTAGAGAAAGAAAAGCTTAAGAGCAACGGTAGCAACTTCACCGACTGGTTCCGTCATGTGAGGATCTTCCTCTCGGCGGAAATCTGCAATTTGTGCTTGATGCACCGCTAGGTGACCCTCCCGTTAAAACTGAAACCGATGAAGTAAAAGCTGTTTACGCGACTCGGAAAACTCGGTACTCTCAAGTTCAGTGTGCCATCCCGTGCGATCGAATCCGATCTTCAAAAACGTTTTGAGCACCATGATCCTTATGAGTTGATGAATGAGCTGAAAGCTATATTTGAGACTCATGCGGCCGTGGAATGCTATGAAGCATCGAAACGTTTCTTCAGCTGTATGATGGAAGAAGGCAGCTCCGTTAGTGAGCACATGCTCGCCATGACCGGGCATGCGAAGAAACTCAGTGACTTGGGAATAGTGATTCCTAACAGATCGGGATTAATCGTGTCCTTCAATCACTGCCACCAAGTTACAAGAACTTTGTGATGAACTACAATATGCAAAACATGAACAAGGAGTTACCTGAACTCTTTGGCATGCTAAAAGCTGCTGAGATTGAGATCAAGAAAGAGCACCAAGTGTTGATGGTCAACAAGACCACCAGTTTCAAGAAACAGGGCAAGTCTAAGGGAAAATTCAAGAAGGGTGGCAAGAAAGCTGCCACGCCTCCTGTGAAACCTAAGAACGGCCCTAAGCCTGATGCTGAGTGCTATTACTGCAAGGAGAAGGGACACTGGAAGCGTAATTGCTCCAAGTATCTGGCTGATCTGAAGAGCGGCCTTGTCAAGAAAAAGAAAGAAGGTATATCTGATATACATGTTATAGATGTTTATCTCACTGGTTCTCGTTCTAGTACCTGGGTATTTGATACTGGTTCGGTTGCTCATATTTGTAACTCGAAACAGGAACTAAAGAATAAACGAAGACTACTGAAAGATGAAGTGACGATGCACGTTGGAAACGGATCCAAAGTCGATGTGATCGCTGTCGGCACACTTCCTCTACATCTACCTTCGGGATTAGTTTTAAGCCTAAATAATTGTTATTTTGTACCCGCGTTGAGCATGAACATTATATCTGGATCTTGTTTAATGCAAGACAGTTATTCATTCAAGTCTGAGAATAATGGTTGTTCTATTTTTATGAATAATATCTTTTATGGTCGAGCACCTGAAAAGAATGGCTTATTTCTGTTAGATCTCGATAGTAGTGATTGATACGTCTCCGACGTATCGATAATTTCTTATGTTCCATGCCACATTATTGATGTTATCTACATGTTTTATGCACACTTTATGTCATATTCGTGCATTTTCTGGAACTAACCTATTAACAAGATGCCGAAGTGCCGATTCTTTGTTTTCTGCTGTTTTTGGTTTCAGAAATCCTAGTAACGAAATATTCTCGGAATTGGACGAAATCAAAGCCCAGGGGCCTATTTTCTCACGAAGCTTCCAGAAGTCCGAAGGAGAGACGAAGAGGGGCCACACCCTAGGGCGGCGCGCCCCCCCCCCCCTTGGCCGCGCGGCCCTGTGGTGTGGGGCCCCCGTGCCGCCTCTTGACCTGCCCTTCCGCCTACAAATAGCCTCCGTGACGAAACCCCCAGTACCGAGAGCCACGATACGGAAAACCTTCCAGAGACGCCGCCGCCGCCGATCCCATCTCGGGGGATCCAGGAGATTGCCTCCGGCACCCTGCCGGAGAGGGGAATCATCTCCCGGAGGACTCTACACCGCCATGGTTGCCTCCGGAGTGATGAGTGAGTAGTCTACCCCTGGACTATGGGTCCATAGCAGTAGCTAGATGGTTGTCTTCTCCCCATTGTGCTATCATTGTCGGATCTTGTGAGCTGCCTAACATGATCAAGATCATCTATCTGTAATTCTATATGTTGCGTTTGTTGGGATCCGATGAATAGAGAATACTTGTTATGTTGATTATCAAAGTTATATCTACGTGTTGTTTATGATCTTGCATGCTCTCCGTTACTAGTAGATGCTCTGGCCAAGTAGATGCTTGATGTCTACGTTCCCCCTCCTTTCCTGTAGACAGTGTTGGGCCTCCAAGAGCAGAGGTTTGTAGAACAGCAGCAAGTTTTCCCTTAAGTGGATACCCAAGGTTTATCGAACTCAGGGAGGAAGAGGTCAAAGATATCCCTCTCATGCAACCCTGCAACCACAAAGCAAGAAGTCTCTTGTGTCCCCAACACACCTAATAGGTGCACTAGTTCGGCGAAGAGATAGTGAAATACAGGTGGTATGAATATATATGAGCAGTAGCAACGGTGCCAGAAAATAGCTTGCTGGCCTGTAGTTGATGGTGGTGGTATTGCAGCAGTAGTAACGCAGTAAAACAGTAAACAAGCAGCGATAGCAGTATTTAGGAACAAGGCCTAGGGATTACACTTTCACTAGTGGACACTCTCAACATTGATCACATAACAGAACAGATAAATGCATACTCTACACTCTTGTTGGATGATGAACGCATTGCGTAGGATTACACGAACCCTCAATGCCGGAGTTAACAAGCTCCACAATTTGTTCATATTTAGTAACCTTATAGTGTAAGATAGATCAACAGACTAAACCAAGTACTAACATAGCATGCACACTGTCACCTTCATGCATATGTAGGAGGAATAGATCACATCAATATTATCATAGCAATAGTTAACTTCGCAATCTACAAGAGATCATGATCATAGCATAAACCAAGTACTAACACGGTGCACACACTGTCACCTTTACACACGTGCAGGAGGAATAAAACTACTTTAATAACATTGCTAGAGTAGCACATAGATAGTAGTGATACAAAACTCATATGAATCTCAATCATGTAAAGCAGCTCATGAGATTATTGTATTGAGGTACATGGGAGAGAGATGAACCACATAGCTACCGGTACAGCCCCGAGCCTTGATGGAGAACTACTCCCTCCTCATGGGAGCAGCAGCGGTGATGAAGATGGCGGTGGAGATGGCAGCGGTGTCGATGGAGAAGCCTTCCGGGGGCACTTCCCCGCTCCGGCAGGGTGCCGGAACAGAGACTCCTGTCCCCCAGATCTTGGCCTCGCGATGGCGGCGGCTCTGGAAGGTTTCTGTGGTTTTCGTCGAACGTTCTAGGGTTTTCTGATCCAGGGGCTTTTTATAGGCGGAGAGGCGGTGCAGGAAGGTCGAAGGGGGGCCCACACCCTAGGGGGGCGCGCCCCCCCCCTAGGCCGCGCCGGGGTGTGGTGTGGTGGCCCTGCCACCCTTCTCTGGCGGTTCTCGTGTGTTCTGGATGCTTCCGGGTAAAATAGGAACCTGGGCGTTGATTTCGTCCGATTCCGAGAATATTTCGTTACTAGGATTTCTGAAACCAAAAACAGCAGAAACAAAGAATCGGCACTTCGGCATCTTGTTAATAGGTTAGTTCCAGAAAATGCACGAATATGACATAAAGTGTGCATAAAACATGTAGATAACATCAATAATGTGGCATGGAACATAAGAAATTATCGATACGTCGGAGACGTATCAGCATCCCCAAGCTTAGTTCTGCTCGTCCCGAGCAGGTAAAACGATAACACAGATAATTTCTGGAGTGACATGCCATCATAATCTTGATCATACTATTTGTAAAGCATATGAGCTGAGATCAAATCATTCAAAGCAAGTATCTATATTGACATAAGAGATGATAATGCAAGAGTTAGACAAGCTAAAAGTTTTCATGAACTATTGCTTTAAAGACATGCAACCGTACAAAGTTCATTAAAGATGTATTAAGTATTCAGCATAGAAGTTCTATCCTTCATTCCAAGCATCAAGTAAATTTTCACAACATAAGAAGGATTCAGTCAAGTAAACATAAACATGAACATCATGAATCAACTGTTTCGAAGTCTACTCAACCGGTGAGCGCAAGCATTTGGTATTAGCACCAGGATGTTATGGCATAAAGAACGTTAATGGGGGTTTGGAAGGCCAAATGGAAGAAAGGCTTGCAAAGCTGTAAATGACCATTAGACAAGAGGAAACCTTATGATCGAAGCTATGCAAGGAGTAGTGATTGCCATGCAACGGATGCACATAGAGCTATATGTGTATGAAAGCTCTCCAATGGAACTAGTGGGGGTGCATCCAACTTGGTTGCTCACGAAGACCTAGAGCACTTTTGAGGAGGCTCATCATTGGAATATACAACCCAAGTTCTATAGTGTAAATTCCCCACATAGTTATACTAGTAAAACATGAAACCTCTCTCATATGAATGTAGGTGCTGAACATGAGCACAAATGATGACTATGAATAATGCTGGTGCTAAAACATGAGCACAAGTGTGGATAAAAGATAGTAATGCTGCCCCCTTTTTCTTTATTCTCTTTTTTTTTTCTTTTTTCCTTTTTTTTTCTTTTTCTTTTTTCCTTTCTTTTCATTTTTTTCTTTCTTCTCTTTTTCTTTTCTTTTTGATGGCCTCCACGGCTCTTTCCATTTTTAGGGGCAACATCCTAATATGACAACACACTTTTTGGTACAAATAACTCATAATGAATGAAACATGATGTATGAAACTGTATGCCTCTGCCAGTGTAGCAGGATGTGCAATGATCTAGCGTAACATGGGTAAACCACACATCAGCTGTATATGATCATGCAAAGCAATATATAAATAATAAATGACAACATGGCATGTAATGTAAAAATGGATGTTGCATGGCAATATATCTCGGAACAGCTATGGAAATGCTGTGGTAGGTAGGTATGGTGGTTGTTTTGAGGAGATGTATGGGCTTATGTGTAGGAGAACAAGAGAAAGTTCTCCCACGGGTTTGGATGTACCGGCGAAGTCTGCACAATTCTCAATGTGAGCAAAAGGCAATGCACAGTACCGAAGAGGCTAGCAAATTTGGATGGTGGAAGTGCCAAAAACCGTAGCTTAACATTAGTCAAAAAGAACTCACAAGCTTATTGCAAACAACTAGCAGGTTCATCATTAAGAGCATGATTAAAATTTACTCCAAGGAGGGCCGTTCACGGTGGCACAAGTACCCCGCTAGCTCCCTCGACCTTCAGCACAACTTAGTTATTACGATGAACTCTCAGACATGGAAAGCTATCAAGTCCAACTACGCCTTCAACTATTAAATAGAGTTTGTAGTACGGCACAAGCTTAAAGACAACAATCCACTACTAATTTTAACTCATTTATCCAGCAAGCCTTACCATCTAAATATCTCAAAACATTTGCAAAGAATCAAGTTATCAAAGCTCAATGTTCTACAAGTATTTTATTATACACTACCACATGCAACATTTCCCGTTTCCAACCATACAACAATTTAACGAAGAAGAAACTTTGCCATGAATATTATGAGTAAAGCCTAAGGACATACTTGTCCATATGCTACAGCGGAGCGTGTCTCTCTCCCATAAAGTGAATGCTAGGATCCATTTTATTCAAACAAAACAAAAACAAAAACAAACCGACGCTCCAAGAAAAAGCACATAAGATGTGATGGAATAAAAATATAGTTTCAGGGGAGGAACCTGATAATGTTGTCGATGAAGAAGGGGATGCCTTGGGCATCCCCAAGCTTAGACGCTTGAGTCTTCTTGATATATGCAGGGGTGAACCACCGGGGCATCCCCAAGCTTAGAGCTTTCACTCTCCTTGATCATGGTATATCATCCTCCTCTCTTGACCCTTGAAAACTTCCTTCACACCAAACTCGAAACAAACTCATTAGAGGGTTAGTGCATAATCAAAAACTCACATGTTCAGAGGTGACACAATCATTCTTAACACTTCTGGACATTGCATAATGCTACTGGACATTAGTGGATCAAAGAAATTCATCCAACATAGCAAAAGAGGCAATGCGAAATAAAAGGCAGAATCTGTCAAAACAGAACAGTTCGTATTGACGAATTTTAAAATGGCACCAGACTTGCTCAAATGAAAATGCTCAAATTGAATGAAAGTTGCGTACATATCTGAGGATCATGCACGTAAATTGGCTTAATTTGCTGAGCTACCTACAGGGAGGTAGACCCAGATTCGTGACAGCAAAGAAATCTGTTTCTGTGCAGAAATCCAAATCTAGTATCAACCTTCGATTAGAGGCTTCACTTGGCACAACAAAACACAAAACTAAGATAAGGAGAGGTTGGTATAGTAGTAAACAACTTCCAAGACACAAATATAAAACAAAGTACTGTAGCAAAATAACACATGGGTTATCTCCCAAGAAGTTCTTTCTTTATAGCCATTAAGATGGGCTCAGCAGTTTTAATAATCCATTCGCGGGAAATAGTATTTGAAGCAAAAGAGAGCTTCAAGAGGCAAATTCAAAACAAATTTAAGTCTAACATGCTTCCTATGAAGAGGAATCTTGTACACAAATGAATTCATGAAGAACAAAGTGACAAGCATAAGAGGATAAAACACGAGTAACTTCAAGATTCTCAACATAAAGAGGGGAAACTTAATATCATTAAGATGCATATAACCATATTTCCCTCTCTCATAATAACTTTCAGTAGCATCATTGATGAAATCCACAATATACCCATCACTTAAAACATTCTTATCATGGTTCATATGCATAGAAGTATCATTAAATTTGGCATAAGAAGAGTTATTCTCATTAATAGTAATTGGAGCAAGATTATTATCAAGAATTTGAACATGGTAAACAAGTTGCCTATTAAGGGAATTGTTTTTGGTAATCCAATCATGACTATGACAAGTTTCATAAGGATAATTAGAACCTACATCATAGCATTCTTTATAATAATCATTAGAGATCGGAGGCATAGTGTCATCATAAGAAATAGAATCAATTTCCCAAAGATTTGTAATATCAAAAGTGGTGTGCTCATTCAAATCATGATTGCTAATGTATGTAAAGGGCATAGGAAGATCATCATATTCAGATTCATTATCACAATAATCATTAGGAGCAACATACTTACGGTTACCTATTGTTATCTCATATACGCGGGGATATGATGTTACCTCTTTCTTTTTATTCCCCTTCTTCTTCTTCTTCTTCTTCTTCGTTCCCTTCTTCTTCTTCTCTTCCTTCTCCTCGTTCCCTCCTTTAGGTGGAAGAGGCTTGAAGGGTGGCTTGTCCGCATAACCTGATTTACTTTCAGAAACAATAGAAGAAACTTGGGGAATCCCTCCTTTTCATTAATTAGTTGAAAACACACAGTCCTATCATATTTTGGCAAGGTGTCATCTTCTAAAATATTTTGTATGTAAGTATTTGTATGGCTATTATCAATGCAATAAGAAAAACACCCATGCAGGACATCATCAATATCAAGATCACTCATATGTAACAAAGAGATTTTTCTCGACAATTCTTCACACCCCAAAAATAAAGTAAGTTCATCATGCTGATTAGGAGTAATTTCATCATCACAATACAAATTTGCAGCACTCATTGGGTTCAATATATCACTGGAGGAGCATTGAAAATTAAAATGACCCACTTCATGGCAAACTTCACAAATAAAAGGATAGAGGGCACAAACTTTTTTACCAAGATCATCTAGAGCCCTAAACCACTTTCTAGTTTTTTCATTAGCATGATGGATACAATATTCATCTTTGATTTGATTAATTCCACAAGGTCTATGTATTCCACAAAAATTAACATGCTTATAGGAAATAGCATTCTTAGGAGTTTGAGCATGCTTATTGCAATAATTAACAACAATTTCATTCTTCATGCAAGCCTCTTTAAAAGGTTCATGATACTTATCAAAATTATTTTTAGGTAATTCAAAATGAGAAGCAAAGGCTTTATAAAGATTCGCAGCAACTTGAGAGTCAAGACCATAAGTAGCACTCATATTTCGAAATTTATCGGTATCCATAAAAGCTTCAATGCATTCATAATCATAATTTATACCTGACTCTTTACCTTCATTGTTCTCCCATCCTTCAGCGTTGTCCTCAATCCGATCGAGGAGGTCCCACCTAGCTTCAACCTCCTTGCTTGTGAAAGATCCTTCTGAACACGCATCCAGATAGTCCTTGTGTTGTCCTGAAAGTCTCGCATAAAAATTGTTAACAATAACATTACGGGGGAGCTCATGAATGGGACATTTGAGCATTAGTGATTTCAATCTCCCCCATGCTTGAGAAATACTCTCTCCATCACGAGGATAAAAGTTATAAATATAATTCCTATCAATATGCACTTTATGCGGAGGATAAAATTTAGAATAAAAGAGAGATGCAATTTCCTCCCAACCAAGAGAATGCCTATTCTCCAACAATTTATACCAATGCGCTGCTTTACCAGACAGCGAAACAGAGAATAGCTTCTTCCTCACTTCATCCATAGAGATACCTGCACACTTGAATAACCCACATAATTCGTGCAAAAACAGTAAATGATCTCTAGGATGGACAGTTCCATCCCCTTTATAGTGGTTATCCATAACACGTTCAATAATTTTCATGGGTATTTTATACGGAATACTTTCAGCAGGTGGATTTAAAATATCAGAAGCATTATTAGAGTTATCGCATATGGGAGATAAAGCATTATCAGAACAAATTTTCTCCCCAAAAGATGGGAAGCTAAAAAGACCACAAAAACTAGCTTCCCCAAGCTTAGACTTCTTCATAGCATTAGCAGTAATTGCATTCATACTAATAACATCGCTACTAGCATGCAAATAAGGTTCCATAGGTTTTTTAATTTTCGCATCAAACAATTCTAAATCAGGAAAAAGATTAAAAAGCTCACTAATTTTTTTGTTGTTTTCCATTATGCCTAACTAGTGTAAACAAGAAACAAAAAGTTGCAATTGCAGGATCTAAAGGAAATGGCTTCGAGCACAAACACAATGGCGCCAGAAAAGTACTTTACCTGGAACCGGAGTATGAGTGCCTTTTACCTTTCCTCCCCGCAACGAGCGCCTTTAAAAGTGCTTGATGTCTACGTTCCCCCTCCTTTCCTCAGAGCGGTGTTGGGCCTCCAAGAGCAGAGGTTTGTAGAACAGCAGCAAGTTTTCCCTTAAGTGGATACCCAAGGTTTATCGAACTCAGGGAGGAAGAGGTCAAAGATATCCCTCTCATGCAACCCTGCAACCACAAAGCAAGAAGTCTCTTGTGTCCCCAACACACCTAATAGGTGCACTAGTTCGGCGAAGAGATAGTGAAATACAGGTGGTATGAATATATATGAGCAGTAGCAACGGTGCCAGAAAATAGCTTGCTGGCCTGTAGTTGATGGTGGTGGTATTGCAGCAGTAGTAACGCAGTAAAACAGTAAACAAGCAGCGATAGCAGTATTTAGGAACAAGGCCTAGGGATTACACTTTCACTAGTGGACACTCTCAACATTGATCACATAACAGAACAGATAAATGCATACTCTACACTCTTGTTGGATGATGAACGCATTGCGTAGGATTACACGAACCCTCAATGCCGGAGTTAACAAGCTCCACAATTTGTTCATATTTAGTAACCTTATAGTGTAAGATAGATCAACAGACTAAACCAAGTACTAACATAGCATGCACACTGTCACCTTCATGCATATGTAGGAGGAATAGATCACATCAATATTATCATAGCAATAGTTAACTTCGCAATCTACAAGAGATCATGATCATAGCATAAACCAAGTACTAACACGGTGCACACACTGTCACCTTTACACACGTGCAGGAGGAATAAAACTACTTTAATAACATTGCTAGAGTAGCACATAGATAGTAGTGATACAAAACTCATATGAATCTCAATCATGTAAAGCAGCTCATGAGATTATTGTATTGAGGTACATGGGAGAGAGATGAACCACATAGCTACCGGTACAGCCCCGAGCCTTGATGGAGAACTACTCCCTCCTCATGGGAGCAGCAGCGGTGATGAAGATGGCGGTGGAGATGGCAGTGGTGTCGATGGAGAAGCCTTCCGGGGGCACTTCCCCGCTCCGGCAGGGTGCCGGAACAGAGACTCCTGTCCCCCAGATCTTGGCCTCGCGATGGCGGCGGCTCTGGAAGGTTTCTGTGGTTTTCGTCGAACGTTCTAGGGTTTTCTGATCCAGGGGCTTTTTATAGGCGGAGAGGCGGCGCAGGAAGGTCGAAGGGGGGCCCACACCCTAGGGGGGCGCGCCCCCCCCTAGGCCGCGCCGGGGTGTGGTGTGGTGGCCCTGCCACCCTTCTCTGGCGGTTCTCGTGTGTTCTGGATGCTTCCGGGTAAAATAGGAACCTGGGCGTTGATTTCGTCCGATTCCGAGAATATTTCGTTACTAGGATTTCTGAAACCAAAAACAGCAAAACAAAGAATCGGCACTTCGGCATCTTGTTAATAGGTTAGTTCCAGAAAATGCACGAATATGACATAAAGTGTGCATAAAACATGTAGATAACATCAATAATGTGGCATGGAACATAAGAAATTATCGATACGTCGGAGACGTATCAATGCTTGTAACTCCAAGAGGGAGTACTTATGCTCGATAGTGGGTTCATGCCTGCATTGACACCTGGGACAGTGACAGAAAGTTCTAAGGTTGTGTTGTGCTGTTGCCACTAGGGATAAAACATTAGTGCTATGTTCAAGGATGTAGTCACTAGTTACATTACGCGCCATACTTAATGCAATTGTCTGTTGTTAGCAACTTAATACTGGAGGGGGTTCGGATGATAACCTGAAGGTGGACTTTTTAGGCATAGATGCAGTTGGATGACGGTCTATGTACTTTGTCGTAATGCCCAATTAAATCTCACTATACTCATCATGATATGTATGTGCATGGTCATGCTCTCTTTATTTGTCAATTGCCCAACTGTAATTTGTTCACCCAACATGCTGTTTATCTTATGGGAGAGACACCTCTAGTGAACTGTGGACCCCGGTCCAATTCTCTTTACTGAAATACAATCTACTGCAATACTTGTTCTACTATTTTCTGCAAACAATCATCTTCCACACAATACGGTTAATCCTTTGTTACAGCAAGCCGGTGAGATTGACAACCTCACTGTTTCGTTGGGGCAAAGTACTTTGGTTGTGTTGTGCAGGTTCCACGTTGGCGCCGGAATCCCTGGTGTTGCGCCGCACTACATCCCGCCGCCATCAACCTTCAACGTGCCTCTTGGCTCCTCCTGGTTCGATAAACCTTGGTTTCTTTCTGAGGGAAAACTTGCTGCTGTGCGCATCATACCTTCCTCTTGGGGTTCCCAACGAACGTGTGAATTACACGCCATCAAGCATATTTTCTGGCGCCGTTGCCGGGGAGATCAAGACACGCTGCAAGGGGAGTCTCCACTTCTCAATCTCTTTACTTTGTTTTTGTCTTGCTTAGTTTTATTTACTACTTTGTTTGCTGCACTAAATCAAAATACAAAAAATTAGTTGCTAGTTTTACTTTATTTGCTATCTTGTTTGCTATATCAAAAACACAAAAAAATTAGTTTACTTGCATTTACTTTATCTAGTTTGCTTTATTTACTGTTGCTAAAATGGCCAACGCTGAAAACACTAAGTTGTGTGACTTCACAACCACAAATAATAATGATTTCTTATGCACACCTATTGCTCCACCTGCTACTACAGCAGAATTCTTTGAAATTAAACCTGCTTTATCAATCTTGTTATGCGAGAGCAATTTTCTGGTGTTAGTTCTGATGATGCTGCTGCCCATCTCAATAATTTTGTTGAATTATGTGAAATGCAAAAGTATAAAGATGTAGATGGTGATATTATTAAACTAAAATTGTTCCCTTTCTCATTAAGAGGAAGAGCTAAAGATTGGTTGCTATCTCTGCCTAAGAATAGTATTGATTCATGGACTAAATGCAAGGATGCTTTTATTGGTAGATATTATCCCCCTGCTAAAATTATATCTTTGAGGAGTAGCATAATGAATTTTAAACAATTAGATACTGAACATGTTGCTCAAGCTTGGGAAAGAATGAAATCTCTTGTTAAAAATTGCCCAACTCATGGACTGACTACTTGGATGATCATCCAAACCTTCTATGCAGGACTAAATTTTTCTTCACGGAATTTATTGGATTCAGCTGCTGGAGGTACTTTTATGTCCATCACTCTTGGTGAAGCAACAAAGCTTCTTGATAATATGATGATCAACTACTCTGAATGGCACACGGAAAGAGCTCCACAAGGTAAGAAGGTAAATTCTGTCGAAGAAACCTCTTCCTTGAGTGATAAGATCGATGCTATTATGTCTATGCTTGTGAATGATAGGACTAATATTGATCCTAATAATGTTCCATTAGCTTCATTGGTTGCACAAGAAGAACATGTTGATGTAAACTTCATTAAAAATAATAATTTCAACAACAATGCTTACCGGAACAATTCTAGTAACAACTATAGGCCATATCCTTATAATAATGGCAACGGCTATGCTAATTCTTATGGGAATTCTTACAACAATAATAGGAATTCACCCCCTGGACTTGAAGCCATGCTTAAGGAATTTATTAGTACACAAACTGCTTTTAACAAATCTGTTGAAGAAAAGCTTGGGAAAATTGATATACTTGCTTCTAAAGTTGATAGTCTTGCTGCTGATGTTGATCTTTTGAAATCGAAAGTTATGACTAATGAGAATCATCATAATAAAATTACTACTACAGCAAATGCCATTCAAGTTAGAATTAATGAGAATATAAGATTAATGGCTGAACTGCGTGCTAGGTGGGACAGAGAAGAAAATGAAAAACTAGCTAAAGAGAAGAATATAGCTAAAGTTTGGACTATTACCACCACTAGTAATGCTAATGCTACACATGTTGCTGCACCTCCTACTCATACTAATAAAAGAATTGGTGTTAGCAATGTTTCCACTTCTAATGCAAAGCGCGAAAAACTGCCTGAAACTGCTAAAACTGCTGAAACTGCCTGTGATAAAGCTGCTGAAATTCTTTCCAACATTGGGGATGATGATCCCATTGCTTTAGATTATAATGGTTTGAATTTTGATGATTGCCACATCTCTGAAGTTATAAAGTTCTTGCAAAAACTTGCTAAAAGTCCTAATGCTAGTGCTATAAATTTGGCTTTCACGCATCATATTACAAATGCTCTCATAAAAGCTAGAGAAGAGAAACTAGAGCGTGAAGCCTCTATTCCTAAAAAGCTAGAAGATGGTTGGGAGCCCATCATTAAGATGAAGGTTAAAGATTTTGATTGTAATGCTTTATGTGATCTTGGTGCAAGTATTTCTGTTATGCCTAAGAAAATTTATAATATGCTTGACTTGCCACCACTGAAAAATTGTTATTTGGATGTTAATCTTGCTGATCATTCTACAAAGAAACCTTTGGGTAAAGTTGATAATGTTCGCATTACCGTTAACAATAACCTTGTCCCCGTTGATTTTGTTGTCTTGGATATTGAATGCAATGCATCTTGTCCCATTATATTGGGAAGACCTTTTCTTCGAACTGTTGGTGCTATTATTGATATGAAGGAAGGTAATATAAAATATCAATTTCCTCTCAAGAAAGGTATGGAACACTTCCCTAGAAAGAGAATGAAGGTACCTTTTGATTCTATTATGAGAACAAATTATGATGTTGACACTTCGTCTCTTGATAATACTTGATACACACTTTCTGCGCCTAGCTGAAAGGCGTTAAAGAAAAGCGCTTATGGGAGACAACCCATGTTTTTACCTACAGTACTTTGTTTTTTATTTTGTGTCTTGGAAGTTGTTTACTACTGTAGCAACCTCTCCTTATCTTAGTTTTGTGTTTTGTTGTGCCAAGTTAAGCCGTTGATAGAAAAGTAAGTACTAGATTTGGATTACTGCACAGTTCCAGATTTCTTTGCTGTCACGAATCTGGGTCCACCTCCCTGTAGGTAGCTCAGAAAATTAAGCCAATTTACATGCATGATCCTCAGATATGTACGCAACTTTCATTAAATTTGAGCATTTTCATTTGAGCAAGTCCGGTGCCATTTTAAAATTCGTCAATACGAACTGTTCTGTTTTGACAGATTCTGCCTTTTATTTCGCATTGCCTCTTTTGCTATGTTGGATGAATTTCTTTGATCCACTAATGTCCAGTAGCATTATGCAATGTCCAGAAGTGTTAAGAATGATTGTGTCACCTCTGAATATGTCAATTTATATTGTGCACTAACCCTCTAATGAGTTGTTTCGAGTTTGGTGTGGAGGAAGTTTTCAAGGATCAAGAGAGGAGTATGAT
Source organism: Lolium perenne (assembly GCF_019359855.2). Classification (NCBI taxonomy): domain Eukaryota; kingdom Viridiplantae; phylum Streptophyta; class Magnoliopsida; order Poales; family Poaceae; genus Lolium; species Lolium perenne. The sequence continues at coordinate 265,255,366 of NC_067246.2, read as the reverse complement.
GCAACATGATCAAGGAGAGTGAAAGCTCTAAGCTTGGGGATGCCCCGGTGGTTCACCCCTGCATATTCTAAGAAGACTCAAGCGTCTAAGCTTGGGGATGCCCAAGGCATCCCCTTCTTCATCGACAACATTATCAGGTTCCTCCCCTGAAACTATATTTTTATTCCATCACATCTTATGTGCTTTTTCTTGGAGCGTCGGTTTGTTTTTGTTTTTTGTTTTGTTTGAATAAAATGGATCCTAGCATTCACTTTATGGGAGAGAGACACGCTCCGCTGTAGCATATGGACAAGTATGTCCTTGGTTTCTACTCATAGTATTCATGGCGAAGTTTCTCCTTCGTTAAATTGTTATATGGTTGGAATTGGAAAATGATACATGTAGTAATTGCTATAAATGTCTTGGGTAATGTGATACTTGGCAATTGTTGTGCTCATGTTTAAGCTCTTGCATCATATGCTTTGCACCCATTAATGAAGAAATACATAGAGCATGCTAAAATTTGGTTTGCATATTTGGTTTCTCTAAGGTCTAGATAATTTCTAGTATTGAGTTTGAACAACAAGGAAGACGGTGTAGAGTCTTATAATGTTTTCAATATGTCTTTTATGTGAGTTTTGCTGCACCGGTTCATCCTTGTGTTTGTTTCAAATAAGCCTTGCTAGCCTAAACCTTGTATCGAGAGGGAATACTTCTCATGCATCCAAAATACTTGAGCCACCACTATGCCATTTGTGTCCACCATACCTACCTACTACATGGTATTTTCCCGCCATTCCAAAGTAAATTGCTTGAGTGCTACCTTTAAAATTCCATCATTCACCTTTGCAATATATAGCTCATGGGACAAATAGCTTAAAAACTATTGTGGTATTGAATATGTAATTATGCACTTTATCTCTTATTAAGTTGCTTGTTGCGCGATAACCATGTTCATCGGGGACGCCATCAATTATTCATTGTTGAATTTCATGTGAGTTGCTATGCATGTCCGTCTTGTCTGAAGTAAGAGAGATCTACCACCTTATGGTTAAGCATGCATATGTTAGAGAAGAACATTGGGCCGCTAACTAAAGCCATGATCCATGGTGGAAGTTTCAGTTTTGGACAACAATCCTCAAATCTCAAATGAGAAAATTATTAATTGTTGTTATATGCTTATGCATAAAAGAGGAGTCCATTATCTGTTGTCTATGTTGTCCCGGTATGGATGTCTAAGTTGAAGAATAATCAATAGCGAGAAATCCAATGCGAGCTTTCTCCTTAGACCTTTGTACAGGCGACATAGAGGTACCCCTTTGGGACACTTGGTAAAAACAATGCATTGTGATGATCCGGTAGTCCAAGCTAATTAGGACAAGGTGCGGGCACTATTAGTACACTATGCATGAGGCTTGCAACTTATAAGATATAATTTACATGATGCATATGCTTTATTACTACCGTTGACAAAATTGTTTCATGTTTTCAAAATCAAAGCTCTAGCACAAATATAGCAATCGATGCTTTTCCTCTATGGAGGACCATTCTTTTACTTTCAATGTTGAGTCAGTTCACCTATTTCTCTCCACCTCAAGAAGCAAACACTTGTGTGAACTGTGCATTGATTCCTACATACTTGCTTATTGCATTTATTATATTACTCTATGTTGACAATATCCATGAGATATACATGTTACAAGTTGAAAGCAACCGCTGAAACTTAATCTTCTTTTGTGTTGCTTCAATACCTTTACTTTGAATTATTGCTTTATGAGTTAACTCTTATGCAAGACTTATTGATGCTTGTCTTGAAGTGCTATTCATGAAAAGTCTTTGCTATATGATTCACTTGTTTACTCATGTCATATACATTGTTTTGATCGCTGCATTCACTACATATGCTTTACAAATAGTATGATCAAGATTATGATGGCATGTCACTCCGTAAATTATCTCGTGTTATCGTTTTACCTGCTCGGGACGAGCAGAACTAAGCTTGGGGATGCTGATACGTCTCCGACGTATCGATAATTTCTTATGTTCCATGCCACATTATTGATGTTATCTACATGTTTTATGCACACTTTATGTCATATTCGTGCATTTTATGGAACTAACCTATTAACAAGATGCCGAAGTACCGATTCTTTGTTTCTGCTGTTTTTGGTTTCAGAAATCCTAGTAACGAAATATTCTCGGAATTGGACGAAATCAAAGCCCAGGGGCCTATTTTCTCACGAAGCTTCCAGAAGTCCGAAGGAGAGACGAAGAGGGGCCACGGAGGGGCCACACCCTAGGGCGGCGCGGCCCCCTTGGCCGCGTGGCCCCGTGGGTGTGGGGCCCCGTGCCGCCTCTTGACCTGCCCTTCCGCCTACAAATAGCCTCCGTGGACGAAACCCCCGCATCGAGAGCCACGATACGGAAAACCTTCCAGAGACGCCGCCGCCGCCGATCCCATCTCGGGGGATCCAGGAGATCGCCTCCGGCACCCTGCCGGAGAGGGGAATCATCTCCCGGAGGACTCTACACCGCCATGGTCGCCTCCGGAGTGATGAGTGAGTAGTCTACCCCTAGACTATGGGTCCATAGCAGTAGCTAGATGGTTGTCTTCTCCCCATTGTGCTATCATTGTCGGATCTTGTGAGCTGCCTAACATGATCAAGATCATCTATCTGTAATTCTATATGTTGCGTTTGTTGGGATCCGATGAATAGAGAATACTTGTTATGTTGATTATCAAAGTTATATCTACGTGTTGTTTATGATCTTGCATGCTCTCCGTTACTAGTAGATGCTCTGGCCAAGTAGATGCTTGTAACTCCAAGAGGGAGTACTTATGCTCGATAGTGGGTTCATGCCTGCATTGACACCTGGGACAAAGAGAAAGTTCTAAGGTTGTGTTGTGCTGTTGCCACTAGGGATAAAACATAAGTGCTATTTTCAAGGATGTAGTCCCTCGTTCCATTACGCGCCATACTTAATGCAATTGTCTGTTGTTAGCAACTTAATACTGGAGGGGGTTCGGATGATAACCTGAAGGTGGACTTTTTAGGCATAGATGCAGTTGGATGACGGTCTATGTACTTTGTCGTAATACCCAATTAAATCTCACTATACTCATCATGATATGTATGTGCATGGTCATGCTCTCTTTATTTGTCAATTGCCCAACTGTAATTTGTTCACCCAACATGCTGTTTATCTTATGGGAGAGACACCTCTAGTGAACTGTGGACCCCGGTCCAATTCTCTTTACTGAAATACAATCTACTGCAATACTTGTTCTACTGTTTTCTGCAAACAATCATCTTCCACACAATACGGTTAATCCTTTGTTACAGCAAGCCGGTGAGATTGACAACCTCACTGTTTCGTTGGGGCAAAGTACTTTGGTTGTGTTGTGCAGGTTCCACGTTGGCGCCGGAATCCCTGGTGTTGCGCCGCACTACATCCCGCCGCCATCAACCTTCAACGTGCCTCTTGGCTCCTCCTGGTTCGATAAACCTTGGTTTCTTTCTGAGGGAAAACTTGCTGCTGTGCGCATCATACCTTCCTCTTGGGGTTCCCAACGAACGTGTGAATTACACGCCATCAGTGATACGCACATACATAACATTGATGCTAAGCGAATTAAATTGAATGATAATTTTACTTATATGTGGCACTGTCATCTTGGTCATATTGGAGTGAAACGCATGAAGAAACTCCATGCCGATGGATTACTTGAATCACTTGACTTTGAGTCACTTGATAGATGCGAAGCATGTCTAATGGGAAAAATGACTAAGACTCCATTTTCTGGTATGATGGAGCGAGCTACTGACTTATTGGAAATCATACATACCGATGTGTGCGGACCAATGAGTGTAGCATCGCGCGGTGGTTATCGTTATGTTCTAACCTTCACAGATGATCTGAGTAGATATGGGTATATCTATTTCATGAAACATAAATCCGAGACTTTCGAGAAGTTTAAGGAATTCCAAAGTGAAGTAGAAAATCAACGTAACAAGAAGATTAAATTTCTACGATCTGATCGTGGAGGTGAATATCTGAGTTATGAGTTTAGCATGCATTTAAAGAAATGCGGAATACTTTCACAATTGACACCGCCGGGAACACCACAACGAAACGGTGTGTCCGAACATCGTAATCGAACTCTCTTAGATATGGTTCGTTTTATGATGTCTCTTACTGATTTGCCGTTATCATTTTGGAGTTATGCATTAGAGACAGCCGCATTCACTTTAAATAGAGCACCATCAAAATCCGTAGAAACGACACCGTATGAATTATGGTTTAATAAGAAACCTAAGCTGTCGTTCCTTAAAGTTTGGGGTTGCGAAGCCTATGTAAAGAAGTTACAACCGGACAAGCTAGAACCCAAAGCGGAGAAATGCGTCTTCATAGGATACCCTAAGGAAACTATAGGGTACACTTTCTATCACAGATCCGAAGGCAAAATCTTTGTTGCTAAGAACGGAACCTTTCTTGAGAAAGAATTTCTCACTAAAGAAGTGACTGGAAGAAAAGTAGAACTCGATGAGATTGATGAATCTATACTCGTTGATCAGAGTAGCGTAGTACCGGAAGTTGTACCTGTACCGCCTACACCGGCAACAGAGGAAGCTAATGATAATGATCATGAAACTTCGAACGAGGAAACTACTGAACCTCGCAGATCGACAAGGGAACGTGCCACTCCTGATTGGTATGATCCTTGTCTAAATGTCATGATTGTGGATAACAATGATGAGGACCCTGCGACGTATGAAGAAGCGATGATGAGCCCAGATTCCAACAAATGGCAAGAAGCCATGAAATCCGAAATGGGATCCATGTATGATAACAAAGTGTGGACTTTGGTAGACTTACCTAATAGCCGCAAGGCTGTCGAGAATAAATGGATCTTCAAGAGAAAAACAGATGCTGATGATAATATTACTGTCTATAAAGCTCGACTTGTCGCAAAGGGTTTCCGAAAAATTCAAGGAGTTGACTACGATGAGACTTTCTCACCTGTAGCGAAGCTAAAATCTGTGAGGATTTTGTTAGCAATAGCTGCATTTTTCGATTATGAGATTTGGCAGATGGATGTCAAAACGGCGTTCCTTAATGGAGACATTGAGGAAGAGTTGTATATGGTACAACCCAAAGGTTTTGTCGATCCTAAAAATGCTGACAAAGTATGCAAACTTCAGCGTTCAATCTATGGACTGAAGCAAGCATCAAGAAGTTGGAACCGACGCTTTGATAAGGTGATCAAAGACTTCGGGTTTATACAGTGCCATGGAGAGGCCTGTATTTACAAGAAAGTGAGTGGGAGCTCTGTAGCATTCCTGATATTATATGTAGATGACATATTATTGATTGGGAATGATATAGAACTATTAAGCAGTGTAAAAGGTTATTTGAATAATAGTTTTTCAATGAAAGACCTTGGTGAAGCATCGTATATATTAGGCATCAAGATTTATAGAGATAGATCAAGACGCCTAATAGGGCTATCACAGAGTACATACCTGGACAAGATTCTAAAGAAGTTTAGAATGGACGAAAGCAAGAAAGGGTTCTTACCTATGTTACCAGGCAAGGTCTTGAGTAAGACTCAAGGACCGGCTACGACAGAAGAAAGAGAAAGGATGAGTAATATCCCCTATGCCTCGGCAGTAGGATCTATCATGTATGCCATGCTATGTACTAGACCGGATATAGCACATGCTGTTAGTTTGACTAGCAGATATCAAAGTGATCCAGGAATGGAACACTGGACAGCGGTCAAGAATATCCTGAAGTACTTGAAAAGAACTAAGGATATGTTTCTTTGGTATGGAGGTGACCAAGAGCTCGTTGTAAGCGGTTACACCGATGCAAGTTGGAACACTGATCCTGATGACTCTAAGTCACACCTGGGTACGTGTTTATATTGAATGGTGCTGCGATGGCTGGGCAAGCTCGAAGCGGTGCACGGTGGCGAAGTCTTCAACAGAATCAGAGTACATAAGCGGCTTCGGAGGCTTCATCGAAGCGTTATGGATGAAGAGGTTCATTGTAGAGCTCGGTGTGGTTCCTAGTGCATTGGACCCACTAGTCATTTACTGTGACAACATGGGTGCCATCGCCAATGCACAAGAACCAAGGTCACACAAGAGGCTGAAGCATATCAAGCTGCGTTACCACTCGATTCGCGAGTACATCGAAGATGGAGAAGTAAAGATTTGCAAAGTTCACACTGATCTGAATGTAGCAGATCCGTTGACTAAAGCTCTCCCTAGGGCAAAGCATGACCAACACCAGAATGCCATGGGTGTTAGGTACCTTACAATGTAATCTAGATTATTGACTCTAGTGCAAGTGGGAGACTGAAGGAGATATGCCCAAGAGGCAATAATAAAAGTGGTTATTATATATCTTTATGTTTATGATAAATGTTTATATACCATGCTATAATTGTATTAACCGAAACATTGATACATGTGTGATATGTAAACAACAAAGAGTCCCTAGTATGCCTCTTAACTAGCTTGTTGATTAATGGATGATTAGTTTCATAATCATGAACATTGGATGTTATTAATAACAAGGTTATATCATTGTATGAATGATGTAATGGACACACCCAATTAAGCGTAGCATAAGATCACGTCATTAAGTTATTTGCTATAAGCTTTCGATACATAGTTACCTAGTCCTTATGACCATGAGATCATGTAAATCACTTATACCGGAAAGGTACTTTGATTACATCAAACGCCACTGCGTAAATGGGTGGTTATAAAGGTGGGATTAAGTATCCGGAAAGTATGAGTTGAGGCATATGGATCAACAGTGAGATTTGTCCATCCCGATGACGGATAGATATACTCTGGGCCCTCTCGGTGGAATGTCGTCTAATGTCTTGCAAGCATATGAATGAGTTCATAAGAGACCACATACCACGGTACGAGTAAAGAGTACTTGTCAGGAGACGAGGTTGAACAAGGTATAGAGTGATACCGATGATCAAACCTCGGACAAGTAAAATATCGCGTGACAAAGGGAATTGGTATCGTATGTGAATGGTTCATTCGATCACTAAAGTCATCGTTGAATATGTGGGAGCCATTATGGATCTCCAGATCCCGCTATTGGTTATTGGTCGGAGTGAGTACTCAACCATGTCCGCATAGTTCGCGAACCGTAGGGTGACACACTTAAAGTTGGATGTTGAAATGGTAGAACTTGAATATGGAATGGAGTTCGAATATTTGTTCGGAGTCCCGGATGAGATCCCGGACATCACGAGGAGTTCCGGAATGGTTCGGAGAATAAGATTCATATATAGGAAGTCATTTTATGAGATTTAAAATGATCCGGAAGGTTCTATGGAAGGTTCTAGAAGGTTCTAGAAAAGTCCAGAAGAAACCACTATGGAAGGCGGAGTCCCAAAGGGACTCCACCTCCATGGCCGGCCAACCCTAGAGGGGGAGGAGTCCCAAGTGGACTCCCCCAAAGGGGGCCGGCCACCCCCCCCCACATGGAAGGGGGGAATCCCACCCCAAGTGGGATTCCCACCTTGGGTAGGTTTCCCTATCACATGGAAGGTTTTGGGTTCGGGTCTTATTTGGAGACTTGTAGTCCAACACTTGGGGCTTCCACCTATATAATGAGGGCCAAGGGGAGGGGGCCGGCCACCCCAACAACCACAAGGTGGCCGCACCCCTATAGTGGCCGGCGCCCCCTCTCCCCAAACCCTAGCCGCCCCGCTCCTCCACTTCCTGCACGCTTAGCGAAGCTCCGCCGGATTTCTCCACCACCACCGACACCACGCCGTCGTGCTGCCGGACTCAAGAGGAGTGATGTCTACGTTCCCCCTCCTTTCCTGTAGACAGTGTTGGGCCTCCAAGAGCAGAGGTTTGTAGAACAGCAGCAGGTTTTCCCTTAAGTGGATCACCCAAGGTTTATCGAACTCAGGGAGGAAGAGGTCAAAGATATCCCTCTCATGCAACCCTGCAACCACAAAGCAAGAAGTCTCTTGTGTCCCCAACACACCTAATAGGTGCACTAGTTCGGCGAAGAGATAGTGAAATACAGGTGGTATGAATATATATGAGCAGTAGCAACGGTGCCAGAAAATAGCTTGCTGGCGTGTAGTTGATGGTGGTAGTATTGCAGCAGTAGTAACGCAAAGAAACAAGAAACAAGCGTAGTAACGCAGCAGTATTTAGGAACAAGGCCTAGGGATTACACTTTCACTAGTGGACACTCTCAACATTGATCACATAACAGAATAGATAAATGCATACTCTACACTTTTGTTGGATGATGAACACATTGCGTAGGATTACACGAACCCTCAATGCCGGAGTTAACAAGCTCCACAATAATGCTCATATTTAAGTAACCTTATAGTGTAAGATAGATCAACAGACTAAACCAAGTACTAACATAGCATGCACACTGTCACCTTCATGCATATGTAGGAGGAATAGATCACATCAATATTATCATAGCAATAGTTAACTTCGCAATCTACAAGAGATCATGATCATAGCATAAACCAAGTACTAACACGGTGCACACACTGTCACCTTTACACACGTGCAGGAGGGATAGAACTACTTTAATAACTTTGCTAGAGTAGCACATAGATAGTAGTGATACAAAACTCATATGAATCTCAATCATGTAAAGCAGCTCATGAGATCATTGTATTGAGGTACATAGGAGAGAGATGAACCACATAGCTACCGGTACAGCCCCAAGCCTCGATGGAGAACTACTCCCTCCTCATGGGAGCAGCAGCGGTGATGAAGATGGCGGTGGAGATGGCAGCGGTGTCGATGGAGAAGCCTTCCGGGGGCACTTCCCTGCTCCGGCAGCCGTGCGGAACAGAGACTCCTGTCCCCCAGATCTTGGCCTCGCGATGGCGGCGGCTCTGGAAGGTTTCTGTGGTTTTCGTCGAACGCATCAGGGTTTTCGATCCAGGGGCTTTATATAGGCGAAGAGGCGGCGCAGGAGGGTCGAAGGGGCGACGACACCATAGGGCGGCGCGGCCAGGGCCTGGGCCGCGCCGGCCTATGGTCTGGGCCCCCTGTGGGTCCACTCTGGCGACTCTCGGGTGTTCTGGATGCTTCCGGGCAAAATAGGAACCTGGGCGTTGATTTCGTCCAATTCCGAGAATATTTCGTTACTAGGATTTCTGAAACCAAAAACAGCAGAAAACAGGAACTGGCACTTCGGCATCTTGTTAATAGGTTAGTTCCAGAAAATGCACGAATATGACATAAAGTGTGCATAAAACATGTAGATAACATCAATAATGTGGCATGGAACATAAGAAATTATCGATATGTCGGAGACGTATCAGCATCCCCAAGCTTAGTTCTGCTCATCCCGAGCAGGTAAAACGATAACAAAGATAATTTCTGAAGTGACATGCCATCATAACCTTGATCATACTATTTGTAAAGCATATGTAGTGAATGCAGCGATCAAAACAATGTATATGACATGGGTAAACAAGTGAATCATAAAGCAAAGACTTTTCATGAATAGCACTTCAAGACAAGCATCAATTAAGTCTTGCATAAGAGTTAACTCATAAAGCAATAATTCAAAGTAAAGGCATTGAAGCAACACAAAGGAAGATTAAGTTTCAGCGGTTGCTTTCAACTTGTAACATGTATATCTCATGGATATTGTCAACATAGAGTAATATAATAAGTGCAATAAGCAAGTATGTAGGAATCAATGCACAGTTCACACAAGTGTTTGCTTCTTGAGGTGGAGAGAAATAGGTGAACTGACTCAACATTGAAAGTAAAAGAATGGTCCTCCATAGAGGAAAAAGCATCGATTGCTATATTTGTGCTAGAGCTTTGATTTTGAAAACATGAAACAATTTTGTCAACGGTAGTAATAAAGCATATGCATCATGTAAATTATATCTTATAAGTTGCAAGCCTCATGCATAGCGTACTAATAGTGCCCGCACCTTGTCCTAATTAGCTTGGACTACCGGATCATCACAATGCATTGTTTTTACCAAGTGTCACAAAGGGGTACCTCTATGCACTTTGTACAAAGGTCTAAGGAGAAAGCTCGCATTGGATTTCTCGCTATTGATTATTCTTCAACTTAGACATCCATACCGGGACAACATAAACAACAGATAATGGACTCCTCTTTTATGCATAAGCATATAACAACAATTAATAATTTTCTCATTTGAGATTTGAGGATTGTTGTCCAAAACTGAAACTTCCACCATGGAACATGGCTTCGGTTAGCGGCCCAATGTTCTTCTCTAACATATGCATGCTTAACCATATGGTGGTAGATCTCTCTTACTTCAGACAAGACGAACATGCATAGCAACTCACATGAAATTCAACCAATGAAAAGTTGATGGCGTCCCCAGTAAACATGGTTATCGCACAACAAGCAACTTAATAAGAGATAAAGTGCATAATGACATATTCAATACCACAATAGTTTTTAAGCTATTTGTCCCATGAGCTATATATTGCATAGGTGAATGATGGAATTTTAAAGGTAGCACTCAAGCAATTTACTTTGGAATGGCGGAAAATACCATGTAGTAGGTAGGTATGGTGGACACAAATGGCATAGTGGTTGGCTCAAGTATTTTGGATGCATGAGAAGTATTCCCTCTCGATACAAGGTTTAGGCTAGCAAGGTTATTTGAAACAAACACAAGGATGAACCGGTGCAGCAAAACTCACATAAAAGACATATTGAAAACATTATAGGACTCTACACCGTCTTCCTTGTTGTTCAAACTCAATACTAGAAATTATCTAGACCTTAGAGAAACCAAATATGCAAACCAAATTTTAGCATGCTCTGTGTATTTCTTCATTAATGGGTGCAAAGCATATGATGCAAGAGCTTAAACATGAGCACAACAATTGCCAAGTATCACATTACCCAAGACATTATAGCAATTACTCCATGTAGCATTTTCCAATTCCAACCATATAACAATTTAACGAAGAGGAAACTTCGCCATGAATATCATGAGCTAAGAACACATGTGTTCATATGCAACAGCGGAGCGTGTCTCTCTCCCACACAAGCATGATGTAATCCAATTTATTCAAACAAAAACAAAAACAAAAGCACACAGACGCTCCAAGTAAAGCACATAAGATGTGACCGAATAAAAATATAGTTTCAAGAGAAGGAACCTGATAATTTGTCGATGAAGAAGGGGATGCCTTGGGCATCCCCAAGCTTAGACGCTTGAGTCTTCTTGATATATGCAGGGGTGAACCACCGGGGCATCCCCAAGCTTAGAGCTTTCACTCTTCTTGATCATAGTATATCATCCTCCTCTCTTGACCCTTGAAAACTTCCTTCACACCAAACTTCTCATAAACTTCATTAGAGGGGTTAGTACATAATCAAAAACTCACATGTTCAGAGGTGACACAATCATTCTTAACACTTCTGAACATTGCTCAAAGCTACTGGAGTTTAATGGAACAAAGAAATCCATCCCACATAGCAAAAGAGGCAATGCGAAATAAAAGGCAGAATCTGTCAAAACAGAACAGTCCGTAAAGACGAATTTCTAATAAATACTTCCGTTGCTCAGATCAGAAAACTCAAAACTAATGAAAGTTGCGTACATATCTGAGGAACACGCACGTAAATTGGCATATTTTTCTGATTTTTCTACAGAGAGAAAATCCCAGATTCGTGACAGATAGAAATCTGTTTCTGTGCAGAAATCCAAATCTAGTATCAACCTTCGATTAGAGGCTTCACTTGGCACAACAAAACACAAAACTAAGATAAGGAGAGGTTGCTACAGTAGTAAACAACTTCCAAGACACAAATATAAAACAAAGTACTGTAGCAAAATAACACATGGGTTATCTCCCAAGAAGTTCTTTCTTTATAGCCGTTAAGATGGGCTCAGCAGTTTTAATGATGCACTCGCGAGAAATAGTATTTGAAGCAAAAGAGAGCATCAAGAGGCAAATTCAAAACACATTTAAGTCTAACATGCTTCCTATGCATAGGAATCTTGTAAATAAACAAGTTCATGAAGAGCAAAGTAACAAGCATAGAAAGATAGAACAAGTGTAGCTTCAAAAATTTCAGCACATAGAGAGGTGTTTTAGTAACATGAAAATTTCTACAACCATATTTTCCTCTCTCATAATAACTTTCAGTAGTATCATGAGCAAACTCAACAATATAAACATCACATAAAGCATTCTTATCATGAGTCTCATGCATAAAATTATTACTACTCCCAACATAAGCATAGTTATTCTTATTAATTGTAGTAGGAGCAAATTCAACAAAGTAGCTATCATTATTATTCTCATCAAGTGTAGGAGGCATAGTATTATCATCATAAAAATTACTCTCCATAGTAGGCGGCACTAAAAGACCAATATCATTATAATCATCATAAATAGGAGGCAAAGTATCATCAAAGAAAATTTTCTCCTCAATGCTTGGGGGACTAAAAATATCATGCTCATCAAAGCCAGCTTCCCCAAGCTTAGAATTTTCCATATCATTAGCAACAATGGTGTTCAAAGCGTTCATACTAATATCATTGCTACTAGCATGCAAATAAGATTCCATGGGTTTTTAATTTTCGCATTAAACCATTCATGTCATGACTCAGGAAATAGAATAAAAAGCTCACATATGTTGTCCATTATGCCTTACTAGTGTAAACAAGAAACAAAAAGTTGCAATTGCAGGATCTAAAGGAAATAGCTTCGAGCACAAACACAATGGCGCCAGAAAAGTACTTAACCTGGAACCGAAGTATGAGTGCCTTTTACCTTTCCTCCCCGGCAACGGCGCCAGAAAAGTGCTTGATGTCTACGTTCCCCCTCCTTTCCTGTAGACAGTGTTGGGCCTCCAAGAGCAGAGGTTTGTAGAACAGCAGCAGGTTTTCCCTTAAGTGGATCACCCAAGGTTTATCGAACTCAGGGAGGAAGAGGTCAAAGATATCCCTCTCATGCAACCCTGCAACCACAAAGCAAGAAGTCTCTTGTGTCCCCAACACACCTAATAGGTGCGCTAGTTCGGCGAAGAGATAGTGAAATACAGGTGGTATGAATATATATGAGCAGTAGCAACGGTGCCAGAAAATAGCTTGCTGGCGTGTAGTTGATGGTGGTAGTATTGCAGCAGTAGTAACGCAGTAAAACAGTAAACAAGCAGTAGTAACGCAGCAGTATTTAGGAACAAGGCCTAGGGATTACACTTTCACTAGTGGACACTCTCAACATTGATCACATAACAGAATAGATAAATGCATACTCTACACTTTTGTTGGATGATGAACACATTGCGTAGGATTACACGAACCCTCAATGCCGGAGTTAACAAGCTCCACAATAATGCTCATATTTAAGTAACCTTATAGTGTAAGATAGATCAACAGACTAAACCAAGTACTAACATAGCATGCACACTGTCACCTTCATGCATATGTAGGAGGAATAGATCACATCAATATTATCATAGCAATAGTTAACTTCGCAATCTACAAGAGATCATGATCATAGCATAAACCAAGTACTAACACGGTGCACACACTGTCACCTTTACACACGTGCAGGAGGGATAGAACTACTTTAATAACTTTGCTAGAGTAGCACATAGATAGTAGTGATACAAAACTCATATGAATCTCAATCATGTAAAGCAGCTCATGAGATCATTGTATTGAGGTACATAGGAGAGAGATGAACCACATAGCTACCGGTACAGCCCCGAGCCTCGATGGAGAACTACTCCCTCCTCATGGGAGCAGCAGCGGTGATGAAGATGGCGGTGGAGATGGCAGCGGTGTCGATGGAGAAGCCTTCCGGGGGCACTTCCCTGCTCCGGCAGCGTGCCGGAACAGAGACTCCTGTCCCCCAGATCTTGGCCTCGCGATGGCGGCGGCTCTGGAAGGTTTCTGTGGTTTTCGTCGAACGCATCAGGGTTTTCGATCCAGGGGCTTTATATAGGCGAAGAGGCGGCGCAGGAGGGTTGAAGGGGCGACGACACCATAGGGCGGCGCGGCCAGGGCCTGGGCCGCGCCGGCCTATGGTCTGGGCCCCCTGTGGGTCCACTCTGGCGACTCTCGGGTGTTCTGGATGCTTCCGGGCAAAATAGGAACCTGGGCGTTGATTTCGTCCAATTCCGAGAATATTTCGTTACTAGGATTTCTGAAACCAAAAACAGCAGAAAACAGGAACTGGCACTTCGGCATCTTGTTAATAGGTTAGTTCCAGAAAATGCACGAATATGACATAAAGTGTGCATAAAACATGTAGATAACATCAATAATGTGGCATGGAACATAAGAAATTATCGATATGTCGGAGACGTATCAAGGAGCTACTACTTCCACTGCCCGCTGGAACGGGGAGGTGGACGTCGTCTTCATCAACAACCGAACGTGTGACCGAGTACGGAGGTGCTGCCCGTTCGTGGCGTCGTGATCAAGATCTTCTACGCGCTTTTGCAAGCGGCAAGTGAACGTCTACCGCAGCAACAAGAGCCTCATCTTGTAGGCTTTGGAATCTTATCAAGGGTGAGACTCGATAATCCCCTCGTTGCTACCGTCTTCTAGATTACATCTTGGCTTGGATTGCGTGTTCGCGGTAGGAAAATTTTTGTTTTCTATGCAACGAATCCCTACAGTGGTATCAGAGCCGTGTCTATGCATAGATGGTTGCACGAGTAGAACAAAATGGTTTTGTGGGCGTTGATGCTCTTGTTATCTTTAGTTTGAGTACTTTGCATCTTTGTGGCATAGTGGGATGAAGCGGCTCGGACTAACTTTACATGACCGCGTTCATGAGACTTTTTCCTCGTTCGACATGCAACTTGTATTGCATAAGAGGCTTTGCGGGTGTCTGTCTCTCCTACTATAGTGAAGATTCAATTTACTCTTCTATTGACAACATTAGTATCAACGTTGTGGTTCATGTTCGTAGGTAGATTAGATCTCTCTCGAAAACCCTAAACCACGTAAAATATGCAAACCAAATTAGAGACGTCTAACTTGTTTTTGCAGGGTTTGGTGATGTGATATGGCCATAATGTGATGATGAATATGTATGAGATGATCATTATTGTATTGTGGCAACCGGCAGGAGCCTTATGGTTGTCTTTAAATTTCATGTTGAGTAGTATTTCAAAGTAGTTGTAATAGTTGCTACATGGAGGACAATCATGAAGACGGCGCCATTGACCTTGACGCTACGCCGACGATGATGGAGATCATGCCCGAAGATGATGGAGATCATGTCCGTGCTTTGGAGATGATGATCAAAGGCGCAAAGACAAAAGGGCCATATCATATCACATATGAACTGCATGTGATGTTAATCCTTTTATGCATCTTATTTTGCTTAGATCGCGACGGTAGCATTATAAGATGATCCCTCACTAAAATCTCAAGATAATAAAGTGTTCATCCTTAGTAGCACCGTTGCCAAGACTTGTCGTTTCGAAGCATCTCGTGATGATCGGGTGTGATAGAATCAACAAGTGCATACAACGGGTGCAAGACAGTTTTGCACATGCGGATACTAAGGTGGCCTTGACGAGCCTAGCATGTACAGACATGGTCTCGGAACACGTGATACCGAAAGGTAGAGCATGAATCATATGGTTGATATGATGAACACTTTGAGTGTTCGCCATTGAAAGACAACCTTGTCTCGTGATGATCGGACTTAGGTGCGGTGGATTTGGTTCGTGTGATCACTAAGACAATGCGAGGGATATTGTTTTGAGTGGGAGTTCACCTAGATTTTTAATTATGTTGAATTAAAATTTGAACTCAATTTGTCATAAACTTAGTCTAAACTTTTGCAAATATATGTTGTAGAGATGGCGTCCCCAATCAATTTTAACCAGTTCCTAGAGAAAGAAAAGCTTAAGAGCAACGGTAGCAACTTCACCGACTGGTTCCGTCATGTGAGGATCTTCCTCTCTGGCGGAAATCTGCAATTTGTGCTTGATGCACCGCTAGGTGACCCTCCTGCAGAAACTGAAACCGATGAAGTAAAAGCTGTTTACGCGACTCGGAAAACTCGGTACTCTCAAGTTCAGTGTGCCATCCTGTGCAGTCTGGAATCCGATCTTCAAAAACGTTTTGAGCACCATGATCCTCATGAGTTGATGAATGAGCTGAAAGCTATATTTGAGACTCATGCGGCCGTGGAATGCTATGAAGCATCGAAACATTTCTTCAGCTGTATGATGGAAGAAGGCAGCTCCGTTAGTGAGCACATGCTCGCCATGACCGGGCATGCGAAGAAACTCAGTGACTTGGGAATAGTGATTCCTAACAGACTGGGGATTAATCGTGTCCTTCAATCACTGCCACCAAGTTACAAGAACTTTTTGATGAACTACAATATGCAGAACATGAACAAGGAGTTACCTGAACTCTTTGGCATGCTAAAAGCTGTTGAGATTGAGATCAAGAAAGAGCACCAAGTGTTGATGGTCAACAAGACCACCAGTTTCAAGAAACAGGGCAAGTCTAAGGGAAAATTCAAGAAGGGTGGCAAGAAAGCTGCCACGCCTCCTGTGAAACCTAAGAACGGCCCTAAGCCTGATGCTGAGTGCTATTACTGCAAGGAGAAGGGACACTGGAAGCGTAATTGCTCCAAGTATGTGTTGCGGTCAGAAACCCACCGGCGAGCAGCGACGGGCAACACGGTAGAGCCGGGAGGCTCCCAGGACTGCGGCTGGCCCTGGTCCCTCCGAGCGACGGCCCGCAAAGACTCGGCACGCACGTCCGATGCTGGTGCAAGGGCGTGCCACCTGACCTATACCTGGTCAGGAAGGTGATGGATGTGCCTCGCTTAGTTTCCTGCATGGCATACACGTAAACATTAAATACGAGCCTCGATCGGCTCTCAGGTTGTCCTGTGAATCGGCTCAAAGAGCCGATCCACCCATGATCCGTATGAGGTATACGAATATATGGTGGTCCTGCTTGATCAAAATAAAGCTAAAACGACCTACTACGATTTAGGGTTTTCACCACATAATCGGAACATCCTACTCGTGATTGAGCCTGGCGGCCACGCACGGTGATCGTAAACCGACCCTAGACAGGGCCTAAAAACCAACACGAGGTTGATCCCCGGAACATCCTGTCTAGGGCTAGCAAACTACACCCTACGCGCCACTGGATCCTTCAACCCGTTTGTAAGGCCTAACTATGCAGATATTAAACTAATCCTTGAAGAACAAGGAGCAATCATAACGGATCGGATCTACTAAATAATGATCAAGCGGGGTGCCGCCCTTACACCTAAGATAGGCGTAAGGGCGGCTAGACGTCTCAGGGTTGCACGACGATAGCATATGATACGATGAACAATGCTAACCCTAACACGTCTAAGATAACCACGTTGCTCGCCATCAAAAAGGCTTCAGTACGAGCAACGCATGAACAGCGGATGAACATGTACTGCCTAGATCGCAAGATGTGATCTAGGCAGCATGATGCTTACCCGGAAGAAACCCTCGAGATAAGGGAGTTGGCGATGCACCTAGATTGGTTTGTGGTGAACGTGATTGTTGTTTATTTCATAAACCCTAGATACATATTTATAGTCCGTAGACTTTCTAACGTGGGAATAATCCCAACCGGGCACGAGCCAAACTCTATCTAATCGATACGTATCCTACTATATTACAGATACACGGGCAAACTAGCCCAAACTTTGCATATAAGGCTGATTCACGTATATTCTTCAAGCCCATCTTGATCGCGGCCCACCTCTGACTCGGTCAAATTCTGGTGATAACACATGCCCCCCTGGTTTTGGAATTGATAATTCCAAAATCACTCTGCTTTTCTTCGTCGGGTCATGTCGTGGCAGAGCAGAACCGTTGCAGCATCCTTCATCATGATGCCTTGCCTTCCCAACTTCTCCGCGTGACTTGGCAGTTTTTTTTTCTTTGGGCACCACCTCCTCGGAAACTGCTGTGGCATTGAATCTCCACTATATCCCCTTTTATTTAACCGCTCCAAACAGTTTGCTTTTTCATCCCCTTTGCATTAGCACTCCAAAAGCCCTCCTGCGCCACCATGTCTTCTTCCTCCTCTGCCTCATCGGGTTTTTCCGCCCAATCCTCCTCCTCCCGCGAGCCGACGCCGGAGTGGAACCCGGAGGAGGCCCATGCGGCCAACATTCGCCGCGCCATCGAAGCCGGGGAGGAGCCCAGTCACGATTTCTCCGTCTGGTCCGAGGACGACAAGTCCTTGACCGACGGGGAAAGTGACCTCCGCTTCCTTGCCGACGGGGAAACGGAGGAGGAGAGCGATGACGATCGCTTCTCCTATGATGACTTCACCTCCCCCGAGGAGGAGGAGGAGAAGGAGGAGGAGGACGACACCTCCTCCGACGAACCGCCGGCCAAGCGCTTCTGTCCCTGGCCGGGGAACCTCAGCGACTTCGACAGCGATGACGACGACGCTGACGAGGAGGACGAGGACAACGAGGGCCCTGCCGGCGGCCGCTGCAGCAGCGACGACGAGCCCGCCGGGAGTAGCGCCGACAGCGGCGACGACGGCGACGACGAGGGCAGCGACGGCCCGTAGATAGGACCCTTAGCATAGGATCAGTAGTAGTAGATGGGGCAATGTATCCCCTAGTACTTCCTTTTGAGAGCAATCAGCTCTTTATGTAAGAAATCCTGTTTATCAATGAAGAATTTCCCCCAATTTGATTTTGCCAATTTCCTTTAAGCTAATTTAGCCGATCCCCCCTCATACTGATTCTGCCGATTGTTCACTTAGCCAATGCTCAATGAGCCGATGGCAACACATCGGTCCTTCACAATCTATCCTTCAACTCCTCGACTGATAACTTTGAGATCTGGTGGATAATGTGGAAGACCCTTGCCTTCAAGAGAGCCCTTAAATTCCTCCCACCAGCTCCAGTGATCCTCTTCTGCAAGAACTCACCATTTTTGAAGAAGGTTGCGACGCAGGACCAGCCGATGACACTCCAATCGGCTTCTAAGAACAGAGCATCTACCAGGCCATCTGCCCCCCGAGCCTCGGTCAAGGCGAGAATAGCGGTGAGGATGCACAGATCAGATAAAGGGCTTTGAACTCAGGTAATTCTGAGATAGCCACCATGCAGAGCCAGCAAAACTTGTCCCCATTGATCACCTTTCTTCCGTTGAAAGCCGATATTGTAGACGAAACACCAACGGCCTAATGAGCAAAAGGCTGCCTTGCATGCCAAAACTGACGCTTCTGACAGTACTGCTGAACTGGCGCAAAGGGTTGGAAGTCCTCGAAGAGAAAGTTCGGGCACCAAAATTGTCTCATTGCGGCTGAGGAAGCTCTCATTGTTTACTCCCTCAAGGAAGCAGAAGGCCTTGAAGCTGAACTGAAGACCGACTTGGTGAAAATCCGCGTCTTGAACACGCAGCTGGTAGATCTTGTGTAATTTGTACTAGAGTCGATGGCTGTGCATCGGCTTTGTTTCTTAGCTCTAAAGTCGATGTCCGTGCATCGGCTGTATACCATGAAATTTTTTTTTACTGGCCGATTTTTTCTATCGGCCCCCAATATTTCACTGCACATGTATCGCACATGTTCATCTGATTAAGTGCCCCCCGAGCCGAATCTGCCAGGTAACTGCGGATATCGGCTCTGTAGTTAGCCAAGGCACTGTATTTGAATGTCGGCTCTGTTAGGACTAGTGTTGACTCTCATCAGCCGACGTAAAACCGCTGCCCATTAGATCGACGTTGAACACAGACAGAATGTGTGGTGAGGATAATTTTGGCCGATTGCTGGAATCGGCCTCCACGTTGATTGAATCGCTCAATGAAGGTTTTGCAATGTTCCTCCATAGATCTTTGGGGCCGATCCCAAGGATCGGCCTCGCCACGTTTGTCCATAGGTTTGTTCTTGCTATACGGTCAGGCCGGTGGATAAGACCAGCCTAACCCCATCCTTTGTCACGTCGATGCGCTCGCAGTCGTCCAAATTGATGCCTGAGAGTGGCTCTTGGCCTGTTGTCTCCCAAGCGTTCATGCCAGCCATTGAAATCTCGGCTGAGTCATCTGCATGGATGACCTCTACCTCATCTCCATCCCACTGTATTACGCATTGGTGCATCATGGATGGGATGCAACAGTTGGCGTGGATCCAATCTCTTCCTAGCAGGACAGCATAGGTGCTCTTGCTATCGACAATAAAGAACGTCGTAGGGATGGTTTTCCTTCCTACGGTCAGATCCACGTTCAGAACACCTTGTGCGTCAGACGCTTGGCCGTTGAAATCGCTCAATGTCACGTTGGTCTTGATCAGATCCGAGCTAGAGCGTCCCAACCGACGTAGCATGGAGTATGGCATAATGTTGATCGCCGCTCCGGTGTCCACCAAAGCATCTTGTTGACAGGCTGCCCATCGATATAACCTCGCAAGTACGGGGCCTTCAGATGTCCGTAGCTTCTTTCTCGTGGCTTCTCAAAGATAATCGGCCGTGGGCCGCGATCCAAGTTGTGCCACAGGTGCTTCATCTAATCCTGGAGCACTAAACTCCGTCGGCAGGATGAACACCATGTTTGTGCCAGCCGATGTTTCATCATCGGCTTTCTTTTGTCTGGGGCGCCACTCTTTCCTTTGTGGCCGACCTTCTTCGTCCAGGGTTCGCTGAATTTTAGCGGCCAGATCAGGCCGCGCCTTCCTCAACGTGTGCAGGTATAACCTTTCGGCTTCCTCCAAACCACGTAGTCGCTGAACCCTACGCTTTTGGGAACGGCTGAGTCCATCAGGGCACCACCTTGGCCGGTGGTACTTATCTTCTTCTTCTTCATCATCATCTTCCAAATCCTCGAGATCTTCCACCCGAGGGGACTCAGCGTGCTTGTTCCGAGGCGGGAGAGGCCCTAGACGTTTGAACACGGACACGTTAGCTGCATCCTTCCTCTTCTGTCTACATTCTGGGCAGTTACCGATTGTAGGCAATCGGCTCATTCCTGAATCCCAGCAGTGTCTGAAGAAGGGGCAGTCCCAGTGCCTATCCTCGTCGTCTTGCTCTCTTGACTTTTCCTTGGCGTGGCGCTCATATCTCTCCTCGTCGCGATCATGCCGACGATGTCTCCTGGCGTCCCTAGCCAGACGATCTCTTTCATCATCGTCGTTGGGTCGTCGGCGTTGGCCATATTGACTCACATACTTGTTGAGGAGGTGATCAGAGAGAGGTCGCTGATATCTCACATTCCTCACTTCTCCCTCTGTAACGTAGCGCTTGCCATCGTGACGGAGCCGATCACATGGAACGGCTTCCTCTGTGTCCTTGCTACGAGAGCAGCTGCCCTCGTCTCCGTTCTTACCAGAGTGGTGTCCAGGTGCTACCATGTTGATGTTGAACGAGAATCCTGGCTGGCACCTCCCAGGGTACGTGCATTCCACCATGTCAACGGCGTATGCCGGTGAATTCGGCACTTCTGATGCTGTCACCGCGAATGGCAGCGGTGGACGGGACTGGAGTGGCATTTCTCCTTGGTAAGTCCCGAGAGCTGGTCCTGACGGAGAGTACTGATGCCTCATGATTTCCTGGATCACCCGAAGAGCGACACGCTCCAAAGTGTTCACCAGGCTCTCAGAATGACGGTGTAGCGAATGAGCCATCATGAAGTTAATCTCCTGACGCAGAGACCTGGTGCGTTCTTCTGACGGGGTGGACAGGTCCACTCCATCGAGCGCGCCTTCAGGTGAGAACCCTTTCCACCTGATGCCATGTGAGCGGGTTCTGTGAAAAGAGCCGATGAGGTCGGCTTCGAGGATTGCTTTGACCTCGTCATACTTCTTCTTGAGCTCCTCGGTCAGATCCTCGTACGTGACTGGAGTGCCGTCCGCCATCTTAGATGTAGATGGCGATGCGGTTGATGTCGCAGATTGTCCCACCGGGCGTGCCAGAATGTGTTGCGGTCAGAAACCCACCGGCGAGCAACGACGGGCAACACGGTAGAGCCGGGAGGCTCCCAGGACTGCGGCTGGCCCTGGTCCCTCCGAGCGACGGCCCGCAAAGACTCGGCACGCACGTCCGATGCTGGTGCAAGGGCGTGCCACCTGACCTATACCTGGTCAGGAAGGTGATGGATGTGCCTCGCTTAGTTTCCTGCATGGCATACACGTAAACATTAAATACGAGCCTCGATCGGCTCTCGGAGTTGTCTGTGAATCGGCTCAAAGAGCCGATCCACCCATGATCCGTACGAGGTGTACGAATATATGGTGGTCCTGCTTGATCAAAATAAAGCTAAAACGACCTACTACGATTTAGGGTTTTCACCACATAATCGGAACATCCTACTCGTGATTGAGCCTGGCGGCCACGCACGGTGATCGTAAACCGACCCTAGACAGGGCCTAAAAACCAACACGAGGTTGATCCCCGGAACATCCTGTCTAGGGCTAGCAAACTACACCCTACGCGCCACTGGATCCTTCAACCCGTTTGTAAGGCCTAACTATGCAGATATTAAACTAATCCTTGAAGAACAAGGAGCAATCATAACGGATCGGATCTACTAAATAATGATCAAGCGGGGTGCCGCCCTTACACCTAAGATAGGCGTAAGGGCGGCTAGACGTCTCAGGGTTGCACGACGATAGCATATGATACGATGAACAATGCTAACCCTAACACGTCTAAGATAACCACGTTGCTCGCCATCAAAAAGGCTTCAGTACGAGCAACGCATGAACAGCGGATGAACATGTACTGCCTAGATCGCAAGATGCGATCTAGGCAGCATGATGCTTACGCGGAAGAAACCCTCGAGATAAGGGAGTTGGCGATGCACCTAGATTGGTTTGTGGTGAACGTGATTGTTGTTTATTTCATAAACCCTAGATACATATTTATAGTCCGTAGACTTTCTAACGTGGGAATAATCCCAACCGGGCACGAGCCAAACTCTATCTAATCGATACGTATCCTACTATATTACAGATACACGGGCAAACTAGCCCAAACTTTGCATATAAGGCCGATTCACGTATATTCTTCCATGCATATTCTTCAAGCCCATCTTGATCGCGACCCACCTTTGACTCGGTCAAATTCTGGTGATAACAGTATCTGGCTGATCTGAAGAGCGGCCTTGTCAAGAAAAAGAAAGAAGGTATATCTGATATACATGTTATAGATGTTTATCTCACTGGTTCTCGTTCTAGTACCTGGGTATTTGATACTGGTTCGGTTGCTCGTATTTGTAACTCAAAACAGGAACTAAAGAATAAACGAAGACTACTGAAAGATGAAGTGACGATGCGCGTTGGAAACGGATCCAAATTCGATGTGATCGCTGTCGGCACACTTCCTCTACATCTACCTTCGGGATTAGTTTTAAGCCTAAATAATTGTTATTTTGTACCCGCGTTGAGCATGAACATTATATCTGGATTTTGTTTAATGCAAGACGGTTATTCATTCAAGTCTGAGAATAATGGTTGTTCTATTTTTATGAATAATATCTTTTATGGTCGAGCACCTGAAAAGAATGGCTTATTTCTGTTAGATCTCGATAGTAGTGATACACATATACATAACATTGATGCTAAGCGAATTAAATTGAATGATAATTTTACTTAAATGTGGCATTCTCGTCTTGGTCATATTGGAGTGAAACGCATGAAGAAACTCCATACCGATGGATTACTTGAATCACTTGACTTTGAGTCACTTGATAGATGCGAAGCATGTCTAATGGGAAAAATGACTAAGACTCCATTTTCTGGTATGATGGAGCGAGCTACTGACTTATTGGAAATCATACATACCGATGTGTGCGGACCAATGAGTGTAGCATCGCGCGGTGGTTATCGTTATGTTCTAACCTTCACAGATGATCTGAGTAGATATGGATATATCTATTTCATGAAACATAAATCCGAGACTTTCGAGAAGTTTAAGGAATTCCAAAGTGAAGTAGAAAATAAACGTAACAAGAAGATTAAATTTCTACGATCTGATCGTGGAGGTAAATATCTGAGTTATGAGTTTAGCATGCATTTAAAGAAATGCGGAATACTTTCACAATTGACACCGCCGGGAACACCACAACGAAACGGTGTGTCCGAACGTCGTAATCGAACTCTCTTAGATATGGTTCATTCTATGATGTCTCTTACTGATTTGCCGTTATCATTTTGGAGTTATGCATTAGAGATAGCCGCATTCACTTTAAATAGAGCACCATCAAAATCCGTAGAAACGACACCGTATGAATTATGGTTTAATAAGAAACCTAAGCTGTCGTTCCTTAAAGTTTGGGGTTGCGAAGCCTATGTAAAGAAGTTACAACCGGACAAGCTAGAACCCAAAGCGGAGAAATGCGTCTTCATAGGATACCCTAAGGAAACTATAGGGTACACTTTCTATCACAGATCCGAAGGCAAAATCTTTGTTGCTAAGAACGGAACCTTTCTTGAGAAAGAATTTCTCACTAAAGAAGTGACTGGAAGAAAAGTAGAACTCGATGAGATTGATGAATCTATACTCGTTGATCAGAGTAGCGCAGTACCGGAAGTTGTACCTGTACCGCCTACACCGGCAACAGAGGAAGCTAATGATAATGATCATGAAACTTCGAACGAGGAAACTACTGAACCTCGCAGATCGACAAGGGAACGTGCCACTCCTGATTGGTATGATCCTTGTCTAAATGTCATGATTGTGGATAACAATGATGAGGACCCTGCGACGTATGAAGAAGCGATGATGAGCCCAGATTCCAACAAATGGCAAGAAGCCATGAAATCCGAAATGGGATCCATGTATGATAACAAAGTGTGGACTTTGGTAGACTTACCTGATAGCCGCAAGGCTGTCGAGAATAAATGGATCTTCAAGAGAAAAACAGATGCTGATGGTAATATTACTGTCTATAAAGCTCGACTTGTCGCAAAGGGTTTCCGACAAATTCAAGGAGTTGACTACGATGAGACTTTCTCACCTGTAGCGAAGCTAAAATCTGTGAGGATTTTGTTAGCAATAGCTGCATTTTTCGATTATGAGATTTGGCAGATGGATGTCAAAACGGCGTTCCTTAATGGAGACATTGAGGAAGAGTTGTATATGGTACAACCCAAAGGTTTTGTCGATCCTAAAAATGCTGACAAAGTATGCAAACTTCAGCGTTCAATCTATGGACTGAAGCAAGCATCGAGAAGTTGGAACCGACGCTTTGATAAGGTGATCAAAGACTTCGGGTTTATACAGTGTCATGGAGAGGCTTGTATTTACAAGAAAGTGAGTGGGAGCTCTGTAGCATTCCTGATATTATATGTAGATGACATATTATTGATTGGGAATGATATAGAACTATTAAGCAGTGTAAAAGGTTATTTGAATAATAGTTTTTCAATGAAAGACCTTGGTGAAGCATCGTATATATTAGGCATCAAGATTTATAGAGATAGATCAAGACGCCTAATAGGGCTATCACAGAGTACATACCTGGACAAGATTCTAAAGAAGTTTAGAATGAACGAAAGCAAGAAAGGGTTCTTACCTATGTTACCAGGCAAGGTCTTGAGTAAGACTCAAGGACCGGCTACGGCAGAAGAAAGAGAAAGGATGAGTAATATCCCCTATGCCTCGGCAGTAGGATCTATCATGTATGCCATGCTATGTACTAGACCGGATATAGCACATGGTGTTAGTTTGACTAGCAGATATCAAAGTGATCCAGGAATGGAACACTGGACAGCGGTCAAGAATATCCTGAAGCACTTGAAAAGAACTAAGGATATATTTCTTTGTCATGGAGGTGACCAAGAGCTCGTTGTAAGCGGTTACACCGATGCAAGTTGGAACACTGATCCTGATGACTCTAAGTCACAGTCTGGGTACGTGTTTATATTGAATGGTGCTGCAGTAAGCTGGGCAAGCTCGAAGCAGTGCACCGTGGCGAAGTCTTCAACAGAATCAGAGTACATAGCGGCTTCAGAGGCTTCATCAGAAGCGGTATGGATGAAGAGGTTCATTGTAGAGCTCGGTGTGGTTCCTAGTGCATTGGACCCACTAGTCATTTACTGTGGCAACATGGGTGCCATCGCCAATGCATAAGAACCAAGGTCACACAAGAGGCTGAAGCATATCAAGCTGCGTTACCACTCGATTCGCGAGTACATCGAAGATGGAGAAGTAAAGATTTGCAAAGTTCACACTGATCTGAATGTAGCAGATCCGTTGACTAAAGCTCTCCCTAGGGCAAAGCATGACCAACACCAGAATGCCATGGGTGTTAGGTACCTTACAATGTAATCTAGATTATTGATTCTAGTGCAAGTGGGAGACTGAAGGTGATATGCCCAAGAGGCAATAATAAAAGTGGTTATTATATATCTTTATGTTTATGATAAATGTTTATATACCATGCTATAATTGTATTAACCGAAACATTGATACATGTGTGATATGTAAACAACAAAGAGTCCCTAGTATGCCTCTTAACTAGCTTGTTGATTAATGGATGATTAGTTTCATAATCATGAACATTGGATGTTATTAATAACAAGGTTATATCATTGTATGAATGATGTAATGGACACACCCAATTAAGCGTAGCATAAGATCACGTCATTAAGTTATTTGCTATAAGCTTTCGATACATAGTTACCTAGTCCTTATGACCATGAGATCATGTAAATCACTTATACCGGAAAGGTACTTTGATTACATCAAACGCCACTGCGTAAATGGGTGGTTATAAAGGTGGGATTAAGTATCCGGAAAGTATGAGTTGAGGCATATGGATCAACAGTGGGATTTGTCCATCCCGATGACGGATAGATATACTCTGGGCCCTCTCGGTGGAATGTCGTCTAATGTCTTGCAAGCATATGAATGAGTTCATAAGAGACCACATACCACGGTACGAGTAAAGAGTACTTGTCAGGAGACGAGGTTGAACAAGGTATAGAGTGATACCGATGATCAAACCTCGGACAAGTAAAATATCGCGTGACAAAGGGAATTGGTATCGTATGTGAATGGTTCATTCGATCACTAAAGTCATCGTTGAATACGTGGGAGCCATTATGGATCTCCAGATCCCGCTATTGGTTATTGGTCGGAGTGAGTACTCAACCATGTCCGCATAGTTCGCGAACCGTAGGGTGACACACTTAAAGTTGGATGTTGAAATGGTAGAACTTGAATATGGAATGGAGTTCGAATATTTGTTCGGAGTCCCGGATGAGATCCCGGACATCACGAGGAGTTCCGGAATGGTCCGGAGAATAAGATTCATATATAGGAAGTCATTTTATGAGATTTAAAATGATCCGGAAGGTTCTATGGAAGGTTCTAGAAGGTTCTAGAAAAGTCCGGAAGAAACCACTATGGAAGGCGGAGTCCCAAAGGGACTCCACCTCCATGGCCGGCCAACCCTAGAGGGGGAGGAGTCCCAAGTGGACTCCCCCAAAGGGGCCCGGCCACCCTCCCACATGGAAGGGGGGAATCCCACCCCAAGTGGGATTCCCACCTTGGGTAGGTTTCCCTATCACATGGAAGGTTTTGGGTTCGGGTCTTATTCGGAGACTTGTAGTCCAACACTTGGGGCTTCCACCTATATAATGAGGGCCAAGGGGAGGGGGCCGGCCACCCCAACAACCACAAGGTGGCCGCACCCCTATAGTGGCCGGCGCCCCCTCTCCCCAAACCCTAGCCGCCCCGCTCCTCCACTTCCTGCACGCTTAGCGAAGCTCCGCCGGATTTCTCCACCACCACCGACACCACGCCGTCGTGCTGCCGGACTCAAGAGGAGCTACTACTTCCGCTGCCCGCTGGAACGGGGAGGTGGACGTCGTCTTGATCAACAACCGAGCGTGTGACCGAGTACGGAGGTGCTGCCCGTTCGTGGCGCCGTGATCAAGATCTTCTACGCGCTTTTGCAAGCGGCAAGTGAACGTCTACCGCAGCAACAAGAGCCTCATCTTGTAGGCTTTGGAATCTCTTCAAGGGTGAGACTCGATAATCCCCTCGTTGCTACCGTCTTCTAGATTACATCTTGGCTTGGATTGCGTGTTCGCGGTAGGAAAATTTTTGTTTTCTATGCAACGAATCCCTGCAGTGGTATCAGAGCCGTGTCTATGCATAGATGGTTGCACGAGTAGAACAAAATGGTTTTGTGGGTGTTGATGCTCTTGTTATCTTTAGTTTGAGTACTTTGCATCTTTGTGGCATAGTGGGATGAAGCGGCTCGGACTAACTTTACATGACCGCGTTCATGAGACTTGTTCCTCGTTCGACATGCAACTTGTATTGCATAAGAGGCTTTGCGGGTGTCTGTCTCTCCTACTATAGTGAAGATTCAATTTACTCTTCTATTGACAACATTAGTATCAACGTTGTGGTTCATGTTCGTAGGTAGATTAGATCTCTCTCGAAAACCCTAAACCACGTAAAATATGCAAACCAAATTAGAGACATCTAACTTGTTTTTGCAGGGTTTGGTGATGTGATATGGCCATAATGTGATGATGAATATGTATGAGATGATCATTATTGTATTGTGGCAACCGGCAGGAGCCTTATGGTTGTCTTTAAATTTCATGTTGAGTAGTATTTCAAAGTAGTTGTAATAGTTGCTACATGGAGGACAATCATGAAGACGGCGCCATTGACCTTGACGCTACGCCGACGATGATGGAGATCATGCCCGAAGATGATGGAGATCATGTCCGTGCTTTGGAGATGAAGATCAAAGGCGCAAAGACAAAAGGGCCATATCATATCACATATGAACTGCATGTGATGTTAATCCTTTTATGCATCTTATTTTGCTTAGATCGCGACGGTAGCATTATAAGATGATCCCTCACTAAAATCTCAAGATAATAAAGTGTTCATCCTTAGTAGCACCGCTGCCAAGACTTGTCGTTTCGAAGCATCTCGTGATGATCGGGTGTGATAGAATCAACAAGTGCATACAACGGGTGCAAGACAGTTTTGCACATGCGGATACTAAGGTGGCCTTGACGAGCCTAGCATGTACAGACATGGTCTCGGAACACGTGATACCGAAAGGTAGAGCATGAATCATATGGTTGATATGATGAACACTTTGAGTGTTCGCCATTGAAAGCACACCTTGTCTCGTGATGATCGGACTTAGGTGCGGTGGATTTGGTTCGTGTGATCACTAAGACAATGCGAGGGATATTGTTTTGAGTGGGAGTTCACCTAGATTTTTAATTATGTTGAATTAAAATTTGAACTCAATTTGTCATAAACTTAGTCTTAACTTTTGCAAATATATGTTGTAGAGATGGCGTCCCCAATCAATTTTAACCAGTTCCTAGAGAAAGAAAAGCTTAAGAGCAACGGTAGCAACTTCACCGACTGGTTCCGTCATGTGAGGATCTTCCTCTCTGGCGGAAATCTGCAATTTGTGCTTGATGCACCGCTAGGTGACCCTCCTGCAGAAACTGAAACCGATGAAGTAAAAGTTGTTTACGCGACTCGGAAAACTCGGTACTCTCAAGTTCAGTGTGCCATCCTGTGCAGTCTGGAATCCGATCTTCAAAAACGTTTTGAGCACCATGATCCTCATGAGTTGATGAATGAGCTGAAAGCTATATTTGAGACTCATGCGGCCGTGGAATGCTATGAAGCATCGAAACATTTCTTCAGCTGTATGATGGAAGAAGGCAGCTCCGTTAGTGAGCACATGCTTGCCATGACCGGGCATGCGAAGAAACTCAGTGACTTGGGAATAGTGATTCCTAACGGTGAGGGATTAATCGTGTCCTTCAATCACTGCCACCAAGTTACAAGAACTTTGTGATGAACTACAATATGCAGAACATGAACAAGGAGTTACCTGAACTCTTTGGCATGCTAAAAGCTGCTGAGATTGAGATCAAGAAAGAGCACCAAGTGTTGATGGTCAACAAGACCACCAGTTTCAAGAAACAGGGCAAGTCTAAGGGAAAATTCAAGAAGGGTGGCAAGAAAGCTGCCACGCCTCCTATGAAACCTAAGAACGGCCCTAAGCCTGATGCTGAGTGCTATTACTGCAAGGAGAAGGGACACTGGAAGCGTAATTGCTCCAAGTATCTGGCTGATCTGAAGAGCGGCCTTGTCAAGAAAAAGAAAGAAGGTATATCTGATATACATGTTATAGATGTTTATCTCACTGGTTCTCGTTCTAGTACCTGGGTATTTGATACTGGTTCGGTTGCTCATATTTGTAACTCGAAACAGGAACTAAAGAATAAACGAAGACTACTGAAAGATGAAGTGACGATGCGTGCTGGAAACGGATCCAAATTCGATGTGATCGCTGTCGGCACACTTCCTCTACATCTACCTTCGGGATTAGTTTTAAGCCTAAATAATTGTTATTTTGTACCCGCGTTGAGCATGAACATTATATCTGGATCTTGTTTAATGCAAGACGGTTATTCATTCAAGTCTGAGAATAATGGTTGTTCTATTTTTATGAATAATATCTTTTATGGTCGAGCACCTGAAAAGAATGGCTTATTTCTGTTAGATCTCGATAGTAGTGATACGCATATACATAACATTGATGCTAAGCAAATTAAATTGAATGATAATTTTACTTATATGTGGCACTGTCGTCTTGGTCATATTGGAGTGAAACGCATGAAGAAACTCCATACCGATGGATTACTTGAATCACTTGACTTTGAGTCACTTGATAGATGCGAAGCATGTCTAATGGGTAAAATGACTAAGACTCCATTTTCTGGTATGATGGAGCGAGCTACTGACTTATTGGAAATCATACATACCGATGTGTGCGGACCAATGAGTGTAGCATCGCGCGGTGGTTATCGTTATGTTCTAACCTTCACAGATGATCTGAGTAGATATGGGTATATCTATTTCATGAAACATAAATCCGAGACTTTCGAGAAGTTTAAGGAATTCCAAAGTGAAGTAGAAAATCAACGTAACAAGAAGATTAAATTTCTACGATCTGATCGTGGAGGTGAATATCTGAGTTATGAGTTTAGCATGCATTTAAAGAAATGCGGAATAATTTCACAATTGACACCGCCGGGAACACCACAACGAAACGGTGTGTCCGAACGTCGTAATCGAACTCTCTTAGATATGGTTCGTTCTATGATGTCTCTTACTGATTTGCCGTTATCAATTTGGAGTTATGCATTAGAGACTGCCGCATTCACTTTAAATAGAGCACCATCAAAATCCGTAGAAACGACACCGTATGAATTATGGTTTAATAAGAAACCTAAGCTGTCGTTCCTTAAAGTTTGGGGTTGCGAAGCCTATGTAAAGAAGTTACAACCGGACAAGCTAGAACCCAAAGCGGAGAAATGCGTCTTCATAGGATACCCTAAGGAAACTATAGGGTACACTTTCTATCACAGATCCGAAGGCAAAATCTTTGTTGGTAAGAACGGAACCTTTCTTGAGAAAGAATTTCTCACTAAAGAAGTGACTGGAAGAAAAGTAGAACTCGATGAGATTGATGAATCTATACTCGTTGATCAGAGTAGCACAAGATCCGGAAGTTGTACCTGCATCGCCTACACCGGCAACAGAGGAAGCTAATGATAATGATCATGAAACTTCGAACGAGGAAACTACTGAACCTCGCAGATCGACAAGGGAACGTGCCACTCCTGATTGGTATGATCCTTGTCTAAATGTCATGATTGTGGATAACAATGATGAGGACCCTGCGACGTATGAAGAAGCGATGATGAGCCCAGATTCCAACAAATGGCAAGAAGCCATGAAATCCGAAATGGGATCCATGTATGATAACAAAGTGTGGACTTTGGTAGACTTACCTGATAGCCGCAAGGCTGTCGAGAATAAATGGATCTTCAAGAGAAAAACAGATGCTGATGGTAATATTACTATCTATAAAGCTCGACTTGTCGCAAAGGGTTTCCGACAAATTCAAGGAGTTGACTACGATGAGACTTTCTCACCTGTAGCGAAGCTAAAATCTGTGAGGATTTTGTTAGCAATAGCTGCATTTTTCGATTATGAGATTTGGCAGATGGATGTCAAAACGGCGTTCCTTAATGGAGACATTGAGGAAGAGTTGTATATGGTACAACCCAAAGGTTTTGTCGATCCTAAAAATGCTGACAAAGTATGCAAACTTCAGCGTTCAATCTATGGACTGAAGCAAGCATCATGAAGTTGGAACCGACGCTTTGATAAGGTGATCAAAGACTTCGGGTTTATACAGTGTCATGGAGAGGCCTGTATTTACAAGAAAGTGAGTGGGAGCTCTGTAGCATTCCTGATATTATATGTAGATGACATATTATTGATTGGGAATGATATAGAACTATTAAGCAGTGTAAAAGGTTATTTGAATAATAGTTTTTCAATGAAAGACCTTGGTGAAGCATCGTATATATTAGGCATCAAGATTTATAGAGATAGATCAAGACGCCTAATAGGGCTATCACAGAGTACATACCTGGACAAGATTCTAAAAAAGTTTAGAATGGACGAAAGCAAGAAAGGGTTCTTACCTATGTTACCAGGCAAGGTCTTGAGTAAGACTCAAGGACCGGCTACGGCAGAAGAAAGAGAAAGGATGAGTAATATCCCCTATGCCTCGGCAGTAGGATCTATCATGTATGTCATGCTATGTACTAGAACGGATATAGCACATGCTGTTAGTTTGACTAGCAGATATCAAAGTGATCCAGGAATGGAACACTGGACAACGGTCAAGAATATCCTGAAGTACTTGAAAAGAACTAAGGATATGTTTCTTTGTTATGGAGGTGACCAAGAGCTCGTTGTAAGCGGTTACACCGATGCAAGTTGGAACACTGATCCTGATGACTCTAAGTCACAGTCTGGGTACGTGTTTATATTGAATGGTGCTGCAGTAAGCTGGGCAAACTTGAAGCAGTGCACGGTGGCGAAGTCTTCAACAGAATCAGAGTACATAGCGGCTTTAGAGGCTTCATCAGAAGCGGTATGGATGAAGAGGTTCATTGTAGAGCTCGGTGTGGTTCCTAGTGCATTGGACCCACTAGTCATTTACTGTGACAACATGGGTGCCATCGCCAATGCACAAGAACCAAGGTCACACAAGAGGCTGAAGCATATCAAGCTGCGTTACCACTCGATTCGCGAGTACATCGAAGATGGAGAAGTAAAGATTTGCAAAGTTCACACTGATCTGAATGTAGCAGATCCGTTGACTAAAGCTCTCCCTAGGGCAAAGCATGACCAACACCAGAATGCCATGGGTGTTAGGTACCTTACAATGTAATCTAGATTATTTACTCTAGTGCAAGTGGGAGACTGAAGGAGATATGCCCAAGAGGCAATAATAAAAGTGGTTATTATATATCTTTATGTTTATGATAAATGTTTATATACCATGCTATAATTGTATTAACCGAAACATTGATACATGTGTGATATGTGAACAACAAAGAGTCCCTAGTATACCTCTTAACTAGCTTGTTGATTAATGGATGATTAGTTTCATAATCATGAACATTGGATGTTATTAATAACAAGGTTATATCATTGTATGAATGATGTAATGGACACACCTAATTAAGCGTAGCATAAGATCACGTCATTAAGTTATTTTCTATAAGCTTTCGATACATAGTTACCTAGTCCTTATGACCATGAGATCATGTAAATCACTTATGCCGGAAAGGTACTTTGATTACATCAAACGCCACTGCGTAAATGGGTGGTTATAAAGGTGGGATTAAGTATCCGGAAAGTATGAGTTGAGGCATATGGATCAACAGTGGGATTTGTCCATCCCGATGACGGATAGATATACTCTGGGCCCTCTCGGTGGAATGTCGTATAATGTCTTGCAAGCATATGAATGAGTTCATAAGAGACCACATACCACGGTACGAGTAAAGAGTACTTGTCAGGAGACGAGGTTGAACAAGGTATAGAGTGATACCGATGATCAAACCTCGGACAAGTAAAATATCGCGTGACAAAGGGAATTGGTATCGTATGTGAATGGTTCATTCGATCACTAAAGTCATCGTTGAATATGTGGGAGCCATTATGGATCTCCAGATCCCGCTATTGGTTATTGGTCGGAGTGAGTACTCAACCATGTCCGCATAGTTCGCGAATCGTAGGGTGACACACTTAAAGTTGGATGTTGAAATGGTAGAACTTGAATATGGAATGGAGTTCGAATATTTGTTCGGAGTCCCGGATGAGATCCCGGACATCACGAGGAGTTCCGGAATGGTCCGGAGAATAAGATTCATATATAGGAAGTCATTTTATGAGATTTAAAATGATCCGGAAGGTTCTATGGAAGGTTCTAGAAGGTTCTAGAAAAGTCCGAAAGAAACCACTATGGAAGGCGGAGTCCCAAAGGGACTCCACCTCCATGGCCGGCCAACTCTAGAGGGGGAGGAGTCCCAAGTGGACTCCCCCAAAGGGGGCCGGTTGTAACGGCCCCGGGTAGTATCCCATATTAGATTTGTTTGTGTTTTTCTTTTATGCATCATCATGAATCATGCATCATGTCATCCATGTTTTTCAACAAAATAAAATTATTTTACAACCATCTCTTGTCTATTATTTTCAATAAAACCCTTCTCTATTCTTCCCTCTCATATTTCTTATTTTATAATTAAGTTCTTTCCAACAAATAAATTCTTGAATATACATGTGCTTTGCTTTGATTACAAATAAAGTAAATATTTTAAAACTAGTTTTGATTCTTTATCTCATCCCTGTTTCAAGTTTAAAACTGAAAAGGAGTTTGATTTTAAAAGGTTTAAATAAAAACAGAAAAAGGTTTGCAAATCCTAACCCCTCTAACCCAGCAGCCCATCCCTGGCCCTTCTCCCTTTTCCTCCCCGTCCGGCCCACCTTCCCCTCTCTCTCTTTTGGCCCAACCCACCTCCTGGCCCGTACCTTTTCGTCAGGAGACCGAGTCTCCTTTTTCCTCGTCGTCTTCTAGCACGAAAGGAGCGTGAGTGCTCTGGTCCTCCACCACCGCGCCTTGCCCCACCTCCACCTGCTCCCTCCCCTCTTCTTATCCCTCTCCAAACCCTAGCTCCATCTCCTCTCCACCCTTGAGCCGCCGCCACCCTCTTCTCCTCCCTTTTTTTTCTATTCCTCTCTCTGTAACACCACCGTGAACCACCGCGCCATCGTCGCCTTCTCCCCATCGATTTCGGCCACCCCTCGCCATGCCGAGAGCACCAGGAGGACCGCCTCGTCTCGCTGATCATCCTAGTCCAACGAATCGTCATCGCGCGCCTCGAATCGACGACACGGTCGTTTTTCCCCAACCTCGGCCGCCGCGTTTCTTCTCCGATTCCGACCGACCCCGACCTCCTCCGGCCAAACCGACCTCGCCGTCGTCCTCCTGGTAACATACCACGTCTCCTTGACCTCCTCCACGCCTCGTTCCGCCTCTCGCTGCTGTTGCCGACGTTGATGCCGCCGTTCCGCTGCAGATGGTCACCGCCGGCGAGTTCTCCGGTGGTCCCCGACAACGGCGCCACCACCCCATGGTTCGCGCCGACGAGGCGCTTCCTATGCACCAGCTTGCGCGTCCTGGAACGCCTCCAGTCGCCCGCGCGCGTCCGCACCACCGCCGGTGACCACGTTCTCTGGAACGCGCAAGGCATCGAACATCTTCCGTGCGTGCTGCACATGCTTCGCCACGTCATCCGCCACGTCGACCCCCTGGCCCCACCCGTCATCCTCTCTGGCTAGCCACCCGCCCGGTGAGATATCTCCTCCTGATCCAGATCCCTTCAGCTTTGCATCCGGGCCCCTGCCTATTTTGTTTTATCAACCCGCAGCCCCTGTTCCATGCCCTTTACTGCATAACCCCCTGCAACTCCTGTAAACTAACCCGGGGTCCTCCCCCCTAATTCAAAATTGTTTTCGAGTCCTTTTCTATTTAAAATAAATCTGTTTACTATATTTTAAATACTACAAACTGTATTGCTAATAACTTTTAATTAGTAACTCCAAATTAAAAGTGTTATATATGAAAATTGATCAGAAAAATATGAGGAATCTGGATATGCCATTCATTCATCTGTTAGCATCTTGCATCATGTCGCGCATTGATAGTCGTGCATGTTCACCTAACATATATGCGGAGTATTTCGGAACACCGACGTGGTTTTCCCCGCTCCGTTTAATTTTGATGTAGCGCACCCCTGCCATGATATGCCATGCTAATCAACACTTAACTTTGCCGATATAAATGCAACTTCAACCTTAATTGTTTGTCCGGGGTTCCGACTCCGATTAATTTGGATAAGTGCATCGCATCATCCTCGCCATGTCATGCATGCATATCGTCTCGAGCATGCCGATTCTTCTTCTTAGTATTAAGACTTGCATACATTGTTTGTTCCAGCATTTGCTTCTTCCCGGATAGGATCGCGAAGTGATGTGGTGAGATACGACAAGTTCTCCGGATGTCCCTCGGCAAGCTTTAACAGGCAAGCATTTTCCCCTATACTTCTGCCCCTGCAGAAGTCGCTCACCTATTTTATTTTGCCTTCTCCCTCATGCTATCCTTAAGTTGCGTTCTTGTAACGTGTCCCTTCCACTTGTTACCTCAAGCAGCCCATATTGCCACCACCAACCACCAACCTCCTACAGCTGTTGTTTGGTTATCGGGTCTGCCTTGCGAGTCGTAGTGCATGCTAGTGCTGTTTTATATCTCATTACCGTTACCGCTATCTTATCGGTTTATCTGTTGGGGATCATGACACATGCTACATGGTTATATCTGTTGGAAGTATCATGGTTACTTGTTAATAATTGTTAGCGGAGACATCGGTGGGTCAGTTGCTCATTTTATGGCGGCTCACTTGTGTTTCTTTAAAACCTAGGATCCCGAGTTCTTGTTATCTGTTCCGAGACTGAGCGCTCTAACCACACGTGGGTATGTTTTTGGGTCTCCCCTCGACCACTGCCGGAATCTACAGCTTTGTCCAGTGGCCACAACTAGTTTGCAATGCTTTACCATTTGTTGTTTGCGTGCATGCCAGCTTGTTACTTATTTACTTTGGGAAGCCCCTGGGTGCCTTGTATCCCTTGTTTCTGGTATGCACGTATAGGTCGCGGAGCCGCTGCGAAGTGGTTTATCGCCCCAGTGTGTGTTT
Organism: Lolium perenne; assembly: GCF_019359855.2. Lineage (NCBI taxonomy): Eukaryota > Viridiplantae > Streptophyta > Magnoliopsida > Poales > Poaceae > Lolium > Lolium perenne. The sequence goes on along the minus strand of NC_067246.2, from coordinate 265,218,225 downwards.
AAACCACCTAGTACGCTGTCGCAAACAGCTAGGTCCGCTTCGAAGATACGGCCGGACTTCGATACGGGTTTAACTTAGTTAGGTGGCTTCCTGGACATTGTTGTCGTGAAGGAGAGTGCGAGTCGTTATATCCACCTGTCGCAAGTGGGTTGATCGTGCGTGTGGGCACATTTGGGCACCCCTGCAGGGTAAAATCTTATCGATAAGCCGCGTCCGTGGTTATGGACGACTTGGAGCTGTATGACTCGACCATAGACAACTTACACCTGTTGTTTCAATGCTAATAACTTGCTTAGTAAGATAGAACAACTTAAATAATAACTGGTTAAAACTCGTCAACAGTGTGAGTGCCTTTGCTAGTACCTCTTTGCGAAGGGGGAACACGTTGGTTGTGTTATGTTTGCAGAGTATAGAACTGTTAGTTACGCTCTCTCACCTTCTCTGATAGACGACTGTTGTAGAGTGTCTCTATAGGTTTTTAGTGCTTGCGCGCTGCCGCTTAACCCCACCATATTTGCCTATGACGTTCCTCTTGCGTCCTCTAAGTCCCCTGCGTGCCTCAAGTACAAAGGACGACTGGTTGACGAATGCTTATACGTCTTGAAGTCTTGTTAAGTACGAACCCGTACTTATTGCTGCTTCTACGGGATATAACCGGGCAGGTATGAAGATATGTTGGATGAAGACGACGCTAGCAAGGTTACCCTTCCGGCTTGGCCTGGGCAGGGTTGTGGACGCCATCGTTTATCTTCAGGACTCTTAGTCCAATTTGTATCTTGTCCGTACTCGGACGTATCTGATCTTTTGTATGATTTGGATCTTTGTATGTATCTATTTGTATCTTGACTCGTTGGAGTCGTTGTTGTAATATATCTGCTTCTTGTGGGCTCTATTGTAATCCTGTTGTAATGTTACCTCTCGTGATTGATTCCACCCGCATCGCGTGCATGCTTCGGCGTGTACGAGGCGCTTGGTGGTGCGTCTCCTAAAATCGATATCGTGCGGATTTCGGCGGATTCGCTGGGATCCTCATGGTACCGGTTTTGGGGCGTCACAAGTTGGTATCAGAGCCTCAGGTTGACGGTACCCCACTAGTCCAGCCTGTAGGATAACCTTGCCAACGGTCGTTGAGTTTAGAGCGTCCAAAACTATTTTCTAAAACTCGTTGAATAATTCTGATTAACTCTGATTTTTTCTCCTTACCTATATTCTTTCTCCTCTTACCTATGCGAGTTTTGAGTTTTCTCTCTTATCTGAGTTTTCTGAGTCTTAGTTTTCAACGTGGGTTGGACGATCTATACCTTTCACCTAGTAGGTTCGATCTTCGAAGCATCCCGACGAAAGTGCATCATCAACAGCGGAACAATAAATCTTGTTAGTGGTGTCGACCGTTCTACATGGAGTAACAATTCTTGTTAGTGGTGTCGAGGAGATCGACACGTCGCCAGAAGATCCGATAGTTCACCTCTCTCCCCCGTACCTAGACGTGGGATCTCGGGGCGCGATCCCTTGTTAGTGGTGTCGATTGTAACGGCCCCGGGTAGTATCCCATATTAGATTTGTTTGTGTTTTTCTTTTATGCATCATCATGAATCATGCATCATGTCATCCATGTTTTTCAACAAAATAAAATTATTTTACAACCATCTCTTGTCTATTATTTTCAATAAAACCCTTCTCTATTCTTCCCTCTCATATTTCTTATTTTATAATTAAGTTCTTTCCAACAAATAAATTCTTGAATATACATGTGCTTTGCTTTGATTAAAAATAAAGTAAATATTTTAAAACTAGTTTTGATTCTTTATCTCATCCCTGTTTCAAGTTTAAAACTGAAAAGGAGTTTGATTTTAAAAGGTTTAAATAAAAACAGAAAAAGGTTTGCAAATCCTAACCCCTCTAACCCAGCAGCCCATCCCTGGCCCTTCTCCCTTTTCCTCCCCGTCCGGCCCACCTTCCCCTCTCTCTCTTTTGGCCCAACCCACCTCCTGGCCCGTACCTTTTCGTCAGGAGACCGAGTCTCCTTTTTCCTCGTCGTCTTCTAGCACGAAAGGAGCGTGAGTGCTCTGGTCCTCCACCACCGCGCCTTGCCCCACCTCCACCTGCTCCCTCCCCTCTTCTTATCCCTCTCCAAACCCTAGCTCCATCTCCTCTCCACCCTTGAGCCGCCGCCACCCTCTTCTCCTCCCTTTTTTTCTATTCCTCTCTCTGTAACACCACCGTGAACCACCGCGCCATCGTCGCCTTCTCCCCATCGATTTCGGCCACCCCTCGCCATGCCGAGAGCACCAGGAGGACCGCCTCGTCTCGCTGATCATCCTAGTCCAACGAATCGTCATCGCGCGCCTCGAATCGACGACACGGTCGTTTTTCCCCAACCTCGGCCGCCGCGTTTCTTCTCCGATTCCGACCGACCCCGACCTCCTCCGGCCAAACCGACCTCGCCGTCGTCCTCCTGGTAACATACCACGTCTCCTTGACCTCCTCCACGCCTCGTTCCGCCTCTCGCTGCTGTTGCCGACGTTGATGCCGCCGTTCCGCTGCAGATGGTCACCGCCGGCGAGTTCTCCGGTGGTCCCCGACAACGGCGCCACCACCCCATGGTTCGCGCCGACGAGGCGCTTCCTATGCACCAGCTTGCGCGTCCTGGAACGCCTCCAGTCGCCCGCGCGCGTCCGCACCACCGCCGGTGACCACGTTCTCTGGAACGCGCAAGGCATCGAACATCTTCCGTGCGTGCTGCACATGCTTCGCCACGTCATCCGCCACGTCGACCCCCTGGCCCCACCCGTCATCCTCTCTGGCTAGCCACCCGCCCGGTGAGATATCTCCTCCTGATCCAGATCCCTTCAGCTTTGCATCCGGCCCCTGCCTATTTTGTTTTATCAACCCGCAGCCCCTGTTCCATGCCCTTTACCGCATAACCCCTGCAACTCCTGTAAACTAACCCGGGTCCTCCCCCTAATTCAAAATTGTTTTCGAGTCCTTTTCTATTTAAAATAAATCTGTTTACTATATTTTAAATACTACAAACTGTATTGCTAATAACTTTTAATTAGTAACTCCAAATTAAAAGTGTTATATATGAAAATTGATCAGAAAAATATGAGGAATCTGGATATGCCATTCATTCATCTGTTAGCATCTCGCATCATGTCGCGCATTGATAGTCGTGCATGTTCACCTAACATATATGCGGAGTATTTCGGAACACCGACGTGGTTTTCCCCGCTCCGTTTAATTTTGATGTAGCGCACCCCTGCCATGATATGCCATGCTAATCAACACTTAACTTTGCCGATATAAATGCAACTTCAACCTTAATTGTTTGTCCGGGGTTCCGACTCCGATTAATTTGGATAAGTGCATCGCATCATCCTCGCCATGTCATGCATGCATATCGTCTCGAGCATGCCGATTCTTCTTCTTAGTATTAAGACTTGCATACATTGTTTGTTCCAGCATTTGCTTCTTCCCGGATAGGATCGCGAAGTGATGTGGTGAGATACGACAAGTTCTCCGGATGTCCCTCGGCAAGCTTTAACAGGCAAGCATTTTCCCCTATACTTCTGCCCCTGCAGAAGTCGCTCACCTATTTTATTTTGCCTTCTCCCTCATGCTATCCTTAAGTTGCGTTCTTGTAACGTGTCCCTTCCACTTGTTACCTCAAGCAGCCCATATTGCCACCACCAACCACCAACCTCCTACAGCTGTTGTTTGGTTATCGGGTCTGCCTTGCGAGTCGTAGTGCATGCTAGTGCTGTTTTATATCTCATTACCGTTACCGCTATCTTATCGGTTTATCTGTTGGGGATCATGACACATGCTACATGGTTATATCTGTTGGAAGTATCATGGTTACTTGTTAATAATTGTTAGCGGAGACATCGGTGGGTCAGTTGCTCATTTTATGGCGGCTCACTTGTGTTTCTTTAAAACCTAGGATCCCGAGTTCTTGTTATCTGTTCCGAGACTGAGCGCTCTAACCACACGTGGGTATGTTTTTGGGTCTCCCCTCGACCACTGCCGGAATCTACAGCTTTGTCCAGTGGCCACAACTAGTTTGCAATGCTTTACCATTTGTTGTTTGCGTGCATGCCAGCTTGTTACTTATTTACTTTGGGAAGCCCCTGGGTGCCTTGTATCCCTTGTTTCTGGTATGCACGTATAGGTCGCGGAGCCGCTGCGAAGTGGTTTATCGCCCCAGTGTGTGTTTAAACCACCTAGTACGCTGTCGCAAACAGCTAGGTCCGCTTCGAAGATACGGCCGGACTTCGATACGGGTTTAACTTAGTTAGGTGGCTTCCTGGACATTGTTGTCGTGAAGGAGAGTGCGAGTCGTTATATCCACCTGTCGCAAGTGGGTTGATCGTGCGTGTGGGCACATTTGGGCACCCCTGCAGGGTAAAATCTTATCGATAAGCCGCGTCCGTGGTTATGGACGACTTGGAGCTGTATGACTCGACCATAGACAACTTACACCTGTTGTTTCAATGCTAATAACTTGCTTAGTAAGATAGAACAACTTAAATAATAACTGGTTAAAACTCGTCAACAGTGTGAGTGCCTTTGCTAGTACCTCTTTGCGAAGGGGGAACACGTTGGTTGTGTTATGTTTGCAGAGTATAGAACTGTTAGTTACGCTCTCTCACCTTCTCTGATAGACGACTGTTGTAGAGTGTCTCTATAGGTTTTTAGTGCTTGCGCGCTGCCGCTTAACCCCACCATATTTGCCTATGACGTTCCTCTTGCGTCCTCTAAGTCCCCTGCGTGCCTCAAGTACAAAGGACGACTGGTTGACGAATGCTTATACGTCTTGAAGTCTTGTTAAGTACGAACCCGTACTTATTGCTGCTTCTACGGGATATAACCGGGCAGGTATGAAGATATGTTCGATGAAGACGACGCTAGCAAGGTTACCCTTCCGGCTTGGCCTGGGCAGGGTTGTGGACGCCATCGTTTATCTTCAGGACTCTTAGTCCAATTTGTATCTTGTCCGTACTCGGACGTATCTGATCTTTTGTATGATTTGGATCTTTGTATGTATCTATTTGTATCTTGACTCGTTGGAGTCGTTGTTGTAATATATCTGCTTCTTGTGGGCTCTATTGTAATCCTGTTGTAATGTTACCTCTCGTGATTGATTCCACCCGCATCGCGTGCATGCTTCGGCGTGTACGAGGCGCTTGGTGGTGCGTCTCCTAAAATCGATATCGTGCGGATTTCGGCGGATTCGCTGGGATCCTCATGGTACCGGTTTTGGGGCGTCACACCGGTCACCCCCCCCCCCCCCCCACATGGAAGGGGGGAATCCCACCCCAAGTGGGATTCCCACCTTGGGTAGGTTTCCTTATCACATGGAAGGTTTTGGGTTCGGGTCTTATTTCGGAGACTTGTAGTCCAACACTTGGGGCTTCCACCTATATAATGAGGGCCAAGGGGAGGGGGCCGGCCACCCCAACAACCACAAGGTGGCCGCACCCCTATAGTGGCCGGCGCCCCCTCTCCCCAAACCCTAGCCGCCCCGCTCCTCCACTTCCTGCACGCTTAGCGAAGCTCCGCCGGATTTCTCCACCACCACCGACACCACGCCGTCGTGCTGCCGGACTCAAGAGGAGCTACTACTTCCGCTGGCCGCTGGAACGGGGAGGTGGACGTCGTCTTCATCAACAACCGAACGTGTGACCGAGTACGGAGGTGCTGCCCGTTCGTGGCGCCGTGATCAAGATCTTCTACGCGCTTTTGCAAGCGGCAAGTGAACGTCTACCGCAGCAACAAGAGCCTCATCTTGTAGGCTTTAGAATCTCTTCAAGGGTGAGACTTGATAATCCCCTCGTTGCTACCGTCTTCTAGATTGCATCTTGGCTTGGATTGCGTGTTCGCGGTAGGAAATTTTTTGTTTTCTACGCAACGAATCCCTACAGTTATATATACGAGACTTCTTCCCAGCTGAAGACCGAGAACCTCGTGCTGAAGCTTTTAAGTCATAGACTGAACTAAGCTCCGAGTGTTTTAAGTCGACTTCTGAGATATTACCAATGATAGCCGAGAGAAGCTGACCATCTAGGATGTCATCCTCTTCATCATCGTCTATCACAGGAGTTTCAAGCCCAGTGGAGACGTTCGGAACAACCGTTAAACGATCAAGTTCCGTCTGTCTCAACACATTAGCCGAAACTGAGATCTCATCAGACGTGTTACCCAATGAGACCCCAAGACTATTTAAATTAGAAGAAATACGTGAATCTGAAAAAGAAGTAAAAGACTTGGATGGTTGTTTCGTACCAGTCGTGTCGAGGTTCAGCTCCGCCTTGCGTCGCATGGCTCGCTGCATGACATCCTCGTCCGTCGCCCCCGACCCATCTTCCGCAAGCGCGTACCTTCCACTTCGCCTCACCATCGGCTGAACAACAGGCGGAGGGACAGCGGGAAGAGGCTGCTGCAAGGTGGAGACCGGCGAAGGTGAAGCCGAACGCGGTGACGAAACCGACGAAGTAGACGTATAGTCCGACGCTACAGGGGAAAAGGTCGGTGAAGCCCCCTGTACCGCGGCAGAACGCGGCGAGCCCCCATCTGACGTGGGCATTACCCTTCGTGTAACCAATATTACCCTATTCGGTATTGGCAAACTAGAGGCCCGTGAAGACACCTGAAGGCTGGACGGGCCACTAGGTCGGTGCACCAGAAGATTCCTTGACGGGCAAGACAAGAAAGAGAACAGACAAGGAAAGATTGGATCTAATCTATTGTAAATCTAGTCGTATTCGGTTAGATCTCTTGAGACCTGGCCTCCTATATAAAGGCCAGGAGAGGGGCTGCCGGAGGACACGAACAATCTTAGCAATCTTAGCCAGGAAAAGCTTAGAGCTAGGTAACCCTAGCAACAGCAATCTCGCCTAGATCTCAGCCGAACTATTCGGCACCCCATTGTAACCCATTGTTTTCATAATCAAAGAACAGACAGGCAGGACGTAAGGGTTTTACCTCATCGAGGGCCCCGAACCTGGGTAAATCGCTTTCCCCGCTTGTCTGTGAACCGATGTCTCGCGTCAGCCTACAGGATTCTGTCAACCCTAAGCCCCTATCGGAGGGCATTGGCGAGGAGTACCCTCGACAATTGGCGCCATCTATGGGAAGCCTGTCGGCGCAAGGCAGGTCATCGGCAGCACCAGTTACGTCTGCGGCGTTCTTACTTGAGTCGCCAATGCCAGCAAAGCCAAGAGATCCGGTCCGCTGCGGATCCTTTGAATTCGTACCGTACCGCGAAGAGCTTCACCCGAACCCTATGGCATCGTCTCGCGACGCGGAAGCTGTTTTCAGTGGCGTCCACCTCGTCGTCGACTCCAGAGGTTTCCTTCGCCTCCCCGGCGCCGGTGCGTCCCATTCAAAGGTCGTGCCTCAGGAGGGTATCCCTTCGGCAGCAACCTTAGAGACCTCGCCCAGAGGCATGTGATGACCCACAAGTATAGGGGATCGCAACAGTCTTCGAGGGAAGTAAAACCCAATTTATTGATTCGACACAAGGGGAGACAAAGAACACTTGGAAGCCTTAACAGCGGAGTTGTCAATTCAGCTGCACCTGGAAACAGACTTGCTCGCAAGAGTTTATCAGTAGTAACAGTTTTATAGCAGTAGCAGTAGTGAAATAACAGCAGCAGAGTAACAGAGACAGCAGTAGTGATTTTAGTAAACAGCAGGATTAAAATACTGTAGGCACGGGGACGGATGACGGGCGTTGCATGGATGAGAGAAACTCATGTAACAATCATAGCAGGGCATTTGCAGATAATAATAAAACGGTGTCCAAGTACAAAGCAATCAATAGGCATGTGTTCCATATATAGTCGTGCGTGCTCGCAATGAGAAACTTGCACAACATCTTTTGTCCTACCAGCCGGTGGCAGCCGGGCCTCAAGGGAAACTACTGGATATTAAGGTACTCCTTTTAATAGAGTACCGGAGCAAAGCATTAACACTCCGTGAACACATGTGATCCTCACATCGCTACCATCCCCTCCGGTTGTCCCAATTCTTGTCACTTCGGGGCCATTGGTTCCGGACAGCAACATGTGTATACAACTTATAGGTAAGACCATAAACAATGAATATCATGATGAAACAATAACATGTTCAGATCTGAGATCATGGCACTCGGGCCCTAGTGACAAGCATTAAGCATAACAAGTTGCAACAATATCATCAAAGTACCAATTACGGACACTAGGCACTATGCCCTAACAATCTTATGCTATTACATGACCAATCTCATCCAATCCCTACCATCCCCTTCGGCCTACAGCGGGGGAATTACTCACACATGGATGGGGGAAACATGGCTGGTTGATGTAGAGGCGTTGGTGATGACCCACAAGTATAGGGGATCGCAACAGTCTTCGAGGGAAGTAAAACCCAATTTATTGATTCGACACAAGGGGAGACAAAGAACACTTGGAAGCCTTAACAACGGAGTTGTCAATTCAGTTGCACCTGGAAACAGACTTGCTCGCAAGAGTTTATCAGTAGTAACAGTTTTATAGCACGATGGATAGTGAAATAACAGCACAGAGTAACAGAGACAACGGTAGTGATTTTAGTAAACAGCAGGATTAAAATACTGTAGGCACGGGGACGGATGACGGGCGTTGCATGGATGAGAGAAACTCATGTAACAATCATAGCAGGGCATTTGCAGATAATAATAAAACGGTGTCCAAGTACAAAGCAATCAATAGGCATGTGTTCCATATATAGTCGTGCGTGCTCGCAATGAGAAACTTGCACAACATCTTTTGTCCTACCAGCCGGTGGCAGCCGGGCCTCAAGGGAAACTACTGGATATTAAGGTACTCCTTTTAATAAAGTACCGGAGCAAAGCATTAACACTCCGTGAACACATGTGATCCTCACATCGCTACCATCCCCTCCGGTTGTCCCGATTTCTGTCACTTCGGGGCCATCGGTTCCGGACAGCGACATGTGTATACAACTTATAGGTAAGACCATAAACAATGATTATCTTGATGAAACAATAACATGTTCAGATCTGAGATCATGGCACTCGGGCCCTAGTGACAAGCATTAAGCATAACAAGTTGCAACAATATCATCAAAGTACCAATTACGGACACTAGGCACTATGCCCTAACAATCTTATGCTATTACATGACCAATCTCATCCAATCCCTACCATCCCCTTCGGCCTACAGCGGGGGAATTACTCACACATGGATGGGGGAAACATGGCTGGTTGATGTAGAGGCGTTGGCGGTGATGGCGGTGATGATCTCCTCCAATTCCCGTCCGGCGGAGTGCCAGAACGGAGACTTCTGGCTCCCGCGACGGAGTTTCGCGATGTGGCGGCGTTCTGGAGGGTTTCTGGCGACTTCGACTTCTCTCCTGGTGTTTTTAGGTCGAGGCGAATAAGTAGTCCGAAGGAGGGCGTCGAAGGCCGGCCGAGGGGGCCACACCACAGGGCCGCGCGGGCCCCCCCTGGGCCGCGCCGCCCCATGGTGTGGGGCCCTCGGGCCTCCACTTCAATTGCCCTTCTGGCTCCGTTAGTTTCCTGGGAAAATAGGGCCTTCTGCATAAATTCCGAGGTTTTTCCCGAAAGTTGGATTTCTGCACAAAAACGAGACACCAGAGCAGTTCTGCTGAAAACAGCGTTAGTCCGTGTTAGTTGCATCCAAAATACACAAATTAGAGGCAAAACAATAGCAAAAGTGTTCGGGAAAGTAGATACGTTTTGGACGTATCAACTCCCCCCAAGCTTAGCTTATTGCTTGTCCTCAAGCAATTCAGTTAACAACTGAGCGATAAAAGAACTTTCACGAACACATTTGCTCATATGATGTATATATTCTCATGCAATAGCTAATACTCAAGCAGTTCATAATGAGATACATGCAAATAAGATCATCTAGCAGCTATGTCAATCATGGAGAGGTACCAACAATTAATAAGAAGCATCATGAATCATGTATATAAGCAGGATTGCAATGTTCATAAGAGAGTATGATAAAGTGGTATCTCGCTTGCCTGTATTTGGTTGGCAAAACATAAATGCCCGGGCACCTTTGGAGTTCATAGAAAGACTAGAAGTAGTGATTGTCAAAAGATAAATGCATCAAAGTTATACCACAATCAATCATATTTTGAGACAAGCATATTGTACTAAGAATGACAGTTGTGCTCTCAAGATAGTGCTCAAAGAAATAATGGAGACACAACATAAAAGTAAAAGATTGACCCTTCGCAGAGGGAAGCAGGGATTAACATGCGCTAGAGCTTTTCATTTTTATAAAGACAGGAGTAAAATCATTTTGAGAGGTGTTTGTTGTTGTCAACGAATGGTAATGGGTACACTAACTACCTTGCCAACCGGACTTTCAAGAGCGGCTCCCATGAATTATTGCATATTTATTTGGCACTCCTTCCAACCTTTCTTGCACAAACCATGGCTAACCGAATCCTCGGGTGCCTGCCAACAATCTCATACCATGAAGGAGTGCCTTTTTATTTTAGTTTTATTATGATGATGACACTCCCCCCAACCTTTGCTTACACAAGCCATGGCTAACCGAATCCTTCGGGTGCCGTCCAACAATCACAAACCATGGAGGAGTGTCTATTTAAGTTAATTAATTCGGGACTGGGAATCCCATTGCCAGCTCTTTTTGCAAAATTATTGGATAAGCGGATGTGCCACTAGTACATATGAGAGTCCGTCAAAAGTAAATGACAAGGTTGAAAGCTAAACACCACATACTTCCTCATGAGCTATGAAACATAAACACAAATTTAGAAGCATTTTGAAGGTTTTAAAGGTAGCGCATGAGAATTTACTTGGAATGGTTTGAAATGCCATGCATAGGTATTTATGGTGGACACGCTGGAATAACTTGGTTTTCATGTGGTTGGAAGCACGAGCAGCGTTCCCGCTCAGTACAAGTGAAGGCTAGCAAAAGACTAGGGAGCGACAAATCAAGAGAGCAGTAACTGTCATAATCATGCTTGCGGCAAAATAAATTAACGGAGGCATAAAAGTGATACAAGAACTCTGAAGCAATATAAATCATCGAGGCTTAATTGACTTTTTATTCAGTCATATGCATGCGTGAGCATGTGCCAAGTCGATATAAATGAATTATTCGGAGGAGGATACCACAATGCCATACTTACTTATGAATAAAACAATGCAAACAATCATACATGACATGCTACTCATATTAATAAATTGGAGCTAAACATGAGAGATCATGAACTACTAAACTTTCTCAAATAACATATACCTCACATGAACCAACTAAGCATGCTCACATGGATGAGTATATGTACAAAAATGAAAACAAATAGAGTTCATACCAGCCTCTCACCACAATCAGATTGTCGTAGATCGTCATTATTGCCTTTTCACTTGTGCAGCTTGGATAATATGAAATGAAAACCATGCTCCAGCCACCGAAGACCATTGAACTCATAAAGAACTTTACGAACCAGAGAAGAACAGCAATTTTTTTGGTGTTTTCGAATTTCAAATAAGAACAAGAGGAAACAAACAAACAAAGCAAAATCTTTTTGGGTTTTCTTATAGCAAACTAGCAATAGCAAATAAAGTGAAACAAATGCAAGAAACCAAAGCAAACAAATGGTGAAGAGAAACAACAGAAATATTTTTGGTCTTTTTGTGTTTTGGGAAGGAAACAAAACAAAAACAAGAAATAGCAAACTAAAAGAAACACAGAAAAGCGAGATGGCAGAAATCTGCCAAAACCTGACAGCAGTACAGAAATCGATTTTAACAAAAATCCTACGTTGCTCAGATCGAAAAGTGTTCAACTAATGAAAGTTAGATAACAACCTGGGGAACCTGCACAAAAATTTGCAGCTTAAAATGACGCTCTGGCTATTTTTGACAATTTTTACGGTAACGTTCCAGAATCTGTTTTCAGGCAGCATTTCCCCAAATATCATCTTCCTCTTATTAGAAAACCACTCAAACGAACAAAACAAGTATGCACAAGTATCCAGCAACCATAATATGCAAAGAATGAGTGATGCCGGTATACCTCCCCCCAAGCTTAGGCTTTTGGCCTAAGTGGAGTTTAACCCCAACGAGGGTCGTTGTTCCTCGCCGGTGGGTAGTCCATGGAGTAGTCATAGTAAAGCTCCTGCGCAGAAGAAAAGCGTGGAGGCTCCGCATATCCACCGTGTTGATGCGAGGAACTTGCTGCATCGGATGATGAGTCGAGGTGCTCCTCGACCTCCGTGTCGTCTCTTGCATGTTGACCTCCTCTCTCTATGTGTGCATCTAGTGCACCCTCTGTGACCGACCAATCTCCCCTGGAATCAAGGTTAGACAAAACAGGCGCAGGCAATCTTACTAGTTTCTCAGTTTTCTTAGTTATTCTCCAAACTTTCTTATAAAATATCATCTTATAATACAGGTTACCCAAGTTGGAGGAATCTGAAACAAATTCATGTTTAATCATAGAGGCTATGTCAAGTTTTTCTATGGGGAACGGAATATCAAAATGATGAGGTTCTACATTATGAAAAGCTAGTAAACGAGAGGCGATGAGACCTCCACAAATTCCACCTTTCTCGCGGTTAGTAGCAAGTCTATAAGCTATTAATGCCCCCAAATTATAAGACCTACTATTTTGCAGTGCTGCAGCTAGAAAAGCCAAATCCGGGATAGAAAGTTTACCACCAATCCTTTTAGCAAGAACGCACTTGGTAATAAAATAGGCAAAGTAGCGGATAGCCGGGAGCTGAATACTAGTGATTTTACCACTTTCACCTGAGAAACTCCTTCCATCGCAAATCATCTTGTAGAGATCCGAGAGTTCTTGCGGCGATCCCTTTATCTTCTCACATGATCCCCATTGCGGTACTCTAATTGCTGCACAAAAAGCACTAAATGGCAAGTTGACAGCTTTATTGTAAATTTTATCTTGGACCGTGGGGTTAGATCGCGACCAATTGAACTTGAAGTCCTGCACAAAAGACATAGTTAATTTCACATATTGTCTTGGCTCTCCTTCAACAAAGTCACTCAGCCCTGCACGAGAAATTAGAGTTTGAACATCTTCAAATATCCCCGCGCTTCTCATGAAATCCGCGCACGGGTAGTAAGAGGGGTATACTCCGTCTTCACGATTGACCATCATAACTTGTTGGACTTCCAATTCTTGCTGGTTCAAGTGATATCTATTCCACTCCATTTTCTGAAATTTCAACAACCAATATAGAAATTTGATTTGGTGACAAATAATTGAAGGAAACTACCATAGGAACTTGCTAGAGTACTAATCATGCATCAAAACTAGTTTCTACCACTTAGAACAAGCATGCAAGCTCACTAAACATGTTACCTACAGCAGCAAAATATTCAAGATATACTCAACCAAACGAAATTCTACTTGGATGGGTGGAGGAGTCACATACCGAAGAGCAAATGTGCCAAATTTCAGACAGAAATCTGGGCTGAGCAAAGAGATCGAAAAATCTGGAGCTCTGGAGCAAAAACGCGAGTGAGAGGAACTTGGTGTCGATTTTTTCGGGAGAGAGAAGAGTCTGGGAGGAAGAGATGGCAAAGTGGGGCAGAGGGGGACCCACACCACATGGTGGCGCGGCCACCTCCTTGGCCGCGCCGGCCTGTGGTCTGGCGCCCTCTTGTGCCCCACAGGTCATCCTCTGGTGCTCCCAGGTGCCTCGTGGAAAAATAGGACCAACGGTATAATTTTTGTGAATTTTTGAAAACTTTGAAAAACGCACATTTCTGGGTATTTAGTTTATTATTACTGGCCAGGAAAAAATTTTGAAATCTTCGAATAACTCAAGAACTTTGCAAATTAAAAATGCTACAGCAACTAGAGCAAGTGGAGGAAGAAAGATATGTTGTTTACCTTTCTATGCATATAAAAAGTATCCGTTAACAAGGTTGATCAAGTCTTGTCACCAAATAAATTTTACATAGCATAAGAAGAAATAAACCTCAAATCAATCATGTTACCTTGAATTGTATTGATATGGATCCAATCACGAGAGTTTGATATTCTTCCTTAGGCTCATATATAGGACAATCAATAGTTCCCACTTTGATAGTTCTCACATTAGAAATAGTATTAACTCCACACGCTTTCTCGATCCTCTTGGGAAAATAAACGGTATGCTCCCTATCATCAACATTGAAAGTAACCTTTCCTTTATTGCAATCAATAACAGCCCCTGCGGTGTTAAGAAAAGGTCTCCCAAGAATAATAGACATATTATCATCTTCAGGCATTTCCAACACAACAAAATCAGTTAATATCAAGCAGTTAGTAGTAACTTGAACAGGAACATTCTCACATATACCAACAGGAATAGCTGTGGATTTATCAGCCATTTGCAAAGATATATCAGTAGGTATCAACTTATCTAAGTAAAGTCTCTTATAAAGAGAAAAAGGCATAACACTAACACCGGCTCCCAAGTCACATAGAGCAGTTTTAACATAATTATTCTTGATAGAACAAGGAATAGTAGGTATACCTGGGTCGCCCAACTTCTTTGGAATTTTGCCATTGAAAGAGTAATTAGCAAGCATAGTGGAAATTTCCTCATTGGGGATTTTCCTTTTGTTAGTAACAATATCTTTCATATACTTTGAATAAGGTGGCAATTTAATAGCATCAGTCAAAGGGATTTGCAAGAATAAAGGTTTCATCCAATCACAAAATTTATTATAGTGTTCTTCTTCCTTTGATTTTAGTTTCTTAGCAGGAAAAGGCATTTGCTTTTGCACCCAAGGTTCTCTTTCATTACCATGTTTCTCGGCAATAAAGTCTTCTTTAGTGTACTTTTTATTTTTAGCATGCTTTTCAGGTTCTTCTTCAACCTCTTCTTTATCAGGAGTATCATTCTTATCATTATCATTATCATTATCATTATCATTATCATGTTCATTACCACTTTCAGTTTTAGCATCAGAAATAGAAATACTATTAGGATCATTAACAGGTTCGGAGGATTCTACAGCATTTTTATGTTTCTTCTTCTTTTTCTTCCTAGAATGAACACTAGGTTCAATGCGTTGAGAATCTTGTTCAATTCTTTTGGGATGCCCTTCAGGATATAGAGGATCCTGGGTAGAGACACCACCTCTAGTTGTTACTTCATAAGCATGTTTCTCTTTAGAATTATTCCCTAACAAGTCATTTTGCACTTTAGTGAGTTGATCAATTTGAGTTTGAATCATATGAAAATGTTTAACAAGCATCTTAACATCATTGGAGGTTCTCTCTACAATATCATGCAATTCACTAATAGCTCGAGAATTTTCCATTAAATGATTCTCTACTCTCATATTAAAATTTTCTTGCTTAACAATATAATTATCAAACTCATCTAAGCATTGTGCAGGAGGTTTCGAATACGGAATATCCTCCCTAGTAAAGCGTTGAAGGGAGTTTACCTCAATCATGGATGAAGGGGGAATTATCTCACATATATCTTCAATAGGAGGTAGATTCTTCACATCTTCAGATTTAATACCTTTCTCCTTGAGAGACTTCTTGGCTTCCCTCATATCTTCATCATTCAATTCAATTAAACCCCTCTTCTTAAATATTGGAGTTGGAGTTGGTTCAGGCGTAGTCCATTCATCATGATTCCGGCTTATTTTAGCCAATAATTCTTCAGCGTCATCCGGAGTTCTTTTCCTGAAAACACAACCAGCACAACTATCCAGGTATGCCCTAGACTCAATGGTTAGTCCACTATAAAATATATCAAGTAAATCATGCTTTTCCGGATCATGCTCAAAGCCGAGCTCTAATAAGAGAGCAGAATCTCGACCAAGCCTCAGGCAATTTCTCTTCATCTTCCTGATTAAAATTATAAATTCTCTGCAAAGCAATATGTTGAGCACTAGCAGGAAAGTATTTGCGGAAGAAAACATCAAGCAATTCTTTCGGACTTTTAATAGAATTTGGTGGCAAATTATTATACCAAGTTTTAGCATCATCCTTTAATGAGAATGGAAATATTTTAGCAACAAAGTAAGTACGCATCTTAACATCATCAGAAAACAAGCTACTAAGAGTAGATAACTCAGTCATGTGTTCAACAGCACTTTCTTTTTCAGTACCACAAAAGGGTGTTTTCTCAACAATAGCTATATGAGATAGATCAAGAGAAAAATCATAATCTTTATCCTTAATGTTTATGGGAGATGTGGCAAACTTAGGATCAGGAGACAGTTTATATCTAACAGCATGTTCTGCAAGCAACTTTTTAATTTTTCTTGCATCAGTAGTAGCATTGCATTTTTCAATAAAATCATCATTAAGCTCCACATAATCTTCCTCAGGATCATCACTAAAATAACCAAGTTTAGGTGAACTAATAGGTGTAGTAGCATTAGGAGTTTCAGTATTTTCAATTTGTCTAGACCTAGCAATTGTAGCATCTAGAAAAGATCCCAATGAACCACTATCATCAAGCACAGCAGAAGCATTATCAATATTATGAGAGTGTTCAGATTCAGCAGATGTACCCACATGCGAAGCATGTGACGGTGAAACAAGTTTATCAATCACAGATGGTGAATCAAGTGCAGCGGAGGTATTCAGAATTGTACCTTTTCTTGTAGTGGATGGTAATATGGCGATCTTAGTATCGCGAGGTTTACCCATGATGGAGAATTTGCAGCGAACAATATTAATCCAAGTGAACTTCCAAATAAAGCTATGTTCCCCGGCAACGGCGCCAGAAAACGGTCTTGATGACCCACAAGTATAGGGGATCGCAACAGTCTTCGAGGGAAGTAAAACCCAATTTATTGATTCGACACAAGGGGAGACAAAGAACACTTGGAAGCCTTAACAACGGAGTTGTCAATTCAGTTGCACCTGGAAACAGACTTGCTCGCAAGAGTTTATCAAGAGGTAACAGCTTTATAGCAGATGAGAGTGAAATAACAGCGACGAGTAACGAGACAGCAGTAGTGATTTTAGTAAACAGCAGGATTAAAATACTGTAGGCACGGGGACGGATGACGGGCGTTGCATGGATGAGAGAAACTCATGTAACAATCATAGCAGGGCATTTGCAGATAATAATAAAACGGTGTCCAAGTACAAAGCAATCAATAGGCATGTGTTCCATATATAGTCGTGCGTGCTCGCAATGAGAAACTTGCACAACATCTTTTGTCCTACCAGCCGGTGGCAGCCGGGCCTCAAGGGAAACTACTGGATATTAAGGTACTCCTTTTAATAAAGTACCGGAGCAAAGCATTAACACTCCGTGAACACATGTGATCCTCACATCGCTACCATCCCCTCCGGTTGTCCCGATTTCTGTCACTTCGGGGCCATCGGTTCCGGACAGCGACATGTGTATACAACTTATAGGTAAGACCATAAACAATGATTATCTTGATGAAACAATAACATGTTCAGATCTGAGATCATGGCACTCGGGCCCTAGTGACAAGCGTTAAGCATAACAAGTTGCAACAATATCATCAAAGTACCAATTACGGACACTAGGCACTATGCCCTAACAATCTTATGCTATTACATGACCAATCTCATCCAATCCCTACCATCCCCTTCGGCCTACAGCGGGGGAATTACTCACACATGGATGGGGGAAACATGGCTGGTTGATGTAGAGGCGTTGGCGGTGATGGCGGTGATGATCTCCTCCAATTCCCCGTCCCGGCGGAGTGCCAGAACGGAGACTTCTGGCTCCCGCGACGGAGTTTCGCGATGTGGCGGCGTTCTGGAGGGTTTCTGGCGACTTCGACTTCTCTCCTGGTGTTTTTAGGTCGAGGCGAATAAGTAGTCCGAAGGAGGGCGTCGGAGGCCGGCCGAGGGGGCCACACCACAGGGCCGCGCGGGCCCCCCCTGGGCCGCGCCGCCCCATGGTGTGGGGCCCTCGGGCCTCCACTTCAATTGCCCTTCTGGCTCCGTTAGTTTCCTGGGCCATGCGGGCCTTCTGCATAAATTCCGAGGTTTTTCCCGAAAGTTGGATTTCTGCACAAAAACGAGACACCAGAGCAGTTCTGCTGAAAACAGCGTTAGTCCGTGTTAGTTGCATCCAAAATACACATATTAGAGGCAAAACAATAGCAAAAGTGTTCGGGAAAGTAGATACGTTTTGGACGTATCAGTTGGCGGTGATGGCGGCGATGATCTCCTCCAATTCCCCGTCCCGGCGGAGTGCCAGAACGGAGACTTCTGGCTCCCGCGACGGAGTTTCGCGATGTGGCGGCGTTCTGGAGGGTTTCTGGCGACTTCGACTTCCCCCCGTGCGTTTTTAGGTCGAGGCCGATAAATAGTCCGAAGGAGGGCGTCGGAGGCCGGCCGAGGGGGCCACACCACAGGGCCGCGCGGGCCCCCCCTGGGCCGCGCCGCCCTATGGTGTGGGGCCCTCGGGCCTCCACCTGACTTGTCCTTCTGGCTCCGTTAGTTTCATGGGAAAATAGGGCCTTCTGCATAAATTCCGAGGATTTTCCCGAAAGTTGGATTTCTGCACAAAAACGAGACACCAGAGCAGTTCTGCTGAAAACAGCGTTAGTCCGTGTTAGTTGCATCCAAAATACACAAATTAGAGGCAAAACAATAGCAAAAGTGTTCGGGAAAGTAGATACGTTTTGGACGTATCAACTCCCCCCAAGCTTAGCTTATTGCTTGTCCTCAAGCAATTCAGTTAACAACTGAGCGATAAAAGAACTTTCACGAACACATTTGCTCATATGATGTATATATTCTCATGCTATGGCTAATACTTAAGCAATTCATAATGAGACACATGCAAATAAGATCATCTAACAGCTATGTCAATCATGGAGAGGTACCAACAATTAATAGTAAGCATCATGAATCATGTATATAAGCAGGATTGCAATGTTCATAAGAGAGTATGATAAAGTGGTATCTCGCTTGCCTGTATTTGATTGGCAAAACATAAATGCCCCGGCACCTCTGGAGTTCATAGAAAGACTAGAAGCAGTGATTGTCAAAAGATAAATGCATCAAAGTTATACCACAATCAATCATATTTTGAGACAAGCATATTATACTAAGAATGACAGTTGTGCTCTCAAGATAGTGCTCAAAGAAATAATGGAGACACAACATAAAAGTAAAAGATTGACCCTTCGCAGAGGGAAGCAGGGATTAACATGCGCTAGAGCTTTTCATTTTTATAAAGACAGGAGTAAAATTATTTTGAGAGGTGTTTGTTGTTGTCAACGAATGGTAATGGGTACACCAACTACCTCGCCAACCGGATTCTCAAGAGCGGCTCCCATGAATTATTTGCATATTTATGTAGCACTCCTTCCAACCTTTCTTACACAAACCATGGCTAACCGAATCCTCGGGTGCCTGCCAACAATCTCATACCATGAAGGAGTGCCTTTTTATTTTAGTTTTATTATGATGATGACACTCCCCCCAACCTTTGCTTACACAAGCCACGGCTAACCGAATCCTTCGGGTGCCGTCCAACAATCACAAACCATGGAGGAGTGTCTATTTAAGTTAATTAATTCGGGACTGGGAATCCCATTGCCAGCTCTTTTTGCAAAATTATTGGATAAGCGGATGTGCCACTAGTCCATATGAGAGTCCGTCAAAAGTAAATGACAAGGTTGAAAGCTAAACACCACATACTTCCTCATGAGCTATGAAACATAAACACAAATTTAGAAGCATTTTGAAGGTTTTAAAGGTAGCGCATGAGAATTTACTTGGAATGGTTTGAAATGCCATGCATAGGTATTTATAGTGGACACTCTGGAATAACTTGGTTTTCATGTGTTTGGAAGCACGAGCAGCGTTCCCGCTCAGTACAAGTGGAGGCTAGCAATAGACTAGGGAGCGACAAATCAAGAGAGCAGTAACTATCATAATCATGCTTGCGGCAAAATAAATTAACGGAGGCATAAAAGTGATACAAGAACTCTGAAGCAATATAGATCATCGAGGCTTAATTGACTTTTTGTTCAGTCATATGCATGCGTGAGCATGTGCCAAGTCGATATAAATGAATTATTCAGAGGAGGATACCACAATGCCATACTTACTTATGAATAAAACAATGCAAGCAAACATCCATGACATGCTACTCATATTAATAGATTGGAGCTAAACATGAGAGATCATAAACTACTAGACTTTCTCAAATAACATATACCTCACATGAACCAACTAAGCATGCTCACATGGATGAGTATATGTACAAAAATGAAAACAAATAGAGTTCATACCAGCCTCTCACCACAATCAGATTGTCGTAGATCGTCATTATTGCCTTTTCACTTGTGCAGCTTGGATAATATGAAATGAAAACCACGCTCCAGCCACCGAAGACCATTGAACTCATAAAGAACTTTACAAACCAAAGAAGAACAGCAAATATTTTTGGTGTTTTCGAATTAGAAACAAGAACAAAAGGAAACAAACAAACAAAGCAAAATCTTTTTGGGTTTTCTTATAGCAAACTAGCGATAGCAAATAAAGTAAAACAAATGCAAGAAACCAAAGCAAACAAATGGTGAAGAGAAACAACAGAAATATTTTTTGTCTTTTTGTGTTTTGGAAAGGAAACAAATCAAAAACAAGAAATAGCAAACTAAAAGAAACACAGAAAAGCGAGATGGCAGAAATCTGCCAAAACCTGACAGCAGTACAGAAATCGATTTTTACAAAAATCTTATGTTGCTCAGATCGAAAAGTGTTCAACTAATGAAAGTTAGATAACAACCTGGGGAACCTGCACAAAAATTGGCAGCTTAAAATGACGCTCTGGCTATTTTTGAGAATTTTTACGGTAACATTCCAGAATCTGTTTTCAGGCAGCACTTCCCCAAATATCATCTTCCTCTCATTAGAAAACCACTCAAACGAACAAAACAAGTATGTACAAGTATCCAGCAACCATAATATGCAAAGAATGAGTGATGCCAGTATACCTCCCCCCAAGCTTAGGCTTTTGGCCTAAGTGGAGTTCAACCCCAACGAGGGTCGTTGTTCCTCGCCGGTGGGTAGTCCATGGAGTAGTCATAGTAAAGTTCCTGTGCAGAAGAAAAGCGTGGAGGCTCCGCATATCCACCATGACAATGCGAGGAACTTGCTGCATCGGATGATGAGTCGAGGTGCTCCTCGACCTCCGTGTCATCTCTTGCATGTTGACCTCCTCTCTCTATGTGTGCATCCAGTGCACCTTCTGTGACCGACCAATCTCCCCTGGAATCAAGGTTAGACAAAACAGGCGCAGGCAATCTTACTAGTTTCTCAGTTTTCTTAGTTATTCTCCAGACTTTCTTATAAAATGTCATCTTGTAAAATAGGTTACCCAAGTTGGAGGAATCAGAAACAAATTCATGTTTAATCATAGAGGCTATATCAAGTTTTTCTATGTGGAATGGAATATCAAAATGATGAGGTTCTACATTATGAAAAGCCAGTAAACGAGAGGCGATGAGACCTCCACAAATTCCACCTTTCTCACGGTTAGTAGCAAGTCTATAGGCTATCAATGCCCCCAAATTATAAGTCTTACTATTTTGCAGTGCCGCAGCTAGAAAAGCCAAATCCGGGATAGAAAGTTTACCACCAATCCTTTTAGCAAGAACGCATTTGGTAATAAAATAGGCAAAGTAGCGGACAGCTAGGAGCTGAATACTAGTGATTTTACCATTATCCCCTAAGAAACTCCTTCCATCGCTAATCATCTTGAAGAGGTCCAAGAGTTCTTGCGGCGATCCCCTTATCTTCTCGCATGACCCCCATTGCGGTACTCTAATTGCTGCACAAAAAGCACTAAATGGCAAGTTGACAGCTTTATTGTAAATTTTATACTGGACCGTGGGGTTAGATCGCGACCAATTGAACTTGAAGTCCTGCACAAAAGACATAGTTAGTTTTACATATTGTCTTGGCTCTCCTTCAACAAAGTCACTCAGCCCTGCACGAGAAATTAGACTTTGAACATCTTCAAGTATTCCCGCGCTTCTCATAAAATCCGCGCACGGGTAGTAAGAGGGGTATACTCCCTCTTCACGATTGACTCTCATAACTTGTTGGACTTCCAATTCTTGCTGGTTCAAGTGATATCTATTCCACTCCATTTTCTGAAATTTTAACAAACAATATAGAAATTTGATTTGGTGACATATAATTGAGGGAAACTACCATAGGAACTTGCTAGAGTACTAATCATGCATCAAAGCTAGTTTCTACCACTTAGAACAAGCATGCAAGCTCACTAAACATGTTACCTACAGCAGCAAAATATTCAAGATATACTCAACCAAACAAAATTCTACTTGGATGGGTGGAGGAGTCACATACCAAGGAGCAAATGTGCCAAATTTCAGCAAGAAATCTGGGCTGAGCAAAGAGATCGAGAAATCTGGAGCTCTGGAGCAAAAATGCGAGAGAGAGGAACTTGGTACGAGTTTTTTCGGGAGAGAGAAGGTGCTGGGAGAAAGAGATGACAAAGTGGGGCAAGGGGGGCCCACACCACATGGTGGCGCGGCCACCTCCTTGGCCGCGCCGGCCTGTGGTTTGGCGCCCTCTGGTGCCCCACAGGTCATCCTCTGGTGCTCCCAGGTGCCTCGTCGAAAAATAGGACCAACGGTATAATTTTTGTGAATTTTTGAAAACTTTGAAAAATACATATTTCTGGGTATTTAGTTTATTATTACTGGCCAGGAAATTTTTTGAAATCTTCAATTAACTAAGGAACTTTGCAAATTAAAAGTGCTACAGCAACTAGAGCAAGTGGAGGAAGAAAGAGATGTTGTTTACCCTCTCTATGCATGTAAAAGGTATTTGTTAACAAGGTTGATCAAGTCTTGTCACCAAATAAATTTTACAAAGCATAAGAAGAAATAAACCTCAAATCAATCATGTTACCTTGAATTGTATTGATATGGATCCAATCACAAGAGTTTGATATTCTTCCTTAGGCTCATATATAGGACAATCAATAGTTCCCACTTTGATAGTTCTCACATTAGAAATAGTATTAACTCCACACGCTTTCTCAATCCTCTTGGGGAAATAAACGGTATGTTCCCTATCATCAACATTGAAAGTAACCTTTCCTTTATTGCAATCAATAACAGCCCCTGCGGTGTTAAGAAAAGGTCTCCCAAGAATAATAGACATATTATCATCTTCAGGCATTTCCAACACAACAAAATCAGTTAATATCAAGCAGTTAGTAGTAACTTGAACAGGAACATTCTCACATATACCAACAGGAATAGCAGTAGATTTATCAGCCATTTGCAAAGATATATCAGTAGGTATCAACTTATCTAAGTAAAGTCTCTTATAAAGAGAAAAAGGCATAACACTAACACCGGCTCCCAAGTCACATAGAGCAGTTTTAACATAATTATTCTTAATAGAACATGGAATAGTAGGTATACCTGGGTCGCCCAACTTCTTTGGAATTTTGCCATTGAAAGAGTAATTAGCAAGCATAGTGGAAATTTCCTCATTGGGGTTTTTCCTTTTGTTAGTAACAATATCTTTCATATACTTTGAATAAGGAGGCAATTTAATGGCATCAGTCAAAGGGATTTGCAAGAATAAAGGTTTCATCCAATCACAAAATTTATTATAGTGTTCTTCTTCCTTTGATTTTAGTTTCTTAGCAGGAAAAGGCATTTGCTTTTGCACCCAAGGTTCTCTTTCATTACCATGTTTCTCAGCAATAAAATCTTCTTTAGTGTACTTTTTATTTTTAGTATGATTTTCAGGTTCTTCTTCAATCTCTTCTTTATCAGGAGTATCATTCTTATCATTATCATGTTCATTACCACTTTCAGTTTCAGCATCAGAAATAGAAATACTATTAGGATCATTAACAGGTTCAGAGGATTCTACAACATTTTTATGTTTCTTCTTCTTTTTCTTCCTAGAATGAGCACTAGGTTCAATGTGTTGAGAATCTTGTTCAATTCTTTTGGGATGCCCTTCAGGATATAGAGGATCCTGGGTAGAGACACCACCTCTAGTTGTTACTTCATAAGCATGTTTCTCTTTAGAATTATTCCCTAACAAGTCATTTTGCACTTTAGTGAGTTGATCAATTTGAGTTTGAATCATATGAAAATGTTTAACAAGCATCTTAACATCATTGGAGGTTCTCTCCACAATATCATGCAATTCACTAACAGCTCGAGAATTTTCCATTAAATGATTCTCTACTCTCATATTAAAATTTTCTTGCTTAACAATATAATTATCAAACTCATCTAAGCATTGTGCAGGAGGTTTCGAATACGGAATATCTTCCCTAGTAAAGCGTTGAAGGGAGTTTACCTCAATCATGGATGAAGGGGGAATTATCTCACATATATCTTCTATAGGAGGTAGATTCTTCACATCTTCAGATTTAATACCTTTCTCCTTGAGAGACTTCTTGGCTTCCCTCATATCTTCATCATTCAATTCAATTAAACCCCTCTTCTTTAATATTGGCGTTGGAGTTGGTTCAGGCGTAGTCCAATCATCATGATTCCGGCTTATTTTAGCCAATAATTCTTCAGCGTCGTCTGGAGTTCTTTTCCTAAAAACACAACCAGCACAACTATCCAGGTATGCCCTAGACTCAATGGTTAGTCCACTATAAAATATATCAAGTAAATCATGCTTTTCCAGATCATGATCAGGCCGAGCTCTAATAAGAGAGCAAAATCTCGCCCAAGCCTCAGGCAATTTCTCTTCATCTCCCTGGTCAAAATTATAAATTCTCTGCAAAGAAATATGTTGAGCACTAGCAGGAAAGTATTTGCGGAAGAAAACATCAAGCAATTCTTTTGGACTTCTAATAGAATTAGGTGGCAAATTATGATACCAACTTTTAGCGTCATCCTTTAATGAGAATGGAAAGATTTTAGCAACAAAGTAAGTACGCATCTTGACATCATCAGAAAACAAGCTACTTAGAGTAGATAACTCAGTCATGTGTTCAACAGCACTTTCTTTTTCAGTACCACAAAAGGGTGTTTTCTCAACAATAGCTATATGAGATAGATCAAGAGAAAAATCATAATCTTTATCCCTAATGTTTATAGGAGACGTGGCAAACTTAGGATCAAGAGACAGTTTATATCTAACAGCATGTTCTGCAAGCAACTTTTTAATTTTTCTTGCATCAGTAGTAGCATTGCATTTTTCAATAAAATCATCATTAAGCTCCACATAATCTTCATCAGGATCATCACTAAAATAATCAAGTTCGGGTGAACTAACAGGTGTAGTAGCATTAGGAGTTTCAGTATTTTCAATTCGTCTAGACCTAGCAATTGTAGCATCTAGAAAGGATCCCAATGAACCACTATCATCAAGCACAGCAGAAACATTATCAATATTATGAGAGTTTTCAGATTCAGCAGAAGTACCCGCATGCGAAGCATGTGGCGGTGAAACAAGTTTATCAATCACAGATGGTGAATCAAGAGCAGCAGAGGTATTCAGAATTGTACCTTTTCTTGTAGTGGATGGTAATATGGCGATCTTAGTATCGCGAGGTTTACCCATGATGGAGAATTTGCAGCGAACAATATTAATCCAAGTGAACTTCCAAATAAAGCTATGCTCCCCGGCAACGGCGCCAGAAAATAGTCTTGATGACCCACAAGTATAGGGGATCGCAACAGTCTTCGAGGGAAGTAAAACCCAATTTATTGATTCGACACAAGGGGAGACAAAGAACACTTGGAAGCCTTAACAATGAGTTGTCAATTCAGCTGCACCTGGAAACAGACTTGCTCGCAAGAGTTTATCAGTAGTAACAGTTTTATAGCAGTAGCAGTAGTGAAATAACAGCAGCAGAGTAACAGAGACAGCAGTAGTGATTTTAGTAAACAACAGGATTAAAATACTGTAGGCACGGGGACGGATGACGGGCGTTGCATGGATGAGAGAAACTCATGTAACAATCATAGCAGGGCATTTGCAGATAATAATAAAACGGTGTCCAAGTACAAAGCAATCAATAGGCATGTGTTCCATATATAGTCGTGCGTGCTCGCAATGAGAAACTTGCACAACATCTTTTGTCCTACCAGAGGGTAGAACAGTAGTCCACTCCCGATGCTATGACATGTCGTCGATCAGAGGACGCACCCGTTCCCCACACCTCTCAGCTACAGAGCAACTTGAGGAGCCATGCTATCTTCACTCTTACTTCGATCCTAAGGATGGCCGGGAGAAGTCCAGCCATCTATTAAGGAACTGCCGACACTTCCTGGAGATTCGACAGTTCTGCGACGACCTCAGAACCGAAGCTGCATCAAGAGTCCGCGTAATGGAAGAGAAAGCAAGGTCCCATGGTCATTAGCCAGAGCCATATGTACCAGAACCATACGAGCCAATGGAAAAAGATGAATATGTACCAGTCGAGGCATTTCCAGCACTGCGTGGACAAATCAACATGATCCACAAAACCAGCTTTTCGAAAAGAGAAATCAAAAAGTTCTCCCGAGAAGTAAAATACGCAGAAGTGGCCATGGTGGATACGCCAGATTTTATCGATTGGTCAGAGCAGAGCATCACCTTCAGCAGGGCGGACCACCCGAAGGCCGTCCCAAGGCCCGGTCACGCGGCCCTTGTCCTGGAAGCACAGATTGGGGGATACAATATGGGCAAAGTATTTATGGATGGAGGAAGCGGCCTGAACTTGTTATTCGCCAGCACAATGAGGGCAATGGGTTTGACAGTTGACATGCTAAAAGAATCCGACACAGGGTTCCATGGCATCATACCAACTCGACCCGCTTACTCGCTGGGCAAAACATCGTTGGACGTAGTCTTCGGCACGGCCAGTAACTTCAGGAAAGAGAGGGTCGAATTCGAGGTGGTCGACTGGGAATCTCAGTACCACGCCATCCTCGGCAGACCTGCGTTTGCCAAATTCATGACCGTGCCTCATTATGCGTACCTGAAACTAAAGATGCCAGGCAACAACGGGACCCCAATAACCGTTCATGGCAGTTTCGCTCGGTCAGATAACTGCGACAGGGAATTTCAGAAGATCGCCTCGAAGTTTGGAGCCAAAGAAGAACTCAACGCGATCGACGCCACTACAGATCACACACAGCCACCAGCCGACAATCGAAACACAAGATCCGATGAGTTCGATACTGCAAAGGAAACCAAAAAGCTGCAAGTGCACCCTACTGATCCGAAGAAAACGGTCAACACCTCGGCTGACCTAGCTGTCGCATAGGAAAGCGCGCTCATCGAGTTCCTCCGTGAGCGCTGGGAGATATTTGCATGGGAGCCATCCGACATGCCAGGTATCCCCAGGGAACTCACTGAGCACGCCCTAAATGTTGACCCGACGGCCAAGCCGATACTGAGATCGATGCGGCGATTCTCCGAACCAAAAAGAAGAGCAATCGGTGAAGAAGTTAATCGACTCCGCAAGGCGGGATTTATCCGAGAGCTTAAGGAATCTGACTGGGTGGCTAATCCAGTCATGGTGCCGAAGAAGGACACCACCGCCCTCCGCATGTGCATCGATTACACTAGCCTAAACAAACACTGCCCGAAAGACCACTTCCCATTGCCCAGAATAGATCAAATAGTCGACTCTACGGCCGGGTGCGATCGTCTCTCTTTCCTTGACGCATACTCCGGATACAATCAGATCAAATTGAAGAAGGAGGATCAGGAATTAACCGCGTTCATCACTCCACACGGCGTTTTTTGTTACAACGTCATGACCTTCGGGTTGAAAAATGCGGGAGCTACTTACCAACGCTGCATGCAAGCCTGCCTCGCGGAACAGATCGGAAGGAACATTGAAGTCTACATCGACGATATCGTGGTGAAAACAAAGCACGCAGCCACACTCATCGACGACTTGCGGGAAACCTTTGACAATCTGGACAAATATAAAATCAAGCTGAACCCCAAGAAATGTTTCTTCGGAGTGCCAGGAGGGCAAGTACTCGGGTACTTCATATCAGCCAGAGGAATCGAGGCTAATCCCTTGAAGATCAAAGCTATTCTCGACATGGAGCCGCCAAAGAATCTGCACCAAGTGCAGCAGTTGGCAGGCCGTTTAGCAGCGCTTAGCAGGTTCATTGCGAAGCTAGGGGAGAAAGCTTTGCCCTTCTACAATTTGATGAAAAAGTCAGAAAAGTTCGAGTGGACAAAGGAAGCACAAGACTCCTTTGACAACTTGAAGAAAATCCTATCGACTTCCCCGGTGCTCGTAACTCCACGCGAAAAGGAGACATTGCTGATGTACATAGCCGCTACAGCTCAAGTCTTCAGTAGTGTTTTGGTTGTTGAACGAGAAGAAGCAGGGAGAGTTCATGGCGTGTAGAGGCCCGTTTATTACCTCAGTGAAGTACTTACCCCCGCAAGACAGAGGTACCCTCATCACCAGAAGTTGGCATATGCAGTATGGAGGTCGGCTCGCAAGCTGAGGCACTACTTCACGGAGCACCCAATCAAAGTTGTGAGCGAAGCACCATTAAAGAGCATAATGACCAACCCGGAAGCCACAGGTCGAGTGTCTCAATGGGCTATCGAGTTAGCACCACACGACATAACTTACGTCAACCGAACAGCGGTAAAATCCCAAATCCTCCCAGATTTTGTGGCAGATTGGATCCAATCACAAACACCGGCAACACCCGACATGTCAGGGTCATGGGTGATGTACTTTGATGGGTCAAAGCGGAGTACAGGAGCAGGGGCAGGAGTAGTGCTGATATCACCACAAGGAGACAAAATGAAGTATATACTACGTATGAATTTCTCCCTGCCGACAAACAACGAAGCAGAATACGAAGCACTGCTGCACGGAATGAAAATGGCGAAGGCATGTGGCGCTACGCGCCTAGAGATCTACGGAGATTCGAACTTGGTGGTCCAGCAGTCAATGAACCTGTGCGATGCAGTCAGTGATAACATGGTTGCTTATCGGCAGCTGTATCAGAACATGGAGGCTAAATTCGAAGGATGTGAGCTTAAGCACATCGGCAGAGCCAGTAACGAGGAAGCCGACACTTTGGCAAACATCGGGTCCACATGCTCCCCCATCCCAGATGGAGTTTTTTATGAAGTGATCACTCAAAGATCAATTAAAGAAAAGCCATCCGCAAAATCATCGGTTGAAGAATTGGAAAAGAGCTCACTGCAAAAACCTTCGGCTGAAGAACCTCCAGTCCTTTCTTCCGAACAAGTTCTCCTCCTCGAGCCTCTATGGACCGAACCATTCCTAGCGTACCTGTCGAAGCAAGAGCTGCCGTAAGACTCGTGGAAGCAAAGCGAATCGTCAGACGATCAAAAGCCTTCACAGTAATAAATGGTGAGCTTTACAAGCGCAGCATCTCAGGGATCTTCCAAAGGTGCATCGCCATTGACGATGGAAAGGCACTGTTACGTGAGATACATGAAGGAACCTGTGGGCATCACGCAGGGAGCAGAGCCCTTGTGGCAAAAGCCTTCAGGGCAGGATTTTATTGGCCAACGGCAGCTTCGGATGCTAGGGATTTAGTCATGAAGTGCGATGCGTGCCAATGTTTCTCATCGAAACCACACGCTCCTGCAACGGATTTAATGACAATACCCTTGGCATGGCTGTTCGCTCAATGGGGACTCGATCAAGTTGGACCGTTGCCAAGATCGTCACCCGGAGGACACACGTACTTACTGGTTGCAGTCGACAAATTCACTAAGTGGATCGAGGTAGTACCAGTGCGAAACCAAAAGGCTGAAACGGCGGTCCAATTCTTTAAAGGAATAACCTGTCGATTCGGTATGCCCCACAGCATCGTCACAGACATTGGCTCCAACTTTGACTCTGAGGAGTTCAGGAAATTTTGCGATGATGGAGGAATCAAATTGAAATTCGCATCAGTCTCTCACCCCCAGACCAACGGCCAGGTGGAAAGGATCAACGGTTTAATAGGGGATGGTTTAAAGAAACGCCTTAAAGGCGCAGCCGGAGCCTGGGTTGAAGAATTACCATCTGTGCTATGGAGTTTGCGTACCACCCCCAACAGGTCAACTCAATACACTCTGTTCTTCTTGGTGTACGGAGCTGAAGCAGTCCTGCCAGCCGACGTCCGATTTGAGGCGCCTCGAGTAACAGCGTACACAGAGTCCTCCTCCAATATCGCGCTACAGGATGCTGTCGACCTCCTTGATGAAGCACGAGATATTGCCTTGGCAAGAGCAACGGTCTACCAGCAAGCACTGAGAAATTATCACAGTCGATGAATACGCAGTCGAAATTTCAGTGTTGGAGATATGGTACTTTGGCTGAAGCAAAAAAGACCCTTGAAGCTGGAATCCCCATGGGAAGGACCGTACATCATCACCGAAGTGATACCAGGAGGAGCCTATCGGCTCAAAAATCCAGCCTCAGGAAAAGATGTCGAGAATCCGTGGAACATCGCACACTTACGACGATTTTATACATAGGATACGATTGTTTTTCAACAGCCTACAAGGTTACTTCGCATTATGAATAAAGATCTAATCAGATTTCTGTTATCCTTTTTTGCTTCAGGCTTTGACACCCGAACGTAAACGTTCGGAACCGTTTTCCATCGGCTCTAACTCCCATCGGGAGCACTGGCCCAGAAAAAACGTGTTCACACGATGACATTAATTAAATACTCTCTACGAGAGCTAAGATTAATGACACACAAAAACAACCAATCCAAGCCTCGAAAAATACGCGAGCGCTGCAGTCGATGGTTACATTAAGATAAGGCTCAAACAGGTGCACCGTGTGACGAAGCCGAACTTTCACATAAATTACATATCGACTTCGCAATCACATTGCATAAAATACAACGAAGTCGTCGAGTAAGCAGGCTGAACTGATCACTCAGCCGCACTCGACAATAAAATATCAATCAAAGCGTGCAGCGTACGCAGCAAACAAGTCTTATGTGAAATACAAGGCTATTACATTCATACTCGGGATCCCCGGTTCCAGTGGGCCTTCAGTTCCTTTTCGAGGCATGATTCCATCCGAGAAACGATGGTGTGAGCAGGACCCCTAGCAGCATCATAGTACTGGCCTAAATCCCTATCAGTATTCGCCACGGCTCTTAAATCTAAAGATGGATGGCATGCCAGTATGGAAGCAAAAGCAAGCTCAGCACCAGCTAGAAGTTCTTTCCGCACTAGCAGCCGAATCCTTTTTGGAGACTTGAAACGGGTGAACAAGCCAGACAAAGTTTCGGGTGCCTGATCCAGAGGAAACAAGGTGTGCCAAACCATCGTGAGAAGGGTATAGTATTTGTCAAAATAGTAATGAGCCTTCAGCACCCGGTACTTGAACTTCGGCATGATGACGGCCTTCGGACGATGCTGCCATAAACCATGTGTTGGGTGCGCAACGTCGGTCATCGCCTCAACCTCTTCATGAATCTTCCTGTCCTCTTCAGCTGCATCC
Source organism: Lolium perenne (assembly GCF_019359855.2). Taxonomy (NCBI): domain Eukaryota; kingdom Viridiplantae; phylum Streptophyta; class Magnoliopsida; order Poales; family Poaceae; genus Lolium; species Lolium perenne. The sequence continues at coordinate 265,186,776 of NC_067246.2, read as the reverse complement.
GAAGCCACGACTGGAAAAGGAACGAATGTTAGAACATTCAAGCCATACCTGGAATCAGAAGGCAGGCTAATACTCACAGTTCAAACTTTCGGTAGCAACATGAAGACCATCAAGAGCTTATTGTTCAATGGCAGTCGCTATTTCTCCCTTCTTCTTCACCAAGGCAGCCATCGCACGAAGGGAAGTAATGTCTTTATTTAGGCTAGACACCTGGTCACGTAACTGACGAACAAGGCCTGATTCATCGTTACCCGAAGAATTCGGAAAGAGCTCGGCACGGGAAGAAGATGAAGGAATCTGCAGCACGTCCTCATTTCAGACCAAGCATTAATATAAAAACTCCCATCGGGAGCGTTGAGTACACATCATATAGGCAAAAGGATGTTTGGCAACAGAGCCGAATTTCAAAGGATCATGAAAATATTATGTACAACAAATCAAATAACGGTTCAAGGATTAGCCGACGTTGAACCGGGGGCTGATTCAGGAGCAGGCTCGGCTTGTGCTTCATCCACCAACTTCAGAAGCCGGTTGGCGCAAGTTATTGCCGATCTCTTGAAAGGCTCAAGGTTAACTAGATGATTTTCATCATCAACAGGCAGCGCCTTAGAGAAATCTTCCAATTCCAACCCCATCCCGTGGCCCATAAGCAACTGGAAAGTAAGAACCGCACCAATCAAGCGGCTGCGACGTTTCAGTACCTCGACAGGTTCGGAGGGATCGACAAGGAAAGCTTCCGCCATCTCGTCGAGAGTCTTGTCCAGCTTCGCCTTAGGTAAGATCATCGAGTACAACTTCGACAGCGCTCCCTTGGACTTTTGCAGCAATCTGAGGATCTGGACATTCGACTCAGCAGCAAGTGACAAGGCATCGGCTGTAGAATCCTCCCGAAGCTGGTGGCGTCGGCTGACAGTTAAATTGGCGGCCTCTGAAAAAGAAGAAGAATATTAGTAATCAATGGAGAAAGCATCAAGAAAGAGGCGGAGCGCTACAAGAATTTTACCCAGTAAACCCTTGATGGATTCACGGAGGACACCCTCCTTCTCATCAATCGCAGCCACCGCTGCACGCCTGGCATCTTGGTCATCCTTCATTTGACGCTTCAGCCGACTTACTTCTTCCTTCAACAAAGTATTCTCACTTTTGGCATCGGCAGCAAGTCTGTTGGCTTCGACCACCTGATCAGCCGAAGATTTGACGGCCTTCCGAAGTTGAGAATTTTCGGCTTCGAGACGAGTAAATTGTTCAGCAAAATCCGCCACAGCATCGACTGTAGCGTAAATTGGCTGCAATCAGGAAAAAGTTAAGAAGAGTAAAGTGATGGAAATTCAGCAAAGCTTGACAGATTAAAGTACTTACGTGATCGCGGCCAGCCGACGGCGTGGGAGCATCATCTGAAGGAATATCTCTCGACACTGGGACCTTCTCTACACCCGTTCGGGATGGAGGTGTCGACTTGGCAGGAGAAGGGTTTGATTCTTTAGCCGATGCTGCTCTCTCAGAAGCTAGTTTAGCCCTCTTTGCGAGAGGAACATCGTCATCATCATCGACAGAGCTGTTTGAGTACAGCGTGCAGTTAGCATACAAGGTGACAAGAAATGAAAGTAACAAGAGTATAAATGCTCACAAGTCCAGGTCATCTTCGTCCACGAAGAAACTGGTTGAACCCTTCTTAGCAGGAGGAGGCGAAGCAGCTTCGTCGGCATCGTTACCTCTTCCTTTAGGACTTGATTCAGCCAAAGAGATAAGATCATCATGTACCTGTTTGCGACGTCTGCTCTTGAGAAAGGCGTCATCTTCAGCAGTTTCCTCCTCTTGGACATCGCTGTCCTCAAGGGCGTGCTGGGTATCCTCGGTTCCTTCAGAATCGTCATCGTCATCCTCTAACACCGCTCCGCTCTCGGGTGAGGGAGGATAACATTGAGCGACGGCGGGAACCTGCAGAAAGATAGCAAAACGTGTAAGGCACAAACAAAAAAAAGGAGTAGTGACAGTAAATGAAGGACGAAAAGGTTACCTCGGATGGAGGGTGCTTGGAGTCATAAGGAGGGCGCGCCGATGTCAGAACAATGGTGTCCTTGGTGCTGAGGCATGTTAGGCGATGAACTTCGTTCTGGAGCTCGCCTGCCGAAATGTCGGTAGAGTTAACCCTCGACTTATCGTTTTTGCCAGCGAAAAGCCAAAGTTGGTGAGGGCGAGACATCAGCGGCTGCACTCGACGTTGCAGGAACACTGAAACTACTTCAGTACTGCGCATCGTCATGCCTCCTGAATTCTTCAGAATGACAACTTGCTTGAATAGCTCATCGGCTGTCGCCTTTTCTTCGGGAGAAAGGGCGTTGTTCCAAGATTTCTTCTTGTGAGCCACCAAGACATCGTCAAAAATGGGAAGATTTGAACGCCGCCCAGGAACGACAGGGTCCCGAAGGTAGAACCATTTGTTGCGCCAGCCCTGGACGGATTCCTTCATCGGATAGTCGAAGTAATCGACCTCCTTCCTGACGACAAAGCCGACGCCGCCAACAACGGGGGGGCCGTTGCTATCATTGTGACGCTTAACATAGAAGATCTTCCTCCAAAGGCCCCAGTGGGGCTCAATGCCGAGGAAAGCTTCACAAACGGTGACAAAAATGGAAAGGTGGAGGATGGAATTTGGGGTCAGCTGCCAGAGCTGGATCCCATAGAAGAAAAGAAGGGAGCGAAGGAACTCATGCACCGGGAGAGAGAGGCCACGGAACAGGAAAGCGGCGAACATGACGGTGAAGCCCTTTGGGGGACTCGGGCGAGAAACCTGACCTGGGAGACGAACGTCATCCTCAGATGCGGAGATGAAGCCGAGGGCGCGGAGTTTGCTGATGTCGCGGTTGGTAATGGCAGAGGCGCTCCAGTCGCGGCTAACTTTGGCCGCCTCCGATGTGCTGCCGCTCTTCTTCTTGCCCATGGTGGACGAAGCTTTTGATGAAGAGGCAGAAGGACAGAAGGCTTGAGGGAGAAGATGAGCAGTGAGCGGGGTAAAAGGTAAAAAGAAAAGAGGCTCCCTATTTATCCCGTAAGAATTTGAGCCTAAACGTGGCCATAACTCCACAAAGCATCGTGGGGAGAGGAGCAGATCTGACTGTACACGTGGCACTAGAAGAAACAGTGGAACCGGCGGCCCATTACTCCCACGTCGCGCGAAAAATGAGGAGACGCCTCGATCGCCGCGCGTGCACTAGTTAAAACCTAAAAACTGCCCGCGCAGAACTAGGGTGGGCCCGTCAGGACAAGTTCCATCAATTGGCCCACAGCAGTTACACGTCAAGTCAAATCCCATCAATTGGCCCACAACTGTGACGTCATAATTTGGAAGCATTCGAAGGAAATATTAAAAGTCATCGGGTGAAGGCTTTGAGTCCACGCACGGATTGCAAGCATCCGAACCTGGACTCGGGGGCTACTCCCATCGGGAGCGCTGACGCGCACCCGATAAAAAGGAAGATTCGACAGAATAAGCAGTCGAAGGAAAAAGGACTGAGTCTATTCTCGGTTACAAGCGATTACACCTAGACACTCCCATCGGGAGCACATGATGTACATCCAATAAAAGTTTTTTGCACTCCAGGATCATGCCCGGGGACTTGATTCTGTGTAGAGTAACGTTGTTTTGCCATTGGCAGTGAATCATCAAAAGTTGGGCACGTTACTCATTATCCTTTGCATAAAGAAAATGTATCGGATGACCTATGAAGACTTGCGAAAAACTCGGCAGAGGAAAGCATTCGAGTAGTACAACTTGAGTCTACGCACGGATTGTAAGCATCCGTACCTAGACTCGGGGGCTACTCCCATCGGGAGCGCTGACGCGCACCCGATAAAAAGAAGATGAAGCAAAATCAAGGTGAATAAGAATGATGAAGGAGAAGAATATCATGAGAGGACAAGCATTAGTCTCTACCCGAAATATCTTCGGCTAGACACTCGGGGGCTACTGACGTGGGCATTACCCTTCGTGTAACCAATATTACCCTATTCGGTATTGGCAAACTAGAGGCCCATGAAGACACCTGAAGGCTGGACGGGCCACTAGGTCGGTGCACCAGAAGATTCCTTGACGGGCAAGACAAGAAAGAGAACAGACAAGGAAAGATTGGATCTAATCTGTTGTAAATCTAGTCGTATTCGGTTAGATCTCTTGAGACCTGGCCTCCTATATAAAGGCCAGGAGAGGAGCTGCCGGAGGACACGAACAATCTTAGCAATCTTAGCCAGGAAAAGCTTAGAGCTAGGTAACCCTAGCAACAGCAATCTCGCCTAGATCTCAGCCGAACTATTCGGCACCCCATTGTAACCCATTGTTTTCATAATCAAAGAACAGACAGGCAGGACGTAAGGGTTTTACCTCATCGAGGGCCCCGAACCTGGGTAAATCGCTTTCCCCGCTTGTCTGTGAACCGATGTCTCGCGTCAGCCTACAGGATTCCGTCAACCCTAAGCCCCTATCGGAGGGCATTGGCGAGGAGTACCCTCGACACCGTCCATAGGCGACGACGTCATCGACGCAGGGGCCTCCTCCGCCCGTGGAGCCGGCACATGTGCCCCAGGCGGCCCATCCGCCCGAGAGAGCACAGCCTCAGACGCGTGTAGTGTCCCCTCAAGGTCCACGCCAACCCCTGGAGGTGAGAACGACACCTGCAGCCCCTCCATGGCGGACTGCTGATAGGTCGGTGGAGTCGTGGGCTGCGGCGCCGCCGACGTGGCGTGCTGCGATGTGGGCGTCGCGACCGGCTCGACGTGCTGTGTTGTGGTCGCGTCCGGCTACTGACCCTGCATGGGCCCCGTGGCGGACACCGTGGCTGCCAGCGACGTGTCCATCGACGGCGCGTGCTGCAGCCCAGCCTCCTTGGCCGGCTGCTGCAAGGCCGACAAGGCTGCCTGCTGCGGCAGCGTGGTCAACACCGACCCAACCTGCGGTGCCTCTTGCCGTGTTGGAGACACGGGGAGAGGCTGCACCAAAGGCTGCAACGCGTCCCGACCACACGCCGGCTCCCTCTGTGTCGAAGTAGAAGACGGATCCGGCGTCCCCTGCGGTGTGCGTGGCGAAGAAGGCGTAGGAGCAGTAGATGACACCGGTCGAGTGCGTCCCTGCATGAACGATGGCACTCGAGACGGAGAAGCAGACCGAGAGAGTGAAGACCGCGAAGCAACTAGGTGAGGAGATTCCGCCCTGGCACGAGCCACAATCTGGCGTCCTCTGTCCGTCATCGGCGAGTGGTTGAATGGAGTCAGAGCCACCTGCGCAACTGGCACCGCTAAGCACCCTGAGACTGTGTCGGTGGAAGTCCATCAACCTCCATATTCGCCGCATCCGGCACAGCATCCGCCGCAGCATCATCAAAACGCTCTTCCTCAAAACTATGAGAGCCGTCATCATCACCTCCGTCCTTCCAAAAATAAGGATGAAACCTAGGGTCCGGCTTAAACCCAGCTGCTTCCCGACGAAAGCGAAATCTGTAACCATTAAGCTGTAGTAGTGCAATCACTTGCAAGCATCTATTATCTTTCTCCAACGCTGAAGGATCACGCATAGCCACAAGAATACGAATAATCCCGAGGCTCCGAAGGGAAACTAAATCAATGTTAAGAGTGGTGCCAATAAGAGACCCCACAACCCATAGACCTAAAAAGTGTCAAACAGAGTCAGGTACACCGTCGACATGCACCCAAACAGGCTCCATAACAAACTCCGGAGTAATATCCTGGTGCACCCAAGAAGAAACAAGAGCCTGTGCACTAATCTTGGGCACACTCATCTGCATCCCATCTATCCTCGACAGATCCTCGGCTGTAGGTATACCAACAAGAAAAGCATTAACCCCATGTGGCACCGCCTCCCACTTCCATGAAGGATTCCCAGGACATATACGGGCCATAAGACTCTGAATATCTGCAGCTGAAACTACTCCCTCTCCAGACACCTGCACCAAAGCCGTAAGTGCTCCAGACACAATCAACCGAGGCTTAAAAACTGAGTCCGGCACTACGGCTTTCAGTTTCACTATTCAACGAGCACGCTTTAAACGCTCGTCATATTTTCTTTGTGTTACTATATATATTTTCCACACAAACACATGCATATACTGTTTTTTGTATGACATTTTCGAGTGCGTGCAAGAGGTCGCAGTCAAAAACATGCTTCAGGGATAGAATGCCTGTTCAGCACACCAGCGCAAACTGATTTTTCTCGCAAACGTTCATAAGAAGCTTCTATTCTGACCTTTTATGTTCGACTAGATGACCTGTTGCGCTATCGCGCAAATAGAAAAATCAAGTTAGAAATTAAACCATAAGTTTTAGCTTAATTTAGTATTAAGAATTAGTCTGGAAATTAACTGCTTTAGTATCTTGTAGACATACCATTCCATCAAGGTGTTACTGTAAGATACGACAATTTAGTACGATTTTACACTATTTTTAGCTTTTATGCTTTTCTAAAAGCTCCTCTGCCAAATTATGATTGTTGTACCGAAAGAGGTAGCATCATAAAAGAAGCATAAAAGGACAACTACTAATGATGTTTCTACTTATTGTGAGTAGCCTGGGGTGAGGAGGAGGTCGTGAGGACCATGGAGGATCTGGCTGTGTCGGGAGCAGCCGAGGGGAATGGAGGAACTGGTGCTGAAGATGCGGGCGCCATGGTTTAAGGAGCTAACCCGTTGCGCCCCGACGCAAATACTGAAGCCAGATATATCGGAATCATAAACCTTGCATTAGAAGTTACGACGTATTAACATGTAGATTGTAAAGATGATGTCTTGATATATAAACCTATACGAAGCAATATATTTCATTTTATTTCGAACTAAAAATTATTGTGACTGAATGGCGGAAGTACTCTTAGATGAATAGAGGATCACTTATGTACAGGTTCGAGAAGAATTCATAGCTCAGGCTTACCAATATACACACAAAAAAACAAATTCATAACTTAGATCTACCAGTACACAAAAGAAAAGAAGAACAATCACTTGCCCACTCTGTAACCATTTAAACGCAGTTTCATTACATACAATGTCAAATTAGAGCCCCTACCAAAAACACCCTGAAACACAAGTGTCACGTTAGGAATTCTTTCTTCTCTCTCTGGTACTCCCATGGAGAAACCCTCCCAGTCCTGACAAAGATGGGGAAAAACTAACCTAGCTGGACATACAACTCATCACTTGATGTAGAAAACTCCCCAAAAAATCAAGCCAAATGGCAACCTAAGTACTACTCTCACCTCTCACCGATCCATTTTAATTGACTCGGATTTAATATAACTTTGTACTAAATCCAAGTCAATTTAAAAAGATCAGAGGGAGTACTTGTTTTGTTAATGTAAGCAGAACATGTTAAGCCACAGCTATTGTTTTGTGTTTTGTACATGTACCTGCGATCTAAACATCGCTAAACACAGCCAAGAAACACTACCGACAATAACCGAGAATCTCATCAAGCCAATGCTGAATATACATTATTACTACTCCCGACATGTTGTATGCCAATGGACATGATGGTATAGAACTATATTTCTCGGTTGAGAACCACGAAGTAACTACAACAGCCAAATACATAAGCTACAAAAGCTGAACGGTAAGTAGTCAGCATTTAAGTATATGCTTATAACATTTATACACATAATAGTGACAGCTAAAGTTTAAAGCAAAACACATTGTTTTACCATACATAAGGTCTGCATTCGATTCTACCACAGTTGTTTGTGGTTTAAGTTTAAAAGGGCAAAGCACACTGCTTATTCATACGTAGTATCTACATTCGATTCTACCATAGTCTAGAATGCTTATTTATTGTCTCAAAACGCTTCTTAAAGCACGCATCAACAGATATAAGCCCAAAACCATATCTCTAATGTTAAGAAGAACAATATTTAAGGTTTCATCGATGGGTTTTATCCAACCAAGTAGTTAAGAATTATGATCCTTCGGGTCTGCTGAGGGAAAAAAGTGTTAGATTTCAAGAAACGAACATCAAGCAATATTTCCCCCATACCACTAAGAAAACCAAAAAGGACTCAATATACTTCAACTAAAGGAACAACCCATTGGTTTACCAAACCACAACCCAGTGTTCCCTAGTATAAAGGTCCACATGGAAGCGAACTACCAATTGTTAGTAGACACCTCGAGAGGAGGCTCAGTCCTAAGAAGGAAAAACAGAAGATGCAATAACACTGCATTAAGCAACCATAAATAGAAGTAGATAGGTAGAGGATGGCACCGAACAAGAAGTCTACAATTGTGTGTTTCTTGAGCATGGCGTGTTGGGCTAGAGCCTAGTAGCCTACTACATGACTAAGTAGTAAACAACTGCTAACACGAGAAACCATAAGGTATTCACTTGTACGATGAGCATGAAGGAACAATAAAATCCACATCCGCGAGGTTGGGAATAACACAATCTTTTGAGTCCAGGGTAAACAAACAACAAAGATGTATATCCACTTGCAAGTTGTATCACCAACTAAGTTCAAGACAGCAAACCAATCACAAAGAGAACATACTTTGTTTCTCCTCAATACCATGAACATAGGTTCACCATTTACTCTACAGTCAAAAGTACATGCCACACTTAATTCCTTATTTACTCCTCACAAAAACTTCCAAGAATATCCAAATATTGCAAAAAAAATCTACGAATATCCTTTTCAGATTAGTCCATGTTTTCTTCTTCTTGCTTTGTCCATCCGCCTGAGCTTTCTGCGATGCCGTCTGCGCCTACAATCGTTTTACATAAGACCTCGATCAGCATAGGACATACAAACATACCACACAAACTTATACATACATGGGAGAATGTTTTGATACTAAGAATAGAAGCCACCTCTTATCTGTCCAAACCATGGTAGATGGTTCAGCTGGCTTGTTCGGATTATCAGCTACAGATGAACCAAGACCATAAGAGATGACCAACCTAGCACAAATAACACAAGCAAATGTGATGAACCAAGACCATAAGAGATGACCAACCTAAAACAAATGACACAAGCAAATGTGCCTAGCATGCATGGTTATCACCTCTTCCGATTCAACCTGAGGAGACGACTTTACAGACCTCTCTGCACACAGATAAATCCTAATTTTTACAACCTTTGTCGGCGTCTGAGGGAGTCATCTCCGCAACCTGTTTTTAAGACAAATGAAATAACTGGAAATGTCAAATAGAAAACGACTATGAACTACATCGACATAGAAAAGCCACCCAGTGGTAAAAATTTAGACCATGAACTACATCAACATGTAGAGATGAACACTATCAAGTGATGGCCTGCATAGAAGCACATTCTTTTAGAGAGGAGAACAGAAAGTATTGCTAGACTTAAAGAAGAACATATATTAACGGTTGCTCTTTCTATCAATAATTAGGGAAATTTATAAATGAAAAATATACAACATGTGCAGCGAGGACAGCTGGGAAGTAACAATGGAGATAACCTGACAGAAAATAGTATTTAAGAGGGACACAACCAATATAATTTGATAAGGTGCCTAATCTACAGATAAAAATATGCCGAGAACAAACTATTTACATGAAGCATTTTAGAAACATCATGATGTTTTACCATGGTGGGTAATTATTAGGAAAAGGATGATTTATCCACATAAGTCACGTAATTTGCAACAATTATTTTTTTTGTATAGAACGATTGTTAAATCTAACAATCAGCAGGCACCACAAACCTTATCAATCAAATGACCAATTTAAATTTGTGAGACATGAGAACAAATGAAAGCAAGCAAAAACTGAAGCTTTACTGACCTTGAGGCTAATAAATAAAAAGGGGAAAAACTATATTAGCTAGCTGAAGCGCAGAGAATGAAAGTATTGTATGGATAGGAACATAATCCAGGGGCATCCTTATAGGTGATGACGTAAAACACAAAATCAGTAAACTCTTATAAGTAGTCTATAGTTATCCAGGTCATACATATAATGGTTTTTACATGCAAAGTAGTGGAAAATAGATATTAATTGTACAAATGATATTAACGCGCACATTCTGTCATTGTGTACCCAAGAAAATAGATATGGGTAACTGTGACAAATTATAGGCATGATGCAACAAACAAAGGGAATGCAACTGTTATACTTCATCACTTCAACCGACATCCAATGGGAAAGAGAGTAGCTAAAAATCAAAAGGGAACCATCAGCCTGAAACAACTTTTTTCATCGCCGCCTCTCATTAGCGTTTCATGATTGCGCCTCCGTGTTTCGATCTCCTCCGACCCCAGCCATATCTGTTACCCTCTTAATCGAAGCTACTGCTGCCCCTGAGTCGCTGTTGCAACTGGAGGACAGGCCGCCGCTGCCACCGGCCATAAGTTATTTGACTCCCATAGTGTGTTGCGTGTAGGATGTGGTTGCAAGAGTTAATCACCTAGGCTGTTGAGGCATGGGTTATCCATTCCTTTTCCTGTACTACATCAAATTCTAGAGAAACTGACTTGAGGCACGGAATAATTCTTAAATGTGTTAGTTTCCTCTTGGCCTAACCCTAGAAATCTCACTTCCTGTCTGTACGGGCAGAAATACTATGCATAGTGAAAAGTTTATTAGAGAAACATAGTTCTATAAATAAAAGTGTCAGTGCTACGAAATCATTGTATTAAAATGAAACAAACAGCCTGGCATAAAGCACTTATTACAATGAAGTTTGGCTAGTAAATGCTTATTGGTGAAAAGAAGTATCCAAGTGAGGATACTTCATCACTTTAGGTTCAAACAATGGTTATCCATCAAATGTTGAAGTACAAAATTATATAGGCTAATAATTTATATGACATGATTATAGTACTAAGCATCAGAGCATAGAATCCTGAATACATAACTCAAAGCTAATTAAACTTTTAGGAAATTGCTAACTCGAGCCAAATCTTATAATTTATACAACATTATTATATTTCTAAGCATCTGTATATTTACCTACAGAGCATAGAACCCAGAATAAATAAATCAAAGCTAACTTAACTTGTAGGCAATTGCTAACTCAAACCAAATCCTACCCAAAAGCAAAGGAAATCAAAGTGAATCAAAGCGAGTCATTCCTAATTTTTCCAAAAGGAAAAGGAAGGAAAGAAATGCAATTTGGAACCTGGAATGCAAGCCAAATTTCCATTCTGCCATCTCTCAGCTACCCAAATGACTGGTTTCTGATATTTGAATCAGGTACATTAGCAACCTCAAATGTGGTATTATCGAGGTTGATGGTGCTATTGAGAGACTTTTATTGAATCGTCTAGAGAAGGTTCAGAGCTAAAACGCTCAGAACTACACTGAGAGGCTTCAATATCATGTATTGGAAAGCTAGTGTCGTCAACTGAATCAGGGGTACCAGAGTCTTCAGTCTGCGGACTGGGCAAATAAGATTCATTCAATTTTTGTTGCTTGGGTGTAATCTTAGGTGCCCTGAACTTCCGTTTTGCCTCAAGCGACGCTAAGCCTTCTAGGGGTTAAGGATAGTACAATACAATGGACAGCTAAATGATGTGCAGAAATGATGCAAAATAACCTAGTAAATAAGATGGTGTGGATGAACTCTGATCGTATACTACGACTCGTACATCACCTTTGCCAGCTAAAATATTTGGGGTGATAAAGTAGGAAAACTGTGCATGAATGAATCAAACAGGTTTGAGAAGCAGAAATTTACAAGATTCTTGTCCAAGGCATTTCATAAATGTGATTTGTATGCCTGCAGCTAGGAGCTCACTCTAGTAACTTAAAATCTTAAATAACGCAAAGTTTTCTGAATAAAATTAGATGTGTTGAGAGGATACAGAAGTAATTTGTCAATATGTTTTTCTGCACAGGAAGATCTAGCCTCTTCTTTCCAAATGAAGGGTTAACAGACTCTCTGATTGGATAACCTTTATCCACAGCTGGTGCATTGCACTGAGTGCTGGCCTGCAAGGTATGTATATGTAAGGCAGGGCAGATGGCAATCTCAACAAGATAATCAAGAAAGAAAACATAACTTCATCTTGGTGATCTGAGAGTCCTGCATTATAGCTAAGAGCATCCTGATATAATTTTTTATAACAAGTGATAACAAAGTAGTACATTCAGTAAGAGTCCTTTATTTTTGAGATGTACAATCAGTAAGAATTGCCAAAAAGGAACACAAAACCATGAGAACTTGTATCTACTTCCACTCTACCCTTTTGGTGACGAATGTTGTCCGTTTTCTAGCTAAATGTCAATTTGATTTCCCGTTTTGTATCTTCTATACTGGGCTGGTGTAATGCACTAATGCTATGCTCAAGACTTCCTTAATCAATGAAGTGAGAAAGTTGCTAACAAACAGAAAAACATGCGGAAATGGTATTTGCTTTTCTTCATGTAATGGTGCTGCACTATGTTTGTGCATATGCATGTCATTACATGCACGAGGCTCCTCAGCAGAGTAGAATGGATTACGTTTGAAGGAACAAAGCACCAGCAAACCAACTTGACCAATTAGTAAAGCATGAGGGAAAGCAAGCATAACTTTCACAAAATGTGCATCAACACAAAAGTTTTTCTTGTGAAAGAAAGAAATCTGAGAAGAACTACACAGGAGGAAACGGATCAGTACCTCAAACGGTTCCTTTGTGAGTGAAACAAAAGTTTTTCTGGTGAAAGAAAGAAACCTGACAAGAACAGGACAGAAACAGACCAGTACCTCAAACAGTTCCTTTGTAAGTGGATCAATGTCTCCTAGAGCAATACCTTTAACAACAGCCTGCGGTAGCCATGTATAGACCAATTAAGGAAATGCTATAATGCATGTAAGTAATATTCCTTCTGGAGGTAAAACAGTTTGGAATTACTGAGGAATTGGTGTCATGAAAAAAAAATCGCCTAGATACACTGGTGACTGGTCATTAGAAAGAATGACCACATAAAGGAAGGAATCCATCTATGGAGTGTTTACAGCAAAGGTTGTCATATTTCTATAGTATCTTATTTTTGCGGGAAATATAGCATCTCACTATATAAACATAAGTTTATCAAGGATATGGGCCCAGAAAGTCATCTTCACTGAGGCCATGAGGAATGCCAGACAAATGAACAATATCTTCTATCGCAGGATCATAGACCCTTTGAAACTGAAATGCCCATATTGCCTTCTTGAAGTTTTCTTCATACTGAGGTGGAACAGAAACAGCACTGTACCTCAAGTGCTTGATTACCTGAAAGCATACATGCCATTAACTTGTGGAGAAGTTTCTAAATCGTAAAATTAGAAACACGACAGAAAGCTAAAAGCTCAGCAGTTATTGTTCATTTAGTTGCATGACTATTTAAACAATATTCCTATTTGAAATACAGGTTTTGAATGTTGAATAACTAACCAAATAATAGCCTCATAAAAGTTGATGGACCAATGAACTTTTTGTTTTGCCTACTGTAGCCATTTCTAGAACTATTTATTCTGCATGCGCATAATGCGTCCTTCCTTATCTTGTAGGACGGCCATGCCACACTTGGTTTCTTTTTTTTCATGAAATAGTGAAGTAGTATGCTCAAATGTTCAATAGACGCAGAGAAGACAGGATTTACCTTCTCGTAACTCTTGAGCTTTTGGATGAGTGCATGAGCACGTTTCACACCCATTCCAGGTAACGATGGAAGATAGTCACAGCCACTTAAAATACACATCTCTAGCAACATTTGTTTTGTGAATCCATTCAAGTCCAACTCCCTGTTTCGTTCTAATCGTGTAATCTGGAATTCAACACCTTGCCCAAATTTGTCCATCTTAAAAATAATCTGCACGTTACAAGAAGATACATAAAAATTAGAATACAAAGAATGCTCTCACAGGAGGCAGTCATCCAACTACCAAACATGATACCAGGGTAATAAAAAGAAAGATTCTGGAAGTTGATGGCAGAAAAAGGGTTGTAGCAGTGCACTTACTGTAGAACAACCAAACGGTATCAAATCTGAATCCTCGGTAATTACAGCATCAACAAGTTTGTTTACAGATAAGAATGTCATTTGTGCATCTGCTTCATAAGGCGCAACAATATAATCAACCTTTTCTTGCTTCAGTACCTGCATTGCATGATGCATAGCCAAATAAACGTTCACATTCTGGTAGAAACTGCTTCAAATAGGTGGTAACTAAGTATGATGGTAACCAGCTGATAGCAATACATGGAATTTGCATCTGTACCTGGATCAGATCAGAAGCAATTTTAGGCGTAATGTCAACAGCTTTCTGATAACACTCATAAGCAGCACGTGAGTTCCCAGCTGCTTCATGTTCCCTGGCACGCTCAAGATTTTCCTTTCGCGACCTGAACAACAGCATGGTTAGCATCCAGTAAATAATACTGCAACACGGAACACATAACGAGGTCTGTACCAAAAGTGAACCGGAAGCTCCAGCCTCCTCGCGGATTCTAGGAAGCAGGCGGGAACCTCCTGGCCATCCTTCGGCCGGCGTAGACGATCAGACCAGAGTGGAGCAAAAGTTCACTATATACCAAAAAAAATCAATTGCAGCCACCTGACGCACATACCTATTTCTATAGAAAAAGTGAACTGTAAGCTCCAGCTTCCTCACGGATTCCAGGAAGCAGGCACCTCATGCCCGTCCTACGGCCGGCCTCGACGAACCAGACTGGCCTCGGGCGTCGTCTCCTGGTCCTCCCCAACCTTCTATGTGGCAGAACTATCCGCTCCTCGCCGGCCAGGGCCGGCTGCTCCGGCTCAGACTGGTCCTGCCTGATTTGCCCCCGCAGAGTTGTGGAGGCATGAGGAGGAGGCGAACGCACGGGTGAACTCCCCGACCTCCTATGTGGCACGGCTGCCCCTGCTCCTCGCCGGTCAGGGACGGCTGGTACGGCTCCGACCGGTTCCGCCAGGCGCGCCGCCGCTAAGTCAGGGAGGCCGTGGTGAGGGTGGAGGGGAGTACACGGGGCTGGTGAGAGAAAAGGCATCACAGGATATTTTGCCCACGATGAGATCTAGGTTTTACCGTTCCGGAAGACGATGAGGTCGACGCAAACGAAGAGGGTTCGTTGCCTCACACTGCCTGACTGCTGGTGGTTGGCACCGGTCGAGAGGAGGAAGGCTGACACATACTGTGTCTCCCGTGCAAGATCTCGAGAGAAAAAAGAGATGAGGCGCCGCCGCCCCGTTCCTGCCCTGGCCACGGCCACCCCGTTCCATTCCGGCCGCCACCGGTGGGGCTCTTGATCTCGTCGATGCGCGGCCGCCGCCAGTCTCCCACTGGCCGCCTCCTCTTCTCCCCGAAAACGATCTCTTTCAACCCGACGGATCCGCTGCTCGGCCGTCCCTTCTCCAGTCCTCCGGTCGTCCCAACTAACAAGCAAGTGATGTGCTGGTGGTAGGAGGCGGCGGATTGGGCGGAGAAGATGGGCAGCGGATTGGGGAAGGAGCAGAGGAGGCGGGGATTCGCGGAGGAACAGGAGGCACGATCTAGGGTTTTCACTGCCCCACGCGCGCAGGAGAAATAAGGTGACTCGGACGAGCGGGCGTGGCTGCCTCCGACCGGTGGCCCGCACACACAACTGGTCCCATAAGTCATTGGGTCGTTTGGACAAGCAAAAGGTGATAAAACAATTACCATATCCGACGGCTCAGATGAAAAGCGGGATTGAGAAGTTACTGTGCTAGTGAAACGGACGGACACGATGGATTTGCTCCTTTCAGATGGCCTGGTTGGCCGGGTAGTCTAGGAACATTTATAGAAGTAATTTCTTCATGTGTACGTGCTGAAGCGTTCGGGCTATTACCCACTTTTGCTGAAAAAATCCCCGCAAAGGCATAGGCAGCATCCCAAGAGTCGTGCGCGCAGGAGAACCAAATCATTCGACGAAGAGTGATCTTCCAAAAACAACTCGGAATGCCTCGTCAGATGCAACTCGCTGCAGGCGAGGCGATGCGCAAGGTTAACCTACCCACATCTTGGTCCTTTACAAATCTGAGTCTTTTCGTTAAGTTTTTGCAAGGTCAATGTCACACTGTGCACCAGCACCAACAATCTTGAACACTTCGCCAGCGTTCAGCAATGGACAGAAGAAGTCGTCGGGATCAATTACCTATCTACTTTTATTGTGTAAACGAAGATGCACTGGTGGAATCTCCGGTAGCCTTGCCCGGTCGGTCAGATTCTTGACCAAGGGAACACACGTACGGTTTCATTGATCTTGTGAGAAAAGTTGACAATATGGGTGGCTACTTTTGTTTTACCTTTCCTGGGAAGTACTTTTGTTTTACATGTTGCTTTGTGAACCACGGATACACCAATAAGATTATAAGAGCATGTGGCCAAGAGGGCAAGACGAGTTTAAAAGACTTGGTCTGCGCAATTCGTGGACTTTTTAGTCTTCTCTACTCACTACCGTAAAAAAATGTCCAAGAATTGCTAGATACAAGGAAGTAATCCATGCTTGCCTTCATGCCTTGTCACAAGGGTTATCTTTCCAATCCACGCCTTAACGGGTATTTCCATTGAAACCATGGCCACCGAAGCCAGAAAGCCCTAGCAAACTGGTTGAAATGAAAGACTACACACCATCCATCTTTCAATTTACTTTGCATTTCCACCCCGATAACCCTATCTGTCCCATAAAGAACGCTCTCTCCAACTTGTGGGAGCCCTACAGGATACTAGGTGGGATGGCGAGCGGTGTGATGTGAAAATTCGCCAAAGAGGTGAGCAAAAACTTTGGGAGGGTGGTCCTCCCTACAGCGGCAATGTTTTTTGCGTCCAATGAGAGGCATGGCACCTAATGGCAGGCGTCCCCTAGGGGAGCACCACTCCTTTGACTGCTTCTTCCTTAGCCCTCCTTGGTGTTGTATATGAGCACTCCCCCTTGTAGATGGCATCGAAGAGGGAGGCAAATTCTGGTAAGTGTTTGCCCTCCTCAAAAATTAGGGTTTACCCTCTTTATATAGACTTTCCATCGCATATTGACAATGGGATCCAAACCCTTTGATCTACTGGCTTTTGGGTACCTCTAGAACCTTTGTAGGGTCTTCTCTCAGCCCTCGCAAGTTCACGCAACTTACCTTTGGTTGAATCAATCACAGATGACAAGAGTTGGACTCAATCCTCTCATCCACTTTTGATCTCCCTTGGTGCTTTTTTTTGGATTTCGGTAATCCTCGACCACCGGTGGCATACAAAATTGTATTTTGAAGTCTAAAGGGAAAACAATAATCAGCGGAAAAGTTTCTACAAAATTTTATGTTGTGACCTTTTCCGTTTGATGTCTTCTTCGAGTCGTGTCGGGGCAATCTTTAAAAACAATCATGTAGAGACAAATTCCAGGAAACTCCAATTGTGACCATTTTGTAATTTCAGTAAACTCCAATTGTGACCATTTTGTAATTTCAATGTAATCCGTACACACCAAACTGTAAAACAAGGAATTGTGCACTTTTGCAACTATTAGTAGGTTAATCCCAATAAATAAAATAAAATTGCCAAATATTAAGATTTTAACAAAATATATAAACTACAAAGTTCATGCATGGATACGTTCTACATGTATCAATGCATCCAAAGAACTTGGGTCACGGTTTCTGTCACATCTGACTAACACACTTCTATTTTCAACACTATATAATGCAATCCTACCTATATGAAAAGAGAATAAACACACAACATGGTACGGCACATCCTACACTCGATGTTACATATACACGTGTTGCTGCTTCAGAAGAGATCAGTTTAGATCACAACAAAGAAAATGAGCTGGAGTTGGACGTGCATGGATTTTACAGCCAGAGACGCATGCAAACAAATGGTTCCATGTGCATGAAAGCAAATGACCCTGAATACATACTTGATCCATCTGGTTTGGGCTTGCATCGCTACATGCTAGAGAATTCGAGATTTTTCTATTTAGGAGATCAACTTATTAAAGTGGAGGATCGGCCTGCTGACTGTACATGGTTTAAACGACATGTACAGGTGGTCATGTTTCTGTATTTATTTCTGTCACGCAAGGAACATCCACGAGAAGATAGGTGTATACGTGATCAGCTAACTCTGAAGGCCATTGGTTGGGGCCCACCACATTAAAGTCTTTCCTATTGTGCATAGATCGTGAGTTTTACTTTCCAAGCTTGTAGGGTGTGCGGCTGATATATAAAGCCTAGATCCGGTTGATGTAAAAGTTAGGTTATGTTTTTGAGATACAACACGATGTGTTGTTTAGGGTAAAATCCCCGTATCGAGTTTCGAGGGAGCTGTCTAAAAACCTTCGTGATTGCGATTTCTTTATTGAAGTTGTTGCCGAGCGTATTGTTAATTTATTTCTGCACAACGTTTGCGTGTTTCTGAGGTTGCACTATTAGATCTTGGTCTAATCGGGTATTTCTACTATCTATATGTCGATCGCCGTGAAAGATTGGGCCAAAAATCTTATTGGATCATGTTGGTCCTTATCACAACATGCATCTATGAAACATCTCAACTTAACAGGAAGTTCTTAATCCCACAATTAAAGGCCCACCATAGGAATCACATATGTCATTAATCATGTAGAACAACTCATATGAACTAACATGATGGTAATAGATATAAGTATTCGATCAAGTTACTACCATAAATTTTAAGTACATGGGTGCACTACTCCCTCCTCATGGTGGATAGCCACGTGGAGGCGTTGGTGAAAGAGGAGAGGCGGTCGAAGGAGATTCGGGCAATGGTTCTCCTTCAATGTTCCTTCGGCGACGAACTGCAGAATATGTTTTTCGTGGTTTCTTATCCGCTTCCATCCATCGTAATAAATATCATGGGGTATATATGGATGGTCTAAGGTCAAAAACAAGTATCTACGCAAAACATTGAGGTCAATCGGGCATCATTGGGTGGATACCCCCTCCCGCCCCGACACGATTGATGGTGGGTCTCGTGCCATGGGCTCTCTTGGCCTTCTTGCTGGGCTCCTGATGCTCTAGCTGAAATCATTGAATTTGTATCAAAAATTCCGAAGCGTTCTTTTGACATTTCCTTCAATTTAGAGTCACGAAGCTTCCTAAAGGTAAAAAAACAATAACGTGGGGCTTTTGTGCCATCCAGAGTTAATACCAAAAATGGGATTTTTTTGGAAAATCCCATAAATCATTAGAAACAGTAATAAGTTTAAATAAGATGCAAATATGTTGGAATATGGCCTAATAAACTACAAAGTTCATGAATAAATTTTACATGTATCATTATCTTGAACATCCAGTAATTGAGAGATGGAAATAATGGGATTACACTTGTGCAATCTCACTATGTCGATTTTTTTCTTCGAACCAAATGCAGTATGGGAAGCCCTTACAACAATTTTATGAAATAATAAGAACCCAAATTTGGGTCCGCGTGGGATTTGAACTTTGGTGGTTGAGTTGTACATCCACTTCACTAACCAAACGAGCTATGCTTGAGATTTGGCTATGCTGATTGCAAACCTTCTACACCATATGATCCTAGTATGTTGCGTCGAAATAATCAAAATTCTACTAGAGATCAATTGAGATACTCTTAAATCATTGCGTCGCTTATGTATTTAATTAGCTTCAGCTACAAAGCATGGTATCTCGTTTTCTTTGACCAAACTAAGTCGGTTCATGAACAACCCGAAAGATGATCATTGGCATGCTCTTTAGAGATTAATGCACTATCTAAAGGAAACTATATATGAGCTACGAAATTCATTATAACGGGTATCCAATATATTTGAAGGGTATGCATGGTGATTGAAATTAGATAAACACCGCACGTGAATATGTATTATTTTGTTGTTATTATTGTTTCTTGGAAGTCTTACAACTAGACCATCTTAAGGAGATCAACTAGAGAAACAAAACTCACAACATTAGATAGTGTTTGTCAAAGCATAGTGGCTTTGTGAACTCTTAACCGATTTTCCTATGGTTGAAAAACCAATACGGACTATCTCATAAATTGTAACAACTAAAATGGATTGTCAAAATGATTTTTTTTTAGGAATGGGGAGTTACCCCGGCCTCTGCATCAAATAGATGCATACGTCCTTGATTTATTATATTTATTCAGAGAGGATAGCTTTAAGGATAATATGAAGAGTTGAAGACAAGTCAAAAATAGATTGAAGTTTGTTAGAAAACTAAAAAAAAAATCTAGTGTTATAGATGGATTATGCCCAGACGGCTAAGAATTAGGTATATCCTTTTACAAAAGGACTGGCGAGAAATGAGATAGAACTTACATCGATGGAGATGGGTTTAAGACCCATATGAGTTACCCAGGGGGAACCCAACCTATGTGATAGAGGATTCCGAGAATTAGGACCCGAGAAAAAGGATTGGAGCAATTGTGCCACGAGAAACTTATAATATTCTCACTCTGTTGCGGATGCAATTCTCTCATATAATACTATAAGGCAGGTTGGTTATATGTTAATTTGTTCTATTTGGCTCTTGATGAGTGAAGACACTATCCTATATAGTGATTTTGAAAGAACACACTTATATAGATGACATTGTTGGTTGCAGAGTATGAGATTTTGGTGAATCTCTAGGACGCTCGTGAAAGGACGGAGACACGAGTACGAATAAGCCTATACGCATAAGTTAACTAGTAGAGCGCCTTACTATTCCGTACACCACTAGTAATACTAGTAGGGTAGAAGAAAGAGGTGCGCTACTGGTAAGGGCTTACTGGTAGCGTACCGACAAAAAGTGCGCGCCACTCGTAAGTGGAACCCAGGGTCCCCAAAATAATAGTAGCGTGCAAAAAATTCGGTACGCACTATTGGTATCATGCCAAAGCTCAACGTATTATTAGTAAGGACATATTGGTAGCATGCCAAAGCTCGACACGCTAGTACTAATCGGCGCACCATGTTCCACTCCTGCCTTATCTCTACGTCGTATTCTCTCCCTCACCCACCCACCCCAAAAGTAAACACTTACCAATGATGCGTTAGCGGTGGAGTGTCGGGGTCCGACAGTAAAGGGGGTTGGGTACGCCACCAATAGGGTATTCGGTACTAGTGGGAGTGTGAGTTATAAGCTCCACCCGAGGGGTAGGCTATGTCAGCCTAGTACCGGCAACGATATTGAGTGAAACTTGTTGCACAAGACTGACAATTCAAAGCATAGTCCATTGTTCGGTTCTAATCAAGCATAGCTCCTTATCTAGATAGAATTCTAACTTAATAGTTTTCACTAAACTGCACTATCTTTAAAGATCTGGTGGGGGTTTGTGGCCCCTAGCACACAACGAAGCCAACCAATCTAGCCTAACAAATCCTGAAATCTCAAAGACCCATCAACTACGGCAGCTTGGGATAGCTTTTGGGGCCATGTTTAGTCCCAAGGAGAGAGTGGAGTGGATTATAAGGGCAACTCTTCTCACTTCACTATGTGAGTGAGAAAGATGGGTTGTTCACACGCGTTCCTCCTCTTCTCCCGTTCTCTTGTGCATGTGTGTTGCGTTTCATGAATCGATTTCGAGTTAGAAACATGTTTTGGTGTTCCGGGCGATGTCTCTACCCAGTCTATACATAGGAGAGACGTAACAGATCGACGTCATCAGGGAGAGCATATCTCCAAAACCCTGCTCGTTATTTTGCACCGGGAGACAGACAAATAGATTTTTGAAGAGCATCTTGGCGCCCCTGCTCACCTTCGTTCCAGTTTTGTGCACCTCGACAACATCATAGGGCGACAACAACAATGACCATAGTGCTACTGCAGTGGTGACCTTCCCGATCAACACATATGTGTTTTTTATCTCCTTGTTGGCCTAGTAGTGTTCATCTACCACGTTGATGTTGATGTTTCTCGGCGGCGTGGAGCTGCAGTGTATCGAAGATGGGCGCGGACTGCAAGACACGTGCAGGATGGTGGAGATGTCTGGCGTCATGGTGACATCGATGGCAGGTCTGGCAAGGTCAATGCGGTGATACCTATTGAAGATGGGTGCGAGGAAGACGGTGGTAGCGATTTCTATGGCGTGTGTGTTGGTGTGCGCTGAGAGTCTGCTTGACTTTTTTTTTGAACGGGTAAGGCCCCGAAGGGCCTGGAAGCTCTATTAGTCAAACGGCAGGTACAAAGTTGCATTGAGGCCCCTAGTTAAATAGATAACTAGAGATAAGGCTTCAATTTTTACAAGCAGGACCCTAAACAATAAGGTGAAAAAGCGATCAAGTCATCGGTCCTCTCCGCCGCATCTGAGGCAACTCCAGCTCCGGGCACCCGCGCCGCCGCCGGGGATTAGACCACTTGGAGCAGCGCCGACTATACTTCCCGTCATTGAGTTGATGAAGTTCCTCACGGGGAAGAAAAGCAGCCAGAGAAGAACAAATCTTCCCGGCAAGGAGCGGCTCCAAACGCCACAGATAACGCCGGCGCAAAGTCGCCGGTGTTGGTGAGCTCCAAGAGATGACACAGCCTCCAGATCACGCACACCGATGTGAAGGAGATATGCCCTAGAGGCAATAATAAAGTGGTTATTATTTATATCTTTATGTTTATGATAAATGTTTATATATCATGCTAGAATTGTATTAACCGAAACATTAGTACATGTGTGATATGTAGACAAACAAGAAGTCCCTAGTATGCCTCTTAAACTAGCTTGTTGATTAATGGATGATTAGTTTCATAATCATGAACATTGGATGTTATTAATAACAAGGTTATGTCATTGTGTGAATGATATAATGGACACACCCAAATTAAGCGTAGCATAAGATCTCGTCATTAAGTTATTTGTTATAAGCTTTTGATACATAGTTACCTAGTCCTTATGACCATGAGATCATGTAAAACACTTATACCGGAAAGGTACTTTGATTACACCAAACACCACTGCGTAAATGGGTGGCTATAAAGGTGGGATTAAGTATCCGGAAAGTATGAGTTGAGGCATATGGATCAACAGTGGGATTTGTCCATCCCGATGACGGATAGATATACTCTGGGCCCTCTCGGTGGAATGTCGTCTAATGTCTTGCAAGCATATGAATGAGTTCATAAGAGACCACATACCACGGTACGAGTAAAGAGTACTTGTCAGGAGACGAGGTTGAACAAGGTATAGAGTGATACCGAAGATCAAAACCTCGGACAAGTAAAATATCGCGAGACAAAGGGAATTGGTAATGTATGTGAATGGTTCATTCGATCACTAAAAGTCATCGTTGAATATGTGGGAGCCATTATGGATCTCCAGATCCCGCTATTGGTTATTGGTCGGAGTGAGTACTCAACCATGTCCGCATAGTTCTCGAACCGTAGGGTGACACACTTAAAGTTGGATGTTGAAATGGTAGCACTTGAATTATGGAATGGAGTTCGAATATTTGTTCGGAGTCCCGGATGAGATCCCGGACATCACGAGGAGTTCCGGAATGGTCCGGAGAATAAGATTCATATATAGGATGTCATTTTATGTGAAATAAAATGTCACGGAAGGTTCTATGGAAGGTTCTAGAAGGTTCTAGAAAAGTCCGGAAGAAACCACCGAGGAAGGTGGAGTCCACATGGGACTCCACCACCATGGCCGGCCAGCCCTAGATGGGGTGGAGTCCCAAGTGGACTCCACCATAGGGGGGCCGGCCACCCCCCACATGGGAGGTGGGAATCCCACCTTTGGGTGGGAGTCCTAGTTGGGCTAGGTTTCCCCCTCCTATGGAAGGTTTTGGTTTCGGGTCTTATTCGAAGACTTGGACACCAACACTTGGGATCCACCTATATAATGAGGGGCCAAGGGAGGGGGCCGGCCACCCCAAGACCATAAGCTGGCCGCCCCCTTGAGTGGCCGGCCACCCCCTCCCAAACCCTAGCTTTGCTCCTCCACTCCATATTGCCCGCGTAGCTTAGCGAAGCTCCGCCGGACTTCTACATCGCCACCGACACCACGCCGTCGTGCTGTCGGATTCAAGAGGAGCTACTACTTCCGCTGCCCGCTGGAACGGGGAGGTGGACGTCGTCTTCATCAACAACCGAACGTGTGACCGAGTACGGAGGTGCTGCCCGTTCGTGGCGCCGGAACCGATCGTGATCAAGATCTTCTACGCGCTTTTGCAAGCGGCAAGTGATCGTCTACCGCAGCAACAAGAGCCTCCTCTTGTAGGCTTTGGAATCTCTTCAAGGGTGAGACTCGATACCCCCTCGTTGCTACCGTCTTCTAGATTGCATCTTGGCTTGGATTGCGTGTTCGCGGTAGGAAAATTTTTGTTTTCTATGCAACGTTATCCTACAGTGGTATCAGAGCCGTGTCTATGCATAGATGGTTGCACGAGTAGAACACAATGGTTTGTGGGCGTTGATGCTCTTGTTATCTTTAGTTTGAGTACTTTGCATCTTTATGGCATAGTGGGATGAAGCGGCTCGGACTAACTTTACATGACCGCGTTCATGAGACTTGTTCCTCGTTCGACATGCAACTTGTATTGCATAAGAGGCTTTGCGGGTGTCTGTCTCTCCTACTATAGTAAAGATTCAATTTACTCTTCTATTGAAAACATTAGTATCAACGTTGTGGTTCATGTTCGTAGGTAGATTAGATCTCTCTCGAAAACCCTAAACCACGTAAAATATGCAAACCAAATTAGAGACGTCTAACTTGTTTTTGCAGGGTTTGGTGATGTGATATGGCCATAATGTGATGATGAATATGTATGAGATGATCATTATTGTATTGTGGCAACCGGCAGGAGCCTTATGGTTGTCTTTAAATTTCATGTTGAGTAGTATCTCAAAGTAGTTGTAATAGTTGCTACTTGGAGGACAATCATGAAGACGGCGCCATTGACCTTGGTGCTACGCCGACGATGATGGAGATCATGCCCGAAGATGATGAAGATTATGTCCGTGCTTTGGAGATGAAGATCAAAGGCGCAAAGACCAAAGGGCCATATCATATCACATATGAACTGCATGTGATGTTAATCCTTTTTATGCATCTTATTTTGCTTAGATCGCGACGGTAGCATTATAAGATGATCCCTCACTAAAATCTCAAGATAATAAAGTGTTCATCCTTAGTAGCACCATTGCCAAGACTTGTCGTTTCGAAGCATCTCGTGATGATCGGGTGTGATAGAATCAACAAGTGCATACAACGGGTGCAAGACAGTTTTGCACATGCGGATACTAAGGTGGCCTTGACGAGCCTACCATGTACAGACATGGTCTCGGAACACGTGATACCGAAAGGTAGAGCATGAATCATATGGTTGATATGATGAACACTTTGAGTGTTCGCCATTGAAATCACACCTTGTCTCGTGATGATCGGACATAGGTGCGGTGGATTTGGTTCGTGTGATCACTAAGACAATGCGAGGGATATTGTTTTGAGTGGGAGTTCATCTAGGGTTTTAATTATGTTGAATTAAAATTTGAACTCAATTTGTCATAAACTTAGTCTAAACTATTGCAAATATATGTTGTAGAGATGGCGTCCCCAATCAATTTTAATCAGTTCCTAGAGAAAGAGAAACTTAAGAGCAACGGTAGCAACTTCACCGACTGGTTCCGTCATGTGAGGATTTTCCTCTCTGGCGGAAATCTGCAATTTGTGCTTGATGCACCGCTAGGTGACCCTCCTGCAGAAGATGAATCCGATGAAGTAAAAGCTGTTTACGCAACTCGGAAAACTCGGTACTCTCAAGTTCAGTGTGCCATCTGTGCGATGCGGAATCCGATCTTCAAAAACGTTTTGAGCACCATGATCCTCATGAGTTGATGAATGAGCTGAAAGCTATATTCGAGACTCATGCGGCGATGGAATGCTATGAAGCATCGAAACATTTCTTCAAATTGTATGATGGAAGAAGGCAGCTCCGTTAGTGAGCACATGCTCGCCATGACCGGGCATGCGAAGAAACTCGATGACTTGGGAATAGTGATTCCTAACAGAGGATTAATCGTGTCCTTCAATCACTGCCACCAAGTTACAAGAACTTTGTGATGAACTACAATATGCAGAACATGAACAAGGAGTTACCTGAACTCTTTGGCATGCTAAAAGCTGCTGAGATTGAGATCAAGAAAGAGCACCAAGTGTTGATGGTCAACAAGACCACCAGTTTCAAGAAACAGGGCAAGTCTAAGGGAAAATTCAAGAAGGGTGGCAAGAAAGCTGCCACGCCTCCTATGAAACCTAAGAACGGCCCTAAGCCTGATGCTGAGTGCTATTACTGCAAGGAGAAGGGAAACTGGAAGCGTAATTGCTCGATGTATCTGGCTGATCTGAAGAGCGGCCTTATCAAGAAGAAGAAAGAAGGTATATATCGATATACACGTTATAGATGTTTATCTCACCGGTTCTCGTTCTAGTACCTGGGTATTTGATACTGGTTCGGTTGCTCATATCGTAACTCGAAACAGGAACTAAAGAATAAACGAAGACTACTGAAAGATGAAGTGACGATCTTGGCGTTGGAAATGGATCCAAAGTCGATGTGATCGCTGTCGGCACACTTCCTCTACATCTACCTTCGGGATTAGTTTTAAGCCTAAATAATTGTTATTTTGTACCCGCGTTGAGCATGAACATTATATCTGGATCTTGTTTAATGCAAGACGGTTATTCATTCAAGTCTGAGAATAATGGTTGTTCTATTTTTATGAATAATATCTTTTATGGTCGAGCACCACAAAAGAATGGCTTATTTCTGTTAGATCTCGATAGTAGTGATACGCATATACATAACATTGATGCTAAGCGAATTAAACTTAATGATAATTCTACTTATATGTGGCACTGTCGTCTTGGTCATATTGGAGTGAAACGCATGAAGAAACTCCATACTGATGGATTACTTGAATCACTTGACTTTGAGTCATTTGATAGATGCGAAGCATGTCTAATGGGAAAAATGACAAAGACTCCATTTTCTGGTATGATGGAGCGAGCTACTGACTTATTGGAAATCATACATACCGATGTGTGTGGACCAATGAGCGTAGCATCGCGCGGTGGTTATCGTTATGTTCTAACCTTCACAGATGATCTGAGTAGATATGGGTATATCTATTTCATGAAACATAAATCCGAAACTTTCGAGAAGTTTAAGGAATTTCAAAGTGAAGTAGAAAATCAACGTAACAAGAAGATCAAATTTCTACGATCTGATCGTGGAGGTGAATATCTGAGTTATGAGTTTGGCATGCATTTAAAGAAATGCGGAATACTTTCACAATTGACACATAGGGAACACCTCAACGAAACGGTGTGTCCGAACGTCGTAATCGAACTCTCTTAGATATGGTTCGTAGTATGATGTCTCTTACTGATTTGCCGTTATCATTTTGGAGTTATGCATTAGAGACAGCCGCATTCACTTTAAATAGAGCACCATCAAAATCCGTAGAAACGACACCGTATGAATTATGGTTTAATAAGAAACCTAAGTCATCGTTCTGAAAGTTTGGGGTTGCGAAGCCTATGTAAAGAAGTTACAACCGGACAAGCTAGAACCCAAAGCGGAGAAATGCGTCTTCATAGGATACCCTAAGGAAACTATAGGGTACACTTTCTATCACAAATCCGAAGGCAAAATCTTTGTTGCTAAGAACGGAACCTTTCTTGAGAAAGAATTTCTCACTAAAGAAGTGACTGGAAGAAAAGTAGAACTTCGATGAGATTGATGAATCTATACTCGTTGATCGAGTAGCGCGATCGGAAATTGTACTGTCACGCCTACACCGGCAACGAGAGGAAGCTAATGATAATGATCATGAAACTTCGAACGAGGAAACTACTCGAACCTCGCAGATCGACAAGGGAACGTGCCACTCTGATTGGTATGATCCTTGTCTAAATGTCATGATTGTGGATAACAATGATGAGGACCTGCGACATATGAAGAAGCGATGATGAGCCCGATTCCAACAAATGGCAAGAAGCCATGAAATCCGAAATGGGATCCATGTATGATAACAAAGTATGGACTTTGGTAGACTTACCCGATAGCGAAAGGTCATCGAGAATAAATGGATCTTCAAGAGAAAAACAGATGCCGATGGTAATATTCTTGTCTATAAAGCTCGACTTGTCGCAAAGGGTTTCCGACAAATTCAAGGAGTTGACTACGATGAGACTTTCTCACCATAGCGAAGCTAAAATCTGTGAGGATTTTGTTAGCAATAGCTGCATTTTTCGATTATGAGATTTGGCAGATGGATGTCAAAACGGCGTTCCTTAATGGAGACATTGAGGAAGAGTTGTATATGGTACAACCCAAAGGTTTTGTCGATCCTAAAAATGCTGACAAAGTATGCAAACTTCAGCGTTCAATCTATGGGTGAAGCAAGCATCAAGAAGTTGGAACCGACGCTTTGATAAAGTGATCAAAGACTTCGGGTTTATACGATGTCATGGAGAGGCCTGTATTTACAAGAAAGTGAGTGGGAGCTCTGTAGCATTCCTGATATTATATGTAGATGACATATTATTGATCGGGAATGATATAGAACTATTAAGCGGTGTTAAGGGTTATTTGAATAATAGTTTTTCAATGAAAGACCTTGGTGAAGCAGCGTATATATTAGGCATCAAGATTTATAGAGATAGATCAAGACGCCTAATAGGGCTATCACAGAGTACATATCTGGACAAGATTCTAAAGAAGTTTAGAATGGACGAAAGTAAGAAAGGGTTCTTACCTATGTTACCAGGCAAGGTATTGAGTAAAACTCAAGGACCGGCTACAGCAGAAGAAAGAGAAAGGATGAGTAACATCCCCTATGCCTCGCGATGGGATCTATCATGTATGCCATGCTATGTACTAGACCGGATATAGCACATGCTTTGTTAGTTTGACTAGCAGATATCAAAGTGATCCAGGGAATGGAACATCGGACAGCGGTCAAGAATATCCTAAAGTACTTGAAAAGAACTAAGGATATGTTTCTTTGTTATGGAGGTGACCAAGAGCTCGTTGTAAACGGTTACACCGATGCAAGTTGGAACACCGATCCCGATGACTCTAAGTCACAATGCAGGTACGTGTTTATATTGAATGGTCTTTGCGATGGTGGGCAAGCTCGGCGGTGCACGATGGCGAAGTCTTCAACAGAATCGAGTACATAGCGGCTTCGGAGGCTTCATCGAAGCGGTATGGATGAAGAGGTTCATTGTAGAGCTCGGTGTGGTTCCTAGTGCATTGGACCCATTAATCATTTATTGTGATAACATGGGTGCCATCGCCAATGCACAAGAGCCAAGGTCACACAAGAAGGTCGAAACATATCAAGCTGCGTTACCACTCGATTCGCGAGTACATCGAAGATGGAGAAGTAAAGATTTGCAAAGTACACACTGATCTGAATGTAGCAGATCCATTGACTAAAGCTCTCCCTAGGGCAAAGCATGACCAACACCAGAATGCCATGGGTGTTAGGTATATTACAATGTAATCTAGATTATTGACTCTAGTGCAAGTGGGAGACTGAAGGAGATATGCCCTAGAGGCAATAATAAAGTGGTTATTATTTATATCTTTATGTTTATGATAAATGTTTATATATCATGCTAGAATTGTATTAACCGAAACATTAGTACATGTGTGATATGTAGACAAACAAGAAGTCCCTAGTATGCCTCTTAAACTAGCTTGTTGATTAATGGATGATTAGTTTCATAATCATGAACATTGGATGTTATTAATAACAAGGTTATGTCATTGTGTGAATGATATAATGGACACACCCAAATTAAGCGTAGCATAAGATCTCGTCATTAAGTTATTTGCTATAAGCTTTTGATACATAGTTACCTAGTCCTTATGACCATGAGATCATGTAAATCACTTATACCGGAAAGGTACTTTGATTACACCAAACACCACTTTCGCGTAAATGGGTGGCTATAAAGGTGGGATTAAGTATCCGGAAAGTATGAGTTGAGGCATATGGATCAACAGTGGGATTTGTCCATCCCGATGACGGATAGATATACTCTGGGCCCTCTCGGTGGAATGTCGTCTAATGTCTTGCAAGCATATGAATGAGTTCATAAGAGACCACATACCACGGTACGAGTAAAGAGTACTTGTCAGGAGACGAGGTTGAACAAGGTATAGAGTGATACCGAAGATCAAAACCTCGGACAAGTAAAATATCGCGAGACAAAGGGAATTGGTAATGTATGTGAATGGTTCATTCGATCACTAAAAGTCATCGTTGAATATGTGGGAGCCATTATGGATCTCCAGATCCCGCTATTGGTTATTGGTCGGAGTGAGTACTCAACCATGTCCGCATAGTTCTCGAACCGTAGGGTGACACACTTAAAGTTGGATGTTAAAATGGTAGCACTTGAATTATGGAATGGAGTTCGAATATTTGTTCGGAGTCCCGGATGAGATCCCGGACATCACGAGGAGTTCCGGAATGGTCCGGAGAATAAGATTCATATATAGGATGTCATTTTATGTGAAATAAAATGTCGCGGAAGGTTCTATGGAAGGTTCTAGAAGGTTCTAGAAAAGTCCGGAAGAAACCACCGAGGAAGGTGGAGTCCACATGGGACTCCACCACCATGGCCGGCCAGCCCTAGATGGGGTGGAGTCCCAAGTGGACTCCACCATAGGGGGGCCGGCCACCCCCCACATGGGAGGTGGGAATCCCACCTTTGGGTGGGAGTCCTAGTTGGGCTAGGTTTCCCCCTCCTATGGAAGGTTTTGGTTTCGGGTCTTATTCGAAGACTTGGACACCAACACTTGGGATCCACCTATATAATGAGGGGCCAAGGGAGGGGGCCGGCCACCCCAAGACCATAAGCTGGCCGCCCCCCTTGAGTGGCCGGCCACCCCCTCCCAAACCCTAGCTTTGCTCCTCCACTCCATATTGCCCGCGTAGCTTAGCGAAGCTCCGCCGGACTTCTACACCGCCACCGACACCACGCCGTCGTGCTGTCGGATTCAAGAGGAGCTACTACTTCCGCTGCCCGCTGGAACGGGGAGGTGGACGTCGTCTTCATCAACAACCGAACGTGTGACCGAGTACGGAGGTGCTGCCCGTTCGTGGCGCCGGAACCGATCGTGATCAAGATCTTCTACGCGCTTTTGCAAGCGGCAAGTGATCGTCTACCGCAGCAACAAGAGCCTCCTCTTGTAGGCTTTGGAATCTCTTCAAGGGTGAGACTCGATACCCCCTCGTTGCTACCGTCTTCTAGATTGCATCTTGGCTTGGATTGCGTGTTCGCGGTAGGAAAATTTTTGTTTTCTATGCAACGTTATCCTACACGATGTGCTTGCGACCCCCGCACGAAGCCAGAGAACCAGGATCTGCAGATCCCTCTCCTCTCTCCCGTCTATCACCACGACCACAGGGGGAGAAGAAGACTCTGCAGATCGAAGAAATCCCGGGATCCGCAGTCGAGCTTTATTGAAGAGGTTGCCGGAGAAGTGTTGTAGATCGTCGTCTCCGCCCGCCGGAGCTCCACAGACCACCACACCTCCACCACGCCGCTTCTGGAACTACTCGCCGGTTCCAGATGCATCCACCTCGACGGCACAAGGCCAAACTGGCACGACGGCCGACTACTGCTACCACTACTATATACAGAGGAGGCACGGCCTCCCCTCCCCCACCATCTCCGGCCGGCGAGGCCGCCGGGAAGGGAGAGGAGAGGAGCCGGAGAGGAGCAGGCGACTCTCAAGGTGGGAGGAGGAGAGAGGGACGGGAGAAAGAGTTCTGTGTGGGAGTCATCCGCGTCGCTGTTAGCGCAGCTGTTGTGGAGTCTGCTTGACTGGATGTGCTTCTCACCTGCTATTGGGCGGCTTGGAAAGGCATTTGGTTGTTTCGATGATGTGAATTGGTGTATTGTCAACCCCTTCATTCCTCTGTAGATTTAGCGAGGTGGCTTCGAGTTTGATCTTTTGTATCGCTCTTGTAAGATGTTGTAGATAATCTAATAAAAAAGCCGTGTGGATCCCTTGATGCAGAAGCTGGGGCGATTTTTTTCCCTATTTCGGAAAAATAAATTGTTGGCCTAGTAGTTGCTCTATTTGCATGTTTGCCAGATATATTTGCTTATCTGCATGTGATTAGATTTACTAGTGCATATGCGGTCGTTGATTTTTTAAATTAAACTCACTCTAAAGTTGCTTAATAACCCAAGTCTATACGGTTTTCTCCACACAGGGTCACTCGGAAAATAAATATTCAGCATCATCAGCCAAAGTCGAGCACGCCCACATGATAAACACGAATATCACAAAGTTCGGACATACCGTACACTCGAACTATCAGCACTGTATCAATTGTGACGATGTGCAAGGATTTACATTTCATTTGATGCATGGACAGCAAGGGAAAACGCACTATCTTTTTGAGATCAATCATCAGAGTTTACTAATTCACGGCAATCACACACGTCATAGAAAGGAGCAGAGAACAAGTTCAGGATCAATCAGATCCGACTGTACGATCGAGTCACGCGCCATCGATCCTACCTGGCTCCACCAATTTAAAAAGCAGGCAGCGAGACGGCAAGTCCGGCCGCCCATCCAGCATCGCCGTGCACCGCAGCAGCATGGACCGGAAGTCCCTAGCAGTACCCTTCTCTTCCAGCATCAGCCTCACCTCCAGCGGCACGCGCTCCTGCCGCTCGCGCCGGCCCTCGAGGCTCTCGTACAGCTGATCGGGAATCCCCAGCCCCTCGCCGGCGGCCACGATGGGCACCTCCATGACGCTCTTTGCCGGGACACAGAACCCGTCGAGATCCGAGAAGGCCAGCGGCACGCCGTCGTACTCCACCACCGCGCGGCGCAGGTCGAAGCAGTGGCGCCAAACGTTGCCGTTCTTGACGCGGAGGGCGACGTGGAAGGAGGGCGGCGCGGCCCCCGCGCCGGCGCTCCGGACGAGGCCCTCGTAGCCGGAGACGGTCGCGGAGAACTCGGGCGGAGTGGAGTCAAGCATCACAATGGGGACGACGATGACGGCGGTGACGAGCAGAGCGAAGGATACGGCCAACACATCCACGAGCCGGGGATGCCTCTGTGCGAAAGTTTCTTCCATGGATGGAAGCCTAGAGATTGCCTAGATTGAAGTTTGGAAGCTTTTCTTTTGATGAAACTAATAATTGACGTTAGGTTTTCATGCACGCCGTCTCGCACGTACAGGTAAGATACATGCCGTTCAGATCACGATAATTTCTCCGTTTTATACGATCTCTATATGACTATATCCCCACAGTTGCTGGATATGGATCCAATTCCAAACTGTCTCCTGAGTCCTGGCCGATATATTCGTGCAGCAGTTGGGCTCTCGAACTGAAACCACGGGGATATAGGCTAAGATCTCCTCATGATCCAGAGACAACCAAGAACCACACGTAACTTTGAGTAGTCATGGGCGTCGACCTAGAACAGGCGGCGGGATCGGCCTACCATGCCATCCCCGCCGATCCGCACGACGTCGACGAAGCACCAGTCCTCGGCAACGCGCCGCCGGCGGCTCCCAAAGAAGATTGGCGCCTCTTTCCAGTCCTGATACTTTTTTCGCTTGTAGTGATGGCGGTCATGTTTGCGCCCGTCGAGTACTTGGTGCAGACCAACCTCGCGTCCTTCTCCGTCGGCCTCGCCGGCTACGACGGTATCGACGTGGCCCGGCCGGGAAGCGTCGTCTCACCGGCGTTCAACCTCACGCTGCGGATGAGCAAGGAGTGCGCCGACCGCGCCGAGGTGGTCCTGACCTACTCGGGCGTGGCGCTCGGCTGGGCGCGCGTGGAGCCGCGCGGCTGCGTGTCCCGGGAGCCCTGGGGGAGAGACGTCCAGGTGTCGACCAGGGTCGACGGCGTGGGCCTCTCGAGGAGCCTCCGGGAGCGCATGGCGGCGGACTGGCGACGTTCCGGGCGGGTGGAGCTCGACGCCGACGTGGTGATCTACAAGGACCGCGACAGCCTGAGCTACCTTGCCGACGATACCCGTGACAAGGTGATGCGGTGTAAGGTGGTGATGGCGGCGGATGGACTTCAGCCGGAGCCGGAACCTTGCCCGTGGTATTATCTACGGCCTTACAATTATGATAAATTCGAGTAAGACCGTACGCGTATATCTTTGGATCAAAGCATTTTCTGATCAATCCCCAAGGAATGAATTTAATAGAAAAGCGTTCTAAGCATCCCTCGAATCAAAGGAATGATCTAGCTTGTAAATTTCTGTGTGATCATTTCGAGTATGTCATAAATCTATACTTTTAAACAGTGCGGAAATTCAATTCGGCTCCTGGGTGCGTATGCTCCCTCTACCAACAAAACATATTTCGAAGTGTGGAAAAAATTTGACAAAAAATTCTACATGTACATCTCCATAATATATGTGTATGCGTCAAGTTTCACGAAAAAATAATATTTTTTTGTGGCCTATGTAAAAAAGAGAAAACTTATCCTGTAAAAAGCATTGTTTTCAGCACTGAATTTTGTCTTTTTTACACACGTCACATGATAAGTTTAATTTTTACGAAACGACTTTGTAAGCGCGTAGCACGTAAAAATGTACGTGCGAATTTTTTGTTTCAATTTTTTGAAATTTAAAATATGTATAAGATGCATTTTAAAATATAGGGAGCATATGCTCCCATGTTCCAAAACACCATTCCCCAGACAGTGCTAAATTTATATGCCCTATTTATTGCAATGGAGCTACCAACACCTACACCTCCACTTACACCAACAAGAATCCAAAGAGCGAATTTCATCGTGGATGCGCCCAACCAGTCGTTGTACCATGAGGATCTGATTCTCGTTGCCAAACGTCCTCGTGTTGCGTTGCTTCCAAAGTGACCAACTAACAAGAATCACTAGCGTGTTAAACTTACTTATTTCTCTCTTGCTGTACCTCTTCCTTGCACTCAGCCACCAGAACTCTAGGTGATCAGTATGTACAGGAATTAGTGCAGACACCCCTTCTTTTCTAAAGCATGCATACCATGTTTCTCTCGCAAACACTCACTGCATCAAAAGATGTTCGATGTTGTCCTCCTCCCGTAAAAACAGGTGTAACAGCTTGAAGGCTGATCATGCAATCCATCACTGAACTGAACTGTAAAGCAAGTGTGATTGTTTGATACAAAGTGTGGTGTAGTTACATTCATGTGGTGATCATATTGTATTCGTTAACTCATTTTTTACATACAGTGGTGGTATACCCCTGTATGCATGTGTGTTTTGTTCTCAATATGTGTACATCAGTAGGTTATATGAATTTTTGGAATAGACGGTTCATGTAGTTCTTAATAAAATTTTGCATAGAACCACGCATATGAATGTTTTTATATCAAGGATGAATTTTATCTTCAATTCAAATTGTTTTAGTGGTACATCGGTGGATGTTATTCATGCATACATGTATTTATTAATGTATTTATTCATGCCTACATGTAGGGTTTTTATGGGGCTACATGTAGTTTATTCATGCCTACATGTGTTTATTCATGTAGAGTATTCATGCCTACATATATTTATTCATGTAGTTGTCCATTTACAAGTACTTTATTCATGCCTACCTGCAGTTATTTATGTCATTATTCATGCCTACATGTAGTTATTCATGCTTACATATAGGTATTCTGCCTAAACCTTTCCAGGATGTATGCCTACTTTATTTATGCGCTAGGGATGTGCACAACATGTACCTCATAGCCTTTTTATTAGTATTTTTAAGCATGCTAACATGCTAGTATGTTTGATTTCGTGTTAATATAGAATGTAAGTTTTTTTTAATTCATATTCGATCTCAGATTTTTTCATACACACCAGGTTTTGAAGGAAAAGTGGGTTCACTTCAGTCCATTCCTTTGACACATTGTTCATGCACACATAGCAAATGCATGCACATAGTTATTGGGCGTCATCATCGAATAAACAAAATAAAAAAAGTATGATAACCTAGGCTGAAAACACTAACTTCTTACAGAAAAGGTGTAATCACAGGTCAAATTCCTCCTCCTCGGTTCTTAGAGTTGCACCAGCCCTAGACAATTAGTTTCAACGAGGATCTGACTTAAGTTGCAAGCTTGAGCAAAGAGAAGGACATCACATAGCGTTAGAGCTTCCGATATAGTGGGATGTCCAGTTCCAGGATAGGCTTGCACCATGCATGCTCAGGTTATTGATTGCACCATTCATGCTCAGGTTGATGCTTTACCATCAACCATTTTAGTGGAACAGTTTTACAATAAGAAGCCCATAATTCAGGGGTGAACAATCATCTTCAAGGAAAGAGGGGTGAATCATATCCACTTCCTATTGCGGCCCCTATCTGGAGCTATGTTATGAAGGCGGTGATTTCTCCTCCGGGATTTTTTTAGCTTCTTCTGGTTTCTCGGTTTCCTCACAATTTTTTTTCATCGGTTTTGCGTTTTCGTTGGTTAGTTTTTCTTTTGAACTCTTTAAGAACCTCAAGATTTTTCAATTTTGAACTTTTTTCAGATTTGAACATATTATAAAGCTAAACATTTTAAAATTTTACGTATAAACAAAACACTATCAAAAAACAGAAGCACGAAACCGAATAAGAACCGTCCATATTGATTGTGCAGGCGAGCAGGCGAAACAGCGATGTATGTGGGCCTGGCTCAACAGCAGGTTCCTTGCAGGCGACAGCCAGATAGAGGGCGATCCCTATTCTCCGCTCATTGCGGGAGGGATCTGGCCCTCGACGCCCCTCGTCTATGGGCCTGGCCTATGAAGGTTCGAACCGCTTCCTTATCTAGTGATAGGTTCCCTTCCTTCCTCTCTTTTTACGGTCTTTTTAGGATTTGCTGGTTTTTCCTCAACATCTTGTTTATGTTCTTGCGGGTTGGTTTTTTAAAAACTTTTTAAATTTTAATTTTTTAAATATTTTTCAAGTTTGTACTATTTCAGATTTGAACTATTTTCAAATTTGAACATTTTATAGACATGACATTTTTTAATCTGAACAAATTTTATGTTTGAACAATTTTCAGATTTGAACAAATTTACATTAAACAATTTTTAATATGAATATTTTTCAAGTTCCAACAATTTTCATGTTGAACTTTTCTGAGTTTGACCAATTTTTAAATTTCAACATTTTCTAAAATCTGAACGGAAGAAGAAAGATCTGGAGAAACTTTAGGTGCGTGACAGGGTTTTTACACACATTAAGAGATATAATAGATGCCCCCCATAGGGGGACTCACAGAGATTAGCATCTCTCAGCCCTAGGATGGTGCCTGGCAAAGAATCTCGACCGTGCATTTGCAGTCACCGCGCGGTATAAAATAGAGCATCCAGCCCACAGTGAAACCCTAGCCGCCAATCCTCGCGCGACCCTCTCTCCCCAATCCCAGCGTGTCCTCCTTTCCCCAATCCCGTTCGTCCTCTGGCTCTTCTCCACAAGCCAATCGCCCAGCCCAATCCACTCCCGCACCCCGCCTCTCATCGCGCCGCCTCTCCTCCTCCTCAAGCTCGCCGCCCTTGCGCCGCCTCTCCTCTGCTGTACCCGGCCAGGAGCCTCTCCTCAAGCTGCTGCAAGCGGTAGGAGGACCACATCCATCAACCTCTGAGGATTCTTCATCCCTGAAGACGCCGGCCAGCAGCACATCGGCATGGCCCTCCGCCTCTACTTTGTCAGGTAGGTACATGCTCTCCCTCTCTGTCTCTTATTCTCTCTCTCTCTCTCTCTCTCTCAGCAGCCTTCCTCTGTAGGGAGGAGCACGGAGTGTGCAATCTCCTCAAGGTGAACTGCTCCTCGCCCTCCTCGAGGTTGAGGTAAAAGTGGTTCCAAACTCCCCCTCTTTGATTTAACCCCTGGAACATCTCATGTTTGTTTGTACAGATCTGTTTTATCTTTGCATAGAAGGTGTTTGATGAAAATCGTAGATAAGGTTAGTGTATATTTATGCTCCATAAAGCTGTTTGCAAACCATAATGCTAATACTCCTAACAATGATTTTAGAAGTCATCTCATAACCATAAAGCCAATATTGTTAAGAATGAAGTTACTGAGATATTCCCTTCAGCCTCCTCTTCTTTGCTATGCTCTATAAAGAGAACCACATAAGGAAAAGGCAGGGGAAAGGTGCAATGAGCTTTTGCTGCATTGTGACAAAGAGATTGGCTATTATTCTAAACTGTCTTTTTTTGATGTGTCGTCTTATTTGCAAAAAAAAGGAAGTGCAGAAACTGACATTTATACCAATTGCAAATGGTACTCGCGTAATAGCAGTGAAATCACATTTTCCTTGTCTAACTATCAACATGTCACCTTTTGCTTTTGAACTTCCAAGTCTGTATCTTCCATCTATCTCAATTCTTAGAGAAATTAGAATGTAGGAAAGTCTTAGAAACCCTTACGCAAAGGGGATTTTGCTAGATATCCAAAAATCATGTGGTTAGCAGCAATTAAAGGAGATAGAGATTTATACTTTTATCCCTTTTCATTAACAATAAACGTGTTGCTCTTTTTGTTGGTTCAGCTAGGCATGAAGCACAAGAATGTTTAAGCAAAAAAAAAAAAGTGTGCCTAAGAGTAGATTATGTTGTTCCTCTTTTGATGTCTGCCCGTCAAAGATTATGTTGTTTTCATAAAACTTCCAGAGCTGACCATAGCGTCTCCAGCAAGATGGACCTGCATACATTTGATGATTTTCCTTTGCAGGTTAGTTGCCTTTGAGTAGGACTAAAGCTGATACACACAATATTTCTTTTAGTTCATGAGAATTTGTAGGACTTTTCATTATCAATCTGAACCGCTGCTAATGCTTCTTCCATTTTTAAAATTGTAAAATATTCAAGTTTTTCTCTATATATTAATAAGCTTGTGTGATAAATAAAACATGGTTTCATCTTTTCAGATAATTGGTGTTGGAGTAAAGCACGCGTTTCCAATCGATGCTCCTGTTATTGGTAAATTGTATCATGTATATTTATGTGAAGATATTACGATGTCACTTCCAACTTTGTCCTCATGAATTGCCTAGGAGGAGGTATGATTCAAATGCTTCGTACATCTCAGCTTATGTCGGTCAATTTGGCCATGTTTCTCAGCATTTCACCTTTCCCCTTATTGATTTTCCTGCCATATGGTCTTCCATGTTGCTATAAGAAGTATATTCCAGGTTACTATGCTTGGTCTCGCTAGGTAGCCCCTTCATACAAGTTAATTATTGCTACTAACATTTCATCATAGATTTATTGTATATCACGTTATTTTGAGTGAATGATCCGTAGATGGACTTTCTATGTAAATGGCCGGACCCACCACGAATGGATTACGGATATTGGAGGATAATTATAATCATCATCGACGTAGCGATAGGTCAAAAATGGTCAAGGTTAGATAGCTAAATATTGGAGGATCATTATAATCACTCAGTTGAAAGATATTTTCCGTTTCCCCTTTTCTGTTAGTTACTTCTTTGTAGAGATAATGGTTGTTTGTTTTGTATTTATGAATAACCACAAGGTAAAGTTGTGGAGGCCTGAATCTCTAATCTCTGGGGAGGCCCCAAAAGTTACATACATATTCAGGCATCTACATTTGGTGGGTGAGATTCAGTGTGGTGTTATCTTTAATGATAGGCTCTGCATCCCTACTAAATCAAATTGGTTGATGAACGAATTTACATTGAATTGAAATATGGCCAATCACTTGCGTGCACCCATAAATTCAGACACTCAAAGCACCACACCAGTGATCCAGTGTAGCACTTGCCATGCAAACTTAATATGAGTGTAGTTTGGTGTGTCGTGACACAGATGCCACCTGGGACTTCCATAGCTTTGGGTATGTGTAGCATAAAATGTTTGGTAGTGGGTTGAGGGTTCATCTATATCTTTTTCATTATCATGGCTTTCTTATTAGGTAGACTACGTTGCGAAGTCACCGGCCGTCTGCGCCTACTGTAGCACCTACTCACGTTGGTCCAATCTGGTGAGCCTTTTCTTCCAGAGTTAGTGCTTGGTGTACTGCAAATAGACAATCTGCTGAAACAGAGTAACACTAGGAAGAGCAATCGATGCACTTGAGAGGTTAAAAAAAGGGCTTTGCTTTATTGCTTATCTCGGTGTTCTATAATCTGGATCCTTGGTCAGGTTAGATAGCTAAATAAGTTCTGGCTGCATATTCATGTGTACACAAAATGTAAGAGAACCAGTCCCATAAAAATAGAGGAATTCATTTCAATTGATCTGAATAATAACTTGATGGTTTGGTTGGTTGAGGTTGGTTCCGTACACATTTTCCTCATCCCCTTTCTTGAACCGAGGCTGTGATGTTCTTGAGCCCGAGCGGTGCCGCTTTTTCAATCTATTTCTTCTATTTCTGATGGGTGCTCACGCATGTATTTTCTTTATATAGGTTCATGCTCGTGTCTGATTATTGGTAGTGGAACCGCGGTGTTGGTGCTTTTCTAGACAGGTTTGCTCCCTTCCTCTCAATTATCGATGCTTTGGTTTGGATGTGTGTTTATTCACTAATCTCCTTTTTTTTTGCTTTGTAGTTCAGTGTACTGGTTTTCTCTTCCGTTTTGCCGTCCTCTTGGATGCGGGTAATAAATCAATCCTCTTTCTTTTATTTCATCTATTAGGCATCACATACGCTTTCTTAGAATGTTAGCCTATGTGCAGGAAGCCTTAGATATCTTTGTATTTCAGGATTAACTTTAGGTATCCATCTCCAGGATTTCAGTGTGCACATATTTCTGTATGCTATGCACCTTGAGCCACGTAAACTGTTAGTGAAAAGAGTTCGAGTTTGCAGTTTTGTGTATTAAATTGCTTCTGCTAGATCCCCACGATGTGTCTCCCATGGGGTTTATACCGCTCCCTTGATGTTGCAAACGTAAAATAAACTAAATGAAGATGGTAAGTGACCAGGTATGATTATATGGCTTTAACTCTGTGAGCGGTGCTTTATTTATAATGAGTAAATAATATTATTTGCTATATAGCATTTCTGCCTACTATCTAAAACTGAGCCCTCTTTTGTAGCGAATAATTTTTATGGTGTCCATCCGCTGGCATGCTACGCCTCGCAGTGTAGCCTTATCGCTGATTTAGACCCAGCTGTCGCATCGCCATTTTTGATGTCGTCACCGCACAGGGTTCATTTCTCTCTCACTCGCGGTTTTCAGCGGTGCCTCGCAAGATAAAAGACTGTTGTATAAAAATCTTCAGGTCCTAAATTAGTTTTGCGGTTTATTTTTGTCTCTTATAAGTACTAGACACATGCTATTTTAAGTTCTCTTGGTGTATATTGAGGTATTTATCATGCTTTTATATGGTTAACGACACATAGTCTTTTCATCAACTAGGGTGGTTCAGTTTGTTACCCGTTTTTTCGTGAGAGGACGTTGACGATTACTCGATTTCTTATCGCTATATTCAGGAAGAGTATATAGGTCGATAAGTTCCGCTGCAAATTAAGGTAGTAACTTCATGTTAATATTACCGTGTTTTTGGTTAAACTGCTTTTTTGAGAATTCCTCTATGATAAATTATATTAATTTAGCAAACAAAATGAAAATATACACATGCCATGATGGTTCTATTGTCTGCCTCACCACTTGCCCTCCTGTATATTGATTTTCTCATGCACATTCTTTTGCTCTGTATTTTTCTTTTGTTGCCAATTTTTTTTGTATTATTTTGTTTGTGAAAGACCAGCCTCGTGTCTTTAGGTTCAACCTTTATCTGAGACTCATGGACATGTTCTTGAAGTTGCTTTGATCAGGGATAGGAAAATGGTGAACAACAAGGTGAGCCAAAAGTATTTTGACTTATGATACCAACATACCACTTCTGTTCTGTTTACCTCTCCGGGTTAGTAAAAGACAAGAAAGGGCTCAACATACTGTTGGTGGGTCGCTGTAACCTAACTAGACTCCACCCTGCCGCTAGATAAGGCAACATATTTGGACAAAAAATTGTTCAGGTCATAGCAATTATATGCATGTTCAATGCATCAGTATATACTATGTTTGTTCTGTGGTCAGACTAATCGGACGCTTGCTGCTAGGGAAGGCAGGGCATGGTGCCGGAAGCGTTTGGTGTTGCAGCCATGTGTGTTGTGTTCATCGATGTCAAGGCATCATCACATCCAGATAACTACCTTGAGCCACAGTAAGCTCATTCCATTTGTCTCCAATCTGTGTACTTGGTTTCTTCTACTACTAGCATGATATCTACCATCTTATTGCTATAAAATCAAGTTATTCATGTAATTGTTTCCATGTATCTTGGAATAATTATAGTTTAAGAAATGATCTTATTCAACATGAGCATTCAGAACTTATTGAAGATTGTGTGCTTCCCCTTTGATGTATTATGATACAAGGTTCATGGTATTAATTATAACTGAAAAGTGAGCTTATTCAATGTGAACATAAATGG
Organism: Lolium perenne; assembly: GCF_019359855.2. Lineage (NCBI taxonomy): Eukaryota > Viridiplantae > Streptophyta > Magnoliopsida > Poales > Poaceae > Lolium > Lolium perenne. The sequence goes on along the minus strand of NC_067246.2, from coordinate 265,144,418 downwards.
ATGGGAGGGTGTTAAAACTGCATATATATGTTGTTCCTATTTCCTCTGGTTCTTATCATGTAAGCAGTGCTTTACACCCCAAAAAAAAAAGAAACATATTTATTCTTTGAATTTTAATTGACTGCAACCCCTTTGCTCTAGGCTTGCAGTGCATATGTAATGTGCAGTTCTTATGGTTATAACTAGCTTTAATCGCCAAAAAATGGAGAATTGTTGTTGCCTATACTTCTGATAAACCATCCTTATTTTGCTGGTTCTAGGCCATACTACTTTGTTTGCTACAATCTGTTCAATCTATGCCCAGTTAGCTCTGGTTTGGTAGCATAATTGCCATTCACTGTTTCATGGTACATAAGAAATATTGTTGCGATAATGGTTTTCATTTTCTCGGTGTGTAGTCTGTAGTGGTACACAGCAGTACGCTGACTTTAAGATTTGTTATTATATTTATTTAGGATGGAAGAATTAACTCCTTTCGAGACCCCTTTATACATAACAGGAATATATGTATGGGCACGAGATATGTGTTATCGAATGAGTGTCAAAGTCCAGCATCATAGTTTCATTTACCTGCCATAAAACTATTTCTTAGAAAATATGTTCCTAATTGTCAAGTAGCAAGGTCTGTATCTCGGTTTGTATCTCCAGTATGCATTAAAGCATGGCCCCGCACCTTTGTTTGTGACCTTTTGTTTTGTAGCCAAGTGGTTAAAATTTAGAATTATATATTGTGGGCTTTGTAGTTTCCATATTACAATCTAATAATTATGTGAAGATTTTACATTAATACAGATTGTATCATTGTTCTTTGTGATATGTAGTGCCATGGTTTCTGATTCAGATGATAAGAGCATGGATTGAATGACTGGCATCCTTCATCAATATGTGCAACAAGATGATAAATACTCAGTTATATTTTGGGTTGCCTCCTTCCTCTGTTACGTAGATTGGTTGGTTTGAGTCTATTCTTCTTACATTTGTTTTTTTTTTTTTTGCAAACTACCTAAGGTTTTAGTTGCTGTAACTAAAAGGGAGTTGATAGTTGCGTTTGATGTTTTCTTCGATTATAATTAAGTGCATAGCTTAAGATGGAATGTTGACTGTTTCATTGAGTTGCTTTATAAGGTGTTTCAGTCTTTTGTTCTAAATAGTATATGGCTGGTAAACCGTTCAAGTGCAAAAAGGGTTTTCTGAGCTAAGCTTATTGATTAGTTTCTAACCGTTTTTGCATATTTGCTACATTTTTGGAAAGTTTAATTTCATGGTTAATATTTTGACCCACCAATGATCTGCGTCAGCGGCCAATAAAAGACCACAATTAATGTACCTAGGAACTCCATCAGCTATGTGCCTATGTACCTAGGAAGTAGGAAGTAGGAACTCATATGCCCTCCATCAAACATATTCTCACGATTGTGTTAGATGACCTAATTTCAGAATGTTGTTACATGTACTGTTACATCCTCATTAACATTCAGGACATCGTCACTAATCTTAATCATATACAATGGATTTTATCATCTTTTCGCAAAATTTCCAGTGACACGAGTACCACGGGGTCGTGCGCCAAGGCGCACATCTAAATCTAGTCTAAAGGTGTATATGATGCCCCCCATAGGGGGCCTCACAGCGCTTTGGATTTTTGACCGTCAGATCGAGCTGACGTGGCGCGATCTCGGCCGGCCGTTCGTCCAGGGCGCTGAGGCCCTCCCGTAGACCCACTTTTTATCCATGGGTCACTAAAAGCCCTATCGGCCCGACTTCGCTAGCGCTCCACCAATCCCAGGACAGGATGTGGGGTGGTTCTCCCCAATCCCCGCATCGCCTCTCTTCCAGCCCCTGCCGCGCTCTCGTCTCGTCGCCCGCCGCCGCCGCCGGCTCGCGCCCCCACCCCCGCTCCGGCCCCGTTCTCGTCCCCCGCCGCCACGCCTCGAGCCGCCGCCTCGCGCCCCCGCCGCCTCGCCCGTCCTCCTCTCCGTTGTGCCTAGCTCCGTCCTCCTCCATCCTCAACATTGCCGGGAGCAGTGGTGGCCGCCGATTGGAACAGCAGCACCAGCGGTTCACGGGCAGAGCACGACCGGAGGGCGGATGGCGAGATCCCCTCCACCGCTCTCTGGGAAGAGAAGCAGAAGGGGCGTGAGTTTGCGGGAGCAGCGCGCCGCGCGCCGCCCAAGAGAGGAGGAGGAGGAGCGTCCCGCGAGGTGAGCACCAAGGAGTTGCAGCCTTCAGGTACCTCGTGCGCCTCTCCCGGCCATGGTGGCCGCCGTCCTCGTGCGCCTCTCCCGGCCATGGTGGCCGCCGTCACCCACAAGCTTCTCGATATGGGCAAGGAGGCCGAGCAGGAAGCCCTCCAGAGGTCCGCCGGTGCTGGAGGCGGCGACCAAGGAGTTGCAGCGGTGAGGCACCTCTACGCCTCTCCCTGCCATGGTGGTCGCCGTCACTCGCGAGCTGTTCGACATGGAGTCTGCGCCGGCGAGAAGATGCGCGTCGGCGTCTCCAAGCTGAAGGTAATGCCTCTTTCTTCACTTCCATGATGTCCCTTCCCCGCCTCTTCTTCCCCATGACAAGATTGATTCAGTTTCTTTCATATTGCAACTTCGTATCTGAATATTTATGGGTTGTATTTCAGTACTAGATTTGTTGAGGGTGAGCTACACATGCTGATAATGGTGGTGCTGCGGTGAGGATCTGAGGTACTCCTCTTGCAACCATCATCTTCTCTTCGTAAAGATATGAAAGGATGCAATACAAGTAGCACACTGTTTAGTTGTAGCCACTTGCTGATTTATGGATCCTTCTTGCTAATTTGAAATTTGCATAACGCAGGTAAACATAAAAAGTTAGGCTTCTCCGGAATCCTAGCAAACTGTTAAAAATTATAAAATTATAATGCTTATGAACACAAGAATATATCTGGGGATCGATGGGAGATTTAACATGGCTGGCCTCGACGGTTCAGGTTTGTACCCAAAATCACCTCCTTGTATTGTCTGTTTGATTTCTAACTGAGATCCGAGGGCCTAATGTCTTCCACTTGGTGCACTGGGATTAGTTTGATCTATGTACATGCGAGAGGTTGAGGCAATCCTTTGGATTATGGGCATTGGTTTGCATATGGGGTCATTGACATATTTTTTAGTTGAAAATTTCATGGTTTGTTTTGGTCAGTGAGTTGTGATTACTTTACTTCAAAACCTTCTGGTTTTGTTGCAGTGCTGAAGAGAGGAGCAGGTCAGGGAGGATGCAAATCAATGTGGTGAGGACCGGCTGTTGCAGGGATGCTCACGGAAGTGCAGTCATAGGGCTCGGCGGACTAGCATCACTGGTTGGTGGAGGAGAAGAAGGCAAATGTGAGCTTGTACTTATTTATCTTTATCCCAGGTCACGAGTCATCTTCATCTTTTCTCTACCAAAGTAAACATTTATGCAGGTTGATGTGTAGTAATTTGTTTATACTCTTGCTAGATGCTTTATCTTCTAGGTGGATATTCTCACTTGCACTGATTTTCTTCATGGAATGGCAGCTCCTTAATATTGTTGTAACTGCCAATATATCATTTACCTCTTTTAGATTATTAGATTAGATTTTTTCCTATGTTAGATTCTAATTGTTGTTTGATAATCATGATCTTATTACTTCCTTTTGATGCTATATGCATTTTGTTAATGAGGTGGATATTCTCACTTGCACAGGGCGTTCTTGGAGTTCACTAAGTTTGTGGGGGCGGCACACATCAGCGATCGAGGGCTGCTAGAGATATCATCCATGGCATTGCTTCCAATCTGACCCTCTGTCTTGCTGTGGGGATTGGTCTGGATCATTTACAAGGACATTGTTCGTCCGGTATATAGTCCATCGAACTTGATTTTTTTCCTTCATTATTTTACCATATCAATTTGTATGCCATATTCACATATAATAATGATATAAAAATGCAAACTAGATGTTGTGTTCATCGACCTATCTATTGGCTATTACTGTCATAGTGTAGAAGAAGGATTTGGATACTGTATTTTGTGGTCGGATGTTTTCACCTATGCTATTAAGTTGCTTTGAGAAGAATTTATTGTACATGTCAAGCAATGTGTCAATGGGGCGGTGCGTTGTACTTGTCACGGTGGAGTGCATGCTACTCGACACGGATCCTGTGGCATTACCATCGTAACCGTAGTGCAGTGCGTGCCGCTGAGACGGACGGGTGCAGCGGGGCATGGTCGTCGCCACTCCAGCTCTCATGATCCTCTCCCTACTGATCAAGTGTATGGTTTCTTACACTAAAATACTGGATGATAGAAGACAAGAAAAGGGTTTCTTTTGATTGGTTGTTTGATTCATACATCATTTAGTTTTTCATGATCTTTGAGTCTTAATACTTAATATTACAGCTCCTGCAATTTCTCTAAGCTGCAAACCAATATCCATGTATTTTGAGCTGATGATGATTGTACCTGAACATTTTTGCTGCATGTTTCTGGGCCATGTAGTGATAAGGATGAGGTGTGTATTTTATTTTTCATGGAGAAAGATAAGAACAGATCTGTGTTTAGTTTAACACGTATTTTAGTTTTCAAAGATAAGCGAGATATATGTCTCTTTGAATAAAAACTTTCTCATTTGAGTTTTAGAGTGGAAGTTTTGTCTTGCCTGTTCACAACGTGTTGATAAAGTAATAGATTTTTGCTGCTCCTCGAATGATTTACTTCGCAATGCATTGTAATTTAGTGGCTGCATGATTGATGGCTGGCCTTCTCTTTCTAATGCCGGTACACGGTGCTGTCAGATGCTTTGAGCCAATGCCTTCTACTACTATTGGTTTATTGAGGTCCACTGCAGGAAACAAGCAGAAGGAAAGCTTGATGGATATAAGGTTATATTGAGGAGGATCTTACCATATGCAGTAAGATGCTTGCATAACCGTGCAACAGGTTCCTCTTTCAGTTCTTGAGGGTGAATGGAACAAAAGTGTGCAAATGAATTCAGTGACTAATATAAGCTACAGAAGAGGTATAATTAAATGTTCAGACAAAAATCTGTTCAGTTATGGTGGCATGTTTAGCTTTAAGTTTCCCTAAATTTTAACTACCAGAAAAATATTGTATCGGATGGGCTATTGAATTGATGGCAAAGGTCAGATTTTTAAAATTTTCTATTTATGGTGGAAACGCAAAGTGAATCATATACAAGACCATTGCAGCTTTTTAGGGAAAATAATTTGTGTTATAAAATGCAATTCTAGAGTTACTGGTATATATAATTTCTGATGACTGAAATATATAATATTTTGGTTCAGGAAGTTGATTGGTTGCATTGTATAAATATCTTGCTGTAAATTTTAAAATGGTTTTTCCTGCAGGTGCTGATTCTATCAACTGGTTTTTGGTGTCTTGTATATTTAGGTCATTATTTATTTGAGGTCATCCTCCACTATGCCCTTCTCCTCGTGCACATGGCCTCATAGGTCATGAATTAAAATTATTGTTTGTGGTGCATGCCAATAGTATGATCCAGAAATTAATTGAATATTAAGCTCTTGGTTCTGGCTTGTCAATCCATCAGTGTATGCAACATAAGGTATTTCCATTTGATTCTGCAATGCTTGGTCATCATCGGGTTATGGAAGTTTTTGTGTGAGTGATTCTCATGCTCTCTACTCTTATTTGCTCTATGCAGTATAGTATAATGTATACTGGAATAGGTCGTGAGATATGTAGTTATTTTGTATGTCCATATTTTATCTCCATTTTCTTTGTCAATGATTTACACTGTAGTTGGTAATTTTTAGAACCAGTTTAAGGTATTATTTGAAGGCTTGTGCTGCTTTATAATCAAGTTTGACCTTACAATAGAGTTGTTCGTTGTAATGACACTATCATGCAGATGAGTTACCTTGTACTGCTTTATAATCAAGTTTGACCTTACATTAGCGTTGTTTGTTATAATGACACTATCATGCAGATGAGTTACCTAGATGAATGGGTGGTGTCGATAAAATATCATTGGTCTCTTGTCCGATGCGGGAGCTCTAATCAAGCTATCTATACTTATGTTGTTCTATCAAGAATTAACTGAACAAAGAAATGCAGGTGATGTTATTCCCTACAACCCTGACTTTTTTTCAAATACTTTTGCTGGGTGCATGTCAAGTAAGTGAGCTAATAATTTTTTGTTCTTTAGGGCTCAGAATCTGTGTTGTCCAGAGTGTCCATAGATCAACCTTACAGAAATGCGTTATATATATAGCAACGTTTGCCTGTCATCAAAAATAGAACACCGAATTAGAGGAGAGGGTTGTAGATTAAAGACATGTAGGATTATTCAGTGTAGTTCCCCCCAATATCTAAGTAATATTGTTTGTCTTACAACTCACACCTAGACTATTGCTTCATTCCCTTCTTGTGGCATTTTGTTTCATCTAATCATTTTATTATATCTACCCCTTAAATTACTTGCTCTGATAAGCCAGGGATAGACAATGTTTTGAGCTGTTTCTACTTTTTCTGAAAAAACTTTTATTATTTCAGTACATATTCCAATTCTTTGGTTGGTTTGTGTTACAAGAGATGGAAAATGGTTGTTCTTTGGATTCCGGAAGAACTAGACAATGGCATGTTTTTCCAGTTTTCAATCAATAAGAACAGTATCAGTTAAGCTGTGTTCTTATCATTTTACACCTCTGTGTTGGCATTTTTGCTTTTTTTGCTGTAGAGACGTTTCCCTTCCACTATTGTCTTTGTGGCTGAATCTATACATGATTTCAACTCTAAAATAGTGTACATTGGGAGTAAAACCTTACTTTCTGGTAGTTATAGTATAGATTAGTTAATTCTACCCACTTACAAATTTCACCTCTTAAATTCGAATATGATCTCTGTTGGTTTTTCCTAATGATACTTCTGTATTATTCCAGGCCATGGTCTACCTTTCAGTATGACTAATTCTGAAAAGGATATCTTTGGAACGTTGTCTCTTTAGTTTTCTCTGATAGGTATTCACTTAATCTCATTATGTTGGATACTGGTTGCACTGTGCAGAATAAAAGAAAATTATAACCTTGTACTGAATATGTGTGCATCTTTTCTCCTATTTATATGCATATATTACCTATTTGCATCTTGCTATCACTCTCAAAAATCATGCATTGCTTGATTGTGTACTACTATTTTTATTCATGTACTACACATAAGTTGTTACAAAACTAAATAAATACGCATTGGCATGGACTGAGTAATGTAATATGATAGTTATCGGTAATTTGCTCTCTGATAAAATAAAAGATTGTAACCTCGTACCTGCTAATTCAACCAATGTGGCCAACTCCAAGTGCCTATGGCAGTTTTCGATATGATTTGATTTTCCAGGCCTCCTGTGATTGCTTCCAGATGAGATTTGTCGATTACTATGAATTGGTGCATGAATGGCAATTAAGCGGAAAGACGACAGTGTTGATGTTTTTCTTGCTTGGGTGTGTGTTGTCTTGCATCATTTGTTTATTTGCCCACGCTAGCCTAGATTCTGGAATGGCTTGTTGGTGTTTATGCCAAAAAAAATTGTTTCCATGGTTGTACATTAACCGATCATTCTCAGCGAGGCAGTTGACTCTATTTACTCTGTCAGGATGTGATTTCCTGGATATTGGTGGTCTCTATTATTGCCGTGTTCAAGGTCAAATGAAGGATTCAGATGTGCTCAATTATGTACACTGAGGTTGGAGGTGTGCACCGAAGGTGTTTGAGTAAATTCCCGAGGTAAGTGGTCATAAGAGTTTCAACCTTAGTTGCATTTGCATATGTTTACTTTTTAGGTCATTACTCATTAGCACCTCCTCTGTTTTAATATATTATTGACAGCTCAACGTCTAATATTTTATTAGCATGGTAAGTGGTTGATTGTTGGTCTCACGCGAGCTGAAACTTTATGACAGTTCAGGAGATCTGAGAGAGCAATCACGAGATGAAGCGGTGCTCAGCTGAAGAAAACCTGGTTGGTTATGAGGCTGCTCAACAGGTTCGAACTCAAACAGTATATTCACTTTACAGTTCCTTCTCCGCCTTCACTTAGAAGGCAATATATTTGGATTTCTCTTCAGAACCATCCAAGCAAGTTGCAGGGGAAGATTAATCTCAAATCAATGAAACATGTCGAGTGCTCCATGTAGTTGTTTGTATTTTGCAATTCTTATTATATGTTTGAACATAATATATTGTCTCAAGTATGCTGCCACTTCATTTAATGTTTTTTAAAACCATGGTGACACTTCTTCGAAGGCTAAGCCAACAGTTAGTTTACAAGAATCAATTTTACGACTTCAAGCACTTAACGAATCTGTAGCTTGCTAGCCCCCCTCTGCCTGGAACTAATCCAATTGGAGCTTGTGTTGTTGTCTTAGCTAGAGGAAGTGCTCCGGCTTGCTAGCTTACATGTGCATGTTATAAAGTCGGGCTTTATTTTCTTTACAGGACAATGGATCTCAGCCAGATATATTCAGTATGAGACTGACAAGGCTGAAACTCTGTCATCCAGTGACAAGGTGATACTTCGACGGAAAAGGCCTTATTTTCCAACAATGATTACCATGGAAAACTTTATTAAGCGAGACTCCTATTTCGTGTGTAACTTCGTGTGATTTATCGTAAGATCATCATATCGATTTCATTTTTTGAAACCTAATAAACAAATTATCATTTTCACCTAATATTTGCATTGCAAAGTGTGGATCAATACGAGTTTCACGGGATCGTGCGCCAAGGCGCATATCTAAATCTAGTATATATATAGTAGCTTACATATGTGGACGTGACATGGGCCGAGCCCATCTTAGGTCGGAAATCGTGATTCTTTAAGCGGACGCGAGCCGAAAACTTAAAAAAAAGGTCCGGTCTTCATGAAGGTCCAAAAGTCTCTCCGCTTGTGACATGTGGCGCGTTATGGTCGGTACTTCTGTTTTTACTGTATTTGATGCAGTTTTTCCCTTTACTCAGTAACTGTACTTACTCGTGTGCCCTACTGTACATGTGCTTTCATACTAGTACTTCCTCGTGTGCGCGACTGTACCTGCACTCGCTTGTGTACGCGACTGTACTTACTCGTGCGCGCGACTGTACATGTCTCGTCTGCGTGATTGTACCTGTACTCGCTCGTCTACGCGGTTGTACTTACTCGTGTGCGCGACTGTACCTACCCGTGTGCGTAACTGTACCTACTCGTGTGCGTGACTGTACTTGTACTCGCCCGTGTGTTCAACTGTACTCGTGTATTCTTCGCAACTGTACTCGCGTGTTCACACAATTGTACTCGTGTGTTGTACGTAATTATACTCGTGCGTTGTACGTAATTATTCTCGTGTATTATACATATAATTGTACTCGTATGTTCACTAAATTGTACTCGTCTTCGATAACGCGTGATATGTATACGATTTATACTGAGTTGTAACAACATTTTTCAAACGGATTTAAGAACTAAACGGATCGGTACTTGCATGCGTTGAGCTAGCTCCCGCGCGCGCGTACAGCCACAAGCCAGTACCGAAGAGTGTAGGTACAGCGTATGGGAGGAAACGATCTCCCACGCGCGCGCGTAGGTACAGCGACGGCCGAGCGTCCCGCGCTCGCTCGCATTTCGCTCGCTCGGTGAGTGATATGTGTCGTACGGAGAGCCTGCTTTAGAGCATCTTCAGCCGCGTTCCCAAAGCGTTCTTCAAACCGTGCCGGATTGAGCGTTTAGGGGACGTGTTTTGTTCGTGCCGTCTTTGGGGGACGTCGCTCCCCAGCCGCGTCCCCCAAACGCCGCCCCCAAACATTTAAAATACTTCTTTTTAACACAGAACTATTTATCAAATATAGCATGTGAATAAAAATGTTTGCGAGGATTATTTTCAAATTAAATTACAACAAACAATAAAACAAGTAAACAAATATAATAAATAGGGCTAGATGTTACATCAAGGTGCCACGTGCGGTGACCCAGCATACCACTGCATGTTGTAGTATACAAGTCGTTGATATGATCTTTGTGAAGGGACTTCTTCACAAATTGCCATATCCCTCAGAGTGGTACAACAGAAACATTGCAGGTCATAACACTCCATACATTATTACAAACATTATCTTAACAAGTTGGTATCCTCACAGATCCTATGAGAACACACTAAGATACTACTTAAGTACGATTACAACTCATAACAAATATAAAGAGAGTTCAACAACTTATTTAGGTAAGTTCTACGTTGCTCGGCTCTATGATGCTAGGGTATGTCACTACTCCTCCACCTCCGTGTCATCTGGTCCATAGACTATCCCATAGTCTACTCCTTCCACTCCGCCGGTAAGATCAGGTTCTTCGTAGACCAGCTCGTAACTTCCTTCTGGTGCTCCATCGTTGATGGCCTCCACTTCCGGATCATAGTCTAGCAAGGGTGTCGAAAGAAAGTGAGTACAGGGGTACTCAGCAAGTTCTAAAAGAGTAAAAAGGTGTTTGATGCACTAGCTACGACCTTTGATCAGGAAATCGCAGGTCAATGCATGTTTTGAAATTATTTCTTCAAAAGGTTGCTTTTATTATGAAAACTATGCCCGTCAGTCTTCACAGGTTGACTACAACTTCGTGGAGTTCATTTCCTGCCGCGTTCGCGGTTCCCTTCCCGGAACAGGGAGTGACAGCCACAATTTGATACACTCTGCAGAGGTGCGTTACTTTTCCCACAAGAGATCTCACCCTTTTTGCCATCCGCAGGGACTTGCCCCCGTTCACACTTCCTTTGGTGTGAGGCCAGGTATAAAGATTCAAGCCCACACCGCCTTCTCCGCGACTGCAAACCCACCATTTTGTCCAACCGTACACCCCCAGTAGACTTCCCCCGATAATACGGCTTTACTCACGGTGTACTCCGGACAATCCTTCATAGATTGTAGAGCCATCATCACTAATGGATGGGGATTTAAAAGGCTATCCCAACCTACGGCAGTGCCTCCAACACCCCGTCGGCTCTACCAATCCGTTGGCGTGCAGAAGGGAAAAGATACGGTTGGCTTCCCCAGAGCCATTATAGATCTCATGGTCAACGCGGTTTGTACGGCGCTAGAATTACTGGACGGCATTGGTAATTTAATCCTTGGGTGATATAACCCATGCAATGGAACCTCCACCATATCAACACATACCATGGTTCCATTGCCAACCACATAGTCATATTCATAGTTGGAAAGTAACATTTTATTTGCGATGCAGGAATGATAAGTATATAGCTTTGCATTAAAGTAGTAGAAAATAATCAAGTTGACATGAGCAAGGGTGAACTTGCCTGTGGACTACGAGATAGTGCAGTTCAATGCAGTTGATGGAACCTGGACCTCGGGTTCTGTAAGAAGCATCATTGTCCGGTAAGGACAATGTTATAAAATCCAAATAATGCAATCATGGATGTATTATTTTATGTTGAATCCCTTTACCCCGCTGAGTTATAGCAATTTAGGTTTGCGTTTAAGATTTATGTCTTTGACAGTAACTTGCAATTGATTTGAAAGTATAAATCATTTTAATTCACATAAAGTAACATACTTCAAAGTAAAACTACTTTACTTGGTGATTCCCTTAAACATTCCAAAAATACTTTGAAATCATAGAGTTATCTCTATAGTTTTTGGAAATAAAGGAATATAGTATTTTCTAGGAAAAATACCCTTTTTCAATAGAAATGACTTGGAATAATAGAATTTCATTTTGAAATGTTTGAAAATAAGTATTTAAACTTATTTGAGATTTTTCCTTGAATTTTAAATACAAGGAAATAATAGTTTAAAATTCCAAGTTATTATTTAAATTCTTAAAATTCATAATTTTGAATTTGTTTCATAAATTCTATTTCATATTTTATTCTTGTTAAGATTTATTTTTCATTTATTAATCCAATTTTTAATGGATTTTTAGAGTTGTATTTTATTTACTAAAAATTGGTAAAGTTCTGGCCTTTTTTTTAATTGTTAAAAGACAAGAATGCCCCTGGCCCTTATTGGGCCAGCCCATTTAACTAAAGCCCAGGGACAGCCCATTAAGGCTTGTCCCTTATGGGTCGGTGGCGCCGAACGGCCCACCTCACTCACTCACTCGGCCCTCTCTCACTCTTTCGTCTCTAACCCTAATCCTCCTGCGACGCCCGTGGCGATGGCGTCGCCGCCATGGCCGCCGCCGCGCTCCGGCCAGCTCCGAACTCCCCCGCCGTAGCCACCTACCAAATCGGAACCGCCGCGTGCAGATCTATCGATCTGTCCGTGTGGTTTTCCCCTTCTCTTCCTCTCCTGGCGAATCGCCTCCGCTCTGGATCTCGTGGAGAATCGCCTCTGGCGATTGACGAACTCCGGCGAGCCCTCATCCTCGCCGACGATGTGTGCGCCCCTGAGGTTGACCTGGCGTGGGTGCTGCTCGCAGTACTCGTGCCGTCGCCTCAGGTGCTCTGCTACGGTGGTGTTCGTGTTCGCCGGCGTAACGTCGGCGCCTACCCTGGATTTGCAGCTGCTATGGCCGCGCGAGCACTGCCTCGCCATGCCCTAGCTTCTGCTTCCAGGCGCGTGTAAGTACTTCACCTCCTCCTTCTCTTCTCCATGTCTGTGCGCCTCCCTTGCTACTGTTCTTCTTCCTCCTCATGCTCTGTTGCTCTCTGGTGATCCTGTGATCACACAGAGCTATGCCATAGTTGCTTAATCTTCCAGTGTTTCTATCTACTGCAAGCTCATGACCAAATTACCAGTTTCTGGTACTGGCCAGTGTTGCTTTGCTTGCTATACATGCTCTATTTGCTTATCTGCTGCTCCTAGCATGCTCTGTTCTTGCCATGCTCTGCTGTGCTTGCTTAAGAGCTTGCTATCCCATGCTGTATTTGTTTATGGCTTGCTTGTGCTTACTGGCATGTCATACTTGCTTGTCTAGGTGTACTGTGGTGCATTTGTGACACTTGTGTGTGCCAGTGGTGTTTGTGAAATGCCTCTGTGCTTCCTATGCAAGCTAATGATCCATTGGATCATCCTTTGCTTGTTGGCTAGCTTCCCTGTGTAGCTTGACTTGATTCAATTGATCCATTTGATCAATTAAATGTCAGTGATGGCTTACTGATTAATTCTGTGGCTAAGTGATTCACTTTCCTTATTGATGTTGATGCTCAAGCATCACTATGCTGCTGCTTATTTGTGTTGTTGCTCATTCAAGCTACTGGACTTGCTCCAGTGGCTATGATGCAGTGATTAAACTGTGTTGCCTTATATTATGCTACTGTCAGTACTAAGCATGGATCTGTGATAAATTCATGCTTGTATTAATTAAGTTATGATGAACTGCTTATGCAGTAATGATTTAAATGACTTGCTTGCAAATGATTTGGCTATTCATGATTGTTTAGCAAGCAAATGAATCTGAATCCATTCCTGGATAATGATGTGCTAGATTTGGCTTTCTTTTAAATGGTGCTAAATGTGATGTGACCTCAGTAGCCTTGCTATTGATTGGTTGCTCACCTATTTAATTGGATCTTGTGGCTACTCAACCTTTGCTTGCATATTTGGGGATCATACTAGATATGAATGCCAATATGCTTGCCTGATGAAAATCTAGGGTTTACTGATGGTTCATAGCTTAGGATTTACTGTGTAGTCTTTATTAGCTGCTAATCCTTGCAATTCATCTACTGGTGCTATCTGTGCATCTGATCTGGCTAGTGTGTGCATCTGTGCATGTTTGCTAGCTTATGTGTACAAGATCTGTATCTAGATGCTTTCCATTTTTAGTGGCTTTTAGATTGGCAGTAATCCTTGGTGAAAACCAAGTGATGATCTACCCACTTGAGCATCTGCTCAATCCCATGATTATATCATGCATATTGTATGGATCAGATCCATTGGATCTGTCCAGGAACTTGGTATACCTTGTTCCAGCTCCTAGATTGAAATATTTGGTTGTTGCAGACTTGGGGTTTTGTGCACAGCCCTTCACCTCCAGTTTCTGGTTGAGCTTCTCAGGTCACCATGATTCCTGGGGTTAAGTGGTTGTGTGTTGGTTTCTGTTCTTGAGTATGAACTGGATGAACTGGTGCTGGTTCTAGCTTCACCCTTACCTGGTGATTTGCCTATCTGGTCGACTGTCATGGTTCTAGGGTTTGTGTGCTATTTATATGGTCTCTACTTCTACCCTGGCCATGACACACAAGGCCTGGTTACTTTATGACTCACCCCTTGCATTGCCTTGCTGTTGCTTGGTTAGCAACAGCCTTCATATGCTGAAACTTGAGCCCCTGTGGCTTGCTCAGTTCTGGTCTGCCTATGCCTATCTTGTGCTGTCCAAGAATTTGGACAAGCACAAGTGTGATGTGACAGTGTGCACTGTCCAAACTGAATCTCTATGTTATTTTGCTAACTGTCCAAACTGAATTTCTAACACTTACAATATGGCTAGTTCTTGTTATTTGCTTTGCAGATTTGAATTGGAATATGACTAGAAGATCATCCTCAAGCCACTTAGTCTAGGTTTTAGTTTAGAATAAACTTGTAATTTTCCTCTTTTTATTTCTGTTTATTATTTCTCAATTCTTGTATCAAGAATATTGTAAAGACTTTGTAATTTGTGTTGTATATCAATAAAGCTCAAGTTTTGTTTATGAGCTTTTGTATTATGTAATGTTTATATTCTTGCTTAAATATTGTATTCGATATTCACTTTGAAATTCAAAGTGATTTGAATTTATATCTTGTGTTTAAATTATGAATTCAGTGTTTATATTATGTGATGTTTATTGTTAAATGTGTTAACACTTATCAAATGCAATCATTCCCCAAAGTAACAAGATACAAAAGAGATCGTGTCGAAATTTCCCTAACTCACATTGCCTAACCCTAAGTGCAAAATGAGAGAGAACCTCGATCCCTCTTAGGTTTAGTTGCAATAAAGCGCGAAAATTTCCCCCGTTTTGCGATGAAATGCACATCCCATTTCTAAATCTACCCTTCGTTGTTCCTATGTTCTGGGTTATTACAGCCTCTCCCCCTTAACAGAAACTTCATCCCGAAGTTAAGATTGGTACCTGAACATCTCGGGGTAAGACTTCCTTAATTCTTTTTCCGTCTCCCAAGCTGCTTCTCGCTCAGGATGATGTTGCCATTGAACTTTGCAGTATTTGATTGCTCTGTTTCTTAACTTCTTCCACTGTACTTCTAAGATCTTTTTCGGTCTTTCCACATAAGTTAGGTCAGATTGCAATTCTATTTCTTCATATGTGATAGGATCATCCAGTGCCTTCAAACACTTTCTGAGTTGTGAAACATGAAACACATTGTGAACTTGACTTAGTTGTGCTGGTAACTCCAACTCAAAAGCTGTTCCTCGATTCTGACTGAGTATCTTAAATGGTCCTATATATCGAGGACTTAACTTTCCTTTCACTCCGAACCTCTTAAGTCCTTTCATTGGGCTAACCTTTAAATAAACCATGTCTCCCACTTTCGGTTCCCAATCTCTTCTTTTCAGGTCGGCGTAACTCTTCTGACGACTCTGAGCTATTTTGAGTCTATCCCGGATCACCTCGATGACTTCTTGTCTTTCCTTGATGTAGTCCAGTGTAAACTCCTTGTTTTCTCCGGTTTCAAACCAACAAATTGGTGATCGACACTTCCTTCCGTACAATGCTTCGTACGGTGCCATCTGGATGCTACTCTGATAACTATTGTTATATGAGAATTCTGCTAAAGGTAAATGGTCCTCCCATGAGCCTCCAAAGTTCAGAGCACAAGCTCTAAGCATGTCCTCAAGTATCTGATTGGTTCTTTCGGTTTGTCCTCCGGTTTGTGGATGATAAGCGGTACTGAAATCCAACTTGGATCCCAAAGCTTCTTGGAGTTGTTTCCAAAATGCTGATGTGAAAATTGAACCTCTATCTGAGACTATTTTCTTGGGAACTCCATGCTTACTCACAATCTCCTTCACATATATATCCACAAGCTTCTCTGCAGTATCCTTTGTATTTACGGCTATGAAATGAGCACTCTTGGTAAGCATGTCCACTATTACCCATATCATATCCTTCTTCTTACTAGTCATTGGTAGACCAGTAACAAAATCCATTCCGATTTCATCCCATTTCCACTCCGGTATCTCTAGTGGTTTGAGTAATCCCGCAGGACTCTAATGTTCTGCCTTCACTCGTTGACATGTATGACATTCCGAGACATATTGTGCTATTTCTCTTTTCATGTTGTTCCACCAGAACATCTCCTTCAAATCCATATACATCTCAGTACTTCCCGGATGTATTGAATAAGGGGTTTCATGGGCTTCCTTTAATATGATTGACTTCACTTCTGGATCATCCGGTACACATATCCTTTTCTGGAAGTATAATGAATCAAAATCCCCTAGATGGAATTCCGATGGTCTTCCTTCTCCAATCCTCTTGATTTCTTCTTGGATGAACAAATCATCCGCTTGTTTCCGGATAATCTCATACTTCAAATCTGAGTACATCTCATCCATAATCCTCATGGTTACTATACTTTCCTTAACATTACCTTGAATAAACAAAATCTGAGCATCCTCTAGCTCTTTCCGAAGTTCCTTTGGAATCTCCCATTCCGTAGGTTGATTCTCCGTACTCTTCCGGCTTAGAGCATCTGCTACTACATTAGCCTTGCCTGGTGTATAGTTGATTGTAAGGTCATAATCCTTAATCAACTCTAACCATCTCTTCTGTCTCATGTTTAATTCCTTCTGGGTGAAGAAATATTTCAAACTTTTATGATCGGTGTATAACTCACACTTGGATCCATATAGAAATTGTCTCCAACTCTTCAAAGCATACACAACTGCCGCTAACTCTAAATCATGTACTGGGTAGTTGTGTTCATGTGGTTTCAACTGCCTTGATCCATAAGCTATTACCTTCCGATCTTGCATAAGAACACATCCAAGTCCATTCTTGGAAGCATCACAATACACCGTGTAATCCTTTCCAGGTTCAGGAACTGCTAACACCGGTGCTGTGGTTAACTTATCTTTGAGTGTTTGGAAGCTGGCTTCACACTCATCAGTCCACTCAAATGGAGTATTTTTCTTGAGTAACTTGGTCATTGGTCCTGCAATCTTCGAAAATCCCTCTATGAATCTCCGATAATAGCCTGCCATACCAAGAAATCCTCGTATCTCCTTAGCATTTTTAGGTGATTTCCATTCCAATACGGACTGAACCTTGCTTGGATTCACCGCTATGCCTTCTTTGGTTATGACATGTCCAAGAAATTCAACACTATCTAACCAAAATTTGCACTTGCTAAACTTTGCATATAGCTGATGTTCTCTCAAAGTTTGCAGAACTATCTTCAAATGCTTGGCATGTTCTTCTTTATCTTTGGAATAGATTAGAATATCATCTATGAACACTATCACAAACTTGTCCAAGTACTTCATGAATATCTTGTTCATCAAATTCATGAAAATTGCTGGTGCATTTGTTAGTCCAAATGGTACAACCAAATATTCATGGTGTCCATACCTTGATACGAACGCTGTTTTTGGAACATCCTCCTTCTTGATCTTGATTTGATGGTATCCTGACCTTAAATCTATCTTCGAGAAGACTCTAGCTCCTTGAACTTGATCAAAAAGGTCTTGGATTCTAGGTAAAGGATACTTGTTCTTGATAGTTACATTGTTCAAATTTCTGTAATCTCCACACATTCTCTTTCGTCCATCTCTTTTATCCACGAAAATCACTGGTGTACCCCATGGTGACCCACTTTCTTGAATGAATCCCTTCTGTTCTAACTCATCAATCTGAGCTTTCAGTTCCACTAATTCCTTTGGCCCCATCTTATATGGTGGTTGAGCTATTGGTGCTGTGCCTGGAATCAGATAGATTGTGAATTCAATCTCCCTATCGGGTGGCATCCCCGGTAGTTCCTTAGGAAATACATCTTGAAACTCATTCACTACAGGAATATCTTCAATTCTCACCTCCTTCAGACTATTGAGTTCCAATCCGATCTCCAACTCACTGTACTTATCTCCTTGGAACACTATTCGACCTCCGATGGAGTTGCGAAGTGATACTGTTTTGTCTCCACAGTTAATCACCGCTCCATTCTCTGTCAACCAATCCATCCCTAGGATGACAGATATGTCCTTCATGGGTATGATGAATAGGTCTGCGAAATACACACAGTCACATATGGTTAGGACTTGTGCTTCTTTCACGTGGGTTACTAAGATCGTTCCCCCCGCGGAT
The DNA here is from genome assembly GCF_019359855.2 of Lolium perenne. Classification (NCBI taxonomy): domain Eukaryota; kingdom Viridiplantae; phylum Streptophyta; class Magnoliopsida; order Poales; family Poaceae; genus Lolium; species Lolium perenne. The sequence goes on along the minus strand of NC_067246.2, from coordinate 265,126,164 downwards.
AGAACAGTTATAGGAGTTTCTAACTTAGAACATCTAAGCCTGAATTTTTCCACAAACTCCAATGCAAGAAATGATGTGGTTGCTCCAGTATCAAATAATACTTTGCCAGGATGAGTAAGAATGCTTAGCGTACCTAAGACTGTTTGATCCGACTCTTCCGCTTGTTACAAAGATGTGCAATTCAGCTTTCCATAAGGCTTTCCCCTCTTGTTGTTGTTGTTGTTGTAGTTGCGGTTGTTGTTGTTGTTGCGGTTGTTGTTGTTGTTGTTTCCACCTAGTCCTCCAGAGCTCTGTCCGCTCCAAGACGCCTTGTTTGGACAATCCGGCTTGATGTGTCCATCCTTCCCACAACCATAACAGATGATTCTGGGTTTCTGACAATCCTTCTGCAAATGACCCTTTAGGCCACAATTGTTGCAGATGATTTGGCTGATTGGATTCTGACTCTGACCTCCCCGGTTGTATTGGCTACCAGTAGTAGGTCGGTATCGGGGTTTGAAACTCCGATCAGGTGTTGGTTTACTGATTGGGTACTTCCTTGGCTCTATACGAGCCCTCTTCCTCCTGTCCTCTTGGACTTGCCGGTAATCATCCTCGAAAGTGATTGCCGAGTCAATCAGTTCCTGGAATTCGGCAGTCCGTCCCAACCTCAGTTGCATCTTCATGTATGGATTCATGCCTTTCATGAACCGCTTCTTCCTCTTCTCCTCCGTATCTACATCCTCAGGTGCATACCTGGATAGCCTGTTGAAATCCCGAACATACTGCATGATGGGTGCGATGTGCGTCGTAGTTCGTCAAACTCCCTCTTCTTCAGCTCCACCACGCTGTCCGGAACATGGGCATCCCGGAACTTCTTCTTGAACTCCTCCCAGGTGAACACCTTATCTGGAGGGTGTACAGCTACAAGGTTCTCCCACCATGACGCTGCTGGTCCTGACAACAGATACGTTGTATATCTAATCTTCTCCTCATCGTTGCAACCAACGGTCTTCAGCATCCGTTCTGTATCCATAAGCCAATCTTCAGCATCCATTGGTTCTGGAGCTGATGTAAACGGTAGTGGTCTTGCATTTTGGAAGTCTGATAGAGTTACTCCCTTGCCTTCATTACCCCTATCATTGATGACGTGGGTAAAGAAATCTTGCATGTTCTTGCTCTGGCTTTCCTGGTAACGCCTCCTATCTTCCTCCATTGCCCTCATATACTGTTGGAAGTCTGGGTGCATCATTGGGTGTGGTGGTGGTGGTGCATTCTCTGCTCTAGCTGCTGCATCTGCCTCCTCTTTTTGTCTTGCCTCCCGCTCTCTGCGAGCCTCTTCGGTTTCTACTAACGCCATTTCTCCCTAGTCCTGTAACAAAGAGCGATTACTCATAATTACACCATGCAAATGCTTTCTGAGCTCAACTCAATGCCCAGAACTAGTCACACAATGAAATCAAGAAGCAAATACAAAACAAACATTTATTATGCTTATACTTTGTATAATACATAACACACACAAACTTATATTACATGTGGTATATATAAACCACTTATTTGGCTCAAAGCCCAAGCCAACGGGAATTTAAAATACGTTCTATTACAATACCACCTAGATTACTTTATTCTTCCTTGGAGCTCTACTCCTCGTCATCATAACTCGCCTCCGCGTACATCCCTGGGGTCCATCCGGTACAGCGGTTTGTCTTCCGAACACCGTCCGGAATGAAGGTCCTTCCCGTAGGTATGTAGTCTGAATCGGACGAAGTGCCGAGACAGAGATCTATCATGCCAAAGTAGCTGGATAAAGACTCATATGTATCCCCAGTGGGATACAGCTCACCTTCTTCTGCCATCCATGGAGGATTCCTATTCACTTGACCCCTCTTCTTCTTCTTCTTCTTCTTCTTCTTCTTCTTCTTCTTCTTCTTTTTCTTGGTTCCAGAACTCTCACCTACGACGTACTGGGATGTTTTAGGTAATCCCATCTCCAGATCTAAAGAAATGGAGTTGGTGTCTTTCTCTTCCTGCCCAAAGCTTTGGTTAACATTCTGGTTAACCACGCCTCCTTCATCCTCTGATTCACATGTGATGGGTTCTCCTTCATCTCCAAATGGTTCCCCGAAACGCCAACCAGTCGAATTCTCGATTGGTGACTCCGAGCAGTTTAGGTTCCTGGAATCATCTCCCCCATATCCAGACTCATATGATGCTGACACAAGTGGATAGTGTGGAACAAAATTGGGTGTGAGTGGATCTTTATGGGACAACTGGTCACTCAAATCTACATAGCCGTCTAGGCTAAAGAAAGGTGTAGTATGTTGTGGTTGTGCCCTCAGATCACGCATCCGAGTTTGGACTTTATCAGGGTCCGTGAACTCAGCTAGCATGTGGTCAATCTCACCTCTCATCTTCATGTGTAAAAGGTACATCGTGGTCAATAAAGACTTACAGCTATCCATGTGCTTTGTCTTGCAGCCTTCAGACTTCTGCGTGCTAACACCAAATGATTCAGAGTGGGATCCTCATCTTCCTCGGCATGAGGTATATGAGAAAACTCTGAACATAGCAGTTCTACTGACTTGTGCTGCCTTATCTCAAGGATTGCCTTGAATAGGCCCATGTGGTAGGCTGTGGTGATAGTTTTGGCTTCTCCGTATGGCATTACACGACTCATCAGCAGTTTTGTCGGTAGTTGAACCGATACTCTGCATTTGGCTAGGATTTCCCCATCATAGTAGGTATACTTGATAACAGGTATCCGTGGGTCACAATGAAGTTCCTTCAGCATCCCACACAGGAGAGCTGTGATTGGTCCATCATAATCACCGAGCCATCCCTCAACCTTCCTCAAAGTCCTCTTAGGAAAAGTGTTCGCCATTATGGCTGTATACAAAAATAGAATATTAGTAGTGATAATGCATCATAATAGCTATAATAAAGAATTATCGCACTAAAATATATGGTTTTGCTATTCTCATGTGAATAATCACCATATTTCTAGAGAATCCTTTACTATTTCTACTAGACTCCTACAGGTTTCTTCCCTATACTAGGTTTTTCCAACCTAAGGTCGCAACATTTGCTCTGATACCAGCTGCGGTGACCCAGCATACTGATACGTCTCCGACGTATCGATAATTTCTTATGTTCCATGCCACATTATTGATGATATCTACATGTTTTGTTCACACTTTATGTCATTATTATGCGTTTTCCGAAACTAACCTATTGACGAGATGCCGAAAGGCCAGTTGTTGTTTTCTGCTGTTTTTGGTTCCAGAAAGGCTGCTCGGGCAATATTCTCGGAATTGGACGAAATCAACGCCAAAACTCCTATTTTTCCCGGAAGGCTCCAGAACACCGAAGGAGAGTCGGAGGAGAGCCAGGGGGCCCCACACCATAGGGCCGCGCGGGCCAGACCCTGGCCGCGCCGGCCTAGGGTGAGGCCACCCTGTCAGCCCTCCTGCGCCGCCTCTTCGCCTATAAAACCCCTTTCGACCTAAAAACGCAGTACGAATTGACGAAACTCCAGAAAGACTCCAGGGGCACCGCCACCGTCGCGAAACTCCAATTCGGGGGACAGAACTCTCTGTTCCGGCACCCTGCCGGGACGGGGAATTGCCCCCGGAGCCATCTCCACCGCCGTCTTCACCGCCATCTTCACCGCCATCGCTGCCTCCATGATGAGGAGGGAGTAATCCACCCCCGAGGCTGAGGGCTCTGCTGTAGCTATGTGGTTCATCTCTCTCCCATGTACCGCAATACAATAATCTCATGAGCTGCTTTACATGATTGAGATTCATATGAGTTTTGTATCACTACTATTCTATGTGCTACTCTAGTGATGTTATTAAAGTAGTTTTATTCCTCCTGCACGGTGTAATGGTGACAGTGTGTGCATCCGTGTTAGTACTTGGCGTAGGCTATGATTATGATCTCTTGTAGATTATGAAGTTAACTATTGCTATGATGGTATTGATGTGATCTATTCCTCCTACATAGTGTGATGGTGACAGTGTGCATGCTATGTTAGTTCTTGGTGTAATTGTGTTGATCTATCTTACACTCTAAGGTTATTTAAATATGAACATTGAATATTGTGGAGCTTGTTAACTCCGGCATTGAGGGTTCGTGTAATCCTACACAGTTAGCGGTGTTCATCATCCAACAAAAGAGTGTAGAGTAGTCCTATTATGTGATCATTGTTGAGAGTGTCCACTAGTGAAAGCAGGATCCCTGGGCCTTGCTTCCAAGCATCGAATCTCCGTTTGTTTACTGTTTCTTTGCGTTACTACGCTGCGTTACTACTGCTTGTTTCTTGTCTGGGCAAAGCACTTTTCTTGCCGTTGCTACTGCTTATATATATTCATACCACCTGTATTTCACTATCTCTTCGCCGAACTAGTGCACCTATTAGGTGTGTTGGGGACACAAGAGACTTCTTGCTTTGTGGTTGCAGGGTTGCATGAGAGGGATATCTTTGACCTCTTCCTCCCTGAGTTCGATAAACCTTGGGTGATCCACTTAAGGGAAAACTTGCTGCTGTTCTACAAACCTCTGCTCTTGGAGGCCCAACACCGTCTCTGAGGAAAAGGAGGGGGCGTAGACATCAAGCTATTTTCTGGCGCCGTTGCCGGGGAGGAAAGGTAAAAGGCACTCATACTCTGGTTCCAGGTAACAGTACTTTTCTGGCGCCATTGTGTTTGTGCTCGAAGCTATTTCCTTTAGATCCTGCAATTGCATCTTTTTGTTTCTTGTTTTACACTAGTTAGGCATAATGGAATATAACTATGAGCTTCTTAATTTATTTCCTAAGCTAAGACATGAATTGTGTGATGCGAAAATTAAAGAACCTATGGAACCTCATTTGCATGCTAGTAGCAATATTATTGGTATGAACGCAATCACTGCTAATGCTATGAATAAGTCTAAGCTTGGGGAAGCTAGTTTCTGTGATCTTTTTGGCTTCCCATCTTTAGGGGAGAAAATTTGTTCTGATAATGCTTTATCTCCCATATGCGATAACTCTAATGATGCTTCTGATATTTTGAATCCACCTGCTGAAAGTATTCCGTATAAAATACCTATGAAAATTATTGAACGCGTTATGGATAACCACTATAAAGGGGATGGAACTATCCATCCTGGAGATCATTTACTGTTTTTGCATGAATTATGCGGGTTATTCAAGTGTGCAGGTATCTCTATGGATGAAGTGAAGAAGAAGCTATTCTCTATTTCGCTGTCTGGTAAAGCGGCGCATTGGTATAAATTGTTGGAGAATAGTCATTCTCTTGGTTGGGAGGAAATTGTACCTCTCTTTTATTCTAAATTTTATCCTCCTCATGAAGTGCATATTGATAGGAATTATATTTATAACTTTTATCCTCGTGATGGAGAGAGTATTTCTCAAGCGTGGGAGAGATTGAAGTCACTAATGCTCAAATGTCCCATTCATGAGCTCCCCCGTAATGTTATTGTTAACAATTTTTATGCGAGGCTTTCAGGACAACACAAGGACTATCTGGATGCCTGTTCGGAGGGATCTTTCACAAGCAAGGAGGTTGAAGCTAGGTGGGATCTTCTTGATCGGATTGAGGACAACGCTGAAGGATGGGAGAACGACAAAGGTAAAGAGTCAGGTATAAATTATGATTATGAATGCATTGAAGCTTTTATGGATACCGATAAATTTCGAAATATGAGTGCTACTTATGGTCTTGACTCTCAAGTTGCTGCAAATCTTTATAAAGCCTTTGCTTCTCATTTTGAATTGCCTAAAAAGAATTTTGATAAGTATCATGAACCTTTTAAAGAGGCTTGCATGAAGAATGAAATTGTTGTTAATTGCAATAAGCATGCTCAAACTCCTAAGAATGTTATTTCCTATAAGCATGTTAATTTTTGTGGAATACATAGACCTTGTGGAATTAATCAAATCAAAGATGAATATTGTATCCATCATGCTAATGAAAAAACTAGAAAGTGGTTTAGGGCTCTAGATGATCTTGGTAAAAAAGTTTGTGCCCTCTATCCTTTTATTTGTGAAGTTTGCCATGAAGTGGGTCATTTTAATTTTCAATGCTCCTCCAATGATAATTTGAACCCAATGAGTGTTGCAAATTTGTATTGTGATGATGAAATTACTCCTAATCAGCATGATGAACTTACTTTATTTTTGGGGTGTGAAGAACTGTCGCGAAAAATCTCTTTGTTACATATGAGTGATCTTGATATTGATGATGTCCTGCATGGGTGTTTTTCTTATTGCATTGATAATAGCCATACAAATACTTACATACAAAATATTTTAGAAGATGACACCTTGCCAAAATATGATAGGACCGCTGTGTGTTTTCAACTAATTAATGAAAAGGAGGGATCCTCCCAAGTTTCTTCTATTGTTTCTGAAAGTAAATCAGGTTATGCGGACAAGCCAACCTTCAAGCCTCTTCCTCCTAAAGAAGGGAACGAGGAGAAGAAAGAGAAGAAGAAGAAGAAGAAGAAGGGAACGAAGAAGAAGAAGAAGAAGAAGAAGGAGAATAAAAAGAAAGAGGTAACGGCGTATCCCCGCGTGAATGAGATAACGCTAGGTAACCGTAAGTATGTTGCTCCTAATGATTATTGTGATAATGAATCTGAATACGATGATCTTCCTATGCCCTCTACATACATTAGCGATCATGATTTGAATGAGCACACTACTTTTGATATTGCAAATCTCTGGGAAACTAATTCTGAAAATGATGATGATAATAATTGCCATAGTGTCAGTGCTATCCATGCTTCCTCCCATAATGATATAGAAAGCTCTAAGCTTGGGGAAGAGGTGTTTTAAAATCCTTTAGCTACTGGTCATTATGTTCTTGATACATCTCCTTCTAATAACAATGATGGTGTGGACACAGATAAACCGACTGTGAAAGATAACTATTCTATTTCTTATGATGACACTGTGCCTCCGACCTTTGATGATTATTATAAAGAATGCTATGATATAGGTTATAACTATCCTTATGAAACTTGTCATAGTCATGATTGGATTACCAAAAACAATTCTTTTAATATGCAACTTGTTTACCATGTTCAAATTCTTGATAATAATCTTGCTCCAATTATTATTAATGAGAATAACTCTTCTTATGCCAAAATTAATGATACTTCTGTGCATATGAACCATGATAAGAATGTTTTAAGTGATGGGTATATTGTGGATTTCATCAATGATGCTACTGAAAGTTATTATGAGAGAGGGAAATATGGTTATATGCACCTTAATAATGTTAAGTTTCCCCTCTTTATGTTGAGAATCTTGAAATTACTCGTGTTTTATCCTCTTATGCTTATCACTTTGTTCTTCATGAATTCATTTGTGTACAAGACTCCTCTTCATAGGAAGCATGTTAGACTTAAATGTGTTTTGAATTTGCTTCTTGATGCTCTCTTTTTGCTCCAAATACTATTTCCTGCGAGTGCAACATTAAAACTGCTGAGCCCATCTTAATGGCTATAAAGAAAGAACTTCTTGGGAGATAACCCATGTGTTATTTTGCTACAGTACTTTGTTTTATATTTATGTCTTGGAAGTTGTTTACTACTGTAGCAACCTCTCCTTATCTTAGTTTTGTGTTTTATTGTGCCAAGTAAAGTCGTTGATAGTAAAGTTCATACTAGATTTGGATTACTGCGCAGAAACAGATTTCTTTGCTGTCACGAATCTGGGCAAAATTCTCTATAGGTAACTCAGAAAATTATGCCAATTTACGTGAGTGATCCTCAGATATGTACGCAACTTTCATTCAATTTGACCATTTTCATTTGAGCAAGTCTGGTGCCTCAATAAAATTCGTCTTTACGGACTGTTCTGTTTTGATAGATTCTGCCTTTTATTTCGCATTGCTTCTTTTGCTATGTGGGATGGATTTCTTTGTTCCATTGACTTCCAGTAGCTTTAGGCAATGTCCAGAAGTGTTAAGAATGATTGTGTCACCTCTGAACATGTGAGTTTTTGATTATGCACTAACCCTCTAATGAGTTTGTTTCGAGTTTGGTGTGGAGGAAGTTTTCAAGGGTCAAGAGAGGAGGATGATATACTATGATCAAGAAGAGTGAAAAGTCTAAGCTTGAGGATGCCCCGGTGGTTCATCCCTGCATATTTCAAGAAGACTCAAGCATCTAAGCTTGGGGATGCCCAAGGCATCCCCTTCTTCATCGACAAATTATCAGGTTCCTTCTCTTGAAACTATATTTTTATTCGGTCACATCTTATGTACTTTACTTGGAGCGTCTGTTTGTTTTTGTTTTTGTTTGAATAAATGCTTGTATGGGAGAGAGACACGCTCCGCTGGTTCGTATGAACACATGTGTTCTTAGCTTTTAATGTTCATGGCGAAGGTTGAAACTGCTTCGTTAATTGTTATATGGTTGGAAACGGAAAATGCTACATGTAGTAATTGGTATGATGTCTTGGATAATGTGATACTTGGCAATTGTTGTGCTCATGTTTAAGCTCTTGCATCATATACTTTGCACCCATTAGTGAAGAAATACATAGAGCTTGTTAAAATTTGGTTTGCATGAGTGGTTTCTCTAGAGTCTAGATATTTTCTAGTGAGGTGTTTGAACAACAAGGAAGACGATGTATAGTCTTATAATGCTTGTAATATGTCTTTTATGTAGTTTTGATGTACTAGTTCGTGCTTGTGTTTGCTTCAAACAACCTTGCTAGCCTAAAACCTTGTATCGAGAGGGAATACTTCTCATGCATCCAAATCCTTGAGCCAAACAACACTATACCATTTGTGTCCACCATACCTACCTACTACATGGTATTTCCTGCCATTCCAAAGTAAATTGCTTGAGTGCTACCTTTAAATAATTCAAAATTTATCACCTCTGATTTGTGTCAATGTTTTATAGCTCATGAGGAAGTATGTGGTGTTTATCTTTCAATCTTGTTGGGCAACTTTCACCAATGGACTAGTGGCTTCATCCGCTTATCCAATAATCTTGCAAAAAGAGCTGGCAATGGGATTCCCAGTCCCAAATTAATTAACAAAAATAGACACTCCTTCATGGTATGAGATTGTTGGCAGGCACCCGAGGATTCGGTTAGCCATGGTTTGTGAAAGAAAGGTTGGAAGGAGTGCCACCCAAAAATAAAATAAAATGGGAGCCGCTCTTTGAAGGTTTGCCTGGCAAGGGGGTTAGAGTACCCGCTACCATTCGTTGACAACAACATACACCTCTCAAAACTTTATTTTTATGCTCTCTTTATGTTTTCAAAATAGAAGCTCTAGCACAAATATAGCAATCGATGCTTTCCTCTTTGAAGGACCATTCTTTTACTTTTATTGTTGAGTCAGTTCACCTATTTCTCTCCATCTCAAGAAGCAAACACTTGTGTGAACTGTGCATTGATTCCTACATATTTGCATATTGCATTTGTTATATTGCTTTGCATTGACAACTATCCATGAGATATACATGTTACAAGTTGAAAGCAACCGCTGAAACTTAATCTTCCATTGTGTTGCTTCAATACCATTACTAAGAATTTATTGCTTTATGAGTAACTCTTATGCAAGACTTATTGATGCTTGTCTTGAAGTACTATTCATGAAAAGTTTTTGCTATATGATTCATTTGTTTACTCATGTCATTTACATTGTTTTGATCGCTGCATTCATTACATATGCTTACAATAGTATGATCAAGTTTATGATGGCATGTCACTCCAGAAATTATCTTTGTTATCGTTTACCTCCTCGGGACGAGCAGAAACTAAGCTTGGGGATGCTGATACGTCTCCGACGTATCGATAATTTCTTATGTTCCATGCCACATTATTGATGATATCTACATGTTTTGTTCACACTTTATGTCATTATTATGCATTTTCCGGAACTAACCTATTGACGAGATGCCGAAAGGCCAGTTGTTGTTTTCTGCTGTTTTTGGTTCCAGAAAGGCTGTTCGGGCAATATTCTCGGAATTGGACGAAATCAACGCCAAACCTCCTATTTTTCCCGGAAGGCTCCAGAACACCGAAGGAGAGTCGGAGGAGAGCCAGGGGGGCCCACACCATAGGGCCGCGCGGGCCAGACCCTGGCCGCGCCGGCCTAGGGTGAGGCCACCCTGTCAGCCCTCCTGCGCCGCCTCTTCGCCTATAAAACCCCTTTCGACCTAAAAACGCAGTACGAATTGACGAAACTCCAGAAAGACTCCAGGGGCGCCGCCACCATCGCGAAACTCCAATTCGGGGGACAGAACTCTCTGTTCCGGCACCCTGCCGGGACGGGGAATTGCCCCCGGAGCCATCTCCACCGCCGTCTTCACCGCCATCTTCACCGCCATCGCTGCCTCCATGATGAGGAGGGAGTAATCCACCCCCGAGGCTGAGGGCTCTGCTGTAGCTATGTGGTTCATCTCTCTCCCATGTACCTCAATACAATAATCTCATGAGCTGCTTTACATGATTGAGATTCATATGAGTTTTGTATCACTACTATTATATGTGCTACTCTAGTGATGTTATTAAAGTAGTTTTATTCCTCCTGCACGGTGTAATGGTGACAGTGTGTGCATCCGTGTTAGTACTTGGCGTAGGCTATGATTATGATCTCTTGTAGATTATGAAGTTAACTATTGCTATGATGGTATTGATGTGATCTATTCCTCCTACATAGTGTGATGGTGACAGTGTGCATGCTATGTTAGTTCTTGGTGTAATTGTGTTGATCTATCTTACACTCTAAGGTTATTTAAATATGAACATTGAATATTGTGGAGCTTGTTAACTCCGGCATTGAGGGTTCGTGTAATCCTACACAGTTAGCGGTGTTCATCATCCAACAAAAGAGTGTAGAGTAGTCCTATTATGTGATCATTGTTGAGAGTGTCCACTAGTGAAAGCAGGATCCCTGGGCCTTGCTTCCAAGCATCGAATCTCCGTTTGTTTACTGTTTCTTTGCGTTACTACCGCTTTTGCGTTACTACTGCTTGTTTACTGTCCTGGGCAAAGCACTTTTCTGGTGCCGTTGCTACTGCTTATATATATTCATACCACCTGTATTTCACTATCTCTTCGCCGAACTAGTGCACCTATTAGGTGTGTTGGGGACACAAGAGACTTCTTGCTTTGTGGTTGCAGGGTTGCATGAGAGGGATATCTTTGACCTCTTCCTCCCTGAGTTCGATAAACCTTGGGTGATCCACTTAAGGGAAAACTTGCTGCTGTTCTACAAACCTCTGCTCTTGGAGGCCCAACACTGTCTACAGGAAAAGGAGGGGGCGTAGACATCACATACCACTGCATGTTGTAGTATACAAGTCATTGATATGATCTTTGTGAAGGGACTTCTTCACAAATTGCCATATCCCTCAGAGTGGTACAACAGAAACATTGCATGTCATAACACTCCATACATTATTACAAACATTGTCTTAACAAGTTGGTATCCTCACAGGTCCTATGAGAACACCCTAAGATACTACTTAAGTACGATTACAACTCATAACAAATATAAAGAGAGCTCAACAACTTATTTAGGTAAGTTCTACGTTGCTCGGCTCTATGATGCTAGGGTATGTCACTACTCCTCCACCTCCGTGTCATCTGGTCCGTAGACTATCCCATAGTCTACTCCTTCCACTCCGCCGGTAAGATCAGGTTCTTCGTAGACCAGCTCGTAACTTCCTTCTGGTGCTCCATCGTTGATGGCCTCCACTTCCGGATCACAGTCTAGCAAGGGTGTCGAAAGAAAGTGAGTACAGGGGTACTCAGCAAGTTCTAAAAGAGTAAAAAGGTGTTTGATGCATTAGCTACGACCTTTGATCAGGAAATCGCAGGTCAATGCATGTTTTGAAATCATTTCTTCAAAAGGTTGCTTTTATTATGAAAACTATGCCCGTCAGTCTTCACAGGTTGACTAGAACTTCGTGGAGTTCCTTTCTCGCGTTCGCGATTCCTTCCGGAACAGGGAGTGACAGCCACAATTTGATACACTCTGCAGAGGTGCGTTACTTTTCCCACAAGAGATCTCACCCTTTTTGCCATTCGCAGGGACTTGCCCCCGTTCACACTTTCTTTAGTGTGAGGCCAGGTATAAAGATCCAAGCCCACACCGCCTTCTCCGCGACTGCAAACCCACCCTTTTGTCCAACCGTACACCCCCAGTAGACTTCCCCCGATAATACGGCTTTACTCACGGTGTACTCCGAACAATCCTTCATAGATTGTAGAGCCATCATCACTAATGGATGGGGATTTAAAAGGCTATCCCAACCTACGGCAGTGCCTCCAACACCCCGCCGGCTCTACCAATCCGTTGGCGTGCAGAAGGGAAAAGATACGGCTGGCTTCCCCAGAGCCATTATAGATCTCATGGTCAACGCGGTTTGTACGACGCTAGAATTACTGGATGGCATTGGTAATTTAATCCTAGGGTGATATAACCCATGCAATGGAACCTCCACCATATCAACACATACCATGGTTCCATTGCCAACCACATAGTCATATTCATAGTTGGAAAGTAACATTTTATTTGCGATGCAGGAATGATAAGTATATAGCTTTGCATTAAAGTAGTAGAAAATAATCAAGTTGACATGAGCAAGGGTGAACTTGCCTGTGGACTGCGAGATAGTGCAGTTCAATGCAGTTGATGGAACCTGGACCTCGGGTTCTGTAAGAAGCATCATTGTCCGGTAAGGACAATGTTATAAAATCCAAATAATGCAATCATGGATGTATTATTTTATGTTGAATCCCTTTACCCCGCTGAGTTATAGCAATTTAGGTTTGCGTTTAAGATTTATGTCTTTGACAGTAACTTGCAATTGATTTGAAAGTATAAATCATTTTAATGCACATACAGTAACATACTTCAAAGTAAAACTACTTTACTTGGTGATTCCCTTAATCATTCCAAAAATACTTTGAAATTATAGAGTTATCTCTATAGTTTTTGGAAATAAAGGAATATAGTATTTTCTTGGAAAAATACCCTTTTTCAATAGAAATGACTAGGAATAATAGAATTTCATTTTGAAATGTTTGAAAATAAGTATTTAAACTTATTTGAGATTTTTCCTTGAATTTTAAATACAAGGAAATAATATTTTAAAATTCCAAGTTATTATTTAAATTCTTAAAATTCATAATTTTGAATTTGTTTCATAAATTCTATTTCATATTTTATTCTTGTTAAGATTTATTTTTCATTTATTAATCCAATTTTTAATGGATTTTTAGAGTTGTATTTTATTTACTAAAAATTGGTAAAGTTCTGGCCTTTTTTTTAATTGTTAAAAGACAAGAATGCCCCCTGGCCCTTATTGGGCCAGCCCATTTAACTAAAGCCCAGGGACAGCCCATTAAGGCTTGTCCCTTATGGGTCAGTGGCGCCGCACGGCCCACCTCACTCACTCACTCGGCCCTCTCTCACTCTTTCGTCTCTAACCCTAATCCTCCTGCGACGCCCGTGGCGATGGCGTCGCCGCCATGGCCGCCGCCGCGCTCCGGCCAGCTCCGAACTCCCCCGCCGTAGCCACCTACCAAATCGGAACCGCCGCGTGCAGATCTATCGATCTGTCCGCGTGGTTTTCCCCTTCTCTTCCTCTCCTGGCGAATCGCCTCCGCTCTGGATCTCGTGGAGAATCGCCTCTGGCGATTGACGAACTCCGGCGAGCCCTCGTCCTCGCCGACGATGTGTGCCCCCCTGAGGTTGACCTGGCGCGGGTGCTGCTCGTAGTACTCGTGTCGTCGCCTCAGGTGCTCTGCTACGGTGGTGTTCGTGTTCGCCGGCGTAACGTCGGCGCCTACCCTGGATTTGCAGCTGCTATGGCCGCGCAAGCACTGCCTCGCCATGCCCTAGCTTCTGCTTCCAGGCGCGTGTAAGTACTTCACCTCCTCCTTGTCTTCTCCATGTCTGTGCGCCTCCCTTGCTACTGTTCTTCTTCCTTCTCATGCTCTGTTGCTCTCTGGTGATCCTGTGATCACACAGAGCTATGCCATAGTTGCTTAATCTTCCAGTGTTTCTATCTACTGCAAGCTCATGGCCAAATTACCAGTTTCTGGTACTGGCCAGTGTTGCTTTGCTTGCTATACATGCTCTGTTTGCTTATCTGCTGCTCCTAGCATGCTCTGTTCTTGCCATGCTCTGCTGTGCTTGCTTAAGAGCTTGCTATCCCATGATGTATTTGTTTATGGCTTGCTTGTGCTTACTGGCATGTCATACTTGCTTGTCTAGGTGTACTGTGGTGCATTTGTGACACTTGTGTGTGCCAGTGGTGTTTGTGAAATGCCTCTGTGCTTCCTATGCAAGCTAATGATCCATTGGATCATCCTTTGCTTGTTGGCTAGCTTCCCTGTGTAGCTTGACTTGATTCAATTGATCCATTTGATCAATTAAATGTCAGTGATGGCTTACTGATTAATTTTGTGGCTAAGTGATTCACTTTCCTTGTTGATGCTGATGCTCAAGCATCACTATGCTGCTGCTTATTTGTGCTGTTGCTCATTCAAGCTACTGGACTTGCTCCAGTGGCTATGATGCAGTGATTAAACTGTGTTGCCTTATATTATGCTACTGTCTGTACTAAGCATGGATCTTTGATAAATTCATGCTTGTATTAATTAAGTTATGATGAACTGCTTATGCAGTAATGATTTAAATGACTTGCTTGCAAATGATTTGGCTATTCATGATTGTTTAGCAAGCAAATGAATCTGAATCCATTCCTGGATAATGATGTGCTAGATTTGGCTTTCTTTTAAAGGGTGCTAAATGTGATGTGACCTCAGTAGCCTTGCTACTGATTGGTTGCTCACCTATTTAATTGGATCTTGTGGCTACTCAACCTTTTCTTGCATATTTGGGGATCATACTAGATATGAATGCCAATATGCTTGCCTGATGAAAATCTAGGGTTTACTGATGGTTCATAGCTTAGGATTTACTGTGTAGTCTTTATTAGCTGCTAATCCTTGCAATTCATCTACTGGTGCTATCTGTGCATCTGATCTGGCTAGTGTGTGCATCTGTGCATGTTTGCTAGCTTCTGTGTACAAGGTCTGTATCTAGATGCTTTCCATTTTTAGTGGCTTTTAGACTGGCAGTAATCCTTGGTGAAAACTAAGTGATGATCTACCCACTTGAGCATCTGCTCAATCCCATGATTATATCATGCATATTGTATGGATCAGATCCATTGGATCTGTCCAGGAACTTGGTATACCTTGTTCCAGCTCCTAGATTGAAATATTTGGTTGTTGCAGACTTGGGGTTTTGTGCACAACCCTTCACCTCCAGTTTCTGGTTGAGCTTCTTAGGTCACCATGATTCCTGGGGTTAAGTGGTTGTGTGTTGGTTTCTGTTCTTGAGTATGAACTGGATGAACTGGTGCTGGTTCTAGCTTCACCCTTACCTGGTGATTTGCCTATCTGGTCGACTGTCATGGTTCTAGGGTTTGTGTGCTATTTATATGGTCTCTACTTCTACCCTGGCCATGACATGCAAGGCCTGGTTACTTTATGACTCACCCCTTGCATTGCCTTGCTGTTGCTTGGTTAGCAACAGCCTTCATATGCTGAAACTTGAGCCCCTGTGGCTTGCTCAGTTCTGGTCTGCCTATGCCTATCTTGTGCTGTCCAAGAATTTGGACAAGCACAAGTGTGCTGTGACAGTGTGCACTGTCCAAACTGAATCTCTGTGTTATTTTGCTAACTGTCCAAACTGAATTTCTAACATTTACATTCTGGCTAGTTCTTGTTATTTGCTTTGCAGATTTGAATTGGAATATGACTAGAAGATCATCCTCAAGCCACTTAGTCTAGGTTTTAGTTTAGAATAAACTTGTAATTTTCCTCTTTTTATTTCTGTTTATTATTTCTCAATTCTTGTATCAAGAATATTGTAAAGACTTTGTAATTTGTGTTGTATATCAATAAAGCTCAAGTTTTGTTTATGAGCTTTTGTATTATGTAATGTTTATATTCTTGCTTAAATATTGTATTTGATATTCACTTTGAAATTCAAAGTGATTTGAATTTATATCTTGTGTTTAAATTATGAATTCAGTGTTTATATTATGTGATGTTTATTGTTAAATGTGTTAACACTTATCAAATGCAATCATTCCCCAAAGTAACAAGATACAAAAGACTTCATGTCGAAATTTCCCTAACTCACATTGCCTAACCCTAAGTGCAAAATGAGAGAGAACCTCGATCCCTCTTAGGTTTAGTTGCAATAAAGCGCGAAAATTTCCCCCGTTTTGCGATGAAATGCACATCCCATTTCTAAATCTACCCTTCGTTGTTCCTATGTTCTGGGTTATTACACCACGGTATTTTCTTTGATCCTCGACAAATGCTCAACGAGATCAGCTTGAAGTTGATCATGAACATTGCTGTCACGGATCTCTGCGTGCATGGCGAGAAAATCAGCAAAATCTGCAGGCAACTCATGATCAACCTCCGCAAGAGGGCCTTCACACTCATAGCGACCAACATGTGACCTAGCATGATTTTTGCGGTCATCCTCGATGATCATGTTGTGCATGATCACACAAGCTTGCATCACCTCCCACATTTGGTCGTGAGACCAGCTTAGAGCAGGGTATCGGACAATGGCAAATTGTGCTTGAAGCACACCAAATGCCCGCTCGACATCCTTCCTGCAAGCCTCCTGGCGCGTAGCAAAGTGGGAATTCTTCAGACCTGATGGATTCGAGATTGTTTTGACAAAAGTGGCCCATTTTGGATATATACCATCAGCTAGATAATAGCCTTTGGTATATTCGTGGCCATTGATCTCATAGTTGCATGGTGGAGCATGCCCTTCCACTAGTCTGCTGAACACCGGAGACTGCTGCAACACGTTGATGTCATTGTGTGATCCCGCCATGCCAAAGAAAGAATGCCAAATCCATAGGTCATAATCTGCCACAGCTTCAAGCACCACACTGCAATATCCATGACGCCCTTTGTATATACCTTGCCAAGCAAACGGGCAGTTCTTCCATGCCCAGTGCATGCAATCGATGCTTCCAAGCATTCCAGGGAATCCTCTGGCAGCATTTTGTGTCATGATCCTTGCAGTCTCTTCCTCAGTTGGCCCTCTCAAATAGTATTTGCCAAACTTTCTCACCACAGCTCGGCAAAACTTATACATGCACTCAATGACAGTAGACTCACTCATGCGAAGGTAGTCGTCATGTGTATCGACAGGTGCTCCGTATGCAAGCATCCTCATGGCAGCGGTGCACTTCTGAATGGACGAGAACCCGACAACGCCTACAGCGTCGAGCTTGAGCTTGAAGTAGGGGTCGAACTCTCGAACGCCGTGGAGGATATTCATGAACAGCCCCTTTCTCATCCTATACCGGCGCCGAAAATTATCGGCATGTGTTGCATCGTCGGCGAAGTAGTCGTTGTGCAGCATGGCATGCCCCTCCATCCTCTGCGGGGGCTTCAACTTCCTTCTTCCCGGCCTTGATCCTCCGCGGCGCGGCCTCTTCCTCTTCTCCGCCTCAGTGTCAACCATGTCCTCGAGGGACGCGATGATCAACAAATACTCCCGCAGGTCATCATCGTCGAAGGCTTGCTCGTCCTCCAGCAGCAGGGCAAGCATCTCATCGTCGCTGTCCATGGCTAAAGCAAAATCAATGGTTAAAATTGCGCCGAGGCAGACGACGCAACAAACAGTGGCCAATCGCGCCTACCTGGCAAGTCGTCGAGCACCTTCTGTGCGCGGAGGTGGGGCGGATTTGACGGCGCGTTCTGGGACGCGCTGGCGAAGCGGCGGCGGCGGCTCGACCAGCGGGAGCCCCAGCCGCGACAACGGTGCCGACTCTCGGCAGAGATCAGACGCCCAAATGGCCGGGAAATCCAGCGGCGCGGTGGGGTGGGAGGCACGGGAAGGAAGGAGCGACGAGAAAACAGGCGCGAACCAACGGTTTATGCAAATAGTCGCCGACATGTGGGAGCCCGCCTGGCTTTTCGGTGTGTCCGGCGTCCCCGGAGAGTCCCCTGTGGGGGACGCTTTGGGGGACGCGGCTGGAGATGCTCTTAGCCGCGGACTAGACCTTTGTGAAGGTTGGTCTTCGTATAGTCCTACCCGACGCGAGCTTAGGGCATCTCCAGCGGCGCGACGCAAACGGACGCTCAGCGACCGTTTTCGTCCGCCATGACCGGAATTGCGTCTGGGGCCTGTTCCAGCGGGGCGACGCAAAGTGACCGGGCCGTCCGCGGAGACGCAAACCTGGCCCAAATATGCGCCTCGGATGCGTCTCTGCGGACGTCCGGAAACGTCCGCTCGTGTCTGGCGGACGTTTCGGCTGGCAGCCCGCAGCAGCGACCCTGCGTCGATGCGTCTTCTCAAACGCGCCAGCGACTGCAAAGCTGCGTCGCTTCGGCACTCTGCGTCACGTTAATGGCGACGATGCCTCGGCTGCCGAGCGGCCGCCCACCTCCGCCAACCACGTTAATGGCGACGCCACGCGTCCCGTGGCCACCGCATGCCGCCGGCCTATATAAAGGGGCCGCGCGTTCTTCTTCCTCATCCACTCCTCCAAAGAAACCCTAGCCGCCACAAAGCTCGAGCGTAGCGCTGCCTAGCTGTTCCTGCGACGCAACCAAGCCCGCGAGGAAGTCCATGGCCGGTCCTGGTGGCCGGCGAGGCGGTCGAGGCCGTGGCCCTGGGCGCCCCCGTGGCCGGGGCAGGGGCCGCCGTGGTGGAGCAGCTACGGCCCCACGCTCGCCGTCGCCTGCGCCCTCCTCATCCTCGCAAGAGGAGCGCTGCTTCGAGTTCCTCCTCCGCATCGACGACGACCCACTCGCCATCAAGCGGCTACCGGACAAGTTCGCCGAGTTCTTCGACGGCGTCGAGCCGGCGCACTTGCAGCTACGGGAGGCCGGTGCCAACACGCCGCTGGACCGTGGAGGTCCTGTTCGACGGGCAGGGCAAGATGTACCTGCACACGGGGTGGGACAAGTTCGCCCGTGACCTCGACCTCGAGCCCGGCTGCCAGCTCACCTTTCTCTACGAGGGGGACAGCGAGATGATCGTCAAGGTGTTCGACGACACAGCCTGCCGCAGGCACTACCACACCGACGACTCCGGCTCCGACACCGATAGTTAGAATGTTGAGTGTTCTTTCTTTGCAGCGAATTTGGCTACGGGCCAGACGAAGCCAGTAGTCGAGGTTTCTGGATGTTCGCTTCATCGGTAGAACCAACAAGGGCACCATCTCCTCCCACTAGATTTTTCAGTTTGGGTGACTGGGTGCCCTTGAATGTTCTTTCTTGGCAGCGAACATACGGAAATCAACATAACTGGCTTCTTTAAAAAAAAAATTATATTTGTGTCAACCATGGTTCAAACTATGTGTTAGTTTGTGTAAACCATGTTCCAAATTATGTGTTAGTTTGTGTAAAATCATGTTTCAAAATATTATATTTGAAACTATGTTTAAATGGAGAAGAGGGAAAAAAGGAAGAAAAAAATGCGTCGCCCCGCTGGAGCAGACCCCAGACGCAAACGGACGCGCAGATAAAACGGTCATTTTTGCATTCACAGCGCGACACAAACGGACGCTCGCGGACATTAAAATGCGTCACGCCCGCTGGAGATGTCCTTAGCCTTCGCTTAAAGTGTTGTATAGGGGCTCCCCAGATAGAGCCCGCTCAACGCGAACAAATAGGAGCGCCGGAAGGAGTTACGGAAACCGACCACAGAAAAAACAAGGTACACAACAATCGGGCCCATCCAGACAAAATAGGCCTGACCACGGCCCGAGTGCAAGTGGGCCTAAAACCAATGGCAAAGCTACATTCGGCACATATTCCACGAGGAGAATCGATCGAGCGGACCCGAATTGCGTTCCACGTTTTATTCCCCGGTCCGCCTAATTTATACGCGGCCTCCTCCGTTATAAGCGCCAGTGGTGGACGGAACCGGAAGACGGGACAGATATTTCCTTGAGGTCAAGTCGTCTCGTGCTCGTCCCCCTCGCCGTCCGCAGCCGGCAGCTCGCTCGCACCACCAGCCAAGGTGATTTTCCCCTTCCCCTCCCTCTCTCTCTCGATTTCCCCTTGTCGATTCCGCGTGCGTCCCCGACCGCCGATTCGAGAGCCCCTTGTGGTGTGGCGAGCGCTTGTCGCGATCGATTTGCGGTTGCGTCGTTCCGATCGCTCCGAGCCAACCAGATCTACGGCGTTGGCTCGTTCCTGTGGCGGATTTGGCACCGATTGGATGGGGTTTAGGGTATAGAAGGTGCCGTTAGGTCGTTTTGGTCCCTGGTTGGCCGAATTTCCGGAAGAATTTCCTGGGAATTCGGGTGTCTGATATTGGGGATTTTTTTTAGGGATATGGTTGCGATTTGGTCTGATCTGTTCCCGCAAGTAGTTTATAAGATATAAGGTCGTTGCACTAGCTGATTTGTTTAATGGGCAGGAGGAAGGTGCTGCCAGTTTTGATTTATATATTTCCTGGTGCATAGGTTGATCAATTGTGGGGCTTGGCATGTGTGATTTAGGAACGCCGTAGGCTAATTTTAGGTTAACCCTTGCAGTGAATGTAAATTCTGCTGTATGAACTTTTACTTCGTATGTAGATTTTGGAAGTGAGTAAGGATTGGGCCTTATGCTTTCGTTTTGTAAACTGTTCCTACTTTTGTTGTTCATACCCTCTGCCTATTCGGCAGATCCATCGAGTGTTGTGTTTATTGCATCGCCATATCTGCTTTATATAACTGTATTGCATGATTATTCAATACTAAATCGTGAATTTCTTCTTGAGGGATTTGTATTCCATTATGATAATTAATAACTTAATAGATGATTTCTTAAGAAGTGAAGATATTTTTTTAGATAATTCCATTATGTTTATAATCCATGTATTACTGGATGGTTTGTAATAATTGATTGGAATGTTTTGCAGCTCACACATCAAGACAATAAACAGAGCCTCGTCTGTTTGGGGCCAATCAAACCCAACAGCCAAGGTTCATGTCTGATCTGGACTCCCAGGTTCCATCTGCTTTTGGTATGAATCATTCTCGTATCATCTCATCCGAAAGTTACATCTGCCAATCTGTAGCAATTTGATAGTCCTTATTACTTAAACTATGTTTGTTTATGTTCTCTCTTGCCCTGAATAACCTTTATATTGTTCCCAGTAACCAATCCCGTAAACTAACAGGATACCACTATTTATGTGATTATCAGTTATTGCTGACCAACATTTTTTTTCCAAAAAAATTGCAACAATCTCAAATCACCTTTAGATACTTATTAGTAGAAGGGAAAATTAGTAACCAACAAACCCATGGATCTGGAGCAGAACTCTGCTGAAACATTTGTATATGTGGCGGTGGGGAGGGTATGCCACGATTGGTTAGGATGGATGTATGCTTGGCGTCTTGCATACAGCAGAAGATTTGATTTGTGGACGAGTTAAATGAAACCGGACATAGGGAGAGGGGGAAGTTTTTTTGTTTGCTACCTAATCAAACTAACCTTCGTCCATGAATATTAATTGATTAGTTCTTATCATGGGCTTTGGCTTGCTTTTAAACCTGCTATTTCTTTTCATCCGGAAAGCATAGAAGCACTCGTTAAGATGTATGTTCACAGATCAGTATGTTACATAAACATGTTACTTTTGGTTTGCCTGCAGTCTCCTATGCTTACCATGCATAAGCATCTACCCAGATATTGATGTCTTCACATCTTCTATGTAGATCCGTTTGCTGAGGCAAATGCTGAGGACTCTGGCGCTGGTGCCGGATCAAAAAACTATGTGCATGTGCGTGTCCAGCAGCGCAACGGAAGAAAGAGTCTGACAACTGTTCAGGGATTAAAGAAAGAGTACAGCTACAACAAGATTCTCAAGGATCTCAAAAAAGAATTCTGCTGTAATGGTACTGTAGTCCAGGATTCAGAACTAGGCCAGGTACAACGAAATTGTCTTTCTTTTTGGATCGAAGTTCTCTAACGTAAATGTGTATATGCTGATGAAATGATCTACATTTCAGGTCATTCAACTCCAAGGTGATCAGCGTAAGAATGTTGCTACTTTTCTAGTTCAGGTAATTCATGATACCATTACATTTTGTCATACTTATTGACTGTCGTGTATATATGTTAATCTGATGATAATTTCTGTTTTTGCCAGGCTGGACTAGCAAAGAAAGAGAGCATTAAGATCCACGGATTTTAGGCAACACATAAATGCTTGTGTGTTGTCACAGAAGCTGGAAGTTATCGTATGCCTGGTATTCATATAAGACATTTGAATTAGTAGTGGTGTGAGGCATCTGTGGTTGATGCGTGCATTTAAGACTTGAATCAGTATTGGTGTGTTTGATGCGAGTTGGTTTGTATGTGCTACCAGTATCAAAGTATGGTTTATCTGGGTTATTGTCTACTAAATAAATGTACTTCTGGCTTGTCATCCTGTAATCATTTGTCTCTGGTGTGCTGTGTGCTCTGTGATTTTCGTTTAGTTTGTTCTCTTGTTCAATTTTTCTATATTCTAGATATGATGCATGGATGGAAATTAGTTTATTGGGGCCATCTGTTCTTTTAAGCTTTGGCAATGTGATGCATGTTGATGCTAGACGGTCTGTATGATTACAGTAGGTGCAGCGTCAAGGCTTCATCATTTCATCATCTTGATCAAGTTTCCTCTCGTGCTGCTTCCGGCAGCATAGTAGAAGATGTAGTCCCAGCATTTGTCTCTCCAATCGGCTAGCTGTAGTCTCTGTAGAGCATCAGCCCCAGCCCTGTCTTGCTCCTAAATATTATGTTAACCTGAGACAGTAACAGATTAGTAAAGCTGGAGTTTCAGTTTCTGTATCGCCCAACAAATCGAAGCCAACCCATTGATCTGCATGTTTCTGCTTACAGGAGCATGTTGTTGGAGAATTGTGAATTGTTCCTTCTTTTTGGCGGAACTGACGCTTGTCGGTTCTAGTCCATCTTCCGTTCGCCAGATTATCTTTTGTTATAGTGGAACCTTGATTATCTTTTGTTATAGTGGAACCTTTTAGATCAGCCAAAGCCAAAATTTTGATTTAAGATGAATTTTGGCCTTCCAAAGATGCTTAAAATACCATCTTTTAATCTCATTACTGCACACATTTCTTATACATTGATTTAACTGAAAATTTTCCACATTTGGTTCCCTCAAAACAGGCTTGTCTTGTTCATTCTTCAGAACCACACTGATAGCAGATTCAGCAGCTCCCTCATCTACCCCTGTAGTTCCATATTGATGCATCTTCTAAAGGTCAGGTTGCTGCCACTGTAACATTTTGCTTGTTGATGATATGAAAAGCTAATGGAACTTTTAATGGTGTTGACCCACACCAAGCATCACCCTAGAAATTTGTTCTTCAGCCCATACTCATTTTTCTTCACCCAGAAATACCTGCCTGACATGTACCACCAAAGTGCCTAACCCATAGCTTGTGATATGCCAAAAATACCACCCTCGCCAAAATATTCTTCCAGTCTTCACATCATTTACACATTAGATTTACGCTGAATTTAGTCATCAGATCTTTAACACCCAACTATTCCGGGAAGATAGTGATCTCAACCGACTGTTTTAGGGAGATTCGTGACAGCCGACGTCCCAAAAACCGTGGTGAAGCTTGTGTATCACAACCTGTTTGATCAGCTAATAACAAGCGTGGTGAAGCTTGTGTATCACAGATTCATTCGTTGCTAGATCATCAGATAAAAAGGAGGCACAAAACAAGTATTCCCTCCATCCATAAAAAATAATGTCTTAAATTGTCTGAATTTGAATGTATTTATGCACCAAATAGTGTCTACATAAATCCAAATTTTGACAAATTTAGAACATTCTTTTAGAGACAGAGGTAACTAGAGCTTCACACACCGTAATAGCTCTACCGTACCAAAATATCACTATATTTTTTTTTTCGATAAAGGGAATATATTAATATCGAGAGATACCAATTACACCTAGCCTCTGCAACAACGCACCACCCTAATGGCACTACGGATGCACACAGCCAAAAAAAAGGAAAAGAAAACTAAGAAACAATAGTCCCGCTACAGTATCACGGACCTAACAACAGCAATACATCCACCACCATGAAAACACCTGAATTGCAGACTCTCCAAAAAACGACGCCTCCAAGAAGGGAACAGTGCTCCAACACCGTTGTCGCCCGATCAAAGATCTTAGGTTTTCACCCTGAAGATAGTCCCCACTCTCAAAATAATGCCTCCACCAAGGTCACTGCCAGACACAACCAGTTAAGGCCAGACCTTGGGTTTTCACCCTGAAAGGTAGGACTCTGCGCTTCATATGTGTTGTCGCCCCCACTTTCATACCGCTGCTGTGAAGCCCGGACACCAAGCAAGCCCCTCAACAGCGCGGAGACTTGAACCTCCCTTAGCTAGTCCTCCCCTCCGGCCTTCATGAAATTCTCTTCTTCCGACTTTCATCATGGATCTATAGTCACTTGATGTCAACACAGAAAAAGAGCTTCGCGCCGCTCCCTCCAGAACCTAACGGTCGGAATAAACGCATGGGTGCGCACGACCGAATACCTCCGATCCAGCAAACTCCAGGCAAAGCACTGTTACATTCGCCGGCGGAGCCTTCCGGAACTCAACCCTCCGGCTAGATCACGAGTCCAGGCCTCCGGTAGGTCATCCTCTTCACGCAAGAGAGGCCCTAGGACCACCGCCTTTATTCAGGCCGGACCCCCACGTCGGCGACCATCCCAGGCTGGCCAACCCAACCCTCCACCGGCGACACCATCGCCGGCTTCCATGCACCTCCATCTCACCGCCGGATGGCGATGATAGATCAAAAATCCACCACCACCAACCGCAGGCCGACCCTCTCCGGCGAAGAAGAGGCCACCTCCTCCGTCAAACCCAAGGCTGCTGCCCCGGGCGCCCTCGTGTCGCGGAAGATGCCCGAGATCGCCTCCACGCACCAACGAGAGGCGGGGGTGGATGGCATGGCGCAGACCGAGGGTCTGGCCGCCGCCCACCACCAACCCCTGCCGGAGTGCTGCGGGAAGCCGACGAGAAGAGGGAGACCGCAGCGCCGCCCATCCCACCCGCGCCGACCGGTCCGCCAGGGGACAGCCGACGGGAGGAGGGCCGCCGCCGCCGTCGCCCATCCGCGTCTGCTCCGCCAAGCATCGAGGAGGTGGGGATCCGGCCGCCGATCTCCACGCGGCGACGAGGAAGGGCCCCCGCCGCCGCCACGCCCCGAGGGACTTTGCCCCGGCGGCGCTACCGGCAGCGGCGGCGGAGGGTTGGGGGCGGAGGGTTAGGGTTGGGTAGTTGATTGTAAATTGTTGTATATACCAGCATTCTCTTTTTCATGTTTCTTGTTTCCTTAGGACAAGGCTTTGCCCAAGAATTGCTCCATCAGTACTCTACTATTTTTGCTCGGCAACTGCAGCTGCAGCCAGCAATCTAGTCTATGCAAGCATCAATTCATCAGAAACAAGAGGAAGTCCAGATCGACCCCGCATCTCTCCTATTCTATCATCACACACAAAGAGCAACCTGAACTTGGTCTGAGCAGAGCAGAGAGCATACACATACACCATATTCAGTTCGATATGACACGTAAATTCACCCGCTGCCTGTACATGTTCCTGCCTACGGACCGGCCGTCCCCGCACTGCCACCGTCGACGAGGTTCCGGCCGCACCTGAGGTGTATCTCGTAGCCGCAGGCGATGCACTGGTAAGCCCAGCCGAACCCCTGCTCGTCGCACTCGCAGCAGATGTACGGGCCACCCCCGGACTTGCCCGACACGATGCTCAGCTCATGGCGGTGGCCGGCGTGGAGCAGTGACGGCGCGTACGCCTTGGCCTCCTCGTCCTCCAGCTCCTGCAGCATCCTGATCTGCTCGTCGGTGAAGGGGAACGCCATGTCGAAGTAGAGGTTCACCAGGTTCCTCCCCTCCCTGGTCACCGTCTTGCCGTCGGGCCCGATCACCACCAGCGTGGGGATCTCCCGGACGTCGAAGTACCTGGCCAGCGCCCGCGACGACGCGCCGTCGCCGTCGTAGGGCAGCGCCAGCCACGGCATGTCGCCGCACGACCGCAGGTACCCGTCCTCCTCCTTGTCCATTGGGATGTACACGACCTCGAAGTCCTCCGACTTGCCCTTCAGGTTGCCGTATATGGCGGCCAGCCGCGCGGTGAACTTGAGGCAGGGCTCGCAACGGTGCGCCGAGAAGTAGAGCCCCACCGTCTTCCCGACAAGGCTCGAGATGGGAACCTGCAGCTAGCCCTCCTTAGCCACTGGATGCATGCACATGCGTGATGCCATGATGGGATCAATGACAATGCTTGCTAGCTCATGATCCACCATGCATGCGCCTAGAACAATGAACACACGGTAGTACCTGGTCGTTGCCACCGTTGACGTAGCTGACGGAGAAGAGCTTCTCGAGCGTCTGGGAGGCGAACTTGCTCTGCTCTTCGGCCACCAGCTCCGCCACCCTCGCCGGCGTGAACGGGAACGCCGGGTCACCATACCGAAGCACAAGCTCCACGGCGTCGGAGCATATGACGTCGCCGTCGGGAGCCAGCACCACGAGGCGTGGGATGCCCTCGACCTGGAACGCCTGGCTGAGGCCCTTCTTGCGGCGGAGGTCCCCGAAGGGCACGGCGGGCCACGGCATGCCGCGGTGGAACCGCTCGAAGGACGGCGCGTCCTCGTCGCACGACACGAAGACCACCTCAAAGCCGGCGCCGCGGTCCCTGAGCTGGCCGTACGCGGCGGCCAGCGCCGGGGTGAAGGCCTCGCACCTCGGGTACCAGTTGGCCGCGAAGTACAGGGCGACCACCTTGCCCTCCAGCTCCGGAAGCTGCACCTGCATGCGTGGAGAGGACACGTGTTCGCTGCTATAGGTTAGACACGAGCCATGATCGTGACTCGCGGAAAAGCAAACGAAATGATGGCGAAAAGAGAAGGAAAAAACAGAAAGGAATAGTGCGGGCAGAAAAAGAAGACCATCGACCTTTGGATAGACAGACACATGTCGAGAGGTACGCTGGGTATTCTGATTCTTGACGTGTGTACGAATACGGAACGCTCAGGTCGTAAAGGCGGAGGTTTGGTTATGTGAAAACCACCTTTTCATCAGTCGTAAAAATTGGATGAAAAAGCGAATTACAGGAGTTTCTGAGTAGTTTACTCTGGCTCATCGAGATGAAACTTCTAGGCAAAAATTCACAAAGAAGAAAACAATCTAGGGATCTTGTTTGGGATTGGATATAGGGCTTCTTTGGGAGGAAAATACACCAATGCTCATGCTCATAGGTGTATCTTTTGTTTCCCGGAGAATTTGAATTTATTTTTCAATAGTTAAAATTACCACAATTTTTGGGGTTTATAGGGTGCATAGCACCCGTGTGCCAAAAATTCGTCCTTCTTTGGGATAGCTTGAGAGTCCTGAGTTTGTAAGAGCTAGCGAAAGGGAGGCCAAGATTTTACCATCACGCCCTTTCATTTGAGCTATTCAGTTGCTTGAGGTGTGATAAGGCCATGATTGCGTCAACATAAAGTTCATTACTAGCTTGATCTTGAAACTGAATTGCTAATTCTAAGGCCAAGTGAAAGTTAACCTAGTGCTCACTCAAGTTCACCACCAACAAAAGTTTCAAGTGAGATTGTAACTTTGATATTTTGTTGCAAATGGATTGCAACCAAACAAAATTACTAGTTACAAGTAAAGTTAAAAAGTTAAGTGAGATTTTTCAGACTTATGTCCCACCATTTGCTTGTAGTTGATCGAATCCAGCTAACAGGGTTGCACGTAGTAGATATTGTTTGATTTTAACGAGGAAAAACAGCAAGGAACATCCAACCGAAGAAGGAAGCGGAGAAGAAAGGCGAAAGAACCGAGTTAACAGGAGCAGGAGCAGAGCATGAAGTGGAGTAGAGGACATGGACGCACCTCGTCCCCGGAAGGCGAGACGAGGGAGCCGACTGGCAGCACGGCGCGGACGCCTCCGGTCTCCAGCTCCGTCTCCGTCTCCGGCGCTCCCTCCACCTCCGGGTCTCCGACCATGCTCAAGTATCCTTTGATTGATCCGGCACTTTCCCTGTGCCTGATCTCGTGTAGGACTGGGAAGCTTATCAAGCTGTGGTTTGTGCTGACACGAGCTACGACGGGAATAAATAAATGAAGGATCAGGGCGGGGGACGACGCCGCATCTGCGACGCTTTTCATAGAGGCGAGGCGTTCACGTCATCGATCGAGGCTCTAGCCACGCCAGTCGCAGCGGTTCCTTTCGGGAGAAGGACGCAGCGGTGGTGGTGGGCTGGCGTTGGCGCAGCTGTCAGGCTGGGGAGGCAAGCAGGCAACGGGGCTCGTCTTCTTGGCGCGCGCTTGGGGTACGTGGGGTAGGCGAGGCAAGGCAAGGCTAGCTAGACACGGTGGGGCGGGGAAAAGAAGCGAGTCGACGCTAGTGCGCCGCGAGCCCGACCGGCGGGGTCCGGTCAGCACGTCCCGTCCAGTCCATGAATCGTTTGCGGCCAACAACGTGTTCCGGTTTGGTAGGTCCTGCATGATCTTGGCTCTTGGCGGTATGGGGCCAGCAATTTTCGGTTCATTTGATTGCCTAGTTGTGTTGGGTTGTTGCACGAACTGGTTCTCAAAGCGCACTCGGGTTATGCTCTGGAGGAACGTCTAGTTCAACCGTTATGCAGGCAAATCTCGTACGTAGCCTATCCAAATCGAAATAAGTTGTAGATGAAAAAGATGTGTGTCAATGATAGGAATCAATTCCTACAATCGGTTTCGAGTTTTGCCAAATTCGTCGCACATACGCTCAACCGTTCGAAATTTCCTTTGAGGGGTCACCTCAGCATTCTGCATGGCTTTCATGTTGAAAGGTTTTCGTTTTGGTGGACATAGACGGATAAATAAATGACTCGCTAGTATCCTGTAATGTGTATGTATGTGTGTAGTTTAGAGTACTTTTGCTCAACTTCTTGCCATCTTCATAGACGGTGATGTGGTGATGATATATGAGAAGTGAGAGGTGATAATCCATGGTGTGGCGGCATGGTGATGTTCATCTTCGTGGTCGACGACGCTATCATGGTGGTATTCAGCTTCGTCATCAGCGACATGGTTATACTTGTGATGGGTGTGAACGGTGGTGTCATGGTGGTGTTTGTCTTCGTGGTCGGCGATGTGGTGATGCTTGTGACCGGCGGTGTCATGGTGGTCTCGTCTTCGTGATCGATGATATGGTGATGCTTGTGATCGGCGTGACCGGCTGCGTCATGGTTGTCTTCGTCCTTGTGGTCGACGACGTGGTGATGCTTGTGACCGACGTGAACAACGGTGCCATGGTGGTCTTCATCTTCGTGATCGGCGACGTGCCCATGTTTGTGACCGGCGTGACCGATAATGTCATGGTGGTCTTCATCTTCGTGGTCGACGACGTGCCTATGCTTGTGACCGGCGTGACCGACGGTGTCATGGTGCTCTTCGTCTTCGTGGTTGGCGACGTGGCGATGGTTTTGACTGACGTGACCGGTGATGCGCCATGGTGGTATCTTCCTTCGTGATCGTCGATGTGCCGAAGCTTGTGAACGGTGGCGTGTGATGAGAGGTAAGGTCACCATGGATAAGTGGTAAGGCTAGAACTGGGCTCGTATGTAACCAATCATACTGAGCAACAGTCCAAACCTACACCGTAGACCGCCCAAAACAAGATAAGGATTTGACGCAAAAAATCGACCAAGGTAACCAAACGCGCCCCAACTGTGACCTGCAAACGAACATCTGGTGTAGAAGCTATGCGCAGTAACCGAAAGCGCCATCCAACGGTGATCTGTAAATCGATCGTGTCCAGCGTAAATTTGGGTTGCCTTTGCAGTCCGGTGGACAGGTCGCAGTGTCCTTCCATGGTTCCCAAGTTTGTGGTGCTAGGAAATTTCATCTACCTTTTTGATAGCCACTACATGTTAAAGAAAAAATTAATCTGAAACTAAACTGTAGTGAGATATTGTGGCCCATATCGGCGTAGCTAGTTTGGCCCTCGCTGCCCGCCATGTCGCCGGTCCTGCCTTGGCCCTCGACGGAATGAGGATCACCAGAGCTTCCTCGACCCTCGCCACCTTGCATGCCACGGTGCAATGGTTTTGCTAGCCCGGTGCATCCTCTCGCGGCGGCCAGCTTGCAACTCCTGATACGAATGATGGTCATGTCATCACATTCCGCCGCCTTCATCAAGGCCGTCGTTTCTGCTTCGGCAGATGGCTCGATTTTGGCGGCCCTAGCCGCCTGCCACATAGAGAACGCCATCTTTCCATCTCGTAGCCGCACGGCCGCCCTAGCCGTCTGCACGACAATGATGGCAGCATAGTGGCAGGAGGTTGTTGCCTCTTCTGTCTCCAGTGTGGGCTTGAGGGCAACATGCTGAGGGGAAGGGGCACCCGCTTCTGTCGAGAACTGCCCATGCACGCTCCTCTTTCGACATGAACTGGTGGCCGTGTTCCACCATGGAGGGTAAGCTGTAGATGTCGATCTCGTTGCTGGCTGCCTCGGCTGCCTCCAGAGCTCGTCGGCTGTCTCGAAGGACTCGAGGAGTGCCGCGTAATCCACGCTCGTCGGTGCCTGAAAGTCGTCCTCTTTGCCTCTGTCCTCGTCCCAGTCCTCCCCGCTCTCTTCGGTGCTTGCAGTACGGCTAGGAGGGTACCGCTCGGCCACGACACGGCTTATCTTGGCCCAAGTTTTTAAACATAAGGCACAAGTGCCCAGCTTTAAATTAATAAAGCCACGAACATGAGGAGACACTAGGACCAAAGAGCAGACACAAAACCTCAGCACAAAGAACGGCCAAGACGCTAGGAGGCCAACTCCAACAACTGACATGAGGGCACACCCGGGTCAGACGCAAGCTTCCGGTGTCGAGGGGGAGCAGCAACACAAAAATTGGCACCCTCGTAGGAGAACCGAAGGAAGGCGCATGATGACCCACAAGTATAGGGGATCGCAACAGTCTTCGAGGGAAGTAAAACCCGAATTTGTTGATTCGACACAAGGGGAGCCAAAGAATACTTATAAGCCTTGACAGGGGAGTTGTCAATTCAGCTGCACCTGGAAAAGCACTAGCAACAGGGTGATGTGAAAGCAGTGGTAATATGATGCGGCGGCAGAAAATAGTTGGTACTACTTTGATGGCGTGTTGACAGGGAAATGTGATGCAACAGTAATATGAGAGCAATAGTAACACATCAGTAGCAGTAACACAGAGGCAATGACACTGGAAAATATCCCTGTGCGCAGTTGATTGAAAAGCAATGATGATAAGATAAAGGACCGGGGTTCCCGGCGATCTACACTAGTGGTAACTCTCCAGATAACAAGTGTTGGGTGAACAAATTACAGCTGGGCAATTGACAGAATTAAATTTAGCATTAAGACAAAATATCCAGTCTATTAATATCGTAGGCATGTTTTCCATATATAGTCATACGTGCTCGCAATGAGAAACTTGCATAACATCTTTTGTCCTACCAGCCCGTTTGCAGCGGGGCCTCAAGGAAAACTACTGGTAATTAAGCTACTCATTTTAATAGAGCACCGGAGAAAAGCATTAACACTTTGTGAAAACATGTGATCGTCATATCAAAGCCATACCCTCCGGTTATCCCAATTCGATCACTTTGGGGCCTCGGGTTCCGGATAAAGACATGTGCATACAATTTGTAGATACAATCTAAGCAACAATTATAGAGCATAGATCTAAGATCATGCCACTCGTGCACTAGTGAGAAGCATTAAACATAACAATATTGCAGCAACAAATACTTCACAAACTTATAAGATATACTGAACATAATGATCAATCCATCAGATCCCAACAAACACAACACCGATTACATCATATGGATCTCAATCATGTAAGGCAGCTCATGAGATCATTGTATTGAAGCACATGGGAGAGAGTAGCATATAGCTACAGCCAAGAACCCATAGTCCCTGCGGGAATTACTCACAAACCATCATGGAGTCGAAGTGGAGGCGGTGGAGTCGATGGCGATGGCTCCGGGGGCATTTCCCCGTCCTGGCAGGGTGCCGGAACAGAGACTTCTGTCCCCCGAAACTTGGTTTCGGCGATGACGGCGGCTACAGAACCATTTTCGTGGACGGATGTTCGGGTCCCTGAAGTTTTCCCGATACGAGAAATAAATAGGCGGAAGGGCGGAGCAAACGAGGCGACGAGGCACCAGTACATGGGCCAGGTGCGGCCAAGGGTGGGGCCGCGCCTGCCCTATGTACCGCCACGTAGCAGCTCTCCTGCGTGTGTCCTTCTGGCTCCGTCTTCGTCCCAAAAAAATAAGACTCTGGGCTTTTATTTCGTCCAATTCCGAGAAACTTTCATGTATAACTTTTCTGAAACACAAAACAGCAGAAAACAGGAACTGGCACAACGGCACTGCGATACAGGTTAGTCCCAGAAAATGCTAAAAAAGTGTGGAAAAGTGCACATAAAACATATAAGAATTGTAACAACACAAGCATGGAGCATCAAAAATTATAGATACGTTTGGGACGTATCAACATCCCCAATCTTAACTCCTGCTCATCCTCGAGTAGGTAAGTGATAACAAACAAACAATTTTTGAAGTGACATGCACCTTCAAAGTTCAAAGGATGACTAAATACAAATAATTTAAGAACAAGTAATAACACATTCATGATTCAATCAATAATAATTTTGGGACCATGCACATAAAACTAAGAATGACAACTATGCTCTCTTAATGGTGCATGAACTTAGAAGATGAAGACTCAACATAAAAGTAAAAGAAAGGCCCTTCGCAGAGGGAAGCAGAGATTACTCATGTGCTAGAACTTCTTATTTTGAAAGCATGGAAACAATTGTGTCAACGGTAGTAATAATTCATATGGGTTATGTATAAAATTTCCTATAAGTTGCAAGCCTCATGGATCGAATACTAATAGTGCCCGCAACTTGTCCTAATTAGCTCGGATTTCCATGGATTATCATCGCATTACATATGTTTCAACCAAGTGTCACAAAGGGGTACCTCTATGCCACCTGTACAAAGGTCCAAGGAGATAAATCGCATTCGATTTCTCGATTTTGATAGATCTCAACTTGAGGACATCCATACCGGGATAACATAGAAAACAGATAATGGACTCCTCTTTTTAATGCTTTAAGCATTCAACAATAATAATATTCTCATAAGAGATTTTGAGGATTTGAGTGTCCAAGCTGAAACTTCCACCATGATACATGGCTTTGGTTGGCGATCCAATGTTCTTCTCTAACAATATGCATACTCAAACCATTTCAGCTCATGGAAAATCTCCCTTACTTCAGACAAGACGAACATGCATAAAAACTCACATGATATTCAACAAAGGTGTGATAGGTTGATGGCTTCCCCAATAAGTCAATGGTTACCGCTCAGCAAGCAACTTATAAGAACTAAGATACATAAGTGACATATTCCTTACCACAATAGTTTTTTAGGCTACTTTCCCATGAGCTATATATTGCAAAAATAAGGAACATTTTGTTTTAAAGGTAGCACACAAGAAATTTACTTTGGTGTGTCTATGAAATACCACATATAGGTAGGTATGGTGGACATGATTGGCATTTTGGTTCTTGGGAGTTGGATGCACGAGTAGAGCTCATACTCAGTACAAATGAAGGCTAGAAAAAGAAAGGGCCAACCGACTGAGAGAGCAATAATGGCCATAATCATGCATAGCGACAAAACTTATTAATCAAAGCATATGGTGATATTAAAAGTCAAAAACTAAATGATCATCAAGTCAACTCAATTGAAACATCAAAGGAGATCTTTCATTTGCATCACTATTAATGTGAGACTTTTTACTCGTATCCAACACCAATCAACTTATTTGAAACAACTCTCATAGATAATAAACATAAAGATCAGAGAGCTATTCATAAGGAAACTAACAAGCTCTGAACATAATATGAATGAAAAACTACAGCTTAAACGCAGTACTCGCAAAAATAGAACGCTCGTTGAACATATGAGTAAAAATTAGAGCGTTCATGAAATTAAAACGGAGCGTGTCTCTCTCCAAAATAAATATGATGGGTCCAACCGTATTGAACAACAAACAAAACAAAACACACACAAAAAAGACGCTCCAAGAATAACACATAATGCATGAAGCAATAAAAATATAGCGCACTGAAAAATGACCTGGTGCTTTTTACTGATGAAGAGGGGGTGCCTCGGGCATCCCAAGCTTTGACGCTTGTACTTCTTAGATATTTCTTGGGGGGTCCAGGGAACATCTCCAAGCTTGAGCTCTTGTCCATGCTTCATCTTATTGCATCATTCTTCTCTCCCTACACTTGAAAACTTCATTCACACAAAACTCAGCACAATTGATTAGCACCATTAGTGCAAATAAAAATATATCAAATCAGCAAGGCTTCAGTAATGGCACATATCAAACACTCATTTTAACATATTCTAATGTATCTACTTCTTTCCAAAGATCTTTTTCACAAAAGAACTCAAAAAGACGAGGCATAAGACACAAATGCAAAACATGGCAGAAATCTATCAAAACAGACCAGCAGACAGAGATCGAACTTAAAGAAATAGTTTTGTTGCTCAAATCGAAAAATGCTAAACTAACGAAAGTTAGCTAACATACTGGGGCATAAGCACAAAATTTGAAGCTCAAAATAACGTTCTGACGATTTTTAAGAATTTTTTTCGTGACCAGCACAGAATCTGTTTCAGAATTGCAAATACCCCAAACACTACTTTCTTACCATTAGAGGCTACTCTTGGCATAAAAACAAAATAAAAATGATAAGGAGGGATCATTACAGTAGCAATGACTTCCGAGACTCAACAAAATAGTAAAATAACAGAAATAAAAACATAATGGGTTGTCTCCCAAAAAACTCTTTCTTTATGCCATTAAGACAGGCTCAGTAATTTGAGAAGATGCTCACATATGTAATATGAATTGAAGCAAAAGAGAGCATCAAGAAGAAAATATGAAACACATTTAAGTCTTGCCCACTTCCTGTGCATGGGAATATTATACACAAATAAATTCACAAAGGACAAAGTGACAAGCATGTGAAGGTAAAACAAGAGTAACTTAAAAAATTTCAGCATATAGAGAGGTGTCTTAGTTCCATGAAAATTCCTACAACCACATTTTCCTCTCTCATAATAATTTTCAGTAGCATCATGAATAAACTCAAAAATATAACTATCACATAAAGCATGCTTTTCATGATCTTCAAACACATAATTTTTATCAAGCTCAAAAATAGTAGGATTAAAACAATCAAACCCACTTTTAGCAATTTTATAACAAGATGATTGATCATTCTCAAGAGGTATGGGACTACTAGTAGCAATCCTATTTTCAGTAGCATTATAATTTATAGCATCAAGTAATATAGGACCATCATCTAGAGCTTTATCATAAACACTATCCAAGCAAAATTCTTTTAGTTCCATGCATTTCGAAATTAGGCACAAATAAAGGATTATCATGAGATTTATCAAAATAGCATGGATTATCATAAATAACAGTAGCATAATTATTATCACAAGTTTTACTCACGGGGAATATTTCAAGAGAATCCTCATGAACATAACATTCGTCCTCCTTTGGTGAGCATGGAGGGCAATCAAATAATGTAAGAGATAAATAGTTACTCTCATTAGAAGGTAGGCATGGGTAGCTAATCCATTCTTCCTCCTTTTGTTCATCACTCTCCTCGTATTTTTCATCTAATGAGCTTTCAGGTTCAACAACTTCTTCTTCCACGGGTTCCTGCAAATTGTGGATACATTCTTGTGCATAATTGAGTCTCTCTTTATAATCAATGATATAAAAATTATTGCTGAAATTTGTGCAATAATCAGGGATAGAAGAGACATAATCTTTAAGGTCATGACAAGCAACACAAATTTCATAATTTTTAGACATGAAGGATTCTATTTCAGAGGCTCCC
Source organism: Lolium perenne (assembly GCF_019359855.2). Taxonomy (NCBI): domain Eukaryota; kingdom Viridiplantae; phylum Streptophyta; class Magnoliopsida; order Poales; family Poaceae; genus Lolium; species Lolium perenne. Next base: position 265,090,125 of record NC_067246.2, on the reverse strand, counting down.
ATAAATAAGACAAATTGTTCTACTTCTTCGAATCCAAGATGAATATAGTTATACCAATGATAGTTCAAAATTAAAACTTCTTCACTAAAGCCATATTGGAATTTAAGATGTTTAGTATCATGTTTAGAGCAACAATTTATATCATGGTGTTTAAGCAAAATTTTAGCAATTGTATCCAACTTTTTCAACACGCCACTCATTACTTTTCCCTTATATGATTCTCTATACTTCATAAATAATTCTACAAGTTCCATAGAGTATAAAGCAGGCCCTTCCATAACAACAGTTTTTAGTTTTTCGATTTTTCAATTTTTTATGGATTTTCAGATATATAGGAAAAATAAAACAAGACAAAAATAAACTAAACAAAACAAAATGAAATAAAAACAGCGAGAGAGGTGGAGTGTACTCCCCAGGTGAACTTATAAGTAGAGCTATGCTCCCCGGCAACGGCGCCAGAAAATAGTCTTGATGACCCACAAGTATAGGGAATCGCAACAGTCTTCGAGGGAAATAAAACCCAAATTTGTTGATTCGACACAAGGGGAGCCAAAGAATACTTATAATCCTTGACAGCGGAGTTGTCAATTCAGCTGCACCTGGAAAAGCACTAGCAACAGGGTGATGTGAAAGCAGTGGTAATATGATGCGGCGCCAGAAAATAGTTGGTACTACTTTGATGGCGTGTTGACAGGGAAATGTGATGCAGCAGTAATATGAGAGCAATATTAACACATCAGTAGCAGTAACATATAGGCAATGACACTGGAAAATATCCCAGTGCGCAGTTGATTGAAAAGCAATGATGATAAAATAAAGGACCGGGGTTCCCGGCGATCTACATGTGTTGACCCTGCATACCACTGCATGTTGTAGTATGCCAGTCGTTGATATAACATTCACGAAGTACCAATCCGCAAATATTACATCCCTCAGAGTAGTACAACAGAACATAGCAGGTCCATAACTCATTCATTTATTATTACAAGCCACATGTACATATCATCTCGGAGCTCCTCTTGGGTCCTAAGAGGGATACTCTTGGGTTCGAGGCGAACCCGACTTAACTTACAATATAAGAGTCTTACTAAGTTATACATTTTATTCTCCTCGAGGAGTTAAGTACTAAGAGTTCGTACTGCTCGGTTACTACTACTACTCGGTAGGTCTAAGCTTGCTCTCCTCCGGAACCCTCCCCGGTTCCGTAGACTATGAGGTAGTCTACTCCTTCGATACCTCCAGAGAGGTCTGGTTCTTCATAGCCGATGACTTCGGCTCCTTCAGGGTCGTCGTTGTCCTCCTCCGGTCGATTCAGACAATCTAAGCAGGGGATTTAAGAGTGGTATGAGTACGAGCGTACTCAACAAGTTCATTATAGAAAAGAGGTGTTTAATGCACTATCTACGATATCAGACCAGAAAGTCTAATACCAATGCAATTTTTGATAAACATTTTTTCAAGAGGTTGCTTTTATTCCAAAGAACTATGTTCGTCAGCCTTCACCGGTGACACGCGTACAGCACGCGACCGTTGGGAACCCCAAGTGGAAGGTGTGATGCGTACAGCAGTAAGTTTCCCTCAGTAAGAAACCAAGGTTTATCGAACCAGTAGGAGTCAAGAAGCACGTTGAAGGTTGATGGCGGCGGAGTGTAGTGCGGCGCAACACCAGGGATTTCGGCGCCAACGTGGAACCTGCACACAACTAAAGTACTTTGTCCCAACGTAACAGTGAGGTTGTCAATCTCACCGGCTTGCTGTAACAAAGGATTAGATGTATAGTATGGATGATGATTGTTTGCAGAGAACAGTAAAACGAGTATTGCAGTTGATTGTATTCGATGTTAAGAATGGACCGGGGTCCACAGTTCACTAGAGGCGTCTCTCCCATAAGAATAAGCATGTTGGGTGAACAAATTACAGTTGGTCAATTGACAAATAAAGAGGGCATGACCATGCACATATATGTTATGATGAGTATTGTGAGATTTAATTGGGCATTACGACAAAGTACATAGACCGCTATCCAGCATGCATCTATGCCTAAAAAGTCCACCTTCAGGTTATCATCCGAAGCCCCTCCAGTATTAAGTTGCAAACAACAGACAATTGCATTAAGTATGGTGCATAATGTAATCAACGAATATATCCTTAGACATAGCATTGATGTTTTATCCCTAGTGGCAACAGCACATCCACAACCTTAGAGGTTTTTGTCACTCCCCCAGATTTAATGGAGACATGAACCCACTATCGAGCATAAATACTCCCTCTAGGAGTTACATGTATCAACTTGGCCAGAGCCTCTACTAGCAACCGAGAGCATGCAAGATCATAAACAACACATAGATGATATTGATAATCAACATAACATAGCATTCACTTATTCATCGGATCCCAACAAACACAACATGTAGCATTACAGATAGATGATCTTGATCATGTTAGACAGCTCACAAGATCCAACAATGATAGCACAATTAGGAGAAGACGACCATCTAGCTACTGCTATGGACCCATAGTCCAGGGGTAGACTACTCACTCATCACTCCGGAGGTGACCATGGCGGTGAAGAGTCCTCCGGGAGATGATTCCCCTCTCCGGCAGGGTGCCGGAGGCGATCTCCTGAATCCCCCGAGATGGGATTGGCGGCGGCGGCGTCTCTGGAAGGTTTTCCATATCGTGGCTCTCGGTACTGGAGTTATTATCGACGAAGGCTTAAATAGGAGGAGGTAGGTTTAGGGGCGACGCGAGGGGCCCACACAGCAGGGCCGTGCGGCCAGGGGGTGGGCTGCGCCGCTCTGGCGTGTCGCCGCCTCGTCGCCCCACTTCGTTTCCTCTCCGGTGTTCTGGAAGCTTCGTGGAAAAATAAGATCCTGGGCGTTGATTTCGTCCAATTCCGAGAATATTTCCTTACTAGGATTTCTGAAACCAAAAACAGCAGAAAACAGCAACTGGCTCTTCGGCATCTCGTTAATAGGTTAGTGCCGGAAAATGCATAAATATGACATAAAGTATGCATAAAACATGTAGGTATCATCAATAAAGTGGCATGGAACATAAGAAATTATCGATACGTTGGAGACGTATCAGCATCCCCAAGCTTATTTCCTGCTCGTCCCGAGTAGGTAAACGATAACAAAGATAATTTCTGAAGTGACATGCCATCATAATCTTGATCATACTATTGTAAGCACATGTAATGAATGCAGCGATCCAAGACAATGGTAAATGTAATGAGTAAACAATTGAATCATATAGCAAAGACTTTTCATGAATAGTACTTTCAAGACAAGCATCAATAAGTCTTGCATAAGAGTTAACTCATAAAGCAATAATTTCAAAGTAAAGGCATTGAAGCAACACAAAGGAAGATTAAGTTTCAGCGGTTGCTTTCAACTTGTAACATGTATATCTCATGGATATTGTCAACATAAATTAATATAATAAGTGCAATATGCAAGTATGTAGGAATCAATGCAGAGTTCACACAAGTGTTTGCTTCTTGAGATGGAGAGAAATAGGTGAACTGACTCAACATAAAAGTAAAAGAAAGGCCCTTCGCAGATGTAAGAGCAAGATCCATATCCCATGTTTTGTGTGTTTTATAACAACACTCGAACAATTCTAACCGTGCACAAAGTTTGTCATTGATAGGTTTGCAAGATGCACGGTACCCTCACTGAGCACATTATGATCAGAAGACCGAAGCGTAGTTCTTAGGGTTTCTGGTTTTGTGTGTGTGTCGTGAGGTGACATGATAGGTGAGGAAGAGAGGAAAAGCTGTTTTAGCCATAGCGGTACTACCTGTACCAGGAGCGGTAGTACCGCTACCTCTACTGGTACCGCCCGTGATACCGCTCTGAGGCTTGCACATGGATATGCCCCACATAACACGTTGCGGTACCTTCACGGTACCTTGAGCGGTAGTACCGCTTGAGGGCGGTAGTACTGCCCACGGTACCGCGCTAAGTACCGTAACGCGTTACGATAGTACCGCTCCAGTACCGCTCGGGTACCGCTTGGGATCCAGTAAGGTCTGGACCCTATTGCGGTACCTCAAGCGGTACCGCAAGCGGTAGTACCGCAATGTGTCCACGTGGACAAGTTCAGTGGGGAATTCGAACTCAGAGCGGTAGTACCGCTTCCAGAAGCGGTAGTACCGCTTAGGCAAAAATGGCTGGTAACGGTTGGATTTGGAGGGACCTATATAAAGGCCCCTTCTTCTCCAGCCATCCTCAGCTCTTCTCTCTCTCCTCCATTGTTGCTGAGCTCAAAATTGAGGGGATCTCCTCATCCACCCAACCAATCTAGCTCATACTTTGTGAGGTGGTGGAGGAGACCCCGATCTATCATTCTACCAAGAGAAAGTCCACCAATTCATGGTAGTCCTTAGTGGATCTTGTTGTTAGGGTTCCTTGGTGGAAGAGCTTCTTGGTGGAGCACTGGAAGAGCTTCTTGGTGGAGCACTGGAAGAGCTTCTTGGTGGAGCACTGGAAGAGCTTCTTGGTGGAGTATTGGAAGGGTTCCTTTGGTGGAGCATTGGAAATGGGTTCCTATGGTGGAGCATTGGAGATGTGCAGCTATGGAGTCTAGCTTGGTGATGTACTAGCTCCATAGGGTGTTGGGAGCATCCTTGTGTGTGTGGAGCTCGCCCCAACCTTGTGAAGGAATCACCGCCTCGACCGGTGCCTTAGTGGAAGAGGGAGAGCACCTCCGTGGAGCTCTCTCGAGGAAGAGGGTGAGGCCTTCCTTCGTGGTGTGGCCGCCTAGTCTCTTGTGTGAGACTAGCACCTCCTTGATACGTCTCCGACGTATCGATAATTTCTTATGTTCCATGCCACATTATTGATGTTATCTACATGTTTTATGCACACTTTATGTCATATTCGTGCATTTTCTGGAACTAACCTATTAACAAGATGCCGAAGTGCCAGTTCCTGTTTTCTGCTGTTTTTGGTTTCAGAAATCCTAGTAACGAAATATTCTCGGAATCGGACGAAATCAACGCCCAAGTTCCTATTTTCACCGGAAGCATCCAGAACACCCGGGAAGGACCAGAGGGGGGGCACCGGGCCCCCAGACCATAGGCCGGCACGTCCCAGGCCCTGGCCGCGCCGCCCTATGGTGTCGTCGCCCCTTCGACCCTCCTACGCCGCCTCTTCGCCTATATAAAGCCCCTGGATCGAAAACCCTGATACGATTGACGAAAACCACAGAAACCTTCCAGAGCCGCCGCCATCGCGAGGCCAAGATCTGGGGGACATGAGTCTCTGTTCCGGCACGCCGCCGGAACGGGGAAGTGCCCCCGGAAGGCTTCTCCATCGACACCGCTGCCATCTCCACCGCCATCTTCATCACCGCTGCTGCTCCCATGAGGAGGGAGTAGTTCTCCATCGAGGCTCGGGGCTGTACCGGTAGCTATGTGGTTCATCTCTCTCCCATGTACTTCAATACAATAATCTCATGAGCTGCTTTACATGATTGAGATTCATATGAGTTTTGTATCACTACTATCTATGTGCTACTCTAGCAATGTTATTAAAGTAGTTCTATTCCTCCTGCACGTGTGTAAAGGTGACAGTGTGTGCACCGTGTTAGTACTTGGTTTATGCTATGATCATGATCTCTTGTAGATTGCGAAGTTAACTATTGCTATGATAATATTGATGTGATCTATTCCTCCTACATATGCATGAAGGTGACAGTGTGCATGCTATGTTAGTACTTGGTTTAGTCTTTTGATCTATCTTACACTAAAGGTTACTAAAATATGAGCATTATTGTGGAGCTTGTTAACTCCGGCATTGAGGGTTCGTGTAATCCTACGCAATGTGTTCATCATCCAACGAAAGTGTAGAGTATGCATTTATCTATTCTGTTATGTGATCAATGTTGAGAGTGTCCACTAGTGAAAGTGTAATCCCTAGGCCTTGTTCCTAAATACTGCTGCGTTACTACTGCTTGTTTACTGTTTTACTGTGTTACTACTGCTGCAATACTACCACCATCAACTACACGCCAGCAAGCTATTTTCTGGCACCGTTGCTACTGCTCATACTTATTCATACCACCTGTATTTCACTATCTCTTCGCCGAACTAGTGCACCTATTAGGTGTGTTGGGGACACAAGAGACTTCTTGCTTTGTGGTTGCAGGGTTGCATGAGAGGGATATCTTTGACCTCTTCCTCCCTGAGTTCGATAAACCTTGGGTGATCCACTTAAGGGAAAACTTGCTGCTGTTCTACAAACCTCTGCTCTTGGAGGCCCAACACTGTCTACAGGAAAGGAGGGGGAACGTAGACATCAAGCTATTTTCTGGCGCCGTTGCCGGGGAGGAAAGGTAAAAGGTACTCACACTCCGGATCTCGGCTACCAAGCTATTTTCCGCCGTTGTAAGTACTCAAAGCTATTTCCTTTAGATCCTGCAATTGCATCTTTTTGTTTCTTGTTTACACTAGTTTGGCATAATGGACAAGAATGAGCTTCTATTTCTATTTCCTGATTTAAAACATGGATTGTTTGATGCGAAAATTAAAAAACCTATGGAATCTTATTTGCATGCTGGTAGTAATATTAGTATGAACGCTTTGAACACCATTGTTGATAATAATATAGAAAGTTCTAAGCTTGGGGAAGCTGGTTTTCATGATCTTTTTAGTCCCCCAAGCATTGAGGAGAAAATTTTCTTTGATGATACTTTGCCTCCTATTTATGATGATTATAATGATAGTGGTCTTCTGGTGCCACCTACTATGGAGAGTAAATTTTGTTGTGATTATACTATGCCTCCTACACTTGATGAGAATAATAATGATAGCTACTTTGTTGAATTTGCTCCCACTATTACTAATAAAATTGATTATGCTTATGTGGAGAGTAATAATTTTATGCATGAGACTCATGATAAGAATTCTTTATGTGATAGTTATATTGTTGAGTTTGCTCATGTTGCTACTGAAAGTTATTATGAGAGAGGAAAATATGGTTGTAGAAATTTTCATGTTACTAAAACACCTCTGTATGTGCTGAAATTTTTGAAGCTACACTTGTTTTATCTTTCTATGCTTGTTGCATTATGCTTCTTGAACTTGTTTATTTACAAGATTCCTATGCATAGGAAGCATGTTAGACTTAAATGTGTTTTGAATTTGCCTCTTGATGCTCTCTTTTGCTTCAAATACTATTTCTTGCGAGTGCATCATCAAAACTGCTGAGCCCATCTTAATGGCTATAAAGAAAAGAACTTCTTGGGAGATAACCCATGTGTTATTTTGCTACAGTACTTTGTTTTTATTTTGTGTCTTGGAAGTTGTTTACTACTGTAGCAACCTCTCCTTATCTTAGTTTTGTGTTTGGTTGTGCCAAGTGAAGCCTCTAATCGAAGGTTGATACTAGATTTGGATTTCTGCGCAGAAACAGATTTCTATCTGTCACGAATCTGGGCTGTTTTCCCTGTAGAAAAATCAGAAAAATATGCCAATTTACGTGCGTGTTCCTCAGATATGTACGCAACTTTCATTAGTTTTGAGTTTTCTGATCTGAGCAACGGAAGTATTTATTAAAAATTCGTCTTTACGGACTGTTCTGTTTTGACAGATTCTGCCTTTTATTTCGCATTGCTTCTTTCGCTGTGTTGGGTGGATTTCTTTGTTCCATTACCTTCTAGTAGCTTTGAGCAATGTCCAGAAGTGTTAAGAATGATTGTGTCACCTCTGAACATGTGAGTTTTTGATTATGTACTAACCCCTCTAATGAAGTTTATGAGAAGTTTGGTGTGAAGGAAGTTTTCAAGGGTCAAGAGAGGAGGATGATATACTATGATCAAGAAGAGTGAAAAGTCTAAGCTTGGGGATGCCCCGGTGGTTCACCCCTGCATATATCAAGAAGACTCAAGCGTCTAAGCTTGGGGATGCCCAAGGCATCCCCTTCTTCATCAACAAATTATCAGGTTCCTTCTCTTGAAACTATATTTTTATTCGGTCACATCTTATGTGCTTTACTTGGAGCGTCTGTATGCTTTTATTTTTGTTTGTGTTTGAATAAATTGGATTACATAATGCTTGTGTGGGAGAGAGACACGCTCCGCTGTTGCATATGAACACATGTGTTCTTAGCTTTTAATATTCATGGCGAAGTTTCTCCTTCGTTAAATTGTTATATGGTTGGAATTGGAAAATGATACATGTAGTAATTTGCTATAATGTCTTGGGTAATGTGATACTTGGCAATTGTTGTGCTCATGATTAAGCTCTTGCATCATATACTTTGCACCCATTAATGAAGAAATACATAGAGCTTGCTAAAATTTGGTTTGCATAATTGGTCTCTCTAAGGTCTAGATAATTTCTAGTATTGAGTTTGAACAACAAGGAAGACGGTGTAGAGTCTTATAATGTTTTCAATATGTCTTTTATGTGAGTTTTGCTGCACCGGTTCATCCTTGTGTTTGTTTCAAATAACCTTGCTAGCCTAAACCTTGTATCGAGAGGGAATACTTCTCATGCATCCAAAATACTTGAGCCAACCCCTATGCCATTTGTGTCCACCATACCTACCTACTACATGGTATTTTCCGCCATTCCAAAGTAAATTGCTTGAGTGCTACCTTTAAAATTTCATCATTCACCTTTGCAATATATAGCTCATGGGACAAATAGCTTAAAAACTATTGTGGTATTGAATATGTAATTATGCACTTTATCTCTTATTAAGTTGCTCGTTGTGCGATAACCATGTTTACTGGGGACGCCATCAACTTTTCATTGTTGAATTTCATGTGAGTTGCTATGCATGTCCGTCTTGTCTGAAGTAAGAGCGATCTACCACCTTATGGTTAAGCATGCATATTGTTAGAGAAGAACATTGGGCCGCTAACTAAAGCCATGATCCATGGTGGAAGTTTCAGTTTTGGACATATATCCTCAAATCTCAAATGAGAAAATTATTAATTGTTGTTACATTCTTATGCATAAAAGAGGAGTCCATTATCTGTTGTCTATGCTGTCCCGGTATGGATGTCTAAGTTGAAGAATAATCAATAGCGAGAAATCCAATGCGAGCTTTCTCCTTAGACCTTTGTACAGGCGGCATAGAGGTACCCCTTTGTGACACTTGGTCAAAACATGTGCATTGTGATGATCCGGTAGTCCAAGTTAATTAGGACAAGGTGCGGGCACTATTAGTATACTATGCATGAGGCTTGCAACTTGTAAGATATAATTTACATGATACATATGCTTTATTACTACTGTTGACAAAATTGTTTCATGTTTTCAAAATCAAAGCTCTAGCACAAATATAGCAATCGATGCTTTTCCTCTATGGAGGACCATTCTTTTACTTTCATTGTTGAGTCAGTTCACCTATTTCTCTCCACCTCAAGAAGCAAACACTTGTGTGAACTATGCATTGATTCCTACATACTTGCATATTGCACTTATTATATTACTCTATGTTGACAATATCCATGAGATATACATGTTACAAGTTGAAAGCAACCACTGAAACTTAATCTTCCTTTGTGTTGCTTCAATGCTTTTACTTTGAATTATTGCTTTATGAGTTAACTCTTATGCAAGACTTATTGATGCTTGTCTTGAAGTGCTATTCATGAAAAGTCTTTGCCTTATGATTCAGTTGTTTACTCATGTCATTACCATTGTTTTGATCGCTGCATTCACTACATATGCTTTACAAATAGTATGATCAAGGTTATGATGGCATGTCACTCCAGAAATTATCTGTGTTATCGTTTTACCTGCTCGGGACGAGCAGAACTAAGCTTGGGGATGCTGATACGTCTCCGACGTATCGATAATTTCTTATGTTCCATGCCACATTATTGATGTTATCTACATGTTTTATGCACACTTTATGTCATATTCGTGCATTTTCTGAAACTAACCTATTAACAAGATGCCGAAGTGCCAGTTCCTGTTTTCTGCTATTTTTGGTTTCAGAAATCCTAGTAACGAAATATTCTCGGAATCGGACGAAATCAACGCCCAAGTTCCTATTTTCACCGGAAGCATCCAGAACACCCGGGAAGGACCAGAGGGGGGGCACTGGGCCCCCAGACCATAGGCCGGCGCGGCCCAGGCCCTGGCCGCGCCGCCCTATGGTGTCGTCGCCCCTTCGACCCTCCTGCGCCGCCTCTTCGCCTATATAAAGCCCCTGGATCGAAAACCCTGATACGATTGACAAAAACCACAGAAACCTTCCAGAGCCGCCGCCATCGCGAGGCCAAGATCTGGGGGACAGGAGTCTCTGTTCCGGCACGCCGCCGGAACGGGGAAGTGCCCCCGGAAGGCTTCTCCATCGACACCGCTGCCATCTCCACCGCCATCTTCATCACCGCTGCTGCTCCCATGAGGAGGGAGTAGTTCTCCATCGAGGCTCGGGGCTGTACCGGTAGCTATGTGGTTCATCTCTCTCCCATGTACTTCAATACAATAATCTCATGAGCTGCTTTACATGATTGAGATTCATATGAGTTTTGTATCACTACTATCTATGTGCTACTCTAGCAATGTTATTAAAGTAGTTCTATTCCTCCTGCACGTGTGTAAAGGTGACAGTGTGTGCACCGTGTTAGTACTTGGTTTATGCTATGATCATGATCTCTTGTAGATTGCGAAGTTAACTATTGCTATGATAATATTGATGTGATCTATTCCTCCTACATATGCATGAAGGTGACAGTGTGCATGCTATGTTAGTACTTGGTTTAGTCTTTTGATCTATCTTACACTAAAGGTTACTAAAATATGAGCATTATTGTGGAGCTTGTTAACTCCGGCATTGAGGTTTCGTGTAATCCTACGCAATGTGTTCATCATCCAACGAAAGTGTAGAGTATGCATTTATCTATTCTGTTATGTGATCAATGTTGAGAGTGTCCACTAGTGAAAGTGTAATCCCTAGGCCTTGTTCCTAAATACTGCTGCGTTACTACTGCTTGTTTACTGTTTTACTGTGTTACTACTGCTGCAATACTACCACCATCAACTACACGCCAGCAAGCTATTTTCTGGCACCGTTGCTACTGCTCATACTTATTCATACCACCTGTATTTCACTATCTCTTCGCCGAACTAGTGCACCTATTAGGTGTGTTGGGGACACAAGAGACTTCTTGCTTTGTGGTTGCAGGGTTGCATGAGAGGGATATCTTTGACCTCTTCCTCCCTGAGTTCGATAAACCTTGGGTGATCCACTTAAGGGAAAACTTGCTGCTGTTCTACAAACCTCTGCTCTTGGAGGCCCAACACTGTCTACAGGAAAGGAGGGGGAACGTAGACATCACTCCTCAACGCAGACGTACTTCCTTTAGTGGAAGGAACTGCGGGAAACAAACCTCGACTCGCCTCGCGCCCCCCCCCGGTTGTCTTGCTCCTTACTCTCGTTATCTTGTTGATTCCTTTACTTGTTGCACATGCTCTAGCATCATTGTAGGAACACCGCTATAGCAAAAGTTGACACCTTTACCTTCCGTTGCGCTAAAATTGAAAAAGGTTAAAACTTGTCGTAGCGCCATTCACCCCCCCTCTTGTTCGCTATGATCCATTCAAGTGGTATCAGAACGAGGTTTTCTTGCTCGGGCTTTACCGCCTAAGAAATGGCCGAACAAGAGGTGGTTGTGAATGGAGCCCTTTCCCGTGAGCAATCATCTCCATCATCAAGTGCCGATAATACTCCGGCTACTTTGCATGACCTCAAGAAATTGGA